>NC_060149.1:626720207-629717707 GCF_021461385.2 Schistocerca piceifrons
CTCTCTCCCTCTCCCCCCCTCTCTCCCTCCCCCCTCTCTCTCCCTCCCCTCTCTCTCTCTCTCCCCCCTCTCTCCTCCCCCCTCTCTCTCCCCCCCCTCTCTCATGCCAACCAATCATGAGCACTCGAGGCCTCTGTGAAAATAGATATATGCCAGCTGCCATTTCTCCTAACAGCAAGCTCAATAGAACTCAATGTGTTGTCTTCATTGGGACCTAATGGCACAAACTGATGAAGAGCTGCATACTAATACTGGCGCAGCAGCCATTCAGTTTTGTTCACCACATCCAGAAGGAATCCAAACAGAGTGGACACAGGAGCTTTTATCCGGGCCTTTGAGGGCAACATTTAGCCTGAGAAGGTTAAGGACATCGTTTATAGATGTGATGTCAGGCCGCCTTCAGCCACATTTGCAGCCATTTGTTCAATGGATACCAATAATTTGGTGCAGAGTACTGTTGATACTATCATTCATTGCTGCCACAGCTATGATACACTACTCATCTGGGTCATTCTGATGACTGCCAGTGCCGTGTGGTCTGAAGATACAGCCATAGCTATCGGGGAACACCGCAGGAGGGCTTCAGTGCCATCCCTCTATGGATAATTTAATAACATTTGGGAGACTCTGGTCGAAAGCATGGATTTTAATAAAGAAAAGGTAACAAGAGTGTTAGGAGCAATATGTATTATCCATATGATCCCACACCCCATTTTTCTAAGTATGGACTAAACTCTGCTGCATCTGTGGCCATCCACCACCCACATTGGTTCCTGGCATCCTTGTCAATGGTAACATCTGCACTGATCCCGTGGTATTTGCCAAATGTTTTGTGGCACACTTCACTGAAGTGTCCATTTGGAGTAATTACCATCCTCATTTTCTGAACAGAAACACCTCACAGAGTGCTGCCTGCCATCCTTCCATGTGCACAGTTTTCTGTCAAACAACATCCATTTTAGTGAATTGGAGTCTTTCAGTGCTTTGGCAGTGTGTCGAGATACGGCCCCTGGACATGACAAAACCTACAACCAAATGTGGAAACATCTTCGTGCTGAGAGCATGAGATACACTCTCAGGCTTCTTAATTAATTTGGTGGGAAGAGGAGAATTTCCCCTCAATGGTGGGAAGGTGGTGGTATTCCTGTCCTGAAAGTGGGAAAGGGCCCATGTATTTTAAGTAACTACCGGCCAGTCTCACTGACAAATGGGCTGTGTAAGCTATTCAAACATATGGTAAACCTCCATCTTAGTTGATGGCTTGACACTGAAGGGCATATATCACAATTCCAAAGTGGCTTTCGGGATTTCTGGTCTACCACAGATCATCTGGTTCATCTGTAATCTGCAATGTGCAATGCTTTCGTGCATTGGCAGCATTAGATTGCTGTCTTTTTTGACCTTCAGAAGGCATAAGATACCACCTGGAGATGTCACATACTATTTACACTGCACGAGCTGGGTTTCTGTGGTAGTTTACCCATTTTTATCTAGAATTTCCTATCTGGGTAGGTTCTAGTCTCAGCAAGCAATATATACAGGAAACTACAGTCCCTAAGGAATTGGTTCAGAGCATAAAGCTGTACGCTATTGCCATCAATGGTATTGGAAATGCAGTGGGCCCCTTGTCTCAGTGTTGCTGTATGTGGATGACCTTTACCTGTACCATGTCTCTGCATCACTGTGAGACACTGCTAGCCAACTTCAACGGACTGTCTGGATAGTACATAAGTGGGGCCCTGAATCACAGCAAAATCATAAGTTGTGCGTTTTTGAGTTGTGCATTTTTGCCTGTGCATCCACACCCAGAAATTTATCTTGGTGACCAGTCACTTGAAGTTGTTGAAATTTTTTAGTTCTTGCATATTTTTATGACAACAAGCCAACTTGGCTGCCACATGTCTGCTGGCTTCAGACTTCCTATCTGAAGAAGCTAAATGCGCTGTTTTCTTAGTAACTACTTGTGGGGTACAGACCATAGTTCTTGTGAGATTTTACAAAGCACTGGTTTTTATCCCACTAGGACTATAGGTGTGTTACCTATGGGTGTGCTGCCTATGGGTCGCAGCACTGTCCGTACTCTGCTTGCTGGACTGTGCTTACCACACCGGGTGCGTGGTTGGCAATGGGAGCCTTCCACAGGAGCCCTGTTTGACAGTCTCGTGGTGGAAGCCAGTGTCCCACACTGCAGGTTGAAGGACAGCAGCTTCTAGCTAATTAGGCCATCACAATCTGTCAGATGCCTACTTGCCCATGTTACTCAACTCTGTTCCACAACCAACAGTTCAGACTTAATGCGTTACCCAAAACTGGATGGACCATGTGGGATCAGACTCGATCTGCTACTGAAGGGTCCTCCAGTAGCCTCCTTCAGTCTGTGTTCCTATGGCTCCCTCTAGACACCCCCGTTGGTCTGTACCCTGTCCTGTGATATGGATGGATCTCTTTTGTGGCTCCAGCAGCGGTTATCTCCCATGCAACTGCAGGTTACTTGCTTCCCTCACCTTGTTGTCACTAGACACTCTTGTGCACAGTGCTGTCTGGCTTATCTTGATTTTCTTTCATCTGTCATATTATGACAAGGCTACTGTCATGCCCTTTTTTTACTCTTTCACTTGCTTATATAATTGGAGCAGCCAAGTCCCCATTTTTTTGTGTGTTTCTCTCTCATGAAATGGAGGGTCTGATGACCCAGTACTTCAGTCCCTTTAAACACACAGTCACGACCATCAATCAAAATAATCACGTCTAGCTGCATAGGGAATTGTGCCAATACAGTCCCCAAGAATTTAAAATTCATGCCAGTCCAGGACACATACCTGGATGCTCCACTTCTCTAGAATGGTTGCCTTAACCACCTCTGCCATCTGGACATGATTTCTGGCAGACCCTAAATTCCCAACTTCCTGCTCACTGTACCACGACAAACCTCTCCCATTAACCCCCTATTCACAGATTTCAGATTTCTGATTTCTGTAAGAGTTCGGACATTGGTTGTGCATCTTCACTGAAACTTTTTCATTAAACAGCCATTGTATCCATAGAATTATAGATAAGAGTTCTGTCCCGGAGGTCCAATCTGACATCCTTTTGATGGAACTCGGAGCTACCAACACACTTGGTGCAGCACTTAAGGATACAGGATTCTCGGAAATCCACCTCTTTACCATTAACAATTCAAACTCTACTGTGAAAATAGCATAAAAGCTGAGAGGATGTCCGGAGGGGTCTGCATGCTCTTTTGCTCTGACAGAATGAGTTAGTAACGTGCCACTATGTTAGCCTGTCAATCAAGTTAACAGTATACAATATCTACCTATCACTAGACATATCTATGCAATATCATGAGCTGGTGGAGTTAATAGAATGGCTGCCTCCACTACGTCCACACCTCACCCACCCCGTTGTGTGTACCCAGTCCTCCAAGTTTTTAATGTACATGGATCTCTTCTTTGGCTGTAAGTAAAATGCTGATCCCGCCATTCTGAGTCACCTGTTCTGTTAGATTTTTCACAATAATCCAAATTTTGGCATGCATTTGCACAGATGTCTGAGAAGTTGACAACAGCATTGGGTATGCTTTTGCACACAAATGGGGCATGAGAAACACACTCTGCTGAGTGCATATGGAATTGGTACCTGTATCACAGGCTCCTCCATAAATTAAAACTGTCACCAAAAGACTTTCCAGTTCGTAGCAACACCATGAGCTGCTCAAGATGTTTCGGTGCTACCTCAGAAAATTTCTGGTTGCCAACGTTAAAAACCCATTACTTGACCTCTACAACACTAGGCCTATTGTAACATACATGTGGTCACTGAGCCACGTGGGTATCCCAGCAAATGAACTGTTCGGGAAATCAGCTAAAGACAAAAATCACAGGAGAAATTTCTGAAGTCTTAATACTGGGGACAGACCTATGATTGTGACTGCAAAATCAAATTTTGAAAAAAGAGATATGGAATATCATGTTACCGAAACCAAAAAGTTGAGAGCAATCTAGGGCACCACCATGGCGTGACATAAGATACTTCACTCCAAGCCTCTTGGAAAGAGGACATACTGTGCTGACTACGTACTTATCAGCCACACCAAAATTGTGTAAGAGTTCCTTGTACGTCAAGATGATGACCCCCCCCATTCAGCTGTGATAGTCTTATCATAATAGTTGATGTTATGACAGAATGTATGCTGCTTGCTGATCAGACAAGCCATCAACATGGTACCTCCATACCCTGGATACTACTAGATGAAGGGAGAGCAGTTAACTATAGTATGTATTTTACCTATCTAACAGTTCCAGGTGAATGACACTCTGGTCCATACAGTCTTAATTTTCACGCTCGCCCCATTTTGTAGTTCAGACTGATGACCCTTCATGTATCCTTCAGTGACTAGCTACAGTTATTTGCTCAATGCCTTTCATCTCACTTTTAATCATCAGACAACAGCTACTCTCATGGCAAATTTTCAATTGTCACCAGGTCACAGATCCTGGATGTGACAATTCTCCTTGTATTGTTCCTCATCATTTTATGTAATTTCCAGTGTGATGGTGACTGTGAACAATGATATTTAGTTACTTTAAACTGATCATCATCACTTTCTTCTTTTTCTTTTTCTTCTTTTTCTTTTTCTTCTTTTTCTTTTTCTTCTTTTTCTTTTTCTTCTTTTTCTTTTTCTTCTTTTTCTTTTTCTTCTTCTTCTTCTTCTTCTTCTTCTTCTTCTTCTTCAACTCCCTATGTACAGTCATTGCACTAGCTGGACTTCCGGTAACATGAGGGATTCATGACTTATTCCCTCTGTTGACTTAATGAGATTCTTTTTAAATCATCTTCTGCAATGCTAGGTGGTCTCTACCCATCAGTATGTAATATTTTGATTGGTCTCGGTTTAGCTGTGGTTGTTCCTTCACATTTCCACCTCAGTCAGTCATTATCATCAGTCCACTTGGTCAGCCTTCGAAGAGCAGAAATGTCCCTGATGGATTTGTTACTCAGGCGATATCCAGTGACTAGTCCACATTCAAAGACACTTAGCTCTCCTGACTGACCCATTCACTGTTTTTCTACTGGCAACACAAGATTTCCTGCCTACTTTTATACTGATGGGTCCCAGTCTCATGGCACACATTGGTAAATTTTTTATTACATAGGGGTGTCTGGATATTTTTGATCAGATGGTGCACATTAATGTAATTTCAGATCATTAACTCGGAAGCTGGCATCATGAATAAAACATGATGCACCTCACTTAAATCACTAAAATATGCTTACCTTTTTGCTATAAAAGTAATTTACTTTCAAAATTACATGGAGTGGATAACTGTCAGACATCTAAGATTCAAGACATGCAGAGTACTCATAAAATTTCATTATTTGAGCATAATGCACATTAAAATTCACAGAATCTGGTATTTGAAAATGACAAATCTCTCTTACTCCCCTCCTCTGATAAATTTCTGTAGGTGATTATGATAAAATAAGATACCATACATTGTATTGTAATGTGAAATAAACTGATCATCTCTTCAGCCTTCCTACCAGTGTTAACTTGGTGAAGCAGTTTGAAATGATGGCTCTTGATCTGCTATTTGAGAATGAGTTTATAAACTGGTAAAATTAAATTAAATGTGAAGAGTTTCTGCAAATGTAGTTGGCAGGTGATGGTATAAAATAAGGAATTTTATGGCATGCATTTTCTAAACTAAGCAATTTTCAGTTGTAAATGTTGGTGCTGTATGATGCTTAAAATGTTAATAAGAAAGATTAAAAATATTGCAGAGTAGTTTCTAAACAGTTGCTATATTTTTGTGTGGCGTCATAACTGCAGTGAAATAAAGAGTAGTGTTGTGGATGTTTGTAAATTCTTTTTTGAAATACTTGTCTTGTCACAAAATATTGTTAACTTTACAATGGTGGCATTATGATGACAACTAAGCATCACATAAATGGAGCAGCTTGCACACTGTGAATCAAAGTTTCAGTGTGTGTGTGTGTGTGTGTGTGTGTGTGTGTGTGTGTGTGTGTGTGTGTGTGTGTACGCACAAAAAAAGTAAATCAACCTGAGATTTTGATTAATAATATGCAAGTTGCCCTTGCATAAGTTGATATTGTCTGTCAAGGAATAGGATAGATTGTAATTATTGGGTAGACTTTGGATTTGTAGTATTGCATAATTTTTTTCTGAAATTGGGTTGTTTTGGGGAATGACACTTTTCTTTATGTAGTTTGCTAGGTGTCCTTAGTTTATAAAATTAATCCTTTGCTCACCACTTTAACCATATCATTTACCTCTAGCATCATTTTTGACTGTTTTGCAATTATCTTGATTCACCCTGGTCCATACAATTTAAATTATTTCTGCTTTTTGCCATGTTGTTTTGAAGTCCTTTAAGAATTAAATTAGGTAGTCTTTATGAAAAATATGAACTGAGATTGTGCACATACACAATGGACTAGTCATATTTACACTCCTGAAATTTATGTTTATTACATGCAACATTCTCAGAAAGTAACCTGAAATTAACTGAAGATTTAATCCACCAAAGGTCCAAAATTAGATTTTCTCCTCTTACAAGTTTCTTTAAATACCAGGAAATTTGTATTTGTGTGAGATGGTGTACACAAAGAATTAGGCAACAGAAAAGGAAAAACTTAGTGAATTTGTGGTGAGGACATTTGATATTTCTATAATTCATGTGATTCATAAACATCAAAACTTGGGTCTAATAATAGATAATTCAGATTTTACAAAATGTATTCTATATGTGAAGTTCAGGTCATCCTTATGTGCCCAGATAATGTACCTATAATGTACCTATATTGTAATATTTTGAATTGGGAATTAGTAGTGAGAAGTGTACAGTTAAATTTGCTCTCTAAGGAACATTGTGGTTGTAAAAATAAAACCATAACAGAATGTAGGCATTAAGCTGTGTGTTACTTAAAGTGTTTGTGGTCATCCCAGTTTGGCTTAAGAGTTTTCTTAAAAATAATTTGTGTATGTGAATTTTCATCTATGTATTGATTCCTTGAAAACTTAGGCAGGTTACTAACTGTAAAAGAAGGCCAAAGTACGTTGTGAGATATCTAGAAGACAACACTGTTTTTATCTGCAGTAATTTTGATTCCATGTTTCTGCCCTTTGAATTACTGCATGAAGGAATTACTGGCTACATAGTAGTACACTATGTGGTTTGTAATTTTCAGAAATCAAAACAATGCATTAAATTGATGTTGGTATAAGGTTTATGTCCTTCATAATAATTTTCAATAAAAATGATTATAATTTGAAATATTTTGGTGATCAGATATGCCACATTTTTATCTATAAATGAAAAACTGAAGAAGTTACTGGCTTTCATAGATAACTAAAGTAGTTTCATCATTTAACTAAAAATCTCTTGTATTGGGCAGAAAGAATAGCTGTTGCAGCCTAATGGGTGGAGGAGCTTTGGAATATTGCCCAAAAAATTTTAATATGCAAAGAATTTCCCCTTCAGTTCACTTGTTCAGTTCTGAAAAGTAAAGTTTTAGAAGGATGACTCTAAATTGCAGTGAGAAGGTGGAAATGAAGAGACAGGCAGAAATCTGGTCCCTAGCACCCTGATGCAACTACCATTTTTTCCCCTAAATTGTTGCACATTATTTCTAGCTGGCAGTGAGTGAGTGAGTCTGAGTAAGTGACTTGGGCTAAAGCTTTCCTGCATTCTATGTCATCAACTGCTGTCCTGGCAGATTTTGATGCGGACTGACCAAAGAATCCTAATGACTGATTTAATTAGCAAGGTTCTCAGATTTTTGCTAGAAATCATTAGGATGTCAGTTTATTATTAAACTTCACAGCTTATTCGAAATTTTATCAGAGCATACCACAGAACATGACAGCCACCTTAACCATTCACTTAAATTTTAAAGAAGTTCCAGGTTGAGCAAGAATATTAAATATTTCGGTGATGGTGTTGGTGGTGGTGGTGGTGGTGGTGGTGGTGATGCTAACCCTATCATCATATGTCAGAGCAGTTACATCATTTTACTGATTTGTCTTGCAGTAGTAATCTTCGGTTCATATTGCTGCAATGACCGCATATTAACTAATTACTGCAAGGTCAGATATGTGTGACTTAGTTTTACACACTAAGGGCAGTAATGTGAGCTGATTGTGAAAACTGAAACTGGTAATGCTATGCAGAAAATTGAGTTTTGTCAGAGGAAAAAAGTCTAGAAGAAAAAAGCCAAGGTAGACATGTCTACAGTGACATAATTTCACACTTACTGGTTGAATGTCCACTGATAATTTTCCTGTAACAGAGTAGCATCATTGCAAACAATTTGTGCCATTCTTATGACAACATGTCGTGAATATATTTAAATCCTCTTAAAAGCTTCAAATCCAGTACATAAATTATAAGAAAATTTTTGTGGGATCCTTAGTGATTATTGCATAGGCATTGGGCTGTGGTTGTAGCAAGTTCCTATGCCTAATGTTGAGTCCCCTAAAGCTAGGGACATCATCAGAGGCTCTAAAGATGATGTTAGTATTTTGAAACTGAAACAAGCTCAGGAGGCTGACAGTGCCTTATACAGAGGGTACATCAAACAGGATTGGTCATATTTTGTGGAAATATGATGTGAAACATGTTTTTTGACCACTACCTAAGCTCAGGGTCCTTCTAGGTTCTTAAAGGATGTTTCTGCTTTGCATAAGGTGGGTTTCTACCATATTCCTTGCCGTTCTAGCATGGCATAAATTCGTCAGATTGTCAGTATTGAGGAGGACCAGTGCACTGAGCACAAGTGTCACACATGCTTAAAATAGCCAAGCAACTCCACCACTGCAGAACATTGTCCTGGCACCGGTCATCCAATGGAATATAATGACATGGAGATTCTGGCACGCACTTACAGTTACTGAGATAGTGTTATCAAGGAAGCAGTTGAAATTAAATTAGCAAGTAACCTTATAAATAGAGATGGTGGTTTAGGTTTAAATTCTGTGTGGAATCTCTGTACTGCCTGTGATTGCCTAGTCACACAATCTTGTACATCGGACAAGTTGATATTGTGTTTATTTAGCACTAAGGCCCACAACTTACTTAACTTCACTAACCTTCTTTGTTGGAAGTATTCATGCTCTTGTAATCCTGTGGCTCCTTCGTACACACCAGTATAATAACGATTGCTTCTTTAAAAAACTGTGGTGCTGGAGCATAGAACTTTACGGTTTGCTGAGATCAGTGAGATATCTGGTACTGCTTCTTCATCTGTGCTGCCCAGACAATTGTTAGTGCTATTTCAGTTCGGCGTCAGTGCTTCTTTCAGTAGTCACCAAGTACATTTGACTACATTGGCAAGGAATTTTGAACAGTCTTTCTGTGGCAAAAAGAAGACAAAGATCCATTGCAGTGGTCATACGTTCATGCATAGAGCTATAAAACTACCATAGGATACTGTATAAGCAAGCCTAGACTACGGTAGTTTTGTAGTAGCATGGGTCAATTAAGGTCATACCTGCATTACCTGTATATTAAGTGTGTTGCATACCTATAGTGTGCAACCTCACATCGATCACTTTGTTTATGTATGTGGTAAGTTTATTGCTAGATTTCTCTAGAAACTGGAAGTGGTGAACCATGTAGAAACTGAGTGAGAAGATGTAAAGGGCTACGTAACCTATGGCATATTTCTGTTACATATAGTTATCCTCCTGTCTTCTACTTGAAAATAGACAGTATTTATAGCAAATCTTCAATAGTCCATGTTGAAGTCAGGTTTTATTTGAAAATTGGTGGTGTTAAATAGAGGGGTGTTGTAGTAAGAATAAATGAAGAAAGTACAGATTTCTCCTATAACAATAGCAAAAGGAATGTCCTAAAAAAAAAGAGAAATTAACAAAAGGGCAAAACAAAACTATATTGACTCTAAATAACGAAAAGTGCGAAGTCCTCCACATGAGAGCTAAAGGGAATTTTGGTTACATGATAAACTACACAAATCTCTTAGCCACAAACAATCCAGAACTGATAGAGAGCATCATGACTGATACAGGGATTAGTGATCACAAGGTCGTTGTAGCTAGGCTCAATACCGTTTCTTCCAAATCCACCAGAAACAAATGCAAAATAATTTTATTTAAAAAAGCAGATAGTGTCACTAGAAGCATTCCTAAGAGACAATCTCCATTCCTTCCGAACTGACTATGCAAATGTAGACGAGATCTGGCTCAAATTCAAAGATATAGTAGCAACAGCAATTGAGAGATTCATACCTCATAAATTGGTAAGAGATGGAACTGATCCCCCATGGTGCACAAAACAGGTCCGAACGCTGTTGCAGAGGCAACGGGAAAAGCATGCGAAGTTCAGAAGAACGCGAAATCCCGAAGATTGGCTCAAATTTATGGACGCGCGAAATTTGGCACGGACTTCAATGCGAGATGCCTTTAATAGGTTCCACAACGAAACATTGTCTCAAAATTTGGTAGAAAATACGAAGAAATTCTGGTCGTATGTAAAGTACGCAAGTGGCAAGACGCAGTCAATACCTTCGCTGCGCAGTGCCAATGGTACTGTTACCAACGACTGTGCCGCTAAAGCGGAGTTATTGGACGCAGTTTTCCGAAATTCTTTCACCAGGGAAGATGAATGGAATATTCCAGAATTTGAAACACGAACAGCTGCTAGCATGAGTTTCTTAGAAGTAGATACCTTAGGGGCTGCGAAGCAACTCAAATCGCTTGATACGGGCAAGTCTTCAGGTCCAGATTGTATATCGATTAGGTTCCTTTCAGATTACACTGATAAAATAGCTCCCTACTTAGCACTCTTATACAACTGCTCACTCACCGATAGATCTGTACCTACAGATTGGAAAATTGCGCAGGTCGCACCAGTGTTTAAGAAGGGTAGTAGGAGTATTCCATCTAACTACAGACCTATATCACTGATGTCAGTTTGCAGTAGGGTTTTGGAGCATATACTGTATTCAAACATAATGAATCACCTCAAAGGGAACGATCTATTGATACGTAATAAGCATGGTTTCAGAAAACATCGTTCTTGTGCAACGCAGCTAGCTCTTTATTCGCACGAAGTAATGGCCGCTATCGACAGGGGATCTCAAGTTGATTCGGTATTTCTAGATTTCCAGAAAACTTTTCAGACCGTTCCTCCCAAGCGACTTCTAATCAAGCTGCGGGCCTATGGGGTATCGTCTCAGTTGTACGACTGGATTCGTGATTTCCTGTCGGGAAGGTTGCAGTTCATAGTAATAGACAGCAAATCGAGTAAAACTGAAGTGATATCAGGTGTTCCCCAGGGAAGCGTCCTGGGACCTCTGCTGTTCCTGATCTATATAAATGACCTGGGTGACAATCTGAGCAGTTCTCTTAGGTTGTTTGCAGATGATGCTGTAATTTACTGTCTAGTAAGGTCATCCAAAGACCAGTATCAGTTGCAAAGCGATTTAGAAAAGATTGCTGTATGGCGTGGCAGGTGGCAGTTGACGCTAAATAACAAAAAGTGTGAGGTGATCCCATGAGTTCCAAAAGAAATCCGTTGGAATTCGATTACTCGATAAATAGTAAAATTCTCAAGGCTGTCAATTCAACTAAGTACCTGGGTGTTAAAATTACGAACAACTTCAGTTGGAAAGACCAAATAGATAATATTGTGGGGAAGGCAAGCCAAAGGTTGCGTTTCATAGGCAGGACACTTAGAAGATGCAACAAGTCCACTAAAGAGACAGCTTACACTACACTCGTTCGTCCTCTGTTAGAATATTGCTGTGCGGTGTGGGATCTTTACCAGGTGGGATTGATGGAGGACATCGAAAGGGTGCAAAAAAGGGCAGCTCGTTTTGTATTACCATGTAGTAGGGGAGAGAGTGTGGCAGATATGATACGCGAATTGGGATGGAAGTCATTAAAGCAAAGACGTTTTTCGTCGCGGCGAGATCTACTTACAAAATTTCAGTCACCAACTTTCTCTTCAAAATGCGAAAATATTTTGTTGAGCCTAACCTACATAGGTAGGAATGATCATCAAAATAAAATATGAGAAATTGGAGCTCGAACAGAAAGGTTTAGGTGTTCGTTTTTCCCGCGCACTGTTTGGGAGTGGAATGGTAGAGGGATAGTATGATTGTGGTTCGACGAACCCTCTGCCAAGCACTTAAATGTGAATTGCAGAGTAGTCATGTAGATGTAGATGGAGATGTAGAATCTAAAGGCTGTAGATTCGACTAAACAGTTAGGGATTACAGTCACGAATGATTTTAATTGGAACTGTCACAAAGATAATGTTGTGGGAAAGCCAACCAAAGGCTGAGATTTATTGACAGAACAGTTAGAAAATGCAACAGGTCTGCTAGAGAGACTTGACACTAGGCTTGTCTACACTCCCCTGTAGTACTGCTGTGCAGTGTGGGATCCAGATCAGAGGGGATTGACAGAGTACGTCAGTGTGTGCCATGAATATGATACACTAATTTGGGTGGCAGCCTTTAAAACAAAGGCAATTCTTAACTGTGGCACCACCTTCTCATGAAATCTCGGTCACCAACTTTCTCGTCACAGTGTGAAAATATTTTGTTTGCACCTAACTACATAAGAAGTGAACATCACAAAGAAATGAGAGAAACACAGCTTGCATGGAAAGATTAAAGTATTCATTTTTTCAGGGTGCTGTTTGTGCAGAAGGGTAGAGAAATAGCTTGAAAGTGGTTCAGTGAACACTCAGGTAGCCACTTACTTATTAATTGCGAAGTAGTCGTGCAGATGTAGGTGTCAAACTTTGCTTCAATACTTAATCGAACTTACATAAAACATGTTCGTTGGTTGTAAACAACTTTTGCATTTATCAGTAATGTAAAGCTCTTGCTTTTGATCATAGTGAACTTTTGAGTACTTAATAATGTCAGTTATTACACAGTCTTTAGTGTTTCTGTGTGTAAACTCCATCAAAAGTAATTGCTTTGGTTGCATAAGAGTGCAGAAGTTGTGTGATCAACAAATTTTTATCACTTTTAAAATGCAATTTATATTCCTTAAGGATGTAAAATGCATAATGGGCTATCACTCTTTGATGTGTGGTTCTAATTATGTGCAAAGAAAACAGAAGTTGTAAGCTCCCAGTTCTCTCTTACATTCATGTTTATTTCCCTAATAATAATACCAATATTATCGAACCACAGTTTCGGTAGAGAGCAGCTCTATTCATGTACCTCCTCCTCCTCCTCCTCCTCCTCCTCCTCCTCCTCCTCCTCCTTCTTCTTCTTCTTCTTCTTCTTCTTCTTCTTCTTTCCAGTTTAAACACGGTGTCAAATTAGCACTGGGACTGTTTTTATTCATGTTATTAATTCTTTGATGCTCACTGTGGAAAACAGAGAAGTGGTCTACAGAAGGCCAAGAAAGCCTATTCAGGTGGATAAATGACCTCACAAACATTTCACTCACTGTTCCAAGTAGAAAAGAGGAGTGATTAAAACACAGGTAGTCTAGGCTAAAAACTATGTACTGCAGTACTTCAAGGAAGATATCAGTTATTTAAGAATTGATAGCAATAATAAATAGCTTCTCTACAAGAGAAAAGCTATGTGTGTTACACCCTAAAATATCAGAAGGTGAAAAAGAACCACTTAAATGAGAAGTTTTCTTCCATATGCAAAAAGTCACTAATAATGTAAACAGACTACAGAGAAGACTCAGTATTGACATAGTGTTGAAACTAACAAAAAAAGCTGTGTGAATGGGAAGACGTGTGGAAAAACAGACAACCCTCAAAAGTAAAAGCTCTGGGATAAGTGTTGTCATCTGTTGCTGGTTATAGGAACTATCAAAATTGACATTGGTCTCACCCCTAAGTGATATTTACAGGTGAGACCATTGTCAGCTTTGACAGATCCCGTACTCAACAACAGATGAGAACACTTAGAAATAAGTTTCTACATTTAAGGGTTAGCCCATTTTTCTGCATGTGTCTTCTTGTGTGAAAAATACTTTGCATGTAACCTAAAGTTTACTTAGGAGCTAGTAACAGAAGCATCAATACCTGACTTTGAGATTGAGAGATTGCCATGTGGGCAACACAAATACATAAGTGGTAGCAGTATATGTGCTGGGGGCAAGCAATTGTCAAATTCCATTTTCCTGTACTACAGTTTTTTTTCCAGAGCCTAATATTACTATACTAGGATGTAGAGGGGCCATAAAAATTCAAAACATTCAAACTACTTTAACACTAAAGGTGAAGGATTGCATTAAACAGGTTGTTTTTTGTGCTGGTAACTAAAGCAAATGACAGCAACTGATGCAAAAACTCCAGCAGTTGAATGATGTCATGAGCAAAGACAGATCATGGTCCTCTATTAGGTTGGTGCACAATTTCATAGCATTTCTGTTTTGCATGTGGTATTCCAATTGCTGGGCGTTTGAGAATTGCCATTTTCATTTGTAGTTCACTATTGCAAATTGAGTACATATATTGCCATTTGGAGATTGTGAATGGAACTGTGGGCAATAGAAAAGGGAGTGTAAAGTGGAGAAATTGGAACATTTCCAACATATTCTTTTGTTTGAATTCAGGAGAGGGAGTGACAGCAGTGGAGGCAGCCAGAAACATTTCACCTTGTATGAGGATAGTGCTATTGGACAGAGCATGGCATGAAAATAGTTTCCTGATTTTAAAGAGGCTAGTTTCGATAGTAGGGACTCTCCATATTCAGCTAGAGCTTTGGGTTTTCGTGAAGATCATTTGAAGACAACCAGTGTAACTAAGACTGCTGACGTTTTTCAACAACTGAGACATCTTGCAGATATAATCAGAGGAAGATGACCAGGAACACTGCATGAAGTGAGCTACTCCACCATGATACCCACCCACATTCTGCTAGACTGACAAAAAATACTATACAGGAGATGGGTTGGGAAGTAGTTTCACACATACCTTCTTCACCTGTCCTTGTAACCTCAGATTTCCACCTTTTCCACTCTCTATTTAACATCCTTCAAGGTACATTTGTCCAGATGAGATGCCCTCCAAATATGACCAGATTAGTTCTTCCCCTCAAAATCACATGATTTCAACAGTCATGGAACTGAAAAGTTATCCCATTGTTGGTAGGCTGTTCTAAATAGTGAAGGAGAATATATTACTGATAACTAAAGAACCTGTTATGTATATCTGCTGTGTTTATTAAACTTATGGAAAAAATACTACAAACTATTCACCAGCCCAATATAAGAATTCAGCAGAGGTGGCTGAACTTAACTGCCTACAGCCTTGTAACCACTGAGGATTCTTCAGCATTAGGACATGAAAGTTAAGGCACAGAAACATGCCTTGGACCATGGTCTAAATGATACTTAAACAGAAACCACCAAGCATGTAGATACTGGTCATGTATGCTTTGTGTTACACGGCACAAGTGGCCTGCCCACACATGGGCATGTCTGGCTTAGGGGTGATAAATTACATACATAAATCATCCTTGTAACTCAGTTTATTAGTGAAAACCATATCAAAATCCCAGCAGCAGTTCCCAAGTTTAGCTTTCACATACAGAAAGAAAAACATAGTGGGATGCTTTAACTTAGTAATATGTGTAGATGCCCAGCCAGGTTTTCCACTGGCTTGAATATTTCCAGACTGATACTAGATTTTCAGCTTCACATTTTGATTCACGGGTATGGACACAATTTAAAGTATGATCCAAATTAAGTGTAATAAGGCAAAAACCTCAATCATAGTGAGCTACACAGCTGGTTATTGTTTATATTAGTAAGAACCACTTCAGCTGTATTAATATATGTTCATTATGTAGTGGCAGGTTTGTTCAAAAGAACATAGGGTCACACTGCCAGCAGTCCTTGTAAGAAATGTTCGTGAGGTTGTGCCAGTACCATATCTTCAGAAGTCTAAGTACCTTAGATAACTTTAAACGATGGTTCTGAAAAGTGACTGTTAAATAAAACATGTTGACTGCCTAATGTACACAGCATGCCATGTTGCTTGCTTCTGCTGCTTGCTGTGCTTGTGCTAGCCAGTCAGTGTAGTGCTCATAATAATCACGTTCCAGAATTTACCTTAAGTATCACTGAAAGTAATTGATTTCGTGAATGGTGATACTGACACAACTTTGTGAGGATATTTTACAAAGACATTTGGTATTGAAACCTGATGTTCATTCCAATAAAAGCAGTTGTGAGACAATAAAAGTGTATGAAAGTTATGATGGTTGTTATTGATATTATTTTAATAGGGTTATTATGGTTAATGATGAAATGGTAGCATGTAGTGTTGTAGTGTGTCTTAGGGAAATCGTAGTTATTTCTATAACGTATTCGTAGATAATTTTGTTACTGTTCTCCAGACTGAATGATTGTGTGTATGATTTATGGACATATTAGTTATTACACTTTAACATAAAATACTCAAAGTTGAGCACATCATCAAGTGATAAAATGTAGCAGTTTTGGACTTGGTTCCTAGAGTTGGAGTTTTTCATGCTTAAAAAACTGCTGTAAAAGGCATGATGGAGTATACTTCCCATTGTATCAAATATTATGGTTTATTCCCATTTCATTCACATATGGACTGTGGGGGCAAATTGGCTACTTAAATGCCTCTGTGTTGCTTGTACTTAGTTTAGTCTTGCCTTGCAGTCACTACAGCAACAACATGTTAGAGACTGAACAATCCTAGCTTACACACAAGATACTTGATCTTGAAACTCAGTAAGCAGTCAATCATATCATATCATCTTACCAATGAACATAAATCTACCAACTGCTTACTTGTGATTAAACATTTGTGGTATTTCCATTTTGTATCTCCACAAATTGCTGAACACATTTATTTGCACAAGTTTATTGACTTCAATTGTGACTTACCAATAAAATAGCCATGTTCGTGTGTTTTGTGAAGTGCACAATTTTACATTTGCAATTGGTGCATACTTGCAGTATTATCTGGGAGTATGAAGTATATTTGGTAAGATGTTAAGCTGTAGGTAAAGCAAATGGCAGGCTGAGGGTCATTTGTATAGTGATGGGTAGCTTTGATTTGTTAGTTGATGAGGGAGCTCTAGTTTGATACTGTGCTGTTCTAGACCTAATTGCTGCCAGTCATTATTAACCGAATAATTAATGGATCATATTTTAGGGGTTAGTATTTTTTAGGGTAAGGAAAAATGATCTATTAATGATTCAGGACAATGTACTGGCTAGCAACATTGTCATTTCACATGGCAGACTTTCGTGACTACCATCTAAAATTTATTTTTAAACAGACCCTATCAGCATGTGCAAAAGAAACCAGTATTTTAGTTTCCAGGAGCATTACTAGACCTTCAGGGTCATTAAGTACATTGTCAAGATTTTAATTGGATTTCATTGAAGTCACAGACCTTATGAATCTTTAGGTAGGTGGCTTGAAAGCTGACTCCTTGAACAGATTCTGTGGTAGGTTTTTATACCAGAATCACTAGAATGCTTTCATTGACACCAGATCCTTCATTTAAATTAGATTTAATGAAACAAAATTAAATGAATGGATTTTAAGGATAAAATCAATGAAGATGTAATGAAATGAATAGCAAATATAGATCAGTCCGTACATTATAAACAGTTGTATGTAAGGGAAATTTGTACCAGACTGCAAGTATGAGTAAACCTCAAATTTCCTGCACTTTGAGAAGTAATCTTACCCATCAGGCTATCTGAGTGAGCCTTCAGGACTGAATCATTGTCACAGGTCTCTTCACCTGAGATCTCCACAGAAAGCAGTTGGAGGAAATATGGGTCAGTCTTAGTCCAACATAAATTTTTCACTAGCCACAGCAAATTCTGTAAGTGCCTCGTATTTGTTTACTATATCTTCCTGTTTTCTATAGAGGATAATTCATTTATAGGGGGGATATTTGATACTTCATTCATAGGTGACTGAGGGGATGATTAGTTGAGTTAGTCAATAGAGCATACAACACTGAATAATGACACTTGCATAATTTCTTTCCAGTTTACAAAATCTTGCCAACTAGTGTGCCTACCCCTCTCTAGAGTAGATGTTTCCTCTTTTGTGGTTAAATATTGGTTATAAAATACGGTTTCTGTAAAAGGATGATTTGGCACAGTTGCTTACTGGTGCTTACGATAAAAGTTTGTTTATTAAAAACTTGCATCGTTGTGAGTATTCAGTGATAGGTTTTTGATAGAAATATGTCAATAATAGTGTATTATCTTTTGTTAGTTTATTTTATCTATATACTTCCAGTGGAATTTAAAACTAAAACTCAATGTTAAAGTGTTTATGGTATATTAGTAGTTACATCATCTTCCAGCAATGTAAGATGCCAAAGTCATCACAGAAACCTTTTTAACAGAAAAGTATGCTTTCTTGCATGAAAAACTACATGCAGACCAGCAATAGTAGTTCCCATCTTCTTCAAACCATTCCTGTTATTAATAAAGGAAGCAGTAAGATACAAAAACTTCAATATTTTTAAAACAAGTCACATCGTAATAATAGACATACATGCTAAACCATAGATGGAGGCAGAAGATGAAATCAAAAGAATAACAGAAGTACAGGGTGATTATAATTACAGTTAAACTTTGACTGCTGTAGAAATAGCATCATTGGTCAGAATTATGTCCAATTGTAATGGAATATTATTGGAGAAAGAGGGAAATATATGACAAGAAAAATAAATAGTTACAAAATGTAGAATAATTTAATATAGTCGACAACAAATGACAAATGGTCATACAACAATGTCTAAGGTGTATGTTTGATGGTAAACTAACTGTACTACTCAGTGTGCATGGGTGTATAGTTGCGATACTGTTAGTTACATAAGCCCATCCACCACGGCAAGATCATATCACATTGGATGGAAAAAATCTGTTTTTAATTGTCCTCAGACCAAAAAATGCATAAAAAGCATAAATCAAAATCAAATCAGATTATTAATTTCCATGTGACTGGAGCAAAACATGTTCAGTATGCTGTCCACCATGTTCTGCACCAAGTTGAAATTGAGAAACAGCAGGTTCCACAACTGATCGAAGTGTTTCCGGGATCATGTTCAGAATATGTTGCACAATGCGTGCCTTCAGTGCGGTTAAGTTTGCAATTGAAATGCTGAACACAATGTCTTTCAGGCAGCCCCACAGCCAAAAGTCACAAGGATTAAGATCAGGTTATAGGGACGGCCAGGCTGTAGGGAAATGGCAGTTAATAATTCTAGCATTTCCAAAATGGTGCTTCAGAAGCTGCTTAACTGGATTTTCTATGTGCAGATGTGCGCCATCTTGCATAAAATCGATCACATCCACATTGTTAGAGAGCTGGAATGACATGGTTGCACAAAACACTCATAGTGCTTACCAGTGGCAGTATAGGTAACGGGACCAGAGGCACCTGTATCTACAAAAAAATGGGGCCCTATGATAAATGATGCCGTAAACCCACACCACATAGTGACCTTTTCAGGATGAAGTGGTACTGGTTGATTTACGTGTGGAAGTGGCTCCGTCTCTCCACAAAATCTTCCATGGGGAATCATTGTCCACTACCATGCGAGAAAGAAATTCTAAAGCAAAGGTATCTCTTGCTGGCAGGTCTACAGGAAGCAACTTCTGCACATCGGTAATTTTGAATGGATAGCAAAGAAGGATGTTTCATAGGATTTTATGCACTGTGCTCATTCTCTATGCACTACATCTTTGCACACCTCCACTCATCTCCTCGTGCTTTGCTGTGGCTACTTCTGCCACTGACGTCAGATCAATTCGTTTCTCCCTCTACCAGGTTGCACATGAAAAGAACCAGTCTTCTCGAATTTCTGAATCATTTTCACCAGAACCATGACAGTCATTGGACTAATGCCTTCTTTAAAACCCTTCAGTGTATTTGTCACCAGAGTGACATATGCATAATCATCAGTCTTGTAATAAAACTTCACAAGAAGAGCGTGATCCTGCATTTAGACATTCATGGTAAAAATTGCAGATGCGAAATGAGGAAAAGCCATGTACCCGGATTGTTTATACTAACTTCAGTGGGTCATGCACATGGAAAGTGTTAACATTTATGTATTCTGACACATACAGTGCCATCTGATGATCAATTTTCACACTATTCTTTTCATCTGCCATATTTTTTCCCTCTTCTTCGATAATATTCCATTGCAGTTTGTCATTCTGACCAGTGGTGTTACTTCTACAGTGTTTTGAAGTTTAACTTATAATTATAATCACACTGTGCTAACATGAGCGAAGGTCGACTAGAGTAATCCTTGAAGGTGATGTAAGTGCAAGGATCGACAAACCGAACATTAAAACAGAACTGATCCTGAAAACATTAAGACTACATTTGCATGTCAGCTAACCTGACATGGTAATATACGTGGCAGCCGGCTGAAAAAGCCCAGTAGACCTCATGTTAAAAATGAGAAGGCATAGAGGCAATAAATGAGCAAGCAGTGCAGACATTAGCTGTAGCATCAACAAGAAAACATTACCAGTCACAACTACTTTCGAATGTAATCAGCAGTTATCAACCACCATTATACATCTACGTGTAGTTATGGCTCTTTCTTATTCCATTCATGTACGGAGCACAGGGAGAATGATAGTTTAAATGCCTCCATGTATGGATCCCTGTGGGAGCAATATCTAGAGGCTTTTGTAGTATCTTCCTGCAGTCAAATAAACCCAGTTCTTGAGACTTTGTAAGTGGCTTTCTTAGGATAATTTCTGTCTTTCTTCTAGAATCTGCCAGTTCAGTTCTTTCAGTGCCAGTGATCTTCTTCCTTAGGCCAGATAAATGTGAAACCATTTATTCGTGCTGCCTTTCTCTGTACATGTTTAATCTCTCTTGTTAGTTGTATTTGGTCCAGGTCCCACACTACACCAGTACTCTAGGATAAGTTGCATGATTAGTTTGTAAGCACTCTTTATAGACAGCTTGCATTTCCCTAGTATTCTACTAATAAACAGCAGTCTGCTAGGTGCTTCACTCATGACTGGGTTGATGTGATAGTTCCATTTCATGTCTGTACTAACAAGGAAAGGATGCTTTCTCATCTCCACCCAAATTTATGGTACATGTAGGGTATGGTGAGACAAGAAAGTGCCCCAAGTGGAAACTCCAGATGGCCAAGTGTTCAGGAAATAAAACGAATTTTGATACGGATCCATCACCATGTGCACCTTATCAATTGTTCCTGGACAATGTGTTCATAAAGTGGAGTTTCTCTCATTGGTAAGAGAATGAATATGTATTCAAAGGGTAGCAGGTTTGACTCCACCTAATGGCAAATATTTTTGTGTTCTTTGGCAGTGCGTACAGTACTGACGTCACAATTAACTGCCACATCATATGGGTTGTTTTGTATTTCTATGTGCACATCATCAGCATGGGACGTAAGTCTTTAAATATATGATGAACTGTTCCAAGAAGAAGACGGATTGCCAACATGCAGTATCAAAGTAACTCAATGAGAATCCGATCTCTTACTGCTGAGCTACACTGCGCTTCCTAAACACATTGTCCAGGAACAATTGATAGGTGCACTTGGTGATAGATTAATATCAAAATTCCTGTAATTTCCTAAATGGTTGACCATCTGAGGTTCCCACTTGGGAACTTTCATGTCTCACCACATTCTACATGTACCATGAATTTGGATGAATTAGGTGATGACAAGTAGGTGTTCTCTCCCTATAAGCATTAAACATGGGTATTTGTACGGGTTCAGATTCCAACTGACTCGCAGATTCATTGGATAATATGTTTCTCTGATTTTGTGAACTAAAAAAATTTCATTTTCCTGAACATTGAAGCTAAGTTCACAATCTTTGCACCACTTTGAAAATCTTTCTCAAAGTTGGACTGAATTCTTGTGCAGCGTCTTCCAGACAGTACTTCATGACAGATAACTGAATCAGCAAGAGTCTGTGATCACTATTAATATTGCCCACACAGTCATTAATATACAAAATGAAAAGAGAGAGAGTTGTGGCACTGCCTGGGCTACACCCAAAGTTACTTCATCTGTTGACGAGTCCAAGGTAATATGCTGTGCCCTCCCTACCAAGAAATTCTTAGACCAGTCACAAATTTTGCCTTGTACCCCATAAGATAAAATTTTTTTGGTCAGCACAAATGTGGTATGGAGCCAAATGCTTTTGGGAACTCAAGAAAGACTACATCTACCTGACATTCTTGATCCAAAGGTTCAAATATGCCATGAGAGAAACGTGAGAGTTGGGTTTCATTGATCAATGGTTTCAGTATCTGTGCTGGTTGGCTCAGAATATGTTCTAAGCTTCTGCAACAAATGGATGTCAAGGTTATTGGATGGTAGTATCATGGATCACTTCTGATGACCTTTTTGTAGATAGGCATGACCTTTGCTTTCTCCCAGTTACTGGGCACTTAATTTTTTTTCTCCCACTCCTCCCATTCCCAACTTCTCTCTGATAATTATAGTTAACAGAGGAGCTGACTTGGCTACGTATTGGGTATAGATTCTGATAACAAATCCCCATGGCCTGATGGAATTGCTGAGTTTTAATGATCTCTGCTGTTTCTGAACACCATTGAGAATAATACACTATGTGATCAAAAGTATCCAGACATGCTCAAAACATATTTTTTTCATATTAGGTGCATTGTGCTGCCAGGTACTCCATGTCGGTGACCTCAGTAGTCACTAGACATCATGAGAGCAAAATGGGGCACTGCAGAACTCATTGACCTCAAATGTGGTCAGGTGATTGGGAGACACTTCGGTCATACATCTGTATGTGAGATTTCAACACTTGTAAACAATCCTAGGTCCACTGTTCCAATGTGATAGTGAAGTGGAAACGTGAAGGGTCACATACATCATAAAAGTGTACAGGCCGACCTCGTCTGTTGACTGACAGACCGCCAACAGGCAGACCATTACACAGGAATTCCGAACTGTATCAGGATCCACTGCAAGTACTATGAAAGTTAGGTGGCAGGTGAGAAAACTTGGATTTCATGGTAGAGTGGCTGCTCATAAGCCACACATCACACCAGCAAATGCCAAACGATGCCTCGCATGGTGTAAGGAGCGTAAACATGGGGTAATTGAACAGTGGAAAAACGTTGTGTGGAGTAACGAATCACGGTACACAATGTGGCGATCAGATGGCAGGGTGGTGGGTATGGTGAATAGCCAGTGAATGTCCTCTGCCAGCACGTGTAGTGCAAACAATATAATTAGGAGGTAGTAGCGTTATGGTGTGGTCGTGTTTTCCGTGAAGGGAGACTTGCACCCCTTGTTGTTTTGCATGGCACTATCACAGCCCCAGCCTACATCGATGTTTTAAGCACTTTCTTGCTTCCCACTCTTGAAGAGCAATTCTGGGATGTAGATTGCATCTTTAAACATGATTGAACACACATTCATACTGCACGACCTGTGGTGGAGTGGTTATAAGACAATAACATACCTGTAATGGACTGGCCTGCACAGAGTCCTGACCTGATTCCTATAGAAGACCTTCGGGATGTTCTGTAATGCCAACTTCATGCCAGCCTTCACCAACCAACATGGATACCTCTCCTCAGTGCAGCACTCTGTGAAGAATGGGTTGCCATTCCTCAAGAAAGCTTCTAGCACCTGATTGAACATAAGCTACGAGAGTGGAATCTGTCATCAAGGCTAAGGATGGGCCAACACCATGTTGAATTCCAGCATTACCTATGGAGGGTGCCATGAACTTAAGTCATTTTCAGCCAGGTGACCAGACATTTTTGATCACATAGTGTATCTATTTCACTCATCTTCCCAGTGGTACGAGAATTAAATTGGCACAGTACTCCTGGATTTTCCTTTGTAAAGGAACATTTGAAAACAGAGTTTAGCATTTATGCTTTTGCTTTGCTACTTTAAATTTCATCTCTTGCCTTCTCAAAGACTGATGGACACTAAATTTGGTGCCACTATCAGCCTTTACATATGACCAAATGTCTTTGGATTTTTTGAAAGAATGTTTGACAATACCCTGCTACGGTAGTCGTTTGAATTTTGTCACACTATTCGTGACTGCCAAACGTGTTTCATTCAGTGTCTGTCTCTCTCTCTCGTAGGGCAATACTTTGTTTTGTACTTAAAAGGGTGTACTGAAAATTAAAGCCTCTGAACTCTTTACATGAAAACTCATAAAGCTTCTATCATCAATAATCTACCACTTTATTCTGTTTGTGTACATGTTTATCTCTCAAGCTGGTCAACATGGTGACAAATACATTTTGCAATTAGAACAGTTTGTTGCTACTGTCATTGTAGAATGTTTGATTTCAACATATTCACAAACTCGTGTCTGTGTGTACTGCGGAGTTCTCAAAGGTGTTGTTTCTGTTTTGGAAACAGATGAAAATTGGATGGGGTTAAGTCAGGACTGTATGGGGTGCAATTGATGACTGCAAAAAATGGGTTGTTGCAGATGTCAGTGCTTATGTGGTCTGGCTTTGCCCTACTGAAAGAGGGGTACTCGATGTGTGGATGAACTGTTTGAATTCTAAACTTGGTTACAGCTTACTGCTCCTTTTACACTGACATTGTTACCTTAAACCTCGTCATTTTACATGCTATGATTCAGAGCCCTGTACTGGCAGAGGACTGCCAATATGCAGATGAAGGGAAAAAGATGTTGAATTTTAATAACACTTGTTTTAGTTTAAAGAGTTTCCACATAAACCATTTGGAGGCATTACTTTCAGGCATTCCCTTCTATGACCCAGTCGTCTGTTAAGAAGTTTCTTGACAGTGACTGTCTACTGTGGAGGATCTCTCACATCATAAACTATTGTAGTAGGTACGTGTGTATCTACTGCATGCTCAACTAGTCTTTTTAAACTTGAGCCATAGTTTCTCTACATGCTGCTGTCATGAGCCTAAAAGTTTCTTATTGAGGTGCAACACTACAGCTTCTGTGTTGAGTTTGCTGAATGTATAAGTCTTTCTTCAAAGTCCATGTCAGAAAAGAAATCCAAGAAATGGGATGTACAGAAATTGAAATGAAGCATAGGAAAAAATAGAGAAAGCAATACGTCTAGAACAACAATGCAACAATATAACCTGTGAGCTTATACAAGGCAAAGTAGTTCATACAAGAAAATAATTGGTGGTGGTGGTGGTGGTGGTGGTGGTGGTGGTGGTGGTGGAGGACATAGAACCAAATGACAGACAGTGAGCAGAACACACTGAGATCCATTCATAGCACTCAGAAAACACATCACAAACTATAGAAAGATTTGCATGGGCATATGGGGAAAACCATTTTGAATCCATCTGGAACCTCCTACACAAGGAAACAGTCTCTGAATACAGTACAAAGAAAACTAAAGACTGCTACACCCATATAACAAGACAGTGAATATCCAAGCAAAAACAAAGGCAAATGACAAAAGGCTTCAAGATCAGAGAGCATACATACAGAACACTTCAAAAAAATCCTGTCATGACAGAAGACTACTCGATGGAAGTAATGTATTCACGAAATGCATGAGTGCAGGAGAAATACCAGAGGAATGGGCAGCATCAAAGACGAAAATCATTTCCAAAGGGAAAGGAGAAACGTGCAGCTTGGACTCATACAGAGTGCATAGCTCGTGAAAAAACATCTTTCAAAATTTTCTTGGCAATATTAACCAGGAGATTTACTGTGAGGTACATGCCCAACTACCAGAAAACTAATTTCGTTTCAGAAATGAAAGGAGTGCCCTACATGTGATGAACTGAATAAGAGAGTAAACCCAAGAGAGACTAATATATCCAGGAAAAAAATTTTGCAGTTTTTATAGACTACAGAAAAAAATTTCTCAGTATTAACAGCAAATTCAAAAAAAAAAAAAAAAAAAAAAAATGGCCTGTTAATATGAGGTGTAAAGGTTCAGGAGGCAAAGAACAGTTACAAAAGGTGCTAAACAGGTTCATGTCATGGGCTCTGGAAAGTGGCTGACAAACCCAGCAAAACCAAACACATGATTCTCAGAAGAGGTTGTAAACACTATCCATAAGACACAATGTTTCTTGAAAATAATCAATTAGAAGTGGTATGGAAATAAAACAGCAGCAATGAAAGCAATTTCAACATCCAAAAACTTCAAAAACTCACAATAAATTTGACAGTGATAATGTAAAACTTCATAGCACCAATAGCGACTTAGGGGAGCCATGTAATCAGAGAAAAAGTAAAAGTCAATGACCTCTTAATGTTAGCGTGAGTCAAATCCCACACTAGGAAATAAATTCTGGGGATCAAGAAAACAGTGCCTTAAAGACTGGCTTGTATCTTCATGAAAGGACCCTTCTTCATAGAAGACATCAAAATGCAGATACTACTGCCACATATGAAGTCCTACAAAATCACAGAACTCAAAGAGAAACACAAATCAGTCTAGACTGACTTCTATTCAACTGGCGCCATAATGAGAGAAGTCTAGAAACGGGTAAGCTGTGAAATTCATGATGTGCAACATGTGTTTTTCACCATACTTTCTGCCAAAATGAGATGTCCACCAGCTGATTGAAGACTACATGTGTGAACTGTGCCACGAACACCGTGGAAGATACCATGCAAAAAATGGCAGAAACAGATTAACGTCAGTAATAAAACTGGAGTATGTGACTCAGTTTTGTATTTACACATTGAGTGCATTTTCAGTAATAATAAATAAAGCAGACTAAATCACATTCCCCATGTTTCTCCTGGGGGGAGAGGATGTTAAGATGCATATTAGCGTATCATGTAAAGATGTGCGAGTTGAGGTATTGGAACATTAATTAAACTTATAAAGAGATTGTCCTTAGCATTGTTAAGAAGCCTTTACACACTCTTGGATGAATTCATTCAATTTCTTTGGAAGTTAAGAAATAGACAGATGTTAATCCAGCTTCAAGGCAATTCTTGCAGATTTAAAATTATTCTGAGAAAGTGCTTGTGGAAATCCTAAAACTTTTTAGTGGTCTTGCCTAGGGAATTGAGGCCCAATTTAAACAATAGATCTTTGAAATGTTTCTGAAACATGCTCTGTAGGTCATTTAGCATTGCCCAGCCATGAATGCATTGCCCAATTTGGTGTTTTCCGTCAGGACTGCTAGTGACCAGTAATAATACTGACCTTGGCAAATCCTGTGGTTCATATTACCAGGAAGGAAAAAAGGCAGGAGCAACAATTGATTAATTTTTAAGGGCATCTTGTCACTACATTTTGACACCATGAGTTACCAACCGATATGGGCAGTAATGACATATAAAAGGAAAGAAAAACATTCATAGAGGAATCGTGTTCTTACTGACAATGCCGCAGCTGCAGTAGCCAAAGCTGCTAGAATTTTAATGAAAGACATTTCCATTTGTGCTAGTTTCATGTGTTCAAATTCCAGGAGCTTTGGAGTGCCACAGCTATGGCCATGTTGATTAAAATTGAGTCACCTTAATAAAGAAGTTTTTTGAATATATGATATCTACATAACATTATAAAAAGGATAGATTGCTACTCGCCATATAGGGGAGATTGAGTTGCTGACTATTGCAGCAAAAATACTACTAAATACTTAGCTTTCAGCCAAAAGAGAAATTTTGGCTGAAAGCTCACATGTTCAGCAGTCTTCCTTTTGTGCCTATCTGGACTCATCTTCTCAAGAAGGTGAGTAGCAATCTATCCAGCTGGGATTTTCCATTGTTTAACTTTTAGATAACACACACAGTTTTTAGTAAGTGTTGGTTGTACAGTGATCTGCTGGTGTACGTTATTTTCCTAGCAAAATTTTGAACTGCCTTTCTCAGTTTGGCAGCCACGAATTATGTAGGAGTGGCCACAGACTCTATTGGTGTTAGGTGTGTCCATTTATTTCGCTCATTCCCTTCATCTCGCATGTTGTTACTGTGGGGTTTTTGCTAATACTATTCGCTTGAAGGTTGAACAATCACAGAAAATCTTCTCTTTGACTCTTCAATCTATCATTCCTTGTTTGGCTGAAGGTAATGGTGCACTAGTTAAGAGGTGAAAAATGTGCACTACTTCGAATCTGGTTTTGACACTTGTGGTAGTTAAAATACACTGCAATTTCATCATCTTTGAGAATTGTTGAGCAACATAGTGCTGGTCTCATTGGCAATGTGGGGCTAAAACTACTCTCACTTTTTAATTATAGGACACTTCTGGTGTCAATCTTCATCTTGAGTTAGTAGACTAATTTATCTGGCCTTACTAAATAAATGCTTTCTACTATATACACTGAGGAGGCAAAAGTCATAAGATACCTCCTGATATTGTCGGACCACCTTCTGCCCAGCACAGTGCAGCATCTTGTCATGGCATGGACTCAGTAATTGGAAGTCCCTTGCAGAAATACTGAGCCATGCTGCCTCATCAGGTGTCATAGTTGCACAGGTGCTAGTGGTGCAGGATTTGGTGCACGGACTCACGTCTCAATTACATCCCATAAATGTTCGATGGGATTCATGTCAGGTAATATGGGTGACTATATGATTTGCTAAAATTATCCACAATGTTCCTCAAGCCAATCACAACCAACTGTGGCTTGGTGACATGATACATTGTCATCCATAAAAATTCCGTTTTTTGGAAACGTGAAGTCCATGAATAGCTACAAATGCTCTCAAAGTAGCTGAACAGACCCATTTTGTCAATGATCAGTTCAGATGGACCAGAGGACCCAGTCAATTCCATATAAACACTGGCCACAATTCTATGGAGCCACCACCATCTTGTACAGTGTCATTGACAACTTGGGTTCATGGCTTTGTGGGATCGGCACCACACTTTAATCCTACCATGAGCTCTTACCAGCTGAAATAGGGACTCGTGCTGTTAGCATAGGCACTCGCGAGGGTCATCTGCTGTGACAGCCCACTAACACCACATTTTACCTCAATGTTTGAATGGATAAACCCACTGTATCCCTATATTGATTCCTGTGGTTATTTCACACAGTTTTGGGTGTCTGTTAACACTGACAACTCTGCACAAATGTCACTGCTGTTGGTTGTTAAGTGAAGGCTGTTGACCACTGTGGTGATATGTAATGCCTGAAATTTGGTATTCTTGGCACACCTCTTAACATGTTGGATTTCGTAATATTGGATTCCTTAACATTTGGTGTGTAAATTCCCATCGTACATCCATAATCATGTTTGAAACGTGAATTACTTCAGTACAAATGATAGCTCCATCATTGCTCTGCTCTTGCATGCGTTGTGCACACAATACTATCGTTGTCTGTATATGGACATATCACTGGCCTAGGACTTTCATCACCTCAGTGGGCAGCTTACTTGCCATTACTATAATAATCACTTTAGATGCAGTGGTTGCAAGATTATCCTGAAAGTTGGATGTTGCAGTATTTGTAAACATTTCAAAGACAGAATTACTTCTACTACAAACTTCGTAAGAAAGTTCAGAATTAACAATAGCACATTATAGAGCCAGGATGCTAACTTGCAGTAATAGCATTCCAAAACTTATTTAGAGTACATTTACTAAGAATCACATGGTTGTTGATTGAAAAGAATCCCACAGATATGTACAGATAAATATCCAATCAGAAACCGAGAAAGATTGTGGTGGTGATAACAACAGTCTATCCGATGCTCAATTTCGAAATATTCATTCCAATTGCAAAGTGATGTGTGACAGCATAAATGATGTTTCATACACTAACATGGATGGTGAACTCCACAAATGCATAACGGATAGAGAGATTATCTCCTTTCCACTGTAAACCTATGTTGATATATACATCAAAAATTGTTTTAATGGTGCATAAAATTCTTCATGCAAATTGATGTTTAAAATAGTTAATAAATATACCCAATTTTGGTTTGATAATAAATTGACATAAAGCATTGAAGACTGTTTCAGTTTAACAGTGACAATATCTGATAGTATAGAGATGTTAAGCAAAATTAATTTCATTTGTGCAGGTGGGACATCATTGAAAAGTATTATTTTGTAGCTGGGTATTGGGCTGGTTGCATGAAGTAAAATCTGACAGTACAAATACAAAGAAAGGTGAATATCATGTAGACAATTAAGTGTAATACAAAAACTTCGGTATTTTGCAACACATTAAACAAAGTTTTACTCTGACTATCTTAATTTGACATCATGCCACTGCCAGACTGTCTGTGAAAGCAGGATACCTTTCGAGGTTAAGAATCCAGTGAGATTTTTAGTAGTACAGGAAATATTTCTGCCTTAGTTCCACGTCAGCAAGTAGAGCTCACTTCCTAACTTGCGATTCTCAGGATACTGTAATAGTGACCACATATAAAAAAAACACTAAAACGTAGTAAGTGGAAGCTTATAATACAGAGCAATGTGTAAGTTGTTTTATTGCTGGGTACTGAATGTTCAGTTGTTCCTACAGTATGTATTTGTTAGTAAGTAAAGTATCATTCAATATCATTCCCCCTCCCCCACCCCCCACCCCCTTCCAAGATTTGCAGGCTGGATTATGATATGTGGGCAATCTAGGCTGTATTTTTTCTTTTTTTTAAAATACTGAAATTTTATTACAAAATGAGGTACAATGCAGTATACAAAGTTGTTGGGTGGATATACTATTCATAAAGTTTAACAACTGTAAATGTTTAACAATGAAGCTACACACACACACACACACACACACACACACACACACACACACACACACACACACACACACACAAGGCATCCTGGATTCGCACTCATATGCCAACCCACAGGACACAATCGCCCTATAAGGCATTTTTTCTTGCAGAAACCAGCGAAAAAACAAGCAGTTCCGAGCCAGAATCCATGGAGCCTACTTCCTTAACGCGCAAGTATAATACAGCATTTTTTTTGTTTCGACATTATTGTAAACATCTAAGTTCGCTGTTTGTTTTGCAAATGTAGGTAGACAAAAAGTGGGTGCCACTTGCCTTTGAACTTTCACCTAAGCCAGCTTCAGAAGTGAATGACACTTTGCATGAGAATCTATGTGGAAAATGGCACTCTGCATTGGATCCTTGGTAATTGTTGTGCTGCAGATTTGTTGTTGAGTTTAGTAGCTGTTAATAGTTGTGAAGAAAGAATGTACATAAGGCTATCAATAGAAAAATGGAGTAGTAAGAGGACAGTGGGGGGATAAACTGAGGTACTACAACTTACTACATGTTGTGGTGATTTCCTGTAGTATTCAGAGTTCACAAGATCAGCTTCTTCTATGCTTGATGAATACAGACATACAGCCTGTGACACTGTTAAAGCTTAGTATGAGCAAATACATGACAGTTCTGTTCTGCTCTATTCTCAGCACTTGTAATACAAGAAAGTGGTTATCGGTTGTACAATCGTATTCTTTAATATTCAAGAAATCTGCTTACAGTGATAACTTCAGTGAAGGAAGTTGTTCAAAAATGTACATGCTGGTGTGGAAAATATCCTTCTTCTTGGAAGAAAAAAAAACATTTTGTCTGTACTCCAGAGATTTGAAGTTGCATAACCTCAAATGATAGGCGATTTTCTTCATATAGTGGCTTGTTTTATTGGTGGGAAAAGGTGTTGAAACGTATCACTGTGGGACAGTTAACTGGAACTACAGTAATTTTAATTTGCTACAGACAAGAGATTTCCGAAATGTTAACCTATTGACATTGTATGAGGACAAGAGCTATATAGCTCAGCAGATCCCTGAAGCAAGTTTACATTTGTGCCACACACTCCCACTGATGTGATTACATCAGAGAGGAAGCAGAGGCAAAACAGCCAACTCTGTTATAATTAGCTGTATATTTAGCATGTACTGACAGTGTCAAAAAGCTGCTCTGGCACTCTTAAACATAGCTATTTATCCATTGATGTGATTGAGTGGGATTTCTCCCATTCATTGGGATGCTTTCTAATTAATTAATTAATTAATGTAGACTACATTGTATTTTATCCACTGATGAGGACCATTAAATATGGCACCAAACAGAACGAATTTGTATAATTAAAACTTTAATGCATTGAATTTCTTTTATGATACTTCGGTAAATCATTTATTGTAAACTGATTTGAGCTGATTAGGTAACAAAACTATAAATTCACTGAACTCCGAATCTAAAATAATGAAAAATGTGTTCATTGTAGGTGGTTATGTAGTAGCAATGAACACTAGTGAATTATACATGGAAAAGAAAAAGTTCAGGATTTGGAATTGATTAAGGCTGTTTTGTTACTGCTGAATGGGAAACACCTGATAAAAAACAATGTGCCTGTCGAATGAGAGTAATAAGTCTTAGGTATTACTTTCCTTTCTCAGTAGACGACGATGACGACGACGACGACGACGACGATGATGATGATGATGATGATATGAGGAGTGTGGTATTAGTTGTCACATCGGTTGAGTTATGCAATGTGCGTTGATAAAATTCAAAGTTGAACATTGAGATGGTTCAACAGCTAATTCAGGTTTTATTAAAGCAGGAACTCAGTGTAATTTCATGTACCTACAGACGGGAAGTAATATAAAATTGTGGATCTATCTTTCTATGCTAAAACATTACTACAGATTATCCAAACATTATGTATCAATATGTCATTGAAATTAACATAAAATACTGTGACTCGAATATAACCCTTAGATTCTTCATTAAAACCATGCTAAAGTCTCAACTGCTCATTCTTCCAGTTTTAATGAGATTTGGTGCTAAACTAATTATGTAATGAAATACAGTATTCTCACTGTAGTTAATAGGAGAAGCTACATTTCCATAGTGTGTAAAACAAAATCTTAATGCAGTATGGAAGTTTCAGGGTTTTAGGTAGGTTTCACTCCATTATGTTGTTGGAAAACTGCTTAACACATTTTACCTCTGAAAAGTTGTGTGTGACTGCATGAATGTGATGTACTGTTTGTATTTAGTCCATAATGGCTCTGTTATCTAAAAACATTTCTAACAGTTTAAAAAACAATACTAACAGTTGCAGAAAATGCAGCATTGCTACTGTTAATTTAAATTGTTGTTAGTAATAGAGAACACAGTTCAGTTTCCCCCGAAATCTGTTACACTGGTTGCTCAAGGCACTTAGGTGGGGATGTGGGTACAGAACAAGAAGTGACTCAATTTTAAAACTTCATGCAACTTTTCTTTGTGGATTAACTGTAGAAAACAGTGTGTACAGTAGAGCTTACAGAATGTTCATTAAAATAATGCAGTTGTGCATTAGGTACCATATAGTATTTCTTATGACTCCTGCTGGAGGGTGTGAGGGTAGTTTCACCGAAGTGGGATAAAATAAATAATATCATCATATTGAATCTGTGGAATGTACAGTATCGTGTAATTTAAACTATATTTCTAATGAGCATAGGAAATCAGACTAAAAGTGAGATAGTGTGTGTGGTTTGAGGTTTTCGGGCGCTAAACAGCGTGGTCATCAGCGCCCAAAAAGTGAGATAGGAACCTCTGTCTGGAACAGACAAAAGTGCGATAGGAACCTCTGTCTGTTCCTTAATCTGTTGTTAACATTAGAGGTGCAAATTCAGTCACAAAAGGGGCATGAAAAAAATCATTATTTTAGGAGGCATTTGCTATAGATGGTCGCACAGTAGGTATAATCATCAGCGACATTTGAAGTGGGAGGGGGGGGGGGCGATGATGAACAGGTTCTTGACCACTCTACATTTGGATGGCAACCACATCTGTCATACAGTGGTTTTGATGGTATGCTACAGTTCCTTTCAGAGCAAATGTTGCAGGACAGCAAGTAGAAATCTTGGAGGTGCATGTGATGTTATAGAACATGTGCACATCAGATATTAAGAGGTTTTTCATGCTAAAAATTGGATGTGAAAACGAGTGTAGCTCACAGATGGAAACCAGTCATGAAGATAAAGTATGTTCATCCCATGTGGTTAATTTGGTACTGAAAGTGTAGGAAGAAAACCTCATGGTGAGAGATTGTTTTTAAATTAGGATGTGCCTCCTTGTTGAAACTATGGTTTTTGTCTTTTGTGATAGCATAATGATTTGGCAAAGCTTGGGGAATAATGGCATATGGCATTTGGTGTAAAAAGTTACCAGTCATATGTGAGCAGGAATACAATAGTGAAAACAATCTTCAGATTGTAACAAAAACCACATATGAACTGAAGTAGCCTTTGGTTTTCTCTGATGAAACTTGAAATCACATGTACGAGGGCAGTTCAATAAGTAATGCAACACATTTTTTTTCTGAAACAGGGGTTGTTCTATTCAGCATTGAAATACACCAGGTTATTCCCCAATCTTTTAGCTACACAACACTATTTTTCAACGTAATCTCCATTCAATGCTACGGCCTTACGCCACCTTGAAATGAGGGCCTGTATGCCTGCACGGTACTATTCCACTGGTTGATGTCGGAGCCAACATCGTACTGCATCAATAACTTCATCATCATCATCCGCGTAGTGCCTCCCATGGATTGCGTCCTTCATTGGGCCAAACATATGGAAATCCGACGGTGCGAGATCGGGGCTGTAGGGTGCATGAGGAAGAACAGTCCACTGAAGTTTCGTGAGCTCCTCTCGGGTGCGAAGACTTGTGTGAGGTCTTGCGTTGTCATGAAGAAGGAGAAGTTCGTTCTGATTTTTGTGCCTACGAACACGCTGAAGTCGTTTCTTCAATTTCTGAAGAGTAGCACAATACACTTCAGAGTTGATCGTTTGACCATGGGGAAGGACATCGAACAGAATAATCCCTTCAGCGTCCCAGAAGACTGTAACCATGACTTTACCGGCTGAGGGTATGGCTTTAAACTTTTTCTTGGTAGGGGAGTGGGTGTGGCGCCACTCCATTGATTGCCGTTTTGTTTCAGGTTCGAAGTGATGAACCCATGTTTCATCACCTGTAACAATCTTTGACAAGAAATTGTCACCCTCAGCCACATGACGAGCAAGCAATTCTGCACAGATAGTTCTCCTTTGCTCTTTATGGTGTTCGGTTAGACAATGAGGGACCCAGCGGGAACAAACCTTTGAATATCCCAACTGGTGAACAATTGTGACAGCACTACCAACAGAGATGTCAAGTTGAGCACGGAGTTGTTTGATTGTGATCCGTCGATCATCTGCTGTGCACGGCCAGCCCGCACGCGGGAGATCAGACAGTCTTGCTTGACCTTGTGGCGATGATGACACACGCTTTGCCCAACGACTCACCGTGCTTTTGTCCACTGCCAGATCACCGTAGACATTCTGCAAGTGCCTATGAATATCTGAGATGCCCTGGTTTTCCGCCAAAAGAAACTCGATCACTGCCCGTTGTTTGCAACGCACATCCGTTACAGACGCCATTTTAACAGCTCCGTACAGCGCTGCCATCTGTCGGAAGTCAATGAAACTATACGAGACGAAGCGGGAATGTTTTAAAATATTCCACAAGAAATTTCTGGTTTTTTCAACCAAAATTGGCAGAGAAAAAAAATATGTTGCATTACTTATTGAACTGCCCTCGTATTAGACTTCAAATAAATGCCATGTAGTGTGTGAGTAGGACTGTTTGGCTGTTACTTTTGTGCTATGGAGGGCATTGACTTAAAAACATGTAACATGTAACTTGTAAAAGCACCCCCTCCCCTCCCCCCGTAAAACCAAAGGAATGTACACCACTGCTTCTGCCCTGTTTCTTTTACATGAACACAACAGTGCTGCCACCATGGACAGGTCTTTAGTTAGCTTTGTGTAGTAATACTGATAGAACTGACCATGTATTCTTAAAGATAAGAAGCTAATTGCCATGAGCATCTTACGTATCCCCATTGAGATCATACTTGGTATAAAAGTACATAATCGTGCACATATTTTAAGACTACATCTGAGATTATTAGGAAATAAATTGTGAAAATGCTACATAATTGAGACCCCCCCCCCCCCCCCACCACACACACACACACACACACACACACACACACACACACACACACACACACACACACACACACACAGTGTATGTGCACACTGTCATAAAAGGTGAACAGACAATAAGCATTGACTTTGTTCCACTTTCAGATAGTATGTGCAAATTTTGCTTAGAGAAGTCAATGAATGAGTCATGTTGATTACTCAAATTGGTGGCTCATCCATTCCCTGATATATCCCATGAACCACACTATGTGCATGATTTATTTATTTGTTTGTGTGTGTGTGTGTGTGTGTGTGTGTGTGTGTGTGTGTTGGAAAAGTTTTAATACCTGCAAATAGGAATAAGTCGTACGTAGTTGTTTGATATTCAGAGTAATGAGGTCTGGTGTTTATATACAGCCTGTATTTGTCAAATCCCTGTGTAATAATTGACAAAGTGTGTTCATATTTATGTTAGCTGGGGTTCTAAGTAGAGAAGGGAAATTACACACAACGCACACTAAATCTGAGAAAATTATATGTATGAGAGAATTTTGTGTGTGGTTTTTAAACAAATTTTGCTGTTTAGTATTAGTTGTTTAGTTTTTGAGCCATATCAATTAGGAAATTGTTGTACATTTTTGGTTTTCTTTTCCCTAGTCCGCCAATTTGTCAGTGGAGCCGGAGACAGTTTACCCTGTACGTGAGTGATTAATGTTTGTTTTTAAATTAGGATGTGCCTTCCTCTTAGAATAGTGGTCTTCATCTATCCTCAGTGCATAATGATTTGGTAAAGGGTGGAGTACAACTGTATTTCTTGCAGTGAGCTACAAACTGCTACATTTTTTCAGCTGATATAAAATTGCACAAGTGCAGTGCCTATAATTGTGGAGTTTTCTTCTTCTAAGGAAGTATTAGTATTGGAGACCACTGCTCTAGATTAACCCAAGTAACTGTAAAATGTTATAAAACACTTACAGCTTCAAATAACATAACGAGTTCTTTAGTGCACGCTGTTTGGCTATATATAAAAGTTTTGATTCTTAGCAGTAGTTTTTATGTACTGACTCCTGACTAACCAATATTTAGTATCATGTGAAACTCCTCTATGTAGGCTTATTTGAAGTATTTATCGTGGGAGCTACTTAAACACTGTTCTCTCAGTGAAAGAAAAAAGAAATTGTAACTGAACTCACAGTGTAGGTATTTTGAAATAGCTTTCTGTAATGGGTTGTAGTTAAGTGTTTTAAATGTGGATTATTGTCAGCTTACCAAAAGTTCATGGGATCAAATCAGCAAATGTTAAAGATGACTAATATGAAAAGAAATTCTTGCAGTTTTGTTTGGTTACCATTGACTGTTGCAATAATGTGATAGTCCTGCCATGGCATCATATGAACACCAGGCCTCGCATCAAATGCAGAACTAGATGAGTCTTACTTTTGCTTGAACACAAAATACTTTGGAACTCTATATAGGTACGTTATCTGGTACAAGCTGGTACTTAATTACAGTAAGAAATACTGCGGCCAGATAATCAATAATTGTGGTCATTTATATCACTTCAGTGTTTGTGTGGGATGTTAGTCAAGAAATTATATGGTGTAACAGTCATCCAAGTATTAACAGGAGAAAATATTTTCATTTTCTACTGAATGAAAGTTTATCATACTCCATCTCTCTCTGTAAGAAACATACACTGACAAATTTTGTTTCTGTGTGGCTATCATGAAGTTAGTGTATCTTGAAATGTGTGTACATACGAAGGTCCATTGTGTGTGTGTGTGTGTGTGTGTGTGTGTGTGTGTGTGTGTGTGTGTGTGTGTGTGTTTGGTTTTTTTCTCTCTTCAGAGCCATTGTTAACTTTGCTTGCAGCTGTTGAAGACCTTTATTCATATGAAATTAAATTTAATCTTCACTGCTGTTCTATAATTTTTGTTGGATTTAAAAATTTGCAACTTAAAGTTGCTTTTTGTATGATGTGTATGTAGTTCACATTATCTAAAAATTTTAAACTCTTTACATTCTCCTGATTGTATTAATACCTTGGGTTTTTGCTTTCTTGATCAAAAGCATGATTTACATATGCATGTTCTGCCCTCGCCTGGTGTTCATGTCCATGGCAGAAGACTTACCTATATCAGAATATCAAGACATTTGTGAGGGTTAGTAAAAACATTGGTAGCTTCGAAACCTTTTACATGTCTTGGCTTCCATGATAGTAACTTTTTTTTTTTTTTTTTTTTTTCTCCTAGGTTTTTGTTTGTGTAGCTTGCTAACCAATAGAAATAGTTTTCAAATGAATGCAAATTTCTTTGCTTCTTGCTTTTGTTGCTTGCTTAGTGTGTGTACTGAAAAACTTTACAATTAAAGTATAGTTGAAATATGCTCCTAAAATCAGTTTCAATTTTACAGGTCTGTCTAAGGGTGTTGGCTTCATTAGATTTGACCAACGTATTGAAGCTGAACGTGCAATCCAGGAACTTAATGGCACCGTTCCAAAAGGTTCCACAGAAGCCATCACAGTGAAATTTGCAAATAATCCAAGCAACAACAACAAAGCAATCCCTCCTTTAGCAGCTTACTTAGCTCCTCAAGCTCGGCGCTTTGGCGGACCGATTCACCACCCGACGGGGCGCTTCAGGTACATTCCACTGTCACCACTCTCCAGGTACTTGACTTTCCCAGTTGCAGTTCGTTTCATTACCACTAGTTCTTTCCAGTTAGTTTCCTTTTATATTCCTTTGACTATATTAATTTATATTAATTTTTCTTGTAAATTTTCTGTAAGACTTTTTTTTTAGTAGCCTACACAATTTGTGTGCTTCAACTCTTTAAATGCCCTGTATCCGTGGAAAGGTATGATATCTGAAATATAGCTTTGTATAATTGGCAAATTTAGCATTGTACTAGAATAGTACCCTTTAACAATATATTACCCAAATACTGTTCCCACCCTTCTAGCAAATTTGCTCAAAAGGTCATGGTGACACTTCTGTAGCGTTAATGGGAAAGAGATTAAAGGTGGTAGTCACGCCATCAAGACTCTTTAACTTTAGATTTGTGAGTAAATATACTTGCTGCCGCTTTTGGCATACTTAGTATAGGCGTAGTACTTTTCTCCTTCTCCAAATGTCACGTGATTGTTTGCTACATTGGCCTGCCTTTCCACCAAGCAGCCCGTACGGACTGCCGCTGTGGCCTGATGCAAGAGACTGGTAAGTAATAGCAGTGATTTTGCTGAGTTGCTATGTTAAATGAATTGGCAAATCAGCAGTTTTTTGTTGCATGGTTAGGGAGATTTTGTTCTCCTAATATTAATTGTACTGTCTTCTACATTAACTCGGGGGAACTAAAGTTTGTGCCTGCGAGAATTAGCTCTTTTTACTGTGAAGGTAAATGACAATGTGTACAGTGCAGTGTATTAATAAAATCTTAATTTTCTTTCTTGTAGTGTGTTTACTATAAGCTTAAAACCCCAAGATGCTCAAAACTCCTAGCATGATGTTCATTTGCTTCTGTGGAAATTATATTAAACCTTTTATTAATTGGTTTTATATTCCAGGCTACATTAGTTGGCTGCTAGATGTATGCAACTAAATCTGTAGTGCGGCCTCAACTGAAATGTGAAATCTCTAATTTATTCATATCTCGGGGAAATCAAAAATGTAATACCTACTGTCTAAACAATACAGGACCACTATTTCAGTGTGGCATACTGAATATGCTGCTTCCCTTTTTAGTTTTTCTTTCCATTTTTTACAAGGCATCCTGAACGTTGGAGCATTAGTATTTCTGTTGAAGGGTCTTAGTGAACTAGTGGTGTACCTAACTTGACTGAAGACTTGCCTTAATTCTTTAGTATGGCTGCCATCTCTGCATTTCATGTGGTCTCTTATTAAATCCAAGCAAATTCAAGTTTTTTTGCATTCAGATGAAACCCAATATCCATAGTTCTTTCTCTGGCTTTCTTGTCTGGAAACAAATCTCAATTTCCTGTTTAATTTAGACTTGACGTTTTAGCTTCACATTATATATACTCGCTGTTTAATTTTCTTATGTTGGTTTCTGTATTTTGTTTTAGCACTGGCAAGACCATGCTAGCCATAAACAAAGGCTTACAGAGGTCAGTATTAAAGAGTTTATTCCATTAAACTTACAGTACTGTTTCGTTTTTGATGTTTATTTAGCAGTTTCTTTGTGATGAGCATGCCCTTCCTCTCATCTTTTTCTTTTCTTTCATTTTTCTTTTTTTTGTGTTTTGTGTTTACTCCCTTTGTAGAACCATCTGTGTTCCTTTGGCAGCCACGCAGTTATACGAAGGGTAGGGTTGGGGCACTTCATTGAGGCACAGACAACATAAGGCCAGATGGCATCATCTGGGGTCTTTAGTTGCACAGTGTGACAAGTTCCCAGTCTAGTGGAAAGCATGTACTAAATGTTAAAACATGCTCTTGACCTGTTTTTGCTTTATTCACATAACAAGATATGCATTTCAAATGTTGCCTTATACACCCACCACTTTCTGGAGCTGTAAAAATCAGCATTGTCCTAAACATTTTAAACATCTGTTTTTATCGTTTTGGTGAAAATAAATATATCAGAAACGAAGGAAGTATGTGCATTTTATTTGTTATGTGAATGAGGTTTGTAGCATGTCCTGTTAATTCATGAAGTTGTGATTGTTTTTTCATTCAGCAGTTTAATATTTTAGGTATTCACCGCTAGCTGGAGATCTGCTTGCCAATTCAATGCTACCAGGAAATGCTATGAATGGCTCGGGATGGTGCATCTTCGTGTACAACTTGGCACCGGAAACAGAAGAAAATGTCCTATGGCAACTGTTTGGCCCATTTGGTGCAGTACAGAGTGTTAAAGTTATTAGAGACCTCCAAACCAACAAGTGCAAAGGTTTTGGCTTTGTAACAATGACAAATTATGATGAAGCTGTAGTAGCTATCCAGTCACTAAATGGATACACTTTGGGAAATCGTGTCTTGCAGGTGTCGTTCAAAACAAACAAAAGCAAAACCACATAAGTGGCTGAAAGAACTTGTACAGCTGCTGTCACATTGGCTGCTGTAGTGCATTTTGCGTGACCGTGCTAGTCATAAGCTGAAGCAGGTGAGAAGGCTGCACTTGTTTAATAATGATCACTCTACGAAACCAGGAATTGTGGACCTAATAATTGTTGGCGATTAGTCCATTTGGTTGCTAGATTTCCTTTATCCTCCCTGTTCATCCTTGTTCCCTTTCTCCATCAGCCATTCCAATCCCTGTGTTCTTCGCAGTTCCATAGAGTTTTTAGTGTCCTTTCTGAAATAATTTTTGGAACAAATGCAGCTTTCCAGAAGGGTTAACTTTCCAGGTGTATTATGGTTTTATTGCCCAATAATATACTTGACTATAACTGATAAAACGCAGCCAACTTTGAGCTAGTCAAGACTAGTGCAAGTCATGTGTTTCCTAAAGAAAGGTGTATGAGGAGCAAAGTGGCATTTTATAAAATCCTCCTCATTCTCCTTGGTGGCAATTCTAGACATTTTATTGTGTAATTTATTAAATATTTTAATCAGTAATGTTACTCAAGCTGTGTGCAAACTGGACATTTGATACTTTAGTGTCCAGCATTGCAAGCCAAAGAATATGTTGTAAACTATATCTTAAGATATATGAAGCAGCTATTAATGCTATCATTTTGTAGGAATATACAAAATATGAAATTTCTCATTCTGCACACAATTCTTGTAACATTGCTGGCCAGAATGTACTGGCCCATTCACATATATATATATACATATATAGATATATATTTTTTCTTTCTTTTTGTGTGTGCAAAGTTTGCGTTCATTTTTAACAAAACTTAATTCACCCATTTGTTTTTTGATATAGTTAACCTGCATTATGTAATTATTTTCTAATTTATGTTGCATATGGTTCTTACTTTCTGCCAGAAGTTGGCAAACGCGCATGTGCGCGCATGCAGACACACACACACACACACACACACACACACACACACACACACACACACTCTCTCTCCTCTTTTTTCCTCGGAGGTTCCTACCCTTTTTTTTTTTAAATTTTTTTTTAATTTCAGTTAGTGTCAAGGTGACCTACTGTTTATGTAAAATTTGGCTGTTCCCATGAAACTTCAGTGTGTTAGTTCAGTTTATGGTATTTATTATAATAATTTTTTACATGAAGGGATATATTCCACAACCCATGCACTAACTAATATTCCTCCTCACAGTGAAGTAACTGGAATCCTTCTCTTCATTTGGCACTGTTTTATTGTTCATGGTTACGCAATTTCTTTTCATTTACATATTGTTTTTTTTTCTGGGGAACCACACAGACTTGCACAAATTTATTAAGTAAATAAATAATATAAATATTGAAAATAAATCAGGTAACCTATCAAATATGCTGCCCAACTTGATAAGTCAACTTCCATGAAAGAAATTTATTTTTATAAGAACACTTATCAAATTTAACAAATGATGCATTCCTAGTGGGCGAAAGGATTTTAAATGAAAGACATGAAAAGTACGAAGAAATTTAATTATATAACGAATGAGACTTTGTATCTCTTCATCTTCTTAAAGTTTATATAGTGTCGAGATAGTTCCCATTTCACTAGGAGTTTCCGAGTTAGGCGTGCTCAGCAGAAGCACAAGGCTGGCCGGGGCCTCCATTCTTCCGGCCTTTCCCCCCTTACCCCCACACTGGGCCTTACAACAGATTAACTTCCTGTTGTACCAAGCGCACCATGCTATGACAGTGCAAATATCTTAACTCGCTCATTGTGGAAGGAATCAGGACTCGTGCAATACGTCAGCAGTTTTTGAATACAAAATTTTGATGGACTTTATCTTTCATGGTCACAATTGTAAAGATTAAAAATGAAAATGTATATATATTATACTTTGCCTGAGATTAGGAAAGAGATAGAGAAACCTTTTTGATAAAAAAACTTTATCATGCTGTTGAGGATAAGAGTTTAACTACTAAAGAGTAGATTATTAAATGGCGTTCAGTCAACTCGATGCACTTTTCAGTGTTATTTATCTCCCCATCCCCCTCCCTTCATGAGTCAACGAAGCAGATGTACGTTAGTGTTACTTGAGAACATTCCTTGATAAATATCTCACAGGTGGGCCCTTTTGTCATTAATGCCAATGTAAGTAATTCTGTGAGATCCATTAGTGTTGAAACTATGTTGAACTTGAGAAAGGAGATCCACTTTATTCAGTGGCAGTGACTTGGTTCTTGCAGCCAGTAGCATTTCTTCCCTCTTAGATACCACAACAGCTCTTTAGAGGAATAAGTGGAATATTTTATATGATACTCAAATGGTGCATACATCTGTTAAATTATATATAAAACTGTACAAAGAGGAATTCCATAAAGACAATTGAAGTACTTAAAAACCTCTGATGTGATCATTAAGCTAATACAAAAGCCATTCATATAAGGAGGGTCAAAGTATATTTTGGGTTGTGGATAATAGTTTTGAAAGCTGCTTCTGCATTTATCAAGATTGTGATGATACTTGTTCTACATTTAAAGTATAAATAACTTTTGAAGCTTTATAGAACTTGTTCGTGTATTTGATGGATGCAATATGGCCAAGTGGTATTGGCTAAATGTGGGAAAAATTGGATTTGTTAACTTTGGTAATCCTCATTCTTCTTAAATAGGGGTTTGCTTGATTATACATTGTAATACTCTTTTTTAAACATTACTTGCAGTTGTTTATTCTTTTTACCAAAGTGCAAGATCAGTCAATTGCAGTCTGTTGGATTAAAAGTTAAAGAAATGCAAAGAAGTTACACAAACCAAGATTACTCATTGATTTTAAGGTAAATAGTTTTATATGTATATATATATATATATAAAGTTTATGTATATATGTATAATAAATTGGATAGAATTAAAGAGACAATAACATGTGAAAGTGGGACAGTGGCACTGTAGTTTGAAGATGTGCAGGAGCGTGGACAAACAAAAAAAGAAAAATTTGTTGCGGGGGGATAGTAATGCAACAGTTAAGACATAGCATACAGTACCTCAATTGTCATATTACCCTGGTGCCCCACACACAGTATAAAATGAACCAGTTCCTCTTACTATCTCATGTTCCTGCATATTGCAGTGGTCTATAGAAGTTTTTAAAACGGTAATATGTAACTGTTACATATGTGAAAGAAAGTGGTTATAAGTAAATTAATATGTAAGTCCTGGTTTAGCATGTAGTTTGCTTCACTGCAGTGGTTGTTCGCTATGTCTTCATTTACTGGTCCCTAATTTTGTTTGGACATCGCAGATGACTGATACTACAGCACAATACAAGCAACTGTGTCCCTATCCCTTTTAATGATGCCCTCTTTTCATTTCTATCTAATACATAATTATATAGATATATATAAAATTGTAAAGTAAAGCACAAAATATGCTTGGTTGGCTTCTCTGTAGTGTGTAGACTCCTCTGTGTTGTACTGATGGGGAGTCAGTCCTCATGTAGTGACTCTTAACTGGCCTAAATAGTGAAAAAGAGTCACTGGTTAAAATTTGAAGAACTTGACTGCACTTGAATGCTTTTGCTATCTTTCTAGAACTTGTATTCATCTTTGTGTGATGTAGCTCTAGGTTATAAAATTTGCGTTGTGAGGGCCAGACTCATGCTATGTGTATCGTTTTCCAACACTGGACAATAGCATTTGAAGCTACACTCTGATGTAGGACTGAGCCTTTTTTTGTGACTAAGCATTCCATATACTTTTATAGAAAGAGACGGGGTTTCTGTATTACAGTACCTCACACTGTAATCAATGCAATAAGAAAAGATGTTCTTAAATGTGTAGCTTTAGGTTGAGTGATGAATATAGATCCACTGGCCAGTGACTTCGTACAGACTGGTAACTGTCAAGAGTACCATTATTGTCCACATGGCCTCTTGCCAGTTGGTTTGTTTTAGTCATGATGTGTCCTGCCAGTTTCCTGTTATAGTCCCTGCTCACTGAAGTAACAAATTAAGATTAACACACATCTCAGTTTTAGTGTTCTGTGAATGTTACTTTTGTGGGCGGCCATTCTGGTTATGTGCTTCTCTCCCTTCCATCCTATTTCACCCATAGCTAATAGCTGTAGTCCTTTTTCTCCTTGCATAATATTATATGTGCCATGGGCTGACTGGTAATGCTTTAAGCACAAGGACATTCTGAAAACAAAAAAAAAAGTGAGTTTGATCTGTTTTGTGCTGTAATTTCTATGTAATAACCATTTAAATAACTGTTGAAATACAGTTAAAAGCTGTCATGCTGCTGCTATTGTTACTGCTTCTACCTTGCAGTGCATGTCTTCATTGCTTCTGTCTAGTGTCACATTGCATTTAGGTGTATGTATTCAATTGGTTGTATTTATCCAAGGAAATGATTCACTACTTAAATAATTTCCATATAGCTGTAGACTTACATGGGTAGTTCAGGAAACATTTCTGAGTGTCAGGTGCCATACTTCTAGTTTCATTAAATTAGCCAAATGATGATGATGATGAGGAGGAGAAGTATCAGCACTAGAGCTAGAGCTTTCACCTTACTTGTCTTGGTCGTTTATTTTTGAGTAATTTATTACTAAACTTGTGGTATTAATGGGTTGGATTTTGGTTGGAATTGAGTTATAGTACAAGAAAACAGCCAATGGGAAATGCAAGGAAAATTGGTTGAACTTCAGTCAGGAAAGCTAGAATGATTGCTAACTAGAATGGCCAAATTCTATCCCATTTAATTTATTGTGTTTGTTGTTAAGAGTAAGAAACTAGTCAGTTATGAGTTGTTTTAGAGTACTTCAGTAGTTTTCTTGGTTATAAGTACAAGTACTTAATACTGTGCTGTGTGCAGCCATTTCATCCCAAGGATCTCTTGCACATTCAGTTGTGATAAGGTAGTAGGAAGCAAAACATTAAGATATATGGTTTGAAGTCTGACCACATATAATGTGAATTACTGTGAAGTCAAAGATCATGTCAATGGACACATTGTCATCCATTCTTACTCTTGATTTGCTCGTCTAGGAAAACTTAAAATTTAAATCATATGTAAAAACGTTTGTGGAATTTATTACTTTATTTGTAGGTTTTTCTTGCTTTTCAGTTTCACAACTGTTTTTGGGATGTTTGGTCAGTTAAGCAGTGCCACTGCAACTGCTGAAAAAGTGTGGTTGGAGGCTGGTTATGTTTTTGTCTGTTGTATAAAGTGAAAATTACATTAGGGAACTAATAGCTTCCAAATATTTATGAACCTAATTTTGAGACTGTTGATGCTTTTTTAGTAAATTAATAGTAGTGTGGCCATTAATTTGTTCCCATAACAGTATATATTACACATTTAGTGCATTATTTAACTGTGTTAGATAAAAGTAGAATTGTAGGTAAATGATTGTTTAAGTGATAAGCTGAAATATATGAAGCTCACTTTGTTTTTCTAGTCTGGTGCTTGTATGATGTATTGTTAAGATATAACAATTGACCTCAGTGTATATGTGTACATCTTTTCTAAAGTTTTACAAATGAAAGATTCACTATGCAACACGTTATCCTTGGTGTGAAGTGTCTCAGAATAAATGAATAGAATGGATGGTCAGGGAATAATAATACATAGGCCTAGGCTATGTATCACTTCTTTCCTTTTCCATTTCTGTCTTGAACCTCTTACCTGAGAACACTGTCCGATTTACTCTACAGTTTTTAGACATTACTATACTCAGTGTCGTGGCAGTGGCATTTCTAGTCAACTTTCTGACTGTCTATTTTTCCATGTTTACATTAATTGTTACAAATTGTTCAATTTTGTAAGCAAGGAATATATTGCCTATTCATAATATTTTAATAAAATTAGTGTTGGACTAAATATGTTTTCACGTATTTCTGGTTCCTATAAATTCATGTATTTCACTAATTATTGCTTTTTACTAGTTAATAGTATCAATACCAGCAGTCCCTATGAACTGTATTTATTCTCTTTGCTGAGGACATAAGATGATCAGTTACCTTTTACAGTGATGTGCTGGATGAATAAAAGACTAGCAAAAGTGCATTTACAGTAATACTATTAACTAAATTAAATACTGTAAGAAAAATACTTATTTATGATCATACGAGTTCGATACAGCAGCCTGAGTTGGGATGAATTTCCAGTATCATTAGTTAGGTCTTAACAAATTTTAAAATTTAGTGTATATTTCTGTTCAATGTATTAAAATATTATTTCTCTACATTTAATCACCTAGTCAACATGCTGATAAAAATGGTCAGTTCAGTTAAAAGTTAAAAGCTGTGTAAGAAATTGTCTGGTATGATATTAGCAGTCACAGATTTTCCTTTAGTTGGTAGGGTAATCGGAGGAGAATGGCAGGTGCACACTGTATTCTCTCTCTCTCTCTCTCTCTCTCTCTCTCTCTCTCTCTCTCTCTCTCTCTCTCTCTCTCTGTCTGTGTGTGTTTCTATAGTCTCTATCACTGTAACAAAAATGCTTGGTTAGTTTCCTGCATAAGCAAATGTTTCCTTTCCAGTCAAACAGCTGTGAAAAAAACATCCAATTGCAATACAGTTTGGAGCACTTCAAATTTGTGGCACAGAAATTGTGTTCAATGCTTGTGGCCTATGTTCTCCTGGCAGTTAGTTACATTCCTAGTGTTGATGAAAGATTTTATCATTCAGTATTATATGACAGGCTTTTCTGTGAAAAGCATGAATTTACTGGAGTAGTCACAATTCTACCTCCTGAAACTGCAAATTTTAGTTGAGCAGTTCAGTGTACTGTCCATGAATATAAATAAAATTCTATGAATTCATGTAGTTTGAAACGTGAGAAGCCGCATTGGTTTAGCTTTAAAGATATTCCATTATAGCAGCACACAGAATTCATGTGACCTGCAGATTTTTCAGTAACTGAATAACTCTGCCTTTGGGAAAAAATCAAAATTAGATATTTAAAACTTGGATTCAGTGTATTACATGTTTGAGGTTAACTGAATAGACACGTCTTTGTGTAACTCTTTCAAAGTACAAACCTTTGTGTTGTTATTCTCAGCTTTGCTTCCTCCTACCTTCTCACTGTGCATTACTCGCAATAGCCAACTAAAGGTGCTGATAAGCTTTAGCAACATGAGTGATCAGTGGCTAAACTACACTGTTGTACAAAACTTTCTGTGGAAATAATTTAAATGCAGAAAATAGAGGTTTTGGCTGAATTCAAAGCTTCAGTACTGTTCTGACAATAAAGTTCAGTAGTTACCAATTGCTCTGGAATGTCAGAACTTAACAACAGTTTTGTCGCATTTGTGATTATGCACAAATGCTTCAGGAAATAAATGATCGAAAATATTTTTAATTCACTGTGATTAAACTACAAAAATTTTGTTGGTGCTGTTGCTTTCAGTTAAATTTTTCTTTTCTCGTGGCAGAAAGCATTCAGTAATGTGATCTCCACTAAAAAAAGATATATATATATATATATATCTGGCTGTTAATGTGTTTTAATAACTTACTTCCTGGGTACTCCGAACATACTGTGAGTAGTCTTATAGTATGATCATTCACATATTGTACAGTGTACAGACTGTAATGGTGTTCAGTAATTAAACTGTTTACTACTTCTGGTAGTATGAGTGAACTTGGTTTGAAATGTACGTTTAACCATATATTTCCTTTGTAACATTTCTTTAATTACTCATATCTTTATATAAAAACACTTAATGAAAACATCAAAATACAACAATACTGGGAATTTAGAAGTATTATACTTGGCAAAGCCTAGCTGTAAACAGTATTGAAGTCTTACATATCAGTATTTTGCATGTTAGAATTGCCACGATGCGGATCATTATGGAATGAATGGAAAAACTCTCCTGAGATCATGACACTATATTGTGTACGAATAGATTCTCTAGAGGCTCCTAATTTTATTTCTGTGTGTTAAGCATAATCAGTTAGAGCAAAAAGTTCCCACTTGATGTGTGAAATACTTAGTTGAAGTTTATCAGCTTGTGCCCAATTCAGGGGAAACCAAAGTATTTATTAAAATATAGATTTAACTTTGCATTGACATAGTTCTGAATATTTGTATGTAGTAAAATTACTTTCACTATCTGAATCAGATCTTAAAGATTTGAGCAGAAATACTTCATAATAATTGCATTTCAGCTTAGTTTTTTGTTTAAGTTTTTTCATAGAGAAAACAAAAACTTGTGTTCGTGCTCCAGCGTGTTCGAAAGTAAAATTTGCTATACCAAAAGCAAACAGATTTCATGTGCTGAACACGGTAATTTTATATTCTAATTCTTCACAACTGTAATTGTCAAATAAGGAAAACGCTAATGCAAACCAGTAGGTGACGACTTCATCAAAGTACCTGATATCAGTACTAAAACTTTACTACATGTTCAGAATTACTTTCCAGCAGAATGAAGTTTGGTTACCATGTGCTGATTCACCAGTTATAGCTAATTACCAGTATCTATAATCGTAAGAAATCAAAAATGGTCAGGTTAATCTACTTATATTGTTAGCACATTTGAAAGTCATTGATTGCATTTATATGTGTTTTGATATCTTTGTAATTTATAAATAGTTTCTCTGAAATATATAATTTAATGGATTTGATTGTACTGTGTAATATTATATATACATATACATATATATACACATACATTATCATATTCTTGTTATTTTGCCTACCTTGAAAGCAGATAATCCACCATACAAAAGGCCTAACTCTGCTCCATTCAAAGTTTCTCAATACTGTCATTTTTTTTTTTATTTTGATTAGAAGAGGAAGTGAAAATAAATAACTGAAGAAGCTGTGTTGTCATTATTTCAAAGTGAATTTTGTTCTCCTCCCAAATAAGCAGAGACTAAGTAAAAGCAACACAAAAAGAGTGTGTGTGTGTGTGTGTGTGTGTGTGTGTGTGTGTGTGTGTGTGTGTGTGTGTGTGTGTGTAGAAGGATTTAGATTAGAACCTAGAACCTACTCTTTCACGTTAATTTTTAAATTTTAGAAGGGACTGGTGCTAAAGTATGAATTAAAGATCTGTAATCAGATTTTGAGCAATTTACTTCGACAATGCAGATAGCTTGCATCTTAAATTACTTAAGCACTATTTCAAATACAGTTATTTAATCCTTACCATATTCAGAAAAGGAAGCCTTGCTGCCTTACATACATATGGAGAACTTTTACACAGTATTACAATACCTTAACATAAACTGGTTGGTTGAGATTTTGTGGTTAGATATCACAGTTACATGTGTGTGACTGACAGCTGCTGACTGATTATGCAAGAAAGTACAGGTTTTGATAATGATTTGTAAGTATATAATGTGGTTGTGAACCCATCAAAATGTGTGATACTTTCTAACAGGGTGATAGCAGTACACTTTCTGCTGCTAAACAATTTTTCATTTGTCACTGTAGTACAATTTCAGTTCAGTTTCATAGGATGTGAATATAGTGAATGTAAATCGCAATGCCATTAACAAAACCACAAATGACTTACATTGAGGGCATGTAATTTTCATGTCAAGGTAAGTCATATGAATAGTCTCACGCAATGTGCCAGAATTCAATTAAAAACTGCAGTTGACTGTTAAATTCAGAATTTAGAGCACAGTGGAAGCTTTTGTTTCATAACATACAGAATGAAAGGGATCAGCAGTCAGTAGACACACACACTTGTATACAGAAAATTCTCCTACTGTAAGGATGTCTCATTAACTAAGCTTTGACAACTTGGCCACCCGACACTGTTTCTTTGCCTCGTCACAGATGTGGAGTGTGTAAAGTGTTCTTTCTGTTGCCCTAATCAGGTTTTTAGCTAACTTTTTCCTTTGACTTAACACATTTTCTTTGTAATAAGTTTTGCCAACAAACAAATTCAGTTCTGTGTCAACTTCAAATAAGAGTATTGAATATGCATTGCTACCCTTACTACAGATATAATGTACAGTGAACCCAACGTTTGTGTTAGACTTCATTATTAGTTGAAGTATAAATTCTTAAATAGGTGAGTGGTAGCATCTGTAAGATACTTACATTAATATAAAAAGAAGGGCAGGAAAATAGCATATTTTGTGTACAGTAACATTTGAAAAACAGGAGGTCACTGCGTAGTGGTGAAGATTCCAGACCTAAGGTGTTGCCACTAACAGTTATACTGAACAAATTAAATGAAATTTGTGACTAGCAATTGAAACACTTTAGAGAAGCTGTGGAAAAATGGTAGAAAGGAGGGCTTTCAAGAGTTAATTGTAAAACACAAAAAACACGCGCATTAGTTTCACTGGATGTGAAGGCAAATGCTACTGGTTTGCAGCTAGTAGGTTCCCCTCAACTTCGATATTATCATGTTACACATCTAGCATAGCAATTGTTATTTGTCTTCCCAAATATGAGAGATAGTGACATAGTGACATAGTGGCGCCACATTCTGTGCTGGGAGATGTGGCCATCCTGATTTATATTTCTTGTGGTTTCCTTAAACAATTTATGTTGATGCCATGATGGATACTTTCTGAAACTGCACTGTCAGTTTCCTCTGCCATCCCTGTTTGATCACGGATTGTGCTTTCTCATTTTTTATTTTTTATTTTATTTTTTTTTCCCCTCCAAAGTCTTTGTATGTTATCAACTCAAAATTTTGTGGATGCTTGTTTTGTTGTTTCTCTTTGTCTTGCCAAAAAACTGCTCTTTCATTTATTTATTTATTTATTTAAGGCAAGGACTAGATATGTTACTAATTCATATAATTACAAGAAGTTCTTACACTTTTTGAACACTCATTGCAACCAAATTGTTACAGTTACATCAAATATTTCTATTTTGAGGGTGCAATGAACAATCGCAGAGACTTCCAGTTAACTATGTTCCTTGTGAAGTGAAAGTACTTCTGGTTCCTGACTCAAACAATATATGGATGTGGAGGCTCAGCATGTTCTCGAGATTAACTGATAGTGAAAAGATGGCCAAAAGTTTTTGTTAAAAAAAGCATAAGGTTTTAAAACTGCGCTTAAATTCATGTTTCACCTAGTTGTCATACAACATATTTCTACTTTTCAGGCATGATTTGCTGACTGTAAATCTGGCCACTGAGCAACTGCAATTCACTTAAATATCAGTAATAATTAATTGAAACACATTTACTGACAAGAGGTCTAAATTGTATGTTCAAGATATCCGTTCACAATAACATGCCCTACTCTTACCTCATAATAATAAAAACTTCAGAGATCAGTCACATAGTTCCTACGTAATCTGGATTATACTGCAACAAGAAGAGCAATGTAGGACTTAACATTTGTCATTTCCTGACCATGTAAATGTATTAAAATGTCATGTCTGTTGTCTCCATAAAGGTACTCAGTGATGCTTGTACTGCCACAAAAACCACACAGGTGGCATCAGTTGTCGCTCGTTTCGCTGAGGAAGGAATACAGACAACATGGTGTTACATACACTTGACATTCTTAAAGTGTGGGTGTGATCTACAGTAATGTGAAACACAGAAGTAAAAACATAAATAGCTAAGTTGGCCATGATGACTGGTTTCGGCAAATCTAAGCTCATATTACCAAATCTTATGCAAATACAACTCGTCATATGTACAATATATTGTCACACATCATTCCAGGAACATGCGGGAAGTTAGACATAGGCATGTTGATAACAACACAAGATTTAAATAAAATATGAGTATTGCACCAACTGTCAAAGATTATGTTTACACAACCATGTGAAAGGAGACAGCTTTCATATGCAATGTGAATATGAGCTTGGGCAGTCAGTGCAGTTAGCATATTTTAGGTAAGTCTTTTTTTTTCTTATTGAAATGTGATCATTACTTCCTGCACACCTCTGAAATGATGCATAACAACTGGACACACAATATTTTACAAATGATCGAGAAACATTTGCATAAGATCTGAAGATGGCAACTTCGATTTGCTGAAACAAGTCATCACATGCAAAATTTTAATTAATGATCATGGCTGTTGAAATTTCTACATCTGTTTTTAACATGGTGAATTGTTTGCATCGTGATGTTAAAATTCTCGTTTTGCAGATGAGACAATTTGCTTCTTGTGAAGTGGAAACACAATAGAAAAGTTTCTTTCTGATGAGAAAATACAAAATGAATGTATCCAATATAAATGTGACAACTAAAGTAGAAATTATAGAGGGAGAAACCATTCTGTACGAGGGGGACCCAAAAGTAACCAGAATTGTAATGCTGCACATCATGTACTTGTAGTAGCAGGTTGCACCACCAGAGAGTTGTAGTAGGAGCTCTGCTGAGTCATTCTGCCATGTGGCATCACCCAACAGTGAGAAGTGTGGTTTCTTTGGCAGTTCTTTGAATATGCGTACAGTGTAGATGTGACATGAGGAAATGGCTAATTCTTACGAACAATGTGCGGCAGTGAAGTTTTGTTTCTTGCTTGGCAAGAACGCAGCAGAAACTGTTGTGATGATTCAGACAGCCTACAAAGACCATGCTCTTAGTAAAACCCAAGTGTATGAATGGTTTTCTTGCTTTAAAAACGGAGAAATGGTGGTTGAAGATCAGCTCCATTTTGGTCGACCTTCAACTGCTCAAAGTGAAGACATCGACAAAATCTGTGATCTCATCAGTGAAGATTGACACAGGACAATCGACCAACTCGAGAACTTGTCTGGGTTGTCCTGGAGCTCAATTCGGCACATCTTCACCATCGATTTGGGGATGCGAAGAGTGGCAGCAGAATTCGTGCCGAAGCTTCTTACCGGAGATCAAAGGGATCGTTGCGTTAAAGCCTGTCTCGAAATGGATGCGTTCAGAGATGAACCACATTTTCCCAACCAAATCATTACAGGTGATGAGTCGTGCTATGTAAACAACAGTCATTACAATGGAATTCACCTGGCTCACCTCGACCAAAAAAAGCTTGACAAGTGAAACCGAATGTCAAAACGATGTTGATCTATTTTTTTTGACATCAAAGGGATCGTACACTCTGAATTTGTCCCTGAAAACCAAACAACAAACCTACAAATCTATTTGGAGTTTATGAAACGGGTTTGCAGAAGTTTGTCGTGAAAACGTCCGTCTCTGTGGGATTCTGGTGTGTGGTTCCTGCGCACACGGCTCTCGGCGTTTGCCAGTTTCTGGCATCAACAAAGATGACTACATTGACCCACGCACCGTATTCGCCAGATTTAGCACCCTCAGACTTCTTACTATTCCCGTGGATGAAAAGAGACTCGAGAGGGAAGCGTTTTGCAGGTGTGGAAGGTGTAAAACACAACGTCATGTAATTGCTAGCAGGTATCAAAGAGGACAAATTTAAAAGGTGCTTCAAACACTGGAATGAATGTTTGGAGAAGTGTATTAATGCTAATGGAGAGTACTTCGAAGGAGATTAAGGTTGTATTTGAAAACAATAAAGTATATGCTTTCTAGAAAGAAATTCCAGTTGTTTTTGGGTCCCCCCTCGTATTTTGAATTATAACAAAAATAAGGCTAGTGCCCTTTGGGATAAAGCAAAGAATGTGGAAAAGATCACTGTCTGGAGACTGGAAGTGACACTTCAAGTCTTAATTTACAATTTCCTGCAAGTTGTATATTTCAAAATTCAGGTACACATCTCATTAAGCTTATAAAGCATTACACTAATTTAATTCTGTAACATGCAAATTTCTGTTCGTGGTTGGAGTGACCGTGTTTGTTAGATCTGCAAGTGTGTAATGGCCGGATGTTGCTTTCAACAGTTACAGTGGAAATAAATATCTCGGATACAGAATACATTGTTATTTGCCTGAAGAGGTAAATGAACTCTTTCTGTTTTCATTTTATTGTATATTATTGACTGCAGGGAATGGAAGTTTTTTTCCAACTAAGCATTTATGGTCTTGAAAACAAATGGGAGAATAGAAAAAGTTGTGGGTTAATTCGGTGGAATAGCAAGTATATCATCAGTTAGTGGAAAGGTTTATGGTTGTGCAGGGCCTGTGATGCTGAACAGCTGTGGGGGCCCTATTCAACACATACTATTACTTTTTTATTTATTATTTTCCATGTAATATGTTAACATTTAATGCAATTGTGTGTGTCATGTAATCACTACATCATCTGTGCACCTTGGTTTTTGAGTATCTTGGTAACATAATTTTACTCAAAATACTAAGTCACATCATCCTTGACTTTAAACACTCTATTTACGTATTAAGTAAGTTCACAGTTTGCGAATAAACTGTCTCTCCATTATGAAAGTGAAGTAAAATTTTCCAACCACCGCATACTTATGTGTATACAGTGAAAACAACTGTGGCCAACTTCTTACTCTAGTTTCCATTTGCTGGCAAGGACAACAGTTGCCTGCCATTGCAAGGATTAAATTTGAAATTGATGGTAAATTAACACAGCTCTTGTTACAAATTAAAATTTGTCCACTGCAAATTTAATTTCATACTTCTGGATGAAACAATTCTGAGACTGTCCATAGTTTCATAGCGCACAGTGAAACTACACACACTGTTTAAGAAAGTCAGCTCTAAACTGTGGTTGTTGTTGGAAGACGGAAACCTCAGAGTGCAACAAACAATCAGAACAGTTGTGTATATAATTGGGTTAACAGCTAAACCATGCATGAAAACTTCCACAGAATCGAAATATCATAGACAACACACTGTAAAGGTTTACTGTTTCTGAACTCAAAATTAATTAAAGGAAGTGTCACCAGTGTGTGTTTGAGGTTATTACTAACCTTAATTCAAACTAATAGGTGTCAGACTGGGAGTATCCTGATTTTAAATTAATTTTGCTGAATAGTCTACTTCATGCGGTGCAAACTTAAATCAACAAACTATTTTGAGGTGAACTTAAAACTATGTAACACCAATATCTATTGCCAGTAATGTGGTGCAAGTTTGTAAGTCTGTAATCGACTGTTGTGGGACATAACATGTAAATAATACTCTTTTTACCAATTTGTAAGAGTAATGGTGTGCAGGACCCACATACGCTACATGGATATGGTAAATCGTCTCTGGTGAAAGTGACTTTGGTTCTGCCATTTATTTTTGTAAATGAACTGTTTCTGTTTTCAGTTTAAACAGATGTTTTGGCAGATACACTGAAAATGCTCATCGATATACACAACTGGTTTAGCGACTGTCAGTTATGCACTCTTGTGCTTTTGAGAGTGTGACTAGTCTTAACGCAATGGCCTCATGCCCGTGGAGTAGTTGTTACATAAACAATAATTCAACACGCCTCTATATACTTCATGAAAGTCTCATATTTGGATTTTGAATGAATTTCCATCCCTATTAGGAATTTCTTTAAATATTTTCAAAAGTGTTTGAACTGTCCTTAGTTTTAGCCACTTTGTGCCACTTTGAGAATGCTAATTCGGTTGTTTTTCCTTTCGGCTGCGCATCACACTGGTGAAACTAAAGCACATTTTTGCTCAAAGGATCCCTACTTCAGTACTTGGTATGTCAACAGAGAAGGCTTAAAGGACCACAGATGAAAATTTTGTTAATTTTTTTTGCTTACAATCAGTTGTTTGACCAGACCTTAACTAAATTTTGTTCATAGGTGCCTCGTGGGCAATAACATGCAGTACATGGCTAAACTGCATTTTATCTCAATAATAGCCTCTGCCCTGCAAAAAATAATTTCGGTGTAAATGGCTATGCGTAGAGGTGTTCAGTGCTGATTATGAACAGATGAACGTGACTGATGCGCACAAACTGGTGTGTGGTTTGTGTTTTTAAATGACCCACAAAGTGGACTTAAAAAAAAGGTTTTCAAAACTTTCTCACCGATTTACAACCGCTGGTGCACGACAATGATTCAGCAGCACACTGCATCAGGAAAATGCGCATTATATAGTGCAATGTGAATACCCATCTGCCCCCCTTATTCGCCAGAGGGACAAGTTGAATGCTATTACGCAGGAATGTACATAATCAGTAGGCCCCAGAAACAGGTTCGGGGGGAGCCTTGACAAAACCTGTGAAAAGTGAAGTGTTCTGATGATACACTGACGGGAAAGAAGTCGCATCGCAGCACCAAAAAATTAATGCAGAGTAATGAAATTTTGGGAATACATTTGTCTGGGTAACATATGTGATTAACAGTGCAAGATCTCAGGTTAATGAAAGCACGAGATAAGTCATTGCAAATGTGAAATGCTGATACATACATAACATATGTAACCGACAGAATGTTGAATGCAAGTGTGCAGATGTTCTGCATTGAGTTGTACTAGTGCCGTATATAGTTCCATGCTGGCACATGGACGGTCAATGATGTTCGTGGTTGATGCAGGAGTTGACGTCCAATGATGTCCGTACATGTGCTCGACTGGAGACAGATCTGGTGACGGAGCAGGCGAAGGCAACATGTCGACACACGTAGAGCACGTTGTGTTAAAACAGCGGAATGTGGGCGAGCTTCATTCTGTGGAAAACAGACTGTAATGCTATTCATAATGGCAGCACAACAGGTTGAACCACCAGATTGACGTACAAATTTGCAGTCGGGGTGCTTGGGATAACCATGAGAGTGCTCCTTATGTCAAACGAAATCGCACCCCAAACCATAATTTCAAGTGTAGGTCCAGTGTGTGTAGCACGCACACAGGTTGGCAACAGGCCGTGAAACGGACTGCTCCTAACCAACGCAATCGTCTTCTCTTTCGGTAGTGCCACATAACCGTTCGGAGCCCGGTCTTCTTGCGACCGTACATATTCGTAACCACCGCTGCAAGCAATTATGTACACTGGTTACATTCCTGCCAAGCCTTTCTGCAATATCTCAGAAGGAAAATCCAGCTTCATGTAGCCCTATTACACGACCTTTTGCAAACTCAGTGATGCGTTGATAATGGCACCTTTGTCGCCTGAAAAGCATTCTTGACCAACATCAACCCACCACGTTCAATGTCAAAAGTTACTAACGCTCATGACCGTTACAGCGTGTATCTAAAGCAAACCTGATTTCCATCTTCATAGTGGCGTTACTAGCTCCACTCCACTTCTATGCGACTTGCGCAATATATGAATAGACATCACTCACAAGGGGAGGCCGCCAATTGTGAAATTCAGATTCGATTCATACTGCGCATAATAAAAGCTCATGGCCAGAGGTGTAATGTTGCAAAGCACCAAGATGAACTTCTCAGCCGTTGTCGAGAAAATCGACAGTTAAAATAAACCGTTGCGGTGAAATACTCACTACTATTGATATTTGGCTACAGCGTCGTGGCGCAGCGGTAAGCGCTCGGGTTCGTAATCCGGTCACCGGATCGAATCTTTCGCCATGCAACCTCATTTTTTTGTATTTGTTTTTTGTAATTCAAATGTGTGCACACGCACGCACGCACGCACGCACACACGCACACACGCACACACATAATATATATATTCCCGGCAATCAGTTGCAACAGTTATGCATATAAGAAGTTGTTGAAAGTCGTTTGTCGTGGAAAAACTGGCGACTTCGAACATCATTATGTTTTCCGCAAACAAAGTTGTATTTCACAAATGTTATTGTCTTCATAATGTTAACCACGTATAGTTAACGGAAGACGTAGAAACGATATTCCGAAACGAATACGTATAGCGTAAGTCAAACGTTCGGATTAGAATAGAAACCCCACGAACACAAATTTGCTGTGGCAGGTATGAAATATAAACTCCGTTACTCGCTCGTTACACTTGAAGGACAGATGTTGAATGGGCCGAAACGAGCCGCCGCATAACAGCGTAGTTGCCTGCTAACTTCGAAAGAAGGTAGATGCGGTCCCTAGCGCAAGTTGTAACATCGTCGAAAATCAGTGCGGACGTGAGAGCTTTGGTACACCCTGTTAAACAAACGGAAAAATGGAGGCGGTACAATTGGAGAGCGATCCGCCTTCACCAACATGCATAAGCAATTCATTAATAATTATATATATATATTTATTTATTTTAAATACGAAAAACTAATAATTAAAAATAATGTTGCATGGCGCGAGAGTCGATCCGGCGACCTTCGGATTACGAACCCGAGCGCTTACCGCTGCGCCACGACGCTGTAGAGAATTGTTAATCGTAGAGAATATTTCACCGCAATGGTTTATTTTAACTGTAGATTTTCTCGACAACGGCTGAGAAGTGCATCTTGGTGCTTTGCCACATTACATCTCTGGCCATGAGCTTTTATTATGCGCAGTATGAATCGAATCTGAATTTCACAATTGGCGGCCTCCCCATGTCAGAAGTAGAAACACGTCCACCAACTTCCGTTTACGTCGCACAACTCCTCCTTGGTGTTCAGATTTTTTCCGTCTGTGTAGAAAGAACTTGAAGGGTACAAATAATTTGTGAAAACTACCACATGTAAACCACAAAAAAAGGAAAAAAAGGCAGGTGCTTAATAATAATAATAATAAACGTTCAATACCGTTAAACAATGATAAACGTAATAAAACTATACGGCATCTCATCAAAAATTACAGCTACCGTTACATGAGATGTTACAAGCACTAGCCGTAGGAGAAATAAAAAATAACCCCCCTCCCTACACACACACACACACACACACACACACACACACACACACACACACACTCTCTCTCTCTCTCTCTCTCTCTCTCTCTCTCTTTTTTAGTTTCACGACTGGATACGTAGGAAGGGAAGCCATGATTATCAAAGTAATTTTCTTTCCTTATGCCAACATTCGTTATTTGCTTAAAATAACTTTAGCTTATCACATTTAGGTGCAAAGAGCGTGGAGTGGGTTCCACTCGTCATCAAGCATAAATCATGCACAATGTGAACTGTCCAGTTCGATCTACGATTCTGTCACTTCACTGCTGTTACGGAATCATACAACTTAACACTTAAGGCTATTTTCATTATATTCGTTGTGATACAATGGTGGCGGTTGACTTACTCGGTAATTAGCCAACTGGTGAAGAATACACAGCTAAAAGCGATCAGATATCATTCCCGGCGAAGAAACGCTTAATTCAAATGGATGTGAATAAGTTGCCACCTGAAGAAACGCAATAAATTTTCCTCACCAAGCATTCGTGAAAAGAGGTGTAAGTAAGGTGTTGCTATACCATACAAGGAATGTCAGAAGGAAGATTAGGTTTTTTCCTCCCTTCCACGATGATTTCATTAGAGACTAAGCACAAGCTCGGACTGGGAAATTAAATTAACCGTATCTTATCGAAGGAACCAGCCTAGAATATGTAATCACAGCATTTGATCCTAAGCTATTGCGGTCCTGAACAGGATAGGTGTGTGTGTGTGTGTGTGTGTGGTGTGTGTGTGAGTGAGTGAGTGAGTCAGTCAGTCAGTCAGTCAGTCAGTCTGTCTAACGGTTTCTTAAATGCGGGATTAGGATGTATCTGCGCGTAAATTGTTGTCTTTAGGCGGGCTGTACGACTTAGTGCCATCATCAGCCGTTAGACGACACATTATCACGAAGTAAATGTGACTGCGCTTACACTGTTTCCCCCAAAGAGCAGTGTCCTACTATGTTCTCTCCCTGTCTCGCACTCCCCCCCCCCCCCCCCATCACCTGAAGGGATATACGAGGAGCGGAAATCCAATGCAGACGTGTAGTGCAGTGCGGATAAAATGTTTTAGCAGGGCAAAGTGTTTACCGGTGGACTGAACAATTCGTAACGAATGTGAAGGAGAGAGAGAGAGAGAGAGAGAGAGAGAGAGAGAGAGAGAGAGAGCGCAGGACGCTCATATGCAGTTTGCGAAAAAATCTGTGTCGCTATTACCGAGCGAGGTTGTGCAACTGTTGATGCACTGGGCTCGCGTTCCGGTACTAAATCTTCATTTGGCCATCCAGATTTAGATTATCGGTAGTTTTTCTACAAAGCCTAAGGAAAAAAGTGCTTGTTTTATTCCCATTCTGAGATCTGCTTGGCCTATAATGAACTCGTCGTCGACGGGAAGTAAGGTTTTAACGTTCCTTCCTTCCTTCCTTCCTTTTGTGCCTTGATCCTGGTAACTGAGAAATAATTGATGGAAGTCGCAAGCCATGTAGGACTACACACTAGCATGGCTCTACGTGTGAAGTCACAGATGTAGGCACAGTTTCCACAAAATGTATGCGAGGTGCGTCCAAAGAAACTCTGTGAATAGCACGACAGCGATCTATTAAAAGTATGTCAGCAAACACTTCACCATTATGCAAACAAACGTGAAAATTTTGTGGAGAACAAACGAGCTGCTAAAGCATAAAACAGAAGTACTCAAATTCCCCAACCAAAAAAAGAAATTAAAGAGTGAACCCACTTCAGGAGAAGTCTACCAGTTTTTTGTTTTTCGCTTTACAGGGACAATTTAAAACACGTTGACTGCCGCAGCGATGCCGCGCTCTACTAAAAGTAATACAGTATCTCTTTGGATGGGGTGTGAAGTTGGGGGGGGGGGGGGCGGAGGGAAAAAAAACAACCACCACCACCACCACCACCACCACCAACAACAACAACAACAACAACCCCCCCCCTCTCAAGTTCAAATGTTGAAGAAGGTATTGCAGCCGATTTTCTGTACACCGGCGTCAACTCACTGAAGGAATACAATTTAATGTACAATACTGCTGTCCATGTTATACTATAGTCTGATTTGAACTAGTTGTCACTTGACAGGTAGCGAGCTGCACGGCTCTCGCCACCAGTACTCCAGTGGGAGTTGTGCTGGCAGGTAAGTCAACGAAGGGAATTTGGGGGAGACTGTGTAGTAGGGAACTTTTGTACTGCACTAGGAAAGAGTGCCTTAAACAACACACAAAAAAAATCGTGATTGGTACGGCGTGAGCGTTGGGATGGGTTTGAAGGTCACTTTGGTATGTTTGGAATAACTCGAAAATCGAAAACCACGACTTCCAGCGAAAATGTTTCCCAATACGAAATCAAACTGCATTAAATTTACTAAAAAACAGCCCCGTTAATTTTTTCTGTAGGACGAGTATTTATCGCGTTTAGAGGATGGAAAAGTCACATATTATATATAATATACACTCCTGGAAATTGAAATAAGAACACCGTGAATTCATTGTCCCAGGAAGGGGAAACTTTGTTGACACATTCCTGGGGTCAGATACATCACATGATCACACTGACAGAACCACAGGCACATAGGCACAGGCAACAGAGCATGCACAATGTCGGCACTAGTACAGTGTATATCCACCTTTCGCAGCAATGCAGGCTGCTATTTTCCCATGGAGACGATCGTAGAGATGCTGGATGTAGTCCTGTGGAACGGCTTGCCATGCCATTTCCACCTGGCGCCTCAGTTGGACCAGCGTTCGTGCTGGAAGTGCAGACCGCGTGAGACGACGCTTCATCCAGTCCCAAACATGCTCAATGGGGGACAGATCCGGAGATCTTGCTGGCCAGGGTACTTGACTTACACCTTCTAGAGCACGTTGGGTGGCACGGGATACATGCGGACGTGCATTGTCCTGTTGGAACAGCAAGTTCCCTTGCCGGTCTAGGAATGGTAGAACGATGGGTTCGATGACGGTTTGGATGTACCGTGCACTATTCAGTGTCCCCTCGACGATCACCAGTGGTGTACGGCCAGTGTAGGAGATCGCTCCCCACACCATGATGTCGGGTGTTGGCCCTGTGTGCCTCGGTCGTATGCAGTCCTGATTGTGGCGCTCACCTGCACGGCGCCAAACACGCATACGACCATCATTGGCACCAAGGCAGAAGCGACTCTCATCGCTGAAGACGACACGTCTCCATTCGTCCCTCCATTCACGCCTGTCGCGACACCACTGGAGGCGGGCTGCACGATGTTGGGGCGTGAGCGTAAGACGGCCTAACGGTGTGCGGGACCGTAGCCCAGCTTCATGGAGACGGTTGCGAATGGTCCTCGCCGATACCCCAGGAGCAACAGTGTCCCTAATTTGCTGGGAAGTGGCGGTGCGGTCCCCTACGGCACTGCGTAGGATCCTACGGTCTTGGCGTGCATCCGTGCGTCGCTGCAGTCCGGTCCCAGGTCGACGGGCACGTGCACCTTCCGCCGACCACTGGCGACAACATCGATGTACTGTGGAGACCTCACGCCCCACGTGTTGAGCAATTCGGCGGTACGTCCACCCGGCCTCCCGCATGCCCACTATACGCCCTCGCTCAAAGTCCGTCAACTGCATATACGGTTCACGTCCACGCTGTCGCGGCATGCTACCAGTGTTAAAGACTACGATGGAGCTCCTTATGCCACGGCAAACTGGCTGACACTGACGGCGGCGGTGCACAAATGCTGCGCAGCTAGCGCCATTTGACGGCCAACACCGCGGTTCCTGGTGTGTCCGCTGTGCCGTGCGTGTGATCATTGCTTGTACAGCCCTCTCGCAGTGTCCGGAGCAAGTATGGTGGGTCTGACACACCGGTGTCAATGTGTTATTTTTTCCATTTCCAGGAGTGTATATAGTTTAACAGTATATTATCGTTTATCTTTAAATGAATGGGATTAAAAACAAATATTAAGTGTTTGTACCACATCTAAGGGATAAAGTGTGTTCTGGGCGTGAAACAGGGTGGGGGGGAAGACTTGTAAGCGCGAGGGAAGATAGGTCCTCCTTCATAGGTCTGTGAACTGGAAGTCGAGCAGATGATTTCCCAGTATGTCCGACAAGAATGTGGCAGCAAGTTAAGAACTTCTTCACGCGGCAGGACAAGTGTAATGCTGTTAGTGTGTGTTCCACAATGTCGATTTCATTGTCTCCACTACCTCTGTCTCAGCTCTCCAAAAATATGAAAAGGCCCAGAGGCTTAACTTATCTCCCTCAGCAACAGAATTTCAGATACTGCAACGTAACTCAAGACATACATTGCTGTTCTAGACTCTAACATTATCAGTCGCATTCCATCACACATATACACACCTATCATGAAAGACATACTGCGGATGTGTGGTAAGTGGTTCCACCGAGTGCAGCCCACTCTACAAGTGCCACCAGCTTCTGAATGGAAAAGATTTATGTAGACTACCAGTAACACAATTTATGGTGAGAGAAGCGCAGTAACTTTTTTGATCATTCATTAATTCGCCACCAAGTGACTGGAAAAAACAATAACATGGCTTTACAATAGGTTGTCAACGATGGACTGCAACAAGGTGCCACGTTTACCAATCCAATCCAATCCAATCCCTTTCGCCTGAACACTACATAGGTTGCTGACGACATCACACTTACAAATCAAACACACAGGAACATATTTTACATAACTCGCTTAACAACTGCAAATAATACTGAGTTGATAAGTTAAAAATAATTCCATTATACAAACACGAGCTCAGCGAAGTTATTAGGTCTATTCGCACAAGAGAACCGGATAGGAAGTACTGGGGAGATATAGTCTGCCTGTAAACTGAAAACCAAACGGCACTCACTGTGGGGGAAGTTGCCTTTCCCAGAAGAACTACAGCTGCTGTATAGGATAACTGTGACTCAATTTCTCCTCTTAGTAGTGTAACCCAGTGTGCAGAGGTTTACACGTATTCTTTCCGCATGCATTACCTGAGTTCATATTATTAGTAACTCATACCTGCACTCCATTTTGTGCAAAACAAACACTCTCCGAGCATGTCTGCGACTGTCACCAGTGATGCATAAGGGGCAACAGTAAACGGTAGTATAACTTTGCTAACGATCCTGTAGTTGCTTCGTTTGACTTACTGGGAGGGACAGGGGGGGAATGAACCGTCCGCCCGCCCGACCTTCTGTCTGCAGACTTACAAAGGAAGGAAGTGCATGACCACAGTCCGGCGACCTACCTTCCTTCGTGCTTCTGCCACGCACACCGGGGGCCGAACCGCGCAATAACCCTGAAACAGTGGTTCGGTGTGGGGCGGCGGAGGGGTGAGGTGGACTGCGGTAGTCGTTGTGGGGTTGTGGAGCACTGGGGCTGCGGCGGGAACGGAGCCTCTCCGTCGTTTCTAGGCCCCCGGTTAACGTACAGTACAGTACAGTACAGTACAGTACAATAGACCCATAGGACATTCCATTTCGCAAATCGTTAGGAAATTTAATATTCCGAGATCCGCAGTGTCAAGAGTGTGCCGAGAATAACAAATTATAGGCATTACCTCTCACGGCGAACAGCGCTGAGGTTGACAGCGTAGTGGTTGACGGTCTTCACTTAACGGCCGAGAGCTCAGGCGTTTGCGTAGAGTCCTCAATGCTAACAGACAAGCAATACTGCATGAAATAACCGGAGACATCAATGTGAGGACAGTGCGGCGAAATTTGGCTCTAATGGGTTACGGCAACAGGCGACAGACGCGAATGTTAACAACATGACATCGCCTGCAGCACCTCTCCTGGGCTCGTGACCATATTTGCTGGACCCTAGCCGACTGGAAAACTGTAGCTTGGTCCGATGAGTCCCGATTTTAGTCGATGAGAGCTGACGGTAGTGTGCGAGTGTGCTGCAGACCCCACGAAGCCATGTGCCCAAATTGTCAACCAGGCACTGTGTAAACTGGTGGTGGCTCCATAATGCTGTGGGCTGTGTTTAAATGGAATGTACTGGGTCCTCTGGTCCAACTGAACCGGTCATTGACAAGAAATGTTGGTTTGGCTACTTGAAGACCGTTTATAGTCATTCATGGACTTCATGTTCTCGAACAACGATGGAATCTTTATGGATGACAATACGCCGTGTCACCAGGCCACAATTTTTCGTGATTGATTTGAAGAACATTCTAGACAGTTCGAACAAATGATTTGGCCACCCGGATCACCCGAAATGAATCTCATTGAAAATTTGTGGGACATAAATGAGAGGTCAACTCGTGCACCAGCAACACTTTTGCGATTCTGGACGGGTATAGAGGCAGCATGGCTCAGTGTTTTTGTGGGGGACTTACATCGACTTTTTGAGCCCATGCCACGTCGAGTTTCTGCACTATGTTTTTGTATCCGTCACGATATTAGGCGGTATCCCATGAATTTTGTAACCTCAGTATATATTACAAATAACTGCATGTTATTTCTTGGAATGAACATACAAATATTGGTAGTAGGAGTAGGTAAAGCCGTGATATCCAAGATACGCCATGAAAGTGTCCTAGTTATTCCGTGATAGTAAGCTGTTTATGATGTAGAGTACCTTTTAGATTTTGGAAACTAGCTTTTAATGTAAGAGAGGTGTTCAAATCATGTGCATAAGTTTGTCACCTTTTACAGACCACTGTGAAACACTCTACTGTATAAAATAGTTAGAAAAACAAGAAAATGTATTCCAGAAAAGAAATACTCAAACAAAATGTATGCTGTCGTTTTAAGTCTACAGAGCTGTTCATAGTCACTATTTGATTCCTCACTCCCATCACACATAATATACAGGGTGTTACAAAAACGTACGGCCAAACTTTCAGGAAACATTCCTCACACACAAAGAAAGAAAATATGTTATGTGGACATGTGTCCGGAAACGCTTACTTTCCATTTTAGAGCTCATTTTATTACTTCTCTTCAAATCACATTAATCATGGAATGGAAACACACAGCAACAGAACCTACCAGCGTGACTTCAAACACTTTGTTACAGGAAATGTTCAAAATGTCCTCCGTTAGCGAGGATACATGCATCCACTCTCCGCCGCATGGAATCCCTGATGCGCTGATGCAGCCCTGGAGAATGGCGTATTGTATCACAGCCGTCCACAATACGAGCACGAAGAGTCTCTACATTTGGTACCGGGGTTGCGTAGACAAGAGCTTTCAAATGCCCCCATAAATGAAAGTCAAGAGGGTTGAGGGCGAGGAGGCCACGGAATTGGTCCGCCTCTACCAATCCATCGGTCACCGAATCTGTTGTTGAGAAGCGAACGAACACTTCGATTGAAATGTGCAGGAGCTCCATCGTGCATGAACCACATGTTGTGTCGTACTTGTAAAGGCACATGTTCTAGCAGCACAGGTAGAGTATCCCGTATGAAATCATGATAACGTGCTCCATTGAGCGTAGGTGGAAGAACATGGGGCCCAATCAAGACATCACCAACAATGCCTGCCCAAACGTTCACAGAAAATCTGTGTTGATGACGTGATTGCACAATTTCGTGCGGATTCTCGTCAGCCCACACATGTTGATTGTGAAAAATTTACAGTTTGATCACGTTGGAATGAAGCCTCATCCGTAAAGAGAACATTTGCACTGAAATGAGGATTGAAACATTGTTGGATGAACCATTCGCAGAAGTGTACCCGTGGAGGCCAATCAGCTGCTGATAGTGCCTGCACACGCTGTACATGGTACGGAAACAACTGGTTCTCCCGTAGCACTCTCCGTACAGTGACGCGGTCAACGTTACCTTGTACAGCAGCACCGTCTCTGACGCTATTATTAGGATTATCGTCAACTGCACGAAGAATTGCCCCGTGAATTGCAGGTGTCCTCGTCGTTCTAGGTCTTCCCCAGTCGCGAGTCATAAGCTGGAATGTTCTGTGCTCCCTAAGACGCCGATCAATTGCTTCGAACGTCTTCCTGTCGGGACACCTTCGTTGTGGAAATCTGTCTCGATACAAACGTACCGCGCCACGGCTATTGCCCTGTGCTAATCCATACATCAAATGGGCATCTGCCAACTCCGCATTTGTAAACATTGCACTGACTGCAAAACCACATTCGTGATGAACACTAACCTGTTGATGCTACGTACTGATGTGCTTGATGCTAGTACTTGTAGAGCAATGAGTCTCATGTCAACACAAGCACCGATGTCAACATTACCTTCCTTCAATTGGGCCAACTGAGTACGTACTGACGAAACTAAAATGAGCTCTAACATGGAAATTAAGCGTTTCCGGACACATGTCCACATAACATCTTTCCTTTATTTGTGTGTGAATAATGTTTCTTGAATGTTTGGCCGTACCTTTTTGTAACACCCTGTATATAATTTTGTGGCGGTGTTCGTAGCGACAAACAATTCGCGGTAGAAACGGCTTACGAAGTCACCGCCACACTTTTAATAGCGGGCCGACCGGTCCGCTGGAACAGTGAACAGAAAGATGAAAACCCAAACACTCTGATTAAATAAAAGTCGGTACTTATCTTTATTGTCGAAGATACAGAAACACAATAGTGAACTCCGTGTCTACAGAGATCTGTCTAGTTCGAGTCGGAGCGGCTAGGTCAGCGTCGGCTGACGACAAACAACAACTCTGCTGCGATGAACACACAACTGACTAGCAAGTACACAATTCGGTGGCGAGTATACAACTGAGCGGCGAATACAGAACTGTCCTAGCGCTCGCGACTCCAGCGCTTAAGAAGCCAGCGGTGGCGCGCGCAGACTTGCGGCGATTTGCTGTCTCGCTGGCGCTGCTTATGCGGACGGCGTCCGGACTTTGATGCTGCCAACCTTTTGGCAGCGGGCTCGGGTGGCATTACTGGCTAGGACATAACATATAATATGCCTGCCGCCTCCTGATGTCGTTTTCTTGGGGAAAGTACGTTCGCAGAACGCTGAAAGGCGTCTTGATAAGCTGCAGCAAGAAGTTTATTGAAATCATAACAAAGTTGTTTCTCTCTAAGACGAGCAGTCACATATCCAGCAAACTACTTTTCCACAATTCTTTAAGAGGTTTATAAACCCCCTGACGTCCAGAGGCTTGGAAAGGTGAGATGTGTCAGCAGGGAATGTCACAATGTGAACATCATTCTCAGCTGCCTTGAAACCATCCAGAAATAAATCTGCATTTATTCAACCTTTTGGAGAGAGGTGGTTAGTGAAGGCATGGGTGACTCAGACAATTAGTCATTCATCTATACCCCTTTGCAAACAACCATGGGTGAACTGCTCATTCCAGAAACACTTACCCAACAAAGGACAGTCATAGTATTTCCCATTTCTCTGCAGCTCTTTGCTTATAAATGTGTTTATTTCCTACTTGGGTGACAACCATGCCAGACTTATGAACTTATGAAAGCCCTGCTTTGTCACAGTCCCATAGCCATACTAGTAGTGGAACAAAGCCGGAGCAGCGACACACTCCATTGTTGCCAGATGTATCGAAGATGGTGACGATGACGTCATCCAAGATGGTGGCCTATAGAATTGGCAACAGCGCATGACATCATTGAAGATGGCGGAATTTGGCGGGAAGGTAGTTCAATTGGGCTACCTACACTAACCGAACCCCCTCCCCTCCACCCTCCCCTCGCCAAGAAAATGGAGCAATGTTCACATTCTATCAGGAAAATGCAACACACCTCTACCAACCTAAGAAAATGATGGGAAAGTAAGTCACTTGGGTTACCTCCACTAACCTAAGTCATCTGACCACCAAATCATCTTAGGGATTGGAGGGAAATTTGAATTTTGGCGGTAAAGAAAGGCCACTTGAACTGTCTCTACCAACGTAAGAAAATGGTAAGAAAGAAAAGGCAGTTGGGCTACCTTCACTGACATAAGTCATCTGACCACCACCTCGTCCTAGCAATTGGCTGGAAAAGGACTCAACATGTGCTGGACATAAGTCTTTATTTTGCATGCACTATTTATTTAAAAAATTAGAGGCAATACAGGCATTAAGTGTGTTCACCCCGAGATCCAGAGCTCAACTGACCTAGTACACAGTACTGCCACCAAAGGGCGCTGTCGTCCATTCCGTGACTTAATCCAAGGTGGTAGTCTGGGATGGGGGTGAGGGTGGGGAAATGGTGGGAAACAGTATTCACCATGGGGTCTCGACCTAGTACACAGTACTGCCACCAGAGGACAGTGTCATCCATTCTGTGATGTAACCCAAGATGGTGGGGAAAAATGGATGCAACAGTTTCGTAACCATGAGGTCTGGACCTAGTACATAGTACCACCACCAGAGGGTGCTGTTATCCGTTCTATGACATAACTCATGATCGCTGTCTGGAGTGGGGACAAAATAACTCAGCCTGTGCTGGGCTGCTGGAGAGAGGAAGGAGTGTACTTTTTTATTTTGGAACAATTTATTTAGATATCGATTTGAGACATCACACTGACACAAAATACAAGCTCTGATATGCTTGTGGTCACTCCACACAACCTACAGACCTGTAAACTACTCCTAAATAACGCTCTACAGACAAGAAAACAACTCCTAAATTACCCAAATGATTTCAGTAAACAGCACACACAAATGAAAATTCTTCCTAAATAATGCAGTACATTGATGTGCAGACACGAAATCAACTCATAAAGTAACCCAATAACACACAGTGCAGCCTATGGAGCTGCTCATAAAATAATGCAACAGACACTCAAGCATTGTGCACAGGCACCGCTTGCTACCCCCCCGTCCACTGGACCACACATGAGGCTACCGCACATGCTCCCAGAAGTCGGGATGCACTGACAGACCCTGCAGCTGCCAACTGCCAAGCCACGCACAGGTGACCATTTGGGTACCTCAAGCATGAGGCAGCGGTATCCCTTTCGTACTTAACACCTGAGAAATTCCTCTCGAAATTTGTGACCACCTAGGCACCGTTGCTGATGTGACCGGATGGGAGTGAAGACCTATTTGCAGAGTGCAGACGCTCCAAGGGCGTGCACACGTCGACACCGCTGCGAGCCACTGCTGGATGCAAACCAGCGCGAGCCATTGCTCTCGCGCCGCTGCTGCCTACAGTGAGCAGGTGAAAGTTAAGTCTATTTTTGGGGATATAGTTAGAGTTCTTTGAGTGTCATACTGACGTCACAGAACTCCAAGGAGCCCTCATGCTGGCCCCATATGCGAGACGCTTCTAGGTAGCATGTGTGTTTACCATTGCTGGTGAGCTAACTACTGAATGACTGTCCATTGCAGATGCTGCAGAAATCCGTTCCAGAATAGCACAGGGTGCATTGCTCCTAGCAATCCTAATGGACCGTGCGAGCCATGTCTAGCCTTGCACGCATACCCAGCATGGCTGACACATTGCCTGAAATGTTCGCCCTGCTATCAATACATGTCTCAGAAACATTAAACGTTTTCACCACTAAAAGCCTGTGCACACTCACTAGTCAATGTAGCTGATCTTGAATTCTTCAGCCTATAATCGTGAACAAACCTCTTTATAACTTTAAGTTTACATGAATGCTTAACTACAAATGGATATGTAATGTCAATCACAGATGAATCAAACGTCTCAGCAAATTTGCTCAACTGGTAATAAAAACTTAAGTCACTTTTTTTAATGTTGGTCAAAGGATTTGAATTTTCTTTAGTTACATATTTTAACCACTTCCATCTAAACCTAACATTCAGCAAATCAAAACCTGTCACATTCCGATATGTCTCAACAAACTTTGCTCTAATGTAATCGAGGTACACTTCTTCTTTAAGTGTGAAGTAACTGTGTGTGTGTTTACCTGAATGATTATGGTAATCCACTTCAGCAATACAGTACTCAAAAAGTTTGTCACCAAACATACTCACAAGCCACGTATACAACTGACCTTTACTACCCACTGTGCTAAGTGGAACTGTGAAGCAAGTGCTGGGACGCTCCGATAAGTGATGACATCACGTGCGTTGAAATTATCTAGCCCTTTTACTTTATCAACTTTTGGTCCACATACAAGAGCAATGGTGACCCAGCCGTTACCGTGTTCATTCGTTCACTCTTGCTGTTGTACGTGGACCAAAAGTCGATAAAGTAAAAGGGCTAGATAATTTAAATTCACATGATGTCATCGCTTATTGGACATTTCAGATTTTTGAAGTTTACAACAGAGATAAGGGTTCATCAGTCGTCGAGCAGCAGCACATGCAGCAGCATCGAGATAAATTAGTTATGCCGCGTTATTTTAGGAGTTGGCGATCGCGTCTTACAGTTTTTAATTTAATTCTCTAGTTTCAAAACACTGTTAATCATAAAAGCATTCTTGTTGCTTGGAAAGAGAGCGCTCTCTAAGCACAGACGGAGGGAAATCAGAACAATTACGCAAACAGAATTCGAAGCACTGCGTTACAGAAGAGAGAAAAAAATGGCCGGAATTTTCAGTATCCTACAGCTACAGGCCTGGAGATGTCCTAACACCACAGTGGCGGATGAGTGACGGCATCCCCACCAGAGATGGATGGTCTGCTTCAACTTGTCTTTGAACACTAACTTCCTCAGAACTTTCCATACATACCTTGCATCCATTTTGTTTGAATCTGTTTTTTAGATGTTCCTGTGCCCCAACACATGGCATGTCTTCTGGATGAATCGGGCATTATGATTGGCTCTTATTGAATTTACCCTCCGAATTACTGATGTCGCCAATGTGGAAGCACCGTCTGTCTTTTCTTTCTTTCTGCAGATAAGACTATTAGCGGCAAAAAACTATTTTACACAGATCGCTATATTGCTCTGACAATTAAACCCTGCAATGTACCTCTACACAAAGTCAAATACTGAAATACTCTTACTCAATTACACTGCTCTCCCACTGAGGACAGGAGCTTGAATATTAAAACATGAAACCGATCTTCGACCCATCAATATATCACCTCATACTGTGTCGATCTAGTAAACATAAAATTCGTATCCTGCACCATACTAAGTGAGCCCTTTTACATCATTCGTACATATACCATGAAGACAGACAGCATCATAGGTATACTTGCGGTACTAGATATTTACGGCGAAATTGGGCAGGCGTCCACCACCAATGCATGACCAGAGTGCTCTCAGTGGATCGAAATCACTCTCAGAACTGTTCTACAAATTCGGCCTTGTTCCCCCCTCGGCACAAACCCGTTACTGTTTCTGGTCCAGACCTGGTTGCTTCCTTGCTCGCTTTTCTACACCCATCACCAGACTCTGGGATTACAAGAACATATCTAATTTCGCATGGCTTGCTAGAATATCATACCATTTTAGCGGTACTTCCCGATATCAAGCACACACCAGTATCCTACTGAGTGCTCGCACAGCATAATTCTGAAGATATAGACTGGAAATTATTTCACTACAAACCTGGAAGTTTAGATAGGTGGGGTGTGCTGTAAATAACTGACTAACTAGAAACCTGTCACGTCTGCCAAGACATTTACGTGGAAACACGAAGAAAGAAACAGAGAAAACTGATATTTTCATTCGCAGTTACCAATGTTGATGATGTAGCAGATTCCAAAGCCTCCCTATAATTTACAAGCTCAACTAAAGCGTTTCTCATGTCTAGAGAACTGGCAAACGTGTCTTCCACATGCCTGATGCACACACCACATTCGATCTTCTCTCAACTAAATAAAGGCGCGAAATGTGCAAAAAACAGTCAATCGAACAGTTTACATAGGAGGGAACAACGGTCCAGTGCAAACACACCACAATTTTCAATCTTCTTAAATTTCCACGCGATTACAAAAGTTATCCAACCAATATTAAGTATTAGTTCGCCATTCGACCATCTAGACCTCTACACTTTACACTCTAACAAGCCTCTCCATTCGGACATCTACAGTTAACTGGGAACGTGAATCATCCCCGCACAGGTCACTGGCACTACACACCAAGCACTTACAGGTAGAATCATCACCCTAAGAAATCGGTCACATATATATTTTATCCCTGTACTTACAACTAAATGTTACGATCGCGGTCTTAGTTGAACGACAATCGACAGTGAGCGAGGTATCAGAGATACACCCTGTTGGTGGCTGTGGCCCTGGAAATAGAAATATCAGTACCATTCTTATGACTTGACATACTCTTCCCTTTGCTGTCACAGTACTCGACGTCAGATCCATACCTTCCTTCTGAACGGACATAGTCATTTCCTTTGCACATGTTGGAACACAGGCACATACTTCATAAGGCTGATGCTCAAGGCGAACCTATCACTCACCCCCTAATACTAAGCACAATATTTGGTCAATAACTGATCGCTGGCGATACGAAATAATACTGACCAAAAATCAACGATGGGTGGACATGCCTGATAAGTTTTTCTTGCTAGTGCTACCACCGTGTCTTAGAAAGAAAGTGAGGTTTAATCGTCTTACAAACTGTCAGATGTTAAAAAAAAATCAGATCCCAACAACTACTGTATGTTACTGTCACAATCGGTCTTGGTTCTATATGTGCCCACAAGTATTCATGTTAAAAGCTATATCGGGTTTATAAATCCACATGTGGCATTACCTACGAATCATGTGGTTTTTCCAGACAAATACCGAGACGGCGATCGCTGGAGTGCATATTATCAGACCAGCAGTCTGGTTACACGTAGCCCACGATGCAATATGGACATAAAATCGCTGGATTTCGAAAGTGATACGGCTAAAGGAACGTGGTATGAAACCGCTATTTGCAATCCCCTCACGCCGCCGCCACTAGATAGTTCTCCCGGATTTGTAACATATTCTATCTCAATACCATGTCAGAAGTTCTGCGGTATATCCAGTGAGCTATAGGCGATGCCTGATCTAGAAGGATCACAAACAGTAGTAGATGGTGTGAAGATTGAGGTCGTAAGAAGTGTACACATACTTTTCAGATCTCTAGTGCTACTCTATCCGCTAGAAAGCTAGAAATGATGTTTATAATTTGGAATCAAGTCTTTCCATTCAACCACATACATGCATTGGATCCTATGGAGAAGTCGCTCCGTACATTGTGCATGGCGGATCCACCTTCAAACCCTATCCCGAGCATGGCGTATTGTGGATTCGCACCCGAACATCACTCCGGAAATAACGCGCAGTGGATCCAAGCTCGAACACTAACACGGGTCTACTGCAGGTCCTGGGAGCCATCTGCGATGCATGGATGTACACAGATATACAGAAAACAGAGCAAACATTCTCCAAATGTGGATGTTACTTGATACAATCGAGTACAATGCTATACTACGCCTCCCAATCAGAACATTTGGGCTGGGTGTTGGCAGATGTACTACATTTACAAGCAATTTTGGATCACAGAACGAGACGTTATGTCATGATCATATTGATGGAACTGACATAAAATCGATAGCATTGCTAAAAATGACGGGGGGATGGGTATAAATTGACCAAATATACACCGAAACGCGGGGAAATTGAGGAAGTACTTGCATATCCTCTGGTTGGCGCAGAACAATTTGTACATGGGAACAAGTATGCGGCACCAAGAGGAACCTGAGAAATTGTCGGCATGGAAGCGAAGGGAATCAGGGAAGCTGCAATTTTTTTTTCCATCGAGGCAGCGTTATACTGTATGGCTATTGAAGTACCATTGATACAGGCGAGTTGACTACTGTATTTGACGCATTTCAGAAAGGCAGAGAACCATCCGCCTCTAAACTTACATGCATCTGCAGTAAAGTATGACAGATAGTGGATGGGGTGATCGATTGAGATTTAGCTGTAACGATGTACAATTTAATGGTGGACTGATGATGCATTCTAGAGAGGGAGAAGTTGCTGTAGGTTAATTTTTCCACTGTTCTGTCAGTGTGCATCAGACGCGTGACATAGCCTGCGTTCGACTCTTATACATCCACGTGTTCTGTATGTGATTTAAATCACTGTCTACTTGCACTCATTAATGGTAAACCTGTTGGTCATCAGAGGACTTCCATCTCATGTGTGACGAAACATGACACATTCCTCTAAACGAACTATGATTTATGCGATGTTCTCCATCCCCCTGTCACACCTTGGATGTAAAATCAAGATTTCAGCGTCATAACTAAGTTAGCGATAGGTGCTTGTGAGGCACTGCAATCCCCGTGTATACATTTGCATGACAGTTGTGCTGTTAACAGAGTTAGTGGCGGAATGACTTGTAATTTTCTCATGTCGGATGCCGCTGCTATGGGTTTATCTGTTTCCTTGTAAGAGGGATTCCCCGTTACTAACCATAATCGCATATAGGGCTGATGCAGGCATATTATAATTTCTAAAGTGTGATCAGCTGTGAAAAGTGGACGCTACATATCTCTGGAAAGCTATATTGTGCATATATCACACAGACCCAATGTTTTAAAGAGGTAGTTTTCTTGTTTTACAGTTCGATAAGATAGTGTATCGTAGAGAAACCGGGAAGAAGGATGTATGTCACGCGCTCGAAATATATTTCTTACATTTGAATATTAACAGGACTACATTCCACACGACTGATGTGTCGGAAACGCAAGTGATCTAACATTATAGCCTGTTTTAAGTGTAGAACGTTGTAGCCTTAGGAGTACGTTTGTTTGTGTTCTCTCTTATCAATACCTTCCAGGTACTGATCGTAGATTCTGGAACAATACTTTAAAATTAATAGCTTGGTTGATTTACATAAAAATGCTTCGAACTCCATCCGTCTGGAGCTCCATCGTGCATAAAAATCACCCATTTCTTGTTCTTCTTCAACGTCTGTTATTACATCACAATACTTTCAAATCTGTTACTATACATCGATAAGGAGAGCTAATCTCTCTGATACTGACGCATCTCAAGAAATCTTGTGCACCTGGATGGGCGAGGATTCGACAAGCTCCATTCATTCATGAGACGTGGAATATAACGCTCTACTTCTGGTCGATTGCAGATTAAATCGGTAACTGTGTTGCTGACGGGTTGCTCAATGACAGTCTGAGGGTGGTCTTTCAGTCTGCAATTTTACCCTAAGACTGCGAGAATGCTCTGTGATTCCCATCAGCATAGATCATAAATTAAGCAAAAAAAAAAAAGGCTCTGAACACTATGGGACTTAACATCTGAGGTCATCAGTCCCCTAGAACTACTTAAACCTAACTAACCTATGGATATCACACACATCCATGAACGAGGCAGGTTTCGAACCTGCGACCGTAGCGGTCATGCGGTTCCAGACTGAAGTTCCTAGAACCGCTCGGCCACTCAGGCAGGCATAAATTAAACACTATGTATGGCAGTGTACAAATTGTATTACAGCAGAAAAAAACAATGTTTCAAACAACAACTCAGGCAGGCAGAGAGCATCTCTTGTGACTTACGGTATGGTCTGTGGGATACGGTCATCCCTCTACAGTACAGGTGATGAAACTTTAAACTGGTCTGTGCAGTGGATCAATACCTGTATATTTAATAGGATCGTCACATGTACTCAATGCCGGCATGCATGCAGTATTTGTTTTCGATATATGGGAGGAGAGAGATGTGGTAAAAATCTTATTGAGTTCTCTAAGGTTGAAGTTAGTGGAGCTTTTAAAGTTCGCAATTTTTCTCTGGTGGATGGAATAGAGTAACGATGATAGAATGTTGGGAAGATAGATGTGAATGGTCCCTGAGGGACGTGGATCTATAGTACCTGCTTGTAGTTTGGAGAAGAACCACAATGCAGTAGCAAAATCCACGTCCTTCACCCAGTTCCCGTACTGTCTTTTATACTGCCTCGTGTTGCAGGAGCAGGCTTTGTTTCCATCGATTGGTCAAAACACAGTTCTGTCGCAGTAACTCAGTTTCACGTATTTCTACTCGGATTGCAGAAGCTGGTAGATATAGTTTTCCTCTAACCCCTAATCAGTTCTGACTTAGATTGGAATGATCATGTGCACAAAGCTGCAGGGGTGGTAGCGCAGAGTCTGAGGGGGCAATTGCGGGATGCACCTAAAATGAGGTGGGAATTTTACTGTAGCAGATAGGTTCGAGAACGGTGACTCGTTTCGAGATACGAGAGTGCCAGAAATGTGATTCGCTTCTGACTGTAATCACTAAAAGACTTCTCCATAGCATCCGATGAATGTATGTGGTTGAATGGAAAGACTTGATTCCAAATCGTAGACTTCCTTTCTAGCTTTCTAGCGGATAGCGTAGCACTAGAGATCTGAAAAGTATGTGTACATTTCTTACGACCTCAATCTGCACAACATCTACTACTGTTTGTAATCCTTCTCAATCAGTCAACGTCTATAGCTCACTGGATATATCGAAGAGCCCCTGACATGGTATTGAGATAGAATACGTTACAAATCCGGGAGAACTATCTAGTGGCAGCAGCATGAGGGGTTTGCAAATAGCGGTTTCATACCACGTTCCATAGCCAAATCAGTTTCAAAATTGAGTGATTTTATGTTGAGGTTGCATCGTGGGCTACGTGTAACCGGACTGACGGTCTGATAATATACACTCCAGCGATCACTGTCTCGGTATTTGTCCGGAAATACCACATGATTCGTAGGTAATGCCATATGTGGATTTATAAAGCCGATATAGCTTTTAACATGGATACTTGTGAGCACATGTAGAACCAAGACCGCTTGTGACGGTAACATACAGTAGTTGTTGGGATCTGATTTTTTGTAACATCTGACAGTTTGTAAGACGATTAAACCTCACTTTCTTTCTAAGACACGGTGGTAGCACTAGCAAGAAAAATTTATGAGGCATTTCCACCCATCGTTGATTTTTGGTCAGTATTATTTCGTATCGCCAGCGATCAGTTATTGACGAAGTACTGCACTTAGTAGTAGGGGGTGTGTGTTACGTTTGCGTTGAGCATCAGGCTTATAAAGTATGTGTTCGTAATCTGACGTGTGCAAAGGAAATGACTATGTCTGTTTATAAGGAAGGTATGGATTTGATGTCGAGTACTGTGATAACAAAGGGAAGAGTATGTCAAGTCATAAGAATGGTACTGATATTTCTGTTTCCAGAGCCACAGCCACCAACAGGGTGTATCTCCGATACTTCGCTCACTGTCGAATGTCGTTCAACTGAGACAGCGATCGTAACATTTAGTTGTAAGTACAGGGATAAAAATTATAGGTGACCGATTTCTTAGGGTGATGATTCTACCTGTGAGTGCTTGGCATGCAGCGCCAGTGACCTGTGCGGGGATGATTCATGTTCCCAGTTAACTGTAGGAGCTGTACGAATGGAGAGGCTTGTTAGAGTGTAGGAGCGTAGATGACTTAACCACGTTGTCCTCTAGACGACCAAATAGCGAACTAATACTTAGTATTGGTTGAATAGCTTTCGTAATCTCGTGGAAATTTAAGGAGATTGAAAATTGTGGTGTGTTCGCACTGCACCGTTATTCCCTTCCATGTAAATTATTCATGTGATTGCTTCTGCACATTTCGCGCCTTTATTTAGTTGAGAAAAGATTGATTGTGGTGTGTGCATCAGGAACGTGGAAGACACGTTTGCCAGTTTTCCAGACATGAGAAATACTTTAGTTCAGCTTGTAAATTATAGGGAGGCTTTGGAATCTGCTACATTAGCAACATCGGTATTCGCGGGTGGAAATATCCGTTATTCCGTTTTTTTTTCGAATTTCCACATAAATGTCTTCGCAGACGTGACAGGTTTCTAGTTAGTCAGTTATTTACAGCACACCCCACCTAGCTAATGTTTTGGGTTTGTAGAGAAATAATTACCAGTCTGTTTCCTCAGAATCATGTTGTGCGAGCGATCGGTAGGACACTGCTATGTGTTTGATATCAGGAAGTACCGCGAAAATGGTATGATATTCTAGCAAGCCATGCGAAATTAGATATGTTCTTGTAATCCCAGAGTCTGGTAATGGGTGTAGAAAAGCGAGCAAGGAAGCAACCAGATCTGGACCAGAAACAGTAACGGGTTTGTGCCGAGGGGGGAACGACGCCGAATTTGTAGAACAATTCTGGCTGGCTCTGAGCACTATGGGACTTAACTTCTGATGTCATCAGTCCACTAGAACTTAGAACTACTTAAACGTAACTAACCTAAGGACATCACACACATCTATGCCCGAGGCAGGATTTGAACCTGCGACTGTAGCTGTCGCGCGGTTCCAGACTGTAGCGCCTAGAACCGCTCGGCCACTCCAGCCGGCTGTACAGTTCTGACAGTGACTTGGATCTACTGAGGGCACTCTGGTCATGCATTGGTGGTGGACGCCTGCCCAACTTTGCCGTAAATATCTAGTGCCATGAGTATACCTACGGTGTTGTCTGTCTTTGCGGTACACGTACGAATGATGTAAAAGGGCTGACTTAGTATGGTGCAGGATACGAATTTTATGTTTACTAGATCGACACAGTATGAGGTGATATATTGATGGGTCGAAGATCGGTTTCATGTTTTAATATTCAAGCTCCTGTCCTCAGTGGGAGAGCAGTGTAATTGAGTAAGAGTATTTCAGTATTTGACTTTATGTAGAGGTACATTGCAGGGTTTAATTGTCAGAGCAATATAGCGATCTGTGTAAAATAGTTTTTTGCCGCTAATAGTCTTATCTGCAGAAAGAAAGAAAAGACAGACGGTGCTTCCACATTGGCGACATCAGTAATTCGGAGGATAAATTCAATAAGAGCCAATCATAATGCCCGATTCATCCAGCAGACATGCCTTGTGTTGGGGCACAGGAACATCTAAAAAACAGATTCAAACAAAATGGATGCAAGGTATGTATGGAAAGTTCTGAGGAAGTTAGTGTTCAAAGACATGTTGAAGCAGACGATCCATTGCTGGCGGGGATACCGTCACTCATCTGCCTCTGTGGTGTTAGGACATCTCCAGGCCTGTAGCTGTAGGATACCGAAAATTCCGGGAATTTTTTTCTCTCTTCTGTAAGACAGTGCTTCAAATTTCTGTTTGCATAATTGTTTTGATTTCTCGCCATCTGTGCTTAGAGAGAGCTCTCTTTCCAAACAACAAGAATGCTTTTATGATTAACGCTGTTTTCGCGAGCATGCACTTGCTTTTAGCATTGTGAATGTTTAACGTTTCTGAGACATGTATTGATAGCAGGGCGAACATTTCGTGCGATGCGTCAGCCACGCTTTGTTGCGTGCAAGGGTAGACATAGCTCGCATGGTCCATTAGGATCGCTAGGAACAACGTGCCCTGTGCTCCTCTGGAACAGATTTCTGCAGCCTCTGCGAGGGTGAGTCATTCGGTAGTTAGGTCTTCGTTGGACTGCAGGTAGAGAGAGCGATCAAATCAGCAATGGTAAACACATGTGCTGCTCAGAGTCGTCTCGAGTATGTGGCCAGCATGAGTGCGCCTTGGAGTTTTGTGACGTCAGTATAACTTTCGAAGAACTCTAACTGTATACCCGAAAATAGACCCAACTTTCACCTGCTCGCTGTAGGCAGCAGTGACGTGAGGGTGATGGCTCACGCCGGTTTGCTTCCGGTGGTGGCTCGTGGCGGCATCGGCGCGTGTGCGCCTTCGGAGCATCTGCGCTCTGCAAATAGGTCTTCGCTCCCGTCCAGTTGCATCAGCAATGGTGCCTAGGTGATCACATATTTTGAGAGGAATTTCACAGGTGTTAAGTATGAAAGGGATGTCGCCGCCTCGTGCTTGAGGGACCCGAACAGGCATCTGCGCGTGGCTTGGCAACTGATGGCTGCAGGGTCTGTCAGTGCATTCCGACTTCTGGGAGTACTTGCGCTAGCCTCTTGTGTGGTCCAGTTGGACAGGGGGCGGCAGGTGGTGCCTGTGCACGTTGTTTGCAAGTCTGTTGCAGTATTCTGTGAGCAGGTCTGTAGGCAGTGCTATGCTTTATTGGGATAGTTTATGAGTTGATTTCGTGTCTGCACATCAGTCTACTGCATTATTTAGGAGGAGTTTGCATGTCTGTGTGCTGTGTACTGAAATTATTTGGGTAATTTAGAGTTGTTTGCGTGTCTGCAGAGCGTTATTTATTAGTAGTTTACAGATCTGTAGGGTGTGCGGCATGACCCCAAGCATGCAGAGAGTGTGTTTTGTATCAGTGTGATAAATAAACTATCTCAAATCCAGAGCTAAATAAATTGTTCCAAAATAAATAAAGTACAATCTTTCCTCTCTCCAGCAGCCCAGCACAGGCTGAGTCATTTTGTCCCTCCTCCAGACAGCCATCTTGGGTTACGTCATGGTACAGACGACAGCACCCTCTGGTTTCAGTACAGTGTACTAGGTCAGTTGAATTCAGGACCTCAGGGTGAACACACTTGATGGCGATACTGCCTCTAATTGTTTAAATAAATAGTGCATGCAAAATAAAGGTTTATATCCAGCACAGGTCGAGTCCTTTTCCAGCCAGTTCCTAGGACAAGGTGGTGGTTGGATGACTTAAGTTAGTAGAGGGAGACCAACTGCCCTTTCTTTCCTGCCATTTTCTTACATTAGTAGAGATAGCCCAAATGGCCTTTCTTTACTGCCAAAATTCAAATTTCCCTCCAATCCCTAGGAGGAGGCGGTGGTCGGATGATTTAGGTTAGCGTAGGTAGCCCAAGTGACCTATTTTCCCATTATTTTCTTAGGTTAGTAGAGGTGTGTTGCATTGTCCTGATGGAATTCGAACCTCCCGCTATTTTCTGGCAGAAGGGGGAGGGGAGAGTGTTAGGTTAGTGGAGGTAGCCCAATTGTCCTATCTTCCCACCAAAATCCACCATCGTGCATGATATCACGTGAAGTTGCCAAGTCCAGAGGCCGCCACCTTGGACTTCATCATCGCCGCCACCTTGGATACCTCTGGCAACAATGGAATGTGTCACCGCTCCTGCTTTGATCCACTTCTCATACTGGCTTGTCCCCTCTAAGTTAAATTCGCCCGTTAACTTTTTTATCAGATGGTGGTGGCGTGTGACGAGGGCCTCCCGTCGGGTAGACCACTCGCATGTTGCATGTATTTCGATTTGACGCCACTGCGGCGACTTGCGCGCCGATGGAGATGAAATGATGATGATTAGGACAACAGAACACCCAGTCCCTGAGTGGAGAAAATCTCCGACCCAGCCGGGAATCGAACCCGGGCCCTTAGGATTGACAGTCTGCCGCGCTGACCACTCAGCTACCGGGGGCGGACTTGTTTATCAGAAAAATCATACAGCTGGGCTCGATTTGCCGTTGAAGCACGGTCGAGTGACAGGTTTTCTGATGTTCTGGAAGTCATATTTCATCTCTGCATTAATGTATCCCACCAAAACCAACCACCTATCTGCTTATCCCTAGAGAAAGGTTGATTGATTCCTTTAGCTTCAGAAACCCTACACCCAACGCGACGGACTTGGTTAACTGTAATCCTAAAGCCTAATGACTGCATCGTTGTTACTTAGTTCACTATCTTTACTTCAGGTTTATGTGGCTTTCCAATTTTTCAAAGAATTGCACTTCCTTGATCGGATGAAAATGTCATGAAATTACACTTCAATATACTCTACGGGATACCAAAACGTTCACTGGCCTTTTACAATGTCCATCATTCGTTCATTATCAGCCGCGAAGTTCCTTTATGTTACAATGAAATGAACACCCTCAGCTGCTTACAGGCGTTGTCATACGTCAACGGGGACAGATGAAAATGTGTGTCCCGACCGGGACTCGAACCCGAGATCGCCTGTTTACATGGCAGACGCTCTATCCATCTGAGCCACCGAGGACACGAAAGATAGCGCGACTGCAGGGATTTATGTCGGACACGCATCCCGCGAAACCCACATGCTCAACGTATTGTCCCGCACTACATTCGTAGTGCCCCCGCCCATTATACTCATTGCTCGCGGCGCTTTGCCGATTCCCGTGAGTCCGGGCACTCTTTGTGCATTCGCACAGAAGAAGAAGAGGGTCAAGTGGCCGGTGAGCATTAACGATATATATACTAACATTGGTACCTGTTTTTTCGGACATGTCCGAAAGAACAGACACCATCGGTGACCATGCAGCTCGTTAGAATGGAATTACATGTCCGAAAGAACAGATACCATCTTAGTATATATTCCTTTAAGTGTTGCAGCTGCGTCGGAATGCGCCACTTTATCCCGCTTTGGCGCCATCTCGGCGCCAAACCTAAGGTAAAGCAGGCCATTGCTAAGATCAAGCACTTGCCACGCGTGACACAACTTCCAAGTCAATTTTATTTGTGAATGATCTGTATCTTATCTGTTGCTGGTGTTAAAGTGGAAATTATACACTAGAACAGCTGTTTGTACGAAATTGATATATTCACTACTGATTTCACTGCCCGTGCGTGACCTGCTCACACGATATCATAGTATGAATACCTTTGTAAAACTTCTTTGAACGACCGAGAGACGGAGCGCGAGGGCTTATTAGATTCCTGGATGCTTCTGCCATATGCTGGCAAAATCTTGGAACATTTGGAGCTGAAGCTACGTTGTGACACAAGAAATACGATTTATCACGGAATAACGGTCACAGAACCCTTTTCAGGAAGATGCGATTCGTCGTGATATATATGCAGACATTCAAAGAAGGAATATTTGACACTCAAAAAGCTATATGCTGCCCTTGTAGCAGCAGACCTGTTTCGGGGTAGTAGATCGTCCTTGCTGCGAGTCATGAAGAAGTTACGATTGTGCTATAAATCTATTAATGAAACGCCAAGATATTGCAGCCTGGCAATGCTGCTTGATTAACGAATTAGTACAGACAAATTTTGACGATATAGGTTAAATGTACCAAAGAGCACGCAGTCCCAAAGAGAGCGCAGTTGACTAAACTGATCAGCCCGCCACTGACATAATTGTATTCAGAGTGATATCGGAAACACCTAGTAGAATTTATGTGCAGATATTCTGTGTTTCCGAAGTGAAACGGGTAAGAATCACTTTTCAACTTTCTTAACGTAGTTCTGGTACTCTGCTGCATAAGTTGTATACATAATATAATTCTTGATTGCATTTTGAAAAGTTGGCTTGCATTCTATCGTACTGCATCCACATGTTTTGCAAATGTGATGTGTGCTGCCATTTGTTGACATGCCGGCCGCGGTGGTCTCGCGGTTCTAGGCGCGCTGTCCGGAACCGTGCGACTGCTGCGGCCGCAGGTTCGAATCCTGCCTCGGGCATGGATGTGTGTGCTGTCCTTAGGTTAGTTAGGTTTAAGTAGTTCTAAGTTCTAAGGGACTGATGACCACAGCAGTTGAGTCCCATAGTGCTCAGAGCCATTTGAACCATTTTGAACCATTTGTTGACATCGCCTGCAATTATTGTTACTGTACGAATGAGCGCGCACATAACCTCCCCAAAATGTGCGTGCGTTCTCTTCGGGACACTATTGAAAATCTGTAGCTCTTGAGTGCGTTGCGGAGTCCGAATGATAGGTTCAAATGGCTCTGAGCACTATGGGACTTAACATCTATGGTCATCAGTCCCCTAGAAGTTAGAACTACTTAAACCTAACTAACCTAAGAACATCACACAACACCCAGTCATCACGAGGCAGAGAAAATCCCTGACCCCGCCGGGAATCGAACCCGGGTGCGGGAAGCGAGAACCCGAATGATAGGTTTTGTCCCTGAATGACTTCAAATTAAGTACGAAATTCGGGCAGGAAGCTCATCTATACTGAAGAGCTGCTCATTGAGGGCAGACAATGAATTGAAAATGGAGAAAAGAAACAAAGTTTGCCGCTGGGCTTGGTACGAAGGAGCCTGGTTTAAGGAAAAGACTGAGTGAGTCTGAAAGCTGCAAGTAGACAACATAGTTTTGACGTTTCCTTGTTATATACAGGTGCATAGGCTATGTTCAATTACCAAACCACATCAGAGATCTTGATACTAGATTCTACGGTCTAGCAGCAAGCAGCTCATGAATTTAGCATATGAGTACGCAGAGGCTGGATCACCACTTCAGGAAGGACACTATGGCAGGTGGGCAGCACAGGGTTTAAGATTTCTGCAAAAGGCACCATCGTGCAGTTCGGACTCCAGGAATATTGGTTTCAGTAAACTGAGAGGTTTTTAAAAATTTTAAGCATGCAGTGAAAATATTTCTTGCTCATCGCCTCTATAACATGGATGAGATAGGAATATCTTCTGCTCCTAACAAGATCCCAAAGACCGCAACTCCAAAAGGAAAACATTTTGTTGGGAACGTTGTGTCAGCAGAAAGAGGCCAAACCGGAGTGAATCCTGTCGGTCCTTCACACCAAAGGCCTAAGGCCTTAATCTTTCCGCAAAAGAGGATGAAGCCTGAGTTCTTCAAAGATGCACCCGAAAGAATCCCCCCCCCCCGCCGTGATGATCGCACACTGTGCGTTTCATAACCGCTGATCTCTTCGTCGAACAGCCAAAGTACTTCGTTGACTCTGTGACTACACTAAATCCACAGATATGACTCAGTCCTCTCGTCGAAATTAGAAATCACATTGCGTTCTTCAAGCTGCTCTTCTTCTTTGTTATCCCTACCACCACACGCCAGTTGTAAACTTCAAAATTCGAACACTGCGTTAATTTTTTGCGGTTGCGCTGTTTATGTTTTTAAAAAATCTCGCAAGCTGTTGATAAATTCTGATACTTTCGTAACTGTAATATCAAACACCGTAACAACATAGTTATAAACTTGGTACGAAAGAGTCGAATTTAAGGAAAAGACTGAAAGCTGTGAGTAGAGAACATAGATTTTAGCGTTTACAGAGGATTCCATCCAGTGCAGTTTAAGTGTTGGATATGGTGGCACGAACAGTGCTCGTTATTTAGGTGTGATACTGCGTTCATTTGTGACATTTGCTAAACGCGTATTCTTTGGGCATGCCTTGCGTTCTCTCAATAACAGGTGAACGAAAGAGTGCGCATTTCCCGTTTTTTATATTTTTGAAAAGTTCAGTGGAAGTATTACCTCTCTGCAGCTGTAGTTTCCTGCACATGTAGATTTTGTGCTAGTAAATATAAATCTAAAATGATTTTGTTTCCCTATTGATAATAACCCAGATATTTAAGGTTATTCCTTAACTTCGCAGTCTTAGGTATGGTTCCCCCAGTTGGGCCTGATGAAATATGGGTGAATGCAGGACACAGCTTAAACAAAAGCTGGACAGACGATACCATCAGCGGTACTATGGCAGCTGTTAGTAAAGTCAAACAAGACCTCCAACTGCCACGAAGAGACGAATCACAATACTTATGTGAAATGATTTATAGACTGTGCTTCAAAACTGAACCAAAAACTCTATAATTGTTATGGATGTCGCTCCATATCATTCGATTATACTAGATAAGGTGCCCACAAAGATAACGAAGGAATATTGTTTGATGGCTATAGAAACGTAAGATACTGTTGGACAATAACTTGACCAAGTGCATACATACGATAGGTTGTACCTGGGCGCATGGAGTAATTTTAATATTTCGGAAGGCCAATGGCGGCTTGTAAGCAATCATAAAAACATTCCAGTTCCAACCCAGTTAGCCTGCCTCATACCGAATTTTAAATCATTTTCTTGAAAGAAAAACATCTTGGCTACAGTATATATTTTCCCAAGCGCTGCGATCGGCGGCGGCGGCCTCTGTGTCCGCCTCCCCCCCCCCCCCTTTCGCACCCTTTTGTCCTGTGTATGGGCTTTCTTGAACTTGACTAGGGCAGAATTGTTAGAACCTGTGTCGCAACACAAGCCAAAGAACCCGGTTTACGTAGTGGATTAAACAGCAGAAAAATACGGGCGTAAATAATGTGCTCAGACTGACATACTACCATCGCTATTTCAACGCAATAGAACTGATTTGGGCTCAGGTAAAACGTCATGTTGCTACACTACAGTCATCGATAGTTCCACTGACTTTGATTCTGAATTAAGCGGCCTTTTCCCATTCTCTGATTAGTGTATAGTGTCTTTTAACGAACCTATTACTTCCACTAAGTCTTGTTTGTGAATTTATTCGATAAGTTTCTCTTTCCTTCTGTGAGACTAAGGAATACTGTTCAGCCAGCTACCATCATCTCTTTATGGTAAGTTAAACTGCATTTCAAATACATATAATTCTGTGTGCACACCAAGATTATTTCATGCGAATAATAATTTTCGAGACATAGAATGATACGGAGGAGACTTTCCCAGGCGTGACAATTTCTCCTATTTCTGTAACCAATGTAATGCCGGCTCTAATTAAAATGAAGAAAAGATTTTTGACGTGGTTAAAGATACTACCAAGAGCGATCCCACATGTAAGTTTCAGATTTTTTACATTATTTTTGTAGGAGGCAGAGAGTTTACACTTCATACTTCTTACGAGTTTTATACTGTCACAACTGGAATAAGAAACCCGTTTTCGGAATCTTATATAGGAAACACAACGCAATAAGAAAATTTTAAGAGATTCGTTGTCGAGCGAGATATTTTGGTTATCAACGAAAAAACAAAGTATTGCTGTGGATCAATAGTTTTTGAGATAAACTGTGATACGCTTGAAGCTATCTACTAACAGGAAAACTTAATCTGTTTGAAAAACATTAACAAAGCTCTTTCCCCAATTAAAACTAAGCACAAATTTTTCGTATGCTGGGAGACACTATAGAGATCTATATCGTATTTGAATTTGACACTACTTGACGTGACAGCGCCACAACTAGTTTAAATCCATATGCCGGCCGCGGTGACCGTGCGGTTCTGGCGCTGCAGTCCGGAACTGCGGGACTGCTACGGTCGCAGGTTCGAATCCTGCCTCGGGCATGGGTGTGTGTGATGTCCTTAGGTTAGTTAGGTTTAAGTAGTTCTAAGTTCTAGGGGACTTATGACCTAAGATGTTGAGTCCCATAGTGCTCAGAGCCATTTGAACCATTTTTTTTAAATCCATATAACGATGGAATTTTTATGAATGACAATGCACCATGTCACCAGGCTACAGTTCCTCGCGACTGGTTTGAAGAACATTCTGGACAATTCGAGCAAATGATTTGGCCACCCACACGGCTCAACATGGATCCCATCAAACATTTATCGTACATAATCGAGAGGTAAGTTCGTGTTTCTTGGCCTCCCAGACATCCGGACTTATCAGTGTGTGACATTTTTTCTGCTGGGGATAACTCAAGAGTCACGTCTTTAAACACAAATCGCGAAATTTGGACCAGTTGGAAAACGCAGTTATTCAAGGAATTGCTGTCATTCCTGCAGAGACATTGGTCCGTGTGATGGGGGTTTTGAAGAAGAGACCTGAATTGTACATTTGAAATGATGGACATCAACTCGACGACATAATTTCTCACAAATATATCTGACTTACTTTAAATGGCAAGTTATGGGCTTTGATTTAATGTCAATAAACATACATTAATTTTAAAAGTGACCAAGCACCCTTTACTAAAAACTGCCCATCTCACTTGTGTCACCCTGTACCTTCAAACTAGCTAATCAATACTTCGAAAAACAGATAAAATATTTAATTTGATTTTTCTCTACTTTCCCATAGTCCAATTTTGTCTGATTTCGGACAGTTGTTGGGTTGAACACCACTTCAATCGCTTGTGAAGGCATTTTGCCCAGGTTTATGGCTCATTTTTCTTAATTTGACTGGGCTATACGCACAACACACGCAATTCACATCAGAGACAGAAACGCCGCGCGGTGTGACAGAGCAGTTTAGGGCGCTATGTCACGGATTGCGCGGAACCTTCCGCCGGAGGTTCGAGTCCTCCCTCGGGCATGTGTGTGTGTGTGTGTTGTTCATAGCATAAGTTACTTTAAGTTAGTTTAAGTAGTGGTAAGTCTAGGGACCGACGACGTCAGCAGTTTGGTCCCTTAGGAATTCGTACACATTTGAACATTTGAGATCAGAAACGGAGCGAGTAGGTGTCTAATGCTGAGGGTGGCACACATTAGAAATCAAGGCGCCCCTCTGACGGCAGTCTGTTCTGGCTTCTCTCCTTCCCGCTGTAGTTCCGCGAGTATGACGAATCTGAGAACGGGGGCGCTGTGGTCGCTTCGTCCTCGTCGACTCGTCACTAGCCGTGATGCAATACTGATGCTGAGTGCACTGTCTTACTGTTGGTGTGTAGTACTGACAGGGCGAAAATGACCGACCGTCAGGATCAGATGGCCTCTAACGAAGCTGTGTTTTGTGAGGCTGTAGACGATGTAAAACGAAAATCAAGTGTGGAGTGTGCATAACTGCAAATAATCTCCAGAAGAGAAAGAGTGACTTTTAAAAATTTCGACGCTGCAGACGAAAATTGCACATAGTTTGTATAGTGCAAACAAAATGGTTGTATTAATAAAACTCGGTTTTTAAGCCGCGTCATTTCGAATAAAATACTCGAGTTTTCTATGGCTATCTCCGACAACGTCGTCAGGAGTACAAAACACTGACTATCTGAGTTGGCACCATTTTCTGCTTACAAAGGCACGATTACAGCATCGCGCACCAGTCGGAGAGGGTCGAAACGATGCGTGCGCGGAAGGTGAGTCGAGCAGTTCATAGCAGCTCCGGCTCGCCGCGGGGCAGAGGACCGTCAAGTAGCGCGACGGGCTGGCACCAAGTTCGAAACTGCCGCTCCCGCCTCCCTGCAAGCGTCAAGCATCCGTCTCTGCTTTCTTTCGACATCCTGAGCCTACCCCCACGCTTTAGTAAATCTGTGCCCCTGGTCTCTGTCAACATGTTGCTGTTTATTCTAATCTCATCCCCCTCCTTTATAAAGGAATCCCAATATGTTGACGCATGAGCCAAGACGTTCGTCTTTTCAAATTGTATTTTGTGTCTGTTTTCCAGGAAATACTCAGTTATGGCCAACATGTCAACCTTCTTCTATTTAATATGTCGGTACAACAGTCCGCAATGTCCGTACTGTTTGATCTATATGCACACACCAAAAAATGTTTTCCATCACCCCAGTTCCCAGAACTCCTCAAGACAGACGTTGACTGTGGATATTGCATCACAGACACAGTCCCTTTGAGTGTTCAGAGATGTCACTAAACCAGCACAAAGATGTAAACAAACATGCATGAGCAGCGCCTATTAGACGGAGGAGGTCCGACAGTCGATTAGTTCCAGTCGTTCCACCAGGAAGGAAGTACACGGCTCGTGTGTCTGTATTCAGCCATGCCTAGACGGTCAGTACTGCGGTTCGATCGCGTGCGCATTGTTACTTTGTGCCAGGAAGGGCTATCAACAAGGGAAATGTCCAAGCGTCTCGGAGTAAACCAAAGCGATGTTGTTCGGACATGGAGGAGATACAGAGAGACAAGAGCTGTCGATGACATGCATCGCTCAGGCCGCCCAAGGGCTACTACTGCATTGGATGCCCACTACCTACGGATTATGACTCGGAGGAACCCTGACAGCAACGCCACCATGTTGAATAATGCTTTTCGTGCAGCCACATGACATCGTGTTACGACTCAAACTGTGCGCAATAGGCAGCATGATGTACAACTTCACTCCCGACGCCCATGGCGAGGTCCATCTCCGCAACCACGACACTATGCAGCACGGTACAGATGGGCCCAACAACATGCTGAATGGACCGCTCAGAATTGGCATCACGTCCTCTTCACTGATGGGTGAAGCATATGCCTTCAACCAGACAATCGCCGGAGACGTGTTTGGAAGCAACCTGGTCAGGCTAAATGCCTTGGACACATTGTCCAGCGAGAGAAGCAAGGTGGAGGTTCCCTGCTGTTTTGGAGTGGCATCATGTGGGGCCGACGTAGGCCGCTGGTGGTCATAGAAGGCGCCGTAACGGCTGTAGGATACGTGAATGCCGTCTTCCGACCGATAGTGCAACCATATCGGCATCATATTGGCGAGGCATTCGTTTTCATGGACGACAATTCACGCCTCCATCGTGCACATTTTGTGAATTACTTCATTCAGGACAACCACATCACTCGACTGGAGTGGCCAGCATGTTCTCCAGACCTGAACCCTATCGAACTTGCCTGGGATAGATTGAAAAAGGCTGTTTCTGGACGACGTGACACACCAACCACTCTGAGGAATCTACGCCGAATCACCTTTGAGGAGTGTGACAATCTAGACCAACAGTGCCCTGATGATCTTGTGGATAGTATGCCACGACGAATACAGGCGTGCATCAATTCAAGAGGACGTGCTACTGAGTATTAGAGGTACCTGTGTGTACAGCAATCTGGACCACCACCTCTGGAGGTCTCCCTGTATGGTGGTACAACATGCAGTTTGTGGTTTTCATGAGCAATAAAAACTGCGGAAATGATATTTATGTTGATCTCTATTCCAATTTTCTGTACTGGTTCCGGAACTCTCGGAACCGTTATGATGCAAAACTTTTTTTGATGTGTGTAGATACTGCCGCGTTCGCAACAGATACCAGGGGTACACACTTAGCAGGGCGTGTGGCAGGCTCTGGAATCGAAATAAAGCGAAGACGGATACTTGACTCTTGTAGGGAGGCGGAAGCGGCTGGTTCAAACTTGACGCCGACCCATCGCCCCCACTTGAAATCATTGGGTCCCGCGGCGCCCCGGAGTTGCTATGAGCTATCCAAATCAGCTCCCGCGTATGTGTCGTTTCGACCCTCCCTGATTGTTGCCAGATGCAACAATTGTGCTTATGTAAGCGGAAATGGTGCCAGTCCCGACAGTCAGTGATTTTACTCCTGACGACGATGGTGGCCAGCTCGAGTATTTTATTCAAATTGATGCGGCTTTAAAACCTAGAAATTTTCTTCAGACATGCCGCCGCTAAAGACACCGAGAACACAAAATGATTGTATTCTTGTTCTTCAGTCTCCACCATGAGAAAACATAGGTGTCCCATCAAACGAAAACAGGACACAGAACGACTTCGTTATAACACTGAAGAGTCAAAGAAACTGGTACACCTTCCTAATATCGTGTAGGGCCCCGGCGAGAAATCAGAAGTGCCGCAACAAGTCGTTGCGTGGACTCGACTAATGTCTGAAGTAGTGCTGGACGGAAATGACACCATGAACCCTGCAGGGCCGTCCACAAATCCTTAAGAGTACGAGGGAGTGGAGATCTCTTCTGAACAGCACGTTGCAAGGCATCCCAGATATGCTGAATAATGTTTATGTCTGAGGGGTTTTCTGGCCGGCGGAAATGTGTAAACTCAGAAGTGTATTCCTGGAACCACTCTGTAGCAACTCTGGGCTTGTGGGGTGTCGCATTTTCCTGCTCGAGTTGCCCAAGTCCTTCCGAATGCACAATGGACATGAGTGGATGCAGGTGATCAGATAGAATACTTACGTACGTGTCACCTGTCAGTGTCGTATCTAGACGTATCGGGGGTCCAAATCACTCAAACTGTACACGCCCCACACCATTACAGACCCTCCACAGCTGGAACAGTCCCCTGCTGACATGCAGGGTCGATGCATTCATGAGGTTATCTCCATACCGTACACGCCCATCCGGTCGATACAATTTGAAACGAGACTCGTCCGAGGATGTAGCATGCTTCCAGTCATCAACAGTCCAATGTCGGTGTTGACGGGCCCAGGCAAGGCGTAAAGCTTTGTGTTTGCAGTCAGTAAGGGCACACGAGTGGGCCCTCGGCTCCGAAATCCCATATCGATGATGTTTCGTTGAATAGTTCGCACGCTAACACTTGTTGATGGACCAGCATTGAAATCTGCCGCAATTTGCGGAAGCGATGCACTCCTGTCACGTTGATCGGTTCTCTTAAGTCGTCTTTGGTCCCGTTCTTACAGGATCTTTTCCGGCGCAGCGACGTCGGAGATTTAATGTTTTGCCAGATTCCTGATATTCATGCTACTCTCGTGAAATGGTCGTACGGAAAAATTCCCACTTCATCGCTATCTCGGAGATGCTACGTCCCATCGGTCGTGCGCCTACTACAACACCACGTTCAAACCCACTTAGATCTTGATAACCTGCCATTGTAACAGCAGTAACAGATCTAACAACTGCGCCAGACACTTGTTGTGTTTCCAGAGTTTCACTTGTTGTGTTGTTTGCCTAGCGCAGCGCCGTATTCTGACTGTTTACATACCACGGTATTTGAATATGCATGCCTATACCAGTTTCTTTGGCTCTGTAGCGTGTGCCTCTGCAACCAGAAAGCGTGCTATTTGTGATTCAGTCGAACTCATGTGCTGCGGAGATTTTGTGGCGTTCAGCATTCCAAGTAAACACTTTTTCGATAAATAATAAAAAGCATTGTTACGATCTTTCTTGTGTTCCAAAACGCCGCACATAAAAATGGGATCTTCCTGTGCTCATAAATCGGGTTATATTGGTGATAAAAAGATAGGATCAATTGTTTTTGATGGTCCTTGGGCTTGGGACCATTTGCATACACAACAGAAGGAATGTCCTAGTGTCAATGTCCTACTGTTCAAGGTCAAATTATGAATATTAGACGCTTCTCCTGCTTCGACAAATGGAGCAAATCGGTTGGTTCAGTTTTAATTTGATGTGGTCTACGGTGGGCTTGATGAGTCTTCTGGAGGCACCTTTAATTCATGGACGGATCCTCGGAAAACCCTACAAAACGGATTTTTTACCATATTTTCGCCGTCACCAGCAAACGAAGACCCACCCGAGGATTCTAAGATGGCTACACATAGCAAATGGCTGAAATTTTTACGATAGATTCCCAAAATCCCGATCTTGAACACCTTGAAATTTTTTTTTGACACTTTACCCGTTTCCAAGATTCAGAGGCTCAAAATTACCCTACTTCTATATGTAAAATGCGATATCAGGTCAAATCTGAATAATAAATAACCACAGTAAATAGCTCAAATTATAACAGTACATTCTCTAGACATTTATCTAGAAGAACTATGTCTCTGTTTTCAAAAATCTTAGTTGGAAATTTGTCGTAAGGTCTTATGGGACCAAACTGCTGAGGTCATCCGTCCCTAAGCTACTTAAGCTAACTTAAATTAATTTACACTAAGGACGACACACACACCTATGCCCGAGGGAGGACTCGAACTTCCGGCGTTGGTTAGCCGCACGGACCGTGACAAGACGCCTCAGACCAAGCGGTTACCCCGCGCGGTCAAAAATCTTTATCCGTTATCGAGCAACACCCCAAAACTTGTTTTTTGGGTACCAAAACCCAGTAGCTGATTCCGAGACGGCTATGCACAGAAAATGGCTGTAATTTTTACTATGTATTTCTAAGACCCCTATCTCTATCAGCGTTGAAAAATTTCTTCATATCTTTGTCCGTTTCCGAGATGGTTCAAAGTTACCCTACTTATACACGTAAAATACGCACGTAAAATCCGGTTTGAGGGGAGAATGTTGTTTATAAAATGGCGTAGCACGGAGAGATATGTGTCCCCTTTATCATCTGGGAACTTCATCTTGTAGTACTGAAGCACATGCTAAATTGTTTTGCGCATAAAATCCGCCCGGAGGTGTAAAATTAGTATTGCATTATGTGAGTTTCACATGAGTGAACTATCAAAATTTTAGTGATCAATATATTTCTTTTCATATGAGTCACATACTCCGCTGCAACAGGGAAGCCGGCCGAAGTGGCCGTGCGGTTAAAGGCGCTGCAGTCTGAAACCGCAAGACCGCTACGGTCGCAGGTTCGAATCCTGCCTCGGGCATGGATGTTTGTGATGTCCTTAGGTTAGTTAGGTTTAACTAGTTCTGAGTTCTAGGGGACTAATGACCTCAGCAGTTGAGTCCCTTAGTGCTCAGAGCCATTTGAACGATTTTTTGCAACAGGGAAAAGAAGGGTACCAGCGGAAAAATGCTCCTATCGAAGCACAAATAAAATGCGAATATGTTTGTGTTCATTTAAAAGATTCTGTCTGAAAAGTGGGGTACCAACTGCCTCAGTCTATCTTCGCAAGCACCTTTGAAATTTTTAATGTATTCGCGCTTTTTTATGCTGAGAGAGAAGAAGACAGTGGCAGTGGTAAAGAGATAGAAAAGTAATAAATGCTGGAAGACAGTAGACAGTGGTTATGTCAGCGAAAGAGAGGTTCACAGTGGCAGTGGAACATAATTGATACTGACAGAACAGTGCTACGAAAATAATGAAGAAGACCTGGCCAGTTGGGGAGGAATAAAGAAAAAGAGGAAGTGGGTGAGAGCTGGTGATAATAAGAGACAGAGTATATGACAGTGACAACGGGGAAGACAGAGACAGTGATAGTGAGAAGACTCAGTAGCAAGAGAAAGGAATGAATGACATAGTAGCAGTAAGAGAGAGCAAGAGGGAGACAGTGGCAGTGACAGGAAGCTGCACTAGTAGAACAGAAGGAAGGGGACTGTGGCTGTGACAGGAGACAATGACAGAGAAACACAAAGGACACTGACAATGAGTTGGACTGAGTGAGTCAGTGAGAAAGGGCAACTGGTTGTGGACAGGTGTGAGCGACTTTCAGCCTTGCACTAACGGGCGTGAAAGAGTTACGGATAGGGGAGCTTGTGTGATGTTGAGGTGAGTTGCATGTTAAAAAAAGTGCGAAAGTTCGCATGCCAAAATTTTTGGGAAAATTTTTAAGGCTGCTGAGGGAGCTAGAATGAGGCCAGCTGGAACCCCATTTTTCAGTCAGGGTCTTTAAACAGAAGATGGAAATGAAGTCCTATGCTTCTTGACAGAGCGTAGGGGAACGATGCGGGAGACCCACACCGCCGTACTAGGTAAGGCCCTAAATGGAAGTGGTTTGCCGTTGCCTTCCTCCGACCGTAGTGGGGATGAATGATGGTGATGAAGACGACACAAAAGCACCCAGTCACCTCAGGGAAAGTGAAAACCCCTGACTCCTCCGGGAATCGAACCCGGGAGCCCGCACGCGGGAAGCGAAAACGCTCCCGCGAGACCACGAGCTGTGGACAAACAGAAGATACTTGAATTTTCTGTGCACTAATAGGAGCATTTTTTCCGCTGGTAAGTCGTATACGCCGGCCGAAGTGGCCGTGCGGTTAAAGGCGCTGCAGTCTGGAACCGCAAGACCGCTACGGTCGCAGGTTCGAATCCTGCCTCGGGCATGGATGTTTGTGATGTCCTTAGGTTAGTTAGGTTTAACTAGTTCTAAGTTCTAGGGGACTAATAACCTCAGCAGTTGAGTCCCATAGTGCTCAGAGCCATTTTTCAAATCGTATACACAAATCTTCCTCGAGTATCAGTCGATGTATTAGTGAAAACCGTACTGGGGGGAAAGCGATTTATTGACTGAACACTTAGAGAATGCAACAAGTCTACTAAACAGACCGAATAATGACGTCATACCTAAGGCTAAGGCTCTTACAAGTGTTTTTGGGAGCTCTACCTAAGGCAAAGACGCAACGTATAGGCAGTCTATGAAAGCAACGGATCATAATCGTGTCCGCCCCCGTTAGCTGAGTGATGCCGGCACGGTAGCTCAGCGTGTTCGGTCAGAGGGTTAGCTGCCTTCTGTAATAAAAAAAAAACTGAGTTAATTTATCAACAACGAACTTAAACGGGTGTCTTACGACGTCCACCCCGAGCAGATACAACGAACAAAAGCGAAAAAAAAAAAAAAAGTGGTCAGCGCGACGGAATGCCACGCCAAGGGGCCCGGGTTCGATTCCCGTCTGGGGCAGGAGATTTTCTCCGCTCAGGGACTGGGTGTTGTGTTGTCTTCATTAGCATTTCATCCCCATCTCCGGCGGGCAAGTCACCCATGTGGCGTCGAATGCAATAAGTACTTGACCTCGGCGGCCGAACTTCCCCGAATACGAGACTCCCGGCCCACAGTGCCGTACGCTCATTTCCATCATAATTGTAAACAAACGAATGTAGCATACGATAAAATTACAATTACATTCACTCAGTTATTTACTTACTCATGAATTATATCGAAACAAACTGAAGATAACGAAAATAAGAACAAGAATTAAAAAAAAAATGTCATGTCTGTAAGAAGTATTCTCGCAACTTTTGCTACTAGAAGAACACAGAGAACCTTTAAATTGCACTACAGTAAAGCGCATGGAGAAGTGATTCTGCTATAAAATAGCGTTAATTTTATAGTAATTGTTGAACCTAAACCGGCCGCAGTGGTAGAGCGGTTCTAGGCCCTTCAGTCCGGAACCGCGCGACTGCTACGGTCGCAGGTTCGAATCCTGCCTCGGGCATGGATGAGTGTGATGTCCTTAGGTTAGTTAGGTTTAAGTAGTTCTAAGTTCTAGGGGACCTATTACCTCCGATGTTAAGTCGCATAGTGCTCAGAGCCATCTGAACCATTTTTTTATTGAATCTAACAGGAGAAGCGGAGGAAAGTGGAGATTTTGGGCGGAGAGAAATTAAAATGTATCAGGAAAACGGGAAAATTAAATGAATGACAACAAATATGAAACAGCAGAATGAAATGTGGAGAAACGGACACACTAAATTCTAAAACAAAAGCCACTACATGACAAACGAATATCTACAAAAAATAGAGAATATTGACATCGATAGCCGGAATTAACCCATGTAGGTAAATTCCAGTTACAGATTCCAACCGCTCAACGAATCATGTATAAATTATTTTTGCAGTTCTACGTACTGAAACGACACACCATTTCTACATTTGTAATTGCTCTCTAAAGCTACTGCGGCGTATAACAAAAATTGGAATCGATAGCTAGAAATGACCTTCTATAAAGGTCAATTCTAGTTACCGATTCCAATATTAGAAAGTTTGTTCAGTAGTTTAGAGAGCAATTACAAATGCTGAAATCATATGAGCCTAAAGTTTAGTGCACACACGTGTCGAAAAAACGATCTAATTAATGAATCATCGAATGGCTGGAATCGGTAACTAGAATTGACCTGTATAGAAGGTCATTTCAAGCTATCGATTCCAATTTTTGTTATACGCCGCAGCAGCTTTAGAGAGCAATTACAAATGTAGAAATGGTGTTACGTTTCAGACCATACAACTGCAAAAATAGTTTACACATGATTCATGGAGCGGTTGGAATCTGTAACTGGAATTTAGCTACATGGGTTAATTCTAGCTATCGATTTCAATATTCTTTATTTTTTGTAGAAATTCGTTTGTCATGTACTGGCTACATAGGAGGTCAATTTTAATTACCGATTCCCACTTTTATAAGGTTCATAATTTTATACTTTTTGCAGTAAATTTGTGGACTATTTTTTTAGGATTTTTTGATTTCTTACTGATCTCAGAACTACTACGAAAACCTAATAACTATTTTAGGTACAGCTTCCAAATTTTTCTCTTTTTCGTAGTAATGAAGGTAGTAATAGCATATGTAGAAATCCTGTAACACTTTAATGCACATACGTGTTGTTAAAACGATACAAGTAACGAACTGTGGAATGGTTGGAATCGGTAACTAGAATTAACCCATATAGGTCAGTTCCAATTACCGATATCAGTATTTATTAGATGGCACTATTTGTCAGTTTTCGTTACTTGTGTGCACGTCCCATTAGTTTTAACAGTTACACTACTGGCCATTAAAATTGCTACACCCCGAAGATTACGTGCTACAAATGTGAAATTTAACCGACAGGAAGAAGATGCTGTAACATGCAAATGATTTGCTTTTCAGAGCTTTCACACAAGGTTGGCGCCGGTGGCGACACCTACAACGTGCTGATATGAGGAAAGTTTCCAACCGATTTGTCATACACCAACAGCAGATGACGGGCGTTGCCTGGTGAAACGCTGTCGTGATGTCTCGTGTAAGGAGGAGAAATGCGTACCACCACGTTTCCGACTTTGATAAAGGTCGGATTGTAGCCTATCGCGTTTGCCGTTTATCGTATCGCGACATTGCTGCTAGCTTTGGTCGAGATCCAATGACTGTTAGCAGAATACGGAATCGGTGGGTTCAGGAGGGTAATACGGAACGCCGTGCTGGGTCCCAGCGGCCTCGTATCACTAGCAGTCGAGATGACAGGCATCTTACCCGCATGGCTGTAACGGATCGTGCAGCCACGTCTCGATCCCTGAGTCAACAGATGGGGACGTTTGCAAGACAACAACTATCTGCACGAACAGTTCGAAGACGTTTGCAGCAGTATGGACTATCAGCTCGGAGACCATGGCTGCGGTTACCCTTGACGCTGCATCACAGACAGGAGCGCCTGCGATGGTGTACTCAACGACGAGCCTGGGTGCACGAATGACAAAACGTCATTTTTTCGGATGAATCCAAGTACTGTTTACAGCATCATGATGGTCGCATCCGTGTTTGGCGACATCGCGGTGAACGCACATTGGAAGCGTGTATTCGTCATCGCCATACTGGCTTATCACCCGGCGTGATGGCATGGGTGCCATTGGTTACTCTTCTCGGTCACCTCTTGTTCGCATTGACGGCACTTTGAACAGTGGACGTTACATTTCAGATGTATTACGACCCGTAGTTCTACCGTTCATTCGATCCCTGCGAAACCCTACATTTCAGCAGGATAATGTACGACCGCATGTTGCAGGTCCTGTACGGGCCTTTCTGGATACAGAAAATGTTCGACTGCTGCCCTGGCCAGCACATTCTCCAGATCTCTCACTAATTGAAAACATCTGGTCAATGGTGACAGAGCAACTGGCTCGTCACAATACGCCAGTCACTACTCTTGATGAACTGTGGTATCGTATTGAAGCTGCATGGGCAGCTGTACCTGTACACGCCATCCAAGCTCTGTCTGACTCAATGCCCAGGCGTATCAAAGCCGTTATTACGGCCAGAGGTGGTTGTTCTGGGTACTGATTTCTCAGGATCTATGCACCCAAATTGCGTGAAAATGTAATCACATATCAGTTCAAGTATAATATATTTGTCCAATGAATACCCGTTTATCATCTGCATTTCTTCTTGGTGTAGCAATTTTAATGGCCAGTAGCGTAGTATTAAAAGGTAACGCTGATCCATAGTATTATGATTTCACCATGCGCTACACTGTACTGGATTTAAAGGTTCTCTGTGCTTTTCTTACTCGCATAAATTACGACAATAATTTGTTTCAGGCATGCATACTTCTTTTTTCTGTTCTTATTTATTTTCGTTACTTTTAATTCTTGTCGGTATAATTTGTGACTAAGTAATTAATCACGTGAACTATTTGTAATTTTATCGCTTTGTTTGTTTACGAGTATGATTCGTTGCCTTCATAGATTGTCTCTATATAGCATCTCTGTCTTAAGTGTGACATCGTTGCTCAAAGCCGACGAGTGGAATGGGACACTAGAATTGACCCGGCTGCCTACATTACTTTCGTCCGCTCTCTTCTGGAGAATTGCTCCGCAGTGTGGATCCGCATGAGATACGTTTGGCGGTGGGCACCGAAAATATTCAAACAAGGGCAGCTTCTTTTGTGTTATCGCAAAATATGGTAGTGAGTGACAATGATTAATACGGGAATTGGGGAGACAATCATTAAAACAAAGACGTTTTTCGTTGCGGAAAGGTTTTTTCAGTAAGTTTTAATCACGAAAAATCTCTTATGAATGGGAAAATATCTTGCAGTCGCCAGCCTACGTACGGAGAAATGATCATCGTAATATAATACGAGAAATCAGAGCTAGCACGGAAAGGTTTGAGTGTCCGTTTTTCCCGAGCGCTCTTCGAGAGTGGAAGGGTAGAGAAATTGCTTGAAGGTGGTTCGGTGAACACTCTGCCAGGCACTTAATTGTGAATTGAAGAGTAATCATGTAGATGTAGATGAAGATCCCGCCAGTGGTTCCTGAGACTGGTTTCACACACAGACAGAAAATCGCGTCGGAGGACTTCAAATTATAATATGTCTAGATATTCGTCAAGCCCAACCGTCGTGGATGTAGCGGTAATGCCGCGAGTCCTTAATTATACTCGTGAACTCGTGTACTTACTCTCCTTTCCACGCTGTAGTCCAGGCAAATTAGGAAAAATGGGGGAAACATTTATAAAGTTTTGAAACTTTGGGATAACAAATGTGTGTGTGAGTTCCTAAGGCACCAAACTGCTTAGGTCATCGGTGCCTAGACTTACACATTACTTAAACTAACTTATTCTAAGAACAACACACACACACCCATGCCCGAGGGCGGACTCGAACCTCCGGCGGGAGGTGCCGCGCAGTCTGTGACATGATGCCTTAAACCGCGCTGCCACTCTGCGCGGCTTTTTGGGATAACACTCTTAGGGGATGAAAAGTTAAAAACAGAAAGTTCCCTCCCGTACTGGGGGAGCTTCCCCCACCCCTTAATGTAATTTGTTTTCCTTTTTTCAAACTTTACGAAAAACGGTTCATTTAATTAAGCTATCTACATGACAGAAAATATATATCTGGTGAAATTCTACTCAGAGAAGATCAAATGCGCGTTTAAGCAAGGTAATTAGTTTATGAGTGCTAAAATATGAAGGTAAAAAAAGTGAAATTTCTTTTAAAACATTCTTTTATTTATATGGAAGATTTTGCTTTATAGTCTTTTACTTTAGATTTATGCAACTTACATTATTGGAATGAAAATCATTTCTCATGTAAATTAAAAATTATTGTGAAACTAATGAACGATAACTTTCGTTGTATTATATTTACGATGCCGGCCAGTGTGGCCGAGCGGTTCTAGGCGCTTCAGTCTGAAACCGAGCGACCGCTACGGTCGCAGATTCGAATCCTGCCTTGGGCATGGATGTGTGTGATGTCCTTAGGTTAGTTAAGTTTAATTAGTTCTAAGTTCTAGGGGACTGATGACCTCAGCTGTTAAGTCCCATAGTGCTCAGAGCCATTTGAACCATTTGAACCCTCCAGCCCCAGTTTGTGGGGTCCAATTTGTTCCGCCGCCGTGGCTGGACTTGTAAGTAAACTCGGTAAGAGTGTAGCCGTCCTGCATCAGTAGTGAGTGGCAAACGAGAGAGTATGACAGCATCGTTTGCCTGACCCACAAGTACATTATAACATTTAAACTGAATGGCATTTAAGTTGTCACCATCAGGACACTACTGTTTTTGTATACAGAGAGGCAGAGTATAAATTTATCTCCTGCTTTTGCAATGGTATCAGGATAGGAAGCACGATCGTTGAATATCCTTGAAATATTATGAAGTTGGAGACACCGGTTGAATAGTTGGAAATCTTGCAGCTTTCCTTTCCCAGAGAAGGCTGAAGTGCTGTCGCAACCACTTGCTGCAAAAACAGTACTGAATTCTTGCATTCGTGAATGAGTGAGGAGTTACATACACTATGAAATCAAAAGTATCTGGACACCCCAAATACATACGTTTCTCATATTAGGTGCATTGTGCTGCCACCTACTGTCAGGTACTCCATATCAGCAACCTCAGTAGTCACTAGACATCGTGAGAGAGCAGAATGGGGGGCTTCGCGGAACTCACGGACTTCGAACGTGGTCAGGTGATCGGGTGTCACTTGTGTCATACGTCTGTACCCGAGATTTCCACACTCCTAAACATCCCTAGGTCCACTGTTTCCGATGTCATAATGAAGTGGAAGCGTGAAGGGACACGCACAGCACAAAAGCGTACAAGCCGACCTCGTCTTTTGACTAACAGAGACCGCCGACAGTTGGGAGCTCCAACGTTAGGCGCGTTATGGGGCTCCTTAGGGACTAGGCTGACAAGAAGGGTAAGAAAACCAATGCGCACTGGCCAGCCGGGGTGGCCGAGTGGTTCTAGGCATTACAGTCTGGAACCGCGCGACCGCTACGGTCGCAGGTTCGAATCCTGCCTCGGGCATGGATGTGTGTGATGTCCTTAGGTTAGTTAGGTTTAAGTAGTTCTAAGTTCTAGGGGACTGATGACCTGAGAAGTTAAGTCCCATAGTGCTCAGAGCCATTTGAACCATCTGAACCAATGCGCACTCCATGTGTAAGTAGGCTGTGTAGGTTTTTTTATTGGTAACGCCACGTAGCGCTCTGTATGAAAACACTGGCTGTGCTGTGTGCAGTCTGTGGCTGGTTTGCATTGTTGTTGGCTATTGTAGTGTTGGGCAGCTGGATGTTAATAGCGCGTAGCGTTGCGCAGTTGGAGGTGAGCCGCCAGCAGTGGTGGATGTGGGGAAGTGAGATGGCGGATTTTTGAGAGGGGATGATCTGGAGGTGTGTCCATCAGAAACAGTACATTTGTAAGAATGGATGTCATGAACTGCTATATATATTATGACTTTTGAACACTATTAAGGTAAATACATTGTTTGTTCTCTATCAAAATCTTTCATTTGCTAACTATGCCTATCAGTAGTTAGTGCCTTCAGTAGTTAAAATCTTTTATTTAGCTGGCAGTAGTGGCGCTCGCTGTATTGCAGTAGCTCGAGTAACGAAGATTTTTGTGAGGTAAGTGATTTGTGAAAGGTATAGGTTAATGTTAGTCAGGGCCATTCTTTTGTAGGGATTATCGAAAGTCAGATTGCGTTGCGCGAAAAAATATTGTGTGTCAGTTTAAGCACAGTCATGTATAATTTTTCTAAGGGAACGTTTCATATGTCGACCCTTAGCCGAGGATACCTCACTGGAATCTTCTGATTTATTCTTGTAGTTTGTGTAATTAGTGTAGCTATTGTTTATTGCTAGCGCGTAATTATAGAGAGAATTTCCTTTGTAGTTGCAGTTTTACATTGTTGTACAGTAAAACAGTTGTGGCACGCATGTAGATTTGCATCAAGTATTTCGCAGCTGCGCTTGCAATTAAGGAGATATTATTTTCAATGCTATGTTAATGTGTTTTCTTATTTTGCTCTTCAAATTGTGCTTTTCTGTGTTATCGTGTGAAATATTGTGACAATAATGGCGTATGAAAAACGTAATACTAGGCTCCAAAGTAAACTAAGAAATGACAGTGAAGACGAAAACAGTGTGTTAGCGCCACCGTATAATGAATTAACTAATGTTCAAAGTAGTAATTTGGTAACTGTGCACAGGGAAATGGAGCGGGCTGTAAATAATGGTGTAGACAGTGAAACAATTAGTGAACAGGGAAGCATTATCGATCGATCGGTCGGCAACAGCTCGCCTCAGGAATCCGAAATGACAGGACACGATCTTGGAAATATTGTAGATTCCGGTTTTGCGTACTCACCGTTTTCTCAAATAAGTCAAGACACATTTTCTGCTTTTCAAAATGCGAACATTGCCGGTTCAAATGCACTGCCGAATAGCACTGAGGAACATGTTTCAGACACCAGTGAATTGTTATTACAGTTAATGCAACAAATGGGACAAAGGCTACAAAAGTTAGACACAACGCTTGAACAAAATCAGAAACAAATGGGATAAAATCTTCAAAAGCTAGACACGATGGAACAAAATCAGAGACAATCACAGCAACAGCTTCAAAAGTTAGACTCAATGGAACAAATGCTTGAACAAACACGTGAAGGTTTAACTGCTGAGTTACTTAAAATCGAATCGAAATGTCAAATAGTCTGTAATGACGTAAAAACACAAATTTGTGAGCATTTTCAACCTATTTTTTCGCGTCATGAAAATGCATTACAGAATCACGAAGCAGCCATAAAAGAACTGCAAACTATTGTTCATGAAAATCACGACACCTTGCAAGCTAAAATTGACTCAGCTGCATCTACCGATTCGGTTACGCAACTTGCAAAAACTCAGGAAAACCTAAAGGACACAGTAGATACGATTTCAACACAAATGGACACTCTGAAACTTGGTTCAGAAAAACACACTGAGTAAATAAGTTCACTATCGGAGAAAGTAGCCGAACTTTCGGATCAGTTCACTAACTTGTCTACAAAGGTAAATTAGAAAATTCAAACAAAATCAAAATCAACTCAATACACAGCACAAAAGAGAAATCCGGGAAGTACAAGATAGTTGACGCAGGTAATACAAGAATTACATATTTCAGAGGACACTCGCGCTCCAATACGGGAAGAGGGACATAGAAATACGGAACAGCCACAAAATAATAACATGAGGCACTTCGTAAATAATGAAAGAAATTGGGAAGGTACACCGAATTATGAGATGGAACCGCCGAAACGAAGTAACGATGACCGATATGCGACTTGCCGACATGTTGATTTTGACTATAATCTGTTTATTACTACACGGAAATTGAAAACATTTAAGAATTCCAGCAACGACATTCATCCACAAGCGTGGCTTCATCAATTCTCTCATTGTTTTCCTCCCAACTGGTCATTAGAGCACAGATTAGAATTTATGTGTGGCTATTTAGAGAATGAACCAGCTGTAAGAATGCGATCGGTCATTCACGATTGTCACAGCGAAGGAGAATTTTATCGTGCCTTCCTCTCAGCATATTGTTCTCAAGCTACACAAGACCGAGTAAAACATAGCATCATAATGGTGAAACATTTCGAACAATCTGAATTTTCCAGTCTTGTGAAATATTTTGAAGACATGTTGCACAAGAATCAGTATCTTTCAAACCCATACAGCCCCTCAAAACTCATTCGCATTTGCTTAATCAAATTGCCTGAACATTTATGACATATTATTTTGGCAGGACGTTGCAAAGACGACATTGAGGCTTTTCAGGGACTGTTACAAGAATTGGAAATTAACACTGACAATCGCGGAACGCTAAAACAGGAGCACAACAATTACAGGTCACATCCGTCACAATTCCGCGATGACAGAAATGATAACTGGACACGACAAGGCTATTCTTACAACATAAATCGTGACCAAAACAGACACCACCCGTATGACAGCTGTTGGCAGAGTAGTAATAATTACAGGGAAAGATCACCTCTCTGCGGTAACGACTATCACAGAGACAAACAGAGAAACAGACAATATAGGAACCAAAATAATTATTATCAAGGGAGACAGAATAACTTCAGACGCAACGGTCCAGCGCGCAGTTACGATTCAGGGAGAAATTCTCCTCCACCACGTGATCGACAAGAAAGAAACTATGGAATCTACCGACATAACGACAGACGATATGATCGTAACGACAGCCCTGAATTGCATCAGAACTGGCGGGATTCAAACAGTGCAGGGGCCTCTCGACAAGGCGAATTTGCAGAAGTTAGGTCTCCTAATCCTAATAACGACGCGCGCCAACAAAGAGACAGACAATGACTCGCACTGCAGGCAGCCACGTGCGCCGGCTCGGCTTGAGGAAAATAACATAAACTAACCTTGAGAAAAATTCCAGTATTCCTTACCGACGTATACAACATTATAATTGCTTTGAAGTTGAAACTTTGCGTACTAGGAAGAGTAGAGGTTTACACCATATTTCACATGTAAAACCATTAATTGAGAGATAATCTTCTTTTTAACTTTGTCTTTGCCATACAACTTTTCACTTCACGTTACTAGTAAAACTGTTAACATGCAACAATGTTTGAAGTTAAATATCCAGTCAAGAACCAAGAGAACTTATTTAAACATAAATTACGAATGCATTGTTATAGTGAACAGACGACACAGTGTTGTTATTTGTACATTCTTGCTTGTTAGTTGCACGATTACGTAACGACTATAAGGCTCACATACTTAGAACATGTACCGGTACTGCTAATGAGATTTTAATGCAACATTTGGTTTACTTGAAAATAATTCTGGATTTAAAGTACTTTCTGAGAGATACCAGATGGCATAGTGGTTAGTTTATTTGACAGCTACACGATTATATCACGACGCTACTAATGAGTGACACAATTTATATGATTGCTTTTGCGCTGTATCTGTTTTATATCTGCACAGTTTTTCTGAATTCTTCTGGAAAGTAAAACATGTTTTAGTAGTAACTTTGTGGTACAGCTGCAATGAGACAGCCTTTTCCGTAGCACAACAATACGTTACATTACAGTACTTACTTCATCACGGCAATAAGCGTAATAACTACGATATCTATAGGCAAAGCATTTCACTTTTGTTTATTACGAGGTAAGTACATTGACTTCCACAGAACTTTGCTTACGGACGACGATAATTACGACACTTGCCACATTTTTTACCCTTAAGTAATGACAGAGATTATGTTACAACAAGACGCACATTTAGCACTACAGGACACGCATCTGAGTGATTAATTTTGTACTTAAAACATTTATTTTTAAAGATATTTGAATTGCAATGATACAAAGGTTTTCCGTGATACATTTCATTCCATTGCTGTAATCTGTAACACCTCAGGGTATAATTACATTAATCCTCAGGTGGTACACGCTTACTTTGTGTGCCATGTGTTTGGCAAGCACAAGGAGCCCTAGCTAATATGGTATTTGCTTATACAACTTTACACATTGGTACCGTATTTCTCTAACACTGAATTACACAGCTATCTGATTATTTAACAGAGAAACAAAAAATTTTTTTACTATGTCAGTGACACATGTTTATGCAATTACACAGCTGGATAATTTCACACTTATGAAATTGTATTTTGTCCGTACTGTGTGAACTGTTCATATTTTTTCACAACCATTGTGATACTATGAGAGCTTTGAATGTCGTATTTGGTAAGGGAGCATGATTTTTAAAATACGTTGGAGGTAGATGACACTATTGAAATGAGCAGAGAATTTATTTTGTTTGTTTTGACATTATTGCAGAAAGCTACGACGTTTTTGAGATTTTACTGAGGTGTTATGATGTTATTTTTACGACGACGATGTGTATTATGCTGTTGAGGTATGTTTATGATCAATAAGCTGGTGCTGTATGAGGAATTTGATTATGCTACGTACTCGTATTTATAATGATGAAATATTGAAGAATGTCGACGAATATGTATATGTGTAATAAGGTAAAGAATAATGAGTAGTGGTTAGGGATGCTGATTTGTGAAAAAGGATGCTGGAAACCAAGGATCGTACTGTAAGAGTTATGAAATGTGTGTAAATGCGTGAATGTATTAGAATGCCGACGAAAATTTTTTGGACACTGTTATATTTATAGGATTTTTTTCTACACATTTGTAATGCAAATTCTCGACCTGTGAAATTTTTTGTATGAGACTGTCACTGTAGTGCAAACTGCTGTCGTAAATACACTCCTGGAAATGGAAAAAAGAACAAATTGACACCGGTGTGTCAGACCCACCATACTTGCTCCGGACACTGCGAGAGGGCTGTACAAGCAATGATCACACGCACGTCACAGCGGACACACCAGGAACCGCGGTGTTGGCCGTCGAATGGCGCTAGCTGCGCAGCATTTGTGCACCGCCGCCGTCAGTGTCAGCCAGTTTGCCGTGGCATACGGAGCTCCATCGCAGTCTTTAACACTGGTAGCATGCCGCGACAGCGTGGACGTGAACCGTATGTGTAGTTGACGGACTTTGAGCGAGGGCGTATAGTGGGCATGCGGGAGGCCGGGTGGACGTACCGCCGAATTGCTCAACACGTGGGGCGTGAGGTCTCCACAGTACATCGATGTTGTCGCCAGTGGTCGGCGGAAGGTGCACGTGCCCGTCGACCTGGGACCGGACCGCAGTGGCGCACGGATGCACGCCAAGACCATAGGATCCTACGCAGTGCCGTAGGGGACCGCACCGCCACTTCCCAGCAAATTAGGGACACTGTTGCTCCTGGGGTATCGGCGAGGACCATTCGCAACTGTCTCCATGAAGCTGGGCTACGGTCCCGCACACCGTTTGGCCGTCTTCCGCTCACGCCCCAACATCGTGCAGCCCGCCTCCAGTGGTGTCGTGACAGGCGTGAATGGAGGGACGAATGGAGACGTGTCGTCTTCAGCGATGAGAGTCGCTTCTGCCTTGGTGCCAATGATGGTCGTATGCGTGTTTGGCGCCGTGCAGGTGAGCACTACAATCAGGACTGCATACGACCGAGGCACACAGGGCCAACACCCGGCATCATGGTGTGGGGAGCGATCTCCTACACTGGCCGTACACCACTGGTGATCGTCGAGGGGACACTGAATAGTGCACGGTACATCCAAACCGTCATCGAACCCATCGTTCTACCATTCCTAGACCGGCAAGGGAACTTGCTGTTCCAACAGGACAATGCACGTCCGCATGTATCCCGTGCCACCCAACGTGCTCTAGAAGGTGTAAGTCAACTACCCTGGCCAGCAAGATCTCCGGATCTGTCCCCCATTGAGCATGTTTGGGACTGGATGAAGCGTCGTCTCACGCGGTCTGCACGTCCAGCACGAACGCTGGTCCAACAGAGGCGCCAGGTGGAAATGGCATGGCAAGCCGTTCCACAGGACTACATCCAGCATCTCTACGATCGTCTCCATGGGAGAATAGCAGCCTGCATTGCTGCGAAAGGTGGATATACACTGTACTAGTGCCGACATTGTGCATGCTCTGTTGCCTGTGTCTATGTGCCTGTGGTTCTGTCAGTGTGATCATGTGATGTATCTGACCCCAGGAATGTGTCAATAAAGTTTCCCCTTCCTGGGACAATGAATTCATGGTGTTCTTATTTCAATTTCCTGGAGTGTATTTCGGTAAGAAAGCCAAGTGACGACGTAATGTCGTAATGCATTGTGAGCGGCCAGCTGTGCCGGCAGCCTGGAGAAAAAACCATTAGGTGCAGAAAAAGAGGACATTAACCTTTCTATTGACATTCCTTTATAGAAAGCATCGCAAATATGACACGCTATTACTTGGAAACATATGATTATACTATGGAGCACGTACTTTGTGCTACTTGCTGATATGGTTATGAGCTGATGGGAAATATTCTTACATCTGCACACCTGATTATGACAAGTGTCTTTCTACGAGACTTGAGAGAATTTCTACTGACTTATGAAATGCCACATGGCTATTGAATGATGTTTTTAAGCTTTACTTTACATAGTTGCTTATTTCATTTGATATCTGGCTTCCAGCTGTGTTGCAGCATTGCATATATAAAATAAAATTAAATGCATTTGCTAATGTGAACACTTTCTGTCAACAGATCTATTAAATAATAATTTTATGATCCACATTCTTCGAAAAAGGAGCACTTGGAAAGGAAAGAACAACAAGAAGGGACTAATAACAGTAACTGCATATATAATTTTCTTTTCAAGTACTTGGTAATTTTTTGTAGAATAAGTTTTTGTGGTGCACCACTTTAATTACATAGACATTAAGATGTGAATATACATTTCCCTTATCTGCATTGTTGTCTTTAGTGTACTATTTTTTCTGCTTGTGGGTTTGTCATGTTTAGATATAAGTTACTGCATTTGCTGCTGCTGTTTGCCAGGCATAGAGCTACTGAATTTCACTTTGTATTACTCTGTTAAGCCAGTTTTACTACTGATTTATTTTTCTTATTTGCTGCACATTGCCTTATATTAGTTGTAATGTTGCATTTGCTTTGCTAATTTAGATATACTGCTGCTTGCTTTGCCAGTTTCCATTTTTTTGTCATTACTGTTTGTGTTAATTGTTTTGTGCTGCTGCATTGCCTCGTCCATTAGTTTAGCATCTGAGCTCAGTATATTTAAGTTAGCTTAAGAGGGGGTAGGGCAAATATGAGAATGAGTTGTGATGAATTGGAAGAAATGCATTGACAAGGTATAAAAAAAGGTGAAATAAGAGAAACATTTATGAAATGAAGTTTGGGTTGGACTGCAGTACCAAATGTCACACTGAAAACAAACCCTGACCTGTCCTTTTGTGTTATTACGCTATGTGTCTGTGTACCTTGTGCATTTGTGTTTTTCCTGTCTTTATATGTTGTTGTTGTTGTGGTCTTCAGTCCTGAGACTGGTTTGATGCAGCTGTCCATGCTACTCTATCCTGTGCAAGCTTTTTCATCTCCCAGTACCTACTGCAACCTACATCCTTCTGAATCTGCTTAGTGTATTCATCTCTTGGTCTCCCTCTACGATTTTTACCCTCCACGCTGCCCTCCAATACTAAATTGGTCATCCCTTGATGCCTCAGAACATGTCCTACCAACCGATCCCTTCTTCTAGTCTAGTTGTGCCACAAACTTCTCTTCTCCCCAATCCTATTCAATACCTCCTCATAAGTTACGTGATCTACCCACCTTATCTTCAGCATTCTTCTGTAGCACCACATTTCGAAAGCTTCTATTCTCTTCCTGTCCAAACTGGTTATCGTCCGTGTTTCACTTCCATACATGGCTACACTCCATACAAATACTTTCAGAAACGACTTCCTGAAACTTAAATCTATACTCGATGTTAACAAATTTCTCTTCTTCAGAAACGCTTTCCTTACCATTGCCAGCCTACATTTTATATCCTCTCTACTTCGACCATCATCAATTATTTTGCTCCCCAAATAGCAAAACTGCTTTACTACTTTCCTAATCTAATTCCCTCAGCATCACCCGACTTAATTAGACTACATTCCATTATCCTTGTTTTGCTTTTGTTGATGTTCATCTTATATCCTCCTTTCAAGACACTGTCCATTCCGTTCAACTGCTCTTCCAAGTCCTTTGCTGTCTCTGACAGAATTACAATGTCATCGGCGAACCTCAAAGTTTTTATTTCTTTTCCATGAATTTTAGTACCTACTCCGAATTTTTCTTTTGTTTCCTTTACTGCTTGCTCAATATACAGATTGAACAACATCAGGGAGAGGCTACAACCCTGTCTTACTCCCTTCCCAACCACTGCTTCCCTTTCATGTCCCTCGACTCTTATAACTGCCATCTGGTTTCCATACAAATTGTAAATAGCCTTTCGCTCCCTGTATTTTACCCCTGCCACCTTTAGAATTTGAAAGAGAGTATTCCAGTCAACATTGTCAAAAGCTTTCTCTAAGTCTGCAAATGCTAGAAACGTAGGTTTGCCTTTCCTTAATCTTTCTTCTAAGATAAGTCGTAAGATCAGTATTGCCTCACGTGTTCCAGTGTTTCTACGGAATCCAAACTGATCTTCCCCGAGGTTGGCTTCTACTAGTTTTTCCATTCGTCTGTAAAGAATTCGTGTTAGTATTTTGCAGCTGTGACTTATTAAACTGATAGTTCGGTAATTTTCACATCTGTCAACACCTGCTTTCTTTGGGATTGGAATTATTATATTCTTCTTGAAGTCTGAGGGTATTTCGCCTGTTTCATACATCTTGCTCACCAGATGGTAGAGTTTTGTCTGGACTGGCTCTCCCACGGCCGTCAGTAGTTCCAATGGAATATTGTCTACTCCGGGGGCCTTGTTTCGACTCAGGTCTTTCAGTGCTCAGTCAAACTCTTCACGCAGTATATCTCCCATTTCATCTTCATCTACATCCTCTTCCATTTCCATAATATTGTCCTCAAGTACATCGCCCTTGTATACACCCTCTATATACTCCTTCCACCTTTCTGCTTTCCCTTCTTTGCTTAGAACTGGGTTTCCATCTGAGCTCTTGATATTCATACAAGTCGTTCTCTTATCTCCAAAGGTCTCTTTAATTTTCCTGTAGGCGGTATCTATCTTACCCCTAGTGAGATAGGCCTCTACATCCTTACATTTGTCCTCTAGCCATCCCTGCTTAGCCATTTTGCATTTCCTGTCGATCTCATTTTTGAGACGTTTGTATTCCTTTTTGCCTGCTTCACTTACTGCATTTTTATATTTTCTCCTTTCATCAATTAAATTCAATATTTCTTCTGTTACCCAAGGATTTGTACTAGCCCTCGTCTTTTTACCTACTTGATCCTCTGCTGCCTTCACTACTTCATCCCTCAAAGCTACCCATTCTTCTTCTACTGTATTTATTTCCCCCATTCCTGTCAATTGCTCCCTTATGCTCTCCCTGAATCTCTGTACAACCTCTGGTTCTTTTAGTTTATCCAGGTCCCATCTCCTTAAATTCCCACCTTTTTGCAGTTTCTTCAGTTTTAATCTACAGGTCATAACCAATAGATTGTGGTCAGAGTCCACATCTGCCCCTGGAAATGTCTTACAATTTAAAACCTGGTTCCTAAATCTCTGTCTTACCATTATATAATCTATCTGATACCTTTTAGTATCTCCAGGGTTCTTCCATGTATACAACCTTCTTTCATGATTCTTAAACCAAGTGTTAGTTATGATTATGTTGTGCTCTGTACAAAATTCTACCAGGCGGCTTCCTCTTTCATTTCTTAGCCCCAATCCATATTCACCTACTATGTTTCCTTCTCTCCCTTTTCCTACACTCGAATTCCAGTCACCCATGACTATTAAATTTTCGTCTCCCTTCACAATCTGAATAATTTCTTTTATTTCATCATACATTTCTTCAATTTCTTCGTCATCTGCAGAGTTAGTTGGCATATAAACTTGTACTACTGTAGTAGGTGTGGGCTTCATATCTATCTTGGCCACAATAATGCGTTCCTATTCATTATTAAACCTACTCCTGCGTTACCCCTATTTGATTTTGTGTTTATAACCCTGTAGTCACCTGACCAGAAGTCTTGTTCCTCCTGCCACCGAACTTCACTAATTCCCACTATATCTAACTTTAACCTATCCATTTCCCTTTTTAAATTTTCTAACCTACCTGCCCGATTAAGGGATCTGACATTCCACGCTCCGATCCGTAGAACGCCAGTTTTCTTTCTCCTGATAACGACATCCTCTTGAGTAGTCCCCGCCCGGAGATCCGTAATGGGGGACTATTTTACCTCCGGAATATTTTACCCAAGAGGACGCCATCATCATGCAATCATACAGTAAAGCTGCATGCCCTCGGGAAAAATTACGGCTGTAGTTTCCCCTTGCTTTCAGCCGTTCGCAGTACCAGCACAGCAAGGCCGTTTTGGTTATTGTTACAAGGCCAGATCAGTCAATCATGCAGACTGTTGTCCTTGCAACTACTGAAAAGGCTGCTGCCCCTCTTCAGGAACCACACGTTTGTCTGGCCTCTCAACAGATACCCCTCCGTTGTGGTTGCACCTACGGTACGGCTATCTGTATCGCTGAGGCACGCAAGCCTCCCCACCAACGGCAAGGTCCATGGTTCATATGTTTATCTGATAAGTTATGTTGTAGAATTTTTCTGATACTATGCTATTTACTTTGTTAAGATGTTTAGACATTATTTATTCTGTTTTGTTTTAATGCTCACGTGTGAAGTTGATGTTTCGAAAGTTATTCTGACCTTTTATGTATTTACTTATGTCATAATTCCTGTAACACTGACGTATATGTTATTTCGATTCCTTTGTAAAGCCTGTATTACTAAAAATGTTATCTGTATTATTATGTTTTAATGATGTTTTCTGTATCTTTGTAATTGTATTCTCATGGTGTAAAATTGTAATGGACACCAGTTCATAAAATTAAGTAACTTGTAAGCATACATTTCACTGCACACGTTTCTGTTGGTCATAGTATATGTACAATAGATGAGAAGTTGGGACTGTTAGCGTTTGCACGTGTGTTGATAATTCAGCAAGGGACTGGTTAACAGCATTGCTGGTTCTAAGGACAATTCCAAAAACTTTGTGAGTGCACAAGTGGTGGTTTATGGACTTGCTGTATTGTCCGCAAGACTCTTCGATGGTGATTGTGCATCTGCACAGTCGCAAAAGATGGCTGCTGGCCGTCTCTACAAGGACTACAGTGGGTCTGCACCTCTAGTGGCCCACCAATACCGTAATCTCTAACAAGACTACAGTGGTCTGCTCTGTGATGACTTACCTACCAATATTCTTCAAAACTTCGACTGACTCTGCTGTGGGTTTGCTCTGTTGTGACCCATTACCTGTCTGCATGTCAAGAGTCAGCACTGTCTTTCTGTTGGAAGGACAGCACTACTTCTTCAAGACTGCATGGAAATCCACTACTTCTGTGTGCAATTTCTTTTACTAATGAGACTTTGTGAAAAAAACTGTAATTACTATTGTGATAAATGATCAGGACTATCTTTATGAGAACAATTTTTGCTTTTGACCAACAGTGTATCAATAAGTATGTGCATTTTATATCTTTGTTATTGTAACTATGAAAATTTTTTTCGAATCTGTATTGTCCACTGCCCAAAACAATTTGTAAAATGTTTTGTGCGGAGCATGGGGGCTATGTAAGTAGGCTGTGTAGGTTTTTTTATTGGTAAAGCCACGTAGCGCTCTGTATGAAAATCACTGGCTGTGCTGTGTGCAGTCTGTGGCTGGTTTGCATTGTTGTTGGCTATTGTAGTGTTGGGCAGCTGGATGTTAACAGCGCGTAGCGTTGCGCAGTTGGAGGTGAGCCACCAGCAGTAGTGGATGTGGGGAAGTGAGATGGCGGATTTTTGAGAGCGGATGATCTGGGGGTGTGTCCATCAGAAACAGTACATTTGTAAGAATGGATGTCATGAACTGCTATATACCGCTATATACCGCTGGATATATTTCGTAAACCACATCAAATACTGATGAACCGATTCCACAGACCGAACGTGAGGAGAGGGGCTAGTGTAATTGTTTAATACAAACCATACAAAAATGCACGGAAGTATGTTTTTTGACACAAACCTACGTTTTTTTAAAATGGAACCACGTTAGTTTTGTTAGCACATCTGAATATATAAACAAATACGTAATCAGTGCCGTTTGTTGCATTGTAAAATGTTAATTACATCCGGAGATATTGTAACCTAAAGTTGACGCTTGAAACCTCCGACGTTCAGTTGCGTGTTGTAACAAACACGGGCCACGGTTGGCGAGCAGCATCTGCAGGGACATGTTTACGATGACGACCGTGTTTACGAGTGTGGCTGTAGTGCACTGTTGTGGTTTGGTCTAGCTGTCGCTGTGTGCGCATGTAGCGCTTGCTGCTATTGTTATTCTGCATTCGTCTGCGCACGCAGACCAACTGTAGTACACCGTGTTACCAGACGTCTGTGATAGTGTAGTGTTGTATGAACTGTGACCATGGTGTATTCGAACTCTGAAAAGGCGGAGATGATACTCATCTATGGCGAGTGTCGACGAAATGCAGCTGAAGCCTGCAGGGTGTATGCAAAACGGTACACGGACGGAGAGCATCCAACGTGCCGCACATTGCAAAACATCTACCACCAACTGTACGCAACAGGTGTGGTCGTAGCACGCAAACGGGTCCATAACAGGCCCGTCACAGAAGAAGCGGGTGCAGTTGGTGTGTTAGCTGCTGTTGCCATGAACCCACACATGAGTACAAGGGACATTGCGAGAGCCGGAGGACTGAATCAAAGTAGTGTCATGCGCATACTGCATCGTCACCGCTTTCACCCGTTTCATGTGTCGCTACATCAGCAATTACATGGTGATGACTTTAATCATCGAGTGCAATTCTGTCGCCGGCCGAAGTGGCCGCGCGGTTCTGGCGCTGCAGTCTGGAACCGCGAGACCGCTACGGTCGCGGGTTCGAATCCTGCCTCGGGCATGGATGTGTGTGATGTCCTTAGGTTAGTTAGGTTTAACTAGTTATAAGTTCTAGGGGAGTCTGGCGTGAGGTCAGTCGTTCGACGGCGCGTTTCGGGGCGGGCCCGCCCGTTGCCGGCGCGCCGTAGGGCACGGAAGCTCGCACTGGGGCGTATCGCTTTCCAGTCGGGTGTGCCGCGGCAGTCCTCACAGGGGAAGTGAAGCGTCTCTTATAGCCTCTCCTTCCCAAGTGGCTCTTTCCGCCTTCCCGTGGTGCCAGATGTTAAGCTTGGCGTTCTGCCTTGCGACAAAAGGGAGAGCTGCGACCCAACCCGATGCGAAAGCGAAGGGTGCGTGGCACAGGGGGAGCTGTGTCAAGGGACCGAACACCAGTCCCTTTCTGTTCGCAGGGCACAGACCAGCAGGTGCTCTGCATGCCGGCGACCTCGTTTGTCGGCGTAGGATCACGGCGCGAGTCGGCAAGGGTGCTTCGCCGCGCCCCTGGGTAACCGGGGCGTGTTCTGCCAAACCCAGGAGGTGGTAACATCGCCTGGGCTAGGTTAGATGGGCCCAGACCGCCGAACGACTGGGGGACCGACCCACCACCTGAGTAGAAGTGGGTCCTTGGCCTTCAGGTGGAAGCTCGGGCAAGTAGGCGGCGAAGGGCGAGGGGTGCATCCGCCTCTCCGGAGTGCGGGGTGCAGTTGCCGAGGAGCGTCGTGTGAAATCGTCGACGACGAGGCCATCGATGGGTACCAGTGCGCTGGCGACGGCGCGTTGAACCCTGCAGCTCTGAAGTGCCCTTGACCTAGGGGCGAGGTCGGTGGGCGAGCTGCAATAGTCCCCCCCCCCCCCCCCCCCATGCCAGAGGAGCCGGTCCGGGGCAAGAGACGGGCTCCCAACTTTTTTCACTCGTCAAATAAATCATGGCTGACCAAGAGACGAGTGAGTCGAGTGTTAATTCGAGGTGTTCGACACTTACTGTTCCCACCCCTGAAGAGGGCCTGGGGCAGAACGCAGAGAACGTGACAGACTGGCATACTAAAATAAATTAATTGTTAGACACTAGTATCAAAAATGGTAAAATAAGTAACACAGCAGTACTCTCAATTAAGAAGGAGCTCGCCGCCTGGGCTATCGCTAGCGCGAAGCTCGAGGGACGACTCGAGGAATTGGAAAAGGAAAATGAACGACTACGGAAACAGCCCACCAAAACGTGGGCAGGAGTGGTCGCACAAGCGGCCACCAAAACACAAACCACAAAAGAGACTATTGAAAAGGTATCCAAAAAGCCTGACACGGCTGTCTTCTTAAGACCCCTGGCAGGCCAGGATATCAAAAAAGTACAGGAATTATTTACAACTACTATAAAACCGGCAGCAGATAAAATAAAAATAAACAAGGTAAAAGCAACAAAAAACGTTGTTATAGTAGATGTTGCCACTGAAGAAGACCGGGACAAAATATTAAATCATGAGAAACTAAAAAAGGTTGTTAAGTGTGAACCGCCCAAAAAGCGGAATCCCTTAGTAATCCTATACGACGGGCCCACTGCAATAAACGAGAACGACATCTATGAGACAATAAATCAACAAAATTTTGAGAACATGAGTCTGGACAATTTCATAAAAGAGTTCAAATTACGCTTTAGAACTGGACCCAGAGAGCGCGATGTTGTACACCATGTAGCTGAAGTTTCGGGGAATATGTGGCGTAAGCTCACTACTATGGGCAGAATCTACATGGGGTTCCACTCGATAAACGTTAGGGACTACCTTGTAGTTCCCCGGTGTCATAATTGTGGAGACCTCGACCACGTTCACAAACACTGTGAGCGAAAGCCGGCTTGCTCCAGGTGTGGCGCAGAAGATCACACCAGGAAAACCTGTGGCAAAACAGGGATATGTATCCCTTGTACAAGACGAGGAAAGAAGAACTGTAATGCCACGGGAAGAAATTGCCCCACATATAGGTTATTAGAACAAAGACTTATCTCGAGAACTGATTATGGCTGAATCCATATCAGGCGGCAGGAAGCCTAAGAGAAAGTCTCCGAGTAAAAGGGTGAGGGATGCACTAAGGGCCAGCAGATTTAGGGAGTTCTTACAAGGAGTTACCAATATCCGAATCATGAAAGTAGATACAAAAGATGCTGGCGTACAAACGGACCCCTGTGGTTACATTGGTGCCTCCTCTCCCCTAAGACGGGGACTAGGGTCGCTTAAAGAGCTGGAACGACCAAAAGCGCATCCTGTGGCAGAACAACAGACGAAAGCACCAGAGAAACAAGACATACAAGTCAACATAATAAACAGTACATTTTCCTCTACCAACTCTGGCATACAAAAAGGTTTGGGCGTAGATCCCAATAGGGTATACCCCAACCTAGAACACGCACTACAATTAGCACGCCTGGAGGAGTCGGCGGTCCTCACCACAGCCCTGAGGCACGTGGTACGTGTCGGTCACGAATACGGCAGAGACGTCACCTTCTCGGTGATGGAGGCTGTCGACAGAATACAGCTGAAGACAATGAATCTCCCCACCGACTTTGGAGCCCTGCGTGACCTGATCAAAAAAGTATTTGATAGACGAAATGAGAAATTCGATCTAGATGAACTCTACAGTCAATCTGTCATAACAAATGGAAGAATAGCTCACGACTGGAACAAGAACTGGCCCGAATCGCATATTAGAACATATTATGCACGAGACCCATTTAAACGTAGGACAGATTAACTCACATAACAGCAAATTAGTCATGCAGGAACTTCGCAGAGTCGTGGAGGAGAGGAGTCTGGATGTGCTCTGTTTGCAGGAACCATACTCCCTGGCTGGGCGAATTCCATTTGCGGCAGCAAGCTGGCAAGTCATTCACAGCGGAGCAGAACCCAGAGCAGCTATAATGATCATCAATAAAGCGCTAAGAGCCACAGTTCTCTCCCAGTTCTCCGACGATCACTGCAACGTCGTGGAACTACAAACACCAGCTGGAGTACTATATTTCATAAACATGTATTTCCAGTACGGCCGGACAATAGATGAATTCCTAGACAAGCTTACACAAGTAACCACGGCGTTGAGAGGACGTCGATGTGTTATTACAGCAGACATAAATGCCAAGTCCCCCCTGTGGTTCAGCGGCACGCGAGATGACCGAGGAGAAAAGGCTGAAGAGACCATCATGGCGCTACAGCTAATGGTCGCCAATAAGCAAGGAAACCCGCCCACCTACGCAGGAGGTGGGGGCGAGGGCACTAATATTGATGTTACATTGGTCACGCCCAATCTCGCCACCAGAGTAACAAACTGGATGGTTTGGGACCAGGTGACAACCAGTGATCACAATCTCATCACATTCTCATTGGGAGACGAAGAATGCCGCTGGGACATGGGGTGGGAGACACAGCTAAACTACAACAGAGCTGACTGGGATCGCCTGGTGAGGGAGTGTGAAATACCGACATTGCCCGACGGTGACGAAAATGTCGAAGGATACGCAGAGGAGCTGGTGAAAGCAGTCGTAAGGGCGGTAAAGGCCGCTGTACCAACCAGGAGGAGAGCCGTAGCGTCCTCTCCGTCACCATGGTCAACCGAACTGGGACAGATGCGCCAGTCGGTCAGGAGAGCCAGGAGGTACTACCAGCGAAGTGTCGTCTGGGAAGAAAAGCAACGTTGGCTGCTGAGATATAGAGAGGCTAAGGAGCACTTCCAGCAAGAGCTTAAAGCAGTGAGGCTACAGAGCTGGGAAAAATATGTACAAACGCAACTAGCTACAGACCCATGGGGTGTACCATACAAGTTAGTACGGGAAAAGATCAGGTCACCCATGGTGTTGTCCACCGTCAGGGATCAGGGCAGGATGACGGAAACCTGGCAGGAGACTGCTGAGGTCCTCCTCCGTGTCCTGCTGCCTGACGATGGCGAAAATGATGACTCTGAAGCACAACAGCAGATTCGGAGACAAGATCTAGAGGAATACCGAAACAATAATATGGTGTATCCCTTCTCCGAGGAAGAAGTAGCTACACAAATAAAAGCCCTTAAAAGAGGCAAGGCTCCAGGCCCAGACGGCATCACCGCAGAGGTGGTGCAATTCCTGGCTCCCCAATTGGTGGCACCTCTCACAAAGTTGTACAACGAGTGTCTGCTGCTCGGGAAATTCCCCCAAATATGGAAAAGGGCTACAGTTGTAATAATCAAGAAAAGTCGAGACAAAGATCCACGAGAACCCAAATCCTACAGGCCCATATGTCTATTAGACACACTGGGGAAACTTTTTGAGAGGTTGCTGGCAGACAGACTGGCAGCACATCGAGTTTTGTGCGGGATGAGTAACAGACAATTCGGTTTCAGGACTGGGAGATCGGCGTCTGACGCCATCGCCCTGGCTGCGGAGGTCTGCGCCTCTACCCCGCACAAATACGTGGTCGGCATCATGGTGGATATCAGTGGCGCCTTTGACAACCTGTGGTGGTCCTCGCTCTTCTCTCGACTGCGAGAGAAGGAGTGCCCAGCGTCGCTATATGGCTGTCTCAGGAGCTATTGTGAGAATAGAGAGGTCTGGCTATCGTCCCCTAGCGGAAGAGTAAGCAAGAAGATCACCAGGGGGTGTCCACAGGGGTCAGTCCTGGGGCCACTCTTTTGGGATGTTAATATGGAACCTCTTTTGGACAACCTTCAGAACAGCGACGATGTGCTAGAGGGCATAGCCTACGCGGACGACCTACTTCTGCTGGTTGGTGGCCGTAGCCGCGAAGACTTAGAGCCGAAAATTGAAAGGGCCATAACAATCCTAAGTACATGGTGCCACCTGTCCAAAACGAAGATTTCTCCAACAAAATCTACATATCTACTCCTAAAAGGACAACTAGTTAGATATCCAACTGTGAGGATAGACGGCTCACCAGTTCTTCGACGCCATGAAGCGCGATACTTGGGCGTAGTCGTCGATGAGAGGTGGACATATGCATCACACATAGACACCGTCACACAAAAATCTTTAGAAACATTAAATCATCTCATTGCAATTGGACATAAGCGATTCCACTTACCACCAGAACTAATCAAATTATACCATAACAGCATATTGACTTCAATTGTAGGTTATGGATCAGGAATCTGGGCCCACAGACTCACGAGGGTTATGCCTGCCATGGCTGTGAGAAGAGTGCAGCGGAGCATGTTACTAAGATCAGTGGGAGCATACAGAACTACACCTGGAGGAGCCCTAACAGTACTGATGGGGCTCTGCCCGCTCGACATTAAAATCCGGGAACAGGCAGCATGGTACTGGATAAAAAAGGGAAACAGGGACAAAGTAGTTGACTTGATGGGGATATACGTGGAGAACAAAATTGAAATCAAACGAAGGGGGGAAGAACTTTGGCAAGAACAATGGGATAACGAGGAAACCGGTCGGCGAACACATGAACTGCTGCCCAATATTAGGGAAAGGTTACAACTAAAACACTTCACACCATCACGAGGACTGCTGCACTTCCTCACAGGTCATGGACCCTACCCGGCATATCTATGCCGGTTCGGGAAACAGGCGACACCAGCGTGTGACTGTGGGGCCACACCAGGCACCCCGGAACACGTGGTGTATGAGTGCCACCTCTTCGACGATGTAGCCGCGCAACTTCGTCAGCAATTACCAAACCATGACACGTATCACCTGCTCAGGCATGAGGACCACTTTACAATCTTGAATAAATTATCCAACGAAATATCACTCAAAGTGATAAGGGACTATTTAAGGAACAACAATTAAGATCTAACTATTCCCAAATTAGACTCCGCGCACCTGACCTGTTCCGCCGAGGCGAGGACTTGGCCAGCCGCTTTACGGCTGGAATCCGCCATGCCTAGGATTAGGAGGTGGGGTGCGCCCAACTACCGATTTGAGACACTCACCAACATTGACACTAGGTTAAGATAGAGTAGACATAGGATAAGCTAGGATAGAAACCATTAGTATAGTACTGCAGCGTACCGTAACTCCGGCCAGCCCGGTGCCAGGGGCACGTTCACCGGGATTAGCTCGGTGAACAGGGCCAACAATGTAGGTTTATACAATTCTGGCACAAATGTAAACGCTGCAGGTAGAAGTAGCTTAGCATAAGTAGAATAAAATAATGTAGGAAGATAGACAGAAGTGCCCATAGTGTGAGCAACAGAAAAGTAATATATTGCGTTAGCTGTAGTACTAATATAATAACAAATCTATCAAATAGGACCCACTAATTGTATAAGGTGGTGGGTTGTTTGTATCATATAAAATATTGAGAATAAAGAATTTTTTTTTTTAAAAAAAAAAAAAAAGTTCTAGGGGACTAATGACCTCAGCAGTTGAGTCCCATAGTGCTCAGAGCCTTTTTTTTAACACTATTAAGGTAAATACATTGTTTGTTCTCTATCAAAATCTTTCATTTGCTAACTATGCCTATCAGTAGTTAGTGCCTTCAGTAGTTAGAATCTTTTATTTAGCTGGCAGTAGTGGCGCTCGCTGTATTGCAGTAGCTCGAGTAACGAAGATTTTTGTGAGGTAAGTGATTTGTGAAAGGTATAGGTTAATGTTAGTCAGGGCCATTCTTTTGTAGGGATTATCGAAAGTCAGATTGCGTTGCGCTAAAAAAAAAAATATTGTGTGTTAGTTTAAGCACAGTCATGTATAATTTTTCTAAGGGGACGTTTCACGTGTGTATACCGGGTGGAGTCATTCCAGATGTGGAAAGTGTCCTCCCGGATGTTATGAAGAGCACAGGGTGGAGCCAACTGCAGGTGGTTGCTCACGGCCGGCCGTGGTGGCCGAGCGGTTCTAGGCGCTTCAGTACGGAACCGCGCGACTGCTATGGTCGCAGGTTCGAATCCTGCCTCCGGCATGGATGTGCGTGATGTCCTTAGGTTAGTTAGGTTTAAGTAGTTCTAAGTTCTAGGGGACTGATGACCTGAGATGTCCCATAGTGCTCAGAGCAATTTGGTTGCTCATGTCGGTACCAATGATGTGTGTCATTTTGGATCAGAAGAGATTCTCTCCAGTTTCGAGTGGCTAACAGAAATGGTAAAGGCTGCCAGTCTTGCTTGCAAGATGAAAGCAGAGCTGACCATTTGCAGCATAGTCGACAGAACTGATTGCGGATCTCTGGTACAGAGCCGAGTGGAGGGTCTGAATCAGAGGCTCAGACGGTTCTGCGATCGTGTAGGCTGCAGATACCTCGACTTGCGACAAAGGGTGGTTGGGTTTCGGGTTCCGCTGAATAGGTCAGGTGTCCACTATACGCAGGAGGTGGCTACACGGGTAGTAGGGGCTGTGTGGCGTGGACTGACCGGTTTTTTTTAGGTTGGAGGGTCTCGGGAAAACACAAGAAGGGCTTCAGTCACAAAGGGTGCAGGCTGAACACAGGAAGATCGTAGATACAGGAACCATTGGTATAACAGTTGTAAATTGTCGTAGCTGTGTTGAGAAAGTACCAGAGCTCCAAACGCTAATAGAAAGCACTGATGCTCAAATCGTTATAGGCCCTGAAAGCCGGCTAAAGCCGGATATAAGCTCAGCCGAAGTTTTTGCGAAGAACCTAACTGTGTTCCGAAAGGATAGGCTAAACACGGTTGGCGGTGGCGTGTTTGTTGCTGTTAGATATAGTTTAACTTGTCGCAAAATTGAAGTAGATACTTCCTGTGAATTAGTATGGACATAGGTCATTGTTGGCAACCGGAATGAAATAATAATTGGATCCTTTTACCTACCTCCCAATCCAATGATACAGTTGCTGAAAGGTTCAAGGAAAACTTGAGTTTGATTTCAAACACGTACCCGACTCATACGATAATAGTTGGTGGTGACTTTAATTTACCCTCGATATGTTGGCGAAAATACATGTTTACTCCCGGAGGTAAGCATGAAATATCATCCGAAATTGATCTAAACGCATTCCCTGAAAACTATTTCGAGCAGTTAGTTCATGAGCCCACGCGAATAGTAAACGGTTGTGAAATCACACTTGACCTCTTAGCAACAAATAATCCTGAGCTAATAACGAGCATCAAAACCGATTCAGGTATTAGTGAACACTGGGTTGTCGTAGAGAGATTGAATATTGTAATCCTCAAATCCTCTAAAAATAAGCGAAAAATATACTTATTCAAAAAAGCAGATAAAAATTCACTTGACGCCTTCCTGAGAGACAATCTCCACTCATTCCAAATTAATAACAGAAGTGTAGACCAGATGTGGCTTAGATTCAAGGAAATAGTATCAGCAGTAATTGAGAGATTTATACCAAATAAATTAACGAACGACGGAGCTGATCCTCCTTGGTACACAAAACGGGTTAGAACACTGTTGCAGAAACAACGAAACAAACACGCCAAATTTAAACAGACGCAAAATCCCCAAGATTGGCGATCTTTTACAGAAGCTCGAAATTTAGCGCGGACTTCAATGCGAGAGCCTATAACAATTTCCACAACGAAACTTTGTCTCGAAACCTGACAGAAAATCCAGAGAGATTCTGGTCGTATGTGAAGTATGTTAGCGGCAAGAAACAATCAATGCCTTCTCTGCGCGATAGCAGTGGAGATACTATCGAAGACAATGCTGCCAAAGCAGAGTTACTAAAAACAGCATTCCGAAATGCCTTCAGGGAAGAAGACGAAGTAAATATTCCAGAATTAGAATCGAGAACAGCTGCCAACGTGAGTAACGTAGAAGTAAATATGCTCGGAGTAGTGAAGCAACTTAAATCACTTAATGAAAGCAAGTCTTTCGGTCCAGACTGTTTACCAGTTAGGTTCTTTTCGGAGCATGCTGATGCATTATCTCCATATTTAACAATTATATACAACCGTTCGCTCGACGAAAGATCCGTACCCAAAGATTGGAAAGTAGCACAGGTCACACCAATATTCAAGAAAGGTAGTAGGAGTAATCCACTAAATTACAGGCCCATATTGTTAACGTCGATATGCAACTGAATTTTAGAACATATATTGTGTTCGAACATTATGAATTATCTCGAAGAAAACGGTCTATTGACACACAGTCGACATGGGTTTAGGAAACATCGTTCCTGTGAAACACAGCTAGCTCTTTATTCACATGAAGTGTTGAGTGCTATTGACAAGGGATTTCAGATCCATTCCGTATTTCTGGGTTTCCGAAAGGCTTTTGACACTGTACCATACAAGCGGCTCGTAATGAAATTGCGTGCTTACGGAATATCGTCTCAGTTATGTGACTGCATTTATGATTTCCTGTCAGAGAGGTCACAGTTCGTAGTAACTGACGGAGAGACCTCGAGTAAAACTGAAGTGATTTTTGGTGTTCCCCAAGGCCTTCTGCTGTTCCTTATATATATAAGCGATTTGGGAGACAATCTGAGCAGCCGTCTTCGGTTGTTCGCAGATGACGATGTCGTTTCTCGACTAATAAAGTCATCAAAAGATCAAAACAAACAGCAAAACTATTTAGAAAAAATATCTGAATGGTGCGAAAAGTGGCAGTGGACCCTAAATAACGAAAAGTGTGAGGTCATCCACATGAGTGCTAAAAGGAACTCGTTAAACTTCAGTTACACGATAAATCAATCTAATCTAAAAGCCATAAATTCAACTAAATACCTAGGTATTACAATTACGAACAACTGAAATTGGAAGGAACACACAGAAAATATTGTGGGGAAGGCTAACCAAAGACTGCGTTTTATTGACAGGACTCTTAGAAAATGTAAGAGACCTACTAAGGAGACTGCCTACACTACTCTTGTCCCTCCTACACTCCTGGAAATTGAAATAAGAACACCGTGAATTCATTGTCCCAGGAAGGGGAAACTTTATTGACACATTCCTGGGGTCAGATACATCACATGATCACACTGACAGAACCACAGGCACATAGACACAGGCAACAGAGCATGCACAATGTCGGCACTAGTACAGTGTATATCCACCTTTCGCAGCAATGCAGGCTGCTATTCTCCCATGGAGACGATCGTAGAGATGCTGGATGTAGTCCTGTGGAACGGCTTGCCATGCCATTTCCACCTGGCGCCTCAGTTGAACCAGCGTTCGTGCTGGACGTGCAGACCGCGTGAGACGACGCTTCATCCAGTCCCAAACATGCTCAGTGGGGGACGGATCCGGAGATCTTGCTGGCCAGGGTAGTTGACTTACACCTTCTAGAGCACGTTGGGTGGCACGGGATACATGCGGACGTGCATTGTCCTGTTGGAACAGCAAGTTCCCTTGCCGGTCTAGGAATGGTAGAACGATGGGTTCGATGACGGTTTGGATGTACCGTGCACTATTCAGTGTCCCCTCGACGATCACCAGTGGTGTACGGCCAGTGTAGGAGATCGCTCCCCACACCATGATGCCGGGTGTTGGCCCTATGTGCCTCGGTCGTATGCAGTCCTGATTGTGGCGCTCACCTGCACGGCGCCAAACACGCATACGACCATCATTGGCACCAAGGCAGAAGCGACTCTCATCGCTGAAGACGACACGTCTCCATTCGTCCCTCCATTCACGCCTGTCGCGACACCACTGGAGGCGAGCTGCACGATGTTGGGGCGTGAGCGGAAGACGGCCTAACGGTGTGCGGGACCGTAGCCCAGCTTCATGGAGACGGTTGCGAATGGTCCTCGCCGATACCCCAGGAGCAACAGTGTCCCTAATTTGCTGGGAAGTGGCGGTGCGGTCCCCTACGGCACTGCGTAGGATCCTACGGTCTTGCCGTGCATCCGTGCGTCGCTGCGGTCCGGTCCCAGGTCGACGGGCACGTGCACCTTCCGCCGACCACTGGCGACAACATCGATGTACTGTGGAGACCTCACGCCCCACGTGTTGAGCAATTCGGCGGTACGTCCACCCGGCCTCCCGCATGCCCACTATACGCCCTCGCTCAAAGTCCGTCAACTGCTCATACGGTTCACGTCCACGCTGTCGCGGCATGCTACCAGTGTTAAAGACTGCGATGGAGCTCCGTATGCCACGGCAAACTGGCTGACACTGACGGCGGCGGTGCACAAATGCTGCGCAGCTAGCGCCATTCGACGGCCAACACCGCGGTTCCTGGTGTGTCCGCTGTGCCGTGCGTGTGATCATTGCTTGTACAGCCCTCTCGCAGTGTCCGGAGCAAGTATGGTGGGTCTGACACACCGGTGTCAATGTGTTCTTTTTTCCATTTCCAGGAGTGTATTTTAGAATACTGCTGTGCGGCGTAAGATCCTTACCAGATAGGACTGATAGAGTACATCGAAAAAGTTCAGAGAAAGGCAGCACGTTTTGTATTATCCCAAAATATGGGAGAGGGTGTCACAGAAATGATAAAAAAAAGTGTGTGAAATCTTATGGGACTTAACTGCTAAGGTCATCAGTCCCTAAGCTTACACACTACTTAACCTAAATTATCCTAAGGACAAACGCACACACCCATGATCGAGCGAGGACTCGAACCTCCGCCGAGACCAGCCGCACAGTCCGTGACTGCAGCGTCCTAGGCCGTTCGGCTAATCCCGCGCGGCAAATGATAACAGGATTTGGGCTGGACATCATTAAAAGAAAGGTGTTTTTCGTTGCGGCGGAATCTTCTCACGAAATTCCAATCACCAGCTTTCTCTTCCAAATGCGAAAATATTTTGTTGGCACCCACCTAAATAGGGAGGAAAGATCACCACGATAAAATAAGGGAAATCAGAGCTCGTACGGAAAGACATAGGTGTTCATTCTTATCGCACGCTATACGAGATTGGAATAATAGAGAATTGTGAAGGTGGTTCGATGAACCCTCTGCCAGGCACTTAAATGTGATTTTCAGAGTATCCATGTAGATGTAGATGTAGATGACTGCAAGAGTGCAAGCTGTCATCAAGGCAAAGAGTGGGAAAACACCATATTTAATTCCAGCATTACCGATGGAGGGCGCCACTAACTTGTCATTTTCAGTCAGGTGTCCGGATACTTTTGATCACATAGTGTATATATTTAGAACTGTTGTGGACCGTCGACGGTCCAACCCAAGAATCCAGTTGGCAGAGGTGAAGCCAGGACTCACCGCGCCGTTCCTCGTCAGGAGATCGATTCAGTTCAATAGCGTCAAGGGGCAGCGCAGAGTGATACAGCAGTATTCGGAAGTGTTCCTTTATTCAGCTTGTTTACAGAAGTGTAATGTTGGCGCACCGCCCATGCGCTGTTCCGTGAGTCTGGCTGTCTCAGCACTCCTGGACTGCCGACACCGCTGCCTCAGTCATCAAGGCTGCCCGACGATGGAAGACAACCACGCTCGCCCGGTCGCCGCTAGCCGAGGTGTAGCAACTGGCGCCGCTCTACTGCCCGCGATTCTGGAGACTGTTACAGTCTCTGGTCCCCGCCGCCCTCCGCCCCATTTAGCCTGCTCTGTCCCACCACGGGACGAAGGTTATTGTACTGGTCACCCGTCGCCCTTGGCCTCTGCTGCCCCCAGGGCAGGACCAGACTCTAACCCACGCCCTCCTGGATGCCGTGCCGCAACTTGCTGTTAGTGGTGCTTGCCGGATGGCAACACCCGCCGCCGTCGCTAACACCGTTTCAGCGCTGCTGCGCCTCCTGCAGCGTACGCCTTGCACAAACCCTGGTACGCAGGATGGGAAGCGAACGTGACCCATCCTAGACCCGCTGCAGACCGCTGTCACTGCCCTCCTTCAGGCAGACTGTGCAATCTCCAAGTACCCGGCTGCCGTTCCGTCCCGGCCAGGTATTGTGTCCCCTGAGGCAGAATACAGCCCGAACAAGTACATAGAAATAAAATACAGGTTTACACAGACTAATTACAACATCGCTGCCAGACTGGCCCCTATAAGCGTAGACCAGCACAGGTCCGACCCGGCTCTTAATTGACCTGGCACACACATTCTCAAGCTAAAAGTTTACACTGAAACTTCCTGGCAGATTAAAACTGTGTGCCCGACCGAGACTCGAACTATTTATATTGCTTTTCCCTCCGCTTCTGACGTGGTGTCAGAGAGAGACAGAAACTATGGCAGGGGTAAATTCCCATACGTCAGCCACTTACACATCACAATCTCCCGGCTCTGGCCTACTGCCACGCCGCATACATCGCAATAACTTAAACCAACACTGCAGTTTTCTGCCTCGCTGTTGCTCCACTGCAAACAAATTGTACTTGCAATACGCTGCTGCAGTTCCGCGCCATGTTTACTGTGCCTGGTCTACTGGCTGTCAACTACTACCACACACTGCCAGCGGCCCCAGACTTCATAGCCCAACCGCGCCTTTACTGAATTTTTAACAAAATTCCCCTTTCCTACGACTAAGACTAATACTAGCACAGAACACCTTCCTCGTTTCAAAATTCGTCCCGAATTGAAATATAACAGCCGTGGCCTGTGGCTGTGTAAACATACCTTGTTCGCAAAACTTATATGCTACAGACTAAAACTAACGAGAACATAAAAACATTAATGCTACCCCTATACATTGTTTACACTGAAACTTCCTGGCAAATTATAACTGTGTGCCCGACCGAGACTCGAACTTGGGTCCTTTGCCTTTCGCGGGCAAGTTTCATATCAGCGCACACTCCGCTGCAGAGTGAAAATCTCATTCTGGAAACATCCCCCAGGCTCTGGCTAAGCCATGTCTCCGCAGTATCCTTTCTTTCAGGAGTGCTAGTTCTGCAAGGTTCGCAGGAGAGCTTCTGTAAAGTTTGGAAGGTAGGAGACGAGATACTGGCAGAAGTAAAGCTGTGAGTACCGGGCGTGAGTCGTGCTTCGGTAGCTCAGATGGTAGAGCACTTGCCCGCGAAAGGCAAAGGACCCGAGTTCGAGTCTCGGTCGGGCACACAGTTTTAATCTGCCAGGAAGTTTCATATCAGCGCACACTCCGTTGCGGAGTGAAAATCTCATTCTGGATTGTTTACACTGGTTACCCATGCCGCAGGCAACTGATGTGTTGGCACCTCCTCTACTGGTGCACGTTTCCACACTTTCCACGAAGCTATAATCAAGAAAAACAGAAAAACGGCACACCCTGTGGCTGAAATGTTGACTGTTATTACTCAGTCGGTGCGATGCTGGTATAACGTTCGAACGTGTTCCAATACTTTATTAACCGCGATAGATCCTTCCTGTGCATTAATAAAGCGATGCAACATTTCCAAAAACTCTGAACCTAACGTGGAGTTTAAATATGTCACATTCTGCATTGGTAATATCTCCAGAACCCCTTCCGGATAAAACAGCGTTCCCTGTGACAAAGTGAAAGCTGTTTCACCCGTACGTGATGCTGGAAGACGGAAATCCTTCCCCACAATTTCACAAACCGTACCATTTATAATTATTCCACCCTCCCGCAGTTGCAACCTCCTTATTTTATCCACTCTCTGATTGGTATAACAAGAGACCATCACCCATGTCGGCGTAAGTACCGAATATAAACAATGCCTACCTACCTTCTGGAAGTAGGAATGTGTCGATAGTATCTCTTGTTCACAATCTGAGCCTTTCGTAATCCCCAGGGATAACCCAACTTCACATGTACTACTATCCGAAAAAATTGATCGATTAGGGCAAATCATCACTCTTCCCTTCGAAGAAAAGGGAAACGAAACATGTGTGCACCACCTCTTTTCCACTACAAGTTACTACAACATCGTACGATATACTCAAAAATTCCCGATAGTACACTCCGCCCCTATCGAACTCTCTGAAAATAGTCTCCCCCATACAATGACAAAACTAAAACAACAAACAAGGAAAACGTTACTATTATCTGACCCACCAAAACACAGCCGGCCAGTGTGGCCGAGCGGTTCTAGGCGCTTCAGTCTGGAACCGCGTGACCGCTACGGTCGCAGGTTCGAATCCTGCCTCGGGCGTGGATGTGTGTGATGTCCTTAGGTTATTTATGTTTAAGAAGTTTTAAGTTCTAGGGGACTGATGACCTCAGAAGTTAACGTCCCATAGTGTTCAGAGCCATTTGAACCAAAACACAAAAAAACGCGTATTATCCCTTGATAGCCGGCCGTTGTGGCCGAGCGGCTCTAGGCGCTTCAGTCTGGAACCGCGCGACCGCTACGGTCGCAGCTTCGAATCCTGCCTCGGGCATGGATGTGTTTGATGTCCTTAGGTTAGTTAGGTTTAAGTCGTTCTAAGTTCTAGGGGACTGATGACTTCAGATGTTAAGTCCCATAGTGCTCAGAGCCATTTGAACCATTTTTTTATCCATTGATAAAAAAACACAAAATGTAAACATGCTATACAATATTACACACATAATAATTTACTCCCTCTGTGACCATAACGCATACGGAACGTTATGCGTCCGCTGTTGTCCCTCCGCTGCGACCTTCTTCTTCCGTTTGCTTTGCCTAGCCTCTGCAATTGGGTCATTTGCTTGTAACTGAGGTAATGCGTCCTCCATTCCTTCAAAAGGCTTTACTCTACATACGTGGATAACGGGTGTTATTGTTGGCAGCTGCCCTTTAAGATTTACAGGCGTATCCACGACCTGGTATGGCCGTGGTACTTCGTCAAGATTTTTTTCGTTTTTCCCGTAGATTTATATGGATTCGTGATCAGTACCCATTGACCTACCCTGTCGTGAGGTAAATGTCCCAACCGCTTATTCTGTTCTTCCTGTCTTTCCAACACTTTCGTATTGGCCTTCTGTACCCTCTTCCAGACTTCCCGTATTGTCCGTGCAAATTTCCTCACTGCGTCCCATTTAGCTCCGATTTCGGACATAGAACGTCAAACGGTGATGGTGACATTCCGACCCCCGAATGTATTTTGGTGTTATAACTCAATAATACGTACGGAACATAAACGTCCCAATTATGGTTTAGCCGGCCGCGGTGGTCTCGCGGTTCTAGGCGCGCAGTCCGGAACCGTGCGACTGCTACGGCCGCAGGTTCGAATCCTGCCTCGGGCATGGATGTGTGTGATGTCCTTAGGTTAGTTAGGTTTAAGTAGTTCTAAGTTCTAGGGGACTGATGACCACAGCTGTTAAGTCCCATAGTGCTCAGAGCCATTTGAACCATTTGAGCCAATTATGGTTTCCAATCACATAATAACTTAGCATTTTTGAAATTATCTTATGTACTCGCTCCGTTCTCCCACTCGCCTGCGGATGAAATGGACTGTTGCGTAATTTTTTAACTCTCAATAACCGACGCAACTGTGTCATTAATTCGGACATGAAGTTCGTTCCCTGATCCGTAATTACGGAATCAGGCATCCCAAACTTCAGTAACTAGTTATTGATTAAAGCTTGTGCTACCGTACTTGCCTGTTGGTCTGGTATTGCGACCATGGCTAGAAAACGGTAAAAATGATCAATTATAGTTAAAACGTAACGATTCCCTGCCGGTGTTTTGTTGTATGGCCCGCAGACATCTAGCCCGATAAACTTGAAAGGTTTCGAAGCCTCTGGTAACTGTTGCAATGGAATTCTTGCGTGCATCACATCCGCTCGCTGCGCACACGGTACACAATTTGCTACATGTTGTTCCACATCCCTTCTCCGAGTGCGCCACCAAAATCGTTCTGCTACTACACCTGGTAACTCTGCACAACAAATTTCCCTCCACAATGAAATGTGGTTGAGTTCTAAAACCCTGGCAGTCCTCTTCCTCTGCTTGTGCCCTTTGCCATTCTGTGACACTCTTACCTATTACTTCTAATGGGTCTACCTTGCGACTTAATGCATCTGCATTCCTGTGTTTCTTACCTGGCTTATGAATTACTTCAAACTCAAACCCACTTAATTTTAGAGCCCACCTTGTTAACCGACTAGAAGGATCCTTGAGTCCCAGTAACCATCTCAACGCTGCATAGCCGCGCGGGATTAGCCGAGCGGTCAGGGGCGCTGCAGTCATGGACAGTGCGGCTGATCCCGGCGGAGGTTCGAATCCTCCCTCGGGTATGGGTGTGTTTGTTTGTCCCTAGTATAATTTAGATTAAGTAGTGTGTAAGTCACATAAGGTTTCACACACATTTCAATATTTCAACTCTGCATGATCTGTCACAACCTTAAACTTCCTACCATAAAGGTACGGTAACAACGAAAATACGTTACTCTATATGTTACAGCCAACATCTCCCTTTCCGTTGTGGAATAATTCCCCTCTGCCCTATTTAACTGCCTGCCGGGTGGTTGAGCGGTTCTAGGCGCTTCAGTCTGGAACCGCGCGACCTCTACGGTCGCAGGTTCGAATCCTGCCTCGGGCATGGATGTGTGTGATGTCCTTAGTTTAGTTAGGTTTATGTAGTTCTAAGTTCTAGGGGACTGATGACCTCAGCAGCTAAGTCCCATAGTGCTCAGAGCCATCTGAACCATTTTTGGACCCTATTTAACTGTCTGGAAGCATATGCCACTGGATGCTCCTGTTCCATTACCATTTGCCCCAGAATATATCGTACTGCGCCATTTGAAGCGTCACATGATATCATGAAGTCTTCTTCAAAATTGAGAAACACCAACACCGGGCCGGCCGGTGTGGCCGTGCGGTTAAAGGCGCTTCAGTCTGGAACCGCGTGACCGCTACGGTCGCAGGTTCGAATCCTGCCTCGGGCATGGATGTGTGTGATGTCCTTAGGTTAGTTAGGTTTAAGTAGTTCTAAGTTCTAGGGGACTGATGACCACAGATGTTAAGTCCCACAGTTCTCAGAGCCATTTGAACCAACACCGGAGCAGAAACTAATCTCATTTTTAATTAATCGAAAGCCTACTGGCATTCCTCCGTCCAATGAAATTTACCCCTTTCTTTAAGAGCTTTGTTAACGACTCGGCTATTTTAGCAAAATCCTTTACAAATTTACGGTAATATGAACATAACCCAATACACGATTGTAATTGCTTCGTTGTACGTGGTGTCGGAAAATTTTGAACTGCCTCTGTTAACCGTGGAACGGTTTGAACCCCTTGTTCACTGATTACACGACCTAAATATTCGACCTGCGTCTGCGCAAAATTACATTTTTCTAAACTTAATGTTAACCGTGCCGACCGTATTTTTCTAAGGACTTCTTTTAAACGCGATACATGTTCTGGTTCAAATCGTTCAAATTGCTCTGAGCACTATGGGACTTAACATCTGAGATCATCAGTCCCCTAGAACTTAAAACTACTTAAACCTAACTAACCTAAGGACATCACACACATCCGTGCCCGAGTTAGGATTCGAACCTGCGACCGTAGCGGTCGCGCAGTTCCAGACTGAAGCGCCTAGAACCGACGTGTTATGGTATATCCTTCGAAAATACTGTAATGTCATCTAGGTAAACCATACATGTCTTAAGGTTCAATCCCCTTAAAATCCCATCTAATAATCGCTGAAAAATGACCGGTGCTTTCTTCAACCCGAACGGCATAAATACATACAGTAAAAGCTGTCTTTGCCCTATCCTTTGGCGCTACTTCCAACTGGTGGTATCCACTCCGTAAATCAATCTTCGTAAAATACTTACATTGTCCCAGATTATCCAATGTGACTGTCATATTAGGAATCGGATATGCGTCCGGAATGGTTTTCGCATTCAGAAACCTATAATCACAACAAAACCTGTATTTCCTTGTACCAACCACCGACTTCTTAGGAACGAGAACTACATTGCTTGAATACGGACTATCGCTATGCTCTATGATTCCATCCCATAGTAGTTATTCTATAAACTCCTCTAGCAGCAGTTGCATATGACGTGCTACTCTATATGGTTTCCTAAACACTGGTGTAATATCCTCCGTTGGTATGTGATGCTTCGTAATTGGTGTTGCCGGTAACCTACCCTCCGTTCCGAATAAATCGCTAAATGTCAATAACAATTCCTCCAACGCGACCTTGTCGTCTTCCTGCAGATGCTGTATTCCCCTCAATTTCGCTGCATCGACGGTTTGCTTATGGGTCGCCTCTAAATCCTCTCTATCGAGGTCATCTTCATCAAAAAAACCCAATGTGGCCAATAACAACCCTTTCGACAAGCTAAAATCCGCTCTGCCGAAGTTATATATACATACATGAACCCTATAATCTCCTTCCACATAACTTGCGTGAGCTAAACTCCTCCGCACAAAACAGTGCACATTAACGAACTCCTCATTAATCGAGAGTGGGTCCACCATGTACAACGCCTCCTTTGGTAAGTCTGTATTTATCGAAACCCAGACTACCTTCCCTGTACCTGCCAGTACGTTATCCTGCTGATCGACCTTTAATGAATCCGTTCGCAATTTAGCTGGCGTCACCTTCGTGCTAAGTGCGCCTTGTGACATTCGTCCGTTTGCAACCGTTTTCCCCCTGCAAAATATTGTTTCACTGAGTTCCACTGTTTGTTACCAAAGATCCAGCTTCGCATGATGTTTGTCAAGGAAGTCCAGTCCGAAAATCACCGAATACCCCTCACCAAGCCTAATAAGCAGCATTCTGTCTGTGCACCAACAAACGCAATACCTAATTTCACTGGGACTGCCCTCCGACGGTTGAAGCAGTCCCGTTCTCGTTTAATGGCTGATGTCGCCGAGGCTCCCCCCTACTTTTACTCCTGCAGTTCAATGCCCGGTGACCCATTTTCCCACATGAGTAACACCGCAACTGACGCTGACACTACCTCCTAATATGCCCTACCTGGCCACAACAAAACACTTAATTTCCGCTGCCAGCTCTTTATGCTCCACCCTTTGCTTCGCCGCATAATCTACCTCCTCTGAGTATGTGGCAATCCTTAGAGCAGCTGTAAGACCACTGGGATTCTCCATTCTCACCTGACGTGACATCTTCGGCGGTACTCCCTGCAAAAACACATCTAACGCCCAGTTCTCGGCCTCCTGTAACAGCACTCTTTCGTCTCTCCATTCGGTGATAGTTCGAACGTTTGTACATTCAGCTTTCGACTCCTGTCTGAGAAAACCTCCACATTCTCATTTCGTCTCATAACCAACGCACTTAATTTTTCCTGAAAAAACCTGGTAATATTCTGTTTTTGGTACCACTGTCGTAACCCAGCCTCAAGTTCTGAAAACGTCCCCACATTGTTCAACGTTTCATGGTACAGTACGTACGACTTGGCATCCCCTGTCAGGCATAACTTCGCCACTCTCAACATTACAACATCCGACCACCCACTGGCCTCAGCCATTGTGATAATGTCATTAAGGAATACTGAAACACTCTCCGTTGTCTTACCCAAAAAGGGGTTAATCAATGCCGCGATTGCCGAGTCAAACGGTCTATGACACTCCCCGACCTGCAATCTACTTTCACCCGACATTCCTTCCCCTACTTGCAATGCCTCAAATCTCTCTGCTGATTCATCATATTTTTCTTTGTCCCTTATGCTTGCCTCCAATAATACCCGAATTTGCTCAGGTAGAGTGGCTACAGCTTCCGCTGTAGTCACTGCCGTAGCCTCTGCTGCTTGCCATGTTTCCACCATTCTTGCTTATAGCTCTACTGTTAGTGTTAATTCCATTCTGCTACTCCTAAAACTTAGTTCTTGTGGCGAATCATTGCTCATCTACATTCTGAACAATGATGCGCCAAACATCCAAATCTGTTACAAATAAAACAACTCCTTGGTACCCACTTTGTACATGGTAATATGTGACCTGACAGGTTAAAGAAAATTATATCGCTTAGGCGCTATATCGTCATGTCCCCCATTTCCCCTGAATTCAGATAGATCTACAGGCTCCTCCAGTCTTACAAAAGACACCTTCAAAAAGTCCAACCTAATTGACACTTAACTCCTTAAAACACAATAGAATGACACATAAACAGTAAATCAAACATTACACACCCACCCCCATCGTGCTCATGCGCAGGTGACAGTCCTGCTTACCTCCCTATACTGCTACGGACAAACACTTCCCAAACGACAAGACATAACAGTAAGTGTACGACCCTCCATCACGAACGCAACCACACACCTCACCCACCCCTCTACACAGGCACACCTCAACACTACTTGCTTGACATGAGATGTGGGAGTGGAAATCCGGTACCAGCGTTGTAAGCGACACCACTGTTGCACACTGTCGATGGTCGAACCCGAAACTCCAGTTGGCAGAGCTGAAGCCAGGGCCCACCACGCCGTTCCTCGTCAGGAGATCGAGTCAGTTCAATAGTGTCAAGGGGCAGTGCAGAGTGATACAGCGGTATTCGGAAGTATTCCTTTATTTAGCTAGTTTTTTACAGAATTGTAATGCCGGTTCGCCGCCCCCCCCCCCCCCCCCCCCCCCCCCCGCTGTTCCACGAGTCCGGCCGTGTCAGCACTCCTGGACTGCTGACACCGCTGCTGCGGTCATCAGCCGCGCTTGTCTGGTTGCTGCTCGCCGAGGTGCAGCGAGTGGCGCCGCTCTACTGTGTGCGATTTCGGAGACTGTTACAGTCCCTGGCCCCCGCCACCGTCCGCCCCAATTGGCCTGCTCTGTCCGACCACAGGACGAAGGTGGGTGTACTGGTCACCCGTGGCCCCTCAGCCGCTGCTGCCCCCATGACAGGATCGGACTTGAACCGGCGCCCTCCTGGATGTCGTTCTGCAACTTGCCGCTAGTGGAGCTTGCCAGATGGCAACACCCGCCGCCATCCCTAATGCTGTTTCAGCACTGCTGCGTCTCCCGCAGTGTACACCTTGCACGGACCCTGCTACGCCAGATGGGAAGCGAACGTGACCCGTCCTGGACCGTTTGCAGACCGCTGTCACTGCCCTCCTTCAGGCAGACCGTGCAGTCTCCAAATACCCGGCTGCCATTCCGTCCTGCCCCAGTGTTGGGTCTTCGGAGGCGGAATACAGCCCGAACAGGTACATAGAAACAAAGTACAGGATTACACAGAATATTTACAACATCACTGCCAGACTGGTCCCTATAAACATAGACCAGCACTGGTCCGACTAAACTCTCGACTGACCTGGCGCACGCCTCAAGCTAAAAGTGCCTGTCTATTTAAACTGCTTTTCCCCAGCGTCAGAGAGAGACAGAAACTATAGCAGGGGTAAATTCCCATACGTCAGCCACTTACACATCGCCACTCTTGGCTCTGGCTTACTGCCTCGCATCATACGTTGCAATAACTTAAAGCAACGCTGCAGTTCCCTGCCTCACTGTTGCTCAACTGCAAACAAATCGTACGTGGAATACACCACTGCAGCTCTGCTCCATGTTTACTGTACCTGGCCTACTGGCTGCTGACTTACCACACACTGCCAGCGGCCCCAGACTTCATCCCCCAACTGCGCTTTTACTGAATTTTTAACAAAATTCTCCTTTCCTACGATTAAGGCTAATACTAGTGCAGCAGAACTGTAACACCTTGTTCTGATGCCACCTTTACCTTCCTTCATCAGGATTATGTCTTTGTCGTCTGGAGCAAGAGCGATAACTAGCACAAGAAGATCTACATGTTGACCCACTGTAATCACTTGTTGGTAATATTTTGAGGCATTTATTGCTGTTGTAACAATTTTTAACATCTGCATTGTCATCCGCAATCCTGGTTTCAATACCAAAACTGTCTAGTTTTTTCACAAGCTGTCTAATAAACATTTACTTATTGATGAAGTTACTAAGAATGGTAGACTGTCATTCAACACACAACGTCTCGTCATTAAAGAAACTTTCTCGCGAGGTCCACTTCATCGTTCGCCTTTGGCGTTCAATAATTTTTATGTTCAGAGAACTTCCTGAATATCCCTCAATAAACAGCAACATCATCTGTATAATGTCTCTGATTATAGGTTAGTAAGGTTTTATAAATGTCACCCAAAGTTCAGTTCTCGGGCCACACGACATAATGGATAAGAAAGCCTCCATCTATAACAAAGAACATCGATTCATTATTGACAATATTCCTTTCAGGTACTTGATTGAAAAGATTGTACAGCGATGACTTTCTGTTTTCGTCATCAATCCACTGCTATCAAACAGAGACATTGGTACACTCAATAATTCGTACTTGAAGTAATCCTTTAAATAATCAGGTGAATGAAACGTGCACAGAATTCTCTCAAATCACTGCATTGTGTCTACTTCAGTTATATTTTTTGAACCCTAACAGGTGACATGCACATTGTGCTAACCATGCTGCATCGCTTAAGTTTCAGGGAACCAAATTTTGGCGAGACAGTAACTACGCCAACAGACACAGCTTTGTAGCGGTTTACTTCCTGAGAAGCTACTGATCCAGATCCTAATGAATACAATTGCTCCTTATAAACAAATGGAGTATGTTGTTGCAACCACAGCTGAAATATTCTGCGAATTTTCGCGTCAATTTCTATCCTCCCACTCCTCAGTTCAACATGTTGCTCACTCGAAACCAAATGTAAGTTGCAGAACTGTTCCATAGCTTCACATATGTGATTGGCTGTTGGTATACCGCAAATCCATAGGTTCAACACACTGTCGGTAAAACCTCTTCCCTGTGAAACATCTCCAACAGTCTTCAGGTTCTTGATAAGCGTTCGTTGTATCGGAATGTCGGTCCATACTTCACACCAATACTTATTAGAGCGTCGAACCGTGAAGAAGCTGTCCTTGGTGAACTTATCGAAATCCGCGGTTTAATGGTTTCTTCAGTTTTTCCACGTCCTGAAGATACAAAAGACTCGCCTTAGCATAAGGGAAGTTTCCAGTTGCATGGAATGTTGGAAGCATAGCTTTCACAAGATCTATATGGATCTTCTAATTCCCCATACGATCTGCCTGCATGAAATTCAATGCCAAGATGACAAGCTGAATGTATTGTATCCATAACTGGGAAGTATTCCCTCTTTGCTTAATATCATCCATTGTGTTGACAAATTTATTTTTCAGCTTTTCAATCACTTGATCTTTTTCCAAATCGCCACAAGCTGCACCGTTTCCACTCAAATCAGAAATACAGTTTTTAATATGTTGCTTCTCCTTCTCCATGACTGCCATTTCCTCCACTTTTATGATTGAAAGAGCATACGTGACTGCAGAGTGAGCCTGAATTGCCTTCGCGTATGCACGACCAGATAGTATATGGGGAACTGGAGCTGCAGAATATACAGTCTCCGAAAGTTCATTAAGAATCCTTTTGCTCCTAGAAAAGACATTATCACGTGAAAGCCTCCTAGTCGAATAGCTACATTAGTGAATAGCTCATTCCCTCCATTAGCCTCCACCGCAACTATAGCTTTCATGTAGAGTGATTGATCCAACGTCATGATACATGTTTGCTGTGTAGTCTTCTTAATCTCCGTGATGGCAAAAGTTAAAACAATTAAAATAATAATATAATCTGTGGGCAGGTTGTTGATGAATGTTGTTTGATTGCGTATAAAGTTCTCCAGTTGTGATTTTCTCCATAAAACCTTGCCATGCAGCTGTAAAAACTTTCCCATCATCCAAGTAAAATCGTGATTGGTAGGCACTGTTGCTTTAGTGAATGATCGTTCTCAGTAGACATTTTGCAGAACAATTTCTTTAATTCCAACTCTATTCTGCCTTCGGAATGGTAGCAGACTAATTTTCTGGGCGCTTGTGGTCCCGGCGGAGGTTGGAGTCCTCCCTCGGGCATGGTTGTGCGTGTTTGTCCTTAGGATAATTTAGGTTAAGTAGTGTGTAAGCTTAGGGACTGATGACCTTACCAGTTAAGTCCCATAAGATTTCACACACATTTGAACATTTTTTGAACAAGTAACAAAAACTCCTAACTATTACGTTAACAGGATTCTATTGCAATTCTTATATCTCAAATACCATTCGTATAAATGAAAAGACGCACAATATCTTTTTCGTGTACAATTTTGCGAGAAATATATTTATTAATAAGATCTCTTTTCGAAAAATCAGCCTTTTGCGTACAAATTTAAAATATGGTGCAAATTGAATTTCGCAGGAGATAAAAGGGGGGCACGCCCCCCTAAACCCCCTTACGAAGGGAAATTATTCTGTTTCTTATTACTACACCCCATATGAGTATTTTGCCGATTTTTCAAAACTTTATATATTTTCCGCCGATTTGGTGATTCTCTTACTAATTTGCCTGGGGTTCTCGTGTAGTACGTTTGTGCCCTCCAACAGACTCAAGTGACGTGTTGTCGGGTACATGAGTAGCGGCGGAGACCGGCGAGCCGAGTCTCCGAGCATACGGAACGGTAAAATCGCGATGCCCACGAGAAAGTCACGCCGTGGCGCGTACACAGCGCGTGACACTGCGGGTCTTTCGGGTGCCAGCAGCCGTCTCCGGCTGGGAACGAGTAACTATTTCAGGCGAGTTTAATAATTGTATACTCAGTGTTTAACTGCATGCAAGTTCTCGATGGCACAAAACAAAAATAAGACGTTTACTGGGTGTCTTTCAAATTAAGTATTGATTTCCCGCGGGCCCTGCGCGGAGCTGAGCGTTCGCGAAGTGTGGCGAACAAGCCGACTAGTGTGACGTCACAAGTTCGTTGCAGGGCCCGTGTATCTCATTGGCCTCGTGAGTTCGGAACGAGCTTAAAGCGAGTTTTCGAAGCTCATTTCTGATCTATAAGACACTACACTTACGCACTCCCCTATCACTCTCTCCACGGCTTCATGTTCAGTCAGGTATCTGACAAGACAGTTGGATGTATATCTCTTTTGTTACTGTTACCGAGTTAGTCTTGTCATAGAAATACACTCTTATATCACGTAGTACAAACTGGACAAATTCTCTGCAGGTAGATACACTGTGCAGAGTCCTCTGTATTCACAGGTATTTTCGGAATATTTGCTGTATACACAATGACGATAAATTATGTTTGGCTGAACACATAGATAACAGAAAACAGTCATTAACTGTTAACCACAGATACTTTTTTTTTCAACTTGCGATTGCTCGTGAAACGTGGGGAAGCTTTGAAGATAGGTGTTGCGCAGTATGCCTCTCTACTGCGTCATGTCACACTTTTCAGTTCAGAGTACTCAGTGAGTAAGGAAAGATGCCTAGAAAATAGTATCTCCCTCCAAGTGTGAAGTCCTACTGAGGGTTTTCGCCTGATTTAGTGCAGCCTATACAGGGTGTTACAAAAAGGTACGGCCAAACTTTCAGGAAACATTCCTCACACACAAAGAAAGAAAATATGTCATGTGGGCATGTGTCCGGAAACGCTTACTTTCCATGTTAGAGCTCATTTTATTACTTCTCTTCAAATCACATTAATCACGGAATGGAAACACACAGCAACAGAACGTACCAGCGTGACTTCAAACACTTTGTTACAGGAAATGTTCAAAATGTCCTCCGTTAGCGAGGATACGTGCATCCACCCTCCGTCGCATGGAATCCCTGATGCGCTGATGCAGCCCTGGAGAATGGCGTATTGTATCACAGCCGTCCACAATACGAGCACGAAGAGTCTCTACATTTGGTACCGGGGTTGCGTAGACAAGAGCTTTCAAATGCCTCCATAAATGAAAGTCAAGAGGGTTGAGGTTTGGAGAGAGTGGAGGCCATGGAATTGGTCCGCCTCTACCAATCCATCGGTCACCGAATCTGTTGTTGAGAAGCGAACGAGCACTTCGATTGACATGTGCAGGAGCTCCATCGTGCATGAACCACATGTTGTGTCGTACTTGTAAAGGCACATGTTACAGCAGCACAGGTAGAGTATCCCGTATGAAACCATGATAACGTGCTCCATTGAGCGTAGGTGTAAGAACATGGGGCCCAATCAAGACATCACCAACAATGCCTGCCCAAACGTTCACAGAAAATCTGTGTTGATGAAGTGATTGCACAATTGCGTGCGGATTCTCGTCAGCCCACACATGTTGATTGTGAAAATTTACAATTTGATCACGTTGGAATGGAGTCTCATCCGTAAAGAGAACATTTGCACTGAAATGAGGATTGACACATTGTTGGTGAACCATTCACAGAAGTGTACCCGTGGAGGCCAGTGAGCTGCTGATAGTGCCTGCACACGCTGTACGTGGTACGTAAACAACTGGTTCTCCCGTAGCACTCTCCATACAGTGACGTGGTCAACGTTACCTTGTACAGCAGCAACTTCTCTGACGCTGACATTAGGGTTATCGTCAACTGCACGAAGAATTGCCTCGTCTATTGCAGGTGTCCTCGTCGTTCTAGGTCTTCCCCAGTCGCGAGTCATAGGCTGGAATGTTCCGTGCTCCCTAACACGCCGATTAATTGCTTCGAACGTCTTCCTGTCGGGACACCTTCGTTGTGGAAATCTGTTTCGATACAAACGTACCGCGTCACGGCTATTGTCCCGTGCTAATCCATACATCAAATGGGCATCTGCCAACTCCGCATTTGTAAACATTGCACTGACTGCAAAACCACATTCGTGATGAACACTAACCTGTTGATGCTACGTACTAATGTGCTTGATGCTAATACTGTAGAGCAATGAGTCGCATGCCAACACAAGCACCGATGTCAACATTACCTTCCTTCAATTGGACCAACTGGCGCTGAATCGAGGAAGTACAGTACATACTGACGAAACTAAAATGAGCTCTAAGATGGAAATTAAGCGTTTCCGGACACATGTCCACATAACATCTTTTCTTTATTTGTGTGTGAGGAATGTTTCCTGAAAGTTTGGCCGTACCTTTTTGTAAAACCCCGTATAACGTAACTATCACGTGTTGCTTTCATCATGATAATTCTCAGCCGCACTCTGCATGTGCAACGAAGACGTTCCTGCAGCGTTTGCGATGGGAAGTGTTTGATCACCTACCAAACAGCCTATCAAATAATGGTTCAAATGGCTCTGAGCACTATGGCACTTAACTTCCTGGACCATCAGTCCCCTAGAACTTAGAACTAACTACTTAAACCAAACTAACCTAAGGACATCACACACATCCATGCCCGAGGCAGGATTCGAACCTGCCACCGTAGCGGTCGCGCGGTTCCAGACTGAAGCGCCTAGAACCGCTAGGTCACTCCGGCCGGCAAACAGCCTATCCGTCGTATGGGATTCGTCATGCTACAAAACTTCTCTCACTGCCTTTATCCTTGTATCTGAACACAGTTTTCATATTCAATCGACAGTCCCCCATTTCAATCGAACTTCACCTTTCCCGTCAGCTGAGTCGCTAATAATCAACTCGTACACACAACAGAAAACCTGGCGTGGGCTCTGGGCACTGCACACTTAGTGGTAATGAGAACTAACGTCCTAGTCCAATTGTCACTCAACTGATGACGAATCAATGCCTTCGAAAATAAACAAGACTGACAAAAGTTTGCAGATAGAACATGGAAAATAACGTCATCTCAGGGGAAGTGATTTTTCGGTTTGTCTTTGATCCACACATCCGAGTTGCCTGTGAGCTACAAGGGGTAGGGTAAGGGACAATAAACGACAGACGGCTATAATGTGTAAAAGTCACCCGCGCGACACGCCACCCCCCCTTCCTTTCTTGCCGTCCTCCTTTCCCCGGTTAGAAAGCCATCGTGTATCACTGATATGATATTGAGACTTCCTTACTGGCTAAGATCAAGAGAAGGACCAGAACAATAAGAATGATGTCGATGGATTACTCATCGTTCAAAAAATGTTCAAATGTGTGTGAAATCTCATGGGACTTAACTGCTAAGGGCATCAGTCCCTAAGCTTACACACTACTTAACCTAAACTATCCTAAGGACAAACACACACATCCACGCCCGAGGGAGGACTCGAATCTCCGCCGGGACCAGCCATACAGTCCACGACTGCTGCGCCACAGACTATTCCCGCGAGGCCTATTCATCGTTACTATACTTTGTAAAGAGTTTACTGGAAGAAACTGCACATCTGATGAAATACACTCCTGGAAATTGAAATAAGAACACCGTGAATTCATTGTCCCAGGAAGGGGAAACTTTATTGACACATTCCTGGGGTCAGATACATCACATGATCACACTGACAGAACCACAGGCACATAGACACAGGCAACAGAGCATGCACAATGTCGGCACTAGTACAGTGTATATCCGCCTTTCGCAGCAATGCACGCTGCTATTCTCCCATGGAGACGATCGTAGAGATGCTGGATGTAGTCCTGTGGAACGGCTTGCCATGCCATTTCCACCTGGCGCCTCTGTTGGACCAGCGTTCGTGCTGGACGTGCAGACCGCGTGAGACGACGCTTCATCCACTCCCAAACATGCTCAATGGGGGACAGATCCGGAGATCTTGCTGGCCAGGGTAGTTGACTTACACCTTCTAGAGCACGTTGGGTGGCACGGGATACATGCGGACGTGCATTGTCCTGTTGGAACAGCAAGTTCCCTTGCCGGTCTAGGAATGGTAGAACGATGGGTTCGATGACGGTTTGGATGTACCGTGCACTATTCAGTGTCCCCTCGACGATCACCAGTGGTGTACGGCCAGTGTAGGAGATCGCTCCCCACACCATGATGCCGGGTGTTGGCCCTGTGTGCCTCGGTCGTATGCAATCCTGATTGTGGCGCTCACCTGCACGGCACCAAACACGCATACGGCCATCATTGGCACCAAGGCAGAAGCGACTCTCATCGCTGAAGACGACACGTCTCCATTCGTCCCTCCATTCACGCCTGTCGCGACACCACTGGAGGCGGGCTGCACGATGTTGGGGCGTGAGCGGAAGACGGCCTAACGGTGTGCGGGACCGTAGCCCAGCTTCATGGAGACGGTTGCGAATGGTCCTCGCCGATACCCCAGGAGCAACAGTGTCCCTAATTTGCTGGGAAGTGGCGGTGCGGTCCCCTACGGCACTGCGTAGGATCCTACGGTCTTGCCGTGCATCCGTGCGTCGCTGCGGTCCGGTCCCAGGTCGACGGGCACGTGCACCTTCCGCCGACCACTGGCGACTACATCGATGTACTGTGGAGACCTCACGCCCCACGTGTTGAGCAATTCGGCGGTACGTCCACCCGGCCTCCCGCATGCCCACTATACGCCCTCGCTCAAAGTCCGTCAACTGCACATACGGTTCACGTCCACGCTGTCGCGGCATGCTACCAGTGTTAAAGACTGCGATGGAGCTCCGTATGCCACGGCAAACTGGCTGACACTGACGGCGGCGGTGCACAAATGCTGCGCAGCTAGCGCCATTCGACGGCCAACACCGCGGTTCCTGGTGTGTCCGCTGTGCCGTGCGTGTGATCATTGCTTGTACAGCCCTCTCGCAGTGTCCGGAGCAAGTATGGTGGGTCTGACACACCGGTGTCAATGTGTTCTTTTTTCCATTTCCAGGAGTGTAGTTAGATAAAAGATCTTTGACAGTGACCCCAGCACCAGGCAGGTGGCGTGCCAGCATGGGGTAAGCCAGACGACCAGGTTGTACTTTCTGCACGACTCATGTCCGTTTCCGTACTACTTACAATGCGTGCAGACCAGATTACCCACGGACTTGCTCAGCGAAGACGGTACTGTCGGTTCTTTGCACAGGCCACCACGGTGCTGGGATATCTCTCTTCCATCCTTTTCGCATACGAGGCTACCTTTACCAGGGCGGTATCGGCAACCTTCACAGCGCCCGCCTGTATACAGGCAAAGACAGCTACGGCTGGCCACCCCAGATATATCCAGGAAGACATAACGAGTGTATATAAGAAGTGGGGGGTTCGCTAAGGCCACGCGGTGTAGCCGCGCGGTCTTAGGCGTCTTCCCACGGTTCGCGCGGCTGCCCCCGTCAGAGGTTCGAGTCCTCCCTCGGGCATGGGTGGGTGTGTTGTCCTTAGCGTAAGTTGGATTAAGTAGTGTGTAAGCCTAGGAACGGATGACCTCAGCAGTTTGGTCCCATAGGAACTTACCACAGATTTCCAGATTTTCCAGGTTTCGCTAAGATCACAAATTTTTTGACGTACGTACAGAAGTAATTTTTAAGGTTTATAGCTGTCGAATTGTGACACCAACATCGTGTTTTCAATGAAACTGTATAAATTTATCCACATAGGTATAAAGAGCATTCGAACAGGACATCAACGACATAACAATCGTGGAACTTCATTAAATAATAACTAGATAACAGCGCCGCAAACAGCTGCCCCGGCGTCAGCAGCAGAGGTTTCACAAACGTCTGCCCTGTCCGTGGCGAAAGCCCGTGACCGGTCCATTGGCCTGAGGGCAGGTAAGAGTGCAACTTTTCTTCACCGTGGCACTAGGAGGGCGAGGGTGGCGGGTCCATCGCTCCTGCTGTATTTTACGGCCGGAAAATTTTCGCAGTAGCCACTTGATGGCACGCTGCGTGGACTGTTCTCTAGGGGCTGGAAGGTGGAAACATTCCCGCCCCTATGTACGACTGAACCCGTGCTATACCCGCTAGACCAACACGGCCAGCTGTCCTACTGCACCAACTGTAAACAGACGTATAACTCGAGTTTGGTTCATGTTTCTATTACTATGACTGTGATACTGAATGCACCAGATATTGCCCTTGTACACTGATATGGGATATTAAGTTCAAAAAATGGTTCAAATGGCTCTGAGCACTATGGGACTTAACTTCTGAGGTCATTAGTCCCCTAGAACTACTTAAACCTAACTAACCTAAGGATATGACACACATCCATGCTCGAGGCAGGATTCGAACCTGCTACCGTAGCGGTCGCGCGGTTCCAGACTGTAGCACCTAGAACCGCTCGGCCACCTCGGCCGGCACACACATAAAAGACAGGGTTGTTAGGACAAATAAGTGTGCAGGCCATTTTATGTTTACCAAACGACAGATGCAACTATCTCCAAAAGTTCTCTTAAGAAGGTCTGTGATTATCTGCGTGGGCTGGACGGGATGCCCATGGCCAGTGGGACGTGTCGTAATAACTGCCGCATCATATCTGTTAGCAACTATAGATACTTGTGGCTATTTAGAGTCCCATTGATAAACCGGGGGCCAGTGACGTGATTCTTGAAAATCGGGATACCACATTTCTCAGCCAGTGCGGATTTTCAGTTAACTCTCGTGCATATTGCGAAGACTGATTAGCCTCTGGTTTGTAAACGATGCTCCATCCGTAAACAAAAGTTTGCACAGTAGCGAGGCATTACATTCAATTTTTCGTAGACACCATTCCCAGCACTGTAACCAATTTTGAAAGTCATTGCTGTGAAGTTATCAATAGAGTGAACTGTGGAAACAATGAAATGGGTTGGAATGTTGTACTCGTAGAATAGTCCTTTGGCTACTCCCATTCGAACATTCAAACTGTCGCGTAATGACGTGTGGATTTTGTGTTACCGCGGGTAAAATGCTAGTTGCATTTCTTTCATCAGCTGCTGTTATTTTCCGTTTGCTTATTTTATTCTTCACTTTTCCAGTTTCTTGAACTTTTTGGTAATGGCTGCCAAGACAGATGCCCACCTCAATAGCTCAGAGGTCAGCGTGTCTAGCTGCTATGTGGAGCTTCGATTCCGTGTACTGCCAGGGATTTTTCCTTGATATCAGGACTGGAACAGGGTGCACACAGCCTCTTGAAGCTGTCTCAGGAACTACCTGAGTGAGAAGTAACGGTTCCTAGGTCAAGAAAACCGACAACGTCCTGCACAGTGGTGTGCAGACACCTACACCGCATCAAATGGTTCAAATGGCTCTGAGCACTATGGGACTTCTGAGGTCATCAGTCCCCTAGAACTTAGAACTATTTAAACTCAACTAACCTACGGACATCACACACATCCGTGCCCGAGGCAGGATTCGAACCTGCGACCGTAGCGGTCGCGCGGTTCCAGACTGTAGCGCCTAGAACCGCTCGGCCACTCCTGCCGGCGACAATCCTAATTTCATCATTATTGTGAAATGTGGTTGAAGCATAAGGTTTCTGTGAGAAGCCTTCCCGACGTATAATTCGCTTATCATACTCTACTGGACTGATTATACTGAATGAAGTCGTCATTGCGAGGTTTCAAGCTAACTGATTTAAGAAACTCGTAGTTCGCACGTTTTATCACTTTGTGGTTTGGCAACGAACTGACGTGCTGTGGACTGCGTGCACTGGTTTTATATCGTACACCCATTCTGCCTTAGATGTCATCGTACAATGCTTTCCTCACAGCGAAAGTCAACAAGTTGATTATTCTCGTTCACAATACACAAATACACATAGTACAATGTCTGAACTGCCACTGGAAGGTGAATTGCATTGGTGGGAGTCTCAACAACCTTATACCATGTTCCAACTGGGAGAAGAAACCGTAAATAGTATGAATCAGACTGTCGTTGAAGTAGGAGTTCGTTGCAATGTAACGCTCGACTCGGATTGTGCTGACAGAAAGTATGTCCACAGTCCGATCTGACTTCTAAAATTTACTACGATCCTTCTCCAAAAACTGTCCTTCTGTGAAACCTACTAGGCGCCATCCTGAACCCTTCTGGTTAAAGTCAATCCTTGCATTCACAGTCCTTATTTCAGATTTAAGCATATTGATGTTTGCACGTAGCTCAATACTTTCTCCAGGCTGTTTTAAGACTTCGTTTAGATCGTCGATATCGTTTGCTCCAGGTTATACACTCCTGGAAATGGAAAAAAGAACACATTGACACCGGTGTGTCAGACCCACCATACTTGCTCCGGACACTGCGAGAGGGCTGTACAAGCAATGATCACACGCACGGCACAGCGGACACACCAGGAACCGCGGTGTTGGCTGTCGAATGGCGCTAGCTGCGCAGCATTTGTGCACCGCCGCCGTCAGTGTCAGCCAGTTTGCCGTGGCATACGGAGCTCCATCGCAGTCTTTAACACTGGTAGCATGCCGCGACAGCGTGGACGTGAACCGTATGTGTAGTTGACGGACTTTGAGCGAGGGCGTATAGTGGGCATGCGGGAGGCCGGGTGGACGTACCGCCGAATTGCTCAACACGTGGGGCGTGAGGTCTCCACAGTACATCGATGTTGTCGCCAGTGGTCGGCGGAAGGTGCACGTGCCCGTCGACCTGGGACCGGACCGCAGCGACGCACGGATGCACGCCAAGACCGTAGGATCCTACGCAGTGCCGTAGGGGACCACACCGCCACTTCCCAGCAAATTAGGGACACTGTTGCTCCTGGGGTATCGGCGAGGACCATTCGCAACCGCCTCCATGAAGCTGGGCCACGGTCCCGCACACCGCTAGGCCGTCTTCCGCTCACACCCCAACATCGTGCAGCCCGCCTCCAGTGGTGTCGCGACAGGTGTGAATGGAGGGACGAATGGAGACGTGTCGTCTTCAGCGATGAGAGTCGCTTCTGCCTTGGTGCCAATGATGGTCGTATGCGTGTTTGGCGCCGTGCAGGTGAGCGCCACAATCAGGACTGCATACAACCGAGGCACACAGGGCCAACACCCGGCATCATGGTGTGGGGAGCGATCTCCTACACTGGCCGTACACCACTGGTGATCGTCGAGGGGACACTGAATAGTGCACGGTACATCCAAACCGTCATCGAACCCATCGTTCTACCATTCCTAGACCGGCAAGGGAACTTGCTGTTCCAACAGGACAATGCACGTCCGCATGTATCCCGTGCCACCCAACGTGCTCTAGAAGGTGTAAGTCAACTACCCTGGCCAGCAAGATCTCCGGATCTGTCCCCAATTGAGCATGTTTGGGAGTGGATGAAGCGTCGTCTCACGCGGTCTGCACGTCCAGCACGAACGCTGGTCCAACTGAGGCGCCAGGTGGAAATGGCATGGCAAGCCGTTCCACAGGACTACATCCAGCATCTCTACGATCGTCTCCATGGGAGAATAGCAGCCTGCATTGCTGCGAAAGGTGGATATACACTGTACTAGTGCCGACATTGTGCATGCTCTGTTGCCTGTGTCTATGTGCCTGTGGTTCTGTCAGTGTGATCATGTGATGTATCTGACCTCAGGAATGTGTCAATAAAGTTTCCCCTTCCTGGGACAATGAATTCACGGTGTTCTTATTTCAATTTCCAGGAGTGTATTTGCACAAGTCTTTTTCACCATTAATATTCAGGTGCAGTTTATTGTTTGCCTCGGTGATATTTGGGATGCTGTTGTACGTCTCCAGTCAATGCAATCCTCCATCCACCAATGCTCAAATCAGTTGGTGAAAAGTAATTTGCACGTAATGTAGATGAGCGTTCTTTTAAAGTCAAAGTGTACGACATTGCTTCTGAACCTCAACTGATGAAGGAATGTTTAAAGCTCTTCCTTATGTGTATCCTTCTTCCTCTTTGTAAACGACAAGAGAAACGTGATGCATAGGTGTCCACAGAGGTGTGTATTAAAGCACTGATAGCGGCGAAAATTTTTGAACACACGTCTTCTACAAGTGAAGTATTGTTGTAATTCTTCTGGCGGTTGAAGGTCACCAAATGAGTCGAAAGAGTAGACGGTATCCGCATTTTTCATAAAATATGATACCCAGTGGGTGCCGGGGCCTTCAGCAACATCTAAATTCACAGTACCACATTCACCAGTTTTCCACATAGTCTTCGGTAATGTATCCCGTATAAACACACCACGGAATCTTGGAATGTTGAACTGGTTTCTAACAAACTTAAGAAGATCACTATTTGTGAGTGGTCGATCTGGTAGAACCGCTAATGGGCTTTTTTTGTTTTTATTTGTGAATAGACAAGCCCTTCCCTGTGCGGTTTCAAGTATAGTGATTTTCCAACGGCTACGGATACCATCATGCGGTTATATCTTCTTGCTTCTACTAACTGCACTTAAGAGTATCGCGCATTATTGACTGTTCGAGCAACAGTTGCAGCTCCATCAGCGAGGGACTCTACCGCCGAGAGAGCTGAGAGGGATGGGAGAAAACAACCAGATGTCTTCGATACTGGTAGAACTCGCGGCGCTTTAACACATCCTGTTCTTCGTTCCGCAATATTCTGCTTCAGATCTTTTTAGCTGCGCACAACGCTGTCAGAATATACAGAGGGGTCCAAAAAAATGTATCCACTGTTTAAAAGCCCATAACTGGCAAACTAATTGACGGAGTTGTCTCATTTTTGGTAGTGTAATAGTTTGTAGTTCCGGCAATCGTCACACAAACGTTGCATTGCGTTATTTTGTTTTGTCAGATGACAGTCACCAGATAGTCAGTGTTTTGTTCATAGTTGCACCTAGCTACTCGAGTGAACATGGCTGGCGCAAGGCTTACATCCGATGGAAGGAAGTCAGTTTTGAAGAGGTATTTTAAGTACGAAAACATTAATGAGGTTCAACGGCAATGGCGAAATGAGTATCAAACAGAGCCACCGACACGTTTAACGATTCGTCGCATTTGAGACAAATTTGAAGCCAAAGGCTGTGTTAAAGATGTACACAAACAACGATCCGGACGACCTGTAACAGTAACAAGTCCAGCTAACTCCCACCGTGTGTTACAACAATTCACTCGCCCACCACAGAAGTCTGTGAGACAGTGTGTCCGTGAAACTGGAGTGAGTCGCTCAAGTGATCGGCGAATTTTGAAGACAGCAAAGTGGAAGTGCTACATCCCACGACTGCTACACGCAATGAACGAGGATGACCCAGGTCGTAGAATGGAGTACTGCGAGTGGTTTACTAACATGGTGCGTAACGATGAAGAATTTGCAGAGATGATTGTGTGGTCTGATGAGGCACAGTTCAAACTCAATGGCACAGTAAATCGCCACAATTGCATCTACTGGGCCGCCGAAAATCCGAATGTCCATGTAGACAAAGTCGTGAATTTGCCAGGAGTAAATGTGTGGTATGGGTTGTCTTACCGGGGCTTGATTGGGCCATTCTTCTTTGACGATACAGTTATCGGTGAGGTGTACCTTCAGAAGCTTCAGACATACATTTTACCTGCCATCTGAGACTTGCATGGAGACGGAAGAGTTTACTTTCTACAAGATGGTGCCCCAGCCCACTACCAAAATCGTGTTAGGGCGTATCTCGACGAAAATCTACCAGTAAAATGGATAGGCCGTAGAGTTGCTGTGGAGTATCCACCATGTTCCCCAGACCTAACTCCTCTGGTATTTTACCTGTGAGGAACACTAAAGGACATCGTTTATCGACAAAAGCCACGCACATTGGATGGACTTCGAGAATCCATCGTACATTCATGTGCAAGTATCCAACTGAACACGTTGCAGTCATTAGTTCGTGCTGCAGTTCGGCGGTATCGTTTATGTGGTTGTGTTAATGGTGACCATTTCCAACACCTACAGTGATATCTTTAAGTTGGACTTTAAGCTACAATTTCACTAAAAATGAGACAACTCCGTCAATTAGTTTGCAAGTTATGGACTTAAACAGTGGATACATTTTTTTGGACCCCTCTGTAGTTCTTCCAACACCATTGCTTTCCACCATTCTTCTTTTTCTTTAATGCACAACGTGCAGCATTCAAAATCTGTTTGAAATTCGTTACTCCTAAACCCAACTTAATTTTCCACGTATGGTTTTATCAACTGTAAATGCAGCAATGCGCTTGCCCTATACCACTATCCTTTCTTTTGCGTATCGCTTTAGCATCCTCAGGTAACGTCCGGTCTGCAATGTGATGGCTTGGGAGATCTTTATTTGCAGGGTATGCAATGTCAGGTTCCATATACGCTTCGTCAAGAAGAGTAATCCCCTTTGCAGTTATACACCGCAATGTGTAATTCCATTGGCAGCTTGTCTAGAATACCACTACCTCCTCTAATGCGTCTCCTAGCACGCATATTATGCTACTGCGGTGGTTGTGGACTGCGCACAACATTGTATAGCAAATCGTTAGCATCAGTCCATCAGTTTTGTGCTACAGGAAAACCAAGCCGTTTGACTCGCTCTCTATTTCCTTGACGTCTTATGACTCTCTCCACGAGAAAAACATCCGGTACTGAGCTTTTCTGCAACTCTTCGGTGGAGAAGCAACCTGTAGTTTCTTCACCCTTACTATCCTTCAAGATATAAGTTCTAGGATTCCTTCTTTGCAGCTTTGAAACTGTAAATATCTCTGTTGACCAGCATTTCTTAAATGCTGTCTTGTGTTTTGAGATACGTGCCAAATCACCTACATTAAATTTCTGTTTCCGTGGATAGAGCATTTTAATGGAATAGTACATCGTATACAAGAGTCCATCATCACGAACATCAATTGGTTCATTTTTATTGTGCTATGTTTGGTTCGGTTGTATTGTCCAAATATTTCTGGGAGGATATCTGTCCACTTGTATGAGCCGCGAAGACTGAAACGCATCCACATTTGATCTTTTATTGTTCTATTCAGACGTTCCATAATACTCTCTTTTAGGTGGGTCAATGTTGAGTAGTGATTTATTCCATACCGCTGCATCACGATCTTGAAATACCTACTAAAACTCTCCACCGTGATCGGTTTGGTAGTTGTCCGGGCACAGATTCGTCCCTGTCAGTAGCAAACGCTCAAACATATCCACGACATTTCTCCTCGTGTTTGTTTTAACAAGTAGTACCCAGGCTAATGTGGAGTATGTGTCAATAACCATTAAAATATATTTGAATCCACTATTCTCATGTGAATATTCCCTCATAATATCTACAAGATCAGTCTGCCATAAGTCATCCAAACCTTTAATCATAACATGCCTACGAGAGCATGTTTTTCGTGTTGGCTAGCCGACATGGAAGCTCAGCGTGTTCCGTCAGACGGCTGCTCGCCTTCTGTAATAAAAAACTGAGTAAAAGAATCAACGATCAACGTGAATGGATGTCTTGTAACGTTCGCGCAGACCTAACAAAACGAACAATACCGAACAAAATGAAAAACAAGGCTAGAGCGTCTGCCACGTAAGCAGGAGGTCCCAGGTTCGATTCCCGGGCGGGGCGTACATTTTCAACTATCCCCGTTGACTTATATGAACGCCTGTATGCAGCTAGGGATATTCATTTCATTGTAATTTCACAATCAAGTATTGGTTTTATAACGGTTTTGTATTTATGTTGCTCTGGCTTTTTGCGATCTTACGTACACCCGTCTAATGTAGTATTTCACGGTACATTTCCCTATCAGTAACAGAATAATTTATGGATTTTTTCGTGGGTCTTAGGAAAATAAGATTCATTAAGCCAGGTGCTCTCTCAAACTGCCTATCACCAGTTTGTATTGTGTCATCAGTTACATTTATAGGCTTTGTACCCAGCGTGTATGGTCTTCCCCTGGTGACACCGAATGTTCTATATATATGGCCAGGGGCATATCGAATAATAATTTCGTCAATGGCAACACCATCGTTATAGTGTAGTTCTGTTTTTGCTGAGAGTTGCCTGAGAAATACAGTAACCAGCTTAAAGAACTCTCTTAGTTTTTGCTATAGGTCCATATGCCCTAACAGTAGCAACAGTAATTTCTCACTAACGGCCCTCCACGCATTTATGATCTTCTGTTTCGTTGACATCTAGATGTAAACTAGTCAGACGTATCTGCAGCGAGAGGCTTTATATATCTACTCTTCTTCCTCTTATCATGTGGTTAGCCCCTTTTCTACAACTGGGGACTCTACATGTATTTTCCCCTCAATAGCCTCAGCCTTTCCAGTTAAGTCGGTTGCTTTCTGACGGATTTCACTAACTAACTCTGTTCCGGAGTAACGACAAGCGCCGGCACGAAGATGAAGAACGCAAGAGCAAAGAAGGCTGTTAGACGACGTCTGCCAGCACCACGACAGGAATGGTCTCTGTCCGTAGAGAATATAAGAGCCGCTCCTGCCAGTCTCGACCAGACAACAGAAGACGCGTACTAGCGAGGCATTAGCAGTCAAAGACTAGAAACCACACACTAGAAGAAAGGCACTAGAAGGGCCGTGATTTGTCTCTTCCAAAAATGTCCACCCCACCTCTCCCGCTCCCTACTCACGCGCCACAGCTGCAAGCGTTCGATTCCACACAGTTAATGGACATATTTCAGTTCCAGACGCAGCAAATCTCTACGTTACTCAACACGGTGCAGCAGCTACTGGCCAACGCTGCACGCCCGACGGAACAAGCACCATCTACAGCAACACCTACTGCTATACCGCATTTTCGACAGTTTTGTGAACAAGAAGAGGAATGTCTTGAGTGGTGGCACCATTTCGAGGCACTCAAAACGTACGAGGCAGGTACTGTGAAACTTCCATAGCTATTACCAAGGGTAGGAAGTGCAGTGTTGAAGTTATTTCCTAACGCCACTCCGAGTGAACTTACTTGTGAACAAGTGGCACAGCTGCCAACTAATTATTATGTCCAATAAGTGATTGTGATAGCAGCTAGACATCAATTCTTGAATAGCAAAGAAGGTCAGAACAAACCTATCGCGAGTGGGTAGCAGATTTGCAGGGTATGACACGGAAATGCAAATCAAATGTGCTTGCGATGCTTTATATTCAGATGTTATGTTGCGTGATGCGATCGTGTACAATGTGCCCGATGTCAAACTCAGAGAACAGATTTCGAAACAGTCCGATCCATCATTGCAGCAGGTAGTGCAAATACTAGATCAGTATGATTCAGGTGCCCTGTGAGCTCATAAATTTGAGCAGCCAGTTATTTGTCGGGTTGAGTCACGTGTTTGCAATCAGCCCGCAGCAGCTTGCACTAGCCACGATCAGTAAACAACGCTCCACGATGTGTAAGCAGTTCGCTAAACAGGCGGCTACACAGGCGAACAGAATTAAGTCTTGCCCTCGGTGTTATCCATGGCACAAACGCCAAGACTACCCCTCCTGACAAGCTCAGTGTTACGCTTGTGGTAGGAAAGGACACGTACAAACAGTATGTTTGCAATGGAACAAACATAAGAATTGAGCCCACTCAGAAAAATTTAGTCGCAAGGCCCATGTCATTAATGAAGTATATTCAAAGTCTGCAACAGGCATTCGCGAAACTAGCAAGCGTACAGTTTCTTCACTGATACACCAGTCAAACAAACTTTTTGTTCATTAACTCCTTTGTGGGAAACGTATGAAATTTCAATTGGACATGGGTGCTTCTGTCACATTGCTATGCCGTCACACATATGAACTGTTTGGTTCCCCACGCCTATCTAAAACTGGCACGCAACAGACGGCTTATAATGGACAAGACTTTCCCGTTCTCGGAAGGTGTACTTTGCCTGCCATGTATCGCTAGCATATGCGAACAATGGCTTTTACAGTGCTACAATCACGCAATTGTGAGAACATATTTAGTCTTGATTCTTTTGATTTGTTTGGCTTTAACATTGAGGACAATGTGATTTCAGGATCTGAATTCCACGCAGACGACAGTGTAGCGTGCTAAAAGAATTCCCTGAACTTTTTTCTGAAGATTTAGGCAAAGCTAACAATTTTGTTGCACATATTACTCTGAAAGACAATGCTCAGCCGAAATTTTGCGGGGCCAAAACTGTTCCCATTGCATTATGGGACAAAGTCGCTACTGAACGTAATGGATTACAAGATAGCGGAATTATTGCGCCCATATCAGCTAGTCAATGGACAAGTTGACTGGGTTTGCTCCCCAAACCTTCAGATCGCATTCGCCCCTGTGTTGAACTTAAGTCTACAGTCAACCCACAGACTGTAATTGATACTTATCCATTGCAACGCCGAGAGGATCTCATGAACAGATTAGGTGCAGGACGCTACTTTTCAAAAACTGATTTGCGCGATGCGTATCTTCAAATACCGCTCGATAAAAAATCTCAAAAAGTGTGTGTAATGAATGCTCATTTGGGCTTGTTTAAATATTTACGTTTGCCTTTTGGCAGTGCGTCCGCACACGCTATTTTCCAACGGTATTTGGAACAGCTGACTGCACAAGTGCCAAACTGTTCAAAATATTTGGACGATATTGTCGTAGCAGGTCGTACATCTGAAGAACGTATTGCAAATATACGTGCTTTGTTTCGTATGTTATCTGATGCAGGACTAAAGTGTAGACCGGAGAAGTGTGATTTTTTAAATCTGAGTTGTAGTATCTTGGTCATTTTATAAACAGGCAATGTGTACATCCTCTGCAGTCGCATTTGTTAGCCATACGAGATTTGCAAGTTCTGCGCAATGTCACAGAATTTCACTCAGTCTTAGGGAAAATGAACTACTATATTCGGTTCATACTGCGCAAATAACGGCTCCATTGCATCGCTTGCGTCGAAAGAATGTCCCCTTTGTTTGGACAGGTGAGCGCCAAGTAGCTTTCCAAACACTTAAAGATGCATTGCTCAGTGATCGATGCTTAGTTCACTTTGATCCTGACAAACCAGTTGTATTGCAAGTTGACGCTTCCTCTTACGGAATCGGTGCAGTGTTTTCGCACAAAATTGGTGATAAAGGCACGCCTATCGCTTTCGCATCAAAAATGTTGTGCAAAGCTCAGTGTAGCTATTCATAAATTGAAAAAGAGGCTTTGGCTATTGTGTATGGTGTCACCAAAGTCCACCACTATTTGTATGGCAGAAAATTTTACTTAGTGACGGATTACAAGCCTTTGAAGTCCTAGTTTCATCCGACGAAACCGGTTCCTGTACGAACGGCCCAAAAATTGCAGAGATGGGCTTCGTTCTTGTCTCAATACCAGTACGAGATTGTGTATCGACCGACAGCTCAACATGGTGCGGACGCACTTTCACGTCTTCCGGTTGGCCCTGATACAGACTCTGACGCTCATACTGCATCTTGTTATCACATCGATGCTGAGGATTCTGAATTGCTTCAATCTTTTCTCATGAACTGTAGGAAAATTGCACAGGTCACGGAAGCTGATTCAGATTTGAACATTTTGCTAACATATATTCGCACATCTTGGCCTCGTTCCTTGTATAGCATAAAGAACTCTGTAGCGCGCCGATACTTTGCACGTCTTCATAGCCTCATCGTACAGAAAGGTGCGATTCTTGTTGAAAATGGCAGTGGATAGTCGCGTATGTTGATCCCTAAAGCTTTGCAAAAAGAAGTGTTGCAGTTACTTCACCAAGGACACTGGGTGATTGTTCGTACAAAACAGTTAGCGCGTCGGCACTGTACTTGGCATAGAACAGACGACGTCACACTGTCACGCATGTGCGGAAAATCAGCCCGCTCCGCCACAAAAATTTTCTGCATGGCCTCAGTCACAATCACCATGGTAACGTGTGCCCATAGACTTAGCGGGATCTTTTTGGAACACTCGTTGGTTGATTGTGGTTGACTCGTATAGCAAGATACCTTTCGCTGTGCCAACGAACTCGACAACTTCACGTAGCACAATTTAGGTGTTATCCTCTATGTTTTGGCTCGAAAGTTTACCTGAAGTCATAATGTCAGACAATTGCCCTCAATTTGAAACATTCTGTGAACGCAATGACATACAGCATCTCACTAGTGCACCGTTCGATCCACAGTCAAACGGCGAAGCGGAACGTTTCGTCAGAACCTTCAAGGAACAGATGGCCAAGCTTCACTCCGCACACACCAGAGATCAAGCATTGTAACTGTTTCTCGCCTCCTATCGTTGTCACCCACGAGATGGGCCATCGCCAGCGGAACTGCTTTACGGCCGCCGCCATCGGACACTGCTCCCCCTGTTCTATCCTCTGCAGCACCCCGTGCCGAAGGAAAGCCGCAAGTATCGCTTCGTGCCGCATCATATTATCTTTTACAGGGTTTTCAGCGGCAGCAGACGGTGGGCGCGAGGCATGTCGCCAATTGCTTGCGACCCAAAGTTAAGTAATTTCAATCTACTTTATTGTAATAAAAACCATTAATGTGATTTGCTTGAATTATTGTACAGTTATCCAAGAAAGTAGCATCCTTTATGCACTCTATAAGAGACGGGTGGGCAGAATACCACAAACTCATGTAATGCATTGATCTTTCTCAGAAGAGTCCGGTAATACGTCTGTAGGTCCCTGCGCACACATTCAACTTTAAGCACGATAGTCTGAATTTTCGCATCCACATACAAGCGAATATTCTGTCCATATACACACATTCTCTTGAGGATGAGAGCCAGACATGAGCGCGAATTTATCCATGGTGCAGCGTATACTGATTTACTCACCTCTCTTACCGTGCTATATACCGGATGGTCCATTGAACGTGACCGGGCCAAACATCTCACGAAATAAGTGTCAAACGAAAAAACTACATAGAACGAAACTTGTCTAGCTTGGAGGGAAAACCAGATGGCGCTATGGTTGGCCCGCTAGATGCCGCTGCCATAGGTCAAACGGATATCAACTGCGTTTTTTTAAAAATAGGAACCCCAATTTTTTATTACATATTCGTGTAGTACGTAAAGAAATACGAATGTTTTAGTTGGACCACTTTTTTCGCTTTGTAATAGTCACAAACATATGGCTCACAATTTTAGACGAACAGTTGGTAAGAGGTAAGTTTTTAAAATTAATATACAGAACGTAGGTACGTTTGAACATTTTATTTCGGTTGTTCCAATGTGATACATGTACCTTTGTGATTTTATCATTTCTGAGAACGCATGCTGTTACAGCGTGATTACCTTTAAGTACTACATTAATGCAATAAATGCTCAAAATGATGTCCGTCAACCTCAATGCATTTGGTAATACGTGTAACGACATTCCTCTCAACAGCGAGTAGTTCGCCTTCCGTAATTTTCGCACATGCATAGACAACGCGCTGACGCCTGTTGTCAGGCGTTGTCGGTGGATCACGATAGCAAATATCCTTCAACTTTCCCCACAGAAAGAAATTCGGGGACGTCAGATCCGATGAACGTGCGGGCCTTGGTATGGTGCTTCGACGACCAATCAGCCTGTCATGAAATATGCTATTCAATACCGCTTCAACCGTACGCGAACTATGTGCCGGACATCCATCATGTTGGAAGTACATTGCCCTTCTGTCATGCAGTGAAACATCTTGTAGTAACATCGGTAGAACATTACGTGGGAAAGCAGCATACATTGCACCATTTAGATTGCCATCGATAAAATGGGGGCCAATTATCCTTCCACCATACATTAACCCGCCAAGGTCGCTGGTGTTCCACTTGTCGCAGCCATCGTGGATTTTCCGTTGCCCAGTAGTGCATATTATACCGGTTTACGTTACCGTTGTTGGCGAATGACGTTTCGTCGCTAAATAGAACGTGTGCAAAAAATCTGTCATCGTCCCGTAACTTCTCTTGTGCCCAGTGGCAGAACTGCACACGACGTTCAAAGTCGTCGCCATGCAATTCCTGGTGCAGAAATACGGTACGGGTGCAATCGATGTTGATGTAGCATTCTCAACACCGACGTTTTGAGATTCCCGATTCTCGCGCAATTTGCCTGCTGCTGATGTGCGTATTAGCCGCGACAGCAGCTAAAACACCTACTTGGGCATCATCACTTGTTGCAGGTCGTGGTTGACGTTTCACATGTGGCTGAACACTTCCTGTTTCCATAAATAACGTAACTATCCGGCGAACGGTCGAACACTTGGATGATATCGTCCAGGATACCGAGCAGCATACATAGCACACGCCCGTTGGGCATTTTGATCACAATATCCATACATCAACACGATATCGACCTTTTCCGCAATTGGTAAACGGTCCATTTTAACACGGGTAATGTATCACGAAGCAAATACAGTCCGCACTGGCGGAACGTTACGTGATACCACGTACTTAGACGTTTGTGACTATTACAGCGCCATCTATCACAAAGCGAAAAATGTGGTCCAACTAAAACATTCATATTTCTTTACGTACTACACGAATACGTAATAAAAAATGGGGGTTCCTGTTTAAAAAAACGCAGTTGATATCCGTTTGACCTATGGCAGCGCCATCTAGCGGGCCAACCATAGCGCCATCTGGTTTCTCTCTTCAAGCTAGACGAGTTTCGTTCTTTGTAGTTTTTTCGTTTGGTGCTTATTTCGTGAGATATTTGGCCCGGCCACTGTCAATGGACCACCCTGTATACAGAAACTCAGAAACTCTTGCAAGTTTCGCCTATATATATTATCATTCAGTTTTTGTGATTTATCAATAACGAGATACCCATACTGTGAATGAGTCCAGCAACAGGCTCATATCTTTACAAAATCACTGAACGACATGTCAGTTCCTAAATGTGCTTGGTAAATGTGTTTTAAATTCAGATAGTCCTGTTTGAAGCCTGCAATCAGGTTTACATTATCCTCAACCAACTGTTTCGAGATTCTGGAATATGTTTGGCTTAGATGAAATACAGAAAGACCCATATGACGACGGAAACAGAAATAATTTTCAAATTTTGTATTGGTTTTCCACAGCAACCTTGACAAATATGATCACAGTGTTTGGCTTTATTTTTCAGTTGAGGTGGTATCACCGCTTTCACTGAATGTCGTGTATGCAACGCCTTTTACACCACGCAACATTTCCTGTAATAGCTGATGCTTGGGCTATAACAGTGTTATTGACAATACACAAACATGTTCAAATCTATCCACGTGTGTTAGCAGCATCATAAGGACACTAATCTTGCCAAAATTGAATCGACCAACAATAATTGCTCGTATATTATCAGGAAAGAATATTCTATTCTTCTTCTTTGGGTCTTCTTTTGCATCTTCACAGGATCAGTCACCAACAACAAAGTCCTTGCAACGAGGATGTTTCACCTGCCCTGCCATGATACTGACAAGTAGTGGGCATGTACAGTGTGATTTTTTTTCCACCGTGTGCAAACTGTAGGGATTGATCGATGAGAGCATACAGAAAAAAAAGGTCTCGAAACGCATGGTTTCCATGCTAAAGACTGTTTACTTAATCACACATTGTTACAGAGACTGCAGTCTAATATGTACTGTACTGTGCAGCCACAGTTACAGAATGAGTTGAAAATGCTTCCCATGTGTCTCAACGCGTGCGTGCATGTGCCGTAGCATGTTCTGTCTCACATGTTCACATCTGCCAGGATGCATCTGAACTGTGTCAAAGGCAGCATGAATACACTGCTCCGTTGTCTCCACATCTGGAATGGGCTCTGCATACACGATACTTTTGGGATCCCCCCATAACTAGAAATCGCACGGACAGAGATCCGGTGAACGAGCAGGCCATGCAACTGGACCTCCTCGCGTGATCCACTGATCAGGGAAGACGTGATTGAAATGCATCCGGGTGTTAATGGCGAAGTGGGCTGGATTGCAATCATGTACCAAGCAACCACATAACCTTTTGAATCATCAGTGCCACTTCTTCCAGTAGGGGACACGAAGTCAACCGTTAGAAACGCCAATAGTTCCAGCCTGTTAGGCGACATGGAAAGAAGACTTGTCCCAAAGTATGGTTACAAATTATCCCAGTCCACACATTCTGGCTGCACCGATGCTGATGATTTGCTGTCACCATGGGGGTTCTGCAGACTATCCCACTGATGACTGTTATGAAAGCTGAAGATACCACTCCGTGTAAATGATGAATAGGATGGATGACACAAATCCCAGAATCGTGGTTGCCTGGTAAAGAAACCAGTGAAAAAACTGCTCCCGATGTGGAAAGTCTGTCGCTAGTAAGCCCTGCACATGCTATATGCGATAAGGCTTGTAACAATTGTCATGGAGAATGTTCCACACGATCGTCTAGCTTACCCTGTATTGGCAGGCCAACTGCATGATACTGACACAGTCGTCACCTTTTGCAGTGTTAATTACATTTTCCACCAAGTCTGGTTTCTGAACATTTTGGGTACATCCATCATGATTTCCTGCTTCCTGAAGCGACCATGTCTCAGACAAACGGCAAAACACTGTTGCAAACATTGAATGCTGTGGTTGTTATCGGTCGGGATAGGTTTCCTGATACAACTTTGTTGCCTGCCACCCGTTGCCATTTGCCTTTCCTTAAGTAAACATCATTTCAGCAAGCTCTCCATTCGAAAATGGGACCATTGTGTACAGTGCTGTATCACATCCACCACAAGGTGAGTCACCAAGATAGGTGAATCACACACAACATTATCAATTACTATGACAGAAGAGGGTGCTAGGGCATGACGTATGAGGAACAGTACTACCTTCTAGGAGGAAACCATACATACTGCATCTGTGGCTCCATGGCACAGCTCCTATTAGACAACCATCTCTGGAACAAAGTATGATTCAATGAATGGCCTCTAGCATGGAAACCATGCATTTCCAGACCTAAGTTCATTAAACCTTTTTTGTTCTGTATCCTCTCATTGATCAACCCCTAGAGTTTGTACATGGTGGAAAAAATCGCCCTGTATATAAAGACACACATTTGTAATGATGGTAATAGTATGTATAGCCACTATAGCTCCTTCACTTAACCAACTGAGCTATATTGGCGATACAGAACTTCGTCATTCATTTAAACAATAACTGGTGAGGAGGTATTTGAGGCAGTTGTCTGCTGCTGCCTGATTATAGGTGCAGCATTGAAAATAATGATGCTATTAAGTGTAATACTTGGACTACAATGAGAGAGGTATGAAATAAAACACAGACACAGTTTGAGATTTGAATGCAGTATTTCAAAAAAAATCATCAGAGCCTTTCTTTATCTTCTCTGTACCTGTACAACAGTCCCCAAATAAAGTTTTTTGATATGCGATAAATTCCATGTGTAACTCCTTCAAACCAATGAGCGCCTCACAATATTCTGGTTTTTCACATGCCGATTTAACATACACTCCTGGAAATGGAAAAAAGAACACATTGACACCGGTGTTTCAGACCCACCATACTTGCTCCGGACACTGCGAGAGGGCTGTACAAGCAATGATCACACGCACGGCACAGCGGACACACCAGAAACCGCGGTGTTGGCCGTCGAATGGCGCTAGCTGCGCAGCATTTGTGCACCGCCGCCGTCAGTGTCAGCCAGTTTGCCGTGGCATACGGAGCTCCATCGCAGTCTTTCACACTGGTAGCATGCCGCGACAGCGTGGACGTGAACCGTATGTGCAGTTGACGGACTTTGAGCGAGGGCGTATAGTGGGCATGCGGGAGGCCGGGTGGACGTACCGCCAAATTGCTCAACACGTGGGGCGTGAGGTCTCCACAGTACATCGATGTTGTCGCCAGTGGTCGGCGGAAGGTGCACGTGCCCGTCGACCTGGGACCGGACCGCAGCGACGCACGGATGCACGCCAAGACCGTAGGATCCTACGCAGTGCCGTAGGGGACCGCACCGCCACTTCCCAGCAAATTAGGGACACTGTTGCTCCTGGGGTATCGGCGAGGACCATTCGCAACCGTCTCCATGAAGCTGGGCTACGGTCCCGCACACCGTTAGGCCGTCTTCCGCTCACGTCCCAACATCGTGCAGCCCGCCTCCAGTGGTGTCGCGACAGGCGTGAATGGAGGGACGAATGGAGACGTGTCGTCTTCAGCGATGAGAGTCGCTTCTGCCTTGGTGCTAATGATGGTCGTATGCGTGTTTGGCGCCGTGCAGGTGAGCGCCACAATCAGGACTGCATACGACCGAGGCACACAGGGCCAACACCCGGCATCATGGTGTGGGGAGCGATCTCCTACACTGGCCGTACACCACTGGTGATCGTCGAGGGGACACTGAATAGTGCACGGTACATCCAAACCGTCATCGAACCCATCGTTCTACCATTCCTAGACCGGCAAGGGAACTTGCTGTTCCAACAGGACAATGCACGTCCGCATGTATCCCGTGCCACCCAACGTGCTCTAGAAGGTGTAAGTCAAGTACCCTGGCCAGCAAGATCTCCGGATCTGCCGCCCATTGAGCATGTTTGGGACTGGAAGAAGCGTCGTCTCACGCGGTCTGCACGTCCAGCACGAACGCTGGTCCAACTGAGGCGCCAGGTGGAAATGGCATGGCAAGCCGTTCCACAGGACTACATCCAGCATCTCTACGATCGTCTCCATGGGAGAATAGCAGCCTGCATTGCTGCGGAAGGTGGATATACACTGTACTAGTGCCGACATTGTGCATGCTCTGTTGCCTGTGTCTATGTGCCTGTGGTTCTGTCAGTGTGATCATGTGATGTATCTGACCCCAGGAATGTGTCAATAAAGTTTCCCCTTCCTGGGACAATGAATTCACGGTGTTCTTATTTCAATTTCCAGGAGTGTATTTCTCTTTTGGCTCTGTGTTCATCTGCAAATAAAGGTACTGCTGCAAGTGTTTAACATGTACACTATGCACACATCTTGGATCCGCAGCGTGAGGCGACCCAGTCTTTGTCCCACTACTAACAAAGACCGTAACCATTTTTTCAATTGTTGTGTGCACGGTGAAAATCTGAATAGTTTCATGATGTGCTCTGATTGCTACGGCAGCAGAACACAGACTAATGGGCTTATAGTTCACAGGTAAACACACATAGCGTACCTGACAGTCAGTTGTGTATTTATGTACAGTTGGCACAGCATGCCAGAAGTTTCTGGGACCTCTTACCCTGACGGCTGATTAGTGATCTGCGGCGTAGTTATGTTGTTACTATTTGGTAATGTTCCACACCTGTCGCTGACATCCTCTTCGATGGTATTTTCCGATGGCACAGGAAAAAGTTTTTAGTTCTGTTTAAAACACAAGGTTCGTGTCATAATTCAGCAGCTCTGGACATTGTAAACTACTTGCGTGAGCGAGAAATTTCGCCATAGTGTTTGCTATAGCTTAGTGAAAACCACATCTAGATATATTATCTCGTTCTGGTTATATTTAACACAGAGTGTCGTAGCTTTATGAAAAATGAATGTTCTAATAAACAGAAAATTACTGACCACAAGCCTGCCAAAATCTTCGCTTATTCTTAAGATATTACATAGTTTTGACCTTGATATGTTGCGTGTCTACAGGAAGTCCTATTTCATACTGAAGCAGCATTTCAAGAACACGACGAAGTTATCGAAATCTGGCAGTCGAGCATTGCGGAGAATGGTTGTAAAATATCTCATGAAATCAGCAGAAGGAATTGATTGTGAGTTCCAAAGTGCTATCAGACGTTCACTTAGCACAATGACTGTGCGTAGGGAGTTAAAATGAATAGGATACATGGTTGAGTGGCTTCTCAGTAGCCACTGATTTCTGTCTGAAGTGATGTAAAAAGTGACGGCACTGGACAGTGGGTGACGGGAAACGAGTGTTCTGGAGTGATTAAGAACACTATAGCCTGTATCAATCCGATGGATGGGTTTTAGTTTTGTGAATGCCTGAAGGACGCCATCGTGTTTAGTGGCAGCAGTGGAGTATGGAGGAGGTGGTTTACGGTGTGAGGGTATTTTTCGTGGTTGGCGTGTGGTTCCCTTATTGCACTTAATAAAATGCTAAATGCGAAAGGATATGAACACATTTTACAGCATACGTATTTTGTAACGCACAGGAACATTTCGCGGTTGATCATTGTTTGTATCAGCATGGCACTTGAGTCTTTCGTAAGGGAGTTTCTGTGAGCCAATGGTTTGTGTACAGTAACATTCCTCCAATGGACTCGCCTGTCCTGAGTCCCAGCGTGAACCCAATGGAACACCTTTGGGATGAGCTAAAACGTCGAATTCGCTCCAGACTCCAGCGTCCATCCTCACTTCTTTCTGTGGTTGCGGTTATTTAAGAAGAATGGGCTGTTGCTCCTCCACAGACGTTCAGACACCTCATTGAAAGTATCCCCAGCTGGGTTCAAGCCATCGTAAAGGCGAATGGTGGACATATCCCATATTAATGACACTAACAGGTGCCCAAATAGTTCTGAGCAGATAGAGCACACTTAAGGATTCGAAAATACAGAGAGCAACGCCTGATGGTTCGTCATCATAGCGACATTTATCGCCATTTTCGCCTCAGCAAATTGTGACTGTTACTATGACAGTGACTATAAGCAGTAATGAATGTGGCAAGAATTTTACAGTTTTATTTGAGTTAAAGAAACAGGCACATAGGTACAGTAATCACCTTCTGCTGCTGTCGAAATACAACGACATACGTTTGAAGGAGTCATTTCTAATACTCAAGCTGAAATGAAATAAAAATATTCTAAGCAAGGTAAATGCCGGGATGGTTCCTTGGAAGAGGCACGCCGACTTCCTTCCCCATCCTTCCATAATCCGATGAGACCGATGACCTCGCTCTTTGGTCTCTTCCCCCCAAAAACATTCCTGGGTGTCAAAAACAATTTTATTTCTACACTTATTGCACTGCTTACACACTGTGGTTTTATGTCATCACTAATAAAACTGAACACGAAATTAAACTATCTCTTATTTAAACGACAATAGTTCTGAATAAATTTCCATGAAATAAAAATGTTTTTTTAATCAACACTGTGTAAATTTCTTCTGCTGTTTTACTATTATATAAAGGTATTGCCAGCTTTCGCCTTTTACGGGTATGTAATAATAAAATGTCACCATCTTCCTCTTCCAGTAACACAAATAACAGCACAATAACCACAGTGTATCTGCAGCAGGTCTCGCCTTGTGTAGTTTTTACTAGCAACTGCGTTGCTTTTCTGTCGCTATGTTCCACAAAACACTGACTGCGGGCGACAGTGTTGCCAGGAGTCTTGTATGTGTGCGTGTGTGTTTGTCCCATCTCTTTCATCTGCTGTGCAGTCGTTAGTTCTGACAAGCAGACGTTTTTGGTGTGATGTCAGCATGTTGGACCCTGTTGAATGCTGAGGAAGTTAGTCTAGTTGCAGCGAGGAAGCATCCACGTGGTATGTATTTACATGCGTTTTTGGATTACGAGGTTCATATATTGGTTTGTTTATGTCGCTGATTTTAGTAAAGCAGAAACAAGTTATTCAACGCAGTAGTTTTAAATACTGCAGTGTGTTAGTTGTTCAGTCAAGTTTTGTTTCTTTGGCATACTAAGGAGAAAACGAATAAGACACCGTAATGTAACTATCTATGCGTTGTGAGTGGACATACTCGAATTTTTTCCATCGTTTTTATTATTCATGAATATACTAGGGTTGTCTTCTACAGGCATCACAGTAATAATGGCAGAACACTGTAGACTTAATAGGTATTTGTTGCTAAATAATCAATGGCAGAATTTATTAAACATCTGAGGCACCCTCATATTTAAATACGTGTTTTGGAATGCTGTGTAGTGGTTATACTTTGAGGTGATTAAAAACGCTATGACATCACTAAATTATAGTAATTCTGTCGGTAGGACAAGTTTCCATTTTAATACACAACATGTCGTCATATGGCAATAGTGTGGGGACATCATAGATAGAGTGCTTGAGAGAGTGTTTACAACTGCAATAGCCTCTTGTCAGCCATCCAACACACAATTAAATAGTGATGGAGGTATGTGATCATTCGTCAATGCACTTGCATAAAGTATAAGCAGGCGTGTATTTGTTGTTCAATTTTTCCCATTATTCCTATTGCTGATACCACATGGTTCGTGTGTAGGAGACTAAGACAGTTTCGTCCTTAGAACCACATTGAACCATTCCTACCAATGTCCCCCAGACTAACATTACCAGGGTGATGGACACTGAATAGTTAGTAAATTGCAGTTTGGTGCTAGGCCCACATTCATGTGTTTAGATCTGCTAGCAATCAAACTGTATATAATGACGAATAGTAGGGTTCTGATGGCACTTAACTGAGTTTTGGAGCACAATGGCATTTGCATACTCGTCCTTTACTGGTTTACACCCAACATCCAATTCGACTAGTAGATGGATCTTATTTTAATGACCGTCTAAAATTTCATATTTCACCATCTCGAAAAGTCCTGAAGAGTTGGGGCTTGCGGAAACACTTAGTCAGTGAGTCAATACTTGTGCAATATCCAGTACATCACTGACTTGACAGAGAAAAATTGATCTATGCTTTTCTTAGGACAGGGTGAGGCTTGCAAAAATGCTTAGTCTGCGAGTTCAGGGTTGCTACTGCCAAACTGACATGTGTGTCACACTATACCAAACAAATACTCTACAGAGTCATAGTACGCATCTCTAACATACAGATGCCAGCAGCTTAGTCTGTCTGACACAATAAGTAATGCATAGCATAGACAATCCATATTCAGTTGCACGTGAATATTTAATGTAAATGTACACAGCAGGATTCGTAGAGGCAGTGTTTGATTGCAGCAGTAGTTTATTTACTCCACAGTCTCGAACTAAAAGCAATGGAGATGGAGTGCTCACAGAAGAGAATGTCCAATACTTTGCTGCTAGTTGTGTTCCTTAATATATGGAACTCGGAGGTGGACATTCATTATGCCAATACTGGCTACCGTTTTTACGTAGTTTAGCCCCCAGTCACATACAGTTCACCTAGAGGAGTGGGTGGACTAACATTTTCTGCCTTATTGTAGAATTTGAAATGCAAAGCATCTAATGATTTACAACAACCAAATTTTGGTAATACACATACTTTTCTTAGAAAAAATGTGTGGTCATTGTAGTTCAAATAATGGGACTGTTCTACTTCATGCATGATTAAGCCTGTGTCTTTAAATTAGCTTCCTTACACGCTGAGCTACACTGACTAAACATCTATTGTAAATTCTTAAATGACTAAATGGGATGGTAATGAGTCTACGTGCTCATGTCCAACCAATTTTTATGTATTTACATGACTTTAACGCAGTTAAACTACTGCTGTCAGCTAACCCATATTTTTTTTAGCAATACAAACTATTTAGGTATGAAAATTATTAATTTGATGCATTATTGTGCTTGCAAAATGTGTCAAATATTACATAAAATAGAACTATATTTTTACTCTAATATTTGTGGAGGTCTTACATATTATAATAAGCATGCAAGTGGCATGTTTTTAAATAATTTATACAGACAATTTAGAACTGAACTTAGTTTAATGTTCCATAGAGCTTGCAAGTGTGATAACTCACATTTAACACAATAAGTGATAACTAATTTTATTTATTTTCGAAATATTGACTCTTTCATCATCTCTCTCCATTATCATGTTTGCTCATCTCGTGGATGTGTATAAAAACAGCACATCGTTCTGCAGTATAAATAACATATTGTAATAAGAAACTTCTTCCTTCCTAAAATTGAACATCTTCTTCTTTCCTTTCTTCCTTCCTTTCTAAAATGGTGTTTGTTTTCTAGTTATATTGTGTGTTTGTGTTTGTGTGTGTGATACTTTCACACTTTCATTGTTAGACGAATGGGTTACTTAATTGTATTGATTAGAGAAAATACAATCTGTAAGGCATATAGAGAGACTTGGCACCGTAGCTCTTATTGCAAAGTTTGTCGAAAGTTGTTATTGTGCGTTACTACCACCAGGCCTTTGTCATTTGTAATAATAGCAACAATTGTTAACTAGTATCACTGATTATACTTTTCTAGTGTACAATGTGATACATTATCTTTATCCCTCCTAAAATGGTTCTTGAGAACAATTTAAATGTGGAGATATTTAGTATAATGATGTATTGTGGCTTACATCAAGAGTGAGCCTAATTAATTGCATTCATAGTGTCAGTCTGTTTCTGTGCTTGCCTGCTTTCCATAGTATTTTAGCGAACATGTAATTTTATGCAGCTAAAAACCTGATCAGGTTAGTTTTACGACATCGATTCCTTTGCCTATCTTATAACATGTCAACTGTTATTGGACATGTAAATAGCATTGGAGCATTTACTTTACAGTTTTAGGCACTAATTTGGTAACCATTTGTGTATGTCGAAATTAACATTATGATACTTGCACTTTCTTGCTTTTGCTTACAGTAAGAAACTCATGGTACAAAGAACAAACAGTGCACGTATTCTGCAGTGCAGTCAGCTGTTGGTGACAGAGAGCAACTGGGACATAAAATAACAGCTGATTTTATTTTGCCTTTTTCAGTGTGTGTGGAACAGTATTTAAAGTAAAGCTCATGTTTGACTTGTACAAATTACTAATTAGTTAACTACATTTTATAAGTAAATGTTGATTTTTAATTATTTATACATTATTATAATTAATTATGTTATATATTTGTTCCAATATTCCATAGCGAATGGTATATATCTTTGAATGAAATTTTTTGAACAGTATTTCTATGATGTCTCCCTACAGGTACTATCCTGTGTGATTCTAAGTTTAGAATCCAAGCTGCCGATCCATAACATCATCAACCACATCAGAATCAAATATGACTGACCTGAATATATGGGCGCAGACCAAAATAGTTATTCCAGTTTCTGTATTGCTGTGGTTGTCTATCTCCACCACTCTTCTTCAATGCCCAGACTTACTATCTGTCAAATGGATCTGCCACTTGTTCTCTTTACTCCATAGTGAAAAGGAGAACATCATTATGAAGCGTCATCAGAGATATACTACTTCCTGACAGATAAAATAACTTGCACACTCAATTGTAAGTGTAAAATCACCAGTGGAAAAATGCATCAAATGACCACACGAAAGAGGCGAATATGCTCCTGTTTAAAAGGCTCTGACTGAAAAGTTGTGTACCAGCTGCCTCATTCTAGTTTTCTTGTCAGCTTTAAAATTTTTGGCATATGGACATGTTAATGCTATTTTTAATATGTAACTCACCTCTCACTGTCTCAAACTCCCCTAACTTATTAGCATTTTTTGTGCTCCAAAAGGAGCATTTTTCCGCTGGTTCTCCTCTTTAGCCTACTGCAGTAGCGAATCAACTCGTAAGAAACGGAACGTATTGGCCAGTAAAATTTTAAGAGTTTACTTATGTGAAACTGAAATAACGCTAAATTAATTTTACATGTCACACTGAATTGCACGTGCAAAAATTTTGCATGTGCTTCAGTATTAGAACATGGTTTTCCTAGATGATACCAAAGTCACTTTAGACCTTATTTCTCCATGCTGCGTCACTTTTCGCCTCAAACTGGATTTCACATGCGTCTTTTACGTATACAAATAGGGGAACTTTAAATTTCTGTATCTTGGAAACGGATAAAGATATAAAGAAAATTTTCAAGGTTGTTCAGAACTTAGAAATATATCGTAAAAATTTCATTCTTTTCTGTGCATAGCCGTCTTGGTATCCACTTTTCAGTCAGAGTCTTTTAAATAAACAGGAACATATTAGCATTTTATGTGCTCCAAAAGGAGCATTAATTGTAAAAACTCCCTTTCTCTGGAATTTTTTTATGAAACCAACTGTGAACTAATCGTACTCCCATAAGCCCTTTAAGGCCCACCATAGACTACATCAAATGCAAAAAGAACCAACAGATTTCCTCCATTTGTATAAGCAGGGGGAATTTTGAAAGATTCATAATTTTTCTCTGTACTGTAGGATAGCGACCCTAAGACGATCCTATTGTGGGGAATAAAAATTTTGCCTAGAACAAGGGCGATCCAAAACACTTGAAATTGGATGGGATTCTGGCTCAGATCTTAAAAGATTGTGAAAAAAACGCGAAATTTTGAGAAAATATTGCTGACAATGATCGGATCTACGACAAAAAACACATATCTTCCATGTTTTCCACGACTCATAAAAAAATCACAACAAAAACTTTTATCACACATGTTCAAATAAAGTTACTCGTTTTTCATCCATTTTCATCACTTCTCGACCATTTTTCTCTAATATTTTAATCGTTTTACGAATACTTTACTATTTTTCAAGTTTTCTCACAACTTGTTACTAAATCATTTTTTAATGACAAATCATTCCCCTATCATTTTGTCAAAGTTTCTATCACTTACCTCAATATTTATTTGAAATTTCACGATATTTCATTTTCTCGGAAATTGAACTTGAAACCACAAACTTTATCTGCTCAAAATAGTTCGTTAAACAAACAAAAGTGAAAATGTTCATGTGCAGTAATATTTAAACTAGAACCTCAATATCGTGAAATACATTATAGGTATTTTATTTGTGTCTCAGTTTAAGATATCCATCTTTAAAAAATTGAAAATCAAACCTACTACTTAATTTCAGAAACCTGTTTGGCAAAATTAGTTAAATATCATTATTGATCTCCATACAAAATTTTCTCCATATTGTGTACTTAGGCAATTATATCTTATTGATTTTCTCAATCAATTTTGCATTGTTTACACTGTTGAGCTTTTCAAGTACATTCTCCATTTTATTTATTTAGTTACATAGTTTACGCCCACATTGGAGCACTAAAATAAGAAATAATACAATTTCTTCGTTTTCCAAAATTTCTTCATTCGCTGTGATCTGGCTGCTCATTCTTCTGCAGATATGACATACTTCTTCCATTCTAATGTCAGCCACGTGTATTTGTTTTTCAGAAGCAGTTTCTCTTCTCTGTGTTGAATTTGATGTGTGGTGATGTTCAATTCATCCAGATCACTTTGTACTTCTTTAAAGCAGACGTTTTTGGGTTTACTGTTCCAGAAGTAGTCAAAAAGTTACTTCAGGATTCTAATTGTTTGAATGTCAGCCATGTGTGTTTGTTCTTCAGAAGCAGTTTCTCTTCTCTGTGTTGAATTTGATGTGTGGTGGTGTTGAATTCATCCAGATCGCTTTGTACTTCTTTAAAGCAGACGTTTTTGGGTTTACTGTTCTAGAAGTAGTCAAAAAGTTACTTCAGGATTCTAGTATTTGGTAGGCGAGATATGTGGCCGAAAAATGCAATCCTTCTTTTCCACATTGTATCAATAATGGATTAACTTTCTTTATACACTACTGAATTGGGCAAAAGTATACACTGCCTATTAACTTGATGTTTTTTACTGATAATTGTTCAGAATATTCTTCTATCAAATTTCTGCAATTTGTCAGTTGTTCCTCAGGGTATTTAGTTTGAATATTGTTTTACTTGCATATGTTGGTTCTGGTTTAACGATGGATGAGTAATATCGAAATTTAGCACGTATGGAGAGAGGTTGTTTCTTGTAGGTTGGCCATGTGGTTCTCTGCACTCGCTGTAGTTTTAATGTTTTACTCTCTATTGATGCTCTTTCATTAGCATTCCAGGTAATGATCTCACCTAGATATTTAAACATTTTTCCTACTTTAATTTTTTGATCATTATCGAGTATAATATGGAATGTGACAACTGGGAAGCTGGGCATCAATTCTTTTTTCTCAAACGAAATTTGCAATCCAACTTTTGCCGGTAATCATTCTAGTTGTTCTGTCTGAACCTTTGCTTCATCAGTATTGTTTGCTAACAGCGCCAAATCATTTGCAAATGCAAGACAGTTAAACCAAATCTTTTTGCCAATCTTAACAGGTGGTCTGCATATCTTGTTCTATTCATGCATGATTTTCTCCAGCACACAACTGAACAATAATGGAAGCAATCCATCGCCTTGTCGAAGGCCAGTATGAATTTCAAAAGTTCAGAGAATTCATTTCTGAACCTCACTCTAGCTTTGGTATTTCGAAGGGTGACTGTAACGAGGTTGTCAAGTTTCTGATATAAACCAAATTCTTTAAGAATTGACAGCAGAGATCCACAATGAATAATATCATAGGCTTTTTTAAAATCGACAAATTTGGTCATTAGCTTCTTGTTTCTGACCCTTTGATGTTTCATTATCCCTTTGAGACTAATAATTTTATCAGGACAGCTTCGTCCTGGACGAAAGCCTCCTTGATATTCGCCTAGTTCACCATCATGAATTCTGAAATACAGAACCTTGGAAAATTTTTATAAGTAATATCCAGCAGAGATATACCCCTATAATTATTTGGATCCAATCTATCTCCTTTTTTGTGTAGTGAATGGATTTTTGTAACATTCCATTCCTCTGGTAACTTCTCAGTATTCCAAATGTCAGTAAGGTGTTTGTGTAAGTTATGAATAGTTTGTACATTTGCATATTTCGAAAGTTCTGCCACTAGCTTGTTCTCACTTGCTGCTTTATAACTCCAAAGTGAGTTAATCGCTGTTTGTACTTCATCTGGATGTGGTGGTATAACTCTTTGTAAATGCGTTTTGTTTCTTGGATAGGGGTCAAATTCCAAATGATGTTCAGGTTCTGCACTATTTAGTAACTGTTTGAAATATTTAGCCAATATAATTAAAGTGTCATAATTGTTATGTGCTACCTTTCCGTTAGTATCCTTAATCATAAAGTAGGTGGAGTGTATTTCGACTGGTAGTGTTTGAATGGTTGATAGTAATCTCTCATCTTGTGGTGATTTAAGCATCCTCGATAGATTTTAGCGAGTCCTTATAAAATTGCCTTTTGACCTTTCTAATTTCTTTGGCTGTTGATCGTCTGGCATTTATTAATTCCTCCCTGGAGCTTTGAGTTCTCTTTTGTTGGTCATTTAACCAGGCCTTATGTTTATGTTGAATGGCTACATCACGTTCCTCATTCCACAAAGCATGTTTCTTGCGTTTCTGTACAGGAGCTGCTTCTTCATCCAAGGGTCTTAAACGATTGAGAGTGGTTTCCAGATTGTCACTTTAAGGTATTCTTTATCTCTCGTAATATATCTGATTATTAATAATATAACTAGGGTCATATATTCTCTTTGTATCTAAAAATTTAAATTTATTCATTGCAAAAAATGGAAAACATATTTAATATAAAAATGTAATTTATCCATTATGCAAATATAGAAAAACATTTTTATAATTAATTATTTTGTTGTAAATGGACTCAAAGAACAACAAAAAATTAAAAGTAGAAATTTGTACATCTGATGAGAAGTGCATCTTTTTAATAATTTGGACACTGATCTCTTTATAACAAAAACTTATGGACCAAAATATTCCATTTCTTGATGAGGAAGTTGAAGAGTATAATCAAAAAACCGAGAAAAGGTGATAATTTAAAAATGTGAAAATACAAAAATTCCCAGTTAATATATATATATATATATATATATATATATATATATATATATATATATGTATAGTGTATGCTGTAACAAAATAATATGGATTTATATCAGCATCTCCTTTTAATTGTGTAATGCATATAAAATCACGAAATGGATCATAAGCTTTCAAATAATTATGTAGTGCCTCTAAATTCCACAATTATTATGGAAATATTTCTACCATTTTCAGATCTAATGTATGTAATTTAAAATGATCACATAATTATGAATGATTCATTTGATTATTTTTACAATTAGTTTCAAAAACAACAAAAATAATATTAAGCACATTAAACTGCACTGGATTATAATAATTTGTCATACCTGTCTCAAAATTTTTCATACCACTTAATTGTGCTACCTCATTAGTCTGTAAAAAGAAAGGTATCTTAGGATTTTTCAGTAGAATTTCCCATTGTCTAAGCTCATAAACTGGTTAATATTTAACAAATGGCAGTCGTATTTCTATATTCTCAAGTACAGTTTTATCTTCTTTTTGTAACATATCTTTTATTTTTGCTCAAGAATCATTATAGGTGGCCCATCAAAGAATAACATCATTTCAACTCGAACTCCAAATAAAAATTATGGTTAAATCTTCTTCCCACATTACTTCTCTATAATCTTTAAAAACCTACCAAAAATCTCAAGCAAAAATAGTACTATATTTTTTGCTCCTTATTTTACTACTATGAGTTGTATGTTCTTCCATACAAAATCTGTCAGAATATGACGAATTTAAATGTTATAAAACTGATGATGAAATAAAAGGATATTCTATTCTAGATAAAATATTATTTACTTTCTTGGTATTTACAAAATCAAGATGGTTTTACTACATAGTTTTCAATTATTTTTATTAGATTTTCGATCACCAGTTGGATAATCTGTTCAATCAGCTGTAATAACTTTAAAATTTATGTATAATTCTGCATGATATGGATGTAACCAGCCATCACCAAATATTAATGTTAATTTCTATATCTTTATTAGGAATATGTAGGTAATTTTAAGATTACCATTCACAAGAAAAGAATAAGACTTATAGTCTCAATCTTGATCATTTATAAAGATTAAAATTTATTAATTCGTTTTCAAAAGAACTGTCACACTAGCATCACTGAAATCAATCGAATTAACATTTTCATCACTAACATTAATTTTATACCCTGAATTATTTGTCCACCAATTTCAGTATTATACTTACATTAAGCAAGATTATTAGTTTCTCAGTGAAATTAATCATCATTTTCACAAACATACTTTCAGTTAAATTAAAAGTAACATTAATTAATTCAAATGGTATAATTTGTGGAATATTATTAGTAGTTAATTCTATCACTAGCTAGAATAATTTAATTATTAAATCCTAACACAGTTGCAACACTTTCTTTTACATCCATATACAATTTAGCATGACCTTTTTAAATATATGTAGACTAAATGGCATAAACTGAAATCGTATTTGTTAGTGCATATTTAGATCCTGATGAATTTAGAGAAAAAAATATTAAATGTTGGAATGAGGATCATTTCTTATTTTTTACCATAGCTATGTTAAGAAAAATTAATAATGGAAATTTTGCTAAGCATATGAAGAACCATCATTTTTCAATCTTGATTAAATTACCTCAAGAAAAGGTATTAAACATTTGTTAATATGTTTTAATTTTGATCTTTTTTAAGACTGTATGCTGAAAAGGGAAGAAAATAATTAATGCTTTGATACATAAATATTAGACAGCAAACATAAATGTAATATGTAAACATGAAACATAAAATTGGAACATAGATATTAAATGCAGATATTAAACATAAATGTTAAACAGAAACATTAAACATAAAACTAAATGTTAAACACAAACATAAATGTTAAACATGTTAAACATATACACAAATGTTTGAAAAAATTATTAATGTTTTTTATTGTAACTAAGCATTTGCAAAATAAGTTCCAAAATTACTATTTTTGATTCAGAAATTGTTAAACAAGCTAAATAAATTAGAAAAAAGTTGAACAATTAAAAGAATTTAAAAAGTGGAAAAAAGAACCAAAACAAGATATGAGAAACTTCAAAAAGAAAATCAACCTGTTACTAATGAATTGAGAAAGGTAAAAAAGGAACTGAAGGTTTAGGTGATAATGTGTTAAAAGCAATTGAAGAAAACAGATAAGTTAAAAAGAAATTGTTCCTCATCATAGCAACAACATTTAGAAAAATTTGAAGATATACCACCTAGTGATTATGCATTAAACGAATCACAAATATTAGATGTATTAAATAAATATGAAGAGTATAAAAATCGAAAAGAACCAATTTTTAATTAACACCTGTTGGTATGTTTAAATATATTGGTAATTTATGAGGAAAATTTGATGAAGACAAATTAATTATCAGTGAAATACAATTGGAAGGTATAGATAGATTAATTAATCTTGTAACTATATCATCTGTAGATCTTGTAGTAACTATATGATATAGTAACAATAGGTAACTATATCGTCTATGGATGATATAAGTACAAAATTTGATTCTGTCATGTGATCAGTTCATGCAAATACATTATTTGGTTATGGTGCTCTATACGCTGAAAAGAATCCAAATAAAATCAAATCAAGCAGAGATATAAAATGGAACAATTTGATGAAAGGAACTGAATTGTTTTCCAAAATTTAGACAATCAATTAGAAATTTTTCAGAAAGTGAGAAGACAGGCGAAACAGTAATAAAAAATGCACAGAAAAAACTACTTGAATATGTTTTGATGAATGATGTTAGGGTTTTAATTGATAGATTAATGATAGCTCATGGTGATGAATGAGATGAAAATGAGAATTATTATAATAACGAAAATGTAATTGTATAGAAATGTTAACTAATATGTCAAGGATTGTACCATTATTAATGCAAAAGGTGTTTAATTCGATTTTTAATGTAGTTACCATATACATATTGGAATAAAGGAAAAATGTGGTTAAGAATTAGTTAAGGGGGATGTAATGGATTTTGGTCCAAGAAATTGATTTTAAAAAAATATTATTTTCTTGATGTACACAGTTAAACTATGTTGTGTGTGAATTTTATCATGATAGCAGCTTTAGAAATGCCTTTAAATTGTTAAAATGATTAACTCTGCACTGGTGGCCACTCCCACCTTTCCTGATATTTGGCAAACAGCTTGCTTCAGAGGAATTTTTGTCACTGTGAAGGCTATTTTCTTTCGATATCTTTGGTTCACATCTATATCTCTGGGTGACATCTACAGCTTTGCCCGAAAACTTTCTTGAATGTGGTTTATTTACATTTTGACAATACCAGCACATATTAGTAGGTGGACGGTTGAATTCACAAACCTTAATGTGGAAGTCAAGATTTATGTATAATGGGTTGTGGAAGAACTGTGTTTAGGAAATGGAGGTTTCATGGAAATCGGTTTACCAACAAAAAGAGGAAGCAGCTCAAAACGAAGAATATAAGCTCTCCACTTCAGCATCAAAACTAGGGACAAGAGAATTGTACAGGTGTGTGAATGACATTGATGTGGATTCCACTGGATTCTGAGTTATTCATTTAGATCTCAAATCCAGGCTATGTAGTTTCCATGTTCATGTGTTAGCTGTAAAAATATAGGATGCATAATTGTTGTTGAAGAATTATTATAGGCTTCAGCCTATCATGTTACCAGATTCAGCATTGCTATTGGTTCCTGCTCCTTCTTTTGGATTATATCATGGGGGGAGAGGGGGAACAGATGGGAGAGGGGAGTGAGGGAGGGCTAACAACACCCTCCAGTGGTGGTGTTGTGAACTAGGCTAGCTGGTCTCTGAATCCCGAAGTGAACACAAACAATATTTGATATTCCCACTATTAAATTCGAATTTCCCGCCATGTTTGAATTTCTCCCAAAATTTCAGTTTCCCACCATTTCCAAGGGTGGAGGGGGGGAGACTGGGAGTTCCCTGAGAGGGACCTACATGCTGGCTGGGAACAACCCATGACATCATCAGAGGGTGGGGATAATTAAATGATCAATTAATTTATTTATTGATATCAATTTGATATCAAAATTGCATCAGAACGGTCTTTATCCCACTGCTCACACAGCCTGATGATAAGATTCCTCACAGCCTACCACACCCCGATAAATAGCTGATCAAACTGTTCACTGCAGTGTCTAGCATCTCTACACTCTTCTACACCAGGTAATGTATCGAACAAGAGCTCTGTCACAAGACACTGCGAGCAAGACCACTCTTACCCTCCACTGTACCGAGCGAGGTGGCGCAATGGTCAGCACTCTGGGCTCGCACTGGGGGGTATGACGGCTCAAACCCACGTTCGGCCATCGTGATTTATGTCTTCCGTGATTCCCCTAAATGCCTTCAGGCAAATGCCGGGAAAGTTCCTTTACTTTAAAAATTAATATCCTCCTCCTCCTCCCTCCGCCGTGCGGAGTTACGTCCTCATTTTGTTATTTTCACGCTCCTCTAATCGGGCTGCTACGAAGACCATCACGCCGCGGTGCAGTAGCACGGTCTTTGACTGCTGTCATCAGGTATCGGTAGGAGCGACGCGTGAGTCGGTTTCCCAGCCCTAACCAAATGCGTAGGGGGCATCAGTATTGGCTTCTTCTTGATTTGAGCTTCTTCCATTTTTAATCTGTCATGGCCGTGACTTCCACAACTTCATAGGGACTTACGAAACGTAAGGGAGGGTATGGAATTGAAGTGGAATACTGCGATAGCCGTAAGGGGAGTGAAAGATTATGTTTTCTTACTTGGAAAAGTATGTCAGGTCATAAGAATGGTACAGATATTTCTATTTTCAGAGTCACAGCCGTCAGCAGGGGGTATTTCTGATACTTCGCTCATTGTCGAGTGTCGTCCAACTGAGACCACAATCGTAATATTTAATGGTAAGTATAGCGATCAAATATGTATGTGGCCAGTTTCCTAGGACGATTCTGCCTGGGCGTGGCGCACAGCGGCGGTAGCCTGTGGCGGGAATGATTCACGTTTCCGGCTAATGGCAGGAGCTGTCCGAATGGAAAGGCCTGTTAGGGGTATAGGAATGTACCTGACCTAACTGTATCGTCCTCTGGATGGCTGAATACCGAACTGATACTCAGTATGTGTGGGCAGTCTTCGTGATCGCATGTGTTCTCTGTGGAAATTTGAGAAGATTCAATATGGATGTGTGTTTGCACTGGATCATTATTCTCTCCCATGTCAATTGTCCAGTTGACTGCTGCTGCACATTTCCCGTCTTTATTTGCTTGAGAGAACACCGATTGTGGTGTGCACAGCTAGCAGGTGAAAGACGGGTGGAAGACACATTTGCTGGTTCTCTAGACATGAGAAACACCTTAGTTGACTTTGTTAATTATAAGGATGATTTGGAATCTGTTATACCACCCAAAACGTGGAAACGTGGAAAATTTTTCGGCAGCTTTACTTCGGACATGAAGATTTTTGATGTATACTAAACCCCAGACTTTCACCGAGGCTGGGCGCCTCCCCTCTCTATAACGCCAAGCTCATCTCCAGTGTGCAAGCTGATTATTTCTGAGTGCCCTAGATAAGTTTTTTTTAATCATTTAGGCATCATTTTTCTCTGGCAACTAATCATTCATATTCCACAAATTTGCTAGTACTGAATTGAGTGGATGGCCAAAAGTTAACCTTGCAGGCTGGTCTTAAGGGCCTCAAGGACCGCTGAATTCAGGGCAATGTTGAGCCACCCCAGATCTGTGGGAAATAGACGTTGTAGGTGTTTAGTGGTAATACCAGTGGTCATTCACCCTTCTAGAGAACAACCACACAAAACGGCTAAATGCGTCTAAGACGACTAAGATCTATCATTTTTGGTCCGGGGGCAATGACTCCAAATAGTCAATGAACAACTTTTCCATATGTTTATGTTCCCGCTTAGAACTCTATGAATATTCATATTCACGTCTGCCTCCTTACATTCCGAGCATTCAGCCACTAAAGCCACTAAGTTTCTCATTTCAGAATTCAACATTGGCGACTTCAGGTGCACCTTAATGTTTTGACCGTTCTGTAAGTTCCTAAGTGTACCCCACATAATGGCCGATAGAAATACTGAAAGACTGCTGGTACAAGCTGCTTGGGCGAACAAAGCTTCGGCCAGCTATCGCGGTGGGTACGGTAGCATAATACTCCTCTAATGAGCTGGTATCCATATTCTGAGCCGCCTTTCCTAAACTGCCTCTCTGCGACCCCGGAGATCTCATCATCATGTTTTTCCTGTAAATTTTCGAGCAAGGATGTGATCTCCCTTAGAATTGCAGCATTCAGTAAAACCTGTTCTCCGGTTCACAGTACCTCAGCGACAGTTTGCTTGGTCTCGAACATATGACTTAAGGCGTTAGCCACTTGATTATCAGAGCCTTTTATATGCCTCACTGAAAACTTAAAACACAAACATGCAGGCTGTCTTTCTGGTTTCCCTGGGCCCCGCCCAAACCCTGCTGAGGGCTTGGTTATCGGTCATCAGTATAATGATGATGATGTTTGGTTTTGTTGGGCGCTCAATTGAGCGGTCAGCAGCGCTCATGCAAAAGTCCCAGTTTTTCCCACATTCCAATTTCTTTACTCAGTCCAATTTAGCCACTGTCATGAACGATGATGATGAAATGATGAGGACAACACAAACACCCAGTCCCCGGGCAGAGAAAATCCACAACCCGGCCGGAATTCGAACCCGAGACCCCTTGATACAGAGGCAGAAACTAGACCACGAGCTGCGGACTCACCAGTATGAAACATTTATGCTCGAGAGAGAAGCGAAACTTCTCTAACTCAAATAACATGGTGAGAGCCTCCAATTCATGAAAAGAATATGTCATTTCGTGAACAGACAAGGACCTAGAAGCATAAGCAATAGGCCGACATTCTCCCTCTTGCTTCTGAAACAGAACCCCAGCATTGGACGTCTTAACTAGAAGAACAAACTCCTTTTCAAAATCTAGGATTCCTAGGTCCGGTGGATTTACTGAAAGCCAACTTTAAAGGGTCAAACGTCGTCTGGTGGCTCTCATAGCAGCAAAAAGCTCACCATTCCTACAGAGCTGAATTAACGGCACGGCTAACTGTGCAGACCCGAAGATGAATTGCGCAAGAAATTAAACATCCCCCATAAATCAGGCTATTCCCTTTTTGTCGTTTGAGGGTGGGTAATCATGTATGGATTTCGTTCGCTCTTCGTGGATTGTAATTCCTTGGGCCTAAACCAAGTGTTCCAAATGGATCAAATGGTTCTGAGCACCATGCGACTTAACTTCTGAGGTCATCAGTCACCTAGAACTTAGAACTAATTAAACCTAGCTAACCTAAGGACATCACACACATCCATGCCCGAGGTAGGATTCTAACCTGCGACCGTAGCGGTCGCTCGGTTCCAGACTGTAGCGCCTAGAACCGCATTGCGACTCCGGCCGGCCAAATGTCCCAGGAAAGAAATTTCCGGATAGACTAAATCAAACTAAGAAGGCTTTACCATAGGCGCTCCAAAACCGGTCCTAAGTGTCTAAGGTGCCCTGAAGAAGTTCGGCTGTAAACGACAACTTCGACCAAATAGTTATAAACACACAGAAATTTTGTCTCCCAAGATGGAATGCAGTAAGCAGGATAGCACGGCAGCACCCACTGCCAAGTCAAATGGGACTCTGGTAAATTAGAACAGATTGCAAACAGTACGGAAGGCTGTTAGGGGCTTAGATTTTTCGATGAGTCGTATTCGATAATAGGCCTCATTCAAATCTAGTACTGTCAATAATGCGCTCGCACGAACCATGTAAAGCAGTCGTGGAGATTCAGTAAAGGGAATGAGTTCAGCACAGCCTTCTAGTGCTCCTTCAACTCACGTAGCTTTGGTGGAGACAGATGGTAAGACGACTGCCGTACTGGCAACTGATCCCTTCATTGAATGTTATATTCATATTCGATATTGTTAGTGACGCCCAACAAATCTGTCAAAATATTAAGGAACTCATCCATCAAATTTATCGTTTTATGAGCTACCTGTGGCTTTAAGATGGTCTGATTGGAATTGTTTGCTCGACGCTTCCCACTGAGACGAATCTACCGGCCGCTTATGCTTGCACAATAAATTTGAAGAAAAAAGTTTTTCCGGCGTAATCGAAAACATATTACATCTTGACTATAAAGTCACAACCCATAATAAGACTTGAAGACAGGCCCATAACTACCAGGAATTCTAACCGTCAAGATAAATCCAGAATTTTTACTTGCACCCGTATCTTGCCTTGCAACGGCAAACTTTCCCACTCACCGTACGACATTTATGATTAACGGATTGCAAGAAAGGGAATTTACAAATGGACCTATGTCTTTGTTATCAATGATAATACATTAAGGAACAACTACTCCCCGAATCCAGTAAACTACAGACCGATTCGTGATTGATTGTCGTGCAACTGAAGGGATATTCTCGCTTCAGCCCCATAACATTATTACAACCCTTTGACGGCCCACCGCTTCGCCAATACCGTCAGCTTTTGTTAAGATTATTTTGCCGAAATTTACAATCGCGAACCGCCTAATTACATCTATAACAATTACCGGCGCGAAAAGAACCTTACCTGTATTGTTCCGCTCCTAGATACACTGGACTTTTCTCTACAGATTCGTCCTCTTTCCGTCATGAAAGATGAAACTTTCCAAAGTGGGTACTAACGGATCAAGTTCTGCAAAATGTTTAGGCTTTGCCGCGAAAATCACCCGCCAGCGGCCCTAAAGGCGCATGCCATCCGAATTATCTTCAACAATGTCACTTTCTGTAGTTTCTAAACATAACGCCAGCGTAGCTTCTCGAGTATTCTCCACGTAATGAGCAAAACTTTCCTTTCCTCCTCTAACCTGCTTGTTAACTCATTCTTGTTTTTGCTGGAGAGATTTTGATGAACAATTGTCCTACGCAGTTCCTACAGGATCCTTGCTCGTGAATAATTTGCTCAACTAGCCCACTAAATCTACCAGTGCCGAGAGGATTAATCACCTAAAATATCGAAAGGTGGGAAAATTGCAGGTCATCAACTTGACGGTGTAACCTAACCGTTCACGCCAAAACTGAACCATCTCCATATTCGACTCAATTGACAAAACTTCTATTGCCTGTGGTGTCCTAGCAATCGAGTTGGGAAGTTTGTTAAAGCAACGCCATACTCCACATTACCTCCTGTCGCCACAGCCTTATGCTCTACATTTACATTAACACCGTCTTCCGATCCTTCCATTGGCCAAGATCTGAATCCCCATCAGTTTCCTCCACATTTTTTTAGGACTGAAATTTGCTCCCTACCTGTATTAATCCGAAACAAATCTTCCACACGATTAACCAAGTGGCTTAACTGAGCTTAAATAAGCAATGTTTGTTCACGGGAAGGGCAGCTATCCTGTAACAACTCAATACCAGCTTCCACCGCGGTGAGGTATTCGAAGCAGAGGTTAGCAGCCGAACCTGTCTCACTTACATCCTATTTACTCAGCTGTAACGGGCAATCCAAAGCGCCCCACAAAATCTGTGGAAGTTCCGTCAAGCTTCCCTCAGTGATTTGGTCCCTCACTTAGGATTGGAGAAATTTCTTTTTTAAATGTGAGATGCCCGTCAATTTTCGGGTAGCTATGCTTGACATTAGAATAATCTGTAACACTACACAGAGAACGATACTAAGAAATAAATCTCAACTAACCTAATTTCATAAGTTTGCCAAATTTCGTCTGTGTTTCCTGATACACAACCACTTTCTTACTACCAATGATATAGTGACAGATCTTTACCATGGTAGCAACTGCATGGAGTACTGGAGCGGTAGGAACTGGGCACCAGCAGAGTAAGATTGGTTAGTATAGCTCAGTGTCAGTTAGACCGTCAGTGAGAGAGCATCTCGAGTTCCTGCTGCTAATATGGCGAGTACACCGTTCGTTTGTTACATATTTTTACGAGCTTCAAACAGGAGTGACTTCAGTAATGGATGGGAACTGTGATTTCTGTGTACAGATGTGAGCTGAGCTGGTGACCCTTCGCTCACAGCTTCGGGTGGTGTTGGCTTCCGTCGCACAGGCACGTCGAGCACGTCCCATGTGTCCCCCAATCGGTCCAGTGCTGTGGCCGCCCCGTTTACTGCCTGCACTGAGGTTGACCTCTCACCCGTGGTCGATTGGGAGAGCATACCAAAGTCTGGCAGCCAGCGAAAGACTTTCCAAGGCGCCGATCGTAGGACCTCTCCAGTTCGTTTGACGAATAGGTTTCAGGCGTTATCTGTGGCTGATGAAGTCTCTGAACCGGATGCAGTCGTTCTGAATTCCTAGCAAGACCAACTGCCAAGAAGAGAAACATACACTATGTGATAAAAAGTATCAGAACATACCCAAAAACATACGTTTTTCGTGTTAGGTGCATTGTGCTGCCACCTACTGCCAGGTACTTCATATCAGCGACCTTAGTAGTCATTAGACATCGTGAGAGGGCAGAATGGGGCACTCCGTGGAACTCATGGACTTCGAACGTGGTCAGGTGACTGTGTCATACGTCTTTACGCGAGATTTCCACACTCCTAAACATCCTTAGGTCCACTGTTTCCGTTTTGATAGTGAAGGGGCACGTACAACACAAAAGCGTACAGGCCGACATCACCTGTTGACTGACAGAGACCGTCGACAATTGAAGAGGGACCTGACGTGTAATAGGCAGACATCTATCCTGACCATCACACGGGAATTTCGAACTGCATCAGGATTCACTGCAAGTACTATGACAGTTAGGCAGGAGGTGAGAAAACGGATTTCATGGTCGAGTGGCTGCTCATATGCCACGCGCCTCGCTTGGTGTAAAGAGCGTAAACATTGGACGACTGAACACTGGAAAAACGTTATGTGGAGTGACGAATCACGGTACACAATGCAGCGATCCGATGGCAGGGTGTGGGTAAGGCGAGTGCCCGGTGAAAGTCATCTGCCAGCGTGTGTAGTGCCAACAGTAAAATTCGAAGGCTTTTGGTGCTATGGTGCGGTAGTGTTTTTCATGGAGGGGGCTTGCACCCCTTGTTGTTTTGCGGGGCACTATCACAGCACAGGCCTACATTGATGTTTTAAGCACCTTCTTGTTTCCCACTGTTGAAGAGCAATTCGGGGATGGCGATTGCATCTTTCATCACGATCGAGCACCTTTTCATTATGCACAGCTTGTGGCGGAGTGGTTACACGATAATAACACCCCTGGAATGGACTGGCTTGCACAGAGTCCTGACCTGAATCCTATAGAATACCTTTGGGATGTTTTGGAACGCCGACTTCGTGCCAGGCCTCACCGACCGACATCGATACCTCCCCTCAGTGCAGCACTCCGTGAAGAATGGACTGGCGTTCCCGAAGAAACCTTCCGGCGCCTAATTGAACGTATGTCTGAGGAAGTGTAAGCTGTCATCAAGGCTAAGGGTGGACCAACACCATATTGAATTCCAGCATTACCGATGGAGGGCGCCACAAACTTGTAAGTCATTTTCAGCCAGGTCTCCGGTAACTTTTGATCACATAGTGTAGAAGTAGATATTCTCGGTGTAGCAAAGCATCTTAAATCACTTAATAAAGGCACGGCCTCTCGCCCAGATTGTATACCAGTCAGGTTCCTTTCAGAGTACGCTGATAAAATAGGTCCATATTTAGCAATTATATACTATCGCTCGCTCTGAGGAAGATCCGTACCTAAGGACTGGACAGTTGCTCAAGTCACACTAATTCCCAAAAAGGGAAATAGAAGTTATCCTCTGAATTGCAGGCCCATATCAATAGCGTCGGTTTGCAGTAGGGTTTTGGAATATTTACTATGTTCGAACATTATGAATTACATCGAAGAAAACAATTTATTGACACATAGTCAGCACGGATTTAGAAAATATCGTTCTTGTGAAACACAACTAGTTCTTTATACTCATGAAGTAATGTGTGGTATCGTTATGGGATGTCAAATTGATTCCATATTTTTAGATTTCCATAAGGCTTTCGATACCGTTCCTCACAAGCGTCTTCTAACAAAACTACGTAACTATGGTTGTGCTACTGGATTCGTGATTTCCTGTCTAAAAGGTCACAGTTCGTAGTAATAGACGGAAAGTCATTGAGTGAAACAGAAGTAATATCCGGCGTTCCCCAATGAAGTGTTACAGGCCCTCTATTGTTCCTAATCTATATTAACGACATAGGAGAAAATCTGAAGAGCCCTCTCACATTTTTTGCAGATGATACTGTCATCTACCCTCTTGTAAAGTCATCAGATGACCAAAACGAATTGCAAAATGATTTAGATAAGATATCTGTATGGTGCGAAAAGTGGCAATTGACCCTGAATAAAGAAAACTGTGAAGCTAATCAAGTGAGTACTAAAAGAAATCAGCTAAATTTCGATTACGCAATAAGTCACACAAACCTGAAGGCTGTAAATTCAATTAAATACTTAGGGATTACAATTACAAATAACCTGAATTGGAACGATCTTATAGATAATAGAGCAAACCAAAGACTGGAATTCATTGGCAGAACACTTAGAAGATGCAACAGGTCTACTAAAGAAACTGCTTACACCACGCTCGGTCACCCTATCCTGGAGTATTGCTGTGCGGTGTGGGATCCACATGAGGTGGGACTGACGGATGACATGGAAAAAGTTCAAAGAAGGTCACTCGTTCTGTAATATCCGGAAGTAGGGGAGATAAATCCACAGACATGATACGTGAATTGGAGTGGCAATAATTAAAACAAAGGAGTTTTCCCTTGCGATGGGATCTTCTCATGAAATTTAAATCACCATTTTTCTCCTGTGACTGCGAAAACATTCTGTTGGCACCCCCCTTCATAGGGATCATCACGATAAAATAAATCAGAGCTCGCACAGAACAAATGAAGTGCTCGTTTTTCCCAGGCGCCGTTCGAGAGTGGAACGGTAGAGGGTCAGCATGAAGGTGGTTCATTAAACACTCTGCCAGACGCTTTATTGTGAATAGCAGAGTAATCACGTAGATGTTGATGTAGATGAATAATTGCTTTTATTTTCCGAAGGTCTCCACAAAGGAAATTTGGCACAATCTTCTAAAACACAATTTTCAATTAATGTAATAGTTTAAACAAAGCACTCTGAACCATCCATCAACTGAAAATAAATAAAAAGTTATTGTAGAGATCTTGACCTCTAAGATTACATCTTGGCCTAACGAATTTCAATTAGCAAAGCAGTTTTAAAATCAATAAAAGAGTAAGATGACAAAGTTCAGTCACAACTTTAATACTTGGTTACTGACAAGAAATAATGACGGACAGATTTCAAAACAAATAACAATTCATCATCAGCTTCTTTGTAGCGAGGGCATCCGGTCAACCCACCAAGTAAATTCTCGGCTCCGCATAGGTAGTGTGTATGCATTTCAAGTTACGAAAACCACTAGCGCCAATGGGCCACTTGAGTATAACATACAGAAATGAAATTTACACACATGCCATACACTTAAACACATAAGAAGTATAAGCACTCAATGGACATTACAGCGTAAAATGCGCGCCAAGGACAATTACTCGTTTAAGCTGTACTTGGCGGTACACTAGGTTTAACAATCCGAAGGCACAAATATCATTTTAGGTAACACCAGTGCCTAGCTGGCTCGTATTAGAGGGACCGGAAAAGAGATATACATCTACATAGATACTCCTCAAGCTACCGTAAGGCGCTTGGCAGAGTGTACCCTGTACTACTACTTCTCATTGCGCCTCCTGTTCTACTTGCAAATAGAGCGACGGAAATACGACTGTCCGTACGTCTCCGTATGATCCCCAATTTCTCGTATCTTAACTTCGTGGTCCTTACAAGCGATGTATGTTGGGGGCAGCAGAATCGTCCGACAGTCAGCTTAATGCCGGTTCTCTAAATTTTCTCAATAGTGTTTCCCGGAAAGAACGCCGCCTTCCCTCCAGGGTTTCCCATTTGAGTTCCCGATGCATCTCCGTAACACGTTTTGTTCGAAGCTACCAGTCTCAAATCTAGCAGTTCTCCTCTGAATTGCTTCGATATCTTCCTTGAATCCGACCTGGTACGGATCCCTAAAACTTGAGCAGCACTCAAGAATAGGTCGCACTAGTGTCCTATATGCGGTCTCCTTTACAGGTGGTCCACTCTTTCCTAAAATTCTCCCAATGAATGGAAGCCGACCATTTGCCTTCCCTACGACAGTTTTCACATGCTCATTCCACCTCATATCGCTTTGCAGCGTTACGCCCAAAAATTTAAACTACTTTACTATGTCAAGCTGGACACTAGTAATACTGTATTAGAAAATTACAGGTTTGTTCTTCCTACTCATCCGCATTAGCGTACATTATCCCACATTTAGGGCTAGCTGCCTTTCGTCACACCAACTGAAAATTTTATCTAAGTCGTCTTGTATCTTCCTAGTCACTCAAATTTGACACCTTACCGTACACCACGCAATCATCATCAAACAACCGCAGACCGCTGCCCACCGTGTCCGCCAAATCATTTATGTATATACAGAACATCGGCGGTCCTATCATACTTCCCTAGGGCACTCCTGACGATATGCTGATGAGCACTCGCCGTCAAGGACAACATACTGGCTTCTATTATTTAAGAAGTCTTCCAGCCACTCACATATCTGTGAACTTATTCCATATGCTAGTACCTTTGTCAACAGCATGCAATGGGGCACCGTGTCAAATGATTTCTAGCAATCTAGAAATATGGAATCTGTCTGTTGCCCTTCATCCATAGTGCTCAGTATATTATGTGAGAAAAGGGCGAGTTGAGTTTCGCACGAGCGATGCTTGCTAAAACCATGCTGATTCGTGGACATAAGCTTCTCAGCCTCAAGAAAGTTTATTATATTCGAACTGAGGGTGTGTTCATGGATTCTGCGGCAAACAGAAGTTAGGGATATTGGTCTGTAATTTTGCGGGTCCGTTCTTTAACCTTTCTTATATACTGGAGTCATATGCGTTTTTTTCTAGTCGCTTGGGACTTTGGGCTGGGCGAGAGATTCACGATAAATGCAGGCTAGATAAGGGAGCAGTGCCGTAGAGTACTCTTTGCAAAATTGAACTGGGATTCCAATCCGGAGTTCGTGATTTATTTGTTTTCAAATCTTTAAGTTGTTTCTCTACGCCAGGTATGCTTATTTCTAGGTCGTCCATACGGGAGTCTGTCCGATGGCCAAATGACAGTATGTTTGTACGGTTCTCGTGCGTGAACGATTTCTTGAACGTGAAATTTAAAACGTCCGCTTTCGTTTTGCTATCTTCAACTGCCACGCCAGACTGATCAACAAGGGACTGAATGGAAGCCTTAGACCCGCTTAGCGATTTTACATACGATCAGAATTTACTCAGGTCCTCTGCCAGATCTTTTGCTAAGGTGTGACGGTTGTAGTTGTTGTATGCTTCTCGCATAGATCTTTTCACAGACGCACGAATCTCTCCTAACCTTCGCTTGTCGGCGTTTGTGAGTCCCCTTTTGAACCGAGAGTGCAATAGCCTCTGCTTCCTCAGAATATTACGAATTTTGTTATTAAACCATGGTGAGTCTCTTCCAATCTTTATCCACTTACTAGGAACGTAGCTCTCCAGACCACGATTTACAATCTGCTTAAACTTTGCCCATAATTCCTCTACATCCATCTTACTGGTACTAAGTGATGCCAGTTCACTGTCTAAGTAAGATTTTAATAACCACTTATCTGATCTATCTGGCAGAAACACTCTCCTAGCCTTCTTGATTGATTTATTAACTTTCGTAATCATAGTTGCTATAATGACATCATGATCGCTAATCCCCGTTTCTATACTGACATTGTCCATAAGGCCCAGTCTATTTGTAGCTACGAGGTCTAAGATATTTCTATTGCGTGTGGGCTGCCGAGCTAGCTGCTCAAGACAATTTTCAGAAAACGTGTTCAAAAGTATTTCGCACGACTGTCTGTCTGTAGCCCCCACAACGAATGCATAGACATTCCAGTCTATACTCGGCAGGTTGAAGTCGCCTCCAACTAGTATTGCACGATCTGAGTATTTACGCGCTATTGACCGTAAATTCCTTCGAATGACTCTAGAACTGTCACAGCGGAATCGGGTGGCCGGTAAAAACTTCCAACAATTAACTTGGTTCCACCTAGACCTGTTACACGCTATCAGATAACTTTACCGTCACACTCAACTTCGACCTCACTAGAGACAATATTTTTGTCAACTTCAATGAAAACTCCCCCTCCTATGGCCTCTAATCTGTCTTCCCGGTATACGTTCCACGACTCGCTAAACATGTCAGAGTTTTCCACTTCGGGTTTCAGCCAACTCTCAGTCCCAAGAATAATCTGAGCGCGAGAGGGCAGTAAATTCTGGAACTTTACTGCGAATACTTCAACAGTTTACTGATAAAATTGTGACAGTCGAATTGTCTATTCTGAACGTCTTTTGACTTCCCTTGCAGTGAACCGACTGGTGAGTGTTCATCAGAGCACCTGAAACTACGATCTAGCCTAAAAACTCTTATGTGCATTCCACATTTACTCTGGTACCCTAGTAGCTGCTTCCTTTGTGTAGTGCACAGCTGTCCTATCAAGGGGATTTCTACAAATCCCCACACAATAATGCAGGTCCAGAAATGTGCAGCCAACTGCGTCACAGAGTCCACGAAGCCTTTCGTTGAGACCCTCCACTCACCTCCACTCGCCTCCACTCGCCTCCAAACCAAAGGACCCCGATCAGCTCTTGGAACGATGCTGAAAATTGTGAGCTCTGCTTGCATCTAGCGGGCGAGGCCAGCCCCCTGTAAGAACTGAGGATCGCCTCAGAATCCATGCGACAGACGTTGTAGGTGCCGACGTAAGCCACAACTTGCAGACTACTTCACCCTGCACGCTCGATAGCCTCCACATCTCGGATGAGGTCCCCGGCAGACATACCGAGTGCACATTGGCTTTCTTTCCAGTCCCGAACGCTATCTGCCTAAGGGGTTCCATAACGCGCCTAACATTGGAGCTCCCAATAACCAGTAAACACCTCCACCCCTGTGTGTCTGCTCGGGTCCTGCTGAAGAAGCGGCCACCTGTCCACTCACAGGGTGAATGAGCGAGGACAGGTGGCGAGTCTCCACATTGGCCCTCCTCCTCGAGCGACACGAACTGGCTACTACCCGCCACTCACCCTGCTGTGAGGACGGATCCACCGCGTCGTGTACACTAGGAGGTGCCTCAGTTAACATGATAAATGGTTAACGAGTTTTTATTTTTAATCTATGATGTAATCACCCTAGTTATCTATAAATTTTCGCCATCTATTGTGCAAATTTTCAATTTCGGATTAATAAAATCAATTGATTTTGAGCAAAATATCTAGAGATGGCATTTTGGACATCATCCACATTTTCAAATTTTTTACCACTTAGAAAATGTTGTAGCCATCGATATAAATGGAAATCCGGTGGGGCAATACTAGGCGAGTGTGGTGGGTGAGGCAATACCTACCACCCCAACTCATTAATTTTTTCAGGATTCGACATGCGCCGTGCGATCTTGCATTATCGTGTTGCAGAATGACGCCTTTTCTGTTGACCGTTGCTGGACACATTTCAATCAAAGATTGATTTACTTGATCGAGTTGTTAACAATAAAGGCCTGCATTCACAGTTTGTCCAGGTTTCAGCATTTTAAAATGGACGACCCCGCGAATAATCCACCAAATACACAGAAACGCTTTTTTGAGGTGTAAACATGGCTTAGTTGAACTTCGTGGCGAGTCGTTCGGGGAGAGCCACTGTCTATTGCGTTTTGGATTATCATAGAGGGCCCATGTTTCATACCTAGTCATCAAGCGATCAAAAAACGCTTCAGTATTCTACCCCTAAAGAAATAAATAGTAAGTGGTGGATCGGTTAGTTTTGCTTGTCTTTGCCTATCTGCTGCAAATGCTCTTGAATAGTCGACCATGGTTGATTAAGAGTGTGTGTCAGTTTATCGATTGTCAGACACGGATTTTCTTCGACTTCCGCCCTTAACATGTCATTTATAAAGTTCATAGTCTTCCTGACTGGTACTAATCGGAAAGATCAAAATTACTGTATCTGAACTTAGAGAACCACCTCTGGCATTTACAAACGTCTGATGCACTTGGATAATCATTGCAAATGATTTTTAGTAGTAAGTGTTGCGTAATTACACTTACGAAAGTCAAAAAGCATACGATGCTTCACATATATCTCTTATGGTGTTTGGCTGGCCATTTCACCATTAATTGCAAAAAGACAGTTCAGATTTAATCGCTTCCGAGCAAACAAGTCACTCTAAGTCTAAAATGTCTTTGACACTAGTTTTAAGTATGAAACGAACTGATAAATGACAAACGAATATCGACATACGTAGGAACGACGTTACTTTCCGGTCAGCTTAATACTTTACATTAACAGACTTCTGAAAACTAAACAGAATACAAACTGCTTCACTACAAGAAAAGCCACTTAAAACGATGTGCAACATAAATACATCTAATATCGCCAAAGCCAGGCCACGGTCAGTAGCAGCAAAACAGGTTTCCCACAGAGCAAAACACACTGGCACAGATTAAAAATCAAACCTCATTAGATCCAACACAATCCCTCTGTGCACATGAGATGCCCGTAAATCGTCGACGAATATGCCTCAGCAAACTGCAGCTAAGCTTAAACCTCAGCTTTCAGAAATCTTCAGTAAAAACCACGCTACACGCTGCCGGGCGACGTTGCTCGATAATATTGTTCCTCGTGGTGCAGCACATACCGATAAGAAGCCGGCCAAACCGTTCAGTGCCCGCATCTCGTGGTCGTGCGGTAGCGTTCTCGCTTCCCACGCCCGGGTTCCCGGGTTCGATTCCCGGCGGGGTCAGGGACTTTCTCGGCCTCGTGATGGCTGGGTGTTGTGTGCTGTCCTTAGGTTAGTTAGGTTTAAGTAGTTCTAAGTTCTAGGGGACTGATGACCATAGATGTTAAGTCCCATAGTGCTCAGAGCCATTTGAACCATTTGAAACCCTTCAGTGCAATGTGTGACGCCTCTGCGCTCTTCCTCACCAGGCAGCGTACCAAACAAGAGCTCTAGTGCAACACATAGCGAGCAACACCCCTCTCTCACTCAACCGTATGGCGTTACATTTTCGCTTTTTTTTCCTTCGCGCGCCTCCTGTCTGGTCGTGGCGAAGAGAATCACGCTGCGGTGCAGGAACAAGGTCTCTGAGCGCTCTAATCAGGTATTGACAGGAGCCGTCACATGGCATATAATTCTCACGCTTATGTGATGATTCATAATAATTGATGAATAAACTCACTTCGTGTTTAAAGTATCTTCAGATAATTTATCGCTCCTTGTAATACACAATCTCTCATCCCAAATCTATACTATGAGACCCCAAAGTACAAGTGTGAATCTTGCTCTTAGATATAGTTTGAATCAACGAAAGAGTGTTTTTGAGTAAGGCAGTAGAAAAGGAATCAGGAAACATTGCACTACTCATAACGTAATCTTCGTTCCCCCAATAAGCCTATCAAGAAATCAGAAGGCTCTCATCCTAGTTATCCATTATGCAGGAATAATAATAATTATAAGTTTTCTTATTAGGCTGGTTCTGTTGTTTGTAAGAAACATATCAGATGGTCATGTAGGGCTAAGAATATGACGCGCATGAGCGAAATCTGGGTGCCCTCAGGTGGCTCTAAGTCACGACATCAAATTACGACAATTAGAACTGATCAAAATACAGCCGTTTCAGAGTATGGTCAACAAAGAAGGAGAACAAGAAACTCTTAATTATATTTTAGAAATGAATAAATGATTTTTATGTATTTACGGTTAGGAGGTTAGCATTTACAGTTAGGAGGTTAGCATTTTAATTCGCTGAGCAAAACATAATACCATTTCATTTTTATACTAATAATCAGACCGCGGACCTTTACGCTAAAACCAATTCTTTCCTTAATTCTCAGTTGCAAATAAACTTATACTTATGCGTTTCATGACTAATTAAACTCGAAGCCGCTAATTTTATTGCATCTAAAACAGCGTATTTCGACATTAACGCCTATTTTTGCCAATTTTAGCTTATCCTAAACGGCACCTCTTTCTTTAATGTAACATAAAAGTATTGTATTTTCAAAAGATGAGAACTGCTTACAAGAATCGAAGGTGGGAGAACTGTAGGTTATAGAATCCTGGACAGCTGCCTATTTCTACAGAGAAAGCTGTTCATAGACCGTGAAATGACCTCATATGAAAGAAAACCATATATGCAAGGGGAGAGTTTAAGATTCCTATCCATTATAGTAAAGAAACCTCACCGCTCTCCTTTGTTACACATGGACTCTCACTGAAGGAAATCGAGGCCATTGCCGAATTTTTGTCATCCAACCACCAAACTAAACTAGAACGTAGTGTACTAATGGAAATATAAAAGCCGGCCGGAGTGGCCGAGCGGTTATAGGCGCTACAGTCTGGAACCGCACGACCGCTACGGTCGCAGGTTCGAATCCTGCCTCGGGCATAGATGTGTGTGATGTCCTTAGGTTAGTTAGGTTTAAGTAGTTCTAAGTTATAGGGGACTTATGACCACAGCAGTTGAGTCCCATAGAGCTCAGAGCCATTTGAATTTTTGATGTATAAAGTGTAACATGTTCATCGCTCAAAATCTATTCCAGTTTCAGTGCGCGAGTAATTAGACAGAAGTAAATGCCGAAAACAGATAGTTCAAAGTCTAGTCGTATAAGACTGTGGCTGCCAGAGTTTCCGCTGTATACGACGGACGGAGAAACTATGTTCTGCCACGCATGCAATAAAGAGGTCAGTTTTTGTGTTTTTCTGCTTCTTAGTTTTTCCTGCCACTCCGGAATTGCGAATTTATTCTCACATCTTTCGACACCAGAGCATTTGTCAAGCAGATTATTTTGTTCAAACATGGTTCAAATGGCTCTGAGCACTATGGGAGTTAACATCTGAGGTCATCAGTCCCCTAGGACTTAGAACTACTTAAACCTAACTAACCTAAGGACGTCACACACATCCATGCCCGAGGCAGGATTGGAACCTGCGACCGTAGCGGTCACGCGGTTCCAAACTGAAGCGCCTAGAACCGCACGGCCACTCCGACCGGCGATTATTTTGTAAATATTGTTTAAAATTGTACTAATAGACATCAGGACTCAGTTGTTCACTATTATTATAACTTTAAATTGCTGAGTTCAGCTTTGACATAAAGAAAAAGTAAGCCGTGTGAAAATATCATACCTCCTGGACAAAGCATAAATGATTTTAAGATAGCACACCAAGTCTTGTTGTTTTTAATGTTTTGAGTTGTATAAAAAAAGTCTCTTCAGTGACAGTATAGTTGGAAAACTAAAATTGCTACTTTTTCTTGTATGTTTTTTATTTTGCTAAAATTAAGTACTAGTGTTCCTTAACAATACAAAATGCCTTTTATACACACTTCTAAATAGCATATTGTTTCTTTTTTGTATTAGGTTTCGACTGATAAACGTCCCACTTAACTCAGCATGCAGGCCGGCCGGAGTGGCCGAGCGGTTCTAGGCGCTACAGTCTGTAACCGCGCGATCGATACGGTCGCAGGTTCGAATCCTGCCTCGGGCATGGGTGTGTGTCATGTCCTTAGGTTAGTTATGTTTAAGTAGTTCTAAGTTCTAGGGGACTGATGACCTCAGAAGTTAAGTCCCATAGTACTCAGAGCCAGTTTTTTCAGCATGCAGATGGACGTAACATAAGGATATGTTAAACGAAAATAAGAATTGAAGTAGACGCTTTTAACAAAGACATCTGATAAATCCACCAAAAAGAACTAATTCTGGAGTGATCTGTGTCATACATCTGTGGCAGCAAACATCCTTTTTCGAAAATTAGAAAATACTATTTTTAAGATTTCTTGAGAAGCACCGCCACCAGTCAGTTACTGCAGAGACAGCGTTATATAAATATTATGTGGATTCATCTTACGCTGTTGCATTGCACAGAATCCGAGGAGATGTTAGAGAGTATTGCATATGGATTTCTGTTGATGAAGCTGCTGAGAGTGTTGGCGGATAATTGCAAATCTGACTGTTGGCAAGTTAGATCCAGATGCACCGTCCCGCACTTATTTGATTTGTACAAAACAACTCCCAAAAAATAACCATCAAACAGTTGCACACTTTGCCAACAGTGGGCTGAAGCTGCTGTAACAAAATGGGGTGCATGAAGACAAGGTGCTCCGGGCCTTAACAGATGCCGATGCATATATGGTTGCAGCGTTTCATTTGCTTCGAATATTCTACCCTTTGATGCTGCATGTACCTTGTGTAGCATATGCTACCAATTGTATAGCAGGGCAAGTAAGTCCAGAACTTACTAATGTGAATAAATTAATTACCATGTTAAAGAAAGTTTTTGTTAAGAAGCCGTAAAGGATACAGGCGTTTAAAGGACGATTGCCAGATGTCCCCTTGCCACCTGAACCTGTTGTCACCCGCTGGAGCACTTGGTTAGCAGCAGCAGAAAACTGCAGTAAGCATCTCACAGCAGTTCAGAAAGGTAATTGTAACTCTAGAGAAGAATGCCGCCTCTTTAACTTCAGAGAAGCAATTACCCAAAGAGCCCTCAATCCAACGGGACTTGGCTTATATTAGAGCCAACTACTCGTTTATAGCAAGAGTTATTTCTGAATTAGAAGATTCAGAGAGACCTATCTACGAGAACATTTCTTTACTGGAGAAAATTAAAAAGAAAAGTAATGAAGCACCAGGTGAAGTAGGAGAAAAAGTACGGGCAAAAATGCAAAAGGTTTTGCAGAACACCAGCCTCAAGGACTTGTGGGCATCAGCATACATATTTAATGCAGCTTCCTGAGAGCAGCATTCCTATCCACCATGTGCCGAAAGTGACATGTGCTTCTGTTACATTCGTTGATGTAGAACGCTCTTTTTAGGGATATAAATTAATACTGACCGACAAGTGCCATAGTTTTTCTCTGTAGAACCTAGAAAAGGTTTTAGTTATTTACTGTGAAGCTAACTATGGTTCAAATGGCTCTGAGCACTATGGGACTTAACATCGGAGGTCATCAGTCCCCTAGAACTTAGAACTACTTAAACATAACTAACCTAAGGACATCACACACATCCATGCCCGAGGCAGGATTCGAACCTGCGACCGTAGCAGTCGCGCGGTTCCGGACTGAAGCGCCTAGAACCACTAGGCCACCAGGACCGGCAAGCTAACTATGGTCTGAATGTTTAAAACCACTGGTTTAACAAACATTTATTAAATTATACAGGGTGAGTCACTAACTAACTATTGCCACCAAGAATAACTCCGAAAGTTACACACCATTGCATTCGTCTCGATAGCCGCTATCAGAAAATAAATACCAAATTATAGCATCCCATTAAAAAAAACAAACTTGACCTTCACATCACTGACGCGACTCCACCTAGCAACAAAAAACCACCGTCATATAATGGCCGACGTTGTCCCATGCAACATTTGTCCCACAAACATTTCAGCTACTATCATAGGTGGCAATAGTTAGTGACTCACCCGGTATATTACACGTATTTCAACATACGGCTGTAGGCGTTTAATACCATATTTTTATCTTGGGAAAACTAAAAACTTTGGGAACAGTTTGGACATTAAAGTAGCATAATGTTTGCATTTCCAGGGGCAGATGTGGACTCTGACCACAATCTATTGGTAATGAACTGTAGGTTAAATCTGAAGAAACTGCAAAAAGGTGGGAATTTAAGGAGATGGGGCCTGGATAAACTGAAAGAACGAGAGGTTATAGAGAGTTTCAGAGAGAGCATTAGAGAACGATTGAGAAGCATGGGGGACAGAAATACAGTAGAAGATGAATGGGTAGCTTTGAGAGATGAAGTAGTGAAGGTAGCAGAGGATCAAGTAGGTAAAAAGACGAGGGCTAGAAGAAATCCTTGGGTAACAAAAGAAATATTGAATTTAACTGATGAAAGGAGAAAATATAAAAATGCAGTAAATGAAGCAAACAAAAAGGAGTACAAACGTCTCAAAAATGAGACCGACAGGAAGTGCAAAATGGCTAAGCGGGGATGGCTAGAGGACAAATGTAAGGATGTAGAGGAGTATATCACTAGGGGTAGGATAGATACTGTCTACAGAATAATTAAAGAGACCTTTGGAGAAAAGAGAACGACTTGTATGAATATCAAGAGCTCAGACGGAAACCCAGTTCTAAGCAAAGAAGGGAAAGCAGAAAGGTGGAAGAAGTGTATATAGGGTCTATACAAGGGCGATGTACTTGAGGACAATATTATGGAAATACAGAAGGACGTAGACGAAGATGAAATGAGAGATATGATACTGCGTGAAGAGTTTGACAGAGCACTGGAAGGCCTAACTCGAAAAAAGGTCCTGGGAGTAGGCAACATTCCACTACAACTACTGATACCTTGGGAGAGCCAGCCCCGACAAAACTCTACCATCTGGTGAACAAGATGTATGAGACAGGCGAAATTCCCTCAGACTTCAAGAAGAATATAATAATTCCAATCCCAAAGAAAGCAGGTGCTGACAGATGTGAAAATTAACGAACTGTCAGTTTAATAAGCCACGGCTGCAAAGTAGTAACACGAGTTCTTCACAGACGAATGGAAAAAACTCGTAGAAGCTGACTTCGGGGAAGATCAGTTTGGATTCCGTAGATATGATGGAACACGTGAAGCAATACTGACCCTAAGACTTATCTTAGAAGGTAGATTAAGGGAAGGCAAACCTACGTTTCTAGCGTTTGTAGACTTAGAGAAAGCTTTTGACAATGTTGACTGAAATACTCTCTTTCAAATTCTGAAGGTGGCAGGGGTAAAATACAGGGAGCGAAAGGCTATTTACAATTTGTACAGAAACCAGATGGCAGTTATGAGTCGAGGTGCATGAAACGGAAGCAGTGGTTGAGAAGGGAGTGAGACAGGGTTGTAGCCTATCTCCGACGTTATTCAATTTGTACACTGAGCAAGCAGTAAAGGAAACAAAAGAAAAATTCGGAGTAGGAATTAAAATCCATGGAGAAGAAATGAAAACATTGAGGTTTGCCGATGACATTGTAAATCTGTCAGAGACAGCAAAGGACCTGAAAGAGCAGTTGAACGGAATGGACAGTGTCCGGAAAGGAGGATATAAGATGAACATCAACAAATGCAAAACGAGGATAATGGAATGTAGTGGAATTAAATCGGATGATGCTAACGGAACTCGAATAGGAAATGAGACACTTGAAGTAGTAGATGAGTTTTGCTATTTGGAGAGCAAAATAACTGATGATGGTCGAAGTAGAGAGGATATAAGTTTTAGACTGGCAATGGGAAGAAAGCGTTTCTGAAGAAGAGAAATTTGTTAACATCGAGTATAGATTTAAGTGTCAGGAAGTCTTTTCTCAAAGTAGTTGTATGGAGTGTAGCCATGTATGGAAGTGAAACGTGGAAGATAAATGGTTTAGAGAAGAAGAGTATAGAAGCTTTCGAAATGTGGTGCTATAGAAGAATGATGAAGATTAGATGGGTAGATCACATAACTAATGAGGAGGTACTGAATAGAATTGGGGAGAAGATAAATTTGTGCCACAACTTGACTAGAAGAAGGAATCGGTTGGTAGTAAATGTTCTGAGGCATCAATTTAGCATTGGAGGGCAGCGTGGAGCGTAAAAATAGTAGAGGGAGACCAAGAGATGAATACACTAAGCAGACTCAGAAGGATGTAGGTTGCAGTAGGTACTGGGAGATGAAGAAGCTTACACAGGATAGAGTAGCATGGAGAAATGCATCAAACCAGTCTCTGGTCTGAATACCAACAGCAACAACAACAACAACAACAACGACAATGTTTGCTGTGTTGTGCAGCTACGTATATTTTCATTTTCTTTGTTTTTGGTGAGTAGTAATATGCTCATATATCAACCAGTGTGTATTTTACATTATGTTTATTTTTTATGCATAATAATTTTAGGGCCTGTTTTAGGTTTTATAAAGTCTAAACGAAGTACTGAGGGAGCCTATTTTAGGCACCTAGAATGCAGTTTTTACAACATAAAACTGTACTGTGCACTAATAACGCACCTAAAAAAATGGCGAGGTACTGGGTGCTTTACCCCCTTATTGAGAGAAAAGTGCCAGTGTGTACAAATTTAGAAAAAGGTATATCGTTCCTATATGTTATTTTCTTTTTCGCTTTAGCAGTTTGGCGTGATACTCTACAGTATGTAAATTCAAATAGTCTAGCAGCACGCCACTATCAGTAACAATGGACTGGTGAAAATTCAATTTCCTTTAGAGTAGCCACTTTACTCCTCTTACCCTACATTTATAGATATTTATAGTACTGGTTAAGCAATTCATTTTGTTTTTTTAATAAGTGTAGTTGAATGTTTATGTAATTTACAGGAGGTCTAATAGGAGTCCGTTGTTTGTGTATCTTTATTACCGATGTTATGTTGACGAAATTAACGAATTTCACCAACAAAGGAATAAAATATCAAATATGGAACTGGCAAGAGCTCTAACGTCTGTTCTGTGGATATAAAAATAACTAATAATAATTAGTTACATCTCAAGATCACTATTCCTCGCACATGTTAATACATTACCTTTTACACTATGTGATCAAAAGTATCCGAACACCTGGCTGAAAATGACTTACAGTTTCGTGGTGGCCTCCATCGGTAATGCTGGAATTCAATATGGTGTTGGCCCACCCTTAGCCTCGATGACAGATTCCACTCTCGCAGGCATATGTTCAGTCAGGTGCTGGAAAGTTTCTTAGGGAATGGCAGCTCATTATTCACGGAGTGCTCCACTGAGGACGGGTATCGATGTCGGTCGGTGAGGCCTGGCACAAAATCGGCGTTCCAAAACATCACAAAGGTGCTCTGCAGGATTCAGGTCACGAGTCTGGGCAAGCCAGTCCGTTACAGTGATATCATTGTCGTGTAACCACTCCGCCACAAGCTGTGCATTATGAACAGGTGCACGATCGTCTTGAAAGATACAGTCGCCATCCCCGAATTTCTCTTCAACAGTGGGAAACAAGAGGGTGCTTAAAATATCAATGTAGGCCCGTGCTGTGATCGTGCCACGCAAAACAACAAAGGGTGCAAGCCCCATCCATGAAAAACACGACCGCAACATAACACCACTGCCTCCGAATTTTACTGTTGGCACTACACACGCTGGCAGATTATGTTCACCGGGTACCCGCCATACCCACACCCTGCCATCGGATCGCCACATCGTGTACCGTGATTCGCCACTTCACACAATGTTTTTTCGCTGTTCAATAGTCCAATGTTTACACTCCTTACACCAAGCGAGGCGTCGTTTGGCATTTAACGGCGTGATGTGTGGCTTACGAGCAGCCGCTCGACCGTGAAATGCAAGTTTTCTCACCTCCCGCCTAACTTTCATAGTACTTGCAGTGGATCATGATTTACTTTTGAATTCCTTTGTGATGGTCTGGATAGATGTCTGCCTATTACACATTACGATCCTCTTCAACTGTCGGCGGTCTCTGTCAGGCAACAGACGAAGTCAGCCTTTAGTTTTTGTGCTGTATGTGCCCCTTCACGTTTCCACTTCACTATCACGTCGGAAACAGTGGACCTAGGGATGTTTAGGAGGTTGGAAATCTCACGTACAGACGTGACACAAGTGACACCCAATCACCTGAGCACGTCCGAAGTCCGTGCGTTACGCGGAGCGCCCCATTCTACGCTCTCACGATGCTTAATAACTACTGCAGTCTCTGATATGTAGTACCTGGCAGTAGGCGGCAACACAATGCTCCTAATATGAAAAACGTGTGTTTTTGAGGGTGTCCGGATACTTGTGATCTCATATCGTACCATGATATTTATGCAGACTGGTAACAAACATCATACAATAGCACTGACAGCACAACAGTGTTTCTATATCACGACTTCTTCTTCTTTTGCGTGTGACTTTATCCCGCAGTTTCCGAAGGGTCGGCATGGTTACAATCGTATTTGGTATGGTTAGTTTGAAGGGGTGGCCGGATGCCCTTCCTGCCGCCACCCTGTACCCCCCAGGAAGGAATCAGTGTACCCCAGCTGTCTGCGTCTAGTGTAAACCATGAAATAGTGTGAATGTGTTTCAAATATCTACGAGTCGTGTAACTGAGGTAGGACGTGGGGGCCAGTCCGGAATTCACGTAGTGGGACGTGGAAAACAGCAAAAAAAAAAAAAAAAAAAAAAAGTCCAGGATTCGACCCGCGGCCTGCACACCTTCCTGAGTCCAAGAAACACCGCATTAGAGCTCTTTTTTTTTTAGTGTCATTTTGCTCGTTTTCGTTCGTTGTGGCTGCTCGTGGCGGACGTCTCAAGACACCCGTTTCAGTTCGTTGTTCTTTCATTAAGTCAGTGTTTTTATTACAGGCGGGTACTAACCCTCCGACCGAATACGCTGAGTTACCGTGCCGGCGCGCTCTCGGCTAACCTGGCGGGTCTGTGTGTGGATCACAACTCTGCATTCTATTTATTCCTCAGAATGGATGTTTTTTTTTTTGCACACGACGTGAATGTTTTAACGTGCAGGAACACAAAAGTTGCAATAAAATGAGACACATCAAAAACAGAAGCACATATACGTTGTATTGAAACACCATCCACATTGAAACAGCTTTCCTTGGAAGTGAAAAATTGGTCGGTACAAAACATTGCATTATAACAGTCTGCCAGCCCCTACACTCCGGTTCTACATCTGAAAAACGTGAACGGCACTTTTATGTACACAACTTATCGCCCTATTTCATCCTTCACAGTGCCTGTGGAGCAAAGGGGTTTATTCACAAACATGACACATTTAGAACAAAACAATATACAACTCAAAATGCATAAATGAAGAAATATTACTGGTTCAGGTGTACCAAGATTAGCATTTCACCCTCTCTTTACGTTAATTTCTATCTATTACTGACACCTTAACGTAAGTCGGCACTTGGAATACTGGTTAGCAGTCTCCCCCTGATATCCAATTATTCCAGTTCGTCCATTAAGCCGTCTTGCTGGTAAAATTCCCTCAACACTACCACTTAGCCTTCATATGTTGCACATTCCATGTTGCATTCAGCAATCAGTTCACAACTCACAATCAAAATTGACATAGTCACACCATACACTTGAAACCGTAATTAACCTGAAATCATAATATATATTATAGAAAACATAATTATATGGTTTTGTTGTTGTCGTCTTCAGCTCGAAGAATGGTTTGATGGAGCTCTCCATGCTGTCCTATCCCGTGCAAGGTTCTTCATCTCCGAACAACTGCCGCAACTTACATCCTTCTGAATCTAGTTACTGTATTCATCTCTTGGTCTATCTCTACACTTCCATCCACTACTAAATTGGTGATCCCTTGATTTCTCAGAATGTGTTCTATCAACAGGTCCGTTCTTCTGGTCAGGTTGTGCCACAAAATTTCTTTCTTCCCACTTCAGTTCACTATCTCCTTACAAGTCACGTTATCGACCCATCTAATCTTCAGCATTCTTCTGTAGCACCACATTTCAAATTCTCATATTCTCTTCTTGTATAAACTCTTAACCGTACATTTTTCACTTTCATACATGGTTAAATTCCATACTAACACTTTCAGAAAAGACTTCCTAAAATTTAAATCTATATTCGATGTTTAGAAATTTTCTTTTTCCGAAATGTTTTTCTTGCCATTGCCAGTTTATATTTTGTATCATCCATACTTCGGCCATTATCAGTTATTTTGCTGCCCATATTCAAAACGCATCTACTACTTTGCGTGTCTCGATTCCTGATCTGATTCCGTCAGCATCATCTGATCTAATCCGACTACATTCCATTATCCTCGTTTTCCTTTTGTTGGTGTTCATCTTATATCCTCCTTTCAAGAAACTGTCCATTCCTTCCAACTGCTCTTCCAAGTCCTTTTCTGTCTCTGACAGAAATACAGTGTCATTGGCAAACCTCGGAGTTTTTAGTTCTTCTCCGTGAACCCTAATTCGTACTCAAAATTTTTCTTTGGTTTCTTTCACAGCTTGCTCAGTGTGCAAATTGAATAACATTTGAGATAGGCTAGAATCCTATCTCACTCCCTTCTCAACCAATGCATCGTTTTCGTACCCCTCGACTCTTAGATGCCGCGCGGAGTAACCGCTCGGTTCGAGGAACCATGTCACTGATTGCTTGGCCCCTCCCGCCGGAGATTCCAGTCCTCCCTCGAGCATGGGTATGTGCGTTGTTCTTAGCATAAGTTAGTTTAAATCAGTTTAAGTAGCGTGTAACTGTAGAGACCGACGACCTCAGCAGTTTGGTCCCTTAGGAATTCACCCACATTTTGTGACTCTTGTAACTACCGTCTGGTTCCTGTACAAGTTGTAAATAGCCTTTCACTCCCTGTAATTTACCGTTGCTATCTTCAGAACTTCAAAGAGAATACTCCAGTCAGCACTGTAAAAATTTTTCTCTAAGTCTACAAATACTATAAAAGTGTCATGTAGCCAGCTGCAGAGCAGATGAGGAGGTGAGCGCCAGAATGTTATAATAACACTCAAATATAATGCATCGAACATATGCACTTGCCGAGGTGCTGCTACTCTGTCATATGCGTCAACACAAAAACATAGTTTTTGGCTGAAAAATCATGCAAAAAATGAGGTAAATGATATTTGTACTAAAGGATGCTATCGTTGATGTGAAATGAATTTAAAAACTTCTAAAATGTTACCAATTGCTCAAATTAAATGTTACGCTTAGCATCGGGCGATCGTATATTGGCTGCAAGGTAGAAGTCACGATAAGACGTATAAACAGAAAATAAGTGACCAGGAAGTCGGAATGAGACAGAGCACATAAATGTAAGTACACATAATTCACTTCAAAAAGCAAAAAAGTCTTAGTAGCTCATGTGCTACTGGTGTACAAATTTATGATTTGTAATAGCCGAAAATAAATAAAGTTCAGTACAAGTTGAAAAGACTTTAGAAAGTTTCCTTGACAGTAAGAGTGACTAAGTTGATAGTACTACCATTCAGATTAATTGATTACAAGCAGATTTTCTACCAAGGCTCGCAACCTACTGCACTCACAAAGGCACAGGATAAAGTTCATAGCGATGATCATCGACAAGGCAAGAAATATACAGGCTGCCTGGGGAATATTGTAAGAAAAGTACATGCATATAAAATATGTAGGATGTGCTGCTAATAACATCAATCTCCTCATCAAAGACATCATAGGTGTGCCTGTACTCCAGGAGCTGTTCCACCTCAGTAAGAAAATAATCAAAGCATTCAAATTCAGTCGTGTACCCCATGCTCTGTCGGAATCGAAGCAGAAAGAAAAGTCCGGAAATTCGGCTGCAACATTGAAACATGCCTCATCAAGTCGTTAGGGTGGAGCTTTAATAAGTTTTGGGAGACTAATGAAGAACAAGGGGGCTACTCTAGAATCCATCGTTTCCCCTTCAGTCCATTCTTGATGAACTCTTCGGGAACAGAGTCAGTGCAATTGATTATTGCAAACTTACTGGTGCAGGCATGGATTGGCCTCCATATTCGCCCTATCACTGCGACTACTTTTGGTGGGGCTCATTGAAAGATACAGTCTACTAGAACCATCCCACCATGATGGACGAGCTTGAATCGGCAATCTTAGGACATCTAAATCCGTTTCCATTGAGAAACTACAGGATGTGATGACAAATTTCATTGTCCGTTTGCGCCGCCTCGGTACTGCCAGGGGTAGAAATTTCGAAAATATTGCGATGTGACCGCAAAGACTACTTGCAGAGGACGAGTTAGACTATGCACGCTCGTACTGTACGAGCTGCACAGCGTACCGAGCAGTTTGTTAGCAACTTTTCGAGCTATTTCGAAAATTCTATATAAATTACGTATATAATTTTTACTGCTTTCACAATAAACGTATCTTTTATGGCACTCGCTTATCAATATTAATTTTCGAGATATTTAATTTTGAAATTAGAGTTTCATTCGCTGGACGCTCTGTACGAAAAATTGTATCATTTTAGTTCTACAAAGTTACCCTCGTGTCTACTATTTAAAAATAAATAGTAGTTACAGCAAAACTGAAACTGTCAATGTTTAAATCAGGGTCAATTCGAAAATTGTTTATTTGTAACGTGAAACATACGGAAGTTATAGTAAAAATAAAAAATCAACACAGTTTTATCATGCAGCGGTGGAAAACGCATTTTATTAGAAAAAAACTAAAAACAAAAAATCAAAAAATGTGTCAAACATCGCTTCAGTACTTCGTATAGCACATATAAAACATGTTTCTGCTATTCATAAACATTTTTCGCGTTATCACTAATAACAGGAAACTCTTGCCTTTGATCACGATGAAGAACTTTCCATTGAGTACAAAATAACTACAATAGTTACATCGATGGCAAAAAATCGCAACGCCGGATGTCAGTTTGTGGCATGGAGTTCCACGAATGTTGCACTCAGTCAGTAAATACAGGGATGGTTAATGCTGTATGTGGACGACGGTGGAGTTGTCGTCCGATGATGTCCCATAGGTGCTCGACTGGAGACAGATCTAGTGATCGAGCAGGCCAAGGCGACAGTCGACACTAACTGACCTTCCTCTAAGCAACACACGGCCATCACTGGCACCGAGGCAGAACCAGCTTTTATTAGAAAACGTATCAGACTTCCACTCTGCCCTCCAATGAGGTCTCGCTTGACACCACTGAAGCCGCAAATAGCGGTGGTTTGGAGTCAGTGGAATGCGCGCTACCGGACGTTTGGCTCGGAGATGACCTCGAAGTAACCGATTTGTAACAGTTCATTGTGTCACTGAGGTGCTAACTGTTGCTAAAACTGCTGCTGCAGATCTACATCTACATCTACGTGATTACTCTGCTATTCACAATAAAGTGCCTGGCAGAGGGTTCAATGAAACACCTTCATGCTGTCTCTCTACCGTTCCACTCTCGAAAGGAACGCGGGAAAAACGAGCACTTAAATTTTTCCGTGCGAGCCCTGATTTCTCTTATTTTATCGTGATGATCATTTCTCCCTATGTAAGTGGGTGGCAACAGATCCTCACGCATTATGTCTGTGAAACTATCTCCCCAATTTCACGATAATACAAAACGAGCTGCCTTTCTTTGTACTTTTTCGATGTCATCCGTCAGTCCCACCTGATGCGGATCCCACACTGCACAGCAGTACTCCAGAATAGGGCGGACAAGCATAGTGTAAGCAGTCTCTTTGGTAGACCTGTTGCACCTTATAAGTGTTCTGCCAATGAATCGCAGTCTTTGGTTTGCTCTACCTACAATATAATCTATGTGATCGTTCCAATTTAGGTTATTTGTAATTGCAATCCCTAAGTATTTTATTGAATTTACAGTCCTCAGATTTGTGTGACTTATCGCGTAATCAAAATTTAGCTGATTTCTTTTAATACTCATGAGAATAACTTCGCACTTTTCTTTATTCAGGGTCAATTGCCACTTTTCGCACCATACAGATATCTTATCTAAATCATTTTGCAAATCGTTTTGATAATCTGATGACTTTACAAGACGGTAAATGACAGCATCATCTGCAAACAATCTAAGACGGATACTCAGATTGTCTCGTATGTCGTTAATATGGATTAGGAGCAATAGAGGGCCTGTAACACTTCCTTGGGGAACGCCGGGTATTACTTATGTTTTACTCGATCACTTTCCGTCTATTACTACGAACTCTGACCTTTCTGACAGGAAATCACGAATCCAGTCGCACAACTGAGGCGATACTCTGTAGGCACGCAGTTTAATTAGAAGACGCTTGTGAGGAACGGTGTCGAAAGCCTTCTGGACATCTAAAAATATGGAATCAATTTGACATCCCCTGTCGATAGCACTTATTACTTCATGAGTGTAAAGAGCTAGTTGTGTTTCACAAGAACGATATTTTCTAAACCCGTGCTGACTATGTGTCAATAAATTGTTTTCTTCGATGTATTTCATAATGTTCGAACACAGTAAATATTCCAAAACCCTACTGCAAATCGATGCTATTGATATGGGCCTGCAATTCAGCGGATTACTCCTATTTCCCTTTTTGGGAATTAGTGTGACTTGAGCAACTTTCCAGTCCTTAGGTACGGAACTTCCTAAGAGCGAGCGATAGTATGTAATTGCTAAATATGGACCTATTTTATCAGCATACTCTGAGAGGAACCTGACTGGTATACAATCTGGACCGGAGGCCTTGCCTTTTTTAAATGATATAAGCTGCTTTGTTACACCGAGGATATCTACTTCTATGTTTATCATCTTGACAGTTGTTCTTGATTGGAATTCAGGAATATTTTCTTCGTTTTCTTTGGTGAAGGAGTTTCGGAAAACCGTGTTTAATATGTCTGCTTTAGTGGCACTGTCATCAGTGACTTCACCGTTGTTATCGTGCAGTGAAGGTACTGATTGTGTCTTGCCACTGGTGTCCTTTATGTATGACCAGAATCTTTTTGGGTTTTCTGCCAGACTTCGAGACAGAATTTCGTTATTGAAGTAGGCGCCATATTTCGAACTTCTGTAAGACTTTGCCAATCTTGGGGATTTTGCGTTCTTTTAAATTTGGCATGTTTTTTTCGTTGCTTCTGCAACAACGATCTGACCCGTTTTGTGTACCATGAGGGATCCGTACCATAACTTAATAATTTATGTGGTATATATCTCTCAATTGCTGTTGATACTATCTCTTTGAAAACATTCCACAACTTTTCTACATTTACATGATCAGATCGGAAGGAGTGAAGACTGTCTCTTAAAAAGGCGTTAAGAGCACTTTTATCAGCTTTTTTAAATAGATATACTTTGCATTTCTTTTTGATGGTTGTAGATGTTACGGTATTCAGCCTAGCAGCAACAGCCTTGTGATCGCTAATCCCTGTATTCGTCACAACAGTCACTATTTGTCCAGGATTATTTTTTGCTAAAAGGTCAAGTATGCTTTCGCAACCATTTACGCTTCGAGTGGGCTCATGAACTAATCGTTCAAAATAATTTTTTGAGAAAGCATTAAGTACAATTTCGGATGATGTTTTATGCCTGCCGCCGGCTTTAACGTATAATTTTTCCAGCATATCGAGGGTAGACTGAAGTCACCACCGACTATAATTGTATGAGCGGGGTACTTATTTGAAATGAGACTCAAGTTTTCTTTGAACAGATGCAGAACGATGCGCCTGCGCCATACACCGAACACGATGATCTTCCCTTTCAGTGGTGCCACGTGGCCGCCCGGAGACCGGTTTTCTTGTGACCATACGTTCTCGTGACCACTGCTGCCAGCAATCATGTACAGTGACTACATTCCTGCCAAGTCTTTCTGCAACAACACAGAAGCAACATCCTGCTTCTCGTAGCCCTATTACTCGACCTCGTTCAACCTCAATGAGACGTCGATAATGACGTGTTTGTCGCCTTATAGGGATTCTTGACTGCTGTCAAATCACCACGTCCAATCTAAAAGGTAACTAACCCTCACAACCATACAGCGTGTATTTAAAGCAAACCGTGCGGGCTAAGGCACCTTGCCACGGTTCGCGCGGCTCCTCCCTTCGGAGGTTCGAGTCCTCCCTTGGGCACGGGTGTGTGTGTCGTCCTTAGCGTAAGTTAGTTTATGTTAGATTAAGTAGTGTGTAAGCTTAGGGACCGATGACCTCAGCAGTTTGGTCCTATAGAACTTACCACAAACCTGATCTGCATGTTTATAGCGGCGCTACTAGCTACACTCTTACGCGAGTGGTGCGACATTGGAACAGACAACATCTTTCAGATGTTTAAACATGTCTACCAACTTTCGTTTATGTCGCATAACTCCTCCTTGGTGTTGCGACTTTTTCTGTCAGTGTGTATAGGTTTTTTTGTTTGTGCATGTAAACTGTACTTACATCAGAAGTAATTCCTTGGGTTACATAAAAGCGCAGAAGTTACGGAATCAGCTTATTTTTATTACTTATAAAACTGACTTTATATTCTATAAAGATATAAAATATTAAAATTGACTTAGATTGAACGATGTGCTGTTATAGTTATGTGTAAAACAGAGAAAAAAGCAAAGAAACAACAACAAAAAACAAAGAGAAATCATCTGTTTCCAGTTTCCAGTTTATCTCTTACACATTCATTTACGTTTCTTTCCCTAAAAATGCTACTAGTGGTACCGTAATTTACCATTTACGACATCGTTTATGTACTGTACCAAAACTATCGATCCGTAGGTTTGGTAGAGTGCAACTCTAGATACCATCTCAGCATACAACAAACTCAGCGTCCAGCGGCATTCAACCCCGAACGCGTCGTCTTCACACCCCAGAACACGCGAGAGAGCTTGTTCCAACGCTGGACTCCAGCATATCCTGCGTGCAGTCACATTTCTCATTGTCCCCATCACCCGGAAACGTATATCGTACTTTCCGTAAACCTCACAGTCTATTCTCCAAAGACAAACAAGTTGGGTTTACAGTAGGTAGTATGGACAGAATCCAGAATCACATCTAAGGAGTAACCCTGCGATAATTAGTAAGCGAAATAACAAAATTAAATGTTGGAAGCTGCGAATTAGTAGCCAATTTTCAAGATTCGCATGCACACTATACACAGCTATTTTCGTTACTTGGTACTCTCTACTGTGCGCTGTATACTGGCTTATAGATTTTGTGTGTAGACGAATAAGGTGCATTCAAAAAGAACAAAGGCGGAGGCTGTACAATGAAAACCACTGAAGGGATCGTTACGTCAATGACAGTAGAAGAAAGTGTACTGTCTGTAAGAGCACTGAGGCACCAAACTCGCCGCTAGAGGGAGATGGGCGCAAACACACGTGGTGACAGGGAGGGGGGGGGGGGGGGCAGGGGGTACATGCAGACGTCGACCGTCTACTTAATTCCGTAGTGCTCGAAACAGGGAAATGGAGACTTCAAAAGAAGAACAAAGTTGTGTAGTGTGTTTCCTTACAGTGGGAGGTGTGTAACGAAGGGAAATTAATTGAATAATAGCACAAGTCTACGGCGGGCACTGTATCACCGTTGCAGTTACGATGCTGTCCGACCTCTGGGGCAACTGCTGTCAATGTAACTCGTCGGTCTTCAGGAATGAGGGCACACACGCGCTGGACAATGGTGTCGGTAATGCGGTGTGGCGTTCCATATCGTGAGACATCGGCCAACGACATCCTTAGTTCCTCGAATCGTTTGTGCCGCGCCTTAACCCTTGCAGAACTCTTTGTGCACTTACGCCATTTTTTGACGAATTTCCGTTCGCAAAACTCCTTCCGCTGCCAGAAAACGCACTACAACCCTTTTTCATTCTTTTACGCCTCCATTTCACCGTTTTCAGCACGGCTGAGTGCAGTGGACGGTCTACGAGTGCGCGTGCTCGCTCTTTTGTCACGTGGGTGTGCACCCATCTCCCTCTAGCGGCAAGTTTGTGTCCTCATCGCTCTTCTAAGGACCAAACCTTCTTTCGTAGTGTAATCTCCATCCTCCTTCCTAATTTCGGCTATTGTACACAATAAGCAAAGTCCTTTATGAAAAATTTGATAAGAACGAAGGTTACAATAAACTTTCTAGTTTACTTAGCTTTTCGTGTAGTGTTGGAGCAGTTCTTCTTGTTTAGGGGTCTGATTCTTGAAGCTGAAATTCTCACATTTTAGGACCTCATGGTTGAACTGATATAAATAAATTTGAAGTTTGTTGTCGCAGAATTTTTGTTGTTACGTTAATATACTTTGCACATTTTAGTATATCATACATGCTTTTGAATTTCCATATTAACAGAGCCGAAATTACATTGTTCGTCCAAAATATAAAAATACGTTCGATCACATCAGAGGCATGCTTACTACCACTTCTCTCTGCGGTAATAACAATATTTCAAAAGGTTTACAGTTTTTCTTGACAAATGAATTTCTATTAGTTTCAATTATTATTTCATAAATGAATCCAGAAATAAACATAATAAACAGTTCTAGATTGTGTAATTAATAATAGATATTTTAAGTGTGCCAAATAATTCGTAATTTCAAATGTTTCTAAGAAAATAATTTTAATTGTACATTCATAGCTAGTACTTACCGATTGTAACATCGAAAAAAGGAAATTACTTTCATAAATTTTAACTTGAAGTATAGCTTATTGTGTATAACATTCAGAAAAGCAGCTGAGATAATACTGACCTGTTCAAAATTTGAAAAATAATACTGGTATCGACAACTACTGTTGAGGAAAAGTAATTCTAGAGGAGAATTTCACGTTACAGTAGGCAATGACGTTACTATACCTTCAGCGGTTTTCATTTTGTAGCTTCCGGATGGTTTCTTCTTGAACACCCCTTGCACAGCTTAATTCGATTTCGTGTTTGAAAGTGAACACAGATTTAGAAAATAATTGATCAGTTGAAGAGATCGTTTTTCGACGGGTGGTATCATACACATTGCGGAATTGGAGTGACGTATTGACAGGAAATACGGTCATATTCTCCCAGATGTGAGATGTGGGAGAAAAGTAATTCCACAGATTTTTTATTTACTGAAGTTTGTATTTTTTTTCAAACAAAAATATTGTCCTTTTCAAAGTAATTCCGTTCGGCAGCTGTACGCCGACAGAGTCGTTACTCCCAGTCTCGGTAGTAGCGCTGAAAGGGTTCAACTGGCAGGTCCTTTAACATTGTGGTCACATTCTTTCGAATGTTCTCCAGAGTCCGAAAATGACGTTCTTTTAAGAAGTTTTTCAGTTTCAGGGAAAGAAAAAAGTCACAAGGATTGACATCAGGTGCTGTGGGTCACCAGGAATGCCTTTCGAGGTCAAAAATTCCGTGATGGAAGTGGCCCTGTGACATTGGGCGTTGTTATGAGGCGGCATCCACTTGTCGGCTATATCCAATCTCACTCGATTCACTCTTTTCCTTAGCCTTTGAATGATACCTTTGTAAAACACTTGGTTTGCAGTTCGTCCTGGAGGAACAAATTCTTTATGCACGATACACCTAGTGTCAAAAAAAGTGAGTCAGCATTGGTTTGCTCATTGATGTGCTCATTCGAGCTGTTTTCGGTCGAGGAGATGCCTGAGTGTGCCACTCCTCACTTTACGGCTTTGTCTCACGGTAGTACTCAAAAATCCAAGATTCATCATCTGCGATCACACGACTTAACCATTCGTGGTCATCGGCAATCCCCTCAAGAAGATCAACGAACACGTTGCTTCGATTGTCGTTTTGTGCACTTCTGAGGTTTTTCGTCACTATTTTGGGACAAACCTTTCGCATGTTCAAAATTTCTGTCAAAATTTGATGTATGGTGAAAGCGTTTAACAGTTCTTCCATCATCCTTATTGTTAAACGTCGGTCAGATCTCACAAGAGTGCACACACGTTCGTCGTTTTCGTCAGTTTTGGAAGTTGAAGGTCTTCCTGAGCGAGGTTCACCTTCAGCGTGATCTCGGCCTCCCAAAAATTATTTGTGCAAGCGAGAAACTTTTGATCTTGATAAAGAATGTTCCCCATAGGCATCTTTCAACTTCTCATAGGTCCCACTGGCGGATTCCCCAACTTTAGCACAAAACTCGATGGCATAACATTGCTCTAAATTCCGCTGTTCCATTTTCGTAACACACAACAAAAACACAGCTTCACTGATGGCGCTCCCACAATCATGTGATGGCTACACAGAGCTGAAACTCGGACGGAGCATCTGGAAGGGATGAACACACCCGTCTACATTAGTAGCAAAACGCAGCATTGCCTAATTGCTCACAGTGTTGTCAGTCTAATTACTTTTCTGACACATCTCGTATATGAATGACAGGCCTGGTATATTGCCGCGACTATGAGCATTCATCAAGGACAGAACAAATTCTACGCCTGTTACAATAAAGCGTTTGAAGCTGCTGGCGTTCACAAAGTGACAAAGTGTAAAAAGGATCCATGACTGAGAGATAGAGAAAAAGGGGAGAGAGAGAAAGAAAGAAAGAGAGAGAGAGAGAGAGAGAGAGAGAGAAACCATCTGAAATTTGCCACTAACGAAATCTTTTTTTCTGCAGAAAACTGTCGTCATGGGAAAACTTTAATGAAAGTCTTCCGTTCATTGTAGAGAGCTGACATTGCAGTCGCGGTGTCACTGGCGTTACGATACAGCAGTTAACTTGAGTTTCACATCTGAAAACGCTTTCATGTTCAAAGTTGGTCCGACAGCAGGTTATTGACTTTGGGTACTACTTACGAACACCTCGTTGTTATCAAGGCCCTACTGGACTAGTTTGATGTTGCCGTAACTGACTTTGTATGAGGTGTCACGTATAATTCTGAATCGTGTGTATAATTGTGATTGGTTGTTGTGCTCTGTAGTCTTCTGTTTATGTTTTCAAGGATAACTATAGAATGAAGGGAGTGGAGAGAATGAAATACGGTGGCAGAATACCATCTAACATGCTGTGGCGTTACTATCGTGATGTGACGTTACTGTCAAATATTGCTATGCGATACAAATTCATTTTCTACCGCTATTTCGTGCTGTTTCTAGTGAGGATACTGGAGTGCTGTATTCGGAAGGGCTGCCTTGTGATCCCTACACTGGGGCGGATGTGACGCCGGAAACGTCTGAGTGGCCTTTTTTGTCGGCAGAAGGCAGTCTGTGTATCTCATAAGTCTGAAAGAACTTCTCTGAAGATACGCGCAGTTTTGCAGAGGTCGGGAAGCGACTGGCTCTACGACTATTGAATGCCGGGCAGATCCCTGCATTGTGGTCTGTAAACGCCACAGCTGCTCCACAGCCACCACACAACGTTCTAGCCTTTCTGTCTGTACTTTAAAGAGCCAGATGCCGCAGCCCCATCCGACCAGCGCGGGAGAGTCAGCTGCGTTCACTATATAAATTTGTTTCAGCCAATATTATTGCGTCGCTCTGGACAGTGTTCATGGTGTGTAAGTTTGACCAATCATGAAAACACTGCTTCAGTCCACTATCAACTTCATTTTTAAAAATGTATGTCTTTTACACAAAAGGAGGGAAGTTATGTGTGCTTTCCTCGCTTTTTCTTGAGGGGATCATCTCTGGCTGATATTTGGTGCTGATCAACGTATGCTAGCCTTTTAGGGGAATGTAAGTATCACAATGGCGGTAGCGCGGTGCATATTCTGTGCAGCCCGTTACTTGCTTACTTTTCACAAAAGCCGGCCGGAGTGGCCGAGCGGTTCTAGGCGCTACAGACCGGAACCGGGCGACCGCCACGGTCGCAGGTTCGAATCCTGCCTCGGGCATGGATGTGTGTGATGTCCTTAGGTTAGTTAGGTTTAAGTAGTTCTAAGTTCTAGGGGACTGATGACCTCAGAAGTTAAGTCTCATAGTGCTCAGAGCCATTTGAATTTTTTTCACAAAACTTGTGTTGCTTAAATTTGCTGTAATTTGTGTCTTCTTGTTGTAACATTAACTTCGATCTCACAAGCTGCCAAGAGAAGCAGTTCTTATTTGTGCTTCCTCCATACAGTCTTCTACACTTTTTGGTGCCTCCTCACTGCGTTACCATCATTTTATAATTTGATTTTTCTCCGTCTTAATTTCATTGTGATTTATGTCAGTTATTAGAGCAAATAAATAACTGTTAATCTTAGTTCTGACTTAGATTTCAAGAACCTTGAAGTTGTCCTACACCTTGTTCTGGTTAGGGGACCCATTAAAAAGTAAATGTAACCTGTCGTATTTCCAGCTGATTCACTTCGCTGTATCGGTGTTGTCCTTGTGCACGGAGGTCAACTAGAAGGATAATTTACTTACTGTTTCGTGAAAGCAACGAAGATTGTACTCGCTTGTTTTGTATCAGTAGGATCTGGCTTTACGTGTTATTTTGCGACAGCGACGAGCATTACACTCACTCCCCTTGTAGTACAAGTTGGCTCAAATGGCTCTGAGCACTATGGGACTTAACTGCGGAGGTCATCAGACCCATAGAACGTAGAACTACTTAAACCTAACTAACCTAAGGATATCACACACATCCATGCCCGAGGCAGGATTCGAACCTGCGACCGTAGCGGTCGCGTGGTTCCAGACTGTAGCGCCTAGAACCGCTTGGCCACTCGGAAACAAGTTGGTTTCATTAACTAGTGGCTAGAACTTTCAAGGCAGCAAGGTGCTTGCAAATTTAAACTGAAATGCAATTTTAAGTGTTTGACGGAGGTTCATAGAACCACTTTCAGGCTATTTCTCCAGCGATTCACTCTCAAACGGCACGTGGAAAATCAGGAACCTGTCACCAACACCCCTGCTTCCCTTTTTTGCCAAATAACAGCGGTGAAAATTTCGTGCACCACCGCCGCATAAGCATGAGTGAGCAATCTTGTGTTAGAATGGCGTTGTATAATTTATATGAAAGTATCGATTTGAATCTAGGTTTTAGGCGCTACAGTCTCGAACCGCGCGACCGCTACGGCGCAGGTTCGAATCCTGCCTCCGCCATGGATGTGTATGGTGTCCTTATGTTAGTTAGGTTTAAGTAGTTCTAAGTTCTAGGAGACTGTTGACCTCAGCAGTTAAATCCCATAGCGCTCAGAGCCATTTTTGAATCTAGGTTAGGATTCCATGTGGAACTGTAGGTCCTCCTGTGACAGGTTGGTTGGTCGGTTTTTCAGATCAGAGAACAGCAACAGCTTACCATATCTAGTAGGACTCATAGGCGTCCTAAAGAGTGACAAGAGGGGTTTCACCGCCCCCCTCCCCTTCCGGAACCTGGAGTGTGTGTATGAAATCTTATGGGACTTAACTGCTAAGGTCATCAGTCCCTAAGCTTACACATCACTTAACCTAAATTATCTTAAGGACAAACACACATACCCATGCCCGAGGGAGGACTCGAACCTCCACCGGGACCAGCCGGAACCTGGAGTACAGACATTTATTCATACACTGAGTGGATAACCAACAATTTCGTGGCGTATAAGTTTTTGTGTCACATTTAAAATATAGTTCTTATAGCAAGACATGTCTCTAAACTGACCAGTTCACTTATGTAAAAGGCCGGCCGGGGTGGCCGAGCGGCTCTAGGCGCTACAGTCTGGAACCCCGCGACCGCTACGGTCGCAGGTTCGAACCCTGCGTCGGGCATGGATGTGTGTGATGTCCTTAGGTTAGTTAGGTTTAAGTAGTTCTAAGTTCTAGGGGACTGATGACCTTAGAAGTTAAGTCCCATAGTGCTCAGAGCCATTTGAACGTTTTGAACTTATATAAAAATGGCTATTTTAAAGTCTCCCCCTCCTCCGCCCTCCGCCCCCGCCCCCAACTCCCTGGAAAACTTTCTACGGACGTCCATGGGAGGACAGTGTCTCGTGAAGCACTGTGGTATTTGAACATACCTTCGTAATGATGGCTGTTTCACTTAGCTCTAAAAGTACACTGTGATTATGGTGGAACTCAAGATCTTCTTAATAAGATTCATCACTCTTGTGTAGATGCTGGGGATGGGAAATTTTTGGACTTGTTCACATTTGCAGTTCTGGTAGAAGCTGCGAGGTTTCAACACATCTAATCGGCAGATGGGCAGAGGAATCCGCAGTGTGCTTCATGTTGACAACACCCATCTTGTTCGAAGTATTTTATGTTTTGGTGCGACGTTTGAAATAGAAAGTCGGGTGAACGAACGGCGGGAGGTCGCTCGCCGCGGAGGGCGAACGCTGTCGCGGTGAGGGGCCCGCCTGTGTGTGTGTAAGAAACATTTATTCAGTTTCGGGGAGGCCCCGGGCTGCGCCCCCGGGCGGGTCGATAGCTGCAGCAGCCCGGTCCCCACCCCCGCCGCCGGCACGTGCCTGCCACGCGGTCCGCACCGCATCTTCCCTCGGGCTCCCACAAATCGTTCCACATTCACTCGATTATCGCGCCGCTAGCGGGTTATTAGGCACACTATAACGTCAAAGCGTAGAAATGAAAAATTTATACACTTCTTCCGATCACCACAACGTCAATTCCATGCTAAAAGTCGCTAAATCACCTCAATGAAATCGAGATTTGGAAGAAGATCTCATCTTAATTCTGGCATTACTAGAAACGAAAATATTGGAATACAGCTTGGCTGATACTAAAAACTAAAGATATCTGGAAGAAAAAGTTGGCAATAGGATCATGGGAACGCTACATTTTCAAATTCCATTCTGCGTCAATAGAGAAAATATTGAACTTCTACATAACGTCCATTCCCTGTCATGGCCACAAACACTTTTATTTGCCAAATGTGCAATAAAATTGTGCTCTTTGGTTAACAGACATCTCAACTCATTAACAGAAAAACGGAGAAAATTAGAAGGAATAGTGTAAGATTTGTAACACCTAATAAGATCCCAAATGTTACTGGGAGTCTTGAATACTCAATCTGAAAACGAAAAGCCATTGCAGAAGACTCTAAGGAGTGTAACCTTCACAAAAAGGTCATTCAGAATTGTATATGATCGAAAGAATATGGTAAGATTTTAATCTGAAAGTACTGACTCTCCCTCTCTCTTTCCAAAACGCCTTCCGCGAGAGTTAGCCTAATTGGACTCTCCAGCAATAAGAGCGAAGTGCTGTCAAAAATCTTACGTGAGTATTGGGTGGAATGTATAGCCTCACACCGAAGACGAAATTGCTCTGTGAAAGCGAGGTCATATTCCTGGATATAAAATCGTGTCCAGCATTAACCACCCTGAATATGGGATTACTACCTTTGTTTTCAGTGACTTAAATATGTATCAGTTATCCTCGAAGAGGCATCGGCTGAAGAAAACGTGATGGTAGAGCTGATACAAATTGGTAACATAAAGGTAGTAAATATCTACGAACCACCGAACATCACTCGCCCCAAGCAACTTACAATACTAGAACATCTTACAATATATGCTGGCGACTTTAATAGCCACAACCATGAATGGGGCTATTCTGAAGAGGACGAAATTGGAAGAACTCTCGCAGAGTCAATGGAAGCAAACAACTTGGGGTTCCATTATGATGCAAAAGGAAAGAACAGATCCAAGTCTAGAATATGGGGTACAGAGACCACAGCTGACATCTGCCCGTCAACTGTGGACACTTCCGGAAGTAATACTGGAACTGTCATCAGAATGGTTCTTCACGACTTTCCTAGAAGTCGACATCGCAAAATTCTCATCTCCTACGGGTTACACATTCCCCCAGTGCTATTTGCTCCTGTATCTCGTTAGAACTTTTAAAACGAAAATTGGGATAAATTCTCAAAAGCATTAGATGTTTCAGTAGAAGAGATTCTTGCACTGTCAAACTCGTACTCAAAGTTTCTGAGGACTGTCACATCCACTGCCAAAAACAGCATACTCAGAGTATGCCGTAAAGTGACCATTCATGGATGGAACCAAGAGATCCACCAGCTGTTTAATAGTTTGAAGAAAAGTGTAGACCAAGAAACAGCTACGAATATGTTGAATTCCTTGAGTAAACGAAGTAGAAAAAATGGCACAAAGAAACCAAGGACCTTGAATTCACACATTCCAGCATAAAAGCATGGACTTTCATGCAGAAACTGGGAGAAGACCCTTTCTAGAACACATAGTAGTAAACGGGCTCATGCGATACAATCGCCAGTTACTTACTGAGCGTTCTCAAGTTTTCAGCAGATAAAGCAAATGTTCGGCAAGTGAAGAAAGAGCTTACTGAAGTCAAGAAATCTCTACAACATAACCCAAAGTTCTCTTCTCCATTCATGATCACTGAGCTGGAGACAGCTAATATCCACACGAGGAGGAGGAGGAGGAGATTAGTGTTTAACGTCCCGTCGACAACGAGGTTATTAGAGACGGAGCCCAAGCTCGGGTGAGGGAAGGATGGGGAAGGAAATCGGCCGTGCCCTTTCAAAGGAACCATCCCGGCATTTGCCTGAAGCGATTTAGGGAAATCACGGAAAACCTAAATCAGGATGGCCGGAGACGGGATTGAACCGTCGTCCTCCCGAATGCGAGTCCAGTGTGCTAACCACTGCGCCACCTCGCTCGGTTTATCCACACGAAGCGTAGAAAAGCTGTAGGTGCAGATTGGCTCTACCCTGAATTTTTGGTGCACAGTCGTCCTACGACGCGAAAATGGCTTGTTCTTCGCACAGGAGCGTTATCAGCAAAAGATAAGAGAGCTAAAATTATTGCTATCAAAAAGCCACGCAAAGAAGGAACAGCTGAAAGCACTGTTTCCAAGTATCTCAACTAGGCATAGAAACTCGCGGAAAAAATGATACTAAACCGAATGCGAGACCAAATTAGTTCTGTGGTACCATCTGAACAAGCCAGATGTAGATCTCATAGAAGGTGCTGTGATCAAGCGCTCTGCTTGACTAGACATAGTAACTGGCTACCGGATATCAAGACAGGGGTAGTTTTCGTTGAACTGGTAGCTTATGACACGATGTGTCACGAGAGCCTAATATTGAAATTTTCGAAAAACACTCTACGTAACGTCTCAAGCCACATGTTGAGCACTCGGCGATTTAAAGTATACCAAGGTGAAAAGAAGAGCATATGGCATGTGCTAAATGAGGGGTTACCTCAAGACTCTGTTCTTGCTCCACTGTTATTCAGTCTCTACACAACAGATATGCCAGAGACTCCAATATGCAGGTGACCTTCCAATTTCACATCAGAATGAAGATCTTTCTGAATGTAGAGAACACCTAACAGCCTCACTAAACTTTATGAATATTTTCAGACATGGCGACTTAGACGTAAAGTTTCTAAAACAGAAATATGTCTTTCCCACCTCTCTAATCGTCTAGCATCAGCAAAGATCGCCTCTCAGTTTGATGCGCTTGGCATAGTCAAATACAACGAGAAGCAAAAAAACCTCGGTGTCACATTAGACGAAACTCTGACACGTCATAAACCCCTCTCCAACACAACTAATAAGGTAAAAGCACGAGTGAACCTGGTGAAGAAGCTGGCATATAGCACTTGCGGAACAAATCCAGGAGTTCTCCGTGAAGCATACCTTGCGATGGTATACTCTGCTGCAGAATATTACGCACCAGTTTGGCTCCGCAGTGCTCATGTGAAGAAAGTTGATACACTCCTGGAAATTGAAATAAGAACACCGTGAATTCATTGTCCCAGGACGGGGATACTTTATTGACACATTCGTGGGGTCAGATACATCACATGATCACACTGACAGAACCACAGGCACATAGACACAGGCAACAGAGCATGCACAATGTCGGCACTAGTACAGTGTATATCCACCTTTCGCAGCAATGCAGGCTGCTATTCTCCCATGGAGACGATCGTAGAGATGCTGGATGTAGTCCTGTGGAACGGCTTGCCATGCCATTTCCACCTGGCGCCTCAGTTGGACCAGCGTTCGTGCTGGACGTGCAGACCGCGTGAGACGACGCTTCATCCAGTCCCAAACATGCTCAATGGGGGACAGATCCGGAGATCTTGCTGGCCAGGGTAGTTGACTTACACCTTCTAGAGCACGTTGGTTGGCACGGGATACATGCGGACGTGCATTGTCCTGTTGGAACAGCAAGTTCCCTTGCCGGTCTAGGAATGGTAGAACGATGGGTTCGATGACGGTTTGGATGTACCGTGCACTATTCAGTGTCCCCTCGACGATCACCAGTGGTGTACGGCCAGTGTAGGAGATCGCTCCCCACACCATGATGCCGGGTGTTGGCCCTGTGTGCCTCGGTCGTATGCAGTCCTGATTGTGGCGCTCACCTGTACGGCGTCAAACACGCATACGACCATCATTGGCACCAAGGCAGAAGCGACTCTCATCGCTGAAGACGACACGTCTCCATTCGTCCCTCCATTCACGCCTGTCGCGACACCACTGGAGGTGGGCTGCACGATGTTGGGGCGTGAGCGGAAGACGGCCTAACGGTGTGCGGGACCGTAGCCCAGCTTCATGGAGACGGTTGCGAATGGTCCTCGCTGATACCCCAGGAGCAACAGTGTCCCTAATTTGCTGGGAAGTGGCGGTGCGGTCCCCTACGGCACTGCGTAGGATCCTACGGTCTTGGCGTGCATCCGTGCGTCGCTGCGGTCCGGTCCCAGGTCTACGGGCACGTGCACCTTCCGCCGACCACTGGCGACAACATCGATGTATTGTGGAGACCTCACGCCCCACGTGTTGAGCATTTCGGCGGTACGTCCACCCGGCCTCCCGCATGCCCACTATACGCCCTCGCTCAAAGTCCGTCAACTGCACATACGGTTCACGTCCACGCTGTCGCGGCATGCTACGAGTGTTAAAGACTGCGATGGAGCTCCGTATGCCACGGCAAACTGGCTGACACTGACGGCGGCGGTGCACAAATGCTGCGCAGCTAGCGCCATTCGACGGCCAACACCGCGGTTCCTGGTGTGTCCGCTGTGCCGTGCGTGTGATCATTGCTTGTACAGCCCTCTCGCAGTGTCCGGAGCAAGTATGGTGGGTCTGACACACCGGTGTCAATGTGTTCTTTTTTCCATTTCCAGGAGTGTATTTGATTGCAGCTATGAGAACCATTAGTGACACAGTCAGGTCTACGCCTATATTCTGGCTGCCAATCTGTCCAGCTCACCTCTGTTGAATGGCGGCTCTCTACAACCCTTGCCTGTAAGTTTCTAAAAATGAGAAATGAGTCAGTTCCTCTTTACGAAGATTTACTGTCACTGCCTAGGAAACGCTTCAAATACAGAAGACCAGCATATGAAGAAGTAGTCCAAATGCTATCCGATGCGTTCGACAGCGGTGCTGAGTGGAAACGTGAGTGGCAAGCCACTGAAGCCCGGAACCACTAACTTACTGATAATCTGACTATTAAAGCTCCATGCTGTCATCACCTGATGGAGGTGTGAGTACAGCTTAACAGATATCGGAATGAATAACTGGGGCTTTTACACTGAAAGTACATGTGACTGAGGTGACATTCAGACAATAAGCCACATTGCAAATGATTATCCTAACGTTTCCCTGGTTGCTTCATGAGTCTACACCAGGTGTACTAACCTCTTTATGTTTGAGATCTATTACACACAACTTTGTCCACTTAAATATCTAATGTATTAAAAATTCATAAAACAAAACAACATCATAGCCAAAATGAACTATTTTAATTACACGAAATATATAAAAGGTGATTTTCTCTCCATCAAAGGTTCTGGGCCTATTACTTAATTTTCAAGACAATACACAGGTGAAAAAAATTAAAATATATATCACCATACATGTTGAAAAACGTTTAGTTAGAAAATAATTTATCATAGCCAGCCTTACTCAGTATGAAAAATTAAGCTCGGTCAGTTTATTTCTACACTTAGAGTTGACTATGTCCAGTGTTGGAAATGCTGCCTTACGTAGATAAGTAGATCCAAAAATCTATAAGAGTTACGCAGCCACTTTTACAGTGTTAGGGTACGTTTTTACATTCAGTAATTTCCAAAAGTTATCTTCATTGTACTCTGACTCTAAGGAAACTATTACGAAGTGGAATTATATCCTCTTGAAGTTGAGTCTCACTATAAGAGAAAAGAGCACTCACTTTACCTCAAATGTCTTTCATATCAACTTTTTACAAAAGTTGAGCTATGAAAGCTAGGTTATCAAACTCTGTCTTCAGTGGTGTCAGGGTGGTCGGATACTTCTTTGCAGCTTCTTGATTCAATGACGCTTGTCGATCCGACACTTCTGACTGTATTTGGGGAAAGTGTTTCACATTTAATTTCGGTAACTGTGCTATCCAAAAATCAAATTTTAGCATGAAAGACATAGAAAACGTAAGAGTTATGATGATTTTGTTTTTATGGCCGCTCGACGGGAATTAAGTCTTTGAACGTGAAGTGGTAGTTGGCGCTAGAAACATGGGACACTCCATTTCCGAAATCCTTAGGAAATTTAACATTCCGAGATCCACAGTGTCACGAGTGTGCCGAGAATGCCACAAATTTAGGTATTGCCTCTTATCACGGACAACGTAGTGGCCGACGGCCTTCACTTGGTGATAGAGAGCAGCAGCGTTTGCGTAGAGTTGTCAGTGTTAACAGACAACCAACACTGCGTGAAATAACCGCAGAAAACAATGTGGGACGTAAGACGAACGTATCCGTTAGGAGAGTGTGGCGAAATGTTGCTTTAATGAGCTACGGCAGCAGACGACCGACACGAGTGTCTTTGTTAATGTCATGACAACGCTTGCAGCGCCTCTCCTGGGCTCGTGACCATATCGGTTGGACCCTTGACTACTGGGAAACTGTAGCTTGGTCCGATGAGTTCCGATTTCAGTTGGTAAGAGTTGATGGTAGGGTTCAAGTGTGGTGCAGATCTACAAAGCTATGTACCCAAGTTGTCAACAAGGCAATGTGTAAGTAGATAGTGTCTCCATAGTGCTGTAGGCTGTGTTTATATGGACTGGACTGGATCCTCCGGTTCAACTGAACCGATCATTGACTGGAAATGGTTACATTCGTCTATTTTAAAACCGCTTGCAGATATTCATGGACTTCATGTTCTCAAACAACGATGGAATATTTACGGATGACAATGCACCATGTCACCGGGCCATAATTGTTCGCTATTGATCTAAGCCACATTTTAGACGATTTGAGCGAATGATCTGGCCACCCTGATCACCCAACATGAACCCCATCGAACATTTATGGAACGTAATTAAGAGGTCATTTCGAGCACAACATCATGCACCGGTAACAACTTCGCGATCACGGGCGGCTATAGAGGGAGCATGGCTCAGTATTTCTGCAGGTGACATCCAACGACTTGTTGAGTCCACGTCTAGACGAACTGCTGCACTATGCCGGCCAAAAGTATATCCGACACCATATTAGGAGGAATCCCATGACTTTTGTCATCTTAGTGTAAAATACTATGGAAAGCCAAACCCACAAACAAACTGGCAACTATCAGGGTGGATACTGAAGATAGCGGCCATGTTTCGGGCAAATCTTCAACCTCAGCTTAGTAATGAGACATTACCAACTGACAGCCAAGTCTCTGTAGACATATCATTCTACAGACGGTTGAACACTTGCTATTCAAACGCTGTTAATTCAAAGTAGACAACAAGCTTTAAAGCTTAATCAAACAGTCCCTAACAAATATTATATCTACAGTGAAGTTTCTCATTAACATTTCTGCTAAATTCGAAATTTAATTGACCATTGTTCTTTCACTGTACCTTAGAAAAAGCTTGAGAGAATAGAAATAGGCACTTTAAGAAGCGACTATGAATCATAAAACCAAAATCACAACCATTGAGTATAGAGTTTTGGAGCTAGACAGCGAGGCCTTTCCCAACAAACTGAGAACCAAAAACATAGCAGCCAATTTTAAGTGCCTTGCTTCTGAAATTACTTAACTAGTATTTTTAATAACTACTATCTAATATCCCCTCTTTCAAACGACAGTAGATAATCAAAATTTTAGAATAACGACTGTCATACAGTGTCTGTTAATGAGATGAGTCTTCATAACTTGGCATCTGTACGCAGAGGAAGTGAATACAACAGCGGTAACGAAATGAATGGATAGTGTGGCATTATTGGCCGGGTGATCAGGAAGCACAAATTCATGTATACAGGACTTTCATTTAATACACGTTGATGAGTCAAAACATTATGGCCACCTGCATAATAACATGTTGGTCTACCTTTGAAGCGCAGTAAGGTAGAAATTTTGCTTGGTGTGGATTTGATAAATTCTTACCATATTTCCTGAGGCATGTGCCCCTAACACAGGTCCGCAATTTACCGTAAATTACAACCCAATGATTTGTGGCCACACAGCTGGTGCCGACAGCGTAATAAATGTATTCTATAGCGTTCAGATCAGGGGAATATGGGAACCAAGACAACAACGTGAGTTCACCTTCTTACTCCTCAAACCAGTATAAAATGATTATGTCTTCGAGGAAGACATCGAGCACAAAGTGAAGCCAGGGGGACCGCAATAATGTCCAAGTGGTCTACAGATGACATAGTGCCTTAGTTTATTACCACAGGTTCCATGAGAGTCCAGAGAGCTCAGGTGAATATCCCCCATAGCATAATGCTGCCTCCGCAAGTCTGTCTATGGCGCGGTGCATGTTTCGAGTAGCCGTTCTCCTGCGTGACAGCGTATCTAGACACGACCGTCGACCTGTTGTGATAAAAAACGTGATTCATCTGACCAGGCGACATGTTTCTATTAATGCACACTCCAATCTCGATGACCCCGTGCCCACTGCAATCGTATATGTTAGTTCAACATGAGAACACGGAGGTGACGGACTGTATTAATCTGTCCTTTGTCAACGTCACTTATGTCAGAGGATTTCCCCATTTGCGGCCCTTATCGTCACTAGGATGCCCCTCGTTCCTCTTTGTTCCGCTTATACAGGATAAGGCAGCTAAGACAGGCCACCCCATGTGTTTCAAAATGAACATACCGATTTTAAGGCGTTTGGCATTGACTATGTTCAACTTACAACTGTACACCAAATGAAAGAGCAACTCAAACAATTTTGTTTGTATACCTGTGCGCAATGGGAAGAGTATGGAATGACAAAGAGTGAGTGAAAAACGTGTTGAGCGAGTGCGAGTCTTTCATGCTTAGCCCCAAGAAGTATCCCCGCGGAAAGTTTGTGGGCCTTTCTTTTTCGGTGAATCAACTGTAACTGGTGTTTCTTATCTTGATGTGTTACAGCTATTGCCCGTGCCTCAATGGGAAGAAGCTAAACAAAACATCTTTACTTGGGAGCGTGATGGTGCGCCGCCTCACTGGCATAACTCTGTACGGACTGGTTAAATGACGTTGTATCCGACCGGTGGATGAGGTGCAAGGGGCCGGTTGACACAGCATGTTATGCATGACCTCCACGTTCACACACGATCTGACGCGATCATGTGTATGTGCCTCCGCTACCAGCTGATCTAGTCGACTTTAGAAACAATCCTGACACACTGACCAAGGTTTCGGAACAACTCGCCTATCGACTCGATGTGTGATCGGTGTTCAAACTGAATAATTGTAAGAAAAACTGTTCGTGTTTCTCTTTCATTTTGTGTATTATTTATAATTGTAAGGTGAATGTAATATGTGCTACAAAGCCTTAAATCCCGTATACACATTTTGAAACACCCTGTGTATTCAGAATGAATAAGTTTGTCGAGGTGCGGTTTCTGCCAAGTTATAGCGAACAGTTTGGAGAATTTCGCAAGTAATTTTCATCGTTTATATTCGCCGAATTACAAAATCTACTTCGTTTTTTCTGATGGAACTTTATACTTTTTCTGTGTCATTTGAAAGAACCTTCCAAGAAAACTTCAGCGACTTGATCAAATACAAGTAGTATCAAGATAAAAGCGCCGAAAACCACTGTCCCGCCTTCAGAATAAGAGGTACCACAAGCGTCTGTCCTATTGTACCAAATTAAGCAAACGCGTAACTCAGGCATGGTTCTCGTGTTTACCTGTGCGCTTGAAGCCCATCAGTCTGTGTTCTGCTGTTTTAGCAACGAGATAACTCGTAAAGCTATTGAGACATTCGCTAGGTACACAACAGTCGAAAATACTAATACGAATATCTTTTACGGCGAATGTCGCCAAACTATTAGAGCAGCAGTGCGGTTGCATGCTGGAGAGTATCCAGATCGTGCCAAGCACTCAGTATTTGTCTTTGCAAACATTATAAAAAAAACTTTTGAAACTGAAAGTTTGGTGAGTAAAATACGCCAAGAAAAAAAAAGGGGGGGTGGGGGGAACTGATGAACGAAAGCAGCGATAACAGACAATGCAAATGTCTAGGAGGCATCTCGGAAATACGTGAGACTCAACCAAGCGAGTGTTTTATGCTCCTCACAATTCGCTACATCTACAGCTTCTTTACAATGATTCCTAAAATTGGTTACAGTTCTCCGAATGTTATCTACGTTAAGGGTAAAGTGATGCGTCACATCTATGCTAAATTTTGTCTAGGGAAGAAGCATTGCTTACAATCTATGAGCAAATCAATCTTCGCAATATGCACTAATCGTCAGCTGAAAATCAGTTCTGACTCAAAGAGGTAGATAAAAATAACACTCTTTGTCTGTCAATGTATCGTGCTTCTTCTTCAAGATCCGCATCATTAGTCTTTTTTTATTGATGAGAATTTAAATACGCTATAGTATCTCGAGTTCCTAAGATATGCTGCCGCCGCAGTTATTGGAAGATATCACACTGGACATAAGGCAGTCAGTATGGTACCAACATGACGGATGTCCCTCCCATTCGCAATAAGATGACAGATCCTTTCACGAGGATGTTAGGAAATCATTGGAATGGTTGTTCAGAAAACGCAAAATGGTCTACACACGCACCAAACTAGCCAGTTCTGTACTTTTGTCTGTCGCGAAAATTAAAACAAGAGCTCTGTTAGGAAACACCGGCAACTCCCAAAGGCACGAAATGCCTTATAATACGGGCATGTGCTGCCGTTAATTCCAGATGAAATCCAACGTGAAGCATTGTTTCTTCAGACTCACTTTATAGCAGGTAGTAAAGCTCAGAGCCAACGTTCTGAGCACTGGGTACAACAGCCTTGATAATAAACACACGAAACGCATCTGAGTTACGTGCTTGCTTTCATCTGATGTAACATGACAGAAATTTGATCGAGTCCCATACACGTTATGTCGTTGAAGTCCTCTTAGAAAATTGTTTGAAATACCGCAAAAAGATGTGTAGTTCCATTAGAAAAAAAAAACACAGACTGTGCTTAACTTGGCGACTATAAACGATAAAATTACGTGTGAACTTCAGGAAATTCGCCATAGTGTCCGCCACAATTCGGCGAAAACAACACCTGGATATGTTTGTTCATTCTAGATTTATTTGCAGTGGCCTGTCTTAGCTGCCTCACCCTGTATACGATACCGGTAAGGCGTCAAATCTAGGCATTATATGATATGCCTAGGCGATATTTCGAAGCCTGGAGCTTTTAGGCAAGGTTTTTAATTTTGATTTTATTGGCATAATTTCCCTAGGAAACGTGTAAAATTTATGAAATGCGAAGTGGACACTGGAAAAGTATAATACTACAATGAACTAACATGTTTAAACTAATAATTTATGTATTATGAAACTTAAATTAAAACATGAAAATTATCACAACAGTTCTAAATCATGACGAGTTATATTAACATATCTACTAGACAACGCCTTTATCATCCTCTCTCGCCCACTACGGCCAACAGAAGAATGAGTCTCATAAAGCTTGTTAAACAACTCACCATGGTACGTAAAATTTGATGGCATAACGTATTTCATTCAGCAGTTGTGTAAATTTCTGTGTTTCCTGGACGTACTTCTTCATTAACCAATAATGACTGTACCAACACACCTTATTATTTTTTCATAGCGAGCGTCTGTTAGAAATACACCGTTACTTGAAGAATTAGTCATCATTATCTACAAGTCTCTAGAAAATCTATGTTTCATATCATGTGAACGAACATCAACCACAATATTTTCACAGTCATCACGTACAGACTCCACTTTAGCGAAACTGGCCCTCAGACACAAATGAACTCTAACAGAACTGAACTGAGACTTGCGAGCTAACATCCCAAAGATGTTCGGGCTCATATGCAGTTCCTCTTCGTCGAAATGTCTTGGCTCAAATTCGTCTAGGGGTTGAACCGCACGTGTCGCATTACACGCCATAAATTAGACACTTGTGACCCTTTGGTTAAATTGTAAATTGTCTGGCTGAGGGCAAGTTTGCGAAATACAAAGTTCATATTACGTACAATAACAGAAACAATAATATCGGGATCTAAATTAACGTCCCATAAATCATGTAGGCCACACAGTTGCGATTTGGTTAGAATAATGTTTATTCAGAAAGCAAACTAATAGCGGAAGTGGTCGTATTTAGAATTACTATTACACTCGAGCGCATAGACATTTGAAACAGTTCGATCATTCAGTCTCATCGCGAAACGCAAGTCCAATACTCCACCTCCATAATTACACGAAAAGTTAGAGTTGATACCAGGTGCTCGGCTGCTCACCGCTCAGAGACTAAGTCCCGCGATACCACACAACGCGAAATTTTCTAAGTCGTTTCACTTCCTAGTTGCCTAAAGACCGACAGTCCGCTTTCGCGTCTGCACCAACACTATCCCTCTGCCCGTAGCAGGCCCCGCTTCCCGCGCGCCGAGCATAATCGCTCAACTGACCAGTGCAGTTTCCTTTCCTGAAGCCCTCCATCTGGTTGGCTGATTCTGCATGATTTTACATTTCAACATATTTAAATAATCAAAACTTGACCACTTTCACATTTTAAATAAAGTAACAATAATATCCATTGTTAAATTCTGTTACATAAAACCAACATAATTTCCTTCTTAACTTAATGTCACTGCCAGTAGCCTTGCAACAATGTGCTTTCTGACAAATAAATAAAGAACAAAAGTAACTATTATGCATTAAACTGTGCAACAAATATTCTATTACCTAATGGTTCAATAACGTGTCATGCTGTCATCGTTCAATGTTTTTGTGTGGAGGAAATGATGATCTGATGCTTAACTGAAAATATTGATAATTTAAATTTACTGTATCTTTTAAACAAATGAAGTTACACAGTTTATATTTACAAAATTTGTCATTTTAATGATGCGCTTCTACATGAAATGTCTATCGTTAAGATCGACTAAAGCGTTCAGATTTTAGCATTCAGGTCTTTGTTACAAAACTTGTGAATTCCACTTTAACAGTAAATCCTAAACTATTATAGATATGATCGATATTCAAGTTTTATTGGGATCACCATAAAAATTTATGAAGGAAGGTAGATTAAAATTACTGTGGCTTCATTCCCTGCGTTACTACAGAATTAAATATTTTTCATGAATGTTTCCCTTTATGGCCGACCTTGGGTCCGCCATATTTAACACTGCTGCGTCTCTCCGGCCACAAACGCCTTCTACTGGGTTTTCTTATGACGTAGGTTCCTGTCTGTCTCACTCGCACACTGCAGCACTTAGGCCTCAATAGACAATAGACACTTGTGAGTTTCCCCATCTCGTGGTTAATCTGCACCCTGTGTGGCACACGATCCTGTACGACAGGGTTCGTTTCATAATTCCTGTAGGCTGACTCTTTCGGCCATATATTTAAACGAGAGCGCAGTGCTCCTTAACTCACACACCTCCACTTCATAACATGTTGGCGTGCCATATATGTAATGAAGTAGCACCCAAATTTACAAGACACAAATTCATAATACAATAACATGCATATCCTAAGCGCCAGATCAATAGTGTAATTATTTGTAGTGGTGTTGATGCAGTCTGCTTTAAATTTAAAGAAACTAATATCTAACATAAATTGTGAATTGCAGCATATTAATTAAACACCAAATAAAACTGTACATTTATTAAAATCGACACTCTATTGAAGTGCCGCAGAAATATCAGCGCCACTGCGCTCATTTTCACAGAACTTTTGAAACGTCCCCTTGGAAAAATTAGTGAATTACTGTGCTGATAAACCTCTTACATTATTTGATTTTCAAACAGCTGAGCAGAACTGAACGTACTCAGACATTTCGCTCTTTACTTATTCTGATCAACAGTAAACTGACACACAATATTTTTAGCGCAACGCAATCTGACTTTGAAAAATCCCTACAAAAGAATGGCCCTGACTAACAATAACCTATACCTTTCATGAATCACTTACCTCACAAAAATCTTCGTTACTCGAACTACTGCAATACAGCGAGCGCCACTACTGCCAGCTAAATAAAAGATTCTAACTACTGAAGGGACTAACTACTGATAGGCGTAGTTAGCAAATGGAAGATTTTGATAAAGAACAAACAATGTATTTACCTTAACAGCGTTCAAAAGTCATAATATATATATATATATATATATATATATATATATATATATATATATATCAGTTCATGACATCCAGTCTTACAAATTTACTGTCTCTGATGGACAAACGTCCAGATCGTCCGCTCTCAAAACTCCGCCATCTCTCTCCCCACATCCACCACTGCTGGCGGCTCACCTCCAACTGCGCAACGCTACGCGCTGTTAACAACCAACTGCCCAACACTACAGTAGCATATACTCCAACAATGCAAACCAACCACAGCCTTCACACAGCACAGTCAGTGATTTTCATACAGAGCGCTACGTGGCGTTACCAACATGAAAACCTAAACAGTCTACTTACACTTTTTCGACACAACGAAGTCTCCAGCGGCGTTCCACAGATTCGGAGCCGAGTACCCCGCCGAAATTGTGTATGGCTCTGTATTCCATCACCATAGTTTTGCGGGAACAAATCTGTCGAAATTCGAATCGGGTGTAGATTCCAGGAAACAAACACTTTCCGAAACCAGATCTGAACTACACAGTAAACAATTGTTTTACAGCGTTTGCAAGATGCTCGTAAATTCTTCAATGATTCTGACACGTTATTCAAGTCCCACTAGAGACATGCATCTCGTGACAGATTCCCAATCGACTTCATCGGCAAATTAATATATTTTTTTAATTTAAATAACTCCCTTAGACTCAAAACTAACAACGAATATGAACATTTCTCATCCCACGTTTAATTCCGTGCACTGAAACTATGTACAGAAATCGTTAGTCCATACAAAAATAAATTATTTCCCCAAAATATTCTCAGATAAGTAGATAAACATACATCTGTCTTCCTAGGTAAGCATTATTAATTTTCATTTTCCAAATTTCTCCGACCTCCATGCATCGAAGTTGGCGTGACCATAACTTATAATTTGTAAATTACAACTAACATAAAACCATCCGAAAACGTAGGTCTAACACATACATACACATAAATAAATCCCTTATGTACCCCCAAAAATCTAATTCATATGCATACTGTGCACTGATTTTTGACTTGGTACCGTTCACCAAATAATTGAGTTGCCCGATCTCCTCGCACCCAAATGTGCGTCTAAACTATCTCTTTATAATTGCACAGACCTTGCGCCCCCCAAAAAATATTCTTATGCGACGAAACAACGAACAAGCTACAATAAATCCTGAAATAAAACATTACAAATTACTCCTCGAAACAATCTTATAATCTAAACACAGATACACTTATTTCTTAGCCTACATTCCCCTTATCAATGTACAGTCTCAATTCTGTCACATTTCTTAATCCTAGAAGTTTTCTTGAAACAGGGTATTCGAGTAGGTAGGCGTTAGGGTGCGGACATTCTGCCACCACAAATGGACCATAGTACAGCTCAAACAACTTTTTTATTTCTCCATCCACTTCGCTGGACTTTTCTTTCGTACGTACTAGGATTTTGTCTCCTATTTTGTATTTAATTGTTTTATACCGCCCATCATGCCGTTTCTTCCTTTCCGCTGCCAACTTCCCCATACGGGATTTTATCGCCCGCTCCCTCTCAGCGTCCGACTCAGCTAGATGCTGCGGGAACTCCATAATTTCCGTTAACAGAAATTTCGGTTTGACTCCCGTCATCACCTCCAAGGGCGAATATCCAGTTGCATTACTTTTCACGCTGTTCAGAACGTCCTCAAATGAACGTACGTATTCCACCCACTTTGAGTGTCTGTCACTCGCGCAAGTCAGACACAGTCGTCCAACTTCTCTCATATACCGCTCGCAAGGATTACTCGCCGGGTGGTACACGGATATGTTAATGTGTTTTATATCCTGGCCGTTCATAAATTCGTTCCAAAAGTTGATGTAAACTGAGATCCGTTGTCAGATAACAGCCTTTCTGGTTTGATTACATTTTTAAAGAAATCCTTTTCTAATTTGGCTCTCAGTGTCTTGCTGTTATCTTTCCGTATCGGATAAAATCTAACAAATTTTGAAAAGAGCTCTACAACAACAAATATGTACTTCATACCACCGCGTCCTGTGGGCAGTGGGCCAAAATTGTCAACCGCCAGTATCTCTCCCACCTTGGTCGGAATTATACTTTGCATTTCCCCTTGTTGAGTTATCGAGAAATATTTTACTCGCTGACATCGATTACAGGCAGCCAGCTGGATGCGTACTCGTCTGGCGAGGTGTATTGCTCTTTAAGTTCCGTGCACTCCTAGGCCCTGTAATGACCGTGACTTACATGGGCGTAATCTGTCAGCTGTTCCACATATTTGTCTGGGAAGCACAGTCTCCAGTGATCCGTCTTCTAGTCTCTGCTGCGAAACAGCACACCCTTGTGGATCTTGAAATAGCGGGGTATTTTTTCGTAGCCCTTGCTGTCAAAGTTGAGTTTGATGTTCTTCAGTTCAGGGTCATCATTTTGCGCTCTCCGCATATTCCTTTTTCCCCGGTACTCCTTTCATGTACAGCAGCTGAAATTCGTTCTTTGTCTCCTCCCCTTCATTGTCTTCCTCTCCAACGGACAGCCGCGACAGAGCATCGGCAATACAATTCTCGGTCCCTTTAATGTAGCGTATCTGGTAACTAAATTGCTGCAGGAACATTTTCCAGCGCATCAAACGGTCGTTTATTATTCTACAGTCTTGCAGAAAGCTAAGGGCCTTATGGCCGGATAGCACTGTTACCTCTCTACCTTCCAAATACATAAGGAACTTTTGGAATCCATGCACGATTGCAAGCAGCTCCTTCTCTAATATGCTGTATCCGCGTTCGTGTTTGTAGAGCACGCGGCTGGCGAAATCTACACTCCGATGTTCCATCTTCCTGTTGATTTGTGTTTCTTCGAAGATTTCGTAGCCTATTCCATAATCTGAACAGTCCGACGACAAACAGAACGGAAGTGTCAGGATAATAGAGCATCTTGCTCGCACACAGTTTATCCTTTATGTTCTGAAATTCCTTTTCTCATTCCTCGGCCAGTTTCCATGAGGCGCTTTTCTTTAGTAATTTACATAAATTTTGGTTATTCATTCAACCATCCCCCAAGACTTTTCGATATAACCCACATAATCCGAGGTATGATTTTAATTGCTTTCTGTTGGTTGGCCTTTTACAATCTGTGATTGATTTTAGTTTCTCGGTACTTGGTATAATTCTCTCAGATGTAAGAGTGTGTCCTATAAACTGAATTTCCGCTCAGACAAATTCGTATCTGGCAATCTTTAACGTCATCCCTCCTCGTCTTAAGGCCACAAGCCCTTCCTCCAGCAATTTACAGTGTTCGTACCAGGATTCCGTCGCTATTAAAATGTCGTCCAGAAATCACCAACTTGCTCATTAAGCGTTCTCCCAAGACATGGTTTAGCGTTCTCACAAATACTGCCACTGGGTACAACTTTAAAGCGGTAGCTTCGTCCTTCGAATAAGAAAGCTGTGTAACGTCTGCTTTCTTCTGCCAATGGGATTTGCCAAAATCCTGAGGTCAAGTCAACACTAGACATCAGTTTTATGTTCCTGAAGTTTTGCAGCAGTTCCTCCATATTACCAGGCTGGTCGAGTTCTCTCACAATTACTTTATTTATCTTACGCGCGTCTAACACGATTCTAACCGATTTGTCTTTTTTCTTTACAATTACAATGGGATTACTATAATCGCACCTACACTACTCTATAATATCCCATTCTAGAATTTGCCTTAACTTGGCCCTGACCGCTTCCCAATCAGCAATAGGAATTATATAAGGCTTACACTTAATCGGCTTATGCGGCTTCACTTTAATAGAGTATTCGAAGTCTGTTACTTTACCAGGACGATTAGAAAATATGTTCTCATAACGGCACAACAATTCACATAACTCCATTTTCTCTACCTACGATATACCCTCGACTGCTTCCACTGTTTCCTTTATCTTGTCACACATATTGTTCTCCTCATCCGAACCATGTGTAATTATGATGTGTACAATCTGGTTGTCCCCCGTCAAAAGATTCTTAAATTTTACATTCATTTTTTCACCCTCAATTTCAAAATCCAAGCACCTTCCCATGCAGTGAAGCGAGGTTTCATATTTACATAAGAAATCTGTTCCGAGCACCACATCTTTTACAAGTCCATTCACTACAAAGCATCCTATATTAGAATGATTCTCCTCACACTTGAATTCCAAGAGCACTTCTTGCCTTGTCGGCTTACTTAAACTGCCAACTGCTGTTTTAATTTTTACACTGTTTACATGTAGTAATACTAATTTCTTATTCTTTACCCTACGTACAAAACCTTCCGACACTGCCAACACATTACTTCCAGAATCGAGCAGCGCATCTACTTTCTGATCATTTACTTTAATTTCAATGATAGGCTGTACATTAATCATTTCTTTTCGCTCTAAACACTGTTCCCTCAGTAAGTCATTCTCTATGTCTCGTCCCTTCTCTTCCATCTCTAGAGTACACATATCCTGTTCGATCCAGCCCCCAATTTCGTACTCGTCCCAAAATAATTCATGAAATACTTCTTTCGCCCCAATTTTATTTTTTCTCCCTTCTAGACATCTCGCTATCTTAAATTTCCCTCGAGTCCACAAATGAGGCAATATCGATCGTAATGTTCTGCCGTAACATCGCCAATCAGTTATAGTAAAATCACATTCCTCCTTAAGATACCATTCTGTCCAAATATCACTTTCTTATTACACTCAACTTTTGTCACTTCAGCACATAAAACATCATTACTACCTTCCTTCAAAAATAATTCACCAATATCCGCCGATAAATACCCAAACTCATCAACAGCTAACGAGACTAGTGCTACACTGCCCTTATTAACCTCCTTAACAACTTTCGCCGTCACAGTATCACCTGAAACATCATCACCTTCATCACTATGATTGGTTTTCTATACCATCTAACTCCACCAAATTCAGCTCCACCTCAGCCTCATTTTGGCACATAGAATCTTTCATTGTATTAACATTCACACACTGTTTTGTCACATTCATAAAACAAATCATTTAGCTCTAAATCGTCATCATTACATTTATCGTTATCTTTCATTATCTTAGGATTACGCCTTTTACGTATGATCTGATGTGAAAATTTACTTATTTGATTCTCATTTCTTACTAATTTCATTTCATTATTCTGACGCCTTTCCGCCGATTTATTAACGCCTATCACATTCCCGTTTACTCGTGTCCTATTCATTGCCGGTTTATTTTGCCATCTCCGGACGTGAGATGCGGCGAAACTTAGTTTCCCGATTTCCCATTACGCTGGTTCATTTCGCCAGGTGCCGATCCCTCAAATCTACATTCTTGGTGTCGGTCTCTGTCACGAAAGTATCCGTTCCCATTACCCCTTTGAAATTTATCATTGGATTTCAAATTGTTCAAATGGCTCTGAGCACTATAGGACTTAACATCTGTGATCATTAATCCCCTTAATAGGCTACGTTAAGGCCACCGTCTCCTCCCTGACAATGCCAGGTTCCGCATCAGTCCCCTAGAACTTAGAACTACTTAAACCTAACTAACCTAAGGACATCACACATATCCATGCCCGAGGCAGGATTCGAACCCGCGACCGTAGCAGTCGCGCGGTTCCGGACTGAGCGCCTAGAACCGCTAGACCACCGCGGCCGGCATCAATGGATTTGTTCCTGTTACCGTTTCCCTTATCAAAACTGCTTTTTGCGTTCTGTTGATACCTTCCCGGATGTCTTTCATAATGATCACTGGGACTGTAGTTATGATTTCCGCTCTGAAAACTATTTGTCTACTTACTTGGCGGTTTAAATTTCAACGCTCGTTCTAATTTTTTCTACAAAGTCCAAAAATTCGTCTATTACGTTGCTATAACTGTGCTCTAGATCACACTGCAAATTTTCCGGTAACTTCCTTTTCAACGTCGTAGTTTCAGTAAGCACTCCCATGCATTAATCTCGCAAGTTCACGTTTACAAAATTCTCGCATCGACCCGTTCCCATATTTAAATGTTGGCCCGTTCAGAAACTCAGTTTGGAGTAGCGTTTGCTTCTCTTCACTCCAGAACTTTTTGAGGAAACTGGTTTCAAATATTTCGTAGGTAGTGAACGTATCATTGATTGCTGTAGCAGTTTGATGTGCAGCTAAAGAATTCAGTTCGCTTTTTATTTCATTGATATGCTTTTTAACTTCACTGATTTCAATTTTAATGTCAGATTCTACTTGTTCCTTTATTTTATCTACTTTTTTCTCCCCTTTATACTTTACCTGATAGCCGACGTTTGTCAGAGCAAGTAGAACTGATATCTCCAGCCAAGTCACATACCGGCTAATTTTCTCGAAATCCCATCACATTCCAACAACGCTGTTCCATTAGTTAGTAACCTGACTAGCTAGAGAGCTATCACAACGAGAAAAATAGCACACTAACATTCGGGAGGAAATTCTCAACGATGGACTACGCAAAGCAATTGAGAAGCATAAAACTCACACTCCATCAATACCGAATGACCGTCTTAAAATATCACCCTATAAATACCGTGACTTCCATTATCTTATTCCTATGATTATCACACCTGAAATACCACAGTGTAATGGTGTCTGAGACTTCACTGATAGGACAGTCTCTCTCTCCCCTCGTTATTTTCATAACGCACAACAGGGCAAAAACACGAACTGTAACAACTTCGCTAATATCACCTAGTAAAGAATTCAACAAGATTTTACTGCACGTCTCTCTCTTCCAAATATCGGGAAACAAATACCACATGCATATTGACATCGACCATATGTATTGTGTTATGCTCGGATCAATCCTATAACTGAAAGTGGATGAAGCGACGACATTTTATGAGTAAATAGACAAACGCATAGCAGCAGTGTCTGATATGTAAATTTACACGTCGTGCTGCTCTAACTCCATGAACTGATCACAGTCTCTTCCACAAACGACATGTGTGAAGCAAATGCATACGCAGAGACTGAGGTATCTCATAAACCCCTGCTACTAACTTAGAATCACTGCAGTTATGAAACTGAAGACTCGATTTATGTCCAAGACGTGGCAGATGTTGGAGAACTTCGCATACTTCTTTGTTCATCTAGACGAGGGTGCCGAAGTAGGTTTTCCGTCGGTTTGGTAGACATGATTCATCACACATGCGTAGGGAGTCCCCTGCTGACTGCAGTATGGAGAGGTTTGCTGTTAACGATCGCAGGTAGATAGTCACACACAGAACACGTAATTGTATACGAGTCGAGCGCAGGTTATACCACACAAATGACACACCCCAAGAGAACAACGGGAAGAATGATTAAATGTGTGATAACTGACCCGCCGCAACATCTCCCTCTCTCTGGATTGCATCATACCATTAAATCATACCTCGTTATAACCCCTCTCAACCGTTTACTCTATCTACTTTCTATCGTCCTTTAACGGAGATCCACTTCAGTTCGGAGGCAGATGGTTCTCTTTTCCAGGAAAACATCAAAGACAGCAGTCAACTTGTATATATTCTTATTACCTCAACACACACACAGCAAAATGTTGTTAAAAACCATGCAGCAACTGTTCTGTAAGGTATTTGTTAGCTGACACGGCATGGCTGTGATTGGTAGAGAGTACAAATAAGCACATTGGAAATACTGTTTGTTAAAGTTTAAAACATGTAAACAGTTTGCATAGAGTGCAAAATGCGATCAATTCTGTAGTTGTATATTGCAGCCCCCCAAGCTGGTAATACAATGCTCTTTAGCTAAGAACATTTTATAAAAATCTATACGGTGGTTGCCGAAAACTTTGGAGTCACACATGGGCTTGTGAACCCATGTATATATAAATTTAATAATTTCCATTTGCTGGTCATGCACGTTAAACAATCTATTCCAGTCGTATCATCGCCGTCCATGAAATATGACTATTTCACTGGTTCCGAGTGATTCCATGTCAACTTTTTCTCATATTCCTCTTGCTGTCACATACTCGTTCCGACGTACAACAAGTTTCTTGCACCAAGCAGACATGTAAGTACACCCTCATTCTCCCTAAATTTCCCCGCATTTTAGCGTATTTTGCCTCAACTTATGCGTACATTCCATCAGTTTTTGTAATTTTACTTTTGCTCATATGATCATGACATCACTTCTCGTCCTGTATTCTAGAATTGCTTGTAAATGTAGTAGTACAGCTACCAACATCTAGCACAACTCCGCAATTTTTCTGTATGCGTGTGTATGCCTGAATCGTTTTAACGTTGATGCTTCCAGACTATACTCTGAACCTATCACCAATGAATCCACCTTCAGACATCGGCCCAGGCATATAGGGAGTGGATTTACCTTCGAACCCTATCACAGCTGTGAGGCATGGTGGGTCCAACTGTGAACCATATGCCAGCCATAACGCGTGGTGGATCCACTTTCGAACACTATCCCAAACGTAACACGTGATGGAGCTACCTCCGAACCCTAACCCCGGCCATAACGCATGGTGAATGCACCTTTGAACTCTATTCTGACCATAAAGCTTGGTGGATTAACCCCTGACCCTTATTCCTGATGTAACGCGTGGTGGATCTACCTATGAGCTCTGTCCTGATCCTTTCCCGAACCTACCCTGTGCCAGTGGACAGGTGTATACAGGCAGATATTTGCAATTTCATTTTTGTGATGTGTAGTTGGAGTCATCCCGAACAAATGTTGCTCATCATGTATTTCATGTGACTTCCAGTGGGGACAAAAAGCATCAGTTTGTTTCCTGTTGTAAATAAAATGGCTTTTTAAGGGAAATTTTACATGCCCATTCTATAGAGTGGTCTGAATTAGTCTAGTGCGATATTCATGTTATATCGATATGTATTCCAAGGGACAGTAAAGCATGAAAAGTAACCAGTATTCCAGCAGTGAGAGCACAGCCCTGGCCAGTGCTGACTGCCACTGCTATGCAGCAGCAGCGCTTCTCAGTCACTGCCGGAGTACTGGTTATGCCACTTCTTTCACTACCCCTGTTAACACTGATACGACTTCTACACCACTTGTTAGCAGCAGACACAGTCGCTGTGCCAAAGACTGAGACAGCGTGGAGTTTTACAGTTATTTATTGAACTTTCTTTACAATTTCTCCCTCGTCATCGCTGCCCAGCCCTGCGGATCCCTCCGCCTGGCTGCTGCTGTGTAGATTCTCCGACAATGCGTGCAACGCGCGCCGCTGATCGTACTCGGGAGCCTCAGGCCACCAGTGCTCCGCTGAAGCCAGGATGCCCTGTGGTTGAGATGAACTCGTCGCCGCTCGGCGCCCCAGTACGGCACGCCCACGGAGCCGCGTCGCCGGGAGGTCAGCTGCCGACGCCTGCTGCACCGGCGGCTGGGAAGCCGTCAGTCGCGATGTCCGCGAGGTCCTGTCATGGACGGACCACGCGCCGTGGGGCCGGGTTGCCGTGAAGTCCGGGCATTAGTCCCCGGCGGCGCCTGTGACCAAGACCGCGCTGCAGCCGGTCTTGCTGGAAGTTCTCGCTGTAGTTAGTTAGCCATGGTGCCGACCGATCTCGGGCCGACCTCCAGAGCTGAAGTTGATATCTGGCGGCGAACGCATGACTCCTGCGAGCTGGAACAGACTTCCGGAATCGTCACCTACGAAGACTGAACATTTGGATACGAACCACGTCCGTCCTCAGATCCAAACTGCTTCGTATTGGCTTCTGTCTGTTGCTGTCTGCGCTCCACTATTTATATCCGGCAGGAGGACGTTTTTACGCTCGGTGGTAGCTTTTTATTATTACTCCCACAGTATATTGCAGCGTAACTTACCGTGCTGGCCTCACTTACCCTTACTCAGCACTCTCCAGGCTTCACTCGGCGCTTGGTCAGTGTGCGTGCTTGAGTCAGTCTGTTGGTAGACTGCTGCTGTCAGCAAGGCTATCTGTGCCTGCCTACTTCGCAACGCCTCGGTCGCCGGCGTGCCTCTGTTTTGCCACTCTCCACTGCATGAAGCAACGCTTACTACATGTGGGTGCAACACTGCCTCCACCTAAAAATTAAATTTGTCCCTGAATTTACCCTATACGTTAACTCTAGTTCTATCCTATATTCTACTTCTTCCCTATATACATCCCAGGTTGCCCTGACTCATGCCCTACTGGTAATCCGTTCTACAGGAATCTCATGGAGCGGTCTTGCATTAACATGCTGAATCCTCCATTTTAATAAGATATATACCACACCGATAAATACAATAAACACAGTAATAGCACTGGTTGAAATACCAATGGTCACTATGCTACGTTTCCGCGTGGTATCGTACTCCTCCACATGCCTTAATAATTGCTTCATTGAAATTTGACCTTTCTTCAAATCTACTAGTTTATTTATCGTTTGCAATAGTGTAGCATCCAAGGTGTTGTTAATACACGTCAAATTTTCTCCTGGAGCGATGCTGAATGACGCATCTGGTCAGTACAACGTCAGATGAGTATCTGTAACCTTGGTGACTCCCGTGACTGTCGCTGGTAAGTTGAAACGATCCCCTACTATTTCACAATTTGTCCCGTTGATTAGCAAACCACTGTCCTGTAATTCCATCTCCGTGGTTGCTGTCCAATTCCCATTGTCATAACACTTGGTTGATATCCTCTCCGTAGCGAATACTGAATACAACCAATGCCTCCCAACTTGCTGAAAATGTGGCGAAGGCTTCACTATTATTCTCCGACACTCCGAAGCTTCTGCTTCTGCCCTAAATAACTGGATCTCAGACGAACCCTTGCCCGTGAAAACAACCTTTGATGGACAAATGGAAACTGACTCCGTTAGACATCTACTCAGCTCTAAACTCGACATAGTAGCATGAGTATCCCCCTCCTCAGAATTTACTAAAACCTCCTATGTCCTGAACTGTACGCCCTTCCCCATACGCTCCCATCTAACCGGATAAGGATGCACTGTGTAACACTGATATTGTCCCCCCACACTAGTTACTGGAAATCTAATCTCTATATACATCTTAAATAGATCCGTTGTTGACTTAATCCTAAAGATATGATAAAAAAGTGACATACTCGCTTGAATTATCGGCACTACGTGCTCTGCCCCCTCTGGAAACTCTCTCTCTGCCTGCTTCAGACTCCGTCCGAACGCTGTGCGCATGGCACACAATTCCTGACGTACTCGTCCACGTCTTGACGTCGTGTCCTCCACCAAAACTTCTCCGCTATCCGTCTATCCGTAGCTCTTCTCCCGCCATGTCCTGAAAGAAAATAGTTATGCGCCTGTTGCGTAACTTCAGATCTTAACGCTGCTGGTACTACGACGCGCGGGCCGCATTTCGTCGACCTACAAAGTAACCCGTCCTGTACTAGGAACTGCGGTTGCTTTCTGAACAATTGGCAATCACTATCCACGGCTTGTGCCCTGTTCCACTCATCTTCAGTCACCCCTGTTACTTGTAATACTGTCACTTTCCTGCTCAGTGCCTCAGCATTGGCATGTTTCACACCTGGCTTGTGTATCACATCATAATCGAACTCACTGAGTTTCAGCGCCCATCTCACTAGCCTACTCGCTGGGTCTTCCAGACCTAATAACCATTTCAGAGCTGAAATATCCGTCACAGCCTTAAACCTTCTACCGTACAGATAACATCGAAAGTACGAAATCCCGTATATTACCGCTAACAATTCCTTCTCCGTCGTGGAGTAATTTTGTTTCACTTTCTTAAGTTGAAGAGATGCGAACGCAATCGGATGTTCTTTGCCATCAATTTCTTACCCAAGTACAACCCCAAGAGCGTGATTAGACGCGTCACATTGTAGTATAAACTCCTTCGAAAAGTCTGGAAACTTCAAAACTGGACCTGATATCAATATCCGTTTCAACTCTTGAAATGCTTTCTCGCACTCTGACGTCCACTGGAAGGTAACATCTTTTCTTAGCAACTTAGTAAGTGGCCTCGCTATTTCTGCGACCCCCTGTACGAATTTTCGATAATAGCTCGTAAAACCAATATACGATTCCAGTTGTTTAACCGTTTGCGGAACCGGAAAATCTCGTACTGCAGAAGTGAGACGAGGATCTGTCCGTACCCCGTCCTGACTGATAACATGCCCGAGATAACTTACTTGTGCTTGCGCAAAATGGCATTTGCCCAAACTTAATATTAGCCGTGCTGCCTCTAATCTCTTAAACACTTCCTCTCGTTCCACATGCTGCTCTATATCTCTTGAAAATACTATAATGTCATCCCGATACACTATGCATTTTTTCGGCTTCAACCTGCGAAAGATTCCATCCAACAACCTCTGAAATGTTGCTGGAGCGTTTTTTAGTCCAAACGGCATTCTTTTATACTCGAAGTGAGCACAATGCGTCGTAAATGCTGTTTTTGGCCTGTCCTCCGGACATACTTCAATCTGGTGATAACCGCTTCGCACATCCATAGTGGAGAAAAATTTACACTGCCCTAGGTTGTCTAACGTTCCTGTGATATTCGAAATCGGATATACGTCCGCCACTATCCGTTCATTCAAATGTCTGTAATCGCAACAAAAGCGAAATTTTTTCGACCCGTCCCGTGTCTTCTTCGGAACTAGACCACGCTATTAGACTAAGGACTATTACTGTGCTGGATTATCCCATATTCCAGTTGTTGCTCTATTAATTGCTCTACTACTGGTTGTAATTGTTTCGGTAGTCTGTATGGCTTACGATACACCGGAGCGTAATTCCCTGTCAGAATACGATGCTGTGTTATCGGTGTAGCAGGTAACGTACCCTGTGCTTCAAACAATGCTTTATACTTTAGTAACAATGCTTCCATACCCGAACGATCATTTCCTCTCAAATTATTTATCTTGTCACCAAGCGCAGACGTGCTGACGGTTTGCTTTACATCATAGTCTAGCCTCGAACTATTGATGTCCTTTGCATCCATTAACTCCACTGTGGCTATTACTAATCCCTTCGGCAGATCGACATCATTCCGCCCGAAGTTATCTAAACTCACCGGAACCATAAACTGCCCGTTTATGTCCGGTACCCGTGATACACTCCTACGAATAAAGCAATGCCTTTTGTCTAAAACCTCATTACTCGGTAGTGGCTCTACCAAGAATAGCCCCTGCTGCGGCACATCGACATCCACCGGTACCCAGATCAACTCCCTTGTACCTGTTCGTACTTTGTCACACGGAATCAATTTTATTGCACTTGTACGCAGTTTAGTTGGTATCACCTTAGCTATCGGTGCACCTTGCGACTCTGAAACATTTGCAATGGCTGTACCCATTGAGAACAAGTTCCCATCGAGTTCCAGCGTATGTTGCGAAAGGTCAATTTTGGCGTGATGTTTAATCAGAATGTCCAACCCAAGTATCGCTGAAAATCACTGTCCCACAGTTCACAACACCATTTGCTCCCCGAACCACATGTTCCCTATCTTAAACTTGAGCTGTGCTGTCCATAGTGCACCTAATCTTTTATCACCTACTGCGCGCAATCTGTATCTCGCAGCTTCCAATCCTTTCTTGCCCACGAGGTCCACACTGACAACTGATACATGAGCTCCAGTATCCACTAAAACTCTTCGCCAATTATCTTTTATCCAAACCATCAAACTACAATCCGCCTCTTCGTGCACTCTCTGAGTACCCATTTTTACTGGGAATGCCTCCTGCTGGCCAGAGTGGCCGAGCGGTTCTAGGCGCTACAGTCTGGAACCGCGCTACCTCTACGGTCACAGGTTCGAATCCTGCCTCGGGCATGGATGTGTGTGGTGTCTTCAGGTTAGTTAGGGTTACGTAGTTCTAAGTTCTAGGGGAGTGATGACCTCAGCAGTTAAGTCCCATAGTGCTCAGAGCCATTTGAACCATTTGAATGCCTCCCGACGGCACGAACACTCCCTTTTTCGTTTAACAGTTTTTACCTGCTGTATCATTAACCCGTTTCTTAGCTTTACACTGCCGTGCCTCATGCCCTATTTTCTGACAATTGAAACACTTACAGTTCCCGACATTGTCCCCTAAAACGACCTTGCTTCCCACAACGGTAACACTCTTTGGAATACGAAAAAATGTTCTTGACATTGCGACTTCTAGTGGCGCTATCCACTTCCTGCAAATATATAGCTACGCGCAATGCTGCTGCTAAGTCACTTGGATTTACCATCCGTATCCGGCGTGAAAAATCCGGCGAGACCCCTCGCAAAAATGCGTCTAAAGCTCTATTCTCTGCTTCTTTCAATAGAACTTCATTTGCACGCGCATCTTGTTTTAACTCATTCGTGTGCGCATTCGTTCTCCTAATTCTGTCTGAAAATTCTTCTACCATTTCACCCGTTTTTTGCATCATCGTCCCCAATTTTTCTCTAAGAAATCTGGCACTGATTTGTTTCCTAACCCTTTGCAATAATCCCTCAGCCAACTCTGTGAATAAAGTAGCATCCTTTAACCCTTCGTGGTATGCCACATAAGTCTTTGTGTCACCTACTAACCGTAACCTCGCTATTTGCAAACACATTTCATCCGACCAGCCACATAGCCTAGCCGTACTGCGTACGTCACCAATGAAAACATTCACATCCTATGATGTTTTACCCGAGAAGGAAGGTATCAAATTAGCGGCTGAACAATCTGCCACACCGTGTCTAGCTACACAGAAAGCATAGAGAGAAGGTAGTTGCTGGACTCATCCTATTCGGTGTTCCTCGATTGCTCCACATGGTGCTAGTCATAGTCGTGGCGTGGGTGCGCCTGACATCACTTTTCACGACTTCTACACCAGTTAGCAGCAGATACAGTGGCTGCACCAAAGACTGAGACAGCGTGGAGTTTTACAATTATTTATTGAACTTTCTTTACAATTTCTCCCTCGTCGTCGCTGCCCAGCCCTGCAGATCCCTCCGCCTGGCTATTGCTGTGTAGATTCTCCGACAATGCGCGCAACGCGCGCCGCTGATCGTACTCTGGAGCCTCAGGCCACCAGTGCTCCGCTGAAGCCAGGATGGCCTGTGGTTGAGATGAACTCGTCGCCGTTCGGCGCCCCAGTACGGCACGCCCACGGAGCCGCGTCGCCGGGAGGTCAGCTGCCGACGCCTGCTGCACCGGCGGCTGGGAAGCCGTCAGTCGCGATGTCCTCGAGGTCCTGTCATGGGTGGACCACGCGCCGTGGGGCCAGGTTGCCGTGAAGTCTGGGCGTCAGTCCCGGGCTGCGCCTGACACCAAGACCGCGCTGCACCTGGTCCTGCTGGAAGGTCTCGCTGTAGTTAGTCAGCCATGGTGCCGGCTGAACTTGGGCCGACCTCCAGAGCTGAAGTTGACATCTGGCGGCGAACGGATGACTCCTGTGACCTGGAACAGACTTCCGGAATCGTCACCTACGAAGACTGAACGTTCAGACACGGACCATGTCCGTCCTCAGATCCGAACTGCTTCCTAATGGCTTCTATCTGTTGCTGCCTGCGCTCCACTATCTATATCCGGCAGGAGGACGTTTTTTACCCTCGGTGGTAGCTTTTTATTATTACTCCCGCAGTATATTGCAGCGTAACTTAGCGTGCTGGCCTCACGTCCCTTTACTCAGTACTCTCCTGGCTTCGCTCGGCGCTCGATCAGTGTGCGTCCTTGAGTCAGTCTGTTGGTAGACTGCTGCTGTCATCAAGGCTATCTGTGCCTGCCTACTTCGCAACGCCTCGGTCGCCGGCGTGCCTCTGTTTTGCCACTCTCCACTGCATGAAGCAACGCTTACTACATGTGGCCGCAACAATACATACAGATATAACACAAACACCACACCAGGCTAATGCGTGACCAGTCTACCGAATGGACACGTAAAATTACGCTTTAAAAACCATTTTGTCTTAACTGGAAACAAAGTGACATTTCCCGTACACACTGGACGTCAAATGAGAGATGTGATGAGCAGTATTTGTTTGGGCTGCTTCCTGCTTCATATTTTGAAATTGCAAATATCCGCTGAAACACCGGAGAAAATGCGCCTGACGACTCTTAGGAGAGCCACCCTCTACAAACACACACACACGCACGCACACACACACACACACACACACACACACACACACACACAGACACACACAGACAGACACATGCACACTGAGCAACTAGCATTATCTTTGCATGTATTAGTCCAGTTTTGTATTAGCCCACCTCCTCCTTCTCCTCTATGTCCATCTTCTTTTTCCGTATTTCTGTCTATCTGTGTCACCCCCTCCTTCTCTCCACCTTCTCCACCTCCATTCTCTGTTGATCTCCTCCTGCCCCTCTCTTTGTCCATCTGCTCCTCCCTCCTCTGCTCATCTGCTCCAGCTCCCTCTGTCAATCTCTTTCTCTCCTCTAAGTCCATCACCGCCCCTCTCTATCTACTTCTCACCCCCTCTAAGTACATCTGATCCTAAACCTTCCTGCCTATCTATTCCTCCCCCTCCTCTCTGTGTCCACCTCTTCTTATTTCCTTTCTCAGTCCACTTCTTCTCTCCCCTCTATCTGTCCATCGCATTCTCTTTCCTTTTCCTGTATACCTTCTCCTGTCCCCTCCATCTGTCCATATCCTCTTCCCCCCTATCTGTCCATCTCCTCCTCCCTCTCTTTCTGTCCATCTTCTCCTCATACCTTTCTATTCCCCTCTCTCTGACCATCTCTTTGTCTTCTATTTCTCTATCCATTTCCACCTACTCCTCTCTGTGTCCATCCCCTTCTCCACCTCCTTTCTTTGTCAATCTCTTCTTGCCCCTCTCTGTGTCCATACCTCCTCATTCCTGTCTCTGTCCATCTTCTCCTCTCCACTCTGTCCATCTCGTCGTCTTTCCTTTCTTTCCATTTCCCCCTCGCGCTCTCTGTGTCCAATTTCACCACCCCTCTGTGTGTGTCGATCTCCTTCTTCCCCCTTTCTTTCAGTCCATGTGCCCCCCCCTTCCCATTCTATCTCCAAATTTTCACCTCCACTGCAATAGGAAGTTGCTGCGTCTTACTCCACAGTACTTCTTTTCAGAGAGTAAGTAATTGTGTACCAAGTTTCATTGAAATCGATTCAGGTGTTTAAAAGGAGTTTTGCACCCAGGTCTTTGAACGTGTGTGAACGTGTCACACAAACTTCACATATATTTATCGTATTTCACACATACACTGACGAAAAAAATTGCAACACCAGCAAGGAGTTGTGAGATATAAACGAAAGTTGGTAGAGGTGTTTATACTTCTAAAAGATAATGTCTATTCAAATTCCGGGCCAGTCGCGTACGAGTGGCGTTAGTAGCTCCTCTATGAGGATGCTAATCAGGTTTGCTTTAAATACACGCTGTAGAGGTCGTGAGCGTTAGTTACTTTTGAAATTGGACATGGTGAGTTGATGTTAATCAAGATTGCCTTTAAGGCCACGAAGACGCCATTATAAACACCTCACTTAGTTTGAACGAGGTCGTGTAATAGGGCTACGAGGAGCTGGGTGTTCCTTCTGCGACACTGCAGGATCGCTTGGCAGGAATGTAGCCACTGAACATGGTTGCTGGCAGAGTTGGTCACGAGAATGTACGATTGCTAAAAGACCGGTCTCCGGACAGCCACGTGGCACTACCGAGAGGGAAGACCATCATGATCGGCTCTGACGCTTCATACAGAATCTGCAGCAGCAATTTGAGCATCAGTTCGCGCCACAGTGACACAGTGAACCGTTACAAATCCGTCACTTCAAGGACAGCTCCGAGCCAGACTTCTTGTAGCGTCCATTCCGCTGACTCCAAACCACCACCATTTGACACTTCAGTGGTGTCAACCGAGAGGTCATTGGAGGACAGGGTGGAGGTCTGTTGTTTTTTCTGATGAAAGCTGATTCTGCCTCGGTGCCAATGATGGCCGTGTGTTGATTAGGAGGCCAGTTGAAGGCCTGCAACCAACCTGTCAGCGTGCTAGATACGCTGGAACTACACCTGCAGTCATGGTCTGGGTTGCAATTTTGTATGACAGCAAGAGCACTCTTGTGGTTATGCCACGCATCCTGACTGCAAATCTGTACGTCAATCTGTTTTTTCGACCTGTTGTGCTGCCATTCATGAATAGCATTACGGGTAATGTTTTTCAGCAGCGCCCGTATTTCGCTGTTGTAACATAACATGCTGTACAGAATGTTCACATGTTGCCTTGACCTGCTCCATCAACAGATCTGTATCCAGTCGAGTAAATCGTCGGACGACAACTCCAGCATCATTCACAATCAGATCACTGAAGCATGTCCTTTTGAGTTGCTACTGTAATACACTTCTGTAGTAATTGTAACAATCTACAGATCCACTCAAGGTAACTTTCAGCTATTGATGAAAAATCTTGAGGCATTATTGGTCTACCAGTCAGACAAAAAGAAGCAGTTAGTGGTTCGTGGTGATTTTAATGTAGATTTCTTAAAAGATTTAGTATCTGTTGTAAATTTTCCAACGCGTGTGCATCAGGGTAGTAGGCCACTTAACGATAACATTTGCATAGACAGTGCTCATGTAGAAATAATTAATGTGTTCCGAGTTGTTAATGGGCTATCTGATCATGATTCACAGTTAATGGAAATAACACACATAGCACCTTACAGGATTCAGGCAGGTTCATACATGGCAGAGAGGCTTATTACTGCGAACAGGATACAGAGCTTTAAGTGCAGCCCAGAAGAGGTAGAATGGGATGAAGTATACACAGAAAATAATGCTGATGCCACCGCGAATTTTTCTCAATACTTGAGAGTTGCTTTCCTGAAACGTTATCCAAAAAACACATTACAAAGTCAAGTAAGCCATGGATTACTAAGGGAATTAAGATATCGTGTAAGAGGAAGAGGGAAATATATGGACAGGCCAGAATAAGCCAAGGATCCGACGTTACTTGCTTAGTACAAAAGATACTGTAATATTTTAAGGAAAGTCATTAAGAAGTGGAGAAGCTTATGTGTTCTGACAGAAATTAATAATGCGGATGATAAGATTAAAACAATGTGGAACATTGTCAAACGGGAGATGGGGCAGCCTGACAGTGCACAGCATACCAGCATACCATAGCAATAAAGCTAAATGATGATGTTGTGAACGTTAATTCACAAGCAGCAAGTATTTTTAACAATCACTTTCTGAATGTAGCAGCAAAAATCGAGTTAAAGGGTTCAGTTGAAAAAAGCAATATATATATATATATATATATATATACTCCTGGAAATTAAAATAAGAACACCGTGAATTCATTGTCCCAGGAAGGGGAAACTTTATTGACACATTCCTGGGGTCAGATACATCACATGCTCACACTGACAGAACCACAGGCACATAGACACAGGCAACAGAGCATGCACAATGGCGGCACTAGTACAGTGTATATCCACCTTTCGCAGCAATGCAGGCTGCTATTCTCCCATGGAGACGATCGTAGAGATGCTGGATGTAGTCCTGTGGAACGGCTTGCCATGCCATTTCCACCTGGCGCCTCAGTTGAACCAGCGTTCGTGCTGGACGTGCAGACCGCGTGAGACGACGCTTCATCCAGTAGTTGACTTACACCTTCTAGAGCACGTTGGGTGGCACGGGATACATGCGGACGTGCATTGTCCTGTTGGAACAGCAAGTTCCCTTGCCGGTCTAGGAATGGTAGAACGATGGGTTCGATGACGGTTTGGATGTACCGTGCACTATTCAGTGTCCCCTCGACGATCACCAGTGGTGTACGGCCAGTGTAGGAGATCGCTCCCCACACCATGATGCCGGGTGTTGGCCCTGTGTGCCTCGGTCGTATGCAGTCCTGATTGTGGCGCTCACCTGCACGGCGCCAAACACGCATACGACCATCATTGGCACCAAGGCAGAAGCGACTCTCATCGCTGAAGACGACACGTCTCCATTCGTCCCTCCATTCACGTCTGTCGCGACACCACTGGAGGCGGGCTGCACGATGTTGGGGCGTGAGCGGAAGACGGCCTAACGGTGTGCGGGACCGTAGCCCAGCTTCATGGAGACGGTTGCGAATGGTCCTCGCCGATACCCCAGGAGCAACAGTGTCCCTAATATGCTGGGAAGTGGCGGTGCGGTCCCCTACGGCACTGCGTAGGCTCCTACGGTCTTGGCGTGCATCCGTGCGTCGCTGCGGTCCGGTCCCAGGTCGACGGGCACGTGCACCTTCCGCCGACCACTGGCGACAACATCGATGTACTGTAGAGACCTCACGCCCCACGTGTTGAGTAATTTGGCGGTACGTCCACCCGGCCTCCCGCATGCCCACTATACGCCCTCGCTCAAAGTCCGTCAACTGCACATACGGTTCACGTCCACGCTGTCGCGGCATGCTACCAGTGTTAAAGACTGCGATGGAGCTCCGTATGCCACGGCAAACTGGCTGACACTGACGGCGGCGGTGCACAAATGCTGCGCAGCTAGCGCCATTCGACGGCCAACACCGCGGTTCCTGGTGTGTCCGCTGTGCCGTGCGTGTGATCATTGCTTGTACAGCCCTCTCGCAGTGTCCGGAGCAAGTATGGTGGGTCTGACACACCGGTGTCAATGTGTTCTTTTTTCCATTTCCAGGAGTATATATATATATATAAATGTAATTTCCCAGGACTTCAGGACTTTAGGCCTTTAAAAGTAGCACCGGCATCCCCCACTGAAATTAAGGGAATTATAAATATACTGAAAAACAAGAGCTCATGTGATGTTGATGGAGTCTCTAACAGAATTTTGAAGTGTTTTTCTAATTTAATAAGTGGAGTCCTTAGCGATGTATGTAATGCTTCGCTGGCACAGGGAATTTTTCCAGACAGATGAAATATGCAATTGTCAAACCTCTTCATAAGAAAGGGGACAAGAGTGACTTAAATAATTATAGACCAATCTCATTGCTGACTTCATGTTCTAAAATATTCGAAAAAGTTATGTATTCAAGGGTAGTCTGATACTTAAGTGAAAATAATTTACTCAGCATGTCACAGTTTGGATTCCGGAAGAGTTACTCTACTGAGAATGCTATTTACACATTTGCCCATCAAATAGTACAAGCCCTAAATAACAAATTATCGCCAGTTGGTATTTTTTATGATCTATCAAAGGCATTTGGCTGGTTGGATCACGTAATACACTTAGAAAAACTCAGGTTTTAAGGAATTGAAGTATATACCCACAGCTGGTTCGAATCATACTTAATGAGTAGAAAGCAAAAAGTTGTGCTGAATAGCACAAATAATGTAGGGAGGGTGGTAAATTCTAGTGAATGGGGAGTTATCACAAAGCGAGTCCCACAGGGTTCAATTTTAGGTCCTCTACTGTTCCTTATTCATGTGAATGACCTCCCACTTAACGTTCAACAAGCGGAACTAGTACTTTTTGCAGATGACACGAGTGTTATAATAAATCCCATTCCGGAAAAGGCAGCTGAAGACATTGCTAAATATGTCTTTAAAAGAATTATTAAGCGGTTCTCAGAAAATGGACTCTCCCATCATTTTGAAAAAAACTCACTATACCCAGTTCTGAACACCAAATAGTCATACCGACAATTGATGCTGCATATGAATAGGGCTCAGCTAACACGGTAGATTTCTCCAAATTTTTGGGTGTTCACGTTGATGACAACTTGAACTGGAAGAAGCATATTATTGAGCTTCTCAAACAATTAAGTTCAGCTTCTTTCCCTCTTCTTATAATCGCTAGTCTTGGTAATAAACAGATCAGCCTCCTAACGTACTTTGCATATTTCCACTCAATGATGTCTTATGGAATAGTGTTCTGGGGTAACTCACCACTTAGACATAAAGTATTGATTACACAAAAGAGAACAATGAGAATAATTAGTCGTGTTCACCCAAGGAAGTCATGTAGGCACCTTTTCAAGGAGTTAGGTATTTTAACTGCACCATCAGAGTACATACATTCGCTGATGAAATGCGTTACAAATAATCCATCTCAATTCGCGAAGAACAGTGATGTTCATACGTACAACACTAGAGGGAAAAGTGACCTTTCCTATCCGTTATTAAAGCTGTCAGTTGAGTACATTATTCAGCAACAAAAATCTTTGATCATTTGCCCAACAACATAAAATGTCTGGCAGGTAGCAGATGAAGTTTAAAATCTAGCTTAAAATCATTTCTTTTGGACAACTCCTTCTACTCCATGGACGAGTTTCTGTTTCAGAAATGGTTGAAAAATTGTACCTCTAAATGTAGTTGCACGTGTAGAACTAAAAATTTCAGTAATATTAATATTAGCACTATTCATGTGTGTATATATAGGGTGGTCCATTGATAGTAACCGGGCAAAATATCTCACGAAATAAGCATCAAACGAAACAACTACAAAGAACGAAAATCGTCTAACTTGAAGGGGGAAACCAGGTGGTGCTATGGTTGGCCCTCTAGATGGCGCTGCATAGGTCAAACGGATATCAACAGCGTTTTTTTAAATAGGAACCCACATTTTTTATTACGTATTCGTGTAGTACGTAAAGAAATATGAATGTTTTAGTTGGACCACTTTTTTCGCTTTGTGATAGATGGGGCTGTAATAGTCACAAACGTATAAGTACGTGGTATTACGTAACATTCCACCAGTGCGGACGGTATTTGCTTCGTGATACATTACCCGTATTAAAATGGACCGTTTACCAATTGCGGAAAAGGTCGATATTGTGTTGATGTATGGCTACTGTGATCAAAATGCCCAACGGGCGTGTGCCATGTATGCTGCTCGGTATCCTGGACGATATCATCCAAGTGTTCGGACAGTTCGCCGGATAGTTATGTTATTTAAGGAAACAGGAAGTGTTCAGCCACATGTGAAACGCCAACCACGACCTGCAACAAATGATGATACCCAAGTAGGTGTTTTAGCTGCTGTCGCGGCTAATCCGCACATCACTAGGAGACAAATTTGCACAAGAATCGGGAATCTCAAAAACGTCGGTGTTGAGAATGCTACATCAACATCGATTGCACCCGTACCATATTCCTATGCACCAGGAATTGCATGGCGACGACTTTGAACATCGTGTACAGTTCTGCCACTGGGCGCAAGAGAAATTACGCGTCGATGACAGATTTTTTGCACACGTTCTATTTAGCGACTAAGCGTCATTCAACAACGGCGGTAACGTAAACCGGCATAATATACACTATTGGCCAACGGAAAATTCACGATGGCTGCGACAAGTGAAACATCAGCGACGTTGGAGGGTTAATGTATGGTGCGGCGATATGGGAGGAAGGATAATTGGCCCCGATTTTATCGATGGTTGAAGCGGTATTGAATAGCATATTTCATGACAGGTGGATTGGTCGTCGAAGCACCATACCATGGCCTGCACGTTCAACGGAACTGACGTCCCCGGATTTCTTTCTGTGGGGAAAGTTGAAGGATATTTGCTATCGTGATCCACCGACCACGCCTGACAACATTCATCAGCGCATTGTCAATGCATGTGCGAACATTACGGAAGGCGAACTACTCGCTGTTGAGAGGAATATCGTTACACATATTGGCAAATGGATTGAGGTTGACGGACATCATTTTGAGCATTTATTGCATTAATGTGGTATTTACAGGTAATCACGCTGTAACAACATGCGTTCTCAGAAATAATACGTTCACACAGGTACATGTATCACATTGGAACAACCGAAATAAAATGTTGAAAAGTACCTACGTTCTGTATTTTAATTTAAAAAACTTACCTGTCACCAACTGTTCGTCTAAAATTGTGAGCCATATGTTTGTGACTATCACAGCGCCATCTATCACAAAGCGAAAAAAGTGGTCCAACTAAAACATTCATATTTCTTTACGTACTACATGAATATGTAATAAAAAATGGGGGTTCCTATTTAAAAAAAACGCAGTTGATATCCGTTTGACCTATGGCAGCGCCATCTAGCGGGCCAACCATAGCGCCATCTGGTTTCCCCCTTCAAGCTAGACAAGTTTCGTTCTTTGTAGTTTTTTCGTTTGACGCTTATTTCGTGAGATTATTGGCCCGGTCACGATCAATGGACCACCCTGTATATCTTGTAATCTGACTCCTTCCACATCATATCGATAAAATAATCCGAAAAATGATCTACGGAACATGACAAAAAAAAGAAAACACCAGCATTAATCGTCCAAGTGGAACAGGCATGAAACTCCATCCCTCGAACCGACGTCCGGCGCCTGTACAATGTAATTTTATTAATGTGCCAGCATTTCACATTTGCAATGACGTTTCTCGTGCTTATATAACGTGTGATCTTGCTATGTTAATCGCTTGCATATAGTACCTAGACAAATGTATTCCCGAAATTTCATTACTCTCCATTAATTACTTTTTGGTACTGCGAATTTTTCCGTTAGTATATTTGTACTCATGTTTCAATGTATATACAGGCAATTTCGGCCTGCAGTCTCGTTTTCGCTCATCTCAATGTTTATGACGTAATATCTCCTGAACTCTGTGCTGCACAGTGATGCAAAATATGTTGCAAATAGAGTTAATAGCAAAAACGTTATAAATAAAAACGTCATGGCTAATGTAGCAGTTTTACTGCATGAGCAGTGAAACTGTAGTGAGCTACAAACTTTATTTCTTTCTTCAATTTGTGTTGGGTGTCAGAGAGAGAAAGTCTCGTAAGCGTTTGAAATTATGTGTAAAGTTGGTTGCAAGTCACTAAGTGTTGTCATTCTGGAGTCCTGAATGAATGTATTCGCTATTTGCGCTGCGTCAGCAACGCTACTTTTTGACCCCCCCCCCTCCCCCATCTCTGTCCCCTTGAGAGGGAGGTGGTTTCTTACTCTCACAGCGGTTCTTTCCAGACAGTAAGTGATATATGTAACAAGTCTGGTTTAACTCGGTCTACTGGTTTAGGAGGAGATGTGGGACATGCAGACGTTGACAGAATTCGGCAGACGTCTCACTCATCTTCAAGCTCACCTCAACGACTTTGCTGTGTACTAACACAGAGTGACATTCAAGGAGACGAAGCGCTACCAACACATAGTCTATTGCTGTGAAGTCGGAAAAACTATTTCAACATTTTCAGACTGTTTTTAGATAATGTGGGAGGCAATATTGGTGCTGAATTATTTATCTCCTATGTTTATCAGCTGTGTTGGAACTTACATAGTGGCAACACTGCTATGGAGAAACTATGAAATGGAATCTACTATTGTCGCTGATACCACACGTTGTTGTCATACCTACCTTACCTCCGAGCAAATGGGCTCGCCCGTCTCACGTCACCGGCGTACGCACAATCGAGGGAAAAACAGTCACTTGTGAGCGAGCGGTCTAACGTAACGGTGTCACTATATTTTTGAAACAGGAACAACAGAAACCACGGCAGACCGTCAATACAGAGTATTACTGTTTGTTTTTGGAGCATCACCTGCGACCAGCTTTACGAAAGAAGCGGGGACAGTTTCTGCACAACCTACCCATCATTTTGCACGACAATGCGCGGGCGCATACGGCGCAAGCTGTGGCTGCTCTGTTCGGTCGCTGGGAATGGGACTTGCTGTACCAACACCATAATCCCCAGACTTAGGTCCTTGTGACTTTGATTTGATTCCGAAGATGAAGGAACCACTTCGTGGCATTCCAGAGATTCGACAGGCAGTAGACCGCTCCATTCGCACCATCAACAGAACAGGCTCTGCTAACGGTATACTACGCCTTCCACATCGCTGGCAAAAGGTTCTACACAACGTTGGTGAATACTTCGAACGACAGTAACAGGTGCAAACATGTATCTCTTTTGTACCGGTTGTTAATAAATAGTTGCCACTATTTAAGTTCCAACTGTCGTATGTTGCATATTATGTGTTAATGTAGATGATTTTCAGGATCAAAACAGATGACTGTAACTTTTTTTCATTATGAATTTCGTAATATTACTAGATACACATTATTTTATTGTTTCAGTACTTGACCAACGGATAATTGACCAGCTGAATGCTGAGAAGAAGCAACAAAAGCAGAAACAGCATTGTAAGGGGTATACATATTTTTCTTCTTCATAGTACTGTATAAACGTAATGTAGCAGTTTGACAAAAATTTCATCGTATATGTATTGCGGTGTATATTCTGTGTCGTTGTTGTTGTAGATGATTTCGTGGTAGAAGAAGAGGCACAGGGAGGGGTACACACCAAGGATAAGCAGGAGCCATGCAGATCTCCTGTAAGTGCATATTCTTAAAAAAATCTTTTCTCGAAGTTTTTCTCGTGTGTACATTTTTGTTTTATTATCTCAATATTTTGCTGTCGTAGGTGGTATCAATGAGACTGATCGGCAGCTCCGACCCGGTTCTGGAGAGGACGAAATCCCACAGTGGGTGGAGGGGATGGAGAGGGAGCTGCATAGCCATGAGGAGATGTTGGATGACCTGAGGGAGAGACCAAGAAGCCAGAACGAAATAGGTGTTTTACATATTCATGTACTCATTCTGTTTACAAATAACCAATATTCTCTCTTTCCTTTCAGCAGAGGGTGATGTCTGGAAGTCTGAACTTAATTTTCGTTATTCTCTCTCTTTTACAGCGGCTGTGTCAGCGGAACACTTCCTGCAATATGCTATGGCGCAAGTACCCAGGGGCAGCGAAGCCTGCTTCAACACATTGGGACATATTGGGTTATAGTGCCAGTAATAGCAACGATCCTGTAGCAAGTGGCAGTTCCCTCTCCTGTCCGTTTAGTGAAGGGCATCAGGTCAGTGACACCATACCGTAGTTGGAAGACTCGGTGATTACGGACGCCTTGCAGGAGCAAATCTCATTCACTAGAATCGAGAATCTGGCAGGAGGGTACCGGTACCCTGTTGGCTTTCTACGTTCATGCATTCCTGTCATGGAAACAGAGCTCCTCAAGGTTGTTAGTGATCTGCGATATCCTTCCATTAAACATGCGGCGCAGTGCTGTGCATTGAGCTGGCGCACCCACACCTCCCCCGCTCCAAAGTTTCCATTGCCTCTTCGTTATCTTTCGGGGAAAATGGCGTGATTACGCAGAGCACGTCAGCCACCGGGTGTTCCCTGAGAGCTGTACTGGCCCGGTTTTCCGAGACGGAAGTTAGAGGGTCAGCTAAAGCACTCAGCCAAATAGTACACTTGGACAGATATACGCATGTCTATGATCCGGTAAATGGAGAGTCCAGCTGTATCAGGCTACGTAAGGACATGGCAGACAAGAAGGCATACATTAATGTCAAAAATGAAGAGGATCATGCTTGTTTTGCATGGTCAATCCTGGCTTGCGAAAGAAATACTAAAGAGAATCCAGAGGGGACATATCGGTATGATAGGTACCTTGACATTCAAAAGTGTTATAGCTTTGATGGTCTCGAGTTCCTCTTTAAACTGCAGGATATACCTAAATTTGAAGCTCAGAATACCGGACTATCATGTTTATGGCCTGGAGAAACGCAAGTCTGAGCTGAACAAGCATATAGTCGTCGACCCGCACCATTCCTCAAAATTTGCCGGTGAGTGTAAGATGCACGTAGACATGCTCTCATTCTCCGATCAGAAAAATAAGGAGAAAGGCAATTATCATTATGTTTGGATCAAAGACTTGTCCTGCCTCCTAGCCTCCCAGATGAGTAAATATAATGGTAAAAAGGATGTTTACTTAAGGTGCCTCAATATCTTTCCGGCAAGCGAGTACTTAGTGAAGCATCTAGTAGACTGCACTTCCAAGGACCCGGTACATGTTACTATGCCTACTGACGATAACAAATTAATAAAGTCTGTGAATGCTCGCCATCAGGAGCGATGCCCGTTCGTGGTGTATGCCAACTTTGAATGCCCCACCGCTACTGTCACCTGCTGTCAAGGTGACCCGACAACTTCACATACTACCTTTACAGAAAAACATGTACCATATGCGGCAGCGCTCCAAATTGTATCGTCCTATGATTCAAGTCTTAACCGCTACAAATCTTATGTCGGGAATAATCCTGCGATTTGGCTTGTCACTGCTTGAAAAACTTTCATAGAGGTTGATTAGCTTTACAGAGATAACGTTCCCATGACCAAGTCGAAGCAGAACGATGATCTGTACGATAACGCAGTTGACTGTAATATTTGTGCGCTGCCGTTAGACAGAAAAGCGGAAACTCCTCGTATGGACCGCTATCATCTTACGGAAAATTTCCGTGGTGCAGCTCACAACACATGCAATTTGAAGTATCAGTGACCAAGACACATGCCCATTTTCTTCCATAATTTGAACGGGTATGACGCTCACTTCCTTGTTCAGCACTAGGCTGATTTCGGCAAGGAGAAAAATCAGGTCTTTGTCCTGCTTGAGAGCGTCGAAAAATACAATTCATTTGCGAAGGGAATGACGCCGATATTTACGCTCCGCTTCCTTGACACGCTACGTTTCATGCAGGCACCACATCAGAAACGCGTTGATACTCTATCTCGGGAGGATACGCACATCGCTCGAGCTGCATTTTCCAATGATGAAAAGTTTCAACTTATGACTAGAAAGGAGATTTTCCTTTACGAGTATCTGGATAGTATGGCAAAATTCAATTAAACCAGGCTACCCTATGTAACTGCATTCTCCAGCATCCTTACAGGGGTTGCGATAACGGATGCAGAGTATGAGCATGCTGTGAATCTCTAGCAGGAATTCAACATCTCCAATTTAAGAGAGTACACACGGCCTTACATGGACACTGCAAGCACTTGCTTGCGGATGGTTTCGAGAAATTTCGGGGTCTGTGCATTACACGGTGTGGGGCGGCGGGTTAATAATAAGGAATAGGAAATATTGGAAATATGTTGTTCGCCGTCTTTCACAAGAGCGTGAAAACTATTTCTGTGGTCAGCCAGAAAGCGATGGAAAACATACCGACTATAATTTCCAGTCTGCAAGTCCGTATTCTTGTCTAGCTCACCGAAAGAAATATTTATATTCTATATTTACCCTGCAGAATCAGGAACTATGATAATAAATAATGATTTTGAGTTTTAATTGGTAGATATATTTGATAAATTTTCACACGCACTACATAGTAATATTCCTGATGATATAATAATAATAATAATAATAAATATGATATATCTATCATAAACAGCACTATGAGCATTGCAGTTCAGAGGCGATCTCTATTGTAAGTCCCCAATAAATGATCTTTCGCCCTGACTTCTAATAACCTAAGTGAATTGCTCGCCACAAAAGTGGAAAATAATCGGACCACTTGCCACGCGGTTTTGTTAACATTACATCTACATCTACATGATTACTCTGCAGTTCACATTTAAGTGCTTGGCAGAGGGTTCATCGAACCACAATCATACTATCTCTCTGCCATTTCACTCCCGAACAGCGCGCGGGAAAAACGAACACCTAAACCTTTCTGTTCGAACTCTGATTTCTCTTATTTTATTTTGATGATCATTCCTACCTATGTAGGTTGGGCTCAACGAAATATTTTCGAAGAGAAAGCTGGTGACTGAAATTTCGTAAATAGATCTCGCCGCGATGGAAATCGTCTTTGCTTTAATGACTTCCATCCCAACTCGCGTATCATATCTGCCACACTCTCTCCCCTATTACGTGATAATACAAAACGAGCTGCCCTTTTCTGCACCCTTTCGATGTCCTCCGTCAATCCCACCTGGTAAGGATCCCACACCGCGCAGCAATATTCTAACAGAGGACGAACGAGTGTAGTGTAAGCTGTCTCTTTAGTGGACTTGTTGCATCTTCTAAGTGTCCTGCCAATGAAACGCAACCTTTGGCTCGCCTTCCCCACAATATTATCTATGTGGTCTTTCCAACTGAAGTTGTTCGTAATTTTTACATCCAGGTACTTAGTTGAATTGACAGCCTTGAGAATTGTACTATTTATCGAGTAACCGAATTCCAACGGATTTCTTTTGGAACTCATGTGGATCACCTCACACTTTTCGTTATTTAGCGTCAACTGCCACCTTCCACACCATACAGCAATCTTTTCTAAATCGCTTTGCAACTGATACTGGTCTTCGGATGACCTTATTAGACGGTAAATTACAGCATCATCTGCGAACAACCTAAGAGAACTGCTCAGATTGTCACCCAGGTCGTTTATATAGATCAGGAACAGCAGAGGTCCCAGGACGCTTCCCTGGGGAACACCTGATATCACTTCAGTTTCACTCGATGATTTTCCGTCTATTACTACGAACTGCGACCTTCCCGACAGGAAATCACGAATCCAGTCGTACAACTGAGACGATACCCCATAGGCCCGCAGCTTGATTAGAAGTCGCTTGGGAGGAACGGTGTCAAAAGTTTTCCGGAAATCTAGAAATACGGAATCAACTTGAGATCCCCTGTCGATAGCGGCCATTACTTCGTGCGAATAAAGAGCTAGCTGCGTTGCACAAGAACGATGTTTTCTGAAACCATGCTGATTACGTATCAATAGATCGTTCCCTTCGAGGTGATTCATAATGTTTGAATACAGTATATGCTCCAAAACCCTACTGCAAACCGACGTCAGTGATATAGGTCTGTAGTTCGATGGATTACTCCTACTACCCTTCTTAAACACTGGTGCGACCTGCGCAATTTTCCAATCTGTAGGTACAGATCTTTCGGTGAGCTAGCGGTTGCATATGATTACTAAGTAGGGAGCTATTGTATCAGCGTAATCTGAAAGGAACCTAATCGGTATACAATCTGGACCTGAAGACTTGCCCATATCAAGCGATTTGAGTTGCTTCGCAACCCCTAAGGTATCTACTTCTCAGAAACTCATGCTAGCAGCTGTTCGTGTTTCAAATTCTGGAATATTCCATTCGTCTTCCCTGGTGAAGGAATTTCGGAAAACTGCGTTCAATAACTCCGCTTTAGCGGCACAGTCGTCGGTAACAGTACCATCGGCACTGTGCAAGGAAGGTATTGACTGCGTCTTGACGCTTGTGTACTTTACATACGACCAGAATTTCTTCGTATTTTCTACCAAATTTCGAGACAATGTTTCGTTGTGGAACCTATTAAATGCATCTCGCATTGAAGTCCGTGCCAAATTTCGCGCGTCTGTAAACTTTAGCTAATCTTCGGGATTTCGCGTTCTTCTGAACTTCGCATGCTTTTTCCGTTGCCTCTGCAACAGCGTTCGGACCTGTTTAGTGTACCACGGGGGATCAGTTCCATCTCTTACCAGTTTATGAGGTATGAATCTATCAATTGCTGTTGCTACTATATCTTTGAATTTGAGCCAGATCTCGTCTACATTTGCATAGTCAGTTCGGAAGGAATGGAGATTGTCTCTTAGGAAGGCTTCTAGTGACACTTTATCCGCTTTTTTAAATAAAATTATTTTGCGTTTATTTCTGGTGGATTTGGAAGAAACGGTATTGAGCCTAGTTACAACGACCTTGTGATCACTAATCCCTGTATCAGTCATGATGCTCTCTATTAGCTCTGGATTGTTTGTGGCTAAGAGGTCAAGTGTGTTTTCGCAACCATTTACAGTTCGCGTGGGTTCGTGGACTAACTGCTCGAAATAATTTTCGGTGAAAGCATTTAGGACAATCTCGGAAGATGTTTTCTGCCTACCACCGGTTTTGAACCAGAATTTTTGCCAACATATCGAGGGAAGGTTGAAGTCCCCACCAACTATAACCGTATGAGTGGGATATTTATTTGTTACGAGACTCAGATTTTCTCTGAACTGTTCAGCAACTATATCATCGGAGTCTGGGGGTCGGTAGAAGGAGCCAATTATTAACTTAGTTCGGCTGTTAAGTATAAACTCCACCCATACAGGTGGCACACAAACATTTACTTCACCGTAATCTTAGCGATCCAGGACGGTGTACAGTCCTTGCGAGTTCACTTGTAATAGGAATCGAAAACATGCGTTTAGTTGCAATCTGACTGTGTCGTCACCCGAGGCAGCACGTAAACCGGAGTTTGACTGATGCGGACTGATTGATAACTGGGTGCGAAGTGAAGTGATTACTGCTTCTCACGCTGTGTTTATACACTCCTGGAAATGGAAAAAAGAACACATTGACACCGGTGTGTCAGACCCACCATACTTGCTCCGGACACTGCGAGAAGGCTGTACAAGCAATGATCACACGCACGGCACAGCGGACACACCAGGAACCGCGGTGTTGGCCGTCGAATGGCGCTAGCTGCGCAGCATTTGTGCACCGCCGCCGTCAGTGTCAGCCAGTTTGCCGTGGCATACGGAGCTCCATCGCAGTCTTTAACACTGGTAGTATGCCGCGACAGCGTGGACGTGAACCGTATGTGCAGTTGACGGACTTTGAGCGAGGGCGTATAGTGGGCATGCGGGAGGCCGGGTGGACGTACCGCCGAATTGCTCAACACGTGGGGCGTGAGGTCTCCACAGCACATCGATGTTGTCGCCAGTAGTCGGCGGAAGTTGCACGTGCCCGTCGACCTGGGACCGGACCGCAGCGATGCACGGATGCACGCCAAGACCGTAGGATCCTACGCAGTGCCGTAGGGGACCGCACCGCCACTTCCCAGCAAATTAGGGACACTGTTGCTCCTGGGGTATCGGCGAGGACCATTCGCAACCGTCTCCATGAAGCTGGGCTACGGTCCCGCACACCGTTAGGCCGTCTTCCGCTCACGCCCCAACATCGTGCAGCCCGCCTCCAGTGGTGTCGCGACAGGCGTGAATGGAGGGACGAATGGAGACGTGTCGTCTTCAGCGATGAGAGTCGCTTCTGCCTTGGTGCCAATGATGGTCGTATGCGTGTTTGGCGCCGTGCAGGTGAGCGCCACAATCAGGACTGCATACGACCGAGGCACACAGGGCCAACACCCGGCATCATGGTGTGGGGAGCGATCTCCTACACTGGCCGTACACCACTGGTGATCGTCGAGGGGACACTGAATAGTGCGCGGTACATCCAAACCGTCATCGAACCCATCGTTCTACCATTCCTAGACCGGCAAGGGAACTTGCTGTTCCAACAGGACAATGCACGTCCGCTTGTATCCCGTGCCACCCAACGTGCTCTAGAAGGTGTAAGTCAACTACCCTGGCCAGCAAGATCTCCGGATCTGTCCCCCATTGAGCATGTTTGGGACTGGATGAAGCGTCATCTCACGCGGTCTGCACGTCCAGCACGAACGCTGGTCCAGCTGAGGCGCCAGGTGGAAATGGCATGGCAAGCCGTTCCACACGACTACATCCAGCATCTCTACGATCGTCTCCATGGGAGAATAGCAGCCTGCATTGCTGCGAAAGGTGGATATACACTGTACTAGTGCCGACATTGTGCATGCTCTGTTGCCTGTGTCTATGTGCCTGTGGTTCTGTCAGTGTGATCATGTGATGTATCTGACCCCAGGAATGTGTCAATAAAGTTTCCCCTTCCTGGGACAATGAATTCATGGTGTTCTTATTTCAATTTCCAGGAGTGTATATGGGCGCCGCGGACGGCCAAGGGAACACCTGCCGTCATCCGCTCTATGGCCCGGTAGTAGCCTGTAAATGGCCGCTTTCTCGGACACATAATATTTTATAACACTGTTGTGTATTAATTTAGAATGTTCGTAATTTTTGTATGAATGGAATCAAGTTAGCTATAACTACAAAAAAAGATTCAGCTAGCCTGTATATAAATTTTGTCATCTAGAATTTTTAGAACGGAACTGACAGTAGAAGATGGCCTCTGAACTACAACTTTAAGAGACCTTGTATTGATTGTTATTCCCGTCAAAGTCTTGAAACTTGTTATAGTTTTATAATTTAATGGGTTTAATCACGTGCTGTAATCAGAACTTCCTAGCATTAACATAGCTGATACATAATCTACTACAAATAACGACGTTATTGTTCCAAATTTAGTTTTCAGTAAATTACCAGAAAACTATTAGAGGTAGCTCAATGGTTTTTATATCAAATTGACGCTTCATACGAATTTTCATCTTTCTACGTCCAATATTTAGTACCATCGATTTTACGGAAAATATCCTATTTGGATCGAAATATTCTTCGAATCAAGTTGAAACTTGTAACAGTTGATTTTGACATACAGTTGCACATTCTGGCCAATTTTTTGGCTTTGTAGCTTTATTATTTAGCGCCACTTGTTTTTTTAATTAAAACGATGTATTTAGGGAAACATATTCATCTGATCACTCTGAGATTTGACAATTTAAACATTAATGTAGTGACGCATATGTTGACGAAGTTTGGAAAAGCTTTTTTAATCTTTAATTTCATTCATAAATCATGGCGCAATATTTGTATGCTAAGCACAGGCGCGTTATGATGATGTGGCGCTAGTAGCAGTGAACTGGGGTAAGTCCTGCCACATTCCCTCGCCTCTGTATCTCTCAAATGATACAGCGCTTGTTTCGCCACATCACCCTGTATTTAGTTTTGTGAAAAAATTTATTTTTGAACAAAATTAAATATTAGAAACAAGGGATGTTACTATAGCTGCCCTCTTTTAAATAAAAATGGTTTTAGCAAAATTCCTTAACACTACACTCACAAAATAATCGTATATATATTCATAGAAAAAATGACATAATGGACTTTTACAAATCATATACATAAATTACATAGAAAAATGAAACAAAGCTTTCGATTATTACAAAGTTACTTTTTCTATAAATTTTTTTTTCAGCCCTTACCTGAAAAAGAAACACAGGAAATTTTTCACTTTTCAGTACTCATTTATTTAATCACAATTATATGCACCAATGTGAGCGTCCGTACAACACTTTCACTAAATCATTATAGGTATGGGGTGGGAAGTCATTTCTCCATTATAGTTTATTACAAAAAGTAATTCACTATAGATCGTGTCGTCCTCGCTTCCTTGTCCACTACAGCTTGTAGGCTGCCGTTCGTGAAGCTGCCATGTCCCTGATAAGCAGATAAAATAGCCTAAGCTTCTGTTCTCAACTTACATCTAAGGGAGGACAAAACGTATTCTGTATTCTATTTTCCTTCTACAGTTCCGATAATTGAGAAGTTACTGGAAAGAATTTCTTTTCTCCCTTCCTTTTTTTTAAATTTAGTATCTAGAAAATAGTTATTAACTTTTTCAAATCGACTATTGGCAGTATCTTACATCATAAAATCCTAACATTTCACCTCAGTTGTCTTGGGACGGAATGCTCAAGAAAACAAATTGCAGCAACGAATTATTGACCGATCCCGACATACTTCATTTCTTTGAGAAAGGGACCCGTCAGGGGTTTGCATTGGTGACAGGTTCAACGCATCGCTTGATTCGAGTTACATCATGTACGTGGATGTAAATAATTTGTACAGGCACGCCATGCAAGAATCGCTGCTGATGGCAAGGTTCGATGAGTGCCCGAAGACGAATGCAAGGGATTAGGTGGAAAAATCAAGGCGGGTATGTCGGCTGATTCTGATGTGGGGTATTTGGTGGATGTAGAACTCACATACCATACTACTTTGGATGATGCATATGCCGATGTGCCATTCTGTCTGGAGCAACTTGTTCCACGAGGAGATTCCACCCCATAACTGATGACAGTGCTGGGGAATAAGACGAGACATTGAGAGGTGGTACGACATTCTCACACTTTAGCAACATTTTCTGTCAATGTTCAAGTTAGGTCATGATCTTGGTGTTCCCCAGTACAACATTTGGTATATGGGCAGTATGTTCTCGTAACTGCATGTGTAACCTGTAGAGAACTTGTACTCAAGGGGCTACAGTGGAGACGATGGAGAACAGGGAGGGAGATGAATTGGGGGCTACAAATGCTGAATGCAGCGACCAGGCTGTGTGGGTGACTTTGGGAAGCAGCGCACAGTGGATCGTACTTGCAAAGGGACTTCTGGCCAAAGGCCTCTCCTCCTGCTACTTAGGGTTCAGCAGAAGGGCGCCGGTTCACAAAATATTTCACCTTTGCGAGGCGGCATTCCATTACGAAGGCAGCCAGTTGGCGGAAAGTGGATGGAGGAAGCCATTTAAGAGAGACTGCTGTAAACTGATCTTCTGTGCAAACGATGGGAAAGCCTTATAACTCCGTGGATTCTCATGTTAGAGAGCAGCTGGTATACGTGTTTAGTGGAGGCAAGACTGTAACCACTCTGATGCCAGCAAGTCGCCAGGTTCTTGTAACGAGCGGCAAAAACATATATTTCAGGGGCACGACTGTGTTGGAAGCTGAAGAGCCTTCTTTCAGAAATTGGAAATGGTTGGCCCAGAAAGATTAAATGAGGGTTTATTGTCGCTGCTAGGTAGATGTTTTTGACAAATCATGGCTCTGCTCCCTTGTCAAAAATAATCTTTTTTCAGACAAGACAGATGTGGAGTGGCTGACTGGCTTCTCTCAGGACATGCCCCTCAGCGTGGGCACCCCAGTGCTGTGTCTGGATTGGCTACCAGGCCGACAGAACAATCAAGAGGGGAGAATGAATGAGTAAAGGATAGTTCGATTGGTTTTTGTAATGTGGGGGCGATTTAGTTTATGCAAATTCAGATCCGCTGGTGGAGACACTCAGGTCTTTCCCTAACTGGTGAGACTTGCAGTCTGCATCTTACGGTGGACTAAGAGCCAGTGACAGTTTCCAACCGTACTGATAGTGGAACTGCGTATCATCTCGGACATATCGTGTGTCACGAGGGTGAACTTACACGTCCTGGTTCGGGCGTCTGTCGTCTGACAATTCCAGCACGCACCGTCGTGACTTTAAGTCAAATTGGCATGGCCAAATCAGCGAACGGATGCAGCCCGCACTGAAATCTGGCGGAATTTCAGGGATGTGACACGGAAGTTCCCACGTTCTGATAATCAGAACGCCAAACCGCGTAGTTGGCAAATTTTCGTGGACGCATCAGAAGCCGGCCGAAGTGGACGTGCGGTTAAAGGCGCTACAATATGGAACCGCAAGACCGCTACGGTCGCAGGTTCGAATCCTGCCTCGGGCATGGATGTTTGTGATGTCCTTAGGTTAGTTAGGTTTAACTAGTTCTAAGTTCTAGGGGACTAATGACCTCAGCAGTTGAGTCCCATAGTGATCAGAGCCATTTGAACCATTTTGAACGCATCAGAACATCACAGCTGCCGCAGTGCACCGCTCCTCGCCCACAGCGCGCCGTTTTCTGCTGCCGCTGGAATCAAAATGAAAGGATAAAATACTGCTGCACAAGCGTAGGGTTGTTAAATGATATGCACAGCTCTCTGTTCCCAGGCAAACCATAGTTTGTGGTATACTTTGTCGTAGTTGATTCAATTTTAATAGAACTGGGTCTCACAGTGGATTCATGTAAACAAAGACAAAAAAATGTTCAAATGTGTGTAAAATCTTATGGGACTTAACTGCTAACGTCATCAGTCCCTAAGCTTACACACTACTGAACCTAAATTATCCTAAGGAGAAACACACACACCCATGCCCGAGGGAGGACTCGAACCTCCGCCGGGACCAGCCACACAGTAAACAAAGACAAACTGTGATAAAAGAGATTAATTCGGGGGAGAATTTGTATAGCTTCCACTCCAATGTATGAGATGCCAATCAAACACCATTCCTTTTCTGATCTATATGATTCATTATCGAAATCTTCAGCAGATCCCAGCTTGAGGATAGAGCTGGCTAGAGTCACCTCTGCTGTCTCCTTCAAGCAGTATCCCTGTTTTAAGGAGTACATTGATCTGAATATGTGACTGAGAGCTTACGCGAAGTTTGGCTTTGAGAAAGATTTTTTAAAAATTAATAAATAATTCAATTTTCAGCAAAACAACGGAAAATTTGGGGAAACGGCTTGAAATTTTGGTTAAAACCGAATGGGATGGGCGTTATGGCGTAAGAAAATGCACTGACAGGTCAAATTTTATGAAGGTCAACATATTCAGTGCGAGCTTTGCTGCTGTGAAGACAGCGTAGACTGCAGTAGTGTTTACGAAGCCTATTTTTGTTGAGCTGTGCATATTACACTTATCCAAAGTCCCCTGTATCGCTTCCATTATGAGTTTGCGAAAACTCATTTCTTACATCGTACATTACTTTGTGTTATGTCCTGGCCAGTAATGCCACCCGAGCCCGCTGCCAAAAGGTTGGTAGCATCAAAGTTCGGACGCCGTCCGTATAAGCAGCGCCAGCGATACAAGAAATCGCCGCAAGTCTGCGCGCGCCACCGCTGGCTTCTGGCTTCTTAAGCGCTGGAGTCGCGAGCGCTAGGACAGTTCTGCATTCGCCGCTCAGTGGTATACTCGCCACCGATTTGTGTACTTGCTAGTCAGTTGTGTGTTCATCGCAGCAGAGTTGTTGTTTGTCGTCAGCCGACGCTGACCTAGCCGCTCCGACTCGAACTAGACAGATTTCTGTAGACACCGAGTTCACTACTGTGTTTCTGTATCTTCATGAATAAAGATAAGTACCGACTTATTTAATCAGAGTGTTTGGGGTTTCATCTTTCTGTTTACTGTTCCAGCGGACCGGTCGGCCCGCTATTAAAAGTGTGGCGGTGACTTCGTAAACCATTTCTACAGCCAAGTGTTTGTCGCTACGAACACCACCACAAAACTGGCGACGAGGACTTCCGAACTCGTGTGCAGGGCTGGTTCAATTTGTTTCTGGTTATACTAATTATAGCGATAAACTTTTGGGGGCTGGTTTAATTTGTGTTCACTATGTCTGCCGAATTACAACAGTTGATCTTGTTACAGAGTCAGCAAATACAAAGTCTGGTGGAAGCAATCGCCAAACAAGCGGCTAATCCTCCAACACAAAAGGAACAAGCACAGGCAGCACCACAGTTCCGGGCTTTTGATGAATCCAGAGAAGAATGGCGCGAATATTTCGCGCAGTTGCAGGCGCACATGTCAGTCTACAAAATCACAGGTACTGAGCGGCAGCTTTATTTAATTTCCACTGCAGGCGTGGAAATCTATCGACTACTTTGTAAGTTGTTCCCGGAATCCCAGCCAGAAGCTTTAGACTATGACGTTGTTGTTAACAAGCTTGCTGAGTATTTCGAGTCGCGAGTTCATGTGGCAGCAGCCAGATTCAAGTTCTTCAGATTAAAAAAACTGCCACATCAATCTAATAAACAGTGGTTAACAGATTTACGGGGCCTCACCCGTCAGTGCCGATTTAATTGTGTGTGTGGAGCTTCCTACAGTGATGTCATGCTACGAGACGCTATTACTCAAAACATTGCAGATTCTCGTATTCGTGCTGCTATCTTAAAGTTGCCTGACCCGTCATTAGAGACTGTGATGAACATCATTGAAGCCCAAGATACTTTTGACTATGCCGAGTGTGAGTTAGATCAGCAATGCATTTCTCAAATTGCCTGTGCTAAGCAAGTTATGTCACGCCCGCGGCCCCACCGGCAGAGTCAGACTGTAAACACTAGCCGGCCGCGTCATGTTAAACACATTCGTCAGCCGCGTGTGCAAAATGATAGAGTTAAGTCTTGCCCTAAGTGTGTTCTTGCTCATCCTCGTGAACGTTGCCCGTTAAGAAACGCGGTTTGTCACTTTTGTCAACGGAAAGGACACATCCAGACTGTTTGCGTAAACGCAAGAACAATTCTAGTGCTGCCCAGCCCATGGATATTCATGTTCTTCAAAGCCAGCCCGCCCAGAAGGTCGCGTTTAAAGACTCTTCCACGGTTCGTGTGGGTAATAAACTTGATCGCAATAAGCCACCCACCCAGCCCTCTGCTATGCGACCCAAGCGTAATTCAAACGCTGTAAAAAGTAATGTACAGACTGCGAGTGAAGCGGGAGTTGTTGTTCCACCCGCCCAACCCACGAGTTGTCGTAAGCAGCGAACACGTGCTAAACGCGCTGATTTTGTGTTCCGCCTCCACTGCACCGATCCAGAGACAGTGTAATAAACTATTTGTGAAGCTACGCATCCAGGATAAGACCTTCAATTTTCAATTAGACACTGGTGCGTCTGTGACTCTCATAAATAGTGCTACGTATGCGGCTATCGGCCGCCCTAAACTTTCAGCGGCAAAACATTCTTTGGCTACTTATAGCGGAGAACGAATTCCAGTGTTAGGTGTATGTAGCGTGCCAGCCACAAAAACAGTTTCATTCACAGTGCTCCGCGCTACAGACAGTGTAAACATTTTCGGATTGGACTGTTTTGACTTGTTTGGCCTGTCTATCCAAGACAATGTGTTGCAACTTAATTCTGTTGTTCCTCAAGACAGCATAACCGATTTGTGTAAACGATACAGTGACATATTTAAAGACGAACTAGGTTGTGCTGCGAACTTTGCCGCTCATATTACGTTAAAAGATAACGCTCAGCCTCGATTTTGTCGTGCTCGTCCAGTGCCTCACGCCCTCCGGGCACCTGTAGAAGATGAACTTCGTCGTTGGCAAAACAACGGTGTTATTCAACCCGTTTCAGCGAGCCAGTGGGCTTCTCCCTTAGTTATTATAAAGAAACCGTCTGGCAAGTTACGTTTGTGTGCTGATTTTAAGTCGACAGTTAATCCTCAGACTGTCATTGATTCTTTTCCTTTGCCTAGGCCGGACGAGCTGATGGATAAGTTAGGGGAAGCTCGTTTCTTTTCCAAAATTGATCTCCGTGAAGCATATTTGCAATTGCCCCTCGACGAGCAATCACAACAGTATTTTGTCATAAACACGTCGTTGGGGTTGTTCCGTTTTCTGCGTTTGCCTTTTGGTTGTGCGTCAGCTCCAGCTGTTTTTTCAGCGTTTTTTGTCTCAACTTCTGGCTAATGTGCCATCGTGTTGCAACTATTTAGACGATATTGTTGTGTCCGGTCGGACGCCTGCTGAACATTTGCGTAATTTGGAGTGTTTGTTTAAAGTGTTGTCTCAGGCAGGCCTACGTTGCAACATCGATAAATGTTCATTTTTCCTTACGGAGCTGGAGTATCTGGGACATGTTACTAATGCTCAAGGCATTCATCCCTCCCAGTCACATTTAGCAGCTATTCGTGGTTTGCCCGCCCCTCGCAATCTGCATGAATTGCAAGCAGTTCTTGGCAAATTGACATATTATATTAGGTTTATACCTAATGCATCACAGATTGCTGCACCGTTGCATCGTCTCCGCCGTAAGAATGTTCCGTTTGTGTGGTCAGCTGATTGCCAATCAGCCTTTCAGCAGCTTAAAGAGGCTTTGTTGAATGATCGTTGTCTGATCCATTACGACCCTAACACGCCTCTGGTGTTAGCTTGTGATGCCTCTTCTTTCGGCCTCGGTGCTGTGTTGTCTCACCGTGTCGGTAACACCGAACGTCCTATTGCGTTCGCATCTAAATTGCTAAACAAAGCTCAGTGTAATTATAGCCAATTGGACAAGGAAGCGTTGGCTATTGTGTTCGGTGTCACAAAATTCCATCACTACCTCTATGGTAGACCCTTCCATTTAGTAACAGATCACAAGCCCTTGACGTCACTGTTTCATCCTTCTAAACCAGTTCCTCAGCGGACAGCTCAGAGACTACAACGTTGGGCTCTTTTGTTATCACAATACCACTATGAGATACTGTATCGCCCTACAGGTCAGCATGCAAACGCTGACGCGCTTTCTAGATTGCCGATTGCTGCGGATGATGTCTTCGATTCCTCCGAAGACTCTTGCCATCAGATTGACGCCGATGAGCATCAATCCCTCCGGGATTTTCTGATTGATTATCGTCAGGTGGCACGTGAGACAGCTACGGATCCTCATCTGAGTTTACTATTACGTTTTGTTCAACGTGGTTGGCCGTCCAAGGCAAAGGACATATCGGATCCTGTGGTTCGTCGCTATTATCCGCAACGTCATCTGTTGTCTGTTTCGCACGGAGTTTTGCTGTTACGCACCGAGAATGACCAGCTTCGTGTAGTGGTTCCCCAAGTGCTCCAATCCAAGGTCCTCGACTTGTTGCATCAAGGTCATTGGGGAGTGGTCCGCACCAAGCAGCTTGCCCGCCGTCATTGTACATGGATTGACATTGATAAGCAGATTACGCAGATGTCTACAGATTGTTCGACGTGTGCCGAACACCAAGCTGCTCCGCCTCAACGCTATTTTGAGTGGGCACGCCCTGCCGGTCCCTGGCAGCGAGTACATATTGATTTCGCTGGTCCATATTGGAATTCTCGTTGGCTCATCGTGATAGATGCATTTAGTAATTTTCCGTTTGTTGTGCCCATGCAGTCTTCAACGTCTGCACAAACTATACAGGCGTTGACTTCAATTTGTTGTATTGAGGGTCTTCCAGAAGTTTTAGTGTCTGACAGTGGTCCACAATTTACCTCTGCTGAATTTGAAAGTTTTTGTTCTGCCAATGGCATTCGCCATGTTCTAACTCCGCCGTTCCACCCTCAATCGAATGGTGCAGCGGAACGTTTTGTACGTACATTCAAGGATCATATGGACCGCCTTCGTGCTACGCACTCTCGTCAGCAGGCCCTCATCACGTTCCTGTCGTCGTACCGGACCACGCCACGCGACGGCCCTTCGCCTGCGGAGCTTCTCCACGGCCGTCGTCATCGGACCCTACTACGGTTGTTGCACCCCCTGGATCGACCCGCCGCTTCTGAGCATCGCACACGTTTTCAGCGCAACGACGCCGTTTTTTTCAGGGTTTATCACGGTCGCCGTCGTTGGGAACGTGGTACCCTGATCAGTGTCCAGGGTCGCGGTTTTTATACTGTTCAAGGTGCTACTGGGGTGCACAGGAGGCATCAGAACCAGTTGCGCCGCGCTGGCCGCCCGGATTCTGCTGCTCGTTCTTTGTCCACAGATTTGGTCCGCGGCGGGTTCCAGCCGCGCCTTCCGACTTCGCTGCCGCCCCCAGGGCAGCAGCAGCCGCCGTCGCCGCTACCACGCCGACAGCCCGTCCCGTTGATGCCTCCCGCGCAGCTTCATCCGGGAGCGCCCCAGGTGGGCGCTCCGGCGCCTGCGGTCCCTCTTCAGTCGCCACCGCCTTCGGAGCTGATGGACGTCGACCCCTCAGCCGGGCCGCCGTCCCAAGCGGTGGCTGTGCAGCCGGTCCTGCAGCCGCTTTCCTTGGGCACCCCCAAGGAGTCTGACACCGCAGCGCCTTGTCCGGCGCCAACTCAGCAGCCGTCGACGCAGCGTCAGGAGACGCTGCCTCTCTCCGTGGGCCCCGACGCCCCGTCGCGTCCAGTACCAGAAGCTGCGCCCGTGGTCACAGGCGTGCACCCTGACCTCGGTTTTCAGTCGGTGTTTCCCGAGGCCCCTCGCAGCCAATGCTGGGGTGCGGACCGGGGACTGCCACCGACAAGTCTCCGCCCCGGTCTCTTCTGCTACGCCTGCGGCCAGACCCCTCCCCCGCCGTCGACGCTCGCAACGTCATTATTCAACGACGGTGCGGCGATTTGGGGGGGGAGGAGTGTTATGTCCTGGCCAGTAATGCCACCCGAGCCCGCTGCCAAAAGGTTGGCAGCATCAAAGTTCGGATGCCACCGCTGGCTTCTGGCTTCTTAAGCGCTGGAGTCGCGAGCGCTAGGACAATTCTGCATTCGCCGCTCAGTGGTATACTCGCCACCGATTTGTGTACTTGCTAGTCAGTTGTGTGTTCATCGCAGCAGAGTTGTTGTTTGTCGTCAGCCGACGCTGACCTAGCCGCTCCGACTCGAACTAGACAGATTTCTGTAGACACCGAGTTCACTACTGTTTCTGTATCTTCATGAATAAAGATAAGTACCGACTTATTTAATCAGAGTGTTTGGGGTTTCATCTTTCTGTTTACTGTTCCAGCGGACCGGTCGGCCCGCTATTAAAAGTGTGGCGGTGACTTCGTAAGCCATTTCTACAGCCAAGTGTTTGTCGCTACGAACACCACCACAAAACTTTGTATGGATACAGATAACTTCATTTATTGGATGAATAGCTGCGATCCATATAAAGTAATGAGGTAACTCGATAATGAATTCGACACGTCATCATAAACGGCCGATAATACTTATGGTATTGTTCCGCAGAACAAGGAGGTTAACGGTGTTATGAAAGAGATGGCGAATTGATTGCTGATTGTGGGGTTTGTAGGTTTGCAATCAAAAATGTACGCGTATCGCACATTGAAAGGTGCGACCCAGAGGCGGGCTTAGAGTGAGTCATATGGCATGGAGAGCCCTCTCTATCGAAGACTATTTGCAGTGCCTGTACACAGCCCTAGATCTATTTCCGAACCTGGGGAAAAACTTGATAATGGCGCCCACCCCTCCCCGTTTGAGATAGGACGCCAAATATTTTAAAAAAATCGCTTTTTCAAAAATATGTCCATTTCGTAGCACACATTTTTCTGAAGAGATTGATATGTATGTCGAGGAAATGTAAGACATATTATTTGGTCTCAAGTATGCCAAAGCGCAGACAGCATTCTTCTATCGCACTTCATTGTGTTTTGCTCTGTGGAACTCAAACGTGTATATATTGTAATGTCCTGTGGTGCCTCTTCTGTTCCCAGTCGGCCTGTTTGACATCCTAGCCCCTTATTAATACTAGGTGGGATTATTTGTGACCTGAAGAATATGAACTCTTCATAAAATTTACACTCTTTATTGCCTATTAGCTAAGAACTTGCACTTTTGTGTGACATAAAATGAAATATAGGAAACACAAAACCAGCAAAGACAAGAGACAAGCAAGACAATTCACATTTTTTTCAATCCTTAGGCCTCAGCATTCTTTTCTCTCTAATCTTATTACATCTTTACATGTCGGGCTTTCCTTTCAGTCGAAAGAATCTGTTACCTCACCAGAGTTCGTCAAACTTTTTGTTACATGAGAAATCAAATGCCGTTGTCTAATATAGAATAAGCTGTTAATACGAATAGTACGCAAGACTGGCGTGGTTTCTCGATTTGATTACGTTGGTTTTGTCACTGTCTGGTAGAAAAAACGAAACAGGTCTTTATAGTATTGCAGCAGTTATAACACACTCCAAATAAACTAGACTGTTTTGGCTCATATGATCATTTTCATCTACCTCAGTTACATAAATAACACGACAGACTATAATTCACGAAGTACCATTATCAAATGCCTATTAGGCCTACTACAAGCAAAAAGTTTTATTTTGGAAAGTAGTTTCATATTTCATTCATATGCTCCTATTTCAAAAGCATATGATCGAAAAGTAGTAGCAGTACGAATTTTTTATACAAGTTTGGAATCGTCATATTCTTCCTTATAATTTGTGTAATGTCCCCGTTTCTTCTTCTTCTTTGTAACAAACCATCTTGTCATCACTAATTCTGTATCTATGCCTGGTATTGTCACAACTTATTCTCCAATTAACTTCGGTAACCCCCCGAATATCACCGGTTCAGTCGTCCCGCGTTTAATCTCCGGTTAGGCGTTATTACGTTTTCGCACAACGCGTTTTCCGTGCTATTCCGAGAATAGAACTTAAGCGGCTGCTAACTGGGGACTGTACAACTGTCCCTTAGTAGTGTAGCGTTCTGGTAAAGATTTTCTGACAAAATTTCGTTTTCTTGGATACACCGAAAAGACAAAATGTAATCTTTCTTACCTGCTCTCCCTTTTAGTTATTTATTTCCACTCTGGTAGTCTGAATGTACGGATTTCGCTGATAATTATAATAACGCTTGTCACTGACACACCTAATCAACCACATAAACAAACAGCGATTGGTATTAATCCGTTCGGGTTCATTCGGCTCAGGTCATATAACTTGACCTCTTTTGTCTGTGGGAAAGTCTTTTATTTCTTGATGCGACGGGGATTCCCCTGGCAGTGTTATCATATCACACTACGCACGTATTCAAAAATCAGCTCATGATTCGTTCAGAGATCACCTTAGAACGAGTTCAAAAATGTTCAAAAACCAACAGGGATGCGTTTCAAAATCTTGCGAATAGTCGATAGACCATCGTGCGCTGGATGCTAGACGGTTTGCGAAGCAAGGTTTATTTCTTGAAGAATATGAATTTATCGCCCCCTGGAATTGCCGCTTGTGTCAGATAGCCCAGTTTAAACACCTCCCCCCCCACCCCTGTAGATCCTGGCCTGCCTGTACAGCGGTGTTCGCGGTGCTGCACACAGCCGCCACATGTGGTACGGCAAACTAATATTCGATCGAGGGGACACGAAGTGTACACTGTGCTGCAGTCTAAAATCGGCCTGTCGCCTCATGACGATAAAAGAGTCATTTGTGATGGCTGGATGGGAACTCGTCCATACTCACACTATTCACGTGTAGCGAGAGAACTGGTGGGGGACTCTGATTGAGTGAGAGGGAGGAATGAGGTAGTGTGTGTGTCTGCATAGTAGAAGTATCACCCATTTATCATAGTGTAGGTAACTGTGTGTGTGTGTGTGTGTGTGTGTGTGTGTGTGTGTGTGTGTGTAAATATGTAAAAGAAAACAGTTTAAAAATGTAAGCAAGCACAGACAAATATATGTATCTACATACTTATTTATTCATACAAGGTGTATGTAAGCACCGTGTGTGTCATCTAAATGGAATAGTTTTTAAGCTTCACCTGCCGCTTGCTGTCCGTGAGTGATTAGTTTTTAAGTTTGTATAGTTCACAGTCCATCAAAATTATTGTTCAGCCTGTTGGGTCTGTGGAATTTAATTGCAGCAAAAAAGTATCCCCACATCAGTTTTTAGTGTAGATTTATAAGAAAAATTGTAAAATATTCTCATTCAGTGCTACTAGAAAATCGTAAAAGTATTTTCAACCAGTGCTACTGTAAGTAGGCTGTTTAGGTTTTATATTGGTAACGCCACGTAGCGTTCTGTATGAAAATCACGGGTTGTGCTGTGTGCAGTCTGTGGCTGGTTTGCATTGTTGTTGGCTACTGTAGTGTTGGGCAGCTGGATGTTAACAGCGCGTAGCGTTGCGCAGTTGGAGGTGAGCCGCCAGCAGTGGTGGATGTGGGGAGAGAAATGGCGAAGTTTTGAAATTTGTAAGACTGGATGTCATGAACTGCTATATACACTCCTGGAAATTGAAATAAGAACACCGTGAATTCATTGTCCCAGGAAGGGGAAACTTTATTGACACATTCCTGGGGTCAGATACATCACATGATCACGCTGACAGAACCACAGGCACATATACACAGGCAATAGAGCATGCACAATGTCGGCACTAGTACAGTGTATATCCACCTTTCGCAGCAATGCAGGCTGCTATTCTCCCATGGAGACGATCGTAGAGATGCTGGATGTAGTCCTGTGGAACGGCTTGCCATGCCATTTCCACCTGGCGCCTCAGTTGGACCAGCGTTCGTGCTGGACGTGCAGACCGCGTGAGACGACGCTTCATCCAGTCCCAAACATGCTCAATGGGGGACAGATCCGGAGATCTTGCTGGCCAGGGTAGTTGACTTACACCTTCTAGAGCACGTTGGGTGGCACGGGATACATGCGGACGTGCATTGTCCTGTTGGAACAGCAAGTTCCCTTGCCGGTCTGGGAATGGTAGAACGATGGGTTCGATGACGGTTTGGATGTACCGTGCACTATTCAGTGTCCCCTCGACGATCACCAGTGGTGTACGGCCAGTGTAGGAGATCGCTCCCCACACCATGATGCCGGGTGTTGGCCCTGTGTGCCTCGGTCGTATGCAGTCCTGATTGTGGCGCTCACCTGCACGGCGCCAAACACGCATACGACCATCATTGGCACCAAGGCAGAAGCGACTCTCATCGCTGAAGACGACACTTCTCCATTCGTCCCTCCATTCACGCCTGTCGCGACACCACTGGAGGCGGCCTGCACGATGTTGGGGCGTGAGCGGAAGACGGCCTAACGGTGTGCGGGACCGTAGCCCAACTTCATAGAGACGGTTGCTAATGGTCCTCGCCGATACCCCCGGAGCAACAGTGTCCCTAATTTGCTGGGAAGTGGCGGTGCGGTCCCCTACGGCACTGCGTAGGATCCTACGGTCTTGGCGTGCATCCGTGCGTAGCTGCGGTCCGGTCCCAGGTCGACGGGCACGTGCACCTTCCGCCGACCACTGGCGACAACATCGATGTACTGTGGAGACCTCACGCACCACGTGTTGAGCAATTCGGCGGTACGTCCACCCGGCCTCCCGCATGCCCACTATACGCCCTCGCTCAAAGTCCGTCAACTGCACATACGGTTCATGTCCACGCTGTCGTGGCATGCTACCAGTGTTAAAGACTGCGATGGAGCTCCGTATGCCACGGCAAACTGGCTGACACTGACGGCGGCGATGCACAAATGCTGCGCAGCTAGCGCCATTCGACGGCCAACACCGCGGTTCCTGGTGTGTCCGCTGTGCCGTGCGTGTGATCATTGCTTGTACAGCCCTCTCGCAGTGTCCGGAGCAAGTATGGTGGGTCTGACACACCGGTGTCAATGTGTTCTTTTTTCCATTTCCAGGAGTGTATATTATGACTTTTGATGACTATTAAGGTAAATACATTGTTTGTTCTCTATTAAAATCTTTCATTTGCTAACTATGTCTATCAGTAGTTAGTGCCTTCCGTAGTTTGAATCTTTTATTTAGCTGGAAGTAGTGGCGCTCGCTGTATAGCAGTAGTTCGAGTAACCAAGATTTTTGTGAGGTAAGTGATTTGTGAAACGTATAGGTTATGTTAGTCAGGGCCATTCTTTTGTAGGGATTTTTGAAAGTAAGGCTGCGTTGCGCTAAAAATATTGTGTGTCAGTTTAAGCACAGTGATGTACAATTTTTCTAAGGGGACGTTTCATACTACTGTTGAGAGGTTCTTTTTTTTGCAGTTATTAACAATAGCGTGTAATTTAAAAGTATCTCTGCACTGAAATGTCAGAGGCAAATTGTATCTCAAGAATTGATCTGAACCACAAGATATGAATTATAATCTCAATAACTAAACTGTAATATCAAGAACTATATTGCACCTCAACAACCGACTGCATCTTAAAAATCAAAATGTTTCTGCGTGAACTGAATAAATGAATAAATTCGTTACCATATGTCTTTGCTGTTATTTACAAAAAAAACCTATCCCCTATTGCACTATGTATGTAAATGATGTGCAGGACACAAATGCCATTAGTTTTGAATATGAGGGAGAAGTTTAAGATGGAAGATAACAAAACATATAGAATGGTTGCATGCGATTTTGCGTTTCGTGCTGCACATATTGGGTTATGGGAGCAAGTACCCGCACCCAAAGACATAAACAATGTCTAAAACTATATCTCCTGTACTTGAAGAAAACCACGGACGTGGTACCTGGAGAAAGTTGCATACTATCCAAGTGGGAACAGGATGGAGAGAAATCTTACATAGACTGTGAGGTAAAAAAAAAATTATCATCCTGTTTCTAAGTAATTTTATATTTTCATAAGCGGATACTACAACAATATTTTCACACATCATTTTCTTGACTCGATGGAGAGCAAGGCCCCCGTAGAATTGTAGGTCTTGAATAGCAGCATACTTGAAGATTCGACACATCCATGCGATTGTCTTGATCCCCTTGGTATAGATAATGGTCGAATAATCGAAGCGACGTCACCATGTCTTTATAGGGGATACCAGTGAATTCCATGGTAACCACTTTGCACACCTCCATGTTTTAGCGTGCTTCACATCCTTGAAAGAACTCAGCAATGCAATGCTTGCTGAGAATATATTTGTAATACCAGTATCTTCTGTATATGCAGTATCTTTAAATATGAACTGTCTACACTTATCATCATAGAAACCATGAAGTAAAGCAATAGGTTATCAAAACTTGGCTGTTGTGATTATGGAACAAAGAATAATTCTGCGATATGCAAAAGTTTCTCTACCCTTTTGCTTGGCCCCTGAAAATTAACCCCAAGTGGACGTACTCAAGTGTATTGTACTCGCAATGATGTCTTAGTCGAGAAATATGCATGTTCTGGCTGTTAGATCTACGATAGCATTGATTTTGAACATAGTATGAGGGTCAAATGCACTAACAGACATTCCAGCTTGATGGTCCGAATATACAGTGAACCGCTAAAGAAACTGGTATAGTCACGCATATTGAAATACAGAGACATGTAAATAGGCAGAATACGGCGCTACGGTCGGCAACGCCTATACAAGACAACTGGTGACTGGCGCAGTTGTTAGATCGTTTACTGCTTTTACAATGGTAGATTATCAAGTGAGTTTCAACATTGTGTTACACTCGGCGCACGAGCGGTGAGACAGAATCTCCGAAGTAGCGATGAAGTGGGGATTTTCCCGTACGAACATTTCACAAGTGTACTGTAATATTAGGAATCCGGAAAAACATCAAATCTCCGACACCGCTGCGGCCGGAAAAAGATCGTGCAAGAACAGAACCAACAACGACTGAAGATAATCTTTCAACGTGGCGTAAGTGTAAGCCTTCCGCAAATTGCTGCAGATTTCAATTCTGGGCGATCAACAAGTGTCAGCTTGCGAACCATTCAACGAAACATCACCGATACGGGCTTTCTGAGCCGAAGGTCCACCCATGTACCCTTGATGAATGCACGACACAAAGCTTTACCCTTCGCTTGGGCCCGCCAACACCGATATTGAACCACTGATGACTGGAAAGATGTTTCCTAGTCGGACGAGTCTCGTTTCAGATTGCATCGAGCGGATGGACGTGTACTGGTGGTATTCTAGACAAACTGCTAGTAGAATTACAATCCCGGGATATAACTACTATGGACCTGGGACTAGCTTCAGAAACGCTTGGCAAGAGGTGATAAGGGGGTAAATCTGCTCGACGAAGAGTGTATGGGACATAACATTGCATACGCTGCAAGTAAAGATCTCTCCAGTCGTCACATTGCAGATAGGATTTTAGCTCATAAGGCTATGGCGATACGGAGAAGAGAAAAAGAAGGACAAGTGCGGGAAGCAGAGCTAAAAACGCACTGAAGCAGAAAGGTGCGGGAAGAAGCAGAAGAAGAAGAGGATCGGTTAAAGCACTTCGAGTTCTACCAATACATTATGTAGCACATCGTTAGCATCAATTCAACTGTTTTGTGCAGCAGGAAAACCAAGGCGTTTGACTAGAGCTTTGTTTCCCCGACGTCTTATGACTCTCTCCACGAGAAACACATCCGATTGTGAACATTTCTGCAACTCCTCGTTGTAGAAGCAGCCTGAAATTTCTTCGCCTTTACTACCCTTCAGAATATAAGTTCCAGGATTCGTTGTTTGAACCTCTGAAACTTTAAATATCTCTGTTGACCAGTTCGGTATGTATGATTTCTCAAATGCCGTCTTGTGTTTTGAGATACGTGCCGAATCACCTACATTAAATTTCCATCTGCATGGATTCAGCATTTTAAAGCGATAGTACACCGTATCCATGAGTCCATTATCACGAATGTCGATTGGTCTCATTCTTAACGTGCTATATTTGGTGCGAATATACCGAGCAGTTGTTTCTGGGAGAATATCTGTCCATTTGTATGAGCCACGAAGGTTAAAACGCATCCACATTCGACCTATTATTGTTCTGTTCAGACAAGATCGACAACAGTTGCTCGTGGCATCAACTGCTGCAGGTAATACAAAATGGTTCAAATGGCTCTGAGCACTATGGGACTTAACATCTGTGGTCATCAGTCCCCTAGAACTTAGAACTACTTAAACCTAACTAACCTAAGGACATCACACACATCCATGCCCGAGACAGGATTCGAACCTGCGACCGTAGCGGTCACGCGGTTCCAGACTGGAGCGCCTAGAACCGCACGGCCACACCGGCCGGCCAGGTAATACAGCTCATTCGAATGAGGCTGTTTTAATAATATCTGAACTTAGAGAGAGAGATATCATCGAATAAGTATAGAGACAATATTTCGAGAACTGCACAAACCAGCATGCAAAACACACCCTCATAGGCATATTATGATTAAAGGTTTGGATGACTTATGGCAAGCTGATCTTGTAGATATGAGGGAATATTCACATGAGAATAATGGATTCAAATATATTTTAATGGTTATTGATACATGCTCCAAATTTGACTGTGCATTACCTGTTAAAACAAAAACGGGTAGAAATGTCGCGGATGTGGCTGAGCGTTTGCTACAGACAGGGACGAATCGATGCCCATACAACCTCCAAACCGATCATGGTGGGGAGTTCTACAATAGGTATTTCAAGACCGTCATGCAGCGGTACAGAATACATCGCTACTCAACATTCAGTCACCTGAAGGCAAGTATCGTGGAGCCTTTGAAGCTTTTAAAAGTCCTGAATTCCGGTACATTTCTGTCACTGACATTTCACTCATGGGAGGTTTTCGAGTACGCAGTGTTACCGAGTTCGAGCAGACAGACATGGGCTATTAAATCCTCTTCGCAGCTAGAGAGACCTAGATTTATCGTACTTGCGTCTCAGACAGACAGCAGAGGGAATAGAGCAAATGATTCCAACTGCAAGTTAACTAATGCCAAAGTCCACCTGAACTCCGAATTCTACCCATATGACAATTTACACCTACAATGTAATGAAAATGTATACAGTCTAGCATATGACATGTATGCAAGGTTTCGTGCTTCTTACTATGAAAGTGCTGAAGAAAAAGGAGGAGGGTGTCTACTCAGTCCATCGAAGTTCATGGAGCTATCACCGATCGTCATAATAGACTGCTCAAAACAGAGCGAGATAATTAAGCCTGAGCATATAGATGTGCGTGTGAACATCATTGTGGACGCTCAGGGTTTCTATGATGGTGAGCTTAGACAGTTCATATTTAAAGATATCGTGTTCACAGCACACACAGAATATGCAGGAATAATAGAGACATTCTTAGCAAACATAGAATCACCAAAGTCTTTCAAGTACGTGAAGTGTGCTAAGACACATTTCTACCATGGAATTCACTGGGATGATCCAGGTATGCTCTATAAAGATATGGTGATGGCGCTTAAATTATTCGACCATATGGAGACCATCATCTACGTGAAGGGATCTATATATATATATATATATATATATATATATATATATATATATGTGTTTAATAATGAATAAAAAATAGGAGTAAGGGTAAGCCACTACAAACAGCATATATATATATATATATATATATATATATATATATATATATATATATATATATATATATATATATATGCTTACCCGTACTCTTATTTTTTTATTCATTATTAAACCTACTCCTGCATTACCCCTATTTGGTTTTGTATTTATAACCCTGTATTTACCTGACCAAAAGTCTTGTTCCTCCTGCCACCGAACTTCACTAATTCCCACTATATCTAACTTTAACTTATCCATTTCCCTTTTTAAATTTTCTAACCTACCTGCCCAATAAAGGGATCTGACATTCCACGCTTCGATCCGTAGAACGCCAGTATTCTTTCTCCTGATAACGACGCCCTCTTGAGTAGTCCCCGCCCGGAGATCCGAATGGGGGACTATTTTACCTCCGGAATATTTTACCCAAGAGGACGCTATCGTCATTTAATCATACAGTAAAGCTGCATGCCCTCGGGAAAAATTACGGCTGTAGTTTCCCCTTGCTTTCAGCCGTTCGCAGTACCAGCACAGCAAGGCCATTTTGGTTAGTGTTACAAGGCCAGATAAGTCAATCATCCAGACTGTTGCCGCTGCAACTACTGAAAAGGCTGCTGCCCCTCTTCAGGAACCACACGTTTGTCTGGCCTCTCAACAGATACCCCTCCGTTGTGGTTGCACCTACGGTACGACTATCTGTGTCGTTGAGGCACGTAAGCCTCCCCACCAACGGCAACGTCCATAGTTCATGGAGAGGTGTACTATGTACACATTTATATACATATATAGAGAGAATGTGTAGAAAAAGGATAGAAAGAAAAAGTAAAAAATTAATTACATTCTCACCACGTGTGAGAAAGAGAGAATTTTTTTTAAAAAAAAAGCATAGGAAAATATTATAAAGCATAATCACGAAAAATATTTACATATTTATTTATTTATATATATATATATATACTTACACACTATTCTGACTTGGATGGCTAGCAGCAGGTGAAAACCTTAAAAGCTATTCCATTTACAATACGCACATGGTGCGTAGATACATATATTTAAAGGCTACACGTATGTTCCATATGAATAAATAAATAAATAAATAAATAAATATTTTTCGTGTTTATGCTTTATAATATTTTCCTATGCTTTTTTTTTTAAAAAAAAATTCTCTCTTTCTCACACGTGGTGAGAATGTAATTAATTTTTTACTTTTTCTTTTTATCCTTTTTTCCACACATTCTCTCTATATATGTATATAAATGTGTACATAGTACACCCCTCCATGAACTGTGGACCTTGCCGATGGTGGGGAGGCTTACGTGCCTCAACGACACAGATAGTCGTACCGTAGGTGCAACCACAACGGAGGGGTATCTGTTGAGAGGCCAGACAAACGTGTGGTTCCTGAAGAGGGGCAGCAGGCTTTTCAGTAGTTGCAGCGGCAACAGTCTGGATGATTGACTTATCTGGCCTTGTAACACTAACCAAAATGGCCTTGCTGTGCTGGTACTGCGAACGGCTGAAAGCAAGGGGAAACTACAGCCGTAATTTTTCCCGAGGGCATGCAGCTTTACTGTATGATTAAATGACGATAGCGTCCTCTTGGGTAAAATATTCCGGAGGTAAAATAGTCCCCCATTCGGATCTCCGGGCGGGGACTACTCAAGAGGACGTCGTTATCAGGAGAAAGAATACTGGCGTTCTACGGATCGAAGCGTGGAATGTCAGATCCCTTTATTGGGCAGGTAGGTTAGAAAATTTAAAAAGGGAAATGGATAAGTTAAAGTTAGATATAGTGGGAATTAGTGAAGTTCGGTGGCAGGAGGAACAAGACTTTTGGTCAGGTAAATACAGGGTTATAAATACAAAACCAAATAGGGGTAATGCAGGAGTAGGTTTAATAATGAATAAAAAAATAAGAGTACGGGTAAGCTACTACCAACAGCATAGTGAACGCATTATTGTGCCAAGATAGACACGAAGCCCCGTCTACGACAGTAGTACAGGTTTATATGCCAACTATCTCTGCAGATGACGAAGAAATTGATGAAATGGATGAGGAGTTAAAAGAAATTATTCAGGTAGTGAAGGGAGACGAAAATTTGATAGTCATGGGTGACTGGAATTCGAGAGTAGGAAAAGGGAGAGAAGGAAACATAGTAGGTGAATAGGGATTGGGGCTAAGAAATGAAAGAAGAAGCCGCCTGGTAGAATTTTGCACAGAGCATAACTTAATCATAGCTAACACTTGATTCAAGAATCATGAAAGAAGGCTGTATACATGGAAGAACCCTGGAGATATTAAAAGGTATCAGATAGGTTATATAATGGTAAGACAGAGATTTAGGAACCAGGTTTTAAATTGTAAGACATTTCCAAGGGCAGATGTGGACTCTGACCACAATCTATTGGTTATGGACTGTAGATTAAAACTGAAGAAACTGCAAAAAGGTGGGAATTTAAGGAGATGGGACCTGGATAAACTGAAAGAACCAGAGGTTGTAGAGAGTTTCAGGGAGAGCATAAGGGAACAATTGACAGGAATGGGGGAAAGAATTACAATAGAAGAAGAATGGGTAGCTTTGAGGGATGAAATATTGAAGGCAGCAGAGGATCAAATAGGTAAAAAGACGAGGGCTAGTAGAAACCCTTGGGTAACAGAAGAAATATTGAATTTGATTGCTGAAAGGAGAAAATATAAAAATGCAGTAAATGAAGCAGGCAAAAAGAAATACAAACGTCTCAAAAATGAGATCGACAGGAAATGCAAAATGGATAAGCAGGGATGGCTAGAGGACAAATGTAAGGATGTAGAGGCTTATCTCACGAGGGGTAAGATAGATACTGCCTACAGGAAAATTAAAGAGACTTTTGGAGAAAAGAGAACCACTTGCATGAATATCAAGAGCTCAGATGGAAGCCCAGTTCTAAGCAAAGAAGGGAAAGCAGGAAGCTGGAAGGAGTATATAGAGGGTCTATACAGGGGCGATGTTCTTGAGGACAATATCATAGAAATGGAAGAGGATGTAGGTGAAGATGAAATGGGAGATATGATACTGCGTGAAGAGTTTGACAGAGCACTGAAAGACCTGAGTCGAAACAAGTCCCCGGAGTAGACAACATTCCATTAGAACTACTGACAGCCTTGGGAGAGCTAGCCCTGACAAAACTCTACCATCTGGTGAGCAAAATGTATGAGACAGGCGAAATACCCTCAGACGTCAAGAAGAATATAATAATTCCAATCCCAAAGAAAGCAGGTGTTGACAGATGTGAAAATTACCGAACTATCAGTTTAATAAGTCACAGCTGCAAAATACTAACGCGAATTCTTTAAAGACGAATGGAAAAAATGATAGAAACCGACCTCGGGGAAGATCAGTTTGGATTCCGTAGAAATGTTGGAACAGGTGAGTCAATACTGACCCTACGACTTATCTTAGAAGAAAGATTAAGGAAGGGCAAACCTACGTTTCCAGCATTTGTAGACTTAGAGAAAGCTTTTTACAATGTTGGCTGGAATACTCTCTTTCAAATTCTGAAGGTGGCATCGGTAAAATACAGGGAGCGAAAGGCTATTTACAATTTGTACAGAAAGCAGATGACAGTTATAAGAGTCGAGGGGTATGAAAGTTAAGCAGTGGTTGGGAAGAGAGTGAGACAGGGTTGTAGCCTATCCCCGATGTTATTCAATCTGTATATTGAGCAAGCAATAAAGGAAATAAAGGAAAGTTCGGAGTAGGAATTAAAATCCATGGAGAAGAAATAAAAACTTTGAGGTTCGCCGATGACATTGTAATTCTGTCAGAGACAGCAAAGGACTTGGAAGAGCAGCTGAACGGAATGGACAGTGTCTTGAAAGGAGGGTATAAGATGAACATCAACAAAAGTAAAACGAGGATAATGGAATGTAGTCGAATTAAATCGGGTGATGCTGAGGGAATTACATTAGGAAATAAGATACTTGAAGTAGTAAAGGAGTTTTCCTATTTGGGGAGCAAAATAACTGATGATGGTTGAAGTAGAGAGGATATAATATGTAGAATGGCAATGGCAAGGAAAGCGTTTCTGAAGAAGAAAAATTTGTTAACATGGAGTATAGATTTAAATGTCAGGAAGTCGTTTCTGAAAGTATTTGTATGGAGTGTATCCATGTATGGAAGTGAAACGTGGACGATAAATGGTTTGGACAAGAAGAGAATAGAGGCTTTCGAAATATGGTGCTACAGAAGAATGCTGAAGATTAGATGGGTAGATCACATAACTAATTAGGGGGTATTGAATAGAATTGGGGAGAAGAGGAGCTTGTGGCACAACTTGACTAGAAGAAGGGATCGGTTGGTAGGACATGTTCTGAGACATCGAGGGATCATCAATTTAATATTGGAGGGCAGCGTGGAGGGTAAAAATCGTAGAGGGAGACCAAGAGATGAATACACTAAGCAGATTCAGAAGGATGTAAGCTGCAGTACGTACTGGGAGATGAAGAAGCTTGCACAGGATAGAGTAGCAGGGAGAGCTGCATCAAACCAGTCTCAGGACTGAAGACCACAACAACAACAACAACATAGTACACAAAAATATTTACACAACACATACAGACTACTTACACTATGACAAAAGGGTCATACTACTACTCTGCAGACTGTCTCTCTTTCTCTCTCTCTCTCTCTCTCTCAATCTCACTCAATCAGAGTACCCCACCCCTTCTCCCGCTACAAGTGAGTAGCGTGAGTACGGGAGAGTTCAGTTCCGTTATCGCAAATGACTCTTTCATCGTCATGACGCGACAGACCGATTTTAGACTGCAGCACAGTGTACACCTAGTGTTCTCTCGACCAAATACTGGTCTGCCGTATCACTGCACAGGCACCGCAAATAGTCTTCGATAGAGAGGGCTCTTGATGCCACACGACGCACACCCTTAGCCTGCCTCTGGGTGGTACCTCCCAATATGCAATACACATACATTTTTGAGCGTAGACCTACAAACTCCATTGACCGACCGATAACCTTCTTATTCTGTGGAATAATACCGTAAGGATTATTAGCAGTGTACGAGGACATGTCGAATTCATTCTCAGCGTCACACATTGCGGAAGCTCTCTATGTCCTATTCAAATCGATATAGTCCTTCAACCAGGGGGACTGCTTGAAGGAGATAGCCCAGGTGTTTCTAACCAGCTACATATCCAAGCTGAGGCACTGCTGGAGATTACGGTAATGAATAATGTATCTCCGCTTATCCCCCAGCATTGTCATCAGTTTTGGCATGGAGACACCTCTCTGAACTAGTTACTCTGGACACAGAAGCAAATCAGCGTGCACATCATGCAAACTAATAGGGTATGTGAGTTCTGCCTCCACTACATGCCCTACATCAGAATCAACTGCCATACTCCTATGATTTTTCCACCTAATCCTCTGCATTCGTCTTCGGGCACTCATCGAAACTCACCAATCGGCAGTGATTGCTGCATGGCGTGCCCGTATAAGTTATTTACGTCCAGGTACGTTATGTAACTCGAATCAATGGATGCCTTGAACCCATCATCCATCTGCGGGTTATTTGCCTTCAAATGCCTGCCTATGGGCACATTGGAAAATTCCCCCACTGATCCCTCACTCAAAGAAAAGAACCATGTCAGCATTGGTCAATAATTAAATGCTGCACATCGTTTTCTTGAGCATTGTGTCCCAAGACAACCCAGGTGCCGTGTAATAAAAGGCGGGAGTCTTGAGAATATGTATCCATGCATTTCTCGAAAACGTCTGCAAGCAAGCCCACGTCTCTGTCCATGTAAAGCTGTGCGTACTCTCCTAAAGTGGAAATATTGAATTCCTGTCAGATATTCACAGCATGCCCATACTCTGCATACGTTATGGCATTGCCTGTAAGGTTTCTGGAGAATGTAGTTATTTCAGGTAGCCTGGTTTCATTGAGTTTCACTATACTCTCCACATACTCCTATGGGAAATCCCCTTCCTAGTCACAAGTTGAAACTTTTCCTCATCGGGAAATGAAGCTCGAATGATATTCATATCCTCCCAAGGTTTCTGGAGTGGCACCTGCATAAAACGTAGCTTATCAAGGAAGTGGAGCGTAATTCTTGGTGTAATTCGTTTGGAGAATGAAATATATTTTTCGACGTTCTCAAGTAGGACACTGACCTGATCTTTCTCCAAACCGAAATCAGCCAAGTGCTCAACTAGAAAGTGAGCGTCATATCCACTTCAGTTCTGGCAGAAAACGGGTTTGTTACTTGGTAGCTGGTACTTCTAATTGCACACCTTGTGAGCCACACCATGGAACTTCCCCTTAAGTTGACAGTGGTCTCTACGAAGAGTTTCTGCTTTTATGTCTAACGGCAGACCACAGATGTTGCTGAGAACGAAGTGTGGCGGGACCGAACGGGAGCGGCCTGCGAACAAACGAACGAACGGAAAAGGACAGACACGAACAACGACAGACGACCGAGCAAGACCTTACGACGACAACACGCAAGAAACAACGGTGCACAAGCAAAAACTGAACGAATCCACAACATACACTCGTAAACGAAAACAAAGTACAGTAAAGAAGCTGTCTGTAGCCGAGATGTCGATAGACTCACACGAATATCAGACTGCTTAGCTGAGCAAGAGGAAGGCGCTTGTATACAGGATACAGTACGTCGCTATTGGCTGCTGAGACCACGTGCTCCTCCGTGGCACCTCACGTTATAGGCGGGCCAGGAACGCGTGCAGTCACGGCTTACAGCATGACGGCTGTAGAGACCTCTAGTGGTAATTGAGGTCCATGCCATCTGGCGTGACTCGAAACCCACGGCGCTTGGTACCAGAACAGATATGACAATCAACTGGTCATGGGAACGTTGTCGCTGTAAAGCTTATCAACGTCCCATGAAAGTTTTTCGAGCTCAGTGAGCAGCCAAGCCGCAGGATTATCCCCGATATAAGATTTGTAGCGGTTAAGACTGGAATCATAGGACGATGCAATTTGGAACACTGCCACATATGGTACGTGTTTTTTTGTAAAGGTGGTGTGTGAGGCTGTAGGGTCACCTTCACAGTGGGTCATGGGAGCTAGGAGGCATTCAAAGTTGGTGCACACCACAAGTGGGCAGCACTCCTGGTGGTGAGCATTCTTAAACTTTATGAATTTGTTTTCCTCTGTAGGCATAATAACACGTACCGGATCCTTGAAAGCACAGTCTACTAAATGCGCCACAAATAACTTGTCTGAGGAGAAATAATTCAGGCACCTTAATCAAATATGTTTTACATGGTAATTAGTTGATAGCTGGGTATGTACTGGGATGCTCAGGACGATCTCCGTAATTGTAATTTCTTTCGCAGTCCAGGATTGACCATACAAAGCCAACCTGATCGTTTCTATTTTCGACATTAATGCATGCCCTCTTGTTAGCTATATCTTTAGGAAGCTTGATATAGCTAGACCCTCCATTTACCGGATCATATGATTGTCCAGGTGTAGTATTCGGCTGAGTGCTTTAGCTGACTCTCTGACCTCCATATCAGAAAACTGGGCCAGTATAGCACTCAAGGTGGATTTACGAAACCACTCGGCGATTGACGTGCTACGCGTTATCACGCCTTCCCCCCCCCCCCCCCCAAAGATAATGAATAAGTTGTCTCTTCAACACCAGCATCAATGTTGGGAGGGTACGATAATTCGATGCAAAGCACCACGCTGCCTTTAATGGCGGAATACTGCGGATCATTGACTACCTTGAGGAGCTGCGTTTCCACGATAGGAAAGCACGTCCTTAGGAAACCAATAGGGTCAGTACCCCCCTGCCGGGTTCTCGATCCTTGTGAACGAGATTCGCTCCTCACAGGTGTCTGCAATCACCGAGTATTCTAACTGACATGACGTCCTTCACTAAAAGGACGGGAGAGAGAACTGCCACTAGCCACAGGATCTTCTCTGTTACTATTAATAGATGATGGTGTTGGGGAGAGAAGTCGGTATGCGCCATGGCACACATACCTTGCGTTTACTCCGATCCTGACAAGGCCGATATGATGATGATGATGATGATGACGGAGGAGGATGTTGCAGTGCTACCAGGTCAGAGCGATGGGAACAGCCGGGCTGTGGTGATGTTTACTGATGCTGTTGTTGCTGCTGTTGCAGACCCGGCCCAGTAACTTGAGGGGTAGCGGTTCGTTGCTCGGCCCAAGGACGGCAGAGCGTCGGTGCTGGGGCGGCGGCGTCTTCCCGCGCAGCGATTAGCGGCGCCCTTATAGCCGATGCGTGCCTTACCTGGCGCCGCTTTGGGAAGGAAGAAGGTTTAGTCGACTCCGGTATGTGTGCCACACTGTGTTGTGGCTGCGGAGACGCAACCACTGTAGAAAAAGAGATATAATACATAATAGTTAAGTACATTGCTTACAGCTGCTGGCGCAGTGAAGGAAAGAATGCTGACGATCACATGGTTATAAGCAGAGTGAGTAATTACCTTTTTCGTTCTAGCTCCAAGGCATTAACACTTCATGGGGTGACTCCACCACACCCTCAAAAATGTCATCATCATCATCTAATAAGGCCAGATGAGAGCGCCATTGTCTGACCCATTCAGGCATGTCATCTTCCTCATTAGAATCCGCATCTGGCAATTCGTCTGTCTCATCTACAACAACAACGAACAACATATATAAACCGATTTGTTACAGAAAAAAACTTCCTATACTACCACTACTACTAGAGGAACGTACAAAGGTAATCTTTTTCTCAACTTACAAGTATGCTGCTCAGGCATCTCATTATTTGCTGGAGGCTGTTCCTGCATCTGCTGATAAAAAGCCTCCAGCTGCCTGTCCAATAAATCGAACTATTCCTCGAGAGCTGTTCCTGTAACAGGATGAGACAAAATTTTATTTATTTTGAATGTCGAGTTACACAGAAAGATCACACACGGATATTTGTTTCTATACATACGTGAGTGTTGTTGTTGGTTATCCACAGCTGGAGGCCGATCCACATAACATTGCTGCTGCTGCTGCAGTGAATAGTTCTTATCAGCCCCCAGCTCTGCCTCCAGCTCAGTTTGCATTTGCATCAAGTGAGCTAGAGGAAAAAAAAGAATTAAATAAGAAAATTTTGAATAGCTGCTATACAAGAACAAATTACAATGAAAATTATACTCACATGGCAATTCTGGCTGTGAACCCACCACAGGAGGCTGGACCTCAAGAGTCTGCCATGGTCCAGCCCCCTCCTGTCTCTCTTCACACCCCAAGATAAAATCGTGGAGTTGTACTGTAACAAGGAGATGGAATTAATAAGACGAATTTAACATACACACGAAGATTTACACTCAAATTAAAAATAATTTACTGACTTGGTAATCCTGTCCCCAAAACTCTATGCCTCTTGCCACTACACTCTGAAGCGTTGCTGCAGCTACTTCTCTTCATCTTGTGGAGAGAAAACAACAAGTACACACAGATACAATGGAATGCACAACAAGGCAGGCAGCAGGGAATGAAGGACAATGGAGGTTCGTTGTGGGTTTATATATAGACCGAGTTGACCAATGAAAGAGCTTCATTTAAATGTACAGCCAATGAGAAGCTTTTATACAACGTCACTATTTCTGGAAGGGCCTAATGCGACCATCGTCTCTCTCGCTCTCCAGGTAACAATAATGCTTTTATGATTAACGGTGTTTTCGCAAGTGTGCACGTACGTGATGAAGACATTTAGTGGCGAGAAGTTTACCGTTTCTGAGACGTATGTTGAAAGCAAGATATTACGATTTCTGGGAAGGGTAACACGTCATGCCTCATTAGGACCATCAGTAAGAATGCAATCGGTGTTATTCTGGGCTACTTACACTAACAGGTCCTGTTAGGACAAGAATTTTCATGCAGACAAGCTGGGACGTCACGAAAGCTCCCACAAAAGTGATGGTTGACTATTTTCGTTGACGCTTTAACAATTTCGAGAAGGGACTAAAAAGTAATGGACGCACTGTCCAGTTAGGGCCGCGAGGAAGAATGCAATTGGTGTTATTATGGGCTATTTTCGTGAACAGGTCCTGTAAGGACCATAATTTCCATGCAGACAAGCTGAGACATAACGAAAGCTCCTACAAAAGCGATCGTTAACTGTTTCTGCAGCGCTTTACTATTTCTGAGAGGCAGACTTGGCCCTTTTTACATAGATATGTGATGTCAGTATAACACTGAGAAATTTTTAGCTGCACCAGCACGGATGAGCCACTACGCAAAAATCTTGCGCTTGGCAATCAGGCCTGTGCGAGACCTTCAGGTACGCGTGGTGGCTGAGTAAACAAATACGCGGTCGGAGGTGTCTCGCATGTGCTGTTAGGATCAATGGGGAAAATGGACCATGTGCTATTCCGGGAAACATTGCAACACATTTCTGTAGCGCGTTTAGAGGGGAAACTTGGCTCTTATTTACATAGACCTCTGATGTCAGTATAATATTGAGAACCTTTTAGATGGGCCTGCGATGGTGAGTCACCACGCGAACATTTTGCGGTGATGCTGGGCAGGCAAATGCGTGCAGGGCTAGATGCAGCTCGATTGTCCCATTAGGATCGCTAGGAACAATGCACTCTGTGCTATTTTGGGAAGCATTGGAACAGATTTCTGTAGCGTGACCTGTGACGTCAGTATAACATTGAGAACCTTTTAGCTGGGTCTGCAAGGGTGAGCTGCTATGCAAACATCTCTCTTGGCTGTAGACTGGCAGGCACGCATCAGTTACAGTGGTTAGGAAAACACGTGTGTGCGGCCCAGAGGGTGACTTGGCTCTTATTTACATAGACATGTGATGTCAGTACAACATTCGAACAACTCTAACTGTATACCCGAAAATAGATGCGACATTCACCTGCTGGCTGCAGGCTGCAAAGCGCCTGTTCGGTGTCAGCGGCGTCGGCATGTGCGCATGTTGCAGCCCCTGATACATTGCGGTTGACATTAGTTCGAAAACGTTTTTTACGTGCAATGAGCGTTTGTGAACTACATTATTTTCGCCTGTTTAAGCATTGTGAGCGAATTGACAGAGTGTTATATATGCATTATTTCGGTGATTTACGAGTAGTTTGCAGGTCTGTAGGCTGTGTATTGCATTATTTGGACAGTTTAGAATTAGTGAGTTTGTTTGCAGAATATTATACATGCATTATTTTGCAATTTACGGGTTGTTTACATGTCTGCACATCATTGAACTGCATTATTTCGGTGCTTTACGAGTAATTTGCAGGTCTGTATGCTGTACATTGTGACCCCAAGCACGTCAGGGCGAGTGTTTTGTATCAGTGTAATAAATAAACTACGTGAAATCCGTCCCTAAGTAAATTTTTCCAAGATAAATAATGTACAGTGCTCCCTCTCTCCATCAGCCCAGCACAGGCTGAGTCCTTTTCCCTCCATTTCTCCCCTCTGATGAGCGTACTGTGTACTAGGTCAGTAGGGCTCTGGACCTCATGGCGTGAGGAGGGGAGGGGAAGGGAGAGTAGGTGGTTAGGTTAGTGGAGGTAGCCCAATTAACCTATTTTCCCTTCAAAATTTGAACTTCCCGCCATGAATTGCAATGTTGCCATAGCTACCATCACCATCTTCGATCCACCATCTTGAATAAATTTGGCAACAATGCAGAGTGGGGTGACACAAACTTTCTCCCACTACTAACAGGAAGTAACCACTTGAGACAGAGAGAGGGAGCAAGTGAACCTGGATCAAATTTCAAAGGAAGCTGACATACTGTATTACGCATTTGTCAGGAGGATTAAATCTGACAGGTGACTGACGCCTCCCATCCAACTCTTGGGAATCAAAGGGTTGCTGGCAGCCCTGTCCATGTGGTGTGGTGTGGCGCCTGCCCAAAATTGCGATCGGCACCACTCCAGGTTGAGCCAAAGGACCAGCTTCCCTCAGTGCACGATCTCGTGTTCAATTCATGTTCTTTCCTTTCTGATCAGAAGATAGCATTCTAACATGAAGGATTTTGACCTAACTGTGCAAGGAAAAACCCATGATGTCATAAGAGTGGACAAGCTAATTCCTACCAATTTTTGATCAGTTTAGTTAATTAGTCAATTAATTTGATATTAGAAGTGGTGCATGTTTTCTGAGACAGAAGGGGGTTGTGTGGGGTTCTATGTCCTTCACACATTGACAGCACAGGGACTTTTCTTTCCAATTTTTTCTGGGAGGGAGGGAAGGATGGCTGTGTTAGGGATGTCCTCTGGTGGTGGTATTGTGCACTAGCTCAGTGGATCACTCTACATCAGACTGAGCACACATGCAAACATTTTCAGACAAGATAACACTTGCAATCTGCAATTGTGTAATTAGCAATTAGGACATATAGTTGATGGACAGGGTACTACTTACTCCTTCCACACTAGCAGCCAGAGTGGGCGACTTTCCCAGCATTATTTTCTGAATGGGGAGGTGGGGAGGGAAGTCTGAGGGATTTCTCAGGAGGTAACAAAAGTGTGCTTCTATCAGAGAGAAGGGGTGTGGAGGGTTGGAGATTTCCCAGAGAGGTGAGGGTGGAAGAGGGGGAGGGTTACAGGTTTCTCAGAAGGATGGATTATCCCCAGGGGGTCATAAATCAACGCCCCATGGTGTCATAAATCAATTAATAGAATGGTAGGTTAAGGATAGGGGGAGAAGGCCGTAAATGAATCAAGTCTGCCCCTGAATGTGCGCAACCCACAATAACAAAATCCCCCCAGAATCTACTTTGCCCGGCTACTATTACTGGTGTTGTACACTGAGTAAGATTTAACCACAAGTTCTGTAATACCTAAAACAGCGGGTTGCTTTAACAATTACAGCTAGATAATTCAGTTGTAAATGTTGTGACAGCCTTGAGGGGTCGTTAATGTGAAACAAGCATGAAACAAACCTACGAGAAAAATGCATCATCTGCGAGATACTGCACAGAGATTCCATCTCTTGCTCACCAAGGTTAACCTCGTCTTCCAAGTAGTAAAGGGTACAGCAGAAATTCCAGCTGTCCAGCTTCTATCCGCCTTCAGCAACTTGCCGACCAGGGCCCAATAGTGCCAAGAGAGATGAATGGTGGTCACTTTCAACATGTGCTATAGTCATGTTAGTACCATATTTCCTTTCCTCTGCTATGTTTATTTGTTCCCTGGAACTCTGTTCTCCAGACCACTTTTACTTGCCCCACTCTGTATTACTGTATTTGGTTGGTTGGTTGGTTGATTCAGGGAAGGGCACCAAACAGCAAGGTCAGCAGTCTCATCGGATTAGGGAAGGGTGGGGAAGAACGTCGGCTGTGCCCTTTCAAAGGAACTATCCTGACATTTACCGGAAGTGCCGGTCGATGTGGCTGAGCGGTTCTAGGCGCTTCAGTCTGGAACCGCGCGACCGCTATGGTCGCAGGTTCGAATCCTGCCTCGGACATGGATGTGTGTGATGTCCTTAGGTTAGTTAGGTTTAAGTAGTTCTAAGTTCTAGGGGACTGATGACCTCAGATGTTGAGTCCCATAGTGCTCAGAGCCATTTGAACCATTTACCTGAAGTGATGTAGGGAAATCACGTAAAACCTAAATAAGGATGGGCAGATGCGGGCTTGAATCATCGTCCTGTAAAATTTGCAGCTGATTAATGTACTTGTTACTAATTGAAATAAGTACCATTTCTGGGCTCATGCAGTTCCTCATGAAATAAAATTTGATAACCTCTTGTTATTACTTTGCTTCCTCTTTGTTTTAAGCTGTCTTGAGAAGCACATTTATCAGGTGCTTTTCGCTGTTATTGACAAACCATTACCAGTAGTTATGTAGTAAACGTTACAATTAGACGATACTTTTCGTCTCTTTGTTTTTATAGAATAAATGACAGGTTTGTTTAAGAATGACATATTTCACGCTATACTGTCGGCACTTTTTTTCTTTTTGACCCACCAGGTTAGCCAAGAGCGCTAATGCGCTGCTTCCTGGACTTGGGTAAGCACGCCAGCCCCGGATCGAATCCGCCCACCGGAATAACGACGTAGGCCGGTGTGCCGGCCAGTCTGGACGTAGTTTTTAGGCGGTTTTCCACATCCCACCAGGTGAATACCGGACTGGTCCACATGTCCTGCCTCAGATACATGACTCACAGACATTTAATACACGTTCACACTATTTCATGATTTACACTAGATGCTGACAGCTGGGGTACACTGACTCCGTCCCGGCGGGTACGGAGTGGCGGCAGGAAGAGCATCCGGCCACTCCTTCAGATTAACGTTACTAAATCCGATTGTAACCACGCCGAAAAGTGCGGGACAAAGGCGTAAGCAAAAGCAAACTGTCGGCACTTTTTGTTCCATGTTTCACATTCTCATGACAACTGCTTGTCCTTTCAGGTTGTCAGAACATGGAGTCGAAATTGCGCTGCAATGATTCACTCGCTTAATTATCTTCGCGGCTTTTGAGTCCTGTTTTTCGGTCACTGCGAAAAATTTCCTTGCACAGTCTGCTTTTGAGATTTGAAACTATATGTTATCTGCAACACATGTAATCCGATTACAAAACGCGAACATCCACAAGCAATGTTATGTTGCCTTTTGATTTGTTGTATTATGTATTAGAGGTGATGACAATTCAAGTATTCAAAAGGCAATCTGTTTTCAAGTACGTAATATTAAAATGAATGAAATTTCAATGAAATGAATACCCTTAGCTGCATATAGGCGTTGTTTAATTCAACGGGGACAGTTGAAAATGTGTGCCCCAACCGGGACTCTAACCTGGGATCTCCTGCTTGCATGGCAGACGCTCAATCCACCTGAGCCACCTTAAAAAAAAAAAAAATCTCATTTTGTTCGCTTCATCTGCTCGGGGCGGACGTCATAAGACACCCGTTTAAGTTCGTCGTTGATCGGTTAACTCAGTTTTTTTTTTTTTTTATTGCAGAGAGCAGCTAATCCTCTGGCCGAACACGCTGAGCTCACGTGCCGGCAACCGAGGACCCAGAGGATAATGCGTCTGCAGGGTCTTATCTCTGGCACGCCTCCCATGAGACCCACATTCGCAACGTATTGTCCCGCACTATGTTCATAGTGCCCCTGCCCATTATACTCGTTACTTGCGGCTTTACTGCCGATTTCCGTAATACTTCGGGCATTGTTTGTGCACCCGCACAGAAGAAGATGGTCAAATGGCTGGTGAGCCATAACTATATATATATGACTGTTATCTACTCATAATGTTAACAGTTTCTGGTGGTTTCTTAAAAAGTGAATCTCTTTCAGTGAATGAGTTTTCCGTTTGCAATTCACTTAAGGCAGAAGTAAAAGAATACCTACGACAGCTGCAGAAGAAGAGAACCGCTCAAATAATTTTCCCTGATCTTTGCTTCTAATGTTCAAGTTGCAGTCAGTGCACCTGGATTTTACTTGTAACAACGCTTTAAGACCAAAATCTTCGTTACAGAAATGCGAATAAAACTTATTGGCCTACTGTAGGTACTCACATTTAAGGCAGTGGCAGGCGGCGACACCGTGTCTTCGGAGGGTGAGCTATGCCAGCTAAAGATTCACATCGCCTGAGCGTAAGTGGTCTGCCTGTAGCTAGTCTAATGGGGAATTTGTATCATTGTAGAATACATTTAGGAACTACGCGAGCGTCCATTTACTTCCTCGATATTTTCTTGTCATTCGGATAAGGCATTCTGAATCGTTCATATTTAAGAGATGACATAGAGGCAGAAAATTTGTGGTTTTGAATGCAGGAAGCTCGAGCCGACTGAAACAGCAGTTTACTTCGCTATTTACACTGCGAATCTCTGTCGTACCTATGTTTTGGATATGACGTAGCTGCATGCAGACTAAGTGCTAAAGTGTTGGCCCATAAAGCAAAAGGGTGAGTTAGCTTTCGTGTCTAATCTCACCGGAGACAGAATTTTTACCTCTTGTGCAAAAGAGCCACTAGCAGGCATATCGACAATCAGTAAAGAAATTCTAAGGCACCCCCCCCCCCCCCATAATTTTCGTCACTACCTTGATTCTGTACCCTGTAGATCCAAAGGTGACAAAGTTGCTGAATTGCACACGCGTTAGTGCCTGCTTTTTCCGCTGTCAATTGCACTGACTTAGGAGTTTGTTGTCTACCTACACCTACTGCTACAACTGCATACTTTCGTGGTAGGTCTGTAACCTGTTTAAGTATGATTGTGGACTGAACGCAGACACAGACCATTTAGAAGCCGAAAGTACATGTTATCATGCTAATTCGTGACAATTTCGGATAGTTTGTTTTGTTAAAAAAATTTTTTTTCGTAGCGTTATCATGATAAGCTGTAATTCATTTGTATTGGTACGGTGAATGCTAAATTGGGGTTTTTCATCGGTGTATTGAACACAAAAGAAAAAACGAAATATAAATCAGTCAGCAGCAGTATAGTCTCCCACATTATTTAAAACAGTGTGACAGTGTTCGGATAGTCTTTCGACTTGACAGCTGTAGATAATATGTTGGCAGCACTTCGTCTCCTTGCATGTTATGCTGTGTTAAGAGACAGTAAAGCTGTGTGTTCAGCATCACGATCTCTCACCGACTGTACATACATCGTACTGCTAATAGCTTCATTATATCTAGGTAGTGTTTCAGAACATTGTTCGAAACAGGTAGCAGCAAGTAAAACATAAGAAAGTTGGTCTGGTGGATTATTATTACAATAGTATGTATTTCATACAATTATCACTATCTAGTTTCGTGACATAATAAATAATTTCCACTGTTTTGTAACATGGTGAAATTAAAAGCTGGAGAGAGAGCAAAGGCAGGACCAACAACTTGTGTACTGGCGACGGGCTAATGCCAACACAGGTGGAACAGCCTGCGACCGAACCGCCGAATCTTTCCATCAGTAAATGGGGTATGTTCTCAACTGACTCGGTTGTTTTAACCCCCTCCACTGACGGAATGACCCACTTCCTACTTCCGTATGTATAAAACCAATACGGACTTGTAGCTGTCACGCCTTTGCGCTTACTGCTACGTATTTTAACCGTAAACAGCTCAGTCCTAATGGTAAGAGGAAGTAGTGAATTCACGTTATTAATCTTCGAATACAGCGCAGCTGCCACAAGCTCAGCTCACTTTTACTCCACTCCTACCCTCGCCATTGCACCACATTAAATAGGTGCTACATGGACCTTGCTAAATTCACTTGCGTATACATTTTTGACCGTTACTCGCCAGTATTTACCTAATGATTAGTACATTCCTAACCGGACTATTTCCGAAAGAGCTGTGATGATTGAACGGGTTCGATCCACGGCCTACAGTGCCCTACAGTTCACACGGTAACACTGCCTACCTGACCCACTTAACTTGGTAGTGAGCTTATGTATCCAAACCCCACTGCTAGCAGCAGTGGATAATCCTATCAGCACGACGAGAGCAGCAGACTTACCGTCGAATCCTCCTGAAAATACTTATAACTACGGTCGCCAGCTCTGAAGGAGCAAAAGAATAAATCAATTTTTTGGCTCGTTTCAAAGTGAAACGGCTTGAGTTGAATTTAAGCTTAATTCTGAATATTACTATTTCTGATCATTGTAGGTGATTCAACAAAGCAAATACTCTCTCAATTTCTGTGAGTTGGCTTGGTAATTACCACCAAGACAATTTAAGCAACTTAGGTTAACAAACTTCTACCTTTCAACTTATTTAATGATTTTGGATATTACTCTTTGGACAATTGATATACACTCCTGGAAATGGAAAAAAGAACACATTGACACCGGTGTGACAGACCCACCATACTTGCTCCGGACACTGCGAGAGGGCTGTACAAGCAATGATCACACGCACGGCACAGCGGACAAACAGGAACCGCCGTGTTGGCCGTCGAATGGCGCTAGCTGCGCAGCATTTGTGCACCGCCGCCGTCAGTGTCAGCCAGTTTGCCGTGGCATACGGAGCTCCATCGCAGTCTTTAACACTGGTAGCATGCCGCGACAGCGTGGACGTGAACCGTATGTGCAGTTGACGGACTTTGAGCGAGGGCGTATAGTGGGCATGCGGGACGCCGGGTGGACGTACCGCCGAATTGCTCAACACGTGGAGCGTGAGGTCTCCACAGTACATCGATGTTGTCGCCAGTGGTCGGCGGAAGGTGCACGTGCCCGTCGACCTGGGACCGGACCGCAGCGACGCACGGATGCACGCCAAGACCGTAGGATCCTACGCAGTGCCGTAGGGGACCGCACCGCCACTTCCCAGCAAATTAGGGACACTGTTGCTCCTGGGGTATCGGCGAGGACCATTCGCAACCGTCTCCATGATGCTGGGCTACGGTCCCGCACACCGTTAGGCCGTCTTCCGCTCACGCCCCTACATCGTGCAGCCCGCCTCCAGTGGTGTCGCGACAGGCGTGAATGGAGGGACGAATGGAGACGTGTCGTCTTCAGCGATGAGAGTCGCTTCTGCCTTGGTGCCAATGATGGTCGTATGCGTGTTTGGCGCCGTGCAGGTGAGCGCCACAATCAGGACTGCATACGACCGAGGCACACAGGGCCAACACCCGGCATCATGGTGTGGGGAGCGATCTCCTACACTGGCTGTACACCACTGGTGATCGTCGAGGGGACACTGAATAGTGCACGGTACATCCAAACCGTCATCGAACCCATCGTTCTACCGTTCCTCGACCGGCAAGGGAACTTGCTGTTCCAACAGGACAATGCACGTCCGCATGTATCCCGTGCCACCCAACGTGCTCTAGAAGGTGTAAGTCAACTACCCTGGCCAGCAAGATCTCCGGATCTGTCCCCCATTGAGCATGTTTGGGACTGGATGAAGCGTCGTCTCACGCGGTCTGCACGTCCAGCACGAACGCTGGTCCAACTGAGGCGCCAGGTGGAAATGGCATGGCAAGCCGTTCCACAGGACTACATCCAGCATCTCTACGATCGTCTCCATGGGAGAATAGCAGCCTGCATTGCTGCGAAAGGTGGATATACACTGTACTAGTGCCGACATTGTGTATGCTCTGTTGCCTGTGTCTATGTGCCTGTGGTTCTGTCAGTGTGATCATGTGATTTATGTGACCCCAGGAATGTGTCAATAAAGTTTCCCCTTCCTGGGACAATGAATTCACGGTGTTCTTATTTCAATTTCCAGGAGTGTAGGAGGGACAAGAGTAGTGTAGGCAGTCTCCTTAGTAGGTCTCTTACATTTTCTAAGAGTCCTGTCAATAAAACGCAGTCTTTGGTTAGCCTTCCCCACAATATTTTCTGTGTGTTCCTTCCAATTTCAGTTGTTCGTAATTGTAATACCTAGGTATTAAGTAACTATAAATAGGCGACTCATTCTGGTGTGACCATTGCTCTTTTCAACATTCTTATACGCCAAAGTATTCTACAACCAAAAGAACTGTAAATGAAAGAGGCGATGGTGGCCTCAGTCTGATTTCACTACACTATATTTGAGGTTACTACACTTTACAATGAACAACATGCGTCGTAATTTTACTCATTACTATATTCTGTCCTCTGCACTTGCATAAAAGAAAACTGGTATTCTCCTTTTACATGTTTTTACATGTATACAAAGTTCGACTTAACAATTGCAATCAGTCTTGCCTTGGGTAGACGTGTCGGTGCTGGGGGTGAGATGCATGTCGCTAACGCAGCTCTTCACGCCTCATGCCCTCAATGGCGGCTGGAACTACGAGCTGTAGCACTCGTATAAGCTACTGCACGTCCGCCATAAAATCTGGGCGCAGGAACTCTCACAATCAGCCCCAGTGGCATAGAGACTGCTTCGACAACCATTCGTCGCGTTCTACTCCACAAACGGCGACGATATTCGCCTCTTCGCTGTTGCACAATCACTTTTGCGTGAGCACAGTTACGCACGTCCGGTCACGTCAACACTCCCCAGGCCATTCCATTGTTCAGTCCCTGTGTCTCCAGCTACCTCTAGCTACGCTCGTATCACCAAGAGTGGGGACGTTCCCCTACCACCTTTTCACCGAAATCATTTAGTATTTAAGAATATTTATATTTATTACCCTGGAGTTCATACCAGTCATAATAATTTACTACTAGCGCTTTATAACATTAAATCATACAGTAATAACTTATAATTACCAAGAAAAAGAATACATTTGACTCCGAGAGCTTAGTGCATTGTCTGACAGGTAGCGCTAATTCCAAGTTTCGCCAATAGATGGCATCAGGGTGCACTCCCTGGCAGTCTGACACCAGCGCGCCCGTTTCCGACGCGCGGGCTCCAAATTACTGTCAGCCCACCATCATTTCAGTTCCATTACAAGCCACTTGTTACCTGTTATTTAATGTTATCGTGTAATGCCGGCAGCTCAAAATCGCTTACAAAGGAAGAGGTTCAATTTTATACTACGCGGTGGGATTATACGCACCAACTCGGCTGTAGTTACCTTAACTCTTGGTTCCTCATAGACACTTCCAGAGTATGACCGGCTTTATGACATCTGAAGAGGACTGAGTCATCTCCCGTATCATTCTGATGTAGTTCGAATGGTTCAAATGGCTCTGAGCACTATGGGACTTAACATCTGAGGTCATAAGTCCCCTAGAACTTAGAACTACTTAAACCTAACTAATCTAAGGACTTCACACACATCCATGCCCGAGGCAGCATTCGAACCTGCGACCGTAGCAGTCACACGACCTGATGTAAGTACTCGCGAGAAACCACAATCTGATCATTAGCTTCTACCTGTGTTATTGTACTTTTAGAGACAATAGAATTTAAAAAAACGCATAAGAATGCCACGAAAAATTGGCTGAAATTTTATATTGCTTTTCAATTTTCAAGTGTTTATTATGTCATAACGTCTTCCTAAATATAATGGCAGTAACCATTTACACAAAATTTTCGTCATAAAATATAAACTTATGGCTTCTGTAGCTTTCTGCCCCTAATGTTACAGTTCTTATACTTTCTGCTTCCGTACTGATACAATGATTCCTTACGTAACTGCCATTCGCATACTTCGTTTACGTAATGTTTATACTGTTAATACAGCTATATTAAAACTTAGAATTAAAAAGTATTCTGTATTCTCTTCATCCAGCATAATCCAAACTCTTGTTGGCGTACAAAATAAAAGGATTTTTGGTGTATAATGGACATCGTGTATGCCTGTAGCTGATGCACAGTCGAGAAGGTGGTACACTTACAGCTACACCTCCAGCACAGAGGCCCGGCTCTCGGCCGCACTGATGCACGCTGTGCCGGAAGTTTCGGGCGAAGCGAGCCTGTGACGTCACGGCACGGGGCGGCGACTGCTAGGCTGACGCATTGTTGCACCAAGGGCTAGTCGTAGACCTGATCGCCTTTGCGAGCTACGGCCTGTCAGCGGCGAGTAGGCTAGCGCTTAATGGAGTTTTGTGGCATACTGTGTAGGCTAATTTACGTAAGTACCAACTTTTTCATTTTTTCTCGTTGCAGAAAATTAGCACGTAAACTAAAAGTGGTTTGCAAAGGATGGAGAGCTTAAGTAAAAGGGAAGTAAAAGCAAAAAAGCAAATGAGTGGTGAATACAGAACCACAGAGCCTGAAAAGAAACTTAAAAGTTCATATTGGGTGGTATTTGAGTCTATAGTGCATAGCGATGGAAAATTTTTGTTTTTTGTTTGCTGTGCGGTGAAATTTGCGCTAATTCTATAGGACCAACTGGCACTTAGGACAATCTTGTTGCCAACGCGTGTCTAATAAACATTCGTCTTACGTTGACGAGGAACGCCTTTCTAAACCTTCTAAGGTGATATTTGTTAACTAAGTGTGGCTGTGTGTGCGCAAGACTTGAGCTTATACGGTATTGTATGAGGTTAAGGTTTTTTGGATATTGCTCCGAATTTAGTCCAAACTGAAGCGGCTAACGAAAAGTGTCCCCACAATCGTGTCGTGGCACATGGTAGAAAGTTCTGCAAGGCTAAGCGAGATAATTATACCCGAGACAATCCCTTATGTAACAAGAAGTGAATGTCCAGCAGCTACATACACGTGGGCATCTAGCGCAAGAAGTAACCATTATTTAACATATACTCTGTCCCACTTCGTTGTTTGGAACAATTCAGGTTGCTTACGATTCAGTTTTCAGATGAGACAAAAATGGGTGATAACATGTGAAGAGAGTTCTTGAGACGATTTATGTCTCTTAATATTCTTTGAAATACATGCGCTTTACAACTGGTTAATCTGTCAACTTTATCGCTGTACTACGTGATTATTCACGATTGAATATTTTCTGCCTTATGCTACATACAGTGCTACGAAATGCTTTAAATGCGGAGTATACGTGCGTCAATTGTTCACAAGTTCACGCTCTTTACACTGCGGCCAAAGAACTTGTCACTTATGCAGAGAAAGACGGTCTGTTCAAAACAACTGACAGAACACTGGAACGTTCCAAAGATATTTGCTAGAATACGATGTTAACTATTTCAGAATCAGTGGAAAGACATTATTCGGCCTTGTGTGAATAGTTCTCTAACGCGGGCGAAGTAGATCGAATTGAAGGAATTGATATCACGTTGACGAAAGAGCTAATTTCTCTTCTCACGGTTTGTGTGCTATTCTATTACTGTAATTCTTATATATTAACGTTTAATTTATAGGAAGCATTGTAAAACATGAAGGTTTTTTAGTCTTCAAGGAGACGTCCAAGAAATGCCAACAGGAGAAATCGCCTACATAGCACTTTATGTTGTCGTGGAAGATGAAATTATTACGCTATTTAAGCCTCGGGACACAGCAGCCTGTGAAATACTATCCTTACGTAAACACCCGAAATAATACTTAGAGGAATCAGTCAATTATTCAGAGGTATCATGAACTAACGACTTTTCTCTGTTCACCATTCCTGAACTCAAAAATTAAATCTGTAGATAAGAGGCGTGAAGTCATGGTCGAGAAAAGACATAGAATCCATTTATTGCTGTATTCACATCCCGCAGTGGACATTTTCAAAGGGGACTGCCAACCCCGAACGATACACGGAAGTAGGCACCTCACAGGTTCAGATTCGGTATCCCCTCGCCTGAACAATCGTCGAATATATGGGACTACTTTATCAGATCACCTGGTCGGATCTGTGAGTGACTATGGGATAGCCGGGAAATTCAATGAAATAGTTCAAATACCTTCAACAATAGAAAAATTTGGATTTATTTTCAGTTGACTTTTATATTCACAATAGAAATCACATTACTGCTGATTTGCAAAACGATATATTTTAAGCGATTGCATTTTTCCCATCTGGTAAAAAGCATTATGGTGGAAGAGGCATGTATGAGCCACGAAGAGGGAATTGTATCACCTATCTCCACAAAAAGTCCACTATCAGCGAAAGGAGAGAAGTTTTCTTTGCGGGCAGATATTGATGTTATTCCTACTTCCAACAGATGAGTTGGAGAGTTGTATAAATGTAAACAGAAAAAAGGAGGAAAATGTGGACTCTGATTGGAAAATGACTCTTCAGAAGATCGCTAGAAAAATGTAGAACATAAAATTTTCCATCCCGGCTCCTGAAAGAAGTTTCAGTTTCACCGATTTCAGTCTGAACCCAAGACGACCACATTTACACCCAGACAATATTAACGCCCTACTGTTTTTCATAGTCACTGTCACAGATAAATGAATGAAAAAGTGTGCTGAAACTTTTTCACGCATTTATTTCATGTATTTTATTCATAATGGATGTAGCTGAACTCCGCGACCGTTCCCTTATAGCAGGTAGAATAGTAGCCGCTACCAGTGACAGCAGAATGTGATTTTACTCGCATTTAACTTACATGTCTTTTAACCACTTCCAAAGATTACATTTGTGTTTAGTCGTCACCACATTATTTATTATTGATTTACACAGTGATCGCCAGTACTGTGTATGGAAACATGTTCACGAATGTAACCCACCTGACGATGGGCACAAGCGTTAAACCGGTCGTGTGTTAAATAAAATCACTTTCTGTTGTGATTGGCAGCGGTTATTATTCTACAGCCCATTAAGTTTCATTTTACGTTGTTTGTACCTGTGAAAAAGTTTTCATTTATTGCTCATTTTGTTGCGTATTTTCCATTTATGTAAACTATTTTTCAAATAACGTTTGATTTATTAATGTGAATCAAATCTAAGTTTACTTCCAAATTATTACTGAGCAGCAGGAGTAGTATTGGCAGCTCTATTTTAACTTCAAGTCACCCTGCTTGAAGAAAATTTGAGGCCGTGTTGAAAAGTAATGCCTCCGAGTTTTTTATGTGAAAACTATTAAAGCTTTTTAAATAAAACAAACGTCGTTAACATTCTGCCCGCAGTTCGTGGTCGCACGGTAGGGTTCTCGTTTCCCGAGCTCGGGGTCCCGTATTCGATTTCCAGCGGGCTCAGGGATTTTCACCTGCCCCGAGAGGACTGGGTGTTGTTGTGTCGTCTTCGTCATCCTCATTCATCCCCATTACGGTCGGAGGAGGGTAACGGCAAACCACCTCCATTAGGATCTTGCCTAGTGCGGTTTTGCGGGTCTCTCGCATCGTTCCCCTGCGCTCTGTCAAGCAGGATGGGACTTCATTTCTCCCAACTAGAGACCAGTTTGACGATACCGTCACTGCAGAATGTTTGACTTTGTTGATGGAGCCACAACCTCATCTCTGGTTTCACCGCTTCATCACTATGAAAGCGAAGTCCTGGAAGGGGTTCTTTAATTTCTGGAAGAAGATAAAAATCGGGTGGAGCGAAGTCGGAACTGTATGGAGAATGATGATGACAGCACGTGTGTGGTCTGGAACTGTCACGTTGAAAAAGAAGGTGCTCCATGTGTGAACGAACTCTTCGAATTCGAAGAGCGATTACAGCACGCTGTTTCTCAGGCACCAATATTGTTACGTCACGCACCACCATGTTACAAGCAACAATTCGGAGCCCTCTAACGGCACAGGGCTGCAAATATTTAGATATGAAGAATAAACAGGTAGAATGTAAATGACGTCTGTTTGATTGAAAAGGAGTTAAGAATTTTCACATAAAAAATTCGGAGGTGTTACTTATTAGCACGCCCCTTGTATTTTGTTACGAACGTAACACGTTAAGCAGTCATCAAAGTCTCAGTGGTCATTTAAAATACACTCCTGGAAATGGAAAAAAGAACACATTGACACCGGTGTGTCAGACCCACCATACTTGCTCCGGACACTGCGAGAGGGCTGTACAAGCAATGATCACACGCACGGCACAGCGGACACACCAGGAACCGCAGTGTTGGCCTTCGAATGGCGCTAGCTGCGCAGCATTTGTGCACCGCCGCCGTCAGTGTCAGCCAGTTTGCCGTGGCATACGGAGCTCCATCGCAGTCTTTAACACTGGTAGCATGCCGCGACAGCGTGGACGTGAACCGTATGTGCAGTTGACGGACTCTGAGCGAGGGCGTATAGTGGGCATGCGGGAGGCTGGGTGGACGTACCGCCGAATTGCTCAACACGTGGAGCGTGAGGTCTCCACAGTACATCGATGTTGTCGCCAGTGGTCGGCGGAAGGTGCACGTGCCCGTCGACCTGGGACCGGACCGCAGCGACGCACGGATGCACGCCAAGACCGTAGGATCCTACGCAGTGCCGTAGGGGACCGCACCGCCACTTCCCAGCAAATTAGGGGCACTGTTGCTCCTGGGGTATCGGCGAGGACCATTCGCAACCGTCTCCATGAAGCTGGGCTACGGTCCCGCACACCGTTAGGCCGTCTTCCGCTCACGGCCCAACATCGTGCAGCCCGCCTCCAGTGGTGTCGCGACAGGCGTGAATGGAGGGACGAATGGAGACGTGTCGTCTTCAGCGATGAGAGTCGCTTCTGCCTTGGTGCCAATGATGGTCGTATGCGTGTTTGGCGCCGTGCAGGTGAGCGCCACAATCAGGACTGCATACGACCGAGGCACACAGGGCCAACACCCGGCATCATGGTGTGGGGAGCGATCTCCTACACTGGCCGTACACCACTGGTGATCGTCGAGGGGACACTGAATAGTGCACGGTACATCCAAACCGTCACCGAACCCATCGTTCTACCATTCCTAGACCGGCAAGGGAACTTGCTGTTCCAACAGGACAATGCACGTCCGCATGTATCCCGTGCCACCCAACGTGCTCTAGAAGGTGTAAGTCAACTACCCTGGCCAGCAAGATCTCCGGATCTGTCCCCCATTGAGCATGTTTGGGGCTGGATGAAGCGTCGTCTCACGCGGTCTGCACGTCCAGCACGAACGCTGGTCCAACTGAGGCGCCAGGTGGAAATGGCATGGCAAGCCGTTCCACAGGACTACATCCAGCATCTCTACGATCGTCTCCATGGGAGAATAGCAGCCTGCATTGCTGCGAAAGGTGGATATACACTGTACTAGTGCCGACATTGTGCATGCTCTGTTGCCTGTGTCTATGTGCCTGTGGTTCTGTCAGTGTGATCATGTGATGTATGTGACCCCAGGAATGTGTCAATAAAGTTTCCCCTTCCTGGGACAATGAATTCACGGTGTTCTTATTTCAATTTCGAGGAGTGTACATGTAACAAATGTGATCAAGACATTTGTCAGTAAAACAGTATTTCAAATTGATGTTGTGTTCCAGTTAGGCAGTGACAAGTTTCTTTAAAAATCTATCGGTGAGAACAAGTGACAGGCTGCGTAGCAGTGTTTGTGGTGTCGGATGTGACTTGTGCACCTCAACATAGTGTGGGAAGTCTACTTGCCGCCGATGCCTGCGGTAGACTGCGGCGGGCTGATGGCTGAGGATGCCCACAGACATGGGCCAACCGGCGGCCGCGTTGAATGACATGTGCCGGGCGGGCAAAGCCCGTGGGTTCGGAATGCTGCGTGCTGAGACACGCTCCACTGCTCTGATTTAGCTGGTTTAAGATTCACGCGAACTTGACAAAATTTAAGCATTTGCAGTGCTCTCTTCACCGTTCGTACAAAGTTGCACTAGTTTTACCAGGAAACTTCCCTTCGACATCGGAGTAACTGTTCTTAGTACCTCCCCTGGCCACTTTTTTCACATTAATGTGAATTTAAATAACTATTAGTGAAATGTACTGCAGTCATCATTATTCCACAAAGTAACATAGTCGAGGTGTTGTAAAAATACAGCCGGCAGGAGTGGCCGTGCGGTTCTAGGCGCTACAGTCTGGAACCGAGCGACCGCTACGGTCGCAGGTTCGAATCCTGCCTCGGGCATGGATGTGTGTGATGTCTTTGGGTTAGTTAGGTTTAATTAGTTCTAAGTTCTAGGCGACTGATGACCTCAGAAGTTAAGTCGCATAGTGCTCAGAGTCATTTGTAAAAATACACTCCTGAATACTTCCTTCTCGAAAAGACATTACCACATCTCATTAACACAATTATTTCTGCGTTTCTTTTTTCCACATCACTCTACATTAATAACGATTTCTTTTTGCAACCAGCTAAGGTGTTACTAATGTAGCCGACCCTGGGGGTGACATGGTGCGCTGTGTTGTCAGGATACGATATTGCTGTGCCTGTGTTACTCTGATTACGATGCAAAGTTCCTCTGGACATGCACGCATGCCCAAAGGAACAGACACCGCGGTGACCACAGCCGTTACGAAACACATCAAATGAATTCGCAACTGCAAATAAGAACTATCATCAGCTGTAGAATGGAATGGATGGAATGACGACAATGAAAATTTTTTGCTGACCGGAACCTGAATCGGCATTTCCCGCTTATCGCGGTCGCCTTAACATTTGGCTATCCGTGCACGGCTCAGAGCGAGACTTAAACTTCCATATGTTGTCAACCATGGGTGTACGACCAGGACTCGTACATCCATTATGCACATTCCCGTACAGGTCAGACGGTGTACTTGAAAATCGCTTGCCTGGTATCGGTAGAGAAATGCATGCATGTCCAAAGGAATTTTGCATCATAATCAGAATAACACAGGCACTGTAATACCGTATTTCTCTGTCGATTCTGGGCAAGCGACTTTCAAGTACAACGTCTGACCTGTATGGGAATATATATAATGAATGTACGAATACAGGTCGTAGACGCATGGTTGACGACGTATGGAAGTTCGGGTGTGGCCGTGAGTCGTGCACTGATAGCCAAATGGTAAACCGACCGCGCGGGGAAAGCGGAAAATCCGGGTTCGAATCTTCCTGCTCAAATTTTCATTGTCGTCGTTCCATTCTGCAGCTGATGGTAATCCTTATTAGCAATTGCGAATTCATTTGATATGTTGTCAGGGGGCTGGGTAGCCGAGGGGTGAGACTGGATGGCCGGCCGATGAGGACCAGAAAGAAGCAGCTATCAAAATTAAAACTTTATTTCCAACTTAAGCATTGCTGCAGCTGCGTGTTGGGGAGGCGATCACGCTCCTGCCCACCAAGAGTGGGCCAGTAGTCTTATATCAGTCGGCGGCTCTCGTCCGTCCAGATGGCTGAGACACATGCTGACATCCTGATTCGCTGACGTCTGCACTCTTCGCCGGGCCAGCAGCTGTGTTACTCGAGCCACAGAGCTGACGTCAGTGGAGTATACCAGAATCTTGCAGAGGTAGCCCCTTTTCGATGGGTACCTACACCCAGAAGGCCGAGGCGACAGGCAAGAGGTGCGCTCACCGTATCGTCGGTAGGCAGCTGTTGTTCCCGTGGTGTGACCCACTGCCTCCTGACAGCAGGCCAGCTGCTGCTGGAGTGGGCCGGCAGGCCCGGTGTGTTGTGGCTCAAATGGCTCTGAGCACTATGGGACTTAACATCTGAGGTCCCTAGATCGTAGAACTACTTAAACCTAACAAACCTGAGGACATCACACACATCCATGCCCGAGGCAGGATTCGAGCCTGCGCTCGTAGCGGTCGCGTGGTTCCAGACTGAAGCGCCTAGAGCCGCTCGGCCACACCGGCCGGCGGTGTGTTGCGGCACTGAGTACAGAAAGCACACTAAGTGCAGGAAGCAGGTAGCATAGAGAGGATTCAAACCCGCAGCTACGGGTGACCGCACCATGTCGTCTCCTCGTTTGACGTAGGCCCTGTGTCCTCGTGGTACTGCTGACCTATTGAATGAATCTGCTACAAAAACAACAGTCATTTAAACCAGACAACAGCGTACGTTTTGCTCCATTGTACTACTCCTGGTCATGTATCGGCAACACCACTAAAATCCCGATGATCGAGACATTGCGTTGCCTGCACTGTGTGCTATCACTGTGCTGGAAAGGTATGTCGAACAAAGTTAGCCCGTCTTGCAATAATATCGCATGCTTGTTGTATTAACCTAAATTTTGATACCCGCGCTCACAGCCTCCGGTAGCTAACATAACATTCCACCACATCTCGCAAATTTTACTTTCAATTGATAGTGGTACTACACTTTTTCTACATCTGGCTCATTTGTAGCTCATCACCCGCTTCTTTTGACGCGCTTCTAGTATTCGCAAAGTTTGTTCTGTTTTCTTTTGTTCCTGAACTCAGGCTCCATAGCTCATCTGCTGATGGATTGGATGAGAACTCAGGAACAACTGGAGATAGTTGCTGTGTTGTGGACAGAACGCTCAGGTTGCCATGTGATGGAATAGTTAGGTGAGTAACGTGACTTGAATACCGTCCGATCTTTTACAGCTGTTGGATTGAAAACTGAGTGCAGGGTGTGTAAACTCACAACATTAGTGAGACGTGGTACTTAGGGAAAGCAGGAAAAGGTGTGGATGGGATCTAATCAGTTACCGTTGGTTGTACAGTAAACACATATACTTTATTTAAGGAAATAATATTTTAAAAACAATCATTTTAAAAAAAAATGCTGCAACACAAGCTACACTGACAGCTGAAGGCCTTATTAAGAACGAATTCAAATTATTTGTCGGTTGAAGGCCACGAGCAATACTTAAGAACAATTAATGGCTGAAGGCCTGAATTACAAGTAATGAAGACAATTACACCTTAAAAATACCAAAATAATTTTTTAAACATTCATTAAAAAATTTACTGTAACACAAACTACACCGACAGCTGAAGGCCTTATTAAGAATAATTCAAATTATTTGTCGGCTGAAGGCCACAAGCAACAGGAATAATTTAAACAAAATATTATTTTTTAAACAACTGAGACAATCAGATCAAATAAAAAGATGGGTGTGATTCACAGACAGCACTCCAAGGATCGATCTGAGAAACGTCCCTACAGCTGCGTAAGCGGTGAGACAGGCAGCCAACAGTTATGCTCACCTAACAGGATGGCAACTCAAAATAGGGACAGTTTAAACACCGATCAATACTCTTACACAATTCACCTAATGTGTGATAACCAGTACAACGATGGAATAATTCAAGCAAGAGCGAAGTGACAAACAGCACTGCATCTTCAGAATCCGGTGTTTAAAACATCGAAAGGCAGAAGGAACCACTACAACCGAGGTAGACAAAAGAAACCACAGTCCACACCGCAATCAAGGAGACTGTCGAGCTGTGCATCATGACGGACAGCATCGGCAAGACAAGGAAAAGTACACTGCAGCAAAAATACGCTAACTTCCATGGCAGGTAACTGAGGCGTTAGCGGCCACTATGCAGTAAAATACCGCTGGTTGCACGTCACCATATAATAACATAAAATTCAAATACTAATAACAGGCAGTAGAAGACGGCTAATTGATTCCACCAAGTCGACACACTCCACTTTCTGCTATTCATCTCACGGTGACACTCAAGCAGCAACGCACAAACAAACGGTGTGATCAAAAAAATGGAGGTTTCACTATTGGATTAATGTTCACTGAACTCAACGTGTGTGTTCGGTGGACAACGAGGTTGTGGCCCTCGCAACTACAGCCCCTCGATCCGGCAATGCCTGCATGCTGCCAGCGGTCCCGGCACGTCCTCGCGCTGCCGGCCCTCTCTGCTCCTCCGTCCCAACCGAACTACCGACACACCCGACCCGGAAAACGCTTCACGTCCTTCCGGAAATTGTACAGGTACTAGATATCGATAAACGTCGCTGCTGCCACTTGCGGAGAGACAACGCTAGCAAACGTAGTGGCGCCAGTAAACAGAAGAAGATATGCCACTATCCCTATTACACGATGCCAGCCTACCAACGGCACCAACGCGAGCCGTTCACGGCTCAATTAGCGCATTTGATCGTGGCGAGATCGTAGGTGCCCTGTGCATAACGTGCTATGTTTCCGACGTGGCAAAAGCACTGCGTTTTACATCTACGTCTACACCTACACCTACATGGATGCTCTGCAAATCGCACTTACTTGCCTGGCACATGGTTCATCGAACCACCTTCACAATAATTCCAAAAAGTGGGCACTTATATCTTTCCGTGCGAGCTCTTATTTCGCTTATTTTATTGTGATAATCGTTTCTTCTTATATAGGTTAACGCCACAAAAATATTTTCACATTCCGAGGAGAAAGTTGGTGACTGAAATTTCGTGAGAAGATTCCGCCGCAACGAAAAACGCCTTTCTGTTAATGATGGCCACCCAAAATCGTGTATCATGTCAGTGACACTCTCTCTCCTATTTCGCGATAATACCAAGCGTGCTATTCTTCTTTGAAGTTTCTCGATGTACTCCGTTAATCCTATGTGGTAAGGCTCCCAGGTGGCGCAGCAGTACACTAAAAGTGGACGGGCAAGAGTAGTGTACGCAGTCTCTGTAGTAGATCTGTTACATTTTCAAAGTGATCTACCAATAAAACGCAGTCTTCGGTTTGCCTTCCCCACAATTAAAGTTGTCTTTTATTGTAATTCATAGATATTTAGTTGAATTTAGAGGCCCTTAGATTTGGCGTAACCGAAGTATAACGGATTCCTGTTAGCACTCATGTGGATGACCTGGCACTTTTCATTATTTAGGGTCAATTGCCAATTTTCATACCATCGATCTCCGGCGGTACACCGCAAGGTTACCGCCCTTCGATAGTGCCATTTTCGCGCTAATCGAAGTGCTAGGGGTTCCAGGTGCCAGCCAGCCAGCCAGCCAGCCAGCCAGCCAGCCAGCCAGCCAGCCAGCCAGCCAGCCAGCCCTCCGGTGGCAGCAGCAGTCCAGCCAGCAGCAGTAGCAGTAGCAGCAGCAGCAGCAGCCGCCGCCGCCGCCGCCGCCGCCGCCGCCGCCCCGGCCCCGTCCGCGGCAGCAGCGTCCCTGCCTCTCGCCGTCGCCGTCGCCGTCGCCGTCGCCGTCGCCGTCGCCGTCGCCGTCGCCGTCGCCGTCGCCGTCGCCGTCGCCGTCCCCCAGTGTGTGTCCTGTCCTTTTAGTGCTGTGTTTTTCTTTCTTCTTCTTGTCGTCATGTCCGCCCCCACCACCACCGTCACTACTACCACCACCGCCATCGTGTATACGTCCCCTTCCGCCGCCTCCACCACTATCACTTGGTGTGCCCCGTCCCACCCCCCTCCTTCCATCCCTCCCCTCCTCTCTATCCCTTCGCCCTCGCTCTTTGTCTCCCCATCTCCCGCCTCTTCCTCTCGTTCTGATCCTTTCCCCCCACTCCCCCAGCCTGTCACTGCAGCTCCGGCTAGGGTGGTGGCCCGTCGGGCCACTGCCCACGCCCAGCTCTCCCCATCGCCATCGCCATCGCCATCACCGCCACCACCGTCATCATCGTCACCATCACCATCACTGCCACATTCGCCTGCACCGTCACAGTCACTATCTCCGGCGCCGACTGCTGCGTCCGTGCCGGGACCTGTCCCTTCCCACCACCTCCCCATCGTTCCCGTCCCTCCTGTCACCACCCGCCCATCTGCCGCTGTCAAACGCCCTAGTGGCGCCTCCACTTCCTCTGCTCCTAAAAAGGCTCCACCCCGCCCGCCCTCCCCACCCCAAAATGCCATGGACGTCTCCCCACCAGGCCCCGCTCCCTCCTCCTCCTCCTCCTCCTCCTCCTCCCCACCCGGTCTCTACAAATATCTCCTGTCCCGTCCCGATCCTTCCTTCCTCGAGGCCCGGAATCTCTCCCTCCTCCTCCGCCAACATTTCCCTGGCGTCCCCATCTCTCTCCTTACTCCCAGACGGGATTCTGTTCTTATCTCCTCCCCCAGCCCAACCCTCCATACTGACATCCTCTCCCGCCTCCCCATCACCCGTTTTGGTCCTCACGCCTCCCTCACCCCTGCTCCCTCCCCATCTCCTACCCGCCAACCCCAACCCCCGCGTCGCCCGCCGACCCTCACCGCCGTGATCACTCGGCTTAGCCCGTCGATCACGGAGGAGGAGGTGCTGGCGGAGCTGAAGGCCCATCCCACCCTGGAGGTGCGGGCGGTCCGCCGCATTTTCAACGCGACCGGCCCCACCCGCCTTATGCGGGTTTTCTCTGAGGACGCCCCCTCCATTGACCGTCTCCTGAAGGAGGGTGCCCTCCTCTTCAATCAGCGGTACAAGGTCGACCCCTCCCGTTCCCCCCCTCAATCCCTGCGCTGCCAGAGATGTCTGCGCTACAATGCACATCCAACAGCAGAGTGCCGCGAGGCCCCCACCTGCCCGCATTGTCGGCAAGCGCACTTCCTCCGGCAGTGCCCCAACCTCCAATCCCCTCCCTCCTGTAATACCTGCAGCCTCCCCCACCCCACCTACTCCCAAAAGTGCAAAGCCCGACCCCCTCCCACCACTCCTGAACTCACCGTACCTGTCCGTCCCCTGGACGCCCCCACCCCTCCTGGCAATTCCCTTCGTCCCCCCCCCACTGCTGAGGACATCATCAGGTTCCTCACCATTGTCCTTCAAAACGTCCATCCCTTTCAGCGCCCCCACACCTTACAACAGATCTCCCTCGCCGCCCGTTCCATATTCCACCTTAAAATGTACGCCACCTTTTCCAATAACCAGGCCCATTTCACCTTCTCCCGCCTTGACACCCTCGTATAAGTCCTTATCATGGCGCGACAGCATCGTATCCTTTTCAACAATATCCGCTCCCTTCCCGCCAACAAGAACCTCTTCCTGCACACCCTTGCTACCCACCGTGTGGATGCCTTCCTCCTCAATGAAACCTTCCTCCAACCCCACCACTCCATCCACACCTCCCCCTATCTCCTCCACCGCTCCGATAATCCCCTCCCAGTTGCGCGTGGCGGAGTTGCCATTGGCCACCACCGCCAGATCCCCGTTCGGCTCCAGCCTCTCCTTCCCGACCCCACCGAACACCTGATCCTTAGTCTCTTCTTCCCCGGCCTTACCATTACCTGTGCCACCATCTATGTCCGCCCCAACGCCCCTCTTCCTTTCGACTTCCTCTCCCACATCGACCGTACCTTCTCCTCCTATGTGATCGCCGCCGACCTCAACATCCATAGTCGCTCCGCTGCCCAGTTACGGCGGTGGCATCGGTTCCTCTCCTCCCTTCAAGGCGACCTCATCCCCATCCCCCAGCACACTCGTCCCGAATCCAACTCCACTCCCGATGTTATCCTCTCCTCCCCCAACCTCCTTGGTCGCATTACGGTGGATGTCCTGGAGCCTATTGGTAGCGACCATCTCCCTGTCCTCCTCACCGTTTCAGACGGCCGTCGCCCCCGCCCCGACCCTCGTCATGACCCTCCCCCTAAGTACATCCATGACTATTCCCGTGCCAACTGGAATGCCTACCGGGATACCCTCTCCACTCAGGTCGATAGCCACCCTCTCGCCTACCGCCGTCCCGATGATGTCACCCATGCCGCCTCCTTTCTCCAGCAGACCTTGTCTGAGGCCGTGGAGGCCCACGTCCCTACTGTTGCCATCCACCCCCACCGTCCTACCCTACCACCACAGGCCGTCCTCCTCCTCCGTGAATCCCGTCGTCTCTACCGTGCCTTCCTCCGCACGCGTGACCCGGACACACTACGACGCCACCGGCAACTACAGCGACACATTCGAAATTTGCTCGCGGCCAAGAAACGCCGGGACTGGCGACAGACATGCACCCGTTTAACTGCTACCCTCCCTATAAACTCGTCCAAGTTCTGGACCGCTTTCCGTCGCCTTACCGGAACTAAACCCTCCCCCTACTATCCTCTTCTCCACGATAATCACCCCTTCCCTGACGCCCTTAGTAAGGCCAATCACTTTGCCTCCTACCTGTCCGATGTGTTTTCCATCCCTGATGATCCCCAGTTCGATTACTCCCTCTTCCCAGATATCCGCGATCGAACTGACACCTCTATCCCTCCCCTCGCTCCTGGTTTCCAGTACTTGGACAACATTCCACACACAGACCTTAATGCCCCTATCACCACACAGGATCTCATCAATACACTCCGCACCAAACGTAACACCGCTCCTGGTCACGATCGTGTCACCTACCGTCACCTTCGTGAAGCTCCTGTCTCTTTTCTCTCCACCCTGGCCAGGCTCTACAATGTAGTCCTGTCCACCGGTTACTACCCCGACCTGTGGAAAACCTCCCGTATCCTCATGTTCCTCAAACCTGGCAAACCGCCGTCCGCCGTCTCCTCCTACCGTCCCATCAGCCTTACCTCGGTCTTCAGCAAGGTCCTGGAATCTATCCTCACCTGCCGCATCCACCAGCATCTCCGCCAGCACCGCCTCCTCCCCGTTACCCAGTGTGGCTTTCGGCCGTCCTTCTCTTCCGACGATCTTCTCCTTCACCTCACTCATCTCCTTTCCGAACAGCTCAATTCCCGTCGCTCCGCAATCTTCCTCTCTCTTGACCTCGAACGCGCATATGACCGCGTATGGCATTCCGGTCTCCTCTTCAAGCTCCAAACCTTCGCCCTTCCCATTAACTACGTTCGTCTGATCGGTTCCTTTCTCTCCCGCCGTCCTTCCTATGTCACCATCCATAACACCGATTCCTACACCTTTTTCCCCTCCGCCGGTGTGCCCCAAGGCTCCGTCCTCTCCCCCCTTCTGTACTTGTTGTACACGGCGGACATGCCGCCGCCGTCACCCCCCGTCCACCTTCTCCAGTTTGCCGATGACACCGCCTTCCTTGCCCTTGCCCCCACCCTGCGACGCTCCCAACACCTTCTCCAATCCCATCTTGACCGGTTCACCGCTTGGTGCAACCAGTGGTTGCTCAAGGTCAATCCTTCCAAAACCCAGGCGATCATTGTAGGCAAAACCACTCCCTCCTTCCGCCTCCTTGATTTCTATCTCACCGTTTATGGCCGTCCCATCGCTCTCACCCCCACCCATAAGTACCTTGGCGTCACCCTCGACCGTCGCCTCTCCTGGACTCCCCATCTCCAGACAATCCAAGCCAAGGCACGTTCCCGACTCCGTCTCCTCAAGCTCCTTTCCGGCCGAACGTGGGGTCTGGACCCCTCCACCATCCTCCACACCTATAAGTCCCTCATCCGCCCTATCCTCTGTTACGCCCATCCCGCCTGGATCTCCGCCCCCCCTTCCTTTTATAAATCCCTCCAAATCCTTGAACGCCATGCTCTCCGCCTTGCCTATCGCATCCGTCTCCCTTCCCCCACGCGGATCCTGTATGACCTTATCCCCTTCCCCCACCTCCTCCTCTTCCTCGAAAGGATACGAATCCTATACACCTCCCGTAAACTCGATCCTCCTCACCCGCTCGTCTCCCCGATCCTCTCCCACCCCCGCCCGCTGCCACGCCTGTACTCCCACGTCCCACCCGGTCTCCATCTCTCCACCCTCCTTACCCTCTCCCAAGGTGGCTTCCGCCAGCTCCCCCTCCCTGATGATGCCCTCCTCCCCTCCATCTACCCCTCCTACCAACTTTGATCCTCCCACCCTCCTCCTGTGCTTGCTCCTCGGGGCACCCTCCCTCCCTTCTCTCCCTTTTCCCTCCCTCCTCCTTTTCTCGTCCCTCGTCCCCCGGGCCCCCCCCTCCCCTGTCCCTATCCTCCTGTCCCCGTCTCCTAAGCCATGGCATCCTCTTTTCCTCCCCTCTCCCCCTCCTCATCCCTGTTGCCCTCTTGGCAGGTCCCCGGACTCGCACACGCTCAGTGGACATTCGCGCGCCGGAGATCACCGCCATCAGTGTATCGTGTGTGCCGTCATGTTTAGTGTTCAGTGTTTACCGTCACACTCCATCGTTCACCAGTGCCATCGTCTCCTTCAGTGTTTGTGCGTCGTCTCAACAGTTTGCAGTGTGGCGTATCGTCGAGTGTGAACGGCTCCGTGTTTGTTTCTCTGTGTCTCCTGTTTTATTGCCCACCATTTTGTAACTTTTATGTTTTTCTCCTGTTTTTGCTGATTGTACCTTCTATGGCTGAAGAGCAGCGTAGTATGCTGCTGACAGCCTGCCTGCTGTACAGGCTTTAAAATAACAATAAAGTAAAAAAAAAAAAATTTTCATACCATACAGATATCTTTTTTAAACCGTTTTGTAACTTGTTTTGATCTTCTGATAGACGGTAAACGACAGCATCATCTGCAAACAACCTAAGGTGACTGCTCAGATTGTCTCTTAGGTCGTTTATATACTATCGCACAGAGAAGCCATTGATTGTATCTTGCCACTAGCATACTTTACGTACGACTAGAATTTCTTTGGATTTTCTGCCAGGTTTAGAGACAAAGTTTCGTTGTGGAAACTATTATACGCATCACGCATTGAGATCCGCCCTAAATTTCGAGCTTCTCTAAAAGATTGCCAATATTGGAGATTCTGCGTTCGTTTAAATTTGGCATGCTATTTTCATTGTTTTCTCAACAGCGTGCCGACCCGTTTTGTGTACCAAGAGGGTCAGTTCCGTCGTTTGTTAATTTATTTAGTATAAACCTCTCAATTTCTGTCGATACTATTTCTTTGAATTCAAGACACATCTGATCTACACTTACACTGTTAATTTGGAAGGAGTGGAGAGTGTCTCTCACGAAGGCGTCATGTGAATATTTATCTGCTTTTCTGAATTTTTCGATTTTCTTTGGAGGATTTGGGGGCTACGACGTTCAGTCTCGCCACGACAGCTCTGTGTTCTTTGATCCCTGTATCTGTTTTGATGCTCGTTATTAGATCAAAATTATTTTTGCTAAGAGGTCAAGTGTGTTTTCACAGCCGATTACTATTCACGTGGGTGCATGAACTAATTGCTAGAAATAATTTTCAGAGAACACTTTAGCACAATTTCGAATGATTTTTTATGTGCACCTCCGGATTTAAACATGTATTTTCGCCAACGTATCGAGGGTAAATTAAAGTCACCACCAACTATAATTGTATGAGTCGAGTACGTGTCTGAAATTAAACTCAAGTTTTCTTGAACCTTTCAGCAATAGTATCATCTGAGTTGGGAGGTCAGTAAAAGGACCTAATTACTATTTTATTCCGATTGCCAAGAATGACCTTTGTCCATACTAACTCACAGGAACTATCTACTTCAATTTCGCTATAAGATAAACTACTGCTAACAGAAACAAACACGCCACTGCGAATTGTGTTTAGTTTGCCCTTTCTGAACACCATTAGGTTCTTCTCAAAAATTTCAGCTGAATTTATTTCCGTCTTTAGCCAGCTTTCAGTGCCTATAACGATTTGGGCATCAGTGTTTTCCATTAACGCTTGGAACTCTGATACTGTCTCAACACAGATACGACATTTACAACTGTAAATTGATGGTTCCTGGATCTACGTTCTTCCTGTGTTCCAATTGCACCCTTTGAGACTGAAGCCCTTTTTGTGTTTCCTGAGACAAACGAACCTAAAAAACCGCTCAGTCCACTCCACATGGTCCCTGCTACCTGTGTAGCCGCCTCTTGCGTGTAGTGGACTCCTGACCTATTCAGCAGAACCCGTAACCCAACCACCCTATGGCGAAAGTTAAGGAATCTACAGCTTACACGGTCAGAGAACTGTCTGAGACACTGATTCAGACCTTCCACGTGCTTCAGTACCAGAGGTCCTCAATCGGTCCTGTCGACTACGCTGTCAATGATGACCTCTGCTTTCATCTCGCAAGCAAGACTGGCAGTCTTTACCACTTCTGTTGGCCGCTTGAAACCAGAGAGAATCTCTTCCGATCCAAAACAACACATGTCGTTGGTAACGACGTGAGCCAATATCTGCAGTTGGCTGCACTCTGTGCTCTTCATGACATCTGGAAGGACCCATTCCACATCTGGAATGATTCCACCTGGTATGCACACGGAGTGCACGTTGATTTTCTTACCCTACTTGGCAGCCATGTCCCTAAAGGCCCCATAAGGCGCCTAACACTGGAGCTCCCAACTACCAATAATCTCATCCTCTGTGATTGCCCGGATCTTAGAGGCTGAAAGATTTCTTCTGAAAAAGGACATGCGACTGCATCTGACCGAGGGACAGTGTCAGCCACAGGCAGCACCTGGAGCTTGTTTGTCACACTAACTGGGGAGACCTTATGCGGTGCCGCCTAGGAAGTTTCTCCCAGCCTCACACGCTCTGGGGCGATCTCCAACACGATCACAGGTGAGGGATCAATCTCAGTGCAAGCGGTAACTGGTCTGGCTACCAGTATGGGCCGATCGACGCACTCAGACATGCTGTACGTTCGTTGGTTCCATACAGCTGGCCCACAACAGTGATGCCCATCGACTGCAGCTTCAAGCTGTGTAACTGGAGCTATCACAGAGAGGAGCTGAGAGCAAGCGCCACCAACTCGGCTCGCATTCGCGCACAACAATCACAGTCCCTATCCATACTAAAGACAGTGGAAAGCTACACTACACAGGTCCGCCCGGCTAGCTGCGCGGTCTAACGCACTACTTCCCGAGCGGGAAGACGTGCCGGTCCCCGGCACGAATCCGCCCGGCGGATTAGTGTCGAGGTCCGGTGTGCCGGCCAGTCTGTGTATGGGTTTTAAGGCGGTTTTCCATGTGCCTCGGTGAATGCGGGCTGGTTCCCCTTATTCCTTCTCAGTTACACTACGTCGATGGTTGCTGCTCAAAAACTGTCTCCCCGTACGCGTACACCATAATTACTCTACCACGCAAACATTAGGGGTTACGGGTTACACTGGTCTGGTATGAGACGTTCCCGGGGCAGGGGCGATCCGCACAATAACCCTGGGTTCGGTGAGGGGCAGCGGTGTACTGGGTGGATGAGTGCTGTGACCTTTTGTGGGGTTGTGGACCACTGAGGGCTACGGCGGGGCAAAGCCTCTCCAGGGTTCCTAGGTCCCCTGTTCAATACACAATACACATACAATACACACACTACACAGACAACCAAAGGACAATCGACACGGGTTACAGAATTCTGTTGGAGACACGGAGGAAAACACAAGAACTGTAGCTAATAAATTAGATTAAAAGGCAGAAATTCAAAAGCTGTACTAACAAAGAACTGAGGTGAGACTAAATAATTCGCTCCTGATTACGAACTTGTAATATAAAACAAAATCGGTTTGCTTTCCGACACAAGCGAAAACGCGAGAACTGTGCCTATTAAACTAACACGCAGAAACTCAACGAACTACGCTACCAAAGCACACGGATGAAACTATACAGTTCGCTCGTGACTAGGAACTCGTAAAATGTCACAAAATCGGTTATTTCCCGTTGCTGGCTGTGTCTCAACCGGCTGCTCCTGCCTACGTTCCAAGGATGTGCCGTGAGTACTTCGATTTGGAGAAATGCGGCGCCATGGGCTGCAACCCTGCAGCAGCCACTGTCTAACAGGCGTACTTCTTTTTTATGCACATCTGAGGGCACAAAGATTGGCACAGGTGCAGGAATGTAGGCCTTTAGCTATCCTAACCGTGGAATGATCACGGCACACTCTGGTACACACCAATGGCAAGGTGCGGGGACGCTGAAAACCACATCCCACTTGTCAACGGGGCATGATTTCTTTATTATTATTTTTTAATTTATTGGCTTTTGGAACCTCCCCACACAGTCATCTCGTCACTAGAACTATTACGATACATGCTCGAACAGTCCACGGGCGTATTGCCGGTCCATAGTGTCCAACGGGCACCCGTGGATTGTTCGAGCAAGAAATACGCCGGGAGAAACTGAAGAATCACAGTGTTACGTTACAGTTTGTTTGGACCTTTCAGAGTATACATTAGTTTAAGTGGTACCCTGGTATGAAGTTACCCGCGCTTGCCACAGGACAGACTCCGACGTGAAGCAAATTTTACATCAGCAGCATACTGAAACGAGGAAACAAGACGAAAATGTAACACAGGAAACACAGAGGTAGTATGTTATAAAAACCTACTGGTAGCACCAATACGGCACTATTCAGGGAGGTGATGAATGATATTCTCGCGTCTCGATATTTACGTGTTGAAGAAATGGGTCCCCTGAAACTCCTGTTATCGCCTCTCGTTAGCGTAAGTTACAGGAACGGTTATTCGATTATATTACCCCACAGGTGACTAGTACCTTCAGGTATACACTGTTTTCTGTCTGCAATAGTTTATTAAAACTGTTCGGTAGAAGCTTTTGAGGGGTCTGAAAACACATATACAGCGTTTGTGGAGGTACGTTCCGTCTATGTAACTAATTGAAAGCAGTTTGTTTATTGCCATATGCGTTCCACTTCTTTTATTTGTGAAGCTTTCTCAGTGACCTGTAATACATGTTTGCTTTATACATATAATAAAAAAATGCAATGGATGTATGTGATGTGTTGAATTAAATGTGGGTGAAAGAACGCCGGAAATCGGCCAACTGGAGCATGGGGACTAATGAACACATCTCCTGGAACACACACGTGGGCTAACAGCGCTGGAAATCGTAAATAACACCAAACGATAATATCACATCACGAAATTTGTGCTACAAAAGTTGATCCTAACCAAAAAAACAAGAGAAAAACATGACAAAATGTAACATAGTAACATACTGTAGGCCACTTCCACCGGAGGTTAGAGTCCTCCCTCGGGCATGGGTATGTGTGTTGTTCTTAGCATAAGTTAGTTTAAGTAGTGTGTATGTCTAGGGCGGTCCCTAGACTTAGCAGTTTGGTCGCTTAGGAATTCACACACATTTGAACATTTGAACATATTGTAACTACCACATAATAGATTTATTATATGTATAAAAAGTAACACGTGTTACACGCCATTGAGGATGATTAACAAATAAAAGAAACGAAACGCGTATGGTAATAAGCAAACTGCCTCCAATTAGTTGCGTAGATGGAACATACCTCGATGAATTTCGAAGCAACTAAGGAACAACGTAAAACAGAAAAAAATGATGATATATACAGTTATCAGCGGCTCAATCGTTGTATGATAAAAAGCAATCTGGTATAGGTAAGCTCCAAACAAGAACAATCCACAATCCAAGTACCAGTGGCCAAGTCACGACGAGAGAAAACGAATCCGCACCGAGGATCCGATAAACTACAATAGCGAGTAGGTATGCATTACATTGCACAACACTGGTCTACACTACGAAACCGTCCCATTTGTTTGTAGATTACAGCCGGCAGAGCTGCCCAAAATACGCTGCGGTAGTGGTACTTGTAGCAGCGTCTACAGCCTCACAGTGGTCGCGCCCTCGGCGATGGTAGAATAGCTGATGGCTCCATATCGCTGCCTGATGAAGATGCTATCCCACTGCTACCGAGTGTGTCAGAATGTTTTTGAGACACGTTCCACAGAAATGAGGGTGCTTTTATGGCCCCCACCCCTCCTGATCTCAGCCTTTTCAGCACATCTGGGACACGCCGTTGAGTGAGACGAGTGCGCACTGGACCTAGGTCTGATCCACCGCCGTGAGTTGAGGGCAGCGCTTTCGTTGACTCGTGGATTCCATTCCGAGACTCGCGAAAAAGGGTGCAACGCGCACTGAAATGGGTGTTTCTCATTTAATTGCTCATGAGTGCATAAGAAGGTAACAAATAGCTTCAATGCTATAACCTTAATTACAATGTGCTATCATACTCCGTTCTACTCTCCTCGCTATATCAGTGGACTGACTAGCTGTATGCATGCAATCTGCACAAACCTCGGCTTCCTAGTCCACTGTTGCATTAGACTGGATAAAATGTTATTACATTCCTAGACAAATGAAATCCATTTCGTCACGTGCTGATAATTTCTCATCTAATAACACTACATTAGATTGGTACACGTTCTGTATGGACTTTTAATGTCTAGTCGTGTTTTAGGTACCCTCCTAAACAGTTACTGAGCGAGGGAACGCAGTGATAAGATAATGAATTTGCACTTGAGGGGATGGCTGTTCAACTCATCTTACACCTATTCCGATTTAGATTTTCTGTGCTTCCCTTAAACCCTTCATCTTCTACTTTTCCTTGCGCTTTTGTACTGTTTTGGCGCTTGGTCTGCATGGTTATTAACGTAGTTGGTATGGTTAATTTAAGGAGTGGTCAGATGCCTTTCCTGTCGCCACGCCGTTTCTCCCGGGAGGAAGTATGTGGGCCCCAGCTGTCTGTTTGCAGCGTTCTTAATTTATGTTATTTATTTATTTAACCTAATTTTATTAGGCACAATAGTTCCTCTTACCTTGAATCAGAGTTTTACACGTACAGCACTTTTTCATCTTTTTTACGTTATAGTTACCTACAAAATAACAATTTTAAAATGACAAATACTATTAAAATAATTTGATTGTCTATAGAGACCATGTGAGTAAATGACACTGACTACGAACTAATAAAGTTATTACTGGCAGTACTGCCGCTGCTGCCATTCATAATAATAATAATAATAATGAAAATAATAATAACGAAGATTGTGGCAGAGATGGAAAGAATTTATAGGTGTATAAAATAAATGTTTCTGATGTAGCTAGTCCTGAGGAGAGGATATTGGAGGATACTGCACCATCTAAAAATACTGCAAACACTGCGAACTGAGGAATACCTGGTTGCAAAGAAGAATGGACAGGGTAACGAATGTGTGCAGGGACAATGGTAAAAAAATGGTTCAAATGGCTATGAGCACTAAGGGACTTAACTTCTGAGGTCATCAGTCCCCTAGAACGTGGAACTACTTAAACCTAACTAACCTAAGGACATCACACACATCAATGCCCGAGGCAGGATTCGAACGTGCGATCGTAGCGGTCGCGCGGTTCCAGACTGTAGCGCCTAGAACAGCTCGGCCAGCCCGGCCGGCGGACAATGGTAGTCATTATCATTGCTTCAGTAGACACGTCATTAACTGTCTTCTGAAGCTGGAGATTTTATTCACTTATCTAATACAATGTGGCCGGCCCTTGTGGCCGAGCGGTTCTAGGCGCTTTAGTCCGGAACCACGCGGCTGCTACGGTCGCAGGTTCGAATCTTGCCATGGGCATGGCTGTGGGCTGTGTGTGATGTCCTTAGGTTAGTTCGGTTTAAGTAGTTCTAAGTCTAGGGGACTGATGACCTCAGATGTTAAGTCTCACAGTGCTTACCTTAGAGCCATCTAATACAGTGCGGAAGGTCACTCTAGAGTCAAGTTCCTGCTACTGAGAAAGACTCCAAGAAAGTAGCTGAACGATGGAGTGGGATCAGAAAGGATGGAAACGGGTGTTCCTGCCATGTTGTTCAGAAAAGTGTTAAGGTCGAAGAGAGATATGAGGCCTAGTGTTCGTTTATAAGAATGTGGAGAAGGCAGAGGGTACGAAAATGTCTGAACTTGTCTGCACGCATCCAGGATAGCTGTACATATGATGCTGAAATATGATCACAGATACAACGAACACAGACATTCATAACCAGTTCCATGCATCGTAAGCTTTCCTGAGAAAGAACTTGCCATATAGCATCGCTGTAATCAGTAACTAGAAGCATAAGTGTCTGTACAAGTTTCCTTCTCAGGTCAAGAGGGAAGGGCGTTTTTAAATTTTTGTAGAGCATGTAGAGATGCTTATGCTTTCTTCAACATTGCAGTTACGTGCTCAGTCCATTTTAGATTTTCATCTGTTATTACCTCTAGACTCTTTGCTGAGCGAGAAAAGATTTAGGATCAAATGGTTCAAATGGCTCTGAGCACTATGGGACTTAACATCTGTGGTCATCAGTCCCCTAGAACTTAGAACTACTTAAACCTAAGTAACCTAAGGACATCACACACATCCATGCCCAAGGCAGGATTCGAACTGCGACCGTAGCGGTCACGCGGTTCCAGACTGAAGCGCCTAGAGCCGCTCGGCCACTCTGTCCGGCCATTTAGGATCAAATACGGTAGGAAGTCCCGCTATTTCGGGTTAAAAAGCCCTGAGTGGCCAACAAGTAAGGCTTGGGTTTTGGATAGGTAGAGCTTTAATCTTACCTTCTTTGCCCATGTTCATAGTGCACACAGGTCGGTAGTGAAATTCTCGATAACTGTCTTCGGGCTTATTGGTTTTACACGTAGATACAAATAGAGATGATCAGTTAATATGTCATATTTGCACTAGGGCAACATTGATGATACATCATTGACAAACAACAAAAATATTGTAGGAAAATGAGCGAAAGTTTTCTAAATATTCGCGAATCGTGTAACTGCGGCGAGACTTGGGTACCAACCCGGTATTCACCTAATGGGATGTGGGCAATTGTGTAAAAATCACATCCTGGCTGGCCAGCACACCGACCCTCGGCGTTCTGCTGCCGGACGGATTCGCTCCAGGTTCGGAACATATTCCCGTCGCGTAAGTCGCACTTAAACACTCACAACTGCAACTGTCCGTGCAGGTTATGGTTTATCTAAATCGCTCATGGTAAATGCCAGAATGGTTCCTTTCATAAGGACACAGCTGATTTGCTTACGGCATCCTTCCCCAAATCCGAGGTTAAGTTCCGTCTCTTATGACCTTTCCGTCGACGGGACGTTATACCCTAAATCACTTCGTTCCTAAATTTTTGCTGTCGGTGGGCCTTCGAATTATCGTGTGATTTATTTTAGGTACATAGGAAGATTCCTGCCGCCGTTCTAAACAGACTGGCCTTAACACAGCTGAATGGCCCACTGGCTACGATCATCCTGTTCTTCCGAGTTCGTTGAAGCCATTAAAGGAAAAGTATTAAGGTAGGACGAATTTAGCCTTGTAGCAGTAATAATTTATTGACAGTGTGGAGTCAGTGCTGCAGCGTGCAGCGGGTGCGGGTTGTTTGTGCCGCGGACGCTGCAGCGCGGCCGGGGGATACATTGTAAATCTGCCCCGGCGGCTGGCTTTATTCCAGGGGGCCACTGGCTTATCGATCGCGTCTACGCCGTCCCAGCGAAAGTAAAACGAACGTGCTGTGTTGTAGGCCGTTAACCCTGTGGCTTACTTGTAGGTCACCTTGGACGTAAATTGCTGCCTAACACAGCCGCAGCGGCATGCGGAAGTCCTTTCAAGGGAATGCAGTGCTCTAGAGAAACACCGTGAAATCGGATCACTGTATGTATGGCTGTATTAGCACAACAATTTTGTACAAGCAATCAAATGAAAAAAGATCAATTGTGAAACTGCTCTATCAATATTTATTACTTATTAAATAATAATTTTTAAGAGTAAAAGCTTTTAATGCGTAGACAGCAATTTTCCAATTAGAATAAAAGTAAGATAACTAGTTTCGGTTGATATTTACAACCATCTTTAGATCGTTCAAAATGTAAAAAAGCTGTGAACATGTGTTAAAAAGCATTATTAACTGTAGTCATGCAATGAAATGCTTTTTTAAACATGAAGTCAATGACAGTACGTAGTTTAAAAGCATCACCATGAGCAACCCAGGCTGTAGACCGTAATATCGTAGGATGGTGGTTATAGTGAAGGAAAAGGGCCAGTTGCGTGAGTAAAAGTTGCATTGAAAGCTCATTATTTGCAACTGTATAGCAGGTATTATAGTGAGAGCAGTATATGCAACGATTCCAAAAATTGTTTTCCCTATAATACCTGCTATACAATTTCAGATAATGAGCTTCTGATGCAACTTTTACTCACACAGCTGGCCCTTTTCCTTCACTATAACCGTCATCCTGCGAGATTACGGTCCACAACCTGGCTTGCTCAGGATGATGTTTTTAAACGGCGTACTGCAGTTGTCTTGGTATTCACGAAGGCATGTAATTGCACGACTACAGTTCATGGTGCTTTCCAATGCACGTTCATTGCTGTTTTACATTTTCAGCGATCTGAAGGTGATTGTAGATAGCAACCGAAACTATTTATCGTACATTTAACTGTAACAGGAAAATTGCTGTCTAGGCATTGAAAGTTTCTTACTTGAAATCTTTTTAATAGGCTACGTTAAGGCCACCGTCTCCTCCCTGACAATGCCAGGCTCCGCATCAGTCCCCTAGAACTTAGAACTACTTAAACCTAACTAACCTAAGGACATCCTACACATCCATGCCCGAGGCAGGATTCGAACTTGCGGCCGTAGCGGTCGCGCGGTTCCAGACTGAAGCGTGTAGAACCGCTCGGCCACACTGGCCGGCTTGAGCGTCGGAAGTGTTCACACTATCATGAAGGAACGACTACCCATGCACAAAGTTTGTGCCCAGTTGGTGCCCCACAGTCTTCAACCACACCAGGAAGCATGTTGAATGGCTCATTGTCTTACTCCTCTGCAACGGTATGCTCAGGAAGGGACGAGTGGTGTCTGGAGATGAGTCATGGTGTCATCACTTCTGTAGTATCAATAGCTACGATGCTACAATGTAGGTGCGCTCTGCTAGGTTAGCACTACGACACTGAGGACAGCGCCCTCTTGCCGGTGCTGAGCAGCTCTACGAGCGCCGCTCCGGATTAGCCCATTTGATTCCGAGCAGACGACTAAGCAGAATTGTTTCTATTTCATAGTGGGCAGGCCACTTCCGATTTTGCCTTTTGTACGTTCTAGCCGATGTTGATTGGTGTACAGCTTCGCACCTACGTGCTCATCTCAGTCAAAGTTAAGTTACCATATATGTACTCAAGTATTGTGTTGTGATATAGTAAAACCACTTTTAATTGCAGTACCAAAGCATTTCACCTTTTCCTGCTCCTACTCACTTCCTATATTCGGCCTACCCTTCTGTTTACAGGAGTAGACCCACGCACCGCCTTCCAGGCGGGATACAAAAGCTTCGGATCAGAGTCAAAACGACAAAGTCTCCAGTGGAAGCATCCAGGGTGATCACCACAAAAAAAAAAAAAAAAAAAAAAAAAAAAAAAAAAAAAAAAAAAAAAAAAAAAAAAAACCAACGCCATCCACACGAGTGCAGGAAAGGTTATGCTGACGTTCTTCTTTGACCAAGATGGCCCCCTTCTGATTCACTTCCTGCAGCATGAGAAAACAGTGAATGCCCAGCGCGAACCTTGACCACCTTTTGCCAAATGATCAAATCAAAACGACCAGGCAATCTCACCTGTGGGGTCATTCTGCTCTACGACAATGCAAAGCCTCATACGACCAACACAGTCGCGGTACTCCTGCAGAAATTCAAATGGGAGGTTCTCGACCACCCTCCATACAGTCCGGACCTCTCTCACTGTGATTACGCAATTTTTGGTCCCTTTAAAAAGGCTCTGAGGGGCAAACGATTCACCTCGGACGACGACGTCTAGCTGTATGTGCGGAACTGGTTAACGTCGCAGTCCCAGGAATTTTATGAGAAAGCCATTCACCGCCTTGTGTCACAGGGGGACAGGTGTCTCAACAGCCAGGGTCAATAGTTCTAATATACAGGTACTGGTTTCTGTAATTCTGCCTCCAGCTCGTTTCTTTTTTTACACCCCTTATATTTTCAGTCAGAACTGGATATCATGGAATAGGTTCATTGAGTATTCACAGACTGAGCTCACTCGATGTGTGGAATTCATAGTGGATCCCAAGTGAAGGTTGGAGTTGTAGTTTCTGATGCGGTATGGACTCACTGCATGATATAGCGGGAGGCTCTGGCTGTTAAAAAACGTAGCCCACCCCTTCATGATGTGCTGCAAATGCTTACAGAAACAGTTATTATGAAGACAAAATCTATAAATCCAAGGATTTTTAAAGTTGCTGTGAGAAGAGATGGGTGCTGAACGCACTCAACTGCTCTTCTTTTTTAGTAATGCTCGACGACTGTCATGGGGTAAAGTACTGGAGAGAATGTTTGAAATGATGAATGAGGTATTCCGTTTCTTAAAGGAGGAGAGTGACTCTTACTTATCAGACATTTTCCGAATCTTAATATTCATAACACTTCACTTCAAGATAATCAGGCAACTGCAGTATTGTGGAATGAAAAGGTGAGGGCGTTGATAAAGAAACTAGAGTTGCGGCAAAACCAAATGGCAAATGGCATGATTATCCGATACGTCCAATGTAGCTAAAATCCTGCTTTTATCATCATCTTGCAACAACAAAAGTTCACTTCAGAAAGTATTTCAGCGACGATTTTAACAAATTTAATTGCATTAAAAACCCATTAAAAAGTAGTCCTGCACCATTATGTCTAAATATGAAAGCGTAGGAACAACTTGTTGATCTCACTTCTGGCACCTTACTGAAGAGTAAATTTAATGAAGTGTCTTTGTTGGAGTTTTGGATACATATTAGCAAGCCAAAATGCAATGCAGATCCAGATTTATTTTGCAACAACATACTTGTACGGGATTCGCTTTTCAGCTTTGGCAATTATGAAGCCTAACTACCGTTGAAAGCTAAATGAATGCAAAGAAATTCGATTGGCTTTTTCTGTTATTATATCACGTATTGGGAAACTTTCTTCTCAAAAGCAATCTCATCAATCACACTGAACTTCGTAATTTAAGTTTTAACGCTCTTGTAATCCTTGTTTGCTGAACTTTAAATAATGTATTGTTCATTTCATTCTTTTTGAATAAATGAAAATGTGATAAACAATTCGTTCCTTTTTTCGCTATGAACAATCCGTGTAGAAATCCATCTAAACTGAATTTGGTAAAAGAGAGAGTAAGGAAATGAAAATATAAAAATGACTATATTTATTAATAAAAGAGGCTGGAGGGCCGAACGCTATATATCCCAAAACAAGAAATCTGAGTGATACAAATCAGTTCAGTGGGGAGGTCATGCTACAGAACTGCCTAAACCAATTTGACACATATTAAACGTTTCTGTTAGATACTGTCGTACGAGGCGTGGAAACTGTGATAATACCCCTTTGTGGATTAACCACGTCTGTAGTCTTTACAAAAGAGTAACGTTCCCAAATAGTGCATGTAATATGGCGCATGGAAGCAGGTTACACACAACAACAGTATGACCCAATCAGTCTGCCAACTTTCAACAACAGTTCCTGTCCAGACACTGATATTTCAGCGATTTGATGCTTTGCTTTCATGACAGCTCTAGGATTTGCATTTGTCCATAAGATGTTATTGCTGTAATTTATTATTCCATTCGTTGTGACACCCATCTCATCCTTAAATTAATTGCAAACTGCGCATATCCAGTGATCCAGCTTAGAATTCTTTAGCAGAACTACACTGCTCTGTAAAACTTAAGGATGAGTGCATGAAGTAACATAGCACATTCACAATTCCATGTAAATGAGTGAACGTGCTGTAGAATGTTGCCAGAGGTCTCTCGGTCTTGCATAGACAGCTGGACGTCACATGGCGAGAGGTCAAGGTGATTATAGCGCCAAATGGGGCTGGCCCCGCATCGCGAGGCAGTTGAAGGATCATTAAAAGACAGTGTGTGCCAGACAGAGATCAGTTACGGTTTGCTGTGGTGGTGTTCTTCATTGCAACATGGTCAGGAGACACATTTGGATGAGTTCACACGGGGAAGGATCATGGAGAACTGGAAGAAGCACGAAGTGTGATGATTGTAGCTCGGGAGTTCGGCATCGCTTACAGAGCTGTTTCATGTGCATTGGAAGCGTTCCGAAGCATAGACACTGCTGCCCGTAGGAGAGGAGGTGGCCGACCACTATCAACCATAGCATCAAATGACTGCTACATTGTAGAACACGCAGTTGAAAACATTTTTAATAGGACTGAAAGAAACGAAATCTCATGCTCCATAGAGCCATGGTGGCTGCATACGGGTGGCCTCTTTGCCTAATGACCAGTACATTGTGTTCCGTTGACACTCACACATCAGCGACACGAATTGTGATGGTGTTAAGAGCATAAGAATTGGAACTACACGGAGTGCAGTCGCGTGCTCTTCCGGGATGAGAGCTGATTCAGTCTGAGTAGTGATTTTGGATGTACCCTCAATTGGCGAGAGGTGGGCACCCATAATGCACACATGAATACTGTCGAACACGATCGTTTTGGTGGCCCAGGTGTTATGGTGTGCGTATTGTTGGATGGGTTTACTGACTTACAAATGTGTGAACACGGTACACTCACCGATCAGCTTAGTGGGACACTGTATTCCTTCTCCATGTGCGTCTTTTAAGGGGTAGGTTTGGCGTTGACTTCAATTTTAAGGATGACAATGCACGACCGAATTTGCGGCATACTGTCTGATCTTCCTGTTGCCCCGACTTAAATATTATCAAGCGGGTATGGAATGCGGTGGGGAAACGTATTGCATCACGTCCATATTCACCAACGACCATCTGTGCTGTTGGAGAAATGGAGAACCCTACCAAAAGTACTTCTTACCAATTTTGTGGCCGGCGTCGGAGCACTTTGCGAAGAATGCATTGTCGACCGTGGTGATCAGACACCCCTTTAAGAACCACATCCCGTCTTTTTTAATGCCCAGGCGGCCATCATAAATCGAGGTGTCGTCAGCGTTATTACTGTCTTTGAATAAACGTGCCTTTTCTTTTCGTTTCATTGCCTACATCTTTCAGTTGTCTGCTGTATTATAGCAGGCCGGGGTGGCCGAGCGGTTCTAGGCGCTACAGTCTGGAACCGCGCGACCGCTACAGTCGCAGGTTCGAATCCTGCCTCGGGCATGGATGTGTGTGATGTCCTTAGGTTAGTTAGGTTTAAGTAGTTCTAAGTTCTAGGGGACTGATGGCCTCAGCAGTTAAGTCCCATAGTGCTCAGAGCCATTTGAACTATTTGCTGTATTATAATGCAGCAGTTATTTCTATGTGTGGTCCAAGTTTCATAAAGCTATGTCACTTAGCAGTGACACATCATGCGAAAGTTAATTTCGTCCTTAAGTTTTGCACACCAGTACATTAAGGAAGAGAAGACGTCTTCCTAAGTCTTCGATAGCTAACCTGATGCAGACCGACAGGCTCCCACCCGAAGTATTGTGGAGGGTAGTTCAAGAAGACCGGCTGCAAGCCCTAAATTTCTCTCAACAATCATTTCGCTGTGAAAATTTTAAAATTCACATCCTCTAAGGGATGTTCGAAGCATCAAACCACGACCCATTGTAGTGCTTTCCTCAGCCTTTCCAGTTACCAGGATAGTCAACGGCTGTAGGATGTGGTATGGGACAGAGATACAGGGGAAAATGGCGACGCTGCAATGTAATTTCTGTCTCTTTCTGCGTAGAACGCATGACGCTGCCGCAATCTTACATACACACCGAGAGAACTGGCTCAGTATTTACACACTGGGCACATTTTCAGCGGGATGGCGGTTCAGATCCCCATCCGAACATCCAGGTACAGATTTCCCGTGATTTCTCTAAATCCTCCACACTGACTCCGACATGGTTTGTTTGAACAGGGAACAGCCAATGGACCATACCAGTGGCGGGATTTTAAACTCTGATCCTCCTTCGTTCTTTTCCTTACATGCGCACCACTATAGATGTTGCATTGTGAATAAAGCTTTCACGCTGCAAATAAGATATAATACCTGTCACACAGATAAATACGCAGCAGTAAGTAATGATAGTATGTGTCTGCAACTTGAAGCATATCTCGGTGTCGCATACTTCCATTATTTCGTGTACATTGGAAATTGACGCGACTATGCTTTCAGCTTTCACATGTTGAGTGCCATGTAGCCAGGGGCGGCCACTGTAGGTGGCTCTGATGCGTCACCAGCAGCATCGTGGTCTTTAACGTGTTAAAAGAAATTGCGATATTTAGCCACATTTCTCATGCAGCGATGCATGTCCTAATGTGCACCAGACGTTACAGCAGAATGGCGTGAACATCATTCCTGATTCGTCCCATGTACAGCATTTTGTTTTGAAAAGGTATGCCATTATCTTACAGACCATCTAGTCAAACACAGAGAAACATTCCTAAAAATATTTCCAGAAATACATGTATAACATTTTATTTGTATTGATGATGGCCATTCCTCTGTCAAGTAAGCTGTCTTCCTGTTCATTTTGCTTGCTCTTTTTTGCTTGTGTTTGTCTCTGTACTAACGTTTTTGAATCTGAAGTTGTTTTCACACAAAGCAATCATAACTGTCTCCTACTACGTAAAAAACTCGAAATGTAGTGTGGGCAGGTTGTGTTGGCATCAGAACACAGCTGGTAATTTCGTGGAGGGTGGACATAGTAAAATGTTAACTAGAGTCCTGAAACAAATGTTGGTACAAATGCAGCTTGGGATGGCTTTAAATCTTCCCATAGCCAGAATTGTAAGTGAAACCTTCTTGAGTGGTCAACTGTGCTTCAAAACTCCACACTACATTACATACTGGTTTACAAAATTTAAGAACGACAGTAACTTTCACATGATTCGTCACTGCCAAGAAACATGATACCTTTATTAATGACAGTAATTACACTGAAATCTTCAGACAGAGAATGGGACTACCAGGACACATTTTGTGTGTGGATCCATGTTCTATTTACAATCAGCTGAATTCCAAATCACTTTCAAGCACACCATTTTTATTTTAACAAAAACAAATAAGATAGAGAATTTAATTAACAAAAAATGAAAACAGTATAAAAACACAAATTTTAACAAATATAAAAATAAACAAAATCTCAGTAAAATAATAAATTTTTACTGAATATGTAAATGACTGAAAATCAGTTAAGCATAAATTGTTAAATAAATCAAAAACCTTGTAAGTGAAAACTAAACAAACTTTTTTCAGATTAAGTATTAAAAATACAATTGTGTTTTCCATTTTTTACTTTTACTGGTAAATATTCTTTTGAAAAATATGAAAATTAAACATTTTCAATTAATATTCTACTTTGAATATCATAAATTACACTCTGTTTTCCATAAAATATCATCAAGCATCATTATGCATTTTGTCATTAAAATTAGCACATAATTTTGTAGTTGTATTTTGTGTTGCCCTAATATTTTTTCTTGAGTCATGCTTATAACATAAATAAGATGATTTGTGATGAAATTTTATGTGTTAGCTCCTTATAATTATATTACTTGCTTAAAATAAAAAAAGACTCATAGGCCTTTACAAAATAATTTGATAGATCTAAATTCCACATTTCTGGAGGAAAAATTTCATTCCTCCCATTTTTTAAGTAAATATGCTGTAGCTCAACATTACCAAATAAGGAAAAATCAACTACTTGCTTATTTTTTATTTTTGTTTAGGAACCAACAAAAATAAAATAAGGCATAAACATCTGCTTAAACATTAAATTTATTTGTTTTTATTACTCAATCTAACTATTTTTGTAGTATGTAATTCAAAGAAAGATACTGCTATTTTAGGATTTTTTGAAAATTTCCTTTTCTAATTCAGGTTGATAATCAGCATCATATTTAACAATGAGTACTTTAATTTCCATATTTTCGTTAACAATCTGTCCTCCATTTGGTAATGTATCTTTTACTTCGATTACAGTATCATTCTTATCAGCCTGTCTCAGACTAGCATCACTTGAAGTTGAACTATAAGTGAAATGGTTATACCTCCTTCTCATGTTACTTCTTTATAATCTTCAAAAAATCCAATCAATATTTCTAATGGAGAAAGTTCTTAATTTTCTTTACATTTAATTTACCACCATTAAGTATACATCCTTCCATGAAAAGTTTATCAGAAAGATATTAGGTTAAATTTATTTAATCCGACAAAGAAATAAAATGATATCATACTTTTGATAAAATTTTATTTCCTTTTTTACAGTTAAAAAAACAAAAAAATTACAACATAAGTCACAGTTAATTTTTATTAGATTTTCCATCATGTGTATGGTAATTTGAACCATCAGATTGAACAGCTTAAAAATTCATACATAATTGAGCACTATTAGGATGAAAACAACCATCACCAATACTTTTATTAATATCTACATCTTTATTAGAAATATTTCAAATATTATTACTTTTCTCATTCAATGGGAAAGCTAAAATTGATAGCTATCAATATTGATGATTTATAAAGATTAAAATTTATTAAAAACTATAGTGTACATTATTTTCAGATACCTAACCATTATGAGAATTATTGACACCAACTCATTTAACTAAAACTTCATCATCTTTCTTGTCTATAACTTTTTTGACAATATATGAAAATGAATTTTTTGTTGTTCTAGTTCATAAAAATTAACTTTATACGTGATTGGTTTAAAATACACTCCTGGAAATTGAAATAAGAACACCGTGAATTCATTGTCCCAGGAAGGGGAAACTTTATTGACACATTCCTGGGGTCAGATACATCACATGATCACACTGACAGAACCGCAGGCACATAGACACAGGCAACAGAGCACGCACAATGTCGGCACTAGTACAGTGTATATCCACCTTTCGCAGCAATGCAGGCTGCTATTCTCCCATGGAGACAATCGTAGAGATGCTGGATGTAGTTCTGTGGAACGGCTTGCCATGCCATTTCCACCTGGCGCCTCAGTTGGACCAGCATTCGTGCTGGATGTGCAGACCGCGTGAGACGACGCTTCATCCAGTCCCAAACATGCTCAATGGGGAACAGATCCGGAGATCTTGCTGGCCAGGGTAGTTGACTTACACCTTCTAGAGCACGTTGGGTGGCACGGGATACATGCGGACGTGCATTGTCCTGTTGGAACAGCAAGTTCCCTTGCCGGTCTAGGAATGGTAGAACGATGGGTTCGATGACGGTTTGGATGTACCGTGCACTATTCAGTGTCCCCTCGACGATCACCAGTGGTGTACGGCCAGTGTAGGTGATTGCTCCCCACACCATGATGCCGGGTGTTGGCCCTGTGTGCCTCGATCGTAAGCAGTCCTGATTGTGGCGCTCACCTGCACGGCGCCAAACACGCATACGACCATCATTGGCACCAAGGCAGAAGCGACTCTCATCGCTGAAGACGACACGTCTCCATTCGTCCCTCCATTCACGCCTGTCGCGACACCACTGGAGGCGGGCTGCACGATGTTGGGGCGTGAGCGGAAGACGGCCTAACGGTGTGCGAGACCGTAGCCCAGCTTCATGGAGACGGTTGCGAATGGTCCTCGCCGATACCCCAGGAGCAACAGTGTCCCTAATTTGCTGGGAAGTGGCGGTGCGGTCCCCTACGGCACTGCGTAGGGTCCTATGGTCTTGGCGTGCATCCGTGCGTCGCTGCGGTCCGGTCCCAGGTCGACGGGCACGTGCACCTTCCGCCGACCACAGGCGACAACATCGATGTACTGTGGAGACCTCACGCCCCACGTGTTGAGCAATTCGGCGGTACGTCCACCCGGCATCCCGCATGCCCACTATACGCCCTCGCTCAAAGTCCGTCAACTGCACATACGGTTCACGTCCACGCTGTCGCGGCATGCTACCAGTGTTAAAGACTGCGATGGAGCTGCGTATGCCACGGCAAACTGGCTGACACTGACGGCGGCGGTGCACAAATGCTGCGCAGCTAGCGCCATTCGACGGCCAACACCGCGGTTCCTGGTGTGTCCGCTGTGCCGTGCGTGTGATCATTGCTTGTACAGCCCTCTCGCAGTGTCCGGAGCAAGTATGGTGGGTCTGACACACCGGTGTCAATGTGTTCTTTTTTCCATTTCCAGGAGTGTAGATGAGCTCTTAGTTTCTAAAATTTTTGTTGACTGATTAGCTGTGTAATCTTTCTCAAATATTTCTTTTAATTAAAATATTCTTACTTTATCACCTATTTGATGGTTAAGCTTCATATCTTCAAAATTAGTTGCACAAACAGTCAGAAACAAGAATGAGATTTTCACTCTGCAGTGGAGTGTGCACTGATATGAAACTACCTGACAGATTAAAACTGTGTGCCGGACCGAGACTCAAACTCGGGACCTTTGCCTTTCGCAGGCAAGTGCTCTACCAACTGAGCTACCCAAGCACGACTCACGCCCCATCCTCACAGCTTTACTGTTTCCTACCTTCCAAACTTTACAGAAGCTCTCCTGTGAACCTTGCAGGACTAGCACTCCTGAAAGAAAGGATATTGCGGAGACATGGCTTAGCCACAGCCTGGGGGATGTTTCCAGAATGAGATTTTCACTCTGCAGTGGAGTGTGCGCTGATATGAAACCACCTGGCTGATTAAAACTGTGTGTCCGACCGAGACTCGAACTCGGGACCTTTGCTTTTCGCGGGCAAGTGCTTTACCAACTGAGCTACCCAAGCACGACTCACGCCCCGTCCTCACAGCTTTACTTCCGCCAGTACCTCGTCTCCTATCTTCCAAACTTTACAGAAGCTCTCCTGCGAACCTTGCAGGACTAGCACTCCTGAAAGAAAGGATATTGCGGCGACATGACTTAGCCACAGCTGGGGGATGTTTCCAGAACGTGATTTTCACTCTGCAGCTCGGAGTGTGCGCTGATATCAAACTTCCTGGCAGATTAAAACTGTGTGCCACACCGAGACTTGAACTCGGGACCTTTGCCTTTCTATAATTTTAAATGTAAATACTTTCTCAAAATTATGTGTAAAAATGAAAATATAATTATTTGTTTATCTTTGACTTATTTTCCAGTATAAATTCATCTAAATTGTAATTAAGCTCTGAATTTATGTTAGTTACCTTTTTATGATACTCTTATACAGCACTATCATAAATTGTATTTCCTTAGTTAAAATCTGTTGACATATTTTTTATTCTTTTTTTAATTCTTGTTTAGTAATGCAGTTATTAAATTATATTAGAATATTCATATACTCAACTTCATTTACAACATTTTTAAATTCTTTTTTTCTAAATATTCTTTGGTAGCAGTATTATAACCACTACTTGGATCACTCAAATGTATTAATCTTCTGTTTGTAAGAGTAATATTGTTCCCAAACTGTTTAATTAAGTATAATATTTCTGATCAATTTCATTTCTTATTTTTTCTTATTCATGTTTATTAATTCTTGGATTAATTTCAGATGCATTTCTAATTCATATTTATTAATTTCTGAATTTTTAAATTTATGGTTAATTAAATTTTCTATATTTGGATGTATTTCATTTTTAGATTTTTCGAATTTATGTCTATTAAATTTGATTAAAAATCTTTATTAATTTTTTTTATATTTCTCTGCATTAGTGTTTATTAATATCTTTATGAATTTTAGATGACAATTTTTTTATTAATTTTTGATTGCATTTTTTCTAATTAATGTTTGTTAAAGTTAGCATTAATTTTATACTCTACAGTTTATCTAATTCTTCTCTGTTTTTTTACTCTAATTTCAAAAATGTACATTTTATAAATTTAAAATAACTAGAAATGTCTTCTTCTAATAAAAATTTTAACCCAATAAATGCAAATTACCCCAAATGAAAAATTAAAATTATGTACTCCTTCAACATCATATTGTATATCGTTTCATCTCAAATAATCAATAAACTGTTTTATTATATTTCTATCAAATGATTAGAGAACATATTTGTATTATTTTTTGTTATAAAAAATCCAGTGATTAAGAACTCTACAAGAAACATCTGTCTTAACTATGCCACATGCAAATGTTTTTCATCATCATAAAAATGGGTCTAAAATGTTAAATTTTTAATTCAATAGCAAGAAATTCTATACAAAATGTTATAAAAATTTTTCGTTGTTTTAAAAATTTTTAAGCAAGTCTATTCTTTTCCTTTGCTAATTATGTGTTTTTTCCTCGAATTCTCTATGTTTTTGATTTCTATACGTTATTTTGTTTGCTATTGTACTTTCCCAACCCCCATGAACCATGGACCTTGCCGTTGATGGGGAGGCTTTCATGCCTCAGCGATACAGATGGCCGTAGTGTAGATGCAACCATAACAGAGGGGTATCTGTTGAGAGGCCAGACAAACGTGTGGTTCCTGAAGAGGGGCAGCAGCCTTTTCAGTAGTTGCAGGGGCAACAGTCTAGATGATTGACTGATCTGGCCTTGCAACACTAACCACAACAGACTTTCTGCGCTGGTACTGCGAACGGCTGAAAGCAAGGGGAAACTACAGCCGTAATTTTTCCGGAGGGCATGCATCTTATCTGTATGGTTAAATGATGATGGCGTCCTCTTGGGTAAAATATTCTGGCGGTAAAATAGTCCCCCATTTGGATCTCCGGGCAGGGACTACTCAGGAGGACGTCGTTATCAGGAGAAAGCAAAATGGCGTTCTATGGATCGGAGTGTGGAATGTCAGATGCCTTAATCGGGCAGGTAGGTTAGAAAATTTAAAAAGGGAAATGGATAGGTTGAAGTTAGATATAGTGGAAATTAGTGAAGTTCGGTGGCAGGAGGAACAAGACTTTTGGTCAGGTGAATACGGGGTTATAAATACAAAATCAAATAGGGGTAATGCAGGAGTAAGTTTAATAACGAATAAAAAAATTGGAGTGCAGATAAGCTACTACCAACAGCATAGTGAACGCATTATTGTGCCAAGATAGACACGAAGGCCATGCTTACTACAGTAGTACAAGTTTATATGCCAACTAGCTCTGCAGGCGATGAAGAAATTGATGAAATGTATGAGGAGATAAAAGAAATTATTCAGGTAGTGAAAGGAGACGAAAATTTAATAGTCATGGGTGGCTGGAATTCGAGAGATGGAAAAGGGAGAGAAGGAAACATAGTGGGTGAATATGGATTGGGGGAGAGAAATGAAAGAGGAAGCCGTCTGGTAGAATTTTGCACAGAGCATAACTTAATTATAGCTAACACTTGGTTCAAGCATCATAAAAGAAGTTTGTATACGTGAAACAATCCTGGAGATTCTAGAAGGTATCAGATAGTTTCTATAATGGTAAGACAGAAATTTTGGAACCAGGTTTTAAATTGTAAGACATTTCCAGGGGCTGATGTGGACTCTGTCCACAATCTATTGGTTATGAACTGTAGATTAAAACTGAAGAAACTGCAAAGATGTGGGAATTTAAGGAGATAGGACCTGGATAAACTGACTAAACCAGAGGTACAGAGTTTCAGGGAGAGCATAAGGGAACAATTGACAGGAATGGAGGAAAGAATTACAATAGAAGAAGAATGGGTAGCTCTGAGGGATGATGTAGTGAAGGCAGCAGAGGATCCAGTAGCTAAAAAGACGAAGGCTAGTAGAAATCCTTGGGTCACAGAAGAAATATTGAATTTAATTGATGAAAGTAGAAAATATAAAAACGCAGTAAAAATGTAAGGATGTAGAGGCTTATCTCACTAGGGGTAAGATAGATACTGCCTACAGGAAAATTAAAGGGACCTTTGGAGAAAAGAGAGCCACTTGTATGAATATCAAGGGCTCAGATGGAAACCCAGCAAAGGGCTATTTACAATTTGTACAGAAACCAGATGGCAGTTATAAGAGTTGAGGGGCCTGATAGGAAGCAGCGGTTGGGAAGGGAATGAGACAGGGTTGTAGCCTGTCCCCAATGTTATTCAATCTGTATATTGAGCAAGCAGTAAAGGAAAGAAAAGAAAAATTCGGAGTCTGTATTAAAGTCAATGGAGAAGAAATAAAAACTTTGAGGTTCGCCGATGACATTGCAATTCTGTCAGAGACAGCAAAGGATTTCGAAGAGCAGTTGAACGGAATGTACAGCGTCTTGAAGGGAGGATATAAGATGAACACCAACAAAAGCAAAACGAAGATAATGGAATGTAGTCAAATTAAGTCGGATGATGCTGAGGGAATTAGATTAGGGAATGAGATGCTTAAAGTAGTAAAGGAGTTTTGCTATTTGGGAAGCAAAATAACTGATGATGGTCGAAGTGGAGAGGATATAAAATGTAGACTGGCAATGGCAAGGAAAGAGTTTCTGAAGAAGAGAAATTTGTTAACATCGAGTACAGATTTAAATGTCAGGAAGTCGTTTCTGAAAGTATTTGTATGGAGTGTAGCCATGTATGGAACTGAAGATAATAAATAGTTTGGACAAGAAGAGAATAGAAGCTTTCGAAATGTGGTGCTACAGAAGAATGCTGAAGATTAGATGGGTAGATCACATAACTAATGAGGCGGTATTGAATAGAATTGGGGAGAAGAGGAGTTTGTGGCACTACTTGACAAGAAGAAGGGACCGGTTGGTAGGACATGTTCTGAGGCATCAAGGGATCACAAATTTATCATTGGAGGGCAGCGTGGAGGGTAAAAATCATAGAGGGAGACCAAGAGATGAATACAGTAAGCAGATTCAGAAGGATGTAGGCTGCAGTAAGTACTGGGAGATGAAGAAGCTTGCACAGGATAGTGTAGCATAGAGAGCTGCATCAAACGAGTCTCAGGACTGATGACAACAACAACAACAATTGTACTTTCAATTGTACCAAAAGCAGCTGATATGGTACTGCAGCCATGTAGTAATGGTAAAAATTCACCTACATGGTTTGTTAATTGGGAACTGTTCTCTCGTTTTTTTCTAAGATGTTCAATAAGTTTTCTTGCAATCAGACAACTTAATGCTGTAAGTAAATTTCCACTAGGTTCTTTAATACTGTTCTTTCTTTTGTGCATCAGGGAGAATTATAGCACTATTTTATTATTCATTATTATTTTAATTTCCATTCCTTTAGATTTTCTTTTATCACTCAGCAGCGAAATATATTCAATTGTAAAAATATTCATTAATTTAAACTAAAAAGTATAAAATTTTTATTAAATTTATATAATGACATTTTACTGAAGGACATTATTGAATATCATTCAGATTTTCCATGTTTTGATTATAAAATTTCTAAGAACATTTCACTGAATATGGTTAAAATATTTTAAATTTTATATAAACAATACCAAAAAATTCTATTTGATATAATTTAAAAATTTATAATCACCAAACATTATCATTGTGGCAAACTCTATGCATTATTCTTCTAACTGCTGTTGGTGCTAATTTTTCGCAAAATGAATCATCTTCAACATACATTCTTCCGTTTGCAATTAATTGAAATTTTTCTCTTGCTTCATGTATTTCTTATAAATCATCACCTAACAGATTAGTTTCTCTTGCGGCACTATCTTTTTTCTGCGTAACCAGGGAGATGCATTTCAAACAGTCAGTTATTAGATAAAATATCAACTATCCTCTTCCATATTTTTCTGATTTCCAAACTCTGTGAGGTAAATTATTCAAAAATGTAACTAAATACATTGGTGCTTTTGAATTACTAATGATAAAACCATTAAATTTATTTTTTGATATTTTGTTATTTCTGACATTTTTATTATAATGATTTTTATTTTCAGGTAATTCTGTTTAATGAGTTACTGCTAATCTATTAATTAAGTGACTGATATAATTCACCCAATTATATTCGATTGGTGTTTCTGAAAGTTCTTTAATAAAGCCCTGTGCTATTTTAGTTCTAAACTTGAATCTGAACCTAAATATAATGTTAATATTTTTTGAAAAATAAAGATTGACGATTTCCTTTATCAGATATTTATATTTAATAGTATTTCTTGACATTTTAATTGCATTATTTCTGGGATATAAAGCACCTGAATGATAAATTATATCTGCACAGTCTGATAGATTAACTCATCAAATTTTTTTATTGTTTCATTTATAGCAATCTGTTCTTTTAGTAAAACGACTTATTAATTGATTTGAATCTTCATATGTTTTGTCATAAATGGTTAAATTATCACACTCAAATTTTACTGGTAATTTACCAACAATTATAAAGGAACTGATGGGTCTTAATACATTCGTCCAGTTAGATTTATTTTTTTAATATTTGGTGACTGTTTATCAGCATTTAACTTCATTTATTACCTCTTCGTCCCGTTCACTCAATAAATATTGTAATTTTGATTCACTTAAAGTATAATCACTGTTTTATTGTTTGTAAATCATTGTTTGTGTATCATTACAGTCTTCTAAATAGTGTTGTTGCTGATTATAAGGAATAATTTGTTTTTCAACTTCTCCATTTTCTTGATTTGCATTTAACACATTATCAGAATTTATTGGTTATATCAACGTAGGGTTTTCTTCTTTTCATTTTTTCATTTCAGTTCTAGGTTTGTTTCAGATTATTAAATCCTTATATTAATTGTTCTTTTTTTTCAGTTTAGATTCGCTTTTTTACCAGTCTCTGGTTCATATTTTTGAAATAATCAATAAGGATGTAAAACATATATCACTTATGTTTAAACATTTATGTTTAATGATAATGTTGTTAAAATTTTGTAATATGGTATGTGTTGTATAGGTTCATAAAAAACTTTGTTTAACAGTAATGTTTCCTTTTGTTTATGTTTTTTAAGTATGTCTAATGTTTAGGATGCTAAAAATCTATATTTTATTTGTTTTCACTTTCTTGCTAAAATCTTTTATTCTATATGTGCATTTTACATCATTAGGTTTTCTAATTATATCTGTTGCAATAAATTCAAATTTATCATTATACCAACATCTAGTGCATATTTCCTAAAAATCAAATTTTAAATCCCCACTGCCAACTTCATGATATTTGTGATTCTTATCAGCTTCTCTAACAAATTGTTTTGGTATATTTGAACATGTTTGTGACAGTAAAATCTCTCTATTCCTTTATCTCTTCAGGAGTAAAACATTCTTTAACAATATAATGATATTCAAGAATTAAATCATCGTATAAACATCTTAGTTACATCATTCAGGTAATGGTAAAATTTCATTAATATTTTCAATAAAAGTCGCAATTTTTGACGTTTCTGCAACGTATTTAACTAGGAAAATTACTTTAAGAACAATAAATATTATTATGATGGAGCAACTATAAGTTTGTAAACTTTTATTCATACAAAAAAACTAAGTATTCCCTTCAAAGGAAGATTTTAAATAAACTCATCATTGAGAGTGATGCTAAAATATTGAATGATATAAAAGATAGTACTGGAAACATACTAGGCTTTAGTGATGAGATTACTGAAGCTAATCAAAATAATGTTGCATGTAATTTATATAAAATTATACTTTTTGAATTAATAAAAATGAACTTTAATTTAGCTTGTAGCATTTTTGTAGAAAAATGATAACTTTTTTAATCAAGAAACTAGTGTTATTACTTCTTTTAAACCAAATTTAGAATAGGTGTTCCCTTCAATTTATTGCTAAAACCTTTTATTTACTCTATTTGCGAGAAAATAACTCAAGATTCATTACTGATGAATATGATAATTAATGGATATAATTTTATTTATATTGATGTTGGAAATAATAAACCAAAAACATAAAGGAATGAAAAAATACAAATTTCCGTTTTTGAATTTTTATACTACAGAATTCGTTTAAAGCTGTAATAAAATCTTAATTCCTTAAAGTCTAATAATTCTGTTTCTCAGTAATTAGTTCTAACAAATATGTTTTTTCAATTTGTAAATGAATCTTTACTTTAAAAAGATGATAATTTCTTTCTTAGAAATGAGTGTGCAGAAACGGGACCCTAATTTATTTAAAAAATTGTGATATGGAATTAAATTTTCAAGTAATGTTACTGTCTGTGAATATATAAATATCAATCATGTAAAAAACCTGTTTAGAACTATATAATGAATTTAAAGGTGTTTGCCAAAAAGATATAATAAACCAATTGATGAATACATGTTTCAGTTTCTTGAAGAAAGGATTGTTAAACTAAAATTTAAGGGAATTAAGAATAATAAGTTTTATGATTTAGAATTCACTAATTACTCAGAGAGGTAACGCTGGAATTCTTTCCAAATGTGATTTTTAATAATAATCAGAATCTTGTTTTCCACATACATAAAGAATTTGATTTTTAATATTTTTATGATATTGATTTAAACAAGGCATACACAATGTTTTGTAACCACCTTTTGTATATTCCTGTGAAGTAAAATTGTCAATTGATTTTTCAGCCTTACAATTTTTATAAATCTTATATTTAACTGTTACCATTTATATATAAATAAATTATTTGAAGAAATAAAAAATGAAGAATATGTTCATATTTTTAAACTTAAATTTCAGAATCTAAATTTTTTCATGTTTCACATTTTTAAAAATTTATGACTGGTGACTACTTTGAAGGACAGTAATAGGTGCAAACATGTAACTCTTTTGTATTGGTTGTGAATAAATAGTTGCCACAATTTAAGTTCCAACCTGCATATTAGTATCAAATCATTAAAGCAAATTAACATAAAACATTAACAGGTTCATAATCAGACATTCTGTCCGCATGGCTCCTTCGTTTTCCAGTATAACTAACATACAGTGACTATCTCAAAGTGTTACCAGAGAGTTACTAACACACATCGACTATCTCAAAGTGTTACCAGAGAGTTAGGAAGTGTGCAAGCAGTAGAATTAATGCAATTTGCGGTGCAAACTGGCCAAACGGGCCCACAACAATGGGGCGCCTTTGAAATAAGTGATTGGTTTAGTTAGGTCCCTCTCTGGACATTACTGAAGTGTGATGAAGGATTTAGTTTGTATGACTCCACACATTGCAAATTTAAGTGTACTTCTGATACAGAGGTGACTGAGTACACATATTTCTAAGCATTTGCCAGTTGTCTGCAGAGTAAGTGCTGGGCACCACATACCTTGCAGCTAGCATCAATAATTTGATCCTTTCCTGAAACGATCATACATATATTCAAACAATAATGAAAGATAAACTGTGGTGACAGCAGCGACATGCATATTCTGGATGGAAAATGTGAAAAGGCCGCTTGAGTTTGAGGGTTTTCATTGACTAAGCAAAGAACAATTTACTCTGAAGGAGTTTATTCACATAAATCACACATAAAACAACAATAAACTACAATTCTCCCGTAGTTTGAATAAAATGTGACTCCATTGTGCTTTATGGGCGATATGGCTGAGGTACACATTCACTGGGTCAGGGAAAACCATAGACTAGTCCTCCGCTTCTATAAGTGCTTCACGTATCTTTCGCACGCTCCAGCTTGACTGCGTCTGTCTTGTTATGTTACATAATAATATATGCTGCTCATAATATATGACGCCAAATGTCTCACGTTGGAAGCTCCACATCTCACCTCGACATAACGCAATGGAATGCTCAAGTCTTCCCCGATCAGATCACAAGATTGCGTCGTCCCCCTCTCTCTTCCCTTGGCTTCCAATAAAGGCGATCTGTCGGAATTCATCTTCCAGTTGGCGAAGACAGTTTTTTTATGTGGAAAGGGAGGGATTCCGTATTTGTTAATGCTTTTCAACATCGCCAGCGACTGATTGTCGTTTCCATCATCTGTCTGTGTCGGAATTCGGTGGTGGTTCTCATTACTTTCACGCCGTTTCCCGTCAGCACAAAGAAATTTCCGACAGCAGCTAATGGTCTGAAGCGAGACGTCATACGTAAGTGCTCTTCGGAGAACGTGTTCTTGGTGAGCCCGCCGCCACTGGCGCGGCATGTTGTTACGACAAACTCGGGGCTGTTCCGATCCCATGCAGGCAATTCATGACTAATTCCAATTCAGTCTCGACTTCTCCATCGCGTCTTTCCTAAATTATAAAGAAACTGATATCAAAAACTCCTCTCAAAAATCTATTAATAAACAATTGGTGTTGCTGTTTACACAGAACGCTCGACGCAGTTAATCGTGGTTTTCTAAAGAGTAAAGTCATTAACTGGTTCGTGCATTACAGTTCGACAAGCGTTTGCTGACTAATAGGCGGCAAGAAAACTCTTTATAGAGCAAGAATACTTCCAATCATCGTAGAAATCCGCAAGTACAGATACTCGTGCAAATATATGCATACAAAAAAGAAAAAGTTTTTACTATGTGTTCTGAACGAACCCATACATCCATACGCATTATAAAAATGGATGTATGTATCTTTCACATCTCCTCCAGTGAACCGATTTCAACGAAACTTATTACACAATCACTTACGGTTTGGAAAGAATCGCTGCGGAGTAAAAACCATCTACCAATCAAAGTGGTGGCGTGGAGTGAAAAAGAATTGTAGCCCACAGAGTTCGAATACCTACACTTGATTATTCCCGTATTTGAGAGTGAGAGCACTTATGGACTTGCAACCAACTTTACACATAATTACAAATCATTACGAAAATTTTTTCTCACTGGTCACCCCCGCAAAATGATGAACGGGAAAGAATGTATCGCTTATTACATTTTTGTTGTTCACACAGTAAAAGTTCCCCATCAGGAAGACGTTATAATTTATTACTTCTTTACTAATGATTGTATTCATGATACATCTTACAGATATTATTCACATATACCACTGAGTATAGCTGCAAATTATACCACTATACTATGTATAGCTCAGTAGCTACACAACAAGTCAAAAGTTACCCATCGTAAAAGCTATCTACTTTATTTCAACGTACGAACACATCGCGCAAAGTAAATAGGTCAAAAAAAATAAATATTTTCTCTCTCTCTTTCTCTCTCTCTCTCTCTCTCCCTCTCTCTCTCTCTCTCTCTCTCTCTCTCTCTCTCTCTCTCTCTATATATATATATATATATATATATATATATATATATATATATGATTAAGTAAAATACAATATGATTTAGATTTCAGCTTCTGCAAAGTAGCCACCCTTTGCCCTCAGGACAACTGCAATAAGTCTTGTCATTCTGGAGATAAGATTTTGTACTGTTTTTGAAGATATTCCTGTCCAGCATGTCTGTAAATTATTCTATAGATCTTAAACATTACATGACCTCAGTTTATTGACCTCCCAGTTAATTCTGTACCAAAAGAGTTGAATGGGATTTAAGTCAGGTGACTAACTTGGTCAAATTATATTCTTCAGTCCCACACATTTCTCATTCCTACAGACATACCCTCATCACAATTTAGAAGTATGTTTAGGATCATTATCCTGCTGCAGAAGAAACCCACGACTAGTAAGTCTCTTTCCAAATGGATCTCTCACATAAACCCTTCTTTGATGTTCCATTTATTCTCTCTACATCACCGACTTTATCACCCGCAAATCATCCCCACAACTTCACAATACTTCACTGTTGACGTCACCCTCACTGAGTATTCATACATTTTCAACATCGGCGAATAAACACTCGAAGGTGGCTTGCATATACTTCAGACTAAGATTCGTCCGTGAATAACACCTTGGACCATTGCTGCACGCTCCAGTGTTTATGTTGTTGTGCCCATTACAATCGTTTCACCTTATTTTGTGCGCATAATGGTGGTTTTTTGGACGCTATGCGCCCCTTTAAGCCTTGTGCATGGAGAAGGCGTTGCACTTTTGAGACAGAAGTTTGAGCTACCCACATACTATTTACTTCCTCGCGAATTTCAGGTGCAGTATGATTTCAGTGGCATCTACTCTGTACATATATGAACTGATCTTCCCCGTATTATGTTACTCGGGATCTTCCAGATTGCGAAACACTTACATTGAGACCAGTTTTCTTCAACTGCTGCAACATATAAAACACTGTAGATTGTGCTACGCCAATTTTTGTTGATGTTGACTTACGAGAATAACCTTCGTGATGAAGAGCTACAATTACAGCACGATTTTCAATTACAATCTCCCGCTTCTGTCCCGTTAAGAGATAACAGGGTATCAACCTGATTGGGTATACATACGCACTGATAGATGCACTCAGTGTACTGTAAACTAAAGCGAACTGATTGCTACACAGACAGCAAAAGGAATGAGACCTGTTCAAAAATAATTGTCTTAGGCAAATGCACGTATGTGTTGCAGTGATCAGCATCCCTTTATGCGAACAGCCAGTCAAATTCACAACTGAGGCATGTAGTCTATACATTTTAATACTTGTTTCATTATCAAAATGGGGATGCGATGGAATATTCAAAACGAAATACCTGTTTTATCCAAAAATCCATAGTTGTGGTAGTTGATAGAAAACTTTTGATCAGTACTGTACGAAGTCATAAACACTGAGATGCCGGAAAAACTGCCGCGTCGTATTACTACTCCGGTACTAATTCTATTCGCAACACATACAGCAGACAGTATCCACTCATGCTGCTGAATGAACCTACAAAATTATATCAGTCTGTGACACTTAGTTCAAGAGATATGTCGTCATAAACATTGAGGTGCATGAAAACGAAATTGCAGTGCGAAATTCATCAGGGAAGCAGGTGAACTATATGTACAAATATGTGTGATATACGTAAAATGTATGTGAAACACATGTAACATCCGCATATGTGGCCAAAGCTGTGGGAAAAAAGCACCACCTAAATCCATGGATCGATTTCAGCCAAACTTGCTACACATACTCCTTACTGTCTGGAAAGGAATATTATGAGGGTATGAATCAGCAACCTCCTATTGGTGAGGGAGTGATAATGTGAAGAGAGAAGAGGGTAGGAAGACATGGACAGACAGTGGCGAGGATTAGATGGTCACAGGTAGGGGGGAGGAGGAAATGGACAGTGGGAGGGAGAGGGGCAAATGGCCAGAAAGAGAACAGGAGGAACTGGACAGAGAGAGGGGAGGGGACGAGATTGGCAGATAAAAGAAAATGTAAGAGGTGGGAAGACAGAGGAAAGAGGAGAATATGGACACAGTGAGGGGAAGAAAGAGAGGGGCAGACAAGGACACGTAAGGTGATTTACAGAGAGAAGAGGAGGATGTGATGGACAACTAGAAGGGGGGGAGACAGACAGAGAGAGAGAGGGAGGGAACGATGGACTTAGAGGGGGGTGAGGGAGGAGAGGGACAGAAGGGAAAGGAGTAGATTGTCAGAGAGGGCAGGAGCAGAGAGACAGAGAAAGGAAAGAGGAGTATTTGGGCTGCGAGAGGAGGAGGAGGGGGAGGAGGAGGAGGGGGAGGAGGAGGAGGAGGAGATGGAATGAGAGAAGATAAGGAGGAGGTGGATGGACAAATAGAGGAGAAAAGAGAAGATGGACTTAGGGGCGTTGACGAGGAGGTAGTGGGAAGGAAGAGGTTGAAGAGGTTGACTCACAGGGGTTTTCCCATCTCAGCGCTTTCTCGCCACTGGGATGGAAACTAAACCTCGTTTCAGATCCATTTAAAGTGGGCAAGGATGTGACGTTGACAAACCTCTGAGAGATGTTTCAGCATTTGGTTTTGGATGCAGTCAGGCTCTGGGGCATATCAAGACAATGGCCTAGGGCACTGGAGAGTTCCCATTCACTCAATGGAATTTATATGGCTCCAGCTGGTGAGTACCAAAAGATAAGTGCATCCGCTTCTCCCGCTGTTTTATAAGCTGAAAGGTGGGGTCATAGTTCTCAGACACAGATACGTGAGTGTGATTCTCGGCTAAATGCTCGGCGACAGCGTCTGGATCAATCTAAATGGCACCATCTAAGGTAATATTTGGTACACCTTCAGGCGACTGGAAACTGTAGAGTCGTCTGATCTTTGCCCATATCTGTGATGGAGAGGTATGTGATCCAGTGGTGGAAATATATCATTGTGAGGGTTCTTGTTTTCGGCGTTTGATGAGGCAGCAGTCTTTGGCACAGAGCAATTTAAAGACAATGAGGTGCTCCAGTGAAGGATGCCGCTTATGGCAATGGAGAGTCTGCCCACAATCTCTAATGGCCGCAGAGATTTCTGGGATCCCCCAGGGTACCGTCTTCCAATGGGGGAATGCCAAGGAAGAGGGGATGGCTTGGTTGGCTGCCTAAAGAATGGCTCCCATCATATGCTGAGCAGCTGCATCAATACTGCCTTGCGATGGGTAGCTAATCATGACACAGAGGTGAACTCATCCCAGTCAGCATTACAGAGAACTCATCTGGGCAGCCATCCAGGGGAACTACGCTAAGGGAGGGAGAGGATGATCGGGAAGTGGTCACTACCACACACATCATTGTGGAATCTCCAGTGGATAGATGGTAAAAGATCAGCACTGAAAAAGGAGAGATCAGTGGTCAAATAAGTTCCCTGTGTTATATTGAAGCATGTGGGGGAACCAGAGTTCAAGAGGCAAAGATCGAGATGTGCCAGTAAAGTTTTGATATCTTTACCATGGTCAGTGATTATCGTTCCACACCACAAAGAGTTATGGACGTTAAAGTCGCCCAAGATTAGGAATGGTGGGGGAAGCTGAGAGAGTAATACAGATAGTACAGCCTGGGACATGACATCGTCAAGAGAGAGATAAACATAACAGATGGTAATATCCTGATGTGCCTGTACCCAAACAGCCACAGCCTACAATGGTGTATCAAGAGGCACAAGGTCACTGTATACAGAATCCAGCACATACGTACAAACTCCACCGAATACCCTCTTGTAGTCAGTATGACTCTTAAAATAACCTCTATATCGAATGTTTCCTGGATGGCAACACAGAAATCAGGGTATGTAGCTCTGTCAGGTTGTGGAATAATCCGTTACAATTTCAGTGGAAGATAAGACTGTCTAAATACTGTGGGAGCATGAAGCGATGAGGAGGGGTAAGTTATGACCCAGGGTCACGCACTGCCGCCAGTTGAGATGTCAGGGGATTCACTGACATAGGTTCTGTGGCACACTGCCTGGGAAGATCTGGTGCCTCAGGGGCCACTGGGATCTCCACCATTGGCACAAAAGGAGTACATGCAGAGTCCAGTGGTGTGGGAGCCACCAGTATTTACTTCATCTTAGAGGATTTTTTGTCCTTCTTCTCCATAAAAGAAAAGTACTGAGAAGCTTTCCCTGAGCTGGTTTCAGGGACAGAGGAAGAATGAGAAGTCTGATGGCCAGCGACCTGTGGTCCCTTCAGCCACTGGCTGTCGTCTGGCTGTGGATCAGCAGGAACCATCAAAAGAAGACTCCAAAGGGACCTCTTCCTAGCTAGAGAAGCTGGGGAAGGATGAGATGCTTCCAGTTGGGGGATGAGGCTGGTGTTCCTGGCAGTTGGGGAGCCGATGCTCCTGAAGTACGCGCAACAGAAGGGCAGAAGGGCCTCAAACGTCTCGGAGGGAGGGGGGGGGGGGGTAGGTATCAATGGGCAGCTATGAGAGCCCACTGAAAGAATCGCAGCATAGGAAAGCAACGTCGACAGATAAGACGACGACTTTGGAAGTGTAGTGGAAGATTGTGTTAGTTATCTGGAATTAAGATGTTCCTACTTTTGTCCGACCTCTGTCCAGAGTCTCATACACTTTCATTTTTTTCTCACGCTTAAACACGTGGCATTCTGGTCTGCAGGGCTGCAGTTTACACAGATGGGGGAAGAGCACAAGGAGCGTTCGCGTGCAGCAGACGTCCACATTCCCTGCAAAGTGGCAGCAGGGCAACGGGAAGACATATATCTGAACCTCATACAAAGGAGGAGGAACATAGGGTTTCACGTCACATCAGAAGACCATCACTTTGACCTTCTTAAGCAACTTATCACCCTTAAAAGCCAAGATGAAGGCCCCAGTGGCAACTCTGTTTTCCTTGGACCCCTAGGGGCACAACGAATGAAGTGTACACCCCGTCGCTCTAAGTTGTCCTACAGCTTATCGTCAGATTGCAGAACAAGTCCACCGTGGAAGATGACGCCCTTGAGCATACTGAGACAGTCATGGGGATGTCACCCAAGTTCTCACAAGAGAGCAGCACCTGTGCCTGGGCAGGAGATGACGTTTTAATGAGGAGGCAACTGCTCTTCATCTTCGAGATGGCTGCAGCTTCCCTTTATTTATCTTAATGTTTGCGACAAAAAATAAAGGTTTTGTGTCTAAAAAGGTATCCCCATCGCCCTGGGACAGTTCAGGTATTGGGGGGAAGGATTTTGCTCCTTGTCGTTTACTCCTGCATTCCTCCCACGACGTGGCAAGGGAAGGGAACGCGTTGGGATCATACTTTTTTGCATCATACGAGGCCTTTCCCTTTGAAGAGACTGCTGGGGCCGTGTGACCACCAGTGGGAGAAAGCTTAAGACACTTTTTGTGCGAATTATCCGCCATGGTAGCACCCACTCCGAATGAGGTCTCTACCTGTGGGTGCCACCCAACCACAGCAACGGTTACATCTACATATACTTCTACATCTATACTCTGCAATATTAGGGTTTCTTCCTGTTCCATTCACGTATGGAGCACAGGAAGAATTATTTTCTCAATGCCTCTGTGCATACAGTAATTATTCTAATCTTATTCCCATGCTCTGTATGTGAGCATGTGAGCGATATGTAGGGAACTGTAGTATATTCCTAGAGTCACCACTTAAATCCGGTTCTTAAAACTTTGTTAATAGACTTTCTTGCGATAGTTTACGTCTGTCTTCAAGAGTCTACCAGTTCAGTCCTTTAAATATTTCTGCGACACACGGATTAAACAAACCTGTGACCATTCACGCTGTCCTTCTCTGTATATGTTCAATATCCCCTCCTAGTCCTATTTGGTACAGGTTCCACACACTTGAGTAGTATTCTCGGATGGGTCACGACTGATTTGTAAGCAGTCTCCTTTACAGACTCATTGCACTTCCCCAGTATTCTACAAACCAACCATAGTCCGCCGCCTGCTTTACCCATGACTGAGGCTATGTGATCATTCCATTTCATATATCTGCACAGTGTTACACCCAGGTATTTGTATGAGTTGGTCGATTCCAACAGTGACTCACTGATATTATAGTAATAGGATACTACGTTTTTTCGTTTTGTGAAGTGCACAATTTCACGTTTTTGTACATTTAAAGCAAGTTACCAATCTTGCACCACTTTGAACTCTTATTAAGGTCTGACTGAGTGTTTATGCAGCTTGTTTCAGATAGTACTTTCTTATAGATATCTGCATCATCTGCAAAAAGCCTGATGTTACTATCAATATTGTATGCGAGGTCATTAATATACAACATGAACAGCAAGGATCGCAACACACTTCCATGGGGTACATCCAAAGTTACTTCTACATCTGACAGTGACTCTACATTCAAGATAACATGCTGCATTCTCCCTAGCAAAATGTCCTAAATGTAATCATAAATTTCCCTTAATATCCCATGTGACCGAACTTTTGACAATAAGCGTTGATGTAGTACTGAGTGAAATACTTTTCGGAAATCAAGAAATACTGCATTTACCTGACTGCCTTGATCGAAAGCTTTTAGTATTTCATATGAGAAAATTTCAATTTGGGTTTCACATGATCGATGTTTTCGGCATCCGCGCTCGATGGCATTGAGGAGGTCATGCTGTTCAAGGTGTCCCATTATTTCAGTGATCTGTTGCCGGGGGACCCATGCTCCAGTCACGACGGGCACATACTCCATGGCATACAGGGGGAGTGTGCAGCATAGGCACCAAAAGTGTAATCTCTGCATGGTCAGGTGGCTACCAACGTGCAGGTACTTGACGATGCCCCCACAATTGGATGGCTACTATTCTGGGTTTTGGGAGTACTACGACAAAAGGAAGGAAGGGTGCCAGGGTGGAAGGGTATAAAGGCGGGGCGTACACCACAGTGGGTGATCTTCCCTGCATGACACACAGTTATGTAAAATTTGGAAAAGCTGGCAGGTCAAACCCAATAATACCGACCACATAATCGTTAATGGAAGATGAAGATAGCGCTGGGAGTGAAACTAAAAATTAAACCCAAAATCGGGAATCAAGTGCAAGCATGGTCTGCACCAAAAGAACCATCGGACGGAAAGTCAGAGGAGGTCAGAGATAGTCCAAGTGTAGGTTTTCATCTCAGGAAGAGAAAGCAATGCTTCAAAGGCTGGGGCCCCGTGGTAGCCAAGCACGTGCTTACAAAAGAGTGGTGAGCCCCCTGGGGAGGAAGGAGGTGATATTCTGATAGAAGATTGGAATAATTCGTAGCGGCACCACCGTTTACGATAGGGAAAGTTAGTGTTGTGCGATATTCGGAGCATGAGTTACAGCCAGGTGCAGGTCGGATTGCAGTAAGTTATGCATACCAGCAGTTGCGAAGGCAAATAGAGGCCACAGGGGGGTAGAACTTCTGGAGAGGGCGCACACAGCAGTTTCCATGGTGCAAGTCACAGTCAGAATGGGGCCACTGGCCAACCTAAGTGTTATGCGTATATGACGTGAAGCAGTGCATTATCAAAACAGAGGTATGCAGCCAAGTATAAATAGGTGTTGTTTTCTAATGAGAGGCATTCAAGTGAGGCAGCTCTCCTGGACGGTGAGGCGAGTCACACCGCCGGGCTACACGCAACAACAGATGGGGCGACAGTATCCTAGTCCACAGCGGGTCATAGGTTCGACCCTCTGAGGCCGACGCGAGGTCTGCAGCCAGCCAGAGAGTGCCACTCTTCGGCTCGCTGTGGTGGGCAGTGAGCAAAGAAGCAGCAGTGGGGCCGGCCTACAGATCCCGACAGAGCAGAGCGGAAACAACGAGGGCGCTGGCCACTGAGTCAGCTGCTGGCGCAACCATCCTGATGTAAGCGGAACGCTGCAGCTGGCATACAAGGCCGGCACAACATAGCGTTGCATTGCACAGTTGGCGTGCTTCCGCTGGGGTGATTCCTCAGCATTGTGGGGCCTGTGATGCAGACTGAGGTGAACCGAGCACTGTAGTGGAAGCAAATAAATCATTTGGAAACTTCTTGCCGAGTTTTAATATGGCACCTCCTGGCGCCCACCCACTACATTTGGTGTCTTCAAGCCACATTTGGCGTCTGATTCCACAACATTTGGTGTCAGAATAGCGGATGTCGTCTGTCCAGTATGACGTTCAATCCCACCACCTGCAGTACAGTCACAAGATGTGGTGAGTGCTGACAAAATTGTTCTTTTTGAGTGTTGGAGGTTTTCTATATTTTTTGTATTTTCGAGTATGGCTCCTGGCAAGCCACATTGTAGATGTTTTGCGTCAGCATAGTATTTTTTTGTTCCCAGAGTAAGTGTTAGTGTATTTGGGGCAGTAAGATTTATTTTATTTTATTTTCTTTCGTGGCATTTGATTACTTTTGTATTGGTTTATCGTGATGCTGAGTATGACGATATGGAGCTGTAGGAAGTCAGATTATTCTTGTACTTAATCCCAAAACAAAATGACTAACTGGGAACAAAAGCAACACAATGGCAGAATCAAGGAAGCAAGGTGTGTCGGAACCAGAAGCGGTGCGGATTTTGATGGAAAAGATAGCACAATTGACAGTGGACAATACACAGTTGAGAAATGAATTAACATCTAGACGTGAGCGGGAAACTACATCTGGTCGGTCTTTGTTTCCTAGGGTGCAGGTGATTGATCCAGCTGCCGTGAGTCTGATTATTCCGTTTTATGGCAAGGAATCTGAGGGTGTGTGTTCGTTTGTGGAGGACTTGGAGACTGCAAGGGTGATGAATCATTGGTCTCATGAATAGTTGTTACATATAGCCAAGATTAGATTAACGGGTGAAGCGACAACATATGTAAGGTGTTCTGAGGCCTTAAGGAAGGCAGGACAGTTTAAGCAGTTAAAGGAAGGGCTTTTGCAAAGGTACAAGAAACAGAATAGCGCTCGGTACTTTAGGGAGAGGTTAAGTACAATGACAAAGAGACAGGGGGAGACGGTGGAGAAATTTGTGGACAGGATAAGGGAAATTAATGAGTACACTTGCGAGTTGGGTCAGAGTGATGAAGCGAATAGTGTTCTGTTGCAGGAGGCCAAGCAAAGAGCACTTGATGTATTTGTGAGAGGGTTACCGGTGCATATGTCACGGAAAGTGCGTAAAGGAACTCCGAAGGATTTGTATTCGGCCATTCAGCCGACAATTCAATGTGAGGAAATAGACGTGGCAACAGGGGTACGCGAGAGGCAAACAATATTTACAATGGGTATAAAATGTTATAAGTGTGGTCGTACAGGACATGTGCAGAGGCAATGTGCGCAGTCACCAAGGGATAGATGAAGGGATGGAAATCAGCAGCGTGGAGGATGGAGAAGTGGTGATAGGAGAGGTGGACAATCGTTAATCCGTAGAGGGGGCCCAAGGCCCACCTAAGGGAGCTACCGTTTAATTTCAGTGCTACGAATACGTATGCAGAGATGGAATGTTCAGTGGCAGGATCCGTAGGAACTAAAAAGTTTAAGATTTTGTTGGACACGGGGGTGCAAGTGTCAAGGGCTACTAAGAATATAATGGGACGAAGGAAGTTAGACCCACCCCATTATAGGTTGCGTGGAGTGGTGGAGTGGGGGATAAGGAAATCATGCCTTTGGGGTCGGTGACAGTTGACTTTCGCATAGGGAAAGTCCGCTTTAATGCATGCATGGAGGTGGTACCATGGGCAATGAGGATGCACGAAGTAGGAAGGTGGCAAAAGTGGAAGTCATAGGTTATGACCTAGCGGTATGGCAAGAATTACAGGACGCGGACAACGATTGTAAATTATATCAGACACAGCCACAGTTTAATGTGTACAACGGTCTTCTGTGCAGGGAAACGAAGTTAGGACCAAGGGCAGTAGTGCCAGCGAAGTTGAGGGATAAGGTTTTAAAGGAAGCACATGATCAGATGTTATCCGGTCATGGAGGGTGTAGAGCGACGAATAGGAGAGTGGCGGAGAGGTATTGGTGGAGAGGTAGGAAAGGAGATGTGGATCAGTATGTCAAGAATTGTATACCACGTGCGCAGAGAGCAGATTTGAGTCGGAAACAGATACCGCTGCAACGATTACCGGAAGCGACATTTTCTTTTCTGGGGATTGATGTCTTAGGACATTTTAGGCGAAAACCATCGAGGAAGAGATTCGTTCTGACAATAATAGACCATTTGTCAAGGTATGTGGAGATGGTGGCTATGCCAAATCAACAGGCAGCAATGGTTGCGCAAGCGTTAGTGAACAACTGGATTTTGAAGTTTGGTGTGCCACAGACAATAATTATTGACCAAGGGACCAACTTCATGTCGGATGTAATGAAGGAGCTGTGTAAATTGTTGAACGTAAAGAAGTTGAGGACGAGCGCTTGCATCCACATGCCAACGGAAGGACAGAACGGGTACACAGAACAATCGGGAAGATGCTGAGTTTTTATGTGGATTCTCATCACCAACAGTGAGACGAGTATTTGAGGCATACTGTATGCGCATACAATGGAAAAGTCCATACAAATACCGCTTTGTCTCCATATGAGATAGTATACGGGCGAAAAATGCCATCACCGTTTGATTTAGTAAAGCTACAGAAAGGAAGGACTGGTGAATCTGTACGTCGGTTCGAGAGAACAATTTGGGATGTTTCAAAACGGGTACAAAAGGCGAAAACAAAGGCTTTGGAAAGGCAGGAGATGCAGTAAAGCGGAAAGGAAGTTTACCACAATATGAAGTGTGGCTATAGGTAATGGTATCCAGCCCCTACTAGCAAAAAGGGAAAAAGAAGAAGGTCCTCATGAAGTATCAAGGGCCATACCAAGTCGTGGAAACCACATCTCCCGCTAATGTTAAGCTTCAGCTGCCAACTAGAACGACGACAGTACACATTGGATGGTTGCGGCCATTTCAGGGTTGTCAGGATGTGATTCCAGGCGTGTCACACGAAGGAAAGAGGAAGAAAGAGAGAGTGAAGAGAGGTGCTAAGCACAGAGAAAACCAGGAAGATAGAGTACAGCATGAGATACCGTATGCTTTGCGATCCAGAAAGTAGTAGAGTATTTGTAGTTTTTTGTTTTTGTTTTTTTGTTTTCGTGTCATATATCATTGAGTTTGCGTAGAGTAATTAGGCATTGTATTTTATATGTGTTTTCGAGTATTGTGGGCCTGCTAGGGACAACAGTCTTTTTTTAAAAGAGGGAGGAAGGGTGATGGTGATCCCTGTCCTCAGGTCACCGAAAAGGGAAGTGTAGCGTCTGACGTATGTGGAGTGTTGTTGGAGGAGAAATCGAACGCATTTATGGAGAAATAAATACGTCGGAGTAAATTTTGCGGCAAAGCCGTAATAAATACGTGTTGAACGATGTCAGAGTCGTACGATTTCTTGTTTAAATATTTAGTTATCGACAGTACTGGGTCGGGAAGTCGTGTTTATTGCACCAGTTCATATAACGTAAATTTAAGGGTGAAAATAGTCACACAATCTGTGTTGGGTTTGGATCAAATATTGTGAACGTTTGAGGAAAATCTGTGAAGCTACAAATATGGGGCACGTGCACAGTGCAGTTATTTTTAGCCAGTAAGGAAGGGAACAGACTGTCCAAGGGACATCGTGGAGGCAAAATTGAGCTTTAACGGGTTGGGATGCATTGGATCTTCTCCACCTACGAGAATTTGGTAGTAGTATCAAGGAGTGTTTACGGAAGCGAAACGTGTAGAGCTCGAAGGGAGCGGAATTCTAATCAATGGAACTAAGTGTAACATAATAGGACCAACCTTCCAACTGCCAGCGTCAATTTCAGGAGTCACGCAATTGAACGTTATGCAGCCAAAGCTGTACTGGCCAGAAACCACTCTAGAGTTTTCGCCAAGGCAGGATCTGACCTTGTTAAATCAAACTCTAGAGCCAGGTCTGTTGAGATCCGTAAACCAGTTCATTTTAGAGCAAGAGGGGCACATATCAGCCGAACAGCTTGTTCAACATGTCGCTCAGTACAGGGAAAGGCAACGGAAAGTATCGATCATTTTGAGCACCTCTGTACCAAGTGTCATCGCAGCTTTAACTTTGTTATGCGTTGCTTTCTTTCTGATCAGGCGGGGAGACAATTCCCAAAGGGAGCTGAGGGTAGTCCAAGTCCCAGTGGATTGGATAACGAGGGCGTGAGACGAGTAGGTAAGGGGTTGATCAAGCAGTGGTCGTCCAGCAAGGAATTTTTACGTTTGGCTTCATGTCGTGGTTTTAAAGAGCACTAGACCACATTTAAGTTTTCTAGTATTAAGGAAATATGCGATAGGTGCAAGGCAGCTCTCCTGGACGGCGAGGCGAGTCACACCGCTGGGCTACACACAGCAACAGATGGGGCGACAGCGCCCCAGTCCACGGAGGGTCGTTGGTTCGACCCTCTGAGGCCGACGCGGAGTCCGCAACCAGCCAGGGGGGGCCACTCTTTGGCGCGCTACCGCGGGCAGACGACTCGGTTCCCGACACACGTCGAAGACTTCTGAGGCGAGGGCCGCAGATTCGGACTCCGGATCGCGGGCGGTCGTTGCCGCAGCGTTTTCAGCTACGCCAGCGAGCGAAGAAGCCGCAGCGTTGCCGGCCTACGGCTCCTGGCGGAGCAGCACGGAAACAATGAGGTCGGTGGTTGCTGAGTCGGCTGCTGGCGCAGCTATCCTGACGTAATCAGAACTCTGCAGCTGGCGTACAAGGCCGGCACGAAACAGCGTTGCGTTGCACAGGCCGCTGTGACGCAGACAGAGGTGAACAGAGCACTGTAGTGGAAGCAAATAAATCATTCAGAAAGTTCTCACCGAGTTTTAATACAGCACCTCCTGGCATGCACCCACTACATTTGGTGTCTTAACGCCACATTTAGCGTCTGATACCACAACAAAATGTATACCAAGGCAACTCTGGGTACTCAACGTGTCATGAGACGAAGTCAGAGTTACCAGCTGCGGCAGTTACTTCCGCTGATCGTAATCAGAGTCCCACATGTCTCAAATGTCACGGATTGTAAGAAAATTTTGGTTTGAGTTGACGAGTCTCTCGTTTCTCATGGGGTGCATTTTATGATTTATGTAATTCCGTAGTATTCGTATCTAGGTCGAATTCCATATGGCTCAGAGTTTCCTGGTGGTCTCTCGTAATAACAGTTCTGTGCAGTCATACGATGGTATCGCCAAGTGGTCCGAGGTCCCACGAGAAATTTACGTTATATGCATGGAAATCATTCGGTACGAAATTTATTTCATTGCATATTTTTGAGCATAGTAGTTACTAGTATGCTCTGATTGGCAACAGTGCGTCTTTATATTCAACTTTTATGTGCATGTCTGAAACAACAGAGATTGAGAGATTGTTGACGACTCACAGCTGTATAAAATACTTCGAAAGTAATTCGCTGACAGCGTGGCTGTCAGCGCACGTATCTCAAAGTGATCCAAACCTTCATATGTCACACTGTCTGCATCCTTATATTGTGATGAATTTCGTGGATTATGGTACAAGGATGTAGACAATATGACAGACAAAGGTTTAGGTCGGTGTGGAGAGCGCGCAACTGTGGCCAAAGTGGTTAAGACAGTTGCTCGCGATAAGAGGGAAATACGGGTTCGAGTCACGGTCCGGCACAAATTTTCATGTCTCACTGTAGGGTAGTAAGTGTGTACGTAATATAGCTGTTGTCAAGCAATTGGCAGTCAGCGAACTGATTTAGAAGTATATAACTTTCGTTGCTCAGTACCCTACACGGTGGCATTTTCTCTGTAAACCACCAATACACTTCTGAGGCCAGTCTTATGTATTTAGTATCAACTAGAAACGTTTCTTAGGAACGTGGCTTATTGCTTCCTTTTATCAAGTCCATTAAATTTACAACTACGCGAGGCTTAAAATATTTGTGTGCCTCTTGGTCACCGTTAGTATTAAATCTGGCACGTTGTGTAACCGAGAATGTACGTCTAAAAGATTACGTGTCTACGTAAACAAAAAGATTGTGTCAGTATTTATTAACCATGTGAGCCATGCCGGTATAAGTTATCCCAAAAGATGTATTGAGGTGATGGTTAAATATTGCGTCAGATTATTTTAAGCATGAAATACCTGACTGAAATAAATCCCCAGCTACAACACTTTTGTTTTTATTTTACTCGCTTCTATAGCAAAAGTCGCTCTGCGGTCGCACTCGACGCAGAGGCAATTTCACCTCCATTACTTCCCCGGCAGGGGGAGGAGGGATGATGGCAAACATTTCCTGACCACGAGATATGCACCAATGCCCTGGATTAAATACCAAACCTCTCATGTAGTGAGAGCATGTGACACTGTTTATTGTTTTTCATTCGCCGGATCGGGAGCTGCGGTAAGCCTGTTCTATCAAAAGATTAGGGAATTAAAGCCAAAGTAGACGAATTGGTAGTAGATCTTGACACTGCCATTAATTGTGTCTCACAGCCTCATTTACGTAATAAACAAATATTGAGGCATTCTTTGGAGGGGTGTATCCTTTTCTGATTTCTAGGCAAGGAGTTCGTTGCAAAAAGGAGAACTGGACGTTTTTGACAAGTGCAATGTCTCCTTGAAAGGAGCGGACATATCAAAACGTTATAAAGACCAAATAGCTGGTAACTATACGGGAGAGTTTTGAATTTTCAGCGATTAATTTTTCAGTATACGCCTTTAAATATCCCCCAATTTAGACTACAGGGCTGTCCTCTCCAGACTTAACGCTCTGCTTGGTTCTGTTCTTAAGAAAAACATGCGGCTGATCTTTTTTTGTGACGATTTCACTATAAAGACTCTGACCAATTCTCCAGAGAAAAGATTGTTAATGGATTTGCTTGAATCTTACAATCTAGTGAAGACAGTATATTTTCCAAGAAGATTTCAGGAAACAGCAGCACGATCATAAATAATATCTCCTCACAGGAGGAAACAAGAGCTTATTGTAATACGAAGGACAGTCAGACCCCAGTAACGGAATTTTACTACACATTTCTAGTGGATATGAACAGTGTCAGAAAAATTAGTAGCAGTCTGTCAGACCATGACGCACAGATGGTAATACCGAAAGGCATCAAGGCAGAGACATATTTTAAATTAGTAAACAAAAGATGTAGAATTATAAGTCCATTTGGAATGCAAACATATAAAGCCAATCACGATGGTCTAACTTGGCAAGAAGGCTACAATATAGACAACTGCAACGACAAATATAATAAATTTCTTCATACGTTTACCACTTTCTTTCATAGTTCTTCCCATTAAAAAAGTGCAAGCACATATCTAGTACTAATGTGCAACCTATTTGGTATTAGAATATCAAGTAGGAGGAAATTGGAGCTTGTTATAATACGAAGGACACTCAGAGCCCAGTAACGGAATTTCACTACAGACAATAATGCAAAATGCCGAGGAATATCATCAGGTAGGTTACAACAACGTATTACACCTAGAGAATAGAAAACTCTCAGAACAAATGTAAAACTGCATGGTCAGACCGCAAACACATATCACTGCCGAATGTGGGAGCTCAAGACATTATATCTCTCTTGCGTGAGGACTAAGCTGTTAGTGATACAACGCAGTTGCAGCAGTGAATAGCCTTTCTCTTTACAGACAAACTGCTGTTTACTCTACAATGTGATTCACGACTGTAACTGATCTACAGTCACCCTGAGACACTTTACAAACCTATAGTGACTCAGGACACATCTAATATGAAGCTACAGAAGTGCTTGCTAGGGTCGCAGTATCTCTTATGCGTATGCCAGGGCTGTGTGTGTTGAATCGTTGCGACCCGGTATAGTATTTTTGGCTAATTTAATCATACATATTACTTACATTATGCATGCAAGATTTTATTTATTCATTAAGGTTTCGAGACTTTATGAAGACAGCGCATGCACCAGTGACGCGTTACTTAGGCGTCAGTACAGCAAGCTGCCGATGACGTAGGACGGCAGATGGTACCCAGTAACGCGCCAAAAGCAGACAGCTGCACTGCTGTTGGTTTAATTGACAGTTTGGCGTGAATCTGCATCTACAATATTATTATAAATTTAATAAGAAAGTGATTACTGAAAGCACAAAAACGCGAAGAAACTCTTTTAGCAAAGAAACGCCAATATCATACACTGAAGCGCCAAAGAAACTGGTATAATCATGCCTATTCAAATACAGAGATATATAAACAGTCAGAATACGGCGCTGCGGTCGGCAACGCCTATATAAGACAAGAAGTGCCTGGCGCAATTGTTAGATCGGTTACGGCTACTACAATGGCAGGTTATCAAGATTTAAGTGAGTTTGAACGTTGTGTTATAGTGGACGCACGAGCGATGGGACGTAGAATCTCTGAGGTAGCGATGAAGTGGGGCTTTACCCGTACGACCATTTAACGAGTGTACCCTGAATATCAGGAATGCGGTAAAACATCAAATCTCCGACATCGCTGCGGCCGGAAAATGGTCCTGCCAGAACGGAACCAACGACGACCGAAGAAAATCATTCAACGTGACAGAAGTGCAATTCTTCCGTAAACTGCTGCAGATTTCAATGCTGGGTCATCAACAAGTGTCAGCGTGCGAACCATTCAACGAAACATCATCGATGACTGCACAACACAAAGCTTTACGCCTTGCCTAGGCCTGTCAACACTGACATTGGACTGTTGATGACTGGACACATGTTGCCTTGTCGGGCGAGTCACGTTTCAAATTGTATCCAGCGGATGGACTTGTACGGGTATGGAGACAACCTCATGAGTCCATGAGCCCTGCATGTCAGTAGGGGACTGTTCAAGCTGATGGAGGCTCTGTAATGGTGTGAGGCGTGTACAGTTGGAGTGATTGGGACCCTTGATACAACACTCTGACAAATGACACGTACGTAAGCACCTTGTCTGATCACCTGCATCCATTCATGTCCATTTTGCAATTCCAGCAGAACAATGCGACTCCCCACACGTTCAGAATTGCTATAGAATGGCTCCAGGGACACTCTTCTGAGTTTAAACACTTCCGCTGGCCATCAAGCTCCGTAGACATGAACTATATTGAGCATATCTGGAATGCCTTGCAGCATGCTGTTCAGAAGAGATCTCCACCCCTCGTACTCTTACAGATTTATGGACAATCCTCCAGGAATCATGGTGTCGATTCCCTCCAGCACTACTTAAGACATTGGTAGAATCTATGCCACATCGTGTTACGGCACTTCTGCGTGGTCGCGGGGGCCCTACACGATATTAGGCAGTTGTACCAGTTTCTTTGGGTCTTCAGTGTATAATTCATTTTCAGGTTGGCACTGGAGCACCGCGTCATAAGCTACTGAATTAACTTCCCAACTCCTTCGTCGTAGAAGGCAACTGCCTGTGCTTTCCGGCCGTGCGGTTCTAGGCGCTTCAGTCTGGAACCGTGCGACCGCTACGGTCGTAGGTTCGAATCCTGCCTCGGGCATGGATGTGTGTTTGATGTCCTTAGGTTAGTTAGATTTAAGTAGTTCTGAGTTGTAGAGGACTGATGACCTCAGATGTTAAGTCCCATAGTGCTCAGAGCCATTTGAACCTGTTCTTTCCGCCAAGTCTCTACGCTGGTCTGCAACTCGCTGTTTGTGCCAAAATGCTGTCCTCAAAACCAGCGGTTCATATGAACAAAGACATGAAAATTAGCGGGAGGATCCATGTACTGGCTGTATGGTGTGTGATCAAACATTTCCAATCGACGATGCTGCAGAAGTGTCATAGTTGTGACTGCAATGAGTTCCAGTAACAATGGCGCACTTCGCTGTCACGCAAACGCTGTGACAGTTACGTTATGTGACCTGCGTAGACTCCGGCGTAAACACTCGGCAAATGACAGTACGTATTTCACACTTGGCGGGGAACCCCATTGTTCTAGGCATCTTTGCTTGCTCACTGTGCTCTCAGAACTGAAAAGCGGGACGTAAGACGATCGACGGGCATACTAGAGACACTGAGCTACACATATATACGAAAACTGAAACCAGGCAAATTTGCACCCAAAAAGAAATCTGTGAAGGTTGCACTCAGTATACTTGGAGGCTACCTGCTCAAGGCCACAGTCTACCTATACTCAGAGACTTTCTTGTCTACCCGAAGCGCTCCCTACGAGACACGGTCTACTTGCACTCCGAAAGTCATCGTCCACCCTAGTGGATGACCGCTCAGAGAATCACTTTCAGTACGACTACATTTCGAAGTTTTCAGTTCGTGTACCCTGTGTGTGTGTGTGTGTGCGTGTGTGTGTGTGCGTTTGCTTACAAGTTCGATAGCGAAGAGTCAACGACCATCCGCAGTAAACCATGTGGCTACCATATAGGTTACTGGTATATAATGAGGAGAACCAAAGCAGACAGGACTGTGATTTGGTGGAGTTCAAAACATAGATCAACGTATAGTCGAGGAATGCTTAAGATAAAAAAAACCGTGAGGTGTTTATTTCAAACGAGCATCAGTGTGGAACACCACATGACGCTTTCTTAGAAGTGTACGAGACTGAATCAGGCGAAGGAGAGATCACGAGAAGAAGAGACTTCAATTTCTAAAATTCATGCCAAAGACTTAGGTGATCTGCACGTGCGAGGATATGATTTTGTTATTGAAATGTCAGAACAACAAGCATCGAGGTCATTATACAGCCATTAGGCCAAATCACACGGAAACCAGAAACAACCAGAAAGACGACACGAAATTCTTCCAATCCATATATGGCATACAGCAAACCAGTGCTTAAGAGTATTGGTTAAAAAACAGTCTTGGTTGCAATTTTAGTTTTTTGTTTATCAACTACGCGCTTCGCCTTATTTAGGCATCTTCAGGTTGATCTACACAGACAACAGAACAAATACATCTATTTGCTCTTTTAGTATTTGATGTGTTTATACATGCTTTTAGGTTATCCAAGTCTGCACACCGCGATCGCGATTCTTAAATAGATGATAAGTTATACCAAGACAAAACAACGATGTCCCTTCGGAGTACACCCAATGCAGCTTCTGTCGCGGAGCACAATTACATTTCTTTGCCATTTATAGACAATTTTAGTTATGAACTGGCACAACTTTTTCGGGGAGTGGGCTCTCGTATAGTATTTTCCGCGGCTACCAATCTCAATTTTATGTACATACATAATGAATCACCGAAAAGAACAACCTTTTGGCATCGGGGGTATATCTGCCGGAGTGTCGCGATTATAATGTAGGATATGTTGGACAACAGGCAGAACCTTCAGATTTAGATTGCAAGAACATCTCCTCTGGAGATGGGGACAGGTAAAACAGAGCTCTGCCTTTGCCCAACACATTAAAGCCAGTGGCTATAGTCCTCCGCAGGTAAAAAATCTTAAGGTTTTGCATTTTGCGCAAAAGGGTAAGGAGTTAAACATTTTGGGAGAAATTGAAATATTTAGGCATATGGAGGAGAAAGATTTGTTCCTCCTTAATGGCCAAATATTTGGCGCCAATCAGGCCTTTTTAGAAGTTATGAAATCGGTATTATTAATGTAATCCTGAGGCTCTCGTAATTCTGCCTAAATATGAGCCCTGTTTCTCTCTGGCCTTATGTCGTCTTGTTAGCCAAGCCATTAGAGGTTTTTGACTCAAATATGATACTTGCGAGTTTGTCGCTTTAAATGTCGACGCATTTTACACATTTGAATGTAGCTATAAAATGGAAATGAGGAAAAGTTTACCCGCATTACTTCCGTCTTCCACGTTGGTGTTTATTTTTAAGCGTAATAATTTTACTTGTATTTTGTAAATAAAGGGTTATGTACTGCATCTGTGTGTTGTATTATACACCCTGTTTTCTCATTCTAAATTTACCGCCTTCATTTATATTTTACTTCGTCAAAATTTTAGGATAAGTTATTGCACAGGTGTTGCTCCTAGTAATTCCATCTTATTAATGTTTTACGTGCATTACATTTATAATGTTTTAGTGGGTATGTATATCCAGTTTACGATCTCTCATTCTTACCAGCAGCTGCGTGGTAGCGCCACCTATTGAGGTGATTCACATACGGATCACGGTGACTGACTGCTTTATAATTTATTTTATTTTCTGTTTGATGGTTTATTTTAATTTCTCTCTAACACAATCATAACTTTTTTACCTATGACCAGTTTCGACCAACGTCGACCATTTGCAGAAACGATGGCAAAGTTAAAAACAAATACGTAATTTAAAAATCATCTTTCTCCTAAATGACAAAAGATAGTTTAAAATATACATAAATGAAAATATGGCTCAAACCTGTGGATGGTATATCTTGTGTGGAGTACACAATACACATTGTCGTACTAACTAAAAGGTCAGAATAGTACATAGGCTAGGACAGTTCGGACACAGAGTACATTGTTCCCAGACTTCCGACCACATAATCAATTACATCATGAACCGTTGCCAGATCCCCCACCTCCTCTGACACAGGCCAACTGCCCTATGGGAAATTCAAAACTGCACAGTTGTGCCAGTAAGTTCTCCCTCCTCCTCCTTCTATGATGCCACTGTATAAGTTGGGTTATTATCCTGTGTATAAATTGGCGGAAAATTCAAAAAATCCAAGACCACACGTTGTCATGTTTGTGGAAGTAGGTCACTTGCGCTAAATATAGAATTCAAGATGGTCATTAGGTTTCCCCCTGATGTCACTGTGAAAGTACACTGATGTCCAAAATTAAAACAACAAACGGAAATTTTGAAAGGTTGCGTTTATTTTGCCACAAACTGTATAAACAGGTGATAGTAAAGCAGAACAATGTAAAGAATACAGAACGTAATCAAGTGCAGCATGTATAACGGCAGGCAAAAATGTTCTTCGTTTTTTTTACAACTTAACGGATTTGCACACACATTCCGACAACTGGTTAATGTGCTCAGTATGGTGTGTGACCACCTCTGGCACCAATACAGACGTAACAGCTATGGGACATGCTGTGAGTGATGTCATCAATCTCACGTTGAGGCAATAACGTCCATTCCCCCTGAAGAGCTGCTCACAAGTCTTGGAGACTGGTTGGTGGATGCTGACGTGATCAGCCCGTCTCACTAGTGCATCCCAGACATGCTCTATGAGATTCAAATCGGGAGGGCAAGCAGGCCACACCATGCGTGCAATTTCTTCCGTTTCAAAGAAAACATTAACCAGCCGTTCTCTATGAGGTTTACAGTCTATCAGTACAAAGGCTGGGTCCATAGCACCTTCCAACAACCACACATAAGATCCCAAGATCTCTTCACGGTACAAGATAGCAGTTAAATCTTCCTAATTCACCTGTACGATTTCATGAAGAGGAGTTCGAGTGATCAACATAATTCCTCGATATCGGTCTTTTTCCACAATCTTTGGGTCCAGAAGTCGTGTTTCATCTGCAGTCCAGATGTCAAACCGTCAATAGTCACTCTTCAGATCAAATCGGGACTCATCTGTGAAAAGAACATTGGCCCACAGTTTGTCCGTCCAAGTGGCATATTGACGGCTCCACACTAGACGTTCCCTTCTGTGAAGACAGGCCAGAGGTAAACAGACAGCAAGTCTCCAAAACTAAAGGCCCGTGCTGAAGCCATCTGTACACCGTTTGCCTCGATACAACACGTCGAGAGGATACTGCGAGATCAGATGCTAGCTGCAGCACATTACTAAAGCGATACCGTCGTGCCCTCACAGCCAAACAACGGTCCACTCTTTCTGATGCCACACGTGATCGGCTCTGTCTTGGTATCCTGAATACAGTTTCTGTCTCTATAAACGGTAGCCTCATCCAAGAAACAACAGAACGATTCACATTAAGCCATCGGGCCACATCAATTTGCGACTCACCTGCTTCCATTCTTCCTTTGGCCCTTCACAACAGAGACATTGTAAGTGTCTTCTCTATGCCATACTGCACCGTCTGTGACTGTGTATACAGCGACTGTGTATGTGGGACTATCCTGCAAAGGCTACCCCACTTGATGTGCCCTAACGTCATTGCTGGCGTGGTTGGCCGTTGATTGGAATGCCATCTTCCGTGCAGAACACGATCGTAATGACATCTGTTGTCAGTCTGTATGATTATATCGTGATCAGACAAAGAACGAGGAAATAGCAGTTTGTTTCTGTAATTTTGAACACCTGTGTAGGTCACTTGTGATAAGTATATAATCAAATATGGTCGACCTGGGATTCCGGCACAGTCTCTATGATATCAGGATCCAAGATGCTAGGACGAAGGAAAATAACCAGTCTGCCGACCTGTTTAGCACTGACGTCTATGGCTATTTGTGGCAGTCAGGTCACTTATAGAATTCCACGGTTCCCCGTTGTGACATCAGCATTTAAACAGGTGTTGCCCAACATTTGAGTTCGGCTAAAAATTCAAAATGGCCAAGACACAAGTCATACAGCATCATGCTCAAGCCGAAGCCCACTTCTCAAGTTTAAATAACTACTCTCTGACATTACAGTTTAAAAAAACTGTTTTGCAGCTTACTTTAAAACTGTATGGTTGTCACTACCATGTGTACTAACGTGTCTGAACTTCACTAGTGCTACGTTTAATCAATAGCCTTCTGACAATAAAGTTTAAACATTTCCGCCTCACCACTCTGACATGACAGTTTAAACAATGTAATCCCCTACCAGAAACTGTAAGTTTCAAGCCCAAGATCTCACTTTTCTTAAGTTTAAGAATGTCGAGAAACTCAAAATCGTATTAACGATACTGATATCACTTATATAAACAATGCATAAAAATTGTATCAAATATGTGAATTCTCAATACAAACAATGTAGAAAAGTTGTATCAAATATGTGCATGTGCAAGAAACGTTATTGCACGAAACGGTCAACTATACAAAGTCTGTAGCAGGGAGGGAGTTCTGACATTATCGACGATGCCTTAGATCGCCATCCTGGATCGCCATAATTAATTCTTAACTTAGAAACATGCATGTTAATACCTGTAGGGTGACGTCATAAAAATACCGTTACCCTGTTAAGAGGTTTATTGTGTTACATCCAAGGCGTGAGAATAACGTGTTTGTCGACTGGAAATAGTATGGGAGGGAAGTAGAGCAGCTATAAATGGTTAATGGAATGTGCTTCCGCTTTAGACATGTGCATTCTAACAATAGTGTGTGTCCTGCTCCAAATGTAATATGGGGCCTGTCTTCAAACATTTCTGTTTGCTGCTCCATTATATTACTGATGGCTAGTGAGCCTGTACACTATGAGTGAGTGGTGGATGTAAATCTGCTGGAAATGTTAGATGTTCCATGAACAACATAAAATGTTTATAATGTGTGTGAGAAATCACTTAAAATGTTTTATAGTCTGGACAATAGACTGAGTTCTGTTTACGGGAAGGATTGTTGGAGTTTAACTTTCGTCAACATCGATATCAAATTTCCGCCAGACAGGACATACTTACAGCGAAAATCAGTGTTAGTAAAAAATTAAGACTGTCACCAATTAAAAGAAGGTGTGGCCACTGTGGTACAGATGGCTGAGTTATGGATCTACTACTGCTACATCTAGTTGGGAACCTCTTGCAATCTGCAGTATGAATCTGCTGCTACCACCGTACTGAATTTTCCATGGGGCCTACTGTTTAATGCTATTGAATCTACTACTACTACTACTATCACCACTATTACAACCACCATTATTATACCAACTAAGCCGCATCGACTGCATATCGGTATGCAATATTATAGCACATTTTCTTGTATAAGAATCCTTACAGCTTATCAGAAATGGTTTAGAAATCCCTTCGAAACCTTTGATGAATGTATCATTTTTTATGTACAAGTTGAAGAAAATAGCCACACTGGGAAGTCAACATGCGATTCCTCATCCAGATTCAAGACGAAAGTTTATCTAGCAAAATGAGATAGGCTGCATTTTGAAAACACATGTATGAAAACGAGGAGCTGACAACGCTGTCACATTGTGCAGTGCATCGTACTGCACAGAGGAACGTGTACCACCTTGCGCTACTGTACCAGCTGTCATAGCTCACTGAGTAGACTGCTGGAACATCAGACCCACATCCACCATGGAGCTGTGGTTCGAATCCTGGTCAGGTTACTTTTTGATTTTTGTGACGTCTGTTCCTAAGTTCACTTCGCATACAAGCAGGACATCATTTGGTATATGACAATGGCCTATTACAGGACAGTGGTATCCATTAAACTGCATGCATGTATCTACTAATTGCGCAGTGGACAACCAGAAGTGCTCCTATCAAGTTCACGTAGGGCGGCTTCCCAATGGATTACACAAACGATGACTACATCATTGTGCTTTTGGTGCTGGATGAATCCGGTAACCAAGTTACCGAAGATGCTCTTGTGTACGCTATGTGGTACCATCAAAGGTGGCATCGCGATAAGTATGTTTTTCGCTGCCTAGAGCAACGCCTTCGGGAAACTGGTAATCTTTGTCCACAAGTAAAAACAAAAAAAAGTGGCTCTGAGCACTATGGGACTCAACTGCTGAGGTCATTAGTCCCCTAGAACTTAGAACTAGTTAAACCTAACTAACCTAAGGACATCACACACATCCATGCCCGAGGCAGGATTCGAACCTGCGACCGTAGCGGTCTCGCGGTTCCAGACTGCAGCGCCTAGAACCGCACGGGCACCTCGGCCGGCTTCGTCCACAAGTGTGGCCGTCCGAGGACTAGACATACTCCACAAACAGAGGGCGCATTTCTTGAAACCGTTCACCAGTCACCTCGGCGAATTAACCGTGATATTGCAATACAGTTCCAGATACCTCAAAGACTGGTTGTTACAGTGTTGCACAATGAAGAACTGCATCCATATCATTACACTTAATACCGGCAGCCAGAAGACCGCATTCAACGAGTACAGTTTTGTGAACTGTTTTTGTCCAACTGGAAGATAACCAGCATTTTATAAATAACTCGATATAGACTGATGAATCTGGCTTCAATCGTGAAGGTATTTTAAATCTCCGTAACAACAAATATCAGTCGGAACACAAGCCACATGTCACCCATGAACGTGGCCTTCTGGCACACTTTGGCACAAGCCAGTAGGCTGGAATCGTGGGATGAGTGCCTATGGGCCCTTGCCTAATGCCGAAAAAGTTGAATGCGCCCCTGTATTGTAGATTTCTTTGCAGTACTTTTCCTGACGCATTGGCAAGGAGTTTTATTTTTGGGGACATGTAAAGGAACAACTTTATACTACTCCACCCGAGGAGGTATACGACATAACAGCTCACGTGCGTGCTGCTTCGGCAATGTGGGTGCAGGTGCGATGCGTAGTGTGCAGCAAAGTATAATCCAACGAGTGGCGAAGTGTTTACAGATGCAAGGTGGTCGCTTTGAACACCTTTCTGAAGTGAATGATGCTCTTACGAATTCAAACCGGCTCTGGTAAGATACGCCTGGACGTTAAAGATACAAAACGAAACTATTGTGCATAGTGTAATGTTTAATCTAGTGTAACCTACCAACTGTGTTTTTTGTGCTTCATTAGATACAGACGATGTTACTAAATCCACTATTATTTTCTACTGGCTTTATTAGTGTCATGGACAACACAAAGCGATCGTTTACGTATGTCAGAGGTTTAAGTTATGTGTCAATAGTAAAATAAAGGTAACAGTAATAGAAAGAAATACACAAGATACCGCACCAGGGAGGTGTGAACTGGATACAATTTGATGTTTTAACTGGAAAAAAATGTTTCTCGCGAAAAAAATTCGAACATCGATGAATCTGCGTATCCATTCCCCGCGGCACTTTTTTTTCCTTTTATTATCAGATTGACTTGGTACGTTCATGAACATTCAGATGACCAGTCAAGATAATCATTTAATATGAGCTGCAAATTGAGAAAACGAATAATTATTAGTAAGAAAACAAGAGAGAAATATTCTTAGTCAAAAATGGTTCAAATGGCTCTGAGCACTATGGGACTCAACTGCTGAGGCCATTAGTCCCCTAGAACTTAGAACTAGTTAAACCTAACTAACCTAAGGACATTACAAACATCCATGCCCGAGGCAGGATTCGAACCTGCGACCGTAGCGGTCTTGCGGTTCCAGACTGCAGCGCCTTTAACCGCACGGCCACTTCGGCCGGCTAAATATTCTTAGTAACGTGGAAATTAATTCACAACATATTGTCTATATCTTTCATTTTATTTATGTAGTTTTCATATTTTTTATTTTTTTATGTGTATAAGGAAGTGAAAAGAACGAGGCTTCACGTGACTGGTCACCAGAAGCAGGGATGAATTAAAGACCACAGGGGAATTTAACCAATACCCTAACAACTAAAAACAAGAAAAAGCATATTTGCAAAAAGGCACTCGATAACGTGGGAACCGCAGCCACTTCCAGAATTGTCAGAGCATGTGCTTCGATGAGCGCCGAAGTGATAAGGAAATACCACTCAATCTATGATGAGAAGATTGCAGCACTGCACTGATACCAATGGTCATCACTTCGAACACCTTCTGTAAATGGATGTTCGTGCCACCTTTGTGACCTTCGTTGACCTTCGAAGACCTTACTGTTACACATCATTGGATTCGTCTCGAAAGCTGCTTTCAGAAAATAAGTACCAAACTATAGCACCCCATTTAAAAAAAACAAAGTTGATCTTCATATCTCTGGCCAACTTCACATTATGGCACTCTTTGTCCCATGCAACATTTGTCCCACAAACGTTTCAGCTACTATCATACTTTCGGAGTTATTCTAGATGGCAGTAGTTAGTGACACACCATGTATAAACTGGCGCAAAATGGCGAGCTAGAGTTCAGAACCAATCCTGTTAATATTCAAAGCGAGGAAGGTATATGCTTGCATAGGCAACTGAACTGGAACAAAGACTAGAAAATTACAAAACCATCGTCAAACAGAGCTACGTACCATTATCCATGGACGAATCAATGGACGAAGCGGAGGGAGAAGAAGTGTGACATCTCCCTGATCTTCCAACTGTTTTCTTCTTACGTGATGCGACTCTCTCAGGCTGGATACGTTGTTTACTGCGGCTCCTCGGAATTGCCACTACCTCATGGGGTTGCGTGTGTGTGTGTGTGTGTGTGTGTGTGTGTGTGTGTGTGGGAGGGGGGGGGGAAGTGGGGTGATGCAGAAAATCAGTTTCAGACAGAGGAAGACACCTCCGTACTCCATTCGTCGACGGACAGGGGATCGCGCATGGAGATTTGTATAGTAACGACGGTGTCCTCCTGTCCTTGGGGATCAATCAAGTTATCTACATCTACATCTACATCTATACTCCGCGAGCCACCTTACGGTGTGTGGCGGAGGGTACTTATTGTACCACTATCTGATCCCCCCTTCCCTGTTCCATTCACGAATTGTGCGTGGGAAGAACGACTGCTTGTAAGTCTCCGTATTTGCTCTAATTTCTCGGATCTTTTCGTTGTGATCATTACGCGAGATATATGTGGGCGGTAGTAATATGTTGCCCATCTCTTCCCGGAATGTGCTCTCTCGTAATTTCGATAATAAACCTCTCCGTATTGCGTAACGCCTTTCTTGAAGTGTCCGCCACTGGAGCTTGTTCAGCATCTCCGTAACGCTCTCGCGCTGACTAAATGTCCCCATGACGAATCGCGCTGCTTTTCGCTGGATCATGTCTATCTCTTCTATTAATCCAACCTGGTAAGGGTCCCATACTGATGAGCAATACTCAAGAATCGGACGAACAAGCGTTTTGTAAGCTACTTCTTTCGTCGATGAGTCACATTTTCTTAGAATTCTTCCTATGAATCTCAACCTGGCGCCTGCTTTTCCCACTATTTGTTTTATGTGATCATTCCACTTCAGATCGCTCCGGATAGTAACTCCTAAGTATTTTACGGTCGTTACAGCTTCCAATGATTTACCACCTATGGCACAATCGTACTGGAATGGATTTCTGCCCCTATGTATGCGCATTATATTACATTTATCTACGTTTAGGGAAAGCTGCCAGCTGTCGCACCATGCATTAATCCTCTGCATGTCCTCCTGGAACACGTACGAGTCTTCTGATGTTGCTACTTTCTTGTAGACAACCGTGTCATCTGCAAATAGCCTCACGGAGCTACCGATGTTGTCAACTAAGTCATTTATGTATATTGTAAACAATAAAGGTCCTATCACGCTTCCCTGCGGTACTCCCGAAATTACCTCTACATCTGCAGATTTTGAACCGTTAAGAATGACATGTTGTGTTCTTTCTTCTAGGAAATCCTGAATCCAATCACAAACCTGGTCCGATATTCCGTAAGCTCGTATTTTTTTCACTAAACGTAAGTGCGGAACCGTATCAAATGCCTTCCTGAAGTCCAGGAATACGGCATCAATCTGCTCGCCAGTGTCTACGGCACTGTGAATTTCTTGGGCAAATAGGGCGAGCTGAGTTTCACATGATCTCTGTTTGCGGAATCCATGTTGGTTATGATGAAGGAGATTTGTATTATCTAAGAACGTCATAATACGAGAACACAAAACATGTTCCATTATTCTACAACAGATTGACGTAAGCGAAATAGGCCTATAATTATTCGCATCTGATTTATGACCCTTCTTGAAAATGGGAACGACCTGCGCTTTCTTCCAGTCGCTAGGTACTTTACGTTCTTCCAGCGATCTACGATAAATTGCTGATAGAAAGGGGGCAGGTTCTTTAGCATAATCACTGTAGAATCTTAAGGGTATCTCGTCTGGTCCGGATGCTTTTCCGCTACTAAGTGGTAGCAGTTGTTTTTCAATTCCGATATCGTTTATTTCAAATTTTCCATTTTGGCGTCCGTGCGACGGCTGAAGTCAGGGACCGTGTTACGATTTTCCGCAGTGAAACAGTTTCGGAACACTGAATTCAGTATTTCTGCCTTTCTTCGGTCGTCCTCTGTTTCGGTGCCATCGTGGTCAACGAGTGACTGAATAGGGGATTTAGATCCGCTTACCGATTTTACATATGACCAAAACTTTTTAGGGTTCTTGTTTAGATTGTTTGCCAATGTTTTATGTTCGAATTCGTTGAATGCTTCCCTCATTGCTCTCTTTACGCTCTTTTTCGCTTCGTTCAGCTTTTCCTTATCAGCTATGATTCGACTACTCTTAAACCTATGATAAAGCTTTCTTTGTTTCCGTAGTACCTTTCGTACATGATTGTTATACCACGGTGGATCTTTCCCCTCGCTTTAGACCTTAGTCGGTACGAACTTATCTAAGGCGTACTGGACGATGTTTCTGAATTTTTTCCATTTTTGTTCCACATCCTCTCCCTCAGAAATGAACGTTTGATGGTGGTCACTCAGATATTCTGCGATTTGTGCCCTATCACTCTTGTTAAGCAAATATATTTTCCTTCCTTTCTTGGCATTTCTTATTACACTTGTAGTCATTGATGCAACCACTGACTTATGATCACTGATACCCTCTTCTACATTCACGGAGTCGAAAAGTTCCGGTCTATTTGTTGCTATGAGGTCTAAAACGTTAGCTTCACGAGTTGGTTCTCTAACTATCTGCTCGAAGTAATTCTCGGACAAGGCAGTCAGGATAATGTCACAAGAGTCTCTGTCCCTGGCTCCAGTTCTGATTGTGTGACTATCCCATTCTATACCTGGTAGATTGAAGTCTCCCCCTATTACAATAGTATGATCACGAAACTTCTTCACGACGTTCTGCAGGTTCTCTCTGAGGCGCTCAACTACTACGGTTGCTGATGCAGGTGGTCTATAGAAGCATCCGACTATCATATCTGACCCACCTTTGATACTTAACCCAGATTATTTCACATTCGCATTCGCTAATAACTTCACTGGATATTATTGAATTCTTTACTGCTATAAATACTCCTCCACCATTGGCGTTTATCCTATCCTTGCGGTATATATTCCATTCTGTGTCTAGGATTTCGTTACTGTTCACTTCCGGTTTTAACCAACTTTCCGTTCCTAATACTATATGCGCACTATTTCCTTCAATAAGAGATACTAATTCAGGAACCTTGCCCTGGATACTCCTGCAGTTTACCAATATTACGTTAACTTTTCCTGTTTTTGGTCTCTGAGGACGGACGTTCTTTATCAACGATGATAATGTCCTCTCTGGTAAGCCGTCAGGTATTTTATCGTTTCGCCCAAGGGGGGGTCCCTCTAACCTAAAAAACCCCCGTGTGCACGCCACACGTACTCTGCTACCCTAGTAGCTGCTTCCGGTGTGTAGTGCACGCCTGACCTGTCTAGGGGGGCCCTACAGTTCTCCACCCAATAACGGAGGTCGATGAATTTGCAACTATTATAGTCGCAGAGTCGTCTGAGCCTCTGGTTTAGACCCTCCACACGGCTCCAAACCAGAGGACCGCGATCGACTCTGGGCACTATGCTGCAGATATTAAGCTCAGCTTGCACTCCGCGTGCGATGCTGGTTGTCTTCACCAAATCAGCCAGCCGCCGGAAGGAACCAAGGATGGCCTCAGAACCCAAGCGGCAGGCGTCATTCGTTCCGACATGTGCTACTATCTGCAGCCGGTCACACCCAGTGCGTTCAATAGCTGCCGGAAGGGCCTCCTCCACATTACGGACGAGACCCCCCGGCAAGCACACCGAGTGCACACTGGCATTCTTCCCCGACCTACCCGCTATTTTCCTGAGGGGCTCCATAACCCGCCTAACGTTGGAGCTCCCTATAACTAATAGGCCCGCCTTCTGTGACTGTCGGGACCTTGCCGGAGAATCGGCCACTGGCCCAACAGGCGAGGCATCCTGTGGTGGCTCGGAAACGATGTCATCACCACTAGGAAGCACCCCGTACCTGTTGGAAAGGGGTAAGGCAGCTGCCACGCGGCCAGATCCCACCTTCGCCTTTCGGCCAGGCACGCGCGAGCCGACCACTGTCCGCCATTCACCCTGGAGTGATGGCTGACCGGTAAGATGCTCACTGCCGGAAGACGCAGCGACATCAGGGGTTCCATGTGATTCCAAGGCCACCGAAGTAGGCATAGGTCTCACCACAGTTGCCCCAACGCCACTACGAGCCGACGCCTGCGCCTCGAGCTCGATGAGCCTAACAGACAAAGCCTCCACCTGCCCCCGAAGAGTGGCCAATTCTCCTTGCGTCCGCTCACAACAACCACAGTCCCTACACATGACTATGTTTACCCTACTCTATACGGTAACAAATTCCCAAGATAATCTTCTGATGAGCTACTCTGATAATCAAGAAACACTCACTGAAATACGAGACGCGAAAACTACGCTAGGTTTTCCCAGAAAAACTATTTAAAAGCTAAGCGCAGCAAGTAAGTACAAAAACGCTTTATACAAACAGTACTCGCTGCTGCTGGTGCTCTCGCTCTGGCTGTCACAAGACAAGCTCATGAAAAGGCTGTGACGTGGAGGTCGCGACAGAAGGCATAGCAGAAATACTTCGAGAAGCTGAGACAACCGGAGAGGTATCCGACAGAGACAAGTGGGGTCCTGAAACAGATTCTTTAACAGGCGCCGCCGACGAGGGCGGCCTGGATGACGCGAGAATCGCCAGACGGCCCACCACACGACGCAGATAATTGGTACGGAGGTGGCCGCTTTGACTGTAAATAAAGCACGTTCCTTCCCGGCCGGTATAAGTTATATGAACCCAATAACCACATGCCTTCAAGAGAGAGGGAATATTCTTTTAATTCACCATTTCTACCGACCTAACACCACTATAGACCCGTAAGCGGGGCTGAGCACCCCAGCGTTCCCTTCGAATATGTCGTATTGTATATACCCATAAGTAAACAGGATGGACGTCAGAAAACTGTCATCTCACTCCGGCGGAAGATTTAAAGCCTGAACATTTGCATAGATAACTTTTTCATTCACGTAAAGAACTGTGCTAGTGGAACAATCACAATGAGTAAAGGTTATCTAAGTACGGCGACACGATAATATCCTATCAAACTGACACAGGTCAAGAAATTTAATAATAACCACATAATTCCGAAGCAAAGTACGCAGTACGAACCTGATCTGTAGCAACCTCGATCTTGTCCACCAACCACTCGTGTATGTCTAAAGAACTGGGCTGAACATACCGCGTGGATTTATCAAAACTGAAGCTGACAGTACCTGTACGTGGAATAGACGTGTAAAGCACGTTGGACATTACAGCACGAGACAACACTGCGTCAGGAAGATCTGCACAAACACCAGACTCAGATGACAAACAGGAATTAGATCCGCACTAGAACTCACACGCCACTGAAAGGAAAACAAGTAAGACACCCACCGCTAACAGTAAAGTCGGCACACGGGACGCGCAGCTAACGTTGACGTGCACGCAAACGGCATATCCCACGGGACGAGCTAGTTGACGTGATTTTACGTTCTCAGCGCTCAGCGGTCTCCAGCGGTGTTTGTTGGATTTATTTGGCTCGCAAATCATACAGTTTTTCACAAAAATGTAAGTGTGTAGAATTCCTACGTTAGCTCTTTAAAACGAACATTTCCTATATTCTGTCTGAGGTATACATAAATAAAAACTTTAATATCCGTGAACGTGTAATAAGACGAAAATGAAAGATACATGCCCTGGACTCGGGTAGGCGCGCCGGCCCCGGATCGAATCCGCCCGGCGGATTAACGACGACGGCTGGTGTGACGGCCAGCCTGGATGTGGTTTTTAGGCGGTTTTCCACACCCTCCTAGGTGAATAACGTGCTGGTCTTCACGTTCCGCATTGTAGCGAAATGCAGGAAGATCTGCAGCGGATAGGCACTTGGTGCAGGGAGTGGCAACCTACCCTTAACATAGACAAATGTAATGTATTGCGAATACATAGAAAGAAGGATCCTTTATTGTATGATTACATGATAGCGGAACAAACACTGGTAGCAGTTACTTCTGTAAAATATCTGAGAGTATGCGTGCGGAACGATTTGAAGTGGAATGATCATATAAAATTAATTGTTAGTAAGGCGGATACCAGGTTGAGATTCATTGGGAGAGTCCTTAGAAAATTTAGTCCATCAACAAAGGAGGTGGCTTACAAAACACTCGTTCGACCTATACTTGAGTATTGCTCATCAGTATGGGATGCGTACCGGATCGGGTTGACGGAAGATATAGAGAAGATCCAAAGAAGAGCGGCGCGTTTCGTCACAGGGTTATTTGGTAACCGTGGTAGCGTTACGGAGATGTTTAGCAAACTCAAGTGGCAGACTTTGCAAGAGAGGTGCTCTGCATCGCGGTGTAGCTTGCTCGCCAGGTTTCGAGAGGGTGCGTTTCTGGATGAGGTATCGAATATATTGTTTCCCCCTACTTATACATCCCGAGGAGATCACGAATGTAAAATTAGAGAGATTCGAGCGCGCACGGAGGCTTTCAGACAGTCGTTCTTCCCGCGAACCATACGCGACTGGAACAGAAAAGGGAGGTAATGACAGTGGCACGTAAAGTGCCCTCCGCCACACACCGTTGGGTGGCTTGCGGAGTATAAATGAAGATGTAGATGTAGATGAAATTCACTCCTGATACAGAACACATATATAAAAATGGTTCAAATGGCTCTGAGCACTATGGGACTTAACTACTTTGGTCATCAGTCCCCTAGAACTTATAACTACTTAAACCTAACTAACCTAAGGACACCACACACATTCATGCCCGAGGCAGGATTCGAACCTGCGACCGTAGCGGTCGCGCGGTTCCAGACTGTAACGCCTAGAACCGCTCGACCACTCCGGCCAGCAGCACACATATAGCCACCAGGATAGCCGAGAGCGCTAACGCGCTGCTTCCTGGACTCGGGTAGGCGCGCTGGCCCCGGATCGAATGCGCCCGGCGGATTAACGACGACGGCTGGTGTGACGGCCAGCCTGGATGTGGTTTTTAGGCGGTTTTCCACATCCTCCTAGGTGAATACCGTGCTGGCCTCCACGTTCCGCATCAGTTACAAGACTCACAGACATTTGAAACACATTCCACTATTTCACGGTTTACACTAGACGCAGACACCTGGTGTACACTAATTCCGTCCTGGGGGGTATGGGGTGGCGGCAGGAAGGGCATCTGGCCACCCGTTACAATTAACATGCCAACTCCGACAAAACATGGTCGACCCCGCGTAACCGCGGGACAAGGCGCAAGCGATAGAATAGAATAGAGAGCACATATATACTTACATAACATTAAATATTACAGAAATTGTGTATTTGTATTAGTTTAATACAAAACTCCCACAACCTTTTACAAAACGCGAAGGTAAAAAAGAAAAATGCATGTAGTGGAACACGAACCGTCACACGATCCACTTTCGATCCCCTGTCACAATGCCTCAACTAAGCCCTGTTGTAACTCGGCTGTTTGTAGGTTCGTTTTCTATACTTTCATCGCCAAAATGTCAATCATATTTAATTTTACGGCTAATCCTAAAATGGACGACAGGTTTTCACGAATCTTAAATGGATCGCTGCCTTAAAATGGCTTACTCTCATTGCACGCGAGATATAACGCGAAAATAAATAAATACGAAAATTCGTTAACCGCTAATATGACGTTTCTCGCCACTATATTACGACAAATCGTACCAATAACAATTCTTTCTCGAGACATTCAACGTGCTGGTGCTCAGAAACAGCGTATAACACAAAAAATCGAATATGGGCTTCAGCTGAACACGACAAATACTGTTTTGGCGTCTTGCTGTCTGCTTGTAACGTAGGGAGTTCTCTTGTTTCGTATTGGTTTTACTCTACCTGGTACGTCGCCGAAATCTCGCACAACTTACTTTGTGTTTCGCGTGATGAAATGGCTTCTCAAAGAGAAACGGCATCAAGTTACGTCACGTTAATGTTACGTAACTCGTGCTGTACGCCGACGACTTTGTGGGCAAAGCGGGAATGGTCTCACTGAGTTAATGGGACGGCGCCAGCAAAGCGCAGAGTTCATGCTACCTGTTCTTGGCTACGCTGCGCGCAATTATAGCATTTCCAGTGCCTTGTTTTTTATATCGCATTTCTAATAAAACTACTGGTGAGACTAGGTTTTGTTAGATGCACTCTTGTCTAGAAATGGGATGAAGAGTCACATGCCGACCGTCAATTATGGCAGATTTTCTTCGCCCTGGAAATTGAAGTGCAGTACATTCGCAGTACAAATCAAAATGTCTACTCTGTAATGTCTACAACTATTTGCAACACTTTAAGTACAAGGCGTTGACGCTTCTTCTGCTAAGCTACAAAGTGAAACTTTAGAAAAGCGACTATGCCGACTGCGATTGCTTTATAGTAGATAAAACCGCTGGAAAACGTACTTCAAGGTAAATTTCCTTGTTTCTGACTCAAAATTCAAAATTCAAGCTGCATCCCCTCTAGACATTAGAGCCCATCAGACGAAGATGCACGTGGGATGATGTAAGGTACACCATTTCCCTGTCACCTCTTGGACATCAATCGAGTCGTTCAGTATCATATCTGTAGCAACTCTTACACATTGACAGGAAGTGGTAGGGTTTCTGTCAACTCTATTCATACATTTCTCTCGCCATTTGCTTGATTGTTTTTGTTCGAGAGCGAGACTGTGGTGATGTAATGTTCTGTTCCGTTCTTGTTCACAACGTTAGTTCAGACTTCAAATGCTAATGCCTTGCATTTGTTTATCTTTCATCGCGTCGGCTAGTGAGATGTGTGATGAACAGTGAAAAGCAGCCAGTTTACAGTAGGCAATGGTTAAAACCAAAAGCATGTTTGGAAAACCTATGTAGTTGAGATGAAGTACCATCCTCGAGACTTACAGAGACTTGAAAGATACATCATGAACGAATCAAGTGCTACCGGCAGCACTTGTGTGTGTGTGAACAAGATTTTTACTCTTCTTCCGTCAAGTTAAAAAAACTGTGATCTTAGATGGTGTTCATCAGCTATGAATCAGAAATCCCTCGAAAAATTTTGATGTCTGTGTCTGATGTTTATGTGTACTGAGGTGTGGGGCATTCGCAGCCGTATATAACGAACTGTGTCCTGTGAATTGCACGGAATGCCTTAGTGTGGAAAGCTGTATCAAACTCCTATATAAGAAGTACGGCTGGAGTTTTGTGTGTTCCGCAGACCAATGCAGTATTGCTCTATTACTTTTGCTTTAACATTGGACCTCAGGAATGTTGGATAGCGCTAAATCACCATCAGAAAGTTGGCGTTGTGTGTTATGCACTCTCACTTTGTCTGCGTACGTTGGATTCAGTAGGAAGCTTTTTCATCTCAGTAGATTTCACTCAAGAAAGACGAAAAATGGTCTACTGGTTCAAAAATAGCACGTTTCAGCCCCTTTCAACCTATCAAGGGCTAGTCCAATCCCTATAATATATAGACCTAAGGAATGTTAGGTGGCGTTAAATCATTACCAGGTTCACAGTCTGAGTTCTGACAGTTGTTCAGTGCGACCATCAAAAACCAGGAAACACATTTCACTGCCGACCCATTCTCTGACATTTCGAGAATACTGTGAGAGGTGCCGGGGCTAGCAGTGTATTTAACACTCAATTCTTCTAGAATCTACATATGTACATGATGCTCTAAGCCCCCCCTATTCTAACTCCAACTTTTGCTGTTGCACAAGGATAAAAAAAATACGCAAACTGACTCTAATCAACCCTGCCAGTGGAGTAGAAGAGAGTTTGGCACCTGCAATAATTTGATTTGATAAATAAGTTAATTAAGCGAAGGTTTCATTAACATAGTGAGGAATGATGTGGTTGCTCTACCTATTAACAGAATGAAAGTTCTGTCCAAAATAACAATATGATTTATTAAGACTAAACACAAAATGATAAACAACACCACATGAAACATTAACAATACATCAAATTGGCTCTAATTGGATACTTAAACAAACGCTGTGAATGTGAAGTTGGCCCTAAACTAGATTGTGAGGATTATGACGAAGTGATATGTGCAGCCAATTCCTAGCAACTCAATTCTTAGAGAAAACACATAGCCAACCCAACAGTAATTGCTGCTACCCAAGACAGAACAAAGTTAGAAAAGACGAACAGGCGCGCTCTGCTGAGCTCTGGGAAAATCCCTATCTGCCGGTGCTGCGGACATACATTACCAAACCGACTTCTTGACTCCCAAGACACGATCTGCCGTACCGGAGCCGTTGGCTGGTTGCTTCGACGTGCTCGACCGAAAGGCGAGAGCCAACTACCACCAGAGCACCCGTACAAAACCGAACACAGAACATTCCCGCCCCCACGACAGTGGCCGTGGTTAAACGTTCCAATCAGCAACTCGAAAACAGGCGGAAAATTCCACTCCATTGCCGGAACGCTACCATTCCACCAATGGAGATTCTTGGCGCCAATTTCTGCGCCGATCTTGCTACGTCACAGAGCTATGCCCTGAGCAAGCCAATCACAGTTACTATTTTGCAGAAATCGCGGGAATTTTCCCGCCACAGCTGCCTGGGTACACAAGTCATTCCCACGCCTCGCTGGTAGCCCGCCAGAAAGTGTTTTCGCTAAGTTTCTGCGAAGTAACGGAACCTCTAGCCCAGCCGCTACTTCTGGCCCTGTGGGTGTGCCTCTTGACAATGTCGGCGTCTGGAAAGCATTCACTCGACCCCCTCACACCTGTCGGCTTATCCTTTCAAAGTCAGACCGAGCCCGCCTGTCACTGGACCACCCGGGTGACGAGAGACGCTGCGTGGGAAGTCCGCGTGTGAAGGAATAGCAACTTTCCACCGCATGCAATTAGAGAGGAGAATCGTAAGATAGAAATATGAGAGGGGGCTCATGCCACCTCTCATAGCCCCTACGCCATTTTAGATTGTAATTGGTGAGCGGTTGGCTCACTTAGGAGCAAGGTAGTGAGTCAATCGCCCAAGAACAATCTCGCAAACTGGCTGCACATACCGCACTCTATAAAGAAAATCACTGCAACTGAAAAATGCAGCTCATAGAGGGAGGATTGTTTATGATGGAGCCAACATCACCTTCTTAATATGGAACACTAACACTCACATCACACATCCATACCCAGGGAGCCCCTTAAAAACACCGATTCACACAGACATTCACTCTCTAAATATGGCCCGGACATGTGAGCCAAATATGGAGCAATTTATTCTTTACAATCAGAGTTGGAGTGCTCCGCAATTAAATGCCCAAGATGTTACAACAATTTTAATCATTAAACTAACCTGAACTCACTCACACATGATATTATTTAAGTTAACAATCTCTTTGTGAGCTTTCAGAATCTAATTACAACCTCCGACTCATTCTGTCTCCCTGCAGCAAGAATAACCTTTACAAAGTGTTCCCTGAACTGATGGTCCATTCACAATGACAGTGGTGGTATCTGCTTCAGTTTATGGGGACTTCAGGCACACTGTTTGCATACACACAACCATAAATACAAGATACAAAAAAAACATGGTGTGGAGAACAATACAGTAATTTGTAATAAGAATCACAGTGTGAAACAAACACATACAAGGTATCACATACATTACAAAAAACAACACTTGAGAAAGAAATTAAAAAAAAACAAGGTTCATGGGACATTAAGTTGTGCGTGCACATTGCACACTGTTCACGACTGTGCTGAGAATGAGGCACTAAATCACATTGTTAGAAATGTTCGAAGCACTTCACAAATTCATTAGTTTCTCTGAGGTATGTTGAGTCATATGCATTGATGCACGTGGTTCCATGTCTTGAGCATTGGAGGGGGACTTTTGGGATGGGGCCACAGTACTGACATCACATAGGGCTAAACGTCGGGTGGTGTTGCTACGTTGTTGCAACAGCAATAGGGAGTGCTGGAGCGTCTGCAGTACGCTGTTGAGATTGAAGTCAGACCCACGCATATGATCACCGCAGTACGGTAGGAAGACACAGTGATAGGCCCTCCTCACGTCGATTAATTGTCTCTGATGTCTACTTGTTGGGATACATCACTAGTCTAGGTCTCTTCTCTCGCTGGACAGTACTTTACGTTTCCCAATATTGCAGTTCGACGAGGGATGATGGCACGTGGAGTGACTCCACAAGTGTGTGACGTCATCCATACAGGATCGAACTAGAAGCGACGATTGCCAAAACTGCTCTCTAATAGAGAGGAGAAGTTAGAAATGAGACCATACATTTGTTAGTGTGGCACGATACTGCTTTGTGTATGCAGATCGGCCAATGCTAGTGAGTTATAAAGACCCAAACAGGTGAGTATATAGTGTCCTTTTCTGTCCTTAGGCACATGAGACGCCGGTTATGACACCATATGTGATCTTCTTCGTGTACTCACGACAACGTGGTCTGCCGCAGGGAATCCCTCCAAACGGCTTCCGCGTCCGGAGAGCTAGTTGGCTGTCGCGTGTGGGTCGCGTGTCAGTGTCAACGACCAGCCTCACTTTCACTTGTGGCCCGGCGAGGGCTGTCTGCCGCCAAATCCCTCAGGTATAGAGCCCGGTGACTGTCAGCTTGTAGGACCGGATGCTCTCGCGCCTTTCACGTCAGGTGGCGCGCTGACGCTCTCTTCTGCAGGTAGCCGATGACCTCTTGTTTTTGCTCCGGCTGGCCTCTGCATTGCCACGATCCCCGTCATCTGCACAATTCTTACAAAAATCTTATGCCTCACTTTTCCCCATGACCTTCTATGTTATAATAAATTTACATAACGATACATTGATGGTCTGTCATTTCAGACACTCTAATTTTAATTTTATAGTTATTTATCTGTAGCTATCTTGGTGTATCCAATCTAGACATGGAAATAATTTATCTTGATATTTGTGTAGAGACCGATCTCAGTATTGTACATGGTGTGTGATAACTGATGCTATGTAATGGATGAACAACTAAATGTGCGGGCCCGCACTAATATTACTATTAATTATATAGACCGACAGTAGACATGCTCAAGAATTAACTACCATTTGCCAACGATCTACATTCTATGTCTTTTAATTAAATTATGTTGTTATGCAGGTCTAAGTTTTACTGTGCTATAAAGAACATGCAACTATGCTACTTTCGCTCGCCCGTCGTCCCTCCATCTCGGGTCTGTGGTTTGGTGACCTGAAAAATAGCATCTTAACAAGCGCGCCAAACACTTGTGGTAGAAAACCGCCACAATATTAAGGATCTAGTTATTGTAAAATCCTAAAGTTTAATTTATCCTAGTATATGGTACTCTCTTATTATTATTATTATTATTTTTTTTTTTTACCTTATACAACACTCTTACATAATTACTGTTACGCTGAGATATCTCGCTGCTCGCCGCTATTGACGACAGTGATGTGCGCGCAGTACGACATGGCCTCCGAGTTCTCACTACGCCTCACTGAAACTCCAGAGACTGGGTTAGCCATGGCTATACAAGACAATAAATTTATAGTTGAACTTAATTTTGTATGTGATGCAGTCTTAGCAATGAAAGCGCACCTTTCCAGAGGCAATGTAATTTGACCCAGCCAAGTCTGGTTCCTGTTGAGGATTCAGTCGCCCACCACACGCCAGCTACACAGTATGTCACGAATATCCTAGTATGAGTCACTGGTTATTCATCTGTGACAGTCGCAAGCAGCATGCTAAATCCCCAACCAGCACATTGGCATGGTAGGCTTTATGCCCGCATTTCTACCGTCTAGGGCACCATTGGAGTCAAACGCTCACAGGTTCACCCCGACTTGCAAGACAACGATGCTGGCGCAGCTCTGCAAAAACTATACTGCCAATATTCATCCTCGAAATCACGCAATATACCACAATCTTGCAGTGCACTGACGCGTGCCTGCAAGCATTGGTATGAACGTCTCACGAACTGGCTCTGGCCGCTATGGAGCGTATCACGACTTCTCAGAACGCTTCTAAGAGCACGTTCTTGTATGCGCCCGTTTGTGCGACGTCTCGTCACTCATCTTTATCCCTTAACATGGACACCAGATAGGAAAGGACAAAAACATTGCTCATGGAAAGGTAGTGCCTCTTATTGCAACGACAGAGGAGATCCCGAACATAGACAAAAATTAACAGCAGTACATTCTTATGCGAGAAAACGCAGCGTGTTATTACTTTAATTAACAATCTTAATCTATTAATGCGACGAGTATTGTTCCCCGAAGAAAAGTTCATATCTTTGCCTATTCTACTATGTACACCACTTACACTACTACTATATCAAGGTTCATGTATTTGCCCATTCTACTATGTACACCACTTACACTACTACTATTCCACGAACTCCTTTATGTGAGAGATGTGGTGGAGTCCTATGGACTTCTTTCCTTTCAGCGTCTCCAATTCATAAGCATTGTGATGAGCTGCTCTCCTTATACGGTACGGGCCGTTGTAAACAGAATAGAATTTTTGGCATTTCATTTTTTGTTTGTTCGAAAGTCGGAAAGACTTAACGAGCACCTTTTGTCCAATTTGGAAGTGTCGTAGACGAGCTTCCCTGTCGGCACGTCTCTTCCTGACCTCTGCTGCAGCCCGTATCCTCTTGAGAGCCAAATCCACTATGGCTTGGTGCTGCGTTCGCGATCTTGGTGGGAAGTTTATGACCTTGGTTATCAAGTCCTTAGGAATCCGGTTTTTCAGTACTGTAATGGGTGCCAATTTTGTTATCCCATGGGGTGCCTCATTGATCACCTCCTGGAAGTCTTTAAGGAAAACGTCCCATGTCGTGTGCTGTTTGTTACAGTACAACCGGCACAAGTTTCCGAGTTCTTTAATAACCCGTTCTGCAGCATTCGAGCTCGGATGGTGCGAAGCTATAAAAATGGGATCAATTTTACATCGACGCAACGTCTCCTTCCAAGTTTTTGACTTAAACTGTGGCCCGTTATCAGAAATAATTTTACTCACATGACCAACCTGTTGTAGGAAATCCCGGATTAGGGCTCGTGATACAGTTCGTCCTGTCGCCCTCTTCAGTGGCGTAAAGGTAACGTATTTGGACGTTAGTTCAACGAACACTAATACGTAAGTATATCCTCTTCTTGTTCTTGGCAAAGGTCCCATCAAATCTGTTGCTGCTAATTGTCTTAATATTGTCGGTACGATTGGGTATAATGGTGCCTGCATGCTCACAGTAGTGTGCTTAGCCTTTTGGCAGTCTTTACACACCGACAGTACCCTCCGTATTCGACGCTCCATGTTTCGAAAGTAACACATGGTCCTTAGCTTGAGATTGCACTTGCGTGGTCCGAAGTGTCCATAGCTGAGGTGAGTATGCCATATAACCTTGTTTATTAGGTGTTCAGGGATGCATACCCCCCATTCAGTGTCATTGGCATAATTTCGGTGGAAAATTATGCCTTTCCGCAAGAGGTAGAACTGCCTGATGGTGGCGTGTCTTCTGTCTATCCATTTCTGTTTCAATAACACTAAGGCAGGGTCCTTGTCTTGCTCCTTCTTGATGTCCTGCATACTACAGGTAATAAAATTTTCAAAGGCTACTTTCTGCATATAAAAAAGGCAGTAGTGATTTTCCTCCAGATCTTCTTCCATGTTGTGCTCAAATCCGATCGGTGACCGTGACAAGGCGTCTGCAATAATGTTCTGACTGCCGGGAATATATTCTATCGAAAAGTTGTACTGCTGCAGATATGATGCCCACCTAATGAGCCGCCTGTGATTAAGCTTTGCAGTCATCAAGAACTCGAGTGCCTTGTGGTCTGTGTAGACCCTCGTCTTGCGACCAAACAGAAGGTATCTGAATTTTTCAAACGCCCATACAATAGCCAGCGCCTCTAACTCGGTTACTGAGTAATTCCTCTCACTCTTGGCTAGTACTCTGCTACCAAACGCAATTGTCTTCCACACCCTGTTTCCTTCATGTACATAGTCTTGGAACACATGACACCCAGACCTGAGTATGAACTGTCCGTTACTATGCAAAGCTCTTCTGCTAAGTTAGGGAGTGATAGGATGGGTGCTTGTAATAATGCGAATTTTAATGCTTTCCATTCGGATTCGGCCGCCTCATCCCATTCCCAAGGAATCTTCTTTCCTGTAAGTTGATGCAACCTAGGACTGCTCTGAGTTTTGACATGTATAAAGCGGTTGTAAAAATTTATGATCCCCAAGAACCCCCTTAACTGCTTCTTTGTCGTAGGAATGGGAAACTTTTCAATCGCTTCGATCTTTTCGGGATTTGGCGCAATGCCCTCACCCGTGATGATATGTCCTAGAAATTTGACAGAGGACGTCCCAAAATTCGATTTTTCGATATTGATAGTCACTCCGTATTCCTTGAATGTCGCAAGGAGTTCACCGAGGACCGCATTGTGCTCTCCCCAAGATTTCTCCGCGATCAGCAAATCGTCCACATAGCTGGTGACATGACGTTTCAAATTATCGCTTAGTATGCCGTCCAGTCCCCGAATGAATGCGGCAGACGAAATGTTCAAACCAAATGGGAGACGACGAAACCGGTAACATCTTCCAAATGCTAAAAAGGCTGTGTACTGCCTGCAATTTGGATGGAGCTCGATCTGCCAGAAACTCGATTTTAGATCAACTGATGAGAAGATTGATATTCCATGGAAATTTTGTAAGAGTTCCTCCAATCGTTCCGGTCTGTCTGTTTCGGGTTCTATTACGGTATTAATTTGTCGCGAGTCCAAGACTAAACGAATACTACCATCTGCCTTCTCGACTACTCTTAACGGGTTATTATAGGCTGAAGCCGTAGGTTCTATTATTCCTTCACTCAGCATTCGCGCAATTTCAGCTGCTACTTTCTGTCGATATGCCAAGGGGATTGGATAGGGTGGCACACGAAACTGGTTGTGCGGACGTACACGAAATTCATATTGGAAGTTCTTTATTGATCCTGTCTTGGGAAGGAAGACCTCCGCATGTTCTACTAGTAATTTATGAAGTTCTTTGCGGTGGTCGCACCTTATATTCTTTATTGCTTCCACTTTTTCTCCTATTTTCTCCTTTATTTCTCCCATTATTCCGACTGCATTCTCATCCGTGTCCTCTCCTCTACCCGCAACGTCGACCTGTTCTTCCTTTCTGTCTTTCAGACACGCATAGTTTATCCGTACACAGTTAGACGGTAGTTGAGCTGGGATCAGCTGGTCGTCGAACTTAATGTGGACGGGATTCCCTTTCCTCAAAACCACTTCACCTCGTCCTAGATCAACTATCGCTTCATATTCATTTAGGAAGTCCGTTCCTATTATCATGTCGATCGTCAGATTTGGCACGATCCAGAAGTTAGACTCTATTTTGTGTCCTTGGCAGGAGAATTCCAGTCTTGTTTGTTGGGTGACCTCCGTACATTTACCCGCTAATGCCCCTTTTATTTTGGTTTTCTTAACCGATAGGACAGGCCAGTCCATCTCCTGAGAGCACCTCTTGTATGCTGCCTCAGATATTGCTGTTATGTAGCTTCCACTATCTATTATCGCATTCATACTCTTTTCAGCTATTGCTACTGTGATAAGAGGCTGCCGATCTTGTCGAGGAGTTGCTTTATGTTCCTCGAGCAGGATTTCTGATAAATCTTCGTAATGTACCATCCGTAGTTGGCCAGGTCCGAGATTACGTGCGAAATTCCGGCGGCCTGTGTTCGCACTAGTCTGGCGTCAATCCCTTGTTAAGCTCCCCCTCCTCTGACTTGCATTAGGATTTGCGGGTCTAGTTTCAATCTCCTGGTTCCACTGTTGTCCTTGGTTTAGCTCTCTCCAATTACGGTCGCTTTGCCGTTCGTTATTCCTCCTATCCCAGATTCCTTGTCTAGATTGACCCCGCTCCCTGACGTTCTGGTTTCCGTGTCTTTGGTTTCCATAACCTTGAATAGCGTAACCTTGACTTCCGTAACCCTGGTTTCCTAACTGACCAGTGCGATTATGCGATCTGTTGTCGTCTTCCCTTCCTGGCCCGTGGTATTTGTTACTTTGCCCCTTCTTCCTGTCCTTTGCGTCTTGTTTATCAAAGACTACTTCGAGTTCGCGCAATAGACTCTTGAAAGCTTCTATGTCGGATCCACACTTGCCGACAAGTGTCTGTTGGTACCTAACTGGCAATTTGGAAAAGCAAAATTTAATGATTTCTCCGTTGCTATATGGACTATCTAAAAATTGATTCTTCTTGAGTACCTCATCAAGAAATTTGGTTGCGCTCCTATACCCGGACACTTCCAGTTCAGGACAAAATATTATTTCCTCTTTAATCCTGTCCTGCGTTTCCTTTGACCAGTAGGTCCGCAGGAATGCACCAACAAATTCCTGATAAGTCCGACACGTCACTGCTACACCCCGCATCTTTTCCGCGGCTTGGCCTTCGATGTGTCCACACATGAATTCTAATTTTGCCTGGGTTGGCCATGATGCCGGTAATGAATTTGTAAACTGCATCACCCAGCTCTTCGGATGCATCGACCCTCCATTTTCTTTGAACTTCTGGAATTTAAGTATCGACAGGAAATGATTCTGATCAAAATCCTGTCTGATCCTCGCACTGGTGTTGTCACTCGTTTCCGATACTTGCACGTCTGCTGAGTGTCCTGTTCTATCTTGGTGATAACTGTGATGTGCTACCTCTGTATCACAGTGGAAGTGGCACTCAGAATTCACAAGTGGGCTACAATTATTAGAGCTATTACTCGCTGTTTCTGCGTGTGCATTGTTAGTTCCGCACTCGGTCATTGGGCTAGAGCACGGCGGGCTTTTCCTCGGAGACACAGTTCTGTGTACTCCATCATTGGTATCCGAACGCGCAGTGCTCGTGTGCCCGTTTTGCTCTAGTTTTGCTATCCGACTCTCTACTTCTTCCATTCGTTTCGTGTTGTTCGCAACCGCGATATTACCCTGAGTTTTTAAGAACGCTAGGGATTTTGAGTGGGATTGTGTTGTACGTCGCAAGCGCCCTGCGAGTTTAGAAGTTGCTTCCGCGACTTTCATTGCCCCTATTGCCGCCGTTTTGGCCAGGCCTGCTACATTTTGTGCAGCCATTGACATTTGTTTTACTTCTCCACATTCTTTCTTTATTGTTAGTAATTCCCCACGAATTTCCCCTATATGCGAAATTATTGCCTCAGTGTCCTTCTTACGCTGTTCGTCAGCTTCTTCCTTCTCCTTCTTACGTTGTTTCTCCTCTTCTTCCTTCTCCCTCTTACGCTGTTCGTCAGCTTCTTCCTTCTCCTTCTTACGTTGTTTCTCCTCTTCTTCCTTCTCCCTCTTACGCTGTTCGTCAGCTTCTTCCTTCTCCCTCTTACGTTGTTTCTCATCTTCTTCCTTCTCCTTCTTCGTTGTTTCTCCTCTTCTTCCTTCTCCCTCTTACGCTGTTCGTCAGCTTCTTCCTTCTCCTTCTTACGTTGTTTCTCCTCTTCTTCCTTCTCCCTCTTACGCTGTTTCTCATCTTCTTCCTTCTCCTTCTTACGTTGTTTCTCATCTTCTTCCTTCTCCTTCTTACGTTGTTCGTCAGCTTCTTCTTTCATTGATCGTAGGAAGCTCAGTATAGGGTTAATGTCATCATTTTGATCCTCGTCACACATGGGTGATGTAACTCTGGACACCTGGGCGCTAGAGCTCTGACGTGGCCGAGCTGGCGCCTGTCTGCTCTCTTTCGTTTGATTATAAACTTCTGCTACCGTCTCGACCTGTGTGACTGTCTCTGTTTCATCCTCTACCTCACTATCATAATCACGGCCGGAACGCTGCTCTAAGATCGCGTCCAAATCACCTTCCTCATCAATGACCCTGGCGTCCTGTCCTGCTAAAAATGTGCCCATCTCATCTCCGAACCTATTCCCGTCGGTAAACTGCCCCTTATCCATTATGCTATCCTCTTTTGTTTTAGCGTCGCTCGATAATAGTCGTGCTTACTTCTTGTTATCATTCATAAAAAACAAATTTATCTAAAATGCACAATAAAATTAATCTACTCCATATATTTTTACACATAGACATAAAGTTTCAACAACGTCGCTCCAACGCTGTAATTATACGCACGATTTGTTGTGGTACAGAAACCGCACACAAACCCAACAAAGTGTGATGTGATACGGACACACCATCAAAGGAACACAAAAACAATGACCAAAAAACATATATACACTGAAAACAAAAACAGTAATCATGCGCCGCTACTTAAAACTAAACGCGGAACTACCAGAAAAAACTTGGGTATTAATCAATAAAAAAAAATTAGAGAAAAAAAATTTGAATGTTCGTACTAAGAATACTGTTTGTTAATCAGTGATTCTCAGGAAAGATCCGAGGCTAAGGGTCGCCATATTATGCGAGGTGCCGGGGCTAGCAGTGTATTTAACACTCAATTCTTCTAGAATCTACATATGTACATGATGCTCTAAGCCCCCCCTACTCTAACTCCAACTTTTGCTGTTGCACAAGGATAAAAAAAAATACGCAAACTGACTCTAATCAACCCTGCCAGTGGAGTAGAAGAGAGTTTGGCACCTGCAATAATTTGATTTGATAAATAAGTTAATTAAGCGAAGGTTTCATTAACATAGTGAGGAATGATGTGGTTGCTCTACCTATTAACAGAATGAAAGTTCTGTCCAAAATAACAATATGATTTATTAAGACTAAACACAAAATAATAAACAACACCACATGAAACATTAACAATACATCAAATTGGCTCTAATTGGATACTTAAACAAACGCTGTGAATGTGAAGTTGGCCCTAAACTAGATTGTGAGGATTATGACGAAGTGATATGTGCAGCCAATTCCTAGCAACTCAATTCTTAGAGAAAACACATAGCCAACCCAACAGTAATTGCTGCTACCCAAGACAGAACAAAGTTAGAAAAGACGAACAGGCGCGCTCTGCTGAGCTCTGGGAAAATCCCTATCTGCCGGTGCTGCGGACATACATTACCAAACCGACTTCTTGACTCCCAAGACACGATCTGCCGTACCGGAGCCGTTGGCTGGTTGCTTCGACGTGCTCGACCGAAAGGCGAGAGCCAACTACCACCAGAGCACCCGTACAAAACCGAACACAGAACATTCCCGCCCCCACGACAGTGGCCGTGGTTAAACGTTCCAATCAGCAACTCGAAAACAGGCGGAAAATTCCACTCCATTGCCGGAACGCTACCATTCCACCAATGGAGATTCTTGGCGCCAATTTCTGCGCCGATCTTGCTACGTCACAGAGCTATGCCCTGAGCAAGCCAATCACAGTTACTATTTTGCAGAAATCGCGGGAATTTTCCCGCCACAGCTGCCTGGGTACACAAGTCATTCCCACGCCTCGCTGGTAGCCCGCCAGAAAGTGTTTTCGCTAAGTTTCTGCGAAGTAACGGAACCTCTAGCCCAGCCGCTACTTCTGGCCCTGTGGGTGTGCCTCTTGACAATGTCGGCGTCTGGAAAGCATTCACTCGACCCCCTCACACCTGTCGGCTTATCCTTTCAAAGTCAGATCGAGCCCGCCTGTCACCGGACCACCCGGGTGACGAGAGACGCTGCGTGGGAAGTCCGCGTGTGAAGGAATAGCAACTTTCCACCGCATGCAATTAGAGAGGAGAATCGTAAGATAGAAATATGAGAGGGGGCTCATGCCACCTCTCAACTGTGCGAACTATCACCCAGTTGATGCACATCACTGTAGTCTATATCGCTAGTGCCAGTCGGCTGTACAGTTCTGGAACACGTCTTATGCTCTTTCTGAAGACAGAATAACAGCAAGCATTCCACAAACACTGATTTTGTGGGACTCATCCCGCTCTGTTCGTTCACGAGATACAGAAGGCGGAAGATACCGTGTCTCTGACTTCTGGTCAGGGTTCAACAAACTTACGGAATGTCACCCTATGAACAAAATACGGACTATCACGCGGGATTTAGGACTGAATTGAAGAATTCCTAGCAAATAGCATGTTGTTCTTAACGATGGGGAAACCCCCGCTGTTCATTGACGACCTTGGGTGGCGTTAGATACATGTGACTATATTGATACTGTGTTCAGTACAGTTCCGTGATGTCGTCATATGAATAGAATTCGGAATATTAAACTATAATAGTGATTGGATTGGAGAGCAAATAGTGTGTCCTTCTTCACGTAGAGAGACGTTTGCGCTTAAAAAGTAGTTACGTGCACTCCTTTGTGTAGTGTTATTACAGCTTCCAACATCGATGTTGTCTGGAGCAGTGTGTGCGATGGTATTGGCTCCTGTCTCAGTTCTCGGTCTGGAAGTGGTCGACGTAGTAAGCCGGTGCGCAGTTTCAAAATCGAGACGTGATTAAGACCTTAGGAACGTCTCTTTGTAAGAGCCTAAGCGACGACCTCTATCGGAAATACGGGATAAATACATCGTAATGCTACTGTTCTTGCTGCAAACAGGCAGAGACAGGTGTTCGGAGCACTGAAGACAGACGTGGTGGTGGTAACGTCCGGCTCGTAACATTCGTGACGCACCACAGGAAGCCATGCAGTTCTTAAGTGCGAAATAATGTAGCTGACTGCGTCAAAGTATCCGTGTTGAGCAATAGGAGACAGACATACATTGACCCAGATTCTGAACGGATGACATGGAGTCGGCTTCTTCCTTACTGTACAAAGCCTCTTGCCTGGAACCTACATGGGACCCCGCGGCGTCATGCGGTGCACGCTGAGGTCCGACTTACATGCAGGCAGCCTCCCGAAGCTGAGGTCTCTGGCATGTGAACAGCAGCACGGTCTAGGGAACTGCGAGTCGCGGCGCGCGGTAGTGACAGTAAGGGATGCAGTTCGCAAGTCGCCGTCACAGGATCGCTTGGTGAAGACGATGTTTGCTTTTTGAGGTGCTCAACTGCGCGTTCACCAGCGCCCATACAAAGTCCCAATTTCTACACAGTCCAATTGTTACCCAATCCTATCTAGCCACTGTTCCGAATGATGACGATGATGATGATGATGAAATGATGAGAACAACACAAACACCCAGTCCCCGGGCAGAGAAAATACACAACGCGGCCGGGAATCGAACCCGGGACCCCGTGATCCAAAAGCAGAAACGCTAAAAAAACCATTTTAAAGTTAGGACAAGTGCTCTATAATTCTAAGCCTCAGTAGTATTCCAACAAGTGCTGATCAATGGTTCTGATAGTCAGTGAGTTTCTCATTATTTTAAACTTCGTGTTAGCAGATTTTGAAATTCTCGTCATTTTTAATCTAGGCGCAGTTAATTTTGTGAGTTTTTCCGCCATTTTACACTCAGGAGAAGTTAGCTCTTGTGTTTGAAAGTTATGATAGCTGGGGGGGAATAAATTGTGCAAACTGTCATGTCAGAGTGGTGAGGGTGAAATTGTTTAAACTGTAATGTCAGAGGGGTGTTGTTTAAACACAGTACTACTGGACTTAAGACAAGTTAGTACATGTGATAGTGATAACCTTACAGTTTTAAAGTAAGCTTCAAACCAATTTGTTTAAACTGTAACGTCAGAAGGGTAGTTGCTTAAACCAAGGAGAGAAAAGTGGGCTTACAGTTCGGGAATTGAAATAACACGATGCTGTGCTAGCTATTTTGAGATTTCCACCAAACCTAAACTTTCGGTGACAACTTTTTAAATAGAGACATCAGAGTGGAAAACTTTGGAAATGACTGCAAAATAGGGTAACACATTAGAGTGAATAATAGTTCGGGAAATATTTGTTAAATAGGTCAGCAGACTGATTACTTCCCTTTGTCCCAGAATCTTAGATTCTGACATCATAGTGACTCTGCCAGTACTCTAGGTTGGTCATCTTGGATTCTATAGTTGGCACAAGTGATCTACTTCCACAGTGGCGTCAGGGGGAAGCCTAGCGACCATCTTGGATTCTGTATTTTGCTGAAGTTACTTCCACCAAGATGACAATGAGCGATCTTGAATTTTTTATATTTCCCGCCCTTTTATACATTGGGCAACTACTCTACTCACACACTGACATAATAGAAGACAGGAGGTACCCCATTAGAACTATTCGGCTATTTTGAATTTCCCGTCATTTTATATGTAGCGCAATTGACTTAAGTCAGAGAGGTTGCGGTGGCGTGGGGATACTCTGGCAACAGTGCATGATGTCACTGATGATATAACTGAAATTTGGCAAAAATCCACTCTGTGTCGGATGTTTCACACCCTATGGCTCTGAGCACTATGGGACTCAACTGCTGTGGTCATCAGTCCCCTAGAACTTAGAACTACTTAAACCTAACTAACCTAAAGACATCACACACGTCCATGCCCGAGGCAGGATTCGAACCTGCGACCGTAGCGGTCACGCGGTTCCAGACTGTAGCGCCTAGAACCGCGCGGCCACTCCGGCCGGCTTTCACACCCTATCTACTCAGCTTTATGCACATATATAGGTGACATAAGCAACACATAGCTTCTTCTCCCACTCCTGTCATTACATCTGAGCATACTCCCTACGGGACTTCAAAACAGAATAACAATTGGCAAGCAGTCACAACAACTAGAAAATATATTTTGGAAGAGCGGAGCTAAAACTGCATTTAGAACAACACAAAGTGCGAATGCGTCACAATTTATCACGAAAGGAAGACGACTATGCAAATCCTGGGGTTTATAAAATATCCTGTAGTGATTGTGACAGAACCTACATTGGCCAGACAGAAAGCTTCTTCAACAGACGGTTTAAAGAAAGCACTTACAGTAACAACAAAGGTGCATTAGGTTTGCATTTTGACACGGAGAAATTTAGCATAGATAACATTGAAAAGGAAATGGAAACAATGCACAAAACAGAAAAAGCAGGCAACTCCACATTGGAGATCTGCTTTTCAAACAGAAAGGAGCAAAATTACTTTACTCTCGAAGCCTACGTTAAGTTTTATGATGATCTTTTCGGTTGAGCAACGTGCTGTGGTTTATGTATGCCGCATGTTTCTGGTTCCCCTAGAAGGGTACTGGCCATCGTGTTCGAGCAGCGTTGACGCCGCCGCGCAAATGACCAGCAATGTAAACATCCTGCTGATGCAAGAACAGCGCTGTGGTACCAATGGTCGACGTAACGTTCTACACTGAAGCGCCAAAGAAACTGGTATAGGCATGCGTATTCAAATACAGAGATAGGTAAACAGGCAGAGTACGGCGCTGCGGTCGGCAGTTCCTATATAACACAACAAGTGCCTGGCGCAGTTGTTAGATCGGTTACTGCTGCTACAGTGGCAGGTTACCAAGATTTAAGTGAGTTTCAAGGTGGTGTTATAGTCGGCGCACTAGCGATGGGACACAGAATCTCCGAGGTAGCTATGAAGTGGGGATTTTCCCGTACGACAAGTTCACGTGTGTACTGTGAATATCAGGAATCCGGTAAAACATCAAATCTCCGACATTGCTGCGGCCGGAAAAGGTCCTGCAAGATCGGGACCAACGACGACTGAAGAGAATCGTTCAGTGTAACAGAAGTCCAACTCTTCCACAAACTGCTGCAGATTTCAATGTTGGGTTATCAACAAGTGTCAGCGCACGATCCATTGAACGAAACATCATCGATATAGGCTTTCGAAGCCGAAGGTCCACTCGTGTACCCTTCATAACTGCACGACACAAAGTTTTACGCCTTGCCTGGGTCCGTCAACACCGACATTGCACTGTTGATGACTAGAAACATGTTGCCTGGTCGGACGAACCCCGTTTCAAATTGTATCGAGCGCATGGACGAGTACGGGTATGGAAATCACCTTATGAATCCATGGACCCTGCATGTCAGTAGGGGACTGTTCAAGATGATGGAGACTCTGTGATGGTGTGGGGCACGTGCAGCTGGAGTGATGTGGGATCTCTGATAGTCTAGATACGATTCTGACAGGTGACACATACGTAAGCATCCTGTCTGATCACCTGCATTCATTCATGGCCATAGTGCAGTCCGACGGGCTTGGGCAATTCGAGCAGAACAATGCGACACCCCACACGTCCAGAATTCAAACATTATCAATCACCTCGAAGGGAACGATGTACTGATACGTAATCAGCATCGTTTCAGAAAACATCGTTCTTGTGTAACGCAGCTAGCTCTTTATTCGCACGAAGTAATGGCCCCTATCGACAGGGGATCTCAAGTTGATTCCGTATTTCTAGATTTCCAGAAAGCTTTTGACACTGTTCCACACAAGCGACTTCTAATCAAGCTGCGGGCCTATGGGGTATCGTCACAGTTGTGCGACTGGATTCGTGATTTCCTGTCAGGAAGGTCGTAGTTCGTAGTAATAGACGGCAAATCATCGAGTAAAACTGAAGTGATATCAGGTGTTCACCAGGGAAGCGTCCTGGGGCCTCTACTGTTCCTGATCTATATAAATGACCTGGGTGACAATCTGAGCAGTTCTCTTAGGTTGTTCGCAGATGATGCTGTCATTTACCGTCTAGTAAGATCATCCGAAGACCAGTATCAGTTGCAAAGCGATTTAGAAAAGATTGCTGTATGTTGTGGCAGGTGGCAGTCGACGCTAAATAACGAAAAGTGTGAGGTGATCCACATGAGTTCCAAAAGAAATCCGTTGGAACTCGATTACTCAATAAATAGTACAATTCTCAAGGCTGTCAATTCAACTAAGTACCTGGCTGTTAAAATTACGAACAACTTCAGTTGGAAAGACCACATAGATAATATTGTGCGGAAGGCGAGCCAAAGGTTGCATTTCATTGGCAGGACACTTAGAAGATGCAACAAGTCCACTAAAGAGACAGCTTACACTACACTCGTTCGTCCTCTGTTAGAATATTGCTACGCGGTGTGGGATCCTTACCAGGTGGGATTGACGGAGGACGTCGAAAGGGTGCAAAAAAGGGCAGCTAGTTTTGTATTATCACGTAAGAGGGGAGAGAGTGTGGCAGATATGATACGCGAGTTGGGATGGAAGTCATTAAAGCAAAGACGTTTTTCGTCGCGACGAGATCTATTTACGAAATTTCAGTCACCAACTTTCTCTTCCGAATGCGAAAATATTTTGTTGAGCCCAACCTACATAGGTAGGAATGATCATCAAAAGAAAATAAGAGAAATCAGAGCTCGAACAGAAAGGTTTAGGTGTTCGTTTTTCCCGCGCGCTCAAAATGGTTCAAATGGCTTTGAGCACTATGGGACTCAACTGCTGTGGGCATAAGTCCCCTAGAACTTAGAACTACTTAAACCTAACTAACCTAAGGACATCACACACATCCATGCCCGAGGCAGGATTCGAACCTGCGACCGTAGCGGTCACGCGGTTCCAGACTGAAGCGCCTACAACCGCACGGCTACACCGGCCGGCTTTAAAGCATGGTTTATCAAGTAGAGGTAATACGATTTTTAAATTCTGTGTCTCTAATTTGGTTTTTACGGTTTCTGTTGTATTTTCTGAAGATACGGTCATAAATAGATGTCGTCAAACGGAAAAAAATATGATCACTTCCGATTACAACAATTTTGGCATTACAGTTCTCGTTTGAGCAACTCCAGTCTTCTTTATCTGTACATCATGTAAAGGTCAGTACATTACTGCAGAGACACATTGCCGTAGAATAAGGCTTGTGTCAACACGCCTTCACACTTCTTATACCCGCCGGGCAAGTTGCGGAGATCAGACGCTGAGATCTGTTGACCTTTCCCCTACCTTTACTGGGTACAAATTAAACTGAGTGAAAATTTCGCTGGGTGCAGTTTACAGGACACCGCGCAACACATCTGCTTAAAGCTTCATCGGATTTTCACTGTGGTTTTAATTTCGCGACAGATCGGAGCTTGGGGGAAAAAAAGCTCTCGTAACTCAGTCTACGCACAATACAGACGGAATAATTTTTGTATAAACGTTAAATCCGTTAGAAATCAGTGATTATCAATGTGCACGTAACGGAAATAATGATGAGTATAGATTTTAATCTTCTTCAAGGATTGGTTTAAGTTCGATGGAACGCTGTTTCCTGCTTATGATAAGTATAATTTTTTACAAATTTTTTACAGTGATTTCAAAGACGGCCACTGTTTGGATGAATAACCAATTGTGTTTGCATTCTATTTATATAATTTCATTTCAAACTCATAACTACCTCATGTCATAAGTCAGATCCTGAAATGTAACGGTAATCCAGATGTACTCAAAGAGAATTTCAAGGAATCAGTGCCTGGTTCTATTCTGCTGTGCATCTAAAGAGAACTGCATGTGTGCGACATTAATAGTAGAACTTTCTGAATTTATATCGAAGCATGTATGTTAGCTTACCCCACTTCACTTGAGGTACTGTCTCTGATACAACTAGGGCATCAGCCACGTCTCTCTATATACAGGGTGTTACAAAAAGGTATGGCCAAACTTTCAGGAAACATTCCTCACACACAAAGAAAGAAAATATGTTATGTGGACATGTGTCCGGAAACGCTGACTTTCTATGTTAGAGCTCATTTTATTACTTCTCTTCAAATCACATTAATCATGGAATGGAAACACACAGCAACAGAACGTACCAGCGTGACTTCAAACACTTTGTTACAGGAAATGTTCAAAATGTCCTCCGTTAGCGAGGATACATGCATCCACCCTCTGTCGCATGGAATCCCTGATGTGCTGATGCAGCCCTGGAGAATGGCGTATTGTATCACAGCCGTCCACAATACGAGCACGAAGAGTCTCTACATTTAGTACCGTGGTTGCGTAGACAAGAGCTTTCAAATGACCCCATAAATGAAAGTCAAGAAGGTTGAGGTCAGGAGAGCGTGGAGGCCATGGAACTGGTCCGCCTCTACCAATCCATCGGTGACCGACTCTGTTGTTGAGAGGCGTACGAACACTTCGACTGAAATGTGCAGGAGTTCCATCGTGCATGAACCACATGTTGTGTCGTACTTGTAAAGGCACATGTTCTAGCGGCACAGGTAGAGTATCCCGTATGAAATCATGGCGGTGAATCGAGGAAGTACAGTACATACCGAGGAAACTAAAATGAGCTCTAACATGGAAATTAAGCGTTTCCGGACACATGTCCACATAACATCTTTTCTTTATTTGTGTGTGAGAAATGTTTCCTGAAAGTTTGGCCGTACCTTTTTGTAACACCCTGTACATTACAAGTACAGTACGATAGAAGAATCGTACTGGCTGCACATGAATGACCTCTCGGATACACAAAACAAACAGAGAAGCGGAGGTAAAATCAATCTTTGAGATGTGGAAATAAGGAGCGGGTCCACATATCTTCGTTTCCGTTTGATTGGTCCCAATATGGAAGTGTCTTTGTCCTCCAGGTCAGAGCGCATCCAGAGTTCGGTTCTGACGGAGGTCACAGTCTGTTACTATGTACCTCAGTCCCCCTTCAAATATAATATGTCATGCCGCAGATGTGTACGACTTTCATAATAATAATAAAATGTAGAAAGTACTTTTATATAATGATAATGCATTTGTACACGCGCAAATGGGCCCTGGTCAAAATAGAAACGGATGTGGGCATCTGGATGGAGCTCTTTTTAAACAAGAGAATTCATATGAAAGCACGATACTGTATTCTCGTTCGCATGCGGAATACGTTTGGACGCACGCAAGTCAGAATACGCCTTCCAAGGCAGTCATGGGAAGATGCAATTTTGGTGTCGGAACAAATTCCGAACAATAACGAGGCAGAGGAGATTGCTAGGTGGAAACTGGAGGCAGAGAGAGCGTCTAGTCATGAATCGGGTTCTCTCCCACGCTTCTCGTTGGCTATTCAAAATCGGTGCACACGGGCTTCTTGGTCAGTATGTTTTATGGGAACAAACAACCTCTGATGAAGCGGTGCTCCTACTCAGAACGTGAACAACAACGACTTGCACCTGAACATCACAGATGAAATTGAGGTGAGAAAAAATTTAGGAATAACAAAAACATTTGTGATACGTCAGAGACTAGCTAGATGACCGACAGAAATTTTTGGGTAGAATAATATGCAGGGTATCCCAGACGGAATGATCAGTATTTAGGGATATTACAGGAAAGATTATTCGAACCAAAAAGTATAGCAAACGTGGGCTCTAAAATGCATACCGTAAGAGCTGTGATCACTTCTTCATCTTCGATACTGTGAAACACCTCTCTTCTACTAAACAAGTGCACATAGCTCTTATTAAACGCATTTCAGGGCCCATGTTTATTCAACAGTTTTTTCTTGTTTTGGTCCACAGTACCTTCTCCCATAATGTCGAAAGCAAAGAATTTGCAGTAGAAGAGATGTGTTTCACAGTATCGAAGATGAAGTGTTAATAGCTCTTAAGGTATGCATTTTAGAGAATATGTTTAGTAGACATTTTTGTTTCTGATGATCGCTCCTGTTATATATATACAACCCGCAATGTTACATCTGGCCTAGAAAAACCACGTGCGAGATTTTCTTATTATCTCTCTCGCTACGCACAAGCTATTAGTCCAACAGAAAAAAATGAACAGGACCTTTGTGTAGGAAATTTAATGTAGTTACATTTTTTACTGGAGTACATTTCCGCAGAAGGCCATGGTTTCCGAGTTATTCAAGAAAAAGTACAAAAGTGACCTTCAAACGCACCTCCACTCCCGTATTCATCCCTCACCAGTCAGGATTTCTACTATGCTGTTCGTGATACTCCCTCCCACCTCTGTACGAAAATTTCCGACTACACGAACTATTCCCAATAATCGACTGTTCTTGGTCTCTGTTGATTGGGCTATTCCGTCACCAGCATAGTCGGCTATTTCGTTAACAATATCGATTTAAAAGTGCCCTTAAGGTTACTGATAGAAAAATGACTTTTGCAAACGTCGCGCTAAAACTAATTACTTTGACAATTCCATCCAAACCTAACCCTTATAAGCACAGTAGTTTCGTATACCGAAGGCCTGACGAATACAATGATGTAACTGTTTATTTCATGTTGTTAAAATTCACATAATTCTTAGGTACAATTTACTCAAACGTCAATTTGACAATTTTTAGGTGTTCGACGTAGCCGGTGGTGTAATAAGATCAGCCAATGAAGACCAAACAATTTGAGTGTGGAAAATAATTAATGCAGTCCCAAATTTTTGTGCAGTGGTAGGAGGGAGTGCCATGAGCTACATACTAAAAATCCTGACCGGTGAGGGCTGAGTGTGAGAGTGAAGGTTAATTTTGTGTGCTTCTCTTGAACAACTCGAAAACTACGACCTCTAGCGGAAAAGTATCCCATACAAAATTTAACTACATCAAAATCCTACAAAAACGTCTGTTAATTTTTTGTGCAGAACTAATAGACTTCGCGTAGCGAGTGAGAGAATATGAAAATCTCGCACTTGGTTTTTGAAGTCCGTATATTGCATAAAACAACAGGAGAGCTTCTGTAAAGTTTGGAAGGTAGGAGACGAGGTACTGGCAGAAGTAAAGCTGTGAGTACCGGACGTGAGTCGTGCTTCGGTAGCTCAGTTGGTAGAGCACTTGCCCGCGAAAGGCAAAGGTCCCGAGTTCGAGTCTCGGTCGGGCACACAGTTTTAATCTGCCAGGAAGTTTCAATGGTAGATGAGGTTTCGGTATTGCAGCCCCTATGTGCAGGAGAGGGCTGGCAGCAGCACAATCCGCCGCTCTTCAGCCGAGTGATACATTTAATACACAAATGAAACCGATACATATACAAGGGGATAAGGGGACATAAAAACATAATAGGGGGAGACAGTGAGGGTTAAAATATACACATACAAAGAGACGTTCATTGTGGGACAGTTAAAAAAGTCCATATAAAGATAAAAAAATGCAGTTGGCGATTGGCGTAGCTCGTAAAATACATTGAAGTCACATGCACAAGTTAAAGGTTGGGGTGGAAGCAAGGTCGGCACTGGGGAGTTTGAGGGTTATTTTGGTGGGGTGGCCTTGGAGGAGGTGTGAAGGGTGAAGGTGTGGTTGGATTGGGAGGTGGCAGGAGGCAGGCCTCTCATGTGAGGCAGAGACATTTTGAAGGGAGGGTGGGTGCTCTGTGGTGGCGACTTTGGTGTGGTGGATGGTGACACGGGCTGGGGGAAGCAGGGACGGTTGTAGCAGGGTGAGTTGGGAGTGGGAGAGATTCATCATCACAGGTGTAGCAGTTAGAGTGGGGGCAGGAGAGAAGGAGGAGGAGGAGCAGGAGCAGAAGCAGTATACATGTGGGGATACAGGGGTGGGGCAGAGATGGAAGTGGAGGAGATGGTGAGGAGGGAAGGTGGAGTAGGTGGGGGAAGCCCAGAGGAAGCACTCCTGGAGGTAATGTTGGTGGCAGGGGAAGGGGAGGTGTATATGATTGTGGTCGTGGGGGTATCCACGGTGGATTATGCGGTCTACCAGCCACAGGTGTCGTCGAAGTAGGGAAAGAGAACGGAAACTAGGTGGCGAACACTGGGCGGCGGCGGTAGCTGTGGCGAGCACCGGGCGGCGGCAGGCGGTGACAACGGCGAGCACCAGGCGGCAGACGGACGGACGGACGGACAGAAGCAGCAGATGGTGATGGACGGCAGCAGACGGCGACGGGCGGCAACGGATGGCGACGGGGGGGCGTGTCTTCCAAAGCTTCGATTTCGCCCTTGAGTGTAGCTTAGGCAGCAGAAATCTTCCGATTTGGGAGTTATGGAACTCCAACCCACAGGACGACTCTGCAAGGTCCTGGCCTTGGCTTTATAGCAAATATTGGGGCAGAAACGCAAGCGCATTGGCGGACATCACAGGAGCGTACTCTATCGAAATCCGCGCCCTCTGCAAACGTCGTTGTATCTGCGGCATGCAGCGCATGCGTAAAGGTGAAGCTAAATGTACGCCCTCTGTCAGATATTGCGAGACGTGTCATTATGAATAAACTGTCTTATCTCAGAAGAAATTAGAGAGATGAATGGGTCCCAAACCTTGTCCAGTTGAAAGCCGCCATAACGATTTATAAGATTTTGAGCTAGTCTTATTTTTACAGATTCTTTAATTACTGAATCCCAAAAAATTGTAGCTGAGGCCAAGATTTTTGTGTCAGGAAAATCCAAGGAGTGTCCTTTGGTAATACAATGTTCAGCTACAGCCGACGTACTGGACTGTGAAAGGCGAGTTTGGCGCTCATGTTCAATGCACCTTTCATGTTCTGTGCGTATTTTCTGATCTATGTAAGCTTTGCCACATTGGCTAGGAATTTTGTAGATCCCACCCTGAGCGTCTTTTACTGAGCCGAGAAGGACACTAATCTTTGCCGGTGGTTGGAAGATTACTTTGACTTGATGTTTCCTTAGGCTACTGCCTACTTTAGAGAATAGGCTGGAAGGAACGACCTGGACCTGAACAGCTCCTCATCTGCTTAATGTTGTGGGTGATCACGTTTCTTCCTCCTTAGCGCTGTGCTAATGTGATGCAGAGAGTAACCATTATCTTTGAACACCGACTGTAGATGTTCTAGCTCCTTTGTAAACCTGTTGCCATCAGAATCAACATGAGACCTGTGCACCAACGTTCTAAGGACGCCAGTAGTTTTTGAAGCATGCTGGCAACTCGACGCTTGCAGGTAAAGGTTCGTTTGTGTGGGCTTACGATAGACATAATGCTCTAATGACCCATCCACTCTCCTAGCAACCAAGACGTCCAAAAACGGTAAGCAACCATACTTCTCTATTTCCATCATGAACTGGATGTTCTTGTGGATTGCATTCAGATGCTGCAAGAAATGTGACAATTCTTCTTCACCATGGTGCCACACTACAAAAGTGTCATCTGCATATCGCCAGAAGACTCTCGGTTTAAGTGCTGCCAAATCAAGTGACCTTTCCTCAAAGTCTTCTATAAAAAAGTTTGCTACCGAAGGGGAAAGAGGACTGCCTACGGCAATATCGTCAGTCTGCTCAAAAAAAACATTGTTAAATAAGAAGTAGGTTGAGGAAACGACATGATGAAAAAGTGCTGTTACTCGTATATCGGCCGTGAACATACTGCTGATGAGTGCCAAAGAGTCCATAAGAGGAAACTTTGTGAAAACTGAGATGACATCGAAGCTCACTAGTAAGTGAGCTTCACTCAGATGAAGTGATTTCAGTCTATTGAGGAAGTCAGCCGAGTTGCGAAGATAATGCTCACACTTCCCCACAAAAGGTCTCAGTAGAGAGGTGAGATGTATCGCCAAATCATACATTGGGGCGTCCATATTACTGACGATCAGCCGTAACGGAACTTCTTTTTTATCAATCTTCGGAAGACCTGATAACCTGGGTGGCACAGAACTATAAGGTCTTAGTCTTTTGGCCACATGTTGCGGAAGAGAAGAAGAATTCAGCAATTCTGATGTTTTCCTTTCCATTTTCTCTGTGGAGTCTTTGTCAATCTTCTGACACATTGGTTCACTCAGCAAGTTATAAATCTCCTGTTCATAAATGCCACGTGGCAACAGCGCGGTGGCGTTTCCCTTATCTGCTGGTAAGACCTCTGTGCAAAGATCTTCTCGTAGCTTTCGTAGTGTGGCCCTTTCCATGGCAGAAATGTTGCTCTTCTGAGGTGGACCTTTCGTGACTGCACGTCTTATTTCTTCTACAGCATCACTAGGAAGAGGTCTAACAGTTTTCTCAACAGCAGTAATTAAATCAGTCAGAGGCAGGCTTCTTGGCGTTAGGGCGAAGTTCAAGACTTTCCAAAGCACAACTGTGTTACGTTGTCGAAAACCTTATCCATTAAATTGACCACTCTATGGATTTTCTGCCCCAAAAAGCTTGGGCCTAGCGAGAACATTTTGTAATTCAGTACTTAAAGAATCTGTGGAAATAAGACTAGCACAAAATCTTATCAATGGTGACGGTGGCTCTCAACTGGACACTGCTTGGGACCCGTTGATTTCTATAATTTCTTCTGAGGGAAAACAGTTTATTCACAATGACATGTCTGGTGACATCTGACGTCTGGTTTTAGCGACGCAAGCGTACATTCCGAGAGAGGGTGGACATGTTGTTTCACCTTTACGCATGCGCCTGCATGCCACAGATACAACAGAGGGCGTGGATTTCGATAGAGGACGCTCCTGTGACGATCGCCAATGCGCATGCGTTTCCGCGCCAATATTTGCTATAAATCCGACGTCGGGAACTTGCAGTCTCGCAATCCTGTGAGACCCACACCTAACAAATCGAGAGATTCTGCCATCTGGGCTACTGTCAGGGCGAAACCGAAGTTTTGGAAGACGTCCCCCCCTCACCACGCCGCTGTCCTCTGCTGCTGCCGTCTGTCGCAGTCCTTCGCCGTCCGTCGCCGTCGTTCCGCCGCCCGGTGCTCGTCGCCGCCGGGTGCTCGCAACCGCCGCCCGGTGCTCGCCGCAGCCGCCCCCTGTTTCTCCACTTCGGCAACACCTGTCGCCAGCAGACAGCACAGTCCAATATGGGCACCCTTTCTACGACCATCATATACGAGGGGCGTCTGAAAAGTCCGTGCAAAAATAAAAACTACTTACGTGTTTGGGGTAAACCTTTTTTATTTTTAGACATAGTCTCCTATTAGACGTACACACTTCGTCCAATGCTGTTCTTATTTGTTAATCCCTTCCGAACAATAGGAATTCTTGCAAGTCTGCAAAATAGCTATTATTTACTGCTATCACCTCCTCGTTTGAATAAAATCTTTGTCCTGCCAGCCATTTCTTCAAATTGAGTACAAATAGTAGTCCGAGGAAGCCAAGTCTTGAGAATAGGGGGGATGTGAAACGAGTTGGAATCCTATTTCCATTAATTTGGCAACCATAACTGTTGAGGTGTGTGCTAGTGCATTGTCGTGATGGAAAAGGACCTTTTTGGGATCCAATTGCCGGCGTTTTTCTTGCAGGTCGGTTTTCAAACGGTCCAGTAACGACGAATAATATTCACCTGTAGTAGTTTTACCCTTTTCCACATAGTCGATGAGGATTATCCCTTGCGAATCCCAAAAGACAGTCGCCATAACCTTTCCGGCCGAAGGAATGGCCTTCGCCTTTTTTGATGCAGATTTTACCTTGGAAACCTATTGTTTAGATTGTTGTTTGGTCTCAGAAGTATAGTAATGCATTCATGTTTCATCCACAATGACGAAGCGCCGCTTAAAGTCCTGCCGTTTCTTGCTGAACAGCTGCAAACCATCCTTGCAACACTTCACACGATTCCGTTTTTGGTCAAGCGTGAGCAATCGTGGAACCCATGTTGCGGATAGCTTTCTCACATCCAAATGTTTATGCAAAATATTATGTACCAGTTCATTCGAGATGCCCACAGCACTAGCAATCTCGCGCACCTTAACCTTTCTGTCATCCATATCATGGGTTTTATCAATGATTTCTGGAGTTGTACCCTCCACAGGGCGTCCAGAACGTTCAGCATCACTTGTGCCCATATGGCCACTCTGAAAATTTTGAAATCACTTATAAACTGTTCTAATCGAAGGTGCAGAGTCACCGCAATGTTTATCAAGATTCTCTTTAGTCTCCTGAGGCGTTTTGCCTTTCATAAAGTAATGTTTAATCACCACACGAAGTTCTTTTCCGTCTATTTTTTGACAATCACTCGACTTCCTTGATTCACACGAATGCCAAACACAAAGAAATAGACCAATATGGCTGAAACTTGGTATGCGTTCTTTCCAAAGATGCTACTAACTAAATATGACCTCGATAAGCGCCGGTTGTGCCATCTCTCGGACTTTGCACGGACTTTTCAAACGCCCTTCATACACCCCCCCCCCCTTACAATGTAACCGCCGTTACCTCGTGGAGTGCCTCCTCCAGGCTTCCCCCATCTACACCACTTCCCCTACTCTCAGTCTCTTCTCTTTCTATCTTCTCCGCACCCCTGTGTCCTCACCTGAATGCTGTTCCTGCCCCTGCTCCTGCTCCTGCTTCTGCTCTTGCCCCCATTCCGCCACTAACACGCGTCAGGAAGACTTTCCCCCACTCCTCACTCGCCCTCCCACAACCGCTACTGCTTACCCCGCCAGAGTCACTTCCCGCCGCGACACAGTCGCCACCACAGAGCGCCCACACTCCGATCAAAGTGCCTCCACCTCCAAGGAGGGGTCACCTCTTACTATCTCCCAATACAACCAGGCCCTCATCTCTCATCCCAGGCCACCCCTGGCCAAAAAAAGCCCCAAGCCCACAAGTTGGCGATCTCGCGTACACCCCCTCCTTCAAAAAACCACCTCCTGCCCCTCTTTCTTCTGAATCTCAAAGGACGTCACACCCCCTGCCGTACTCAAGCTCCCACCCTCTAACTTCATTCATTCCAAACACAATCCTAAATTCCTCGATGTCCATGTCCTAGCTCTCTAAACCTGTAAGTATATCTCCAGTGTCCCCATTGCACAACTTATCAACCACAGAGAGTCCTCATCAAATTCCATCTCCCTCTCTCCACACAGATCTCCTCTGCAAACTTCCCCGTATCACCTTTGGTCCACATGCGTCCCTCACATCTTTCCTTAGCTCCTCCTCTCCCCATCAGTGCAAATCTCTTCAACATCTGCCAACCCTCACTGACGTGATCACAAAGCTCAGCCCTGTGGCTGGACAGGGAGACAGCATGTAGAATATTGGGCTAATAAGGTCCAAAAGCAAAAATATTGCAAGGTATTGATGCTGAAGCCATGTTCTAAGAGAGGTCTCTCAACCCTGGGCTTGAACATGAGAGAAAGAAGCTCATGGTTGGACCACTGACAAGCAATGGGGAGTTCAAAAAACATCTACATGCAATGGGAATGATAGAAGAAGACCCCAAGTGATGGATGTGTGGCGTGGGCGAGGAAACCACATCACATTTGATCTTTGAATATGAGGCACTGGAGATTCAAAGACACTGAGTATTCGGATCAACCAGATCTGAAGAAATTGTGTCTAGCAAAGCACAGGTAAAGGATCTCCTTGCACTGCTCATGGGCATTGGTTGGATTTACTAGAGACACAAGGAATGATACCATACAACAAACTCAGTTTCGGTGTGGGGCAGCAGTGGGCTTGAACAATGCTATTTTTGTTTCTGTGGTAAAATCAAATCAAATCAAATCAGCCCCATGGTCATGGAGGCAGAAGTGTTGGCGTAACTGACTGTGCACCCCACCATGGAAATCCAGTCAGTCTGGCGTATCTACAACAACTCCTGTCCTACCTTCCTGATGTGTGGGTTCACAGAGTCTGCCTCCTCCAAGAGATCACCTCCTCACTCAGGGAGCCATGATTTTCAACCATCACCACCCCATTGACTCCTCCCAATCCCCTCCTCAATCCTACCACTGCCAATGCTATCTTCTCTATAATGTCCACCTCACCCAAAATTGAAAAAAACCCCAACCTGCCCCCCACAGTAAAGCCTCCCACTTCCTCAAACAGTGTCCTAGACTCGACTCTCCATCTTCCAGCAACACCTGCAATGAACCCAACTCCACCTTCTCCTCGAAATGCTAAGTCAAACCAACACCCACCAACCCCAAGCTCACTGTCCCTGTTCTTTCCATAAACCAGCCCATCCACCCAAACAATTCCCTCTGCCCCCTCCCCCTATGACCTGACCACCATCCCCCAGAATATCCACCCCTTACAATGCCCCACATCCCCCAGCCAATATCTCTTGCCACCTGCTCCATCTTCCATTTGAATACCTACGCCATGTACTCCCACAACCTGGTCCACTTCAACTTCACCTGCCTAGATTCTCTCGTTTAAGCCTCTCTCTCCTCCTCCCTGTGCTCTCTCCCTCACGCCAGTCTCCTGGCACATCAACAGTATTGTCTCTTATACCTAAACATTCGCTCCCTCCCTACCAACAAATACCTTTTTATGCACACGCTGTCCCAACACCAGATCGACTCCTTCATCCTTAACGAAACCTCCCTCAAACATCACCATATTGCCCACACCTCTCCCTATCTCCTTAACAGCACTGGCTACCCCCTTCCTTTCACATGAGGTGGGATCGCTATTGGCCACCTCACCCTGTCCAGTAACAATCCCTGCTCAATGATCCGACCGAACACCGTATCCACAGCGTCTTTTATCCCTCTGTCACCATAGTCTGTGCCTTCCCGCCACTGCTCTCCCCAACATCTTCATCTCCCATGTTGACCGCACATTCTCCACCTATGTGATTGCTGTCGACCTCAACATCCACAGCCATGACCCTGACACCCTTTGGTGGTGGCATCCATTCCCTGCCACGTCACTGGTCGTATTGCCACAGACATCCTCGACCCCATTGGCGACCACCTCCCAATCCCTCTTATCGTCTCATCAGCCCATCGCCTCCTTCCTGCCCCCCGTCCTGCTGCACCTCCGAAGTCCGTCCTTGATTACCGTTACACCGACTGAGATGCCTACAAGGAATCCATTGCCTCACGGGTCAAAAGCCGCACCCTTGCCTTACATCATACCGCTGACATCACCCATGCACATTTCTTCCTCCAGAAGAGCATCATTGGCACCATAGAGGCCCACATTTCTACCAAACTCATCCACCCTCTCCACCCTATGCTTCCTTCACAGGGTGTCCATCTTCTTCGTGAATCCTGCAGGCTTCAGTAGTCCTTCCTCCACACCTGTGTCTGGGTACAATCTGCTGCCTCCAGCAATTACATCGACACATCCGAAACCTTCTCACAGCAAGGTAATACTGGGACTGGCGCCAGATATGCACACACCTCAAATCCGCCCTCTCTGTCAACTCCTCCAAGTACTGGTGTGCCCTCCTCCGCCTTACTGATAGCCTTCCTGCCTCTCATAATCCCCTTCTCCACGGCAAACGCCCCTTCCCTGACAACCTCAGTAAGTGGTTCCCAACTCTCCAAGGTCTTCTCCATTCATGATGAGCCCCAGTCTGATTACTCCTTCTTCCCCATGGTCCTTGAATGGACCAAAACCTCTGTCCCACCATTCATCCCCAGGTTCCAGTACTTGGATCAGTTACCCCCATCAGATATAAACACTCCCATTACCGCACACGAATGCAATTCATCCTCCACTCCAAACGCAACACCGCCCCTGGTTACGATGCTGTCACCTACCATCACCTCAAGGAATCCCTCCCCTTCTTCCTGGCTGCCCTTTTTACCCTGAATAACGTCCTCCTCTCCATCGGCTCTTTCCCTGACTTATGGAAGACTTCCCATGTCCTGTTTTTCCCTAAAACCCTCTCTGACGCCTCTTCCTACCGTCCCATTTGCCTCATCTCTGTCTTCAGTAGGGTCTTTGAGTCCATCCTCTCTCACTCTATTCATTACCACCTTCACCAGCATCACCTCCTCCCCTTTACCCCCTTTACCCAGTGTGGCTTCTGGCCTTCATTTTCAGCTGACAACCAGCTCCTTTACCGTACCGATTCTCTTTCCCTCCAGCTTAACGCCCATCACTCTGCTGTCTTTGTTCCCTCGAACTCCAGAACGCCTATGACCATGTCTGGCATCCTGGGCTGTGCTGTAAACTCCAGGACCTACGATCTTCCCATCAGTTTCGTCCGTCTCGTTGCTTGGTTCCTCTTCCATCGTCCGTCCTATGTTACTGTCTACAATACCAACTCCCATACTTTCTATCCCACCCCCAGCATGCCCAAGGCTCCGTTCTTTCCCCTCTTCTCTATCTCCTTTATACTGCAGATATGCCCAAACCTCCCCTTCCTGTTCACCTCTTCCAATTTGCCGATGACATCACCTTCCTGGCCCTTTATCGTACCCTTCAATGGTCCCAACATACCCTTCAGACACACTTCACCCAGTTCATCACCTGGTGCAACCATTGGTTCCTTTGCGTCAACCCTTCCAAGATTAGGCAATCCCTATGGTAATACTGTATGCCACCTATTCCTTTTCGGTACACAATTTCTACCTCTCCATTTATGGTCATCCTATCCATCTCACTCCTACACTGAAATACCTTGGCCCCACGCTCGACTGTCACCTCTGTTGGACTGCCCATCTCCTTAGAATCCAACACAATGCACACAACAGACTTTATCTCCTGTAACTTCTGTCTGGCAGGACACGAGGAATGCATCCTTCCATCATCCTTTACACCCACAAACTATGCTATAAGTCGAAGAGACCTTCCCCATGACCCTATGTTGTTGTTTGAAACATTGTTTTCCCAGATGGGGGAAAACATTGACATAAGCGACTTTGGAAAAGGGCTGATTTTTATGGCCCGAGCATCACGAAAACGGCAAAACTGGTCAGCTGGTCGCGTTTATGGAAATTGGTTGGAGGACAGAGTAGACGATAAGGTGTTGGAAGTTCACTCCTCATCATAGAACAGACAAGTCGGAGGCCTGCCCGCTATGAAAGGTGGGATAGGCGGCCATCTATGACAGATTTGATGACCGAGTACACCGTTCAGAGCTAAATGTTGAATTTGGGGCTCCACTGAAGGTGGCCCCTACATGTTCCCATGCTGACCCAACGACATCGTCAATTACTATTTCAGTGGGAATGGGGTTATCGAGATTGGAACTAGGGTAAATTATGACATGTCACCTGATCGGATGAATCTCATTTGTTTTCAAGTCGATGGACGTGTCCGGAACGCCGTCATCCAGGAAAATGGCTGCTCGAAACATGCACCACGCCAGGCGTAGGCATATGGGGCCAGTATTATGCTTGGGGAATAGTCGCCTTTGCTTCAGTGGGATCAGTGGTGGTAATCGAAGGCACCATGACTGTTCTGAACTACGTGAAAATTGACACGAACCCCCTGAAACCTTTCACATTTGGTACCTTACCCGATGGATAATTGTCCGTGTCACAGGGCCAGAATCGAACTACAGCAGTTTGAGGACCATGACAGTGAACTAGCGTTGATTTCTGGCCACTAAATTTGCTTCATGTGATCCCAACGAAACACATATAGTATGTGACTCTCTCGAGTGCCAGCTCCGCTCCCAAAAACCACCGTCCGTAATTCATGGGAATTGTGTGACCTATGCATAGGTTATAGTACATCATACTTCCGGAAAACTACCAAGTACTCGTCGAATGTACACACATCAAAAAAAGTTTTGCATCACCTCGGTTCCGAGAGTTCCGGAACCTGTAAAGAAAATTCCAATAGAGATCAACATAAACATCATTTCCGCCCTTTTTATTGCTCATGAAAACCAAACATTGCATGTTGTACCACCATACAGCGAGACCTTCAGAGGTGGTGATCCAGATTGCTGTACACACCGGGAACTCTAATACCCAATAGCACGTCCTCTAGGATTGATGCATGCCTATATACGTCGTGGCACACTATCTACAAGTTCATCAAGGCACTGTTGGTCAAGATTGTCCCACTCCTCAACGGCGGTTCGGCGTAGATCCCTCAGAGTGGTTGGTGGGTCACGTCGTCCATAAACAGCCCTTTTCAATCTACCCCAGGCATGTTCGATAGGGTTCATGTTTGGAGAACATGCTGGCCACTCTAGTCGAGCGATGTCATTATTCTGAAGGAAGTCATTCACAAGATGTGAATGATGGGGACGCGAATTGTCGTCCATGAAGACGAATGCCTCGGTAATATGTTGCCGATATGGTTGCACTCTCGGTCGGAGGACTGCATTCACGTATTGTACAACCATTCAAAATGTTCAAATGTGTGTGAAATCTTATGGGACTTAACTGCTAAGGTCATCAGTCCCTAAGCTTACACACTACTTATACTAAATTATCCTAAGAACAAACACACACACTCATGCCCGAGGGAGGACTCGAACCTCCGCCGGGACCAGCCGCACAATCCATGACTGTAGCGTCTTAGACCGCTCGACTAATCCTGCGCTGCTGTACAACCATTACGGCGCCTTCTATGACCACCAGCAGCGTATGTCGCCCTACATAATGCCACACCAAAACAACAGGGAACCTCAACCTTGCTGCACTCGCTGGACAGTGTATCCAAGGCGTTCCTTACTGTAAGAAAGTGGTTATAATATATTTTTTCGTGAGTTTATCTTATCAACGACCTACTAAAACGTTGATTTTGCGCAATCAGAGACGGAGCAGCAATATTCACGATGAGTGGATGACTCTGAAATGATTTTAAAACGTGTTCCGTCAAAGAGGGAGATTTGGATGTGATATCTTTTTCAGAACCAAACTTTGCTCATGAACTCCTAATACCTTAGATGTCCGTTACCTCTGTAAAAAATTGCGCTATGGTGCAACTGAATCGTGGTCATCACGGCTGTATTAATGAGTTAGCCACGCAGGTAAATGTTTCGCAGTGCCTCTGTATAAGGCTCCTGAAGTGTATGGAATGACTTCTTGAACAAGACCACGGATTTTCCTTCCGTCATCTGACTCAGATTTTGACAAGTTATACGATTAAAATAACTTCGCTATCAACGACAAAATAATTTCCAAAAAGGAACGGAACAATTTCATTACATCTACATTTATGCTCATGTATCACTATGATGTGGTTTCATATATTAATGCTACTTTCTATTCTATTCATGCATGGTGCGTTCTTGTCCGCCTCTGGATAAGCTATTTGCCTTATTCCATCTGCACGTTTCTTACTGGATCGGTACGTCGGTGACGGAAAAATATACATAGTTAATTCTGGGCAAACATATACTTTGAGTCTTCTGAGCAGGTTCTGGGAGATGAAGCGATATTTCTTCGAGTGTCTGCTACTGAAAATTTTAGCAACTTTCTATCACACTCGCTCACCCGTCAAAAATACTTGTACATTCGCACCACTCTTCAGTACTAAACAGTGGGCTACCACTCTGTTCTGTTGACAAACTTGTTTTTCGGTATCATACCAATTAACCGAATTCTGCTGTCTGCTATACCCACAACGAGGTCGTTCAGTTCAATATCTGTAAACATTGTTACCCTTAATTTATTTCTTGCACGGCTAACTCTTGTTGTGACTCATTAATTCAGTAGCCAAAGGATACATGCTTTATCGCTTCGTGAAGTGAACAATTTCAATTTATCTACATTAAGAGCTATTTTCAGGCTTTGCAACAGGCAGATATTTTGCCCAGATCCGATCGAATATCACTTCGGTTTTTAATCGGCAGGATAGCTCACAGATTTCTACAGTATCTACAAAAGGCATAAGATGGTATCTAATGCTATCTGTTAAGTCATTAATATGTAATATAAGCTGTAATGGCTCTATGACAAAGTCATTCAATGTCTGGACATGGCTCTCCATCCACAGGAGGGGTGGATCATGACACTTGAGTAATTTTTGATCCAATCGCAAGCTTGGCCTATATGTCCCATAGTAATGTATTTTCCTCACACGGCGTCAAGGTAGCACTGAATAAAAAGCCTGGAGAGATTTGACTTAATTTATACACTCCTGGAAATGGAAAAAAGAACACATTGACACCGGTCTGTCAGACCCACCATACTTGCTCCGGACACTGCGAGAGGGCTGTACAAACAATGATCACACGCACGGCACAGCGGACACACCAGGAACCGCGGTGTTGGCCGTCGAATGGCGCTAGCTGCGCAGCATTTGTGCACCGCCGCCGTCAGTGTCAGCCAGTTTGCCGTGGCATACGGAGCTCCATCGCAGTCTTTAACACTGGTAGCATGCCGCGACAGCGTGGACGTGAACCGTATGTGCAGTTGACGGACTTTGAGCGAGGGCGTATAGTGGGCATGCGGGAGGCCGGGTGGACGTACCGCCGAATTGCTCAACACGTGGGGCGTGAGGTCTCCACAGTACATCGATGTTGTCGCCAGTGGTCGGCGGAAGGTGCACGTGCCCGTCGACCTGGGACCGGACCGCAGCGACGCACGGATGCACGCCAAGACCGTAGGATCCTACGCAGTGCCGTAGGGGACCGCACCGCCACTTCCCAGCAAATTAGGGACACAGTTGCTCCTGGGGTATCGGCGAGGACCATTCGCAACCGTCTCCATGAAGCTGGGCTACGGTCCCGCACACCGTTAGGCCGTCTACCGCTCACGCCCCAACATCGTGCAGCCCGCCTCCAGTGGTGTCGCGACAGGCGTGAATGGAGGGACGAATGGAGACGTGTCGTCTTCAGCGATGAGAGTCGCTTCTGCCTTGGTGCCAATGATGGTCGTATGCGTGTTTGGCGCCGTGCAGGTGAGCGCCACAATCAGGACTGCATACGACCGAGGCACACAGGGCCAACACCCGGCATCATGGTGTGGGGAGCGATCTCCTACACTGGCCGTACACCACTGGTGATCGTCGAGGGGACACTGAATAGTACACGGTACATCCAAACCGTCATCGAACCCATCGTTCTACCATTCCTAGACCGGCAAGGGAACTTGCTGTTCCAACAGGACAATGCACGTCCGCATGTATCCCGTGCCACCCAACGTGCTCTAGAAGGTGTAAGTCAACTACCCTGGCCAGCAAGATCTCCGGATCTGTCCCCCATTGAGCATGTTTGGGACTGGATGAAGCGTCGTCTCACGCGGTCTGCACGTCCAGCACGAACGCTGGTCCAACTGAGGCGCCAGGTGGAAATGGCATGGCAAGCCGTTCCACAGGACTACATCCAGCATCTCTACGATCGTCTCCATGGGAGAATAGCAGCCTGCATTGCTGCGAAAGGTGGATATACACTGTACTAGCGCCGACATTGTGCATGCTCTGTTGCCTGTGTCTATGTGCCTGTGGTTCTGTTCGTGTGATCATGTGATGTATCTGACCCCAGGAATGTGTCAATAAAGTTTCCCCTTCCTGGGGCAATGAATTCACGGTGTTCTTATTTCAATTTCCAGGAGTGTATTTACTATCCATTGCTAGAGAATATCGTGTTTGAAGAGCACGATTTAGGATTTCGAAGACTGACGTTTTTCGAATCCATGAAGGTTTCCACGGGGAAGGCTTTTTTCCAGGTTGTGACAATATTTGAACTCGTAAACCTATATAAACAGAGTTAAAAAGAATAGTGTTATGTAGATCAGATACACTTTCTTTAGTGTAGATGGTGGGTTCATTCTGCGTTTTATTCCCGTCTCTGGAAACACTTCTATGTTCAAGGTATCTCCCGTAAGTTATATCTAATGGCGGAACAGTCCATTCGCAAATTATTTGGAAAATTTAATACAACAAGAACTGACTGGGTGATGGTGATGGTGACGAGACTGCGTTAACATTTTCAGAGGCCAATTTTCCACCTACAATACACTGGACTCGAGGTCATTCTCGAGTCCGTCGACCATGAAGGAAACAAGGAAGATTTGGGCACAGCGTTGCGTCGACGACGATGTTACTCGAGATGGAACACAAGCTAAGATTGCGGAAGAACGGAAAAGAAAATCGCCTGTGTCCTCTTTAGAGGAACTATTTGGGCATCTGCCTTAAATCATTTAATGAAACCAAGGAATACCTACATCTGGATTGTAAGACGCGAATGTAATCCTGGTTTTCCGATCTCGCTTGATCCGCCCATTTGGAATTAAGATCTCCCTGCGTTCACTTTTAAACCACTTGAGGCACACGCCCAGAAAAGCTTTCGCCAATGTCGTTCCGTCTTCTGTCTTTAGATGAGCTCATCCTCAGCCTCTCACGATCCTGCGGTGGGAGATTTAATATGATAACCAGAAATATTAAAACAGTATGCACCTAGAAGATTGTAAGATAAAATATCTGTGCAGTAGAATTCATGACACACCGTGAGAGGAAGAGAAATATATGCGATCCCACGAGTGCAACTATGGTGCGATTGTTGCGAGCGAGAACTGCAAGCGCGGTGCTGACGGCAATGGAGGGAGATGTTCACGGAATACTGAGCAGCATGCGGGGGGCAGGGGCGAACGACTGGCGAGGCGCCTCATCCGTCATTTGGGGAACGTGAGTCGATTCTGTAATGATATTGGAAATCCCGGGCCATCTGGAAGACGCCGCACTGGGGAAGGTGACGTGACTTTCAAAGTATGCTGCCAGTTCGCTCAGCCTTCTTCACAATTCTGTACAGACTTTGCATCAGTATATACTGAAAATAAGCAAAAGTGGGAGAAATGAGCATGTTTATTTCAGTGCGTTACGTTACGATCTTGCTAATATGGACATGTGAAACATTTTCTTCCTCTACTCGTTGTAAGGAGATAGAAAACTATCGAGTTTTAGAAAAACAAAGACGAAGAACTGTAAGTGTAATTAGATTTAACTGAACAAGTATTTATTGTGCGTTGGCTACCGTGTTGTATTTGACAGAATCAACATGAAACATGCTTGTTCATCTACGCCTAGGTTACCGCACTATCTACCTAGAATCATAGTTCAACTTCGTAATACCACTACATGCAGACGAAAAAAGTTATAGATCACGTTCGGAATTGGAAAGAACTTCAAATACAGGTCGTACGTCAGAAATTTTTGCCATTGTTAAAGTAGACGAGTCAGTAAGTACTAAATCTCTGCGGCCAGATGTTTATGAATTAACCTTGCGCAAAATGCATACGATCTTCAAGAGCTGAAGGAAGATTAAGTTTTCTTGAATGAATAGTATAACCAGAAGAAAGCTTTCAGCTATATTTCGGGCTGAAGAGAGTAGGGTTGTGGAACCACTTAAGACAGAAGCAACGTCCCGTCGATGACGACGTCATTAACAACGTTGCATAAACACAAACTCGAATAGAACAAAGATGGGGAAGAAAATTGGCTGTGTTATTTTCGAGAGAAACATTCAGGTATTCACCTTCATCGATGAAGTAAAACCTCAGGTCAGCTATTTGCATATGGCCGGACGCAGATTGAAAACGCCCTCGTCCCGGACGCTAGTCCAGTGAATTAATCATGCACGCAACACCTTGCACAGCAGTGAACTTAAAGTGGAGATATTTACCAAAGAGACAACTTTAAAATGTGTACGTTCTTAAATATTCTTGGCAGTTATGATGAAAAACATGAAATCATTCCGCTACGATTTAGATCAGCCACGGTGATGCGAGGTTCGAATACTATTGGCGGAAGAAATTTCTGTCAATAGAATTTGACCAACAAGGAGAAGAAGTATGAACTTGTTGACATCACAAGATGACGCCTAATGTAAACTAGGAATTCAGGAGGTGCGACAATAAAATTAATAAATCGGATAAAAAGCATGTAAATTGTCAGTCGTTCGTCATAAACAGTGGAAATAAATGAGTACCATGATTAAAAAGAAACCGAAAGATATGAGACGAAAACAGATCAATACACCGCTGATATCGCTTGGAGAACAACCTCGTCGTGTTACCAATATACATACGCACTAAGAAAAAAACTCTTGCTCTTGTATAAAGCGTGTTGAGAAGGGTGTTATGTGTTTTATGTGCAAAACTGTGCATCATTAAGGCTGTCTGAAGGCTGGCCCTAAACAGAAAATCTGGTTCGATACACATACGATCTTAAATTACAAATATGAAACGCTGCTAAAACAATAAGAAAGTCAGGTAAAATTAAAGAAAAATGTGCTACAAAGGGACTGGGCAAAAAAGGTGACCAGGAAACCTCGTGAAAATTCAGTCCCCAGTGTATAACTGTGCAGAAAATGCTCTAAAACTGAAAATAAGGAATTATGTGTGTAGACTGTAATAGAACGCTTCTGTGTGAAAGCTGTGTGTGTGTTTGTAAAGAAGCATCGGTTATTCTCTGATCTAGATAGTGCTAAACATGCCATAATATTCTTAGTGATATGCAAAATGAAAATATAATGCCCCAAGAATAAGTTTATAACGATATCTGACGTGAAAAATGTCTGTGAAGTAATCACACAACACGAACCTTCGTAAATCCAGGGCAACGGAGAAAGGCCTTGCATATCTCAGTGAGTACGTAGTACGTTTACGAATAGTACAGAAAAAGCAACAAGTTGCTGTGAATGTAAGATTTCTGCTCATAGCATCCAGATGTGCACTGGGACTGTCTCCCAGTTTACGTGCACCTAAATGCCTTATGCAACAAATAGTTAACGAGCTGACAGATCATTTCGCAGTAACTGAAGTTGTTATCGAAGAACTTAAGTTAACAGCTCAGTGACACACTGCGGCCACATGTTTCATATTAGCGTCGAGGGATGCAGGTGCACACGTAGTCTTACTTTATTCAGTTACTGAAAACTAACTAGCATGCAAAGAGCTTGTAGTATTTGACAGTAATAATAATCAGTGCGCATTCCTCAGTTGAATCACTGTTCATATATAGTAGGTGACTGGGCAGAGCATCTTTGTATTTCATACTAAGACAAGATGGTGCCTCAGCATGAAACGTTCACAATACTTGCTTTCAATAACTGACGCAGTTTACAATATCGTTTTGTAGTCTAAATCTACTAAATCTCGTTGCCAAACCAAGACAGTTTTGTTGGTCACTTAATCCAAAACCATCAGTACAAAAGTAACCCTACCCTTCTTGACCAGTCAGCATTGCAGATTTTAAGCAAGTATGAAATCGAATGAAGTTATAAATGATACAGAAACAATCCTCCAAGTAACTATAACTTCGCAACATGTTCGGACCTACTCTAGTGTGTGTAAGCACGCGACCAAGTACTGACCCCAGGATAATATTGATATGAGAACTCAGCTAACCTCATACGAAAAACATATTATATCGCTGAATATTAATTGGATTGATATTACCAGACACCTTGTACGTGGTAAGTATAGTTTGACAACAGGACTCCCCACCAAACAAAAAAGCATAGTGCTAAACTGCAATGGCTGACTTACTTTGAATAAATTACCTACATGTCTTTCAGACTGTCAACACACACAGTTGGCTAAAAGCCAACCGACTCCCCAAAGAACTAATACTGGAGCAAAAAGTTAGCAATGAGTTTGTCAAAGTGACTATATCGATATCTCTTGGAGCTGCTTATTTCAGAATCTCAAAAACTATAAACTAATGTATATTATAAGGCACGAAATTGGTAAAATACATTGTGAGGAATTAAAAGAGCCGATTAACAAGCACCTTTCATATTTAGATATGGACAGATAGAGCTGTCAGTGAAGACTGCCAAAAATGACTCAAATAAGTGGAACTGTGATGAATACTATGTCCAGAACACTAAATCGCATCTCTCGTTGTCAAGAATTACCAAATCCAGTGGCCATATTGAATACAGAGTGGATAGTGTTTCATATACAATGTAAAAGAAATGAAAAAGGTATAAATAAAATGTCCTCAGGCTTCTGTCCATGTAAAATGGTGAAACACAACGAGCTCTCAATCAAGTACTCCTTGGCCATTGTCAAATGGAATGCCTGCTGATGGGTTGCCGGTACGCTGTTCTGGGTGTTGGCTATGATGTCGCTGGTGATTACGGCATAACCATATATGGACATATGTTGGCTCTGGATTCAGTGCTTCAACCTCACGTGCTGTGCCGAGCTGCCAATAGCCATCTCTATTAAGTGTGATATCAGTAGAGTAGCAATGGCATTGTGGCCCAGGCTGTATTATTGCCAGATTTCCTCCTCCCCTGCCCCTCTCCTCCCCATCCTCAACCCTCCCCATGATGCCAGACTTCCCTACCCCACCCCTCTGACATAGACCAACTGCCCTTTGTGTGAAATGGCTGGGGATTCAAAAACTGATAGCAAATTCAAAATATCCAGATTTTCTCCACTCCTCTGACTTCACTGTGGAAGTATGGCAGTTATCTTTTGTGTAAAATGGTAGAAAACTAAAAAAAAATGTAGGGTCATTGTCTGGTTCGTAGAAAATCGAAGATGGCAACCCTATGACGTCAGAACATGGTGAATCCTTTGCGACTGGCCCATACCTATGATGCCAGAATTGAGGATAGCGATTCAAGACGTCGAACATGACGACATTGTCCCAGTCTCGATGGTTGTTAGGTTTCCCTAGCCCTATGATATCAGAATATAAGATGGTTGACTGGGTGGATACTGGCCCAGCCTGTAATCTTGGCTTTCGCATAATCTAAATGTAGAATGCTACCCTGGTAGGAAATCAAAAAAATTACTGGTTTCCCCCCACTCCTATGATGTTACAGTTCATTCCCTAAGTTTAAATCCACTTGTGCCACACTTGAACAACTGCCACCAGTTCCAAGCTAGGATGAGAAGAATTGTGTCTTTATCGACATAAGTCATGCCAGAGAGAGAGGGTTGCTGCCATCAGCTGACCACACGCAGCGCTGAGCCAAGTCCTCTGTTCCAGGTCGCATCGAGCTTCTGCGCTGCCATGGCAGTCTATGTGCTGTTAACTGTAGCTGTTCATACTTAAACATTTGTAGTGAAGTGTAGATGCAGCCGGCCGAGGTGACCGAGCGGTTCTAGGCGCTACAGTCTGGAACCGCACGACCGCTACGGTCGCAGGTTCGAATCCTGCCTCGGGCATGGATGTATGTGATGTCCTTAGGTTAGTTAGGTTTAAGTAGTTCTAAGTTCTAGGGGACTGATGACCTTAGCAGTTAAGTCCCATAGTGCTCAGAGCCATTTGAACCATTTGTAGATGCATCCCTTCTTATAGCAAGGACATGCGCAATACAAATGTACGTGTCTATTGTAAAACTGAACACTTCATGCACATATATAAATAAATACTGTTATGACATAACCAACACACATAGTGTAAAGAAAGCAATGTAATTTTCGTACACAGTGTGCAGCCGCCTTTCAAATTTACACTCCTGGAAATTGAAATAAGAACACCGTGAATTCATTGTCCCAGGAAGGGGAAACTTTATTGCCACATTCCTGGGGTCAGATACATCACATGATCACACTGACAGAACCACAAGCACATAGACACAGGCAACAGAGCATGCACAATGTCGGCACTAGTACAGTGTATATCCACCTTTCGCAGCAATGCAGGCTGCTATTCTCCCATGGAGACGATCGTAGAGATGCTGGATGTAGTCCTGTGGAACGGCTTGCCATGCCATTTCCACCTGGCGCCTCAGTTGGACCAGCATTCGTGCTGGACGTGCAGACCGCGTGAGACGATGCTTCATCCAGTCCCAAACATGCTCAATGGGGGACAGATCCGGAGATCTTGCTGGCCAGGGTAGTTGACTTACACCTTCTAGAGCACGTTGGGTGGCACGGGATACATGCGGACGTGCATTGTCCTGTTGGAACAGCAAGTTCCCTTGCCGGTCTAGGAATGGTAGAACGATGGGTTCGATGACGGTTTGGATGTACCGTGCACTATTCAGTGTCCCCTCGACGATCACCAGTGGTGTATGGCCAGTGTAGGAGATCGCTCCCCACACCATGATGCCGGGTGTTGGCCCTGTGTGCCTCGGTCGTATGCAGTCCTGATTGTGGCGCTCACCTGCACGGCGCCAAACACGCATACGACCATCATTGGCACCAAGGCAGAAGCGACTCTCATCGCTGAAGACGACACGTCTCCATTCGTCCCTCCATTCACGCCTGTCGCGACACCACTGGAGGCGGGCTGCACGATGTTGGGGCGTGAGCGGAAGACGGCCTAACGGTGTGCGGGACCGTAGCCCAGCTTCATGGAGACGGTTGCGAATGGTCCTCGCCGATACCCCAGGAGCAACAGTGTCCCTAATTTGCTGGGAAGTGGCGGTGCGGTCCCCTACGGCACTGCGTAGGATCCTACGGTCTTGGCGTGCATCCGTGCGTCGCTGCGGTTCGGTCCCAAGTCGACGGGCACGTGCACCTTCCGCCGACCACTGGCGACAACATCGGTGTACTGTGGAGACCTCACGCCCCACGTGTTAAGCAATTCGGCGGTACGTCCACCCGGCCTCCCGCATGCCCACTATACGCCCTCGCTCAAAGTCTGTCAACTGCACATACGGTTCACGTCCACGCTGTCGCGGCATGCTACCAGTGTTAAAGACTGCGATGGAGCTCCGTATGCCACGGCAAACTGGCTGACACTGACGGCGGCGGTGCACAAATGCTGCGCAGCTAGCGCCATTCGACGGCCAACACCGCGGTTCCTGGTGTGTCCGCTGTGCCGTGCGTGTGATCATTGCTTGTACAGCCCTCTCGCAGTGTCCGGAGCAAGTGTGGTGGGTCTGACACACCGGTTTCAATGTGTTCTTTCTTCCATTTCCAGGAGTGTATTAATGAACTGAAGGGTCATGAGGAATTCAGTACCATTATTTTTATAATGCCCACAGATATCTTCCACTTGGTAGCAACTTACACACTGTGCATGTTTCTTACAATTTCTCACAAGCCGAAAGTGAGCACACAAAGCAGTAGGCATTATCGTCTGTGACGTTGGTAACACCCATTTTATCCGTTATATCCTTTGGAAGTGGGATATAGGAGGAACCCCTCCCCACCACATACTTGATAATAGGCATGTAAATCAACATCCAAAAACAGGTCTCTATTTAGAGCTTCTCTGGAATTTCTTACCTGGAATTGAGAGAGCTGAGCCGGTATTGGCATCAGAGTTAAGGTCTCAATCCACTCAACAGTTGAGGTGCCCCATGATATTTCGTCACTATCATCCCACTTAAATGTGATGATGTTCTTAGATACACCCTCATAGATGGAAGTGTGAACTAGGACTATATAGATGCACTGATCGTAATGGTAGGATACCACAAATCATTTAAAATATTGGATAGCACCCAATTCAGAAAAAGAATTGGATGTTGGTACCAAACCATTTTAGGGTTGTAGGTAAGCAATGTCCTATCCCCAAGTGCACCTCGAATCACCGAAAATGGTAATTATGAGCAGAATACCTTATCATCATCATATGTGCTATCTCTGTCAGAATGGGTGGAGAGGTTACTGATGGCTGACAGACGTTCGTCACTAAAACCACAAAGACCTCATTCAGTAGGTCCAGGTGTCGGCGACATCCGTGATGCAGCCGTCAATGGTACTGCTACTCACGGCAGTCAAGGTACTGGTGATGTGGACGTCGACAGCGCTGATGCTTCCTATAGCCCAGTACTTGTCTCTGTAAATGCTGCTGGCCACGGAAATCTGGGTGTGTGCTGTGTCACCACAGCCACTGGCAACAGCGCAGCAAAATGCCAGTCGTAGTACTCCATGTGCAGGTGCAGGCAATGGATCTAGCATCTCCAGTTCATTGATCATTTGTGGAAAAACAACACAGTAGTGTATATGTATGAAAAATTTACACAAATTTTATATTTAGCCTTCTGTGTTTTGTACATGGTAAGCATGACATCATGTATACGATGTACATGCACATCATGTACGAAAAACAGAATGCTAAAATCAATAAATTATTCCGTCGTAAACAACTTTCAAAACCAGTTAAAAAGTTAAAATTTGCAAATTCTGTAACTAATCTTTCGGACTTACAGACTACCAACGAAGTACTGAATGTACTGGGAAAAGGCTTCAAATACCCCCACCACAAAATGTCTCCGAAAAACAACTGGAAATATTAAAAATAGACCTAGAATGTGCATTAGGTAAGGACATCTCCATTAAAGATCTCGTACCCCAAGAACTGCAAATATCTAACCTTGTTCCCAGTGCCCCACTAGCTACGGAATGACAAGTATTAAAAAATTTCAAAAACAAAATGACACAATAATATTACAGCAGCCCCATCAGACAAAGGAAATGCTGTTGTCTTAATGAAAAAATGCGACTATGTTAACAAAGTGGAAGTTTTCCTAAATGCTACAACTTCCAACAGATACAGGAACACCCCAAACAATTCTATAATGAAAAAATTATAAGTATTATGAAATTGTGTAAAAGTATGTTACGACTTCTGCACCACTTGTTAGCAGCAGACACAGTGGCTGCGCCAAAGACTGAGACGGCGTGGAGTTTTACAATTATTTATTGAAATTTCTTTACAATTTCTCCCTCGTCGTCGCTGCCCAGCCCTGCGGATCCCTCCGCCCGGCTGCTGCTGTGTAGATTCTCCCACAATGCGCGCAACGCGCGCCGCTGATCGCACTCGGGAACCTCAGGCCGCCAGTGCTCCGCTGAAGCCAGGATGCCCTGTGGTTGAGATGAATTCGTCGCCGCTCGGCGTCCCAGTACGGGCACGCCCACGGAGCCGCGTCGCCGGGAGGTCAGCTTCCGACGCCTGCTGCACCGGCGGCTGGGAAGCCGTCAGTCGCGATGTCCGGGAGGTCCCGTCGTGGACGGACCACGCGCCGTGGGGCCAGGTTGCCGTGAAGTCCGGGCGTCAGTCACCGACGGCGCCTGTGACCAAGACCGCGCTGCGGCCGGTCCTGCTGGAAGTTCTCGCTGTAGTTAGTCAGCCATGGTGCTGACCGAACTTGGGCCGACCTCCAGAGCTGAAGTTGACATCTGGCGGCGAATGGATGACTCCTGCGAACTGGAACAGGCTTCCGGAATCGTCACCTACGAAGATTGAACATTCGGACACGGACTACGTCTGTCCTCAGATCCAAACTGCTTCCTAATGGCTTCTGTCTGTTGCTGCCTGCACTCCACTATTTATATCCGGCAGGAGGAAGTTTTTTACCCTCGGTGGTAGCTTTTTGTTATTACCCCCGCAGTATATTGCAGCGTAACTTAGCGTGCTGGCCTCACTTCCGCTTACTCGGCACTCTCCAGGCTTTGCTCGGCGCTCGATCTATGTGCGTCCTTGTGTCAGCCTGTGGGTAGACTGCTGATGTCAGCAAGGCTATCTGTGCTTGCCTACTTCGCAGCGCCTACGGCGTGCCTCTGTTTTGCCATTCTCCACTGCTTTCTACATGTGGCCGCAACAAGTATAACAGGAGACTCTGATGCCTGCTTCTTCACCAACACGAATCCTACAGCTCCCAGACTTTATGGTCTTCATAAACTCCATAAGCATAATATCCCAATCCATCCCATGGTGTCTTCGTTATCAGTTCCATGTTACAAATTAGCCAGAGAGTTAAATGACCTGATCAAGATTAAAACCAAGTTCAAACCTAGTTTGGGATTCTTAATTCAGTTGAGTTAGTGAAAAAGTTAAAAGACATGCAAAACCCCATTAGTGCCAAGCTGGTGTCTTTTGATGGTAGTAACTTATTCACTAATATAGATGTTTCAGAGTGCCTAAACATTCTCACAGACTATCGAGATAAATGAGTAGTTAACCCATTTGCTTCACATGTCATACGGTTGGCTACAGAAACTTGTCTAACATAAAATTATTTCCATTTTAATGATAGGGTATACAAACAGTTGGATGGTATAGCTATGGGATGTTGGATGGAGTGTGGGGATAACTGCATACATTATTTAGATTTGACCGTAGACATCGATGAATGTACCCATGATTTCAAGATTTATAGGAAACCTACCACCACAGATATAGTAATACTGACCAATTCTCAACACCCAGTGACCCATAAACAACTGCTTTTCATTCTATGATACATTTCCTAATATCCATCACCATGAGCGAAGACAACTTCCAAATGGAATTAAATTTCATCAAAAAATAGCATCATATAATAGTGAACTCCATAATGCACAGAAAGCACAAACAACAGGTGTACTCTCTTCTTTACCATGTCCTTGACCCACCACCTCAAGAATGCAATAAATGGTGCACAATTCCATAGCATGGGAATGCCTCGCTGGATGTAGTCAAAAAGCTTAAATCCAGGAGTGTAAAATCATCATTTTATTGGAACAATACTGTTGGAAACTTTTTGCCCAAAGGTAAAAACAGAACTCCAGCTTTGTAAATGAGTGGAATATATAAAATTACTTTGAACTGTGAAAAATTCTATGTAGGTCAGTCTTGTAGGGTAATATGTACCTCCTCGAAGGAACATCACAGAAGTTGGAAACTTAGAAAAGGAGACTCTACTTTTGCTGACAACCCGCCTAAAGAAGGCCATAGTTACAAGGTGAAACATGACTTTCTGTGTCATATCCATAAAGGATAAAATAATGGAAATTAATGAACACATGTCCATCAAACCGATCTTAGTACTGAATGATCAGACACAGTTCTCTTACTCACCACTTCTAAATGCAGATATTACTTATAATCCCATCTAGACTATGTTGTAGATCGCCCCGCTTACTCATATGCCTCTTTTTTCTTTCATTTACTATAATTTCTCTCCTTGTATTAAAAAATTTTTACTTCGTAAAACCACGGATGCTTCACTCACCTGCTTAGTATCACTATTATAGTTTATCTGTTTTTCATTTAGAATCTATTAAAGACAAGACTGCTTTGTTCAGCCACATCTCTGGAATATGCCACGAATGTTTGTTATTCAGTTATGTTCTTGTGTGTACAGCTGTTGTAATTTGTCTATAGCTCGTTAGTTAATGTGCCACATATTTTATTTTAGTTAAATAATCTTACATCGCATTTACACGAAAATAATCCAACTTATTCTATTCCTAATTCTGACATTAGCATTTTTCATCTTTGGAAAACGAGATACTCTGTACATGCACTAGTTCAAAATCTTTGATGGAAAAAAAAACTTCACTGCACCACATACTTATCTTTGTACCAGATGGTGGCGTAACAGCTGAAAACCGGTTCGTGTGACAAGTAATAAATATTGTAGAATAATTCACAAGTGTTGTTTGTGTTTCATTCTAACAAGCACCAACAGAAAAGTCAGTCAATGGACATATACTTGTGTAAGATCTCTGCATTACCCAATTTGTCATTAATGTGCATACCTCTTCAAGCTTCTCATCAAGTTTCTTCATGAGCTGATCATGGGTGGTTAAATTATTGTCATTGTCATTAGCGCTCTCTTCAACTGTAAGTTGGCTCACAGGGATGAAGCGGTCAATGACAGGTTGTATGCTCTGCATCCAGCTTACTAGAAGAAACAAAGTGACACTTATTAAGTATATATGGACACAACAGCACTCCATACGTACACATACGTATTTGGAGAAAAAGAGATAATATGTTATTTACCACCACTACCATCATCACCATCAATATCATTAGTGTCATGAGATGATGTGGTCAACATCTCTGTACAGCCATTCACTTCATGGTGCCATTCCTCCACTAATGGTGAAGCTGTGAACTGACTCAGTGTAGAACCATTATTCAAGAATCCTAAAACAAGAAAGACGCTGGACATTAAATGAGAGAGACATACAGAGATGTACACACACACACACACACACACACACACACACACACACACACACACACACATACATGACACTCACCTTGAGGTGGTGTGGCTAACATCTCTGTGCAGTCATTCCTGACATGGCGCTAGCCCTCTGACAATTGTGAAATTGAGATCTGGCTCGGTACCAAAACATCATCGTAATTCAACAATCCTAAAACAACAAAAAACACTCATCTGTAAGTATCGAAAATATACACACACAAATGCTAAATAACTGATACTTGTATGAACACACTGCATTAAAACAGCAAATGTGTCATTGTGAAAGAGTAGTGATAGCATACCGTCATCACCCTCAACGAATTGAGGTCACTTGGTGCTACCACTGCCAGTGCTTCTGCTCTGCCTGACCTCTGTGTTATAATGTTCCTGTGATACAACTGTCGCACGAAAATTCTAGAAATAGACTAAAGTGAAATTGAACTTGCAGGTCTCCCTCTTATAGGTGCAGCTGGGAATGTAGCGGTGGGGAGAGATTTGTGGGAGTAGCAGAGCAGCTTCCACCGGGAGTAGATGCATGCCGAAGCTCCTAGTGGTGGAATGTTAGGGACAGATTTGTGAAATTAGAAGACATGATACACTGTTTTAATAAATCTTTTATTTGTAATCCACTTAAACAGTAGTTTTACATTGTGTAATGCACACACAAAACAGTTCTTCTTAATCTTCGTCTTCCTCTTCTTCTTCTTCTTCTTCTTCTTGTTCCTCTTCTGCTGCTGCTGCCTAAGGTCACTTAGGTGCGGACGTCCATATGTTTCTAGATTTCTGACAGGAGCTTTCTTGTAAATGTCACGATTCATAAAAATTCCTCACAACCTTTCATGGAAACAACCAAGTCAGTATAATTAAATCTTCGTAGTCATGCCACCATATCTTCTAAAGTCATCTCGTCTTCACCTCGTCATATTCCATGAAAATTTAGACTTACCCATCGTGCTCTTTTAAGCGTTTAAAACCATTTAATGTCCCTGAAATGTTTGCTTGAAACAAATATCATAGAAAATGTTGTTCTCACTCGTCCATTATTCGTGAAGGAATACGGACTGTCCATGTCCATTAAGGCAGCCTTGGACATCGATTCTGGCGTTCATCGCTTGAGGAGCCATCATGAAGTTGCTTACTTGTTACGCTACACCTATTAATTTATACAAGTCTCTGCAAAATTCCGGTGAGTGGACTGTAGTTGATGGTACAAACGTATAGTATTAATCTGAATGCTGCTGTGTTTGTTGGGAAGTTTTGAGAGGCCTCAAATTCAATAAAAACATCAGCTGGCTCAGACTTCACACTTTCATCCTAATTGGAGCAATATGTAACGGAAATTGGAGGTAACTTCCTAAATTCCATTGGACTGAGCAGACACTCGTCATTATCTTCACTCTCGTAGTGTGCTGGTCGAAACCTGACACACATATTCAAAGACAGGCTGTATAAATTAATAAACCAATCTTGCTGTAAGTTGTCGTATGGATGAAACTCAGAATTAGAGTAAAGATTCACGTTTGTTAAATTATAGTTCCAGATTTCATCTGAGCCACGTTTGACGTTTACTTTTTTGTCAGGTGGAAATACAAGTATGACGCATTGTATTTTTTCTAATTGGTCCATTTTCTTGTCAGTTTGAAATACAAATATGAAACATTTTATTGTTTCTAATTGAACTAATGTTTTGAAAGTCCATGATTGCCAGGATGAGCTTGGAGGTAGAGGATATTCAAACAGTTCCAATGGTCTGAAATTTAAAGGCAGTTGATTGTTAGAACCAAGTATTATAAAAAGATTCAAACATTCTTCATCAGTTTCACTTATATGAAGCATTTTCTAAATCAGTTTCACAAACAAAGTCAGGTTGTCTTCGGGATTGATGCCTGCTCCTTGGATATATGCATTCCACTTCGTGCTAATGTGAGTCCCTGCTTAATATTAACCAAAAGGCGTCTCATATACTCACACTATCCCATCAACGTCTTGTGAGGTACGCGTACACTAAATCTTTTTACATATCTGCGGGTGGTGGTTTCTCCATAAACCATTGTGCATTATTTAAACCGTTCAAGTCTGATTTTCGCTAAAATCTACGTTTTTAAAGTTGATGTGATAACCACATTCCTAGTGCGACCCGTCTCAATCCCATTTAGCTCGTGCTTTTGCTCTAAGCACTATTGGACTTAACATCGGAGTTCATTAGTCCGCAAGACTAATATTTACTATATAAGTGACGTATTAGTGGTTTCTTCATTCACCTCTGCCTTTCTTGTGTTGTGACCTGATATTTGTGAGTGTTTCGTATCGAGCACCTTAACCTCTTGCCTGTGTTTACATTCCGCGCTGACCAGTTGCAGCAGTAGCGGCGCATCGAAAGCTAAGTACTAATTAATTGTTTGTGTATAGTGGTTTATTTAGGAACTTTAGTAGTCTTCAACCGGTGTTCTTGGTGTTTTCTGGTGAAATAATTTCAGAAGAACCTTTTGGGAACTGTTTTCAGCTTCGTTACTGTGTCATTAGACGTTTGATTCTCTTTCTGTATTAGTCTTTTGTTATATTCACATTTGTTGTTTATTAATACTGTTAATAATAGTAGTTACTTCCCTTGTAGAGTAAGTTTTTGATTATTGTAGTCAGGTTTTTAACATCTTCTTATTGTAGTAGCGGAACTTAGAAAAAGTAAAATTTTACCATGAGTGAGAAGTGTGGGCTTTGCCGTAGGTTCGTGAGTAGTGGATTGCGGTGTGAGACTTGTTCGAAGTATTTTCACTGGGGGGAATGCAGTGGGGAAGCCAGTGGGCATTCTGGTGAGATCCTCTCCTGGAACTGCAGGTTATGTAGCAAGAGTAAGTTGATAGAGGAGCAGGAGCGTAAGATCTGTGCCCTTCAGGTGCAGTTGAAAAACGCACAGGAGGAGCTAGATAGGATGAGGAGGGAGAAGGGGGTTGGGGAATGGGAGCTGGCTGTTGGCAAGAGATCTGCTAGGAGAAGAAGATTTTCAGATAGTTTTACTATTGGTGTTTACAATAGATATGACCAACTGTCAGAGTCTAGTGGAGAGGAATCTCTAGTAGCTGTAGATGTAGGAAGTATGCAGCAGATCTCAGTAGTTACTGTGCCTAGAACAGTTGCAAAATCGAAGAGGAAGAAGATTCTGCTGTTAGGTAGTTCTCATGGCAGGGGTGTAGGCCAGCAGTTGCAGGAAGTGCTGGGGAGTGAGTACCAGGTCACCAGCATTGTGAAGCCTAATGCAGGGTTGGCTCAGGTGACTGTTAACATAGGGGGGTTATGTAGGGATTTTACTAAAGAGGATCAGGTAGTGATTGTGGGTGGGGCTGGTAATAATATTGATAGGGATGGGGAGTATAACATAGATGGTGACCTGGAAAAGATAGCCACTCAGACTGGCAACACGAATGTGCATTTCGTGGAACTGTTTCAGCGTCACGATCGGCCTCATCTTAATACAGCCGTCAGGCGTAATAACATGAGACTTGGGGGAGCGCTGATGACAGAAAGCATGGGTCACATTTCAGTGGTGTCGGTGGAGTCTATCAGCAGGACGGGTTTCACTAGACATGGCCTGCACCTCAACAGGTATGGGAAGGGGAGGTTGGCAAAGCTTATAGGTGACAGCATAGGTGGGGTTGGTGGGATCAGTCATGGGAAAATTCCTGCAGTAATGGGTGTTAGAGCTGCACCTTTTTTAGATTGAAGTCAGCTGATAGGTATTCCTGCTTAAGGGAAGTCTCTCTAACAAGGGAATCACTTTTGACAAAGCTCAGGTATCCGAGTAATGAGGAACTAGTATATTGCATCAAAATATATAAGGGATTAGAGATAAAGTTAGTGAACTGCTTATAGATGTTGACTCTGAAATTATTGGTATATCTGAACACTTCTTAAATAAGGAGATAATTCAGAGGCTTCCTTTACCAGGATACAGGTTGGCTGGCAGCTTTTCAAGGAGCTCTTTGCGGTGTGGGGGAGTAGCCACGTATGTGAAAAACGGCATCCCATTTGAGTCAATTGATGTTTCAAAGTACTGCACTGAAAAGGTGTTTGAATGTTGTGCAGGTGTGGTTAAATTTAACGGAGCTAAACTTCTAACTGTTGTTATTTATAGATCCCCAGACTCCGATTTCACAACATTTTGCTAAGGCTAGAGGAGGTTCTTGGTTCACTTTATAGGAAATACAAAAAGTTAGTTTTATGTGGTGACTTCAATATTAATTGTATAAGTGATTGTGCAAGGAAGAGGATGCTGGTAGACCTCTTTAATTCATATAATATTATGCAAACCGTATTCTTTCCAACGAGAGTGCAAGGGAACAGTAGAACAACCATAGACAACATTTTTGTTCATTCCTCATTACTAGAAGGGCATTCTGTTAGCAAAAAGGTGAATGGCCTTTCAGATCATGATGCACAAATTTTAACTTTAAAAGATTTTTGTGCTGCAACACGTGTTAAATATAGTCATCAGCTGTTCAGGAAAGCTGATCCAGTTGCTGTAGAGACCTTTGTAAACCTTATAAAGGAACAAGAGTGGCAAGATGTTTATAGCGCTGATACAGTAGACGATAAATATAATGCTTTTCTCAAGACTTTTCTCATGCTCTTTGAAAGTTGCTTTCCGTTAGAACGTTTAAAACAGGGTACTAGCACAAACAGGCAGCCTGGGTGGCTGACTAGAGGGATAAGAATATCTTGTAGAACAAAGTGGCAATTACATCAAAACGTTAGAAACAGTCAAAATCTAAATGCAGCAACCCATTACAAACAGTATTGTAAGGTGCTTAAAAATGTTATTAGGAAGGCAAAAAGTATGTGGTATGCAGATAGAATAGCTAAGTCTCCGGATGAAATTAAAACCATATGGTCAGTCGTAAAGGAATTGGCTGGTCTGCAGAGACAGGTCGAGGATATAGCATCAGTGCGTAGCGGGAATGTCCGTGTTACTGATAAGTCGCATATATGTACAGTATTTAATAATTACTTTCTGAATATAGCAGGTGAAATAAATAGAAACCTACTCCCAACAGGAAATCATATAGCGCTCTTAGAAAAAAGTGTTCCGAGACTGTTACCTGAAATGCTCCAACATGATACTGACAAGAGGGAGATTGAGTTAATAATTAAATCACTAAAGACCACGAACTCTCATGGATATGACGGGGTATCTAGCAGAATACTGAAGTATTGTTCTATGTATGTTAGCCCAGTTCTCAGCCATATCTGTAACTTTTCCTTTAGGAGTGGTCGGTTTCCTGACCGATTAAAGTACTCGGTTGTGAAGCCACTTTATAAAAAGGGAGACATTGATAATGTTGACAATTTTAGACCTATTTCTATGCCATCGGTGTTTGCTAAAGTTATCGAGAAGGTTGTATATACAATTTTACTGCAGCATTTAAATTCACATAATTTGCTGTCAAATGTTCAGTTTGGTTTTAGAAATGGTTTAACAACTGAAAATGCTATATTCTCTTTTCTCTGTGAGGTTTTGGACGGATTAAATAAAAGGTTGCGAACGCTAGGTGTTTTCTTTGATTTAACGAAGGCTTTTGACTGTGTTGACCACAAAATATTTCTGCAGAAGTTGGACCATTATGGAGTAAGGGGAGTAGCTGACAATTGGTTCGCCTCTTACTTTAAGAACAGAAAGCAGAGGTTAATTCTCCGCAATATTGAGAGTGGTAATGATGTTCAGTCCCAATGGGGCACTGTTAAGTGGGGCGTTCCCCAAGGGTCGGTGCTGGGGCCACTGCTGTTTCTTATTTATATAAATGATATGCCTTCTAGTATTACAGGTGATTCAAAAATATTTCTGTTTGCTGATGACACCAGCTTGATAGTGAAGGATCTTGTGTGTAATATTGAAACAGTAACAAATAATGTAGTTCACGAAATAAGTTCGTGGCTTGTGGAAAATAATTTGATGCTAAATCACAGTAAGACTCAGTTTTTACAGTTTCTAACTCACAATTCAACAAGAACCGATATTTTGATCAGACAGAATAGGCATATTATAAGCGAGACGGAACAGTTCAAGTTCCTAGGCGTTCGGATAGATAGTAAGCTGTTGTGGAAAGCCCATGTCCAGGATCTTGCTCAGAAGCTAAATGCTGCTTTATTTACCATTAGAACAGTATCTGAAATAAGTGACACTTCAACACGAAAAGTAGTCTACTTCGCATATTTTCATACGCTTATGTCGTATGGTATTATTTTTGGGGTAATTCTTCTGATTCAAAAAGGGTATTTTTGGCTCAAAAACGGGCTGTTCGAGCTATATGTGGTGTAAGTTCGAGAACCTCTTGTCGACCCCTATTCAAAAATCTGGGAATTCTGACATTGCTCTCACAGTATATATTTTCTTTAATGTCGTTTGTTGTTAGCAACATTAGCCTATTCCCAAGAGTTAGCAGCTTTCACTCAGTTAATACTAGGCAGAAATCAAATCTGCATGGAGAATGCACTTCCTTGACTCTTGTGCTGAAAGGAGTGCAGTATTCTGCTGCATCCATTTTCAATAAGCTACCCCAAGAACTCAAAAATCTTAGCAGTAGCCAGGAGGAGCTCCTGGAAGAGCTAAAAAATTAAGCAAATTCCAGTGTTACATTGTTGATTTTCTTCATTTAAACTTACGACTTGTCACCTGAATAAGTTTTTTTATATTTCATTTTATCTGTTTCTAATATCGTGCTATAATTTCATGTATTGACTCGTTCCATGACCATGAAGACTTCTCCTTAATTTGGTCCCACGGAACAATAAATAAATAAATAAATAAAGACTTAGAACTACTTAAACCTAACTACGGTAAGGACATCACGCACACCCATGCCCGAGGCAGGATTCGAACCTGCTACCGTAGCGGCAGCGCGGTTCCGAACTGAACCGCCTAGAACCGCATGGCCGGCGCTCATGTTTTCTTCCCTGAAACAGGAGACAGAATGTGTTACGTATAAGATGAGATGTTACAGTAAGACTCTAATCCTTTTTTATGAATTTCCTCTCCAGGTACAGGAAACTGTTGCTTGGAATAGTCAAAGCATTTTGGTGCTGGACGACTACGTGTGCCTCATCATTGCAGTCAGAAAAGTTTTGTGTGAGAAATATCTGACTAATGATTTGTTCATCAGATTCCACTGGACTCTTATCTTGAATGCTGACACCTTTATCACGTGATTTCAAGCCGAATTATTTAAGCAAATGGTGGTTATTTAGTGTTAATATGTCGTGTTTTCATTTCAACGTGACGTGCTCCTGGTTGTGTGTGCTAGTTTGATACCGTATGCACATCATGCCTCAGATGTAATAATATCAGAATTTCTTCAGCATGAAAGTCGACGACATAATTGTTGAGACTCATAATCCTCAACTCAAGATAATCTAATGCCTGAACAGTCACTGCGAGGTACATGGTGTTGCTTGGTATCTCTACAACTTTGTATTCTGGACCAACTCTTGGGAAGAATCTGTAGCTTGTGTGAATAAATTTGTCACTGAGGAACGAATTCATCACAATATTGCAGTCAGCGTGAATTTCGCTAATCTACATCTACATCTACATCGATACTCCGGAAGCCACCGTGGAGTGCTTGGTGGAGGGTACCTTGTATGTTGGCAGCAGTAGACTCGTTGGGCAGTCAGCTTCAAATGCCGGTTCTCTAAATTTTCTCAATAGAGTTTCTCGAAAAGAATACCGCCTTCCCTCCAGAGATTCCCAATTGAGTTCCTCAAGCATCTCCATGATGTTAAAACCTACCACTAACAATTATAGCAGCTTACCGCTGAATTGCCTCGATGTCTTCCTTCAGTCCGACCTGGTATGGATCCCAAACACTCGAGTAGTACTCAAGAATAGGTTGCACAGGCGTCCTATGTGCGGTCTCCTTTACCGGAGAACCACTCTTTCCTGAAATCCTCCTAAAAATCCGAAGTCGACCATTCGTCTTCCCTACCACAGTTCTCACATGCCCGTTCCATCTCATATCGCTTTGCAACATTACGCCCAGATATTTTAACGACTTGACTGTCAAGCAGGACACTAGTACTACTGTATCCGAAAATTACAGACTTGATCTTCCTACTCCTCTGCATTAACTTACGTTTTTCCAGATCTGGGGCTGGTTGCTATTCATCACACCTACTAGAAATTTTTTCTAAGTCGTCTTGTATCTTCCTACAGTGTCTCAACTTCGACATATTACCATACATCACGGCGTCATCAGCAAACAACAGCAGATTGCTGCCCAAACTGTCTACCAAATCATTTATCCATACAGAGAACAACAGCGGTCCTATCACACTTCTGGGACACTCCTGACGATACCCTTGTCTCTTATGAACACTCACCATCGAGGACAACATAGTGGGTTTTATTATTTAAGAAGTCTTCGAGCCACTCCCATATCTGTGAACTTGTTCCATACGCTCGTACCTTCGTTAACAGCCTGCATTGGGGCACTATGTCCGCTTTCCGAAAATCTAGAAATATGGAAGCTGCCTGTTGCCCTTCATCCATAGTTCGCAATATATCAAGTGAGAAAAAGGCAAGCTGAGTTTCGCACGAGTAATGCTTTCTAAAACCAAGCTGGTTCTAGGATATAAGATTCTCAGTATCAAGAAAATTTGTTACATTCGATCTGATAATATGTTCAGGGATTCCGCAGCAAACAGAACTTATGGACACTGGTGTGTAATTTTGCGAGTCCGTTCTTTTATCGCCGGCCGCTGTCGCCGAGCGGTTCTAGGCGCTTTAGTCCGGAACCGCGCTGCTGCTACGGTCGCAGGTTCGTATCCTGCCTCAGGCATGGATGTTTGTGATGTCCTTAGGTTAGTTAGGTTTAAGTAGTTCTAAGTCTAGGTGACTAATGACTTCAGATGTTAAGTCCCATAGTGCTTAGAGCCATTTGCACGTTCTGTTATCCTTCTTATAGACTGGAGTCATCTGCACCTTTTTCCATTCGCTTGGGACTTCATGCTGGGCGAGAAATTCACCATGATTACAAGCAAGGAAAGGGGCCAATGCCGTAGAGTACTCTTTGTAAAATCTAACTGGAATTCCATCCTGAGCTGGTGATTTATTTACTTTGAAATCTTTCATTTCTTTCTCTACACCAGGGATGCTTATTACTGCGTCGTCCATACGGGAGTCTGTCCGATGGTCAAATGCCGGTTTATTTGTACATTTCTCCTATGCGAATGATTTCTTGAACGTATGATTTAAGACTTTGGCTTTCGTTTTGCTGTCTCCAACTGCCACTGCAGCCTGGTCAACAAGGGACTGAATGGAAGCCTCAGACACGCTTAGCTATTTTGCATAAGACAGAATTTATTTTGTTTTGAAAGCAACAGTCTGTTCGTTTAGTAAGGTAGTCAGTCAGGCTCTAGATATCATCTGATATATACACTACTGGCCATTAAAATTGCTGCACCACGAAGATGACGTGCTACAGACGCGAAATTTAACAGACATTAAGAAGATGCTACGCTATGCAAATGAATGGCCTTTCAGAGCATTCACACAATTTTGGCGCCGGTGGCGACACCTACAACGTGCTAACATGAGGAAAGTTTCCAACCGATTTGTCATACACAAACAGCAGTTGACCGGCGTTGCCTGGTGAAACGTTGTTGTGATGCCTCGTGTAAGGAGAAGAAATGCGTACCATCACGTTTCCGACTTTGATAAAGGTCGGATTGTAGCCTATCGCGATTAGGGTTTATCGTATCGCGACATTGCTGCTCGCGTTAGTCGAGATCCAATGACTGTTAGCAGAAAACGGAATCGGTGGGTTCAGGAGGATAATACAGAACGCCGTGCTGGATCTCAACGGCCTCGTATCACTAGCAGTCGAGATGACAGGCATCTTATCCGCATGGCTGTAGCGGATCGTGCAGCCACGTCTCGATCCCTGAGTCAACACATGGGGACGTTTGCAAGACAACAACCATCTGCACGAACAATTCGACGACTTTTGCAGCAGTATGGACTATCAGCTCGGAGACCATGGCTGCGGTTATCTTTGACGCTGCATCACAGAGAGGAGCGCCTGCGATCGTGTACTCAACGACGAACCTGGGTGCACGAATGGCAAAACGCCATTTTTTCGGATGAATCCAGGTTCTGTTTCAGCATCATGATGATCGCATCCGTGTTTGGCGACATCGCGGTGAACGCACGTTGGAAGCGTGTATTCGTCATCGCCATACTGGCGTATCATCCGGCGTGATGGTATGGGGTGCCATTGGTTACACGTCTCGGTCACCTCTTGTTCGCATTGACGGCACTTTGAACAGTGGACGTGACATTCCAGATGTGTTACGACCCGTGGCTCTACCCTTCAATCTATCGCTGCGAAACCCTACATTTCAGCAGGATAATGCACGGCCGCATGTTGCAGGTCCTGTACGGTCCTTCCTGGATACAGAAAATGTTCGACTGTTGCCCTGGCCAGCACATTCTCCAGATCTCTCACCAATTGAAAACGTCTGGTCAGTGGTGGTGGAGCAACTGGCTCGTCACAATACGCCAGTCACTACTCTTGATGAACTGTGGTATCGTGTTGAAGCTGCATGGGCAGCTGTACCTGTACACGCCATCTAAGCTCTGTTTGACTCAATGCCCAGGCGTATCAAGGCCGTTATTACGGCCAGAGGTGGTTGTTCAGGGTACTGATTTCTCAGGATCTACGCACCCAATTTGCGTGAAAGTGTAATCACATGTCAGTTCTAGTATAATATATTTGTCGAATGAATACCCGTTTATCATCTGCATTTCTTATTGGTGTAGCAATTTTAATGGCCAGTAGTGTAACTACAGAGCGGCAAATTAAGTGATTACCTTTTTATGTGTTTTCGTCGTAATATATTTATTATAGTTCGTGCTTGTTTTTCTGTTTAAGAAGTTTAATGTCGCGTTTTTGTAAGTTTAAATTCATTGTGTCTGTAGCGCAGTAGTTGCTGACTACATAGCTCATTAACGCACAAGCGTCATAGGTAACAAGTCAGGAGGGTAGCAAGTCGCATAGCTAGAATTCTGTCTGATTTTGTAGTTTACTTCTTCAGTTAGTCTTGCTAGGATGACTAGGATGTGTGCGTCGTGTGTGTGGACGTATGAGGAGCTGGCCGCAGCTCGCGAACAGTTGAATGCGCTTTTGGCTACGGTCAGTCACCTTCAGGTTGCTGCCTTGGGGTGTGGCGGTGGCGGAGAATGTGGTGTGCCGCAGGGGCAGGCTCAGGTGTCGCTTGTTTTGCCCCGCGCTCTGCTTCCGAGGTACCTCCTAGTGCACCCGACGCTGTGGATCCGCCCTCACAGCAGGGCGAGTGGCGGGTGATAACGCTTTCGCGTCGCTCGAGGTGGAGGGCGAATGTGGAGACCGTCTGCCTGGTCTCGCCCATTCACTCTGTGAGTGTACAAGTGGCCGCTCCTTCAGCAGGGTCCGGGCAGGCACATGGAGGAAGGAGCTTACTCGTTATTGGGAGCTCCAACGTTAGGCGCGTTATGGAGCCCCTTAGGCAGATAGCGTTCAGGTCTGGAAAGAAAACCAATGTGCACTCGGTATATCTGCCGGGGGTCCTCATCCAAGACGTGGAGGCTATCGGGCGTGCAGGGTGCAGTAGTCTGCAAGTTGTGGCTCACGTGGGCACCAACGACGCCTGTCGCATGGATTCTGGGGCGGTCTTCAGTTCGTGTAGGAGCCTGGCCTCGCCCGCGATGTGCAAGCAGTGCTCACAATTTGCAGCATTGTTCCCATAGTTGATTGGGGTTCTTTGGTTTGGAGCCGAGTGAAGGGTCTCAACCAAAGACTTCGTCGACTCTGTGACGGTCTTGGCTGCAGATTTCTACACCTGCGTTATCGTGTGGGGATTTGCAGGACTCCTCTTGATAGTTGAAGGGTGCACTAGACATAGGAAGCAGCTACTCGGGTAGCAGAGTACTTATGCGGCGCACATGAAGGTTTTTTAGGCTAGGCAGTAGCTTGAGGTGCTCTGATGAACACTCGCCAATCGATATGCAGCAAGGGAAGTCAAACCGAGTTGAGAATAACAACACTTCGACTTTCATAATTTTATCAGTAAAATAACGAAGTATTCGTAATAAGGTTCCCGAATTTACTACTCTCCAGGAAAGTTCCTGCACTCAAATTATTCTTGGGACCGAGAGCTGGCTGAAACCCGAAGTGGAAAGCTCTGAGATATTTAGTGAGTCTCGGAACGTATACCGGAAAGATAGATTAGAGGCCGGAGTAGGGGGAATTTTCTTTGCAGTTGACAAAAATATTTTCTCTACTGATGTCGACGTTGAGTGTGACAGTGAAGTCATCTGCTCGAGTATAACAGATGTAGGTGAAACTACTCGTAAGTTAATTGTTGGATGTTTTAACCGGCCACGCGATTCCGCTGTGGTAGTTCTAGAGTAATTTAAAGGAAGTCTATGCTCAACAGCGAGAAAATACCCAGATTATGCAATACCGGTTGGGGGCCACTTTAACCTGCCGAGTATAGACTGGGATGTTTATGGATTTATTGCGGGGCGGTACGGACAACAGTCACACAAAATCCTTTTGAACGCTTCTGAGAACTGTTTTATTCAGATCTTTCTGCAGAATTCGCTCCTTTGAGAAACCAGCTAATGATTGTCTTCAATTTTCATATCTAAATGGTTGTTCTTATTTATTTTTTAAACATATTGGTGTTTCTGCATAACTCGAAACCTGGTACGTGGTATATTCCATAGGGTATTTGCTTGTCTTTACCACCTTCCAGAAGTAGATTGTAGATTGGTGCTATGATATTGGAAATGGAAATGAGCGTTTGGCGTCATTGGCCGGGAGGCCCCTCGCGGGGCAGGTCCGGCCGCCATATCGCAGGTCTTATTACATTCGGCGCCACATTGGGCGACCTGCACGCCGGATGGGGATGAAATGATGATGAACACAACACAACACCCAGTCCCTGAGCGGAGAAAATCTCCGACCCAGCCGGGAATCGAACCCGGGCCCAGAGGACGGCAATCCGTCACGCTGACCACTCAGCTACTGGGGCGGACGCTATGATATTAGGAAGAGTGTTATATGTTCGTAACCACATCGACACAGCACTCCAATACTCTTTGCTCAGTTCGATTCTTAGAGAGTAATTCGCACTTAGTACCAATGAATGATCTTTTAAATTCAAAGTGACTTAGTACTAGTGGTTGATATTTTAAATTCAGAATGACACTGCTCCACGAAATTAACTGATGAAACGATATATGTGACTATTGTTTTTATATGTTCTTCTTCGTAGCTGTCAGGATGAACATCAGACGTAAGTGATCACAGAGATATGTGTTCAGTTCTAGTAGAGCTGAAAAATGCTGAATACGTGTTTACCGGTAAAGTTGTTGCGTAATTCTTCTGACAGCTGTATATCGCCAACTGAATCGAAGTAATAGACACTATTTCCAGTAAGTTTTCTACCATATTGCACCCAGTGAATGCCAAGTCGTCCCACTATGTATAAATTAAAAATGAAAGGTTCATTAGATTTTCACACAGTTTTGGGTGGTATATTCTGCATAAAAACTTCACAAACTTTTGGAATAGAGGACTTTTTGACGAATTTAAGCAGATCGATATTTTTAAGTGGTCTGTCAGAGAGCTGGTAGGCTTTTCCTATGAACAGTCCAAATACTATCCTGTGCGATTTTACATATAGGCCTTGGACAAAAGCCACAAATTCCACGAATCTATTATATCTTTTCACTTCAGCAAGCTGATGCTGTGCGTTTTCTCCATTTTTCGCTGTTCTGGCATTAACTGCTGTGTTAGTGGTTAAAAAACCAGTCGGTGAAAGACCTGTCAAAACTGGAATGGTGAATGGAAAGATTCCACCTGATGAGCCAGGTATGTAGATAGGACTCTGGGCATGTTAATCAGTTTTCCTTCTGAGGCTTTTCAGCTGCCACCAATGACAACTGAATGCATTTCTAAACACTCTGATGTTGCCTTTTAATTATTCCTAGTCTTATTCTTCTATAGACAATGAGCTGCACTCATAAAACTGAACTTTAACTTCACACCCAATTTAATCCTCGAGCAGGGGCCCGTATGTATAAAGTGCGCCACCCACAAATAAAATTGTTTAGGGCCTTCCATTGTTCACTATAGCTTCACCTAACATAGTGCTAAGTTGTGCTGTCCTACGTCCGACTGAGCAACAGAGCTGCAGTAGTATACGATAAACAGTGAGACAACTGAGAAAAATGTTATGATCTGTGCAAGAAAACGACCCCGATTCCAAGCTAGTGGCACAGTCACAAAGTGATGCAATTGTCTATTATTATAATTAACAACCCAATAATCATCTGGCTGAGATCTGTTGCAAGTGTGCACTCTAATGCTTTGAGAGGGTCGTTACTGTGGGGTAACACTTGTACACGACAACACAGTGATATAATGAAATTTTATTTTATTTTTGTTTAATCAAACAATGATTTAGCTCACGCATTGTAAGTTTATTTTATCGTTGTTTAACTAAACTAAGATTAAACTGTGATTTTTCTCATACATGTTTACCTTGGTAACATAAAGACAGCTATTCTTTACATATGTACAAAGTATGCCAAGTGCCCGCTCGAGTCATAAAAAACGGAACGCCAGCTCAAGGGCTAAGTTTTGCACACATTCTTTCATCCAATACAAAGTGCAGCGATGTGCTGGCCGATACTTACATCTTTTCTTGAACGTATTTTTTGGCTGGATCTGCTAAAATTCGATATGCAGGGAGTCGTCCTGGGAGATCTTTATTTGCTGTGTACGAAATATCATGACATCTGGAGGCCTTACAGACAGATCGATCACATTGTCGTCACATGCGAGTCGTTTCCCAGCTTCCTGGTCCACAGTAATTTCATATGAGGGTGTGAACTTCTGGAGGTATTATGTCGAGAATACCACTACCTCTGTTGATGCACTTCCTATCATGCATGTCATGTCACTGTACCATTTGAGATTTGCACAGCTTATTATTTAGCACTGAAGTAGTGCACTGAAGGGCTGCTGAGCCATTTGATAAGAGCCTTATTCCCTCTCCACCTTATGAAACATTCTGTGAGATATACGTCAGGTTCACTACTTCTCTGTAATTCTTCCACGTAGAAACTAGTGGACTTTCACGATGATGCTACCCTTTATGACATAAGTTCTAGAGTTTGTTCCTCGTAGTTTGGAAACTGTAAAAGTCTCCATTGACCAGTATGATAGATCCAATTTCTCAGATGTTCTCAAGTGTTGTAAAATACATACTAAATCCCTTACATTAAATTTTATTTGTGCATAGATATCATTTTAATAAGGCTGTACATGGTTTTTAGAAGCCAGTTACCATGCACTTCAATTGGTTTCATATCTATTGTCCCGTGAACCGTCTGGCTATGCGTGCCAATGATTTGTGAGTGGGCGTCAGTTCATTTATAAGAACAGGGAGCGTTAAAAGGCATCCACATTCACACTTTTATCGTTTGGTTCAAACATTCTGTGATACTTGCATTCCCATCTTGAAACATCTGTTATAAACTCGACACAATGATCTGTTTGAATATTGCCTGGGATGGGACTGGGTTCTGTCTGCAGCATTTGATTCAGCACCTGTGTAACTGCCTTCCTCATCTTTGTTTTCACATGTATGACCCAGGAAAATTTCAGTTGTGTATCGATAACCACTGAAATATATTTGCAGCCCTTATTCTCCTGTGAATATTGTCTCATATCTACAAGATATGCCTGTCATAAGCCGTGCAAAGTTCGAAATATAACTTGCCTATGAGGGAATGTCTTTTTTGCTGGTTTATGGAACTCCTGAACAGCTCTCTTCACAATTATTCGATGACATATCTCTCTCGAAGCTTTGAAAATACTGAAGCGATTTCATTCGAATGAGCTGTATTCTCAGCTGCAGCTTATGCTGTGAGCAGTCGTTATTGTTCGTCTGTTTCGTTGGGCTCAACATAGTAGATGTATTGGAATGATTGATTGTTAATTTTCTTATTCTGAATATGGGTAATGCCACTGCCACGTATGTCCAATATCGCAGGCTCAGTAATGTTTTTGCGTTTCAAACTGTTGGAATCTTCTGTTCCTACTCCATTGGCTTCCTTATATCCTTCTGCCATATGTAATGTATGATTACATGTTTACACGTATTTCAGTAAACAGCAGTTTTGTAGTTTTCGAGAATATCAGATTGAGTAAACCTTGTGTACTTGCAAACTATCTATCACTAATCTGTACTGCATTCTTGGTAAACTTACAGGATGAGTCCCCAGCATATATGATTTTTCTCTGTTTACTCCATATATTCTGCCTACCCGACTAACATTGTAATATTTAATAAAATTACCGGAAGAATTTTCTTCTTCTTCTTTAGACTCAGAGAGTCGTTAGAGATAGTCTGTAACACGCATAAATGTGTCTCTGAATGACCAATACCCTGACCTCAGTAATCGCAGTTTCTCATGGGTAGTCTTCCATGCTTGAACAACTTTATGTCCTGTCGAGATGTTGTTATGTACTAACCAGACGTTGGAACAATATGCAACTCATATGCACCCTACTGCCTAGTGAAATTTAATTCTGGAAACAATCTCCATTCTGTGGATAAGCCATGTCTCCGCTTTGTCCTTTCTTCCCACGAGTTCCATAGTAGAACTTCTTCTACGTAGTCTGGAAGGCAGCAGATGAGGTAGTGGCAGAATTAAAACTATGGGAATGGGTCGTCAGTCATGCTTGGGTATCTCAGTTCGTAGAGCACTTGCCAGCAAAAGGCAAAGATACCGGTGTCTACTCCCAGTACCGCACACAGTTTTAATATGCCAGGAAGTTTCATGTGATCACACGCTCTACTGCAGAATGAAAATTCATTCCGGAGGCTATGTACACTCTCATTTGCTTCTTTTCGGTTAAACCAACCCTTTCAGTCAACTCAGTGATTAACCTCAAAACTGTCTGAGAATAAATATTTAATTACTCAATACATCTGTAGAGCGCTTCAGGTCTAGGAGTATGACTTTTATACTATCTTTGATCATCTGAATGTTCATGTCAGTATACCAATGAATGTTCTGTCCTACTCTCTCAGACTCACTGTGGCTGAATTTGGATGTGAATTTGCCCATAGCATGAAGTATAATGATGTGTGCACCTTGTTGTTTCAACCTCTTGAAAGTTCTGCCAGTATCGACAATCATTCAACTGCTTCATTTTACCCATAATCAAAACGATCTAGCCTACTATGAATTATTCCGGAAATCGCTGCGGCCAGAAAGATATCCTGTAAGAACGGGACCAACGACGACTGAAGAGAATCGTTCAGTGTGACAGAATAATAGAGAATTGTGAAGGCGGTTCGATAAACTCTCTGCCATGCACTTAAATGTGATTTGCAGAGTATTCATGTAGATGTAGATGTAGATGTGCATGTACATGTAGATGTAGATGTAGACGTGCAATTCTTCCGCAAATTTCTGCAGATTTCAATGCTGCGCCATTAACAAGTGTCAGTGTGCGAATCATTCAAGAAAACATCATCGATGTGGGCTTTCAGAGCCTAAGGCCCACTCGTATACCCTTGATGACTGGAAGATACAAAGCTTTACGCCTCGTCTGGGCTCGTCAACACTAACATTGGACTGTTGATGACTGGAAACATGTTGCTTGGTCGGACGAGTCTCGTTTCAAATTGTATCGAGTGGATGGACGTATACTTGTATGGAGACAAACTCATGACTCCATGGACGCTACATGTCAGCAGGGGACTTTTCAAGCTGAGGGAGGCTCTGGAATGGTGTGTGGCGTGTGCAGCTAGAGTGATACGGGACACCTGATACGTCTAGATACGACTCTGGCAGCTGACGTGTATGTAAGCATCCTGTCTGATCACACTTCCTTCTGGCACTATCAAAATTACCTTTACATCAGTCGATTTTGTTCCGTTAAGGGCGAGATGTTGACTTCTATCCGCGCGGAAGTCTTGAATCTGGTCGAAAATCTGGTCCGAAACTCGATAAGCTCTTACTTTGTTCACTAACCGGTAGAGCGGGACGGTGTCAAATGTCTACTTGAAGGAATACGGCATCAGCCTGAGTGCCGTTGTCTACAGCGCTGTGGATCTCATGGAGGAAGAGAGAGAGATAGGTTTCACAAGATCTCTGTTTGCAGAATTCATGTTCATTTTTGTAGAGATGATTTTAGTTCTCCTGGAACGTTACAATTCTTGAGCGTAAAACATGTTCCATAAGTCCACAACAGATTGATGTCAATGATATAGTCCTATAATTATGTGCATCTGCACTTGAAAACGGGAATAACCTGCGCTTTTTGCCAGTCGCTAGGTACCCCTCGTTGCTCCAGCGATCTACAATAAACTACTGCAAGAAGGGGGAAAGTTCTTTCTCATAATCTTTGTAGAATCGTATAGGTATCTCATATGGTCTTGAGGTCTACTAAGCGATTGTAGTCGTTTTTCTGTTGCGCGATCGGTTATCTCAATATCTACCATTTCGACGTTCGCACGATGATTGAAAGGTGGGACCGTGTTACGATCTTCCGCGGTGAAACAGTTTCGGAAAACTGAATTGAGTAATTCGGCCTTTCCTCTGTTATCTTCCGTTTCTGTGCCATTATGGTCAATGAGTGAATGAACACAGTATTTTGAACCGCTTACTGATTTTATATAAGACCAAAATCTCTTAGGGTTTTTGCTATGATGGGTTGACGAAATTTTACTTTCAGAGCCATTGAAAACTTCTCTCAGCGCTCTCCTTACGCTCATTTTCGCTTCGTTCAGCATCTGTTTGTTGACGTCTATTGAATCTGCGATGATGCTTTCTTTGTTTAGATGACAGTTTTCTAACACGGATAATAAATCACAGTGGGTCTTTCCCATCCCTTAAGAATTTGATAGGCACATACTTGTCTAAGGTATACGAAGCGAGGTTTTGTATTTTTTCTATTTATGGTTTACATATTCGTCCTTAGCTCTGAATATTTGGTGCTGGCTACTCAGATGCTCTGGAATTTGTATCCTGTCACTCTTTCTAAGCAAAAATACCTTTCTACTTTTCTTAAAATTCCTTCCGTAGTCATAGTTGCTATTACAGCCTAATGAACAGTGATACCTTCCTCTACGTTAGCTGATTCGATAAATTCATGCCTGTTTGTTGATAGGAAGTCGAAGAGGTTGCCTTCACGAGTTGGTTCTGTTCGAAGTAATTTTCGGACAAGACATTTAGAATGTCACACAATGTCTCTGGAACCAGTTTTGATAGCATGACTCTCCCAATCTACATCCGGCAAGTTGAAGTTAACCTCCATTACAACAACACGACGGGGAAAATTACAAACGATGTTCTGCAAGTTCCTCTGAAGTGTTCTACACTACAGCTCCTGACGCAGGCGGTCTATAAAAGCACGTGATTACCATTTTCGACCGACATTTGATACTTAACCTCACGCAGATCAGTTCACATTCGAAATCCGTTAGAACATTACTAGATATTGTCGAGTTGTTTAATGTAATAGTCCGCAGCTCGTGGTCGTGTGGTAGCGTTCTCGCTTCCCACGCCCGGGTTCCCGTGTTCGATTCCCGGCGGGATCAGGGATTTTCTCTGCTTCGTGATGACTGGGTTTTGTGTGATGTCCTTAGGTTAGTTAGGATTTAAGTAGTTCTAAGTTCTAGGGGACTGATGACCATAGATGTTAAGTCCCATAGTGCTCAGAGCCATTTGAACCATTTTAATGTAATAAATACCCCGGCAGCACTGACGACTAACGTATCTTTACAATAAATATTCCAGTCTCAGCTTAGGATTTCTTTGCTACTGATGATATGACCCTAATCACTCCACAACAGAATTTACAAAGTGTACTAGATGTAACAGTACACTATGCAACTGGTTACTCATTTACGTAGCACCAACCAGCTGCGTATTAACCAGACAAAACAGAGAAAATAATTTTCAGTCTAAATGAAATAAAAATCAAAGTAAAACAGTGAAATTACTTTGACTGATCTTTGACCAAAAACACTGTTGGAATGGATACACGAATTATATAACGATCAAACGAGCTTCAATACTTATTTACTGTATAAATTAAGAAAATGTTCAAATGTGTGGTAAATCTTATGGGGCTTAACTGCTAAGGTCATCAGTCCCTAAGCTTACACACTACTTAACCTAAATTATCCTAAGGACAAACACACACACCCACGACCGAGGGGGGCTCGAACCTCCGCCGGGACCAGCCGCACAGTCCATGACTGAACCCCCGAGACCGCTCGGCTAATCTCGCGCGGCTATAAATTAAGAGGTAGTGTCAGTAAATAGTTGTTCCTCTACTCATTCTCCGTTTTCTTTCACTTCCGCCTGCAGTATGGAATACTGCTATGTGTGATTCCTCAAGATATAACTGTATTTACAGGTAACAGAAGAAATCAATGAGATGTTTATTAGGATTAGCAACCAAAGTGACTGGCAGAAGCTCCTTTCAGTGTCTCAGTATAATGACAGCGCCTAGCTTATATATATACAGGGTGAGCCAGGAGGAACGGTACATGCTTTGAGGGGTGATACCAGTGGTGATTCTGAACAAAAAACTCCTAATAAACACATGCCCTTTTCTGAATCGTTTCCGGGTAAACCAATGAAAACAACTACAAACGACAAACGTGTAGCGTCGTCCTTACTAGCCGTGTCAGTACGACGTTCACTTGCGCATGGTGCAATTCTTTACCTCAAGTCTCAGTCCGACAATGCTTGTCGTAGTGCACGGCAGTACAGTGTTATTACGTGAACAACGAATACAGCTTTGTGTAGTGAAAATGCCACGGATCTTCACACATACAGAGTATGCTGACATCGTGTTTGTCTATGGTTTGTCCAATGGGAATTCCAGAGCCGCTGTGCGAGAATACTAACAACGATTTCCGAGTGTCAGAGTGTCAGGTAGCAGGGTGTTTAGCAGGGTGTTTCACGGATTGCGTGAGCTTGGTACGCTTCCCAGCGTAAATGTTGTCTCTGAACGTCCCGTACAACAAACTCTTAATTAAGTTGAGAACATTCTTCAAGTAGTGGAACGCAACCCCACTACTAGCTCTAGAAGAATTGCTACCCACACAAGTGATACGCACAGTATACGAGCACGGTCTGTATCCCTTTCATCGGCAGAGCGTACAACATCTGCGTGTAGATGCTGCCGCCTGGCAAGAATTCTGTCAAAGGATCACTGACAATGAGAGCTTAATTATACGTATTCTGTTCACTGATGAGTCAACATTTACCCGCAACGGAATCAACAACATGCGCAACTCTCATGCACGGGCAAATGAAACTGTGCACGCCACTGTGGAAACGAATTTTCAACGACCTTTTCTCAGTCAACGTGTGATGCGGTATTATTGATGATCAACTCATCGGACCAGTTGTTTTAGATAACCGTCTTAAGGGGCCTCGGCATCTTGAGATTCTTCAAAATGTGTTACCAGAATATGTGGAGGGTATCCCTTTGGCAACACGAGCTCCTATGTACTTTCAGCATGACGGAGCTCCTACACATTCCGTGCGGTCAGTGACACAGTATCTCAACACAACGTATCCTGGTCGTTTGATCGGTCGCCGTGGAGTCATTGCTTGGCCACCGAGGTCACCCGATCTTACCCCCTTGGATTACTGTTTATGGGGGTGGCTGAAGAGGGACGTCTAAAAGCGCAGAGTGCACACAAGATAGGAACTTCTCGCTTGTATTGTGCCAGGGTAAAGGAATGAAAAACTGAGCTCTGATTGGCGAAACAAAATCTGTCTACAAGAGCAGCAACATGCATTGAAGTTGACGGTGGACTGTTCGAACATCTTCTGTGAGGAAACGTACACAATTAAACAAACCATGATATAACAGTATCTTAATTTACCCCCACCTGCACCTTTCCCGTTCCTAGCCGTTTTCATTGTTTTACCCGGAAACGGTTAAGAAAAGGGCATATGTATATTAGAAGTTTTTGCTCAGAATCATCAGTAGTATCACCCGTCAAAGCATGTACCTTTCCTCCTGACTCATCCAGTGTAAGTGCTTAATATATGGTAGAGAAAATCTAAGGAAATTCCACATGAGTTACGTTATGCACATACATAACACCTGAAATAGTCGCGAGCTGATTTTGACATCTTCAAAACTTGCTTTGGTCACTAGTCACTAGTACTTAAGCGTAACATTTCCTAATAAACTACCATACTCAGCTCGTTTAGTATCCCAAAATAAATGTAAGAGTGTATTACAAACTGCACTTTAATACACTGAATTCTATTCAATTGAAGAATTCTTAGAAACTAATCGTTGTAACGTGTGATAAGGAAATAAACCGCCTTCAGTCACAAATCGTGATTTTATTACAATGCACGATACATTTAGAGCCCTGGCGGCTCTTCTTCAGGTGGTGAACGTCAACTCTACATCAGTGTTTGAAACAGATTATCAGTGTTTTATATCACAAATAGTTCCACAAATGATGAGGAGGGTGAACAAATGTATGTGTGATAAAAGAAATTATTGAGATGAGTAAGGGAGACGAAAATTTAATTGTGATGGGTGACTGGAATCTGGTAATGGGAAAAGGAAGAGAAGGACAAATTCTAAAAGAACACAGATTGGGGGGGGGGGGGGGGGGAGGGAACAAGGAAAGGGGATGCCACCTAGTAAAATTTTGCACAGAGCGTACCTTAATCATCGCAAACACTTGGTTTAAGAATCGTGAAAGTAGGTTATATGCGTTAAAGAGACTTTGAGATATTGGAATGTTTCAGACTGACTGTGGAATAGTAGAAATGGATTCTGAAACTAGGTTCTAAGCTTTTTCAGCACTGGATGTAGACTATGGGCATAATTTACTGTGAATTAAGAGAAATACAGATCTCAGCTGCAATTGGGCATTAAATTAAATTAAATGGTGACAAGCGAAAATTTGTGCCGGACCGGGACTCGAACCTAACACTCGCGCTTTATGCGAGCAGTCGCTTCGGCTATCCGAACACGTTTCCCTTCCGACCCAAATACTCAACTTGTCCCACACTATACATGTGACGCTCACCGTCCGTTATCCTCATTGTTCGCAATTTTATCTGATTCCCGAAAGAGTTTAGGCATAGTGTGCATCCGCACTGAAGTTTTCATTAACGCCAAGGCGCATATATACGATTTTATGAGTGGTGTATCTTATGTCGGACACTTTGTTTTGGAATGTTCAGGAAACCTACAGACCCAAGTAAAACAATTCACAACCATTCCATTCCAATCACCCTCAGACATACAAGTTTTCAAGTTTCAAATAAATGCTACACAGACTAATCAGAACTCCTCTGGTCAAACTCAGCTACACAGAGGAGTTAAACACGATACATCAAATAATCAGAGAGCATAGTTACAACATACAAATAATAAACAAACTGAAAGATAAAATGAAAAAGCAAATTAAAAAGGAGCTAACCATTAATAAATTATAAGTCGTAACGAAGAGCCAGGAACACGAACACTTGACAAATATTGGGAACCAGGAACATCATACAAAGAACAAAGCATGACCCATACTAACATACACCATCAAAAACGTCCACAGGCAGGTAACATTCTGAGGAAACAATGACTACAAATATCTTTCTGCACAAACACAGAAAAATTTAAACGGTAAGAACACCTCCACAGACAAATTCTCCAAAGCTGGAATCTATCAGTTAACCTGTAATTCAAGCCAATCTGTCTACATAGGCGCCGGTCGCTGGTGGCCGAGCGGTTCTAGGTGCTTCAGTCTGGAACCGCGTGACCGCTACGGTCGTAGGTTCGAATCCTGCCTCGGGCATTGATTTGTGTGATGTCCTTAGGTTAGTTAGGTTTATGTAGTTCTAAGTTCTAGGGGACTGATGACTAAGTCCCATAGTGCTCAGAGCCATTTTTTTGTCTACATAGGCCAAACATGCTTAAATTTTAAAACAAGATGTGAACACCTGAGAACCTTACAGAGTGACAGTATAAACTCCACTTTTCCAGATCATCTATTTCAGGAAAACCTTCACCTAAGTTACAATGACACTGTGAAATTTAAAACTTCCCCGGCGTACAGAATGTTGTATAAAATTTCGGACGAACTATCAGATGTCTGCAACTTCCTGACGCGATATTTCTGTGCAGAGTATGTGGCCATCCTTAGGTGAATACTTACAAAAATACATTGAGCTCCATATTTTAGATCCCGTCTTCACAAGCGTGGTGTATCCAATCGGCGTTGCGCATGCGCTGCTTGAGCACTTGGGCTTGTGCTGCAGGTCCGTGCGCTGCACCGAGTGCACCCCGTGGTGAAAGCTCGTCTCATCGATATCAAATTGATTGTTTTCGTACGGTAAAATCGCAGAATGGTGCCGGCTACTCTGAGCACAAAGCTTTTCTCTGACAGGATTCCAAGCGGAATTTAAATGGAAGCCTCCGTCTCTATTTATAAGGTGGCCAGACAGTCGCATTTCCACTGATTGATGACGGACTTCGAAAGTTTCCCGTATGGGTCATTCATTGTACTTCACCAAATGAACAGTGGAAATACAGTGTTCGACAATAGCGGACTTATTGGCTTGGAGGAGGCGACTATGCCCGTGATGTTCTGCAATACGATCGTACACAGTGCTCGTCGTTTGCGCTATATACGATTTGCCGTATTCGCATGGAATCCTGTAAACACTGCCTTGCACAACTCTAAGCCATCTTTAACAGTCCTCAACAGCACCGAGAATTCAGAAGGAGGACGAAAGATTATTTTATGTCTTCTTAATATGTGTATTCTGCCTATTTTCACTGAAATATATACGATACATGGCACGAGTAGATAATCCGTCTTTTTAAATGCCTCATCCTCTTCCATGTTCTGTCGTTTGTACGTATGTAGCGCTCTCTGTACTTGCTGAGATGAATATCCGTTGTTCAAGAACGTAGTTGGCAGGTGTTCCAGTTCGTTTGCAGAGTATCCGCATACGAGATCATACGGTCTAGGAGGATTAAGATCTTTAGAACGCACATCGTTTGTGCCTGATGGTGGCAACTAGTGTTTTGTAAATACAGATCTGTATGAGAGGGCTTTCGAAACATCGAACATCCAAGTATGCCATCGCTCTTACGTCGCACCAAGACGTCTAATAACGGCAAGCAAACATCTTTCTCCACATTCATAGTAAATTCTCTATTTTCATGTAGGGAGTTCATGTTGAAAGAACTCTCCGAGACTGTCCAAATTATGAGGCCAAGCTACAAAAGTGTCATCATTATATCGCCAAAATACTGTTGGTTTAGCTGAGCCGAGTGCTCCTCCTCAAAATCTTTCATAACAGGATTGGCTACCAGGTCAGACAATGGGCTCCCCATAGTGACACTGTTAGATCGTTCAAAAAACTTGTTTTTAAATGAACGCTAATGGTATACAACTTACATCATATTAGACCTAAGTTTCTCTCAACGTATACAATGTTCAACTGCCTTATGGGAAGGTAGCTGGGCGACGTCATCGACAGCCACTGATATTTCGACAGGTGTGCACACTGGCATTTTCAAGAAAAAACTGCAAGAAGTAAGCACTGAGAATGGGTATTTGAAACCTAGGTTTGCAGCGCAATTCTGAATATCTAAACAGACACACACACACACACACACACACACGCACACAGACACACACACACACAGGCGCGCGCGCGCGCCCTTAGACACACTGTAAACACTAGCGCCACCACACAACCATATGACATGCCACAACTGCAATGAATACGATAGATGACCGCCTTACGCTGACCAAGATCATACTTTACGGAATCTAAAAGGATTCTAATCCTAGATGGACGTCGAAAAACGCATTTCACATCGTCTTTAAGCGAAATACCACCAATCCTGTTGGAAGTGCTGCCTGCGTTAGACAAAAATGCCTTTGACTTTGGTGCCAGCTCGATATTATCATCACTCAGCCGATGCACGGTTGGTCGAAAGTACAACTTTTGTGTGACCTTTAGCTATAACTGTTCTGACGAAAGGTGACCTCGAGATAGGCTCATTCAGCTGACAAACTCTCAGGGTCTGAGATGACGTGAGCCCTGTGAACCAAGATACGAAGTACCTCTTCACGTTGGGCCAGATGATGACAACTATCAGCTTGAAGATACAACTCAGTCTGAGTAGACTCTCTATAAACGGCATGTCCCAGATTACCATCGCTCTTCTCCTGATCAACTCATCAAGGAAGGGATGGCAGCAATCCTTTTCCACCTTCATCGTAAAACAAATATTCAGGTGGATAGTATTCTAGTGTTCTGATAAGTCGTTCAAATTCTCACTGTCATGAGGCCAAAAACAAAAGTATCGTCGACACGTTCGAAAATAAAAACGCAAGTTTAAAAGCCGCCAACTCCAAGGCGCGTTCCTCGAAGTCTTCCGTAAACAAGTTGCAAATAGAGGTGACAAAGGGCTTCCTATCGCAACTCCATCTGTTTGTTCATAGTACCGGTCATTGAATAAAAGTAAGTGGAAGCCAACACATGTCAAACAGGTTCGTTAATTCAGCACCAATCTAACCTCAATTAACCTTAACGCACCAGAATCAGGATTAAGGGAGAGACCACATAAAAAGCTTCTAGAATCTCAGAGTCATACAAACACGTCCCATCTAATCGACGTAAGAAAATTGCCGAGTTCTTAATGTGATGTTCACGCCGACCTATTGGTGGGCTCAACAGAGAAACAAGGTATTGTGTTACATGATACGTCGGAGCACCAATGTTACAATCAGCCTCCCTTATGGTTCTTCGGAAGACCATTACAACCAAGGGGGAACAGCACGATGAGAATTAAGACTCTTGATAGTCTCCTGCAACAAGGAACCTTCATTAGGAAGCTGCTAGACTTTCTCTCAACAATTTTTGTGGGATCGGCACTGATCCTGCGATTCACTGAATCAGACAGTAAACACTACATCTTTTGAGCATAATCTTACTTGAGAAAAACAAATGTAGCACTGCCCTTATCCACGGGTAAAATAACAATATCCAGATCAAATTTAAGTGAACGTAAGTAGCGCTCTCAGTTTCTGCTCCGTTACTCTTGGGTGTACGTGTTCCAGTCAACACACGACATACCTCCCTCATAACCTCATCTGCACCGTCCGGAGGTTGTTTAAAATCAACCTGTTCAACAGAAATAATGAAGTTCACCACTCCAAAGAGCTTGACGATGAAAAATTAACTATTTCCCTAGAACGGATAAAACTTTCTCCGTGAGATTTATCGCAGAACGTGGAGGTACAGTATTAGACTCAGAGCCATGGAAACGTTCAAATGCCGGGCAGTCACTAAATTAATTTCTCAGTCAGACTGAGACCATGAAGCGCCACCCAGGCAATTCGAAGAAAATGCCGACATTTTTGAAGCGGTCATTAAATGAAGCCGTCTAATTCATTGTAAACAAAATCCAACTGTCGACGAACAAAAAAGTAGGAAAGCGCGTTGCTTGATGGGATTGATGAGAGGAGTTAACATGATGTCGTGGATGTGTTGGAGGAGACTATCAAGAATCTTAATTTTTATTGTGCTGTTCCCCCTAGGTTCTAAAGGACTTCCGAAGCTCCACAAGGAAGGGATGCCTCTTAAGGCAGTAGCGAGTAGGTGCTCCGACATGTTCTGTAGCAAAACACCTTGTTACACTGGTGAGCGTTAAGAACTCGGCGTATTTCATACGTCGATTAGGGGGAATATATTTGAATGGCTATGACAGTCTAGTAAATTATGATGTGGCCTCTCTCTTTACACGCGTTCCTCTGACTGATTGGTTATGATTAATTGAGGTTAGGTTAGGCGTTGAATTAACAAATCTATTTCGACATGCGTTGACTCCTACTTACATTTTATTCAGTGACCAGTACTAATTGCAGACAAATGGAGTTGTGATTGCAAGCCCATTATCAACTATTATTGCTTATAAAAACTTCCATACCAGTATCTTCGCTGATTTTAACCCTTGGGAAGACATTATTGTAATTCCGTGGAAATTCTTTTGCCACTTCACTGTCAGAAAATCTCTAAGAATGGAAGGTGACGTAATAGACAAGCACAACACAGACTCAGAATCCGAAAATGCCAGGCACCGATCCACGGTTAAACTTCAACAGTAATTACAGAATTTCGTTTATAATCATATTTAGGACGTTACATACACATATATGAACAACGGAATTAAAGACGCCTGCCTAGTGGCGTGTGGTATTCTCTATCGCTTCCAATGTCTCGTGTCGCGTATTCCGCAGATAGTCCTGATTAATGACGGATTTACTGTCGCCAACAATTAGAGGAGATTTGCCAATACAGGCTACAGGACGAACGCGTCTCGCTCGAATGGAATGTCAGATGACCTGGGCCACCACACGAGCTCATCATGACCGTGTAGTATTCCTCAAACTATTTCGAGCCAACTTGGGAGCGGTGGGTTGGTGCGTCAGCTTGCTGGTGGTTCAGGTGGATACGGTGTTCCAGTGCACCAGTGCTTCCATGGGCTTGGACGTTGACACTGGCGTGGACTAATGTACAGCTTATCAGTCCAGGTAACATGGTTTCATACTTATAGTATGCAAACGCAGTGTTTCTGTATCAGCTCTCATTTCTGTGCCTTGTGATGTGTGGCGAGTAAAAGTACTGTGGGCTATGAACTCCATAACAAGGAGCATGTTCCGGGTGGTCTAGTCACTTACCAGTTGCTATACAGCACTGAACTGATGAGCGTTTTTTGCATTGCGTCGCATCTGTTCACAACTACATTCCACGGCGGTCGACGCCAACACCTTTAATCGATGAAAACTGACTCTGGCAGCAGCTGTTAAGCCACGAGTTGATTTAATCGCTGTACAGCACTGACACGACTTCAGAGATGGTCTGGCGACAGTCCGGTCCAGTGACACGTTTATCTACTCCATTCGGCGTGGAGACTATGACGCTCTCTCTAGGGAACAGCTGCTACCTCTAATTCAAAAAACGTAAAATTAATTTTTTATATTTAACCGTCATTTTAACATTTATTTGCATGACTGGATACCGCACTGGAATTTTTGGTAATGCACATGATTAACCTAGCAATATACGTAATTACCTAAAGAGTTACAGTTTTCCTGCAGTTGAATCACAGCTAGGCTAAAACTACTGAATTAGTTCTCCTACTGTATGAGTCTGGTACTCGATCCACAGATCAAAAGGCCGGTGTCAGTTTGAATTTAGCGGTTGGAGATATGCTGATCAGCCAATGCGGGCACGTTTTCCTTCATCTGCTAGGATCACTTTTCCTTCTTGGCTAGATTTTTTTCAAATTTATTTATCGTTGTTCTTGATCCATTCTCTTTACGTGCGCATTCCAACTTCTTCTATTTACTTGTAACATTTTTTGTGAATTACCTAGCTGAAGGTTTTCCCTATTTCCTCATTTATGGTTCTATCCCTAGTTTACAGACTCTTGTAGCTCTTAAAAATTTCATTTTTGATGTATGTCTTTCTTGCTCTTTATTATAACTTATCACTCACTTCCCTATAGCATTTCGGGAGGGAAACCAACTTGAAACTTTTAAATCCTATTTTAGTTTTTATTGTCTGTTTATTGTACTTCATATCACGGTAAAGTTTTTCACACTGTCAAATATTGTTATCATAGATCCATTTCCAGGGGGAACTGCGGTAAAAAAGACCAGCGGTAGTGTTTGGTACGACGTCTGCAGTCCTTTAGGGCCGCGTCCACCGACCGGCGCCCTCGTTGACCCAGACCCAAGAATTCATCGCCCTCGTGACCTTTTGAAAGGGCGACACCAGCCTCAATACGATCTTGCTAGTTTAGCGCCAACATCTACTTATTCTGATTCTCCATTACTCATGGAACCGAGTTACGTCACTGATCTAAAGGCTTTGGTTCAGTCATTTGAACTTTTGTGCCAGCATATTTCCTTACGACGAACTTGCGCCCTATTTCCGTTTTCTTGAACTTGCGCCCTATTTCCGTTTTCTTGTGACGGCTAATGCGTTTATGAATTTTGATTATCGTGCTAGTTGGCTATATTTCCTTGTAACGTACACGTGCCCAATTCGGAAGATTACTATTTTTATTTGATTATTCCAAGGACGGTAGTGGCCTACACTGTGCTGGCGCTACGATCGCTGCCTTGCTTACACAGCATATTGTTTTAGTCAATGTAAGTTTTGTGCAGCTTTAGAACAACAATATTAACTGCCTGTTGGTTTGGAACGGTCGACTATCACTGCCTTGATTAGGTATAGTATTTTGTCTAAATTGTGTTTTTTACCGTTTCCGAACAATAATTGAATGAATTTAGGTGTGGAATTATTTAATTTTGGACTTCGTTATGCCTTTCACCTGTACGTTAGATTATTAGTATCACGTGTATCTTGATAAATAATACAGACATTTTAGACGTGGAAATAAAATTGTGAGATTTAACGTAAATGTTGTGCATGTCTTTCACTAATGATGCTTAGATATTTCTCACGAATAACAGACATTTCAGATGTGGAAATACCATAAGTTACACCTGTCTTGTCAACAAATAATTTAGGTGATTTATATACTTTGAGCATGATGCCAGTTTACGCAATTCGGGTGGTTGAAATACTTTTGAACATGTAATTTTGGATTGTAACATGAGAGGCATTTCAACGTATAACTGGGATAGTTCCAGTATCTTGGATTATGAGATCAGAGATTGCAGAGCATAGCTGGCTTAGTTCTGCCGTTTTGGATTTTTTAATTTCCCACTATCACAACTGTGCTAGTTCAGCCATCTTGCGTTTTTTAATTACAAGGCACCGCAGGTTGGATTCCTCCACTTTGTATTGTGGCGTCATGGTCCTATCCTCTGCATGGAAGCAACTCACAATCTGCACATACGATAAAGAATGGGCTGGGTAGTAGGTAGTTACACTACCTACATTGTATCAGTCCAGTGCGATGAGATAGAGGACGCAGTATGCACAATTTTTCGTTCTGCGAGAGGGAATTCAGTCCATATAATGAAGAATATGCTAGAGACCAAACAGGTGCAGTAAGATATACCCGGCTCAAGATAAGAAAAATGAATATAACAGATGTAGTAGGCGCAGTGATGAACAATAACAGTGGGGAAGAAAACCAGCAGATTTGTGTGTGAATATGTTTGTTAGACAGGGGTATAACGTCTTCTGTGGGAGCGCTGAACATAAACAAAGTAATGGGAGTGGTAAAAGAGAAAAATGTATCAGGGTATTAGCACTCCAGAAGTAAAATTGAATAATAATAATGCGAATGGGTTGACAGAAATCCAAAAATGTGTAAAGCAACTTAGTAACATGCATCAAGTGCTAAGGCAATGGGAACGGGTAGCAACACAAAAAGAAATGGTGGGCGGATAAAGAGCAAGGAGGTTAAACACAAGATAGATCCAAAAACGATACCACTTTGCCCAGAATAAACTGTGTGTAGTGGAGTCGAAAGCTCAGTGCAAATTATGGTGGCAGCAATTAATGAAGCCGTTAAGTGTAATGGGGCAAAGAACGCTTCACTGAGCATGCTAGCAGCTAATTAACATAAAATTATTGGTTACGAAGTGGGGGTGCTGCGGACAATATATAAGTGGCTGATGATATGAATACCGTTATGAATAATGCAGTCGTTTATTAACGGAAAAATGGAAGAGCTCAAGGGAGAAAGGCACGTGGAGTAAAGAATTATTTGAAGGAGACCATCAAAAGCTAATGAAAATTGTTAGCAGTTTGAAATTAGAGTTCATGTCTTAAGAGACGACTCTAATGACAACGCGCATAAAAATATTAAAATACCAACAAGAGTTAATGTAGTAGAGCTACCCGAGTTATTGTCAACACAGAAACCGCAAGCTATAACTAAACCAAAGGAAAAGAGACGACTGCATAAAGCAGTGCTAGTTAAGCACCAAATAGAGGTCGCTCAGAGCAGAGAGACCATAAAATGAAAAAAGTCCCCACACAATCCGAAACTGATGCTCTGTAAGAGTTGTTATAGTGATCTAATTGTTGACTAGGATTTTTTGTGGAACGGTCTTCTGAATATATAGACCCAAAAACTAAAAGACACACACCGATTGAGATATGGGATATAAAATTACAAGCGTTATTGGACGATGGCTCTCAGATCAATGGCCTTCCGCAAATACACACACACCAAAAAAAGTTCTGCTTCACCTCGGTTCCGAGAGTTCCGGAACCTGTACAGAAAATTCGAATAGAGATCAACATAAACATCATTTCCTCCCTTTTTATTGCTCATGAAAACCACGCATTGCCTGTTGTACCACCACACAGCGAGACCTTCGGAGATGTTGGTCCAGACTGCTGTACATGCATGTACCTCTAATACACAGTAGCACGTCCTCTTGCACTGATGCGTGCCTGTATTCGTGGTGGCACACTATCCACAAGTACATCAAGGCACTGTTGGTCCAGATTGTCCCATTTCTCAACGGCGATTCGGCATAGATCCCTCAGAGTGGTTGGTGGGTCATGTCGTCCATAAACAGTCCTATTCAATCTATCCCAGGCGTGTCCGATAGGGTTAATATCTGGAGAACATGCTGGACATTCTAGTCGAGTGATGTCGTTATCCTGAAGGAAGTCATTCAGAAGATGTGCACGATGGGAGCGCGAATTGTTGTCCATGAAGACGAATGCCTCGCCAATATGCTACCTATATGGTTCCACTATGGGTCGGAGGATGGAATTCACGTACTGTACAGCCATTACGGCACCATTCATGACCACCAGTAGCTTACGTCGGCCCCTCATAATCCCACCCCAAAACAGCAGGAAACCTCCTCCTTTCTGCTCTCGCTGGACAGTGTGTCTAAGGCGTTCAGCCTCACTGAGTTGCCTCCAATAATGTCTGTGACTATTGTATGGTTGAAGGCATATGCGACACTCATCGGTGAAGAGAACGTGATGCCAATCCTGACCGGTCCATTCGACATGTTGTTGGCCTAATCCGTACCGCGCTGCGTGGTATCGTATTTGCAAAGATGGACCTCGCCATGGACGTCGGGAGTGAACTTGCGCATCATACAGCCCACTGCGTGCAGTTTGAGCCGTAACACGACGTCCTGTGGCTGCACGAAAAGCATTATTCAACATAGTGGCGTTGCTGTCAGGGTTCCTCCGAGTCGTAATCCGTAGCTTCCTCCGAGTCGTAATCCGTAGCTAGCTGTCATCCACTGCAGCAGTAGCCCTTGGGTGGCCTGAGCGAGCCGGCCGCGGTGGCCGTGCGGTTCTGGCGCTGCAGTCCGGAACCGCGGGGCTGCTACGGTCGCAGGTTCGTATCCTGCCTCGGACATGGGTGTGAGTGATGTCCTTAGGTTAGTTAGGTTTAAGTAGTTCTAAGTTCTAGGGGACTTATGACCTAAGATGTTGAGTCCCATAGTGCTCAGAGCCATTTGAACCATTTTAGCCTGAGCGAGGCATGTCATCGACAGTTCCTGTATCTCTGTATGTCCTCCATGTCCGAACAACATCGCTTTGGTTCACTCCGAGACGCCTGGACGTTTCCCTTTTTGAGAGCCCTTCTTGGCAGAAAGTAACAATGCGGAGGCGATCGAACCGCGGTATGGACCGTCTAGGCATGGTTGAACTACAGACAACACGAGCTGTATACCTCTTTCCTGGTGGAATGACTGGAAATGATCGGCTGTTGGACCCCCACTGCCTAATAGGCACTGCTCATGGTTGTTTACACCTTTGGGCTGGTGTAGAGACATCTTCTAGCAATTTTAAAAGTAAACTACGCCACGAAGCATAACACCTCTCTTGCAGCATCTGCCACTGGAGCTGGCTGAATGTCGCCGTGGTACTTTCGTGCATACTAAATGATCCATTCACGACACACGCTACTCTTCTTTGGATTTTCTCTGTTTCCTTTACCAATCCTATCTGATACGGATCGGAGACAAACGAAAAATATTTAAGTATTGGTCAAACGAGGTCGAAAGCTACCTCGTTTTGGGTGGAAAGCTCTTCCTGAGGATTCTTCCAATGAATGTAAGTGTGACATCTGGCAAGTAGTTTTATGTATCGTTGCACTTTAAACGTCTCTTTTTATGGGCGTATCTGTTTCTAGTAATTGTTATGCAGTAGTGCAATAATAAGATAATGGGCTTTTATACCTATTTATGTGCTCAACTTTACCATTTTAAATGTTGACGGTCAATTAACAATCACTGCACGAATCGTATATCCTCTGCAGTTGTTCCAACATTTCGGTACAATTTTCCAGCGTTGTGACTTCCCCGTATCCAACAGCATCAGCAACAAAATACCTCGTGGAACTTTCGACGCTAGCCACTGGAACATGTATATAAATTGACAAGCGATGGTCCTATGACAATCTCTTGAAGTAGGCCCAACGCCATTTTTACGTCTGAAGATTTTTCTCTGTTGAAAATGAGATGTTGTTTTCTGCTTGCCACAAACTCTTCAGTTCAATCACATTGTTCGTCTGATACTCCGTATACTCATATTTTGTTCAGCAGGTGGCAGTGCGGAATTGTTTAAGCCTTCAGGAAATCAAGTAACGCACCACCCTTGGCACCACTATTTTCTGCTGTCTGGGTGTAGTGCGTTGTATGCCCCCACCATTTCTCAGACATCACAACCAGGCCTAATTTTTCTGTTTTTAGTTCTCTTTCCATTTTGACCTACTTTCTCTTGACACATCACAAGATGGCGTCGACGTCGAGAATTTTAAATTAGATGTAAATTTTAAAAATTGAAAGGATATTCAAACACGCATGTGCTTTTGTTGTGGCAGGAAATTCAATCTATAGCCAACCCACAAATTCATAATATATGTATTTTCCTTTATTGGCTATCAGTAGCGTAACAAGCAGCTCTGCAGCCTACAGAAAAGTTAAAAACATAATTAGGAGATATCACAACAATAAAAAACAGGTGATTGTTAAAACTGGAACATGGCGAGAAGTTGCGAAGAAAATACAATACAAATACAAATGCAATACAAATCACAACCAGGCCTAATTTTTCTGTTTTTAGTTCTTTTTCCTGTCAGTAGCGTAACAAGCAGCTCTGCAGCCTACAGAAAAGTTAAAAACATAATGATGCCGATTAAAACACATAGCAAATAGACAGGCACAATTAAAAAAAACACGGCGACAGTCTGGTTTCTGTTCGCAACGGTTAACAACACGCCTATGGACAGTATGGTGTCTGTTTGCAACGTTTAAAAAGTTTAAAAAAGGGCCGCACAACACTGAACACTCACAGAAACACTGCACTATAGAGTACGATGGCACATCACGGGCTGAGGACCCGGACAGATGAGGGGGAAAAAAGGGAAGGAGGAGAGCAGAAGCAAAAAAGGAGGGAGCCAATGGAGGAAGAGGAACAGAAAAAGGAGGGGGAGCAGGGCAGATGCGAGAAGGAGAGGGGAAGATAGTGGAGGGGAAAGAAAAAGGACTCAGGGGAGAGAAAGGAATCAAAGAGAGGGTAGGTGGGGAAAAAACAGGATGGAAGGGGGCAGCGGAAGCCCAGGAAAAGGACAGAGGGAGGGAGGAGGAGGCGAGGATCAGAGTTGATAGGAGGGATAAGTGGAGGGAGAGTAGGCATCATCCGGGAGGGGGAACCTACGGAAGCCAACTTGGGAAAGGAGATGAAGGGTATAGAGGATGAGGATAGGGGGGACACAACAGTGAAAGCGTGGCAGTGGGCGGGGGTTGGAGTGGAGAGGAGCAACCAGGGGATGGGGTTATCAATTTGGCAAGGAGGTGTAGAGGTCTCAGATATGTTCGAGGAAAAGGAGCACATGGGGGAAAGTAATAAGGTCATAGAGGATCCATGTTGGGGATTTGAGGCATATACAGAAGGCGAGGCAGAGTGCATGGCGCACGAGGATCTGGAGGGACTTACAGAATTTGGGGGGAGAGGGTGGGTTTCCAGGCAGGACTGGCATAACAGAGGATGGGATGGATTAAGGATTTGTATTTGTGTGGAGGATTGTGGTGGGGTTCAACCCCCATGTCCGGCCAGAGAGGAGTTTAAGGAGACAGAGGTGGTTGTGGGCTTTGGATTGGATTGGGTGGAGATGAGCTGTCCAGGTGAGGTGACAGTCAATGGTGAGAGCAAGGTACGTGAGGGTGGGGGAGGGGTGGACAGGATGGGTGCATATGGTAAGGGAAATATCAAGGAGCCAGAAGGAGCGAGTGGTACGATCTACAATGATTGCCTGGGTCTTGGAAGGATTAATTTTGAGGAGCCACTGGTTATACCATGTGGCAAAAAGGTCAAGGTGATTCTGGAGAAGGTGTTGGAACCATTTAAGGGTAGGATCGAGAGCAAGGAAGGCGGTGTCATCAGCATACTGGAGGACGTGCACTGGAGGGGAGTGTTGGGGCATATCTGCTGTGTACAGGAGATAGACGAGAGGGGAAAGGACAGAGCCCTGGGGTACATCTGTGCAGGGGTAGAATCTGTGTGGGAATCGGCTTTATGGATGATAACACAGGGGGGGGGGGCGGCAAGAGAGGAAGGAGGCAATCAGATGGACTTAGTTGGTAGGAAGGGCATAGGTCTGGAGTTTAAGCAGGAGACTGGGATGCCATACGTGGTCGTAGGCCTTTTCGAGGTCTAGGGAGACAAAAATGGCGGAGCAAAGGGGGTTAAGTTGGAGGGAGATGAGATGAGTGAGGCACAGGAGTTGGTCGTCAGTGAAGAAGGAAGGTTGGCAGCCACATTGGGTGTTGGGGAGGAAGTGATGTCGGTGGAGGTGGTGATGGATGAGGCGGGTAAGGACGGATTCCAAGAGCTTGCTGAACATCGAGTTGTGACATATAGGTGATAGGAAGAGGCATCAGATGGAAGCTTGTTGGGTCTGGAGAACATCAGGATATGTGAGGTTTTCCACAGGCAAGGGTAGAAGCTGGTGACAAGGATTACGTTGTAGAGGGCGGAAAGGACTGCAAGGAAGGAGGGAGGGCAGTGTTTGATATGGTGGTAGGTAACAAGGTCATGGGCGGGGGCAGTGTTGTGTTTAATGCAGAGTGTGAGGCTGATGTCCTGTGTAGTGATGGGAGTGTTAAGATCTGATGGTTGTCTGTGACCCAAGTACTGGAAGCTAGGAGCAAGGGGAGGAGCGGAGTTATCTGTATGATCGATGACATCAGGGAAGAGGGAATAATCGAATTGGGGATCATCTGGAATGGAAAAGACATCGAATAGGTGGGAGGCAAAGTGGTTGGCCTAATTGAGGTTGTCAGGAAAGGGCTGGTCATCAAGGAGGAGAGGGTATTGTGGGGTAGGATGGTTCCCAGTAAGGTGGTGGAAAGCAGACCAATACTTGGAAAAGTTTACTGGGAGGGTGGCGTTGAGTTGTGTGCATGTCTGTCGCCGAGCACGGAATTTCTTCATAGTAAGCATGTTGTGTATGTGTCATTGTAATTGCCGGTGGTGGGTGAGTGTGTCCCAGTCACGAATGTGGAGGAAGGAGTGGTAGAAGCGACGGGATTCACGAAGGACAGCCTATGGGGGCAGGGCTGGGCATTGAGGGTGGATGGGTTTGATAGGGATGTGGGTGGCTACGGCGTCAGACAAGTTCTGGTGGTGGAAGGCAGTGGTTCAGAAGATTTCATCAGGAGATTGGTGGGTAGGGTTGTGGTGTTTGACTAGGGTGTGCGTGGAGACCTGGTAGGGATCCCAATTGGTCCAGAAGTAATCGTGGACAAGTTTAGGAGGAATGTCAGAGTGAGGAACAGGGTGGGGATGGTGAACATCAGAGATAGTGAGGAGAATGGGAGTGTAGTCACTGGCAATTAGGTCAAGGACTTCTGCCGTGACGAGCCCAAGGAGGTTGGGAGAGGCTAGGATCCCTTCAGGAGTGGTGTTGGATTCTGGTCAGGTGTGTTAGGGGAGGGGAATCAGGTCTCCCTGGATGGTGGTGATAAATCAATGCCACTGCTGGAATTTGGCAGGAGCACGGCTGTGGATATTGAGCTCTGTGGCAATCACGTAAGTGGAGAAGGTGCAGTCAATGTGGGCCAGGAAGTCATATGGGATGGGGGTTTGAGGGCAGATGTAGATGGTGGCATATGTGACAGTAAGGTGTGGAAGAAGAGGCTGAGAGTGAGATGCTCTCCAGGAATGTTGAGGAGAGGATGGGGCCGAACAGAGAGGTGCTTGAGGTGGCCGATAGCCACCTTGCCATGCGCCAGGGGGTACAGGTTATCGCTGCAGTGGAGGGTGTAAGGGGCTGTGGAGACAGAGATATGGGATTGGATGAAGTTTTCTTTTGGGATGAAGGCATCCACGTGGTGTCGATTGAGGGTGTGGTGGAAGAGGAGTTTATGAGTGGGCAGGGAGCGGATATTATGGTAAAGGATATTGTAATGTTGTCGCACCATGGTAGGGTAGATTTAGACGAAGATGATGAGGGGGGTGAAGGTGAAATGGGGCTTTTTGTGGGAGTTGGTGGCATAGGTGGTGAGGTGGAAGATGGAACATGCAGTGAGGGCGATTTGGGAAAGGGTGTGGGGGCACTGGAAGGGGTCGATGTTTTGGAGGTCAGTGGTGACAAAGTGGATAATGTCCTCTGCAGTAAGAGGAAGGCAGAGCTAGTTGTTGGGGTGAATGGAGTCATTGATGGGAAGACAGGGACAGTGAGCTCTGGGATGGAGGGAGGAGGTTTTGCTTTACATTTCGAGGAGTAGGTAGGATTGGGTTCATTACAAGTATTACAGGAAGGCGGAGAGGCGAGGTTTGGGCAGTTCTTCAGGAAGTGGGAATATTTGCAATGGGGACAAGTAGGGGGGCTCTTGCAGGCAGCAGTGACATGGTTGTTGTACATAAGGTAGCGTTGGCAGCAGTAGGATTGGAGGGAGGAATGGGATGGGTCAACTTTGTGACGTCTATTTTAGATGAGGGTTCCCTCTGTAAGGAGGCGGTCGATGGAGGAGCAACAGGACTAAGTAAACTTACGCGATGTGTGTTAGACAACGAAAGTAAAGGATTCATCACAGCAAAGTCATTAACAGAAGATCTGAAACTGCCTGCCTTCGACCAACGGCAATTTAGTGTTTGTCCGTTCGAAACTCACACTAGCTCCTCGCGACGGTGTAGCCTTGTCAGTTTCGAAATTAGGGGTGTGTGGACCAGTTCTACGAATTACATCTGCTCATATGAAACTGACCACTGCTTCACTTCTCAGCCTAGAGTCCACAAGACAGTAAGAATACGGCACAAGTCCGCACACTGCGCTTAGCTGAATCACCGATAATATCTGACGGTGTTCACGGTGTTCACCGTCAGATATAAAGAACATCTTTTGAGAAAGAACGGCACCAGTCCCCTAAATTCATCCTTTGTCTATCATCTCTTAATTACTGGACACGTGCCTAAAGCCATAGGCGATAACAATATTCTGCATACCGAAAAGAAGGGGCGTAAGTTAGATGTCTTAGAGGAATTAGAGATTTTCAAACATCTCACTCGTCATGATGGCCTCATTCTCAACGAACAGCTGCAGCTGCGAAATAAAAACTTTTTTGACTGTATAAAGCCATTGCTTGATCTTTGATTCAGATTTCCTCATGCAGTTTACCGAAATGTTGTTTTCCTGTCACATCTTTGCTGTTTTCTTGTATGTCATAACTAACGTTTTTACGTTACAAAATGTATCTCTATTTAAAGTAGATAAATATGTAACTTCATCCTGTTATTATTAATGCTTACGCTACGCCTGAATCAGCTGCATCACAATTTCATGTGTCTAATTTTGAATGTACAGTAGCCTGCGGCTACTAGATGGCGCTCGTTGCAACACCATGTTCACTTGCCCACACTTTCTAAAGTGGGCACCTCAGTCTTGTTGCAACCCTTGTCCACAGTACGAGCAGCCCTTAGCGGCTCGCCATCTGACAAGTGTTCATGACGTCGCCTTTCCGGCTGAGATCTTTTTTAATATGTGACTTGTAAGTACTGCATCTTTTCGAGTCAGTGCAAACTTTAATTTTATTAATGTACTATATACCTAAAGTTTTAGTACAGTTAGTCTAATTCCGAAGACGACGCTGATAGTAGCGTCGAAATCAGGTCAATTTTTGACTTAATATTTGTGACCGAGGGCTTATTTGTTACAATATAATTTTTAGAGTAATACTGGCAACCATTTTTAAGAAGGATAGCCCCCTGTCTCTCACAGTTCACCCAGTGGAGCGGATAGACTAACAGTTTCCGCCATTTTTTAGAGTTTAAAATGCGAAAAACTTCTAACTACTCGTATTCTCAAGAAACAAATTTAGAGACAATGTGATGCTTTGCAACGAATATTTTGCAATCATCCTCCGGAATGGACAAATTTTCCGCTATTTTTCAGAATATGTAATGGACATGCAAGCACACACACATACACACACACACACACACACACATTAATAATGGAGCGGTATATATTTTATAGGTATCAGATTTTATTTGTCTAAATATCGTGGCGTGGTAGGTTAATTGTACTTACGTGTCTTCTTGCTATTTTTTTTTTTATTTTACCTCAGAGCTGGCTGACTTGCTGCATGCAGTGTGATAGGGTAGTGATATTGACGTACTTGTCATTTACTGGTTTACACACAGCTGTAGACGGACCTCAGATTGATGTCCAACTGCAAATTCATATCGACAGTTTCTAACAGGTACTTACTCAGTGAGTAAGTACTTTAGTAATCACTGACTCTGTAGAAATGCTTTGTCTCAGAAAGGACTGACACTTGCAGAAATGCTTAGTCTGTGAGTTCAGATCTGTTGCTGCCTAATTGCCAAAGTAATAATGACTAGCATTTTTTTCGCATTCGGGAGGACAACGGTTCAAACCCGCGTTCTGCCATCCAGATTTAGGTTTTCCGTCATTTCCCTAAAGCACTTCAGGCAAATGCTGGGATGGTTCCTTTGAAAGGGCACGGTCGATTTCCTTCCCCATCCTTACGCAATCCGAGCTTATGCTCCGCCTCTAATGACCTCGTTGTCGACGGGACGTTAAACACTAATCTCCTCCTCCTCCACTAGCATATTTAGGTAGCTTAGCATCCAGCAACACACAGTTTTCTTAGAGGACTTTCGTTTTTGCAGAATTTACCATGCTATCATTAATTCATAAACACACTGTAATGTCAAATTGTCTTACGTTAATATTTAACGACATTTCGCGGAATATGCTGTCACATCATTAATTTAGACACACTGCAGTTCATCGTATCTTACCTCGTAAATTTTTGCAGCCATTTTTCTAATTAGGAAAACTCTGAAGGCGATGTTCTCCTCACCACAGCCTACAAACCTCGAATGACGAAACACACATAAATAGAATAATAATAAAATTAATTTGTTATGACAAAAATACCCACATATAGGTCCTCTCACTGCAGAAGACAGGACTAGAATGGACAGCAAATTGCCTGAGAGCAGTGGAACATTGCAGTTATTGGCTGAGAGTAACAGTACATGATTGATAAATAATTCAGATAATTCAGATACTTTTGAGTTCAGGCTGCAGTGTGATTAGCTCTTGCTCGAGACTGGTGGGGTCTCCTCAGCGATTAGTTGGGAGCATGAAGGTAAGGTCAACGTAATGTGATGTTGCCATAATACGGCTGAAATAAAATGATGTTTACATCGGAATTTCGTTGCCGCAACATGCCATTGACCTTGGAGTGACGTTGATATAACGCGAGCATCATGACGTCGCCTGTGAGAAGACAATGTCACGCAACTAATTATTTACAATGTGCAGTAACATCTGCGTTGCATGCATCTTTTTCTACAAGAATGCACACATTTACACACCATTTAACAGTAGGGAGATACGTAGCAGCATAAGGTGTTCAGATTTTGCTGAGCCACATCTGCATATTTGGCATATCCGGCCACTTTTTCAAACAATTTGCAAAATTGATTATGGTTCCATCAATAAAAGCATAGAAATAGAAGGGAGAACAAAACTGCGCAAATTCAGTGAGGACTCGTAATTACTGGTCAAGAACAACAGTGTATGATGACACTGATGTTTCAGAATTGCGTGAGGGAAAAACGGAGTAGTGGAAGAGATGTCTGTGACGTTGAACAACAAACACTATTCCCTCAGCACTGGACACACTGACACCGTAATCTTCCTGTAAGCTGAAACTAAAAATCGCTGACATCAAATTAATTCCTGGAACGCTGAGACCAGAAAGTGCTGACATCAGCGATTTGCTGCCCAGAATGCCCAGTGCTATGCTGTTCACGTCAGCAGAACAGCAGTCACCAGTATATGTTCGTAATATACACTCCTGATGAGTGGAGATCTACGGCACATAGCTATTGTATGAATCCTACCATACGTGAGCCTGACTGGTCCTTTCAAAACACTGTCCATTCCGTTTAACAACACTTCCAAGTCCTTTGCCGTCTCTAACACAACTACAGTGTCATCGGCAAGCTGCACAGTTTCTACTTCTCTCTGAATGTTAATTACTTCTCCAAATTTTTCTTTGGCTTCCTTCACAGCTTGCTCATTGCACAGATTGAATAAGATGGGATAGGCTACAACCCTGCCTCACCCCCTTCTGAATCACTAATTTTCTTTCATGACCCTCAGTTCTTAAAACTGCCATCTGGTTCCTGTAAGAGTTGTAAATAGACTTTCGATATCTATATTTCACTCCTGCTAGCTGCGGAAATTTATAGAGTGTATTCAATTCAACGTTGTTACAAGCTTTCCTTTCCTTAACCTATCTTCAACGATAAGCCATAGGATCAGCATTGCCTCACATGTTGGTACAATTCTCCGCAACCCAAAATGATCTTCGGCGAGATCGGCTTTTATCAGTTTTTCCGTTCTTCTGTAAACAACCCGTCTCAGTATTTTGCAGATATTAAAGTGATATTTCAGTAATATTCACAATTATCAGCAAGGAACTGGAATTATTAGGTTATTTTTGACGTCTGAGGGTATTTCCTTTGTCTCACATCTCCTGCACGCCTTGTGGAATAATTTAGTAATGGCTGCATCTCCCTAGGATATCAGCAGTTCTGAGGGAATGTCGTCTATTACGGAGGGCTCGTTTCTTTCAGTAGCCTGTTCATATTTTCTCGCAGTATCATATTTTCCATCGAATCACCATCTCCTTTCTCAAACCTGGAGTAGTGCAGCAACTAACTCGATGTGGCGTAGAGTCAATAGGTCGTTCGAAGTGCCCTGCAGCAATATTGAGCCATGTTGCCACTGTAGCCATCAATAACGGCGTACGTTTTGCCGGCGCCGCATTTTGTGCATGAACTGATCTCTCGATTATGTCCCATAAATGTTCAATGGGATACACTTCGTGCGATCTAGCTGGCCAAATCACTCCCTCGAATTATCCAGAATATTCTTCAAACCAATCGTGAACAAATGTAGTCTGGTGACATGGTTGAGAACATGAAGTCCATTGATAGCTGCAAATGGTCTCCAAGTATCAGCACATTTCCAGTCAATGATCGGTTCAGCTGGACCAGAGGAACCCAGTCCACTCCATGTAAACACAGCCCACACCTTCATAAGAGCTACCAACAGCTTGCACATTACCTTATCGACGGCTTGGGTCCATGGCTACATGGGGTCTGCGTCACACTCGAACCCTACCATCAGCTCTTACCAGCTGGAATCGGAACTTATCTGACAAGACGACTGTTTTCCAGTCGCCTATGGTCCAATCAATATGGCCACAAGCGCAGCACAGGCGCTGCAGGCGATGTCGGGTTGTTGGCAAACGCACTCGCGTTCGTCGTCTGCTGCCAAAACCCATTAACGCCACATTTCGCCACACTGCCCTAACAGATACATTCATCGTATGTTCCACATTGATTTCTGCGGTTATTTCAAGCGAAGTTGCTTGTCTGTTACCACTAAGAGCTCTACGCGAACGCCGCTGTTCTTGGTCGGCGAGTGAAAACAGTCAACCACTGCGTTGTCCGTGGTGAGAGGTAATGCCTGGAATTTGGTATTCTCGGCACACTCTTGACACCGTGCATCTCGGAATATTGAATTCCCTAACGGTTTCTGAAATGAAATGTCTCATGCATGTAGCTCCAACTGCCATTCCGCGTTTAGAGTCTGTTAATTCCTGTCCTCGGGCCTTAATCATGTCGGAAATATTTTGACACGAATTACCTGAGTCCAAATGACAGCTCCACCAATGCACTGCACTTTTATTCCCTGTGTACCTGATACTACTGCCATCTGTGTATATGCATATCCCAGTTCTGCCTCAGGAGCCGTAGCGTGCGCATCACCGTCGCTGAACACGACGCTACCGTGAGACCGAGGAGAAGAGTTGTCTAGTGGTGCGTGCGTGATAAGTAAATTGTCGTTCTTGCTGGTCTCACAGCGAAACAGCAAAATCGTCGTGTATTCGCTGCGTGCACCACTATGGACAGAGGTGGAAATGGAAAGAAGGAGCAGTCAGTGACGCGCCCAGGGTGGGTTACACCTTCTGAGCCGCCCGAGAATGTGGTGGAAGAAACGATCGGCGATCTGTCGACCGTCGCCCATCTGGATTCGGAGAGCGAACCGAACAGCTCTGCTTCCAATGAACTCGACGTCTCCCGCGACCACAAAGAGGAACGACATAGGACCTGTGATCATCTGCTCACAGAGCTGGCTTCCCCCGATCTCGAGGAGCTGATACCAGTAATCTACTTCCAATACACAGGCGGTGACTGGCTGGACCGTCTGGGAGTACTCGAGGACGCCAAAACGGCGCTCTTCTGGAGGTGAGGCTAGGATGCTGGTCCTACGACGAGGCCATACAGCCTCTACTCAAATGAAATATCCTTCCAGCGCACCAGAAGAAGCCACAAAGGAACAAGCATGCTAAAACCGAACCACTCCTCAGAGGATTGCTGTGGATGTGTAGTGAAGACACAGTTCACAGAGGGCTGTTACTAGCTGGTTTCGGCAATGTGAGAGATGACCATCGCTCTTCATCTTGGTAGCAGATACAGCCATAAATTTGCTTTGAAGAAAGAACACCGACAAAGTCTGTGAGCTTACCAAGCTCATGGGCTTTGATGTCAAAGTGCAGCCTCTCCCGGCGGAGAAGACACGAAGCCACAATGCTTCAAATATCAAGAGGAGGGACAGGTGGCGAAGCATTGCTACAATCAGAAGAAGTGCGTCAAGTGCAAAGACGCACAACCGACGTGCGCCTGCTGCGCTGGGCCACACGTCGCCAACTGGCGCACCTCAAGGGCCTTCACAGGCTGGGCCACCAACAACGAACTGAACCAGAAGAGCATGAACGAGCCAAGATCAATAAACACCGATCAAGCAAAGATGAGGCGACTAAGAAGACGTAGAGGTAGTGGCTTCACATTCCGAGCAAACCCGAGGCGGCCCCCAATCCTGCGCGACCCACTGCGCCCACCACCAGTGAGAGTGGTGGAAGAGGAGGTCGCCCACACGCCACAGAACCGATTCTGCCCGCACTGCACCGCAGCGCTGACCAAGACGCTGCAGTGGCAGAAGGCGGCGCAACATCAGGCTTATAAGAAGACAACTGGCACACTTACGCCATCCTGGAGGAAGCAGAATCGCGCTCTGTGCAGAGATGGAGGCCACCTGCCTCCTCCTGAGATAGGTATACCTCCAACAACCTCAAATAGAGCCCAAAGATGTGCAGACACCCACCAACGAGTACCTCGATGGCCTCCCAAACAGAAGGCCAGGCACAGCAACACGACGGGACGCAGACGCCATCGCCAATGGATGGCAAGAAGAAGAAAATGGTGGTGTACCGCAGAGCACAAGCAGGTACTCTTAGAGAAACCAAACATCGACCAACACAACCAGAGATAGTAGACCAAGTGGTCATGACTGAGGAGGTTCTCTACTTCTCCGGCAGGCTTTTGATGCCGGACGACTATGAATGGCGGAAGCGTTCATTCGAAGCAGACAAAAAGACAGGGAAGGTTCAACCTGATCTTGTCTTCCTGGAACCCTACTGGAAGTGTGAAAAATGCCCACCATGGTCGTGGAGCCAGGGACCCTCACAGCAGTCGAGGAAGAGAGTAGGATATGGGCAAGAAGCAGAAGACCAACGGGATGTAGCAAGGATAACGAAGTAGTACGTTACCAGAAGTCTGGTGAACCACCACCATCCCTGGCCGTGTTTTGCTGATTTTCCTCGGGCCATAAGGTGAATACTGGAGCTGTCCTCGAATTTCCTGCAAATAAATTCCCAAATGTCAGATACAAGTTCCTCTCCATACCCTATTTTTAAGATCAGCAAAAATAACATGTGTCCAAACAGCATTCCATAGTCTAAGGTCCCAATGGAGAAAGGGCGGCCCGCCCGACTCCTTAGGGATCGAGAATTGAAAAAAGGGTCCGCAGTACAGATTACGTCATGATATAAAATTTTGTCCTGGATAATTCCAGCTAAGATGCAAATTGTTTAATTAGTAATCCTCCTTCTTTAATACAAATTGTCTCCCCTTTTACTTTACTTTTCATTTGAGCACTACTCTACAATGCATACCCTGGCTCCCCTTTAGAACATGGTATTTGATTGTTTTCTGAAAACCGTCTTCAGTTGTTCATTATGTCATTTTATGCGCATTATTAAAAAAAACGAAAATGAAGTTCAAATAGTTAGAAAGCCTCCTAAAACGCTCAATTTGAGTCATGTGATGCTTGTGACGTCACTGGAAAGCACACTTCTCCTCATGGCGTAAAGCTTATTTTTTTCGCAACGACGTGCGAAATCTGTAATGGCGATTGGCTGCCCAACCCCACGACGTCTGGACGTGTTTGACGTTGGTTTCACCACTTGTTGAAGACACTCACCACAGCACTCCTCGGAAACCCGACTAGTCGTGCAGTTGCCGAATTGCTCGTGCCGAGCTGGGACTAAATGACACAACAGAAAAGGAGCTCCATGCCAAATGTCATCGTAGACCAAGCACTTGCGAAGCGAAGCCATTACTGTAGCGTAAATGATATGTGATGTGTATTACGAAGATTGGCGCATCGTAATTAGAGCACCCGAAATTTGACCTAACGATTTGCATTTCTTCTGTCAGATGGTCTGAAGTAAACAATCATGCTTTCTTTGCTTTCTTTTTTCTTTCCTTTAGAAACCTTGTAAAACAGTCCTTGTCTCTATGCTGCCCTGCCGAACTTGAATTAATTGATCTTAAATTTTAGAACATTAATTACCTAACCACTAAATATGACCTCTGGAATGAAGAGATCTATTGAAACTGAAAAAGGACAGCTGTGGCCTACATCAAATTCAATCCTGTCGGAGGAACATCCGCAACTGAGCATTATACCAGAGGTTGAAAATACCGCTACAATTGTAAGGTTCTTTCATTGAGAACACGACCGGTTTCGGGCTCTTATACGCCCATCTTCAGGTGTCGTACTGAGACGGGAGATAATTTGTACACGCAGCAATACACATAAAAAGAAAAACAGATTTCATTTAAAAATTTAAAAACCACTGGTCGGGCTTATGTGCTGTAAAACCTAACCAGTGCCAAAGTGACACCAGACAGTACTACAGACGACTACCTGGGTAAAGAAAAAATGCAAAGACTACCAGGTCACTTACACGTGGAGCTGCGACTGTGAGCGCCGCGGTGGTCGAGTACAAGACGCATTATGCTATAGGCGAGCACAGAGCATGGAGTAGCGAACGCGAAGGAGGAAGCAAACTAGTAAATCATAGTGGCTTAAGTACTGCCACCTACTGACAGGAAGAAGAACGCGGGGCCACTAGCCCGGCCGTTCACAATTTGAATTAGTGATTTACATTTAAAATGAAAAAAGGAAACATTGTACAGAAAGTTTCATGAAAAACGTTAAAATACATTATGTGTGGCAAAGGAACATATTGAACAGAGCAGCACAAAACTGTAGTAAAACTGAGTGGAAGCTGGCGACATAAAATTTATCTATAAACCGTAAAACGCAATGAAGCTTTTTCCTTTACACGAGTGGCATGCAAGTTCTTTATTTGCTGGGTATATACAGAGTCCGCCAGGCTCTATCGAGATATCGACATTGTCGTTACGAGTGTGTTGTAGTATGGTCTTTGGCTCAACAGATATTAGTATTGAGAAAACAAGATGGCAGGAGTACGCTTGACATCCGAGCAACGGAAGTATATTGTGAATTGGTTTTTCAAGTTTGATAATGCCGTTGAAATGCAACGTCGGTGGAGGCAGGAGTTTGAAACAGAGCCGCCAACCTGCCTAACAATTAAACACATCATTAACACGTTTAAATTGCATGGAATGATTTGTGATATTCACAAAGGAAGATTAGGAAGACAGCGTACAGCTACAAGTCCTGCTTCGTCGGCACTCGTGTTGGAAACGTTAGTTAATTCTTCACAGAAGTCTGCTAAGCAATGTGCGCGTGAAGTGGGTGTTAGCAGCACAAGTGTACGAAGAATTCTGAAAGCTGCGAAGTGGAAAGTTTACGGTCCACGATTACTGCACGCGATTAATGATGACGATCCTAAGCCCGAATGCAATTTTGCGAATGGTATCAGCAAATGGTAACTGATGAACAATTTGTGGCGAAGGTAATGTGGAGTGACGAGGCACAATTTAAACCTAATGGAACCGTAAATCGGCATAACACTGTGTACTGAGCACCGGAAAATCCGCATGTTTATGTGGATAAAGCAGTCAGTCTACCAGGGGTTCATGTGTGGTGTGGACTATCATCTAGGGGCTTATTAGGATCCTTTTTCTTTGATGCTACTGTCACTGGAAAAGTGTACCTGGAAATGTTACGCACATCAGTTTTGCCAGATATATGTGCTCTTCATGGAGCTGATGAAGGGGTCTTCTACCAACAGGATGGGGCACCACCACACTACCACTAGCCATACAAGCCTTCCTGGATGGGGTACTGGATTGGACGAAGAGCATCCATTGAATTCCCTCTACGGTCACCAGATCTAACACATATGGACTTTTACTTGTGGGTAACTGTGAAAGATTACGTCTATCGACGTAAGACACGCACGCTGGAGGAACTTCATCAGGAGATTACAGCGACATAGGCAGCGATCTCCACTGTAACATTGACAGACGTAGTTGCGGCGACCGCTCGTCGTTCTGTTGTGTGTAAAGCCGCCAACGGTGAACATTTTGAACATTTAAAGTAACCATGTGCTAAACTGAGGGTTGTACAACATGTGTGATCAATTATGAAATGTAAAGAAACCCATAAGTAATACTTTCCATTCCTTAAACTGTGTATACATTATTCTGGCGGACGCATTATATGTGGCGACGTGGAACAACACTCTGCAGTCATCAGTTAAAAAATATACACATGTGCCACTCCTATTTACAAGCATCTCGATACTGACCAAAAGAGAAAGTAGTGAAACCTTCCGTCCACACTGTCAGAAACTATCATGCCAATTAATAGCTAGTAGCAATAGCACTAAAAAGACATTAAAAGTTGGGTCAATTTAAAACCTGCTAACTAAAAGTCAACTAATCGAGCCTTATATAAGATAAGACCTGAGACTAATTTTACATCATGAGAGACAGGTAAATTTTAAATTAGTGAAGACGCAAATAATGACGCAGCACAATAATACGCCATAGTCATAGGATAAAAAATGAAAAACATGCAAACTTCTATTAAATGAACACATTTTGCAGCTACGTAAAATGATGTGGGTGGACTTTGCAGACCTCATTGTAGGAAATTGGCATATACTGTACATTCGTTAGGCCTAATTAAGGGCTACAAAAGTAATGACGAAAAACACTGGCCCATTTAAGAAATATACGTAATGACGTCCAATTGTCAGAAACCAGAAAAACAAGGAAAGGAGGCTGGACGCTACTTCAAAAAAGAAAAGTTACTCAGCAGTACTGCGTGCTTAAGCACAATTTTCTCGTTCAAAATACCCGATGGATCACAGTAAATGCTGCAGATGATTTCTATTTCTTCTAAAATGTTTAACATCAGGCCCTTACGTTGAATATGTAGAATACTGTAATTTGTGTTTGTATTTGAAATGGTATGGTTATGGTCCTTCAGTTGGTTAGTCAGAGCGGATTTGGAACTGCTAAGATCCTGATGCTCTCTGACCAGTATGTTAAAGGAATGGTCAGTTCGGCCTATGTATGTGGAAGGACACTCACCACACTAGATGCGGTAGGCACGTGGTACTTCAATAGATGCCCGACCAGCTACACAAAAGTTTTTGCAAAATATCTTGACCAGAAACAGGTTGTTCTCAGGCCTATTTTTTAGTAAATACGGTGTACGTATGGGGATTAAATGGATATGGTAGTGGTGGCAATCGACAGCTGAATGAAATGAATGATTATAATTTCAGTATGATGTGAGTAAGATGGAAAAAGACTGTGAGTAACACAACTGACATTACAGGAGGGACTGAAAATGTCAGCCGGCCGATGTGGCCGAGCGGTTCTAGGCGCTTCAGTCTGGAACCGCGAGACCGCTACGGTCGTAGGTTCGAATCCTGCCTCGGGCATGTGTCCTGCTGAGTTAGATTTATATTTGAGTTTGACTTTGGTGGTTTTCATTGCTTATTGTTTTCTCTTATGGTGAGTTTTAAGTCGAGTTTTAGGATGAGCCTCGACAGAGTGTGTCACTTGCATTCATTTGATCGTAAGTACTAGGCTGTATGCACATATATGTTTGTATGTATATAAGAGTACAACAAGCCTGGCAACACGTTTCTCTATGAACTAGCAAATCGGAATCATCGCTAATTACTTCTTTAAAGATTGGAATTAATGTATTTTTCTGTTATTTTTACCAAATTATTGCTTATGCTTGTGATGTTATGTATAGAGTCATTACTGTGGATTTGGTTTGGCCAAGAAATCAGCCTCGTCTGGTCAAATGTTAGTTATAATGAAATAACTTTTTCTAGCGATGTTGGTGACCTTTAGATGGTTGGCGCAGAGATGCAGCAGACTTTCTAAGTTGCCTGATTGTCGGGAAAGGTCAGCTTCAGAAGCTACTAAGATATTTGTTTTGTTGTTTCCTAATCCATGCATTAGTGATACTGAGTGCTGAGAGTGGCTGGCAGTAGAGTGCCAAAATTTATTCATCTCCAGATAAGAAACGAAATAAATAATGGCAAATGCACTAACCACTGCCACCAGACTAAACAAAGAGTGAGAATATTTTCAGTAGCTAATGAAAAGAATTGTTATTTGACTGAAGCCAAAGTTGTAAACTTAATAATCAATGGTGTACAATGCAACGAGGAAATTTTTGTTATTACAGGTAATCTGACTCTGAAACCACTAACTTCAGTCGATGGTAGTATCGTCATTGGAGTCAGTAGTGGGTGATTAAACGTACCAAGGCTGGCCACCTTGAGTTGTTACGCCACTTTATACAGTGTGTTCACAGCTGTTTATGTTTTCTTTGTTTTTGATAATGGGAATCAAGTTTCAGCAATTTATTTCCAAGGAAACTATATCACATAAATATCAGATTTTATACTTGTGGAATTACATCTGTGACACAGTTGCCATTAATGAGAAACCGAAGTTTGAGACAGAGCTGTCATTTGATGGTTTATTGTGGAAGTATTAACTAATATGAATAAAACACTTTACTTACCATGTTTTAAACTTTCTCTGTTTATCATGTACTATCCCTTACCACTGTTGATAACCGAAGTCTTCAATTTGAAACAGCAATAACTGATAATTTCAACTTACGTTGGAGACATTGTGGACCTAACATGTCTGTGTCAAAATGCAATGTTTTATAATATTTAACGGTATATTAGTAATACTTGCTGAGAGTTTGACAGTTTTCCTACAGCTAAAGTAAACACCTGCCCAGATTAGTGATATGCGCAAAACGTAAAACAAAACCACACATTAGAATCAACAGCAGTTGATATAACTGGACCATTAGTTAAAACTATGGAAAATTATACATTACTTTTCTGGAAGTTTCCTAGAAATTCACGAAATTGTAGCTCTTTTGAGAAAAATAGCAGTCATGATGTTATATAATAAAATGACTGAGCAGTTACTCAAATTCTAGAAAATAAAATCTGTTTTGTCTGATAATGACCCATAGGTTATATCAAAATTTTGTAAGGAGGGAACCGGAAAATATTTGATTGAAATAACGTATATTCCTGCCAGTCATCCAGTGAGTGATCTGGCGAAATACTATATGAGCAAATTACGTTGATTATGAAGAACATATTGTCATCCTTAGCAATGGAAGTGCACCGAGATTTTCACTGGAACAGAAATCGAAAAGCTTAGTGAAGACGTCTTGATTTTCCATTGCTTATAAATGTAATTAAAAAGAACAATGAAGAAAATGTAGAATGAAAGAGCAGAGGCTAGTATCAGGTGATGTGATGAATATCTTAAAATGGTAAAATATAAACTAAGATAACTCAAGAGGACTCTAGTGAAATCAAACATGAGTGTTATAAATTTAAGTTTTTATGTAGCTTTTCTTTCCAAGTCATTCGTAAATCTTATGATAAAGCTTAAACCTTGAATTAAACAAAATGGAAAACAGTTTGCAGTAAGAAATGTTGTAGATTTAAAAGTACACTTACCAACATGGATTGAAAATCCCATATTACATTTGTATCATAAAATTAAATGACCAACGTTTGTTGCAGATACAAACACATAGATGGAAATGAAGGAGGTTTCATTGAGTTGCTCGTTAATGGAATATACCACTGAAACATGAGGCAAGTGTAATACTGAGACATAGTGCCATACGTACACTACGCTCATAGGACAGCCTTTTAGATGTCTTTTTATAGTTGGCATTTGTAAATGGCTATGCGAATCAAATTTTGTAATGAATTTTGAAGTTTGCCTGAATAAACTGCATGTTTTCGTATTAAGAAAAGAAACGGACTGATCAATGTATAGGATCGATCAATAGTAGATAAAGCGTGACGAGATGTAGGAAAAATTAGAGGGTAAGTCCCTCTGTTGTACGGACGACCAGGGCACTACAGGAAAAAGAGTAAGGTATAAGATGTGTGCACACCAAGCCAGTGTAGACGTAGTAGGACAGCAACCATCAAATAGTTTATACAGTGTCGGAGTGAGGCAAACTTGGTGCAAGTAGAATGATAGCAAAACCTCAGATCATCGTTATTGTTGTATCAAAGGCATAAGAAATATAGAGCCTGGCTTCTGCAGCACGTTATAAGAGGTTGTACTGGAATGAAAAGCTGAAATTCGGTTCTGGAAAGCGCTGTGTGTAAGCCATAAACGTAAAGAGGCTGTGTGGACTACGCAACACAATGAGTCATCGCACCGCTTTGTAAACGTATAGATTAGCATTTGAGATAATAGACTGAATTTATTGTGTATATTACTTCTTATATATGTGTATAGGCAGTGATAATATTGTTTCACACTGACTGAGACGAATTCCTTCTCAATTTCCTTATCAGCATAGACTAAATGACACAAGACTGTTATGAAAGAGACTGTCTGAGATCCAAATTAAATTTTGTTATTCTTGAGTGAGAATTTTCATAGGAGGTTTACTAAAAGTACACTAATGTAACTAATACTTGCTTTCAGTTAAATGTTCTCAATTTAAAAAGAAGTTTTAGTTAACTGCAGCGTTTTGAATTTTTTGGTAATTTTATAAAACGTTTAATTGGATTTTCAGAAACTGTGTTCCATTATGTGTTTGTAAGGCACTTTGCTTGGTGTGCTATTCCTGTGCGATTTAGCCAGCGTTTCTGTTGTGTTATTGCTATTTCATATCCAGAGTAATGTTAGAAAGTGGATCATTAAAGTATTGATAGGTCAAAGTACTGCACGTTACTATCAGGAAGTGGTGTCTTTGGTAAAAAAAATTATTACCATAGTTTTGTGAGCGAAGTAAGGCATTGTTCAATTCCAGTCATTACCAGTTAATAAGAGTTGTTAAAAAATAGTGGAAGTTTGCACTTACTTAGTAAACATTAAGTAACCACACTGTTAAGGAAAATGCGCATCCGGTTTGGACTGGGGTCCGTTTATTAAAACTGCCATAATTTGTGTTCTCGCACTCATTTGCATTTGTAGCGGTACAGCAATTTAAATTTATTTTCTTTAACCATGAGAATTGAGAATATTGTGTTGGTACCCATGTATTTCACTCTCTACCAAATGAAGTTTGGTAACTTATGCAAAATTTAAGTAACTCTCCCCGGTCAAAATTATTGCAACCTAACACATTATGATTAGTATTAGGGTCGTATCCCGCGCGACATATTTTGTAATAATAGTATTACAAGCAGTAGTATCACATGTTGTTTCTCACCCTACGCTGGAGACCAAACGTTGTATCTGTAATTATGACACTAAGATCAAATATCTTTTGAGGCACCTTCTGCAGTGACAAATGTATCCTGATGAAATAAGCTTCATGTTGGGGTTTTAATTTCTGGAATAATTAATTAAAATAGGATTTTTTATGCTTAAGAAGTTGAATTCATTCATCCATCTGGACACAGGCTGGTTATTAACAAAGCCGTTAATACATGCACCAATGTAGAGGTGACCTTGGGGCTACCGGTGGTAACAATGGGTCCAGTGCAGTCTGTGTCTTTTGCAAACTCAGATGGATGCGGTGACACTCAGACCAGCGGAATGGACAGACCGATGACGCCATCAGTAGCGGACCGTGAACAAGACGGTAGGGGGAGAATTTCGTAAGGCTTCCATCTCGAAACAGCATTGTCTCTGACAGAACATATCGATGTTCAAACGTTGCTCTCCAAGGCTCCAAAATAACAGTACTCTTCTACAAAGTCTTACTCCTTCTCGCGATTCTTTGTCTCATAGTACACTCGCATTACTCCGTTAGTTTTACGGTCTCCGGTCACTACAGTTTGATTTGATTTGATTTGATTAATACTAGTTCCATGGATCATGAATACGATATTTCGTAATGATGTGGAACGAGTCAAATTTTCCAATACGACATAATTAAGTTAATTTAACAACAAAATTAAGTTAATATAACAACTTTTTAAAAAAATTTTAATAATTTTTTTGTTTGTTTTTTTTCTTTTTTTCTTAATTTATATCTAAAAATTCCTCTATGGAGTAGAAGGAGTTGTCATTCAGAAATTCTTTTAATTTCTTCTTAAATACTTGTTGGTTATCTGCCAGACTTTTGATACTATTTGGTAAGTGACCAAAGACTTTAGTGGCAGTATAATTCACCCCTTTCTGTGCCAAAGATAGATTTAATCTTGAATAGTGAAGATCACCCTTTCTCCTAGTTTTGTAGTTATGCACACTGCTATTACTTTTGAATTGGGTTTGGTTGTTAATAACAAATTTCATAAGAGAGTATATATACTGAGAAGTTACTGTGAATATCCCTAGATCCTTAAATAAATGTCTGCAGGATGATCTTGGGTGGACTCCAGCTATTATTGTGATTACACGCTTTTGTGCAATAAATTCTTTATTCCTCAGTGATGAATTACCCCAAAATATGATGCCATATGCAAGCAATGAGTGAAAATAGGCGTAGTAAGCTAATTTACTAAGATTTTATCACCAAAATTTGCAATGACCCGTATTGCATAAGTAGCTGAACTCAAACATTTGAGCAGATCATCAATGTGTTTCTTCCAATTTAATCTCTCATCAATGGGCACACCTAAAAATTTTGAATATTCTACTTTCGCTATATGCTTCTGATTAAGGTCTATATTTATTAATGGCGTCATACCATTTACTGTACGGAACTGTATGTACTGTGTCTTATCAAAATTCAGTGAGAGTCCGTTTACAAGGAACCACTCAGTGATTTTCTGAAAGGCATTATTGACAATTTCATCAGTTAATTCTTGTTAGTCAGGTGTGATTAGTATACTTGTATCATGAGCAAAGAGAACTAACTTTGCCTTTTCATCAATATAGAATGGCAAGTCATTAATATATATTAAGAACAACAAAGGACCCGAGACCAACCCTTGTGGAACCCCATTCTTGATAGTTCCCCAGTTTGAGAAATGTGCTGATCTTTGCATATTATGAGAACTGCTTATTTCAACTTTCTGCATTCTTCCAGTTAGGTACGAATTAAACCATTTGTGCACTGTCCCACTCATGCCACAGTACTTGAGCTTGTCTAGCAGAATTTCATGATTTACACAATCAAAAGCCTTTGAGAGATCACAAAAAATTCCAATGGGTGGTGTTCGGTTATTCAGATCATTCAAAATTTGATTGGTGAAAGCATATATGGCATTTTCTGTTGAAAAACCTTTCTGGAAACCAAACTGACATTTTGTTAATACTTCATTTTTACAGTTATGTGAAGCTACTCTTGAATGCATTACTTTCTCAAAAATTTTGGATAAAGCTGTTAGAAGGGAGATTGGACGGTAATTGTTGACATCAGATCTATCCCCTTTTTTATGCAAAGGTATAACAATAGTATATTTCAGTCTATCAGGGAAAATGCCCTGTTCCAGAGAGCTATTACACAGGTGGCTGAGAATCTTACTTATGTGTTGAGAACAAGCATTTAGTATTTTGTTGGAAATGCCATAAATTCCATGTGAGTTTTTGCTTTTAAGCAAGTTTATTATTTTCCTAATTTCAGAGGGAGAAGTGGGTGAGATTTCAATTGTATCAAACTGCATAGGTATGGCCTCTTCCATTAACTGCCTAGCATCTTCTAATGAACACCTGGATCCTACTATATCCACAACATTTAGAAAATGATTAATAAAAATATTTTCAACTTCTGACTTTTTGTTCGTAAAGTTTTCATTCAGTTTGATGGTAATACTGTCTTCCTGTGCTCTTGGTTGACCTGTTTCTCTTTTAATAACATTCCAAATTGTTTTAATTTTATTATCAGAGTTGCTGATTTCAGACATGATACACATACTTCTGGATTTTTTAATAACTTTTCTTAATATAGCACAGTAGTTTTTATAATGTTTGATAGTTTCTGGGTCACTACTCTTTCTTGCTGTCAGATACATTTCCCTTTTCCGGTTACAAGATATTTTTATACCCTTAGTAAGCCATGGTTTGTTACATGGTTTCTTACGAGTATATTTAACTATTTTCTTGGGGAAGCAGTTTTCAAATGCATTTACAAAAGTGTCATGAAATAAATTATATTTTAAATTGGCATCAGGTTCACGGTACACCTCATCCCAGTCTAACTGCTGTAGGCTTTCCCTGAAATTTTCAATTTTTAAATCGTTGACGGAACGTACTACTTTGGAAGACTGTTTAGTACTGCTGAATGGAGCTATGTCATATATTGTAGCTAGCTGTGCACCATGATCAGAAAGACCATTCTCAACAGGCTGAGCATTTATCTGGTTAAACTTATCTTGGTCTATAAACAAGTTGTCTATCAGTGAGCTGCTATCCTTTACCACCTGAGTAGGAAAATCAATAACAGGTGTCAAATTGAAAGAACCGAGTAATACTTCAAGGTCATTTTTCTATTACCCTCTTTCAGAGAATCTACATTGAAGTCCCCACAAATAATAATTTGCTTCCCCCTGTCTGACAGATAGCACAACAAGGAGTCCAAATTTTTCAGAAATAGATTAAAATTTCCCGATGGGGACATATATACAGTTACAATTATAAATGTTCCTTTATATAATTTAAGCTCACAGGCACATGCTTCTATATGTTTCTCTACACAAAACTTTTTTGTTTCTATACTTTTTACACAATGATAACTTTTGACATACTGTATCTGGCAGCTCCTCCTTTCTCCATATTTTCTCTAATTACATGTGCAGAGAGCTTATATCCACTTACATTTACCTTATCCATATCAGTAACAATGTGATGCTCAGACAGGCATAGTATATCTATTTCATCCTCAGCTTCTAAATCTTCTAAACAAACTAGAAGCTCATCTATTTTATTCTTCAAACTCCAAATATTTTGACGAAATATACTTACATTATTCTTAATTATACTTTTATGAGAACCTTTCCTTATTCTAACATTTGCAGTACTCTCCTGTTTGAGTTTCTCATTGTGCTTAGGCCTAGTTCCTATACCAGTGGTCACATGGTGCTCAGAGAGGCAGATTATGTCAACTGGGTTGGGTGACTTTAATTCATCAATACAATTACCTAGGACTGAGATACACGTTGGTGGAGATAAAATTTCTGGTGATTGGTGAAAATTCATAATTGACAGCTGTGATCGGTGATCCAATGTGCTAGAATTGTGCTGTTTAATTTTTTTCCTAAAACTGAAGATTTGTTTCAATCCTGACCTCTCGTAGAACTTGACATCTTTCTGTCTTACCTATCCTAAAAAAGTTGCTGCTCCAACACCTGTAACCAATGGTATTTTACCATTCATGGCAGTGCCTCCACCCCTTAAATTTCCTGCTATTACCCCAGCCAGTTTACCCTTCCCTTTCCTGTTGACATGTAGGCCGTGCCTGGTATAGTCCCACCTACTGAGAGAATCAAGAGGAACCACACCAATATGAGCCCCCGCACCCGACCCAAGCAGCCGTTCCAACTCCAAATTAACTCTCCCAACAGAAGAGTTCAAATGAGGCCGGTCATGGCGTCTCAGGACAGATACAAATTCAACATTGGTGTGTCTCGATGCCGACACAATCTTTATCAGGTCACACTCTATAATGTACCCAGGATCTCTGTCGATACTGTTCCCTGGCCCTCCAACAATAACCACGGTGTCATCCCTGGTAAATCCTTTACAGAGTGAACCTAAATCCTCTGTCACCTGATCCAAACTAGCACTTGGTTTGAAAAAATTTGTGACCTGGTATTCTGGTCCTAATTCCTCCTGCAGAAGTTGGCCTACACCTCTGGCGTGCGAACTGCCTAACAACAAAACTTTCTTCCTTTTCGATGACTTTCCTAGTTGGCCTACACCTCTGGCATGCGAACTGCCTAACAACAAAACTTTCTTCCTTTTCGATGACTTTCCTACATTCTTTTTCAATTTCCTATTGAAAGTTTGTTGTGTCCTGTCTACACCTACCTCTGCTAGAGGCTCATCAGTTTCTAACTGAAGCAACAGGTCAAACTTATTTTTGACATTCACCACAAAAAGTGTCAGACTTAGTTCTAGGCCTGTTCCTTCTGTTACCTGTTGCCACTTCCCACCTCTCTTTGCCCTTCTCCCTCCTTAACCTGTCCAGATCTTCCCTAGCCTGATCTAGCTTAGCCTGAAGGGCAGCAATTTTCTCCTCCTGTTCAACTATCTTCCTATCTCTGCTGCAAATCCTACATAACCACTGATCAGCCTGATCCACTTTCCCGACACCCACGCCACTGCAGTCCCCCCAATGAAAAAAACTACTGCATCCATCACACCAAACCCCGGAACTAACAACTCTACAGCAAGTCAGGCACTTCTCACTCATGGCAAAAATAATAATTTAGCTAGAATAAATCAATTAAATTACCGAAAATCAAAAAAGACGTTACAAGAATTAAGCCCAGTCACAAATGTATATAAGCAAGTTTCTGATTTAAAATTCCGCTGTTTTTCCGAGATGTGTATTAAAACAATGAAGGTATACGCTATTTATTATATATTTCACTCGATGGAATGAAAAAAAGGACAATTAAACGAGATACTTTAAGTTTGATTCTCCAAAAACGTTACGAGAATTAGGCCTACAAACAAATGTATATAAGTAAGTTTCTGATATAAAGTTACGCTGTTTTTCTGAAATCTGTATTAAAACAATGAAGTTATACGCTATTTACGGTAGTTTACTTATTTGTTACCAAGAAACTAGTCAAATTACTGTGAAACAAGAAACAAACACGTTTACAAAATTTAAGCCTAAACGCGACTTCGCGAAGTTACGATCTTTTCGTGTTTTCTGAAAAGATACGCAAAGAAAAGTGAAACCTTTAACGGCAAGACTAAACGATACACTAATGCACGTATTTAATTTGTTGTCGGTGTTAAACTAAATTATATTCCTGTCTAAATCACTTAACTTTCTGGAAATAGTTTCTGGCGTCATTTACTCGGCGGCCATCTTGGACTTGATTCTGTTTGTCACTACAAACTTGTGATTTGCAGTTGGCTTGTTTAGTGTCAACTTTGTCCATCTGCCAAATTAATTCCCTCAGAAACACGTTGCTTTCAGAATTTTCATGTTTACTTGCCACGTGCTTCTGGCTATGAGAAAGATCCTTTCGACTGGCTGCGTCCGTTACATTTCTGCCAACCCTTCTGCACTCATTCTTCAGAGACCAGTTTAGTGTACAAAGCGGTATACCAAGGCATCTGGCGAAACACGGCTTACGTATCGTTTCCACGATGACAGATCCATATCGTAGCGGTATGTCTATCTTCCCCACGAGCAGTCTTTGTGAGCTGTATCACAAAAACTGTTTACATCAATAATTGCTATCATACCACACACGACTTAAATCACCTGCATGTTGAGTCACCTAACTCCCCACAAACACATTATTGTTAAATTTAGTTAATGCAGATGTTTTTAGAGCTATTGCTAATAGTTGTCTCCCCAATACTGAAGGCAATAACTCGGCGCGGCTTCCCCCGTCGGAGGTTCGAGTCCTCCCTCGGGCATGGGTGTGTGTGTTGTCCTTAGCGTAAGTTAGTTTAAGCTACATTAAGTAGTGCATATATCTAGGGACCGATGACCTCAGCAGTTTGGTCCCATAGGAACTTACCACGAATTTCCAAAATTTCTAAATGCAGTAACTCGCTGTTACTGTAATTTGGGAATATGTGGTTTTCGTTAGTTTTTTTGTCGCAGAATTTTAATAAATCATAAGTGAAATATAAATATTTCGTAGCACTTGACGTGCCAAGCTGCACCTCTGCAGTGCTCATCTTTCACTTACCGTCCTTCCATAGCCATGAACCATTCTAGAAAGTGCATTTCATTGTAATGCCACATTTTTCTATGGAGTTTTTATGGTTAAAGTGTTCCTCATATAGAGTGAAGCAGCTTTCGAAGAATGCACATCTCTTTCTTCCTGTAGATCAAAGTAAGTTCTGAATAAAAAGGCTGAAAGAAGTATCTCTCGTTGCCCAAAAACACCAAGTATTCGTAAATTATTCATCATGAACTCATCCACTGGCCTTAAGATATAAGTGTTTACCCTGTTGTGTTCTCTGCTTATATGAAATAATTATTTACTTCTTCATTGTTATCATTTCATTTTGGCTAGTCATCTACGTAATGCGATATTTGCTAAAAGACGACTGTGGCAAAATATTAAGCTTAAATATGGGTACCGTATAAGAATATTTTCTATGTATAATAATGCTCTTCCAAACACGTATTGTTAGAGGGAAAACCGTTGGTTTATAATTATTCTCAAACAGTTTTAAATCTTATGTACATGGACAACCTTCATATGGTAGTGTATCGTATAAATGTTTTAACGTTTTCAGAATATGTTCCAATGATTTTTATTAACTGGAAACCCACTGGTTATAAAGGCTTCATCTAAAAGTAATGCAGGAGAAATCACGCCTCCCATAAGGCGACGTGATACAGTTATGAAACCAGTTGTTGCGTAGTGTAATAATTTCTTTATTAACCTTTCACCGAAAAAGTTACGTAGAGCACCTAGGTCATGTCATGCAGACGCGTGCAAAATTTACATAGAGTTAGGCGGTAGGCCGCTACGTGGCGCCAGCTTTATCCTGTGCGCAAGTGGTGGGAAGTGGTTTGAGTGCATATTCATGTTTTCGCGACGCAATGACTGCTCCATTAAACTTCAGGCGCGCAGCCGCATAAATTCCACTTCTTCGTCTAATATTTCGGCCGTATACCATTCGGCCATCTTCAGAGTGAGCCTAAAGACTCGCTCCGTGCTTTTAACCCCGCGCAGGAGTAATACATATTTGTGGCTTAGAGGGCTACACTACATAAGCTTCGCCAGGCTGTGGTTCTTCCGGCTGATAAAGGTAATGTCACTGTTTTAATGTCTCGTGATAAAATGTGTAGTTTACTGAGTGGTAGCACATATCGCAAGATCAGTAAAGAGTACACTAATGAAGTGTAGGGAAGACTGCTTCGCTTCAGAACGCCTCACACTTTCCACCAGAAGTTGTGCGAAGACTGAAACCAAATGGTGCTGCTCATCTCAGGCTTTATGGACTTGCAAAGACCCATGAGAAAGATATTTCTATGGTTCTTCAAATTACGACTGCATCACACTTAGCATCGTTGTTAAGAATAGTTGTGGGGAAACGTGTTCATCACATATGGAACTCTGCGGGCTTTATCAGCACACATAAATCACAGAAACTAAACAGTTCTGATCTGTTAGTCGACGGTGATGTGGTGTCTTTGCTCACATAGGTTCATCTTTCAGAATCTATACTTATTATTGTCAAAAGTTTTGATAAAGAGGTTTCGGCTTTGGTCAAAGATATTATGACCTCGACAAACTTCTTATTTATTAACGAATTTTTTTAACAGACTGATGATGTTGCCAGGGTAGTCCCTCGTCGCTCTTGGAGACCAGTTTGTTTATGAAGGACTTCGAGAAAAATCTGCTGGTTTGACGCTGACAATATTTTGGAGATGTATTGATCTCATACTTGTATTGTGGCCCCATGGTGTACATAAATTACTAGAGTTTTTAAACCATATGATTCCATTCATGGAAGAAATCCAGTATACACTGTAAATCAGAAGGGAGGGAGGGATTCCTTCCTTTCATGGGTGTTTTCTTTCGGCGCAAAGATGATGGCACTTTGGAACATCAATATACAGGAACTCAATGTATACGTTTTTACATTTACCTGCAAATAGCTGCTGCCATCCTTCCCAGACGACGGGTGTTCTGAGAACTTTGGTTCACAGAGCAAACATCATTGCTGACAAGAGCAGTCTGCATGATGAGGTTCTACACTTAAAGGGAGATTCTGAAGTCAACGGGTTCTCTCAACAGCAGATACATAAGACGCTACAGGTAGAGGTGAACGTTGGAATACGGAATGCAGAAGGATACGTAGTTAGAAGATTTAAATGCATTGCTTTCCTGCCACATCAGCGAAGTCTATCGTTAAAAATAGGGCAGATTCTAAACAAGCACAAAGTAAAAGTAATTCTTTAACCTTCATCGAAGACAGCAGCACACCTAAGTTCCGTTAAAGATGATTTCATGCTTCAGTAGGCTGCGGAAAACCGTAGTTACACTCAGTTCTTACATACCAATAAATAGGCTGTGGCAAATCGCTCCACTGACGCCGGTCATTCTGTACTGAATGAAATTGTCGAAATTCTAGCGTCGACTTCATTGTTTTGGGACTCGGTGGTGAAAGAAGCAGTTGAAACTCGTTTAGCGAAGTATTTAATTCATAGAGATACCGGTACAGCTTGGATAAGTCATGGAATCCGGCGTTAACCCTAATAAACTTGCAAAGACGTCGCCAGAATTCAGCGTAAGCACTGCGGCGGGTGGTCACGTGCGCAGGGGCGTGCTCCGAGACTTTGAAAGCTGTAGCGACAGTCTTTCCGCCCATTCTGTATATGGGTGAAATATTAGAAGAAAAAGTGGAATTTGTGTGGCCAGTTTATTTTATTTATTTATTGTTCCGTGGGACCAAATTAAGGAGAAGTCTCCATCGTCATGGAACGAGTCAATACATGAAATTATAACACGATATTAGAAACAGATAAAATGAAATATAAAAAAAACATATTCAGGTGACAAGTCGTAAATTTAAATAAAGACAATCAACAATGTAACACTGGAATTTGCTTAATTTTTTAGCTCTTCCAGGAGCTCCTCGACAGAATAGAAGGAGTGAGCCATGAGGAAACTCTTCAGTTTAGACTTAAAAGAGTTTGGGCTACTGCTAAGATTTTTGAGTTCTTGTGGTAGCTTATTGAAAATAGATGCAGCAGAATACTGCACTCCTTTCTGCACAAGAGTCAAGGAAGTGCATTCCACATGCAGATTGGATTTCTGCCTAGTATTAACTGAGTGAAAGCTGCTAACTCTTGGGAATAGGCTAATATTGCTAACAACAAACGAGATTAAAGAAAATATATACTGTGAGGGCAATGTCAGAATTCCCAGACTATTGAATAGGGGTCGACAAGAGGTTCTCGAACTTACACCACATATAGCTCGAACAGCCAGTTTTTGAGCCAAAAATACCCTTTTTGAATCAGAAGAATTACCCCAAAAATAATACCATACGATATAAGCGTATGAAAATATGCGAAGTAGACTACTTTTCGTGTTGAAGTGTCACTTATTTCAGATACTGTTCTAATGGTAAATAAAGCAGCATTTAGTTTCTGAACAAAATCCTGAACATGGGCTTTCCACAACAGCTTACTATCTATCCGAACGCCTAGGAACTTAAACTGTTCCGTCTCGCTTATAATATGCCCATTCTGTCTGATCAAAATATCGGTTCTTGTTGAATTGTGAGTTAGAAACTGTAAAAACTCAGTCTTACTGTGTTTTAGCATCAAATTATTTTCCACAAGCCACGAACTTATTTCATGAACTACGTTATTTGATACGGTTTCAATATTACACCCAAGATCCTTCACTATCAAGCTGGTGTCATCAGCAAACAGAAATATTTTTGAATCACCTGTAATACTAGAAGGCATATCATTTATATAAATAAGAAACAGCAGTGACCCCAGCACCGACCCTTGGGGAACGCCCCACTTAACAGTGCCCCATTGGGACTGAACATCACTACCACTCTCAATATTGCGGAGAATTACCTTCTGCTTTCTGTTCTTAAAGTAAGAGGCGAACCAATTGTAAGATACTCCCCTTACTCCATAATTGTCCAACTTCTGCAGTAATATTTTGTGGTCAACACAGTCAAAAGCCTTCATTAAATCAAAGAAAACACCTAGCGTTCGCAACCTTTTATTTAATCCGTCCAAAACCTCACAGAGAAAAGAGAATATAGCATTTTCAGTTGTTAAACCATTTCTAAAACCAAACTGAACATTTGACAGCAAATTATGTGAATTTAAATGCTCCAGTAACCTTGTATATACAACCTTCTCGATAACTTTAGCAAACACCGATGGCATAGAAATAGGTCTATAATTGTCAACATTACCCCTGTCTCCCTTTTTATAAAGTGGCTTCACAACCGAGTACTTTAATCGGTGAGGAAACCGACCATTCCTAAAGGAAAAGTTACAGATATGGCTAAGTACTGGGCTAACATACATAGAACAATACTTCAGTATTCTGCTAGATACCCCGCCATATCCATGAGAGTTCTTGGTCTTTAGTGATTTAATTATTAACTCAATCTCCCTCTTGTCAGTATCATGGAGGAGCATTTCAGGTAACAGTCTCGGAACACTTTTTTCTAAGAGCGCTATATGATTCCCTGTTGGGACTAGGTTTCTATTTATTTCACCTGCTATATTCAGAAAGTGATTATTAAATACTGTACATATATGCGACTTATCAGTAACACGGACATTCCCACTACGCACTGACTCTATATCCTCGACCTGTCTCTGCAGACCAGCCAATTCCTTTACGACTGACCATATGGTTTTAATTTTATCCTGAGACTTAGCTATTCTATCTGCATACCACATACTTTTTGCCTTCCTAATAACATTTTTAAGCAACTTACAATACTGTTTGCAATGGGCTGCTGCATTTAGATTTTGACTGTTTCTAACGTTTTGATATAATTGCCACTTTGTTCTACAAGATATTCTTATCCCTCTAGTCAGCCACCTAGGCTGCCTGTTTGTGCTAGTACCCTGTTTTGAACGTTCTAACGGAAAGCAGCTTTCAAAGAGCACGAGAAAAGTGCGAGAGAAGCATTATATTTGTCGTCTACTGTATCAGCGCTAAAACATCTTGCCACTCTTGTTCCTTAATAAGGTTTACAAAGGTCTCTACAGCAACTGGATCAGCTTTCCTAAACAGCTGATGACTATATTTAACACGTGTTGCAGCACAAAAATCTTTTAGAGTTAAAATCTGTGCATCGTGATCTGAAAGGCCATTCACCTTTTTGCTAACAGAATGCCCTTCTAGTAATGAGGAATGAACACAAATGTTGTCTATGGTTGTTCTACTGTTCCCTTGCACTCTCGTTGGAAAGAATACGGTTTGCATAAGATTATATGAATTAAGGAGGTCTACCAGCATCCTCTTCCTTGCACAATCACTTACGCAATTAACATTGAAGTCACCACATATAACTAACTTTTTGTATTTCCTAGAAAGTGAACCAAGAACTTCCTCTAGCTTTAGCAAAAATGTTGTGAAATCGGAGTCTGGGGATCTATAAATAACAACAGTTAGAAGTTTAGCTCCGTTAAATTTAACCACACCTGCACAACATTCAAACACCTTTTCAGTGCAGTACTTTGAAACATCAATTGACGCAAATGGGATGCCGTTTTTCATATACATGGCTACTCCCCCACACCGCAAAGAGCTCCTCGAAAAGCTGCCAGCCAACCTGTATCCTGGTAAAGGAAGCCTCTGAATTATCTCCTTATTTAAGAAGTGTTCAGATATACCAATAATTTCAGAGTCAACATCTATAAGCAGTTCACTAACTTTATCTCTAATCCCTTGTATATTTTGATGAAATACACTAATTCCCTCATTACTCGGATACCTAAGCTTTGTCAAAAGTGGTTCCTTTGTTAGAGAGACTTCCCTTAAGCAGGAATACCTATCAGCTGACTTCAATCTAAAAAAGGTGCAGCTCTAACACCCACTCCTGCAGTGGTTTGAATGCCCGCTGTGCGGGAAAACTACTTCTACCTCGAATGTTGTAGACGCTTCATGGTACTTGCAGACCTTTCGTAGCGTGAGAGCTGCACAGCCATAGTAAAGTTCCCCGTAATGGTCTGTATAGACAAAACATTATAGTTTTGATCGCATTACGCAATAGTACACTATATTAACTGACCATTCAGTTTAATTACCATTTATTTAATATCACAGAAAAGAGCGGAAAAGTAGAAAGCGGTTTCATTACGTCAACTGGAAATAGTGAATTCCGAATACGTTTTATCTTGACACGTGTGCAGAATCTCGTGGGTTCCTACGTATGTGAGCGGAGACACCTCCTAACGCTATTGGCCGTCGCCATTCGAGGATCAGTTTACTAAAACTAGGCCTACAGATGTGTTCTTGTATTGCTGATGAAAGGACTATATGCCTTACAAGTAAAAAATATCACCTTTATAATCAGAAACATTATTTCAGTGGCTGTCAACATTTTCCCTTGGCCACTCATTTGCTATATCCAAAACAGGTTCATTATATATGGAGCCATCAAAGAGTTTCCGTTTGAGGGTGTTGCTGCAGCTTATATGCAACGTAGCACGACTCCGATGCGGGTACTGAAGTAACGGCATGCAGGTAAGGGATTAGTGTGGCATTCCTGTCTGCGGAAACGTGAACTATGGCGACGTTATTGCCAAATGCATCCAAACTGGACCATCATGCTGTTATTCTTTTCTTTGCTGCCGAAGGACAAACACTGGTAGTCATCCATTACAGAATATGGAGACGCATGTCTGACGAAAACCACCGTTGGGGAATAGAGCGCCAAGTTCCGATCTGGTCGCAATTGAATACAAGACGCCGGTCGATCTAGGACGCCAGCTTCAACAGGGAGATTCACTTGGGAAAGTCTGGAGCATACGCCCTATAATCCTGATCCCTCCCCATGCAAATATTAAACCTTCGGTCTCTTAAAAAAGGCCTCGAAGGGTCGATGATTCCTGTCGGGCGAGGATGTGCAACAGTCGGTTACGGACTTCTTCACGCAGCAGGACATGTTTTACCAAACGGGTATCTTTATCTGGTGTGTCGGTAAGATTGCCTCAATGCTCACGGCGATATTACTTTGTTAACATACTGATTCTGGACGGTACGGCCTTAGAACGGAAACGTTTAGATCGTTCCTTACAACAAGTATCAGCGAAGTTGGACCAGCGAGGCTAACTCCCCATCGTATAATTACGGTAAGGGTTGCTCCATCGGTATATGCGCCGCTCGCAGAACCATGATAAGTAGAAATTCTTCTGGTATGCCGCCTACTCTGAGAGATAAGTAGTAAGGCACCACTTTACTGAACTCTGACAACGATAGGTATCAATTCTACCTCTTTCGGGTTAGAAGCAGTTAGTAAGAAGCTTCGATCCAGTCACAGTGATAGTTAAAGTAAATTTCAACCATAAAACTGCTAAGTTCCAGTTATTGTCTTTGACTGCGGACATCTGTCGTCGTTGTCAAGCAAATGTCTTACTTCTTAGCTTGTTGTAGGTGCTGCTGCATGATACCGCCTGAAAACTGACAAAACTAATCCTTCGGGTTTTATTTAAAGACTTGCTCCCAGTAAGAAAACAGAATAGTCTCGTAGTCAACATTATGTTCTACTGCCACCTTAAGTAGATGTTCTTAAAAACTAGGTCGCTTTTACAAGCAAAGTGTTAGGGAGCTCTACATATATGTTATGATGCCATTATGTGATTTGTCCTAACTACCACCTAATTGTAGTATTGGGATCCTTGTGCTCATTTTGTTGTCTTTCATATAAAGTCGCCTACAGAGCGGTCACTAGAATCTTGGTGAAAATTAATAATTACAAATTGAAAGGGAATTCATCATAATTAAAGTTATTCAAAAGTGCTTCCAAGCCTAACGAAGAATATTGTCTAATATATACCTCTCACCTGTCTCCTGAACAATTGAGCATTTATTAATTAGAAACTTACTCGCTAAACAAAATATCACGCTTCAGTTTAATCAAATGTTATTGAATTCTGAATACAAAGTTCTTTGTGCTATCTCCACTTTTGTCCCATTGCACAAAAAAAAGAGCTGTGTGTAATTTGGGCTCAATAGGATGAGGGAATGGCATCCTTTCGCTCCGTAAATGCGAAAACACAAACAAAAATCACATAAAAAGGTTTCAATTAAAAAATATTTTTCAGAAGTATGTGACTAACCGACAACTCTATTGGTTTCCAGACAGCTAATAATGTTTCTGTATCAACTTTGATAATACAGCCTATAAAGCTACCAAGTGCAACACTTTTGAGAGGAATATAACAATGAAATCACACTATCTTTCGCTAATGTTATTCCTTTATAAAATTTCTTCTTATTCCAGAAAACTTATGACCATACTCAGATACTTCCTGAAGCACATAATGCATCTCTTTCTCGTCCCTTGTAAATTATTTATTGCAGTCCTTCATTAGCTTAACTCTTCTGTTAACTGGATCGTTTATAATTTTTAATTTGATAACTAGATTTAAACTGTTGTGGGAAACTTCATTCTTACGCCACTGCGGAGTATCTGTCTTACCAAACTTTTCGTTCAAATCAGATCTGCTAAAATATTCATATCTCATTATAAGCAAACTTTTCAAACCAATTTACTGATAATTTCTTGGATTTTAGGATTTCCTAATTGAATCCTATTAATATTGTCTTCTAATGACACTACCTCATGAGATTAACCATTTTCATCTTCAGCTGATATTTATGAAGTTTTGAAAGAATGCTGAAATATAAATACAGTGCTTTGACTTTGCTAGGGACAAGAAGGCTCCTGAATGCCCTTCGACATGCAGAATAAGGAAAATACAAATATAGCAACCTGCATTCTCTTCCTGTGGTCATAATACAAATTTATCATGAACATAAACATTTTCCAGCATTAATTAGTTTTTATGGCTCTCACTGTATTATGAATAGCCCATGAAGCACGGTGCTTCGACAAGACAGATTACAGTTAATTCTAAAATTTAAAAACAGGCCTCTACAGGCTCCTGTTCTCTCAGAGTACCTGAAATATAGTCCTGTATTTGATCCAAGTTTCCTTGACTTTTCCGTGATGAGTCAGAATTTGGAATTTATTAACATCGATGCCAGAACGAGAGATTTGAAATTCTATCAAAGACGCTATGGTTGGACTTCTGTTTCTACAGCTCTTTCTCTCAAAAACACTTCTGACAATTTTTTCACGTATCTAATACTTGCAAGGTAAATGCAAGAAATAACAATTTCAGTTAAAACAAGAACCAACTTTAAATGTGCTTCTGTTTTATCCTGCTGTGTTAAATCTCTTGGTTTCACATAGGGGCTACCAGACGCTTGTTAGTGTGAGTTCACTATACGACATTCGCCTGCGCATTTTCACAGTAAGTTAATTAATGGAAATATGTGTAAAATTACGAGCACATGATGAATAGCCCAGCTAGATGCCCATTTTCTCTGGTGTTTTCGCTGATTTAGTTTTTGCAACATGTACCTGGAGTCAGGCCAAACAAACACTGATCATTACGTCATCCTTGCAACACCCAGCGTCAACAGACAGCGTTGCGATATTTGCCGCTACAGTGTAAACGATTTTTAAAGAGGAATGTTGCAAACTCATTCAATAGAGCTGTTCCAGATCATTTTAGTGCGACATTTGTTTTATCGCTATGTTTTAACATGGAAAGTCAAACTCGAAGAATAAACGGTACTACAACTGCGTATCGATGAAACGAATATTACACTAGACTAATCTGGGACCGACCTCCTGAATGAGGATGTAATACTCCCCTATGACACCATTATGTTTGAAACGGAAAAGAAGCCGACGCGTTTCGTTCACACTGGGCGTCGCATGAAAGACGTGATGACCAGCATTTGCTTGGGCTGACTCCACCTACACATCGCAAAAATGAAAGTGGCAAGTATTTGTCGAAACATCAGAGAAAATGTGCCTAGCGATTCTTAGGAGAGACATCCTACTAAAAATTTAAATTATAAGTACACTACTGGCCATTAAAATTGCTACACCACGAAGATGACGCGCTACAGACGCGAAATTTAACCGACAGGAAGAAGATGCTGTGATATGGAAATGATTAGAGTTTCAGAGCATTCACACAAGGTTGGCGCCGGTCGCGACACCTACAACGTGCTGAAATGAGGAAAGTTTCCAACCGATTTCTCATACACAAACAGCAGTTGACCGGCGGTTTATCGTATCGCGACATTGCTGCTGGCGTTGGTCGACATCCAATGACTGTTAGAAGAATATGGAATCGGTGGGTTCAGGAGGGTAATACGGAACGCCGTGCTGGATCCCAACGGCCTCGTATCACTAGCAGTCGAGATGACAGGCATCTTATCCGCATGGCTGTAACGGATCGTGCAGCCACGCCTCGATCCCTGAGTCAACAGATGGGGACGTTTGCAAGACAACAACCATCTGCACGAACAGTTCGACGACGTTTGCAGCAGCATGGACTATCAGCTCGGAGACCATGGCGGCGGTTACCCTTGACGCTGCATCACAGACAGGAGCGCCTGCGATGGTGTACTCAACGACGAACCTGGGTGCACGAATGGTAAAACGTCATTTTTTCGGATGAATCCAGGTTCCGTTCACAGTATCATGATGGTCGCATCCGTGTTTGGCGACATCGCGGTGAACGCACATTGGAAGCGTGTATTGGTCATCGCCATACTGGCGTATCACCCGGCGCGATGGTATGGGGTCCAATGGTTGCACGCCTCGGTCACCTCTTGTTCGCATTGACGACACTTTGAACAGTGGGCGTTACATTTCAGATGTGTTACGACCCGTGGCTCTACCCTGCGAAAACCTACATTTCAGCAGGATAATGCAAGACCACATGTTCCAGGTCCTGTACGGGCCTTTCTGGATACAGAAAATGTTCGACTGCTGCCATGGCCAGCACATTCTCCAGATCTCTCACCAATTGAAAACGTCTGGTCAATGGTAGCCGATCAACTGGCTCATCACAATACGCCAGTCACTACTCATGATGAACTATGGTATCGTGTTGAAGTTGCATGGGCATCTTTACCTGTACACGGCATCCAAGCTCTGTTTGACTCAATGCCCAGGCGTATCAACACCGTTATTACGGCCAGAGGTGGTTGTTCTGGGTACTGATTTCTCAGGATCTATGCACCCAAATTGTGAAAATGTAATCACATGTCAGTTCTAGTATAATATATTCGTCCAATGCATACCCGTTTATGATCTGCATTTCTTCTTGGTGTAGCAATTTTAATGGCCAGTAGTGTAATATTCCCCTTTAAAATCATTATGTTTGAAACGGAAAATAAGCCAACGCGTTTCGTTCACACAAGGCGTCGCATGAAAGACCTGATGACCAGTATTTGCTTGGGCTGACTCCACCTTCACATTGCAAAAATGAAAATGGCAAGTATCTGCCATAACATCTGAGAAAATGCGCCTAGCGACTCTTAGGAGAGACATCCTGCAAAAAATTTAAATTATAAGTATATAAACACATAAGTTAGTGAGGAGTTTAACTTTAAGTCGCTTATCTCTAGCCTCTTCACGTCAGCTTCTGCTCGCTTAGAACCTCTCTTTCCCAAATAACTGGGTTTCGATCCCATCACCGGTGTGTGATGAAAACTCACTATCTCCTTGAAGAGTAAAGATGTTCACAAGATTAGCATGTGCTATTTCCACCAAATTTTGAAAAAAAAATTATTCTTAAGAGCCTCCGACAATTATCACTTTATTTTTGTAGTTGCCTCCATTGTTGATATAAAGATTCTAATTTTGTTGTGCAACTTCGTACTTCTGTTTTGGAATTCAATAATCACTTCCCGCTCACTTAGAATGTCAATTGGGCCCACAGTTAATTCACACTTCCGTATACTGTAAAGGGAAACCATTAACGTTCGTTTCACAGATGCGACTTAGCTACCAGTAAATGTAAATGTCGTGTGACTAGGGCCTCCCGTCGGGTAGACCGTTCGACGGGTACAAGTCTTTCGATTGGTCGCCACTTCGGCGACTTGCACGTCGATGTTGCCAGTTATTTCATGCGAGTAATACCCGAAAAAATACGTTGTCTCCTATAAAGGAACTGAAGACATGGCGCTTGCTGCGACTGCCGGTGTTCCTCGACATTTGTCATCTTGATGAAGAAATAATACACTCTAAGATAATAAGAGTTACGACGTGCGCGAAGGAATTACCCAAATGGGACGGAAATCAGTAGACGTCCTGTACAAGTAAGACAAACAAATGATTACAATTAAAACAAAATGATGGTTTACTCGACAGAAAGAGCGTCACAAATTGTGCAAGTCAATAATGCGTTGGTCCACCTCCTGCTTTTATGCAAGCAGTTATTCGGCTTTGCATTGATTGAAAGTTTTCGGATGTCCTTCTGAGGGATATCATGACTAATTCTGCCCAACTGTCGCGTTGGAGGGTCCTGCCCATAATGCTCCAAAGATTCTCTACTGGGGAGAGATCAGGCGATCTCTCTGGTGAAGGCGTAGTTTGGCAAGCACGGAGACGAGCAGAAGAAACTTTCGCCGCGTGTGGGCGGGCGTTATCTGGCTGAAATATAATCCCAGGATGGCCTGCCCTGAAGGGCAAACAAACGGGGCGTAGAATATCGTCGACGTACCGCTGTGCTGTAAGGGTCCTGCAATGAAAAGAAATGGCACCTCAGACTACCTCTCCTGGTTGTCGGGACGTATGGAGGGCGACAATCATGTTGGTATCCAGCCGCTGCCCGGGGCATCTCCAGACACTTTTCCTGCCTGGAATCTCATTGACTGGAGAAGAATTGTCTCTAGAGATGAGTCCCTCTTCGAATTAAGCTCCGATGACTAGCGAAAACGTGTTTGGAGTCGCCCCAGACAGTCGGACAGTGGTGGGATATCAACCTGACCGATTTCCATCCCATTCGGATAATTCCTCCTTGGTGTGTCTTTTTTTGTGTTTTCTTTGTATTAGAGTATATATTTGAGATTTCGGATCTTGAAAGCTCAGAGGAACTTTTTAATCTTACCCTAGTGATCATAAATTTCATTCAGCTCACTTTCACTTGGAATGTAACTAAACTGAGGAGCAGCCCTAAGAAAATGTGAAGTTTTTAAAGAGCAGTACATGAGCACACTACAAGAGACAGGAAGAGAAATGTTCAAAATGTTCAAATGTGTGTGAATTCCTAAGGGACCAAACTGCTTAGGTCATCGGTCCCTAGACTTACACACTACTTAAACTAACTTATGCTAAGAACAACACACACGCATGCCCGAGGGAATACTCGAACAGAAAGAGAACAAAATCAAAGTGCGCACCTGAATAGTAATTCTGTTGTGAGTGAAAATTCATCAGTTATTAATCATATTATGAGGTCAGCACACTGGCTCAGCTTTTCCACGACGACCCAGCAGCTTGGTTCACAATAAAGTACTAGGAATGCGCGTAGCTGCAACATTGCTTCTCTACTACATACTGTTGGCGGTCAAGAAAGTTCTTTTCTTATTCTATCAACTGCTGGATATTATTAGACCCGCTATCACACACGTACCATCGATAACCAGACAAACTCCAACTGAAACAAGAAGTAACACAAAATACAAAAGTAGATAACTACATACAAAAAATTAGATGTCAGACGACACTGAGCCTAAAAGGAGAAGAAAGAAAACAGTTCTTTCATTAATGTTAGACCACAATAGTCCACGTTAAGGAAAACAAAAGGAACGATAAAGTTCGTAAAAGAATTTTTTTTTAGATTTTCTTCAGCTTCTCAAATGAGTGTAGCGGCTGGCCTACTTCTTCGGCTGATACAAGTTCCGTAGTTCATGTTACAGGACGAGCGAAGTTCGGTGGCTGAATATATTAAGAGGAAAAAAGTTGTGTGGACAAGTAAAGCGGGGGCTCTGAGATACTGCCTCACTGGGCTCGCTCTGCATTCAGCGGTCGCTCGGGGCACTGCTCAGATGGATACGACGCTAATGAAACTTCTTTGAAATAATTTCAACCTGAAACTTTTAGAGTATTTTTCACAGTTTATAAGGCAGGAGTCGACGTGATCTGCTTACTGTCGTGCTGGCTTCGACGGTTCCATCTGCCGCCGAGTCAGAGTTCATGAAATATTTCACGTGGAGGTTCTCAAAGAACCTAGAATAACTGTCAGCCAGTGGCGCAAACTGTGAAATGTAAATTGCAAGGAGTCACGACTCAGTTACTAATATTGTAACACAAACCCAAGTTCCTGATATATTAAACTGTTACGCCTTAAAAATCAGTACCGTTGTTGACTCCAGTTACTGATACTTGAGGGTCCAACATTTATATTAAAGCAACATTTATTACAAAACAACCGTAAAATCCAACATAATACTTTCGTACCGTGTAGTCTACTTTTTTCTCACAAAATCATTTTAAGTAACTCTCCCCTGTATTTACATTAAAACTCCTTTTCTCTCACAACTACTAGAAATCGAACGATGATGAACTTGAGCGTTGTTTCTTACCACTTTTGTTTACACCCAGATTAAATCTGCAAGTGTACTACAACCAAAAACTTGCATGCTTCAGAGATAAATCAATACAACGCGCTTTAGTTATTTGCTTCATTAGTGGTGCCTTCGTCGGTTAGTTAAACTTTACTAAATCTCTTCGTCTCCCTCCCTTCCTCGACCCCCTCTATTTCTCTCAAGGCCTCGTCGGTGCCAGGCTTCGATAATTGCTAACGGCTAAACTTCTATCGCTTCCTTCATGAAGGGTGTAGTCAGACAATATTAACAACGTTTATTATATTTTGTGGGACGGGCTATAATCGTGATCAGGCAGTCTCGATACCTGCTGCTGAATGGCAAACATTGTAGTTGAGCGTAGACGAACAATGTCCTTTTTAACAGCTAACTCAGGACATAAATGCAGAAGAATAGACACACGATCCATAGCATAGCACTTAGTTCATCTATAGAAAAAAAGGATGAACACCAACTAAGAGACTTCATTCTACGTGCGCAGTACAGTCGTAAAAAACTGCAGGTAAACACTTTTTTTTTTTAGTTATATGAATCTCTTAGTCTTCTCTGAATGGCTGATAATGTCTTATAATGTGGAGCATGTCTGTCGGAAAACATATCCACTCACAAGAGTGCGGTATTGGTTCCGACATGCTGCACACATAGTGTTACTACGCTATCTGCCCAGCACGAAATGACACCTGGAAGTTCAAAATTTCGAGTTATATTAGCAGCAGTATTGCCTTCCCATCACTGCATTTATTTTCGTATCACACTGGTGCCAGCAACGTCGCTGGGAAGTTGCAACGTGACAGCATTATGGAGAAAAAAAATGATGAACGCCGACTCGGCGACTTCATTGTACGTGAGCCGTGAGCCGTAAATTTTCTCACCGGCCGGCCTGTAAGCAATCTAAACGACACAGTAAAGGTGACTCCATGCGCTGTAGAAGGAAGAAGCGTGTTTATAAATAAGGTATTAGGTACACGTCGAAGCGCACGGCGCCGAAACGATTTACATTTCCTAAGAAGCGAGGAAGGTATCTTATACAGCCGGTAGACGATGCTGAACTATTTTCATATAAGGAACCAATGGTCGGAAATAAATATTTCAGAGAATTCGTTGTCTTCAATGAGAAATGCAGGTAAGGGACGTGTCTGTAAACTGCTTATGTTTCATAACAAACAAATGCTTGCCCTATAGGAATTGGTAAGGCTGCCTTGAGATCGTATGCACATTGATTGTGATGTATCCACGGTGTTTACCAGTACTTACAGTTCATGGCTGGTTGTCGAAGCCAAGGGATTACTCGTTAAAGAAACCTAAGATATGCATTTAATGTATTACACAGCAAGATGCTGTTTCTGGAAAGCGAAACAAATGTACAGGAACTCTGCAATAGGCGTCGTCTTAACTTAAAGAAAATTATCGCCATGAGTAGATAATTACGAAGAACTGGGTCTATCAGGTACAGAGAACTGGCCAAAGATCGTGATAAATGTTTGTTCACACAACGGAATTTTTGGATATCTATATCTACATCTATACTCCACAAGTCATCTTGCAGTGTGTAGCGGAGGGTACTTTGCGTACCACTGTCACTTCCCTCCTTTCCTGTTCTAGTCGCGAATGGTTCGCGGGAAGAACGTTTGCCGGTAAGCATCCCTCTGCGCTCGAAACGCCCTAATTTTATCTTCACGGTCTTTTCGTGAGGAGGAACAAACATATTTGTTGGTTCTTCTAGGAATGTAGGCGCTAAGGACATTAAATGTAAACCACACCGTGACTTGAAAGCCTCTCTTGCTTCGTCTGCCACTGGAGTTGCTTGATCATTGTGGTGACGCTTTCGCGATTATGAACCTATAATACAACGCGCTGCTCTTCTTTGGATTTTATCTATTTCCTCCATTAGTCCTATCTGGTACGGATCCTATACCGACGAGTAGTATTCAAGTATTGATCGAACGAACGTTTTGTGAGCTACCTTCTTGGTTGACGGACAAGATTTCGTGTGGATTTTTCCAATGAATCTCAGCCTGGCATCTGCTTTTCCTGTGATCTACATCTACATCTATGTCATTACTCGGCAGTTCACAATTAAGTGCTTGATAGAGGGTTCATGGAACCACATTCAAGCTGTTGCTCTGTCATTTCACTCTCGAACAGCGGGCCGAAGAAACGAACTTTTTCGGTTGTCCTCCGTCAATCTTATCTGATGGGGATCCCCTAGAAGCAGTAGTATAGAAAAGGATGGACGAGCGTAGCGTAGGCTGTCTCTTTAGTAGACCTGTTGCGTATTCCAAGCGTTCTTCCAACAAATCGCAGTCTTTGGTTCGTTTTCCCAACCACATTACCTGTATGATCTTTCCGTGCGAGCTCTAATTTCTCTTATTTTATTGTACTGATCATTTCTCCCTATGTAGATGGACGCCAACAAAATATTGTCGAATTCGGAGGGGAAATTTGGTGATTTAAATTTCATGAAGAGATCTTGCGGCAACGATAACTGCCTTCGTTTGAATGATTGCCACCCAATTGGCCTATCAAATCCGTTTCACTCCCTCCTCTATTTCTCGGTAATATAAAACGAGCTGCCCTTCTCTGAACTTTTTCGGTTGTCCTCCGTCAATCCTATCTGATGGGGATCCCCGAGAAGCAGTACTATAGAAAAGGACGGACGAGCGTAGTGTAGGCTGTCTCTTTAGTAGATCTGTTGCATATTCTAAGTGTTCTTCCAACAAATCGCAGTCTTTGGTTCGTTTTCCCAGCCACATTACCTGTATGATCGTTCCATTTTAAACTATTCGTTAATTATAATCCCTAAGTACTTACAGTGAACAGTTTTTTTAAAATTTAGTTGTCAAAAGTATTAAAACGAAACTGGATGAAATGTCCAATTATCCGCTGTAGATGTATTTGTTCAGGTTACTTATAAACCCTCACAACCGGTTTCGCAACTTTTAAATTACATCTTCTGGTGAAAATACAAATGCTATGTCGTAGGTTACAGAATGTCGCAGAGTAACAATTGTTTATGGCTATGTAAAGTTTTCATCCCTCCTCATTTGATAAAACACCATATTCAATTGATAAAAAGAGCATTGTTAATGACGACTGTCACGTCTGCGTTAAGACGCGGAGTATACACTTCCCGATTAAAATATAGCCTCACAAGATCATATTTTAATGGGAAAGTGTACAGTTCGCGACTTAATACAGACATGACAAGTAGTAGGGAAATGTATGTTCTACGCCATATTCGATATCAAATTGATATGCAGATTTATTCAATTATGACAGCTGATTGATTTATGATAACCTTTTGTTCTGCTAAGTGATTTATGACCCCCTTCCACCCCGCAAGCTGTGGATGTCTTTGAAATATTCCCTCACTCTGTCAGACTGAGTGACTAATCAATTAAATTGATGCCCTTCATGAGCAGCCACTTTTTCCTTGCATCCTGTTGGTCTATTTGGCAGGACCCGGTACTGCAACTGCCTGGTTTCTAAACCCTACTTTTTCCCCTTCTGGAATTTTCTCCTGCCTGGCATAGTTAGGTCATTTTTAGGAGGTCCATTAGTTTGGAGATAGCTGAAAATTTCAAATTTCAGGTCAGTTGCATGCTACGACCTTAAACAATTTGCAGGATGGGCTGGACATATGCGTGCTCGTAATACCACTATTGGAAACAATAAATTGATCAAGCAGGAATTTGACATTGTAATTCGGTTTTTAAAGCACCATAGAATTCCTAAGTTGGCTCTATCAACTATATCAGTACAGAGAATGATTAGGAAGAGGAGGAGGAGGAGTAAACACGACATTCTTAAGCCACGATCCAATCCGTAGTAGTAGTCATGGCTAGATGCCGGAAGTCACTGAAAGACTTGCACATCCGGTGCGCTCATTTTCTCATGTCCACACACAACGCTCCAGGCCAGAAAGTCATGCAGAGTTATTTGCCGCTGTGTCGCGCATCTCAGTGACTGCACCAGATCAGCAGCTGGATTCGGTCCATTAGAGAGCACTGGTGTCCAGGATGACCAGAGCGGTGTGAATTCAGATTTTATCAATACATCTAGCGCCAACATTCGTCATATTGAATCGCTCAATTTTCAGTGGAGAATACTTGCAACACACACAGTCGTGGAGAAAGTGCAACACAGATTGAGTATTAGTTCACTATCCACCTCCCCAGGGAGCGACACGGTTGTACTCCCCCTGACCGATTCGGGAGTCTCTTGTCTTAAGCCACAAATGCCTATTTGATCTCGCTACAGGCTACCTTTGCCAATTACTCAGACAGAGTCATCCTAGGAAACCAGCTTCATATAGTGGTGACCAAAATTAAAGCAACAAACCAGTATTACCCCATCCTGCACCTAATTCGTGATATAATTGTACAAACTTTCAATTGATGACCGTACGATTGTGTTTTGTACGAAAGATAGAATGCCGACGATGATGTCAGGACACCTCACAAACGGGACAATTCTTGCCGGGTAGTCTCACATCCGCAGTCGCTCTGTACACCACCACAGATGGTGCAGTATGCCACAGAAAAGACGCCTAATGGACTCTCTATGGTGCAGGGCCGTAGAAAGAATGGAAGCAGGACAGTTGCAAACTGATTGGATTCGATGGCTTAATGTGAATCGTTCTGTTGTTTCCCGGATGTGCATCAATTTATACAGACCAAAACTGTATCACGAAGACTGGGGCAAGGCGGACCCAGCCTGACATCAGAAAGAGGGGACCGTTATTTCGCTGTAAGGGCATGATGATACCGCCTTAGTACTGCAAGGCAACTGGCATCAGACATTGCAGCATCCACTGGACGTGTTGTAACGAGGCAAACGGTGTACAGAAGGCTTCACAGGAGTTGCTTTTATTGTCGGAGACCTGCTGTATGTGTACCTCTGACGCGTCTTTACAAAAATGAACGTCTAGAGTGGAGTCGTCAACATGTCACCGGGACGGTCGAAGAGTGAGCCAAAGTTCTTTACACAGATGAGTCCTGATTTCATCTGCAGAGTGATTCTCGACTGATTCGAATCTGAAGGGAACGTGGAACACGATTTTGGGAAGCAAGCATTGTGGAAAGAGACTGGTATCGAGGAGGATCCCTAATGGTGTGGGCAGGGATTTTGTTGACCACTCGAACACCTCTTTATGAAACTGTAAGGGTGAATTGGCAAGGCTTAACTGCAATCAGGTATCGTGAAGAGATCTTGGGGTTTTATGTGCGGTTGTTGCGAGGTGCTGTAGAACCAGACTTCATAGTAATGAACGACAATGCTTGACCTCATAGAGCACAGGTGCTTGACGTTTCCTTGGAAACGGAAGATATTGCATGCATGGCGTGGGCTGCTCCTCTCCCGATTTGAATCCCATAGAGCATGTCTAGGATGCACTAGGGAGATGGGCTACATCACGTCAGCATCCACCAACTACTCTCCAATACTTGCGAGCAGCTCTGCAGGAAGAATGGGCGTTATTGCCTCAATAAAAGATTCATGACATCATTGACAGCATGCCCCATCGTTGTCAGCCCTGTATTGCTGCCAGAGGTGACTACAAACCCTACTGAGCACATTAACCATCTGTCGGAATGTGCGTGCAGATCCATTAATTAAAAAAAGAACGAAAAACATTTTTGTCTAGCATTATGCACATTGCAGTTTTTCACATTCTGTATTCTTTACTTTTTTCTACTTGTAGTAAAATAAACGCAACCTTGCAAAATTTCTGTCTGTTGCTTCAATTCTGGACACCAGCGTATTTATCAGTTTAATTGTAATTAAATATTACGATTGTAGCGCCAGTATGGTGACATTCGACAGTGAGCAAAATATCGAAAATAGCTCCTCCTGACGTCTGTGGCTTTCGAAATATGAATATCTATATTCTCCTTATGAACGGATATAATTTTCCACAGAAAGTCTTTCATACCCTTATGTCTACCAATGTACTGAAGAATGTCATATCCACACCACCCTTATGACTGGACGTAGTCATTTTCTTTACACATGTCGAAACACTGATCACAGTAATTTTACACTCTAACACATGCACATTTCCGATTATCGTTTACAGGATAACAAGCTGTCACTGCAGTACAGGGGAATAGCCTCCTGCCGATCTAAAAATGAACAACTAAAAAAATTACGAAAATTACGAAAAAATTACGATGTGTCCACACTCACATCGACTATTTGTCTCCATTCTCCTCAGCTCTTCCGGAAGGGGCAGCATTCTGCCGAGACTCTCTTAAACAAATGTAACATACAGGCGTCTGGCACTATGCGATAATCAACAGCTCTCCCATGGACAAAGGATAGGAAAGACATCACCGAATATGGGCTGGTGGACTGTAATAGATAGCACAGTCGATAATGCAACAAAGAACATGTGAGGATCTGCTTAGGGGAGCCAATGAGAGAACGTTCTGTATATTCATTTTGTTACAGCCACCTTTCCCATCCTGTTTGTTTACTATAGCAGATAATGCAAATTAATTAATTGATCTAATAATTACCCCACCCTCTGATGATGTCATGTGCTCTAACCAGCTGGCACGTGGGTCCCTTCCCCCATCACCACTTACCCATTCCTTTCCCATCTCTCCAGGTTTCTCCCCTCTTCCCCACACACCACCACGTCCTGGTAAATGGTGGGAAACTTGTTCGGTCTGTCTTGAGCTACTACACCGGTAGGATCAATATAGTATTTATTTAAACAGTTTCAGCGTTTTGTTTATCTCTTTATTTATTCATTTAAACGATTAGAAAAGTTACCACCAGAGGACATCCCACCACTCCCAGGAAAAACCAGAGAGGAATTCAAGTCTATTGGTGGGAACATAAAATTTTCTGTATTCATCTTGAGGTTCAGACACCAACTGACCTAGTTCACAATACCACTACCAGAGGTCCTCCCCACTCCCCACTCCCTGCTCCCCACTCCCCACTCCACTCTCCCCACTCACCACTCCCCACTCCCCACTCCCCACTCCCTGCTCCCTGCTACCCACCTCCCCCTCTCCTCCTCCACATGTGAGGGTGCTGCAATCTGTGCTGAGTTGCCAGATAGGACAGACATAAGTATTTTGTATGCAGCGAGGAATATTGTTTATTTAAACATTTTGAGTTGTCTAAGAGTAGTTGCCATTGATCAAGTACTGGACAGTAGCTCCATCCAGTCTCATCTATAACTGCTAGATGTGGAGATCATATTTTTGCTATTAGTCTAGCACTGGCCTTTTCCAGCCACCCTAGCCAATAGCCCTATTACAAGAAAGATGGGTAGTAATAATAACAGGATAACAAGCTGTCACTGCAGTGCAGGAAAACAGCCTCCCGCCGATCTAAACGTGAACAGCTATTGGGAGGAACATAAGGGTGGGTAATAGCATTAAAACAGCAATCCACTGTCCCAGTGTGGATTTTTTTTCTTCTTTATAGTAATTGCATTCACTGGGCTCATAAGGGCAGGGGAGGGCTGTCAGCGGCAAAATCCGCCGCTCTTCAGCTCAGAGACAATACAGTGACAAAAGAAGATAAAACAAAACATAGAAAAAGGCGATAAAAAGGGCGCCATAAGTATATAAGAAGGGGGAAGACAATGGAGGTTAAATTATATGCTTACACAGAGATGTTCATTGTGGGACAAACTTAAAGAAGGTCCACATAAAGATAAAAACACAGCTGGGGTTGTGTGTAGCATGAAAATACACCAAAGTCATATGCACAAGATAAAAGTTGGCCACACTATTAAAAATCTACGCCAGACCAATGGCATTGTAAAGCCACTGCATGAGATGGAGCACTCATGACAAAGAGTAAAAACTGCTGGAAGGGACATGCTGAAGGAGGGGAGACCTGAGAGGAGGGAATACAAAGGAGTGGTGGTGGCAGTGGGGCAGGGGAGCTGGAGAGGTTGGCATAAAAAAGTAGGGTGGTAGGCGCACCGAGGGGCAGGAGATGGGTGGGGTGGGAGAGGTCCTTGTTTAAGGGGGACTTCGAAGAAAAAGCACTGGAAACTACAGCACTGAAGCCTATGTGCTTTTACAGGTATATTGATGATACATTTGTGATTTGGCCACATGGAAGAGAAAAACTTCAAGAGTTTCTCCAACAGCTGAATTCTCTGCATCCTAACGTCAAATTCACCATGGAGATGGAAGAGAATGGTGAACTCCCGTTTCTGGACGTCCTAGTCAAGCGCAAAGCGGATGGCACCTTGGGACACAATGTATACAGGAAAGAAACCCACACTGATCTGTATCTCCACGCCACCAGCTGCCATTATCCATCACAGCGTGAGGGTGTACTGCTAACACTGGTACACGGGGCCCGCGCAACATCGGATGAGGAAAGCCTACAAGGAGAACTTAACCACCTTACGGACATTTTCAAGAAGAACGGATATAAGGAGAGTCAAATTCGACGTGCTTTCAGGCAGAATGCACAAGGCCAGCAGAGAGAGAAAGAAGAGGACGAGAAGACAATGGCGTACTTGCCTTACGCCGGCAGAGTATCCAACAAAATCGGCAGAATTCTGGCTCGGTGTAACATCAAATGTGTCTTCCGCCCACCTCCGAAAACGCGTGCCCTGCTAAGTACAGTAAAAGATGACCTGGGGCTCCGCAAACCGGGTGTTTACCGTATTCCGTGTAAATGCAGTAAGGTATACATCAGGCAAACTGTATGGACAACCGAAGGAAGATGCCAGGAACACAGAAGGCACACTGAACTGAAGCAGCCTACAAAATCTGCGGTTGCGGAACATTACATGAATATTGGAGATACTATGGAGTACGTGAAAACGGAAGTTTTAGGGCAGGCCTCGTCTTTTTGGGACTGTGTTCTGCAAGAGGCAATTGAAATACGTGTAGCTGATGGGCTGATCAACAGAGACGCCGGGTTCAACCTCAGCAAAGCCTGGGACCCAGTACTCAGCCAACTAAAAGCACAGCGCCGACCCAAAGCGTGTTCTGCGCCCGACGAAGGCCACAGGACATCTGATGGTTCACAGTTCGCATCCAGCAGCCAGCAGCCCACCCCTCCCCACCACCACTCCACGCAGCGCCGTGTGTGGCATGACGCGGGGGAAGGGGTGGGGAGCGACCAGAGTATAAATGGGAAGAGATTCAGCGGAGACGCTTAGTCTGCAGGTATTACCTGAAGATGATGGCAAGGAACTCTGTCGAAATATCGTGGTTTGAAAACGGCTGCACCCGGCTGGAGGCCCGAGAACAGTACAAACAAAAGATAATTTCACTCCCAAATTTTCCACTGGTGCTGAGCACTAAAAACTTTAACTTTCTTGCATAAATTTAGGTAGCCACGTTGTGGGTATGTCCATAAAAACTATGTATCTTTGGTATGAGGGACAGCAGGTCAAGGACCTGATGAGACAGGATGGTGTCTGTTGAAACACCTAAATGCTAATCCTACCATAGAAAATGTTGTAATTTGGCCAGACTTATACGATGGCCAAAATAGAAATTTCTTATCTGTAACGATTGGTACAAGTAAGATGAATTTGTTGTATGCATGAACACTCTGCGAGCCCATGTCTCAAGGGGCGCAGCTGAAGTTCTGGCATCTGGGTAGGTGATCGGTAGGACCGACTCCAGATACAAAGACTGCAGCGTCGCCAGAAACAGGGAAAACCAAAGTATGGGGAATTTTGACGGCTGTCGCTCGCATGGTCTTTGTGCAGGAGATAATGCTCCAAGACATGGCGGAGTGTCAGGCAAGCTGAAAGATAGCTTCTTACTCCTTTTTGAGAGACTATAATAATACACATCAAGTACTAAAGCAAATCTGAACACATCGACGATCTCAGAAAAATGACCCGCATCCAAGAACACAGCAATATTTCGATATCTTTAAAACTACAGAAGTTAATGTTTCACAGCGAATAAACTTTTACACAATGAATCTCTGAATTAGGAACTTTTAATCACGTCATTGCGATTTCAACAAACGATACCTCAAATGATAGCATAGCACAACAACTATCAGCCCTGAAAGCTACATATCTCTACATATTTTATTACTGATTAACGATGTCTTCTATATCTTTTTCATTAAGCGAATGTTTGTCGGAACATCGTATTCTCCACATTTACTCAGCACAAGAACACAGCATCAGTACCTCATATTGCCATGCAGTTATGTAATTGACAGATAACTATTCTGCCAGTAACTTTATTTAAGCCGGGCGTTGTGAACGAGTGGTTCTAGGAGCTTCAGTCTGGAAGCGCGCGACCGCTACCGGCGTAGGTTCGAATCCTGCTTCGGGCATGGATGTGTGTGATGTCCTTAGGTTAGTTAGGTTTAAGTAGTTCTAAGTTCTAGGGGACTGATGACCTCAGATGTTAAGTCTCATAGTGCTCAGAGCCATTTTTGAACTTTACTTAAATGTTGACTGCAAATGCTATTAAAAGAAACAGTGCTAATTTAAAAGTGGCCAATCGCATGTGTTAGCAGACATCACAACTGAAAAGAGAACCAAAAGACGCATCAGTCAAGAAGGTATAAATAACTGTTTATATAATATTTAACGACAATTCATTGTAATTTAACGTGAGCACACTTGTGCAAGAATAGTTGCCTATTGATTTATGGACAAACTTGTATTTATATTTACTGTCAATGTTCTAAGTGCGACCGAATGTTTATAGCACTTCTTTATTTAACTATTATTGTAATATGTTAGATTAGCGTGGGGAAGTGTTCAAGGTGAGTACAATCAAGTCTGTAGAATTTAAGTTTTGGCGGGGACGGCCTTCAGTGAATGGAAATGCGGACAGTAGCGGAACATTACTGGAATCAAATGGAGACTGGGACTTTTCGAGTGAAGAGCTCAAGGGAGCTATTATTGACACTTATACGCGAGTTCTGGAAGAAGACAGACCTGTCTAGAGTGACAGGCGCTACTCTGTAATCTAGTTGATTGACTCTGGACGGTGAATGGCCGCTTCCTTAGTTTTACTTCTGAAGGGCCTTTATATTTTGAGAGGTTTGAATGGGTAAAATTTCCGAGGAGGTTTTCCTCGTAAACACCAGAGTCGATACAGTAGAAGAAGTTTCAGGTAAAAGTCGGAAAAGATACTAGACGAGCTGGATAGCGATTTTAATAATTGCATCCTGAGGCAAAATACTGTTGAGGAAGTGACCACAAATTCGGTTAACATTTTGTCATTTACAGTAGCTGAATGTGAGAAAGAGGTGCTTAGGAATAGAGAACATTTTGAACCTACATAAGCAATGGCTATACAGCCGAATCAATTGACAATTTAGACAGACAAATACACAAAAGCAAGACTACGAATGGCAACACTATGAAAAAAGAGAAAACGTTTTCCAGTATCCCATACCTGGGCCCCAAATCACAAAAAATAGCTAACCTTTCCATAAAAACAAATGTAACAGTTTCATTCTCAACTAATAATAAATTAGGAAACTTACTCATCCATAACATAAAATCAAATACACTAACATACAACAACAGTGGAGTGTACAAAGTGTCACGCCCCAGTTGTCCTGCCTACTATGTAGGGAAAACAGGCAGAAACTTCAAAACCAGTTTTCAAGAACATGTAAATGCTTTCAGGCTCAACCACTTTCAATAATCAGTCATCGCACAACATATGGTGGAAACGAAACATGTCATCAACAATCTAGAAAACAATCTGGTAGTATTACATAATGAAGCCAGTGGTAAGACCCTAAATCTGTTAGAACAACTGGAGATATACCTCTACAAAATCATAAAACCAGAATCGGTGTTAAATGAACAAACAGATTTCGCAAGCCACAGCTATTTCAGTAATTTTAAAGATCTGTTATAAAGTTATTTCCTGCATATGTCAATTGTTTAATAACTATATCTTTAACACTATGAAAAATTCATCTTTGACCGCACCATGTACAAAAACATCTGTGAAGTGATTACAAACATGTGTTAGCAAATGTGCCTCTTGAATGAAGTAATATGTTTGAAAACGATGGAGGAAAAAACTTATGCTGTTACTAAAACGCTAAAAACGCTTTTCTTGGATTATTTAGTAAGTTTACACTATTCATCTTTTCCACAATTTCGCACATATTTTCCGCGTCTGACTTACGAAATTCGTAACCTAACATCAAATCTTTTCGTGACACAAATATGCATTTCATCTCATTCAATGTAACAAATAAAGTATGTATTAAGACGAATTACACCTGAAGATGGACCCGCAGGATCCGAAATGCATCGTGTACTGTATAAAACACGAAAAATTGTGACTATAGACTTTTTTTAATTCATACCTCGAGTGGATCTAAATTTGGTAGAGGTGGAATATATGACGAATTCTAATGAGGCAATAGACAGTAGCAAAAATTATAGTAATGTAGGCGAAAGTAATGGAGATGATTTCGTATCGGAGGAATTAGGTGAAGGCGGCAAAGCTGTAGTCGTGTCAGCAGGAGATAAATTTTGTGGTGTATCGAGGGAAGTATGCGAAAGTACTTGTTAATCATTTATGTTTCATTTTATATTTCTGTGTAATTTATTAATTCGCAATTCTAGCCAATGCATAGACTATCTGACTGCAGGATCACAGCTACAGATTATTATTTGCAGCGAATTAGCTGCGGGGCATTAAAGCAGACGTACGCGGCGCGACCCTACGACTACATTGAGCTATTCTTTTTAAACAGAGCCGTGCATAGCCCACGCACGTAAAGTACGAATAACAACAGTAAAGACGCAGCTGGTTTGCTCGCATGGGACGCTGTTAGGGAGAGCAACTAAACTAGCAGTAAAAGTTAGGTACTGTCGCTAAATCAGAACATAACCAAAACATGCTGAGTCAAGAAACGGAAGTTCTGTATGATGGAGATGGAAGGTAATGATTTCTTCAGCTCTGACAGTTTAACATCAGTTACAAGAAACAGGGAAAACGTAGATTGACTAACTGTATCGTGGATGAACAAAAGATCCATCACTGTTGAGAAGCACAGTTTAATGCAGTTCAACTACACTCACAATCACGATGTGGACTACTATGAAGTGAATTTCTGTAAACGAGCCGACGAATTGTTTTCGTTTTGTGTTTGCACCACGTCTCGACAATTTATTCCTACGGTTACTGCTGATTCTATGTTAATCGGAGGCGGTACCGGATCACCTGTCAATTAGTTCCTGCAATTCTTGTTCTTCTTTACACCTGTTTTCTTCGCTCATTAATGTTTGCTCGGCTCACGTACTGTTCATTGAACCACTATTTCGTTGACCCCGCTTAAATAATTCGACCAACTGTTCCCGATTGCGATTGAATTTAATGAGTGCTTTTATCTCTTCCTAATCTTTTAAATCAGCAGGAATGGTCCTATCTGAACTGGCGTTACTGCCTGATGACAATATCTTCTACTTGTTTCTTTACATGGGAAACGTCGGTGAATACATCCATCAATTCCTTAATGATGTCAAAATCCTCTCGTAACTCAACGCCCGATTTCTTCACTTCTTGAATTTTCCTGCCTGATTTATTCTTGCAACTGCTAACCTAATCCTGATCCTCGCTGTTGTTTTAATTTCCTAAGGTGATCACTGTATTTCTTAAATTGATCTGCAATAGTTTTAAAACGCGCCACATTTTTCTCGTTTGCCTACTTAAAATGTTCGTCTATATTTTTAAAATTTTCGTGTCTTTTTAAAATATTCGTCTGTCCTTTTGAAAAATTCCTCTCTATTATAGTACTGCTTATCTGCCTTTTAGTCTGTCCTTTTGACCTGTTCTTGTCTAGTTTCTAGCACCCGATATAATAGTGACTATACATCAGCATTTGATGATAGAGAATAATTTGGGGGCGAAAGGCAACACTCTGGTTACGTTCTCGCGACCACCGGCTGAGGAATCTTCTGTTGCCTGAGGCATTGTCACATTCTCTTCACTTAACACCCCTACTTCTGCTTGTTCTATATTACTACGTAAGTGGTTTGTTTCCCTATTTACGTGTATGGCTCGCCTATATTACTCTCCCGACTACCCATTACTTCAGAACTGTGCGAACTGCCTTGTTGGATCTCCATGCTGTGTTAACGGTTTACTGGTTGACTCGTTTCCTTCATATCTACCGTACTCATTCACTCTTGCTCTATGTGCACGCGCATGAGTTATTCTTGACATAACCAAATACTGACACATAAACCACGCAGTTTTTCCCAAATAACCAAAATTCTGACCTACACGCCACAAAATAAAGTGAAGTTCTTAGCCACACTCGTAAACACATAAAAATATTTTCCCCGAAAGTCCAACGATGTGAACTCTGGACAACGACGGACTTTCACTCAACAACGTATTGTTGTTTTGTAGGAAAAAAGCACAAATTACTAACGTACTTGCATTTAAAATTAGTTTAGATTTGATGATGTTCAATTGTTATTGAGTGTTAGTCCCGCTTTTCCAGTTAAAGTCAGTTAAAAGAAAATCTGACTACACACATTAGTGTGTCCAGGCTTCGAAGAGCCTGGGTAAGTGTCGACAAAATCTTACGTGGGTTGTCGGTTGTAGTTGGAGCATACCCCTATTATATACGCTACGAATCTCTGATGACCAACAGAGTGAGGAACCACTCCAAATGACCACCCAAATTAATTTAAAACAAGGATACCGTTCCGCAATGGAAACGTCTTATTTAAATGAAAGTTAATAGGGGTGGCCTAAATAATCATGAAACAAATGGAACCACACCACTCATATAGATATATTAGTGGGAGGCTATGAATGGAAACAAATGGTCGCTATAACAGTTAGATTTATTCTCTTACGAAACGACACAGACATGCTTCGAAGGGTTGTAGGGGTTGTATAGGGTGTTGCGAGGAACAAATTGAGGATAGGAACCCATGTCCAGAAACAATTGGTCACTATAACTGCAGAGCATTGAAGTTACAGGCGTCGGCGTCTTCTGGTAGGCCACCCCTTCGGCAACAAACATGACTCTGTACGCCGACAGTCCGTAGGCGGAACGTCTCGTAATGTTGCTTGTTATTCAGTGATAGCAGCTGATTGCCACGATCGGCAGTGGAAAAGATGGAAGTAACTGCTGCGTAGACAGGTCTTGTCTCATATGAATGCGATGCTGTGTTGACACGGTGGACGACGGTTCCAGACACTGGTTTCCACCTGCAGTTTATTCTTCTCCTGTATACCGAAAAATATTGGAGATTTTAGAGGGTTCCAGGAGAAAAATATACTGCAGATGGAAACCCGTGTCCGAAAATGTCATTCACTGAGGCAACAGAGCATTCATAGGAAACAAGACTTGTCTTCACAGCAGCTAGCTCCATCTTCTCCACCACCGATCGTGGCAATCAGTCATGATCACCGAATAACAAACGCCATTGCGAGACGTTCCACATACGGTCCATTAGCACAAAACGTCACGTTTTCTCCTGAAGCGGTGACCTAGCGGCTGGTGCTGGCTCCTATAGCTTTAACGAGATGTAGAGTCGTTGGATGACGTTCGCAGGTACGGATTCCTATTCTCAGTTTGTTCCTCACGACACCATCTACAACACATCGAAGTTGCTTGGTAGAGTTTTGTAACAGCTGATATTTTAAAAAGAATCATTGACAAGTGGACAAGTGGTTATAACTCTAAAGCATGACTTTGGCACAGGTGGGTGGGGAAGATGAAGGACAGTTACGCTAATAATTCGCAGACACAACCAGTGATTGCAGAAGTTGTTAATTAAATATAGAAATCACACGGAAATATAGGATTGAATACCATAAGATTGCTAAAATGTCCATTGAGAGCAACAATATGCATGCGTGAGTTTAAACCTGTGTAGATGCCTACTGAAGGGAGTAAACTAACTACACGTCTGGGCGTCTGAACGCCATTGGCGGGTGTGATGATGGCGCAACTTACCAAACACTTGGAGCATGAATAAGGAAGGCGGTGGCAGCAGCGGCTGGAGAATATGATTTCAGCCCTCACTTTGTACTAAAGAACAGACATCTTTTTCGTGGGAGCTAGGCTCGTCTCATCAGTCACCTCTTAAGAAGTCTCTCTCCTATCCTAAATTCTACAAAAGCCCAACATGAAGTCTTCACTCTTACAAAGCCTAATGTGAAGTTGTTTACTCTTTGACTCTCTAAAGTGAAGTTTACTCTTCCAGGCCTTAACGCACTGTTGTTTGGCTGTCCTTTCGCCAGAGCGGGAACTCGCCGCCCAACGAGCGCAGAGATTGTGAGTTCCAGTAAATTAACAATAGGTAACTAAGTCAAGCAATACCCTACTTATTTCTATCTCATTATTACTAATCCAATCAATCGGAAGGGGGAAAATGGAGCCAGAAGACTTCTTCCGTTCCATGACATGATTCTGAAACCGACAAACGGCAAACTTGGCGCATAGGCCTCAAATAAAAAATGCGCCAAACCTCGAGAGAGAGATGGTAAACCATTACGATTTCTGGATTCTGAAAATTTTGAACAGACGTTTGCTGGAATGGCCATGGACTCAAAGCCATTTCCCACAGAGGGCTAAGGGAAGCAACACCTCTAAAGAAGTTTTTTATCTATCCATAAAGGGCCTCCTTCCAGAATGTTGTGTCTTTCGGAAAGAATACATTCGTAGCCACTGGTCGTACGGGAGGTTAATGATGCCTGGTGAATACCGTTCTGGCTGCCTCCTGAAACCTACTCTAGGCCTGAACAAGTTTACAACTCTGTTATGTTCTTTTAAGAAACGCCTTTTGCTCTCCAGCCTTGCTCTCAGCTTTTGGAAGCCTCCAGTGTAACACTTAGAGAAGGGAAGAAAAACAGTGAAATGAAAGCAGCCACTGGTGACGCTGGCCCAGCTCTGGAGTTACAGGGCAGTGTAACTGAATGACTTCTTGATCAAGGGAATTTGCATATCATCCTTTCAGATCTGTTAGTGGACAATTTCGGAGAAAAATGGCCACGTAACATCATCATATTGTATTTTAGCCAGAAGGATAACTGCCCATCTTGGATTTCCTGCCAGTTTACAGTTAGGATAAGCACCCTGACTCCACAGTGACGTCATAGGAGTGGGGAGAAAAGCCTGCATATTTTGAATTTCCTACTAATTTTTGAATTTTTAACAATTTCATACAGTGAGCAATAGGCCTATGTCAGAGGGGTGAGGGAGGGGGAGAAATCTGGCAACAATGCATGACGTCATAAATGACGTCGTAATGAGAAGAGAAGGCAGAAATTTAGCAGCAATGCAGGCTGTGCCAGAATCCGCCTAACAATACTAGTAACTCCTGGCCACACAAGCTGTGGTAGGTGCTTTAAGATCTATGTTATGTGTTTTAATGTTTTTCCACCGTACGTTAGTCAAAAAAAATGTTCAAATGTGTATGAAATCTTATGGGACTTAACTACTAAGGTCATCAGTCCCTAACCTTACACACTACTTAACCTAAATTATCCTAAGGACAAGCACACACACCCATGCCCGAGGGCGGATTCGAACCTCCGCCGAGACCAGCCGCACAGTCCATGATTGCAACGCCTAAAACCGCTCGGCTAATCTCGCGCGGCTGTAGCTTCGTGATGAGACGCGGCGTACGTTAGTCTTTGTGTACATTAGCATACATAATTTATTTCAGTTTCCTGTTAATCGGTCGACTTTTGCAGTCGCTACTACCATCCGATACAGGAAGCAATATTAGTAGTCTCCTTTAGAACTAATGATGGAAGACAATCGACAGTTTAGTTATTGCTATCTAGTTCTTTCTCACGTTGATAAAATAGGCATTCCTCATTGAAATAATAAAATTACGGCAAAGATTACACGATCAGTGACATAAAATGTTGCTGTTGTTGTTGTTGTTGTTGTTGTGGTCTTCAGTCCTGAGACTGGTTTGATGCAGCTCTCCATGCTACTCTATCCTGTGCAAGCTTCTTAATCTCCCAGTACCTACTGCAGCCTACATCCTTCTGAATCTGCTTAGTGTATTCATCTCTTGGTCTCCCTCTACGATTTTTACCCTCCACGCTGCCCTCCAATACTAAATTGGTGATCCCTCGATGTCTCAAAACATGTCCTACCAACCGGTCCCTTCTTCTTGTCAAGTTGTGCCACAAACTCCTCTTCTCCCCAATTCTATTCAATACCTCCTCATTAGTTGTGTGATCTACCCATCTAATCTTCAGCATTCTTCTGTAACACCACATTTCGAAAGCTTCTATTCTCTTCTTGTCTAAACTATTTGTCGTCCACGTTTGACTTCCATACATGGCTACACTCCATACAAATACTTTCAGAAACAACTTCCTGACACTTAAATCTATACTCGATGTTAACAAATTTTTCGTCTTCAGAAACGCATTCCTTGCCATTGCCAGTCTACATTTTATATCCTCTCTACTTCGACCATCATCAGTTATTTTGCTCCCCAAATAGCAAAACTCCTTTACTACTTTAAGTGACTCACTTCCTAATCTAATTCCCTCAGCATCACCCGACTTAATTTGACTACATTCCATTATCCTCGTTTTGTTTTTGTTGATGTTCATCTTATACCCTCCTTTCAAGACACTGTCCATTCCGTTCAACTGCTCTTCGAAGTCCTTTGCTGTCTCTGACAGAATTACAATGTCATCGGCGAACCTCAAAGTTTTTATTTCTTCTCCATGGATTTTAATACATACTCCGAATTTTTCTTTTGTTTCCTTTATTGCTTGCTCAATATACAGATTGAATAACATCGGGGATAGGATACAACCCTGTCTCACTCCCTTCCCAACCACTGCTTCCCTTTCATACCCCTCGACTCTTATAACTGCCATCTGGTTTCTGTACAAATTGTAAATAGCCTTTCACTCCCTGTATTTTACCCCTGCCACCTTCAGAATTTGAAAGAGAGTATTCCAATCAACAATGTCAAAAGCTTTCTCTAAGTCTAAAAATGCTAGAAACGTAGGTTTGCCTTTCCTTAATCTTTCTTCTAAGATAAGTCGTAGGGTCAATATTGACTCACTTGTTCCAACATTTCTACGGAGTCCAAACTGATCTTGCCCGGGGTCGGCTTCCATCATTTTTTCCATTCGTCTCTAAAGAATTCGCGTTAGTATTTTGCAGCTGTGACTTATTAAACTGATAGTTCGGTAATTTTCACATCTGTCAACACCTGCTTTCTTTAGGATTGGAATTATTATATTCTTCTTGAACTCTGAGGGTATTTCGCCTGTCTTATACATCTTGCTCACCAGATGGTAGAGTTTTGTCAAAAGTGGCTCTCCCAAGGCTGTAAGTAGTTCTAATGGAATGTTGTCTACTCCGGGGGCCTTGTTTCGACTCAGGTCTTTCAGTGCTCTGTCAAACTCTTCACGCAGTATCATATCTCCTATTTCATCTTCATCTACATCCTCTTCCATTTCCATAATATTGTCCTCAAGTACATCGCCCTTGTATAGACCCTCTATATACTCCTTCCACCTTTCTGCTTTCCCTTCTTTGCTTAGAACTGGGTTTCCATCTGAGCTCTTGATATTCATGCAAGTGGTTCTCCTTTCTCCAAAGGTCTCTGTAATTTTCCTGTAGGCAGTATCTAAAATGGTTCTGAGCACTATGGGACTTAACATCTGTGGTCATCAGTCCCCTAGAACTTAGAACTACTTAAACCTAACTAACCTAAGGACATCACACACATCCATGCCCGAGGCAGGATTCGAACCTGCGACCGTAGCAGTCGCGCGGTTCCGGACTGCGCGCTTAGAACCGCTAGACCATCCCGGCCGGCATAGGCAGTATCTATCTTACCCCTAGTGAAATAAGTCTCTACATCCTTACATTTGTCCTCTAGCCATCCCTGCTTAGCCATTTTGCACTTCCTGTCGATATCATTTTTGAGACGTTTGTATTCCTTTTTGCTTGCTTCATTTACTGAATTTTTATATTTTCTCCTTTCATCAATTAAATTCAATATTTCTTCTGTTAACCAAGGATTTCTACTAGCCCTCGTCTTTTTACCTACTTGATCCTCTGCTGCCTTCACTATTTCATCCCTCAAAGCTACCCATTCTTCTTCTACTGTATTTCTTTCCCCCATTCCTGTCAATTGCTCCATTATGCTCTCCCTGAAACTCTGTACAACATCTGGTTTAGTCAGTTTATCCAGGTCCCATCTCCTTAAATTCCCACCTGTTTACAGTTTCTTCAGTTTTAATCTACAGTTCATAACCAATAGATTGTGGTCAGAGTCCACATCTGCCCCTGGAAATGTCTTACAATTTAAAACCTGGTTCCTAAATCTCTGTCTTACCATTATGTAATCTATCTGATACCTTTTAGTATCTCCAGGGTTCTTCCATGTATACAACCTTCTTTCATGATTCTTAAACCAAGTGTTAGCTGTGATTAAGTTATGCTCTGCGCAAAATTCTACCAGGCGGCTTCCTCTTTCATTTCTTAGCCCCAATCCATATTCACCTACTATGTTTCCTTCTCTCCCTTTTCCTACTCTTGAATTCCAGTCACCCATGACTATTAAATTTTCGTCTCCCTTCACTACCTGAATAATTTATTTTATCTCATCATACATTTCATCAGTTTCTTCGTCATCTGTAGAGCTAGTTGGCATATAAACTTGTACTACTGTAGTAGGTGTGGGCTTCGTGTCTATCTTGGACACAATAATGCGTTCACTGTGCTGTTTGTAGTAGCTTACCCGTACTCTTATTTTTTTATTCATTATTAAACTTACTCCTGCATTACCCCTATTTGATTTTGTATTTATAACCCTGTATTCACCTGACCAAAAGTCTTGTTCCTCCTGCCACCGAATTTCACTAATTCCCACTATATCTAACTTTAACCTATCCATTTCCATTTTTAAATTTTCTAACCTACCTGCCCGATTAATGGATCTGACACTCCACGCTCCGATCCGTAGAACGCCAGTTTTCTTTCTCCTGCTAACAACGTTCTCTTGAGTAGTCCCCGCCCGGAGATCCGAATGGGGGACTATTTTACCTCCGGAATATTTTACCCAAGAGGATGCCATCATCATTTAATCATACAGTAAAGCTGCATGCCCTCGGGAAAAATTACGGCTGTAGTTTCCCCTTGCTTTCAGCCGTTCGCAGTACTAGAACAGCAAGGCCATTTTGGTTCGTGTTACAAGGCCAGATCAGTCAATCATCCAGACTGTTGCCTCTGCAGCTACTGAAAAGGCTGCTGCCCCTCTTCAGGAACCACACGTTTGTCTGGCTTCTCAACAGATACCCCTCCGTTGTGGTTGCACCTACGGTACGGCTATCTGTATCGTTGAGGCACGCAAGCCTCCCCACCAACGGCAAGGTCCATGGTTCATGGGGGGAGGGACATAAAATATTGGTGGGTAAAAGTAGAGAGATGTACGAATGTGGCGCTACGGTAAGGCACTTGACAAACACTCCATATGGTAACCGTCACCCAGATTTGGAGTTATGTGCCTTTCCAAGGTCGCTAAGTAAAAATGTTATATTGGTTCCTTTGTAAGGCCGCAGCTGATTTTCTTCTCTATTATTCTCCCACCCGAGCTTGCGCTCCGTGTCTAATGGCGTCTTCATCAATGGCACATCAAACTCGATCTTCCTTCCTTCCAAGATTATCAACAGTAAAAACAAGTTAACTGTGGGAATCTACTGAATTGACACGACTTAGCACTCATCCATAAGAATTCAGCCTACGTTCTGAGCTGACACGACAACACCTGCTGCACTTCATCTAAAGGGCCTGGATTCGTGCACGGAGTTCGATGCCTATCCATTGAGCTCTTTCATTCCAGTTTGTGCGTATAGGGCTCTAGAAACTGGGGAGTCTTGCCTCTGTCACTAAACGAAAAAACAAAAACACTACAGTTACGGAACTTTTACCACAGGAATCCTGAAAGAGAAGCTGTCCGAGAATTCACAATGTCAGGGAATAATGGGAGTGAAAAGTCAAAATCAGTCCTATTTTAATTGCTGAGCATCGTCACAAGGGTGGTAATCCTCACACTGATTTCTTGGCAAGGGCCTATTAGGGATGGCGTGTCAGGGTCTTTCCTCTCCATCCAATAAAATACCAGAAATTCCAAAAATACACCACGAATGAATTACCTGTATGGGATCTAGATCCAATTTGCGCGTTGAATGGTCAAAATTTCGAGGTGATTGTGGGGCCCTGCCAATAATGCTCGAAACGTTCTCAATTGGTGAGAGATCTGCTGACCTTGCTGGGCAAGGTGGGGTTTGATAAGCACGAAGACAAGTAATAGAAAGTCTTACCGTGTACGGGCGGTCATTATCCTGGCGAAATGTAAGCCCAGGATGGCTTGCCATGAAGGGCCGTCTTCGCTATTCATCGGGGCTTAATTCAAAGCGGGACTCATCGCTGAAGACAATCCTATTTCTTGCAATGAGATTCCAGGCAGAAGGCGTGTCTGGAGCCTCCCAGGACAGTGGTCGGATACCAACCGGACTGTCACCCACCATACGACCCAATAACCAAACGTGATCGTCTGAGGTGCCATTTCTTTTCGTAGCAGGACTCCTTTGGTTGTCACCCGCGGCACCCTTTCAGCACAGTGGTACGTCGATGATATTCTACGTCCGATTTTGGTGCCCCTAATGGCAAATAATACTGGGCTTACATTTCAGCAACATAATGCCCGCCTGCATACCGCGAGATTTTCTACTGCTTGTTTCTGTGCTTGCCAACTCCCACCTTTGCCAGTATGATAGCAGAATCTCTCGCCAGTTGAGAACGTTTGTAGCATTATGGTTTGGATTTTCCAACCAGCTGGAAATCTGGACGATATAACGTCCCAGTGGGACAGATGTGGACAAGATATCCCTCTGGAGGACATCCAACTCTATCAATCAGTGCCAAGCCGAATAAATGCTTGGATAAGGATCAGAGGTGTACTAACGCGTTATTGACTTGCTCAATTTGTGAAGCTCTTTCTCTTGGATAACTCATCCAATATTTCTGAAAGTGTAATCATTTAAGCGTGTACATGTTTATCCCCTCTACAGATTTTCATCCCATTTGGATAATTCCTTCGTGGTGTAAGTGTAGTTTATTTTGTCTTTTATTTTCTTAGGGTTTGTCGGAGTGGGTAAACTCATTACTGTTTAGGGTTTGTCGAACCTGCGACCGTAGCGGTCGCTCGGTTCCAGACTGTAGCACCTAGAACCGCTCGGCCACCCCGGCAGGGTGTCTAGGTAACAAATACGGACCGTATGGTTGTACATAACAGGTTTTGAAACGTGTTAGTTGTATGGAATTCATATACATTTCTGTTGCTATTTCTTAAAATACTCATTTATTGTTATGATATCGTCCCCTGGCGACAGACGATCGTTCTGACAATGAATTGATGTGCACCTGTTTCTGCTAAGGAATTTATGACCCTTAATTAAGTAATACTAATTACCTCTTAAAATTACGCTCTACCTAATTTTAAGAGAGAAGAAATATAATACAGTGGTATTAGTAAGGAACTAATCATAATAAAATGTACGACAGAGAGATGAAATAGAAGACAATAGAAAAGAAGAAATATAAGAAAAAGACTTGGTAATATTACTAAAAATATTTAGGAGACGACAGTTTTTCAGTAATTTCAGTGGCTAGGATACTCCATTTCCAGTTTTCTTTCCGCTGTAGCTAAGGAACAAAGTGGATCCGAAAGCAAGTCGATGGACCCTTGAATTATTTGCACTTCATTAACTGTGTGACAGGTTAGATACTAAAATCCGTCTCCCACTCTAACTCGGTGTCCGATCGAAAGACACTCTGCTTCCGATTCAGGGAGATGTTACGGTTTACAGGCTGTATTTGCCTCCATTCTGCTTCTTCTTTTGCTTGTATCGATCACTGACCTTATTCCGCAGATATAATTGTTGCACAGGGTACATAATTAATTACACAATTGACCACCAAATTGGAGGTTCAATTATATCTTTGCCGATATTTAAATTGTATGAGGACAACCAACGCTAATGCTGTTTTTGGCATAGTATGCTGTAGCAGAAAGACTGCTCTTCCATACGCAGGTGCGCCGCTTGTCTCGAATGAGCGAGATACGTTTCTTTACGGCCTGCCGCGATATATGTGTTTCCATTTTGTCCCTGAGGCTGAGTAGAGATAAACGGCAGCGCTTTTAGTTCTGCAGCCCTGGGGACGGAAGAGAAAGCGGGCGGTAATGAAACGCCACAGAAGTAGCTGCTGATTTGCATCGCAGCCTTCCCCGCAGTCGACGGAGAACGCTCCGGTTCTCCAAGGAGCGATAAATTTCGCCATTCTGGAATTACGCTTTTCGTCTACGGTGATGGTCGATTATTCAGGACGCTGATGAAACTTTCATATTAACGAAAAATTATTCCAAAGAGAGCTCGTACATAATGAGAAAGTTATAAATTTTGTATCCCGCTGGGAAAAGGGCACGTCGCTCCCGCCAGATGATTTTTAGTTCCGTCTGAGACTTGTACTTGTGTCGCGCCCACTCCACAAACCCACGTCCATGCGGCAAGTACATAAATTACTCTACAAAAGCTATGTACGGAAACTTCCACAACCGGAGTGAAGACAACTAAAGCTTGCAAGCATTAATGCAGTAGACATGGAAGTAAGTTTCGTTACTAGTATTTATCAAGTCGATGAACGTTAAGTAATGGTCTATAGTAATACATTACCTGACTGTCAACTGATTCCCTGTGTTACATTCAAAATTTGTCGATAGAATCAGAGCGTCATAGAATGAGACATTATTGGTGGTTACTCTGTGCTATTTGAATTGAGTATAGGAATAATCCCTTTACTAGCTCATATACTGGTGTGTAAAACTTAAGGACAGAAGCAGCTTTCTCGGGATGTCTCACTGCCATATGAGGGTACGTAATACCCCCAGGAATTTTGTCGATGTCGGCCTTGGTAGCTGTACGGTCAGCACGGTAGGGCGCTAACCAACGAGGCCTGGGTTCAACTCCCGCTCCGGTCGGAGAGTTTCCCCCTTTGGTGACTTGTTGTTGTGCTGTACTTACATTAGTATCGTCACAACTGACATTCCACTGTTGAAATGACTGTATGGGCACGAACCGAAAGCCAATAAACTTGAAAAAAAAGCACATTGTCGAAGATGATTATTCTGGTGGTCCAGGTGTTATTGTACGGGGAGGCATAATGTCGCTTGGACATACTGACCACCAAATTCGGTGTACTCACCGGTCAGTGTTGTTCTGAGACTGTACTCCTTCCCGTGGGTCTCTTCAGGGATGCGTTTGGCCCTGACTTCATTCTTATGGATCTCAATGCGCGACCACAGGAATAGCGCAGGTGGACGACCTCCTAGAACGAGAGGATATTCGGCGAATGGATTGCCTGCCCGTTGCGCCTTCTTGAATCCCATGGAACTAACTCAGGTTAGCGAGGAAGAGAGCTCACAAATTTCTTCATCCATGCAGTATCCAGCTGAATACACTCATTGATTATTAAATGCCGTACACTGCAGATCTATCTAAGTGCGGGGATATTGATAGCTACGCTTCATCCGCTGTTCCAGACTCAGACATTTCCAATGGATTAACATCGAGTTATTAGCGGGCCAGTCGATGTGCGATTGCTTCGTCAAACCAGGAACGTAGCGTACAGCCTTGTGAACAGTGCTGTTGTCATGCTGGAATACAGCAGTGTCCTAATAACGAAAATGTAGAAGAAAATGCAACACCTTGTCGCCGAGAATATTGAAAAACACTTCCCGGTTCCTGTAGGCGGTAACCTGAACGAGTGGGCTCAGGACATGGAACTAAAAATACTCCCAAACCATTACAGAACCAAATGTGACATGAACGACGCCAACTGCTGATTAAACGGCTCATTGTCGGTGCACTCGACGCCTTGCGTCTTTTGAGAAGCGGAAAAATCACGATTCGCTATACCACAATATACGTCTCCACCCACCTAATTACGACACACATACAGCTCTCAGCGCTAAGTTCAGGCTTTTGTATGCCAATCTCCCATAGTGCTCAGAGCAGTTTTGCAATTTGTTTTGATCTTCTCATGACTTTACTAGACGAAAAACGACAGCGTCATATGCAAACAACCTAAGACGACTGCTTAGATAGTCTCCTGCTTCGTTTATGTAGATCAGGAACAGCAGCGAGCCTATAACACTTCCTTGTGTGACGCCAGATATCATTTCTGTTTTACTCGATGACTTTCCGTCAGCTACTACTATCTGTGATCTTTCTAACAGGAAATCACGAAACCAGTCGCACAGTTGAAACGATACTCCACAGGTACACAATTTGGTTAGAAGTCGCTTGTGAGGAACGGTGTAAAAGTCTTTTGGGGAATCAAAAATATGGAATCAGTTTGACATCCCCTGTCGATAGCACTCGTTACTTCGTGAGAATTTCACAAGAACGACATTTTCTGAATTCATGTTGGCTGCTTGTCAATAAATCGTTTTCTTCGGGACAGTTCATTGTGTTCGAGCACAGAATAAGTTCCAAAATCCTACTGCAAGTCGGCTTTAGCCATATGGCTCTGTAATTCAGCTGATATTCCCGTTTTCTTTGTTGGGTGACTTGTGCAACATTCCAGTCTTTAGCTACGGATCTTTCCACGAGCGAGTGGTTCTGTCTGATTGCTAAGTATGGAGCTACTGTATCAACATACACTGAAAGGAACTTGACTGGAATAGAATCTCAACGGAGTCCTTGTTTATTAAGTGATTTAAGGTGCTTCGCTACACCGAAGATACCTACTTTTAAGTTCTCCATACATATTCCAAACTCAAACCCTTGCACCGGATTACCACAGGTTATAGCATGTCCCATCACTCCAGATCACCCGTTTCCAGTCATCCACGGTCCAGGTCGTCGCTGTTTACACCATATCAAGTTTCACTTGGCATTGACAACAGAAGTATGTGACTTACGAGGATCTGCTCGATTGTTGTATCCCGTTATTTTTAACTCCCTATGCACATTCACTGCTCTAGCCGGAGTGCTTGTATCATGTTGGAACTCAAGAGTGATTTCTTCCAACGACTTTATATGGCTTTTTACAACCACTCTCCGGAATGTTCGATAGTCACTGTCCGTCTGCCTGATGGTGGATTAGCTGTAGTTCCTTCGCGTTTTCACTTCAAAATTCCCTTACCGGCAACCGACTTAGGCAGTTTTGAAAGGATTGAAATGTACTTGATGGATTTTTTAGATGGCGTCCAATAACTCAGCTCTGCTGACCGACCCCGTCTACTGTTACTGCTTCTCTGCTGACAGCAGGCCGGTGTGGCAAAGCGGTTCTATGCGTTTCAGTCTGGAACCACGCGACCGTTACGGTCGCAGGTTCGAATCCTGCCACGTGCATGGATGTGTGTGATGTCCTTAGGTTAGTTAGGTTTAAGTAGTTCTAAGTTCGAGAGGACTGATGACCTCAGATGTTAAGTTCCATAGTGCTCAGAGCGATTTGAACCATTTTTCTCTACTGACAATACAATACTGCCTCCCTCCTATTATACTGGCGCGCCCGCCTCTCGTGACATCTGGTGGTCAGTTCAGCATTAGACAAGGGTGTACAGATGCTTTTGATCAGACGGTGCATTTTGTTCGTCGATCATGTAATGGTAGCATCTGCATGACCTCATCAAAGCGTCAACATTTCGCAGTACGAGTGAAGGATCGGAGCAGTTATTTAAAACAGAAGGTGGCCTCACGTACACCAACGATATAGGGATGGTCTGGAGGGTACACTCATGTGATGCTCGGTTTTGATCTGTGGCGACTGTTCCTTGATGCTTCGAAAGTAAGCATTAAAGCAGTACTTTTATACAATGGCAACAAATTTCCTGCTATTTCTGTTGGAAATGACACAAATACAAAAGAAACATGTCACGACATTAGTAAAATCCGTGCAGTAGTAGGCTATGCAAAATACAGATGGGTAGTTCGTGGGCTAGACGTGATAGTGACAAGTAATAGATGAAAGGACAGTAATTAACTTCGGAAACGAAGCACCACAAACATTTGATTCCAGCCCTACATATGAAACAGAATCTGATGAAAAATTTTGTAAGAGCTTTAAATGTAAGTTGTTCGGTATCCAATACCTTGCGTCAAAAATTCCCTTTACAAAGCAGAAATGGGATATAGAATTCTGACACCTTCAGTGATTATTTGTGGATGGTGAAACGGGATCCTCCTGTATCGTAGTAACAGAGGTGGGCAACAAGAGACGCTCTTGACATATAGAATATTTTTCCGTCTTTTTGGCTCAAATGGCTCTGAGCGGCCGGCACCGCCTTTTTCAGATTTTCTTGCAACATATATCATTACCTCAAAAATGACAGCCGATCAATCAGTTTAATTTTCATTTTAGTGTTCTGTGATCCAAAAATATAAAGAAAATAATATTCTATTCATTATACCACTAAGATTTTCAAAATTTGTAGAAACGTGTTATTTCTCGTGCAGTTTCTTGTTAGTGGAATAGAGTACAAGTCATTCTTTATACAGAAAATAAAAGAATGGATGTCCAGAATTACAAGCCAATACTGCTAATGTCCATGTGCTGCAGTATTGTATGGCATATGCTAAGCTCGAAAAATATGGCTTTTTGGAGAAATAGATGCTCCTTTCAAGGAATCAGCACTCGTATGAAACACAACTCGTTCTGGTCACGCTAATATCTTTAAAAGAGTCGATATAGGTGAACAAGTGTATTCCACACTCCCAGAATTCCTTAAGGTGTTCGATTTGTACCACATCTCCACTTGATAATTAGGATATGATCATACAAAGTATCTTCATAAATATATGATTTGACTGAAGAATATTTGAATAGTAGAGCCTAGTACTGTATACAGGTGAAAGATGTTTAGCAGAAAAGAAAGCAACATCGAGAGTGCCCAAACGTAGCATACCAGCACGGCTAATACTCTGCTAGATAACAGCACACTCCTCAGATGTGCTAATTCACTCACTACACACTGTAGTAAAATTAGATCGGAAGTCAGTATATGTCAAAGTTGTACTGACAGTACAGTTGTGACTTTCTGAATGAGTTATAGTATATTAAGTTATTAATTTTATCATACAGTAATCCATTTGAGGCGCTGAGAATCATAAGGTCCTAAACAAAATCACCATCAATTGTGAGATTGTAGCATTTATTCATGCTTCTGAAATTTTTTGGTCTTATGGTTAGTCAGGTTTATGTGTGCTGTAGGCCCACACTGCATATATGATAATTCATGTAAAGCTGTATCACTGGTTTATCTGATATTCATTTAAATGTTAGATCGGCGGCGGTGTGCTCTAGGCCCTTATGGATTTCAGCACCTCATTTGCATTCTAGTCAAGTGAACATGTTAGTAGACATTTCCACAAACGGCACTTTGTGTTTTCAGGTTGTTAACTGTGCGGGATTCGGCTTTCGTGTGCTGTGTAAACACTAACTATGTTGAATCTACACTCCTGGAAATCGAAATAAGAACACCGTGAATTCATTGTCCCAGGAAGGGGAAACTTTATTGACACATTCCTGGGGTCAGATACATCACATGATCACACTGACAGAACCACAGGCACATAGACACAGGCAACCGAGCATGCACAATGTCGGCACTAGTACAGTGTATATCCACCTTTCGCAGCAATGCAGGCTGCTATTCTCCCATGGAGACGATCGTAGAGATGCTGGATGTAGTCCTGTGGAACGGCTTGCCATGCCATTTCCACCTGGCGCCTCTGTTGGACCAGCGTTCGTGCTGGACGTGCAGACCGCGTAAGACGACGCTTCATCCAGTCCCAAACATGCTCAATGGCGGACAGATCCGGAGATCTTGCTGGCCAGGGTAGTTGACTTTCACCTTCTAGAGCACGTTGGGTGGCACGGGATACATGCGGACGTGCATTGTCCTGTTGGAACAGCAAGTTCCCTTGCCGGTCTAGGAATGGTAGAACGATGGGTTCGATGACGGTTTGGATGTGCCGTGCACTATTCAGTGTCCCCTCGACGATCACCAGTGGTGTACGGCCAGTGTAGGAGATCGCTCCCCACACCATGATGCCGGGTGTTGGCCCTGTGTGCCTCGGTCGTATGCAGTCCTGATTGTGGCGCTCACCTGCACGGCGCCAAACACGCATACGACCATCATTGGCACCAAGGCAGAAGCGACTCTCATCGCTGAAGACGACACGCCTCCATTCGTCCCTCCATTCACGCCTGTCGCGACACCACTGGAGGCGGGCTGCACGATGTTGGGGCGTGAGCGGAAGACGGCCTAACGGTGTGCGGGACCGTAGCCCAGCTTCATGGAGACGGTTGCGAATGGTCCTCGCCGATACCCCAGGAGCAACAGTGTCCCTAATTTGCTGGGAAGTGGCGGTGCGGTCCCCTACGGCACTGCGTAGGATCCTACGGTCTTGGCGTGCATCCGTGCGTCGCTGCGGTCCGGTCCCAGGTCGACGGGCACGTGCACCTTCCGCCGACCACTGGCGACAACATCGATGTACTGTGGAGACCTCACGCCCCACGTGTTGAGCAATTCGGCGGTACGTCCACCCGGCCTCCCGCATGCCCACTATACGCCCTCGCTCAAAGTCCGTCAACTGCACATACGGTTCACGTCCACGCTGTCGCGGCATGCTACCAGTGTTAAAGACTGCGATGGAGCTCCGTATGCCACGGCAAACTGGCTGACACTGACGGCGGCGGTGCACAAATGCTGCGCAGCTAGCGCCATTCGACAGCCAACACCGCGGTTCCTGGTGTGTCCGCTGTGCCGAGCGTATGATCATTGCTTGTACAGCCCTCTCGCAGTGTCCGGAGCAAGTATGGTGGGTCTGACACACCGGTGTCAATGTGTTCTTTTTTCCATTTCCAGGAGTGTATTTTAAATGCTGACAGAAAAGCTCAGTCGGTAGAGCACTTGTCTACGGAAGGCAAAGGTCCAGAGTCTCGGTCTGCCACACTGCTTTAATGTGCCAGATAGTTTCATATCAGCGCACACTCCGCTGTAGAGTGAAAATCTCATTCTGGGAACAGAAAAGTAAATTGCCAGGAAAAGTCAGCCGCAAAGGAACAAGTCCTCCGAGAAAAGATCCTTTGATTGAGAGAGCGATGAAATTAAATAAGCGTGACTACAGGCGAACATTTAACAAGGAATTGTACAGTTATCACATTAGTTGCTTGAATCAGCATAAGAATATCTGATTTTCAGCCCGGAAGTAAATTCGTGAACTAATACATCTCTTAGGGATCTTGTACATTTGTCCGAAGAAATGGAAAAGCACGAAAACTCCAACTTACGCAAAAATGCGAAATCAAGAGTTGTGAAAGCTTACACATTATTTCGTTATTGCCCTGAACTGTACTTAATTATGTACAAAGCAAAAAAATTCCACAAAACAATTCTTTCTTTTGTCAGTTAAGTTATACATCATATTATTATTATTATTAATGTTGTTATTGTTATTGGTAGTGGCTGTAGTTGTATAAATTTGTTGGTAAGCGTAAATGATATACAGCAGATGCTATTAATTTCACATTCTCAAATTTATCTGAATCTAAAAATTTGTGAACACTCTGAAGCAATACCCACGACCCGCCACTGCCTATCGCGGAAGCAAGTGATGACTTTCCCAGGGTTGTATAAAAGCGAGCGGTCTCTGAATGCCTTGGGTGTTGTTTAAAACCTCTGCTCCAAAAGGAAACAGTCGACAGCCTAAAGTGCCTCTCCATTTTATGACCAACCTTATTGTGTCTTGTGTAAAAGTTCTGGACAGGCCACTCCGAGATGTTAAGCTGCCAGACATTGGTGTATTGTAACAGCCAACTTCATCTTGCGTGTGAAGGCATTCAAGGTCATACAGACCAATTGTATTAACGGAAATCGCCGATCATTAGTCACGACTAAATGCAACTAGGTATCGTCTCTCAAAATCAGGGGAAAAGTTTCTCTGTATCAACGTAAGCTATTCGTTCGTCGTCGTTTCAAACATAAAACTGATTTGCAAATACACAAATTTATTATTTAACGAATATTCTGGATTTATTTTTGGCCTCGAGTGCTTCATTTCCTTTAATATGACTAGTTACAAAGTTCAAGACCATCCGCTGTGGCCGAGCGGTTCTAGGCGCTTCAGTCCGGAGCCGCGCTGTTGCTACGGTCGCAGGTTCGAATCCTGCCTTGGGCATGGATGTGTGTGATGTCCTTAGGTTGGTTAGGTTTAAGTAGTTCTAGGTTCTAGAGGACTGGTGACCTCAGATGTTAAATCCCATAGTGATTAGAACCATTTGATTTCTGAACCATCCTTGCAAAGGGTGGTTTGACAAGGTTTCTACAACAGTTCGGTTGCATCCGTTGCATATTATGTGTAGGATACATGAAAATCAAACAATAGATATTAGGATTTGCACCAAGACGTATAGAAAGTCATTTTCCCTGGTTCGGCAGTGAAATGGAACAGCAAAGAAAGTCCTAATGTTGGTATGAAGTACCATCAGCCATGCACTGTGCAGTGGCTTTTGGAACATTGATGTGGCTTTATCTTCTCCCTTAGCGTTTTGAGAATAATCAGTAGACTAGTGCGGCGCCTGGAAAGAGAAATAACTGAATAAACATTAAATAAAAATTTTGAAATCATTATTTGGAAAAAGAAATTTTGATCTGTCAGATTTCTGACTTTGTGCTGTTTAAGAGTTGATCAAGTCTAATAGATTATAAATTTGTATTCTCATATAATTTTTATTTTGTCACCGAAGACATACAATATTCTCTAACAGTAGCATAATGAGGATACCTGCCTGCAGGTAACTAGTAACTCAATGTTACCTCATACCTTATTTTTCGCTCTCCAGCGGCAACCAATTGATTATTTACAGGCGGTTACATGTTTTTTACGTGGGATACTAAACATAAAAGATATTTATAACCGTTGAGTGTATTCATATGTGTAAAGACTACAAATGAATAACACAAGAAAAGTAGTTTTTACCTTATATTTATAGCTTTTTTCAGATTGTTCTCAATAAGATAACATTAATCAGTGCCTGTGCATTTGACCTGACTCCTGTAAAAAAAAAGTGATTCGTACAGCGTAGTGCAGCGCAGGATTAGCCGAGCGGTCTATGGCGCTGCAGTCGTGGGCTGTGCGGCTGGTCCCGGCGGAGGTTCGAGGCCTCCCTCGGGCATGGTTGTGTGTGTTTGTCCTTAGGTTTAGGTTAAGTAGTGTGTAAGCTTAAGGACTGATGACCTTAGCAGTGAAGTCCCATAAGATTTCACACACACAGCGTAGTGGCGTATTTCGTGCGATATGCTTCGAAGTCTATAACAGAAGAAGTGAACACAGAGCAAGCTCAGCGTCGCGTGAGGACTGTAATTCCCGGCAGCGATGAATAACAACTGTCCATCTGCCTTCTGACCATCAGAAATATGACTTTGTGACTAATTTAATTAATGCTCCATTAAAAAAAACTGTTAGTGGTATTACGTTAGAGAAACCCTATTCACAGTCGTTTACATTTCATGTAAGAATATTAGACAGGCGACTCTGAGGGAAGTAGGGAGGCCTTTCATCATTATTTCGGTGTGCACTTGAAATGGCCATGCCCTCGTTCAGTATCTCAGTACAGTACATTCCTCATTCATCCATGTAAATAAGACAAGCTAAACGTGCCTGCGGACAAAAGGCAGGCCAAAAATAAATTTCCATAATGTAAGTGGTTCGCCATGGAAAGAAACGGAATGTGCCAATTTGCAAAACAGATCTAGAAACTGATGTTAATTGTTAACGAAATTCATTTGGCGTTCTGTGGGAGAAATAAGAAAGAAGGAAAGTAAATTCGGTGAAAGCAGTGGAATGTTATGAAGAAAAACATTGGGCGGTAGCCATTGCAGAAACAACATCTACCAGACGACCAGCAGGAGTGAAGTCAACTCAGTGAAGATATAGGAGCACTTGTTGTAGAGGCAAGCGCACACAACTATCTCACCAAACGGCGTACCTGGCTGGAACGGTCAGAATCTCGTTGATTCATTCCTAAGCCTCACTACTGAAATGAGAGTGTCCTTCGTTATTATGTTGCAGTGCAAGGCGTAACTTCCTGTTTCTTCCCTGTGCTCTGCATGTTCGTTAGCATGTCCTTGTTACGACATGTTACTATTAAATTTGTAAATTGGCTGATTTCATAGTTTTCTATATAAAGATATAGTTAGAAAAAAAATCTTGATTTGGTGTCGCGCTTTCGCTCTCCGTGCGTGTTGTCCAAGTTTGCATGGAATGACATCTACATCCATTATGAATTTAGAATAGCTTTGTGAGTGACCGGATTACACGCTGGAGACTGTCACTACGACGTTGCGACAAGACCCAAACACAAAAATAACAGCCAAATAATATTCTCTATTTGCGAAAGTGTAGAACGATCAATCAGTACCAAAAATTGTACTTGTTAAGGTGCAGAATGTAATATTATACTAGTGCAATCTGGCAACGTGGCTTGGAGTACTATCATTTGTAGTCGTTATATTACTGAAAACATTTCACATGTGCTCAGCTGATTGGCCAGTACAATGCTGTTTCGAAAAGTATAGTTTTTTATGCAACTGGTCACAATTTATTCGAAAGTGAAAGGCACAAATTTTGTTAATGTTGCTTACAAACGGCATTAAACTTAATTCAGTAGTTTCCTAATTGTCACAAGAATGCTCCTTGATCCGTAAATACACTGCTCAGCTTGTATCTTGTAGTTATTACAATTCTCATCACGAAGCTACAGCCGCGCGGGATTAGCCGAGCGGTCTGCGGCGCTGCAGTCATGGACTGTGCGGCTGGTCCCGGCGGAGGTTCGAGTCCTCCCTCGGGCATGGGTGTGTGTGTTTGTCCTTAGGAAAATTTAGGTTAAGTAGTGTGTAAGCTTAGGGACTGATGACCTTAGCAGTTAAGTCCCATAAGATTTCACACACATTTTTTTTGAACGAAGCCACAAGTAATTAAAACAGATAATAATTACAAGAATTAATTACTCATTGCTTTGGAAATCTGTCAACCTCAGCGACCATTCAGTATGCATACTGGATACATATTAACTAATCCAAAACTGTCGTCCCACCCTCCACAGCTGGTTAAAATTCGTGACGCTCCCTGCCTGATATGACCTTTTATCCTTGAAGCCACTTCGGCGATGGACGTGTGAATTTCAATACATTTTATCCAAGGAGCCTCTCATACAACCTCACCACACGAGCCAACCATGCTCCAGATTCTCCCAACCCAAAAACCGTGAGCCCCAGAAATAGCGTTATTTCTTTAGTGTTACAAAATCACCACATCATCAACTCCAGCACATATTCTCAGTTTTTTCCCAACAAAACTTTAAGTCCCTCTTGTATTAAATATACAATGCTTAACAAAATAAGTGAAGCATCCGGAAGGGGAGGCGGAAACGAAATGAAACTTGACGGGTTGGAAGGGTATGTGATGTTACTGAAGGGATTACAAAATCGAGTCAAATTTACAAAGAACTTGGTATGATGAGCCCACCTTTCATGATGAAGTTGCTCCCCTTCTTGCCTAGATACGCGTACTGATTCCGTTTGGAAGCGTGTCATTAAGCCGTTGTATCCTCACCTGAGCAACAAATGTACTAAATGGTCCTTGGTGTTATGCTATCAATGTCTCGGAGTTGACGTCTGAGCTGGTCCTACACGTGATTTATCTGGGACAGATCTGAGAATCTCGCTCTCCACTGGAGTGCCTCAATATCACGCAGACGGTTCATAGAGATATGTGCTATGTGCAGACGAGCATTGTGCTGATGAAAAATGGCACACGGGACTGTCGTATGAGAGATAAAAGACGAGGATCCAGAATGTCCGTAATGTACCGATGAGCCTTCAGAGTTCCATCAGTCACTACCAGCAGTGACATCAAGCCCTACTCGACGTATCCGACACCATGACGCCAGGAGCACGACCGATGTGCCTCCCCAAAGCATTGAAAGAATCGGATCTCTTCCCAGATCCCACCATATTTCCCGACGATGGTCATCCAGGGCTGTGTAAAATCGTGATTCATCGCTGAATACCGTGCAACGCCATTCGTCAACACTCCATGCTTCCCAGTCACGGTACCAATTCAAACGCAGACGTTTGCAGTGCCATATCAACGGCATCCTACTCATGGGATAGAAAATTCCATAGTTCGGCTGTTCCTAGACTGTGACCAGTGGTATAGAATGACGTAGAATGTTGAAGGAAGACCATTACTTGTCTCGGATGGCAGTTTCAGATGTGAAGGGTTATGATGTGCCTGGTCCTTAGTGTGTCTTTTGGTGCTCCGACGCAATCGACAGCAACCTTCACGACTGACATGCTTGCCCTCTCTTTGTTATGGTGCCCAACATCGAGTCGCTGTCACATCTGAAAGCCCCTCAAATCTGTACACTGCACAACTCGATCAGCCGGCCAAATGGAGACCCACAGTGAGGCCACTTCAAAACTCTCTCAGGAGCTGATAGTGCTGTCTGTTGTGGGGTTGTGAACCACTGAGGGATACGGCGGGACGGACCCTCTTCGTCGTTTCTAGGTCCCCGGTTTAATACACAATACACACACAGTCATGGACTGTGCGGCTGCTCCCGGCGGAGGTTCGAGTCCTCCCTCGGGCATGTGTGTGTGTGTGTGTGTGTGTGTGTGTGTGTGTTTGTCCTTAGGATAATTTAGGTTAAGTAGTGTGTATGCATAGGGACTGATTACCTTAGCAATTAAGTCCAATAAGATTTCACACGCATTTGAACATTTTTTTGTAGAATCGCGCCTACCAACTTTCATTTATATCGCACAACTTCTTCTTGATGTTGCAATTTTTTTCTTTCAGTGTAGTTTTGTCCCTCTCTCTCTCTCTCTCTCTCTCTCTCTCTCTCTCTCTCTGTGTGTGTGTGTGTGTGTGTGTGTGTGTGTGTGTGTGTGTGTGTGTGTGTGTGTACTTCTGCGGAAGAGACGCTTGCCTTGTTTCTCCTCTTCTTGTGTGACACATGTTTTACGTCCATAAACTGTCGGTAAAGAGCGACATGAATTGTTTCAGGCACTTATCGACAATCTCTGAAGAATGGATAAGTCACACACAATCATTGCTCTCTTGAAGAACATGTTGTGGCAGAGATTCTTAGGAGACATTTAGCAGTTTTTGTTAGCAAATGAAAGCTATGGTTGGGCAGTTGATGACACTATTACATGCACAGTGGACTAACGTATCAAAAACTTTCGAAGAACAAAACATCAGTTTATCAAAAAATTTAGAGCCACAGGGCTAGAAATTTGAAGCACAGCCAACTCAGATTGCGAGTTCTATTGCACCTCTGAAAAGGGACCTGTCTGCAGAGTTGGATGTCATAAACCGCAGTGGAGTCTCCTGCTTGTTTGAGTTCAGACTCTAGCTTTTAAAATGGAAGTTGTGATTTCTGAGAGGGTTCTTTCAGATAATGGCGACGTCTTCATTAAAATTACCTCTAAATTGGATACAGTAGATGAGTAAATAGTAACTCATGCTAGACAGTTCGATGACCATCCTAGAGTGGGAGAAGTGAACATGGTAATTTCTGGCCACAATGTGTTGTTGTGCACCATTAACGCCAAATTTTACTCGACTGAAGGACGATTAAGAGTTCAAAGCAGATGTAGATGATAAGATTTTTGTGCAGCACTTAGTGAAAAAAACTAACCAGCTAGATAATTTGTAAGGTTTCAAATGTCGATGCCGGCTGCCGATTGAATAAAACTGTTGCAGTCATACCATTGTTGCTAGAACCGCAGGCAGGCTTCTTTGCCCAGGAAGGTGCTTCTTGTGGCCTCTCCCTAGGCCACGGCTGCTCGTCTGTAGTAGCAGCCCCACACTCACCTCTTATGGAGGCTGCTGTGCCGACAGCGGCAACTTTGAACTTGCGGTCCCTGAAGGAAGGAGAGTGAATTAAATAGAATCTTTCACTTCGACAGAGCAGGCTATGTTGGCGCCAGAAGGCACATGTACCCAGCATTCAGTGAGCAAGAACATGTCTTGCTTCCACCTAATTCCTGGCTACCTTTCTACCACTTAACTACATTGTTTATCCCTCCAGACTGTAAACAGGTTAGTGGTATGTCATCAAAGATACACCAGCTTGATTTTGTGCAGAATTTCAGTGGCTGTTTCGACATAGTCCACATTAGTCCCCGGCAACTGCTGAGTGCTTTGGGTCTGCACCTGACTTCCGTAGCTCGTCTCTGGTTGTAGATTACAGAGTAACGCTGTTCTGACTTTTTTGTGCAGAATTTCAGTGACTGTTTCGACATAGTCCACATTAGCCCCCTGCAGCTGCTGAGTGCCTTTGGTCAGCACCTAACTTCCAAGCACGTCGCTGTGGTAGATTACAGGGTAACACTGTTCTGACTTTATACAATTACTTTCTCGTTCAGTAGTGGGGCGCGCTTCATCAACAAAGTCATACGCTGCTTAACGTCAAGCCTGGCATACAGTGCGAGTGGCAGAACTCTCTGAGAGATTTTCTTGTGTGAGGTATCGGCTGTTTGCCATCTGAACCCACCAGTAGAGCCAGAAGAAATGATTCCTATGATATATATTAGAGGATGCCCGAATGGGCACGGATGCAGCTGTCAACCGTCCCCACTAACTGCATGCAACAGACTTTAGACATCCGCGCCACCTTGGTCGACTTCCAAGAGAAGCGAAATCGCCGAAATTTCTATAACGGAGGTCAAGGTCGTTCTACTAACCAGTCACAATCCTTAAAGAGTCAGAGAAAAAAGGCCTGGAGGGCGAATAATCAGTAGGGGCACAAGCACAATAGTAATTATCAGCCGAATAGCCCAAACGAGACGAACCTCATGTCAGTACAAAGTGTAAATACACGATGAAGAAAGCGAAAGTGAAACCAATGTCGGCCACGCACACTGCCATATGAACAAGCAGAGATTGGGTTTACAGTGGCAGTAACATCTTTCACCGAAGATACTTCGGAAAACTAAACAGAGCCTATCGAAAAGTCTGTCATAGGAGTAGGGAAGCTGTTAGAATTCAATGCCACACATAACACTCTAAGTAGATACATTATATTCCACAGTTCGAAAAAATTATTAATTATCTAGTCCACTACATTAAAGATTATTCCACAGCCGCCAGCCGAGAAGATGTTAAACAGGCCTGTAATCAAACCAACAAGATAAGTGTCGAGATTACCTCCTTCCCCTACTATTGACTTGGAAAACAAACAAGCATGTTGAAAATTAGGAGGCAGGAGTTTTGAGGAAAAGTAAGGCATGAGCACACCTCGAAGAAACCTACGATCAAGGAAGGAGACATGGTACTGGTCAGAAATCACCTTCGGTCAGACCTGATCGAGAAGAAAATGTCCAGGTTCTACCCTTTATACGTCCGCACTTACCAAGTGGAGAAGTTCCTAAGCGACCACTAATATGTATTTGTAGATCATGATACTAGAATCTAGAAAAGGATACAAAACATTGGAAACGTTAAGCCATTGTTAGTTAAGTCCTCTCCTTAGTATTTGTACTGATATTTGTGTAAAATTACAAGTTGTTGCAAGATCAGCTGTCTCTGCACCATAATGTGTTTCTTACCTGTGCGCTGTAGGCCTAATTTCCTTACGGTCTAGATGTAGTACTGGGGTTGTGTTTGTTTAATATCTAAGTTTGTAAAATGTTGTACAGACACTGACAGGTCCACTAGGTGCACAAAATGTGAAGAGCAAGAGAAACCTCTGTCAATGTCAAGCTGCTGAAATGTCTGAGAAGAATGTGAATTAGAGAGAGAGAGTACTAAAGTACGAGCACGTGTCCCCGAATTGTCTGGGTAGCTAGTGGAAGTGGAAACAGTAAGAGGGCTGCTCCTCGGACGGTGAATACACCCATCAGGTGACTGCCGTGCATGACTGAGTGTAGCCGGCACACTACCGAACACCCCCTACCCCAAACACAAATACCTGCCGAAGGTACACCTGATCAAGGAAATGATCTATGATTCTGAAGCCCTCCAATTAGTAGGCTTATTCTTATTGATTTATTTAATCTGTGGACTGCAAACGCACGCAAACGCACGTTCCTGACACAGACTAAGAGGAACACTTAGAAAGAGTTTGTCCTCTGCATGATAGCAGCAGTATGCGTGAAAAAAAGGTACTGGCAGTCGGTGTGGCTTCAGAAATAAGTAGTGGCAGCTAAGATCCTAAGGAAGAGTACAAAAAGGAATATATATACAGGGTGGTCCATCTGAGATGTCAGAAGAGTTAAACGATACGATATCTATTACAGAAACTATTCTAATTTATTGCTTTTTAACGGTCCATACATGTGTAGGAGAGTCTGGAGTTTGTGTCTGAAGTTTGTACCACAGCACATTAGCACATGTCCACCACAGCATGTATCACACCTCGCATCCATGTTGTGCCACGTGGTGCGCGGTTTTTCTACAGTGATTTGCTGAAAGGCCTGTGTAATCTGTCTCCATAGTCTTTGTGCATACACTGTTGACTTGACGTAGCCCCACACAAAATAATCTATAGGCGTTATTTCGGGGCTATTAGGAGGCCATGGGATAGGTCCGCCACAGCCGGACCACCGATAGTTGAATATCTGGTTCAATTGTTCCCGCACTATGAGAGCCCAGTGCGATAGAACACCGTGCTGTTGACAGATAATGACGTCCATTGCTTCGTCTTTCTGTAATTGATGACACAATACTACTACATCACTTCAAGGTAACTGACGGAACGAACAGTCTCCTCCACAAAAAAGAGTGGACCGAAGACTTTTTCATTGCTCAGTCCGCACCACACATTCACTTTCGGGCTGGTTCTTTCGAATTCTTATGAGACATATGTATTTCCGGTTTCCTAGATGACGAAGTAATGCGTGTTGACACGGCCACTCATGTGAATATGCCATCGTCCGTGAACATCCACCGCATCAATGATTTATCGTCCGCTTTCTGCCGCTCGCATATCATCATAACAAATTGCAGTCGGTTCCGAAATTCGGCTGTGTCGCTGCTTGCGTGTGCTGAATACGGTATCGATAAATGTTAAAGTGCCGTCTAACAATCCTCTGACATGTTGTGTATGATGTATTCTGCTCTGCTGATAAACGGCAGAGTGACTTCGATGGACTCTGAGCCATGGCTTCTCGAATATCTTCCTCCTTGTTTCTACCACCCCGCCTTCCGTCTGTGTGAGGAATGTGCAATCTATTTTCTAAAAACGTGTTTAACCATTTAACAACGTCTCGATGTGATCGGCCATACTTAACACTGTACCGACGTTTCAAAGCTCGCTGTCGTCACGTAACGACTATTTTCACTTAACGATCGAGAAACACTAATCACGATAATTTGTGCCACCTCTGTACAATGTTTTTCTGACATTTTGTGTCTGTGCTGTGAATTACTCGCTGTTGGCTCGCTTCCCAGAGCACGGTCCGTCATTATTAACTTCCATCATCTTCACGTGCATTAGAGAAAACTTGCTCAAAGGTATATACATAACATGTTACACTTCCCTGACGTCTCAAACAGATCATCTTGTACATACACTAACGGAAAAAAGTCGCAGCACCACGAAGGAGGTGTGCGACATAAACGAAGTTTGGTAGGCGTGCTTCTGCATCAGAAAGATGACGTCTCTTCAAATTTCGCGCCATCGCATAAGAGTTGCGCTATTAGCGCCACTTTGAGGATGCAAATCTGGTTTGCTTTACTTGATGTTGGTCAAGAATGCTTTTAAGGCGACAAAGACGCCATTATCAACACCTTACTGAGTTTGAACGAGGTCGTGTAATAGAGATACGAGAAACTGTTTGCTCCTTCTGCGATATTGTAGGGAGACTTAGCAGGAATATAGACACTGTACATGATTGCTGGCAGTGGTGGTCCCGAGAACGTACGGTCGCAAGCAGACCGGCCTCCGGACGACGACTTCTGCACGACTGAGTAGCAAGACCATTGTGTTCGGTGCATGGCTCTGGCACATTGTACGGCATCTGCAGCAGCTATTTGAGCAAAAGTTGGCACCGCAGTGACACAACAGTTACGTCAAGGTCAGCTCCTGACCAGACGCCCTGTAGCTTGCACTTCACTGACCCGAAACCGCCGCCATCGACTTCACTGGTGTCAAGCGAGAGCGCATTGGAGGGCAGGTTGGAGATATTTAGTGTTTTCTGACGAAAGTTGGTTCTATCTCTGTGCCAATGATAGTTCAAAAATGGCTCTGAGCACTATGGGACTTAACTTCTGTGGTCATCAGTCCCCCAGAACTTAGAACTACTTAAACCTAACTAACCTAAGGACATCACACACATCCATGCCCGAGGCAGGATTCGAACCTGCGACCGTAGCAGTCCGGCGGTTCCGGACTGCGCGCCTAGAACCACTAGACCACCGCCCAATGATAGTCGTGTGTTATTTAGAAGGAGGCTAGTTGAAGACCTAACTAAAAATTTTTACGTCAGTCTGGTGATTCGACCTGTTGTGATGCAATTCATGAACAGCATTCCCGGTGACGTTTTCCAACGGGATAACGCTCGTCCACATGCCGCTGACGTAACGTAACGTGCTCTACAGAGTGACTGTATGTTGCCTTGGCCTGCTCGATCAACAGATCCGTGTTCAATCGAACACATAAGAGACATCACCGGACGACAACTTCAGCATCATCCACAACAGACGTTAGCCGTCCCTGTACTAATCAATCAAGTGCAACAGTAATGGATCTCCATCCCACAAACTGATATCTGGCATGTGTACAACATAATGCATGTGCGTTTGCATGTTTTCATTCAACATTCTGGTAGTTAATTATTGTTTGATGTTGTGATTTCTTTTATATATATGCGTAAATTGAACAGAAGCAATATTTAGGCTAGTTCTTTTTCTCTTCTGCCTTTTGTACTTAGCCAGTCTTGTAGGTAAATTTCATTTTGATCTCTGTAAAATATTTTTGAGTACTTGTTTCTTGCTTGCATATGTTCAGTGTAGATTTTTAGTTACTTTGTTTCAGTTTGTATCTGACAGATAGGAGGGAATTTTATTTGCTGCAAGGGCAGCTAACCTTCCATTTGGAATCATTGGAAGGAGCAGGTTGTAACACATCGACTTTCTGAAGACATTTAGAGCATTTGGCGAAGTCTCAGCAACTGTCCAGCCAACTTCCGTTATAAAAGGAGAGAGAGAAAAACAACAGTTATGAGCTCGTTTCACAGACGCAGATTTGTTATGCAGTTAAGAGTTCAATAGTAGGGGGCACAAGGCTGTACACCAATTAATTAAAACGATGATTTATCTTAATCTGCTTATCTATGAATTAAAAGTAAATTTTCCAAGCCAACACAGTGGGGACAGACCGATTTACATGATCACCAGTCATTTGATTCATAAAATACTCAAGATGGCGTAAATCTGCACATTTTCCAGTGGTCGTTAGTTTCAAATTTATGCTAAGGCAACAGCAATATGGAGGCAGACTGACCCATTCTGCAGTCAGATAACTGGCGCCATCCTAGGACCATCAACCTGCATGCTGGGGAGGCCAAAATGCTGCTCGGCAGTAAGACAGCGCATTTCCGCCCCCAGTCGACTACACGAACCTCTTGTCTATCGGAGGAAGCCCACAGTTGTGCAGTGTCCGATGTAACAAAACTACTGAGAGGCGCCCTCTCATTCTCTGTTTGTTGCCATTCTTGGTAGGTGTCACTTCGTCGTTAATATTCGTGCGGTAGCTGCAACCAATTTTGTGTCACATTTGTTGGTTCCCATCACGCTGGAAGAAAACATGCACTGTTACGTTCAACTTTTATCAAACATTGGTGGTAGAATGCTTTTAGCAACTCCGACTGTGATTAAGATGCAAATACTCGATTTGCACCATGAGAAATCAGCATTGAGGCTCCATCAATGTTAGAGTGGTAAACTTTGTCGCGCTGCCCCTGTTTGCATTCTCGCATCTCGTGTCTATTTATGGCTCATTAATTTTGTCCGTGATTCCAAATTCCTACAGTCATCTCTGATATTCCGATCAGTACTGTCTGCAAGCATTGCTAATTGTAGCTCTCTGCTACTGGGCTGTAGTCTCCCTGTATTTCCCACATTAATTAAGTATTGGATGTGGCAGTCGAATTCCTTCTGTACGAGAAGTTGTCCAGTGTCTGCATTGTCGAGGGAGCTGAAGAATGTCAGGTGAGATCATTTTACCCTGATGATAGAGAAAACGATGACAGGCAGAGCTCCTCGCATTTCTTCGTCCACAACAGCCACCAAATCTACAGACTTGGTGATTGTGACATGACGGGTAGAGAAAAAACCCACGTACAGTGCTGATCGCCAGTCACTCTTGTAGATTTCGAAACGAGGCGCTCTAGTAGTCCAATACTCAGTCTAATACGAAATTTTTTAGTTATTTGCTTGAGATATCCATACAATCCTGAGTATGAATAGGAGGATTTCTGCACAAATTAGATATCATTAAGTGCGTGTTTGACTCGTAGTTGTACAAGGAGTATGGTTTGGTAGTGATTAATACGCCTGATAGTGACACAGCAATGACTGTACAAATTTATTAAGCGCAATTGTATTAAGCTCAATTTTATTACATAATGAAGAGTGGCACACGACACTGCTGATATGTCAAAAAAAAATCAGGAGGCATTAAATGAAGCAGAATCGTTAGCCATGCAGTAGACCCCAAAGTCGGCTGTTAGAAGGTAATCGGACATGAGGTGCGATGGTGAAAACTGCTGCAGTCATAATTCAACCATTCATTTTAGGTTCTTTGAAAGGTCATAAACGTCATACGTCCTAGAATAAGAACATCACTTGATAAAGAAAGTTACGTTTATGCTATCGATGCTTATGAAGTAATTTTTGGATACAGTGAGCCACAATGAAATTAATAGTAAAGCATGGTGCAGAAACGCCCTCCAAGTGACTTAATGTTAGTCCATTTAGCTAACTGTTACCAGTATTAATGTGATAAGAATATAATTGGAATCGCAGATCAAATTTTCAAATTCTTCAACTTTGATTGCCAAAATTCAGAACCTATAACTAACACATTTACCGTCATTATGAAAAACATGCTCTTCTTCTTCTTCCAGATCAGGTAGTCAAGTGGGCGCTCCTGCCGTTCGAAACTGCTCTTCTCCTCCGCCAAGAAAGCTGTACAACCTGACCGATTAGGAGGCTTCATTCCCCCATGTTAATCATCTTTCTAACATTACTTCGTTAGTTCTTACGAGTTTCGCGATTAAACTAATGTGCTTGTGGTATCTTCTGAGTGCAACATGTCAGAACTGCTCTATGTCTTTCCTTTCTTGTCTTTCATCAGTTTAATTAGTCACAACACTACTTTCGTGTGTAGCCTCGTCCTCACAGACAGGCACTCTAGTCATTGTAATCCACTGTTTCCCACGCCTGGCTGATCCTGCTTGGTGCCAACAAGTCTCAGCTTCTCTACGGTACCATTACAGATTTGAAAGTGAGCGGCGATCCCACCCAGCCCGCCGACCAACGCCTCTCATTTCCTCTATGGAAGTCTCCAAACTACTTCTCCACCTCGATAGAATAAATTCTCCAGTGCTTTGAATCTACCTTATGTTATCTTCATATCACATGATACGTAATACCATGTACCACTGAAATATGCTAGGACTCTTGTGATGCACACAGCAGGTGGTACCATCTTCCGTAGATCTCTATGTGACGAATACAAGAACTGATAGTAAGCTGATTCAGTTAAGCGTGCTAATAGTACTCGAGGTCCTAAAAGATATTTACCAACCATTACAACTCGCCGACTGTTATAATAACTAGCATGCTTCCAGAACTAATTTTCACTCTACAATAGAGTGTGCACTGATTTGAAATTTCCTGGCAGATTAAGACAGTGTGTCGGATCATAAACCAAACTTGGTACCCTTACCTTTCATGCGAAAGTGTTCTGCCAACTGAGCTGCCCAAACACGACTGACGACCCACCATCACACTTTCATTACCGCGAGTTCTTCTTTGTACCAGGAGCTCCAGTCCCACAAATCACGGAGGAAAATTTCTGTGAAGTTTGTAAAATATGAGATGAGGCACGGTCGGAAAAAAAAAAAACTGTGAGGGTATGTCGTGACTCGTGAGTCATGTCTGGATAACTGTCAGTACAGCACGTAGCCACGAAAGATAAAGGTCCCAGGTTCAAGTCCCGGTTTGGCACACGGGAAGTTTGAAGTAGTATCCAAGTCGCCCCCCCCCCCCCCCCCCCCTTGGTGAACACGTGTATGTCGAAGGTGGCATAATTCTGCTGTACATAGCGAAAGTAGTGTACGAGTAGGCTTTACGCCTCCAGAATCCTCCAGTGGTTACGTGGCTTGTGCTGAAGTGCTGGCCACAGCGCGTTTACTGGTTTGAAGTGCATAGTTACACGCCTGTGTCACGGGATCCTCAAACTCGGTGTTCTTACATCCCTCCTACCACCAACACGCTCAGCACGAAGATTCCCTGTTCTCGAGAAAGTGTAACAGGGGTACTGTGGACTGGATGTGAATGCAAATAGCAGATAAATGACGTGTTATCTTAATACCTTCTTTATAAATAATGATCTTCAGTGTGTCACTCGATAGTCCATCAAAGCCATTTAAGTTCTTCCTTGGGCAACGATCACCGCTCGATACAAATCTCTCCATCTGTCCATCCAGCATTGCAACTCTTTTTCCCAAAGGTTTAGCATTCCCATTTCAGAGGCTTATGTGCCTTCAGTCGCACCTCCGTTTCCTAGGTGCCATATTTAATCCGTCTCATTATTTTTCTTGAAGTTTACATTGACTTAAAGTGACAGTATTATATCAGAATTATAAAATTTTTCATTTCCTGATTTCTTCTGCCTGTTTCTTCACTACTGTTTTCTTGAAAAAATAGCACAGTAGCAACATAGAGTACCTCTTGCTTTCTGAACATTTCAGTAAATTCCTGCTTGCGCAGGTATTTACTTTTATTATATCCATTAGGCAGTAGTATCACTTTTAACACTTCCTTTGTTTCGCTAAATCTATGAGTACTTCTTCCAGTGTACCACGGCCATGTTGAGTCGGCTTTCTCTTCGCTGTTGTGTCACAGCAGAAGTAGTTGCTCAATAGCGCGTCAATCTGCTCTCTTTTTAATTTGACTTCACGATATTTTCTAGTGCTAATTGAGATTTCTTCCAATGTCACTTAGATTTAGTCCCCGGTTTTCGGCTGAGAGGATCAAAGTGTCAAACTTGACTTTGAAAATTTTAACACGAGTTATAAAATGACCCAAAGCTGAGAGAAATCTTGCTGCTGTTTCAGGTGGTACGTGTAATACATGTACCACATAGCTGATTTCGACACGTTGCATGTCGTCAAGTATTCTCACGCTACATTTTGACGCCGGTTCGCACGGTTGCAGGGATTTTCCTAGAGTTTGCAGCTATAGTATGCTTTATATAAGATTTGTTGTCGATACCTAGAATTTGCATATGGGTGACCACATTTAGTTCTTCCGTGTCTTGCAAAGATATTCCGCGCCCTGTATTCATGGTGCGTGATTTAGGTTTGCTTAGCTTCGCACATGATGCAAGTTCGCATTTGCTAATGACCTGCAATGTCATCTCCACGTCACTTTCACCGATGGTCACGAAACCAACATCATTATAGTCTGGTCTTGTATGCACAGCCCTCGTAGCTGTTTATGCAGACTGGCTAGCAGGGGATCAATGGCAGTGGCAAACAAGGCCATCGGCGCAGGACGACCTTGTCTCACCGAACTCGTGAACGCAAGTTGCCTAGTTCGCTGACCATTAATCATTATTTAGATGTGCTGTTCTTCAATATCTGAGAAAACATTGGGGAAAACACATTGCGGTCATTGTTTTGAGAAGGTGCTGGTGGCTCACCCTATCGAAAGCCTTCTAGAAATCAAACTTCGTTACAGCGCATCTGCCGTCGGTATTATATCACTATATTTTCACATAGTCTTTATCCATACCAGTTTGATATGGGCCAGTTATCTCATACATCATCATTTTCAGTCTTCCGGCAAGAATGCTCGCCCAAGTTTTGTAATCACTATCCATGGGAGTAATTGGTCTTAGGTATTTTATTGACCCGCTGCGTGGGTATTTCGGAATTAGCAGTACAGTTCCTTCTAGAAATTCCTTTGAGATTTCACTGTCAGAGCTCATTAATTCATACATACGTGGAGTAATTTAGATTTCATTTGCGCCTGGAAGCCGGCCGGTGTGGCCGTGCGGTTCTAAGCGCGTCAGTTTGGTACCGCGTGACCGCTACGGTCGCAGGTTCGAATCCTGCCTCGAGCATGGATGTGTGTGATGTCCTTAGGTTAGTTAGGTTTAAGTAGTTCTAAGTTCTAGGGGACTGCTGACATCAGTAGTTAAGTCCCATAGTGCTCAGAGCCATTTGAACCACTTTTTGCGCCTGGAAAACTTGGTAGAGCTCTGCTAAGAGGCCGTTAGGCCCGGCTCTTTGTTGTTGGGTCTCTGAGCAATTGTCGTTACCAAATCATCATTGTCAATCTCTACTACAAGATTCAGAGACGCAGCAGTGCTAAGTTTGCCTTGAAGATTTTGTGACGCGTCTACTTGTGCTTCGCAACTGACAGAACTGCCGGACATTAGGTCAGCAAGGTGGCCATAGATTACCATTTTGATGTCATTCTATGTTGTGAGAACAGTCCCGTCAATTCCTTTAATTTATGTGTTTATTTTTCTAAGTCCCCTCTTCTTTTCGCGTATTTCAGAAATATCGAAGTTTCTTCCAGGTGAGACCAGTTTGTACAGGTCCTGCAGGCAGTAGGAATAAATCTCGGCTGTTTTCTTGTACCAGAACCGTTTTTTCCGAGGATACCGAGGGTAGTGGATTACTATTTTCTTCAATCGAGGTTTCGCGCATTTTAGCCACCAGGCCAGAGAAGAAATGTAGGACGTGAAGTAACTTTCACATTCCTGCCAAGTTTTGTGGAAACACTCTGGTCGTTTGTCATTTTGCAAGTGTGCAACGTTTAGCTTCCAGTAACTTCTAGCGCGAGAGGTGTCCTGTTTGCCAATATTAATTGTGCATTTACACTGAAGAGCCAAAGAAACTGCTACACGTGCCCAGTATCGTGTAGGGCCCCCGTGATCATGCAGAAATGCCGCAACAGGACGTGGCATGGACTTGGCTAATGTCTGAAGTAGTGCTCGAAGGAACTGACACCATGAATGCTGCAGGGCTCTCCATAAATCCGTAAGAGAACGAGCCGGCAGAGATCTCTTCTGAACAGCACGTTGCAATGCATCCCAGATGTGCTCAATAATGTTTAAACTCAGAAGAGTGTCCCTGGAGCCACTCTGTAACATTTGTGGAGGTGTGGGGTGTCGCATTGTCCTGCTGGAATTGCCCAAGTCCGTCGGAATGCACGATGGACATGAATGGATTGAGGTGATCAGACAGGATGCTTACGTACGTGTCACCGGTCAGAGTCGTATCTAGACGTATCAGTGGTCCCATATCACGCCAACTGCACACGCCCCACAGAATTACAGAGCCTCCAACAGCTTGTAAAGTCCCCTGCTGATATGCAGGGTCCATGGATTCATGGGGGTGTCTCCATACCCGTACACGTCCATCCACTCGATACAATCTGAAATAAGATTCGTCCTACCAGCCAACATGTTTCCAGTCATCAACAGTCCAATGTCGATGTTGACGTGCCCAGACGAAGCGTAAAGCTTTGTGCCGTGCAGTCATCAAGGGTACATGAGTGGGCCTTCGTCTCCGAAAGCCCATATCGATGATGTTTCGTTGAATGATTCGCACGCTGACACTTGTTGATGGCCCAGTATTGAAATCTGCAACAATTTGAAGAAGGGTTCCACTTCCTTCACATTGAACGATTCTCTTCAGTCGCCGTTGGTCCCGTTCTTGTAGGATCTTTTGTCTGGCAGCAGCGATGTCGGAGATTTTATATTTCACCGGATTTCTGATATTCACTCGTGAAATGGTCGTACCGGGAAAATCCTCACTTCATCGCAACCTCGGAGATGCTGTGTCCCATTGCTCGTGCGCCGACTATAACACCACGTTCAAACTCACTTAAATCTTGATAACCTGCCACTATAGCAGCAGGAACCGATCTAACAACTGCACCAGACACTTGTTGTGTCATATAGTCGTTGTCGACAGCAGCACCGTATTCTGCCTATTTACATAACTCTGTATTTAAATACGCATGCCTACATCAGTTTCTTTGGCGCTTCAGTGTAAATGCAGCATAGTCAGTAAAGCCGGTGGGCCACACTTCTCACTTCTGTGTACAGGGTATTAGTTTTTAAGTTATTAGATATGTGTATCCTAGGTGATCTAATTAAAATCAGGCGTGTCACATTTTTGTGCTCTCCCACATGTCAGTTACACTGAACTCTTTAATTACGTAATTCTAGTTCAGCAGAGTGTCTAATATTAGGGATTTGATCGCCCGCTAAAACGATGTTATCGTAGTGGACTCCGGAGAGGAGGACAAATTCATATTTAAAAAACTCCGGTCTGTTCCGTTGTTTACTGCCACCAGATTGAGCTTATATATTAACGATCCAGGTGATACCTCTGCTATTAGTGAATTTTTCAAAGTGATTGACTATTATACCCTCCTTCAAGAGTACCGCTGTCTCAAGTTCATTTCCAGTTGCAGCATTAATCATAGCGATATACCCAAATACATCCTGTATTACAGTGTCGGTTACTTCTTGTAGTAGAATAATATCAATGTATTAAACATATAGGAAGTCTTTCAAGCCATTTAATTGCAGTGAACTGCGTATGCTGTTGATGCTCGAAGTTACAATTCTGTGGGCTTGAGACGGGTTCATAATATGCTTTATAAGTTCAAAAAAATCAAATGGCTCTGAGCACTATGCGACTTAACTTCTGAGGTCATCAGTCGCCTAGAACTTAGAACTAATTAAACCTAACCTAAGGACATCACACACATCCATGCCCGAGGCAGGATTCGAACCTGCGACCGTAGCGGTCTTATAAGTTCAACTCTTTCATCACACGCATTCAGTATGAAAGCTGGAATGAAATTTTCACTCTGCAGCGGAGTGTGCGCTGATATGAAACTTCCTGGCAGATTAACACTGTGTGCCGGAACGAGACTCGAACTCAGGATCTGCAAGGTACGAAAGGTTCGCAGGAGAGCATCTGTGAAGTCTTGAAGGTAGGAGACAAGGTAATGGTGGAAGTAAAGCTGTGAATATGGAGAATCGATATAACTATTTGGAATGTCTTTAATTTCTTCATTTGTAGGTCTGCAGGAACATCGACGTCGTGTTGTATAGTACTGACTGTTCTCAACTTAGGATCGTCACGTAGGCCACTAATAATCAACTGGCAGGTAAGAATAAGTTCTTTGTCTTCCGATCACTTACCAGTTGTTCCGGAAGTTCCTAGCTTAGCGGAAGATCCAGTCTGTGTCTATTTATCACAAAGGTGCAAATACAACTACATGAACCTACACAAAGTAACAGGCCCATTCTGACATGATACAGAAAAGAAGAACGGCACGATTGGAGTTGGAAGGATTCTTAAATCCAAAAACCAAGGACATTAAAATGTCAAGTTTGTTGATCAAGGTAAAGGGTTATAAGAAACTCCTGAAATTTCCTTACTACCACACGCTGCCCACGAGCTGCATTGTTTACCAGTTACCAGAGAAGCAGACCCCATCCCCAAGAACAGAGTATCCAAATCCACTTCAGGAGCCGTTACTGACGATCGAGCTGCAGAAATCTGTCACCACTAGTAGAACTATTCATGAAGGTATGTTCCGTCTATGTAACGAAATGAAAGGCAGTTTGTTTTCTGCCATACGCGTTTCCCTTCTTTTATTTATGGAGCATCTTCAGTGGCCTGTAATACATATAATAAATCTATTATGTATTAGTCGCAATATGCTACTATGTTACATTTTGCCGTGTTTTTCTTTTGTTCTTCAGATTAGAAAGAACTTTTGTAGCACAAAGTTCGTGGGGATAAGTCATCGTTTGGTGTTACTTACGATTTAGAGTGTTATTAGTCAATATGTGAGGTCTCGGAGATGTGTTAATTCTGTCCCCATGCTCCAGTTGACCGATTTCCGGCGTTTTTTCACCCTCACTTTTCATTTTGTGACCAACATGTGGTGTTAACAGTGTGCAGTGTTGCCAATTGTCGTTGTATTTTTATCTTTCGTCTTTTGTTTGTGTTGTGTGTGTGGTTTGATATTTTTGATTTGTTTTGTGTATCTATTTTGTTGTGTGTGAACGTGTTCCTTGTGAGAGCGTGGAAAAAATTTGAGAATAAAACGCTCCCGCAAGGAACGACACATTCACATATAAAAAATACACGCGTACAGTCACACACACACAAGACAAATGAAAAATATCAAACGACTCACACAGCACAAACAAAAGACGAAAGACAAACACACAGCGACAGTTGGCAACATTACGCACCATGAGCAGACACATGTTGATTTCAAAATGAAAAGTGCAATTGTGAAATCGGCCAGCTGGAGCATAGGGACCGCATGAACACATTTCCAGCACCACACATATGGACTCCGAGGCCGGGTTCCCGGGTTTGATTCCCGGCGGGGTCAGGGATTTTCTCTGCCTCGTGATGACTGGGTGTTGTGTGATGTTCTTAGGTTGAGAGGTGGCATGAGCCCCCTCTCATATTTCTATCTTACGATTCTCCTCTCTAATTGCATGCGGTGGAAAGTTGCTATTCCTTCACACGCGGACTTCCCACGCAGCGTCTCTCGTCACCCAGGTGGTCCGTTGACAGGCGGGCTCCACTGATCTCGAGAGGGTTAAGCCGACGTGTGTGAGGCAGTCGAGTGAATGCTTTCCAGACGCCGACATTGTCAAGAGACACGCCCGCCGGGACCTGAAGTAGCGGCTGGGCTAGAGGTTCCGTTACTTCGCAGAAACTTAGCGAAAACACTTTCTGGCGGGCTACTAGCGAGGCTTGGGAATGACTTGTGTACCCAGGCAGTTGTGGCGGGAAAATTCCCGCGCTTTCTGCAAAATAGTAACTGAGATTGGCTTGCTCAGGGCATAGCTCCGTGACGTAGCAAAATCAGCGCAGAAATTGGCGCCAAGAATCTCCATTGGTGGAATGGTAATGCTCCGGCAATGGGGTGGAATTTTCCGCCGGTTTTCGAGTTGCTGATTGGAACGTTTAACCACGGCCACTGTCGTGGGGGCGGGAATGTTCTGTGTTCGGCCTGTACGGGTGCTCTTGTGGGGAATCGGCTCTCGCCTTTCGGTCGAGGACGTCGAAGCAACCAGCCATCGCCTACGGTACGCCAGATCGTGTTCTGGCAGTTAAGAAGACGGTTTGGTAATGTATGTCCGCAGCACCGGCAGATAGGGATTTTCCTAGGTGATAATCAGAGCTCAGCAGAGCGCGCCTGTTCGTCCTTTTCTAACTTTGTTCTGTCTTGAGTACCAGCAATTAATGTTGGGTTAGTTGTGTGTCTCTCTTATGATTTGAGTAGCAAGGAATTGGCTCCACATACCACTTCGTCTTAAACCTCACAATCTAGTTTAGGGACAACTTCACCTTTACAGTGTTTGTATGAGTATCCAATTTGAGCCAATTTGATGTATTGTAAATGTTTCATGTGTTTTGGTTTAGTATTTTGTGTTTAGTCTTAATAAATCATATTGTTATTTTGGACAGAACTTTCATTCTGTTAATCGGTAGAGCAAACCTATCATTCCTCACTATGTTAATGAAACCTTCGTTTATTTAACTTATTTATCAAATTAAATTATTGCAGGTGCCAAACTCTTTTCTACTCCACTTGCAGGGTTGATTACAGTCAGTTCGCGTATATTTTTTAATCCTTGTGCAACAGCAAAAGTCGGAGTTAGAATAGGGGGGGGGGGGTTTAGAGCATCATTTACATATGTAGATTCTAGAATTTAGTGTTAAATACACTGTTAGCCCTGGCACCTCGCATAATATGGCGACTCTGCCAGGATCTTTCCTGTGAATCGCTGATAAGCAAGTATTATTAGTAGTAGGGACATTCAGAATTTTTTTTGCTTAATTTTTTTTATTGATTAATGCCCAAGTTTTTTTCTGGTAGTTCCGCGTTTAGTTTTAAGAAGCGGCGCATGATTACAGTTTTTGTTTTCAGTGTATATATTCTTTTGTTCATTGTTTTTGTGTTCCTTTGATGGTGTGTCCGTATCACGTCACACTTTGTCGGGTTTGTGTGCGGTTTCTGTACCACAACAAATCGTGCGTATAATTACAGCGTTGGAGAGGCGTTGTTGAAATTTTATGTCTATGTGTAAAAATATATGGAGTAGATTAATTTTATTGTGCATTTTAGATAAATTTGTTTTTCATGAATGATAACGAGAAGTAAGGCACGACTATTATCGAGCGAAGCTAAAACAAAAGAGGATAGCATAATGGATAAGGGGCAGTTTACTGACGGGAATAGGTTCGGAGATGAGATGGGCACATGTTTAGCAGCACAGGACGCCAGGGTCATTGATGAGGAAGGTGATTTGGACGCGATCTCAGAGCAGCGTTGCGGCCGTGATTATGATAGTGAAGTAGAGGATGAAACAGAGACAGGCACACAGGTCGAGACGGTAGCAAAAGTTTATAATCAAACGAATGAGAGCAGACAGGGACTAGCTCGGCCACGTCAGAGCTCTAGCGCCCAGGTGTCCAGAGTTACATCTCCCACGTTTGAAGAGGATCAAAAAGATGACGTAAACCCAACACTGAGCTTCCTACGATCAATGAAAGAAGAAGCTGACGAACAGCGTAAGAGGGAGAAGGAAGAAGAAGAGAAACAACGTAAGAAGGAGAAGGAAGAAGCTGACGAACAGCGTAAGAAGGAGAAGGAAGAAGATGAGAAACAACGTCAGAGGGAGAAGGAAGAAGCTGACGAACAGCGTAAGAAGGACACTGAGGCAATAATTTCGCATATAGGGGAAATTCGTGAGGAATTACTAACAATAAAGAAAGAATGTGGAGAAGCAAAACAAATGTCAATGGTAGCACAAAAAGTAGCAGGCCTAGCCAAAACGGCAGCAACAGGGGCAATGAAAATCGCAAAAGTAACTTCTCAACTCGCAGGGCGCTTGCGACGTGCGACACAAGCACACTCAAAATCCCTAGCGGTCTTAAAGACTCATGGTAATATTGTGGTTACAAACATCACGAAACGAATGAAAGAAGTGGAGAGTCGGATATCAAAACTAGAGCGAAACGGGCACACGAGCACTGCGCGTTCGAATACCAATGATGGAGTACACAGAATTGTGTCTCCGAGGAAAAGCCCGCCGTTCTCAAGCCCAGTGACAGAGTGCGGAACTAACAATGCACACGTAGAACCAGAGAGTAATAGCTCCACTAATTGCAGCCCACTTAGAAGAGTGAATGCTGAATGCCACGTCCACTGTGATACAGAGGTAGCAAATCACTGTTATCAGCAAGATAGATCAGGACACTCAGCAGACGTGCAAGTATCGGAAACGAGTGACAACAGAAGTGCGAGGATCGGACAGGATTTTGATCACAATCACTTCCTGTCGATACTAAAATTCCAGAAGTTCAAAGATAATGGAGGGGCGATGCATCCGAAGAGCTGGGTGACGCAATTTACTAATTCATTACCGTCATCATGGCCAACCCACGCAAAATTAGAATTCATGTGTGGACACATCGAAGGCCAAGCCGCGGAAAAGATGCGGGGTGTGACAGCGACGTGTCGGACTTATCAGGAATTTGGTGGTGCATTCCTGCGGACCTACTGGTCAAAGGAAACGCAAGACAGGATTAAAGAGGAAATAATATTTTGTCCTGAACTGGAAGTGTCCGGGCATAGGAACGCAACCAAATTTTTTGAAGATTTACTCAAGAAGAATCAGTTTTTAGATAGTCCATATAGCAACGGAGAAATCATTAAATTTTGCTTTTCCAAATTGCCTGTTAGGTATCATCAGACACTTGTCGGGAAGTGTGGATCTGACATAGAAGCATTCAAGAGTCTATTGCGCGAACTCGAAGTAGTCTTCGATAAACAAGACGCAAAGGACAGGAAGAAGGCGCAAAATAACAAATACCACGGGCCAGCAAGGGAAGACGACAACAGATCGCAAAATCGCACTCGTCAGTTAGGAAACCAGGGTTACGGAAATTAAAGTTACGCTATTCAAGGTTATGGAAACCAGAGACACGGAAACCAGAACGTCAGGGAACAGGGTCAATCTAGACAAGGAATCTGGGACAGGAGAAATAACGAACGGCAAAGCGACCGTAATTGGAGAGAGCGAAATCAAGGACAACAGGAGAACCAGGAGATTGAAATTAGACCTGCAAATCCTAATGCACGTCAGAGGAGGGGGAGTCTAACAAGGGACTGGCGCTAGTCCATAGGATTCCACCACATCTCTCACACAAAGAAGTTCGTGGAATAATAGTAGTTTAAGTGGTGTACATAGTAGAATAGGCAAATATATGAACCTTTCTTCGGGGAACGATAATCGTTGCATTAATAGGTTAAGATTGCTAAAGTATTAACACGCTGCGTTGTCTTGCATAAGAATTTACTGCTGCTATCCTTTGTTTTGTTTCTGTTCGCGACTTCCAATGTCGTTGGAGTAGGAGACACTACCTTCCCATGAGCAATGTTTTTGTCCTTTCCTATCTGGTGTCCATGTTAAGGGATAAAGATGAGTGACGAGATGTCGCAAAAAACGGGCGCATACAAGAACGTGCTCTTAGAAGCGTTCTGAGAAGTCGTGATACGCTCCATAGCGGCCACAACCAGTTCGTGAGACGTTCATACCAATGCTTGCAGGCACGCGTCAGTGCACTGCAAGATTGTGGTATACTGCGTGATTTCGAGGATGAACATGGGCAGTATAGTTTTTACAGTGATGCGCCAGCATCGTTGTCTTGCAAGTCGGGGTGAACCTGTGAGCGTTTGACTCCAATGGTGCCCTAGACGAGAGAAATGCGGGCATAAAGCCTACCATGCCAATGTGCTGGTTGGGGATTTAGCGTGCTGCTCGTGACTGTCACAGATGAATAACCTGGGACTTATACTTGGATATTCGTGACATACTGTGTAGCTGGCGTGTGTTGGGCGATTGAATCCTCAACAGGAACCAGTCCTGGCTTGGTCATATTACATTGCCTCTGGAAAGGTGTACTTTGATCGCGAATACTGCATAACATAGAAAAAGAGGTTGCAACTATAAATTTATTGTCTTGTATAGCCATGGCTAACCCAGTCTCTGGAGTTTCAGTGAGGCGTAGTGAGAACTCGGAGGCCATGTCGTACGGCGCGCACATCACTGTCGTCAATAGCGGCGAGCAGCGAGACATCTCAACGTAACAGGAATTATGTAAGAGTATTGTATAAGGTAAAAAAAATAAATAATAAATAAATAAATAATAAAAAGGGTACGATATACTAGGATAAGTTAAACTGTATGATTTAACAATAAATAGATTAATATTGTGGGGGTTTTCTACCACAAGTGTTTGGCGCGCGCCTGTTGGGATGTTATTTTTCAGGTCATCGATTCACAGACCCGACATGGAGGGACGACCGGCGAGCGAACGTAGAATAGTTGTATGTTCTTTATAGCTCAGTAAAACTTCAGCCTGAATAATAACATAATTTATTCCGAAGACATAGAATGTAGATCGTTGGCATATGGTAGTTAATTCTTGAGCATGTCTACTGTCGATCTATATAAGTAATAGTAATATTGGTGCGGGCCCGCACATTCAGTTGTTCATCCATTACATAGCATCAGTTATCACACACCATGTACAATACTGAGATCGGTCTCTACACATATATCAAAATAAATTATTTCCATGTCTAGATTAGATGTTATAATGATAGCTACAGATAAATAACTATAAAAGTAAAATAAGAGTGTCTGAAATGACAGACCATCAGTGTGTCATTATGTAAATTTATTATAACATAGAAGGTCATGGGAAAAAGTTAGGCATAAGATTTTTGTCAGAACTGTGCAGATGACGGGTATCGTGGCAATGCAGAGGCCAGCCAGCGCTAAAACAAGAGGTCTTCGGCTACCTGCAGGAGGGCGAGCGTCCGGTCCTGCAAGCTGACAGTCACCGGGCCGTATACCTGAGGGATTAGGCGGGATCCTCACCGGGCCACAAGCGAAAGTGAGGCTGGCCGTTGACCCTGACACGCGACCCACACGCGACAGCCTGCTAGCTCTCCGGACGCGGCAGCCGTTTGGAGGGATTCCCTGCGGCAGACCACGTTGTCGTGAGTACACGAATAAGATCACATATCGTGTCAGAACCTGCGCCTCATGTGCCTCAGGACAGAAAGGGACGCTCTATACTCACCTGTTTGGGTGTTTTACAACTCACTAGCATTTGCCGATCTGCATACACAAAGCAGTATCGTGCCACACTAACAAATGTATGGTCTCATTTCTAACTTCTCCTCTCTATTAGAGAGCAGTTTTAGCAATCGTCGCTCCTAGTTCGATCCTGTATGGATGACCTCACACACTTGTGGAGTCACTCCACGTGCCATCATCCCTCGTCGAACTGCAATATTGGGAAACGTAAAGTACTGTCCAGCGAGAGAAGAGACCTAGACTAGTGATGTATCCCAACAAATAGACCTCAGAGACAATTAATCGACGTGAGGAGAGCCTATCACTGTGTCTTCCTACCGTACTGCCGTGATCATATACGTAGGTCTTGGTGCAATCTCAACAGGGTACTGCAGATGCTCCAGAACACCCTATTGCCGTTGCAACAACGTAGTAACAACACCCGACGTTTAGCCCTATGAGATGTCAGTACTGTCGAATTTGTGAAGTGCTTCGAATATTTCTAACAATGTGATTTAGTGCCTCATTCTCAGCACAGTCGTGAACTTTGTGCAATGTGCACGCCAAACTTGATGCCCCATGCACCTTGTTTTTTTTTTTAAATTTCTTTCTCTAGTGTTGTTTTTGTAATGTATGTTATACCTTGTATGTGTTTGTGTTTTACACTGTAATTCTTATTACAAATTACTGTATTGTTCTCCACACCATGTTTTTTTTGTATTTTGTATTTATTGTTGTGTGTATGCAAACAGTGTGCCTGAAGTCCCCATAAACTGAAGCAGATACCACCACTGTCATTGCGAATGGACCATCAGTTCAGGGAACATTTTGTAAAGGTTATTCTTGCTGCAGGGAGACAGAATGAATCGGAGGTTGTAACTACATTCTGAAAGCTCACAAAGAGATTGTTAACTTAAATAGTATCATGTGTGAGTGAGTTCAGGTTAGTTTCATGATTCAAATTGTTCTAAAATCTTGGGCATTTAATTGCGGAGCACTCCAACTCTGATTGTAAAGAATAAACTGCTCCATATTTGGCTCACATGCCCGGGCCATATTTAGAGCGTGAATGTCTGTGTGAATCGGTGTTTGGAAGGGGCTCCCTGGGTATGGATGTGTGATGTGAGTGTTAGTGTCCCATATTAAGAAGGTGAAGTTGGCTACATCATAAATAATCCTCTCTCTATGAGCGGCATTTTTCGGTTGCAGTGATTCTTTTATAGAGTGCGGCATGTGGAGTCAGTTTGTAAGATTGTTCTTGGGCGATTGACTCACTACCTTGCTCCTAAGTGAGCCAACCGCTCACCAATTACAATCTAAAATGGCGTAGGGGCAATGAGAGGTGGCATGAGCCCCCTCTCATATTTCTATCTTACGATTCTCCTCTCTAATTGCATGCGGTGGAAAGTTGCTATTCCTTCACACGTGGACTTCCCACGCAGCATCTCTCGTCACCCAGGTGTTCCGTTGACAGGCGGGCTCCACTGATCTCGAGAGGGTTAAGCCGATGTGTGTGAGGAAGTCGAGTGAATGCTTTCCAGACGCCGACATTGTCAAGAGACACGCCCGCCGGGACCTGAAGTAGCGGCTGGGCTAGAGGTTCCGTTACTTCGCAGAAACTTAGCGAAAACACTTTCTGGCGGGCTACCGGCGAGGCGTGGGAATGACTTGTGTACCCAGGCAGTTATGGCGGGAAAATTCCCGCGCTTTCTGCAAAATAGTAACTGAGATTGGCTTGCTCAGGGCATAGCTCCGTGACGTAGCAAAATCAGCGCAGAAATTGGCGCCAAGAATCTCCATTGGTGGAATGGTAGTGCTCCGGCAATGGGGTGGAATTTTCCGCCAGTTTTCGAGTTGCTGATTGGAACGTTTAACCATGGCCACTGTCGTGGGGGCGGGAATGTTCTGTGTTCGGCCTGTACGGGTGCTCTTGTGGGGAGTCGGCTCTCGCCTTTCGGTCGAGGACGTCGAAGCAACCAGCCATCGCCTACGGTACGCCAGATCGTGTTCTGGCAGTTAAGAAGACAGTTTGGTAATGTATGTCCGCAGCACCGGCAGATGGGGATTTTCCTAGGTGATAATCAGAGCTCAGCAGAGCGCGCCTGTTCATCCTTTTCTAACTTTGTTCTGTCTTGAGTACCAGCAATTAATGTTGGGTTAGTTGTGTGTCTCTCTTATGATTTGAGTAGCAAGGAATTGGCTCCACATACCACTTCGTCTTAAACCTCACAATCTAGTTTAGGGACAACTTCACCTTTACAGTGTTTGTATGAGTATCCAATTTGAGCCAATTTGATGTATTGTAAATGTTTCATGTGTTTTGGTTTAGTATTTTGTGTTTAGTCTTAATAAATCATATTGTTATTTTGGACAGAACTTCCATTCTGTTAATCGGTAGAGCAAACCTATCATTCCTCACTATGTTAATGAAACCTTCGTTTATTTAACTTATTTATCAAATTAAATTATTGCAGGTGCCAAACTCTTTTCTACTCCACTTGCAGGGTTGATTACAGTCAGTTCGCGTATATTTTTTAATCCTTGTGCAACAGCAAAAGTCGGAGTTAGAATAGGGGGTGGGGGGGTTTAGAGCATCATTTACATATGTAGATTCTAGAATTTAGTGTTAAATACACTGCTAGCCCCGGCACCTCGCAAGGTTAGTTAGGTTTAAGTAGTTATAAGTTATAGGAGACTGATGACCATAGATGTTAAGTCCCATAGCGCTTAGAGCCATTTGAACCATTTGAACATATGGACTAACAACACTGAAAATCGTAGCACCAAATGGTGATTTAACCTCACGAAATTTGTGCTACAAAAGTCGTTTCTAATCTCGAAAACAAGAGAAAAACATGACATCATATAACACAGAAACATATTGTAACTACTACATAATACATTTATTATGTGTATAAAAAGAAACTTGAGTTACAGGCCACTGAAAATGCTTCATAAATAAGAGGAACGAAACGCGTATGGCAAAAAACAAACCCCCATTTAGTTGCATGGATGGAAAATACCTCCACAAATTATGAAGCAACCAAGGATCGACGATAAACGGAAATAATGACGAGTCGAACTATTATTCGTGTCCCAGATACACTATCTAATCACATTAATGTCACCACCAGTCAGAAGCCTGAATAAGCAGCTCATTTTGCAGCACATACTGCTGCGAGACGCGAAGGAAGAGAGTCAGTGAAGTTCTTGCAAGTACCGACAGGGATGTCGAGCCATTCCGACTATAGCGCCGTGCCCAGATGCGCTAGATTTCTCCTTTAAGGATCCATGGCACGAACAGCCCGCTCGAAGTGATCCCACAGATTCTCGATTGGGTTTAAATCTGGTGAGTTCAGTGGCCAGGGGAGCACTGTAAACTCATCCTGGTGCTCTTCGTATCCTGCACGTACTCTGCGAGCTGAATGACACGTTGCATTGTCTTGCTAGCAGATGTCATCGCGCCGCGCGGGATTAGCCGAGCGGTCAAGGGCGCTGTAGTCATGGACTGTGCGGCTGGTCCCGGCGGAGGTTCGAGTCCTCCCTCGGGCATGGGTGTGTGTGTTTGTCCTTAGGCTACTTTATGTTAAGTAGTGTGTAAGCTTAGGGACTGATGACCTTAGCAGTCAGATTTCACACACATTTCAACATTTTAGATGCCATCGCGCCGAGGAAAAACAAACTGCATATAGGGGTGGACTTGGTCCTCAACGATAGGTGCATACTTGTATGATCCATTATGTCTTCCAGAATGACGAGATCATACAGTGAATGCCACGGATACATTTCCCAGACGAGAACAGATGCAGGGCGTCTGCTTTCGACATTTCACATCAAAAATGGTTCAAATGGCTCTAAGCACTATGGGACTTAACATCTGAGGTCATCAGTCCCCTAGAACTTAGAACTACGTAAACCTAACCAACCTAAGGACATCACACACATCCATGACGAGGCAGGATTCAAACCTGCGACAGTAGCGGTAGCGTGGTTCCGGACTGAAGCACCTAGAACCGCTCGGCCACACGGCCGGCCATTCAACACCGTGCACGCCAACGGCGACCTGTCAGATGGAGCGTGAAACGTGATTCGTCTGGAAAGGTAACCTATTTCCACTCAGTGGACGCCCAGTTGCGGTGTTGGCGTGCAAATTCCAGCCTTAGTCATCGATGAGCAACAGTGAACATTGGTGCAGGCGCCTGCTGTGGAGGCCCATACGCAGCAACGCTCCCTGAACAGACATTGAGGAGACACTGTTGATAGCCTCCTGGGTCATCTTGGCGGTCAGTTACTCAACGGTTACAAGTCTATTCGCCCGTATTCATCTCCACAGCCGTCATTCACCCCAAACATCTATGGTCCGTGGTGCAACGCTGTTGCCACGGCGCCGGTTTTGGATAGCACCATTTTGCCATGCACGGTATACTTTAAACAAGCCGGCACGAAAATTGATTCCAGACTTGGTTGTTCCGGAAATGCTTCCATTCTCTAGGATGTCAGATACATCGTTCCGTTTCCACAATACGACAACACCTGCATTGTTTTCCGCGTCCCCCAGAAGCTATATACTCGTATATATTTTCCACTGCTAGCATTGCCACCTGCCGTTTATGAGTGGTTATTGCACGTTGACGTCAAACTGTGGCGGTGGTTAAAGGAATGTGACTGAACAGCGTAATATCCAGTAGAACATGATTTCATTTTCATCCCATGAAAAAGAATAGCACATTCTCTCTACGTACAGTGTAACGTGAACTGAATCGAATTGTATTCGGCTTGTGTTAACAGGCAACCGGCATCGTACTGGCCAACACAACAGTTAACGCCCCTACGAGGTGCTGGATAGTACAAATGGATCAAATGGCTCTGAGCACTATGGGACTTAGCATCTGAGGTCATCAGTCCCCTAGGACTTAGTACTACTTAAACCTAACTAACCTAAGGACATCACACACATCCATGCCCGAGGCAGGATTCGAACCTGCGACCATAGCGGTCACGCGGTTCCAGACTGAAGCGCCTCGAACCACTCGGTCACTGCGGTCGGCCTGGATAGTACGTCGATTTACGGTTAGACTAGTGGTTAGCAATCTTAAGTTATTCCCTAGTACTAAAGTATATTTTTGCAAAGGGGACCGTACTGAAAATATTGGCGCCCGTCTGGTCAGCAATATGCAACACCCTCAAAGAATGGCGTGAGTGAATCAAAACTGAAATAATGCATCTTCTATACTAATAATAAAACTGTAAAACAACCGTGTCCGTCTGTTTGTCTATTTGAATATGCTAATCTCCAAAACGACTAGACGAATTTTCGTTGGGTTTCCACAGGTAACGTAAGCGTAGCTTGCTGCACCGTCCAGGCTTTATATTCATCAAAATCGGTAACGAAAAAAGAAGAGGAAAAAAGATATCGTGATGTAAAATCTTACCCAAAACATCGTGGCAGTCTGTTTGTCTCTTAGAAAACGTTAATCTACTAGACAAATTTTCATTGAGTTTTCACAGGCAACTCGTGTTTAGCTTGGGGCAACATATAAACTTTCAAATGGTTCAAATGGCTCTGAGCATTATGAGACTTAACATATGAGGTCATCAGTCCCCTAGAACTTAGAACTACTTAAACCTAACTAACCTAACCATATCACACTCATCCACGCCCGAGGCAGGATTCAAACATGCGACCGTAGCGATCGCGCAGTTCCAGACTGAAGCGCCTAGAAACGCTCGGCCACAACGGACGGCTATAGCCTTTATCTCGTCAAAATTCTAACACAGGAAAAAAAGTACCGTAATTTAAAGTTTCATCTAAAATCGTGTGCTCAGCTTAGTAGTTCGAATGTTTAATCATCACAGCGTTGTGCACCAAAATACTAATAGAGTGCGCTTTTGATTTCGTGGGACACCAGAGGATCAATAGATGGCATCTATCTTTAACTCAGGTATTAATGTATTTTCGGAAGTTTACGTCAATGAAAGGATTACGCGCCGAAATCTTATCTTTATTTGACTACGGTAAGCGGATTTACTGATTTCGCTTTATTTATTAAAAACGTAACGACAATGCTTTGTTTTCTTCTATATGTTATCATTATATTCTTTGCTAGGAAAACGAATTTATCAAGTTTGCTTCGTGATTTGTGTGCCTACCCACTACATTTTGATTTAGTATTGTTTACCAATAAAACGCCTGGAAACGGTCGAGTCTTTCTCAGTACACCAGAGATGCTAAAAGACTGAGAACTCCGCGGTCTCCAGAACCCAATGAAGATCGTGAGGTGAAATTTGCTGCAGCTCGATAACATCAGGTTTTAACTCTACCTTATGGAAACTCGGAAACTGCTCCTGAACTGATGTGCGACGTAACTCTTATGGAGAGCATCACACATTATCTGACGTCTCGGAACTCTTTACTCAAAGCGGCTTAAAGTTACTTCTCTCTAACATAATATCATTGAACCGGAAATTTTGATGGGAAATGGCGCACGCGAGCGAGTTATTATACCTAGAATTCACCTCATACCTAATAATTCATCATTTTGCATTTAATGTGCACAATTCCCGGTGAACGTACTTTATGTCATCGCTATAAACGAAGTAAAGGTCAGGCGCTGCGTGATATAAACATAGACCTCAGTGTCAGTTACTCTCCGTACGGCCAGATCTACGTGGCTCTCTCCCGTGTTAGTGAAGCAAACAAGCTAGTCTTTCATGTCCCAGATCGTACCACGCCGAATTTTGTCTACAAAGACGCTTCATAAGTCCAAAACAAATTCCAGGCGTAAGAAGTTTTAGGCACAGCTATAGACACCGAGGCATTTTCGGGGTTTCTCAGCTGGTCAACAATAAATGTTTAATAGAACAGAGAGATGACGGACTAGTAGGTCCAATTTCATGTGTGACTGCAAACACGATTACGTCACCGAGTTCAATCAGTAGAGAGCCCTTCAACAAGTTATCACAGCGTTGCGTGTGAGTATGTGTGTGTGTGTGTGTGTGTGTGTGTGTGTGTGTGTGTGTGTGTGTAAAACCAGTGGACAGAAGAGGGAAATACACAGTAGTCATTAGGTACTGGAAATCATAATGTAGGCATAGCAATGGACGACAGTCATTCTGTCTGTGTGCTACTAACGAACCACACAGATTTGTTCACATTTTTACTTGACCATGGAACACTGATATTGCCGTGGATACCTTTTGGACACTACCCTGGTTACCACAATTCTGCAGTCTGCGCTGTAGTGTCATGGTACACTATGTTGGATGGCGTAACAGATAAATACCAAGTGTGATGATTTGGTGTGCTGTAACTAATAGGTCAGGGGTGAAACCAGAAGAACTAGCAGATAAATGTAAGCAAACAGTAAAAGAGCGGAAGCTCTCGGTACTGGCGTCATGGAGCATATAATCATTCATCCGCATGACTGCATGGCCCTACTGAAGGCAGCTGCCGCCTTAAAAGAGGATCCACTGTTGCTCATGTGTAGGTTACCGGCGACACAGTTTTATCATGCTTGCTGTGATGGCATGGTTGCTAGATGCTGCTCTTGAAAATTCATAACACAGCAGCCTTTTATGCTTCCGAACATAGAGTATACAGTCCGAAGGTTCTCACTTTGTCGAAAGAGATATAACATCAGTCAGACTTGCCTCGATTGAGCGCCGTGCAGCTGACAACAGTTAATAGCATTTACATCATAAAAGGCAATGTACCCGCCCTCTTAGGGCAGCCCATAGGAAACAGATGTACTTCGTATAATTCCGTGGTGCCTCGGAAATGTGTGAAACAGAATTTGTCGCCTGTCACCGCCTCAAAAGTAGTTTAAGAAGCTAGTCCATAAAACAGCTTTAAAAATATAAAAACTGAAAGTTCCATTCAGTGCCAGGATAGTTGCGCCAAATCTGTGACGCTCAGCTCACGACCAGAATCAGGGGCTACTTTGCACTTCGCATCTCACTCCTCAGGTATTTGCGTAGCTCATTTACACCGCTGTCTGTAATTAGTTACAGTAATAGCTAGTTTTTTTACTTCAGTGTTGGTTCCTTTAATTTCTTGACCAAACTTTCCTCGACAAGCCGAATACAGTGCAGGTTTGTGTATCAGATCACCTCAACTCTCAGCCTTAATCTGGAGCAGACTGGTGTTGAGAACTCGTAATGTGAAAGGTGACACGCAGACATCTGGTCTTAACAGCGCCATCAGATCCCTATTTCTGGGTAATAAGGGAAATTTGAAAAACATCCTCAACATCCGGTTGATTTTGTGCCTGTAGCAACATATTTTCTCAGGAAATCTAAACTGCTATATTTCAACTGGACAACGTTCAGCCACATGAGACAATGACTATATTAGTCTGTGTGACGGGTGATACTGATTTCCTATTTTGTTCATTCATCTAATGTGTGGCCGATTGACCATTTCTGGGAATTGTTTCGTTGCGCCCCTTCGGTAACCAATGTCGACTCACAGGAGACTGGCACTCAACTGCGTGGAAGGAGGTTCGCAGGGGTTAACACAGACCTCTTTCATCCCAAGCGAGGCACTGGTCACAGTATTTGTGCGTTTCAAAATGCTCAGGGTTAGTGACCATCTACAGATTTGTCATCTGAATCATTTGTGTAGATCGTCTTTGGTATAAGTTCCTTTTCAATAAGAGTTACACTCTAGGTATTATAGTCGATGTTGCTATGTATTTGCATTAAAGATTGTGTACTATTAACTGTAAATATAGAGTGTTTGACATATTTATCTATATGTTTAACGTTTCTACGCGCTCAGTAATAATAATGTGATGTAACAAAAAAGGAAGCCTTGGTTTATTAATGTTAATCTCCGCCCATCGAACTCTGATGGAACTGAGTGTACAGCTGAAAGGATTGTGCAGCCGCGAGGGCTGTCGTGGTCGCTCGTCGCTATTGCACTGAGGGGCGGGCAGCTATCGATTGGAGTAGTCTTTGGCAGAGCCTCTGCTCACCCAGCCGTGAACAGCCGCCCGCGCACTAACTTTCTGCCAGGTCTCAAGGCCTAGCGCCAAATTACTTATCCTCTCCTCTCACACCGCTCGGCACAAATATTTCGATACAGATACTAAGCAGCAGACCACCAGGTCTCAACAGTGCCATTAGATACCTATTTCTGGTTAATAAGGAAATTATGAAAAACAGTCTCAACAACAGCGTCCTTTAATCCAATACCGATTTTGCTTCTTTTGCTGTTAACTCAACCTCCTCGCCACAAACAGCCGGGGATGGGAGCTCATCGGCAATAGCTCAATTTACTCCTCAACCTGAGAGACTTAAAATACACTAGTTTCCTAAAATTAAGGGCGAAAGTAATTTTCACATGATGTGTGGCTGCCAAGTAACATAGCTCGATGAAACTTGGACCATACATAGAAAGAACTGCTACATTATAGTAAAGAAGAAATACGAAATGAGACGAACGGAACTGACATTTTTATTCAAAGACATCACTGAAATTGAAGTCACCGCGATTCATTTTGGTCCCCAGGACATTACAAAAGGTAGCGTATGTAATCACCCCTGCATGCTGTGCAACGTGTTCCCACCCTGGCCGCAAGGTCGGTAAGGAGTGCTTGTAGTAGGATGTTGCAGTCTTCCACCTGCGCGGCTGACAACGGCTGGATGGTCGTTGGTGCATCTGGACTTACTGCAATACGTCTCCACAACACCTCTACCACAGAAACGTATTAGGTGCGTTGTGAAGACTTCTGCAGCACGGCCACCTGCACCAACGACTAATCCGGCATTCATCAACCACACTAATGGAGGAATGGATCGCCCTACAACAAGAACTCCTTACCAACCATGGGGCCAGCATGGAAGTGCGTTGCAGAACATGTACGGCCGTCCGTGGTCATCATACATCCTATTATCGGAAGGACGACGGTTCAATCCCGCGTCCGGTCATCCTGATTTAGGTTTTTCGTGATTTCCCTAAATCTCTTCAGGCAAATGCCGGGATGGTACCTTTGAAAAGGGCACGGCTGACTTCCTTCCCTAATCCGATGAGACCGATGACCTCGCAGTTCAGTCTCCTCCCCCCAACACAACCAACCAACCAACATCCTATAAAGAAACATGTTCCGACGTTTGTAATGTCCAGGGGATCATCACGAATGGCGGTGGCTTCAGTTTAATTACTGTCTTTGAATAACAGTCTCCTTTCCGTTCGTCTCGTTGCGTATTTATTCTGTACTACAGTGTGCAGCTCTTTCTATGAATGGTCCAGGTTTCTTTGAGCTGTGCTACTTGGCAGTGTCGCATTATGTGCAAGTTACTTTCGTCCTTAAGTTCTGCACACCAGTTTATATACAAGTTCCTTGTAGGAGACACTCACTCACTCACACATACACTGGACGACAAAAGACTAAAATATGGTTGGTCGGCATGTCGAAGAATCTGTAGAGAGGGAGAATATTCCGTGGTTTCGGAAATATGATTCGTTTTCGGAATTACGAGGGTGGGGAGCCGAGCCTTGCTGAGAATCCAGAGGTGGAGAGACGTGGTCTTCGGTTGTGAGCGCCTGTGTGTGACGGTCACCCAGTATCAGCTTTGTTGGTACAGACGGACTTGCTGTCTTTGATCTCAGTAGAGTTTATAGTTAGAACAATTAGGCACTGTACTTTTGCGAACCTATACGATTCTGGACTTCACCTCCAGGTTGGAAGTCATCGTTGAGTTCGCAGCGTTCAGTAAATGAGAGCACTTCTTCTGCCTATACTTCCATTGAGACGTTATCTGAACTCCGTCCTTGTGGCTGGGAGTTCGCGTTTCTCGTCTGTAGAACACAGAGAGGAGAAGACAGTATTAGAGTGTATTAGTCAGAGGACCACCTTCCGCCGTCCTAGTGTTTGAAAGAGTTTATTTGTGGCTGAAGTTCTTCCATCGTCGCAGACGAGTACGAGCACCATCACTTCGACGCACCGGATGCAGTACATACGGTGATATCACAAATTGCTTCGGCTTATTAAGACTATAAAGCTAAACAGCTGAGATCACGTTAATTTATTTCCGCTGAGGTTCCACATCACCGTAGATCATCTTTGAAAGTAGTGTCTTCTAGTGTTTGATACGTAGATGATGTCAGTCATTTCGCGTTAGTGGTATTCGACCGTGCAGTCATAATAAGAGGCAGAGACGGGCAATTGATTAATAATTTTAGTTAGGAAATATAGACAATTGTACGTAAAGGGTTGATTTTAATCTATAATAAATATGTATTAAACAACAACGTTTATCATTTAGTAGTGTTAGTTGCCTTCATCATTCATTTATGTTTAGATTGTAATTTATATGTAAAAAAGAGCATTAAGGGATCCTAAGATCTGCTTCTGGGGGTAGTCAGACAGGACAAAACATTTTAGCGTTTATTATTTTCCGTCGCGCACATTCATTTTACACCTGCCAGGAGTAACATCTTGGAGTACATTATGCAGGTTTTGATGGAGAACGTTTTGGAAAAGTAGTGAAACGGAAATTATACTCCAGGAAAGTTATGGGGTGGACTAGAGAGAAGAGAAGGCCTGAAATGAACTTGTAGGTGACTTAAGGAAAGCCACAGTAAACATAAGTGTTGATGGCTGGATGGGGCTTGAACCGCCGTCCTCCCGGAACCGAGTACAGTGTAGTAACAACTGCGTCACGAGGAGTGGAATGCGAAATAAAACGATTGGTTTTAGGAAATTTGAAGATGTTATAACAAAACTTTTTTTGCTACACTGTTCTTTCGATCCCCTCTCTCTATATGAGCGGAGGTGGGCTTTCATTTGTACAAACTTACCCTGTTCAACTTAATAGTATTAGAATACAGTGATTTTTACATTATAATTAAAAAATTTGAAACATTTACATTCGTTTTTAGAAATATTTTAAAGAAAATTTTCACAGGGAGTATAAAAAATATAGCAGGCGACGAATTTATCGTTTTAAATTTAGAAAAGCTAGTAAAAAAATTGATTAAGGCGACGCGGAAAGGCGGAATATCTTGAGAACAAGCACTGCGCATTCACTGAAATTTGAGGGATCTGCTCAGGCAACAGGCTGAGTTACACGAGGTAAGGTTAGAGGTTCTGTAGGGTCACAGGTTGTGGGTGAAAACGAAGGAGTTAGGTAGATGACGAAAGTAGGTGGAGAGGGGGAGTGGATGGTAGGAGACAGAAACGGAAGAGAAAGAACAGTGTGTAGAATGAGCCATGTTATGAAAAGGAAAGGAATAGGGAAAGAAGGTTCAAATGGTTCAAATGGCTCTGAGCACTATGGGACTCAACATCTTAGGTCATAAGTCCCCTAGAACTTAGAACTACTTAAACCTAACTAACCTAAGGACATCACACACACCCATGCCCGAGGCAGGATTCGAACCTGCGACCGTAGCAGTCCCGCGGTTCCGGACTGCAGCGCCAGAACCGCTAGACCACCGCGGCCGGCCAGGGAAAGAAGGAATGGGAGTAAGAGTGCCATGGGAATACTGTGGGAATCATGAAATGAAATAGGACAAGAGAGAAAGAGAAAGGGAAAGAGAGAGAGAGAGAGAGAGAGAGAGAAGGACGTAGCGGTCTAATAACGGCTCGCCTAAACGACCATTGAAAGGAAATCCAATTACCACATCGGAGTGCAACCAGCTTTTTGATACTATGTGTTACACCCGCAGTTGGTGAGTATTCTCACTCTAAACACTCTTTCGCCTCTCTTGCGGGATGATTTACTTGTCACCACAGCATACTTTTAAACTAAGCAAGGAGGAAAAGTCGTAAAAGCTATCTGTCTCGGTTTTTTATTTCAACTGTCTGGGTATTGTTTTTCTAAGGTGGACTTGTGGAAATAGACACATGTTTGGGTAGACAGGTGTGGCAAAGCACCTAAAATCTCATTTCGTGTCAGGTATGCTCTTCACTTCTGTGCGAGGATTCGATAGAGATGAAGCTTAACGTCTCCAGATGTTAGCTCAGCTGGAGGCAAGAAGCGGGAGCAGTGCTCTCTAAGAAGCCGTTCCCGAAATGGCCTAAAATTACTGAGAATGGACTATATAAATCTGGTTTACCAGAAAAGGATTTCCTTTCCGACATATTTAGCAGGCTAGTGCAGTGGTTCAGAGAGCGTATGCGCTTTCAGACAAGTTTTCTGTGGTTTCCCCAAATCGCTGACGGCAAATGTACGCCAGTGCAACTAACCCTCTCATCAGTACCTCTATCCAAGTAGAACCCAAAGGAGACATTCCGTTCCATGTAGATTCGAAACCATTGTCACGTGATGCTAATTACAGGTGTGAATCAAATAGTCAGTTGGTACATTAGCCAAGATTAGTTATTGGGATATATGTCACAAATGAACGCCGCTTCCAGTCATATCACTGGAAAGAGCCCCAATTTGACGCGATAATTGAAGTATATTATGCACAGAAGAATTTAGCAAACAAATACTTTGCACTAAAATTGGACGAAAAGCGAGTACCAGTAACTGTCGTGATGTTTCACCGGCTAACAAAGAGATGAACTAAAAAAAATTACATAATTAATAACTTCCAATACTTAGAAAGACATTATAGGATTGACAAAAAGAAAGTTAGGGGTTAACGTCCGGTCGACATCGAAGTCATTAGAGACGAAAGAGCTGGCAGGATCGAGAGAGAAAAATTCGGTAAATTAGAAGCGACTGTGGTACATGACGGCACATTACGTTGTCTGTAGGCTGAAGCGTTACGTGTTGGCTGCTTCAGAAGGCTGATAGCAGTGAGACTGACAAGGGGACCTCACGACAATTCGATTTTTGTAGTTTTCTTGTATTTATGGTACGTGAAGACTAAAACTCAAGTATTAATCACCCAAAATAGTTCGATGCGCCGGCCGCGGCGGTCTAGCAGTTCTAGGTGCTCAGTCCGGAACCGCGGGACTCCTGCGGTCGCAGGTTCGAATCCTGCCTCGGGCATGGATGTGTGTGATGTCCCTAGGTTAGTTAGGTTTAAGTAGTTCTACGTTCTAGGGGACTGATGACCACAGATGTTAAGTCCCATAGTGCTCAGAGCCATTTGAACCATTTAGTTCGATGCCACTCTCTAAAATTCTCGAGAAAATCGACTTTGAAGTTTCCGACCATTTGCAATATGCTAAAGCAAGGTCAGTTTTTATTGACAGGCCGTGTGGCTGTTTGAAAGAATACTAGCCTACCACCGTGGCGTTTCAGGTTCGATTCCCGGCTGATACAATTTTCTAACGGGGTGGCCCCTCCCAGGCAATTCAGTGAAGTTTAAAATATCTAAAGATGGGAAAAAATCAGCAGCGCTTGGGACTGGTAATGGCTGGTTCGAGTCTCGTTTAGATCTGTATTTCTTTCCTTTTTTCGTTCAGTTCGAATACCTATGCCATTTAAATATAAAATTCGTCAAATATATGCTAACAGATACCTAATTTCTACTTTTATTAAAAATTCACCTTCTCTTATTTATAATTACTAAGTATGTATCTCTCCCAAAAATCCAGTTTTCGTTGCAAATATACATTCTTAATTAGTGATCCTTTATATAAAGTTGTTTATATTTAAAAAAATCACAGATGAAATTCTTTTCAAAACTTTACTTATACCTCGCTGAATAGAAATGTTAATAGAATATTCGCCTTTGTCTGAAATTTTGACAACGCTGGAAATCGAAGTACGCTACACACGTGGTAGGTAAGCATTCTACCACACAGCCACACGTCCTGTTGAGAAAAGCGACCTTGCTTTGGCATGTTAAAGAGAAATCGATTTTATCGAGAATTGTTGAGAGTCGCATCGAACTGCTTTTGCTGGCTGATATTTGAGCTCAGAGTTGCACGTACCATACATTTCGAAAAATACGGAAATCCGATTGCCATGTGGTCGCTAAGAGACTGATCCACTGGCCTCTATTTACGATCTCGGCCCCAGCAAGTAAACGGCATTCTTTCATGATTGGCATTATTTCTTGAGGTTACCGTAAACGGAAGTTCCTGCTGAAAAATAGGCCTCCCTTCAAGCGCAATCCGGAGAGAGGGGGGACGGCGGGGGGGGGGGGGGGAGTTACTGGAGAGGTTATGGGTTATCGACCTCACCTCCAAATGATACATGAAACAGGAGTGGACTTGCAGAAAACATTCCAGCCAAATATCAAAATATCAACAGAGGCGGAACGACCAACAGAAACGGCGCTCTCTCCATTTGCACATTCATGTAGCCGCAGTCCACAAACCTGATAATGCTGGGTGAACACACTGATTTTATTTCATGTAAATTGTTACGTTGTCATAGTTCTGAGACTTTATTGTTTAAACAGTTGCATGGCGTAAGTAACTTTAAAATTTTTGGACAGGTGCTTTACAAGTAACATATGTATTTGTGTGGCAATTTCTTGAAAACTATGCTAAAGCGATTTATTTAACGTGGACACAAGGAACACCCATAAAATTTTTATGTTTAAGCAACTAAACGTATTTAAAACTATTAATTCTGCTACGTAAAAGAGTAATACAAACAATAAATGTAACGATGATATGGATTATTAACCATAGGTTTTCTGATGATATAAAATGGAACCTATGTTTAGTATGCAGGACTGCATTCATTTAATTTCTGATAGCTGCTAAGGTCCGCATTTCTAACATGAGCGTGCTGGCCGCGGAATAAAGACTTCATTGTCGCTCACAAAACGTCGGTGTAATTTAAACTCAGCATATGCATTATTTTACCGTGGCTTACAACCTTTTCAAATGACAGGTTAATTTAAAGATACGGAATGTTTCTACCAAAGGGGCTGAATCAAGGATCGGACTGAGCGTGCGCTTGTGATGTCTTAGCATTCCCCACTTACTGAATAAATGCTTCAGTTCAGTGATCATAACCTTTCATCTCATAGGCTTTAAAATTATGTAATACACAATGGATAGTCACAGATCCACAGGTTGCCACATTACGTTTTTAGGGTCAATGCCTCTATGTCATATGAAATATTTCACGATAAATACATTTTCGAGTTTAGGTGCAATAAATGCCCTTAGTTATGACATTCCTGAAGCGGCTTTCTTTTCAAGTGCATCACAACATTATTCTGTAATTTCAAATTACTGATACGTTTCCTACTACCTTGGTTCTTCCTGTCTTGCGACATATTGTCTCCTCTTTCTTGAATTCTTCAATTATCTATGAACAGTGGAATGACTTCGAGCAATAAGTACTCGAATTTCTCCTAAATAGTTGCGCTGAAGTGGAACTTTCTCCGTTAAATTGTTTTCCTCGACAGTTACCTCGCTGCTACCACTGGCAATTTCTACGTCATTTTATGTATGATATGTGAGACGAAATCTTTTTGAACAAGTGATTTTATTTAGTAATTGCAGTTTCGCATGCTAGAGTGCATCTAATTAAAGATTTGAAGTGTACAACCAGAGGACGATACTGCTACTCTCATAAAACGCTGCTGTGTGTTGTCATTCTTTTAACGTGGCTGTACTGCTATAAAGTGCTTAATGTGCAGACGGGAGAAAGGCGTGAAAAATTCTTCAACTGTTTCATGGGCCATTTTTGTACCAGTTTAAACCTAACGTGTTAGATATTTTAAAAAGGTAACTATAAACCGTGCGCTCTTCTCTGTCATCTACATCTACATGACTACTGTGCAGTTCACACAAGTTCCTGACAGAGGGTTCATCGAACCATCTTGAAACTACTTCTTTATCGTTCCATTTCCGAACAGCTCGCGGGAAAAACGATCGGTTAAATCTTCTCGTGCGAGCTCCGATTTCTCTTATGTTAGTGTGATGATCATTTGCCCCTGTGTAGGTGAGCGTCAAAAACATATTTATGCATTCGCAGGAGAAAGTTGGTGATCGATATTTCGTGAGAGATCTCGCCGCAACGAAAAACCCCTTCTTTATGATTGAATCCCATACTGCGCAGCAAAACTCCAGAAGTGGACGGACAAGCGAAGTGTAGGAAGACTCTTTAGTAGATTTGTTTGCTTCTTCTAAGTGTTCTGGCAATAAAACGTAGTCTTGGGTTAGCCTTCCCCACAACATTAACTAGTGATTGTTGCAATTTAAGTTGTTCGTAATTTCAATCCCTAGATATTTAACTGAACTGGAAGACTTCATATTTGTATAATTTATCGTGCAACCGAAATTTAACAGATTCCTTTTAGTGCCCAAGTGGATGACCTCAAACTTTTCATTATTTTAAGTCACTTTCCGCACCATACAGACTTCTTGTCTGCTTTTTATCTTCTTATGTCTTTACTAGACGATAAACGAAAGCAGCATCTGCAAACCGTATAAGCTGCTCAGATTGTCTCCTCAATTGCTTATATTCAGGGAGTGAACAAAAATATGGAAATACGGCGGGAAATGCGTACTTGAACATAAATGTAGGTTGCACTGTTGCATTTGACCACGAGAGGCACCTGTACCATGTCCTAAATACGTCGCAAGTGTTAGACGCAGTCAGGACAGTGTTCTGTATAGTTGTGAGTGCCTTATGATAGTGCTCCGTGAAGCCGAACTTGAGCAAATTTTTAGTGCTCGTCTGGTGGGTGCTTCCGTAACCATCCGCTAAGTCACGATGCGGATGAAAGTGTGTGTCGACTAGTAGTGAAAGACGGTCATTGAAGAAGACTGTGAAGAAAAACAAGAGGACGACAGCTCCAAAAGCCACCGCAGGACTGAACGTTGCACTCGCGGACCATGTGAAGACCAAAACAATAGGAAAGGAGCTCCTTAATCAGGGAATAGCAGGGCGAACTTGAATTCCAAAACCATTCATCGGTGATGCCAACGCCTGTAACAGTAAACCGTGGCGCCGAAGCCATAAAATGTGGTGTATGAAGCAATGGGAGGATGTCGTTCGGTTGGATGAGTCTTGTTTCACAGTATTTCCATCTTCTGGTTGAGTTTACGTCTCAATAGTGAAACACGACGAGGTTTCAGTTATGATATGAGCATCCATATCGTGTTATTGCATGGGCCCCACAGCCATGTCGTGTTATTGTATGGGCCCCATGGCTTCTCTGCAAGGTTGTGTTACTGTCAAGGATTGTGTGATCGCTTTGGCTAAAGAGGTCTGTCTCATGGTACAATAATTCTTCCCTAGTGATGATGCCGTGTGGTAAGACAAGGCCGCTGTTCACACAGATCACGTCGTCCAGGACTGGTTTTGTGCGCACGACGGGGATGAATTGTTGCAGCTTCCCAGTCCACGACACTCATCAGATGCCGGCCGAAGTGGCCGTGCGGTTCTAGGCGCTGCAGTCTGGAGCCGCGAGACCACTACGGTCGCAGGTTCGAATCCTGCCTCGGGCATGGATGTGTGTGATGTCCTTAGGTTAGTTAGGTTTAACTAATTCTAAGTTCTAGGGGACTAATGACCTCAGCAGTTGTGTCCCATAGTGCTCAGAGCCATTTGAACCATGTTTTTTTATAACTCATCAGATCTCATATTATTGACCCTGTCTGGACTACTTTGGAGCGAAGGGTGCGTGATCGCTACCTACCTCCATTATTGTTATGTGAAATTGCCACTATTTTGCAGGAAGAATTGTATGATATTATACTATTCCACTGAAAACCTTACAGGACCCGTATTTATCCATTCCGAGACTACTGGAAGCTGTTTTGAATGCTAACAGTTTTCCTACACCGTATGAGGCATGGTACTGAGCTGTGTTTATGGTGTTTCACATTTTTGTCCATCCGCTGCAGATTAAAAACAACTCGATGACTTTCGGTCAGTTACCACATACTGTTTTTTTTCTGACAGGAAATCATGAATCCAGTAGCACAACTGAGGTGATATTCCATAGTTACGTATTTTGATTAGCATCTGCTTGTGGGAAACAGTCTCAAAAGCCTTCTGGAAATCTAGAAATACGGAATCAATGTGAGATCCCCTGTCGATAGGCGACCGGTCTACCCGACGGGAGGCCCTAGACACACGATATTTCATTTCAGCAATCATCATTTTATGTTAATAAAAAGCCAGCCGTCTTTCGCAATAACGATATTTTCTGAATCCGTGGTGACCGTGTCGTAAATCGTTTTCTTCGAGATAATTCGTAATTTTCGAATACAGTATATGTTCCAAAATTCTCGTGCAAATTGACGTCAGTAATATGGGTCTGTAGTTCAATGGATTACTAGGTTGGGTTGTTTTGGGGAAAGAGACCAAACTGCGATGTCATCGGTCTCATCGGTTTTAGGGAAGAGCGGGGAAGGAAGTCGGCCGTGCCCTTTCAAAGGAACCATCCCGGCATTTGCCTGGAGTGATTTAGGGAAATCACGGAAAACCTAAATCAGGATGGACGGACGCGGGATTGAACCGTCGTCCTCCCGAATGCGAGTCCAGTGTGCTAACCACTGCGCCACCTCGCTCGGTCTCAATGGATTACTCCTTTTTCCTTTACTGAGTATTGATGTGACCTGTGAAACTTTCCAGTCCTTACGTACGGATCTTTCGTCGAGCAAGTGGTTGTACATGACTGCTGAAGATGGAGCCATTATATCTGTATACACTGAAAGGAACCTAATTGTTGCACAGTCTGAACCGGAAGACTTGCTTTTATTAAGTGATTTGAGATGTTTCTCTACGCCGAGGATATTTACCTCTAAGTTTCTTATGTTCGGGGCTGCCCTTAGTTCGAATTATGTTACTGGGCTAGTGGAATATTTACCTCGTCGTCTTTGATGACTTCTATCGGTACCATAATAGTGGCTACCGCACAGTGAAGCTTCTGGTGTAGTTTGCATACGACCAGAATCTATTTGGATCTTCTACCAAATTTGTAGACATATTCTCGTTGTGGAAACTATTAAAAGCATGTTGCGTTGAAGTCCGCGCTAAATTTCGAGCTTTAGTACAAAATCACCATCTTGGAGATTTTGTGTTCTTCTAAATTATGATGTGTTTTCGTTGTTTCTGCAATAGTGTCCTGACCTGTTTTGTGTACCGTGGGGGATCAGTTCCATCTCTTACTAATTCACGTGGTAAAAATCTCTGAATTCCCATATTTTCTATTTTTTTAATGTAAGCCGCATCTGGTCTACGCTACATAGTTAGTTTGGAAGCAGTGGAGAGTATCTTGGGAAATCGTCAACCCAATTTTTATCTGCTTTTTTAGAAACTTATATTTTGTGATGTTACGGTATTCAGTCTCGCTACAACGACCTTGTGGTCACTAATCCCTACATCTGTCATGAGGCTCCCTATATGCTCAGGATTATTTGATGCTAAAAGGTAAAGTATGTTTTCACAGCGATATCCATTTGGAATAGGCTCCTCAACTAAGTTTTCAAAATGATGTTCAGAGAAAGTATTTAGTGTAATTCAGGATGATATGTTATGCCTACCACCGACTTAAAACATGTATTTTCGCCGACGATCATTTATCTACCGTACGGCAATACCTATACAAAGATTACAAAACTACCTACATGCGAACATTTAAGCACAGCTCCCCAGCATAAAATAACACAAATGACAACAGCTATATATGGATATCAAGATCTTTTATGTATTTAATCACATCATTCGTCGCTACTAGGAAATTTTCGAAAGGAGCCATGTAGGCACGTACGGGACATATTGATACAACATGACCAACTATCTGTAGTTCCGCACCACTGTCACACGATGGCGATGAGGATTTGCCCTACTTGCAGACAGAGTTTGCACATCTAGCATGGCCCGTTCGGATCCGGTTCAGGGTAGTCCAAACTGCCTGAGGCTGGTCAAATCCAGCGCGTTTGTTCTGCATGCAAGGCAGTTTCAGGCACTGCGGAGGACAGTTTTGTTTCTAGCAGCATTTACATTCATCGATGGTATTGAATTCAGTTTCCGTGAGAGTTCTGGGTGGATGAGTGTGGGATGTCTTGATCTAGGTTGGCCTGATGCCTTGTCGGGCTTTAGTATTGCTATGATTTTTGATTGTTTCATTTTTTTCGGGACCGATCCAGATATATAACATCAGCGAAGAAATCCGCCAGCCATCTTTTTGCGTAGTTCCCATTATGCAGAAGAAATTCTGTGTGGATTCCATCATCAGCAATAGATAGATTCATACCGCATAATTTAATAAGAGACGGGACTGATCCACCATGGTACACAAAACACGTCAGAACACTGTTGCAGAAGTTACGAAAAAAGCATGCCAAATTCAGAAGAACGCAAAATCCTCAAGACTGGCTAAGTTTCACGGAAGCTCGAAATTTAGTGCGGACGTCAATGCGAGATGCTTTTAGTAGTCTATGTAAAGTACACCAGTGGCAAAAAACAGCCAATACCGCCACAGCGCGATAGCGATGGAAATGTTACTGATGATGGTGTCACTAAAGCGGAGTTACTAAATACTGTTTTCCGTAATTCCTTCACGAAAGAAGACGAAGTAAATAATCCAGAATTCGAAACCAGAACAGATGTTGCGAAACAGCTCAAATCACTTAAGAAAGGCAAGCCTTCCGGTCCAGATGGTATATCAATCAGGTTCCTTTCAGAGTATGCAGACACAATATCTCCTCTATTAGCAATCATATGCAACCTCTCACTTGACGAAATGTCTGTTCCTAAACACTGGAAAGTAGCACAGGTCACACCAATATTCAAGAAAGGAAATAGGAGTAACCCATTGAATTACAGACCCATATCACTGACCTCAATTTGCAGTAGGATTTTGGAGCATATAATGTACTCGAACATAATGAATCACCTTGAAAAAAATGACTTATTGATACATAACCATTACGGACTCGTTCTTGTGCACAGCAGCTAGCTCTTTATTCCCATGGAGCAATGAGTGCTGTCGACAAGGGATCTCAAATGGTTCAAATGGCTCTGAGCACGATGGGACTTAACATCTGAGGTCATCAGTCCCCTAGAACTTAGAACTACTTAAGCCTAACTAACCGAAGGACATCACATACATCCATGCCCGAAGCAGGATTCGAACATGCGACCGTAGCGGTCGCGCGGTTCCAGACTGAAGCGCCTAGAACCGCTCAGCCACACCGGCCGGCACAAGAGATCTCAGATCGATTCCATATTCCTAGATTTCCAGAAGGCTTTTGATACCGCTTCTCACAAGCGACTATTTATAAAATTGCGTGCATATGGAGTATCGTCTCAGTTGTGCGACTGGATTCTTGATTTCCTCTCAGAGAGGTCACAGTTCGTAGTGATAGACGGTAAATCATCAAGTAGAACAGAAGTGATATCTGGCGTTCCGCAAGATAGTATCATAGGCCCTCTGCTGCTCCCGATTTACATAAATGATCTAGGTGATAATCTGAGCAGCCCCCTTAGATTGTTTGCAGATGACGCTGTAATTTACCGTCTAGTAAAATCATCATACGATCAATTCCAATTACAAAATGATCTGGAGAGAATTTCTGTATGGTGCGAAAAGTGGCAATTGGCACTAAACAAAGAAAAGTGCTAGGTCATCCACATGAGTACAAAAAGAAATCCGATAAATTTTGGCTATACACAAATCTAACGGCTGTCAATTTGACTAAATACCTAAGAATTACAATCAAGAGCAACTTAAATTGGAAAGACCACATAGATAATATTGTGGGGAAGGCGAAACAAAGACTGCGCTTTGTTGACAGAACACTTACAAGATGCGACAAACCCACTAGAGAGACAGCCGACATTACACTTGTCTGCTGCGCGGTAGGGGATCCTTACCAGGTAGAGTTGACGGAGGCCATCTAGAAAGTGCAAAGAAGGGCAGCTTCTTTCGTGTTATCGCGCAATAGGGGTGAGAGTGTCACTGATATGATACGCGAGTTGGGGTGGCAGTCACTGAAACAAAGGCGGTTTTCTTTGCGGCGAGATCTATTTACGAAATTTCAATCACCAACTTTCTATTCCGAATGCGAAAATATTTTGGTGACACCCACCTACGTAGGGAGAAATGATCATCATAATAAAATAAGAGAAATCAGAGATCGAATGGAAAGATTTTGTTGTTTCTTTTTCCCACGCGCCATTCGAGAGTGGAATGGTAGAGAAGTAGTATGAAAACGGTTCGATGAACCCTCTGCCAGACACTTAAGTTTGAATTGCAGCGTAACTATGTAGATACAGATGTAGATCTCGATTTCCAAGTGCCTTTCCAGGTTTTAGTGTTTTAAGAGCAGCAGAAATTTAAGATACAGAGAAAGCTCTTCAGAACTCGGATTGTCCATTAGTGTTCTTTTTGAGCAATATAAGTTTGCGCCCGATACATCTTGTACGAGGTTTACCTCTTGGTGCTGTTGATGTGGACAGTAAATGTGACGCTGTCCTATTAGCTGATATATGAATGTTGTCCCTTACTTTAATTATGTTTCCATCCAACTTCCTTAGTAATGACCTCGCTTCTCTACTTGACGTCTGAAAACTGAGTGACTCAACAGTATTTATACACATAGTACGTCTGGTGGTATCGAGGCTACGAAGTAAGTTATCCGCTACTTCTGCGTTCCTGCTTTTTAGAATTTATCGTACTGTTTCTCATTAGTTTCGTTCCAACCTGGAATATATAGCTTTCTGTAAACCCTAAAGATTGCCTTCTTCGCGGCACTTATAGTAGCTCCAACGAACCTCTCATGACTTTTTGCTTTCAAATGCAGTCAAGACATTTGTCTAGATTTTTGACAAATACATCCCACTTTGCTTTCCTAAAGTTCCCTCTAGATTGTGGAAAGCATGATACGAGTGGGATATTTGTCCCGATTTCAATCAAGACTGGACGGTGTTGGCTGTGTGGGAAGTCTTGTAATTCAAACCACGAACTTTGGAGAGGTAATTTAATTTCATTGGTTGTTACAAAGCATAGACTGGGGTTATACTCCTGACCCCAAGCTGCTAGTAGAAATGTTCCTTTATCCTTTGCACCAAACACCAAATACCGGGTGATCAAAAAGTCAGTATAAATTTGAAAACTTAATAAACCACGGAATAATGTAGATAGAGAGGTAAAAATTGACACACATGCTTGGAATGACATGGGGATTTATTAGAACCAAAACAAAACAAAGTTCACAAAATGTCCGACAGATGGCGTTGGACAGCAAAACGTCAGTGACTGCCCACGACAATCGTGTATAAAAGGAGCTGTAATGAGAGAGAGAATCTCCCCACCTCCGGACAATCCACGCCAAGGCACGCTCCCGACTCGGTCTCCTCAAGCTCCTCTCTGGCCGTACGTGGAGTCTGGACCCCTCCACCATCCTCCACACCTATAAGTCCCTCACCCGCCCTATCCTTTGTTATGCCCATCCGGCTTGGATCTCCGCCCCCCCTACCTTTTATAAATCCCTCCAAATCCTTGAACGTCATGCTCTCCGCCTCGCCTATCGCATCCGTCTCCCCTCCCCCACGCGGCTCGTATATGATCTCATCCCCTTCCCCCACCTCCTCCTTTTCCTTGAAAGGATATGGATCCTGTACACCTCCCACAAACTCGATCCTCCTCACCCGCTCGTCTCCCCGATCCTCTCCCACCCCCGCCCGCTGCCGCACCTGTATTCGCACATCCCACCCGGTCTCCATCTCTCCACCCTCCTTACCCTCTCCCAAGGTGGCTTCCGCCAGCTCCCCCTCCCTGATGATGCCCTCCTCCCCTCCATCTAACCCTCCTACCAACTTTGATCCTCCTGCCCTCCTCCTGTGCCTGCTCCTCTGGGCACCCTCCCTCCCTTCTCTCCCTTTTCCCTCCCTCCTCCTTTTCTCCCCCCTCCTCCCCCGGGCCTCCCCTCCCCTGTCCTTTACCTCCTGCCCCCGTCTCCTCAGCCATTGGCATCCTTTTTCTCCCCTCTCCCCCACCTCACCCCTGTTCCCCTCTTGGCAGGTCCCCAGACTCGCACACGCTAAGTGGACATTCGCGCGCCGGAGATCACCGCCATCAGTGTTTCGTGTGTGCCGTCATGTTTAGTGTTCAGTGTTCACCGTCACACTCCATCGTTCACCAGTGCCATCGTCTTCTTCAGTGTTTGTGCGTCGTATCAACAGTTTGCAGTGTGGATTATCGTCGCGTGTGAACGGCTCCGTGTTTGTCTTTATGTGTCTATTGTTTTATTGCTCACCGTTCTGTAACTTATGTGTCTTCTCAGTGTTTCTTCTCTTTGTGTATCCTCTGGCTGAAGAGCGGCGTAGAATGCTGCTGACAGCCTGCCTGTTGTACAGGTTTAAAATAACAATAAAGAAAAAAAAAAAAGAGAGAATCAGATGCGCCAGCAGTCGCAGCATGTTGACGTTACCTGAAAAGGCGCTTTTAGTGAAGCTGTATAATCAGAATAGGGAATGTGCTAGTTCACGTTACGATCCTATCGCCATAGGAAGGGGTTCGAACGGGTAAAAGTCCGTTGACAAAAGCATTTGTGGCGAGAATGATTTCGAAGTTCGAAGCCACGGGTTGTTTAGCCGATAGACTCCGTAGTGGCCGACCGAGCACAAGGTGTAATGCTGCTGAGACAGTTCAGGAAGAAATAGAGACTGTAGCGGGTTCGTCTATGCACGGGGAAGCCAGCGCTCGTGCAGTCGCACGTCGCACCGGCATTCCATACACTACTGTTTGGTTGGCCCTTAGGCGTACTCTCCGATGCTATCCGTACAACATCCATCGGCATCATGAACTGTTACCTGGCGATTTAGTGAAGCGGCGAGCATTTGCGGTGCGGGCGTTTGAAAAGATGGTGGAAGATGACGATTGGTTGAGTAACGTGTTGTGGACCGACGACGCTCATTTCACGCTCCGAGGGTCTGTCAACGCCCACAACTGCAGAATTTGGGCTACCGAAAATCCTAGAACTGTTGTGGAAACTCCAATGCACGACGATAAAGTCACGGTATGGATTGGATTTACCACATCTGCCGTTATCGGGCCTTTTTTCTTCGAGGAAATGCGTGATTCTGGTTTTGTAACTGCTATTGTGACGGGTGAGATGTACGCCGAAATGTTACAGAATCGTATCATCCCCAGCCTGGCTGATAAACACCTGCTGGAGCGTACGATGTTTATGCAGGATGGCGCTCCACCCCATATTGCTAGACGCATGAAAAATCTCTTGCACGCGTCGTTTGGTGATGATCGTGGGCTCAGCCGCCACTTTCGTCGCGCTTGGCCTCCCAGGTCCCCAGACCTCAGTCCGTGCGATTATTGGCTTTGGGGTTACCTGAAGTCGCAAGTGTATCGTGATCGACCGACATCTCTAGGGATGCTGAAAGACAACATCTGACGCCAATGCCTCACCATAACTCCGGACATGCCTGACAGTGCTGATCACAACATTATTCCTCGACTACAGCTATTGTTGAGGAATGATGGTGGACATATTGAGCATTTCCTGTAAAGAACATCATCTTTGCTTTGTCTTACTTTCTTATGCTAGTTTGTGCTATTCTGATCAGATGAAGCGTCATCTGTCGGACATTTTTTGAACGTTCTAACAACGGCACGCAGACAGTTTATAAACTTAGCCGTTTCGGAAGTTCTTCCACCATTGTCGCTAAAACCAATGACAATGCCCTTTTGGATGTCAGATAAATTGCTCCATTACCACATTGCGACAATGATGAGTGCACTGCTTCCCACGTTGACCGACACCCTTTGTATACCCTCCACTGGCAGTTCTGCCATCCGCCGTCTGTGCGTGGTTATTCCACGTCGATGTCGAACATAGGCGATGGTCACATTAATGTGGTGGCCTGTCTACTTCAAATCTTGTCTGACTTCTAATTTTTCTTCGCTGAAGAAAACAAGCAAAATAACTTTTAAGTCGAAATTAAATTCAGGTAAAGCAACTTACGATACATTCTTTCGCATATATGAAAAACCTTCCAAAATTTATGACGCCGCTATCAACGCAAGTAGGTCTACGTTGAGTGGACAAAAATTCACAAAACCTTTATGTAAGGTGCAAGAAAAATATGCATAAAATATTTGCGCCAGCAAGTGAACTTACATTCACTAATCGCATCTACTTCTCGATGTTACGTTTCAATTAAACAGACAACAACATCAACAACAAAAACGCCATCAGTGTCTACATGAAAATCGAAAGGTTTCTGACTGCATCAAGGAGAATCCTTATTAATAAATTCAACCCTGGCACGGTAAATACCAATTTAGGTGAAATACCGATATGAGAGCTATACTTCATCTGCATCAATGAGGCCGCTGACTTGCAGATTGTTCACCGGAACTCAGATGCTTGATAAAAGTTACTCAATGGGTCGAATTAACGCAATTAATGAAAACAGGGGGACCCTAGTATTGAATCGCTTATACCAGTATTCCTATAATTTCCTGTTAACCAGCTTCATTAAGGGGACCTATTGAGTGTAAATCATTAGCTTGGAACAGCTAAATCCCAATATTTATTACAAATTATTAGTGTGCACCAATTGTTAATGAATATTACAAGATTTCTACAGAAGAACACAACAGTTCGTAGTAAAAATATTTCTGTTTTGATAAATCAGATATTTTTACAGTATTTAACAAGAGCATTGCTGGTGAATTACATAAAAATTTTGTTTCTACAGGGCATCATATAACTTTCTTGACAAATGCCTTTCCGAGATTATTGGCTGAAATACTCCTCTGTAATACAGAAAAGGGGGAGATTGAGTCAGTAATTAAATCACTGAAGACTAAGGACTCTCATGATTATGATGGACTGCCTAGCAGAATATTAAAGTACTGTTCTGCACATTTTAGCCCTGTATTTAGCTATCTTTGTAATTTTTCCTTTAGGAATGGCCAGTTTCTTGAACGATTAAAGTACTCGATAGTAAAGCGGCTTTATTAAAAGGGAAAAAAGGATAATGTAGATAATTTTAGACTTATTTCTATGCCATCAGTGTTTGCTAAAGATATTGGAAAGGCTGTGTATGTAAGGATAATTGATCATTTTGTATCTCACGATTTGATATCAGATGTACAGTTCGGCTTTAGAAGTCGTTTAACAACTGAAAATACCATATTCTCTATTCTCTGTGAGGTGCTGGATGGGTTAAACAGAATATTTCGAATACTACGCATATTTTATAATTTAACTAAGGCGTTTGATTGTGTTGATCACAAAATATTGCTCCAGAAGTTGGACCATTATGGAACACAGGGAGTAGCTCACAACAGGTTTACATCTTGCGTTAGCAACAGATAGCAAGAGGTTATTATTCACAGTGTTGAGAGTAGCTGTGATGTGGGGTCTGACTGGGAGACGGTCAGGTGTGGAGTGGCCCAGGGATCAATGTTAGAGGCGACTCCTGTTCCTTATTTATATAAGTGATATGCCCTCCAGTATTACAGATAACTCTAAAATATTTCTGTTTGCTGATGACACTAGCTTGGTAGTAAGGGATGTTGTGTGCAACGTTGACTCGGTTTCAAATGGTACAGTTCATGACCTAAGTTCATGGCTTGTAGAAAATAAACTAACGCTAAATCACAGTAAGATTCAGTTTTTACAGTTTCTAACACAGAATTCAACAAAACCTGACGTTTTAATTTCACGGAATGGGCATATGATTAGTGAAACTGAACAGTTCAAATTTCTAGGTGTTCAGATGGATAGTAAGCTGTGGTGAAAAGCCCACATTCAGGATCTTGTTCAAAGACTTAATGCTGCAATTTTTACTGTTCGAACGGTATCTGAAGTGAATGATCGTTCGACACAAAAATTTGTCTATTGCTGATTTTCATTCGCTTATGTCGTATGATATTACATTTTGGGGTAACTCTTCCCATTCTAAAAGGATATTTTTGGCTCAGAAAACGGCGGGTCGGGCAATAAGTGGTGTAAGTTCACGAACCTCTTGTCGACCCCTGTTCACGAGTCTGGATATTTTGACACTGCCCTCCCAGTATATATATATATTCCTTACTGTCATTTCTTGTTAACAATATCAGCTTATTCCCAAGAATAAGCAGCTTTTACTCAGTTAATAGTCGGCAGAAATCAAACCTGCATTTGAATCGGACTTCCTTAACTCTTGTGCAGAAAGTTGTGCAGTATACTGCTGCACCTATTTCCAATAAACTACCACTCGAATTCAAAAATCTTAGTAGTAATCTACGCGCTTTTAAATCGAAACTGAAGTGTTTCCTCATGGGTCACTCCTTGTATTCTGTTGAGAACTTCCTTGAAAAATTAAGCTGATTCTTGTTGTATTGTTGATTGCTTTTACTTAAACTTATGGATTGACTTTTTTGGGCTCATAATAATTTATTTTTATCTTTTATTACTTTTTTGTTGTAATTCCATGTACTGATACATTCCATTACTTTGGAGATTTGCTCCTCATTTTGGTCCTACGGAACTTGACGTGTAAATAAATAAATAAATAACATCAAAGTGAGTCATGAATAAAGATTATAATAAACAATGGTACGACTGGTAGAAATTGTTCAACAGGCCTACGAGTTTGATGCATATCAACTCCGTACTGTATTAATACTACACAGCATAACTGCGAAATAAAACCATTGACTGCTTAGTCATGAGAAGTCAGTGTGAATTTTTAAAATAGTAACAAATATATGACCCGTTCCGTCCTAACTAGCTGATGCCACTAGATATTCTCACCACCATGTGCCTGTAGACCAGCAGATTGAGTGTTGTAAGTGGATACGTCACCCCAGTCTTCTCTGCAAGTGAACTCCGCCTGTCTGCATCTAAATCTGCTACTACAGATGTCTGCAGAAAGCCGTCAGCAACCAAACTGCCGTCGGGATAAAGTCTCTTAGCATACTGAAGTCTACTATCAGAGTGTTGATATGAGAACAGCACATGTTAAAACATTACCCATGAATGAGCACAAAGTTCGTTTGGCGCTAGTCAGTACTGTACGTTTTTTATATTGTTGAATTCTCTCACTATGGACTGCATAAAAATCGTCCTCTAATCGTTCGTTCTCCTGATCGCACCGTTCTTAGCATCATGGGGAAGGCGGCCAATGTCAGAAGCACGTGTCTCCTACTTCCAGTTTGCAGTCTCTTCTCAAAATAATGTTGGATACTTTTCAGTGACCTCCATTTCTTAGCTGTCTTTTACAGAACATGCAAGTCAGAGCTTTCACGACCGCAGGATAGAACAGTTTTTCCTCATTGCATCTGCTTTCCATGAACTCACCGGCCAATGACTTCTGCAGAAATCGCTTTGCGAGGAGCGACACATTGTAAATCGTCTTTTATCGCGGGAAGTGTGTCGACAAGACTGTATTTCTAGCGCATTCTACATGTTGTTCTTCGTTTTCTAAATTTCTTACAAGAAGCCTACTTCGTCCGCCAACGCAGTGCCAGAGGGACAATGTTTCGAATGCTCGCCTTGGGCGGCCAGGCCGCCACACATACTTGGTCAGCGTCCTGCCTTTTAATTTGCCCCAAAGATCCCTTGGGAGAAGCATGGTAGGGAGTGCTGGTCACTGCCCTTTGCGTCCTGTTAATACTGACTGTTCACTGCCTCAGCTTGTAAGCGAGAATACTACATTCAAGCATCGACTCGCAATGACTAGATAGAAAAGAGATGAATAAAGATGTCTTCATCTATACAATCACTGTTGCAGTTCTCGTCATTTGAATCAACAATAATGTGTTGGTCGTCCTACTCATGACTTTGATCAGTGTCAGATGTGATTTCCATATCGGAAAAAGTGACCGTTACTACAATCCACATGAGCTATACAAAAGGTCACGCAAACTCTAAGTGGCGGTGTTCATAAGGATCGTGCGGTGGTTGCCAGGAATGTGCCTGCTGACATGGTGTTGGATGGAATGCAGCGCACACCTAGCAGTGTACTGCCATCTTGGTGACGTCTTGATTTATACCATGCCATTATAAATGTCGGAATGTAAGTCATTTTGTTCTAGATACGCCCAAGTGCTCCTGATAGAGGCGTGCTAATACCTCTGACCTTAGAACTCCTGGAATAATCACGAGGTCGCCATTTGCGGTCGCACATGATAGCACTGTAAGCATTCTAAGCTGGTGGAAAAGAGAGAACAGGCTTTTGGCCACTACTGTTTGATGGCCATCCGTTGCATGTTTAATCCCGAATACGCCGTAAAATATGGTATTTATTTAATGCATCTGCTGTTTGTGCGTCTGTCAGCGGCAGATCTATTAGAGGTGCTTGTGGTTGGTAGTGTATTTGCCAACAGACGTATCGGGAGGCATCAGTTGGCTCAATTGCATCCGCTGGTAACCGCTATAAAGTGTCTGCATTTGTAGTGAGGAGTGAAGCTATATACCGGGTGATCAAAAAGTCAGTATAAATTTGAAAATTGAATAAATCACGGAATAATGTAGATAGAGAGGTACAAATTGACACACATGCTTGGAATGACATGGGGTTTTATTAGAACCAAAAAAATACAAAAGTTAAAAAAATGTCCGCAACTCAAAGAACACTGAGTGGCTACAAGAGGAATTTTCAGATAAATCACATTTTGTGCAGCTTTGGACATACGGCCTTTGGCATGTAAGGACCTGCAACAATTGTCAGAAAGGTCTAGGTGGAAAGAGGGAGCCTTATGGTCTGGGGAATGTTTTTGTGGCATTTCCCGGGTGATCTCGTCATTATGGAAGACATAATGGAAGATCAACAAAAATATGCATCTATCCCTGGGAACAACGTCCACCATTGCATGTAGTTTGTTTCTTACTCGACATTCATTTATTTCTCAAGTAAAGACCTGCTGCCTGTTATTATATAGCAGGTCGTACATTGTGTGGTTTTATATGTTATATCATTAAAATCCTGTTTTACTACTAATACTTATTTTGTTGAAAATTTTACAAAATGAAAATTAAAAAAAAACTATTTACAAAAAACTCTACAAGAGACAAATAGAAAAAACAGAGTATGATGTCAGCAACAATCTCAACTAAAACACAGCAAAACAAAAGCAGTGAGACAACACTCTTTGGATATCCAGGGTGTTTGGGGAGGAAAGGTCAATATTTTAAACAGTGATGGTATAAGTAATTCTGAACAAAAAATGTTAAATGAACATGGGTCCGCAAATACTTCGTTAGGGAGGTATCAGTATTGAAACGAACTTTAATTCTGCAAAACTGATGTGCACAACGTGAACGTATACACAATACAACTGAACCGTAACGTGATTTTTTTGCATACAATGCACGGGTACATGCCATGTTTACGCTATGCAACCTACAACGGCCGGCCAGTGTGGCCACGCGGTTAAAGGCGCTTCAGTCTGGAACCGCGCGACCGCTACGGTCGCAGGTTCGAATCCTGCCTCGGGCATGGATGTGTGTGATGTCCTTAGGTTAGTTAGGTTTCAGTAGTTCTAAGTTCTAGGGGACTGATGACCTCAGATGTTAAGTCCCATAGTGCTCAGAGCCATTTGAACCAACCTACAACGTATTATGGTCATGTCACGTACGTTGTACGTATTATAATCGCCTGTTGTTTGCGCAGTTGTGCCGTGTAAGCTGCATTGTGTAGTGTACCGGCGACAGATCGGTTAGCTGTGTAGTGTATATTGTTAATTGGTAACATAACTGTACTTCTCTGTGACATCTTGACACACCCAAACAACATAAACGTAAATTAATTCTTCCCTCGCCTGAGGATAGGTTACCGTATAATGAAACAACAGCTTCAGAAAAATACGAATATGACACATCAAAATGTAAACCATACATGCAAACTACACGTTTCGTCTACGGTAGCAATACGCACGAAAAGACAATTCAGGTGCAAGAAACAGTTATCAGTGAGGAACATACGCATACAGAAAACTTCAATCAATAAAAATTGATCACACACCATGTCGATACTAAAAACAACATGAACACACAAAGAGCTCACACTGAAAAATCACAACAATCTTCAACTCACTAAGACGTCACATCACCCAAAACCGGAAACTACACAAAGAGATAAACACCATGACCCAGTTAGTCAGTCACAAAACCACGAAGTAAGAAACAAAAGCCGCGCGGGATTAGCCGATCGGTCTGGGGCGCTGCAGTCATGGACTGTGCGGCTGGGGCCGAAGTTCTATGTTTTTACTGAATTTCCATAGCGAAAGTCTTGCAGCTAAACCGTATAGCTAGCACTACAGTGGCCGCAGAGCTTGGCAGGCTAGTGAACTAGGTATGCGCGGACATATTGTGTCTGCAAGAACCATACACACGAGATGGAAGAACTCCTGGTCTCCCGAGGCAGTACATGCAAATGACAGGCACGAACAAGGCCAAGGCTGCAATCATTGTGCTAAACAATAACTTTACAGTAACATAAATATTGCAATTACGCGCGCAACATACGGCTACAGTCGAAATAACTGTAAGCAGGGAAACATGGAGCATTTCGTCGATCTACGCCCAGTACTCATTTCATATAGAGCCTTTTCCTGAAGTAATAAAAAATATTGCTCAATTTTCAAATGGCAGACGACTACTTATCTTAACAGTGACAAATGCTAGGTTAACCCTCTGGCACTCTGACAGAACGGACGCCAGAGGACAAATAATAGTCGACGTTATACACGAATGTAATTTTTCGTTTTAAACAAACCAGGTCAGCCGCCAGCTTACCACGGAAATAGTAGAGTAGGCAGCAACGTAGAGATTTCTCTGGCGAACAGCCCATAATTAATACAGGTAGTTAACTGGCAGGTGCTCGATAAGAAAACACTCAGTGATCATAACGGAATAATCATATACACTAAAACAAACACAGAAACAGACACATTGCAACACCCAAGGTTGCTGCTAGGCAAAGCAAACTAGAAAAAACTAAGGCACGTGATTGAAGAGCTTCCTCTACGTGTCACCCATGGAAGCATAGATTACAGAACTCACGTTCTTACAGACGTCATACAGAGAGCACAAGTTGCAGCAGTACCTGCAGCGCGCGACGCACCCAAACAAAGGGCACCATGGTCAGCACTATTAACAAGCCTAAGAAAAGACGCTCGTGATAGACGACGATATTACCAAAAATCAAAGACAGCGTGGGAAAGAGAAATTAGACTTCAACATTATCGTGAAGCTAAAACACGATACGAAGACGAAATACATAAGATCAGGAAAGACCATTGAGAACACATATGTTGGGACAAACTTACATAACAACATCTGGGGGGGAGGGGGGGGGGGAGCCGCTTAAACTGCAGACTGAACATATAAAGAATCCTACAGTTTTATCAATACTGAACAAACCAGATGATTCTACCACAAGAGGCTGGAGATGCACAGCACAGTATCTCCTCAACAAACTACCTCCTGATAATGACCCCACTCAGGACAACCAGCTTCGCACCACCCTTCGCAGACCACTTTATGACAAATACGAAGACGAAGGTATCACCATTCCCTTTGCTCGCGAGGTAATACACAAAATAAGGAACAAAAAGGCTCCAGGCCCTGATGACACCCATCCCCAAACCATCAAACAAGCTGCTCCACTTATCGCAGCATTCCTGACAGACTTATTGAATGATGCTCTGCTAGAAGGACGAATATCAAATATATAGAAGACGGCAAATGCAGTTATAATCAAGAAAGCTGATGACAAAGACCCGACTGGCCCTAAGACATACAGACCAATATGCCTAATTGACATTCTGGCAAAGGTACAGAAGAGACTGCGTGCGACAGACTTCAGTCGCACCGGCAGCTCTTCGGCCTTAGCCCACATCAGTTTCGTTTCCGACCACGTACATCCATCGACGACGCAGTAAATAATGCCATGGAAATTACACAGACAATACAAGAGAAATACATAGTAGCAATTCTAATTGACATAGCTCGTGCTCTCGACAACCTTTGACGCTGTTTGCAAGACTTAGAGAGACGAGTGTGCCACTCGCTCTAGACAACAGCCTTAAAGATTATTGTAAAACCCGGATAGGGAATGGAAGACTGGTCGCCAGAAGGTTATAAAGAGGGTAACATAGGGTTATCCGCAAGGATCCATAAGCGGACCGATTTTCTGTGACATAGCCATAGAACCACTACTGAATGCACTAGAAGATAACGACATGGTTAACGGAGTGATTGGGTACGCTGATGACCTTATGGTCATGGTATCTGCAAACACCAGGTCCAAATTGGAGAGTAAAGCCACGCGGCTCCTTGCGTTCATCGGTGAATGGTACACGAACAACAAACCCACAATAGCATCAAACGGAGCTGTTTACCTATTCTAAGAGGCACTCTAAAAATAAATCCAGTTATTAAGTTAAACAACATATCTATAAAAACGGAAGCTGTGACAAGATACCTTGGCATTTATATGGAGGAACATTTTCACTTTAAGGAACATGCCAGACTGACAATTAACAAAGCGACGAAACTCATGAATAAACTTGCAAGACTGAACACTACGAGATACAGACAACCCCTTCAGACAATAAGGCCATATTACACAGCACTCTTTGAGTCAGTAACTTGGTTTGCGGCTAGTGCTTGGGCACATGGTACGCATAAAACCATTGTGAGGCGCTGCCAGAAGACTATTCTACTCACAATCCCGGGGGCTTTCGGCATGACCTCGATTTAGGCACTTGCGTGATACTGGGAGTTTTCCCTATAATGACAAATCGGCACAGAGCAGCTGCGTACTGGCTAGGAAGTCAAACAAGTGGAGAACTCATACATAGCAGACAGAATGGGACACAACTGATAAGGGTAGACGAGTCTACTCTTTCTTCCTCAGTATACGAGAGCGGACGAATTTGAAGTTCATAATTCCAACAGGTGTGGTGATGCACTTTCTCACGGGCCATCGCCCTTATCCTGAGCATCTCCACAGGTTTGGCGTAAAACAGACTCACAGTTGTGCCAGTGGTGAGAATGACACACTTGAACACATAGTGCTCATCTGCGATGCTATAGGACACATAAAACAGAGTTTAGGAAACCAGGACATAGTCAATTAATACGCAGGCAAGATGACTCGGACTCTATAAACAACATTGCAGACTAAGTATCGCGAGCATTATATGCGGCATACAAACAGGAGAGACCATACGCCAGAATAAGACAGACTCCACATCGGACAGATCAGCGGTACATAGTAAATAGTAAACGACACAGGCACAAGCACAGACACGGAATCGGATGCCATATCACACACAGGAAGTGAAGACGATGAATATACAAACATAACAAAAGAAAGCAAAGGTTCTACAACACTAAACCGAATCAATCTGGAAAAACAACCTCTCTGTGTAGCTGTTTGTTATACCACTTCACAGCCAGTAACATCATCTGAGGAGGTGACATTTCTTCTTCTTTCGCTGCATCGGGTGTGATTCGCTGGAAGTTTTACCGAGCACTCGCACCTGATACAGCTGACTATGACATTTTAAATCAACTCTCAAGCTTCACTGTTACCTTAAGTTCGAAAACACATTGTAACCTAACTAATCAATACATTAAATTAAGTATACAACTTGTATGACAACATATCTAACAGACCTAACCACACACCCAGAAGGTATAAAGGGAAGATATGTCATATAGTATCTAAGTCAAATTTCCATCTCTTGTTTCTCCCATTAAATGCACATTTAGTTCTAATTTAAAACCTATTAGGTATCTTATTTATTATCATCATCTAAGTTAGCAACAAGTTCAAACAAAATTGTATATATGCAGCTCTACTGGCCATTAAAATTGCTACACCACGAAGATGACGTGTTACAGACGCGAAATTTAACCGACAGGAAGAATATGCTGTGATATGCAAATGATTAGCTTTTCAGAGCATTCACAAAAGGTTGGCGCCGGTGGCGACACCTACAACGCGCTGACATGAGAAAAGTTTGAAACCGATTTCTGAAACACAAACAGCAGATGACCGGCGTTGCCTCGTGAAACGTCGTTGTGAAGCCTCGTGTAAGGAGGAGAAATGCGTACCATCACGTTTCCGACTTTGATAAAGGTCGGATTGTAGCCTATCGCGATTGCGGTTTATCGTATCGCGACATTGCTACTCGCGTTGGTCGAGATCCAATGACTGTTAGCAGAATATGGAATCGGTGGGTTCAGGAGGGTAATACGGAACGCTGAGCTGGATCCCAACGGCCTCGTATCACTAGCAGTCGAGATGACAGGCATCTTATCGGCATGGGTGTAACGGATCGTGCAATCACGTACCGATCTCTGTTTCAACAGATGGGGACGTTTGCAAGATAACAACCATCTGCACGACCAGTTCGACGACGTTTGCAGCAGCATGGACTATCAGCTCGGAGACCATGGCTGCGGTTACCCATGACACTGCATCACAGACAGGAGCGCCTGCGATGGTGTACTCAACGACGAACCTGGGTGCACGAATGGGAAAACGTTATTTTTTCGGATGAGTCCAGGTACTGTTTACAGCATCATGATGGTCGCATCCGTGTTTGGAGACATCGCAGTGAACGCATATTGGAAGCGTGTATACGTCATATCCACACTGGCGTATCACCCGGCGTGATGGTATGGGGTGCCATTGGTTACACGTCTCGGTCACCTCTTGTTCGCATTGACGGCACTTTGAACTATGGACGTTACATTTCAGATGTGTTACGACCCGTGGCTCTACCCTTCATTCGATCCACGAGAAACCCTACATTTCAGCAGGATAATGCACGACCGCATGTTGCAGGTCCTGTACGGGCCTTTTTGGATACAGAAAATGTTCGACTGCTGCCCTGGCCAGCACATTCTCCAGATCTCTCACCAGCTGAAAACATCTGGTCAATGGTGGCCGAGCAACTGGCTCGTCACAATACGCCAGTCACTACTCTTGATGAACTGTGGTATCGTGTTGAAGCTGCATGGGCAGCTGTACCTGTACACGCCATCCAAGCTCTGTTGGACTCAATGCCCAGGCGCATCAAGGCCGTTATTACGGCCAGAGGTGGTTGTTCTGGGTACTATTCCTCAGGATCTATGTACCCAAATTGCGTGAAAATGTAATTACAATTCAGTTCTAGTATAATATATTTGTCTAATGGATACCCGTTTATCATCTGCATTTGTTCTAGGTGTAGCATATACACTCCTGGAAATGGAAAAAAGAACACATTGACACCGGTGTGTCAGACCCACCATACTTGCTCCGGACACTGCGAGAGGGCTGTACAAGCAATGATCACACGCACGGCACAGCGGACACACCAGGAACCGCGGTGTTGGCCGTCGAATGGCGCTAGCTGCGCAGCATTTGTGCACCGCCGCCGTCAGTGTCAGCCAGTTTGCCGTGGCATACGGAGCTCCATCGCAGTCTTTTTAACACTGGTAGCATGCCGCGACAGCGTGGACGTGAACCGTATGTGCAGTTGACGGACTTTGAGCGAGGGCGTATAGTGGGCATGCGGGAGGCCGGGTGGACGTACCGCCGAATTGCTCAACACGTGGGGCGTGAGGTCTCCACAGTACATCGATGTTGTCGCCAGTGGTCGGCGGAAGGTGCACGTGCCCGTCGACCTGGGACCGGACCGCAGCGACGCACGGATGCACGCCAAGACCGTAGGATCCTACGCAGTGCCGTAGGGGACCGCACCGCCACTTCCCAGCAAATTAGGGACACTGTTGCTCCTGGGGTATCGGCGAGGACCATTCGCAACCGTCTCCATGAAGCTGGGCTACGGTCCCGCACACCGTTAGGCCGTCTTCCGCTCACGCCCCAACATCGTGCAGCCCGCCCCCAGTGGTGTCGCGACAGGCGTGAATGGAGGGACGAATGGAGACGTGTCGTCTTCAGCGATGGGAGTCGCTTCTGCCTTGGTGCCAATGATGGTCGTATGCGTGTTTGGCGCCGTGCAGGTGAGCGCCACAATCAGGACTGCATACGACCGAGGCACACAGGGCCAACACCCGGCATCATGGTGTGGGGAGCGATCTCCTACACTGGCCGTACACCACTGGTGATCGTCGAGGGGACACTGAATAGTGCACGGTACATCCAAACCGTCATCGAACCCATCGTTCTACCATTCCTAGACCGGCAAGGGAACTTGCTGTTCCAACAGGACAATGCGCGTCCGCATGTATCCGTGCCACCCAACGTGCTCTAGAAGGTGTAAGTCAACTACCCTGGCCAGCAAGATCTCCGGATCTGTCCCCCATTGAGCATGTTTGGGACTGGATGAAGCGTCGTCTCACGCGGTCTGTACGTCCAGCACGAACGCTGGTCCAACTGAGGCGCCAGGTGGAAATGGCATGGCAAGCCGTTCCACAGGACTACATCTAGCATCTCTACGATCGTCTCCATGGGAGAATAGCAGCCTGCATTGCTGCGAAAGGTGGATATACACTGTACTAGTGCCGACATTGTGCATGCTCTGTTGCCTGTGTCTATGTGCCTGTGGTTCTGTCAGTGTGATCATGTGATGTATCTGACCCCAGGAATGTGTAAATAAAGTTTCCCCTTCCTGGGACAATGAATTCACGGTGTTCTTATTTCAATTTCCAGGAGTGTATATTTTATCTTCCTCGACACCATGGCATCTACCAGCAGGGCAATGCAATACGTCACACAGCTCGCAGTGTACGTGTGTGGTTCGAAGAGCACAAGGATCAGTTGGCCATTGTCCTAGGACCACCAGATTCTTCGGATTTAAGCCCAGTCGAGAATCTGTGGGGCCACCTCTATTCGAGAGTTCGCACGATGGATCGTCAGCTGAGACACCTAGCACAGCTGGCCATGGCGCAGGTGTCGGCACTGCTCCACATCCCTGTTGGTACCTTACGGAACCTCACTGACTCTCTTCTTGCACGTGTCGCAGAAGTCAGCACTGCACATTGTGGTTATTCAGGCTTTGGAAAGGTGTCACATTAACGTGACTGGAGCGTGTAATACTAGCGGGATAGAATGAATTGGACATTATGGAGTTAGATCAAGATAGATAAGAGATTGTGCGGGGTGCACTCAGCTGTTGTGAGGCAAACTGAGGAGCCGAAAGGGTGGTGTGCTGACCACATGCCCCTCCGTATCCGTATCCAGTGACGCCATGTGCTCTGAGGGTGACACGGCGGCCGGTCGGTACCGTTGGGCCTTCGTGGCCTGTTCGGGAGAAATTTAGCTTTAGATAAGAGATTGTAGTAGACTGAGAGTAGGTCATGTTTCCTACTGAGCAGATAGCCTTCATAGACAGTTTATCTGAGACACAATTATCAGAGTGTAAGAAAAGAGACAGTTATACAGATAGTGTTAATATGGAAGGGGATATGATGACATCATGACAGACTGACACGATTGTGGCAGTTACAAATTCTGAAGTAGAGGGTAGCGTCAGAGTGAACAGCACAGCACAGAGAGTTACTCAACTGAGTCTGACGCCCCACCGCTAAGGAGAACATAGGATCCAAAGGAGGTTAACATTGGAATTTTAGAATTTTAAAAAAATGTATGACGAGGCAAAAGAGGCAAGGGAACAGAAGAAACGAAGAAATGTCCAAGTGATGTAGATCAGGAAATAAAGGAGCTGGGAAGGAGGTAAGATAGACAAAGGAGGAAACACATGCAGGCCTCTCGAAATTAATAACACAGGTGACATAACAAAGGAGTTAGAATAAATCCCTGGCTTGCAGAAAGATGCCAGCATGGTAAAAGAGAGGCAATAAGAGTAGGAGGGGTTGAAAAGGTAGAAAGACGTGTAATTAAGATCAAAGAAAGATTTGTCCACTTGCTGGGAGAAATAGAAAAGCAACTATGTGAACCCACATAGCAACTAGCAACCACATATTTGCGGCGGAAGAAACCGGGATACGTGAGTGCTTGGATGGAACGTGTCCTGTATCAGTTGTCGAATCCACGGAAGTACAGGAACTGTTTGCACTTAAAGAAAAGCAAGAGGTGTTAAACTAATCGACAGAAAGAGGAGAATGTTAACCTAGCAAAAGATTACGGTGGATTCAAGGAAAAAGTAGTTCCAGTGTTACGCTGACAGGTAGACATGAACAGTGCGTACAATTTCAACCTAGTCAGAAGAAATCACACCCATGGGACGAGCAGTATCAAATCACGAAAGAGCTTTGGTCACGGATTTTGTATCAATCTGAGGGATGGTGGATTTTGTATCAATCTGAGGGATGCTGGAAGCAGGAATCTGATTACAAACACTTCCTCTCAGTTTGCAAATTCCAAGTGTACAGAGACAATAACAACAGCTTACACCCTAAGGTATGAATTGTGCAGTTTGAAAAATTAGTATCATTGTAATAGCCTTCACCTATTGCTGAGTGGTGCCGGCACGGTAGCTCAGCGTGTTCGGTCAGAGAGCTGGTTGGCTTCTGTAATAAAAAACTGAGGTGAAGGATCTACAAACGAACTTGACCGAATGTCATGTGATGTCCGCAACAACCAAACATAGCGATCAACAACGGAAAAAAGAAATTGGTTAGCGCGGCGGTCTCTCACACCAAGGGGCCCGGGTTCGATTCCCAGCTGGGTCGGAGATATTTTGTATCTGATCTTAGTAATTGTATAATATTGTCAATTGTTGCTTGAATTAGTAGTATGTAGCATCTTATGTTGAATTAGATTCAAGGAGAGGAACTGATATGATGTCTAATAACAAATTCTCGCTGGTAAACCCTGGAAACTTCCTCCAGCAGGTAGTTGTTTCAGGTTATATAAATTAGAGTGTAAGATCTCATAATGTCTTCTCCATAGATAATTGTTTGAAGATAATAAATAGAAATAGGAGCAGTAGTGAGAGGAATACAGCTGGTGTAAGATGTTGTGGCAAAGGGTGTGCTAATATAGTGAATGGAATGAGGTTTCTCACAAGCAAAATGAAGACAATATGTGAGTGTTGGGAAGAAAGAAGTAATGTTGTAGTAAGAGGTGATATTCGCTTGAGATATTAGAGTTATGAGGAAAATTTTGTCTTTATGAAATTCAGTATAGAGAGGAGTACTTCAACTGTGCTTGATTTTGCAACTGGCGTTAGCTGGCGAAAAGAATTATTGTGATATAGTGTACAGTTTTGTCGATACCAGGGGAGCATCAGGACCGTACAGTAAAGAGAGTTTGTGGTTAGTGTTCATGCCAGGGAAGTGTGAGGACCAATTGGAGAAATGAATGAAGTATTATGAATTCATCCAACATTGTAAGTACATGTGGGTGTTTGTGATACGTTAACTGTGGACATTTTAAAAAAATTTTTTTTGGAGCATGGATGGTGTGGGTACTGCAATTTTAGTAAGGAAATTACTTGACTTACACTCCTGGAAATTGAAATAAGAACACCGTGAATTCATTGTCCCAGGAAGGGGAAACTTTATTGACACATTCCTGGGGTCAGATACACCACATGATCACACTGACGGAACCACAGGTACATAGACACAGACAACAGAGCATGCACAATGTCGGCACTAGTACAGTGTATATCCACCTTTCGCAGCAATGCAGGCTGCTATTCTCCCATGGAGACGATCGAAGAGATGCTGGATGTAGTCCTGTGGAACGGCTTGCCATGCCATTTCCACCTGGCGCCTCTGTTGGACCAGCGTTCGTGCTGGACGTACAGACCGCGTGAGACGACGCTTCATCCAGTCCCAAACATGCTCAATGGGGGACAGATCCGGAGATCTTGCTGGCCAGGGTAGTTGACTTACACCTTCTAGAGCACGTTGGGTGGCACGGGATACATGCGGACGCGCATTGTCCTGTTGGAACAGCAAGTTCCCTTGCCGGTCTAGGAATGGTAGAACGATGGGTTCGATGACGGTTTGGATGTACCGTGCACTATTCAGTGTCCCCTCGACGATCACCAGTGGTGTACGGCCAGTGTAGGAGATTGCTCCCCACACCATGATGCCGGGTGTTGGCCCTGTGTGCCTCGGTCGTATGCAGTCCTGATTGTGGCGCTCACCTGCACGGCGCCAAACACGCATACGACCATCATTGGCACCAAGGCAGAAGCGACTCTCATCGCTGAAGACGACACGTCTCCATTCGTCCCTCCATTCACGCCTGTCGCGACACCACTGGAGGCGGGCTGCACGATGTTGGGGCGTGAGCGGAAGACGGCCTAACGGTGTGCGGGACCGTAGCCCAGCTTCATGGAGACGGTTGCGAATGGTCCTCGCCGATACCCCAGGAGCAACAGTGTCCCTAATTTGCTGGGAAGTGGCGGTGCGGTCCCCTACGGCACTGCGTAGGATCCTACGGTCTTGGCGTGCATCCGTGCGTCGCTGCGGTCCGGTCCCAGGTCGACGGGCACGTGCACCTTCCGCCGACCACTGGCGACAACATCGATGTACTGTGGAGACCTCACGCCCCACGTGTTGAGCAATTCGGCGGTACGTCCACCCGGCCTCCCGCATGCCCACTATACGCCCTCGCTCAAAGTCCGTCAACTGCACATACGGTTCACGTCCACGCTGTCGCGGCATGCTACCAGTGTTAAAGACTGCGATGGAGCTCCGTATGCCACGGCAAACTGGCTGACACTGACAGCGGCGGTGCACAAATGCTGCGCAGCTAGCGCCATTCGACGGCCAACACCGCGGTTCCTGGTGTGTCCGCTGTGCCGTGCGTGTGATCATTGCTTGTACAGCCCTCTCGCAGTGTCCGGAGCAAGTATGGTGGGTCTGACACACCGGTGTCAATGTGTTCTTTTTTCCATTTCCAGGAGTGTACATAGTTCGAAAGGCCAACTACAAACTGAGACAATCCAATACCCATATCCTGCATCAAGACGACCAGCATTCCATAACGAACCTTATAGATAACCGTGAAACTCATGACTCAGTTGGAAGGCCATTTTAAATTTATTGTTTTTGTATTTTTTCTGTGGAAACGTATCTAATGGAGACTGAGAAAATAGCAAGAAAAGGAGAGATCACATGGATTACAGGAAAACACCAAAAGAATGCGACTGTGTAGACACAACCTTTGTTGAAAAATGACCACAATAAATGGTTCAAATGGTTGTGAGCACTATGGGACTTAACATCTGAGGTCATCAGTCCCCTAGAACTTAGAACTACTTAAACCTAACTAACCTAAGGACATCACACACATCCATGCCCGAGGCAGGATTCGAACCCGCTACCGCAGCAGTCGCGCGGTTCCGGACTGAAGCGCCTAGAACCACTCGGCCACACCGGCCGGCAAAAATGACCACATATGAGTTAACCAGGTACGCATTGTGATAAAAGAAAGTTTTGGTTATATGTCGTACGAATTTTTGTTATATCAAGAATCTATGTTCAAAACAGAAGATGCTATGTCTAAAAGTTTTAAGTAAAGTTAATATTCACAGATCAAGTATTTTCTGTACATGCATGCCGTCAGTCGGCTGCTGTGGGCGAGCGGTTCTAGGCGCTTCAGTCCGGAACCACACGGCTGCTACGGTCGTAGGTTCGAATCCTGCCTCGGTCATGGATGTGTGTGATGTCCTTAGGTTAGTTAGGTTTAAGTAGTTCTAAGTTTATGGGAGTGATGACCTCAGATGTTAAGTTCAAATGTCTCAAATGGCTCTGACCACTATCGAGATGTTAAGTCCCATAGTGCTTAGAGCCATTTGAACCATTTTGCATGCCATCAAAATATATAAAGACAAAGTAGGAATGAGGGCCATCGATGACACCTTGGCCAAGGAAAGAGATAACAGAGAACAGAAGGAATCAAGGACACACAAGAAGTAAAGAGAGGCTGGCTAACTGATCAACAGTAGAGACACTGTATGGGTGCCGGTTGCATGTTCCTCTTTACTTTATTGATTCCATTTGGGGGCATAGGAAGTAACACAAGGATTTTTATTAATTTAAGGCATGTATGTAAACTAACAGTTGCATGAATGGAAGGAGGAGTGATGCATGTCTTTACTAATGACTAATAAATCTAATAATACTAACTTAATAATACTAACCTAATAACATGTAAATGACAGTCCATTTACAATGTAAATATAGTACTACGTTAAATGGATACAATTTTATCCGGTTAAAAATAAAGGGATGAGATAAATAATTTACAAATAAGAGGAGTATTGTAGAGTAGTCAGAATTCAGTTTTCAATCAAACTAAATATGGTAAATAAATGTAATTAGAATAAAAAACATGTGAAGAGCAGCGAAATCAAAATAATTTGCAATTTTTAATCGAATTAAATATTGTAAGTAAATTTAGTTTGAATACATAACATGTAAAGCAAGCTAACTGTGAAGGTATAACCCATAAAAAAGCAAATTGTGTGTATAATGAATTAACAAGTTAGTGAGGGTAAGATTGTATTTCCTGGACCTTGAGTAATGTGCCGCAGGCTGAGTGAGAACGCAAGCAAAAGACTTGGGCATTAGTCAGTAGTCGGCAACCTCAGGCAAACAGACATCGTCATGCGATGATGCGGCCCTTTGTGGAATAGGCGGTAGCAGCGTGCAGCTTCGCTAAGGAGAAAGGAGGCAGCAGCGCACATATGTGCGGCAACAACTTTTGTTTGCACTTCTAATGGTGTGAGTGAGCCGCTTCAGCGCCGAAGAGCCTGGCGGTGCGACACTGAAGGCGGATACCCGCACACTGGGCCACCGCACACTGGGGACGAGCTGCTGCCGCAACTGCACAAGGCGCCCATCGAGGATATTAGCAGGCGTCCCACCTACAGTGCTAACTGCTATCAAGTCACGTAATAGCAACATGTAATCCGACTCGCGTTAGCACACCACAACAACAGAAAAGGAACACTGAGATGCAGCTTTGCACACGTTAATAGATGAAAGCAGTGCAAAAGCAAACACCACACATGTTCCTTTTCTGACAACGACATCGCTAGTCCGCTATATATAGCAGCTGTGCTGTAAATATTTCCAAGTGTTTTCCTCCTTAAGAGAATTCACATGTGCTATCACACATGCACAAGCTGTATGAAAAGCATAAAGTCTTTTCCTTCCTCTGTCTAGCAACCTTTTTACATCTCATTGTTATCAGTGAAGAGAAGATCAAGACAAATTACGGTATGCTGTCTGCTACACCAAGGAGCACCAATACAAAGTAAACTCTTCCTTTCTCCATGAACCATTAAGAAACCCTGGTAAAAATCAAAGACGTTGAGAACAGGAAGCAAAAGTATTACCTACACCTTGTCAAAGCCACCACGCTTCATCACACCAACATTGGCCCTGCCTGGCTGACTCTTCCGCTCAGAGAAGGAGACCTGATCGATGATAGCACGTTATGAGGAGCCTACCTAACCAACTGCACACTACCGCTATGCACCTACAATCAGTCAACCCAACTCGAACTGAACTTCGTTTTGTATGTTTTCCTTTTTTTTTTTCATATTTGGGTGCCAGTGTCCGTATACTCCCATGTCGTGTGGTGAACTCAGCATATCACACAGTTCTCAGGATAAGTTAGGTTCCATGGTGTAATTATGCATTATATGGCAAAATAATTTCAGTGAATTTACGTGTGAGGATAAAAGAGAAATCCTACTTTTCGTTGCTATATTTTTTTGTGATTTATGTATATACATTTGCGTAACTATAACTGTTTTCACACTCGCCTTAGCTGCACCCTTTTCAGAACACATTCACATTAATGTATTTTGTATCTCTTTATTATTGTTTAAATACAACATGTAATATGAAAGTGATCTTCAGTCACTGTTTTATTGAGATACATCTTCACATGTGATTTAAAGTTTTACCTTTTCTATTGTATGTACCTCATATATACAGAAAACAGAAATAATATCTAGTTGCATCAGGTGGTTAGGGCGGAACAGAATTAATGTTTGCTAACGTTTCAGTGAAACTCACGCTGGCTTTTCATTACTAAGCAGAAAGGCACAGTTGTATGTAATCCCATTTTCTATTTCCGGCATGACCACGCGATCACAGGTTTCATGTTGAGTGGTATTAGTATATCAGGAAGTTGATTTGCAGCAAACCAGTTTCCCCATTAAATTAACTTTGCCACCACTACGACTGCCGATTATAACCTTGTTTCATGTCTGACTCTGGTGCTTTGTTGTGTGCTCCTATAGAAGTCTTGTAACGTCCTTCATCAAATTGTGCACTCTAAGAATTTTTAATAAATGTTGAGATTGGGATTATAGAAATGGAAGAGGACATAGATGAAGGTGAGATGGGAGATGCGAGAAGAATTTGACAGGCCACTGAAAGCTCTAACTCGGAACAAGGCCCCGCTGGCACGCGACATTCCATCAGAACTACTGATCGCCCTGGCAGAGCCATCCATGACAGAACTCTTCCATCTGGTGTGCAACATAACATGTATGAGACAGGCTAAATATACTCGGACTTCGAGAAGAATATAATAATTACAATTCCAAGGAAAGCAGTTGCTGACAGGTGTGAATATTACCGGACTATCAGCTTAATGAGTCATGTATGCAAAATACTAACAGGAATTGTTTACAGAAGAATGGAAAAACTGGTAGAACCCGACATTTGGGAAGAACAGTTTGGATTCTGGAGGAACGTACGAGCACCGAGGCAGTACGGACCCTACGACTTATCTTAGAATATAGGTTAAGGAAAGGCAAATCTATATTTATAGCATTTGCAGACTTAGGGAAAGCTTTTGACAGAGTTTACTGGAATACTCTCCTTGAAATTGTGAAGCTAGCAGGGGAAAAATACAGGGAGCGAAACGCTATTTACAAAGTATACAGAAAACAGATGGCAGTTATAGGCATCGAGGGGCATAAAAGGAAAGCAGTGGCGGAGAAGGGAAGGAGACGGAGTTGTAGCCTATCGCCGATATTATTCAATCTGCACACTGAGCAAGAAAAATTTGGAGTAGGAGTTAAAGTTCAGGGAGCAGAAATAAAAACTTCAAGGTTTACCTCTGAGACTGTATTTCTGTCAGAGATCGCAAAGGACTTGGAATGGCATTTAAACGGAATGGGCAGGAAGATTGAATGGAAGTTATAAGATGAACATCAACAAAAACAAAATAAGGATAATAAGTGTAGTTGAATTAAACCAGGCTATGCTGAAGGAATTAGATTAGGAAATGAGGCACTTAAAGTAGTAGATGAGTTTCATTATTTGGGAAGCAAAGTAACTTTTGATGGCCATGGTAGGGAGGATGTAAAATGTAGACTGGTAATGAAAAGAAAAGCGTTTCTGAAGAAGAGAAATATAGTTTTAAGTGTTAGGAAGTCTTTTCTGGAAGTATTTGTATGGAGCGTACCCACATATGGAGGTGAACATGTACATTAAACAGTTTACTCAAGAAGAAAATAGATGCTTTTGAAATGTGGTGCTACAGAACAACGCTGAAGATTAGATAGGTAGACCACGTAACTGGAGAGAAGCTGCTGCGTAGGACTGGGGAGAAAAGAAATTTTTGGCACGACCAGACTAGAAAAAGGGATCGGTTTATAGAAGCAATTCTGAGACTCCAAGGGATCCCCAATTCAGTACTTGAAGGAAATGTGGGGATAAAAATTTTAGAGGCCAGGAGATGAATGCAGTAAGCAGATATAGAAGGATGTAAGTTGCAGTAGTTATTCGGAGATGAAGAGGCTTGCGCAGGATTGAGTAACATGGAGAGATGCATCAAAACTGTCTTCGAACTGAAGACCACATCAACTACACTGGGATTTACCTGGACCAAATTTTTGATTTGTAGTTAGTAACTTACTTTCATGAAATTAGTTAACAGTAAATTATGGGAATACTGGTACCTGGAATTCAATGCTAGGGCCGTCCATTTTCTTTAACTGGCTTAATTAGATCCGTTTTGTAACTTTTTTTTAAATACATGAATTTCGGGGAGCGATATGCTGTTCGCCAGGCTCACTGATGCAGATCAAGTAAAGGGCTCATGTATGTATTTCCCAGATTTCTCATATTTCTCCTGTGTGGTTGAAATGCCCTCCACCTCAGCAGAAGGCTGAGATTTCGCATTAGCCCATAAACTTGCAATGGGAAAGCTTCCTGAAGTCATCATCTTGGACAACTGACCCCAGTTCCGATCTCAAACCTTTTCAAACTTTTGTAACCTTTGACATAAAGTATCTAGTATCCGCTTCATTCCATCGTGCAGACTCCTTCCAATGATCTACCAGAATATCTGATGTGGACGATGAAGACACGTATGACCCAGACAACGCAGGAGACGAAGTGTGGTACAGCATTTACCACCTTAGATGTACGTAATATACTACACTCATCAATGAACGAATGGCCAGCAGGATTGCTTCAACGTAGACAAACAAGGACAGCGCTAATCGTCCTGTATCCGGACATCACTGTGAACCCAGCATACCTTCAGAGAAGAAAATGAAGTTCTCATTACTGGGTATGAGCGTCGATCTCTTTGGATCCTTGGCACTATCATCAAGTTCTAAAGTCCAGCAATGGGTGCTGCACAAATCCAGATCGGAATGGTTCAGCGACACATCAACTAGATCAGGGTCAGCCATGGAAAGCAAGCAAAACTTCATGCATACACAATTTGCTGCATACGTGCGGTCCGAGACCCAACCTGTCTCGCTCCTACTCAATACATCTCAACTTTGCTCGATATAGCGCAGTGCAATGTTACGCTTTCTACCAGCATTTTTTGTGGGATTTTTCTATCGGCACAACTTTCTTCAGTTCGGCAGAATCGTTGTGTCAGTGCTGTTTATCCTTCCCTGTATGTTCGTGGTATAAAGGAAATTCGCAGGTCCCCTGTCCGTCTCACAAACAAGGCAGTCTAACCATCGGTCGTCAAAAGCCTTTAAAAATGTGTCAACTGTTTTGTCTCATATGCGCTATGAGGACGTGTGGGGCGTCATTTGGAGCTAATAAAACAAAATTAGTTATTGCCCAATTTATTGTTCAATATACGTCTCGTAGCTGTGTCTTCTGTGACGGCCGGTTTCTGCGTAGGCTGTAGTAAAACTGCTGTCATCAGTTGCAGGCTGAGCTTCTCATGTGGCAGATCCACGAAGGAGGCGTCACCGTGGTGCATGTGTGGCTAATTTACACACCACCCTGACAGTGCTCTGTCCCCCTCTGGACACAGCCAGCAATGTCCCATCAGATGGACCTCTGTGCCAGAAATCATGAAATCTGATGTCGACAATGTTTGCTGAACCTGGCCCACTTGTTAGGTGGGCCCTCTGGTCTGTACAGTGCCAAAGCATCAGCGTGCAGTTTCCATCCTAAACTGTGGCTTCAGTTATCCGTAGTTAGGGAACTCCTGTCATTACATCAGCCAGCGAGAGTATGACTGTCACAGTGTGACTATATTCAACAAAAAATGGTTCAAATGGCTCTGAGCACTATGGGACTTAACATCCATGGTCATCAGTCCCCTAGAATTTAGAACTACTTAAACCAAACTAACCTAAGGACATCACACAACACCCAGTCATCACGAGGCAGAGAAAATCCCTGACCCCGCCGGAATCGAACCCGGGAACCCGGGTGTGGGATATACTCAACAGTCTTACACAAGATGTTACAATACAGTAATCAGAGAATCGATTGGGAACGACATGGATGCCATCAATCCTACTGATCTAGTGCTTTTAAGCTGGCTGGTCTGTGAATTTATATTGAAGTGAGGAGAGATTTTGCTGTGAGACATCGATCGTAATGACCGCATCAGTCCTGTCTACTGCGAGTCGTCAGCAGTCTGCAGTTCCGCTACAACAGGTCCCTGATAGGTGTCCTATCTAGTGAATATTACTTAATGTTACGATGACAACGAAAGCACTTCGGTGTGGTCCGGTCTTACATTTTTCAGCTGAGCTTGCTCACACTCTCACGCAGAAGCGTCCATGTCGCACTCTTGGTGACTGAGTAACCGTATCGAAATTTTACGCCTTGTGGCTGGCCTGTACAGACTCATCCAAGCTCTGAAGCAATGCTGGGCTGTAGGGACTCTCCTGCTTCAGTAATATCTCAGTGCATAACACTCTCCTCCACATTTCTCTTTGTCTACTAGTTTTGTATCTTACATATTTACAGTTTCTTTTACGCTGAATATCCGATTTCTTAAATCAACAATAAAGACCTTAAGCAGTTTAACTTTATTTTCCTAGTCTACTTCGTAATTCATTTTTCTAGTATTCCTTGCTTTCTGTCGCGAATCAGTTCTATGGGGATTTCATGAATGGTTGCTTCGCTCGCAAGAGCGAGTTTCCGTTTTAGACAAAAGTAAACTGCAGAATTGAATGTCAGTGTCAGAACAACACCAGTAGTTGATGCAGTAATCCTAATGATATTCCATCATTAATTCGTCTATTGCTTGTAGTAGCTGTTCAGGAAGTTTCGGTTTTGAATGGGTACTACACCTACAGGTTTCTGTGGCCAGTGCAACACTGGTCGAGTGCCTGTAATTGTAGTGGTGCCTGTAATTGTAGCGGGAGGGTGAAATTGCGTTCTGGCTACGTCACACTTATTTCCATTAGTCAATAATACACTCTGTCGTAAATCTAATTTCGGCATATCTGTAAATACTCTATTATCATAGCAATTAACTACTGCTGTTTACGGCAAGAATATGGAACAAATCCAATGATTTCCAATCCGCTGAAAGTTTGTCTGTGGCACTGATATTTTAGCCGAGCGGTCTAGGCGCTGCAGTCATGGACTGTGCGGCTGGTCCCGGCGGAGGTCCGAGTCCTCCCTCGGGCATGGGTGTGTGTGTTTGTCCTAAGGATAATTTAGGTTGAGTAGTGTGTAAGCTTAGGGACTGATGACCTTAGCAGTTAAGTCCCATAAGATTTCACACACATTTCAACATTTTTGGCACTGATATTACGCTATTGCATTCTGGTGCTTCCATTTGCCCTAGGAACAGCCGAATTTCACACGATCGCTAGTAAATCCGTACCATCTGAGTTGGACAAATGGTGACTAATCCCTTGAGCAACTGCTGAGTTCTCCTATTGACATAACAAGGTCGCCATCCCTTTGTTCCAAAAGTAGTAACATCCCGCGAGTTTGAAACTGTACCCATTTATTAATAAGTTTGCATTTGAGTGGATACGGATGGATCGTAAAACACTGGTATAGAGCATTTAAACCTACTACTGGAAATTGTATATCAGTATATATCCTAGCCTGGTACGTATAGATCTTAGCCGTGGAAATGTGATAGAAAAATGCTGTATTACTAGACCTACGACATGTCGTAACCCCGTTGGAAATTCTTTTTCCGCTTTTTATAGTCATAATAGAACTTGTTGTGGAGTTAACAGCGTTGCTCTTAGCTGTCTGTGTGTGGCATAGTGAACTACTTAATGTACCCTCTCGACTTGTATTCTGGCATCTCCCGAGCTATTAGCCAGTTCTCGTAACAATTTGACTGTTACTAATCTCTCACCTAGTATACTAAAATGATTTCGTGTTTCCTTCAGAACTTTGTTTAGTGTATTCATAGTTTCTTCTGTATACTACTGTAATTCGGTTTTTATTTTACGCATTGTTTTAGTAGTGTTCAACATACCTTGTTCTATATTCGCGATCTGTGCTTTATGCTGACTTACTGTTGTATCCGTGTTCTTGAGTATTTCCTGCACCAACCCTACTGTATTATTTAAGTTCGTGATATCCTCACTGTTTGCCGTCCCAGATATTGTTTTCAGCAGGTTCAGATCAGCGTCTAACCAACTTCTCTTCTTTCGTACTGGTGATTCCAGAATTACATCTGGCAGTTGCTGTAACTGTGTCCTTAGTTTCTCGTAGGATAATTTCAAATCCTTATATTCATTCCGTATGTCCGCTAGCGTTTCACCTTTGGCTGCCTCACCAGATAAGTCTATGAACATATCTAGTAATCGTCGTACTTCATTTCGTATATTCCAAATGATAGATGTGAGCTTTAGTGACCACTTGTAGTTTGTGAGCAACACATTTGCTTGCTGTGAGAATAAGATTCCAGTTTACAAGGATTGGTTCTCAACCACATTTGCCTGACATAAGCGTAAGAGCACTACGCTCTCGATAATACTTTTGAACATCATCGTCGACACCACCTAGGAGAAAGGAACTATCACGAAGCTCCTCCTTCGTTAGGATAAAGGTGTATCTCAAAAGGAAATGACACGCGTTGTATCAAACTAAGCAAAACAATGTTATCCTAGGTAACCTAACACAAAACTAAATCCATATAACCTGATAGTCTATTACCAATCCCCAGATCTCAGCTGATATGGTACATTGTGTGTTCGTTTCATCCTGTGGAGTAGCTTCTCTTTATGTTGTAAACCAGAAGGTACTTGTGGTAATGTATTATTGATACCCTTAAAAGATTTTATCCAACTGGCATGGACTACTGACATTTTCGTTGGTAACTCTAACTTGACGTTTACCAGTGAAGTCAACTCCACTACTTGATATGGTCATTGAAACCAGCCTTGTCAAGAATTTCTTAGCTGTACCCTTTGGGATATAAGGAATTGCTAGTAAGACATATTATCCACCTCTGTACTAAGGTAACGTACTTGTAACTTGACCAATGCGATATTTACACTCCATAGATTTCGTGACGGCACATTTTACTAGTTGTAATACCTCTTACAATGTTTTTGCTAATTGTTTCATGCGTTCGCCCTGAGTTCCTAGCTTTGGCTGGGTCATGTCAAAAGATGACAGCATTTTTCGCCCATACACCACTTCCTATGGCGAAAGACTCATTCCTGTGTGGTTTAGAGTTTTATGTGCTCACTACGCAACTTCAGTTCATACCGTAGTGTAAGTGTTAGCTATTCACGTAATGATTTAAGATTTTTGCTATGTTACAGTGGACTCACTCCATATGACTATTTGCTTGTGGGTGAAATGGACTGGTAGGCAACATATTATGTTTTAACAGGCAACATAAATGTCTAATCGCATCAGACATAAAACTGGTTCCTTGATCTGTAACTGTGGTTTCCAGTCCTCTGAATTTAAGCATCCAGTTGTTAACCATGGCTTGAGCTACAATACTCGCTTTTTGATCTGATATCGCTACCATTACTAGGTATCTCGGAAAATGGTCGGTAATCGTTAGTGCATATTTATTCCCTGCTGAAATTCAATTAAATGGTCCGAAAACGTCAATTCATACCATTTGAAATGGTTTCTCTGATTGCAGAAACCTTTGGAGTTGTATTTTCTGGTGATTCAAATCTATTCGTTAAGCACATGCGATGCAGTTTCTGACATATTGTTCCACATCACCACGTCGTGTTTTCCACCAAAATCTTACTGCAGTTCGACAGTCATTCACTTTTTTACCTCCATGTTCTGACAGCACATGGTCGAGTGCCCGTCATAACACTTCAGTTTTGAGTGTTGCAGGAACGATGATACGTGGTCCACATTTTGTTGACTTGCACAGGAAACATTTGTGTATTAGAAACTGTGGCTGCTTGATGTACTATTGGCATTGTTTGGCAGTTGCTTGCACGTTCTTCCAGTCTGTCAGGCTCAACCCAGATATCTGTAATATACCGAGTTTTCTACTGATGTTTCCACATTTGAGTGCTTAAATCCAGGCTTGTGAAGTACTTCGTATTAAAACTCGCTTGACTGCAGTGCCCATCTTGTGAGTCAACTTGAAGGGTCTTTCAGTTCCAGTAACCACTTCAAGGCTGCATGATCTCTAACAACTTTAAATTTACGACCATAAAGGTAACAGTGGAAATAGAAAGCATCATACCTTCTTTTCGTTACCATGTTAATTCACGTCAGCTTCGTTTCTTCTGGTCTTCCTAATATTCTTTCATTATCATAATTTTCAACCTCCTTCACTCTACTGTCCATGACGATTTTGTTCTCGATCTAATTCCGTCCTCAAAATCTGTCACAACCTGAAGTTTTGATTTAAAAATCGCCATGATGTGTCTCTCTGGTTCCTGTATTCCCATTTCTTCTAGATCCGTTTGTACCTCTTGAAACTAGAGCACTTTTTTCTCTTGTTCACCAGAAACTGTGTTATTTTATGTATTAATCTCCCCTGGTCGAGTCTAAGGATATGTCCGAAGTACACTCTCCTACTTTTCGTGTTGATGTCTGAGATTCTCTTTATCTTGGTATTCCATTCTTGGTTCACTCGTTATCTAAATTGACTATATTTTGTTCTTCGAGGTTCCACTATCCTCTTGACAATTTCTCAGTCCACCAGCTCTAGTCCCATATGTACTCCTGTTGTTACTAGGTTAAGTGTTTCTGCTGCATGGAAGGCCTTAGGATGGATCACTGTGTGGTAATGTTTCAGTTTTGTATTGATCGAAATATTCTTCTTATTTTAGACGTCCACTGTTAGTTTTTATACTAAATTCATTTTGTTTATTTGTGGTCCCATTGCTTCCTTCTTCGTCAGCCCTGTTTATATCCATTTTCCCAGGTATTTAAATCTCTACACTTCTGAATTTATCCTCCTCCTCTTGTCATCCACACAGGAACTGCCTCGATGTTTGTCATACAATGTGTCTTCTCGATAGAGATTTGTAGGCCTGCTTTAGTAGCTTGTATCTGCAGTTGCATGATTTGTTTAACCATCTCTTTTAAACAGTCTGACATAATCACTATTTCGGCTGCGAATGCTAGACAATCTCGTATTCCTTTATCGTTGCACCCCAGTCGTATTCCGCCCACTCCTTTCATTTATCGTCACCATACCCTAATCACATTATCAAGTACACTGTTAAAGAGCCAAAGAGGTGTGTCCATTTCCCCATCTCACTCCAGTTTTGATCTTGAAGGCCTCTGAAAGCTTTCCTTAACTTCATATTGGATGTTGTGTTCTTTAAAGTCTGTTTCATAATTTCACTGAATATTCTACCCAAACTCATCTCATTTAAAATTGGGCACAGTGTTCGTCTATCTACTGAATCATAAGCTTTTTTGAAGTCTACAATAGTGATCGCGAAATTTTTGCTTCTCTGTTTTTGATATGCTATTTAGAGGTTCAGATCCAAAATTTGTTCTACGCATGATCTCGCCTTTCTGAAGCCTCCTTGGTACTCACCAAGTGTGGATTTCACTGTTTTTCCACGTTGTTCAGCAATGCCTTTCATAATGCTTTATAAGCCACTGCTATTAACGATATTCCTCTGTAGTTCCTGGCCACCAATTAAACTCCTTTTTGTGTGTGGGATGTATTAATGCTGACGTCTGTCCTTCACAAAGCTGCTCTCCTTCCAAAATCGTTCTTGTAATAGTTGTCAGTTCGATGATCGCATTCTCATTCGAATACTTCAAGAGTTCTGCACTGATTCCCTCTTCCACAGGAGCCCTGTTAATCTTCAAGGTATTTATGGTACTCCTAACCTCTTCTATAGTTGGTGGTTCAGAGTCGATATTTGTTTCTCTCGTTGCAGCTAAATGTCTCAGATGGCACTTCACAACTTAGGAGCTCTTCAAAGTACTTGACTGAGATTTGACTGTTTTCCATGTCTCCAACTACCGTTAGCGTTAAAAGAAAAGTTAAAAATTAAATTAAATCAGTGCTAAGACAAAGTGTAATAAAAGAAGCGGTCACTTCTTATAAAAATTATCTGCGGTCCGTCACGAAAGAAGACTGATCTATCCAGCTGGTGCTTGATCCCCAACATATCAACACCATAGATGAAACAGACAGATAAACTGGAAACGCTCGAGAAATTACTGCAGCGATTCAATAGTGTGCAGGTCCTTACAACCGTGAAATTCTGCATACGTTACTGACAGGAAAAACTGCATTTTGTATGCTGACAGTAGATGGCATTTTTATGTTACAGGCTGAGTTATCAGTTTAAGGAGTCACCATTCGGACTAAAGTGTCATCGGCTACATTCATTGAGGGCTGGATTCCTCATCCTAGAAGCATTGGGGAACAAAGTGACATTCTACATCAATGATGATCTCATTGTATAAAAGACGTGGAAAGATCATAATACCATTTTAGATCAGTTACTTAATACTTTCAAAGATCAAGTAGTCACAGTTAACTTAATAAAGTCAGAGTCTGGACGCAATGAGGTAGGATTCCTGGTGTATGTAATATCTGATGGTGGTATCCAGCTCGACATGGGAGTAGAGTGACAACATCCATTACAGTGCACTTTTTTAGTGCTCTCAGGAGCAAACTTATAGTTCTCTTTTGATTGACAGATCCTTAACCTATTGTTCTGCTAAGAGGATTATGACCCCTTGGTGATAATCATTCCTTTGATTGAGAGATCCTTAACCTATTGTTTCCCGCCCCTCCCCCTCAACCCATCAGGAAACCTCCAACCCACCCCCTCCCCCTTGCTGATACAGGTACACTTTCAGGTCTGAGTTATTCAGATAGCCCCCTCTCACTCTTATCAATTTGATTGACTACTTAATTAGTTGCATGGGATTAGCCGAGCGGTCTAAGGTGCTGCAGTCATGGACTGTGCGGCTGATCCCGGCGGAGGTTCGAGTCCTCCTTCGGGCATGGGTGTGTGTGTTTGTCCTTAGGATAATTTAGGTTAAGTAGTGTGTAAGCTTAGGGACTGATAACCTTAGCAGTTAAGTCCCATAAGATTCCACATACATTTGTACATTTGAACTTAATTAAATTGATCAATTAATTAACCCCTCCCCTCTCGTAACTCACCTCCGCAAATCCCCCCAACCTCTCCCACTCTCCTCCTCTACCCAGAAATTGGCAGCTCTGCAGTGGACAGGCAGGGATCTAATGACAGGAAATTCAAGGGTATATTGTTTCTATATAACAAATTCAGTTTGCCAGGGTTGGATTTCTCTTGCTCATCATTCTCTCCTTTTTCGAAAGCAGGGAAAACCATCATGAAACACCTATCACACGTAATTATAAAGTATAAATCTTTCTATCACAAATCATGCACCATCCACTCGACTCCACGGAATGCCAGCGCACATGCTGCCAGGAGTCGGGGTACAAAGGCGGTCCCCGCAAAGCGACAACGCAGCTATCAGCTGCTGAGCCATGCACAGGTGTACGTTTGGGTCCCACAACTGACGGATTGGAGGTGACACTAATCCTCGAACTCGAACCAAAGCAAGAGGCAGTTGCATCCCTTTAATACTTGACACCTGAAAAATTCCTGTCAAAACATGTGTTTACCTTGCCAAAGTAGCTGACCCATCCCCTTTGTACCTGTGGGTCCAGTGCCAGTCTAATTGCCAACCGAGATGTTTGGCTAGCAACCCACCCTCGCAGGTGCAGCTAAAAGGTCGCCAGTGCTATACTGACATCTCATGTCTATGTAAATAGCAGCCATGTCTCCCTCTGGACGTTCTATAGAAGTTTCTTTGCAATGCTTTCACAAACTGTTTACCAAAATATCCCAGAATAACAGCGAATGCATACCTCCTGATGGTCCTAATGAGGCATCTTATCCATCACCTTAGAACCACTCCCAGAAATTGTAATATCCTGCTTCGGACTCAGTACCTGTACGATATTGAGTCTTCCTAAATTTTCAGATAAAGAACACCACTGTAGCTGTTCATACTGCCTTTTGTACTACCCCATGTTGCAGAGGAATGCTTTGTTTGGCACTGACCTTACACATCATACACGGTTGGCAGATCTATGACAACATGTCCCCATTTCCACCGAATGTTCGATACATGTTCCTGTCGCACTAACTCAGCTTAGCCTGTTTCTACATTCTACATCAACATCTACATTTATACTCAGCAAGCCACCCAAGGCTGTGTGGCGGAGGAAAGCCACTGTCATTATCTCCCTTTCCAGTCGTGTATGGTTCACGGGAAGAACGACTGCCGGAAAGCCTCCGTGTGCGCTCGAATCTCTCCTATTTTAGATTCGTGATCTCCTCGGGGGGTATAAGTAGGGGGAAGTAATATATTCGATACCTCATCCAGAAACGCACCCTCTCGAAACCTGGACAGCAACCTACACCGCGATGCAGAGCGCCTCTCTTGCAAAGTCTGCCACTTGAGTTTGCTAAACATCTCTGTAACGCTATCACGCTTACCAAATAACCCTGTGACGAAACGCGCCGTTCTTCTTTGGATCTTCTCTATCTCCTCTGTCAACCCGACCTGGTACGGATCCCACACTGATGAGCAGTACTCGAGTATAGGTCGAACGAGTGTTTTGTAAGCCACCTCTTTTGTTGATGGTCTACATTTTCTAAGGACTCTCCCAATGAATCTCAACCTGGCACCCGCCTCACCAACAATTAATTTTATATGATTACTCCACTTTAAATCGTTCCACACGCATACTCCCAGATATTTTACAGAAGTAACTGCTACCAGTGTTTGTTCCGTTATCATATAATCATACAATAAACGATCCTTCTTTCTATGTATTCGCAATACGTTACATTTGTCTATGTTAAGGGTCAGTTGTCATTCCCTGCACCAAGTGCCTATCCGCTGCAGATCTTCCTGCATTTCGCTGCAATTTCCTAATGCTGCAACTTCTCTGTATACCACAGCATCATCCGCGAAAAGCTGCGTGGAACTTCCGACACTATCTACTAGGTCATTTATATATATTGTGAAAAGCAATGATCCCATAATACACTCATGTGGCACGCCAGAGGTTACTTTAACGTCTGTAGACGTCTCTCCATTGATAACAACATGCTGTGTTATGCTTGCTAAGAACTCTTCAATCCAGCCACACAGCTGGTCTGATATTCCGTAGGCTCTTACTTTGTTTATCAGGCGACAGTGCGGAACTGTATCGAACGCCTTCCGGAAGTTAAGGAAAATGGCATCTACCTGGGAGCCTGAATCTAATATTTTCTGGGTCTCATGAACAAATAAAGCGAGTTGGGTCTCACACGATCGCTGTTTCCGGAATCCATGTTGATTCCTACAGAGTAGATTCCGGGTTTCGAGAAATGACATGATACGCGAGCAAAAAACATGTTCTAAAATTCTACAACAGATCGATGTCAGAGATATAGGTCTATAGTTTTGCGCATCTGCTCGACGACCCTTCTTGAAGACTGGGACTACCTGCGCTCTTTTCCAATCATTTGGAACCTTCCGTTCCTCTAGGGACTTGCGGTGCACGGCTGTTAGAAGGGGGGAAAGTTCTTTCGCGTACTCTGTATAGAATCGAATTGGTATCCCGCCAGGTCCAGTGGACTTTCCTCTGTTGAGTGATTTCAGTTGCTTTTCTATTCCTTGGACACTTATTTCGATGTCAGCCATTTTTTCGTTTGTGCGAGGATTTAGAGAAGGAACTACAGTGCGGTCTTCCTCTGTGAAACAGCTTTGGAAAAAGGTGTTTAGTATTTCAGCTTTACGCGTGTCATCCTCTGTTTCAATGCCATCGTCATACCAGAGTGTCTGGATATGCTGTTTCGAGCCACTTACTGATTTAACATAAGACCAGAACTTCCTAGGATTTTCTGTCAAGTCGGTACATAGAATTTTACTTTCGAATTCACTGAACGCTTCACGCATAGCCCTCCTTACGCTAACTTTGACATCGTTTAGCTTCTGTTTGTCTGAGAGGTTTTGGCTGCGTTTGAACTTGCAGTGAAGCTCTCTTTGTTTTCGCAGTACTTTCCTAACTTTTTGTTGAACCATGGTGGGTTTTTCCCGTCCCTCACAGTTTTACTCGGCACATACCTGTCTAAAACGCATTTTACGATTGCCTTGAAATTTTTCCATAAACACTCAACATTGTCAGTGTCGGAACAGAAATTTTCGTTTTGATAAGTTAGGTAGTCTGAAATCTGCCTTCTATTACTCTTACTAAACAGATAAACCTTCCTCCCTTTTTTTTATATTCCCATTTACTTCCATATTCAGGGATGCTGCAACGGCCTTATGATCACTGATTCCCTGTTCTGCGCTTACAGAGTCGAAAAGTTCGGGTCTGTTTGTTATCAGAAGGTCCAAGATGTTATCTCCACGAGTCGGTTCTCTGTTTAATTGCTCGAGGTAATGTTCGGATAGTGCACTCAGTATAATGTCACTCGATTCTCTGTCCCCTACCACCCGTCCTAAACATCTGAGTGTCCCAGTCTATATCCGGTAAATTGAAATCTCCACCTAAGACTATAACATGCTGAGAAAAGTTATGTGAAATGTATTCCAGATTTTCTCTCGGTTGTTCTGCCACTAATGCTGCTAAGTCGGGAGGTCGGTAAAAGGAGACAATTATTAACCTAGCTCGTTTGTTGGTTGCAGAATGTGGTAGATATAGCTCTCCCTGAATTCTGCTCAGTTCTGACCTAAACTGGAACGGTCACATGTGTAAAGCTGTACCGATAGCAGGGTAAAGTGTGAGGAGCAGTTACAAGATGCATAGGGGCTATCTAAAGCCATGTTTGAATTTTACTGTAACAGGCAGGTTCGAAAAAGGTTACTCGGTTTGAGATATGAGAGTGCCACGAACATGATTCTATAGTAGCTGTGATCATTAAAAGACTTCTCCATAGAATCCAACACAGGTATATGTTACATGGAAAGACTTGACTACAAATCGCAGACAGAATTTCTACTGGAAAGCATAACACTAGAGATCTGGAAAGCCTGTTTACATTTCTTAAGACCTTTATCAGCACACCGTCTACTGTATGTGATCATTGTCTATCAACCATCACCTATAACCCAGTGGATATATCGCAGAATCTCTAATGTGGTATTGAAAGAGAATGCATTGCAAATACTGGAGAAATATCTAGTGGCGGCGTGAGGGAGTTGCAAACACCTGCTTCATATCAAGGTCCTTAGCCGAATCACTTTCTAAATTCGGTAATTTTATTACGAGCTTACACTGTCAGCGACGTGTTAACCACACTGTTGGTCTGTTAATATACACACTGGCGATCACCGTCTATATTCAGTGACGCGGTATTTGTGTGGAAAAAACACTCCATTCGGAGGTAATTTCATACCCCGATTTATAAGGCTTTTATAGTTTTTACCGTGGATATCGTTAGTAATACTTGTGATCACCTTAGAACCAAGACCGATTGTGACAGTAAGATCAACGTTACGATCATGTTTTTAACATTTAGCGGCTTGTAAGACGATTACGCCCCTCTGTCTAAGACACAGTGGTACTACACACAAGAAAAGCTTATGAGACATGTCCACCCATCGCTGATTTTCGCTCAGTATGTTTCGTATCGCCAGCATTCAGTTATTGGCCAAGTATTATACTTAGTAATAGGGGATGCGTGATAGATCCGCCTTGAGTATCAGGCTTATAAAGAGTCTGTGTGTGTGTGTGTGTGTGTGTGTGTGTGTGTGTGTGTGTGTGTGTGTGTGTGTGTTCCGACATGTGCAAAGGCACTGGACATGTCCTGTCGTAAGGGAAGGATGACTTTGACGTGCAATACTGCAATAGCGACAAAGGGAATTACAGATTTTTTTTTTACTTGGAAAATTTTGTCAAGACGTAGGAATGGTACAGATATTTCTATTTCCAGAGCCACAGTCGTCAGAAGACGGTATTTCTGATACTTCACTCATTGTTGAATGTCGCCCAATTGAGGTTGCAATCATAATGTCTAATTGTAAGAACAGCGATCAAATGAATGTGTGTCCGGTTTCCTAGTAATATAACTGTGTGGGGGTGTATGGTGCACGGTGGCTGTGGCCAGTGGGAGGAACAATTGAAGTTTCTGGCTTATGGCAGGAGCCGTCCGAATGGAAAGGCCGGTTGGGGTACAGGAATATAGCTGACCTAACCTTGGCTCTGAGCACTATGGGACTTAACTTCTAAGGTCATCAGTCCCCTAGAACTTAGAACTACTTAAACCTAACTAACCTAAGGACATTACACACATCTATGCCCGAGGCAGGATTCGAACCTGCGACCGTAGCGGTCACGCGGTTCCAGACTGTAGCGCCTTTAACCGCTTGGCCACCCCGTGACCTAACCTTGTCGTCCTCTAGATGAATGAATAGCGAACACTCATTATGTGTGGCACAGCCATTGTGATCGCATGTGTTCTCCATAGGAATTTGAGAAGATTCAATATGGGCATGTGTTTACGCTGGAGCATTATTACCTGCCATGTAAATTGTCCAGTTGACTGCTTCTGCACATTTCCCGTCTTTATTTGGTTGGGAGAACATCGATTGTGGTGTGTGTTGTGTGCATCTACGAGGTGAAAGACGGGTGGAAGACACATTTGCTGGTTCTCTAGACATGAGAAACACCGTAGTTGACGTAGTAAATTATAGAGATGACTTGGAATCTATTATATCATCAGCATCAGTATTCGCTAGTGGAGTTATCAGTTTCCTCTATTTTTTTCGAGTTTTCACATAAAGCTACTCGCAGACGAGATAATTTTTTCGTTCTTTGTGGTTTACAGCACGTTCCACCTCACTGCACTTCGCTAAGGTTTTGGGTTTCTAGGGAAATAATTTCCAGCTTATAAACTCAAAATTATACAGTGCAAGCGATACTGCTATGCAAGCGACATTGCTATGTGCTTGATATCGAGAAATATCGCGTAAGTGAGATGATATCCTGGTAAACCTTGTGAAATACATATGTTCTTGTAATTCCAGAGTCTGGAGATGGGTGTAGAAAGCAAGCAAACAAGCAGGTCGGGGTCAGAAATAGTAATGTCTATGTGCCGAGGTGAACCGACCCAGCCTCCATACAACAGTTTGGAAAGTGATTTTGGTCCTCTGAGGGTGCTCTGGTTACACGTCGGGCCAGTGTGTGTGTGGGGGGGCAGATGACTTGTGACCGTCTGCTGCAATGGCTGACCACCCGACCTCATTGCAAATATCTAGAGCTGTTAGTATATACTGCTTATGTGCTTATGCTATCTGTCTTTGTAGTATATGTAAGAGTGTTTGGTGGTCGGTAGCTGTATGCAGGATGCAGAAGTGCTGATTTTGAATGGCATAGGACACGAACTGTGTTTTAACTACATTGATATGTGATGTGGGGATATAACTGGGTTGTAGATCGGGTTCATGTTGAAATATTCAAGCTTTCTTCGACATTAGCAGAGCTGCGTAATTGAGGAACTGTCTTTCCATATCTGAAGATCTTTTGCAGGGTTTATCTGTCACTGCAATATGGCCATCTGTAACAATTAGTTTTGCCATTGAGAGTCTCGTCTGCAGAAAAAAATGGCGGACAGTGCTCCTACACCGACAGCAGCAGCAGTTTGACAGGTAAATTCAGTAAGAGCCAATTGGAATACTCCATTCATTCACAAGACATCCTTTGTGCAGGGACGTAGGAGCCTCTATAGAGTAGTTCGAACAAGATTCGGGCAAGGTATCTATGGAAAGTTCAGAGAATAACGTGATGTCTTCTTTTTTCAAGTGTTCAAAGACAAGTTGAAACAGACCACCCAGCTCTTGCGGGATGCTGTCCGTCATCCGCCATTGTGGTATTAGGACGTCTTCAGACCAAGAGCTGTAGGACACCGAAAATTCCAGACATTTTTCCCTTCTGTAGGACAATGCTTCGAATTCTGTTTGTGTAATTGTTGTGATTTTCCTGTCTGTGCTTAGACAGTGGTCTTTTTCCAAACACCAAGAATGCTTGTATGATTAACAGTGTTTTCGCAAGCATGCGCAGACATGATGAAGACTTTTAGTGGTGATAATATGAGCGAACGGTTACCATTTCTGAGACGTATGTTGATAGCAAGATATTACTATTTCTGGGAAGGCTAACACTTGATGGACCATCAGTAAGAATTCAGTCGGTGTTATTCTGGGATATTTTCATAAACAGTTTCTGATAGCATTGCAAAAGATTTCTATAGCACGTCCAGAGGGAGACTTGGCTGTTATTTACAAAATGGCTCTGAGCACTACGGGACTTAACATCTTTGGTCATCAGTCACCTAGAACTTAGAACTACTTAAACCTAACTAACCTAAGGACATCACACACATCCATGCCCGAGGCAGGATTCGAACCTGCAACCGTAGCAGTCGCGCGGTTCCGGACTGAGAGCCTAGAACCGCTAGACCACCGCGGCCGGCGGCTGTTATTTACATGGAAATGAGACGTCAGTATAACACTGACAACTTTTAACTGTGCCTGTGAAGGTGAGTTGCTAAGCAAACATCTCTGTTGGCAATTAGGCTGGCTCCGGACCTGCAGGTACAAAGGCGATGGGTCAGCCACGTTGGCTAGGGAAACACGTGTTTCGACAGGAATTTGTCAGGTGTCAAGTACTAAAGTGATGCCACCACCTCATTCTTTTGTTCGAGAATTAGTGTCATGTCCAATCTGTCAGTTGTAGGAATCCAACAGACACCTTCGCATGGCTCAGCAGGTGACGGCCGCGTTGTTGCTCCCTGACTCTTGGTAGCGTGTGCGGTGGCATTCTGTGGAGTCCAGTGGATGGCGCATCCTTTGCGATAGAAAGGTTTTTAACTGTGTAATTATATGTTATAGGTGTTTCATGATGGTATTCCTTGCACTATCAGAAATAAATGAAAGGCAATCGATTTAATTACTTGTTACAAGACCTGTATCTTCCCCAAAACAGAGAATGATGAGCAAGAAAATCCACCACCGCAAACTGAATTTGTTACATAGAAACAATATACCCCTGAATTTCCTGTCATGAGATCCTTCTTAGGGTTGAGCGGAGGGTTGGGTGATGGGTAGGTTACCAGAGGGGAGGGTTTAATTAATTGATCAATCTAATTAAGTTATCAATCAAATTGATAAGAGTGAGAAGGGGCTATTCGTATAACTCAGACCTGAAAGTGTACCTGTATCCCCGAGGGGGAGGGGGTGGGTTGGTGGTTTCCTGAGGGGTCGGTTGGGGAGGGGGAGGGGTGTAGCTAATAACGCACTTACAAAATGCACTGAAACGAATGGTGCCCTCCTACTCACAGGAAAGCTTGAAGCGATCACAACCCGTTCAGTACCAAGAACGAGTCAGCAAATACCTGCGTTCCTGGGACAGGTGAACTGTTATAAGTATTTCGTGAAAGAGACAATTTACCATACCTAACTTGTGTCATTTGATAGGTAAGAAAGTGACATGTAACTGATGTGAAGTAGAGCAACGCGAGTTCAAAGAATTTTGAGGACACCACTTCTGTTCTGACCAGGCTTATGCCCGGAGATCTGCTTGTGATCTGATGCATCACGAACCAGTCTTGGGGTCCATTTGTTCCAGAAGGTCGCACAGGAGGGAGAATTGGTTAAGCAAACCATCGCATTTGGTAGATGCGTCCTGAGCAAAGCTGAAAGGAATTACTCACTGACTGAACTTGAGGTATTGGCAGTTGTGTGAGGATTTACTAAATTCCAGTACTTACTGATGAGGAGATTAACGAAACTTCACAAGGCTCCAGAATTACTGATGGCTGCGACATTAACACACGGATGCCTTGCCTGCTCCACCCTTTACAAGAATTAAGGTTCTATGCTGTGCATGTCCCAGGAACAGGAAACATTGTAGGAGGTGGGTTGGCATGAGCACTAACAGAACTAACACGTCTGAACAATAATGAGTTAAAGAAGATAAATTTTGATGTTCTGTACATGAGGAGAGTAACGTGAATTTTGTGGGAACCACACTTACTTATATTGGGAAGAGGTAAAACAATAATTCCATCTTGAGAAATGTTAATGTGAAACAACAATGTGGTGATGCGGCCCATATCAGACAATATTATATAATTAAGAAGGGCTTTTAGTTCAGGCGAACCAATCCTAATGAGTGCATATAGTTTTTGTGCGCGCCGAAAAAGTTCATTAATAAATTAATCTTATACACACATTTGACAAACGCGCATTTCGGGCTACAGAAATTCGCGTTCATTTCAGCAACATGGATATGTGTATTAGAAGGGTATTAAGCAGTTATGTGACCAGAAAGCCAAGCGTTCAAAAGTCATATACCAACCAAACATATTTCCTATAATCCCAAGAGGACTACGAGACAGCGCTGCCACCGATTTTTTGCCCAGTTTTGTGAACACTTAGAGACTCCGAGTACATACTTGTGACCATATAGTTCATTCCTAAAAGTGTTACATCCACACACCACTTAAGACTGGAACTGGTAGATCGGTAACTACAGCTTTCATTAACCTTTTTCTTCGCGTGTTTGGTACAGTAAAAAGGATGCCATTGGACAACGGAGCACTGTTTCGTTCGAGGTGTTCGAAGATTGTCGTGAGTTAGGATAGGATGAAAATGATATACACATCTGAATTAAATTCAGGCTTAGTTGCAATTTATTCTTTTATTAACAACGCTTTTCGTCTTCATGCCGCATCTTCATACTATCCATAGGGATAACAAATTAAGCAAAAATTAGGGTATGGTTCTAGTATGTTTGATTCTAAATGTGAATAAAGCATTATTACTAACCTTTAATTTTTCCATTTAAAACATTTTAAAAACCATAAAACGACTCTTTGCTGGATTGAAGTACACATCAAATCAGATAAGCCCACAGAGACCTAGTCAAAAACAACTAATATAACATAGATAATCTCAAGATGTCCCACGGAGGCGAGACGCGTTGTTAGTAAAAGAATAAATTGTAACCAAGATTGTTTTTATGTTAGATATTCTAAACGCGGCTGCAGTACCAGACCACCTAATGGAGTGGAAGATATTTTATGATATACATATCCCCTGCCACCTGACCTCGAATCACGCAGAAAGGATTATGCAAGAGATAGTGTAGGGATTCCGATTCTACTGCCAACATCAACACAGATCTTGGGATGAATACTCAGCAGACATTCAGGAGACCATATATCATCCGCTACATGAGGTTACAGGGATGGTGCCAAGACTACTACTACTGAACTAGCCACAGTGGATACAGTGAGAGGGATTGTGGTTATCTGCCTGCTGGATACAGACGTCACCGACAAATAGGATAAATAAAAAGGCCGCAAGATTCAGGGAAAGTCAAAGGGGTTAATACAAAAATGAAGTTCACCATGTAAGATAAAGTGTTACTGAAACCAAGTAGAAGGTAAGTAAAGTAGATGCTTATACTGCATCATTCTCAAGAGGGTTCTTTTACATTTTTTGTAGGCCGTTCCGTGTGTAAGGAATAATACACGACAATACTGTAGAACTGCAGATAATGTGAAGCTGCAAATCAAATGTGAGAAAGCACACACTGAGGTGCCAAAAGTCATGGGATATCTCCTAGTATCGTTCGAACCTTCTTTTGCTCCGCATAGTGCGTGGACTCAACAAGTGGTTGGAAGTCCCCTGCTGCCTCTATAGCGGTCCATAACTGCCAAAGTTTTGCCGGTGCAGGATTTTGTGAACGAACTAACCTCTCGATTATGTCCAACAAATGCTCTATGGGACTCAGGTCGGGCGATCTGGTGGCGAAATCATTCGCTTGAATCGTCCAGGACGTTCTGACTTGGCGCATTGTCATACATAAAAATTCTATCGTTGTTTGGGAATATGAGGTCCATGAATGGCTTCAAGCGGTCTCCAACTAGCGGAACATAACCATTTCCAGTCAATGATCGGTTCAGTTGGACTAGAGGACTCAGTTCATTCCATGTTAACACAGCCACAAGATTATGGAGCCACCACCAGCTTGTGCAGTGACTTGTCGACATCTTGAGTCCATGGCTTCGTGGGGTCTGCGCCATACTCAAAACGTACCATCAGTTCTTACCAACTAAAAGCTGGACTCATCTGACCAGGCCACAGTTTTCCAGTCGTCTAGGGTCCAACCGATCTGGTGACGAGCCTAGGAGAGGCGCTACAGACGATATCGTGCTGTTAGCAAACGCACTCGCATCGGTCGTCTGCTTCCATAACCCATTAACTCCAAATTTCGCCACACTGTCCAAACGAATACGTTCGTCGTACGTTCCACATTGATTTTTGCGGTTACTCCACGCATTGTTGCTCGCTTGTTAGCACTGACAACTCTATGCAAGCGCCCTGCTCCCCGTCGTTAAGTGGAGGCCATCGGGGAGTGCGTTGTCCGTGGTGAGAGGTAATGTCTGAAATGTGGTATCCTCGGCACACTCTTGACACTGTGTACTTGGGAATATTGAATTCCCTAACAATTTCTGAAATTGAATATCCCATGCGTCTAGTAGCTCCACCTACCATTCTGCGTTCAAAGTCTGTTAATTCCCATCTTGCTGCCATAATCACGTCGGACACCTTTTCACATGAATTACCGGAGTGCAAATGACAGCTCCGCCAACGAACTGCCCTTTTATACTTTGTGTACGCGATACTACCGTCATTTGTGTATGTGGATATAGCTATCCCCTCGCTTTCATCGCCTCAGTGTATTTCTCACATCAAGATTTTTAAGGAGTAAGAAGGTTTATAAGAAGATGCAAAGACAGTACATCTAGTCTCCTGATGTTTAAAAGAAAGTGTGTATATGTGAAGAGAAGGCAGTCTGACCCATGTAACGAGGTGTCGTAAGATGGTACTCAATATTTTTGCATATGGGATAGAGTTGCAATCGTGATCATGTGGAATCACGGAGACTGTGTGGATATTCCAAAAGAAGAATCACTGGCCAAACCGTGAGATAAATTAAATAGTGAGGGAGATTTACGTATATTATTGATGATGATTTTTAGTAAGCCCAGTCTGGAGGTAGCACTGCACTGGATTTCTTAGAGATTAGGTATTAATTGAGCCTGCCGGAGTGGCCGAGCGGTTCTAGGCGCTACAGTCTGGAACCGCGCGACCGCTACGGTCGCAGGTTCGAATCCTGCCTCGGGGATGGATGTGTGTGATGTCCTTAGGTTAGTTACGTTTAAGTCGTTCTAAGTTCTAGGGGACTGATGACCTCAGTAGTTAAGTCCCATAATGCTCAGATGAGCAGTTGAGTGAGCCAGTTGAGAGGTAGCACTGTGCCACGGTATTAGGATGATTAGGAAGATACACAATTTTTATATGAAGATACATAAGTACTGTAAGAGTTGACTGAGTAAATTTTTTGTATGTTTTATTGCACTGTCAACACGATTCACGCCTGAGCCATTGGAGCAAACCCATACCGAAATATGCAAAAAAGAGATGTACTCTGAAAGACGAGAATTTTAGGCACGGTAAAAAGGACTACAGAACGACTGATAAAAGGATAATTAGCATTCGGTTCATTAAAGTAACGAATCGCCATGATTAAATAGGTTTGGTACGACCAAAGCAAGGTAAGAAAGTAAGAATAATATGTGGTCAGATAACCTGTGAGATAAAAGAACTATGTCGTCTGGTATTTTTACTGTGAATGGTGAACAGTACTATGTGTACAGGAAAAATCATTTGGTAGGGAGAAATTTCAAAAAGTAATTGCATAGAAAGAAGAGCATCAATTGAGCAGCAAATGGGAGATGGAAAATCAGAGATGAAGTAAAAGTGAACAAGAAGACTGATACGGTAATACTGACAGCGTGAGTAGAGTGGCCACATTAGATGCGTTTTCACAGTAGTTGATTGTGAACTAAAAGGTAACAGCAAGAAGCTTGCACCAGTATCAGTAGACATCTCAGCAGCAATAATGTAGTGCATAACTGAATGAATAACAGCATGTAAACTAACCCATTAACAAATCAAACCTGACAACCCAACCTATACTCCCTAGCAGTAAAAGTGACAACTGTTTTATGTTGAAATCAGAATGAAGCAAGAAACTTGTACCGTCTTGTTCCTGGTTGATCTGTTTGTAGATAAAGCCAGTGTGAATTGTGCCCTTGGATTAAGGTTTATTCAAAATAATTGTGAAACAGGAAAGCTTAGAGTAAACTTTGTAGCCAAATAATCTTTTGTAATCTTCATGAATTAATTGTACGAATGAGGAGTAGCCTATGATGAAGGAATGTAACAGTGTTCTTTATTATATTTTTGTAATGTATTTTTGCAACACTGTTCGAGGTTACATGAGTTACGCATCTAAAAGAGGCACGAGAGAGCAGCAGCTGGGTTGAGATAGAAGTCACTGGTTAACGAGGCATCTGGCACACCGCCGCTGACATGGGACAGTGGCCTCGGCCACACCTGAAATCTGGCAGAAGACTCTGGCATAACAGTAATGTCGTTGGCACACGAGACCACACTGCACTCAGCTGACCCGAAACTGACCGACATGCAGAGGAGCAGTGCAGTAGAGGGGCTGTAACGTGGGGCCATGCACCGAATGATCACTTGCTGGCTGCCATGAGCTGACTATGGAGGGATCCATCCTGAAGTCCCGCCACCACTACACCAGTACACCACAAGCACTCTTTCAGCGACTGTCTAACATCAACAACAAAACAACAAATGAGCCACGCATGCTTCAGCAGATCTGGTGGGTGACCATGTACGTAGAGTCTGCATGTGGATGCTATAAGACATCTATTACATGTTGCCCATGGAACACAATGAACTCATCTTCACGTGTATCACGCATTGACCTACGACGATACTGATCAATCGACACAAGGTACTGTTCATGGGATACAATTTACGCAAGACACATGAGAGCTGTACACAGGGATCAACAGTGCACTTATCTTGAGACAATGTTGTTTGGTAAGTGAAAATGGATCATGTAAGGCATCTCACCATCAGGCATTCGAACTCTAGAGTAAGCAGAAGAACATCATAATCTGCTTAAGTTCACGAGACATTTACAGCATTACTGAGAGACTGAACATTCACTAGGTAACAGGAACTTTTACATAGCAAAAACAAGCAAGAATAGTAGAGACCAAATCATAGACTCGAAGAGTTTTTTGAAAAAGATAGGTTGTGGTTGTATACAATACGAATACCTGGCTGAGTGAACATACACCGATGCATGACGAAAAGAGTACAGTAGAGACTTTGTGCTGGGATGTATCTCGCAAGTTCATTCAACAATTACAGAAAATCAATTCTCCTTTGCTAATGAATGTAGATTCATACCAGCGAACATTAACTTGTAACTTTAATTCATTTTTCACATGCTGAGCTAATGGTAGAAATTATCTCGTGGGACGAACAGATCGAATGACCTCGAACCACTAACACATTTTTGTGTTTACGTTATCTTACTGGACCGCCGGCCGGAGCGGCCGATCGGTGCTCATGAACACATAAAAATTAAAATAAATTTTGATATGTGTCAGTGACGAATTTAAGTAAAGGACAATGACCGTAAAACTGATCTAAATGGATGGATGAAATCTGTGAGCTGGTGCTCACTTTGAACACGATGTTCCCTGAAATAAAGTTTACCTTCACACCAACAATTAGCGTGAATGTGTGGTGGCTGAATGTGTGAATGCATTATATGGTAGGATGTATCTCTGGAGAAAATCCTTTCTCTTACCTAAAAGTCCATATCGTGACAAGCACACGAAAAGCAATGCCATGTAAAGAAAATTCCGTTGAGGTACTTACGCCATGACAAGTGTAAGCATAATTTTGAAACAAAGGGAGGAGTGATTTACGTAACTGTTTATGTCAAAACTGCCGTGTACCATAATAAAAGTACAGTAAATTGATAAACCCATCCAATGTAAATCAGTCTAGGCGAAGGTTGTAATTCTGACTCATTAAGGCAGCGAGGTATGTTAATCGTTCACTGGGTGTATCTCATGTGGATTATGAGCAGAACAATAATAACCCAAGACTGTTCGAAGTGTCTATCATTTATAATGCAAAAAGATCACCTCAAACGTACATATGAAGCTGAGAACCTGCACTGTGTATAACAACAAGATAAGTATATCTAGAGGACATGTGGATTTGGGAATTTCCGTTGCTAGTGGGGGGGGGGGGGGGCAGTAGGATTTAATGCCAATTAAAATAAACATCAAGTAGATCTCACTGCGTCATTATCCTTCTAGCTTAGGATGGTTTCCAGCTGCCAGATATAGAAGCCCCTGGCTTAGTACGTACTTCTCACTACGAGTCCACTATAACTAGTATTTTAGTTAATTTTGTCGTTTTTATATATACTTTTTTAGCTTTCGTCAGTGTTCTTGCGATCTATTTCAGTTTGTTTTAATTAGATGTAATCGAATGGAACATATTACATGCTCTTTGTTAACGAGCTGTTTTACCGGTCTTGAAAGAGTAATGACAGTTATTCTAAACTAATGAACCGTTCACCTTATTTACGGTGTTTCCTAAAGTGCTGTATTCATATTACAATAATATTTCTATATCGGAGAAGTAAACGGCTGTGTTTTTAAGAACTGCATGTTGACCACGTCAGTGCTTAATAAAAAATACAGAGAGAAAGAAAATGGTCCTTATCTGTTGATAAAAACAGCTACCTATTACAGTCACTAGGGAGTGGCAGCTTCTGTAACTCATGTTACATATTATTTGCTAAAGTGTGCCCATGTATTTATTTTGCTGCTTCCTACGGGTATTGGAATACATAAATATTTTCACTTCACTCGTATTTCTGGGAATCTCATACATTTGTCTCGGTGGAAATATTACTGTCTGCTCCGATACCGCTCCAGACTGTTACTCGTCCATAATGCCATTTCTGAGATTTCACTCTTATTTCCTCACACGTTAATAATATTATGTATTTACCACTCACAGGAACCCTCACACTTCGTTTATGTTGCTGTTCTGACTTCCTTTCCTAACAAGCATTCAGCAGACCCAATAGGTCTGTTGTTTCGCGTTTCTAAGCGACTCTAAAATATTGCTCCGTTGCTTTTCCTCGGAATTGGCCCTCTCAATGGCTTTCGCTGAATGCAACATTCGGATATTTTACATTCATCTTTGTTTGAAATAAAGTGTCGCTGTTCAATTTTATCGACTCATAATGCTCATTGTTAACTGTCTGCAGTCTATAACACTCTCACTGTTATTCGCTCGCAGTTGTGTGGTGTGGCCTGAAAAGAAACAAAAGGCCATTTACTTCGTAGAAAGATTTTACTGCTGTCATGCCATTTCTGTGTAACTTTCATATGCGGCTATCGTCTGTCGACGAGAATGTCCTCCGTACATTTTTAATTGCCTTTTGATCTTTCATTTGCTGTGTACTTATATAGTCAATCGATTGCTTCAGCCGTGAGTGCTATCCGCAGCTAATACCCATTGTGGGCCCACGAATATTTTTTCATTGATATCAATTCTCTCTGAAAAACTTGTTCAGTACACCAAATAAAAGGATCTCATTCACTCGCCAGCGGCTCGCTATTTCTTGTTTGCCGGAAATTTGTGGCGACTGCAGGGATCAGGCATCATTTGTTGGATGAAGTTTTCAAGAGGAAGCAAGTGTTCTTGTAGCAACAACGTGCACTTCAAATTCTGAATAACATGTGTAAGACGCGATCAAAAAGTTTCCGTTTGTGAGAGTTGCTGCAGTATATACAACGTAGCGCGACTCCGATGGGAATACACTACTGGCCATTAAAATTGCTACACCTCGAAGGTGACGTGCTACAGACGCGAAATTTAACCGACAGGAAGAAGATGCTGTGATATGCATATCATTAGCTTTTCAGAGCATTCACACAAGGTTGGCGCCGGTGGCGACACCTACAACGTGCTGACATGAGGAAAGTTTCCAACCGACTTCTCATACATAAACAGCAGTTTACTGGCGTTGCCTGGTGAAACGTTGTTGTGATGCCTCGTGTAAGGAAGAGAAACGCGTACCATCACGTTTCAAACTTTGATAAAGGTCGGATTGTAGCCTATCGCGATTGCGGTTTATCGAATCGCGACATTGCTGCTCGCATTGGTCGAGATCCAATGACTGTTAGCAGAATATGGAATCGGTGGGTTCAGGAGGGTAATACGGAAAGCCGTGCTGGATCCCAACGGCCTCGTGTCACTAGCAGTCGAGATGACAGGCATCTTATCCGCATGGCTGTAACGGATCGTGCAGCCGTGTCTCGATCCTTGAGTCAACAGATGGGGACGTTTGCAAGACAACGACCATCTGCACGAACAGTTCGACGACGTTTACAGCAGCATGGACTATCAGCTCGGAGACCATGGCTGCAGTTGCCCTTGACGCTGCCACCACAGACAGGAGCGCCTGCGATGGTGTACTCAACGACGAACATGGGTGCAGGAATGGCAAAACGTCATTTTTTTAGGATGAATCCAAGTTCTGTTTACAGCATCATGATGGTCGCATCCGTGTTTGGCGACATCGCGGTGAACGCACATTGGAAGCGTGTATTCGTCATCGCCATACTGGCGTATCATCCGGCGTGATGGTATGGGGTGCCGTTGGTTAGACCTCTCGGTCACCTCTTGTTCGCATTGACGGCACTTTCAACAGTGAACGTTACATTTCAGATGTGTTACGACCCGTGGCTCTACCCTTCATTCGATCCCTGAAACCCTACATTTCAGCAGGATACTGCACGACCGCATGTTACAGGTCCTGTACGGGCCTTTCTGGATACAGAAAACGTTCGGCTGCTGCCCTGGCCAGCACATTCTCCGGATCTCTCACCAATTGAAAACGTCTGAGCAATGGTGGCCGAGTAACTGGCTCGTCAGAATACGCCAGTCACTACTCTCGATGAACTGTGGTATCGTGTTGAAGCTGCATGGGCAGCTGTACCTGTACACGCCATCCAAGTTCTATTTGACTCAATGCACAGGCGTATCAAGGCCGTTATTACAGCCAGAGGTGGTTGTTCTGGGTACTGATTTCTCAGGATCTATGCACCCAAATTGCGTGAAAATGTAATCACATGTCAGTTCTAGTATAATATATTTTTCCAATGAATATCCGTTTATCATCTGCATTTCGTCTTGGTGTAGCAATTTTAATGGCCAGTAGTGTTTATAAGCACCGACATGTAGGCAAAGGATTAGTGTGACATTGAAGTCTTTCCGACGTACGTGCGGTAAATGCTGAAACGTGAACTATGGCGACATTATTATCAGACAAGACCAATGTGCTGTTATTCTTTTATTGGTTGCCGAAGGACAAACAGCGGTAGACATAAATAGGAGAATAAAAAATGTGTAATGGGCAATACGTCTGTCGAAAACCGTAGTTGGGGAATTGTGCGACAGGGGATGCTGCTGCTTCATGGTAATAACGCACGCCCCTATATAGCAAATATTGTCGCGCAGAAGTTACGCCAACTCAAGTGGGAGACATTCGAACACCTGCCCTATAGTCCTGATATCTTCCCATACTGTTATCTCGCTTTCAGTCCCTTGAAAAAGGCCTTGAAGGGTCGACGATTCCTGTTGGACGAGGATGTGCAACAGGCAGCTACGGTGATTGGCATACCGGTTCTGGACTGAACGGCCTTCAGACGGAAACTTAGCACGTGTAGAAGTACGAAACCGGAATTTCCCTATAGCTGGTGCTAGCCGACAGTGTGGGGACCGTGAGACCGCGTCTGTAGCGCCATCTGCTGCCTGTAACGGGTGACAACGACTGTCAACACACAGTAACCAAAGTTTCACACATCAGTATCGGTTTCAAACCCGTAAACATGTCGAGTTTTGTGCCTACGAACTACGATTTGCGGACAGCATTGGCTTTCTGTTATCATTTGAAGAAAACTGCTGTCCACAGCTCGTGGTCGCGCGGTAGCGTTCTCGCTTCCCGCTCCCGGGTTCCCGGGTTCGATTTCCGGCGGGGTCAGGGATTTTCTCTGCCTCGTGATGACTGGGTGTTGTGTGGTGTCCTTAGGTTAGTTGGGTTTAAGTAGTTCTAAGTTCTAGGGGACTGATGACCATAGATGTTAAGTCCCACAGTGCTCAGAGCCATTTGAACCATCTGAACCAGAAAACTGCTGCAGAATCGCATCGAATGCTTGTCGAAGTTTTCGGCGAAGATATTTTTGGGAAAACACAGTATTTCGAGTGGTTCAAAAAATTCGAAAGTGGTGATTTTGACGTGAGAAACAACCGAAGAAGTTCGAAGACAACAAATTGCAGGCTTTATTGGATGAAGATGATGCTCAGACTCAACAGGAACTCGCGGAACAATTGAATATGACACACAAAGTTATTTCTCTTCTGTTGAAAGCTATAGGAAAGGTGAAGAATGGCGGAAAATGAGTTCGGCATGAACTGAATGAAAGACACCAAGCAAATCGAAAGACCACTTGTGAAATGCTGCTCGCCAGCTCTCCATTGAATAGCGAAAGGTGATGAAAAATTGAAATATTTTGAGAACCCTGAGCGTCGTAAATCGTGGGTGAGTCCAGGCAAACCATCGACATTCACTGGAAGACCAAATCGCTTTGGAAAGAAGACAATGCTCTGTGTTTGGTGGGATCAGAAGGGTGCCATCTATTATGAGCTGCTAAAACCTAGTGAACCGTTAACTCTGATCGGTACCTACAGCAAATGATCGATTTAAATAGAGCTTTACGTGAAAAACGACCGGAATATGGAAAAAGGCAACGCAAAGACATATTGCTCCATGATAATGCCCCATCACACGCAGCAAAACGGGTCAGGGAAACGATCGAGGAGTTCAGTTGGGAAATGCTAGGGCATACGTCTTACTCTCTGGACTCGGCTCCATCCGATTATCATCTGTTTGCATCACTGGGACACACTCTCGCTGAACAACGCTTGAGTTCGTATGAAAATGTACGAAAATGGCTCGCTGACTCGTTCGCTTCAGAGGAAGAACAGTTTTTTTGGCGTAGTATTCATAGCCTACCGGAGAGGTGAGAATGTATAAATAGCAATGGACATTATTTTGAATCAAATATTGTGCTGTGGTCTTCTCCACCAGACATCACTGTGCCTAGAGTATCAGCAACCAAACTGACAGCCTGCAGCCGCGGGTTGCCCGCCTCGCAGGTACACCGAAGCACTACCCAACCGACAGGCAATATTGATGAACGGCCACAGCAACAACCACAACAACAACACCACAGCAAAGACACCAGCGGCCACCAGGGGCCACTACCGGCCCACAAAAAGGTAAGGAAGAGATCGCTGCAGATCCCGGAACTATTTTCACACGTCAAACCACGTGATGGAAAATAGTTCCGAGGTACTCATCCGCCGAAGCGCTATAAAGGCCGGCGCTCGGGGGCACATCGGCAGTTCATCGACCGCCAGCAGACATGGAGAGCTGCCGCCCCGGCAGCCTGGCTCGGATCTTCTCGCTGATCTCTGGATTAGGCTTGGTATATCGTAGAAGTCACTGGCGGAGACTAGTAGGAACTTATTTCAGTTGTTTTCTATATTATTCATGTATGTAGTTGTGATTCGAAGACGGATCACTGTTATGTGTTGGTGTTATACTTGGAGAAGTTGTTTCGGTTAGTTGAACAGTCCAATAGATTGTTTTCGGACTTTGATCGTTAGTTTCTTCTGCTTACGCAGGCATGTCATATTGTTTACCAGTTTCAAACAACAGACGTATAATTATTGCAACCAAATTCAGGTTTTATACTTCTACACCTGATATTATAGCATCTTATAAATTATCGAAGTTGTTCAAAGTAAAGCTGATTCATTCGTATCAGTGAGAAAATTAAGATGATAAGGGTTATAGAAGCAGTATTAAGTAATGTAATAATAATTGAAATGCTTTCATAATCGGTGTCTAAGGGCGCTTATGTTTTATTTGAACTTTTGTTGTAATCCTTTGTGTTTGGTGGCTGTTGTTGCCACCGTTCTACTGTTAACAGTCCCACTCAGAAACATAAATTATTACTCATCTACTTTCGGGGCAGTAGCTACTATCACCGACATTCTTTAATGACTAAACAATTGCAGTTCTTGCACTTTGCGAATTTCACTGTCGTTAATTTTTTCGTTGTTCAGCACAAAGAACACAACACACACACTGTAAAGAACGCGAAACCCCAGTCAGAATAAATGACCAACCTGTGAAAAGAAGCGAAGTATATAGTTACCTTGGTATAAACATTGACGAAAAGCAAAACTTTGACCACTTTTAGAAATCGTCTGGCAAAAAAAAAAAAAAAAATTAAAAAATTGGCTCTGAGCACTGTGGGACTTAACTTCTGATGTCATCAGTCCCCTAGAACTTAGAACTACTTAAACCTAACTAACCTAAGGACATCACACACATCCGTGCACGAGGCAGGAATCGAACCTGCGACCGTAGCGGTCGCGCGGTTCCAGACTGTAGCGCCTAGAACCGCTCGGCCACTCGGGCCGGCAAATCGTCTGGCAGACAGGCATTAAAATCTTGAACAAAATAACAGCAACTGACCAAAGGTTTCAGCTGCCACTAAGTGCCATAGGAACAACCACAGACACAATCTTAACCGTCATTGTAGGCTACGGGTCAAGCATTTGGGCTCACATAGCCAGAAAGTTAAGGACAGCACTGGTTCTACGGTGAGCACAGAGAAGTGCACTCTGCCCTTGACAGACGAGTGTAGAATAACGCCAACTGAGGCGCTGCTGGCAACAATAGACCTGCTACCACTAGACCTAGTAGTAAGAAACAGAGGTGCACAATATTGGCTCAAAAAGTGAATGTGATAAGGTACATGAAACACTGGGCAGTCCGCAGCTCGTGGTCGTGCGGTAGCGTTCTCACTTCTCACGCCCGGGTTCCCGGGTTCGATTCCCGGCGGGGTCAGGGATTTTCTCTGCCTCGTGATGACTGGGTGTTGTGCGCTGTCCTTAGGTTAGTTAGGTTTAAGTAGTTCTAAGTTCTAGGGGACTGATGACCATAGATGTTAAGTCCCATAGTGCTCAGAGCCATTTGAACCATTTGAAACACTGGGCACAAGAGCCACATCGAATGAAGAAGGTTTACATTATTATGAATGGCAAGAAATATGGGACAGGGCAAAACAGGGAAGAGAACTTTCCATTTCCTTGAATCAAGAATGTCATACTTTCTTCCGACGAAGGGAGCAACACACTACTTCTCCGGACGTAGGCTGTATCACTGCTGGTTACTGAAAATACAACGCACCACAGAAACTTGAGAGTGTGGAGCAAAGGTCTCCCTTGGTAGGTGGTAGCCCTTTTGTCGATCTCAAGAATACTAATTGCTATTCTACGGCGCAGTATGAGGTGATCTATTTTACATTCGTTGCTTCTGTACAGAAGTCATTTTAAACAGATACATCAATTACATGAGCAGTGATGGAAAAATATTTTTTGCCTCTTACAGATGTGCAATAAAAGGATATGTTTTGACCAGTACGGTCAGCACCTTTCATATGGCTGTTGTAAGCTTGAAACATTTTCAGTTGAGGCACTGTCACTCACTGTTTCTTTTCCCCGGAGTAACTTCCAACTTGTCTGAAAGCCAAAACTAGATCACAGTTTGTGGCAATGGTAATGTGGTGTCACCACCAGACACCACACTTGCTGGGTGGTAGCTTTTAAATCGGCCGCGGTCCGGTAGTATACGTCGGACCCGCGTGTCGCCACTGTCAGTGATCGCAGACCGAGCGCCACCACACGGCAGGTCTAGAGAGACGTACTAGCACTCGCCCCAGTTGTACAGCCGACGTAGCTAGCTACAGTTCACTGACCAATACCCTCTCATTTGCCGAGACGATAGTTAGCATAGCCTTCAGCTAAGTCATTGCCTACGACCTAGCAAGGCGCCATAGCTTTGATAATTAATATTGTGAAGCATGTATCATCAAGAGCGATGTTCTACAAATGTGGATTAAAGTTAAGTACTCCAGCAGCTACGTACTTTTCTTTATAGCATTCATTACGTATCCTGTTTCAGACCTCACAACAGCCTGCGTGAGTTTAAGCGCATGACTTTCGGCTTCCTCTCATTGTGTCTAGGCTGTCTTGCCTAGACACAACAGGTAACAATGTTATTACCGTTCCGTCGGACGATCGAAATACCTGAAACAATGGAAAATGAGTATGATACATACATACCTGTACTTCAGTGTAAAGTAATTAATTTTCTGAGTAATGACGTATTTACTTGACCTTTTATCTGAGCAAAATTAGTATGAACCTCTCTTTTCCTTCTTGAATTTTTCCAAATTCGGCCAGTATGCAGCGCTTAGGAATTTGGGTTTGACGAGTAGTATCTGATACATCGATATCTCTTCTCTTCTGATCTTGTAAATGTTCAATACTAGTAAACTGATTATCAAAGAATTGTCGATATGGTACATCACAAACCAATTGATCGGCATAGGTCATTACGACTCCGTATCCTAAGCCTTTGTCAGCATATTTTTTCACATCAAGTTCCAGCTCGTTGGTAAGGTTCCAGCCATACACTTGAACTGTCATTGGACCCTCCAAACCAGAATTTGTATCCACACTGAATCGGCTTTCCTTTGCTAAAGTAACTGCGTCCATGACTTCCAGAACAGTGAACCATAAAGTCATCTTCAGAATGACGTTGTTGGTATGGTGCAAAATGTTTGAAATTCTCATGCCGGCCGAAGTGGCCGTGCGGTTAAAGGCGCTGCAGTCTGGAACCGCAAGACCGCTACGGTCGCAGGTTCGAATCCTGCCTCGGGCATGGATGTTTGTGATGACTTTAGGTTAGTTAGGTTTAACTAGTTCTAAGTTCTAGGGGGACTGATGACCTCAGCAGTTGAGTCCCATAGTGCTCAGAGCCATTTGAAATTCTCATTCTGCATGCATAGTAGCTGTCGGATTTTTGAAAACGATCATATTCATCTAGTGGATCGTTGTTAGAAACATGCATTTTTGTCGTAATGAACTCTTTGTGACTCTCATTTTCTGATTACCAGTACATTTGTCTCATTTGGAGATATCCCATAAACACAAGCATTTCATTTTCACTGCAATCACCTAGACTGTTACTTTTGGTGGCATACTGATTTGTGTATATAACCATTATCCTAATTATTTCTTCATCAAAAATTTTGGTGAAATAATTTGATGGAGTTTTCACTAGTTTTTAGGGGACTGTAGGCGTGAATGGCCTTCCAATATGACATGGAGATAAATCACCCTTTGTTTACTCATACTGAATTTCTTTTTTAGTTTTTTCACTTATTCTGCAATCGGGAGGATGTGGAGTTGCTGAGTGTGACGCCTGACTTTTGTTTAACGATTAAGATGGTCCAGGGTAACAGCTGATGCTGATGATTTTGTACTATTATCTGTGTATTCATTGATCGCTGTTATACTTCGTATCACAATTCGTTATGAAAACAATGGAGTTCACTTGTTTCGCTTATAAATTGGCTAGACGTAGATTTTTCTCAGGACCAGAATCTTCATCTACCAGGTCATCAGTTGCATTATTGGGTGAAAAAAGTTTCACATCTAGCCTATTTTCGGGGACATCATCAGTGCATTACAGTATGTCGCACAGATCATACAACGTAATTCGTTTCCTGTAAACGAATAAATCTACATCTCATCATCCTAACGTCCTTCTGAAAGGATAACAAGAAAAATGTCACTCCTATTCCCGCCACACATGAGCATATCTCAAAAATAGTCATGGATAACAAAGATATAACATTCTCTCTATTATACAACATATTCAGTGAACTTTAAATAATTATCGAAATCATAGAACATAATCTTACCCATCCAGAATTACGTCTATCAACTCATCCAGCGCAGCTACACATTGAACTTCCCACTATTCAAACACAATATGCAATAACATAACGATACAGTTCTCAACAATGTACATTTAAATTATATTTCATTGTTGGAAGAAATCTGTGATAAAATTAATAACATGGAAATAAAACTGTTATTTTAAGAGTTATCAAGCCTTCTGGAATGACGCCAGTTTCATCTGGGTTGTCCATCGACATTACGATGCACTTGGTACACATGTTATCCCTTGCTATACACTATAAAAAAAAACCGAGTAATGCATACATTACAAAAATCATGTATTTAGGCGCTTGAGTTTTAGACCAAGTACTACTTCCTTTCCAACACTATCGCCCCTTTTAAGCGGACATTTCCAAGGGAAATATTAATCTGGGAATGAAATTGAAATTATTTCATTAACTATGTAGTCATATGTTGCGTTAAACGTAAAGAAAAATAATTTTAAAAACACGATTAACAGATCTTAAGTAACATGATTTTGATTGAGTGACTAGTATTTCTTATTCAATATGTTGGCGAAATTCGGATGACATTATCCGCAGTCATCGACTTAAACCCTTTTGTTTTTCTTCCAGCGTGAAACGTCTCTTTAAAATACACTAAAAATAATGGTGACTAATACTTTCGTCATTCATCCACTTTAAGGGAAATACACTCCTGGAAATTGAAATAAGAACACCGTGAATTCATTGTCCCAGGAAGGGGAAACTTTATTGACACATTCCTGGGGTCAGATACATCACATGATCACACTGACAGAACCACAGGCACATAGACACAGGCAACAGAGCATGCACAATGTCGGCACTAGTACAGTGTATATCCACCTTTCGCAGCAATGCAAGCTGCTATTCTCCCATGGAGACGATCGTAGAGATGCTGGATGTAGTCCTGTGGAACGGCTTGCCATGCGGACGTGCATTGTCCTGTTGGAACAGCAAGTTCCCTTGCCGGTCTAGGAATGGTAGAACGATGGGTTCGATGACGGTTTGGATGTACCGTGCACTATTCAGTGTCCCCTCGACGATCACCAGTGGTGTACGGCCAGTGTAGGAGATCGCTCCCCACACCATGATGCCGGGTGTTGGCCCTGTGTGCCTCGGTCGTATGCAGTCCTGATTGTGGCGCTCACCTGCACGGCGCCAAACACGCATACGACCATCATTGGCACCAAGGCAGAAGCGACTCTCATCGCTGAAGACGACACGTCTCCATTCGTCCCTCCATTCACGCCTGTCGCGACACCACTGGAGGCGGGCTGCACGATGTTGGGGCGTGAGCGGAAGACGGCCTAACGGTGTGCGGGACCGTAGCCCAGCTTCATGGAGACGGTTGCGAATGGTCCTCGCCGATACCCCAGGAGCAACAGTGTCCCTAATTTGCTGGGAAGTGGCGGTGCGGTCCCCTACGGCACTGCGTAGGATCCTACGGTCTTGGCGTGCATCCGTGCGTCGCTGCGGTCCGGTCCCAGGTCGACGGGCACGTGCACCTTCCGCCGACCACTGGCGACAACATCGATGTACTGTGGAGACCTCACGCCCCACGTGTTGAGCAATTCGGTGGTACGTCCACCCGGCCTCCCGCATGCCCACTATACGCCCTCGCTCAAAGTCCGTCAACTGCACATACGGTTCACGTCCACGCTGTCGCGGCATGCTACCAGTGTTAAAGACTGCGATGGAGCTCCGTATGCCACGGCAAACTGGCTGACACTGACGGCGGCGGTGCACAAATGCTGCGCAGCTAGCGCCATTCGACGGCCAACACCGCGGTTCCTGGTGTGTCCACTGTGCCGTGCGTGTGATCATTGCTTGTACAGCCCTCTCGCAGTGTCCGGAGCAAGTATGGTGTGTCTGACACACCGGTGTCAATGTGTTCTTTTTTCCATTTCCAGGAGTGTATAATACACAATTAGTCATAAAAATTGTACTTTTGACCATCTGTGGTCAAATTTGAAGTCTCAACTCATCAAAGACTTCGAAATTCATATTTTTTCGACGTTTTATTTTAATTAAGGGAAATAATGAACCAAAACATTTTATTCCTGTGGGGCAGAGATTGTGTGTGTGTGGGGGGGGGGGGGGGTGGTATTCCACAATCACTTTAACATGTTTATTATGTTTGCAGTTTAAAAGCCTGTCAAGGACCAGACCACTGCAAGTGTCCAATAATTTAATCTGCTTAAGAAAGATGCTGTTTGGGGAGCAAAATAACTGATGATGGTGGAAGTAGAGAGGATATAAAATGTAGACTGGCAATGGCAAGGAAAGCGTTTCTGAAGAAGAGAAATTTGTTAACATCGAGTATAGATTTAAATGTCAGGAAGTCGTTTCTGAAAGTTGGTTCAAATGGCTCTGAGCACTATGGGACTTAACTTCTGAGGACATCAGTCCCCTAGAACTTAGAACTACTTAAACCTAACTAAGCTAAGGACATCACACACATCCATGCCCGAGGCAGGATTCGAACCTGCGACTGTAGCGGTCGCGCGGTTCCAGACTGTAGCGCCTAGAACCGCTCGGCCACCACGACCGGCCGTTTGTGAAAGTATTTGTGTGGAGTGTAGCCATGTATGGAGGTGAAACGTGGACGATAAATAGTTTAGACAATAACAGAATATAAGCTTTTGAAATGTGGTGCTTCAGAAGAATGCTCAAGTATAGATGGGTAGATCACATAACTCATAAGGAAGTATTTTAATAGAATTGGAGAGAAGAGAAATTTGTGGTTCAACTTGACTAGAAGAAGGGATCGGATGGTAGGGCATATTCTGAGGCATCAAGAGATTATCAGTTTAGTACTGGATCTCAGCGTGGAGGGTAAAAATCGTAGAGGGAGACCAAGAGATGAATACGCTAAACAGATTCAGAAGGATGTAGGTTGCAGTAGGTACTGAAGGATGAAGAAGCTTGCACAGGATAGAGTAACATGGAAAGCTGCATCAAATCAGCCTCAGGACTGAAGACCACAACAACAAGAAAGATTGCGCGTTAGAAAAATGAGAGCTTCGCTGTATCGCTTTGACAGTAACGCAGCTGAAAAAATGCTTGAACTGTCAATAAATGGGCTTCATGAATCTAGGAAACTGCGGATAAGTGTCCGTCTGGCCAATAACGCTGTGCGTCCACAGCTAAGAATTCAGCTCTGCTGACAGACCAATCGTGAGATGACTCTAAATATTGTTTTTTGTGTCTGTGTGCAGGGTGATTCAAAAAAAGTTTACAGACATGGCACGTCTGACATACAATGAGGATCAATAATCACACAGGAACCGGTGATCGCATAGGCCATCCGGGGCTACTAAATTGCGTTGCGTTTATTTAGTCACACGCTGCAAATGGACGCCCACTGCAGAAGATGCTCAAAGTTTTAACCAGATCCATCGAGACACACCTGACATCGGCGGTGCATTGGGTGCATTGAACGGCGCACCCTCTCAAAGATACTTGGTGTATCTCAAAGACATTCTGCTGTCGCAACGACCCTGCCCTCTAGGTCCTCCGGCGATATAACAGGTGTTTCATACACAGGGCCCTCCAGATTTCCCCACAGGAAAAAATCGATTGGAGACATATCGGGTGATCGTGGTGGCCATGCGAGTGGTCCACCGCCACCAATCCAGCGGGCAGGAAAGGTTGCCTACAAATGTCTGCTGAAATGCGTGGGGACTCCGTCGTGCTGAGATTGAATGTGGCGACGAATAGGCATGGGAACATCGCTCAGCATGTGCGGCACGAGGTACGTGCGACAGTCAAGGCAGTCCGGGAGAATGCACAGCCCAATTAAACAATCTCGGACGATACCAGCCCGCTCGTTAAGGGTAAATTTGCTTTGTGAGGCATGCGAACGTGTAACATGTGAGACCACATCGGCCGACGCATGCAGGTTGTGAATGTTCATCACGCCTTCGAATGAGAACGCAGCCTCATCGGTGAAGACGACATTCGCTGTGAAGCTTCGGTCGGCTGCTGACTGCTGCAGGAACTACCGCGCAAATACCATGCACTTGTTGTAGTCCCCGGTCGCAATGACTGGAACCGTATGAAATGATACGGATGCAGTCTGTCGTGTACACTGCGCCAGACGGAAGGTTGGGGCGTATCAGTGGCTCGGGGTACACCACGTGTACTTGTTGACAACGTACGCTGTACCCTTTCGAGAACGCTTTCTTACGCCACAACTGTCCGTACTGTTCGTTGGCGACCAGCATCCGGCCTGTGCAGTCATGAAACAAGCCATTTTCTCGCAATCAGCAATGCAGGATGGTGGATAACATGTGGCACGGTACCTCTCCATCGGTATATTTCGCACGATACAATCGCACGACATCTCGTCCATTGCAGATGGCCACTCCGTAAATCAATTGCACCTCAGCCATTTCGCGATACCTGTATCTAGCCATGTTACTCCTAACGCTTCCACGGCGTGAATGGCGACAGTCTCCGTGCGTTCCGTTCGTGTTTCTATAACAACGCTCTCTCGTGACCGCAGCGCCCTCTCGTGACGTTTACGACCCCCGGTTCCTATGTGATTACTGATCCTTGTTGTATATTCGATGTGTTCTGTCAGTTTGTGAACTTTTTTTTAATAGCCCTGTATATACGTGGTGAAGTGGAGGGTGGGTGCCAGCCTGCATTTACCTGAATGAATGTGAGAAACTGCTAAAGGTTATTCGAAACAAAAAGACCTTTCATGCCTTTTCTGTGAAGCTACGTTACAATATATGATATCCCTTGAGTGAAATCTGTTTCATTCCGTATTCTAAGGATTTTGTACAATATGTACCATTTGGCTCTATTGTCGTCTTTGCGGCTTTGCATGTCACTATATAAAGTAACTCAGTACTCACAAACGAAGCTCATAGCTCAATATGAAGCATACAACCAAAGTTTGTAAGTTAACGAACTTAATCGAACATGTAGGTGACACTATAGCAACTCCGTGCTACTGCGACTGTGTGCATGTGTGTTTGCGGTAGTAAAACGTAGGAGTTAAGTGATTTAACATGCTTGTGATTCTGTCTGCGTGCAATTTGATACCATACACTAGGTTAGGAACCGAATTTGATTCTCCTCACAAAGGCAGTTCGAAGGAAAGAATGCTTATAGCTACGACAGGAATAGGGTTTTCCTGGAAACTGCCCTTTAACTGTTTATCGGCAGACATCGCGGTATACAGTAGTGGAAATCAGTATAAAGATATAGGTTTTTGTAGGAAAATTGACTTTGTCGGATCCAATATGCAGCCAAACGGTATCGCATTTGTTGTCAGCAGTATAGCACATAATAGCTATTCAGACGGTGGAGGGTCGGACCCGGTATAAGGGCAGTTGGCTGTGTGTGGTGTTAGTATGTGCGTACGTACCTTTACTGCAGATAGGACAGTCACCACTAGTGACAGAGCGTGTCGTGTACATAAACCACGATAGTGACGACGCTACACGGAAAACAGTTGTCATCTGACGAAAAAGCAAACATCGTTGCGTACAACGAAATGGAATACACTAATAGATAATCGGCAAGAAGTTGAAACTCTCAAGTATAGTGATTAAAAATTTCGTTCGATTTGGCACACGATATGGACAGAACGGAAAATATGGTCAAAGTAGAAAATTATATGGCACATGGAAATGCTTAGTGCTGGGCAAAGCAAGGGCCACAAACAGTTATTCTTCTCAACTTCAGCTGATTTAGCTGTCAGTAACTGCGAGACATGTAAGACAAATATTGTCGCATGACAAATATCTAGCATTCAAGAAACGACTGTAGAAACCTTGTATGCCACTCAAACATAAATAGGCTAAAGTGGAGTTTGCTGAAAAATGTATGACATGGACGTTGGGATGAAGTGATCTTAAATGATAAGAATAAGTTTAATTTAAATTGGCTGGTTGGATTTCAGTATTTTGACATGATCTGAGAACAGAGCAACTGATAAGAATGAACAGACATTTTGGTGCTGGATGAGTTATGATTTTGGCAGCCTTCTGCGCTAAAAGTAAATCACGCATTACTTGGTTGAAAACTAAAATGAACTCTAACATATACACTGAGATGCTAGAGACAGAAGTGATTAGAATGTATGAGGACCTAGGGGACGAAAGATTAATGTTTCAACAAAATAATGCATCTGTGCACCTTTCTGCCACAAACAAAAAGTGATTTGAAGATAAAGATATCGATGTATTGCCCTAGACTGCACGTAGCCCGCACTTGAAACCCCGTGGAGAACCTTTGCGGAGTACTTTCAAGACGTGTTTATTACGATGGAGGGCAATTTCAGGACATTTGTGAACTGAAAAGAGTGATACGAGAAGAGTGGGTGACAATTTCACTTCAAGAACTACGAACCCTAACAAAATCAATGCCAAAGAGAATTTTTGAGGTAACTAGGAACAACGGAGGTTGGAAAAAGTAATAGCAATGCAGTAATACAGCAGTATGGTGAGTGCATTGATACTAATTTCCATCCAGGAAATACGAACACCTTATTGTGTTACTCACGTTATGAAAGAAACAGTGCAATTTCGTCAGGATCGCTTATGTCTTACATGTATCTACCACTTAAGTTCGATACATGTTGCTTCAGGCATAGCAAATTACTTTCGTGGGATCGCTGCCTTTATATTGATTTCCACTGCTGTACCTCTCTGAGCTCTAGGCCGTTCATCTGGACACAGGAAAAGTCGGTCTCTGGAGAATGACTGAGACAGATCAGTGCAATTTCACCAAAACACCATTAGAAAATGGCAACTCTCCGTCCTAGAAGGGACTTTCAATGACCAGAATCACATCTCACCCAAAAAAGGGTATTCCTGTGGGAACGTGGTCCTGGGGGAATTCGTTTGATGAACGAACAAAGGGGCATCGATAACACGTAGTGCGGGTGACAATGTTGTAATGCGACGCTCCACCGATTGCAGAAAGTGCCACGAAAGAATCAGTGAAAGAAACCCATGGGAAAAGAAAGAGCAAAGGTAAGAGCACATTTGACAAGAGATTTCTGTTTGGTTTGTGTGCAGTCCTCAACCCTCGACTGCACATTGACCAGCGAAGCGCCACGAAACCGCATCAAGAAGCCACTGACCAGCGAGCCAATAGAAAAAGTTCAGCGCCGGCTGTCAGCCCTGATGTAACCAACCGCCCATCGCTGGTCGGGCTCATTTCAGTCGCAGACTTCGAGAGCATCAGCACTGAGTAATAACACGACGTTACCTAGCCTGCGTTCTGCGAGTAGTAATAGCGAGTAATGTAACTGCATGTAAGGGGCACAGGAAGCACAGAAACCAAGTCAAGTTTTGTTTCTTCCCTCAACAGAAATAAAGTTTTACATTAACTATAAAGTGTTTTGAATAGATAATTTTGGATTCCAGCCACCGGCCATCGCAGGTTCTCTCCTTCCTTGTCTATGGCGGTGCTGACTCCCACAGTAGAGGACACAGTACTTGGAGCCTTAGAGATGATGATGATGATGATGATTGGTTTGTGGGGCCCTCAACTGCGCGGTTATCAGCGCCCGTACAAATTCCTAACCATTACTCAGTCCAATCTCGCCACTTTCATGAATGATGATGAAATGATAAGGACAGCACAAACACCCAGTCAGGAGCCTTAGAGAACATACAGAGCCAGAGCTGTTCTGGTCAATATTGTCATCGCCATTGTCTCTGAGATTCTTCTGCTACCAGCGTCGCAGTTGTTCCTTCTGGATTAATTGCAGCTAGCTTAGGACGTTACGCACTGCGCTCACACGAGGACTTCCTTGCTACCTGCTGACTGCATCTGCCAGCTGCCTCAACAAGCTGTAGATAACTTCTAATCCCATACAGCAGGTGCCTCTGGAGTTACGCACACTAAACACCCTAGGAGAATTTTGAACAGCTGGTCAATATTTTTGATAGTCAATAGTTCAATACATGAACTTGCAAAAGTTTAAGTTTCAATGCCTTGTATATTGTATCTCCGAAGTTCATTCTTAACGTATCTCCCTTAGGAATTATGCTCATTGTAACATGTTTTAATTGACTTGTAGTAACCAGCCTGGCACCCAGATCAGTGAAGTAACTGAACTTGTTTAGCATAAACTGACCTAACAAAAATTAATTATTCTAAAAATTGAAGTCTTGACGTACATTTTATCTGATCAGGCCATATTTTTCTGCATTTGGATCATAGCACTTGGCATCTTACGTGGAGCGAGATATAACGATCTGACATGGAACAAAACGTGGTTTTTAAATGTGAGGCACATGCTGACGTTAAAGCTTTGCATGAGCAGCTGAAGATACCCATGTGTAGATTGCATGCAATGACAGGTCTTGTCGAGCAGCACATATGCATGGAATGTAAGCGTGGGAACAGTACTAGTGTGTCTTGTCTATGTCCACTTACCGATTTATCAGTGTCGTAATCATTTTGTCAGTATTTATGCATGTTGTCAGATGGCCTATGCTTTTAAGGTCTGGAAAAAGTATTACAATTAACTCAGAGAAAGTAAACAAGGCCAAGGAAATAAATCCAGCAGCTGAGGTCCTTGTAGTGTCCTGCGGTCTGCAGGAAAGAATTAACCATCAAGTTTAAACACACTTTAACTGAAACGCCTTCTTGGCGTGCGCTAATTTCCAAGCTCAAGATCAACAAGAAACACAATAATTCTTGTGGTGACAAAAGCCAGATAAAAGTTACAAGACAATGAAAAGAAATAATAACAACCAAAATACTATGGTATATAATTCCAAAGTGGCGTTACTCACAACAAGATACAAATTTGTACAGAAGACTACGGCGAGTGTCTACTGGACTAGAGCTGGCGTAGGTATTGGCCGGAGCTGTTGTGGCTGTAGGCACACACTGCCGCTCTGACTCTGCTGGCGTGCTTATAACACCGATTCTGTGGAGTGCTACACTTAGTCACATTAGTTCCAATTCGTGGATCTCTGTCACATGGCTTTTCACGAAATAGTGCCCCGTTTATGCGGAAAGTCTGTTGATGTTTACATTCACTGGCGATATTTTGATGTGTTCCTGAAAAGAGATCGGCAGCCCACCTTGTTTATCTGTTGTGCAGGCCCTCTAACTCATAAGGGGCCGCTACGACAGTCATAGTTAGTTACACTGTGAGGGAAAAAACAATTACGTCTTCGGAAAATTTATCAGTTGCTCTAGATTCCATGCCACTGGTAAATCGTAATCTGTTAAAAAAAACTATACTTCCGTAAGTAAGTATCCTCACTGCTGGCACCATTTCTGGCTGAGGTACAATGACATGTCTTTATCAGAAGTACTGTGAGAGCAGGGTTTTTATTTTCTTTTGAATTTTCTTCATTGTTGCCTTTGACCTATGCTCTTCTCATGTGCAACATATTCTGTTAAACGCTGTATTACGTTTGTTTCGCGTTGTGATAATTTTTACTTCTGGTGTTAGAAATACACAATCTTATTTCATATCATTAGTTAGAAGTCACGTGTTCTTTGGATCAAGTTGACACTTTCTATCTCCTTTCTTGACGAAAACACTCCGTCAGAGAGCATCAGGAGCTGTGAAGCGCTCAGCTGCAGACGTCTTCACTTGTTGAAGGCACGTGTGTGTGTGTAAACTCTCCGGCTTCTGATGGTAGCATTCGTGTAATATCATATACACTGTCACTCACGGATATACAGTAGACTTGCCTTCAGTTCCCTGCAGCATTCAGAATCAGGATGAGGGTAATGAGCTAGGCAGTCTGCGCTACTCAATGTATTCCTGTGGTGCGCTAAATGGAATCTGTAAATAGATACTTAGCTGATGTGAGTAAAATGATGCAGATTATTTGGTTCGCTAATATGGGGGAGGGAACCAAACAGCGAGATCATCAGTCCCATTGGTTTACGGAAGGATGGGGAAGGAAATCGGCCGTGCCCTTTCAAAGAAACCTCCCCGGCATTTGCACAAAGCGATTTAGCGAAATCACGGAGAACCTAAATAAGGATGGCCGAAGGTGGGTTTGAGCCGTCGTCCTCCGGAATGCGAGCCCAGTGTGCTAACCACCGCGCCACCTCGCTCGGTGGTCCAAATGGTCCAAATGGCTCTGAGCACTATGGGACTTAACATCTGTGGTCATCAGTCCCCTAGAACTTAGAACTACTTAAACCTAACTAACCTAAGGACATCACACACATCCATGCCCGAGGCAGGATTCGAACCTGCGACTGTAGCAGTCACGCGGTTCCGGACTGAACGCCTTGAACCGCTAGACCACCGCGGCCGGCCTCGCTCGGTGATGCAGATTTCAAAACTGAGATGACGACTAGGATCTACTATGGTAAAAAGAGTCCGTATCGTATGATCCTTGAGCAAATGGACGGGTATCCAGAAAATCTGCAAGGCGAAATAATTGGAAAGCTGGATGAGCACTCCTCTATTCTCGTCATACGCGTCGGTGGATCAGTCGGTATAATTATGCTTGGATCCGGTGACGTCAACAGGCGCGAGGTCCGCCCCGACAGCTGAGTGGTCAGAGTGAAGGACTGTCATGCCAAGCGGCTCAGCTTCGATTCCCGGCTGGGTCGGAGATTTTCTCCGTTCTGGGACTGGGTGTTGTGTTGTCTTCATCATCATCATCTCACCCCCATCGACGAGTAAGTCCCCGAAGTGGCGTCAACTCAAAAGACTTGCACCAGGCGGCTGGTCTACCCGACGGGAGGCCCTCGCCACACGACATTTCATTTAATTTCAACCGGCGTGGGGCGGAGTGGCACATCAGCCGCCGCCAGGTCCAATGGTTAAATACAGTGGGGTTTAGGGACTTCCAGTAGCACTATCTTGGTTCACTGCCAGGCCACTGGGAGTGCTACAGATTTTATCATTTCGTTTTGTTATTGGATGGCAAATATTCTTCCACATTTGTCTTCATTTTGTATAATAGAGAAGCTGGTGATCTACAGACTTACTCACAATTGTTCCTTCATTAACTATTTCTTATCCTGTCGTGCTACGTTGATAATCATTACTTTAGGACCATCTAATCACAACTATATAACACTATTTTTTTCTTTCCATAACCGTTTCGTCTGTATTATTTGTCAGACATCATCATTTGTTGGTATAGCACTTAGAAGATGTGACAAACCCTCTAAAGAAACAGCTTACATTACACTTGTTGCTGGAATATTGCTGCGCAGTGTGGGATCCTTACCAGGTGGGACTGACAGAGGACACCGTAAAAGTGCAAAGAAGGGCAGCTCTTTTAGTTTTATCACGCAATAGGGGTGAGAGTGTCACTGATATGATACGCGAGTTGGTGTGGCAGTCACTGAAACAAAGGCGGTTTTCTTTACGGCGAGATCTATTTACGAAATTTCAATCATCAGCATTCTCTTCCGAATGCGAAAATATTTTGTTAATAGCCACCTACGTAGGGAGAAATGATGATCATAATAAAATAAGAGAAATCAGAGATCGAACGGTAAGATTTAGGTGTTACTTTTTCCCACGCGCCATTCGAGAGTGCAATGCTAGAGAAGTAGTATGAAAATGGATCGATGAACCCTCTGCCAGGCACTTAAATGTGAATTGCAGAGTAACCATGTAGATGTAGATCACTCGTCTGTAACATATAGGTACAATGTTGTCTTTAAACTATTTTCCTTTATAATCTGGGCAATTTACATTGCGGTTATAAACAGTTCTGGTATCGTCTGTTTATCTATGATGTGTCCATCCATATTATATAAATGGATGTACATATGTCTGTTTCACATATCCTCCTAAACCACTGGATTGATTTCTGCCAAACCAAACACATTTCTTACTGTCTGGGAAGACTCTATATGTAAGAATCACTTACCTCTCAAAGGGTTGGTTGTGGGAGTGGGGGTGAAAAAGTAGTATAGCTTTCGACGTGCAGATAACCAAACTCTGTTCATCCTGTATTTGAGAATGAGAGAACTTAGTTACTAGCAACCAACTTTACACATAATTTCAAATCTTTACCACACTTTTTCTAGCTGACATCTCCACGAAATGATGAACGGAAAAAATATCGCTGTTGATGCAGTGAAATTACCACATCAGTCATATTATTTGCAACACATTTTACAGACAGTATTCACATTTACCTCTGAATGTACATGCAGAAATGTATTATTGTATGCCACATCGTTCAGGAGATATGACGTCAAATACTGAGTCCCTCACACGAGAGCAAGCCTTAAAGATTTTTCTTTCCGTTTACCGTTCCTTGCCACATGATGGGTCCTTGGCGGAATTATTACACGGTCGCCATCGCCGTACCCAGTTGCATTTTCAGCTGCTTCTGCGGAAACTGTTCATTCTGCCTTGCCAAACATAGTTTTAGCATCAAGTGAAGTCTTTTAAAGTTTTTGGAAAGGAAATGCGTAGGGACTGCAACCATAACAAAAGTCTTGGGATGTTCATTTTAAATCATTCAAGATTCCGCTGGGCTGCAGCGGAGTCACTAGAACTAGCCGTGGCGCCCTTGTGTCAGTGATACTGCTGCACAATTTCTGCCCACCGATAAAGTATGCTGCTGGGGTCCGCAACAGCAGTAATCTTCGCCTCTATGCCTGTCGTGGCCGTCACTGTTCAGCGTGGTAGCAATGAAGATCGAAGATACCCAATCAGACGATCCACCGCTTAGACGCTTCCCGCATGGTTATCAATTTATCCAGACATTCGTTACCTGACGATGAGAGATCTGTGCTATCTAGGGGTGGAACTTTTGCTATTAGTCCGCAAGTTGTGCCCACGGAAGAAATAATAGCCAGTGCAGAAGCAAACATTCGTAGCGTCAACGCGGCTACAGCCAAAGAAATCCGTATAGAAACTGTAAGAGTACTGGTTGTCGCAGAGCCTCCAAAAAGTAATTTAACTGTGATAGGAATGCCATAAAACGCCTGAATGAGGACTACAGTACTAGCATTCTCCCCCTGACAAGGGGAATGCGACGGTTATTTGAATGTAACCGACTATCATGGTAAGATTAACGACTTACAGACGTATAGAAAACTGAGTGAAGCCCCCATTGACAAAGTTCTTAGAACTTTATACAGTTGCTAAGAAAGTTCTCTAGCGAACAGCGCGTTCAGAAAAGTCTGTTCAGTTCAGCTGCGCAACCTCCAAGACTTTGCGGGTCGTCGAAGGCACATAAGGAATATGTTCCTCTAAGACCTATAGTGACTGCTACTTGTTCGTCCACCTGTGTGATTTCCAGATTTTGACGAAATTATTACGACCATATGTCGGCCAATCGGATTCGTATATCAAGAATTCGGCACATTTTATCAGTAAATTAAACGACATAATGGTCCAGATGGAGGGCATATTATTTAATTTTGGTGTGATACTGCTATTTACTATGGTTCCGCTCAATGAGGTGTTACTACAGTTGAATCGAATTTTTCCTCACAATATTGCAGAACTGTTTAAATATTGCCTCACAACCATGTATTTCAAATGGAACGATGATTTCTGTGAACAGACGGATGGCGTGGGTAAGGGGAGTCCTTTAAGCCCAGTTATAGATTCGAGGAGCAGGCACTGGAAACTGCCAAGAAGAAACGGGATACTTAGTTCCCCTATTTGAGTGATACCTTTGTATTGTGGAGGCATGGCAGAGAGAAACTAGGTTGTTTTCACATGCATCTATGCGGGGTTAATCCGTAGATTCAGTTTACCATGGAGCAGGAGGCAGGCGGAAATTAAAGTTTCTTGATGAGCTAGTTTCCAAGAAAGAAGATGGCAGCTTAGACCGCACAGTTTACCAAAAACCTACACACACAGATCGTTACCTGCACCGAGAATCAAACCACCACCCACAAAAAAAGACAGGCATCATAAAAACATTGGCGGGTAGAATAAGGAATATCTGCGAACCCAGAGCTGCTTGGCGCGGAATTAAAACATTTCACCAGTCCATTGCTCAAAAATGTGTACTCGTCCGCTGACGTAAAAACAGCGTTAAGACCACCGCGCAGAAATCATAGCGGTGCACAAGCGTCTGTGGAATCGAAAGTTTCCTGCCTTTCACTAAGGACGTTACTAACCGTATAGAAAAAATCTTGAAAAAAAAAGAAAACGGAACATCGCTGTAATCCCCAAACCCACTAGGAAGATACAAGAACATCTAAAATTGGCCAAGGATGCCCGCAAACCGCTGGATAACGCAGGAATCTATAGGATTCCGTGTAACTGTGAAGAGGTGTACATCGGTACTACAAAAAGAACGGTCAAAAAATGACCATCAGAGCGTAAGGGCAATTGCAAAAGGAGGGAGACTTCACGGATCAGCTGTTATGGAACATGCTTCGCAGCCAGAAGACTACCAAATTCATTTTGATAGGACTCCAAGTACTGGCAGCCAGAAGCGGATACCATGAAACGATACACAGAGAGGCCACAGAGATTGTAGAACACCCCAGGAATTTCAATAGAAAGGAAGAGGGCGTGAAATCGAATGCCATTTAGATCTCGATGCTCAAGAATATGTGTACCAGTATTCCACCACGGAGTGATAGCAGCAGCGGAAAACTGCAGTCGACAAAGGCCAGTTGCGTTCAGGCATTCAAAACATGTAACGTCATGCCACTGCGCGGAAGCATGCGGAAGCGGAATTTTGCTGCAGTCAGTAGCGAGCCAAGGTCTGAGTCGGACTCTCAAAGAAGCAACGATCCCCATTGAAAACGTCTACCACAGATGGAAATGAAACGTAGGTTTAAACGTGAAATCCATTCGACCACGGCATAAGAGCCCGGAACTCTTTATTAATTATGGTTCCAGTATTTGTTTTAGTTTTGTATAATTCCAATATTTGTTTTTGTTTTTGTGTACTGGGCGATTTAGTTACGTTGTAAGCATACTGCTCGTTTTTTTGTTTGCATCTATTTTTGTATTTTCTCGCTTTTAATGAGGAAAGTGATGTTATCAGCTCTTGACAGCACTGGTGTTCAACTTCATTCCTTCGTATCACGGAAGAAATATACAATTCTTCATTGAATGGCACTGCACTTGCCCCAGTGTGTAGTTAGTAATATTACAGCAGAATAAGCAATTATTGTCCCACGCAATACTACACAACAAAACTATTCTACATCGAAGCGCAATTTTGTACTTGACATTATATAGTATAGTGCGAACGTATTTCCACCATACTGAATGGTAATGCGTTTTGTAAACTGTTGTTATACAGAATTAATTAGTATATCCAATGAACAAAACATGACAGTGGTGAAGAGATATACTCTATATTTTAAGTGCATTTAAAGGTGGTTGGCACTTCTGATGAAAATGGTTCACTTTGCCTTACAACAAGGACTCTGGGTAGCCGAGCGTTATCTGTTCACAAACCATATGATTGACATTATTTATTTAGCTCTGAGTGCCACGTCATCTGAAGTTCCATGAATTTCGGTTCATTATCAACCCTACTCTCTATCCTAAAGAGAAAACTGTGCAACGGTATTTAATTAGTGAGCCACAGAACAATCGATCAGAGATCACCCTTTGCTAAACATATTAAGTATTTTTCTCTCAGAGGGTCGCTAAGGACTACAGGAAATGGAGAAATGTGGTGGGGCGTACTTTTGAGTGAAGTGTAGCGAACTAAATAGCTGCATTGTTAACATTTATTTCACAAATGGAGCATATTCCTGAAACTACATTTACATGGCACACACATAAAAATACTAAACCAAATAACACTAACATACCGATCGTTTGACAGCAAAAGGACCAGTGGATTAAGGGAGCGCAACATGGACACGCAGTTTCTCACACGCAAAGATTTTCTAGCAAAATTCACCACTTTGCAATACTAACTGAATCCTCAAAGCAATCTCGTGAGTCACAGCGAAAAGAATCATGATAATCAAGTGGGCATACGTTGCAGGAACTGCTTCATGACCGATCAAACACCGATTCAGTTCCATCGGAATTTATGTGAAAAGATACTGAAATCGTCACTCGTGAGAAATAAGCACTTCTATTAATGTTGGAGTTTCATCGTTATTGAGAAAACTAACTCGGAATTGAAAATAACTCCAGTCCTAAACCACTAAAGTTTCTCTAAAACTTAAACTGCCTCCCTATGCATACAGAGTGCGACAAAACTTTGTGGGGGCATATTGACCGACCCCATAGTGCTTCGTTTAGGAAGATGTGGCGTTTTGTCCAGTCAGAAGACAATAGAGGAAACGCTCGCTTCTGTCTGCCTATCATGTTCCATTCCTTTGAACGGCTGAAATTTTAAAGACGTCTTTTGAAGACTTTTCGGTCTCGGAAACTCACAAACGGCCGGGAGAGCGGTGTGCTGACCACACGCCCCTCCCTATCCACATCCAGTGACGTCTGTGGGCTGAGGATGACACGGCGGCCGGTCGGTACCTTTGGGCCACATGGCCTGTGCGGAAGGAGTTTAGTTTTATTTTGGGGACTTCGTCCCAGTTGTCGGATACGAAATGACCAACATACGACTCCACGCGGCTGCATCTGGCGACATAGTGTCGCACCGACTTGACGCCACCAGAGCTGGCTTCAAAAATAGAGTTCAACTGTCTCTCCAGGCTGAAATGAAAAAACTAAACCAAGAGCCTCGGTCTGAAGTTGTCTAGTTGCATGGACTCGTTATTACGCCCACATTCATTCAAAGTGAACGTGCAGCCTTGTTTTGGACAGGTAGTAACAGGTACATGGTGTAGTGACTGTCATCTGTAATTAAAGTGAGAATGAAAACACAGAATTTCCCGTTCCCAGCGCGGCATGGAAAATACGAGAAAGGAAAATAATAGTAAATGCAGGTAGAGAAAAGATACTCTGTCAGACTTGATCAGGCAAAATCACCGAAATTATTTGACAGGCGGAACTACTGACAACTTTCACATTGAAACTTCCTGGCAGATTAAAACTGTGTGTCGGACAGAGACTCAAACTCGGGACCTTTGCCTTTCGCGGGGAAGCGGTCTACCAACTGAGCTACCCAAACACGACTCACGACCCGTCCTCACAGCTTCAATTCTGCCAGTACGTCGTCTCCTACCTTCCATACTTCAGAGAAGCTCTTATGCGAACCTTGCAGAACTAGCACGCCTGGAAGAAAGGATATTGCGGAGACTTGGCTTAGCCACAGCCTAGGGGATGTTTCCAGAATGAGATTTTCACTCTGCAGTGGAGTGTGCGCTGATATGAAACTTCCTGGAAGATTTAAACTGTGAGCCGGACCGAGACTCGAACTCAAGACCTTTGCCTTTCACAGGCAAGTGCTCTACCAAGGCAAAGGTCTTGAGTTCGAGTCTCGGTCCGGCACACAGTTTTAATCGGCCAGGAAATTTCATATCAGCGCACACTCCGCTGCAGAGTGAAAATCTCATTCTGGAAGCTTTCACATTATTCGCTTTGAAATTTTTATGAGACTGGGAGCATAATTCTTATGCATTGATTTCTGCTAATGTGCACCTGCTGATAATTTCTGAACACATTTGAGTAACTGTTGTTGCATTGTAACTTTTGTGAAGAATAATGCTGTGCTTGTACTGCAATGTTTGACATTACACCGTACTCTCATTTGGAAAATGAACTGGATTGAACTGAATGTTACAGCATGATGGCGCTGAGTAGATCTACAATTTTATTGTCTTGCGAGTTACTTTTGTTCTGTTTCTTATTATCTTTTGTTGCAAAGTCACACAAAACAGGTCCTTAAATTTGAACGACATTCATACACATTCTTGTGGCAATATTCAGTTTAGTGGAGGTCTGCTCCAACTATAATGCTCAGCACATTGTAGTTGAATGGCTTCATTACGTTTGCAGAATTAATTCTAATTATTTGTCATAATATGTAGCTAGATTTGTTCTTCATCGTTATACGCAGTGGTATTTGCTTAAATGAGTGCTGAAGCTAACAACATATACAACTGGCAGTGTTACACATCCGACTCTGTCATCAGACTTATTCAGTGCATTTGGGTTACAGATATTTTCTGGATTAAATTAGAGTAGTAATAATGCAGTGGAATTATGCTCGCACTATAACGTACGGATATGTAATACAAATGAGAAATATCATTATTTTCTCACCCTACTATTAAGCAACAGAACATCACCAGAATTACAATCCGTACTCCAATGGAAATAACCAATATCTGTCGGTAATGGATAGTTGCATATCGTTTCTGTGTTAAGATGCAGTGACATTACATAAATACGAAACAACTTTTAAACTATCTGTCCTTTACCATCCTCCACTGTTGCTAATATTTATTACTTTAAAATACGACACAATCTTACTCATTTTGCTGAAACCTTCCTCGTATCCTATCTTCCCTCTCCCTCCCCCCTCAAATAAATAAATAAATAAATAAATAAGTAGACAACAAATAAGTAGACAAATAAGTAGACAACAAAACACGGGCTATCATAGAGCAAACTTTAACCAACACGACCTCCAAAGTAAAGTTCTGTGGGGAACTATCAGAGCCCTTTGAAATTCGCACAGGTGTCCGACAAGGCGATGGCCTCTCACCTCTCCTTTTCAATCTGGTGCTAGATAAGGTCATAAAAGAATGGGAAACATCACAACAGGGGATAACCTTAGGAAACCTACAGATTAAATGCCTGGCTTTTGCAGACGATTTGGCGATTGTCACGAAAGGTATAAAGGAAACAAAAGACGCTACTGAAAAACTGCACGAAATCGCTTCCAAAACTGGACTACAGATCTCTTACGAAAAGACACAGTTTATGAGCACAAAGAAACTCTCATCTCTGAACACAAAGTATGGCACGATTTACAAAACAGCAAGCTTCAAATACCTCGGTGAAACACTACAAATGAGTGGACATAACAGAGACTCAAATGAAGAAAGAAAGACTAAACTGGACAAGACATACAAAGTAGTGTGGAATCATTACAACAAGAAGTCTATCTCACAAAAAGCCAAATTACGCCATTACGACACGGTGGTGCTCCCCGAGGCACTATATGCAGCAGAGACCACACTAATCCGAGGGCATACACGTATCAGACAATTAGAAAAAGTAGAACGGGAAATACTTAGGAAAATATTTGGCGCAACTAACAACAATGGAATATGGATCAAGAAACCTACAGAGGAACTGTACAAACATACGGAGACAATCACAGAAAAGATTAGAAAACGCAGACTACAATTCTATGGACACCTATTCAGAATGCCATCACACAGGCTGACCAAACAGATCTTTGACTGGGTAACCACTAGAAACAACAAATGGGTGGCAGAGGTAGAAAACGACCTGAACCAGCTCAACATAACAGCAGACACAATAAACGACAGAATAAAGTTCAGAAACATCATTAAGAAAAGTAAACTACATGAGATACAATGCGACAAACGAACAGGCATAAAATGGACCGAAGAACGCAAGCAAGATCACAGCCAGAAGATGAAAGAAATATCGGCAACCAAAAAGGCAATCAAGATGAAGCCGAAGACACGAAGCCGACAAGAAGCATGGACAGAGGACCGGAAACAGAAACACAGCGAGCGAATGAGGGAAGTTTGGGCAGCAAGGAAGGCAGCAAAAGGAACTGGCCATGTAGTTTAGTCCAAATGCGCTCTTTAAGGGCAAAACACCAATAATAATAAATAAATAAATAAAATAAAAAACTACTCCTCCATCTTACATAAACACTATTACACTGAAATATTTTTTCTGTGTTTGCAAAAAATTTATCATTTTGGAAAATATGAACGCACAGTGCTTAACTTCTAGTAAATATATTGTATCTAAATGGAATGTTAACTTTCATAATAGTAACCAAAGTAGAACAGTCACAGTATTTGAATTAAAATTAAATTTAATTGTGAAATTTTAGTAAAACAAATGGAATGTGGAATATCCTTATCGTCGATGTGAATTTAATCTGATATTTTTTATTTTAATGACATCTTACAGAAATGAAGGTGATTCACACAGAAAGGAAAAACCCTAATTTAAGATTAAAATTTTCCTGGATACAGAAGTGGTTATTTTTTAAACCTAAACTGAAAACCAAAATAACAGAATAAAAATGTCTATAAATTGGCTCCTGCATCAAAGAGTGAGACATTAAGCAAGTTCAGTATATCAATTTCAGTATATATAAAGACATTAACTATAGTTATTGATATGGGTGTGATGATTACTTTGTCCAAGCAGATTTTGTAAACATATCTCGGCACAGGTTAAATCCTGGAATTATACTAAAGCATGTGGTTTTGATTTTATATCAAGTGCATCTTACTTCTTTATTTAAAATGCGTAGGTGTAGCCTAAGAAGACTGCAAGGGTTATTTCCCCCACACCGTTTGGGAGGAAATGGTAAAAAATTATCATGTAGCTCGCTTTCTTTGAATTTGTGCATTAAAAATTTTTTTTTCCTACACTCAAGTAATGTGTCATGCCTCTGCTCCTAATTTATTCCCCATGTGGTCCAAAGAAATGATATTTAGAAGGTTTAGTAGATTTAATCCGATTGAAAATGACTGAGCAGAACAGTTTCAGGTGAGTGAATTGACATAAATATTAATTAGTAGAAATTAACAGAAATTGATTTTAGTAGACATGAGAGTACGTCGATATTTCGCAGTGTAAAATGTTTCTGCTAGTTTCTGACCACGAGACTGCTACGGTCGCAGGTTCGAATCCTGCCTCGGGCATGGATGTGTGTGATGTCCTTAGGTTAGTTAGGTTTAAGTAGTTCTAAGTTCTAGGAGACTGATGACCTCAGATGTTAAGTCCCATAGTGCTCAGAGCCATTTGAGCCATTTTTTGGAATCATAAATGAACAATATTGCCACATAATTTGTGAGAAAACCGACAGCGCTCATTGATAAATTTATTCGTACTCAAGCGCTTCACAGTCGGACAAGTTTAAAGTGTTCTCCGGCAATGGCGTGTAAGTTATTTAGTAAATCTCCTTAGTATTTTAATGGCCAAGAGATGTCAACCTCCGAAGTCTTTATTTTTGTTTGGACCTATCACAGTCCGTGATTTATTTGTACTTGATTAGTGTTCAATAAAGCTATGTTTTTGAGGAAGTAGTCTTACAACAAGCACAGTTAGGAAATACGACAGACACAGGAAGAGGAACGTGTCGACCACACCGAAGCCACAATATGTGAAACTAATCGCGAAATACATGAACAGAGGAGAGAGCTACAAGATGGTTCGGACTTAACAACATAGAATTGAGAGATTTAAGCATAACAAAATAGAATGTCATGGCGAAGTGTGGTAGAATCGTTAAAGAACAGCGGTCTCGAAGAGGTAAACAGTGCATCTGGATGAAGCCTTGTTGCTAGACGTAGATCATAGAATTTCATGTCGAGATACTGCAAACAGAACAGTACCCCGAAATCATCCATGTATGAAATCGAAAATTAATTTTCGAATTAAAGCTACACCTGAACGACGTAGGATTCTGATAGTCCAACGAACTACCATCAGTGAGAACGTCGTGTGACTTAGTCCCATGCTCAGTGTTTCGTGGAAATTCGTTGGTAATGTTTTGGAACGTAGCTGCGCAGACAGAGAGCAAGCTTAAAATTCTAAAATGTTACTTAGATGAGGACATGCCAGAAGGTGAATGGGATATAGTGCAATATACGTACATTTCTCTCCACGTGTACAAACTGTGCCTATCGGTGCTCAAAGGAAGATGGTTTTCATTCAGACCTTGAGAGAGACAGATGACGCGGAGCGACGACAAATTACGATAATTGAAATGATGAGTAATAAAACTAGTTGTAATGAGCATCCTCACATCCCTATCGACACAGTCAGGGGTACAACCATTACGACGAGAATATAAGTAATCGTTTTTCACAGACGTGTCACAAGTAAAGGAGAATCCTTTGGAAGCAAAAGTCATCCTCTGTAATTGCAGAGAAGACTGGTGAATGCGATGGCACTAGAAATCACAAACAGCACAGAGTAGTGCTTTCGCTCCACGGTCTTCAGACACCCGAATTTGAGGATGCGTTCTATGGGACGATTGAACCACTCATAGGACGATACAGCTTTTGAATGTCAGATGTTTGGATTCAGCCCCCAAGAAGTAGGATCAGACAGACTTCGGAGGTAATCATACGGCTGTGAAACCTATCCCAAGAAGTGCTGAAGTAAAGTTAAAAGTAAATGGGATTGGAACAGTGAACTGTATTAATTCAGGATCTCAACATACCACACTATCGGACGGATTCCTTCAGAGAATCATTGCTAGTAACGAAAGTATAAAGATGATTCTGACAGCTGGTCTTGTTTTAGTAGCTACCTCTTGGCGAAAGGGAACAGATAAGCAGTAGTTCGTTTGAGTAGGTACGAGTGGATGGGCAATGTAGACAGGGAATCCGCGCTAGATGCTAAAGGGCAACTGTACCATAGGGGCAATCATACAGTCCTCAAGACAGTTTCAATGACCAACACTCTTCACACACTCAGACATCACAGCACTTATACCCCCAGTTTTTCTAAATATACAATGGTGGGATATTCAAACAGTAGTGGAACTGAGTGGGTCTGAGTGGAATTATTTATGACTGTTATGTAAACAGACACCATCCATGATCCTTATCTATCGATCTATCGCCCCCCCCCCCCCCCCCGTTGCCCTCTCACAGTACACCACTTGGACTGTTATCTGTTGTTTATTTAGGATCTAATTTATTACTCCATGTGACTGTTAGATGTTTTAGAAGATAACTTCATCCTATAGTTTATGACCCAGTGTGGTCGGCACACAATGCATCACTCTCAAACATGGCTCCCCGAGCTAAGTCCGACACTGTGACATTACCGTGAACATAGCCCAGCGTAAAAAAGAAAAAAAAAAAAAACGGGGCGAAATTAAAAGAATCTAAGTAATATTTTTTTGTCTGTTTATTCAGGAACGATCAGCGCAGTGCTAAATATAAAATGGCATGTAATGCCAGACTTTTCTATTTTAAAACAATTGCTGACGTGTTTTACTGCTTTATTTAAACATTACAACATTGTAATCCAAAGGCACATGTACGGGGACGTGCTAAAAACTAATGCCCCCGAATTTCTATTCTGTTCTCAACATTGTTTGAGCGATTACATGTCATGCATATTACTCGGTTGACTTTCCCGCTTCGCTGACCCAGTATGCCGCTAGTGGGCTCCGAATTTTAGTGTGTGACATGGTGGTGTGTAACGTAAGTTTGTCAGTGTGCTAAAGGCACCACCATAAACTCTGCACCATACTGCGATACCTTCAGAAAACTGAAAGCATGAATCTGAAGAGTTCTTAAATACCTGGACACCTTCTCTTTCAGCATGACAATCCCTGACAACACACAAGCACTGTGACATGTGCAACAATCTGACTGTCATCGACCATCCTCCATACAATAACGACTTGACCCCATCCGATTTTAATCTCTTTCCAAAATTTAAAGGATACCTTTGAAGACTTTTCTTTGATAGTGATGAAATGAGCAAGCAGAGATGATATTGTGGCTCCGTCAACATATTCAGACGTTCGACAGTGATGGTACCAACAAGCTGGTCTGTAAATAAAGTACGCTTTTTTAAAAAAATCTTTAAATGTTTTGACATAGAAAGTTTGGAGGCATTACTTTTCATGCGACACTTTCACTGTTTAAACAATAACCGCTCGGCACTTGTTGTAGGATAGAGAAGAACAAGAACGTTTATTAACTGAAAGGCTCAGAAACCTGCTGCTCTGCTGACCAAGCACGGAGAGTCGACTCTATGTAGGGTCGAGCGCCACCAGTATAAACTAAACACTACACTTTGAACGCACTACACTGCTCGGCCTCCAGCCAGCAAAAGCACCCGCCGGCTGCCGCCTCATCTATCTGAGTCAAAGGTCCAGTCTGGAATGGCTCTAAGCGGCCCATTCATAGCCCGACCAGTGCGTCGATCTGCTCACCGACCCGTCTGGCAGAGTGTGCACGCAGCGACTGCTTGTCGAGCCCTACCCGCCTACGCATTCGGAATCTGGGCTGGTAGGAAGTGGTCAGTGCTAGCAGGTAGTGGTTCGCTGTAGGGAGGGGAAAAACCGAACTGTTAAAACCGATACCAGTATTTTAGTTCTCAATAACTGATATTTATCAGTATTTGTTTGGTGTCGGTTATAACAAGCTTTTTTATATTTGTTACTAACAACTAGGTAAGAAAACGAAAAATCAATTAACTAGTAGCAGTGCTAAAACTTTGCCTTTCAGGTAAATCTTTTTTAAAGATGGGTAATTTTTATGCGTAAAATTTCTATTGTTTTGAAATATTGTGTTATTATAGAAAATGAGAAAAGTTGTCAGCGATATTTTAATAACAATGCCGACAGAAAAGAGCAACAAACACATGGTCTGAGAACTGGTACAGCATTGCTGAGTTAATAAAGTACCTGTTACCATGTGGCGTGGCCTGTTTGGTGGTACACATGTACATGAAGTGTGGGAGATTTGCCCCATCTGGTCCATGTGTTTGTTTCATGTTTTCGTCGTCAGACTTTAGTTCTGTTACAGACCGGCACCATCCCTGGTCTGGAAGTATTTTACGAAGTGCAGTATCAGGGAAGTACAAGGCTCCATTTGCTCTAAAAGAATAAAAACGGGGTGAGCCACAACAAACTTGCAACAGCATAGAACGATAAAACTTATCAATTTATTCATAGTTTACAATTAAAATAGAAAGTAGCTGATCTACCTCTACATAATATGCCTTTATCTGCTTGTATCCCTTGAAACAGGATAAATTAACATGAAAATTAGAGCTCTACAACCTCAGTTTTCACCCTTCAGCACTGGCTGCTTGTAATGCCCACATAGTGGTATGACCCTCGATTACAACACAATTTTTATGCAGAGTTTCAAACAATTAGAATCAATAGGAGAATACTGATGATTTTATGTAGCGTCTAATCACGTATCGGTTCTCAAGGAAAGCAGCGAATGGTGAACAGTGTAAGTTTTCTGCATTTTCAACTTCTCGCGGCGTAATGAATCATCCATTAAATTTCGGGCATGCAGCCGCGCAAATAAAATTTTCTTGTGCTGATATTTCGGCCGCGTATCGTCCGGCCATCTTCAGAGCGAGTTCCAAGACTGACGACGAGGTGCCACGCGCGGCCTTATATGCTCCACCGCGGCGGTACTGCGCATGCGGGTCACACATGCTGCGCCGCCTGTGGCGAAGGCGTACGGACATTCGATATGCTTATCGATGTTTGATCGCCGGCGGTGACACGGTGACGACTTCTCTGCAACTTAATTACTCCAAGAGCTGGATTCCATGCTTTGTCCAGATTAAAACCATTGTCTCTGTTTATTAAATTGTTGGCTAATCGAATTTCTATGGCTTCCTTGAATACAGATTCCCAAAAAGAAGAGGTGGATGTTAAAATCTTCACATCACTGTAATTCATGGAATGACCCGTATCAATACAATGTTCGGCCACAGCTGACTTGTCTGGTTGTAATAAGCGTGTGTATCTTCGATGCTCCACACACCTCTCATGAACGGTGCGTGTTGTTTGACCTATGTATGACTGCTCACAATTTCCGCAAGGAATCTGGTACACACCCGCCTTACGAAGCAGTAAATCGTCCTTCACAGAGCCGAGTAAAGCCGCAATCTTCACGGGGGGCCGGAAGATCACCTTAACACAGTGTTTCTCAAGAATACGGCCTATCTTTGAAGAAAGAGCACCCACATAAGGCAGAAACGCCCTAGATCTGAAGAAATTACTATCTTCTTCCCCATAGCATACCTTCTTTTTAGGTTTTACATCGAATGCTCTTCGAATTTGTTGCGGAGAATATCCATTCGATTTAAAAATACTCTTGAGGTATGTTAGCTCTCCTTGTAAATTGTCTTCATCGGATATACAGTGCGCCCGATGCACTAAGGTCTTAAGGACACCCATGCTCTGAGAAGGGTGATGGCAGCTACTGGCATGAAGGTATAGATTTGTGTGCGTTGGTTTCCGATGTACGGCATGTCCTAATGTGCCATCACTTTTACGGCGAACGACAACATCCAGAAAGGGGAGGCAGCCGTCTTTTTCTATTTCCATAGTAAATTTAATGCTGGCATGGATGGAATACAGATGCTCAAGAAATCGATGTAATTCATCCATACCATGGGGCCATACCACGAATGTGTCGTCCACGTACCTCCAGAAGACCGTAGGTTTAAAACATGCTGAGTCCAGTGCCTTGTCCTCGAAGTCTTCCATGAATAAATTAGCTACCAGAGGGGAGAGGGGGCTTCCCATGGCAACACCGTCAATTTGCTCATAAAATTCACCAGCAAACTGAAAATAAGATGATAAAAGCACATGTTCAAATAAGGCCGTGGTGTTCTTATCAAAATGTTGGCTGATAAGAGCTAAAGAGTCCTTTAGAGGTACCTTTGTGTATAATGATACTACGTCAAAACTAACAAGAACATCCATACTATTTAGCCTGACATTGCTAAGTCTCTGAATAAAATCCATAGAATTACGAATGTGGTGACTACATTTTCCTACCAATGGTTTTAATAAGGAAGCTAAATATCATCTTATTTTCAGTTTGATGGTGAATTTTATGAGCAAATTGACGGTCTTGCAATGGGAAGCCCCCTCTCCCCTCTGGTAGCTAATTTATTCATGGAAGACTTCGAAGACAAGGCACTGGACTCAGCATGTTTTAAACCTACGGTCTTCTGGAGGTACGTGGACGACACATTCGTGGTATGGCCCCATGGTATGGATGAATTACATCGATTTCTTGAGCATCTGAATTCCATCCATGCCAGCATTAAATTTACTATGGAAATAGAAAAAGACGGCTGCCTCCCCTTTCTGGATGTTGTCGTTCGCCGTAAAAGTGATGGCACATTAGGACATGCCGTACATCGGAAACCAACGCACACAAATCTATACCTTCATGCCAGTAGCTGCCATCACCCTTCTCAGAGCATGGGTGTCCTTAAGACCTTAGTGCATCGGGCGCACTGTATATCCGATGAAGACAATTTACAAGGAGAGCAAACATACCTCAAGAGTATTTTTAAATCGAATGGATATTCTCCGCAACAAATTCGTAGAGCATTCGATGTAAAACCTAAAAAGAAGGTATGCTATGGGGAAGAAGATAGTAATTTCTTCAGATCTAGGGCGTTTCTGCCTTATGTGGGTGCTCTTTCTTCAAAGATAGGCCGTATTCTTGAGAAACACTGTGTTAAGGTGATCTTCCGGCCCCCCATGCGATTGCGGCTTTACTCGGCTCTGTGAAGGACGATTTACTGCTTCGAAAGGCGGGTGTGTACCAGATTCCTTGCGGAAATTGTGAGCAGTCATACATAGGTCAAACAACACGCACCGTTCATGAGAGGTGTGTGGAGCATCGAAGATACACACGCTTATTACAACCAGACAAGTCAGCTGTGGCCGAACAGTGTATTGATACGGGTCATTCCATGAATTACAGTGATGTGAAGATCTTAACATCCACCTCTTCTTTTTGGGAATCTGTATTCAAGGAAGCCATAGAAATTCGATTAGCCAACAATTTAATAAACAGAGACAATGGTTTTAATCTGGACAAAGCATGGAATCCAGCTCTTGGAGTAATTAAGTTGCAGAGAAGTCGTCACCGTGTCACCGCCGGCGATCAAACATCGATAAGCATATCGAATGTCCGTACGCCTTCGCCACAGGCGGCGCAGCATGTGTGACCCGCATGCGCAGTACCGCCGCGGTGGAGCATATAAGGCCGCGCGTGGCACCTCGTCGTCAGTCTTGGAACTCGCTCTGAAGATGGCCGGACGATACGCGGCCGAAATATCAGCAAAAGAAAATTTTATTTGCGCGGCTGCATGCCCGAAATTTAATGGATTAGTGTAAGTTTTCTTTTATTTACCTATTTAATTAAAATATTTTAATTCTATTTACTTTGAAACTGAGGAAGTCAAAATTTTTCGGCCTTTGTTAGATTTTCATTTTTATCACAGGAAATAATAGGAATAAAAAACCGAAAACCGGTCATTTCAGAAACAGGTTATTTTGAGCGGTTTTAACACTCAGGTTTAAGTGGCGTTGAGAAAAAACCCGATATAATCCAAAACCGGTTGTTTCAGCGATAACCACCTAGTTTGCCATCAATCTGACGCATCCAAACAACGGACGCGACTGCTATAAAATTGCCCACACACAAGCGAAAGGGGGCGGAGCAGACTCACTCAGCAGTGGGGGTGGTGGTGGGAGGAGGTTAGGCCCCCGACTGATCGACCTGTCTAGGGGGGCCTTTCAGTGAAGGGCAAGCAACTGCTGGCAGTGCACTTGAATTAACACATTAAGCGTCCCATTCCGCAACCCACCCCGACAGCAGTGACTTTTTCGTCTAAAATCTAGAAAGGAGTGAAAATGTTCTTTGAAGCCTATTATTTTGGGATGAAAGTGATCTAAGCATGGACACTGAATGAGAGGGTTCGAATTTTCGAGTAAAGGTTGTCTAGAACGAGCGCTTCCATGTACAGTCGTGGACAAAACGAGCGAGACCCCTCGCCTTCTCGTTATGCTGATCTGCACAGCTTTAAATTCTGCTACACAGTATAACAGGCAAGGCGACGAAGTGCTACCAACATACTATGCACAGGCGTGAAACTGACGAACTATCCAAACTTTGTCAGATTGTTTTCAATCATATGTAAGACTATACGAGGGTTGGAACTTAAATAGTGGCAACTGTTTATTCACAACCGATACAAAAGAGTTACATCTTTGCACCTATTACTGTCCTCCAAAGTAGTCACCAGCGTTGTGTAGAACCCGTTGCCGCTACTGGCTAATAACAGTATTTTGTTATTTCGATAAACATCCCGAATGATTGTCACATAAGAGGTGACATAAAGGTAGAAAATTCATGTTTTAAGGTCCAGAAAGCTCTATGCAACAGAAACTGCAGATCATTTTTCCATTTTCATTGCGAAATTGCCGGCTTATTCATGTCTGGGGTAATAATAGAGGGCTGTTTGCCTGGGTTGTCTGCTAGCGTAGTGAAAGGTGTTTGCTATTGCATGGGAGGTCTGGTTTGTTTTCGGTTCTGATCTCTGTGGAGGCAGATAGACTATCAGTAAAGCAATTTTAAGAAATTCTCGCGCCCCCAATACGTTTTATTGCTACATTTACTCTGTAGTGGCGCCCTGTGGATGTCAATATGAAACACTTGTAGAATTTCATACTTGTTACTGCCTTCCTTTTTCCGCTTCTGTCAATAATTGAATTGACTTGCATGTGGCACTGAATGATTTTTAACTGAATTTCGTTATGAATCTTCACGCATTGCTAAATTTGCACACTTTCATGGTAGGTTAGCAATGGTAATCCACTATGACTGGTCTGAAAGATGACACAAACCGTTTCGCGGACGAGTGCGCATAATATTTTGCTAATTCGTAACGATCTCGGGTACTTTGTCTTACTAGTACAGTTGCGTTATCTCGATAAGCTGAAATTCATTTTTGTTACTACAGTTCATACTAATTAGCGTTTCGTCTTTCGTTTATATCTTATATTTACGTGTTGCATTGAACACACTAATCAGCATTAATATAGTGTTACACGTAACTGAAAACAATCTGCCAAAGTTCGGATAGTTTGTCAATTTCACGCCTGTGCATAGTATGTTGGTAGCACTTGGTCGCCTTGCCTGCTATGCTGTGTACCAGACTTTAAAGCTGTGTGGATCAGCATAACGAAAAGGCGAGGGGTCTCGCTCGTTTTGTCCTCGACTGTACACAATGTTAACTGATTCGCATGCTTTCTTGAGCGACTGATTAATAGCACAATGAATATAGCCCAATAACTCAACTGAACTAACAGTTGGCTCAAAGGATAAAGCGAAATCAGATTAGAGTGCCAGGGAAGCCAACCTATCCAAAGCAATGCTGGATTATATCAGACTGCACATTTGCCTTTTTGACTCCCTAATATCTTTAACTACTTTTAGCGCTGTATGTACAGGTATCTCTCGTGGTTAAATACATATGGATGGAATGCGGACCGGTATGGATGATAAAAAATCATTTGCGCAAACAATAGGTTTTTTTTTCTTTTGAAATGGCTAACATTTAAGAATCCAAAGGAATTGTGGCAACAACTTTATTGAATACATTCAATATGTTCAACTCGTGGCACAAACAGGTTCACTGGATCAAAATTGAATTGGTGGTCACTTAACACATTATGTGGTGGAATCGTTTGGCTACCGGTGTTTCGGGGTAGTGGACACAGTCTAAGATTAGAGACTGCTTAGTTCACTACTAGACGGCAAAATTAAATAATTCACACACACTTACATTGTAAGAAAAACTTGCAACATTTTATTCTGCTCGATATGGTTTATGATCCAAGCAGAGAACGAACGCAGGAGATCGTTGGTGATTTAAAATCAGTAAAATAGTGGCTGGACAATCATTCGTAATCCATGTAGGTGGTCATTCTGCACAGATTTTAATGTAAACACAATGTAAGATTTTATAGTTCACTAGCTTTAAAACCATTAACACGGATGGTTGTGCTGAATAAAGGATATGGTACTGTGCACAATGAAAATACAACGAAAGATTATAAAATCGTTCACAAATTCCTCCGCTTACTTTGCGAATTAATGATAGCCAGTATAGACCTGCAATACTTAAGGCAAGGAGTTTGTTGATCCTGAAATTAAAATAACGCATTGAAATACCTCTATCCTCTATCAGACAAGACAGCTAATCAGAGCAGTTTGTCAACTAACCCAGCCAGAGTCGTTGTGAATATCATGGTGCTCACCGGAAAATGGCTCTGCTTTCAAACTAGTGGTAAAGGTAAGAGGTTAGTTCGATCTAACGTACTACAGCACGACTAAGATCTGTCCTAACTCACATACATCATACATAAAGTCTATTCGCAGTTGCGAATATGGGCAACCACCTGCTGTATAATGGAATGAAGATGACGAATTTCCGCTTTAAACGAACGGTTGCCTTAACTGCTTTGGTTATCCGTGCACGACTCACTGCCAGACTCAGACTTCCATATGTCGTTGTTGATGTGTCACAACCCACACTCGTACATATACAATAATTCCCGTACATGTCGGACATTTTAACTGACAGTCATTGCCTGGTATCGGCGGATAAATTCGATGTATGCATCGAGCTTCTTAACAACACAGGCACTGCACTATCGTATGTGTTTGACTGTTCCCTCAAACTTCGTATTGCCAGGCCTGCTCATAAAATTTGGTTGGTAATGGAGCTAAGCTATGCATTCTCCACTGGTTGCTCACCTAAACATTTCAATTACAGATAGAGTTATATTCACACACTTATGATCATACACTGAAGAGCCAAAGAAATTGGTACACCTACCTAATATGGTGTAGGGCCCCCGTAAACACGCAGAAGTGCTGCAACACGACGTGACATGGACTCGACTAATGTCTGAAGCAGTGCGAAAGAGAATTGACACCATGAATCCTGCAGGGCCGTCCGTAAATCCGTAAAAGTACCGGGGGTTGGAGATCTCTTCTGAACAGCACGTTGCAAGGCATCCCAGATATGATCTATAACGTTCATGACTGGGGAGTTTGGTGGCCAGTGGAAGTGTTTAAACTCTGGAGAGTGTTCCTGGAGCCAATCTTTAGCAATTCTGGAAGTGAGGACAGTCGCATGGTCCTGTTGGAATTGCCCAAGTCCGGCGGAATGCACAATGGACATGAACGGATGCAGATGATCAGACAGGATGCTTACGCACATGTCACCTGTCAGAGTCGTATCTATAGGTATCAGGGGTCCCCTATCACTCCAAATGCACAGACCCCACACCATTACAGATCCTCCGCCAGTTTGAGCAGTCCCTTGCTTAAATGCAGGGTCAATGGATTGATGAGGTTGTCTCCGTAACTGTAGATGTCCATCGATACAATTTGAAATGAGACTCGTCGAGGCAGGCAACATGTTTCCAGTCATCAATAGACCAATGCTGGCGTTGATGGGCCTAGGCGATGCATAAAGCTTTATGTCAAGCAGTCATCAAGGGTACACGAGCGGCTCTGAAAGCCCATATCGATCATGTTTAGTTGAATGGTTCACACGTTGACACTTGTTGATGTCCCAGCATTGAAATCTGTAGCAATTTGCGCAAGGATTGCACTTCTGTCACGTTGAACGATTCTCTTCAGTCGTCGTCGGTCCCGTTCTTGCAGGATCTTCTTCTGGCCACGGCGAGTAGTATGACAAGGCCAACACGAGCACATTTTGTTAGTATGGACTGCCTACATCAGGGACAGGTATGCACTCAGGGGCGTACCTATTGTTCTCTTTCACTGACAGGTCCTTAACCTATTATTCTAGTAAAAGGATCCTTCCTTTTGATTGACAGGTACTTAACCTACTGTTCCCCCCCCCCCCCACACTCCCTCCCCTCAGGACAACTCCAACCCACCCCCTCCTCCTCGCTGCTACAGGTAAACTGTCAGGTCTGAGTTATTGGAATAGCCCCTCTCACTCTTAACAATTTAATTGACTACTTAATTAAATTGATCGATTAATTAACCAGTCGCCTTTAGTAACTCTGCCCCCTCACACACCACCCTTACCTCTCCCTCTCTTCTCCTCTGCTTGGAAATTGGTGGTTCTGCAGTGAAGAGGAACGATCTCACGAAGGGAAATTCAAGGGTATATTCCTTATTTATAAGAAATTCACTTTGTGGGGGTTGGGTTTCTCTTGCTCATCATTTTCTGCTGTTTGGAAAGGTGCAGGTCTTGTAAAAAGTAAGCAGAGTGTATGACCAGAAATCACGTGACCGGAAGTGCAATCATCTTGGATCTTTACAGTATAAAAGAAGTCTTGACAGCCGCAAATGATCAGTCTTCCGCGGTAGTTGAAAGTGTCCACATAGATTCCTCCAAAGTGCTAAACATTCCAAAGCTATAAAGGAGGAAGGCAAGACCGACGGACGAACGCTTCGGTTTGTGGTTATTACAGTAGAACCTGCATAATCTGGCTACTGACATTGGTAACATAAACTATACCTAAAATAGTAAACCACTTAGCGAGAAGATTGTAAAAGTGCTTACACCTATTACAGAATTGTTTTGCGATAACATTATGGTGATTAAATTCTGTCACCAAGTGGACTGTCAAGAACAATTAGAAGGAGACGATCTGTAATGTTAAAGAAGAATATGTGTGGCTCATTTAACTATTGCCTATGTTGTAAATTCTCCAATTTCGTAACTGCAAGACATGGTGTCAAGGCGAAGCTGCCTTTTCTCCTACACAGGAACGATGGTGTCACAGCAAGAGGGATACTGGAAAAAATCGGCAAGGAAGCACTGGAAACTATTCCTAAGAAATGCGAAAAATCCTGTGGTTATACCATATAAAGTGGAATTATCCGTCATTAAAACAGATGTTCTAATGGAGGAGCTATCTAGAATATTACAACAGCTACGTGTAGACGACTATTACATTTTGGATTTGGACATAATGCAAGACTTCGCCAGCATTTTTAACAAAATGGAGATGTGCAACTACTAAATATCAACCCAGGACCTCTGCATGGAAGGAGATCACCAGGGCACAATGATACGACAGTGGGAATAGAGTGTTCAAATGGTTCAAATGGCCTGAGCACTGTGGGACTCAACTTCTAAAGTCATCAGTCCCCTAAAACTTAGAACTACTTAAACCTAACTAACCTAAGGCCATCGCACGGTTCCGGACTGTAGTGCCTAGAGCCGCTCGGCCACCCTGGCTGGCGAATAGTGTCTAACGTGGTTAAGATCCAACTGTGGAGTAAAGACACAGAATAAATTTACATGTCCAGAAGTGAAGAAAGATATTGGTAACCACATTATAGATTTTATAAAGTGTCCAGACATGTGACTAAGAGAAACTTTTAAGTCTTTCTTAGCTAAATAGCATGGAATTACCAGGTTGGAGGCTACAATATACAACTACAGAATGGATCGTGTATTCGACCCTGTGGACGAGTGTTTACGTGTATTAGACACCAATAACCAGTATTTACAATGTGCTCCACTTTAGTCTGTGCCACCTGCTTCCATATGGAGTCAATTAACGGATAACATACAGAATTATTGTTGTGTTGTGTTTAATAACTTTCCGCAGTTTGTGTACTACGGTAATAAGACCACCCGAAAATTGACAGGTGTTCAAGTAAGTCTTCCAGATACTCCAGACAGAGAAAAGCTTATCAGCTATGTTCTGTCTGCATACAGTTTCAATTATCTACCTATAAACTGTGTGGAGATTCGTAACTCTGATTCGAATAAAGACAATGTAAGTATTATACAAAAGTGTTATGTTAAAGCAGGAGAAACTTATTTTTCTGAGTCTAGAACACCGTTCTCCAGAATACCGTCTGATATCGATATTGCGGAACTGGGATTGGTTGACACGAGCAACGTTATTCCACAAGACCTAAGAAAAAGAGTAAATATATCACACACACTTAAACCATTTCCCAGTGAAGAAATTACACTTTGGAGTACAGTTAATATGTTATGTGCACGGAAAAGGTAACTGGAAATGGGAAACATCGAAGTAAAGAAATGAAAACTGGAGTATACAGAAAAGACAACAGCTATAAAGGAAGAATATAAGCTGCAAATCGAAAAGGAAGAGGCTATAGCGGATGTGCAGGCCAGGTTTATGTATGGCTTTAAACACAACATATGGAGAAATCTAGCTACGACTGGAGAATACCAGATAATAGTGTTTACTGTAGCAGTGGTGAGTGGCCATATATTGGAATACTGGCCGAAAACGATGTTTATTATGTTAAAGGAAATACGAAAAATCTGTTTATCAAACTCCATGCCACCTTAGAGCTGCTTACAAAGGATGGATACATAATATCGAAATGTGGTGGGCTCGATGTCATACACTTAGCAACAGAACAGCCATTTGCAGAGCTAAAAACAACAGAATAACAACCTTTGATAGCAATTCGTTTGCAAAAGTTGTAAACATAAAGTTCTATACCGAAATACCGCAAGAATGTGCAGCAGAAGGACTTGCAGCTTACACCCAGGAGGATGTGGTGTGTTATAACAAAAGTGTCATCCAGGAAATAAGAGGAAAAATTAAAGTCCCCAAATGTTCTTTTCTAGAAGAACTGCCAGAAGGAACAGAACTAATTGTTAAAGCCATAAAAGAGATAGTTTACAGGAAAAAGTTAGATATATACTGGAGTTCGAAAACATACCTTCTCTGTATTTGTGAAATTACTGTCTAGAGAAAGCAACAGATGTTTCAGATGTGGATATAAGTTATAAGTTAAAATTTAAATTGGACATTATTAAAGCTACACCTACCAAAAATAAGGAAAGCGTTGTCTTCTGTGTGTAAATGTAGATGCAAAAGTTAATAAAGATTTGGTACTGGAATATTTGCTTGTCTTATCCGCTAATCTACTAAAATTCCTTAAACATTTCCTGTATATAATGACCCATGGACATGCATTTCGGTTGTGGAAAGTGGATAGTCGGATTACCTTCAAAAGTTGTTGAAACTAGGTAGTTGAAAGCACAGTGACACCCTTTTCATACCTGTACGAAAGGGATGCCGCCGCCTCATGCTTGTGGGACCCGAATAGACACCTGTGCGTGGCTCGGCATCTGACAGCCGCGTCGTCACTTCGTGGGTGCCACCGGCGCACCCCAACACCTGGGGGTGTGTGCAGAGGCGTACCCTTGAATGTCCCTTCATGAGATCCTTCCTCTCCACTGCAGAGCCACCAATTTCCAGGTAGAGAAGGGGAGGGGAGAGGGTAGGGGACGAGTGAGGGGAGGGGGTGTAGTTACCAGAGGGGAGGGGTTAATTAATTGACCAAATAATTAAGTAATCAACCGAATTGATAAGAATGAGAGGGGCTATTGCAATAACTCAGACCTGGCAGTGTCTCTAGCAGCGTGGAGCAGGGGGTGGGTTGGAGGTTTCCTGAAGGGTGGGGGGGGGATGGGCAGGGGAACAATAGGTTAAGTACCTGTCAGTCAAAATGAAGGATCCTTTTAGCAGAACTGTAAGATGGCAAGAACTATGGCCCTTACATGAAGTCATTAAAGATCACCTAACTCACGTTGAGCAAACAGTAGGGCTGAACAAAAATGACTGACAAGGCACAAGGCACAATGCGTCTTGTAGAGGGTATAGTATGGACGTATTGGAATAATTAATGTTGGGTGATGGTTTTAAAGTAATTCACACGACATGAAAACTTTGTGGAAACGCATCGATTTACTGGAGGCTAGTTTACCCCAGGGAAGTACTCAGAATTGACCATGGCCGCCAGGGGAGCGGCTAAGGGAAGCGACAATAGGCAGCTTAGGGCGGCTCAAGCTCTGATAAAGCGGTAACGGGGCGTGGCCTCCAGCCGCCTTAAGATGAGTGACAGTGAGTGGGTGGTTGACCCCAACTCCATGCTGGTGTACCGGTAAACAGACGGAGAACTTGTACGCCTGTTGATAAATGTCTGTCGTCCCGTTTTCTGTGAAACATGCGACAAAGCCGCGCTAAGCTGCGGTGGAGTGGTCAACAGAGGTCAAAATATGCGTGTTCGTGACTATAGCAGCTTCATGCTGAATTCACGGTCTGCAGAGTCTGAAGCAAATCAGGTGAAGAGCGACAGAATGAAATACGCCGGCCTCCGATGGAAACGTAGGACCAAGGAATCTGAAGTACTCTCCTGGGAGTCAGAATTCCGGAAAACTTGGCGTTGTGCAGACGCTAATATTGATGGCTGGCCTGGGAGGAGCTAAATAACAGAAGCTGAGAGGAAGGGAAATTTTGTGGGAATTTATTCACTTCCCAGAGCAGTCATTGGTCGGCGCTGGGAAGTGACGCATAATTAACGCGACTTGCGCTGCAATTGGGGTAAGTGATTTTGCTGGAGGGGAAACCGAGGCGAAAAGTGGACTGTGAGAAGTCTCCGTAGAGGTCTTCCATTCCCAGCTTGCCTAGAGTGTGGACGTGGCGTTCTTTACTCAGCTTGCCTGCGAAAGAGTGAGCATCTCTGCAGTTTAGGACCTAGCAAATGGAACGATTGAGCTTGAAGATAGGAAGTTTTGGTTCAGCTATGTACTGAGCTAGATAGCTAGGAGTGAATAGACGAGCGCAACCTTGCAGCACCACGAGGTCGGCCGACATCTGCACAACGACGCTGCTCCGCCATGCTGTATTCGGTGATATTGTGGCCTCTCCGGCCACTGATTAATTTGTTGGATCACATCAGCAAAGTTTTCTCGAGGGTTTCATGGGCCGTGTGGTGTAGAATTCTTCTCCCACTTCGCATTATGCATGGGTCAGTCGATAGGAATTACTTTTGAGTTCTCTCGCTTTACTCCACGCAAACGCATTTTATTACCACTGCCTGTTAGGAGAGTCATGTAATGTGATGATTGAAGGTCGTGAGTTAAAAATAAATTTGTGCTAATCGACTGCATCTGTTTTCAATCAAGTAGTTGAAATCCCAAGTCACTTTCTTAATTAATTTTATGTTCAACATTTGCATCTGGTGTTCAATAGCTGAATATAACATCAATGTGCACCCCTTTTAATTAAAAGGGATCAATTCTGAATCAATTAATGTCAACACTGCCGCCGCAGTTCAATCAGGAATCACAGGGCCTTATTACTTTCTTTGCATTATCTTACATTGCAGCAGTTTTGCACTCTCTGTTGATCTGTTAGTCAATTACCTGGGGAGAACACACACCAAAACCAGATAAGTGATGGGTGGGGTGTTGTAGAACAATAGGTTAAGGACCTGTCAGCCAATGGAGAACAATAGATTTTACCCTGAGTACGTACCTGCCCCTGATGTAGGCAACCCAAACTAACAAAATGTGCTTGTGTCAGCCTTGTCCCACTACTGAGGCGATGTTGGAGTTTTGACACTTTACCAGATTCCTGATATTCATGGTAGACTCGTGAACTGGTCAGATGGAGTAATCCCCACTTCATCCCTACCTCGGAAATGGCGTGTCCCATCACTAGTGCGCCCACTGTAACACCACGCTCAAATACACTTTTAGTCTTAATAACCTGCCACTGCAGCAGCAGTAACCGATCATGCCAGACACTTGTTGTCTTACATAGGCGTTGCAGACCACAGAGCCGTTTTCTATCTGTTTACATATCTCTGTATTTGAATACGCGTGTCTGTTCCAGTTGTTTGGCGCTTAAGTGTGCAAAGGGTACACAATCACTAGATTGAGGATATACCAATAAATAAAGGAAAATGTCGGACAGTTTCTTCTCCAGAGACTACTGGTCTACAGGATAGGTAAATGAGCAACACGAAAATCAGCGTTACAAGTTCACAAAATATTAGATCAATGAAACTGTGCTGATGGTCTCATCTCAATCTCATCAGCCCCTGAACCACAGATGCCAAACGCACTGCCAACGCTTGTAAGCTGCCTCCACGAATATTATTACGATGAAACGACGGGCGAGTAATGCTGGTTCTACAGATGTCATCACAGCCGCACACTTCACGTCTCGCACTGCTGCCGCCACCGTACTCCTACTCACAAGTCGCCCTGGAAGACGTCTCATTCTGCATACTGTCGATACGGCTGTCTAAAGCAAGTGCAGGATAGTACGAGGGTTGCCCAGAAAGTGATGCACCGTATTTTTTTTTTTTTTTTTTTTTTTGCTCGGCCGAAAACAATGCTACGAATGAGAAATGTTACGTACACTACGTGATCAAGAGTATCCAGATAGCTGGCTGAAAATGACTTAGAAGTTCGTGGCACCCTCCATTGGTAATGCTGGAATTCAGTATGGTGTTGGCCCATCCTTAACATTGATGACAGCTTCCACTCTCGCAGACATACGTTCAATCAGGTGCTGGAAGGTTTCTTGGGCAATAGCAGCACATTCTTCAGAGTGCTGCACTGAGGAGAGGTATCGATGTCGGTCGGTGAGGCCTGACACGAAGTCGACGTTCCAAAACATCCTAAAGGTGTCCCTTAGGATACAGGTCAGGATTCTGCTCAGGCCAATCCATTACAGAGACGTTATTGCCGTGTAACCACTCTGCCACAGGTCGTGCACTATGAACAGGTGCTCGATCATGTTGCAAGATGCTATCGCCATCACCGAATTGCTCTTCAACAGTGGGAAGCAAGAAGGTGCTTAAAACATCAATTTTGGCCTGTGCTGTAATAGTGCCACGCAAAAAAACAAGGGGAGCAATCTCCCTCCATGAAAAACACGACCACACCATAACACCAGCGCCTCCGAATTTTACTGTTGGCACTACACATGCTGGCAGATGACGTTAACCGGTCGTTCGCCATACCCACCGCCTGCTATCGGATCGCCACATTGTATACCGTGATTCGTCACTCCACACAACGTTTTTTCCACTGTTCAGTCGTCCAATGTTTACGCTCCTTACACCGAGCGAGGCGTCGTCTGGCATTTACCGGCGTGATTTGTGGCTTATGAGCAGCCGCTCGTCCATGAAATCCAAGTTTTCTCACCTCCCGCAGAACTATAGTACTTGCAGTGGATCCTGATGCAGTTTGGAATTCCCGTGTGATGGTCTGGATAGATCTCTGCCTATTAGACATTACGACCCTCTTCAACTGTCGGCGATGCCTGTCAGTCGACAGACGAGGTTGCCTGTAGGCTTTTGTGCTATACATGTCCCTTCAGATTTCCACTTCAGTATCGCGTTGGAAACAGTGGACGTAGAGATGTTTAGGAGTGTGTAAATCTCGCGTACAGACATATGACACAAGTGACACCCAATCACCTGACTACGTTTGAAGTCCGTGAGTTCCGCGGATCGCCCCATTCTGCTCTCTCGCGATGTCTAATGACTACTGAGGTCGCTGATATGGATTACCTGGCAGTATGTGGCAGCACACTGCACCTAATATGAAAAACGTATGTTTCTGGACGTGTCCGGATACTTTTGATCTCATAGTGTATGTTTTATTTGAGGTCTCATGAGTGAGCGCGACAAGTTTCCGTCACTTCTGGCAGATAGCGTACCAGCAGGAGAGTTTCAAAATAGCATCTGTAGGTGATGTACGTTACAAGCAACATGCCGTCATTGAATTTCTCGCTGCAGAGAAAGGAACTGTGGGGAATATTCACAACCGCTTGTGAGAAGTCTATGGAGCATCTGCTGTCGACAGAAGTACAGTTAGACCCTGGGAACTGAGGGTGACGCCATCAGAAGGCGGTTTGGTGGAGCTTGACGATGTGCAGCGGTCGGGGAGGCCATCCACGGCTGTCACACCTGACAGCCCTGACCTAGTCCCCTCGGACTTCCACTTGTTTGGGCCATTAAAGGATGCCATTTGAGTAAGACATTTTGAGGAAGATGAGGTGGTGATTCACACAGTGAAGTACCGGCTCCGCTACCAGGACAAGGATTGGTACCGACAGGGCATACACGCCCTTGTTTCACGCTGGGGGAAGGCCATAGAACGGGATGGATGTTACGTGGAAAAATAGAGTGTCTAGAAAAACATCATTCATTCGTGTGTGTAATTTTCATTATGCTCAGTAAAGAACTGTTGAAAGAAAATGCGGTGTATTACGTTCTGGACATTGTAACCTCCCCCTCACTTATCGACCTTAATGACAGTGAAAAATTTAACCGCGTGTACCTAATAGAAATTTGGGAAAAGCAATCGCCACCGAAGTTAATTTGTCGGTAAAGAGGGAGGAAAGGGTTACATCTAAATGAAAGGAAAAATGCAAATGAAATTGGTGGAAATTAATTTTGAGAAAAGGGTAAAATTAATAAAGAAAGCAAATGTGCGGTCGCTATGTTAACAATTAATTGGCGTTAATTAGGTATTTGAGATTTGGGGAAAATTACGGTCGCCAGTCCTATGGACAACTACTATAATAACTGAAAATGAAAGGTTATCGCACATATAATTAGCACTAAAAGCGTGGCAACTGAAGGTTGACACGTGTTGTGTGAAAACTGAATGTATGTCAGAACTAGTAAATTTCGCTACACTCTGACTTAATTTAGCAAAAGAATTAATAAAACCGGAAAATTGAAAGTTAATTCAGTGACTGAAATTAATAGTGAGCTTTGTTTCTGAAGCACTACGAAATTCAGTAAAATAAGATTAGTCTTGGGCTACCTCAACAATCATTTCAAAAGCTACTTGAAGCTATGCAATTTAGAAATAAGAGATTTAATGATTCTGAACAATTAACAATTGTAAAATTTAGTACGTACGAAGCTGAGCTGCAGTCACAGGTAAGTTAAAATATGGTAACAAAACTTGCACTCTTAATTTGTGCTTGTGTAATCTGAATATTGTAGCCAGCTATGAGTACTTTAACTGAACTTTGAAATTAAAGCAGTGACATGGAATGATATTACTTTAATGCTGGCGTTTGAATTTCAACGACACTCGGGTTCATTCCGGAAAAGGAAGGGACCCTGCTTGGTAATGCAATTGGGACAATGAGCAACAAAGGTTCATGCCAAGTTGCTGTAATTTTGCTAATGGAATAGTTCGAAAAGCTGAGGTGTGCCATACAGTTCTAAAACTTTACGTGCTTTTAGTCTTCCTTGTTGGTTGATTGAAGGTTTGCAGTCGTCGATCGGGGAGGTGGCGACAGTCACTCATTGTCGGCCGTCGCTGTTGCAGAAGCAGGATGTTGGCGCGCCTTCTTCTCGACACGGTCACCAGGCGAAACGGGCTCTTGATGTGCGCCAGCTAATGCTTCCCGTCCGCGACACCGTGTCAGAAACCATCATAGCAAGTCGAGCGCAATTACATGCTGCCAAACCCCGAAAGCGCGGCAACGCGCGGGAGCGTCACACAACACACCTGCTCCAATGCCCTACTCCAGCCAGACTCTGCTCTGACAAACATGAGACACAGAAATGTCATATCTTCAGGTAACAAAATAAGGAAAAAATTTAGTGTACAATAGATGGAAATAGGAGGATACGCATTTCCGGCGTTACAACAACCCTCGTAGTTCCCATTACCGCTGCTAGAATGCTGCTTGTGTTGGTGCTGCAGTCACAGTCCATGTGACCCAAGTTAAAATGGCGGAGAAATGTTAAAATGCAAGCAGTAACCTTATGCTCTATCCCATGTTCAAAAATGGTGGAAATTCAAAATTGTCCTCAGTTAAAATGATCAATATCCCGCTTGAGACCTAAACACGTTTACACTGATTTACAAGTCTACGCAGGTCCGTGAAAACTATCGCGAATATAGATGACAGGAGGAACGACATTTTGAGGCAGTGGTGCTTAGTGGGCATCATCTGCATAGTAGTTCGACACGAAAAAACTGTCACCAGGGTCAGACGCTGGACCACAGCATATGCTGTCAGCATGGTCTGGAGACTTCAGATGAGAGCCGCCCCCCCCCCCCCCCCCCAGATTCGTGTAATGAGAGATGACGGTGTCACCATAGCGAAGATGCAGGGGAAAGATAAAAATATAGAAACACAGCATGAAATGCTTGCTTGAACGTAGCTACAGATGCTAGCCAAGCCTGCAGACTGATCTGTTGTTCTTGAGCAAGAGTGTCACCTGCGTAATGTCCTTAATGCGTTGCAAGTGTCAATCGTGGCCACAACACTGTTCTGTGGAGCTGAAAGTGCATTATGTCGGATCTCAGTGCATTCGAAAGCCGCCAAATTATTGGCGCTCGTATGGTGCTGTAACCAAAGGAGCTGAAGTGTTTAGTGTTTCAAGAGGCACCATATCGGAGATTCATACCACATACAGGGAAAAAGGAAAAACGTCATCCACTAAGTCACAACGAGGACGAATATTTGTCCTGAGTAAGCGCCACTGACGGTCACTGCCGAGGAATGTGACGAAAAATAAGAGGACCATAGCTGCAAAATTCACTGCAGAACTGAGTGTCGCACCCGTGAACCTTATCAGCACGACAACAACACGAAGGGGGCTACAGAATCAGAGAATTGCAGAGCGAGCTGGAATTTCAAAACCATTTATCAGAGATGCAAATGCTATCAACAGGGAAACGAGGTGCCGCAGCCATTAAAGCTGGACTATGGAGCAATGGAAAATGTCATTTGGTCGCATGAGTCTTGTTTCGCACTGTTTATAACTTCTGACCGAGTTTACATCCCAAGAGTGAAAAAAAGGGGGGGGGGGTCGGTGATGATTTTGCCATCCGTATCTTGGTATTCCATGGGCCCTATGTGTCCTCTTCAAGATCGCATTACTGCCAATGATTATGAGACCATTTTGGCTGATCAGGTCTATTCAATAGTATAATGTTTGTTGCCTAATGTTGATGCTCTCTTCCCAGGCGGGTCCCCTGTTCACACAGCTCACATCATCTAGGACTGAATTTGTGAGCACGAGGATGAAGTGTCGGCTGTCCCCGGGCACCAAATTCATCAGATCTCAGTATTACAGAGCCTTTGTGGTCTACTTTTGAGAGATGGGTGCATAAGCGCTATCCTCTTCTATCATCGATAGCTGAACTTGCGGCTGTTTTGCACTGGTACGTGCTTTCAGAGTGTTGAGGTGCTCGAATCTACTCAGAGTCGTCTGTCGGTGCTTGGCCATTGGAGCAGTAGGTGCTCCGAGCAGTATTTGTCACGATAAATAGACGAACTTGTACCATTCCATCGTACGGCACCTAAGGATTGGTAACTGCTTAAACTTGAAAAGTCTCGTATGTATGATGATGTACACATGTCTTTGGATGACGATCTCGTAATAAATTAGATCCTAAATAACCAACACATAACAGCCCAAGTGGTGCAGCGGGAGAGGGGTAAGGGTACGGGGAGAGGGAGATAAGGATGATACGTGGGGTTTGTTTACAGAAGGGTCATAAATCATTCCACTTAAACTGGCTCTGTACCACTGCTATTTGAATTTCCTGCTATTCTATACTTAAGACAGCTGGGGATACATACGCTGTGACGTTGGAGGGTGTGGATGGTGTTGTTTACTAAAACTGCAACATCTTCAAAAGTGTATGGTTGCCCCTACAGCACAGTTTCTCCTTAGCGGATAGTACGGATAGCTTATCCACATTGCCCCTGCACTTGTATGTACTGCACTCCACTACTACTGAATCTACTCATAATAGGCCATGCGATTAATACGATCTATGTGGTGGGATTATTTATTACTGGACTGAGTTTAGAAGTACTGATAGGAGTCGACGTTCGGCCTGGAAAACAGCATGTTGCTCACTCGGGAAAAAAACAATAAAACGGTTACTTTCCGAATAAACACTGTAGGCAGACAAGGATAAAAACGTGGGTATGTATTCCATCAGAATATATATAATGGTGGTGTGCTGAGACGCTTTATGGAGACTTTTGCGGAAGAAAAACGGAAACGCATTGATTAGCGAGAATACTGCTGGGAAGAATGCCCGAAAAATCGTTCAGTTTAGGAACTATTTCAGAGGAAAGAGCACAGGAGATAAGGACCTTGAATCATTGGAGCTAGAATTGAGTTTGTTTAGAGTGAAATATGTGAGAGAGATACGAGCAGGACGCTGAAGGACGCAGTCAATAAGAACAGCTTATTGAATCAAAAGGAGAAGAAAGATGGTGGGAATATTCTGTGGAGATACAGGCAAATATTTTGGTTCGTCTCAGACAAATTCTTCGAGTACAGATTTCATGCAAAAGACCAGAAGAACCTGGTATCTTGTACTTACGTAATCAGTACAGAGATGCGTTGCAGAGTGCAACAGCTGCCATGGAACATAATAACGTTATCAAGAACGTGTTATCAATCCACTGACCACTGCACCTAAAACGGATGACGTTGTTCGATGATGTCCAGATGTAAGTGATTTAAACAAAAAGGGATAGGCATATGATGAAAGGTATAAGGTCTGCGTAGAAATACTATTCGCGTCCCTAAAACATTTATTCACTTGTATTAAAATATTTTAAACCACTTTAACCCGTTCGATACCCTGGAAATCTGACGGCAGCTTGCACCTGGTCTCAATTGTCCTTTGCTGACGTCAGACATCGTAATTTTCGTTTCCTAGACTAAGAATGTAGATACCGATCATAATCACATTTTAATTCAATATCTCCGTCCGCACAGTCATAGGCGTCACTGGATGCAGATATAGAGGGACGTGTGGTCAGCACACCGCTCTCCCGGCCGTTGTCAGTTTCCTTGACCGGAACCGCACCCTTTCCAGCAAGCAGTTCCTAAAGTCGCCTCGCAAGGGCTGAGTGCACCGCGCTTGCCAACACCCCTCGACAGACCCGAATGCTTAACCATTCAAGTTCTAGCCAAGCCCGACAACGCTTATCTTCGGTGATCTGACGGGAACCGGAGTCACCACTGCAGCAAGGCTGTAGGCCCTTAATCCAGCGTAGTATGACATTCTTCAGACGTTCCTTAATTTACAACTTTAAGTCACATTTACCGAGAAAAATTTTGTGAAATTTTCTGCAGTATATTTCATCAACATTGGGAAGTTAAATGAAGTGGTGTTGCAAGTTTAACGCTAGCTACAGAGGGTGAACGAAGATCCGCTACTCGGACGCCACAGTGCGATTCCTTGCATACTAATAGCAAAAACATGTCTGTAACAAAATTTCGTTCTGTGTATATTTGCGATAGAAAATACGTAGAAAAAGGGAAATTTGGCAACACTGTAATCACGTGAATACCAAATACCTTTATTCCATATAATGTAGCAGAGCTGCACAGTTTGTGCAGTGAGTAGTTATGCCTTAGAATACTCGAATTCGAGAGTTCGATTCTGGGTCTAGGTGCATTTTCTTTTTTATTTTCTAGGCTTCACGGTGTGGTATCAGGCTTCTCAGTCGTTATACAGCAAGTGTTACACAATTATTTAATACGAACACAGAAATGAGGCTTTTCGTGGACAATGCTGTTGTACACAGAGAAGTCGCAACGTTAGAAAATTGTACAGAAGTGCAGGAAGGCCTGCACAGGATCGACGACTGGTGCAGATGTAGGTAGTTGACCCTCAACATAAACAAATGAAACGTACTTCGCGTAAATAAGCACAACGTAACATTATTGTACGATTACACGACGCCAGAAAAATCACCGGGAGCAATCACATCCATAAAGTATCTAGGAATTTGCGTGCGGAGCGATGATTTAAAGTGGAGTGACCACATAAAACTAATCGCAGGTAAGACAGATGCCAAACTGAGATTCATCGGAAGAATTTTCAGTTATTACAGTCCACCCGAAAATAAGGTAGCTTACAAAATCCTCTTTCTGCCAATACTAGTATACTGCTTGTCAGGCTGGGATCCGTATCAGATAATAATGACAGCGGAAACAGAGAAGATGAAATGATAGCAGCACGTTTCATTACAGGTTCATTTAGTATACGGGAAAGTGTCACGGAGATACTCAACCAGTTCCAGTGGCTGACGTTGAAAGACAGCCGTTCTGCATCACGGTGTGGTTTACTGTTCAGCTTCGGAACGCATATGTTCGACGAAGAGTCAACCGATGTCGAGAAAAGGCCGTGAACGTAAAATTAGAGAGATTCGCGGTTACGCGAAAACTTACCAACAATCCTTCCCGGACCGGAAGAGGGCGGAAGTGACAGAGGTCCACAAAAAATCCTCCACCACACGCTATAAGATACTTTCGGAGTGTAGGTCTAGATGTTGTATTCAGAGTACAATCTTTTTTTTATTCCTCCACCTATAAAGACTTCTTTTCTTTGAAATGTTAGCTCTGTTGTCTTCCACGCTCTAACTCCACCACGTTTTCCAGTCCACAGTCAGCATTGTTTCCCTTTTCTTTAGTTATACCCCCCCCCCTCCCCCCAAGAGTACAAAACAGAAAAAACGCTGACTCCATACCTCTCTATCTTGGTCTATCCCTGCTTCTTTTATTCTAAATATTTAACCTGCAACCATACAAAGCACATCGTCTAATTACAGAAAAACTTGATTAAAACGAGGCGTGTATAAATCGAAAATCTGCCCAAACCGTACAAGTGTTTCAGTCCCGACGTATTCAATCCACTTTTATGTGCTAATTTTTTTTATTAAGCGGAACGTGCTTAACATGGAAACGGAATGCAAGTTTTCAAACTTAATTAATAATTCATTGTATAATGTAGAAAAGAGCTTATACAGTACTACTGTATTACAGTATGCATCAGTTATTCACGACCGTACAAGGACACTACTTTTAACACAAAGACAGTACAATCCTGACAACGCTGTCAAGCGGCGCAAAACCAAGGCGCAGCGCCGCTCTGTGCAACAAGGAACAAGTTACGCACCGTGTCGGTATATCAAAGGAAATGGTTGGTTCGTGAGCGGTGTGTTTGCCGCCGTTTCTCGTTTTACGTTATTACTGAGAGTGCGCGGTCGCACTCTGGAACACTGTTGGGCACCTACGAACACTCTGCTGCCATATGCGCAGTGAAAGAGGTGGATGTTGTTCCGTTAAACAACGATTTTACTCGGCAAGGTCAGACATTCCAAAGAAATATACTACCTGCATTATGTTCTGCCAGTTTCATTTGACTAGTAGCAGTTTAAGTGATAACATGATGTCGAACGAAAAGTATGTGTCGCTAACACGTAACCAAAAGATTAAGGCAATCGAGGTTAGTGAGGAAGATAAACACTCTTTTTGCGAAATAATGTTGCGTTTCAAATGCGATATATCACAAAATTAATAAAAGCTTGGAAATACGCAGTTTAAGGCATCCAAAGGACGCCTGGACAGTTTCAAAGACAGCAACAACATTGTGTGACACGAAGCGTGTGGGGAAGCTAAGGATGTGCAGGAAAGTGTAGCAACAGAATGCAAGACAATATCGTACGACATAAAGCGAATTTGACCCAAAATACGTGTTCAGTGCCGATGAAACGGGACTGTTTTATCGCGAACTGCCTTCAAAATCTCTAACAATTCGAGGTTAAAAGCGCACCTGTGGAAAAATGTCCAAGGAAAGACTCACTGTACTGCTTTGTGGAAACATGTTGGGTGAAATGGAGAAGCCACGGCTGATCGGGAATGCGGCAAAACCACACGTTTCAAAAACATAGACGTGAGTAAGCTTCTAGTCACATGGCGAAGCAATAGAAAGACGTGGAAGCAGAAGGTCCTTATGGAAGGATCTTTGGGCTCTTTCAATACCAATATGAAAAACGGAAATAACCAAGTTCTCATTTTCCTGGACAATGCAACCTGCCATCCTAAAGTCAAGTTATCAAACATGGATTGGCATGGTTCCCGCCGGATTCAACCAGCCTCACAAAACCCATGGACCAGGGGATTATTTACACATTCAAGTCCCATTATAGACGATTACTGATAATGTCTGATATGGTCCTACTCAAGTCTGGATTTATCGTTAAGTAGGATGGTTCAAATGGCTCTGAGCACTATGGGACTTAACTTCTAAGGTCATCAGTCCCCTAGAACTTAGAACTACTTAAACCTAACTAACCTAAGGACGTCACACACATCCATGCCCGAGACAGGATTCGAACCTGCGACCGTAGCGGTCGCGCAGTTCCAGACTGTAGCGCCTAGAACCGCTCGGCCACCTCGGCCGGCCGTTAAGTAGGAATGGGAATGGGAGCGCTAGGCCAAGTTCTGGGGGACCGAGCAATACAGACTGTGACAGAGAAAGCGAGTGACGCGCCTCAGAATAGGCAACTCTCTCAACCCAAATACGGGACCAAGGTTTGGTGGAGAGAATCGGAAACAAATGGCGGCCCTGCAATGATCATAAATACAGACGTTTCTCATCTTCCCAAACCTTAAGTCTGAAGAATGTATGTAAAAGGATACACCAAAATAATGGCCACTATGCAATCAAACCAACAATCTGGGCACAATTCTCAATAATGATAGGTTAATTCTCAGACCTGTTGCGACCAATATACAATGTAATCAACCAACCTTCAAGCCCTGAATACTACAGCTGATGGCCGTAAGCTACCAGGCAAACCTGCGGCGGGTAAGACTATTAAATGCCCAGAATTATTTTACCTTTTAAATATTAAAAGACATAGATAAAGGACTACAACAAGATAATCGTTGAAGCAACAAGTAGCAGGTGTTGCTGACAACAGTAATACTGCGGCCCAGCACAGACATACATCATACATTAAAATAAGGGAGTTTAAACAGCAATATATATATATATATATATATATATATATATATATATATATATATATATATAACCAGAACTACGTTATCTTGCTGACAACGTTAATAATCAGTCGCCAGACCTGCTACAACCCAACATATACATATATAAAACGCAACATATATATATATATTTTAAAAACTAAAACTATGTAATCAAGCAAGTCACAAGCACAGAGTACAACTGCTAGTGGCTGTAAAACATTTGGTAATAACAGTATTTTCAACTGTACGTTGATTGGACAGTCAACGGCGCTCTGTCGAAAGGCTCTTCATGTGGCTTGCCGTTAAACAAATTGTGATTCAACGGTGCACGTTAACAACAACAGGAAATATCAATGGCACTCTGCCGTAGTAATCAAAAATGGCTCTGAGCACTATGGGACTTAACATCTGTGGTCATCAGTCCCCTAGAACTTAGAACTACTTAAACCTAACTAACCTAAGGACATCACAAACATCCATGACCGAGGCAGGATTCGAACCTGCGACCATAGCAGTCACGCGGTTCCGGACTGAGCGCCTAGAACCGGCCTTAGTAATCTTGCCAAGTCATTAATAACCACAGAGCAACGACGTATTTGGTAAAAGCAGTAATTTCAACTGTAAGCTCATTGAACTCTCAACGTCGCTCTGTCGAAAGGCTCCTGTTGTTGCTTGCCGTTAAACAAATTGTCGTTCAACGGTGCACGTTAACAACAGGACAATACGGGGAACACTACGAGAAAGCCTCGACACGAATCCGCAAGATGCGAATTTACAGATCATGTTGACAATATACCACTTAACGGTGAACACACACACGCGCAGGCAGACTCAAACTGCCAAACGGTGAGCGTCGCTCTACCAGGAGGCAATCTCGCCGGTGCAACCTTGCGGGCAGCAAAATAAATAGCAAACAACCAGCACAAACTAGCAACCAAGAGTCCGATCTGCGTGAGGCAGCTTCGAATCCCTCACGAAACGCGGCCGTCCACACGGGCCAACTGCCAGTGCGCTAGTACGTCCTCTCCGAAAGCCACCAGCGATCGCACGCTAAGCACCGTGACCCCTTCTGACGATGTGCCAGAGGAAGGAGAGCACGGCTCACTGTTTCCTATACTTAGTGCTGAAGGAGCCAAAAGTTCATTTTCTCTTGTACAGTGCCGGCCGTGGTAGCTGAGCGGTTCTAGGCGCTACAGTCTGGAACCGCGCAACCGCTACGGTCGCAGGTTCGAATCCTGCCTCGGGCATGGATGTGTGTGATGTCCTTAGGTTAGTTAGGCTTAAGTAGTTCTAAGTTCTAGGGGACTGATGACCTTAGAAGTTAAGTCCCACAGTGCTCAGAGCCATTTGAACCATTTTTTTTTTCTTGTACAGTCAGTGGATTGGCTTGACGGTAAGGAAAATAAAGACCGGAACTTTTACTAAGTGTTTCGACAAAGCGGGGTTTCGAAGTCAAGAACAAAACGCTTCTGTGGCAATCATAGCTTCAGGAATTGCACAAGCAATTGCTGAATTAATTAAAATGAAAAAGATTTCCTGTAGCGCAAATGACTAAATTCGAAGTGATGACGTTGTGTCAACTCAATCCATATTTACTTCGGCAACAGATTTAATAGAAATTGGCAACACAGAAAATGATCAGGAAGAAACAAAGGAAGAAGAGGAACAGAAATGACGTCCCTAGAAGAAATAATTCGTCTGAAGAAGCTACTGCATGCGTAAAGGATGTTACGCAATTTGCAGCACACACAGCTTCTCCTAAGCTGTGTTCCAGGACAATAGGTCTCCGTTCATACAGCTCCCATCGTCCAGGACTGGTTTCTTGAGCACGACGATGAATTATCGCACTTTCCTTGGCCACCACAAGCACATGATCGCAATATTATTGAGGCTTTGTGGTCTACCTTGGAGTGAAGGGTGCGCGATCGCTGTCCGCCTCCATCATCGTTAACTGTGCTTGCCACTATTTGAAAGAAGAATGGTATAAAGTTCTGTTGTCCATTCCGAGACCACTGGAAGCTTTTTTGAATCCCACCGTGTTTCCTACACCGTATAAGTGCATGTCAATACGTTATGTTTTAGGCGTTTCCACATTTTTGCCCTTTGTATACATTGTGAGAATGTGGGAAATTCGAATTTTAAAGCGCAAGTGCTAAATGAGAAGAGAGGCATCCATTAGATCTGTTTCATAAGATTTAACGTTTTTGAATTGCCGTTTCCGCCCCTCGCTACTCAGATGTGACAGGAGCAGACCTTGAGGAAGGACGACTGCCTATTTATTCATTTCATTCATATAAAAAGTATCAGCGTTGTTCCTCTCCCCTTCCCCCCCCCCCCCCCCCAACTTGTTCGCACATAAATGTGAAAGTATGATAGTAGGGTGAATGAACGTATCTTCATTCTTATTTTCGCCCACCTGCTTGTCCGTGGAGATGAATGTAGTTCATAAAGCGTTTGATTGTGTTTTCTTTGGATGAAAGGTAGTATGTTCTTTTAACATAGGTATGCCAACATAAAACAATAGTGTGCGGACAGAGAAGCTCTTTAGATGTAGTAGTCCATGGGTGTTCCTGCTAAGTTGGGCAGAACAAGCTAAGCTTCTTTGAAGCACTTTCCTCCATACACAGCCATGTGTAGCCAGTGAACGGAAATCGTTTGGGGCAGCACTTACGGCGTGGGTATTAGATAATATAGACGTGGATCCTCTCCACTCCGTATTTGGTGCCATGAAGATATTCGAATTTTTGTTTTAGTGCATTATCATCTTACTTAATCATTTTCCTTTCGGTGTTTAAATATTAGTCGAGGATTCAGTGTTCAGATGTGTATAAATCATGCGTTTAGGGGAACTTTTGATTTTTTCAAGAGATTACTTTGTGTATTGGACCGCTGGCCACGCATAATGACCATAGAAAAAGAGTGAATATCTATTTAACGTTTCCTGTAATAAATCCACTCCCTACTCTTAGGAAGAACTGTTGTGAGCCAATGCGCTCCATTCGAGGTCGCACTTCAAAATCCCTTTCGAGTTACTGGACTTAAAAACTCAATGTCTTTGTGCCCTTGTGCGATCCCTTGTTAACTTGTGTTGCAGTGCGAATTGTACTGAGTGAGGATAAATTATTAGTAGAGAATTCGGTTATTCTGCCTATTGTATGGTAAGATTTATTATCCATTCTGTGTCGGAATTTTAGTTGGTTTCTTTGTGAGAGTAGATTGACGAACGACCACGTATCTTGCGGACAATCCGCAGGCATCTGTGGTATCATGGGTGAGCTAGAATTCTCTCCAATGTTTGTCAGTCAATCGTGGGCAGCCGGAGTAGATGGCTAAACGCGTGGTTCTCCGAAACGTAGCTATATTTTCGGGAACTTAGATCATTCCATTTGCTGGCGCGGTAGCGCCTCTATGTTCTGATTTCACTTCTAAGTGATTCATTGAATACATGTATGAATGTCTGGGTTTCGGGTGTTTCTCATCCCAGTATACCGGCAGCGCTCTCGATGCTCGCTGCGCTCATGTGTAGATATAGTAGTATGATCCATCCTCATACATAACGTTCTCTTATAGTTAATTGGTAGTGGCAACCACATTTTCTCACTTTTATGTGTATGCTAATTGTCTAATGAAATCTGACGAACTAATGGCGAATAAACTCCAAATGATGGTTCACACTATAAGCAATTAGAGACAAAGTCGTTACCAATGTAGGCCATTAGTCAAATTCATTTCCACAATAAGTTGTTTGGAGAGCCCATCTTAACAGTAGGACCAGGCCGTTTGTAGTGCATTTTGTTAGTGCGGTTTGAATACATCAGGGGCAGGTATGCAGTCAGGGGCAAACCTGTTGTCCTCCTTTGATTGACAGGTACTCAACCTATTGTTCTCCTTTGATTGACGGTACTTAACCTATTGTTCTGCTAGAAGGAGCCTTCCTTTTGCTTTACAGGCACTTAACCTGTTGCTCCCCCTCCCACTCCCCCCCCCCCCCCTCAGGAAACCTTGCCCCTCGCTGCTACACGTACACTTTCAGGTCTGAGTTATTGGATAGCTCCTCTCACTATTATCAGTTTGATTCACTACTTAATGAAGTTGATAAATTAACTAAACCCCTACCCTCTGGTAAACTCCCTTCCATCCCACCCTCCCTCCCGGAAATTGGCGGGAAAAAGACTCAGTTGATCGATCATTTTGAGCGAATTCCATTGCAGTGTATGGAATATTGCTTAAACAATTTAGACATTGTTTGAAATATTGTTTATTTAAACAATTTAGGCGATTCAAGGCAGTGTATGGAATATATGGAAACTGGTGGAGAGGTAGCATCTCATAACATGAATTCTTTACAGACGAATAGAAAAACAGGTAGAAGCCGACCTCGGGGAAGATCAGTTTGCATTCCGTAGAAATGTTGGAGCACATGAGGCAATAATGACCATACGACTTATCTTAGAAGATAAATTAACGAAAGACAAACCTTCGTTTCTTGCATTTGTAGACTTAGGGAAAGCTTTTGACAATGTTGACTAGAATACCCTCTTTCAAATTCTGAAGGTTGCAGGGGTAAAATACAGGGAGCGAAAGGCTATTTACAATTTGTACAGAAACTAGATGGCAGATGAGAATCGCCCGCGTCGGTGAAGTCTTTCCAAGCATTACGTCTGCGGGTGTTGTATTCGTAATCAGACATAGTGCCAGACGCCTGTACAAAATAATTTTTGCACTGAAAGACTCATCTGCAGAAATCCATGGCCGATGGTGTTCCCACACCGGCAGCAACAGCAGTTTGACAGGTAACGTCAGTGACAAAAGGGGTGTCCCGTTAGGATCGCTACGAACAGTGTACCCTGTGCTATTTTGGGAAGTACTGGAACATCTCTCAGCTCTATACCCACTCCGCAGCTATGCATCATCGCACCAACACCTGTTTCTAGGTGAACGCATATTTCGACAGGAATTTCTCCAGTGTCAAGGATGAAAGGGATGCCACCGTCTCATGCTCGCTGGACCCGAACGGACACCTGTGCATAGCTTGGCAGCTGATGGTGATCTTTCGTTTAAACTATATTCCATCGATCTCACCGACCAATAGGATGCTGCGAATTAAGAAAAACTACCGCATACATGTGAAGAATACCGATTTAATTAATTTGTATTTTTATATCAACCTGGTGTTAGCAGTCTGTGAAATTCGAAAAGTATACCAGAAAATGGTGGGAGGCCATAACTAATTACTTAATTTGGTATCAAAGGCGGTACAATAGTTTAAGGAAATGGGGGTGACATGGAAAATCACTTAACAGAACAACAGGTTAAGTGCCGAGAAAGGCCCAAACATTAGGTTAAGACACCTAGAGTACAGTGCCGAACGTTAGGTTATGCAACATGTTTGCTTCTTACAAAACCTACATGTTTCGAAACAGCAGAGACTGATGAGAAACAGAAATCCAACCTCACAAACTGATTTTTTTATAAATAAACAATACACCTTTGAATTTCCTGTTATGAGATCCTTCCTCTCCACCAATTTCCATTTACTCCATACACAGACTTGTATCCCCTAAATTGTTTAAATAAACAATATTCCACACAATGTCTAAATTGTTTATACAATATTGCATACACTACAATCGAATTCATTCCATATGATCGATTAACTGTGTCTTTTTCTTGCCGATTTCTACGAGGGAGGGTGGGAGGGGATGGGATTTACCAGAGCGTGGGGGTTTAATTAATAGAGCAACTTAATTAAGTAGTGAATCAAATTGATAAGTGTGAGAGGGGCTAGTTAATAACTCAGACCTGAAAGTGTACCTGTAGCAGCGAGGGACGACGTTTCCTGTGGGGGGGAGAGGAGTGGGAGCAGGAACAATAAGTTAGGTGCCTGTCAATCAAAAGGAAGTATCCTTTTAGCAGAACAACACGTTAAGTACCTGACAATCAAAGGAGAACAATAGGTTAAGTACCTATCAATCAAAGGAGAACAACAGGTTTGCCTCTGAGTGCATACCTGCCCCTGATGTAAGCAACCTGCACAAACCAATTGCGCTACAAATGGGCTGCCCCTACTACTCTTCTTTACATGTTTAATAACCAATCCATCGCCTATCTTTGATGAAAGTAATGGAGGGGAAATTAAAATCGAAATATAATCACTGTGTATCTCTCTCCTTCTTATTCACGGCAGTGTGTTCTGACTGACCCCTCATGCTTTTAGAAACATGTTACTTATACGTTTCTGACTCTAACAGTATTGCCAGCCCCGATAATACCTCCCCCCCCCCCCCCCCCGAATAGGTAGCTTCTGCATGCCAACCCAGCCATAGCAGATATAGCATACATGCCGAACCTGCCATTGTGGATAGATTGTAGCTAGTAACGGTCCACTGATAGGATGCCTTCCTCATCCTCATTTCCTTTCCATGATGTGCAATGACACAGCTGCTGACATGACTAATCGGTAAGAGTGAAGTGAATAAAGTGCAAACAAAGACCTAGAGCTCTGCATTGTGAGACAGTGAACTGAATGCTGAGGAAACCAGGACCCCCAAAGTGTGAAGTTTAATCAAGAGACTTTACTCAAGACGGAGAATGTGAAGAATGCAACGGTTGTAATATATCAGTCACTCTACTTCAACCAGCAGCAACCCTCAGGCTCCGATTTTCCTAAGGATGGAGGAAGTGTAACGGACTAGAACACAGATTGAGCACAGAGTCGTAACTAGGGCTCAGTCGCCGAAAAATGGCCTCCCTGCCCAGCAGGAGTGACACCTTTCTGCACTAAATTTCCATTAGTCAATGTCCTCGCACTGATCTACCCTTGGGAAGCTTCTGCGGAGGTGGACCTCTATCACTGGCCTGTATTCGAGACACTCCCGCGTGAGACAGAAATGGGAGCCTTCTGCCTAGTCAACGCCAGACAGCTGCATTCAAACCTCTGGCCCAGTCAAGTAATTTGCTGACATGGAAGGTTCACGCACGGCACCTGCCGCGTGTCAGTCGTTGCCACGTGTTCTATGACGCAGCGCAGCAGATCACATTACAGGATTCATCTTCCTAAGATGCACTGCCAGCCGTCACGCCACTAGGACACCACCGACTACAACATAAGATGCCTTCTCTGCCAGCTGCGCGATAGCGCCTGTAATCACATATTGCCTCCCCAGCAACGTGCATAAGCTGCAGGATGTTTGCTCCGCCTACCACACCGAGAGGAAATATTGCCAGATATCAAACTGTGCCTGAAATTGCGGCGCATCCATTTAGCTGTGCAATGATGGAGCAAAAAAGAACTGTTTTCTTCACGCTTTACTCTGCAGCCACCTCTCTACGCTGCTACATTCTGGAGACTCTCCTGTCTCTCTCGCCATCATACGTACGGAGGATGCCGCAAGTGGGAGTCGAGTACATCCTGAAATATATGAGGACGGCTCTCATCACCCAGTGGTCGTCATTGGACCCCAACCTGCTACAGATACAAGCAGTACCTAGTACTAATTTTTCAACCACTATATGTGAGCTCGAGTCATATTTAGGTCGAAATAATAATATCAGTTTAATATTCACCAGCTCACTGTTGAACGCGTGGAACTGATTGATAAATAGTGACATATTTTGATAATTAATGTCCTTGTTGGGTGACGATGTTTATACGGCATAACTATAAATCCAACCTAGTGTCGCAGTGGTGCGAACATAATAGAAAATCATGTTTGCGATTTTCCGTGTGGAAGAATAGGATTCAATTATTCTGGTAAGTGCACAAATAAAACTACAATTCAAAATCATTACACAAACTTGTCACAACACGACCTGCTTCCAATACAACTAATGTAGGCGCTGCACTTGCCCAAAACTGTGAACATGGTTTATAGTAACAAATTAACAACACTAACAGATGTTTGCTACCTGTTGTATCCATGGACAATGGTAGAGCAGTGTCCTAATTTGTTTTCCTGCATTCTGTAAGTCGTTCGTAACCACAAAGTGCTTGCATTACAAGAGCTGTGTTTCACAGTATCGAAGATGAATTGTAGCTGATAGCTCTTAAGGTAACAATTTTAAAGTCCATGTATACTGGACATTTTCTTTCGTTTCGATCCATACTACCACCTCTCAAAATATGGAATACAGGAATACTTCCTATCGCCACCAACACCTTCTGAGAGGTCGTGAACGTACCTAACTCAGCTGACAGCCTTCATTTAACGACCGAGAGCAGTGGTATTTGCATAGAGTTGTCAGTGCCAACACACAAAAAACATTGCGTGAAATAACCGCAGAAATCGTTGTGGATAGTTCGACGAACGGATCCGTTAGGACAGTGCGGCGAAATTTGACGTTAATGGGCTATGACAGCAGACGACCGACACGAGTGTGTTTGCTAGCGGCATGACATCGTCTGCAGTGCCTCTCCTGGGCTCGTCACCATATTTGGTAAACCGTGGCCTGGCCAGATGAGTTCCGATTTCAGTTGATAGGAACTGATGGTAGGGTTCGAGTGTCGCGCACCCATGAAGCCATGGCCCCAAGCTGCCAACGAGGCACTGTACAAGCTGGTGGTGGCTTCAAAACGATCTGTGCTGTGTTTACATCTAATTGACAAGGTCCTCTTGTCCAACTGAACCGATCATCGATTGGAAATGGTTATGTTCGTTTACCTGGAGACTATCTGCAGCCATTTATGGACTTCATCTTCCCAAACAGGGATGGAATTTTCATGGATGACAATACGCCATGTCACCATGCCACAATTGTTTGTGATTGGTCTGAAGAACATTCTGGGCAGTTTGAGCCAGTGATTTGGCCACCCAGATAGCCTGACATGAAGAACATTTATGGGACATAGCCCAGAGACCAGTTCGTACATGAAATCCTGGACCGGCAACATTTCCGGAATTATAGACGGCTATAGAGGCAGAATGGCTCAATATTTCTGTAGGGAATATCCAGTGACTTGTTGAGTCTATGACAGGTCGAGTTACTGCGGGCAAATGGCGGTCCGAAACAATATTAGGAGGAATCCCATGACTTTTGTTATTTTATTGTATTATGTGCTTTTAGTTGCTTCATTATATCACCATATATGTGCTTCAACAAGTGTTTTAGCATTACACATTTGCATAAATCCTGATTTCCTGCATTAATAACGTGGTTCATGTGGGACTGTTAGGTAATTTATTTTCCGTTAGTGCTGTGATTCACCTTTTGTGCCTGATGAAGGAAAGTATTTATACACGTTATTTTTGTTAATTTACCTGTTAATTTGTTTTATCGCCAACTAAGTCAGTTCACATGTCACTACTGTACCAGAATAGTGATTTGGTAGGGTTCGTGTTAAAGATGTTGAAAGACTCATCGTAAAGATACGACGATGACATGCATACATGTCAGAAGGTTTTCACATTCTGACAGATGCTGAAGCATACCGTTTAATAATGTCCATAAGGCCGAAATTGGCATAATGCAAATAAATAGCTTCTCGAGTCTAAAGTGATTATGCTGTCATTTGCAAAATTGTGATTGACCCTAAGTCCCAACCACAAGAAGTAATAACTACATTTATTGTCCGATTTCTCTAGTAGTAAACTCACAAACGGGAGGAAGTGAGTATGGTATGCTTCAGTTCCACACATATGAATTGGAAAAAAATTGTACAACACCAAAAAAATGGACCAAAGCTCCCATTTCATGTTCTCGCGACAGGTATGTGTACGTAGTCGTGAACGTAGCAGTGAAGTGATCTGTTATGTGAGTGATTCTGTTCAGGCGTGGTATAATTCTAATCACTGGTGTAAACAATGTATACGATTCAATCCAGAACGGCACTTTGAGGGAAAGGACAGCATACCGACATTACAAAAACGTCTTCCTGAAAATGACCTGTCAGTAGTTTGTCAGAGGATGTCCCTGAGATCGCTATGCAATCCGTCTCGACAGTGGAAATGTCGCTCTCTGGAAAATGAATGTGGTGGACGAAGATGCCATTAGAAAATAACGAGCAGAAGGGAATCTGGCCGTTGTAGAAGGATCTTTCCAAAAACCAGAGGCAGGCGGAAGGTAGGGTTGAAAATTTATGATTTAAAGGTGTTTATAGAGGAATTATTTTTGGTTTACAGCTATTTACGTGTACTGGGGATGCAGCCTGCCAATGTGTGTCACTGCCGCCTTATCCACACTCTGCCGCTGCTGATTTCATGGGTCTTCATCCCTGACCCTCTGTTTCAAGACCTACCACATCATATTGAGGGTGTCAGGCACTCAATCTGCTCGCTAAGGTTGGTCTAAAACGTGGCTTTCCGTTATCAGTGCTTTCTGTGAATGCTACATTTCATTAAATGGCATGTTTAATTGTGATTTTTTGCTGTTGAAAATAACATTTTACAAATTCACAAGTGTATTCCTCTGCCCTGCACAAACTTGAAATATTCCTCCTGTTATTTATAGCCGTAGTTGTTGCACTGTGGTCAGTCATAAGTGACAACTAGCAGACACTGTGTTGATGCAACGAAACTTACACAGAGGTGAACAAAATATTGAAACACCAATAACGCGCACATTAACATGCGCGATACGGTATATGAAATCTGTTGGTATTCAAAATAACTTCCAGTGGCCTTTGAATGGATAAATGCAGGTCCGGTATGGTTTCTACCACTTTTCACCCTTGGGACGTAAACTCAGACAGACGTTGGAAATAGCGTTAAACAATACTCCTCTAACCAAATTACTTCTTTCCATTGTTCCACAGTTATTCCCTTTTGTAGTCCTCTTATTTTATTATTCAACGCGTACTCTCGTCCACCTTGTGACTTGGTGGATGATGTTTTTCTGCATATCCTGTATGCGGTATAAATCTTCGAAACGGTACCTCTTGGAACACCTCGGCTACCTTCGTTATGGAAGTACCCACCATACGAACACCAACAATTTACCCGCGCTAAAATTCACTTAGCTCCGGCAAAAAGGTGCATGGACACTGATACTGATGAACACGGTTCAAACCATGACTGAAACCTGCAACACGTTGACGATATTGCCCAGGTACCGTTCTTGGTTAAATACAACAGGCTGGACTAGCATCTGGATTTGTGTTCAATCATGCATTTCTCGTGGTGTTTCCACATTTTTGCCCAACCTCTTTATGTTCTCTCCTGTATAGGCGATTACTTGTCAGCACTTAAGGACAATGTTTTCTGTAACGAAACTGATAATAAGTTAGTTGTTATGACACTGTAAATATTTGCACCTATTCTGACCCAGTTGTTACACAACAAATATAAAATACATGATAAATGGCCACGTCTGTGTGCAGTGAAAATTTCCCTCCAGCAAAACAGTCTGGCTTTAAAATGTTTTGGTTATGAAACAAGTATGAAAATACTAGTAGCCTGAGGTTGAGAATAATAACGTAAATTTCCACACAGTACAGTAAGAGTCCCTGTTTAGAATATGGTTTCTAGTCGCTTTGTTACGTTCACAGATGCCTCAACTTCGTTTTCAGTCACTCGATGTTGTTGTTGTGATCTTCAGCCCAGAGACTGGTTTGATGCAGCTCTCCATGCTACTCTATCCTGTGCAAACTTCATCTCCCAGTACCTACTGCAACCTACATCCTTCTCAATCTATTTAGTGTATTCATCTCTTGGTCTCCCTCTACGATTTTTAGTCTCCACACTGCCCTCCAATGCAAAATTAGTGATCCATTGATGCCTCAGAATAAGCCCTACCAGCCGATCACTTCTTCTAGTCAAGTTGTGCCACAAATTTATCTTCTCTCCAATTCTATTCAATACCTCCTCATAAGTTATGTGATCTACCCATCTAATCTTCAGCATTCTTCTGTAGCACCACATTTCGAAAGCTTCTATTCCCTTCTTGTCTAGACTATTTATCGTCCACGTTTCACTTCCATACATGGCTACACTCCATACAAATACACTACTGGCCATTAAAATTGCTACACCAAGAAGAAATGCAGATGATAAACGGGTATTCATTGGACAAATATATTATACTAGAACTGACATGTGATTACATTTTCACGTAATTTGGGTGCATAGATCCTGAGAAATCAGTACCCAACTCTGGCTGTAATAACGGCGTTGATACACCCGGGCATTGAGTCAAACAGAGCTTGGATGGCGTGTACAGGTATAGCTGCGCATGCAGCTTCAACACGATACCACAGTTCATCAAGAGTAGTGACTGGCGTATTGTGACGAGCCAGTTGCTCGGCCACCATTGACCAGACGTTTACAATTGGTGAGAGATATGGGGAATGTGCTGACCAGGGCAGCAGTCGAACATTTTACGTATCCAGAAAGGCCCGTACAGGACCTGCAACATGAGGTCGTGTATTATCCTGCTGAAATGTAGGGTTTCGCAGGGATCGAATGAAGGATAGAGCCACGGGTCGTAACACATCTGAAATGTAACGTTCACTGTTGAAAGTGCCGTCAATGCGAACAAGAGGTGACCGAGAGGTCTAACCAACGGCACCCCATACCATCACGCCGGATGATACGCCAGTATGGCGATGACGAATACACGCTTCCAATGTGCGTTCACCGCGATGTCGCCAAACACGGATGCGACCATCATGATGCTGTAAACAGAACTTGGATTCATCCTAAAAAAATGACGTTTTGCCATTCCTGCACCCATGTTCGTCGTTGAGTACACCATCGCAGGCGCTCCTGTCTGTGGTGGCAGCGTCAAGGGCAACTGCAGCCATGGTCTCCGAGCTGATAGTCCATGCTGCTGCAAACGTCGTCGAACTGTTCGTGCAGATGGTTGTTGTCTTGCAAACGTCCCCATCTGTTGACGCAGGGATCGAGTCGTGGGTGCACGATCCGTTACAGCCATGCGGATAAGATGCCTGTCATCTCTACTACTAGTGATACGAGGCCGTTGGGGTCCAGCACGGCGTTCTGTATTACCCTCCTGAACCCACCGATTCCATATTCTACTAACAGTCATTGGATCTCGATCAACGCGAGCAGAAATGTCGCGATACGATAAACTGCAATCGCGTTAGGCTACAATCCGACCTTTGTAAAAGTCGGAAACGTGATGCTATGTATTTCTCCTCCTTAAACGAGGCATCACAACAACGTTTCACCAGGTAACTCTGGTCAACTGCTGTTTGTGTATGAGAAATCGGTTGGAAACTTTCCTCATGTCAGCATGTTGTAGGTGTCGCCACCGGTGCCAACCTTGTGTGAATGCTCTGAAAAGCTAATCATTTGCATATCACAGCATCTTCTTCCTGTCGGTTAAATTTCGCGTCTGTAGTACGTCATCTCCGTTGTGTAGCAATTTTAATGGCCAGTAGTGTACTTTCAGAAACGACTTCCTGACTCTTAAATCTATTCTCGATGTTAACAAATTTCTCTTCTTCAGAAACGCTTTCCTTGCCGTGGCCAATCTACTTTTTATATCCTCTCTACTTCGACCATCATAATTTATTTTGCTCCCCAAATAGCAAAACTCATTTACTACTTTAAGCGTCTCATTTCCTAATCTAATACCCTCAGTATCATCCGATTTAATTCGACTACATTCCATTATCCTCGTTTTGCTTTTGTTGATGTTTATCTTATATCCTCCTTTCAAGACACTGTCCATTCCGTTCAACTGCTCTTCCAGGTCCTTTGCTGTATCTGACAAAATTACAATGTCGTCGGCGAACCTCAAAGTTTTAATTTCTTCTCAATGTATTTTAATTCCTACTCCGAAATTTTCTTTTGTTTCCTTTACTGATTGCTCAATATACAGATTGAATAACATCGGGGATAGGCTGCAAACCTGTCTCACTCCCTTCCCAACCACTGCTTCCCTTTCATGCCCCTCGACTCTTATAACTGCCATCTGGTTTCTGTACAAATTGTAAATAGCCTTTCGCTCCCTGTATTATACCCCTTACACCCTCAGAATTTGAAAGAGAGTATTCCAGTCAACATTATCAAAAGCTTTCTTTAAGTCTACAAATGCTAGAAACGTAGGTTTGTCTTTCCTTAATCTATTTTCTAAGATATGTCGTAGGGTCAGTATTGACTCACGTGTTCCAATATTTCTACGGAATCAAAACTCATCTTCCCCGATGTCGGCTTCTACCGGTTTTTCCATTCGTCTCTAAAGAATTCGTGTCAGGATTTTGCACCCGTGGCTTATTGAACTGATAGTTCGGTAATATTCACATCTGCGTTCTTTGGGATTGGAATTATTATATTTTTCTTGAAGTCTGAGGGTATTTCGCCTGTCTCATACATCTTGCTCACTAGATGGTAGAGTTTTGTCAGAGCTCGCTTTCCCAAGGCTATCATTAGTTCTAATAGGATGTTGTCTACTCCCGGGGCCTTGTTTCGACTCAGGTCTTTCAGTGCTCTGTCAGACTCTTCACCCAATATCATATCTCTTATTTCATCTTCATCTGCATTCTTTTCCATTTCTATAATATTGTCCTCAAGAACATCGCCCTTGTATAGACCCTCTATATACTCCTTCCACCTTTCTGCTTTCCCTGCTTTGCTTAGTACTGGGTTTCCATCTGAGCTCTTGATATTCATGCAAGTCGTTCTCTTTTCTCCAAAGGTCACTTTAATTTTCCTGTAGGTAGTATCTATCTTATCCCTAGTGATATGCGCCTCTACATCCTTACATTTGTCCTCTAGTCATCCCTGCTTAGCCATTTTGCACATCCTGTCGGTCTCATTTTTGAGATGTTTGCATTCCTTTTTTCCTGCTTCATTTACTGCATTTTTGTATTTTCTCCTTCCTTCAATATCTCTTCTGTTACCCAAGGATTTTTACTAGCCCTCGTCTTTTTACCTACTTGATCCTCTGCTACCTTCACTATTTCGTCTCTCAAAGCTACCCATTCTCCTTCCACTGTATTTCTTTCACCCATTCTTGTCAATCGTTCCCTAATGCTCTCCCTGAAGCTCTCTACAACCTCTGGTTCTTTCAGTTTATTCAAGTCCCATCTCCTCAATTTCCCACCTTTTTGCAGGTTCTTCAGTTTTAATCTACAGTTCATAACCAATAGATTGTGGTCAGAGTCCACATCTGCCCCTGGAAATGTCTTTCAATTTAAAACCTGGTTCCTGAATCTCTGTCTTACCATTATATAACCTATCTGATACCCTCCAGTATCTCCAGGCTTCTTCCATGTATACAGACTTCTTTCATGATTCTTGAACCAAGTGTTAACTACGATTAAGCTATGCTCTGTGCAAAATTCTACCAGGCGGCTTCATCTTTCATTCCTTACTCCCATTCCATATTCATCTACTACGTTTCCTTCTCTTCCTTTTCCTACTGTTGAGTTCCAGTCACCCATGACTATTAAATTTTCGTCTCCCTACACTATCTGAATAATTTCTTTTATCTCATCATATATTTCATCACTCTCTTCATCATCTGCGGAGCTAGTTGGCATATAAACTTGTACTACTGTGGTAGGCGTGGGCTTCGTATCTATCACTCTATAGGTAGATATAATTCAAAATATTATTGACAGTGGAACTGGAGAAGTTTCCACTGCTCCTTTGGACTGTCTTCGTCTGAAGAAAGGTTACTTTATGAGTTTGTGAATGACCTTAACTGAGATTGTATATTACAAACGTGTAACGCAGAAAATCATTATGAGGTGTCATTCTGCATTGAAACCGTAGTTAGCCGTGGAGCCGGCTGACGCTGCCTACTGAGCCGAGCGAGCCGTGTGAATAATCATGTTGCGTGCAATACGTTACACATACTCTCGATTAATCTAAAGAAGTAATATTAAATATTAATGGATCTTTTTCACACTTAGCATGGATAACACGAGGAAATTGTTAAAATTTCAAATCAATAACTTCCATACTTTTGGAGATCTAAATTGTTACCAAAAACACATAATAACCACGCTGGCATTGTAAAACTGAGTTAGGGACTGTAATGTATTCGTCTATAGTATCAACTGAAACTACAACCAAGCGGATAGGTTCACATAATCTAATTTTGTGGAATTTTCTTTAGTTTCATTACCACAGATTTGTGATGTAATTAAGAGTACTTTGGAAAATTGTTATTTCATTGTGTTTTGGTTGTGTGAATGTTTTGAGAAACTGAGAGAGTGAATGGAGGACATACGTAAAGTGAGATGTGATATTTTATTAAAATTATGTAAACTTATGGGTGACAAAGTTGTGCAATTTGGGGATTTGTGATGCATGTCCAAGTGAGCTCGATTTTGTGAAAGGTAGGCAGAAGGGGCGTTGAGTATTAAATTTATTAGTAATTTATTTTATGAAAAGGAATCGTATTTTGTTTTAATTAAATTTCATTCGGTTTTGGAATTACGAGATTTCTAGCCTAAATTACTTATGGTGTGACTGGCTGACATTAGAAATACCGCGAGAATAGAAGTATTCAAGGTGATCTGACTGGCTGCTTAACATAGTACGCAATAGGAATTTAGCATTTCCCGCGCGTTTCAATAGGGCTTTGTGTCTCAGATCTATGAGTTGAGATAGTCGCTCGAAAACCGTCTTCCAGAAAACATCTATGTTAAACTGCGCTGATCAAATTTGTACCAAAATGCAGAAATTCCGGCGTTTGATCAGTCGGTTCTCGTGTTGTTGACGAAAGGTGACTATTGGGAGTTTTGTGAAGGTTTGAGCCTTGTGAGTTTTTTTGTTTTTTTAGGTATTCGCGTGAGAAATTTCATGTCGTACATAAACTCCGTATGGCGTGTTGCATGGCGTGTTTCGTGCAGATTGTGGGACATTCTGGCGAACACTACTTTACAAGAGGTCCACTGAACGACGGAATATGTTAACTCGCAAGTAGTCGTGGGTGGGTAACTGCTTAGGAAGTTCAAAATATCCTGTCGGACCAAATATATTCTAGAATGTGATTTTCACTCGGCAGCGGAGTGTGTGCTGATATGAAACTTCCTGGCAGATTAAAACTGTATGCCGGACCGAGACTCGAACTCGGGACCGTTGCCTTTCGCGGGCAAGTGCTGCAAGGTTCTTAGAAGAGCTTCTGTGAAGTTTGAAAGGTAGGAGACGAGGTACTGGCAGAATTGAAGCTGTGAGGACGGATCGTGAGTCGTGTTTGGGTAGCTCAGAAAATGGTAGAGCATTTGCCCGCGAAAGGCAAGGGTCCAGAGTTCGAGTCTCGGTCCGGCACACAGTTTTAATCTGCCAGGAAGTTTTAAATATATTCTGGCTGCTTTCGTGTGCGAAGTTGTAACGGAGGCAGTCAGTAATATTGCATAATTGATGTCGGGATATTAAATATGGACTTGATAGCCATTTTCCGTGTTTAAAGACAATAAACCAACTTACGGAAACTTTTTACTTTTTTTTCAAACCAGCCATGCAACACTCCCGAACGATCGATAGTTGAACTAACTTTCAGAAACTGCCCATGGACTGGAATTACGTGACCTTTGCATGGTAGGTATTTAGTCGAATTACCGCCAACGCTGCTTTTGTAGGATAAAACCAGTATCTACCATCGCAGAGTGAAGGACAGACAACCTGAAACCTATCCAGATAGGTGGCCTGATTGCTTAAAATTTAGTGAGAGACCAACCCACGCTGCTGCAAGCATTAAGACGTCCCCCACTCAGCTGCTTTCGTAATCATAAATATTAGCAGTTTCATGCCGTAAATTACATTGCTACTAATCAGTAATAGTAGAAAAGCTCAATAGTCCTCATGATTTTCCAGACGCTGTTCCTACTCTGATCACTGGCTGCTCTACGTAGCCCACAAGTAGGAAAGAGAATAGCGAAAAGTCAAGACAACTCTGAAGAGTCGTCGCTGATAACGTAAGTGTGCAGACTGAGCACTTGAATAGTCTGTCATTGAAGTAACTATGCAGTTTGAAAGGAATGATAAATAAATGTGAAATACACTGTGAGTGAATAACCCCAAAATTTTCTGCCATCTAGTTGCTAAAAAAGACTTGTGTAGTGTAGCAGCAGCACATGGGAACAGTAATGTCAGCATTTTCAGGGTCAGATTACAGCTGAGGCAATTATTCTTGTTATGTTCAGGGTTACTCCTCCCCTCCTCCCCTTCCTCGCCTCCCACCACCTCCGATTTGTTTGGCCAATCGCCCGGGCGTCCCCTCTTCTCTCGGACAAGGAGAGTCGTTTCAGGTTGGTGCTTTGAATGGAGAGGTTCATTTTGTTATAAAATATAAAAAGATTAATTTTATTATTATTCTAATTACGGGAGCTTCAACATTCAAAGTCTTTACACTATAAAGAGAAGACAAGCAGCAGTGGAATTATCATATCTGTAAATATTACCATAATTCATGAGGTAAGACACTTTGACAGTAGAAATTGATCATATTCTGACATATTCTTCAAAATGGTGGTAAATATTAATGTAAGATGTTTTGACATTACAATGTGTTATAATTTAATAACGGCATGGAAAATTCTGCGAAAAAGTGAACTATTTGTGTGTGTGTGTGTGTGTGTGTGTGTGTGTGTGTGTGTGTGTGTGTGAACGACAGTGTGCCATCCCACCTAAAAATGCTAATGCATTGCTAACGGATCGCTAATGAATCGCTGACATATATTTCATGGGTACCTTCAAGTTTCATATCTTAATTAACAGAATAACAGCAAATATTGGGCATTTTTTCTGTAAGCAGTCCATTTTCCATTGTAATTTGAGTAAAGGCTAATTGCCTTACGTAAAAATAAATTAATTTTATTATTATTCCAATTACGTGATATCCATCATTCGTTGTAGTGAGAAGACCATCAATAGCAGGGTTATCCTGCCGTAATTTATAACATAAAGTACTTTGACAGTATTACTTAATGATGTCATGGCATATTCTGCAAAGAGAAGTTGTAACATCGTTGCAACCGTGGCGCTTGTGATGTGACCAAGGTTTGCTTCTGAGGTTCCGTAGGTCTCTTGGCGGCTACAGTGATGGTCGTATTCGCACTTCGCATCGGTGTAACTGTTCGACAGCCTGCTTCCATTTTAGCGATATGCAAACCGCGTGAACTGTATATGATCAAGAGTATCTAGCGTTAATATCAGACCTTACTACTGGTGTGTGTGAACAAGTAGATGACGAGTATTCCTAGCTAACGGTTTAGACAGAATAAAAATAAAAGGTGAAAGAAAACATGTAAGGTCAACCAACGTAAGACAACACAATATATGAAAAAATAAAACTAATGCTTCATACCAAATCTATGTCAGCCCTACAATATTACTGTATGTGTGTTAAAACGAGAGCATTGTCCTATCAGAATTACTATAATTTAGTGATGTCATGACGTTGTCTGTAATCATTAAAAAGCGTTGACCACCGAAGTATTCCAGAATACACACGTAAATATGAGATGCTTGAATGTTTACTAATGCATTATTTAACTACAAATACTCATTTATACATTATGTCCACATTATTAGTGCGCCGTAACTGTAAGAATAATAAATGATTCACACTACAGTTTTTCAGACTATTACTATGAATAACAGCCGTTTGATTATCATGCAACACAGCACGCACCTGAATTATTGAACGAGGAAATGCAGCCGGCATACACATACAAGCACAGCGACGGCCATCTTATATATAGCAAGTGTTCCAGTTACCAACAACATGTATTTATATTTCGATCGCGTAACTTACAATGTTCATCAGATACTCCCTGAGGCTCAGGGAGCACCTGATGAAGATTTTGAGTTACACGATCGAAATAACGTGCAAGTACGCGGATTATAGGCAGAAAACCCGATTTTCCAAGATGACAGCGTCTCGCCGGAAAAGCCTGAAGACCTATCTCAGAGGACGTTTATGCAAAGAATTTTGATGAGTGTTGTGCTTATATATGCAGTATGTATGGTACATCGTCACTACCCGACGGCTGTAAAGAATTATGTGCGTTGTATGTCCTATAATGCTATATGAAATTTTAAAAAAAGAAAATAAATGGATTTCTCCAAACTGCAATGTACTATTTAAAACTACTTTGTGCGCCACTGGACAGACATGAATTATTGGACGAGGAAATGCAGTTGGTAAATATTACCATAGTTTATGGGGTAAGACATTACAGTGTGTGTATAAATTAATGACATCGCATTATATTCTACAAAATGATAGTAAACATTAACGTAAGATACTTTCACACTAAGTTGAGTGTGTGGTAGAGTTACTACCACAGTAAGCAGAAGACTCCGGAATACTCGTTACAAAATATGACTCTGGTTATAAATACCTTCGCTTCCATTATAAGATAAATAAGTAAATATGACATTGTGACACATTCTACAAAATGTCGGAAAATGTCAGTCCTCTAGGCCACTTATGTGTGACAGCACATCCTCCCTAATCACATAACGTGATTTGTATCAGTAGTGTCATTATGTATTCTAACTATCATAACTAGAAGTGATATCATGATCACGCGGTCAAATTGTAATACTTACGTTGCGGTATACATTGAGAAACACTTGCTGTCTGTAACTTATACTTCAGTACTCTCTTGCAGTCGTTAGTACTATCAACGAGTATGGATGTGCACTACGGGAAACTGGTGGTAAATATTACATGGCATGTTCTGAAAAAGTGTAACAAACACACGTTAAGCAAATAACACACTACAACAAATATGTAACAAGTATATGGTTCAAATGGCTCCGAGCACTATGGGACTTAACTGCTGTGGTCATCAGTCCCCTAGAACTTAGAACTACTTAAACCTAACTAACCTAAGGACATCACACACATCCATGCCCGAGGCAGGATTCGAACCTGCGACCGTAGCGGTCACGCGGTTCCAGACTGTAGCTCCTAGAACCGCACGGCCACTTCGGCCGGCGTAACAAGTATAACTTAGCTGTGTGTTATGTATTCTCATAAACAATTTACACAGTTAAAAAAGACAGTAAACCTACAGTACTAGCATAGGATGAGAATATGAGAGACAAGCACTTTCATTTAATACAAATTAAGATTCTAGAGACCTACATGTGACTGTCCACACTTGACTTACCTGGTTGCAACTTGGGAAGACACTGCCACAGTATCGCCACGTCGCAGCTTCACAACAGATGAAAGAGGGAGAGGCCAACACACACACCACAAAACACACACAATTTAGAAATGGCAACTCAGCTTTCAGCGCGTGACACTTGCTGGCAGCTTGCCGTCTGATAGGCAGTTGTGTAAGTCAGTTTGTTATCCTATTGCTCTCTGGGGTGTCTCCAGATACATCTTTGCCGGTCTTCGGGGTTCATTTCGAAGAGGGTCTCACACCCATATACAATACTACTCCAGTCAACAAGATTCCATACAGAACACGTGTCTGGAGACGCCCCGGAGTGTGGTGGGATACCAGCCTGACAGTCGCCCGCCATATGGCCGGACAACTAGGATGTTGCTCTGGAGTATCATTTCCCTTCATAGCGGGACCCCTTTGGTTGTCATCCACGGCATCCTTATAGCACAGCGGTATGTCTTCGATATTCTATGCCCCGCTTCGTTGTTTTCCGCAGCTCGTGGTCGTGCGGTAGCGTTCTCGCTTCCCAGGCCCGGGTTCCCGGGTTCGATTCCCGGCGGGGTCAGGGATTTTCTGTGCCTCGTGATGACTGGGTGTTGTGTGATGTTCTTAGGTTAGTTAGGTTTAAGTAGTTCTAAGTTCTAGGGGACTGATGACCATAGATGTTAAGTCCCATAGTGCTCAGAGCCATTTGAACCATTTGAACTCCGCTTCGTTGCGATTCATGGCAAGCCAACCCGAGCTTACATTTCAGCAAGATAATGCCCGCCCGCACATGGCTAGAGTTTCTACTGTTTGTCTTCATGGTTTCCAAACCGTACCTTGGCGAGCAAGGTGGACGGATCTCTCTCCAATTGAGAACATTTGGAGCATTACGGGCAGGGCCCTCTTCCCAGTTCGGTATTCTGACGATCTAACGAACCAGTTGGACAGAATTTGGCACGATATTCCTCAGGGAGATATCTAATAACTCTATCAATCAATACCAAGCCGAATAACTGCTTGCATAAGAACAAGATGTTGATCAACGCATTACTGACTTGCTTAATTTGTGAAATGCTTTCTTTTGAACAAAACATCCAATTTTTCTTAGATTTTAGTCATTTGTTTCTCTGTACATGTGCATCACATCTACCGATTTCCGTCCAATTCGGATAATTCCTTCGTGATGCACCGTGTTTCTTGTCTTAGAGTGTATGTACCAAGTTCGGTTGAAATCGACCAAGGGGCTTAGAAGGAACACTTTACCCATAGTGCTGCCACCGTTTCTACATATCAAGTACACTGCTGGCCACCGTAAATGCAACACCAAGAAAGACATGAGGTAGCACAACAAAATTTATTTTGTAGATAACATGTTGACCAAGTATCAAATGATTACGTTTACAGACATCTGTGACATGTGGTTCCTGCCAGAATCAGTAGCCAGAGTAGCCGCCATTGTTGGAGATCACCGCTGCCACACGTCTCGGCATTGAGTCAAAGAGACGTTGGATGTGTTCCTGGGGTACAGCAGCCCAAGCAGCTTCCACACGTTGCCAAAGATCATCTGGTGTGGCAGCTGCGGATGTAATCTGGGTCACTCGTTGAGCAACCATGGACCACATGTTTTCTATCGGCGAAAGATCCGGAGAGCGAGCCGGCCAGGGAAGCAATTCAATCTGGTTATTGACAAAGAACCTTTGGACAATGCGTGCCACGTGTGGTCGCGCATTATCCTGTTGAAATATGGCTGTGGCCGAGCCCTGAAGGTAAGGAAGGACAACTGGCTCCAGCACCTCGGATATGTAGCGCCGGCTATTTAAAGTACCGGCAATGCGTACTAGAGGCGTGCGAGGGTAATATCCAATACCGCCCCATACCATAATACCCGGTGCAAGACCAGTGTGTCGGTGCATAATGCAGCTGTCCAGCATCCTCTCTCCACGGTGTCTCCACACTCTAATCCGACCATCGTGGTGCTGCAGACAGGAGCATGCCTCGTCAGTAAAGACAACGTCATTCCATTCTGCCGTCCACATCCGTCTGTCATCACACCATTGGCGACGGAGACGTCTGTGGTTCTGCGTCAATGGTAGACGAAGCAATGGACGTCTTGCGGACAGACCACTCGGCTGTAAACGGGGTCGAATGGTACGCGCAGACACTGGATGATGCGTTACAGACGCAATGTACTGTGCTATGGTTCGGGATGTCACTGAGCGATCCGTCACTGCCATGCGCACAATTTGCCTATCAGCACGTGCAGTGGTGCACCGAGGTGAATGCGATCGACCACGTCGGTCCGTCGTACCCTCCTGCATCCAACGGTCACATATCCGCATTACAGTTGTTTGGTTTCGTCCAACACGACTAGCGATTTCTCTGTATGATAATCCACAATCTCGGTAAGCCAGTATCCTTCCTCTGTCGAACTCGGATACTTGATCAAACGATGTTCGCTGTTGTCTACGAGGCATAACTGATCGTCTTGTGAAACAACCACAAGGTAAACACACGTGCCGAACGTACACTCGTCGAAATCGCCAAGCCTTAAATGGCGCTATGAGGTGGCGCCACAGGCGCGCGTGATGTGCGTCTGCGTTGAAATTCTAATCAGTTGCATATCTCATCGCTGCAAACCCATGGTGTAAATTTCACTTGATTCGGATGCTTCCCTCAGGGTGTTGCATTTACGGTGGCCAGCAGTGTATATTTCACAGATATTTGTACACACATTTTACCTATATCTTTTGCGAATTTCACGCTGCCGTTTCATTTTCACACAGCTCATTTTCTAGGACGTCATATTTCCTGAGCTATGTTGCATACAATGATAAACACTGACTTGCCAAAGCAACTGATATAAGAATGCATATTCAAATACAGAGAAATCTAAGCAAGTAGCATACGGCGCTGCGGTCGGCAACGCCTACGTAAGACAACAAGTGTCTGGCGCAGTTGTTAGATCAGTCGCTTCTGCTGCAATAGCAGGTTGTCAAAATTAAAAGTGAGTTTGAATGTGGTGCTATAGTCGGCGCACGAGCGATGGGACACAGCATCTCTGAGGTAGCTCAAATGGTTGAAGTGGCTCCGAGTACTATGGGACTTAACTTCAGTCCCATAGAACTTAGAACTACTTAAATCTAACTAACCTAAGGACATCACACACATCCATACCCGAGGCAGGGTTCGAACCTACGACAGTAGCGGTCGCGCCATTACGGATTAGAGCGCCTAGAACCGCTCGACCACTCCGGCCGGCTTCGGAGGTAGCGATGAAGTGGGGATTTTCGCGTACGACCACTTCAAGAGTGTACCGTGAGTATCAAGAATCCGGTAAAACATCAAATCTCCGACATCGTTGCGGCCGGAAAGAGATCCTGCAAGAACGGAGCCAACGACGACTGAAGAGAGTCGTTCAACGTGACAGAAGTGCAATCCTCCCGGAAATTGCAGCACGTTTCAATGCTGGGCCGTCAACATGTGCAAGTACATCCATGTGTCAGCGTGCGAACCATTCGACGAAACATCATCGATATGGGCTTTCGGAGCCGAAGGCACCTTCGTGTACCCTTGATGACAGGACGACACAAAGCTTTGCGCTTCGCCTGGCCCCGTCAACACCGACGTTGGACTGTTGATGACGAGTCTCGTTTCAAAGTATATCGAGCGGATGGACGTGTACGTGTACGGAGACAGCCTCATGAATCCATGGTCCCTGCATGTCAGCAGGGAACTGTTCAAGCTGATAGAGGCTCTGTAATGGTGTGGGGCGTGTGCAGTTGTAATGACAGGGGAGACCTGGTACGTCTAGATACGACTGTGACAGGTGACACGTACGTAAGCATCCTATCTGATCACCTGCATCCATTCATGTCCATTGTGCATTCCGACGGACTTGGGCAATTCCAGCAGCACAATGCAACATCCCGCACGTCCAGAATTGTCGCAGAGTGGCTCCAGGAACACTCTTCAGAGTTTAAACACTTCCACTGGCCACCAAAATCCCCAGACGTGATCATTATTGAGCATATCTGGGATACCTTGCTTGTTTCTCTGCCTCGTGACGACTGGGTGTTGTGTGATGTCCTTAGGTTAGTTAGGTTTAAGTAGTTCTAAGTTCTAGGGGACTGATGACCATAGATGTTAAGTCCCATAGTGCTCAGAGCCATTTGAACCATTTTTTTGGGATACCTTGCAACGTGCTGCTCAGAAGAGATCTCCATCCCCTCGTGCTCTTACGGATTTATGGACAACCATGCAGGATTCAAGGTGTCAGTTCCCTCCATCACTACTTCGGATATTACTCGAGTCTATGTCACGTCGTGTTGCGTCACTTCTTCGTACTCGCGGGGACCCTACACAGTGTTAGCTATGTGTACCAGATTCTTCGTCTCTTCAGCGTAATATTGCAGGTACATCCATTGGTATATGTTGATACTGTTTGCGAAATACGTTAGGAACAGAGTTCGTAGTTAAGAAGTAAGAAATTAAGGCATCATATATGATTCGGCAGTAGTTCCCGCATCTCAGCGTTTATGACGTCATGCCTCCTGAACTATGTTTCAAACAATGATATATTTTGCAAGGACTTCAGTAGCGTATGTGAATACTGTCTGCAAAACGTGTTGCAAATAGACTTAGTACTAAAGAAGTAACAAATAAATAGATAATAACTGATGTGGCAGGTTTACTCCATAAACTTTGTTCTGTTCATAATTTTGTACCCGGTGTCAGTGAGAAATGTTCAAATGGTTCAAATGGCTCTAAGCACTACGGGACTTAACATCTGAAGTTATCAGTCCCCTAGACTTAGAACTACTTAAACCTAAATAACCTAAGGACATCACACACATCCATGCCCGAGGCACGATTCGAACCTGCGACCGTAGCAGCAGCGTAGTTCCAAACTGAAGGGCCTAGAACCGCTCGTCCACAGCGGCTGGCTAGTGAGAAATGTCTCATAATGGTTTGAAATTATGTGTAATGTTGGTAGCAAGTCACCAAGTGCTCTCAATGTCACATACTGGTTGATTGTAGTCATGCTATTTGCGCCTTGTGAGCTACGCTTCTTTTTAACCCCACCTCTTTAAGAGGTAGGTGGTTCTCACCCTCATCATATGTGCCAAATCTGGTTGAAATCGATCCAGTGGTTCAGGACAAGATGTGAAACATACATACATTCACCATATACAGTGTGAGGCATTTAAAATTGTTTTTGGAAATAGCAGGAAAACTACAAATCGGATGAAGAAGTGGATGTAATAAAAGTTGGTGATCTCTAAGGGCCACATCCAGTGGTACCAAACTCAACCCCCTGCCGCACTCCCATGGAATCAACTATGAAATTTTTTTTTATTTTTTTATTTATTTATTTATTTTTTTACTGTGGATTCAGATTCTTCAGGAAAATACATGTAACTTTAGTATTTAACATTGTTTTCGTTGCATGATAGATCGATAAAAATCATAATGGGTTCAAAACCGTTGACAGGTGATAGTATCTCAAGAATTACGCATCAGATTAGGATCGTAGAATGCGAGAAAGGCAGTTATTCTAAAATCTTTAATGAGGAAACCGTCTTTATAGCAAAAAAAAAAAAAAAATTGCTTCTCCAGAACATGATACACTACTTTGTCCACATTATTTGTGTAATTATTTTCACAGATGTCACTGAAGTGGAATGGAGTTGGGAAATTCATTGTTCTGTGCATCAATGAATTAAAAACTACTTTTAACTTTACAAAGGAGCAACGACGTGGACGTAGGAGTATTTTGTTCCCTTTGTCGTGCATTTTTAATGTGAGACACCCCTTGCTTCTAACTATGGGGTTGCTTCTTTTAGGTCATTTGCATGGATAAAATGTTTCACAAAAAATAGTCATCATTTCGAATATTTGCTTATCATTTTTCATCGATTTCTAACCCTTTTTTTTTTTTTTTACAGCGGAATGTCACGCAACGGAAAAAAGTTAAATACAAGAGTTACATTTTAGTTACGTATTTTTTCCCGTAGAATCCGAATACGCAATAATAAATGGGGGTTCCTATTTAAGATTTCAAAGTTGAACCCACTCCCACCCTCTCGGGGTGTGGCAGGAGGTCGAGTTTGATGTCATTAGACGTCCCTTTTTGAGACGAATAACTTTTATTACAACCTTTTTTATCCGATTTGTAGTTTTCCAGGTATTTACAAGAACAGTTTTAAATGCATCAACCAGTATACATACACACATACATTCAATTTTATGGCATGTATGGATTTCAAGATATTTTGGGTTGTGTCAGCCATGCCACAGTACCAGCAGTGTGTTTCTTATTTTGTGGCTGCGTGATGCTGTCGAACACTCATGATAATGAGGGTCTGGTGTTACGACTTACAGTGAACTCCACATTCAGGCTTACGATTGCCAACACACTGAGCATGCATATGAATCAGTTTTAAAGTATACTGCTACAAGTGACATTGCATTCGTATGTGAGATAGATCCCTTCAAGCACTGTATAATCACCAATGTCAAGTTTGCTTCATATTCTTACTGTATACCACTGTGAAGTACATTTGTAAGAATGATTACCTGTAGGCGTTACATTCACAGTCAATGGAAATGTATCATTTGTTAGTGTTTTAACCCACTGCACTTACAACTTACACCGCACTTTACATGGATGTTTAGGATTGTCAACGGATCAAATATGCTAGCGGGGGTTCTTCAAGATATGTGAATTACGTGTTTACACAGCTCTCATAAACTGAGGCTGCAGGGCCAACATCTAATAACGCTCCCAGATGCATTTCGATAATACGGATTTGATGACTAACACATCAACGTTAGCAGCACGTGATATCTGAACTTACGTGCATGCTGCTGATATTCTACTAACACTGTGAAAACAACGGAATACTTACTCACCCCGATCTCTCTCACAATACCGACCAAGCACATGGTTAGAAAAATGTGTGCATTACACCCTCAAACTATCATACCACAATATGATTTGGTCCTTATAGCACAAACACAGCCATTACGCTGGGAAACAGAACACAGTTCTTTACCAGCAGAAAAATGCTCCTGTCGAAGCACAAAGAGGCGAATATGCTCCTGTTTATGAAAAGACTGACTGAAAAGTGAGGTAGTAGCTACCTCCTGCAAGCTTCCTCAGCGCCTTCAGAATTTTCCTGACATTTTGACGTGGAAACATATTCACGCTCTTTTTGATATGCAGCTCAGGTTTCACTTCAACAAGCTGCCCTAACTGTAACTCTCTTCACCCACTAGTGCATCGCTATAAATCGCTCATACCCATCCACTCCCACTCCCACTTACTCATTCTCAGTCACTGATTCAGCCCAGCTCATTGTCATTATCTCTTTACGTCTCTCTGACTATCACTGTCCCCTGTCTCACAACCAGAGTCTCCTTCGTTTTTTCCTTGTAATATTGTCTCTTCTCACTGTAGCTGTCTTCATCTTGCTCTCTCTCTCTTATGTTAATATCTCATTCATTCCTTCCCAGCTCTTCCGTCTCTTCTCACTGTCACTGTCTCCTTCTTCTTCGTTTTCTTCGTCACAGACTATGTCTCTCCAGCAAAAAAAAGCGTGAATATGTTCACATGCCAAAATTTTTTGGAAAATGTGTAAAGATGATGAGAAAGATAGAATGAGGCAGCTGGTACCCCACTTTTCAATCAGAGTCCTTAAAAAACAACAGGATACTCGCCTTTTTTGTGATGCAAATGGAGGTTTTTTTTCAGCAGGTTCCTTTCTTTTCCGTGTGACAGCATATCATGTCACTCATATGTAAAGAACTTTATAGGTCAGTAAAATTTCAATAGCTTACTTGCGTGAAATCGAAATAACGCAAAACTATGTAATTTTCACCTCATACCGCACTTTATATCCAAAAAAATCTTGCATGTGCTTTTGTACTACAAGAACATGGGGTTCCCAGGGCACTTCTGACGATAACGGAGGCACTTTTTACCATATTTCTCCGTGCTACGTCACTTTATAAATTACGTTTCCGCCTCACGGCGTATTTTACGTGCTTATATTGCGTGTACAAGTAGGATAAATTTGAACTTCTATATCTCAGAAACGGCCAAAGATATGAAGAAAATTTCCAAGGTTGTTCGAGATCAGGGTCTTACGAATATATCGGAAAATTTTCAGCCATTTCCTGTGCATAGGTGTCTTGGAATACGTGGATAGGTTTTGTAAACCAAAAACCATGTTTCTTGGGTGTTTCTCTGTATAATGGATTTCAATGTTAGTAAAGAAATAATACTGTCGCCAGTCACAATAGTGTGTGGTCACTGTGGTGCAGATGACTGAGAATCTATGGTTATAAACCTACTACTGCAACTAGGTGGGAACCTACTGCAATCCATAGTATGAATCTACTGCTACTACCTCACTGAATTTGCCATTGGACCTACTGACTGAATGTATGGAATGAATGTACCACTAGTACTTTACTAACTGAGCAATATCGATCACACTCATGTAACAACTTCCGTAGCACATTTTCTTGCACAAACGACCATGTAACTGGGTGTGATCTGAGGATGACTAACACTGATGTCTTAGCCATCAAATCCGTCGGATCTAAATGCTTCTGAAACACTACTGGATTCCGGGTCTACACCTGCAATTTATGGGAGCTGCGTGCAGATATTCGATGTCACATACCTCAGGATTAAATCCTTATAGAACTGACTCATCTACATCCACATTCTTGTCCAGAAAAAGACTTCCAACGCAAGCATACTCTTGAACGGATCAGACCCACATTCATCAGATATTATTTAGAAGTGCTGTGGAAACGTTTGACTTCTATGTTTGTCGTTTATGTATATTGAGATGAAAGATATTCACAGTATAGTGTAAAGAACTGTGTTCTATCTTCCATCAGGATGGGTGTGTCTATGGTACAAGGATCGAATCGTGTCACAGTACGTTAGTTTCAGGATGTAATGCACACATTTTTCTAACCATGTGCTTGGCAGTTATTGTGAGAGAGATCGGGATGAGTTTGTGGTCTCTTCTTTTCACAGTGTTAATACAATATCAACAGCATACACTTAAGTTCAGACCACAGGCGATATTGACGTTGATGGTTTAACCATCAAATTCATCTGATCTAAATGCATCTCTGACCCTTGTTGGATACTGGCTGTGTAACCTCATTTTACGAGATATATGTAAACATGTAATATCAGATACGTTCAGAAACATGGAAGAACCCATTTTAGCATGTTTGTTCCAGCGACAATCTTAAACATTCATGTAGTGTGTAATGCAAGTTGTAAGAACAATGAGTTAAGAGACTGAGAAAGGGCACATTTTCATTGACTGTGAATGTAACTCCTACACCTAATCAATCTTACGAAAACGCTTCCCAATGTTATCTACAAAGAATATGAAGCAAACCTGGCACTGGTGATTATACAGTGCTTGAAGGAACGTGTTCCACAAACAAATGTAATGTTATTTGCATGATTATACTTTAAAACCGCTGCAATGTGTTGGCAATCATAAGCCTGCATGCGGAACTGTATAAGTCGTAATGGCAGACGCTCATTGTCATGAGTGTTCAACAGCATCAAACCACCACAAAATAAGCAACATACTGCCGGCACTGCGATGGTTGACACACACCCAGAACACCTACAAAACGCTATACATGGATGTCAAAGGATGGGCTTTTTTTAATTTTTTAATAATTCGACTTACAGAAAATGTTTTCTGTACAGGAGACATTCGCTAGCTTGCAGACTGTTAATAGCACATAATTATTGGAAATATTCTTGGTATTTAGAGAGAGATGTTTAATAATCTTTGTCTTAGAGGAGCTGTCTGTGTCCTCTGCTGGTCGCTCTGACAGGATAAAACCTGCTGACGTTGTCTCACCTACTTTCTGTCAGGCAGTGCTTGGTTAAAATGTGTTGCACACCTAACATTGCGTCTGCACCCGTAAGGTGTGTGTGTGTGTGTGTGTGTGTGTGTGTGTGTGTGTGTGTGTGTGTGTGTGTGTGTGTGTGTGTGTGTGTGCATGAATGTCAGTCTCTCTCTTTCTCTATCTCTCTCATTTGCGATGCCATCGTGACACAATAGGCAACTATCGTGGTGTCTTTTCCTGCCTGCTTTGGGTAAGAAAACTAGGGGAAATTTTATAGCGATGTCGCACACTGGCAGTGTATACTTGATACGTATTTGTTGTACTGTATTTGTTTACTGTGGGATAAGCATGTATTTTTTAAGTCACTTTTGCATAATATGCCTTGTAATATTTACCACCATTTTCCGAGTGATCCACATACGTACTCATCAATAATATTAAAGACTGCAAGAGAGTATTGCGGTATAAGCATAGGTTACAGATGGATGACAGCAACTATTCCTCAAGCCTTAAAACTACAATGTACGTATTACAAGTTGATCATGTGATCATGATATTGCTTCCAGTTATGAGTGCTATATTAGAGTAACTAAAGATACTACTGATGAAAACCACGCTACATGATTTGGGGCTATTATGCTGTCACACACAAGTGACCTAGAAGACTAACATTACCTGACATTTAGCAGAATGTGCCCCAACATCATATTTACGTATTTACCTTAGAATGGAAGTCTAGATATTTAGAACCATTGTCATGTTTGTAACGAATTTGTTGGAGTCTTCTGGCTTACTAGTAATTCAACCACACAGCCATTGTAATTTCAAAGTATATTAATTTACGTACACACACTTACTCTCTCTCTCTCTCTCTCTCTCTCTCTCTCTCTCTCTCTCTCTCTTTCTCTCTCTGTACTGTCAAAGTGTGCTCGTAATTCGCAGTAATATTTACTGACTGCAGTTCCTCATTCAGTAATTCAACACACACACACACACACACACACACACACACACACACACACACACACACACTCGCGCGCGCGCGCGCGCAGACTTTTCACCTAGAGGACTGACATTTTTGCAGAGTTTACAATGACATCTGACGTCATTAAATTACATGCACACTTTAATGTGTATGTCAAAGCATCCTGACATTGGCATGAGATCATTAATTTATACGTCAATGTTTATTACCTCATAAATTATGGTAATATTTGCAGGTAGGATAACTCTGCAGTTGATGATCCCCTAACTACAGAGTACAGACCTCGAATGACTCCCATTCGCCAACAGCAGTGAGGGACCCGCAGTGATTGTGACGCGAGCTGACCGGTTGCCGCACCCCTATCCAGCCATTTCCTCGCCTCTCCTCCCGTCCCCTACCAAGGGGTGATCTTGATTATGGGAAGAACAACTGCCTCAGCTGTAATCTGACATGTGAAGTACTGACTTCACTGTTCCTGTATGCCCAGTGCTACACTTCTACTCGATTAAGTGTTATTAAGATTTATGAAGTTCAAGTGAAATCAATGTTGAGTATGGATACTCCAGTTAAACAATGTCATCGGGAATAGTTTAACTGCAATACTCGAAAATAAGCAGAAAAACTTTGCTTGTGTAATGTAGTGTTGAAAAAATATCCGTTTTGTGAATACATCATTGTTAAACAAGTAATAAAAGTTACTTAATGGATCCTTTTTGCATTTTTCGTAGTTTATATCGGTATATGTGCATAACGCATCAAAATACTTGCCGAACATTGTCCATTATCTAACATACGTTTTCTGAATTGATCTTGCAGTTTCAGTGGTTATGCTGGAAACTTCGATGAGTCTGTTTAAATAATGTAAACACGAGGTTACGCTACAGGTCTGTCTGTTACCACAACCTCTATTTGGCATTCACATCTACTGCCTTACCAACTCACAACCAAGTTACCATCTTTCAAACTAAACTAGACCTCGGGTTATGCTTCAGATCCGTCGGCCACCACAACAAAAATTTGAAGAGGGTCCAATATTACACTCTAGCCAAACATTTCAGTGCTGCTGACAGGTAAAGCACCAAGTGTAAAATTTTACTCGGTTCATTTCTTCGACCATGAATGGATTATACATCAATAACATTGGACGCAAGGTTCTTAGAACTAAGTACGAACGTCAGTCAATAGAAAGCACACGACGCTGAATATTGTAATGCTTCTTTTAACTGTTACTTGTAACTTTTAGTTGTAACTCAAATCACAGTCAGTGCTGATGACTTGTTATTGTGGAAACTGTGACTTCTTGATCACTTGTGATTTGTAATAGATACCTAATTTCTTCCCCTCCTCTGCTATCTTCTGAGAACTCATCATTACCTCCCTCTGTCGACAACCTATGCCAGAGATGGGGAGCAGTCATCTGCCTTTCAATAAGCTTCATACCTGTACACAAGAACTTGTAATCCAGTATAGCTTCCTCCTCTAGCGATACGCAGGTAAAACACTCTCAGAGAATTTTGCTCAAACGTACTCCGCAATCCACCATACGGTGCTTGGTGGACAGTACTTTGTGCGGATGCTGGTCATTCCCTTTCCTGTTCCACTCTCAAATGGCGCGACGGAGAACAACTATTTGTACCCCTCCGTACAAGCCGTAATTTCTCTTATCTTGTTTTCGTGGACCTCAGCGCGGCGTTGGTGGCAGTATAATCGTTCTGCAGTCAGCTTCAAACACCGGTTCTCCAACATTTTCTCAATACTGTTTCGTAGAAAGAACTTCGTCTTCCCTCCAGGGAATCCCATTTTAGTTTTTAGAGCGTTTCTGTAATACTCGAGTGGCACATAACGGCAAAGAATCTAGCAGCACGCGTCCGAATAGCTTGGATATTTTTCTTTAATACGACTTGGTGGGGATTCAAGACGCTCGTGTAATATTCAAGAATGGTGGCACAAGTGTTCCATATGCGAACTCCTTTATACGTGAGCTACACTTACCTAGAATTTTCCCAATAAACGGAAGTCAAGAAATCGCCTTCCCTGCATCTGACACTATGTGCTTGGTCCATTTCATTTCGATTTCCAAGATAACGCCTATATACTTGATCGATTGACTATGTCCAGCAGCACCACTAATAATGTAATCAAACATTACATAACTGCTTCTTCTACTCATAGTATTGACTTATATTTTTCTACGGTTAGAGTAAGCTGCCGTTCATCACACCTAACAGAAATTCTGTTCTAAAAATTAATCATCCTGTATCATTCTACAGTCACTCAAGGTCGGTACTTTCCCGTACACTATAGCGCCACTAGCAAACATTCGCAGTTTGTTGCTCACCCTATTCGGTACTTGTACTTGCTTATTTCCGATGGCTCAATACGTATATTTTCCCACGTTAATGTTTCATTGCCTGACAGCCCATATCTCCATATCACAGTTGCAATGTCTTGTTTTGAAGGATACACTCTGTAACATCGATAATTAGTTTGTAGCAACCAATATGTCGTCCAGATCTATGAACTAAGTGAGCTCTTTATGTATAAACTAACACGTATATATTAATCATCCTTGAAAAGCCTTAAAGAGTATTTCATCGAACTGCAATATATTTGTCTATGTGAGATATACCTTAACAGGTACGTGATCCTTGTAACGCTAAAGCACACATAGGCTCTAAAGCATAATTTTGAATCAATTTCCCTAATTTCATTTTAGTGCTCGGCTCTGTTCTACGCTGTAATTTTTTTCTGTGCAAATGTACGGTTTTTAATCTTTACTCACTCTTCACTAAGCCGAATCTCACAATTCGCTATTGATTTTAGTGAGTGAAGCAGTAAAAACAGACAGACAAATTGACATCATTGTTGTCAAAATACTTGTTACCACCTTTGCTGTAAATTTCTCTTAGTTCCGGCGTTACTTCTTAAAATATCTGTTGTAGTATCACTCGAAAATGTTTGCAGAGAACTTTTTGTATTCAAACGTAAACATAATACTCAAAAGTCGTTTGGAGAGTACCGAATCTATTTGACTATTTGAAGCTCCTTTTCATAAACATTCACTCATGCTGAATTCTCTAAATCTTATGTTCCAGGTACAGAATGCCAAAAACCCAACGTTAGAAACTCTGAATCTGAATCAGATTACAAATAACGTTGTTTTCACGTAAATAAGTGTATGTGATCGATAGTGTATGAAATTAAATAAGGCAGACTGATAAGTTATTAAATGCAAGACAAATGTAACTTATCATTTGAAAATGTTTACTTAAAATAAGATATTAATAATCATTTAATAAATTTGGCTCTACATATTTGTTTACAGTTAATTTTGTGTTACTTACATCTGTCTATAAAAGGAACTGTTGAGAGATCTTCAGAAAGTCTCTTGTATACTGACTGCAAAAAAAAAAAAAAAATGGTTCAAATGGCTCTGAGCACTATGGGACTTAACTACTGAGGTCATCAGTCCCCTAGAACTTAGAACTACTTAAACCTAACTAACCTAAGGACATCACACACATCCATGCTCGAGGCAGGATTCGAACCTGCGACCGTAGCGGTCACGCGGTGCCAATCTGACGCGCTTAGAACCGCACGGCCACGCCGGCCAGCCGTATACTGACTGCAGATTGAATGAAAACTTGAATTGTTTTTTCTACATTTTCGTCAGTAAGTAGTCACTATTGCAGAGCTGTTCCCAGTAAGAAGCGAACACCCAGTTCACTGTGGTACAACTGAGCCTTCATTATTAATTTAAAACGTCGCAGAAATTCTTTATGCTAGCATGAGGCATGCAGATGGCTTCAACAGTAAAAAACTAAATTTTTTAATGGTTCAATGCAGTATCAACAACACTTATACTTTAACATAGCGCTGAATGAGTATTTACAACATAGTCCATGGGCTAAATAAGTCGAAGTCTGAGCAAACATTTTCCTTACATATTTAACATTGTATTTGATAATAGCTTTTGCCGGTGGTACGTAAATGCCTGCGAGACGAGGAGACCTCTGTCTTGTCCCGCACGCAGACATGCTATTTCGTATTTTGATGTTACCTAACGACGACAACCGCGTAGCTGAAGTATACAGAACCAGACACTTTGGCACGTCAGGCACGACATCAATAAATAATTCTCTTAATTTTAAAGGAGATATTGTATCCTAAGAGAAAAAACTGGGAACCATGTCTTGTATGATACAGCAACCTAGACAGCACGTTTCGGGCCTTGCACGCCGTAAGCAGCGTTACGCGCTACGTGCGAAAAACAAACATTCTCAACTCCGGTCCAACTGATATTAGCTACAATAACAGCGAATTAGTGGTGATATGTATGCAGATTCATCATTCTGCATCTTATTACGAATTACTAGATATACCGGGCGAACTGCTTTCCGCCTCTGAAAATCTTTTTATGTCATAGTTGACCCGGCAAACGTTGTTTTGCCATATAAACTATCTCTTGTCTATAAGAATAATGTATATGTGTAACACAATGTATATGTGTAACACAATGGCCGAAAACTGTGTAGGGAGTGAAAAAAGGCTTAGGGGGAAGTCCGGCAGTATCGGCCACTATTAGTTCTAGCGTTCCTACCGTAGATCGCGAGTATTTAACAATTGCAGCCGGTACACGGCTCGTCCATGAGCGTACAAACATAGCGGCAATTTCGTGTCGAAACGTGTTCGCCAGCATTATGAATAACGCCAAGCACACGCGCATTGATTTTTATCGTACGTAAAAATGTTTTACGATTAAATTCTTTTAGAGAAAACAAAGGAGAGCATAGGAACTTCTTTGTTCCACTAAAAGAATTTGATCGTACAATATATTTCCGTACGATAAAAATCGATGCGTGTGCGCTAGGCCTAAATGTTGGTTTGGTGAATGACGCGTGCTACCTAGTTAAAGTTCTCGGTCTAGTTACGTCGATTCAAAGAGGGATATTCGAGTCGTTGCTGTTGGTACGTTTTCTTCAACTACCTATCTATCGAATAGTGAAAGACTATCACGGTAGACATCTGGCGGGGATAACTGATCAAGTGATAATTGATCAGTTATCGACCGGGGTTGAAATTTATTAAATTACTAAAATCGCTATTAAAAAATAGGGGTTGGTGGTAAAAGGGTGAAAATTTAGTGTTGTGTGTATTTTGTAACGCCACATCATAAAAAAATAAAAATAAAAAGTTCTGTGCAAAAAAATAAGAATTTTTTTTTTTTTGGGGTGGACCACCCTTATCACTTAGGGGTATGAAAAACAGATTACGACCGATTCTCAGACCTACCGAATATACATGTAAAATTTCATCAGAATCGATAGAGCCGTTTCGGAAGAGTATGGCAACTAACACTGTGACACGAGAATTTGATATATAAGGATTTTATGAATTCTAATCAAATATTGTGGTGTTCTTGTATTTTTGGAGTATAGTTCCCCTTATTTTCTATAAATAAACCGTAACACATGTACTTGTCATTTCCGCTAACTTATTTTTTAACAGCAGGTAATTATTTTCATTGGGAAATGCTATATTTGTTCTTAGGAAAGAATTCATTTGAAAATTGCCTTTAATCGCGACGAAAATCATTATTGCTATATTGAATTCTCACGTAAATTGCTCTAAACTTTCCTTGATGATTTTTAAATATTACCTCTGCTCTTTTCCTGACCCATGGCATACAAACTAATTTGCGCCCTTGCATGTTTGAGTTGTCAGATAAGATGGTATTTACCGTCTGTAACTTGCACTGTGTGGAAGAAAAATATCTAGCTGTCTTTCTGCGCTGCTGTGTTATGCAAAAAGGTTTTCACGCCACGTAGTATACCAATCAGTACGCCACATTAGTGTTCCTCCCAGTATAGCGAAGAACTTCGTAAATCTCTCCCTCCGTCAAGGTAAACAGGGTGTTTTAAAAATTATCACATATTCCTACAGAAGATAATACTCATCAAGGCTAGCAGGAAAATTCTGGCAGTGATGTGTCGGGAAACCAATACCTATTCAGATATTGACCGTTGAAGATCCGCGGTTCACATCTGCATCTATACTCTGCAAACCTCTGAGAAGTTCACTGCAGAGCGTGTGTCCAACTGAACCAGTTAGTGGGGTGTTTTCAGTTCCATTCACTCACGGAACGCGTTAAGAATGATTCTTCAAATGCCTCCGTGAGTGTTGTAGTTAATTTAATCTTGTCCTCACAATCCCTACGGGAGCGATACGTACCGGGTTGTAATATACACTACTGGCCATTAAAATTGCTACACCTCGAAGATGACGTATTACAGACGCGAAATTTAACCGACAGGAAGAAGATGCTGTGATATGCAAATGATTAGCTTTTCAGAGCATTCACTCAAGGTTGGCGCCGGTGGCGACACCTACAACTTGCTGACAGGAGGAAAATTTCCAACCGATTTCTCACACACAAACAGCAGTTGACCGGCGTTGCCTGGTGAAATGTTGTTGTGATGCCTCGTGTAAGGAGGAGAAATGCATACCATGACGTTTCCGACTTTGATAAAGGCTGACTGCTGCTCGCGTTGGTCGAGATCCAATGACTGTTAGCTGAATGTTGAATCGGTGGGTTCAGGAGGGTAATACGAAACGCCGTGCTGGATCCCAACGGCCTCGTATCACTAGCAATCGAGATGACAGGCATCTTATCTGGGTGGCTGTAACGGATCGTGCAGCCACGTCTCGATCGGTGAGTCAACAGATGGGGACGTTTGCAAGACAACAACCATCTGCACGAACAGTTCGACGACGTTTGCAGCAGCATGGACTATCAGCTCGGAGACCAGGGCTGCGGTTACCCTTGACGCTGCAACACAGACAGCAGCGCCTGCGCTGGTGTACTCAACGACGAACCTGGGTGCACGAATGGCAAAACGTCATTTTTTCGGATGAATCCAGGTTCTGTTCACAGCATCATGATGGTCGCATCCGTGTTTGGCGACATCGCGGTGAACGCACATTGGAAGCGTGTATTCGTCATCACCATACTGGCGTATCACCAGGCGTGATGGTATGGGGTGCCATTGGTTACGTGTCTCGGTCACCTCTTGTTCGCACTGACGTCACTTTGAAGAGTGGACGTTACATTTCAGATGTGTTACGACCCGTGGCTCTACCCTTCATTCGATCCCTGCGAATCCCTACATTTCAGTAGGATAATGCACGGCCGCATGTTGCAGGTCCTGTACGGGCCTTTCTGGATACAGAAAATGTTCGACTGCTGCCCTGGCCAGCACATTCTCCAGATCTCTCACCAACTGAAAACGTCTGGTCAATGGTGGCCGAGTAACTGGCTCGTCACAATGCGCCAGTCACTACTCTTGATGAACTGTGGTATCGTGTTGAAGCTGCATGGGCAGCTGTACCTGTACACGCCATCCAAGCTCTGTTTGACTCAATGCCCAGGCGTATCGAGGCCGTTGTTACGGCCAGAGATGGTTGTTCTTGGTACTGATTTCTCAGGATCTATGCACCCAAATTGCGTGAAAATGTAATCACATGTCAGTCCCAGTATAATATATTTGTCCAATGAATACCCGTTTATCATTTGCATTTCTTCTTGGTGTAGCAATTTTAATGGACAGTAGTGTATTTCTAGACACCTCATTTAAAGTCATTTCTTGAAACTTCATAAACAGGCTTTCTCGAGATAGTTTACGTCTGTCTCCAAAAGTCTGCCAGTTCAGTTTATCCGGAATCTCTGTGACACTTTCCCATGGATCAAACAAAACTGTGACCATTCGTGCTGTCCTCCTCGGTTTACGTTCAATATCCCCTGTTAGTCCTATTTGGTATTGGTTCCACACAATTGAGCAATATTCTAGGATGGGTCGCGCTAGTGATTTGTAAGCAATCTCTTTGTAGACTGATTGTATTTACCCAGTATTTTATCTACAAACCTATGTCTACCATTTGTTTTACCTACGACTCTGCCTATGTGATCATTCATTTCATGTTCCTACAAAGTGTTACACCGAGGTATTTGTATGAGTTGACCTGTTCCAGCCGTGCCTCACTGAAACTATAGTCATAGAATGCTACGTTTTCCGTTTTGTTAAATGGACAGTTTTACATTTCTGTACATTTATAGCAAGTTGCCAATCCTTGCACAACTTCGAGAACTTATCGAGATCTGACCGAATATTTATACACCTTTTTTTAGACAACACTTCATTATAGATTACTGCGTCATCTGCAAGAAGTCAGTTTACTATTAATATTGTCTGCACGGCCATTAATATAGAACAGCAAGGCTCCCAATACGATACCCTGCAGTTGATCCGAAGTCACTTCTACGTCTGTCGATGACTTTCTATCCAAGATAATTTGTTGCGTCCACTCTACAAAAAACCCTTAATCCAGTCATAAGTTTCGCATTACACCATAAAATCGTACTTTTGATAATAGGGATAAATGTGATACTGAGTCACGTGCTTCTCGGAAATGAATAAATACTGCACCTAACTGAACGCCTTGAACCAACCTTTCAGTATGTCGTGTGAGAAAAGTACTAATTGGGTTTCACACGATCGACGTATTGGGAATCCATGCTGGTTGACGTGAAGGCGGTCATTCTGTTGGAGACATCTCATTGTCTTTGAGCTCAGAATGTGTTCTAAGATTCTAGAACAAATCGATGTCGATGATATCGGATGGTAGTTTTGTGGACCACATCTACCATCCTTCTTGTAAACCGGTGTGATCTGTCCTTTCTTCCAACAACTGGGCACGTTTTTTTTATTCAAGGGACCTACGATAGATTATATTTAAACGAGGGCCTAACTCAGACGAAAGTTCAGTACAGTATCTGATAGTTATTCCTTCAGACCATAGAGTTTGGTTCAATTTAAAGCGATTTCAGCTGTTTCTCAATGCCACTGACTATAATATCTATTTCACGTATCATTACATGGATTAAATTGGGGTAGTTCTCCTGGATTTTACTTTGTAAAGTAACATTTGAAACGGAGTTAAGCATTTTTTCCTACCTTTGATTTCAGTTCCTGTCTCATCCACGATTGGACCCTATCTTTGGTGGCACTAACAGCCTTTACATACGACCAGAATTTCTTTCTGGTTTTTGAAAGGTCATTAGACAAAATTCTGCTACTGTAGTCGTTGAAGGCTTCACGCATTGCTCTCTTGAGAGCCAAACGTGTTTCATCAGCATCTCTGTATCTATAATCCAATGTATTTTTTTACACCTACTATACAGTTCTCTGTATCAATGGGGGCTACTCTGGGAAGAAGGTAGAGCTGGCAGAGGCTGCAAGTAAAATGGGACTGGGCGTTTTAGCTGTTAGTGACGTTCGGATAAGGGGTGAGAAAGAAGAGGAAGTGGGAGAATACAAGGTCTACCTGTCAGGAGTCAAAGCAGGGATAACACAATGGGGTGTAGGGCTTTACATCAGGAAAGAAATGGAACCCAGCGTAGTTGCAATAAAGTATGTAAACAAACGACTGATGTGGATAGATTTGACAGTGTCTAGCAAGAAAATTAGGATTGTGTCAGTATATTTGCAGTGTGAAGGGACAGATCAAGATAAGATGGATAGTTTTTATGAGGCACTCAGTGATGTAGTTGTTAGAGTAAAGGAAAAGGACAGTGTTCTGCTCATGGGTGAATTTAACGCCAGGATTGGAAATCGAACAGAAGGGTATGAAAAGGTTATGGATAAATTTGGAGAAGATATGGAGGCCAACAGGAACGATAAACAACTCTTGGATTTCTGTGCCAGTATGGGCTTAGTAATCACAAACTCCTTTTTTAAACATAAGAACATTCACCGGTATACTTGGGAAGGCAGGGGAACCATATCTGTCATTGACTATATAATAACAGATCAGGAATTCAGGAAGGCTGTGAGGGACACACTTGTATTCAGGGGATTCTTTGATGACACTGATCATTATTTAATCTGCAGTGAAATTGGGATTGTGAGGCCGAAAGTGCAGGAGGTCAGGTCCATATGTAGGAGGATAAGAGTGGAGAAACTTCAGGATAAGGAAATCAGGCACAAGTACATAACAGCGATCTCAGAAAGGTACCAGTTAGTTGAATGTAGTCAATTACAGTCATTGGGAAAGGAATGGACAAGGTACAGGGACACAGTACTAGAAGTGGCTAAAGAATGTCTTGGAACAGTAGTGTGTAAAAGTAGGCTGAAGCAAACAGCTTGGTGGAACGACACAGTCAAGGCAGCCTGTAAAAGTAAAAAGAAGGCGTATCAAAAATGGCTACATACTAGAACTCACGTAGACAGAGAAAGTTATGTTGAAGAAAGAAACAAAGCCAAACAGATAATTGCAGCGTCCAAGAAGAAATCTTGGGAAGACTTTGGAAACAGGTTGGCGACTATGGGTCAAGCTGCTGGAAAACCATTCTGGAGTGTAATTAGCAGTCTTCGAAAGGGAGGTAAGAAGGAAATGACAAGCATTTTGGACAGGTCAGGAAAACTGCTGGTGAATCCTGTGGATGCCTTGGGCGGATGGAGGGAATATTTTGAAGTGTTGCTCAATGTAGGTGAAAATGCAATCAGTAATGTTTCAGATTTCGAGGTAGAATGGGATAGGAATGATGATGGAAATAGGATCACATTTGAGGAAGTGGAGAAAATGGTCAATAGATTGCAGTGCAATAAAACAGCTGGGGTGGATGAAATTAAGTCGGAACTCATCAAATACAGTGGAATGTCAGGTCTTAAATGGCTACACAGGATAACTGAAATGGCCTGGGAGTCGGGACAGGTTCCATCAGACTGGACAAAAGCAGTAATCACACCAGTCTTTAAACATGGAAACAGAAAAGATTGTAACAACTACAGAGGTATCTCTTTAATCAGCATTGTGGGTAAAATCTTCTCAGGTATTGTTGAAAGGAAAGTGCGAGTATTAGTTGAGGACCAATTGGATGAAAATCGGTGTGGGTTTAGGCCTCTTAGAGGTTGTCAGGACCAGATCTTTAGCTTACGGCAAATAATGGAGAAGTGTTATGAGTGGAACAGGGAATTGTATCTATGCTTTATAGATCTAGAAAAGGCATATGACCGGGTTCCTAGGAGGAAGTTATTGTCTGTTCTACGAGATTATGGAATAGGAGGCAAACTGTTGCAAGCAATTAAAGGTCTTCACATGGATGGTCAGGCAGCAGTTAGAGTTGACGGTAAATTGAGTTCATGGTTCAGAGTAGTTTCAGGGGTAAGACAAGGCTGCAACCTGTCTCCACTGTTGTTCATATTATTTATGGATCATATGTTGAAAACAATCGACTGGCTGGGTGAGATTGAGATGTGTGAACACAAAATAAGCAGTCTTGCATATGCGGATGACTTAGTTGTGATGGCAGATTCGATTGAAAGTTTGCAAAGTAATATTTCAGAGCTAGATCAGAAATGTAAGGACTATGGTATGAAGATTAGCATCTCCAAAACGAAAGTAATGTCAGTGGGAAAGAAATATAACCCGGTTGAGTGTCAAATAGGAGGAACAAAGTTAGAGCAGGTGGACGGTTTCAAGTACTTAGGATGCATATTCTCACAGGATGGCAACATAGTGAAAGAACTGGAAGCGAGGTGTAGCAAAGCTAATGCAGTGAGCGCTCAGCTACGATCTACTCTCTTCTGCAAGAAGGAAGTCAGTACCAAGACTAAGTTATCTGTGCACCGTTCAATCTTTCGACCAACTTTGTTGTATGGGAGCGAAAGCTGGGTGGATTCAGGTTACCTTATCAACAAGGTTGAGGTTACGGATATGAAAGTAGCTAGGATGATTGCAGGTACTAGTAGATGGAAACAATGGCAGGAGGGTGTCCACAATGAGGAAATCAAAGAAAAACTGGGAATGAACTCTATAGATGTAGCAGTCAGGGCGAACAGGCTTAGATGGTGGGGTCATGTTACATGCATGGGAGAAGCAAGGTTACCCAAGAGACTCATGGATTCAGCAGTAGAGGGTAGGAGGAGTCGGGGCAGACCGAGGAGAAGGTACCTGGATTCGGTTAAGAATGATTTTGAAGTAATAGGTTTAACATCAGAAGAGGCACCAATGTTAGCAGTGAATAGGGGATCATGGAGGAATTTTATAAGGGGGGCTATGCTCCAGACTGAACGCTGAAAGGCATAATCAGTCTTAAACGATGATGATGATGATGATGATGATGATGATGATGATTATGATATACAGTTCTCTCTGTTTCTTTAGAAGTTTCTTCACAGTGTCCGTATACCACAGAGGGTACCTCCTATTATGAACTGTCATACTTGGTACATATCTAGCCAGTGTATGGTCAACTATTCTTTTAAACTTGAGCCATAGCTCCTCTACATGCAGCTGTCGTGTGCTAAAAGTTTCAAGTTCCACACTGAGTTACGACACTATTGCTTCCTTTCTAGTTCACTGAACATATGTATCTTTCTGCTTGTTTTATTTGCCCTTTGTACTTCGGTAATCATTGATTCCACAACCGTGTCATGGTCACTGATACAAGTCCCGATAATGAAACCCTCAAAGAGGTTAGGTCTGTTTGTTGCCATTAGATCTAAAATATTCCCCATCGTGAGTGGGGTTCTGAACCATCAATTCTAGGTAGTTTTCAGTACAGGCATTCAGTAATGTTTCACAGGATGTCTTTTCTCGCCCACCGCTAGCAAAACAGTAATTTTCCCGACTGATTGTTGGGTGGTTAAAGTCTCGTCTGATGATGACAGTATAACTGGGGGATCAGGTACAAGCGAAATGAGGTTTTCTCTAAAGTTTTCTGTTACATCGGGTGAGAATATGGTGGTCAACAGAAGGAACCTACTACAATGTTATGCCCACCTCTGATAGTGACTCTCGCCCAAACTATCTCGTATGCAGCTTCAGTTTCTGTCTCAGTGGATTTGAGTGACTTGTGTACTGCGAAACATGCACCACCTCCTTCTCCTATTAGCCTATGCTTTACATAAGCTTAAATTTTCGCCAGAAATCTCACTGCTCTCAGCTTCAAGTTTTAGCCAGCTTTCTGTACCCAGCGTTATGTGAGCTTCACTGCTTTTCAGAAGCGCTTCAAACTCTAGCATTTTGTTGCGAATGCTTAGGCAGTTAATTGCTAGGGTCTTAATACTCTTGCCTGCCTGTGGGGAAATTCCTTTGAATCTTACACTGATAATTCTGGATCTCCTACTGCTGTCATTATCTACACTGGATGGAGAGTCGCCTAATCTAAAAAAAAAAAAAAAAAATGCCTTGTGTGCACTCCACACACGGTCAGCTACTTGGGTAGCAGCCTCTGATATGTAGTGCACGCCTTACCCGTATAGGGGCCGCTACAGTTACCAACCCTACGGCACAAGTCCAGGAAGTCACAACCTAGTTTGCCACAGACCCTTCGAAGTATTTAATTCAGCCCTCCGACTCGACTCAGAGCCAAGGGGCCACGGTCAGTTCTGGCGACAATGCTCCAAATTGCGAGCTTCCTTGAAACTTTTTGCGAAAGGCTGGTCTCCTCAACTTTACCTGAGAGTCACTGGAAGAATCCAAGTACGACCTCGAAACTGAGACGACAGGTATCGTTTGTTCCAACGTGCGCCAAAATCTACAGTTTGTAGCACCCTGTTCCCTAAATGGCTGCCGGAATAGACTCTTAAACATGTTAAATAAGGTCACCAGGCATTCACTCTTAGTGCACTGGTCTTCCTCCCTGTCCCTTACTGCCATTTCCGTTAGGCGTACCATTATTCGCCGCATGTTTGAATTGCCGATCATTAATAGACCCCTATCCTTTTGCGCTTGCCTTCTCTTGACACAGAACAAAGCAGGTTTCCCAGTAGGTGAAGGGAGTCCCACTCTGTCAATTTTAGTTTCAATAAAAGACAGCAGCGCGAACCTTTTAGTTAGGGGGATCTTTATAACGACCTGAGCCGGCCAGTGTGGCCGTGCAGTTCTAGGCGCTACAGTCTGGAACCGTGTGACCGCTACGGTCGCAGGTTCGAATCCTGCCTCGGGCATGGATGTGTGTGATGTCCTTAGGTTTAAGTAGTTCTAAGTTCTAGGGGACTGATGACCACAGATGTTAAGTCCCATAGTTCTAAGAGCCATTTGAACCATTTTTTATAACGATCTGAGTCTTCCCTGCTCCCTGTCTAACCTGTAAACGACGTCAAGTGGAGGAATAGTGACAGACTGCATACTTCACACAGATGAGACAGAGGACAGTGCCCGAGGTGCCTTCCCGTGCACGACTCTTGGAAGACCTCCCAACACGCACATTCTCAGCAGCTACCTATCGTTTGACAGTATTCAGGGCGATTGCCACCTGCTTACGAACGCAAACTAATTCGTCCCATGTTCTAGAACAGCATTCACAGCGGGTCTGCATTGTGGCTGTTGCAGCGTTATGCAGAGCAGTGAATAAATAACTTCAAACAAAGCCTCATTATCTTTTAATCTGTTTATCTAAAAATATTCCTAATTCTATTTAAGATCTGAAGCATCTAGTACAAAAAGGAGAATTCCATTGAGACAACAGATAAACATATGTTATAAATTATTAGTTTTCTATAACTGTTTGAGGCTGTAGTTGCTAACAGACTCGAAAGAAACCTTCATTTACGTTAAATGTAGGAAATATTCACTCCTCTTGAAAGGAAAAACTAGATGTAACATGATATGTTGTAAAATGAGCTGCTATAACTGCAGTATATGATCAGAAGTATCTGGGCACCTGGCTGAAAATGACTTACAAGTTCGTGGCGCCCTCCATCGGTAATACTGGAATTCTACATGGTGTTGGCCCACCATTAGCCTCGATGACAGCTTCTACTCTCGCAGGCATACGTTCAATCAGGTGTTGGAAGGTTTCTTGGGCAGTGGTAGTCCATTATTCACGGAGTGCTGCACTGAGGAGAGGTATCGATATTGCTCGGTGAGGCCTGGCACGAAGTCGGCGTTCCAAAACATCCCAAAGGTGTTCCATACAGGAATGTTATTGACGTGTAACCACTTCGCCACAGGCCGTACATTATGAACAGGTGCTCGATCGCGTTGAAAGATGCAATCGCCATCCCTGAATTGCTCTTCAACAGTGGGAAGCAAGAAGGTGGTTAAAACATTAATGTAGGCCTGTGCTGTGATATTGCCACGCAAAACAACAAGGAGTGCAAGCCCCCTCCATAAAAAACACGACCACACCATAACACCACCGCTTCCGAATTTTACTGTTGGCACTACAAACGCTGGCAGATGACGTACACTGGGCATTCTCCAGACCCACACCCAGCCATCGGATCGCCAAATTGTGTACCGTGATTCGTCACTCCACACAACGTTTTTCCACTGCTCAGTCGTTCAGTGCTTACGCTCCTTACACCAAGCAAGCCGTCGTTTGGAATTTACCGGCGTGGTGTGTGGCTTATGAGCAGCTGCTCGACCATGAAATCCGAGTTTTCTCACCTCCCGCAGAACTGTCATAGTACTTGCAGTGGATCCTGATGCAGTTTGGAATTCCTGTGTGATGGTCTGGATTGATGTCTGCCTATTACAAATTACGACCCTCTTCAACTGTCGGCGGTCTCTGTTAGTCAACAGACGAGGTCGGCCTGTACGCTTTTGTGCTGTACGTGTCCCTTCACGTTTCCACTTCATTACGACATCGGAAACAGTGGACCTAGAGATGTACAGGATTGGGCAAATATCGCGTACAGACGCATGACACAAGTGACACCCAGTCACCTGACCACATTCGAATTCTGTGAGTTCCGCGGAGCCCCCCATTCTGCTCTCTCACGATGTCTAATGACTACTGAGGTCGCTGATATGGAGTACCTGGCAGTATGTGGTAGCACAATGCACCTAATATGAAAAACGTATGTTTTTGCGGATGTCCGGGTACTCTTTATCACATAGTGTACATCACAAACGCCGATTTAACATGAAATAGATAATGCTCAAGACCATAACAGCGTCCCAAAAATCTCAAAAATGTACATGTATTCGCTTTGATATACTCTGAAACTCGGGATGAATTTCATTAACCGCGAATAGTGATCTGCTACGAAACAAGTTAGCTACAACATTTGTAAAAAATTGTACAAAAATTTTCTAAAATGTAATTTTTTAACCGTCGAAAATTCTCAAAATAAACCTATTCATCTCGAAATTATACACTGAGGTGACAAAAGTCATGGGATAGCGATATACACATATACAGATGACGGTAGTACCGCGATAGAAGATTTATGAGAAATAATCGAGACGTCAGTTATTGCACAAAAACCTCCGTCAGTATACTTTCGTAATTATGGACGGCCATAGAGACAGTATGGCACTATGTTTATGAAGGGAACTTCCAACAAGATGTGAAAGGGCATTTCATCGGCGAGGCTGTCACTTGTACTCTGGTGACTCATGTCAGAACGTTTTCGCAGATTATGGTCGCACGAAGGGAATTAACAGACGTTGAAAGCACAATATTAGCTGGAAGTAGACACATGGGACATTCCATTTCGGAAATCGTTAGGGAATTCAATATTCGGAGATCCGCAGTGTCAAGAGCATGCCGAGAATACCAAATTTCAGGCATTAGGCCTCACCACGGTCGACGGTCTCTTAACAACCAAGCGCAGTGGCTTTTACAAAGAGTTCTCAGTTTACCACACTTCGTGAAGTAACCGCAGAAATCACTATGGAACGGTGGACGAACGTATCCGTTAGGGCAGTCCGGCGATATATGGCGTTAATTGGCTATGGCAGCAGACGACCGACGTGACTGCCTTTGCTAAACAGCACGACATCGCCTGCAGCGTCTCTCCTGGGCTCGTGACCATATCTGTTGCACTCTAGATGACTGGAAAACCGTGGCCTCGTCGGATGAGTCCCAGTTTCAGCTGGTAAGAGCTGATGGTAGGGTTCGAGTATGGCGCAGACCCCACGAAGCCATGGACCGAAGTTGTCAACAAGGAACTGTGCAATTGGGTGGTGGAAACAGAATGGTGTGCGCCGTGTTTACATAGAATGGACTGGGTCCTCGGTCCAGATGAACCGATCATTGACTGGAAATGGTTATGTTTGGTTACTTGGAGCCATTCAGACTTCATGTTCCCAAAAAAAAACTTGAAATTATTACGCTGACAATGCGCCATGTCACTGGGCCACAATTGTTGGTCATTGGTTTTGAAAACCATTCTGGACAGTTCGAGTGAATGATTTGACCAACTTGATTACCCGGCAAGAATCCCATCGAAGATTTATGAGAAATAATCGAGGCGTCAGTTATTGTACAAAATCCTGCACTAGTAATACTTTTGTCATTATGGACGGCTCGTAGAGGCAGTATGGCTCAGTGTTGCTGCAGGGAACTTCCAACAACTTGTTGAGTCCATGCCACATCGAGTTGCTGCACTATGCTGGGCAAGAGGAGGTCCGACACGATATTAGGAAGTACCTCATGACCTCTGTCACCTCAGTGTACAAACCGCAAATTAGCCTGATATCTGTCACTAGCCACACGCGTCGTAGTCTGGAACCAGTACTTGACTGGTGCGAATACATCATTTTTCTTTTACATTGTTATTAACACTGGTGTGCCGCCAGTTCTGCACAGCATATTCAAATCCGTTTTTCGAATGACTGGGTTATTTGCAACTCGTGGAGTCCATCAATTTTTTTTCTCATTAGGCTACTAAAAATTATTTAGGCTATAGGGCACAGTTTTTACAATAGAGCAGGAAATGACCTCAGAGAGTACATGCTAGTAGTAGTGCAACAAGAACATGGCTCCACTCTGCAGTGTTGCGAAATTTATTCAAGATGGCGGATCCAAGACGGCGGCAATAGGTGAGGCAATGTAGGAATCACTCATAGCAGGGAGTTCAAATTTTGGTGGGAAAATAGGTCTGTTGAGCTACCTCCACAAACCTAACACCTCTCTTTGCCCACCTCCCCTCCCTCACCACCTCTTCCCTACCAAGAAAATGGTGGTAAAATTTTAGCTGGAAAAATGGTGGGAGAAAATCAATTTGTCTACCTCCACTAACCTAACTCCTCCAACGACCACCTCTTCCTTGGAATTGGTGGGAAAAGGACTGAGTCTGTGATGCACTGCTGGATAGGATGAGTGTAAGTCAGTATTTTGCGTGCATTGTTTATTTAAACGTTTGATTTGTCATAGACAGTAGCTTCATGAAATGTGTTCACCATGAGGTCCAGAGTCCGACTAATGTAGTACACAGTACCGCCACCAGAGGGCACTGTCATCCTTTCCATGACATATTCGAAGGTGGTGATCTGGGGAAGAAATGGCGGGAAAAGGAATCATTCTGTGTCCAGCTGCTGGAGAGGAAGGAGTGTAAATGATTTATTTTCAGCAGAAAGTTGTAACAGTTTATTTAGGGATGGATTTGACATAGTGTATTTATTACACTGATACAAAACACTCACCCTGACATGCTTGGAGTCACAATAAATAACCTACAGATGTGGAAACTGCTCGTAAATTACCGAAATAATGTAGTACACTGGTGTACAGACACCCATACAACTCGTGAATTGTCAAAATAATGCATAAAAACCCTCTGCAAATGCGCTCACTACTTGTAAATTGTCGAAATAATGCACTGCACAGCGTACAGACATGTTCACAAAATAATGCAATACACTGATGTACAGACACACTTACTAATTGTAAAATTGTCAAAATAATGCATGTATAACACTTCACAAACTTGCTCACAACGTTTAAACAGCCAAAATAATGCAGTGCACAAATACTCATTACATGTAAAAACACTTTCGAGCTATCTTCAAAAAATTCGACAGCGACGTGTCAGCAATCTGTTTCCTACAGAGGTTCGAGGCAGAATGATGACTGGATGTGTGGGCATCCACAGCAGCTTAGCCTGTCCCCCACGCGAGATGCATTTGTCCTCGCAAATGTTTACCATTGCTGGTGTGCTAATGCATCGCTTTTCTACCTGCGGGTTCAGCACTGGCCTAATGCCGAGCGAGATTTTTGCCTAGCGACTCACCTTGGTAGGTGCAGCTAAAAGGTTGTCAGTGTTATGCTGACATCACATGTCTATGTAAATGACAGCCAAGTCTCCCTCTGGATGCACTATAAAAATCTTTTGCAATGTTTTCCCAGAATAACACAGGATGCATTCTTCCTAGTGATCCTAATGCAACAGCCTGTCCATAATATATCAACCCTCCCCAGAACTTGTAAAGTGCTGCAGAGATAGTTAACAGTTGCCTTTGTTGATGTAGGAGCTTCCGTGATGTCTCAGCTTGTCTGCATGGAAATTCTTGTCCTAACAGGACCTGTTTACGAAAATATCCCAGAGTAACATCGAATGCATTCTTCCTGAGGGTCCTAATGAGGGACCCTGTCCATCATGTGTTACCCCTCCCAGAAATCGTAACGTCCTGCTTTCAACATATGTCTCAGAAACGACAAACGTTCGCTTATATTTTCACAGCTAAAATCCTTCATCATGTCTGTTCATGTTTGCAGAAACACTGTTAATCATTAAACCTTTCTTGTTGTTTGGAAAGAGAGCACTGTCTACATATAGAGGGAAAAATCGGAGCCAGCCTGAGTGGCCAAGCGGTTCTAGGCGCTACAGTCTGGAAACGCGGGACCGCTACGGTCGCAGGCTCGAATCCTGCCTCGGCCATGGATGTGTGTGATGTCCTTAGGGTAGTTAGGTTTAAGTAGTTCTAAGTTCTAGGGGACTGATGATCTCAGAAGTTAAGTCCCTTAGTGCTCAGAGCCATTTGAACCATTTGAACCATTTGAAAAATCGGAACAATTACGCAAACAGAATTTGAAGCACTGCCCCACAAAAGAGAAAAATGGCTGGAGTTTTCAGTGTCCTACAGCTGGTAGTATGGTGATGTCCTAATGCCACTATAGCGGATGAGGGACAGCATCCAACCCAGAGATGGATGGTCTGCTCCAACTTGTCTTTGAACACTGGAGCAAATAAGGCATCACGTTACTTTCAGAACTTTCTGTAGATACTTTGCCCCATCTTGTACAAACCAGACTCCTATCCTCCAACACAAATGATGTCTTGTGAATGAAGGGAGCATTTTGTGACTGGCTCTTACTGAATTTACATTTCAGACTGCTGCTGCTGCTGCTAGAGTGGGAGCACTACCCGCCATTTTTTACCTGCAGACGAAATTTTCAGTGGCAAAACTATTTTGAACAGATCGGCATGTCGCACTGACAGTTAAACGTTGCAAAATTGGTCTACAGATGGTCTAATACGGAAAGACACTTACGCAATTACGCTGCTCTGCTACTGTCGAGGAAAGCTCTAATATTTCAGCGTGAAACCGATCTGATACCCGGCTATATCACCACATACCATATCGATGTAGTAAATACTCAGTTCGTATCCTCCAGCATACAGAATCATTCTCTCTGCATCCTGCATCTAGCTGTCAACCACCAAACACACGTACATACACTAAGAAGACAGATAGCATAAGTAGTTGCACCGAATATACTTCTCGCACCACTACATATTTCGCACAATGTCAGGTGGCCATCCACTGTAGCCGATGGGCACAAGTACACTGACCCAACACACACACTGGCTTGACGTGTGACCACAGCACCCTCATCATACCGAGGTCAATATCCGATCTGTTGTACAAAGGCTGGGTCTGTTCCCCTCGGCACAAAGGCATTACTGTTTCTCACCCTGACCTGCTACCTTTCTTGATTTCTACACCCATCTCCAGACTCTGGGATTACAAGAACATGTATTTTCACATGGCTTACCAGAATATTATACCATTTCCGCGATACTTCTCGATATGTAGCGCATAGCAATATCGCCTGCATAGCTATATCGCTTGGATAGTATAATTCTCAAGATATAGAGTGGAAATTATTCCTCTAGAAATCCCAAACTTTTGCAAGTGCAACGAGATGGAACGTGCTGTAAACCATGCAGAACGTGAAACATATCTTGTTTGCGAAACCCATTATGTGAAAACTCGAAGAAAAAAGATAATTCTACTCACGGATACCAATGTTGGTGATATAACAGATTCCAAGACGTCCGTACAATTTACAAAGTCAGCTAAGGTGTTTCTAATGTCTAGAGAACCAGTAAAAATGTCTTCCACACGTCTTTCACCTTCTAGATGCAAACAACACACACCGCAATCAATGTTCCCACAACCAAATAAAGCAGTCAACCAGACAACTTACATGGGAAGGAATAATTCTCCAGCACAAGCACACGTCCATATTGAATCTTCTCAAATTTCCACACAGAACATATGGTATCACGAAGGCTATTCAACACATACTGAGTATTAATTCGCTATTTAGCTGTCTAGAGGGCGCCACGGTTAGGTCAGATATATTCCTGTACCCCAATCGGCCTTTCCATTCAGACGGCTCCTACCGTAGTCCAGGAACTTGGATCGTTCCCACCATAGGCGACGACTGCCACACGCCACGCACCCCAAGACAGAATCGTAGGCCACATATATATTTGAAAGCTGTACTTAAAATTAAATATTACTATTGCAGCCTCACTCGAAAATGAGCGAAGTATCGGAAATACCCCCTCCTGTGGCTGTGGAAATAGAAATGTTCATATGTGTGTAAATTCCTAATGGACCAAACTGCTGAGAACATTGGTCCCTAGATTTACACACTATGTAAACTAACTTACGCTAAGGACGACACACACACCCATGACCGGGAGAGGACTCAGACCTCCTGCAGAAGGGGCCATGCAATTTGTGACATGGCGCCTCTAACCGCGTGGCCACGCCACGCAGCTGCAAATAGAAATATCTGTGCTATTCTCATGACCTGTGATAAATTTCCAAGTAAAAATATATCTTCTATTCCCTCTGCGGCTATCGCAGTTTTCCACCTCAAATCCATATCTTCCCTTACGACAGGACGTATCCATTTTCTTTGCACATGTCGGAACACACACACATATAAGCCTGATGCTCAAGGCGAATCTATCATGCATCCCCTACTACTAAGTATAACACTTCGCCAATAACTGAATGCTGGCGATATGAAACAATACGGGGGGAAAATTATTGATGAGTGGACATGTGTCGTAAGTTTTTCTTGCGAGTGATACCACTATGTCTTAGAAAGAGAAATGTAATCGTAATACAAACCGCCAGATGTTAAAAACACGATCGCAATGACTATGTTACTGTCACAATCGGTCATGATTCTACAATTGCTCACAAGTATCGCTAACGATATCAGTGTTAGAAACTATAGAAGCCTTATAAATCGAGATATGTCATTACCTCCGAATAAAGTGGTTTTTCCACACAAATACTGTGACACTGAATATTGGCGTTGATCACCAAAGTGTGTATTAACGGTCCGAAATTGCGGTTAAACGTCACCAACGTTGTAAGCTCGTAATAAAATCTCGAATTTAGAAAGTGATTTGGCTAAGGAAAGTGGTATGAAGCCAGTATTTGCAACTTCCTCATGCCGCCGCTAGATACGTCTGCAATATTCTGTGATATGTTCACTGGGTTATAGACGATGGTAGATTGAAAATGATCACATACAGTGGATGGTGTGCTGATTGAAGTAGTAAGAAATGTACACAGGCTTCTGTGATCTTTAATGTGTCTGCGATTTGGAATCAGGTTGTTCCATTAAGCCACATACCTGTGTTGGTTGCTATGGAGAAGTCTTTTAATGATTACAGCCAATAGTGAATCATACTTGTGGCACTCTCATATCTCGAAATGAGTCACCTGTCTCAAACCTAACTGCTACAGTAAAATTGCAACGTCGTTTTAGATAGTCCCTACGCATCTTGTAACTGATTCTCAGACTCTGTCCTGCCATAACTGCAGCTTTGCGCATGTGATCGTTCCTATTGAAGCCTGCGCTGAGCAGAAGTCGGAGAGAGATATTACCACGTTCTGCAACTCGTGTAGAAACAGGCTAAGATGAGTTAGTGCGACAGGGCCGTGTTTTGACCATTCGGTGGAAATGGGAACATGTTGTCATTGCTCCGCCAACCTTTTATGATGTGTAAGGTCAGCGCCAAACGGAGCCTGCTCCTGCAACACGAGGCAGTATAAAAGACAGTACAAACAGTTACGGTGGTGTTTCTTATTGGGAAAGTTAGGAAGACTCAACATCTTACAGGTACTGCAGTCAAAGGAGATCCACATCCCTCAGGTTCCATTCACGTCTATCACCCCAACATTCTATCATCGTTGCGAACTATAAAAGCTCCGCTAACTTCATCTGATAAAGAACTCAATAAGATTTTTATCACATGTCTCTCTTCCGATATATCTAAAACAAATACCGTATGCATGCCATCACCGAGCATATGTGGCAATCGCATTAAATATACAGGTATTGATCCATTGCACAGACCAGTGTTAAGTGTCAATGCCTGTACTGTAGGAGGAGGAGGACCATATCCCACAGACTATCAGTGGCAAGAGAGGCTCCCTGTGACCCTGAGTCTTTGTTTGAAACATTGTGTTTTTTCTGCTGTAACACACTTTGTTTTTTCCACTATGACTTTGAGGTCTGTGTCAGGTTGTAAACTGATGTTAACAAGTTTCGATATATTGCCTGTCACAAGAGTAGACGTCGCACAGTGTAAACCACGTTGTTGCTGCTGAACCCACAACACAGCACCCCCTCCCACCCCCCCCCCACCCCCCACATGCACACACAGTTGATGATTTTAAATAAAAGACAGTCACAACACAAAGAGAATGGAAGAGTTTCATAGCATTGTGGAGCATTTCCAAACTGCTGTCCAACAGTGATTGACGGCCTCTACATTTAAACTCATCTGTTACAGTGACATGATAGCTGGTGGCTCTATTTTCTGTTTCGATTGATTCGTCATATTGCAGTCATGTACATGATCACTGTTTTAGTGCTAGCCATCTCCAGAAAGTGTTGCCCCTCCACCAAGACTCTTTCTCCATCTCAAACAAGCGATGTCAGTCAATCATTATGTGGTAATTAACATTTTACCAGTGGATGGATGAGATGGAAAAGATGCCGTCAATGTATACTAATAATAAGGATCGCAGTTGATAATGCGTACAGTTTTAGCAATTCTACCATAATTTCAGCACCGACAAATGACACGGCAGCATGCTTCGCAGATTCTGTATCACTGCAAAACCACCCCTCCTCTACTCTGTGAGTACCATTGCGAATGTAGATAGATGACTGCGCAGTATGTCCATTCATTGTTAATTCTCGAATATACACATCAAAGTATACCAGATAACAATCTATATATTTCTAGCACTTCGAGCATATCGCGTAATTTACGATCTTTCTCTACACGGATAGGAGTCACAGGGTATTCTCGCATTCTTAGGATTAAGTTAGAGACTGAAAGATCTCCTCGCAATGTGTTTGACCAACCCACCCTGTATCGCTGTCACCGATTTAATCTGCAACTGACTGGAAGTAGACCACTAAACTCTGCGTCTCATGAAGGAATGGAGCCTGTGACTCCATAACTGCTGTTCTGCACCCATCCGAGTGCATAAGATTTCTCCAGATGTGCGGATGTTGAGGAGATTGGCACCCCTTATTGGTCTATAGTTGTAGATATGAAAGTGTTGTGATATAATAGCGGACAGTTAAGAAAAACAAGAAACGGGTGGTTTTATGCATAATGGAAATTCAGACAAACATAGTTTGAAGCATTTTACGTAAATCAACTACGCTATCAATTCTAAAGTATTGTTCTAGTGTCTAGGATGAGCACCAAGAAAGTATTGTTAAGAGGGAACATAAACACATGCAATCTTAAGGCTACATGGTTCTGCACTTAAAACAGGCTATAATGTTAGATCATTGCAGTTTCCGACCTATGTGTCATGTGGAATGCAATGCTGTTAATATTCCAATGTGAGAAATATATTTCCAGCGCATGACATGTGCCCTTCTTACAGCTTTCTCTACGATAAACTATGGTGACAAACCGTAAAATGAAGAAAACTACTTTCTTAAAACATCGATTCTGTGTGACACATGCACTCAGAAATTATTCAATGCTTGCTTCAGTCATATAGAAAATGATCGTCAGTAACGGACAATACCTCTTACAAGGAAACAGATAAACGCATAGCAGTGGTGTTTGACATGTGAAATTACACGTATTCTTTATTTAATCAATTTACGGTAGACAGGGCTCCCCCACTTGGGTAGAGCTGAAATCTGCAACCCCCACTCCCACTTCCCATGATGTAATAACTGAAGCACCGAGGAATGAAATGAAATACAGTATAGGAGCCACCATGAGGGGTCTCCTGCATATGTGTCTGTCGTCCGGACGCCGTCACAGACGTCAAAAACCACCCAATGTGCTAATTACAGATCATGACACTAAATACCACCGACCACGGACCAGATGTCAGCCTCCTTTGATCTCGCGACCCCAAACAAAACATCAGGTGGAGGCAACTCTTTGATATTGATACCTGAGAAATTCCTGTCGAATGAAATGTTCTCTCTCTCTCTCTCTCTCTCTCTCTCTCTCTTTCAAGTGGCTACTTCCCGCTCAACGAACGTCTGTCATGTGCCACACTAACCCCTCTTTTGTCGTGAAGAAAGTAGTGGATACCTGGTAAATAACCAACTGTGGATGTCTTGGAACTATTCCCTCACTCTATCAGATTGATTGGCAAGTTAATTTAATCGATGCCCTCTGTGTGGGACAGTTTTTGCTTGTCTTCTATTGGTAGATACTGTCACAGTTACAGTTACAGATGGATCTGAAAAGCCACTATATTGGTCATAAAATTTTCTGCATTTCTCACGACTTCAATTTAGCGTTGCATTTTTAAGTGATTCTTTACATATCACAACATTTATTGTATGTGATCATTCTCAGTCAACCATCATCCTCCTTGCGTATAACCCTGTGGAACCGCTGCTACACTGTCTACATGATATTCAGATAGAATGCATTACAAATAGTGTTTGTTAGTGTGGGAATTATCTAGTAGCGGCACGAGAGAGCTGCAGATATCGGGTTAATAGCACGTTCCTTAGCCGAATCACTTTCTAATTTCGGCGAGAGGGTAATTTTATCACGAGCTTACATTGCTGGCGACGTGCACCCACACCTTTGGTTGGCTAATACACATCCATGCGATCAGTGTCTATATTCAATGTTGTAGTGTTTGTATGCATGACCACTTCATTCAGAAGCAATACCATATGACGATTTATAAAACATATACGTTGATTAACATGGATATTGTTAGCGATACTTGTATGTGCCTGTAGAACCAAGAATGCTTTTTATGCAGGGTAACAGAAACATAGTCATTGCAATCGTGTTTTTAACAGCTGATCGCTTATAAGACAATTATGTCCCTGTTCCTAAGACATACTGGTACCACTCGCAAGAAAAACAAATGAGGCATGTGCGTCCATCGCGGATTTTCACTCAGTATTGTTTGGTGTCACCAGCATTCAGTTTTTGGCGATGTATTATACTTAGTTGGAGATGTGTGACAGATTCACTGTGATCAGCAGGATTATAAAGTAAGTTGTGTGGTGCAAAATTACTGTGGTGAGTGTTGTGGCATATGAAAAGGACAACAAATAGCCATAAGCAGGATGACAGATTTCACATGGAAAGTTATGTGCAGTCAGAAGGAGGGTATACATATTATTATTTCAATGTGAGATTCATCCCAGAGCCATAGCCATCAGGAGGATGTATTTCTGATACTTTGCTCATGTGAAATGTCACCAGATTGGGGCTGCCATCATAATATTTCATTTTAATTACAGTGATAAATATGTGGCTGCTTTCCTCAGATGACCCTGTCAGCTGTCGAGGTGTGTAGCAGAGGTAGCCAGTGTCCAGAACGAATTGATATTTCTGGCTTAAGGCTGTCGCAAGCTGCAGTTAAAAAGGAAAGTTCTAGCTCTACATCTAGTCAATTCTTGCCTGCAGGTGTGGAGCAAGTCCTGGCGGCGGCGGCCTCTGCACAGCTGAATAGTGAACCAATACTTAGTATGCATTGGACTATCTCCACAGTCGCATGTGTTGTGTGCATTCTCCATGGAAAATTGAGCGATTCAATGCAATCACTGCCAAGTGTTGGCACTGGATGTATTGATAACATCCGAACTCCAGTCATCTCTGGATGCCCTTCATAGCTGGGGTGGTGCATTCTGGCAGGCACATGCGTCCATGATTGTGGCTGCTGTCACGGCGGCAGTTTCGTCCGTCATCTGTGCATTGTCACTGGCGGTTTACAAGAGGATTTATGCACTGTGTGTGGACATCTGGGAAGTCAGTGGGCTGTCTGTACGAGTGTTTTCATCGATTTCAGGAATCTAGCCATGACAACTACTATGATCGTGAAACTTCCTGGGAGATTAAAACTGTGTGCCGGGTCGAGACTCGAACTCAGGACCTTTGCCTTTCGAGGGCAAGTGCTCTACGAACTGAGCTACCCAAGCACAACTCACGCCCCGTCCTCACAGCTTTACTTCTGCCAGTATCTCGTCTCCTACCTTCCAAACTTTACAGAAGCTCTCCTGCGAACCTGGAAGTTTCGTATCAGCGCACACTCCGCTGCAGAGTGAAAATCTCATTCTGCATACTAGGATCGTGGTTTTGTGCCCTCTATCTTGTACTGATATTCGTTGTTGTTACCATCTTATTACACAATAGATCCTTTCCTCCTCCTTATTTGCCTCCGTGTAACTGAGAGAGCAAACTTCGGAATTCGAAACTGCTTCCCTCACAAAATAAACTTAGCAGGCTTGTAGTGGTCGGATATTCCACAACTGTGATGGTATAAATCTACGCCGAAACCTGAAATTTTAACTATCCTATAATATCCTATCCTCAGCTACCTTCAACGTAATGGACTTCCTATCAAATGATGTAACTGTGACAGTATCCACCAGTAGGATGGAAGAGAAATCTAGATGAGTTTGGAAACTGTGCAGTTGCAGGATCAAATCTGTAGAAACACCCCAGTCCTAGTATCTACTAATAGGAAGCAGGGAAAAACTGTCCCATACAGAGGACATCGATTTAATTAATTAATCAGTCAATCAGGTAGAGTGAGCTAGTATCTGCAAGACATCCACACCTAGTGATTTACCAATTATCCACTACTTTCTTCATGACAAAAGAGGAGTTAGTGTGGCACAAACAGACGCTCACGAGGCAGGAAGTAGCCACTTGAGAGAGGGAGTGACAGAGAGAGAGAGAGAGAGAGAGAGAGAGAGAGAGAGAGAGAGTGAGAGAGAGCATGTGTTTGTGTCTTGACAGGAATTTCAGCATGTGTTTGTGTTTCGACAGGAATTTCTCAGGTATCAATATCAAAGAGTTGCCTCCACCTGATGGTTTGTTTGGGGTCGTGAGATCAAAGGAGGCTGACATCTGGTCCGTGGTTGGAGGTATTTAGTATCTTGATCTGTAATTACATTGGGTGATTTCTGACAACCTTGACGGCGTCCAGACGACAGACACATATTCGGGAGACCCCTCGCGATGGCTACTATACCGCACTTCATTTCATTCCTTGGTGCTTCAGTTATTACATGATGGGAAGTGGGGATGGGGGTTGCAGACGTCAGCTCCACCCAAGTGGGGGAGCCCTGTCTCCCGCAAATTGATTAAATAAAGAATATGCAACAATATATTATTGACAATGATTTGAATTTCGTGCTGTGAGATCCTTCCTCTCCAGCACAGAGTGAGTCTTTTTCTCAGTAGTTTTTTGTAGAGGGGTGGGGAGTGAAGGGGTGAGGTGTGGGGTAAGAGACATCCTCTCGTGGTAGCATCATGGACTAGCTCAGTCAATCCCTGCATGTCAAGGTGATCACACACACCAAAATTTTCCAACGAAACAAAACTTCGAATCTGCAGGAGTGTAATTATGTAATTAGAACATGTAGTTCCTGGATGTGAGCTTTTCCCGCCAGATAAAGAGACTCAGCCTCTGACAATTTAATTTTATACATGACAGCATATGTGATTGACATTTTGTATCATGAGATCCTCCCACTCCAGTACATACTGAGTCCTTTTCCCACCAGTTTCCAGGTCAGGGAGGATAGAGGGAGTGGGGATGCAAGGGGAGGACTGGGGGATATCCCAGAGGAGAAGGGGTTAGTCAAGTGTTGAATTTAATTAATTAGTCAATTAATTTGGTATCAAAAGTATACTTGTATCAGCAAGTGGGAGAGGGTTTGGGGATTTCCCAGAAGGTTGGTTGGTTTTGGGGAAGGAGACTGGACAGCGTGGTCATCGGCCTCATCGGAATAGGGAAGGATGGGGAAGGAAGTCGGCCGTGCCCTTTCAGAGGAACCATCCCGGCATTTGCCTGGAGTGATTTCCCAGAAGGGTGGTGAGGAAGTTGGGAGGGCGCATTTCTTAGAGGGATGGAATGTTCCCAGGGATCATAAATCAACCCCCAGGGGTTCATAAATCAGTTAACAGAACAATTGGTTTAGTGGAGGGGGAGAGGTTACATGAAAACCCACTTAGTAGAACAATAGGTTGAAGTCTTAAATCAGTCAGCTGTCACAATTTAATTATTTTCCACATCAATTTGATATCAAAAGTGGTGTAGGAACGCTGTTACCCTACTACTTGCGTTACAGCCTGGGGAACGTTTTCGTCGCATTCCCTGTATTATCTCGTCCTTCTGGAAGGCACAATGCATCAACACAGCTATGCATCTATCCTTGGGGACTATGTGGTACCTACCAGCAGGACAACGCATCGTGTTGCACAGCTCGCATAAAATGTGTGTTGGCTGAAGAGTACCAGGATGAGATTATCGTATCACGTGCGCACCAGACTCACTGGCTTAAACCAATCGAGAATCTGTGGTACCAACTTGATAGGGCTGTTTGCATCATGGATTCTCAACCGAGAAACCTAGTGCAGCTGACGGCGCCACTGGAGTCAGCATGGCTTCACATCGCTGCCAATACCTTCCAGAACCTCACTAACTCTCTTCCTGTAGGTCTTGCGCGAACTGCGCCGCAACAGATGGTTATTCAGGTTTTTGGCAGGTGGTTACATTAATGTGACTGGACAGTGTAGTTCTACATGGTCATGCCGCTCGTACCAATAACTTTAAGATAATTCGTCGAGCAAGAGAAAATAATCGCACTTTCTTGTGTATCTCCCACACTGCACAGACTGCAATCTATGGACGTTATTTTCATACCTATTTCTCCACTTACTATGAGCAACAGATTAGCAAATGGACGATCGACCACCCTGCGAGACAGGTAACAATTTACCAAGTGACAAAACTGTTTGGGAGCTCACTTTACAGGACAGCTGTGATGGAAACAGTGGTTTTAAAAGAACCAGAGATTTTCCCTTTCAACAGATACACCATCCCAGAGCATTTATAGCTCCCTTCATAACAATGGAAAGGGCTAGGCCTAAACAACCACAAGTGGCTGCAGCGACAGAATCGTCCCCAGTCCCACCCTAAACGACAGAGGCAGTGATCAATCTTCAATATCCTCAGATCTTCCAACATCATTAACAGTAACTGATAATTAATTGAAAACCTCAGCTGCCGACAGGTGTTGTTGATATACCTCGATGGAGACAGCTGAAAATGAGTGCCCCAACCGGGACTCGATCCCTGCATCTCCTGCTTACATGCCAGACGCTCTATCCATCTGAGCCACCGAGGACACAGATGAACAGCGCGACTGCAGGGACTTATCCCTTGCACGCTTCACGTGAGATCCACATTTCCAACAAAACCTGATGGCAACTGAGGGTTACAATTAATTATCATTTATTCTAGAGAAGCTGCACGGTCACCAATGGTATCTGTTCTTTCGAGAACAGTTACAATCTTCATATATATAGTTAAAGGCTACCCAGCCATTGACCTTCGTCTGTGCGAATGCGCATAGGTTGCCCTAACTCTTGCGGAAATCGTCAGTCTAATGTGCGCGAGTAATGAGTGGATGGACAAATATCTATTAGATACATTACGTATGTAGATTGTGGACAGTTGGGAATGTGGATCTCACGGGAAGCGTGCAAGGGATAAGTCCCTGCAGTCGCGCTGTTCATCTGTGTCCTCGGTGGCTCAGATGGACGCCGGCACGGTAGCTCAGCGTGTTTGGTCAGAGAGCTGGTTGGCCTCTGTAATAAAAAAAAAACTGAGTGGAAGGATCAACAAATGAACTTTAACGGATGTCATGTGATGTCCGCAACGAACAAACACAACGATCAACAACAAACAAAATGAAAAAAAGGATGGATAGAGCGTCTGCCATGTAAGCAGGAGATCCCAGGTTCGAGTCCCGCAAACATGAAATTGATAGACTGAGGCGATAAAAAGATTTCCGCGCGATGAACTACCAGTGCTACTGGAGAACGTTACACTTGGACAAAGACAACGGCTGCGGTATGTGCACGACGGGGCACCATCCGATTTTCTACCGTTCGTGGGACAGTACCTCACTGCAACGTTTCATAGGACATAGATTGGTTGAGGGAGTCCGATATCATAGCCTCCTCGTTCACCGGATCTGAATCCGTTGCATTACTGACGATGCTGATATTTAAGGGCACTGCTGTATGCCCAACCCATCCGTACATGTGTTACGGGAACGTGTGACCATTGCAGAGCGCCAGGATCTGGTGTATTTGAGAAAGTACGTGATTCAGTGCGAAGAAGGGCTGAAGGATGTCAGGATTCGTAGTAACTACGTACAGTGATACCGATAGTGTCTACTTCAACGTTAGAGACAGACGGGAATGAGAGGACAGATTGGCCAAAATCTAGTTTTGACCAATACTAACTCCTGTACGGATATGTGACACACTTTTTTTAAACAACCCAGGATGTAATATTAGTAACAAGATGCTCATGTCATTTTACATGCACGAAGTATTTCACGAATTATTAATTGCAGTTAGCTTTAGTGTTTTGGGGTATCTTACGAAGAGAATTTCGAATGGACTAATACAGCAAATATGTATAGTGAGCGAAAAATGCAAGTCACAGTTACATTGTGGATACCTAAAGATAATACCGAGCACTATTAAAATTTTATTTGTCAGAGAAATTATGATAAAAGATTTGAATGGAAGAAAGCAAAGAATTTTTTGGTGTGAAAATTTTGTGCAATAAAGGAAGAACATTGGAGTTTGTCGTTTTGTTGATGACGAGGCCATCACAGCCGGTACGCAAGCTCGGATCACACACAGATGTGGAACAAAATTGATCATACCGTTTTCAAACTATTCACTCCAGAATTCGCCCCAAACAATTCAGAAGCACTACAGAGAAGATAAATCTATATGGCCGGAGGGAGATTTGAACCCCAGTGCTCCCGAACACATGTCCTGTGCCTTAACCCCTCAGCACCGCTTCCTTGCACGATGTGATAGTGACTGAGAAGTGAGTTTATCATTCTTTACAGAGCGTCAATACGGTATATACTAAACTAGATCATTGGAAGCACCTGTAACATAAATTAATTTTATGGGTTAAATAAACGCTCGCAAGAAGTAGAATTAATGACTGTCGAAAGTTTCAGAATCAATGTAAAAAGAGGGTTGTCACATCATTTGAGTAGTTAGTAATTGCAAATTGTTTCGTTTCAGTAAAACTTAATGTAGGCGAGTTTCTATTTCGGAAGACATTTGTGCGTGTAATATGAGAACGAACAGTCGACACAGAGAAAGTTTCCCTGTGTAGGTTAGTTCGAAACTTGTCGTTCGGCGAGTTCTATGATAATACTGTCGCGCAGTTTATAATAGCCAGGTCTGGAGAAAGTGGGTTGGTGCGGATAAAAAGTGAAACGGGTAGTGCGGATAAAAAGCGAAACGGGCAGGTGGCTAGCGGAAACAGAAAGCCCCATACAGCAGCGCGCTTTAATAGGAGTGCCTCGCGCCGCGCCCTTTGTGTGCGTGGGGGGTGGAAACCAACTTCCCCGGGAACGAGAACTTGCAGGGAGAGAGATGTGCGATGCTGAGGTGTGCTGGCCCCGCGCTCCCCCAAATGTTCCCCGGGGGATGCTCGGTACAGCCGCGCGCAAATGAGATGAAGCACGCCTCGAGCATCAGCGCCACGTTAAACAAGGGCCTACAAACGGTAACGAAAATAAAGCTCCAGAGGCACCACAGAAGGAAGACAGGCTGAAAAGACCTTAAAGAGAGGTGCTCTAGACGCATTCAACGTATAACAGTGAAGCACAGGTTCAAGATCTGCTACGGGAGGCACGTACGAGCAATGATGGCACCTTCTTTTTCCTTTCGTTTCTGAGGTCCTCAGCTGTTCCTATATATTTGTATGAGTAAAAGTAGAAAAGCTGTTATTGGATGTTTCTGTGCTCTAAAAGTTGTTTTATGACACAATGTTATAATTTTTGCTTTCAACTACAGCACGATTTAGTCCCAGACTGTTTCATGAGAGTGGACATTATTGGATACTTCGTATTTTTTTTTTCCTTCGCGTAATATATGAAAGCTAAACTGAAATACGTTTCGCTGTAACGGAATCCAAGCTGTTCTCATTTATGTAGTGTAAAGGTGAGGGAAGTGAAGAGAATAACACGTACCACGCGATATAGGATCTGTTTCTAAGAAGAAAAATTAGTAAGCTGAGTACTGGCCTAACTTCAAAATTATTATTTTTGCGGTTGTGTGCTTCATGTGGAGTGTTCTCCATCAGAGAAAAAGGACAGATTTTGTCTTCGTGAGGCTCTAGTATATTAAATGGCCTGTTAAGTAGTATCTTACCGCTTTGATGAAGGGTAAGAGAATTAAAATACTTATTGATACATATCACCTAGGAAAGAATGGTAAAGTTTAGGAGGATTCTCAATTACGTGGAACTGACTTGAAAAGAAAACTTAGTTTACTGTGGCGAGAAGTGAAATGTGCATGATTGGAATAAGTTCAGTAGGGTAAAATACAAGATAGTTCTCATTTTCGTCGCTTCCTGAAGTCTAGAAGAGCAGTGTACTATGTAAACACTGAAAAGTGTGATCATGTACTCAGTGAAAAGTGTTGTGCTTTGGTTCGTGTACTCAAGATAAACCTATCAGTCCACACGTGTATAGAGACGGAATACTTGTGGAACTACGTATGTGTACCGCACTCCGTAAATCGAGATCGGTCAGGCGAGTTACAATTAAACGAAGTCGACCCTTTAGTCTCGGCATAAAAATAAGTTTGGATTTTAATAGACACGCGCGTTCTCAGTTTGATGTTGCTAGTGATGCCTATGCGCAGTTCTCACAACTTCGTCATCAAGGGCTTTCGTTTTGCCAGTGTCTAATCTCATTAAAGAAATGTAAACATTCGACATCGCACGATGAAAGAGATGATTAAGAAATCAGTTGGTTTTACATTATGAGAGCTTTCATTGGTTCATAAAACTGAATCTCGGTGATCGAGATATGAGCATTAGATTTTACTCATTATATTCACTTTCTGGTTCATTTCATACAAACTTTTTCAGTTCCATAAGAAATTTTTCCCATTCTGATAAAACTAAAAATGTATTTTAAACAGTAAATTTAACTGTTTGTCTGTGCTAGAGCTGATGAAAATCTCTACTAACAACAGTTATTTTTCGTATTTCCCCTCTTTTGGAAATTATTATTGCAGTTATTTGTGTCGGTGGTTATTGATCTGTTGTTACTTTATTGACTCATTTTGGTGTTAATTTAAACGTACGTTATACGTTTTACTCTGTCATTAAGCACTAGAAAAACATTAATGTAGCTATTTTCATCTTTTTTGGAACCCTTCAAAATATGATGATTGACAGTACATTTCATAAATTACGTTGCTTTTAAGCTATTCGTTGATATATGAAACTGACATATTATTAGGCACTACTTTCCTCGTGAGAAAACTAGTGATCCGTGGTGGTTAGAACCTGTTAAAATCGTGACAAATACAGACATTTATTTTGATTTCCTGCAGTAAATAGGCAAATATTTGAACATTTCCCGACCATTTAACACTCATATGCAGTTATAGACAGAAGATTTTCCTTAGTGTAATTGAAACAGGCATATATCAATGAAGTAAGTCACAGCATATCACTGCTGGCACATTTTAATGTACCATACTGTTCTGTACGTGCCCGTAACCAATATAAACAACTGGTAGTTTAACCTTAAAATATTTTGACCTTTTGTGCATTTAATAATTAACTTCATTTATGAAAAATAATTGTAGACAGTCACGAGGGCGCAACACAGAAAACGGATCCTAGCGAAGAGCATCGCGATTCTCATTAGCTTGTTTCTCACTTGACGGATGTCTTCAAGAAAGTCCTTTCTTCTACGTTTTGAAAGCACGAAGAGCATTCATAAGTTTCAGAATTGTGTAAGACTATCAATAGAAAGACTTTTAAAGCAGTTTCTTCTGTTACGGCTTTGTACTCCTTTATACTTCCATTTTCTATAGCTATCGCAGAGTCCCAATTGTGGAGTTTCTCCGTAGATATTCGCTTCCATATGGCAGTTATAAGAGTCGAGGGACATGAAAGGGAAGCAGTGGTTGGGAAGGGAGTAAGACAGGGTTGTAGCCTGTCCCCGATGTTGTTCAATCTGTATATTGAACAAGCAGTAAAGGAAACAAAAGAAAAATTCGGAGTAGGTATTAAAATTCATGGAGAAGAAATAAAAACTTTGAGGTTCGCCGATGACATTGTAATTCTGTCAGAGACAGCAAAGGACTTGGAAGAGCAGTTGAATGGAATGGACAGTGTCTTGAAAGGAGGATATAAGATGAACATCAACAAAAGCAAAACAAGGATAATGGAATGTAGTCTAATTAAGTCGGGTGATGCTGAGGGAATTAGATTAGGAAATGAGGCACTTAAAGTAGTAAAGGAGTTTTGCTATTTGGGGAGCAAAATAACTGATGATGGTCGAAGTAGAGAGGATATAAAATGTAGGCTGGCAATGGCAAGGAAAGCGTTTCTGAAGAAGAGAAATTTGTTAACATCCAGTATTGATTTAAGTGTCAGGAAGTCATTTCTGAAAGTATTCGTATGGAGTGTAGCCATGTATGGAAGTGAAACATGGACGATAAATAGTTTGGACAAGAAGAGAATAGAAGCTTTCGAAATGTGGTGCTACAGAAGAATGCTGAAGATTAGATGGGTAGATCACATAACTAATGAGGAAGTATTGAATAGGATTGGGGAGGAGAGAAGTTTGTGGCACAACTTGACCAGAAGAAGGGATCGGTTGGTAGGACATGTTCTGAGACATCAAGGGATCACCAATTTAGTATTGGAGGGCAGCGTGGAGGGTAAAAATCGTAGGGGGAGACCAAGAGATGAATACACTAAGCAGATTCAGAAGGATGTAGGTTGCAGTAGGTACTGGGAGATGAAAAAGCTTGCACAGGATAGAGTAGCATGGAGAGCTGCATCAAACCAGTCTCAGGACTGAAGACCACAACAACAACAACATTGACTGATACGCTGAATGGCCAGATGAAAGCGTCTATCCTAAAATGCTTCTGACGTGAAAAGACCAACGCGAATTTCCACTTTTATCTGAGTGAAGTGAAATCATATTAACTGCCTTTACTTCACATGTGCACGTCTCCAAAAGTGTGGACACGAATATGCTCGTCCAGATAACGGAGCATTTCTATACTATTATGCGATATTGTGTACATACTGACGAAAGAAACTATGCGTTGGTATTGAATGCTTCCCGCCTTCCTGTTAACTGGTGTGATGAAAGTGGAATGTGCGTTGTAATGTCGTAATGAAACATTCAAAAATAGTTGTGAGCAAGAGAAATGATACAGGTGATGTTCTGCAGGTACACTGCCTACGCACACCGTCCGTTGTGTCGATTATCGAAAGAGATTTAAAATCTTATATTGAGAATAGTTCTGCGACTGTTATTGATCAAAAATTATGTTTCCGTGAGTGCTAGGAAAAATATTAGCAAATGCCGAGAGCAAGCATGTCGCAAAAATAATCCCAGTACCTTGCCGTTCTAATGCGGGGCGATACTGAAGCGACATAAAATATTTACCTGTGTAGTCGGTTACCCGAAACAGCATTTTGCCGTATTTATTAAGGCAAAGGAGGATTTTACCCGTCTTTGCATGCAGAACTACCTACAGGATTCAAAACACTTTTCCATCTTCTCAGCACATGTTTTATGCAACAATTTATCAAAACTAATTTTTCAAAATGTTTACAGCATGTGAAACGGTTCAATGAACTGCCTGAATGAAGACAAAAAATGAAGACTCAAACTTTCCGACTTTTTTAATGTGGATCCTAACGGTATTTTGACGTTACAAAGGCTAATCGGTAGGAATACCTGGACATCCATATTTAACTTCCTGTTTTACACTATGAATCGTACCAAATGATCGAGTCACAGATAGCGTCTTCTCCGAATTCGAAAATAACATTAAAACGTTGTAAGTATAGTGATAGACTACTCCTTCCCCTAACACTTGCTACTGAACAATCAATTCACACATATATTCTTGAATGCTTGAACTAATGCAAACCAAGAGGCTACAGATGAACGTTTTATGAACCTGTCATGATAATCGCTCAGTTCGTGTCGTAATTCTTCAGAATGCTAATGAAACGAAAATTTCTGTCGAGATATTTTCAATTAGGAACAGAACTGTTGATCAACTTGATGAGTATAGCTGAACGTATCGTCCGTCTTAATACATACATTACAACTACTGCTGTAGCTGTGGTGGTTCAGTGCTTGTTACACAAGCCTTCATGGATTTCTGAACACAAGAAGTGAGTATGTTCGATAGTTACTTTCCTAACAGAAGAATTTGATCAGTTTTACTGATAATTTCCATGCTGCTAATGTGTTCGCTTTACGATCGGGATTTAGTAGTATTAGGAAGTATGTTTAAGAAACTAATTGGATGTAAACATTAGATAACTGTGTAAGCCGATAAACAGATTCCTTAGATAAGAGTAATTTGTGCCAGGGGATACCCAGTGCAGTTCCTTTATCAGCTAGAAGTATCAAAGAGAATCTAAAAATTGTGATCGGTATTGATAGAAAACTAGCAGAACTAATAATAAGTCATAAAATGTTTGACACTAGGATGATGTTTATTTCGTACATTGTTTAATATATACACTGATGCTGCACTATGTAAATGACATTTTGTAAGTAACACAGGATTAGACTAAAAGGCATCTTAGTGCCGAAATCATTCCATCATACTTAAACCTAAACTGATTTGTTGAAAGAAGATCAACTGACAAGAGAAAATACACAAACTGAACAGTGTATAATTACAGCTTTTTTATTATAAAAATTTTGATAAAAAAAACAGCTTTCATATACCAAATTCATGTTGTAACTAACATCGTTGTTATTAATGGAACACTAAAACAAGTGTAGCCGAATGGTAGCGACACAGAAAATAAAAATATTACACAAACAATTTCACGCTTTTTTAACAGTTTTAAGCAAGATCTAGTCTGCTGATGGATGCCAGTTGGTAAGGGAAAGGAAATATTACTAAGGGTTCATTTATTCTCCGGTGTTTTGGACTGTACAGTCTGCGTAAACCCTTCCATTTTTGTAATTATCTAGCAGCTGATAATTGTATGTAGAACGTTTCCTGTAAAGTGTTGTAAGGAATAACTGTTAGGCATCATCATCGTCATCATTAAAATTTATCTATCTGGAACCTCTAAATGAATACAGTACATTCGAAGCAAGTTTTTGATTTTCTTCATCGAAACGAACGAAATCCTTAGAAACGGTCTATATTGAAAAGAAAAGGAAAGAAGCCACTGTTTCTAGCTAGGCTAAAATAGCACTCATTATCACTGCAATACAAACTGATATTCTGCTATTCTGCTCTGTGGAACACATCTGAACATTTCATTTGTATTTGTGTTCACTCAATAGTTAGAGATACAAAAACTCATTTTATACTATACACTCAATGTCTCGAGAAAAACAGGTAACTTAAGTTTGAAATTTAAACATTTAGTTTGTTTCAAAACGTAGAGCATGCGAATATTAATACTCGACTATGTCACAAAATTCCGTTTGTCTGATACTATTACAATTTTGCATACAGTACTGGCAACTAACTCAATTGATGTATATTAGGGTATTTTTGCTTTTTAATATACAGAATTTTTTACCAAACTAGATCACATACGTACGGAACTACGAATGTTCCTTGTTCTTATAAATAAAATGAACACTGTCAGATTCCTCCTTTGTCACCAACTAGCAATCTCGTGAAAATTTAATTCGAAAATTTATTCCACTTGGTTGGCACACAAATACGTGAACCTCCATAACTTACATGGTGATGTATGTAGGGATTTAGGCCGAATGTGAACTCGTAGGCAGGCATGTGATGTTAGATACTTCCGTTTCCTTCTCATGACAAGTTAGCCAACTGCTGGACTTTTATCATATTTACACTTCGTAAACATAAAATGACTCAGGTATACCCCCACAAAACGTTATATCATTCATAAGAGCAAAATGACGTTTCTTTCCCATATTAGTCTACAAGAGTAGTTATGGATCACAGTGATTCTCCTGCCACCGATGCGTAGATCAATTTTATCTGATAACTTAGTCAGTAACCACGTTCGACACAAATCAAGAAACTTAAAGTGACATACCAAAACAAATTATTTATTGCACAAAATGAAAAATTACATCAATGTGATTTGTCGAAAACTTTAGTAAATTCATACTTATAACAGCCAACATTTTAAAAAGGACTGAATTATCGAATGAGAGTGATTAACTATTATCGCTTAGCAGAAACAATTCTCTTTTAAAAAACTAACAAGTTAGTATGCACGTAAGTTAGATATGAGTATTTACCAGCTATGTAACTACATACCACTTTAATTTATCTTTGACTAAAGCGACCCTGCAGTTACAGGACCTCTATGTTTATGTATTACCAGAGGGTACTTAGCATTGAAAATAACTTGCTATGAAGTGCACATTAACGTTCTGCTTTTAATAGTTTTTTTATACCGAAAATTTCGTAAATGTGCGGCGTACGTGGCAGTAGACAGAAGAGAGATGATACTTGTTCAGCTAATTCATCTGGGTACAAAAATATTTTTCTTCCAAATTCCTGGTGATTCTGCAAGGATTTTCGGATGTTCCGATGATCCTGAATCCTAACGTACTTTCATTTTTGCTAATCGTCTCTAGTTTTCAGATGTACAGTTTTCTTCAAAAAGCGTTATGTTTCAATTTCTCCTCGCTGCAGACAGCTGTACCAAGAAATCTGGACCTTTCTTTTTATTGTTAGTGTTGTTTTTTTTTGTTTCTTTTTCCTGTAGTATCGTGGTATTTAAGAGTCTACTGCGTTTACATTTCCATTCAGGCTTATACACTTTTTGTTTCTATTTTCGTAAAGATAATTCTACTCAAAACTGTAGTTTGGATGCCTAAATTTTCTTCATTTGTGCTGGAATAGGGGTTCTTTAAATTATCCTGATGATTTCTGTTATATCTTTGGTGAATACGCTCTCCACACTAACAGGTAAGACATCACTGACTTTGTCAAGGGAGCACATCTTGCATAGTTCAGAATGCACTCTGGGTACCAAGCTAAATTCTCCCCTCTCCCTCCCCTCCCCTCCCTCATAATGATTGTAAAAGTCGTGTGGAAAGTCTAAAACAGTGAAAAAATGGATAACTGGAAGTTTCTGTTCTGGAGTGCTATGATATGGGGAGAACCAAGAAATTATCACGATGACTGTTACTTTAATGTTGTTGTATGTAGAAAAGGCTTCAATTGAAACAGAAAACGTAAGCAGGAGTGTCCAGATCCGGAGCCAGCAAGGCAATCTGTTACTCAAAACACACACGTTCCTTACCAGTGTTTAGCACACTCCCACAAATTCCACTGTCAGAGGCCGAATAACAGGACTGTGTTAGTAGCAGTGGATTTGAATAGGAAGGAAGTGGTTCAGTACCTCAGAATTTCTCACAGGAAGAACTCAGTGATCTCACATGAGACTCCAGTCTAAGAAAGGATCTGAACCCTTGAGATCTTCCATAGTTCAGTGAAGATGATAAAGTCGTGCACTGCAAGAATATCCCTGATCCACTTATTAAGATAGTTTACCGGAGTGTGGACCAGAGGATGGGAGGCTTTTTATGTTTAGGTTCTGCAAAAGCACGAAATGTGTGCTATTACAAAATGGTAACTGCTACGCCCCTGTTTCTATTGCTCATTCAGCGCAGATCTATGAGTTTTATGGAAATGGAAATGTGGTCTTGCGGAAAATTTATGATTAACATCAGTTGCTCTCAAGATGGTAAAATTCTTACTCTGGCAGCAAAGTGGGTATACGAAGTACTCGTGTTTCATATGCATGTGGGATAACAGAGCACAACAGGATCATTGGAGAAAGGTAAATGGCGTACAAAGGAACAAATGACACCTAGTGTAGTGAACATCGTAAATGAATCTTTGGTTGACAGAGAGAAACTAATTATTTCATCACTGCACATAAAACTAGGTCTAATGAAACAATTTGTGAAGGTTATGGATAGAAATAGAAAATGTTTCACGTATGTCTGGCGATCCCTTCCTGGACTCAGCAATAAGCAGGAAACCTTCGATACTGCTCGTATTTGCAAACTCATGCATGGATCAAATTGCACTACCAATAATGACATTGCTTTTTCTCTGTTTTAAGGAACATCTTGGACAACCATAAAATATGCACCTATGAAGAATTGGTCTGCAACATGCTTGCAAACTCTCAGAATTTGGGAGCTAGAATGAGGATGAAGGTTCAGTTTATCCACAGCCACTCAAGAAGTTTTCATGAAAATTTTGGTAAGGTGAGAGGTTCCATCATGGCGTCAAAGTGACGGAGGAAAGGTATAAGGATAGACTGAACAGATATAGCATACAACTGCTGGAATCTGCAACGTGTCGTACAGGAGAAAATCAAACACACAGAAATTTCTAATCTCATATCAAGACTCCATTTCCATTGTGTGGTTCATATATACAGTTTGTAACGACTTTTTTTTAATAGCGAAAGCTATTCATGTAGTCTAATACTTTTCGGTTCTGTTTATTTATTTCTATAAAATGATGATTATCTCAGAAGCTAGCGTGAATCAACCAAAATCAAAAACATATTTTATTTCAGCCTCACAAAGTAATCCTAAAATCACTCTTATATAAATGGCGATAGATTCATTGTTCCCCAGTGATACAAATATGAATTTTTCTAGTGAAGGTTAGCATACGTTACGTCTTATATAAAGAAACCATCAGGTACACGTTGGTGAGAGGCTATTTCCCCATCCTGCGCAAACACTGATATGCTTAGAACTTTTGAAACCTAAAAAAGTCTTAAAATGTTATGAATGCTAAAGACATTTTTCCGTCGTAATATGCCAGTTTAATCAAATCCATTCAAGGCCAATGAAATGCGAATCAGTGTCTCAAAAGCTACTGTGCATTCCACTTAGGAAGCCTTCACATCCCATTATCAGTCAGCGAGATATTTTATTGAAAATCACCTTCAGCGAAATAAAAAATCGGTAATGACAATGTAGGGGTTTAGGTGGCGGGACGATCTGGTTTTTGACGCATAAAGTTAAAGGAAAGTATCTCGCTACGAGTGAACCAGTATTTAACATTATAAAGAAATTTCAGTGACCATGACTTGAACGTACTCTGAAACCTACGTTCATTTAAACGCTTTAAGTGCACGTCATGGCTCTGTTTTAAAATGACCTTGATGATCATCTTGAATACCGAATTTCACTAAAAAATGAATGATGTTACGACAAAGATTTGTGATCACCTGTCTGTCGAAGTAAAATATACGACAGATACCAAAGTAATTTCTTAAAATAAATTGAAAATATATGTTTTCCTGACAATTCCCTCAATTGAATAGACGATTATATGTTTAGTAGTATGTACAGTACAAAAGAACAGCATACGTGTTTGCTATTGCTAAACTTGTACTATTGTGTAAATGGGCTCCTTCTTTTTAACAGACTTCAAAATTAATTCTAGAATAGCGTTTAAGCCGCCTCATTTCACATCAGTCTGACATGGCATGTAAATAATTTATGGAAAATTTAAGTAAATAGCTAACGAAGCAAGTAATTAACTAAATGACGCACTAACTTTCTTCTTACACAATGAATACTGTTCTTAATGAGGAAGCGATTTTTCAGTTCTTCTTTACATGTGTGTTGGTTAGTTAAAGTATGAAGACTTGAGTGAGAATCATACCGAACAAAACTTGAAACAAGTTCGCTAGGCCGTTCTATTGCTCACTTTAGTGCCAAGCACAAGCAAGTCGGTCTGTTGCCGACGCAGTTTATGCAACTTCATCTTGAAAATTAAAAGGAGAACATTAGCGGATGCTGAATTGTAAGTGACCTGGCACATGGACGTTTTTATATGAATGTGACTGTCGAAATTTCTCTGTGACTGGCGTTCACCGGAAAAAATGAAATTGTATTACTCTCAAGATATCATTTGTGACAGGTTAACACTGTGGCGGGGACAGGCCGAGGGTGGAATCTGTTTCGTGAGCAGCAAACTTTCGATTGAGTCCCTGGTCGAGTCTCAAAAGTGATTAATGGGATGAACATGCCACGGGCTCACTTACATTCCTTCGAAACTTCAAAGAGGCTCTCTCATGATGCTGTGGAAGCAGGACTCCCGGAAGAATATATAAGGCTGTGAGTTGGATACCACAGAATCATGGCTGTAACTTAACAACGATTTTTTTTAATTCTCGGTGGAATTTACTCTGTGTTGATTGTATTACTACGGCGCTATGTTCCTAAGGCACTAACCTTAAAGGGTCGCAGGAAATGTTCTTTGGAGTCTAGGAAGAGTGGCGAAATTTTACTCTTGGAGGAGTTTATACGATGTTGATCCTAGAGGATCATGGGAGCACTTTTCGGTAGCGCCGGCAGAATGGCATCAATTTTGTCTCTATGGAATTCACACCGTGTTGGTCACATTCCCTCTATATAGCATCTTGTGAGAGCCTCTTTGGAGTCTGAGAAGAATTGTAGAATTTTGCTCTTCGTGAGTTTGCGGGGTGTTGAGTACATTCCTTTGTGAGACCTGTCCCTTAGGATCGTGGAGGGGGCTTCAGCTACGTCGGTTGGAATAGAGGTGTTTTACCTTTAATCGATTTTGCGTTGTATCAATCACATTCCTAGGAGTTCTAGGCAAATACAACAGCAGTAGAAAGCTGTCGGAATTAAGAAGAAATAATGACAAGTTGAAGCTTTTATTCCTTCGATGTGGGCTAGTGCGCCTCAGTCAGAAGAGAAATGTCGGCGAATATCAAGTACTTGCGTTCGCCTCCTCGTGTGATATACAGTTTCGACATGTCGCAAATGATATGACAAATAGTTGTCCAACTTTTGTAGAGGCTAATCGAAAAATATAGCCGAAGAAGAGAACTGAATGGTACGGAGAATGACAGATGTGAGAGTAAAGTCTGGTGGATCTAGACATGTTTCACACGTACACGATGCTCCTGTGAGAGTGAGGTCCGCAGGAGCTGAGACCAGTTTGTTTACAAGCGGAGCACTAGGGCGGCGGCGAGCAGTGCCGAGGCAGCTGCGGCAGCCGGTGTGGGCTTGGCGGCGCCGTTGTCGGGCTGGCCGCCGAAGCCGAAGCCCGCGCCGACGGCCGCGTGTTCGAGGCCCAGCTGGTGCGGCGCGCTCGCCGTGCTGGCGCTGGGCAGCCACGCCGTGGGCGCCGCCTCGGCCGCCGCTGCTACCGCGGGCGACGCCGGCCAGTCGGTGGGGGACGCCGGCTGGCTGCTGGGCAGTGGCGGCCAACTCTGGCTGGGCGTCTGCCGGTGGAACGGGCTGGGGCTGTGCGTGCTGGCCGGGAACTGCGCCGTCCACGTCGACGGCACGTAGCTGCTCCCTGTAACAAACATCGTAGCCCTGTACTCACTTGTCTCCAATGAATACGTGGTGAGAAAAGAAATTTTGTGCCACAACTCCTCATATCCTCTCAAATGAACAGATTCCACAGATGTAGAGGTGATTTCAGTGGCACCGCAAAGACTTGTGATAGGAGTGTTACTGTTTACAACAGAGGATTATTTGTAGGTGTGGTATCACATATCGATACATTGGTATCAGAATTGTAGGTTTCTGTTCGATGCCGGCAGCGGTCGCGCGCGATCGGGCGGGCCCGATTGTGTGCAGCCATTAAGCCAAACCTCCAGCAGCTCCGTGCCACGAGGGCACTCTGCCGCCGCGCTGTAGGATAGCCGGCAGTAGCTGCTTAGCCCACTCGAGTTAACAAGGGAACTTCACCATCGCACCCTCCTCAGATTTAGTTATAAGTTGGCACAGTGGATAGGCCTTGAAAAACTGAACACACATCAATCGAGAAAACAGGAAGAAGTTGTGTGGAACTACGAAAAAAATAAGCAAAATATACAAACTGAGTTGTCCATGCGCAAGATAGGCAACATCAAGGATGGTGTGAACTCAGGAGCGCCGTGGTCCCGTGGTTAGCGTGAGCAGCCGTGGTTAGCGTGAGCAGCTGCGGAATGAGAGGTCCTTGGTTCAACTCTTCCCTTGAGTGAAACGTTTACTTTCTTCATTTTCGCAAAGTTATGATCTGTCCGTTCGTTAATTGACGTCTCTGTTCACTGTAATAAGTTTAGTGTCTGTGTTTTGCGACCGCTCCGCAAAACCGTGTGATTAGTAGACGAAAGGACGTGCCTCTCCAATGGGAACCGAAAACATTTGATCGCAAGCCTCGTTAGCAGGAATATTCTCTCTTCCGTCTCTTCCGTGCCCTGTAGTCGACTGACGTCGTGTGTATCGATGTTTGATTAGGTGTAGCGTCCCCCATACTACGCATCGGACGGACGGACGGACAGACAACAATTGTCTGAAAAAAAAAAATTTGACTAGAGGGGAGATTTGAATCAAGGTCCTCTCGTTCCGCAGCTGCTCACGCTAACCATGGGACCACGCCGCTCCTGAGCTTACACTATGCATGGACTTCTCAGTCTGTATATTTTGCTTATTTTTTTCATAGTTCCACACAACTTCTTCCTTTTTTCTCGATTTATCTGTGTTCAGCTTTTCAAGACCTATCCACTGTGCCAACTTATAACTAAATGTGAGGGGGGTCCGATGGGGAGGTTCCCTTGTCAGTATCACATCACCACGTGACACTACACAGACGCGATCTAGTCGACACCACAGTTCGTGCTTAGTACAGCGAAACTCTTCCCTTTCGACATTGATGAGCGGGGCTCTGTTTCTTATTGCAGTATTTATACAGGGTGAAAAGTATTTAAACCGACAAACTCTGGGAGGTTGTAGGGGACATCAAAACAAATATTTTTCCCTAATGTCTTTTTTTCCTATGAGGATTATTTAAACTGATGGATGCCATATTACTCTCTTCAGTTGTTAGAGGCCGTATTGCTATCTTCAGTATTACGCTCTTCAGTTGCAGGCAACTGCTGTCCACCAGTGTAGTAGTGCATTTTTAATATTTTTTTGTGGGATCTAAAATTTAAAAACCTCTCTCACACCAGCCTGATTTAGCTTCACTGATCAGGATAGTAAAAAACATGCGTATATTAAGGGAATTTTCATTCACAAAGCAGGCTTATCACATTCACACAGTTCAATACCGTTCTATCCTGATTAAATTGAGCTTAACTTAAATTCCATAAGGCAGTGAAGCAATTTCGAAGTCTCGGTGCTACGAAAATTGTCAGTCGATCTACTGAAAACATTTGTAATAATTATTAACTTACGGTGATCACATGGGGAAGACCGGAGATCTGCTGGTAAGACCGTGTTAGCCCATTTATTGAAAGTAATAAGCTGGATATCTTGAGCATACAAAACGGCAGGTTCGTCCAGTGTAAATCAGACGTCCCCACTGATCCCGTGCAACACAGCGTAGTAAGCAGACACTGTCAATAATAATCAGTTAAATAATACGCGAACACACTTACTTTAGTTTAGTTCATGTATTAAATTCCTTCTCATACAGAATCTCATCAAGATGGCGACTAGCTCAACAATACACACATATACGTCTTCGTTCTTTCACGGCTAATCCGCAAGATCTCCTTCATTCTTTTCATAAGAGAAAACATAGACAGCAGAGAAGCTATTCCATGGAGTAAATGGACGCTCCAACGAATAATGTGTGTGTGTGTGTGTGTGTGTGTGTGTGTGTGTGTGTGTGTGTGTGTGTGTGTGTGTGTGTCTTGTAGCTATCCCACAGTCGTCTGATTGAGGATAGGAGCCCGAGTCCGGAAACGTCAGCCAACGATGATGCAGAGCGTCTAAGTTATATGCGCCGGCGCCTGTCCCTAGGCCATCCCTCCGGCAGCAAACGTGGCTCTGTACGCTGACGGACGTTAGGTGGAAAGTCTAGCAATGTTATTTGTTATATAGTGAACTCGACTGATTGCCACAATTGCCAGTGGCGAAGACGGAGCTAACTGCTCCGTACATAGGCTTTCTCCCCTACGAAGCGGATGCTCGCTGCATCGATGGATGACAGTTTCGGACACAGGTTTCCATCTGCAGTTTATTATTCTTCTGTATACCGTAAAACAGTGGAGATTTCAAGGGTTCCACGAGAAAAATAAACTGCAGATATAAACCTATGCCCGAAGCCGTCACCACTGAGGCAACAGCGGATCACATTCATAGGATACAAGGCCTGTCTGCGCAGTAGCGGCTACATCTGCTCCATTGGCGATCGTTGCAATTAGTCTCGATCACTGAGTAACAAACAACGTTGCGAGACGTTCCGCCCACGATCAGTCGGCGTAGTAAGTCAAGTTTGCTGCCAAAGGGGAGGGCAAGCGGCAAGCGCCGACGCTTGTAACTTCGACGCTCTGTAGCGTCGTTGGATGACGTTTCTGGATACGTGTCCCTATCCTCAATTTGTTCCTCGCGACAACCTTTACAGCCCCTCGAAGTCTGTCGGTATCGTTTTGTAACAGCCGTATAACTGATCTTGTAGATATGTCAGAAACTCGATAAGGCTGTTCGAAGACGTTGCTGTGTCTATTAGGAGGCAGCAATGCCACAAGACTGTAGCGGACTGTGTCTATGAAGACGACCAAAGACTGCTGCAGGGACTGGAAGCTGAACCTGAGCGCAAATAAATACAACATATTGTACATTGATAGGTGAGTAAATAAACCAGTTTTCGATCACACTACTGGCGACAAACTACTAAAAGTAGTAATTACCGTAACATAGCTAGGAGAAACCACCCGAAGTGACCTAAAGTAAAATGACCACATGAAACAAACAGTAGGAAAAGCAGACACCTGACAGATTCTTTGCAAGACTTTTCAGGCAATGTAATTCATATACGAAAGTGGTGCCTTACAAAATATTTATTCGGCCGATTGTTGAGTATTGGTCGCCAGTTTAAGATGTTTGCCAGGTTGGATTCATTGAAGAGATAGAACAGATCCAACTAAAAGTGGCACGTTTCGTCACGGGATCCTTTAATCGTCGAGAGAGCATTAAGGAGATGCTGAACAAACTCCAGTGGCGGATGCCACAGAAGAAGCGTTGTGCATCACGCACAGATTTACTATTGCCATTTCGCAAGAGTCCGTTCTAGGAAGTGTCGGGCAACACATTACTTTCTCCCACACACGTCTCACGAAATGACGACAACGAGAAAAAAAGAGAAAGTAGTGCTGCTTCAGAAACTTAGCGACAATCATTCTTTCCACAAGTCATTCTCGAATAGAACAGGAAAGGGGGAAAAGATAATTTAAGAGCAGAACGTTTCTCAGCAACTTCACCAACCTCATAATCTAATATTTGTAACTAACCAGTACACCGTTCTCGTGTATGATCGTGTTTCAGAGAGTTTAGTGAATATATAATCCAACAACTATTAATTTATAGGAATATCTTTGTTTATTCCAACACCTGTCCATCATCAAAATGGCTCTGAGCACTACGGGACTTAACATCTGAGGTCATCAGTCCCCTAGAACTTAGAACTACTTAAACCTAACTAACCTAAGGACATCACACACATCCATGCCCAAGGCAGGATTCGAACCGGCGACCGTAGCAGTCGCGCGGTTCCGGACTGAAGCGCCTAGAACCGCTCAGCCACCGTGGCCGGCTGTCCATCATCATACGTAAAAATGTTTCGAGTATTTTGTTTTAAATTATACCAACAAGTCATCACTGTACCTTATTTTAAGCGTACCAGTTTCTATATTAGCTCATAGTTAAGTAAAATAGTCAAATGATACCATATGCTACGTATTGCTACATTGCTATCTCTTAAGTCAAACAGGTGAAAACTAAGTGAAGCATCTCTGTCAACGTATAACATTTCTGAGCAACTACTGTTTATTTGGAGTCAACCTTGTGTACATATTGTAGTATACTGTCAAAATCTGTCATTCTAATATTGCATATAGAGGAGATATACAGCGATATATTAGAAACCAGTATACTGTGCTGTGTCAGCCTCACGATAAAAACATTGAGAAAAGCGAAATGTGCTTTAAACAGCGCAGAAAAGTGATTCAAATGTGCGGACAGATAGTCAGCCACCACAGCAACCAGAAGACATACACTGTAACGATACAGTACTCCCATCCAGCTATTGCAATAACTTCAAGAAACTAGACAATTTTTATCTCTGCGTTTGGCTTTCTGTGCTGGGCAGAGCGGGTGCCCCGAGTTTCTAGTGATGATACCTGTCTCTCAAGCACAGTACAAATTCTCGGAAATCACAGCCGTGTAGGCCACAACATGCTCTGGTAGGTGTCCACAAATAGCAAGGACAACTACGGCTGCCCGCCAAATACTGTCTCACCAACTCACAGAACGAAGGGCGTGCTGAAAAGCAATGCCTCCGAATTTTTAATGAGAAAACCCTTAAAGCTTTTCAAATAAAAGAAAGGTTATTAACATTCTACATTTTTATTTTTCATGTCTACATATTTGTTTCTCAACATAGTCACCCTGGCGAAGAACACATTTCTCTCAGCGAGAGACCAGTTTGTTGATACCATCACTGTAGATAGAATGTATGCTTTTTAGATGGAGCCACAACCTCGCCTCTGCTTGCACTGCTTCATCACTATCAAAGTGAAGTAGCCGGTCGGGGTGGCCGAGCGGTCCTAGGCGTTACAGTCTGGAACGGCGCGATCGCTACGGTCGCAGGTTCGAATCCTGCCTCGGGCATGGATGTGTGTGATGTCCTTAGGTTAGATCGGTTTAAGTAGTTCTAAGTTCTAGGGGACTGATGACCTTAGAAGTTAAGTCCCATAGTGCTCAGAGTCATTGTTTGAAAGTGAAGTACTCGAAGGTGTTCTTTATGTTTTGGAAACAGAAGAAAATCCGATAGTATCAAGTAGGGACTGAATGGAGGATGAGCAGTGACAGTTTACTCAAGGCGTTGGATAGTTGCAGATGTCGCATCAATCGTTTGTGGTCTGACATTGTCATGCTGAAGAAGAGGGTGCTTCATGTGTGGACGAAATCTTGGAATTCGAAAGTCTTTTACAGCACGCTGTTTTTCATACATCAACATAATTACGTTACATGTTACATACTGCCGTGTTACTCGCTACAAGTCGAAGCCCTCTAGCGACAGAGGGCTGCAAATATGTATACATGTGAAATAAATATGTATAACGTTAATAATGTTGGTTTTATGTAAAATGCTTTAATAGTTTTCACACAAAAATTTCTCAGGCATTACTCTGAATCATGCCCTCATAATCAGAGTAATAGACTAATATTAAAACTGACGTTTAAAGGATAGATATAGTAACTTACGATACAGACAAGTCTGACTGAGGCAATAAAACCTGAATTTAACCTCAGCAAATATTATAACATCACGTACCGCCGAATTGCCGGTATGGTCGCACTGTGATTGGCTATCACTTACAGCAGTACATCCAATCTGGCCAGGATTCTTTCTTACTTCCTTGGCAAACATGCTATAGCTCAGAACTAGTGGAGATTGGGTGACTTTATTATGCCATGTAGGCTTATTGGGCTGAAAATTGCGAATGTCATGGTAGTTCGTAGCGGTGCTGAAACTCGTTTCTTTTCCGCTAAACCTAGAAGACATAGCTATTGCCCTCTTACAGTAGTAAGAGTTTTGTAGCTAGAATTACTATTACTCATGTGTTAAAACCAGTAGCGTATTACATGTGCTGACTTCTGCAATGCTATGCTAATGGTTTTCTAGCGGTTGGGGTACTGTGATGTAATAAACTTCAGTGTGTGTCATAACAGAAATTTTAAAGTAATTCTCATATTTTCAACCGACTTTCCCTCGCTGCGTCCCGGTCGCTGTTGCAGGAACCACCCAAATACAAGCAGATGTACTGTGGCTTTTCTCACACGAGTCTCATTAGTTTATAAGATGCAGAGTCTTCTTCACAAAACCACAGAATAACATTTACATGGCAGCACGTCGTTATCACAAGGAACACACCACACAGTTTTACATTTGTGGCTATACACAGAATATAAGCATTAACTCCCCCAGTAAATGAAATGGAAGGAACTGTAACATACACTCCTGGAAATGGAAAAAAGGACACATTGACACCGGTGTGTCAGACCCACCATACTTGCTCCGGACACTGCGAGAGGGCTGTACAAGCAATGATCACACGCACGGCACAGCGGATACACCAGGAACCGCGATGTTGGCCGTCGAATGGCGCTAGCTGCGCAGCATTTGTGCACCGCCGCCGTCAGTGTCAGCCAGTTTGCCGTGGCATACGGAGCTCCATCGCAGTCTTTAACACTGGTAGCATGCCGCGACAGCGTGGACGTGAACCGTATGTGCAGTTGACGGACTTTGAGCGAGGGCGTATAGTGGGCATGCGGGAGGCCGGGTGGACGTACCGCCGAATTGCTCAACACGTGGGGCGTGAGGTCTCCACAGTACATCGATGTTGTCGCCAGTGGTCAGCGGAAGGTGCACGTGCCTGTCGACCTGGGACCGGACCGCAGCGACGCACGGATGCACGCCAAGACCGTAGGATCCTACGCAGTGCCGTAGGGGACCGCACCGCCACTTCCCAGCAAATTAGGGACACTGTTGCTCCTGGGGTATCGGCGAGGACCATTCGCAACCGTCTCCATGAAGCTGGGCTACGGTCCCGCACACCGTTAGGCCGTCTTCCGCTTACGCCCCAACATCGTGCAGCCCGCCTCCAGTGGTGTCGCGACAGGCGTGAATGGAGGGACGAATGGAGACGTGTCGTCTTCAGCGATGAGAGTCGCTTCTGCCTTGGTGCCAATGATGGTCGTATGCGTGTTTGGCGCCGTGCAGGTGAGCGCCACAATCAGGACTGCATACGACCGAGGCACACAGGGCCAACACCCGGCATCATGGTGTGGGGAGCGATCTCCTACACTGGCCGTACCACTGGTGATCGTCGAGGGGACACTGAATAGTGCACGGTACATCCAAACCGTCATCGAACCCATCGTTCTACCATTCCTAGACCGGCAAGGGAACTTGCTGTTCCAACAGGACAATGCACGTCCGCATGTATCCCGTGCCACCCAACGTGCTCTAGAAGGTGTAAGTCAACTACCATGGCCAGCAAGATCTCCGGATCTGTCCCCCATTGAGCATGTTTGGGACTGGATGAAGCGTCGTCTCACGCGGTCTGCACGTCCAGCACGAACGCTGGTCCAACTGAGGCGCCAGGTGGAAATGGCATGGCAAGCCGTTCCACAGGACTACATCCAGCATTTCTACGATCGTCTCCATGGGAGAATAGCAGCCTGCATTGCTGCGAAAGGTGGATATACACTGTACTAGTGCATGCTCTGTTGCCTGTGCCTATGTGCCTGTGGTTCTGTCAGTGTGATCATGTGACGTATCTGACCCCAGGAATGTGTCACTAAAGTTTCCCCTTCCTGGGACAATGAATTCACGGTGTTCTTATTTCAATTTCCAGGAGTGTATTTTACCAAATATACTCTAAGACGAAAAACGATGCACAATGAGAGAATTATCGGCATGGGGCGGAAATTGGTAGATGTACTATACATATACAGACAAACAAATGATTACAATTTCACAAAAACTGGATGATTTACTTAAGAGAGAGCTTCACAAACTGAACAAGTCAGTAGCGTGTTGGTCCTTCTTGGGCCCTTATGTAAACAATTATTTGACTTTGAATTGATTGATAAAGTTGTTGAATGTTCTCCTGCGGGATACCGCGTCAAATTCTTTCCAATTGGAGCGTTATAAAGCCAAAATCCCAAGCTGGTTGGCGGACTGTACCCATAACGCTCCAAACGTTCTCAATTGGGGGGAGACACGACAATCTTGCAGGCCAAAGTAGCAAGCACCAAGACAAGCAGTAGAAACTCTCACCGCGTGCGGGCTGGCATTATCTTGCTGAAATGTAAGCACAGGGTGGGTTGCCATGAATGACAACTAAACGGGGCGTGCCGCGCGGTCTAGGGCGCTTTACCGTTGTTCGTGCGGCTCCCCCCGTCGGAGGTTCGAGTCCTCCCTCGGGCATGGGTGTGTGTGTGTGTTATCCTTAGCGTAAGTTAGTTTAAATTAGATTAAGCAGTGTGTAAGCCTAGGGACCGATGACCTCGGCAGTTTGGTCCCATAGGAACTTACCACAAATCTCCAGTGGATGAGAACCAAAGGAGTCCTGCTGTCAAAAGAAATGGCACACCAGACCATTGCTCGTAGTTTTCGGGCTGTATGGCGGGGGACAGTCAGGTTGGAATCTCACTGCTGTCCAGGGCGCCTCCAGACACGTCTCCGGCATGGGATCTTATTGACTTGAGTAGAATTGTCTTCAGTGATGAGCCCCACTTGGAAATGGGCTCCGATGTCCAGCGAAGACGTGTCTGGAGACGGGAGCAAATGCCTCATTCTCCTTTCCGATACAAGTTGGGCAGACCTTGCAATAAAATCTGATACTACGTTAACCATAGTGGCTTATCGACTGTTTCGGACACGTTCCGCTCGTTCTTGCTGGTCACGAGCACATTGCAGCCTTGTTCAGGAAGTGTATTTTATATTCGGGTCCAAGCGAAGGTACTGGAGATGTTTAATCTTCAATCCTTGATGGAGCCCTACCTGGAAGGAAACGTCTAGCGTCCACAGCTGGTAAGCAAATCGTTACAAAATTACACTGTGTTCTTCCTCCATGAAGCATCGTGGACAAATTTTGAAGGTAGAGCAGGAATTTGATCAATTTTTCTTTGGAATGAATGGTACGAACCCTTAACGGATGATATCTTTCAGAATATGAAGAATAATAAAGGTGATGCTGAGCCTTTTTGTATCTGACACTGTAAGTAGTCAGATGCTTTTACTAAAGCCCTCCCACTAAGAGGGATTACGTTCTACTTCAGGGTGACAATGATTGAACTAAAAGAAATAAAATTGTTAAAACTTCTGAACGGTTTGCGTTGGTACGATCAAACTGCACGGCTGGTCGCGAGGCATGATGGGAATTAATATGCATATGTATGGTTTGGTTTAGTGACGAAGCCCACTTTCATTTGGATGGGTTCGTCTGTAAGTAAAACTGTCGCATCTGTTGACTGAGAATCCACATCTCGCGATCGAGAAATCTCTTCACCCTCAACGAGTGACGATGGGGTGTGCAATGATCAGACACAGTATAATCGGTGTGATATTCCTTGATGGCACGGTGACTGCCGAATGGTACGTGAAGGTTTTGGAAGATGATTTCATCCCCATTATCCAAAGTGACCCTGATTTCGACAAGATGTGGTTCTTGCAAGACGGAGCTCGACACCATCGAAGCAGGAGAGCGTTCTGTATCCTGGAGGAGGACTTTGGGGACCGCATTCTGGTTGTGGGGTACCCAGAGACCACTGGCATGGACCTCGATTGGCCGCCAAATTCTCCGGATCCCAACAAATGCGACTCCTTTCTGTGGGGCGTTGTTAAAGACAAGGTGTACAGCAATAACCCCAACACCTTTGCTCAGCTGAAAATAGCCATTCAGGAGGTCCTTTCAGCATCGATGTTCCGACACTTCAGCGGGTCATGCAGAATTTCGCTATTCGTCTGTGCCGCATCATCGCCAATGATGGCAAAACCAAATATCTGTAGCGACGTTTACATGTTGAATAAAGTGTGTGAACGCCGCAGTTTGTAACTAATTTATATTTCTTTTCATACAGTTCAATAATTGTCGCCCTGCAAGTGCTTTCATCCAACGGACGTCATCATCTCGATTTAATACCTAGACGCTTTCCCAGGGTAGTTCGACTCTAGGGTTCTACGAACTGGCGGCATTTCGAGATGCTCTGCAAGAAGTTCAGATGATCCTCTGCTATTTGGCGTTTGGCCACAGTCAATACAGTTGCGTCACAATTAGCGAAATAATTTCTTAAGATTATCTCTGACCTTGCGGAGAGATTGAAAATTAACACCAATATTTAAAAGTTGAAATAAGGTGGCTTTCATTGACCTGTACTAAGCATTTATGTATGTTTCGTTGAATTAGCGAAACTTCGTGAAAATTATTCTTCCGTGCTAACAGGAATTTTATTGTTATATGATTGCCACACTGTAAATGACGAAAGTCATGGGATATAGCCGTCCATAATTGCAAAAGTGTTGCCGGTGCAGCATTTTGAGCACGAACTGAACTCTTGAACCCAACTCTCCTGTTGGGCGATCTGGGTGGCCAAATCCTTCGCTCGAACTGTCCAAAATGTTTTTCAAACCAATTGCGAACAGTTGTCACCCAGTGAAATGACGAATTGTCATCCATAAAAAAAATCCTTCGGTGTTTGGGAACATGAAGTCCATGAATGGCTCCACATGGTCTCCAGGTAACTGAACAAAACCATTTCCAGTCAATGATCGGCTCACCTGTACCAGAGGACCCAGTCCATTCCATGTAACCACAGCCCACACCATTATGGAGCCACTACCAGCTTGCACAGTTCCTTGTTGACAACTTCGGTCCATGGCTTCGTGGGGTCTGCGCCATACTCGAACCCTGCCATTAGCTCTTACCAACTGAAATCGGGACTAATCTGTCAAGGCCACAGTTTTCCAGTCATCCAGGGTCCAACAGACATGGTCAGGAGCCCAGGAGAGGCACTGCAGGCGATGTCGTGCTGTTAGCAAAGGCAGTCGCGTCGCTCATCTGCTGCCATAGCCTATTAACGCCAAATTTCGCCGCCCTGTCCTAATGGATATGTTCATCGTACGCTCCACATTCATTTATGCGGTTATTTCATGCAGTCTTTACTGTCTGTTAGCACTGACAACTGTACGCAGACGGCCGGCCATTGTGGTCGAGCGGTTCTAGGCGCTTTAATCTAGAACCGCGCGACCGCTCCGGTCGCAGGTTCGAATCCTGCCTCGGGCATGGATGTGTGTGATGTCTTTAGGTTAGTTAGGTTTAAGTAGTTCTAAGTTATAGGGGACTGATGCACTCAGATGTGAAGTCCCATAGTGCTCAGAGCCATTTGAACCATTTTGTACGCAGACGCCGCTGCTCTCGGTCGTTAAGTGAAGGCCGTCGACCATTGCGTTCTCCTTCGTGAGAGGTAATGTTCGAAATTTGGTATTCTCGGCATACTCTTGACACTGTGGATCTCGGAATATTGAATTTCCTAACGATTCCCGAAATGAAATGTCCCATGCATCTAGCTCCAATTGCCACTCCGCGTTCACTAGTCTGTTAATTACCGTCGTGCTGCCATAATAACGTCAGACACCTTTTCACATGAATCACCTGAGTGTAAATGACAGCTCCGCTAATGCACTGCCGTTTTATACCTAGTGTAAGCGATAGTAACGCCATCTGTATGTGTGCATATCGCTCCCCCTTGACTTTCGTCATCTCATTGTATAAGAGTTGTTAAAAACGTATAACAACATTGCAGTCGATATTATTACAAAATTACACTGTTTTGTACCTGAAAAGAATTGTGCTCCATTTAATGTATTCGTGATTCTGTCGTGGTTCATACTTCCAGAGTAGAAAAAGAAATTATGTACAAAACTGCAGTAAACTTTGAATCTATACAAATAATAATTTATTAATCATTTTTTGTATGTAGGATAAAGGTATCATATTAGAAGACTGCATTGTAATCTCGTGGCACATTCTTACCATTATTTAAATTTGTAAGCAATATTTTGCCTACTGTGGACACACCATATTCTCTTCTTTTCTCTCCCGCACTTAGCCTTAACTAAATTCCCCTTTTGCCTTTATCGGCAAACAAGAGACTGGCATGTGCTACTAGCGAGAGTTTCCTGACATTATTGTTTCTCTGATAAAAAAAGGTCAGCTTCTCATCTAATCTTTCTTTAATGTTTGTTCTGATAATTCAGACAGGTAAACCAAAGATTGGGGGCTCGATTCCAGGCTAGTACAACGGTTTTCTTCGCTACAGGTGGCTTCCACCTTTATAAATATGTCGCGTATCTCTGGAATTTCTAACGTCCTTCGTTCGACTGTTAATTATCAACTTACGCAACCCTGCACACTCCTTCCCCTGTCCTTTCTACGTAAGGTGGCTTGCGAAATACAGACGTAGATTTATCTTCTAGTTTATCACGTCATCACAACTATGACGCTCTGAAGGTTGCTTTTTCGGATGGATATTGTATCTAATGCAAGAATTTTAATTTACTACATCAAGGCGTTTCTAACGGCTCAAGAAAATCTATTCCGAAATGAATATTTGACTCCGTGCGAAGTTAGGAAATATCCAGACGGAGCAAAACTGTCAGCCGTAACGGGCCTAGTGTGCAGACGAGACGTACCGACAGATTTGAACCACTGAAAGCATGTCCTGAGTCCCACCTGGAGAGCTCAGTCAGTATCACTTTCATGGAAAAAAAATTCGAGGTTCGAGAGCTGTCCCGACACACAGTTTTAATTTGTAAAATTTTCAAATCCAAAATAGCTTACTTTTATTTTATAACAGCGTGCGGGGGCCTGAGCTGCAGCACTCGCAGATCACAAAATTCGGATACTAGCCACGCCGAAGGTCCACTTCGTCAGTGGCATCGGCCAGTGAGGTAAATGGCTACATCTTATTTGGAAAGAGGTGAGTTCTGATTTTTTCTAACTTCGAGTCAAACCGAGAATGATCCTTTTAATAAGGAAGCAGTGGGTTCCTTTGGTGAGTTCTTGTCCAACTACGCTAGTGTAGCTGCTGTAAGAGCCACTTTCACAGCCATAACTAAGGTAATGATATCTTATATGTTTGTTTCATTAACAGAAACGCACAGCCAAGAGACACAGAAAACAACCAGTATCGATCAGAGCCTCTTGACCGCGTGGCGGCTGGATATTTCACGAAAAACTACAAAAATCCATCAGTATAAAGGAAGAGTCGACAATTTTATTGCTCAGAACTTAACATGTAGCCTCTAGTGTCCATCTTTAATACCGAAAAATTTCGTAACTGTTATAGCGTGGTAATTATTGTAATATTCATTATGCCCATATTGATATCTGATGATCATATTTAATAAAAGTAGACACATGGTGAATGCTTCGCACATACCGAACCTAGATAGGTTTTTAACAGGTTAATTTATACTAACGTTTGATTTACAGGGAACTTTGTTGTCAATATTAACGCTGATGATTTGAAAATGTGTGTTTGATAGTGGTATTTCTGATTCCATGGCCGCGAATTATACTTATCACAAAAATGTTAGACTGCGTGGTGTTGGGATTTATAACTTACCTAACTGGTTGTAATTTATTATAAACATTATTCCAAGATCGGTCTTCTCACACCTCACAAGTATCCATCTTTCATAAGTGTTTAACTAGCTTTAACGCTGAAATCACGCTTGAATGGACGGAAACGAATAAAGCAAGAATTGATTTTTTTTAATATTTACTCCATTTAAGCGCAAAGAGCGAGGTGACGCAGTAATAAGATATTGGAATCGGATTCGGGAGGATAGTGGATTTTAAGGCCATTCATTTAGGTTTCCCGTGGTTTCCCTAAATTTCTGAAGGCAGAGGTTGGGTAGGTTCCTTTGAAAAGGACATAGCAGATGTCCTTCCCATCCTTCCTCAATCAGAGCTTAGCTTCCTCTCTAATCAACTTCTCGACAACGGGACTTTGAATCACAATCTTATTTCATTCGTTAGTCGTGCTTCAGGAGGTCGACAAACATTGAACCACGAGTATCTACTCGTGACACTGCTAGAAGTCTCTTGCTTTTTGATTATTTCAACCGCCCCAGTCGGCTGGAAATATGTTTGACAAGTGGTTCAGGCTGACAACAAGTGTGAAGCAAAAAATATCTCTAGAACACGGTAGCTTTATAGCATGATGGATACGAACTAAAAGGACAGGCAATTAATACTGAGTGCTGCGATGGAAATCTAGTAATGCAGCCAATGAATCTACAGGACTGGTTCTTCGTTATTCTTACTCATTTTTCTGGAACTCACTCTTTCTTCCACTCCCTGACACTATCTTTTCGGGTTGTTGTGAAAAGGGCCTGTTTTAGCCACTTTTCGTGTAACTGTCATCTGTAATCTGTAAGCTTCTCGGAATTAGTCTAACAGACTAGTCTTCTGCTATTTTTTATTATTATATTTATATGCTGGGAGAAGGACTGCGTAGAGACCCTTTTGTGTGTGTGTGTGTGTGTGTGTGTGTGTGTGTGTGTGTTTTCCGTAATCCCCACCTTGAATAAGCTCTGCACTGTGTGATTGTGCGGCTAACTGAATCTGCGTATGTTCCAGTAGTGATCAGGATAGCTTTTCTTACTTCTCTCTGTACAGTTTTAGGGACTTTCCGTTGAATCTTGTTCGTACGTGGCCTGTAGACTGATGTGGCTGAGGACAACAGATGGCTCGTCTTTTCTCAACGTTCACGTTTCGTCAAGCAAGTCATTGAGTGAAGTCGTGGAAATTTTCCACCGAACTCCGTTGAAAATTTTGTCCGTGAAACTGGCACGTGTGCTGAAGAACGACCTCTAACCTTTTTTAGCGTTCCCCCGACTGGACAAACGCCTGGCGAATATAATTGACGGTTTTTGCGATTGGTCCGCCACTGCCTCCTCCTCCCCCAGCCAGTAATGATGCGCGGGTAACGGCGGCAAAGCAAGGTAGTCTGAAAGGTCCTGAGAGAACACTGTTCTGGCGATGGCGTGGTGAGTGGGTAGTGCTCTCAGAGGATACTTAGTGTAAGTTTGAATTTTGGCTGAGATCCGTTCACATTTCCCTTTTCAATGTAGGCAATCCTTGAGTTTACTGAAATTAACAACCAAGGGGATCGTGTGAAGTGAATATTTACTTAGATTCATTGCTTCCTATTTGCGAAGCATGAGCGCGATCTCTGAATCAAATTATCTCCTTAATTAGCGATAGTTGCTTTTCTTGCTAAGTGAAATGAATACCTGGGTATATGTCCAAATTTGTATGTGTCGAATTTTACTAGTCTTAATACATTTTTAAGGCTTGATTTCAAAGTTAGTGTCCACCTGCAATAGGACCATGCAACTATATCCCACTCAATTTCCTGATCAGAATGAATACTCACCAGCCAGAGAAAATGTTGATAGCTACAGATTTCTTGGAATTATTAGATCTTCAGTCACTATGGTAGACTTAGCTTCTTCTGCCCCTTGATATACATTGCTAATGATAGTGCATGCTGATACGCTAACCCTGTACAACATCCTTCCGTAGTATTTTCTTTTCTGACTTCTAAGCCGAAACAGGGAATCTAGCGTAGACGACATTCCCTTAGAAGTATTCAGATACTTGGAAGAACATACTATGACGAAACTATTTCAGCTGATATGTGAGGTGTGAGAGACGGATGAGATACTGTCAAAAATCACGAAGAATGTAATAATTCCAAATACATCAAGTAATGACAGGTGTAAACATTACCTAAATATGAGTTTAACTAGTCTTCTTTGCAAAATACTGACACGAGTTATTTTCAGACGCATGGAAATATTGACACAAGCTAACCACGTTGATGATCAACTTGGGTTCCAGAGAAATGTAGCAACAGGCGAGGCAATACTGAATACATGACTTATATTATCATAATTTGAAGAAAAACAAATATACATTTACTGCATTTGTAGATTTAGACGTTAGATAATGTTAAGTGGAATGTATTATTTACACTTCTCAAGGTAAGAAAAAGGTAAATTCCGCGTTCTGGGCTTAGATCCGCCAGTCGGTCCCTATCGACCACTATGTCATCGTCTGTCAAAGGCCATATTGCATGGGATATGGAGGGGCATGTTGTCAGCACGCCGCTCTTCTGGTCGTCTCACGTTTCTTGACCTTGCAACCGCTATAAGTAACTCCCCAGTTGACCTCAGAAGGCTGACTACACTCCGTAACACTCCTAGGAAAAATTTCTGGCACTACCAGGAATCGAACTCAGGTCCCCATTGCACCAGCAAGCCTAGCTGACCACTCAACTATGGAGATGGACAATTTTGAAGGTAACAGGGAGTAAACACAAGGAGTAAAAGTTTATGTAGTTATTGTACAGAAACCAGGCTGTAGTTATAAGAGTCGAAGGACATGAAACGGAATTCGTTGAGAAAGAAGTGAGACAGGATTGTTGTCTGTCCCCAGTGTTGTTCAGTCTCCATAATGATCAAGTGGTGAAGGAAATCAAGCAATAATTTAGAAAGGGGATTAAAGTTCAGGAAGAATAAATAAAAATTTCGTGATTTGCCATAGACGTAATTCTGTCAGAGTCATCAAATGACTTCGAAGAGCAATTGAACGGAAGAAACGTCTTGAAAAGGACTTAGAAGATGAACATCAATAAAAGTAAAACAAGGATAATGGAATGTCGTTGCGGTCTTCAGTCCAGAGACTGGTTTGATGCAGTTCTCCATGCTACTCTATCCTGTGCAAGCTTCTCCATTTTCGAGTAACTACTGCAAACCTACATCCTTCTGAATCTGTTTAGTGTGTTCATGCCTTGGTCTCCCTCTACGATTTTTACCCTATTCGCTTCCTTAATGATCCCTTGATGCCTCAGAACGTGTCCTACCAACCGATCCTTTCTTGTAGTCAAGTTGGCCACAAATTCCTCTTCTCCCCAATTCTATTCCGTACCTCCTCATTAGTTACGTGATCTACCAATCTAATCTTCAGCATTCTTCCGTAGCACCACATTTCGAAAGCTTCTATTCTCTTCTTGTCTAAACTATTTATCGTCCATGTTTCACTGCCATACATGGCTACACTCCATACAAATACCTCCAGAAAAACCTCCTGAAACTTAAATCTATACTTGATGTTAACAAATTTCGCTTCTTCAGAGACGCTTTCCTTGCCATTGCCAGTCTACATTTTATATCCTCTCTACTTCGACCATCATCAGTTATTTTGCTCCCCGAATAGTAAAACTCATCTACTACTTTAAGTGTCTCATTTCCTAATCTAATTCCCTTAGCATCACTTGATTTAATTCGACAACAAGCCATTATCCTCGTTTTGCATTTGTTGATGTTCATCTTATATCCTCCTTTCAGGACACTGTCCATTCCGTTCAACTGCTCTTCCAGGTCCATTGCTGTCTCTGACAGAATTGCAATGTCTCAAAGTTTTTATTTCATCTCCATGCATTTTAATTCCTACTCCAAATTTTTCTTTTGTTTCCTTTACTGCTTGTTCAATATACAGATTGAATAACATCGGAGATAGGCTACAACCCTGTCTCACTCTCTTCTCAGCTACTGCTTCCTTTTCGCGCTGCTCGACTCCTATAACTGCCATCTGGTTTCTGTACAAATTGTAAATAGCCGTTCGCCCCCTGCATTTGAGCTCTGACACCTTTAGAATTTGAAAGAGAGTGTTCCAGTCAACATTGTCAAAAGCTTTCCCTAAGTCTACAAATGCAAGAAACGTAGGTTTGTCTTTCCTTAATCTATCTCCTAAGATAAGTCGTATGGTCAGTATTGCCTCACGTGTTCCAACATTTCTAATGGAATGTTGTCTACTCCCGGGGCCTTGTTTCGACTTAGGTCTTTCTGTGCTCTGTCAAACCCTTCACGCAGTAACATATCTCCCATTTCATCTTCATCTACGTCCTCTTCCACTTCCATAATATTGCCGTCAACTACATCGCGCTTGTATAGGCCCTTCATATACCCCTTACACCTTCCTGCCTTCCCTTATTTGCTTAGAACTGGTTTTCCATCTGAGCTCTTGATATCCATGAAATTGGTTCACTTCTCTCCAGAGATCTCTTTAATTTTTTGTAGGCAGTATCCATCTTACCCCTAGTGATATATGCCTCTACATCCTTACATTTCTCCTGTAGCCATCCCTGCTTAGCCACTTTGCACTTCCTGTCGATCTCATTTTTGAGACATTTGTTTGCCTTTTTGCCAGCTTCATTTACTGCATTTTTATATTTTCTCCTTTGATCAATTAAATTCAATATCTCTTCTGTTACCCGAGGATTTCTACTACCCCTCGACTTTTTACCTACTTGATCCTCTGCTGCCTTCGCTATTTCATCTCTCAAAGCTACCCATTCTTCTTCTACTGTATTTCTTTCCCACGGTCTAGTCAATCGTTCCCTGATGCTCTCTCTGAAACTCTCTACAACCTCTGGTTCTTTCAGTTTATCCAGGTCCCACATCCTTAAATTCTCTCCTTTTTTGCAGTTTATTCAGTTTTACTCTACAGTTCATAACCAATAGATTGTGATCAGAGTCCACATCTGCCCCTGGAAATGTTTTACATTTAACACCTGGTTCCTAAATCTCTGCCTTACCATTATATAATCTATCTGAAACCTTCCTCTTCCACGTATACAACCTTCTTTCATGATTCTTAAGCCAAGTTTTAGCTATGATTAAGTTACGCTCAGCGCAAAATTCTACCAGGCGGCTTCCTCTTTCTTTCCTTACCCCCACTCCATATTCCCCTACTACTACTTTCCTTCTCTTCCTTTTCCTACTATCGAATTCCAGTCCCCCATGACTATTGATTTTTCGTCTCCATTCACTATCTAAATAATTTCTTTTATCTCATCATACATTTCTTCAATCTCTTCGTCATCTCCGAAGCAAGTTAGCTTATAAACTTGTACTACTATGGTAGGCGTAGGCTTCGTGTCTATCTTTGCCAGAGTAATGTGAACTCACTATGCTGTTAGTAGTAGCTTGCCGGCGCTCCTATTTTTTAGTTATTATTAAAAAATGGCTCTGAGCACTATGGGACTTAACATCTGAGGTCATCAGTCCCCTACAACTTAGAAATACTTAAACCTAACTAACCTAAGGACATCACACACAACCATGCCCGAGGCAGGATTCGAACCTGGGACCGTAGTGGTCGCGCGGTTCCAGACTGAAGCGTCTAAACTGCTCGACCACAGCGGCCGGCTTTATTATTAAACCTACTCCGTCATTATCCCTGTTTGATTTTGTATTCATAGCCCCGTATTCACCTGACCAGAAGTCTTGTTCCTCCTGCCACCGAACTTCACTAATTCCCACTATATCTAGCTTTAACCTATCCATTTCTCTTTTCAAATTTTCTAGTCTACCTACCCGATTAAGGGATCTGACATTCCACGCTCCGATCCGTAGAACGCCAGTTTTCGTTCTCCTGATAACGACGTCCTCCTGAATAACCCCGGCCCTGAGATCCAAATGGGAGACTGTTTTACTTCCGTAATATTTTACCCAAGAGGACGCCATCATCACTTAACCATAAAGTAAAGCTGCATGCCCTCGGGAAAAATTACGGCTGTAGTTTCCCCTTGCTTTCAGCCGTTCGCAGTACCAGCAGAGTAAGGCCGTTTTGGTTAATGTTACAATGCCACATTAGTCAGTCATCCATACTGTTGCCGCTGCAACTACTGAAAAGACTGCTGCCCCTTTTCAGGAACCACACGTTTGTCTGGCCTCTCAACAGATACCCGTCCGTTGTAGTTGCACCTACGGTACGGCTATCTGTATCGCTGAAGCACGCAAGCTTCCCCACTAACGGCAAGGTCCATAGTTCATGGGAGTAAATCAAGCGATGCTGAGAGGATTAGACTAGGAAATGAGGCACTAAATGTAACAGATGATTTTTGCTGTTGGGCCAGTAAAATAACTGATTTAGAGATGATAAAAAGTGTCGACTGGCAATAGCAACGAAGCGTTTCTGGAAAAGAGAAACTTGTTCACATCGAATGTCAATTAAGTAAGTGTTACAAAGCCTGTTCTGAAGGTATATGTCTGGAGTGTAGCCTTTTACGGAAGTGAAATGTGGATGTTAAACAACTGGGACAAGGCAGAGAAGGAGAGAACACAAGCTTCTGAAATGTTTTGTCATACGAAAATGATGAAGATTAGATGGGTAGATCGGATGACTAGCTATTGAATGCAGTTGGGGAGGGAAGGAATTTATGCCACAACTTGAGTGAAAGGGGGGATAGTTTGACAGATCATATTCCGAGGCGTCGAGGAATCGTCAGTTTGGTAACGGATGGAAATGTGGGGGAAAAATATTGTAGAGGCACACCAAGGCCTGACCGCAATAAGCAAGTTCAATGGATGTAAGTTTCACTAGTTATGCAGAGATGAAGAGCCTTGCATAGGATAAATTAGCTTAGGGAGCTGCATTAAACTAGTCTTTGGACTGAAGACCACAATAACAAGAATTAATAGTAGTAGTAGGAGCAGCAGCAACAACAACACCATGACATCATATACGACATGGCTAAGCGATAGACGTAATACTTTACTCCCGTAGTTATGCAGAGATATCGTGATTGTCCCGATGACCAGAACAGGAAAGAGAACAGATCCTTTATGTCCTTTCATATGAAAGTAATGGTCCTCTCTGTGTCTCCATACGTTCAATACTTCGTTGTAGGTTCGAGTCTGTAGTGACAAACGAAAAATTGATTTTGTTACAAGCGTTACTCTAGCTGTGGTGCAACAGATACCATCACAGAATACTGTACTCATTTCTCAGTGGGAAATCCCTTTACTTATGTACAGAAAATGACGTAGTAAAAGGATCGGCAGAAGAAACTTTAGAATCGCCAAGGTAAGAAAGGGGAGAAATTAATTTCTCATTGGTGTCTCCCTTTGTTTCACTGACTATATATACATCTCCGTAAGCCACGGCGCTCGAGGTGCAATAATGAAGTCTTGTTTTGATTTGCCTCCTTTTTTTCGCAAAATGAAAAGACGGAAGGCTCGTCTACCACTAGCGTTTTAGCAGGACAACTGCTTCGTTGGTCTTCGAGCAACAATGTAAACCGACTCCGCACTGAGCGAAATGCTTTTAGTTCTGAACCGTTCCACTTAAGTAACATGTCACGAACTGGGAGAACCCATATAACAGAACACATCTAATTACGAGTTCCAAATTGTTATTGAAGAATTAATATATCTAAAATACCAGAAAGGCTCATAAAATTGAATTTTCCTCAATGAATTTGAAACGAAGCGTACCGAAATTTTTGAAAGTTTTGCACTGTTGATCATTAATTAAGTATGTCACAGCAACCTCGGAAAACATTTTCCATGTAATGATGACATATTCTCAGAAGAACATTACTTCAATGTTTTCTTGCAACCACATATTACTTCCAAATATTTTATAGTATGAAATCGTTGCACCGAATGTGATATACACAGCAATTTACAAGCATTTGAAAGTGAAATGGACGAACGGAATGACAGATTTTGATAGCTGGCAAAGAGGAACGTAGTTTACACTGCAGAAATTAAAACATACTATTTTGAATACTTAAAATGTAGCTCGTATAAACGGAATAGAAGGCAAAACGAATTTCAGTTTACAAAATTAACTGTTCTAAAACTTTATTCTGAAGCAATTTCGTTTGTTAGCTGCAACAAATAAAATTACTTAACAGTGCAACTCATTGCATTCAGATACTGAAAACCTTCTTAATTTTAAATGAATACTTAATGTGCATTATTTCGCATTTTCTGCCGCTCAAAAATGTCTAGATCTCCCTAGAACCGAACATCGGGTATTTCACGGTACATTGATAAAGTGTCGCTTTCGCCATCTCTCGGCAGATTGCCGAATTACAAGCACATCGATTAGGAAACCGCGCTCTCGGCGATCTCGAGCGGAGAGAGACATTATACGCATTGTTGAGAGAAACAATCTTCCGATGAATGTGTTCCATGACAAAGATGCAAAATACATGTCAATTTACGCGGGTTTTTCGAAATATCACAGTTTAATCCGCAAAGAAGACAATGAGCACATAGCTGAAACTAACTGATAACCGTAAAATTCTTCTGTATTTAGGGCTAGTAACAACAGTCAATCAACATTTGATATTTATTCTCAGTTCTAGTTTCTTATGATGACTGCTTGCTTCGGTTCTGCCCTACGGAATGCAAAGGCTAAGTTATATGGACCAGAGGCACTAACAGTTAGTAGTTACTGAGTGGTTGTAATCATCCTTGGTCTATAGTTTACTTGGACTATATTTAAATTATCGTTGAACTACCATAAGCCTCAAATAAAGTTAAACTCTTCCGAAAATTTATAAAATATATGTGTCCGTCAATGAGCGCATTGGAACTAATCGTATTTTTAACATATAACGATTAGGTCTACTTGCGGTATAATGTTACATGTTGATCGGAAAGCTGTTTACAAATGGCACCAATGTATAACCGACAGGGGAAACCAATGAAACAATAGGAATATCTGTAAGTTGTCAACTTGTCATAAACTGATGACACACAATAACCATTTACATAATTAATTTCAAGATAAAGGAGAAAAACATTACATTTGGTAAATGGGCGCCCTGTGTATAACTGCTCAAAACTTAGGGATCTTAACTCCATTATGTGAATGTAGCGAACGTTAAGGGAATAAGTTTTATGTTTTGTTTTTTATTACTACATAAATGAAGAATAAAGTTTTTTTCCCTTTGTATTGAACGATGCAGTCTACTTAAGTTTTCTAGAACACCTTTCCACCAGTAAATAGACGACACAGAAAAAAAATATAAATCTGCTTGTAAATAGATAGCTTTCTGCTTCGCTTCCGAGTTTCCGTTTCCATTCTGTGCGCTGTACCAGAATTTGAAAAGAACGCCTACGGACCGAGTGCTAAATGCGCTGCAAATCAGTATTTTCCGAATGTGCGCTGCCAGTTGTAGGCCAGAGGCACGAAAACGAACTCAAAACTGATTGCTATCGGCGTCCGTTGAACGTAGAGGTGCACCAAATCCCCGATAATTGGATCTGATAGTCAGATATTGTTTTTAGGTCATTTCGGTTCGCCCTCTCGTTGGAATGCCTTGTGTGCCACCCAGAAAAGGCTAATTAATCGAACCAGGAAATGTGAGATACGCATTTCATGTACGGTCTTGCCGAATGCAGCGGAGCAGAAACAACAAACCTATGCTATCTGATTAAAAGCATGCGACATTAAAATGCGGCTCGTCTACCCTCGCCTTTATGACGGTTGAACTGTGTTAGGAAAACTTCCAAAGAGTGTCTAAATGTCTATGAATGAATTATATGTGACCTTGTCTGGGGTACTTCATTCAGCTTATATCCATAGATGGACCATCCTTCTGATAAACGTTGGGAGTTACAGTCAAAAAACTTTCAGACGTATGATGGGGTTCACTACGGCGCTGTTAAGCCCGTGTTTCAGTGATTTAAAATAATTATCGATGTTACTGAGAAACTGTCTGATTCTTGAGAAGCCGGCCGGAGTGGCCGAGCGGTTCTAGGCGCTACAGTCTGGAACCGCGCGACCGCTACGATCGCAGGTTCGAATCCTGCCTCGGGCATGGATGTGTGTGATGTCCTTAGGTTAGTTAGGTTTACGTAGTTCTAAGTTCTAGGGGACTGATGACCTCAGAAGTTAGGTCCCATAGCGCTCAGAGCCATTTGAACAATTTGATTCTTGAGAAACTAAAACCAGACTAGCTGCTCAGACTCAGTTGCCTGTATTGTGTGATTTGTCGTTTTTGTGAATATAAACTATTGTATTAGAAGAAGTCAACCACGCACAAACCTATTTACAGATTCTTGTAATCAGCTTTGAAACGTTTATTCAAAAAATGTTTCAAATGGTTCTGAGCACTATGGGACTTAACATCTGAGGTCATGAGTCCCCTAGAACTTAGAACTACTTGAACCTAACTAACCTAAGGACATCACACACATCCATGCCCAAGGCAGGATTCGAACCTGCGACCGTAGCGGTCGCGCGGTTCCAGACTGAAGCGCCTAGAACCGCTCGGCCACACCGGCCGGCGAAACGTTTGTTACTAAGACGAGAAATCTAACGCTCTTTTTGTAAGACAAGAGAAATTTTCTTGTTGACGAAGCACATTAATTTTCAAATGACAAGTGTGAAGAGATGCGAAAAAAAAGTAGAACTATCAGGAAGAAGAAAATGATGCCTGGAGACAGTGGCGGCGTTAGGCGTCTGCGACAGCGGCGACCGCTGACGGCCTCGCGCCTGTAGGGGGCCTCGCGAAAAAGTTATTGAAGCTGTTAAAATTTTAGCTTCTTATTTGTCCGTCTCTATTTCCGTACGAATGTAATAGTATTTATCTAGGGTCGTCTGCCAACATTATGACAGTTAACCCAAGCGTACAAGTTTGGGACTGCGGACTGGCTCTGGTAGACCTATTACATTACACGTCTGGCACGGGATATACCTGTCGGGAATCAGCGTATGCGCACTAGACGGTGACAATGCATGGAACTCGAATGAGACTGTTTTGTTGTAGAGTCGTTCACACAGACTAAAAAATTTTTTGTAAAATAAATTATTTAACTATATACTTAGAGGGGAAGTTGGTTGCCATATTAAAGAAAGCTGCATGTTAAACGGAAAATACACTTACTTTCCTTTATACCATATTCACAGTCCTCTTGGTATGCACAGTTTTTCCGAATTGACACTTCGATTCAACAACAAGCAAATGCAACAATGCTCTGTGGAGGAGACAGTACAGGCACGAGCATTGTCTTGGCCAGTAGTGCCACCTCTCTGAAACCGGTCCTACCAAGTGACACTTCACTCTTTATCAAGTTATTTAAGTGGTACAAGTCAACAAGTCTTTTATCTGTGAAGGTGCGGTTGTACCATTTTCAGCCATACATACTAAAGGAACCCAATCCTAGGGTAAGTAAGCATAGAAGTACATTTCTTGGCGTGTTTATTTGGCTGCTATCATACATGACAGAATAAAAACAAAATATTCTGCCATTTATGATAATCGCGCAGCCTATTCCTCTACACTATGACACTGAGTACTTTAAGTACCCTACTGTACTAATCTACGTATTTAGCACAAAATGTATTTAAATCATCATGTCTGGAGGGCCATCAAGAGACAGAGACATAGGGAGAAAATGGGATCCGTTGCATCAAAAAGGAAAAGAAAGGCTGAGATGATTATTTCCATTCAAGCTATGAGTCCGAGTATGATGAAATTTCTTAAGAAAACTTCAGTAGTAACTGCTCCAGAGGTTTCCGATGAAGCTCTTATCCAATGGCCTTTAGTTTCTGAAACAGAACCAGCTTCAGGGTCGAATGAATCTGTTACCCTTCCCGATATAGCATCAGAGTTGGGTGACATTGCTGTGATCCGAGACTGTGTGCCGAATAATGACTTCAAAGGTGATGACCAACAACAAACCGTTCATATAAGAGAGTCATTTATAAAATTAGATCCGAGAAAGTGGGTATTTCCAGTAACAGATCTGCAGTGTCATGATTTAATTCAAAACGATTCCCAACAAAACATAGAGAAACATGATGAAAGTTACCCCAAAGATGCAAATATAAAACTTTTTACTAAATTTCATTTTAGTAGAAAACTGAGTAACGACGAAAAGCAACTTCACAGCTTACTCCATATCTCAAAACAGTTTATTCCTTTCCATGTCGACGTTTTTCACATTTGCAGACACAGATGGTAAAAGAAGGATGCTGTGACTGGAAAGATCTGAGCAGTATATTGCAAAGACGTGAACAAAGTTAAGGACACATGTAGTGCTTGATTAACTGGATGGAATTCTATAAAGGAATCAAATACGGGAAAACAGTAGATAAGGAAAACGAGAGACTTATTAGGAAATAATAAAAGTATTGGAATAACTTGTTTGAAAGATTGATCGATATTATAAAATACTTAGCTTCACACAATCTGGCGTTTAGAGAGCGTCGAGAATCCCTTAACCTGAACCAAAACGGAAACAGTGGAAATTTATAGACTTGTTTAAATTGTTATCCAAATATGATCTAATACTAAAAGAGCACTGGCAACGTATTAACGAAAAGCAATTTTGTCAGCATTATCTGAGCCACAACATAAAAAATGAATTAATTACAGCAATGTCCAAATCTGTTACGAACGAACTTATAAACAGTCAAACAAGCAAAATATTATGCCTTCATGTTCGATTTTGCCAGGGATTCGAGCCGTGTGGAACAAATGTCAATAATATTAAGATTTTGTAATTCCTCAACTGGAGAGGTAGGAACATTTCGCTGGGTTTATTGCTGTGGCAGAAACAATGGGAGAGTATTTAACAAATGCCATTTTAAAGGAACTAGAAAATTGTCGAGGGTAGGAGTATGATAAAGGTGTCAATATGGCTGGCTTAATAAAGGTGTTACAACAAGAATACTCAATATTAATCCACCAACTTTGTTCAAGTCGTGCGGATGCCATTGTTGGAATTTGCTTTTCCCAGATGCCGCTAACGCTTCTGCAACAGCTAAAACGTCTTTCGGCTACATCAGTAAAGTTTATGTGCTTTTTACAAAGTCAAGCAAGCATTGGGATCTTATAAAAACTAAACTGAAATTGGCATTGAAGTCTCTGTCTGAAACACAATGGGAAAGTAGAATCGGAACTGTAAAAGCGTTATATTTGCAATTTGATGATATCCAAAGTGCAAGAGACCTGAAAAATAGAACTGATGATTCCGAAACTCTTAGCGACAGTGAAGCAGTCTTGAAGAAAATGTTAACTTTTGAGTTTATTGTTGCAATATACGTGTGGTATGAGATCTTAGTACGTGTCAACAATATAAGTAAACTATGGCAATCGGTTTACGTGAACTTAAAAGTTGCTGTTTATACTTTACGTTCATTTCGTGAGTGGATTCAAGAATTCCGTAACACAGGATTTGAAACAAGCGTTGCAGAAGCTCGATTGTTTGTAGAAAAAATAGTTATGAAATTGAGTATCAGTTTACAAAAAGAATAACACAGAAAAAACGAATGTTCAGTTATGAACAAATTGATGAACCTATGAAATCTGCTGAAATGCAGTACAGAGTTAGCTTTTTTTTAACACAGTGATAAGACACTGTAATAGTCGACACTGAAAATGGATTCAAAGCGCTCAACAAATATTTTGAAAGATTTGGTTTTATTTACGACATGAATTATTTGAAATCGTTATCCAAGGACGACCTTCGTAAACATTGTAATGACTTAGGTACAATACTTCGAGAAGGCTAAAATAACGACACATAGCCTTTCAAACTTTATGAGGAACTCCAACTTTTAAAATCCAACTTACAGGACTCGATCAAAGACGCAAAAAAACTTATTCAGTACACATTAGAAAATAATTTGCGAGAAGTATATCCAAATTTTTACGTGACAATCATAATAATGCTCACAGTTCCGATCAGTAAAGCTTCTGCCGAGAGAAGTTCCTCAAAGTTAAAATTGATTAAGAGATACTTAAGAAGCACGATGTGCCAAGAAAGACTATCTGCGTTGTCAGTACTATCTGAAGCGGAAATAGCAGCTGGTATCAACTACGACGCAATCTTACAAAAGTTCAGTTAGGCGAAAAGCCGGAAGTTTCGTTTATTTTAATGTGTGTTTTTTGTTTAATGTAATTTTTATCATTGCAATAATCCTTGTATACTGTAATAATAAAATTTGTTTATAATTATTATTAGTGTATAATTCAACCCATTTAATTTAACATTTTTTTCTGAAAGGGACCTCGCAAAGCCGATTCGTCGCCGACGTTCAGTTTCCGCCTAGAGCCGCCACCGTCTGGTGAGAAGTTGGCAAACGAGACGCTGACTTTCACCAGCAAGTGAGAATGTCAATGGTAAAATTCATTGACAGGATTTTTACAAGAAAACGATACACCTTGCAATACCATGGAACGTATATCAGACTGTTATGCTGTTTTACATCCCACCAATCTGATTAAAGTCAGATAGTTCGAGGCCGAATTAGATGATAAAGAGACGTCAAATCAGCTAGGAGAACCGAACGTGGCTGGTATAGCAAACGACGATCATCTAACTGTAGTGTTTTGAGTTGCAGAAGTTTCGCCTTCACGCGGCGAACTTCCATAATTCTTAAAGGGACGTCTCGAGCACTATCATAAGGATCACGATGGACAGCATATTAAAATTCCCGAGTCCTCCACATTTCCACCGCTTAACCAGCGCCAAAGCGCGTGAGTACAGCGCGAAGTCGAGGTTTGCTAATGGCAACCCACCATTCCATAACTGAGGGATAACGCACTTGGGAACGGATTGCCCGCCCCACACGGCAACAGTGATATCATCCAAAGATGGGTCTGCCAGATGTAAAATATTTAGCTTCCATATAGGGCGACAAAGATGTACCCGCTGCGAGACGTGCTTAAGAGTAATTGAAACAGCACAGTGGTCAGTGAAGCTGGCAGGGATTGCATCAATTGACAAGAGCTGGCTACATAGGGAAGCAGACAAATAAAAACGGTCCAGTCGACTACTAGAAGTACATGTAAAATGCGTAGAACGAACTAATGTGGGATATCTGCAGATCCCAGCATCTTGTAGACTCAACGACGCCACCCTATTATTAAGTTCACGACACAACAGTTATAGTTGAGAGGATGATCCACAGAAGATAAGACACAGATGAAATTCCCTTCCCCCCACACCCCACCAAAATGTTTTGCAGATTTTGACGAAGTGAATAAATAGCACCTTCCTTATAAAAGCGCGAGTTGTCATATTTACGACCAGATACAGATGGAGCATAAAGAAAAATTAAGGCGAGGTCACCAAATTGATACGCTATACCACGACCGTCATCCAGAGTTTCAAAGTCTGTCAACGGAATACCGCCCCTATAAATCACGGCCATGCCAGTAGAACGTTTTGGCGCAACATTAAAAACAAAGAATACCAGGGAGACAAAACACATAAAAAATAACACTTATCGCAAACACACAACATCAGCTTGGAAATCTTAACCAAACCATTGTACGCAGAAAGCCATAACGGTGAGTTTATTCTGTTAACATTTAGGGTAAGAAACGCATATGCCCCCATTAACTAGAAAAAAAATATACGCATCACGTCCCGCTCTCCACGACACCGGCAGACGGCAAAGACGAAAGAACTACATTGAAACCTCTCTACCAGAGGTTGCAGATTCCATGCTTTGTTTTTTTTTTTTCGTCGCGACGCTGCACCTTCAGTTTGAAAACTTTGTTGCTCACCACTCCGTGAAAACATAACGTCTTGAATAACTTCTTGACGCAGAAGTATAGGAGGCTCATCAAGGTCTGCTGCGGGATGGGAGGCGTCCCCAATCCACTCAACAGAATGCGAGAAATATGACCAGGAGCGATGAATTTCATCATTATATAAAGAAGAGACAGAAAATGCAGCATCTGAAGCTGGCTGCATCATCTGACTACCCGGAAGAGCATTCGCACTAAACTGTTGCTCCACCGCATCAGATTGAGGAACAGATCGCATTTCATTAGAACACTGTAAAGGCAGAACAGCAGACGATGATTCCGTTAAATCGTGGAACCCACCGGAACAGACGTTCGTACGGGTGTAGGAAAGGACGCAGATGCAACATTCATTTCAACTCATCAGAACCACCCTCGTCATCTCTGGCGAAACAAGAACCGTAATTGTCGTCAGCATTCAAAGCATCGCCACTGGAAGAAGTACCTCCACCACCACCTTCTCGGAGAGGCGAGATTGGGGAGGGGTGACATCCAAATCTTCAGAATCGTGAGTACAGCGGCGTTAAATAGCGCTGCCGTTGCTGGCGCCTTAACGGGAACTGGGGCCGCATCTGAACGTGCCGGTAACGGCGGGAAATCTTGCGAAGTAGAGGGTAATGACTCTCCAACGTCCTCAAAAGCTAGAGAAGTACTGACAGCAGATTGCGAAGACACTGATTCTGCTTCAGTCAACGAACGACATTTTTCATAGGACGACTTTAAAACCGTAACGAGGCGTGGGCAACTGGATCCGAGATGGCCACTTTCACCACAAAGGAAGCAGGTTCCTTCTTGCCCTGTATACGTAACATGAATCAAGTAACTACAGACATTCAGATGTGAAGGAATATTCTTTTGAACACGCATTTCTACGATTCGAATACCACTGTAACATTGTAAGCGATGTTGAGCGGACCAGCGTTCCCGCCGGATAAGCCGAGCGACTCCATAAGGAAGCAACGTCACCTTAAGAAGTGAATCGTCCACTTCAGGTGGAAGATAGTAAACTCTAACCGGAATGTATTTGAAAGCCGCATATGCAAGGAGGACTGGACTAACGGACCCATTACGATCTGTAAAGATCACCTGAGAACCAACCCGACAGAGAAGCCGGCCTGCTTGTAAAGGATAGTGAAACATGACAAAAAATGCATACAAATCTGAATCAAAATAAGCAGTATTTATCTGATCAGATGTAACCCGAATCGTATCATCCAACCAATTGTGAATTTCTACAGAGCACGATTGCAAATGATGCGTACCCTTGTCAAAAATGGTACACAGCCGAGAAATATTCTTGGAAGACTCGACAGACATCATGCGCTGGTAGAGAACGCTGCCGTCCGCAGCTCGTGGTCGTGCGGTAGCGTTCTCGCTTCCCGCGCCCGGGTTCCCGGGTTCGATTACCGGCGGGGTTAGGGATTTGCTCTGCCTCGTGATGACTGGGTGTTGTGTGATGTCCTTAGGTTAGTCAGGTTTAAGTAGTTCTAAGTTCTAGGGGACTGATGACCATAGATGTTAAGTCCCATAGTGCTCAGAGCCATTTGAACCATTTTTTTTAACCAGAACGCTGCCGCCGAAGAACAAACAACAACGGACTACGCTAGGTAAGAGGGATGTAACACTGGCCGATACAAACACAAAGGTTCGACACAAACCGCGCTGCTAGACAGGTGAGAGTAAAGCTCTGTATAGGGCAAGTACGGCCAACTTGCCAGTAGCCTCCATTTTGGGTCCACTGCACAGCTGGTGATACATGTATCACCAGCGGCGCAGTGGGCCCAAAATGGCGGCCGTTGGCAAGTTGGCCGTACTTTCCCTATACAGAGCTTTAGGCGAGAGTAGGAACGATCTGCTCACGCGATGTGCAGGACCGAACTTCTATAGAGGCAGCATGGCTCACTATTTCTTCAGCGGACTTCCAAACACTTTTTGAGTCAATGTCACGTCGAGTTTCTGCACTATGCCGGGCAAGAGAAGGCCTGACACGATATTAGGCGATATCCCATGACTTTTGCCACCTCCGTGTACATCATGGTTGTACAAGTGCAGGTTGCAAACACATGGTTCACGGCATATGAAAGTTTAGGTCTAACTGTGAGTAGTGCACGGAAAGCCTATGGTACCCCGCCACGGTAGCTCAGCGTGTTCGGTCAGAGGGTAACAAAAAGAAAACTAAGTCAAAGAATCAACAATGAGCTTGAACAGGTGTCAAGTGATACCCTCCAGATCACATGCAACGAACAATTACGAACAAAATGGAGAAAAAATGGTAAGGCGGCCGTTAGCGATAAGCGGCATATCCCGGATAGCATCTTGATCCGACACTAATTTTCACTGTCATTATTCCACTATGTAACTGATGGTTGTCCATATTCGCAACTGCGAGTACATTTGATGACTTTCTCTATTTTGTTTCAGCGGTCGTCATGTCCTTCCTCCTCTGTGCGATTCCACTGACTATCCAGGGCGCGACACTGTGTGGCTGGTTTTGCGAAATTTATGTAGCGGGGGGGGGGGGGGGGGGGGAGGGCTGCACTCGCTACCGTCCCTGGTGGTGATCACAGCGTAGCAAAAGATTAAAAGATTTAACGATGGAACTACGTCAAATACTGGTATGAACTGTCACTGTTTACATTGCGTCACTGCTAACTGAGGGCGCCGATGTTCTCTTTTCCGCGTCTCCGAGCGAACTGAATGCGTGAAGTTGAATAGAATGACTAGAAATACGACTTGTAAGTAGGCTGTTTAGGTTTTTATATTGGTAACGCCACGTAGCGCTCTGTATGAAATTCACTGGTTGTGTTGTGTGCAGTCTGTAGCTGGTTGGCATTGTTGTAATATTCGCTATTGTAGTGTTGGGCAGTTAGATGTGAACAGCGCATAGCGTTGCGCAGTTGGAGGTGAGCCGCCAGCTGTGGTGGATGTGGGGAGAGAGATGGCAGAATTTTGAGAGCGGACGATCTGGACGTGTGTCCATCAGAATGAGTAAATTTGTAATACTGGATATCATGAACTGATATATATATATATATATATATATATATATATATATATATATATATATAAATACTTTTGAACATTATTAAGGTAAATACATTGTTTGTTCTCTATCAAAATCTTTCATTTGCTAATTATGCCTATCAGTAGTCAGTGCCTTCAGTAGTTAGAATCTTTTATTTAGCTGGCGGTATTGGCGCTCGCTGCACTGCAGTAGTTCGAGTAACGAAGATTTTTGTGAGGTAAGTGATTCATGAAAGGTATAGGTTATTGTTAGTCAGGGCTATTCTTTTGTAGGGATTATTGAAAGTCAGATTGCGTTGCACTAAAAATTTTGTGTGTCAATTTAGCGTTGATCAGAATAAGTAAAGAGGGAAATGTCTGAGTACGTTCAGTTCTGCTCAGCTATTTGAAAATCAAATAACGTAACAGGTTTATCAGCACAGTAATTCATTAATTTTTTTAAGGGGACGTTTCAAATGGCGACCCTTAGCCGAGGATACCTCACTGGAATCTTCTGATTTTTTCTTGTAGTTTGTGTAATTAGTGCAGTTATTGTTTATTGCTAGCGTGTAATTGTAGAGAGAATCTCTTTTGTAGTTATAGTTTTTCATTGTTGTACAGTAAAACTGTTGTGGCATGCATGTAGATTTGCACCAAGTATTTCGCAGCTGCGCTTGCAATTAACTAGATATTATTTTCAGTGCTATGTTAATGTGTTTTCTTATTTTACTCTTCAAATTGTGCTTTTCTGTGTCATCGTGTGAAATATTGTGACAATTATGGCGTGTGAAAAACGTAATACTAGGTTCCAAAGTAAACTGAGAAATGACAGTGACGATGAGCGTAGCTTAACAGCACCACCATGTAATGAATTAACATTCAGAGAAGTGATTTGGTAATTGTGCATAGGGAAATGGAGCGGGCGGCAATTAATGGTTTAGACAGTGAAACAATTAGTGAACAGGGAAGCATTATCGATCGATCGGTCGGCAACAGCTCGCCTCAGGAATCCGAAATGACAGGACACAATCTTGCAAATACTGTAGATTCAGGTTTTGCGTCCTCATCGTTTTCGCAAATAAGTCAAGACACATTTTCTGCATTTCATAATGCGAATATTGCCCGTTCAAATGTACTGCCGAATAGCACTGAGGCACATGTTTCAGACACCAGTGCATTGTTATTACAACTAATGCAACAAATGGGACAAAGGCTTCAAAAGTTAGACACAACGCTTGAACAAAATCAGAAACAAATGGGACAAAATCTTCAAAAGTTAGACACAATGGAACAACACCAGATACAAACACATCAACAGCTTCGAAAGTTAGACACCACGCTTGAACAAACACGTGAACGTTTACCTGCTGAGTTACTTAAAATCGAATCGAAATGTCAAAAAGTCTGTAATGACGTAAAAACACAAATTTGTGAGCATTTCCAACCTATTTTTTCGCGTCATGAAAATGCATTACAGAATCACGAAGCAGCCATAAAGGAACTGCAAACTATTGTTCATGAAAATCACGACACCTTGCAAGCTAAAATTGAGTCAGTTGCATCTACCGATTCGGTTGCGCAACTTGCAAAAACTCAGGAAAACTTAAAGGACACAGTAGATACGATTTCAACACAAATGGACACTCTGAAACTTGGATCAGAAAAACACACTGAGAAAATTGGTTCACTGTCGGAGAAAGTAGCCGAACTTTCGGATCAGTTCACTAACTTATCTACAAAGGTAGATGATGATCTGAATAACACAAGACCCGTAGCCTTCACTGACACAGAAGAATATGAACAAATTAAAAATTTAAACACAATCAAAATCAAATTAATACGCAACACAATAGAGAAATCCGGGAAGTACAAGATCAGTTGGCACAAGTAATACAAGAATTACATATTTCAGAGGACACTCGCGCTCCAACACGGGAAAGGGGACTTAGAAATACGGAAAAGCCACAAAATAATAACACAGGGCATTTCGGAAATTATGAAAGAAATGGGCAAGTTGCACCAAATTTTGAGATGGAACCGCGGACACGACGTAACAATGACCGATATGCGACTCGCCGACACGAGGACTTTGACTATAAGCTGTTCATTACTACACATAAATTCAAAACATTTAAGAATTCTGGCAACGACATTCATCCATAAGCGTGGCTTCATCAATTCTCTCATTGTTTTCCTCCCAACAGATTACGATTTATGTGTGGTTACTTAGAGAATGAACCAGCTGTAAGAATGCGATAGGTCATTCACGATTGTCACAGTGAAGGAGAATGTTATCATGCCTTCCTCTCAGTATATTGGTCTCAAGCTACACAAATCCGAGTAAAACATAGCATCATAATAATGAAACATTTCGAACAATCTGAATTTTTCAGTCTTGTGAAATATTTTGAAGACATTGTTGTTGTTGTGGTCTTCAGTCCTAAGACAGGTTTGATGCAGCTCTCCATGCTACCCTATCCTGTGCAAGTTTCTTCATCTCCCAGAACCTACTGCAACCTACATCCTTCTGAATCTGCTTAGTGTATTCATCTCTTGGTCTCCCTCTACGATTTTTACCCTCCACCCTGCCCTCCAATGCTAAATTTGTGGTCCCTTGATGTCTCAGAACATGTCCTACCAACCGGTCCCTTCTTCTCGTCAAATTGTGCCACAAACTCCTCTTCTCCCCAATTCTATTCAATACCTCTTCATTAGTTATGTGATCTACCCATCTAATCTTCAGCATCCTTCTGTAGCACCACATTTCGAAAGCTTCTATTCTCTTCCTGTCCAAACTATTTATCGTCCATGTTTCACTTCCATACATGGCTACACTCCATACAAATACTTTCAGAAACGACTTCCTGACACTTAGATCTATACTCGATGTTAACAAATTTCTCTTCTTCAGAAACGCTTTCCTTGCCATTGCCAGTCTACATTTTATATTCTCTATACTTCGACCATCATCAGTTATTTTGCTCCCCAAATAGCAAAACTCCTTTACTACTTTAAGTGTCTCACTTCCTAATCTAATTCCCTCAGCATCACCCGACTTAATTCGACTACATTCCATTATCCTCGTTTTGCTTTTGTTGATGTTCATCTTATATCCTCCTTTCAAGACAATGTCCATTCCGTTCAACTGCTCTTCCAAGTCCTTTGCTGTCTCTGACAGAATTACAATGTCATCGGCGAACCTCAAAGTTTTTATTTCTTCTCCATGGATTTTAATACCTACTCCGAATTTTTCTTTTGTTTCCTTTACTGCTTGCTCAATATACAGATTGAATAACATTGGGGAGAGGCTACAACCCTGTCTCACTCCCTTCCCAACCACTGCTTCCCTTTCATGTACCTCGACTCTTGCAAATGCCATCTGGTTTCTGTACAAATTGCAAATAGCCTTTCGCTCCCTGTATTTTACCCCTGCCACCTTTAGAATTTGGAAGAGAGTATTCCACTCAACATTGTCAAAAGCTTTCTCTAAGTCTACAAATGCTAGAAACGTAGGTTTGCCTTTCCTTAATCTTTCTTCTAAGATAAGTCGTAAGGTCAGTATTGCCTCACGTGTTCCAATGTATCTACGGAATCCAAACTGATCTTCCCCGAGGTCCGCTTCTACCAGTCTTTCCATTCGTCTGTACAGAATTCGCGTTAGTATTTTGCAGCTGTGACTTATTAAACTGATAGTTCGGTAATTTTCACATCTGTCAACACCTGCTTTCTTTGGGATTGGAATTATTATATTCTTCTTGAAGTCTGAGGGTACTTCGCCTGTCTCATACATCTTCCTCACCAGATGGTAGAGTTTTGTCAGGACTGGCTCTCCCAAGGCCGTCAGTAGTTCTAATGGAATGTTGTCTACTCCCAGGGCCTTGTTTCGGCTCAGGTCTTTCAATACTCTGTCAAACTCTTCACGCAGTATCGCATCTCCCATTTCATCTTCATCTACATTCTCTTCCATTTCTATAATATTGTCCTCAAGTACATCGCCCTTGTATAGACCCTCTATATACTCCTTCCATCTTTCTGCTTTCCCTTCTTTGGTTAGAACTGGGTTTCCATCTGAGCTCTTGATATTCATACAAGTGGTTCTCTTTTCTCCAAAGGTCTCTCTAATTTTCCTTTAGGCAGTATCTATCTTACCCCTAGTGAGATAAGCCTCTACGTCCTTACATTTGTCCTCTAGCCATCCCTGCTTAGCCATTTTACACTTCCTGTCGATCTCATTTTTGAGACGTTTGTATTCCTTTTTGCCTGCTTCATTTACTGCATTTTTAAATTTCTCCTTTCATCATTTAAATTCAGTATTTCTTCTGTTACCCAATGATTTCTACTAGCCCTCGTCTTTTTATCTACTTGATCCTCTGCTGCCTTCACTACTTCATCCCTCAGAGCTACCCATTCTTCTTCTACTGTACTTCTTTCCCCCACTGCTGTCAATTGTTCCCTTATGCTCTCCCTGAAACTCTGTACAACCTCTGGTTTAGTCGGCTTATCCAGGTCCCATCTCCTTAAATTCCCACCATTTTGCAGTTTCTTCAATTTTAATCTGCAGTTCATAACCAATAGATTGTGGTCAGAGTCCACATCTGCCCCTTGGAATTTCTTACAATTTAAAACCTGGTTCCTAAATCTCTGTCTTACCTTTATATAATCTATCTGATACCTTTTAGAAGTCATGTTGCACAAGAATCAGTATCTGTCAAACCCACACAGCCCCTCAGAACTTATTCGCAAATTGCCTGAACATTTACTATATATTATTTTGGTAGGACATTGCAAAGATGACATCGAAGCTTTTCAGGGACTGTTACAAGAATTGGAAATTGACACTGACAATCGCGGGACGCGAAAACAGCAACGCAACAATTACAGGTCACATCCGTCACAATTCCGCGATGACAGACATAATAACTGGATACGACAAGGCTATTCTTACAACGCAAATCGTGACCAAAACAAACACCACCCGTATGACAACCGTTGGCAAAATAATAGTTACAGAAAAAGATCGCATTTCCGTAGTAATGAATATGACAGAGATAACCATAGAAACATACAATGTGGAAATCAAAACAATTATTATCAAGGGAGACAGAGTAACTTCAGACGCAACAGTTCAGCGCGCAGTTACGATTCTGGTAGAAATTCTCCACCACGTGACCAACAAGAAAGAAACTATGGAATCTACCGACATGACGACAGACGATATAATCATAACGACAGAGCTGAATTTCATCAGAACTGGCGGGATTCAAACAGGGCAGGGCCCTCTCGACAAGGTGAATTTGTAGAAGTTAGATCTCCAAATTATAATAACGAAGCGCGCCATCAAAGAGACAGACAATGACTCGCACCGCAGGCAGCCACGTGCGCTGGCTGGCTCAGAGAAAAATAACATAGACGCTAACCTTAAGAAAAATTTGAGCATTCTTTACCGACGTATACCACATGATAATTGCGTTGAAGTTGAAACTCTGCGTACTAGGAAGAGTAAAGGATTGCACCACATTTCACATGTAAAAGCGTTTATTGAGAGATAATCTGCTTTTTAACTAAGTCTTTCCTATAAAAATTTTCACTTCACGTTACTAGTACGCTTTGTCACACTTTAGAAACTGTTAACATACAACAATGTTTTGAAGTTAACTATCCTGTCTAGATCCTAGGGAACATACACTCCTGGAAATTGAAATAAGAACACCGTGAATTCATTGTCCCAGGAAGGGGAAACTTTATTGACACATTCCTGGGGTCAGATACATCACATGATCACACTGACAGAACCACAGGCACATAGACACAGGCAACAGAGCATGCACAATGTCGGCACTAGTACAGTGTATATCCACCTTTCGCAGCAATGCAGGCTGCTATTCTCCCATGGAGACGATCGTAGAGATGCTGGATGGAGTCCTGTGGAACGGCTTGCCATGCCATTTCCACCTGGCGCCTCAGTTGGACCAGCGTTCGTGCTGGACGTGCAGACCGCGTGAGACGACGCTTCATCCAGTCCCAAACATGCTCAATGGGGGACAGATCCGGAGATCTTGCTGGCCAGGGTAGTTGACTTACACCTTCTAGAGCACGTTGGGTGGCACGGGATACATGCGGACGTGCATTGTCCTGTTGGAACAGCAAGTTCCCTTGCCGGTCTAGGAATGGTAGAACGATGGGTTCGATGACGGTTTGTATGTACCGTGCACTATTCAGTGTCCCCTCGACGATCACCAGTGGTGTACGGCCAGTGTAGGAGATCGCTCCCCACACCATGATGCCGGGTGTTGGCCCTGTGTGCCTCGGTCGTATGCAGTCCTGATTGTGGCGCTCACCTGCACGGCGCCAAACACGCATACGAGCATCATTGGCACCAAGGCAGAAGCGACTCTCATCGCTGAAGACGACACGTCTCCATTCGTCCCTCCATTCACGCCTGTCGCGACACCACTGGAGGCGGGCTGCACGATGTTGGGGCGTGAGCGGAAGACGGCCTAACCGTGTGCGGGACCGTAGCCCAGCTTCATGGAGACGGTTGCGAATGGTCCTCGCCGATACCCCAGGAGCAACAGTGTCCCTAATTTGCTGGGAAGTGGCGGTGCGGTCCCCTACGGCACTGCGTAGGATCCTACGGTCTTGGCGTGCATCCGTGCGACGCTGCGGTCCGGTCCCAGGTCGATGGGCACGTGCACCTTCCGCCGACCACTGGCGACAACATCGATGTACTGTGGAGAGCTCACGCCTCACGTGTTGAGCAATTCGGCGGTACGTCCACCCGGCCTCCCGCATGCCCACTATACGCCCTCGCTCAAAGTCCGTCAACTGCACATGCGGTTCACGTCCACGCTGTCGCGGCATGCTACCAGTGTTAAAGGCTGTGACGGAGCTCCGTATGCCACGGCAAACTGGCTGACACTGACGGCGGCGGTGCACAAATGCTGCGCAGCTAGCGCCGTTCGACGGCCAACACCGCGGTTCCTGGTGTGTCCGCTGTGCCGTGCTTGTGATCATTGCTTGTACAGCCCTCTCGCAGTGTCCGGAGCAAGTATGGTGGGTCTGACACCCCGGTGTCAATGTGTTCTTTTTTCCATTTCCAGGAGTGTATTTAGACAGTAATTACGAATGCATTGTTATAATGAACAGACGACACAGTGTTATTGTGTGTGTACAGTCTTGCTTGTTAGTTGCACGATTACGTAACGACTATAAGGCTCACATACTTAGAACATATACCGGTACTGCTAATGAGATTTTAATGCAACATTTTGGTTTACTTGAAAATACATTCTGGATTTAAAGTACTTTCTGTGAGATTAAAGATGACTTAGTATTTGGTTTCTTTGACAGCTACACGATTATATCACGACGCTACTAATGAGTGACACAATTTATATTATCGGTTTTGCGCTGTATCTGTTTTATATCTACACAGTTTTTCTGAACTCTTCTGGAAAGTAAAACATGTTTTAGTAGTAACTTTTGTGGTATAGCTACAATGAGACAGCCTTTTCCATAGCACAACAATACGTTACAGTATAGTACTTTCTTGATCACGGTAATGTACGTAATAAATACTTTATCTATACGCATAGCATTTCTCTTTTGTTTATTATGAGGTAAGTACATTGACTTCTACAGGTCTTCGCGTACAGACAACGATAATTACGACACTTGGCACATTTTTTACCCTGACAGAGATTATCTTACAACAAGACGCACAGTTTAGCGCTACAGTACACGTATTTGTGTGATTAATTTTGTACTTAAAACATTTATTTTTAAAGATTTTTGAATTACAAAGATACAAAGAAAGTTTTCCATGATACATTTCATTCCATTGCTGTAATCTGTAACACCTGAGGGTATAATTGCATTAATCCTCAGGGGGGTACATGCCTACTTTGTGTACTAAGCGTGGCTAGCGCTAGGAGTCCTAGCTAATATGGTATTTGCTTATATAACTTTACACATCGGTACCATATTTCTCTAACACAGAATTACACAGCTATCTGATTATTTAAAAGAGAAAGGAACATTTTTTACTACGTCAGTGACAGATGTTTACGCAATTACACAGCTGGATAACTTCTCACTTATAAAATTGTATTTTGTGTGTACTTTGTGAACTCTTCATATTTTTTCGGAACCATTGTGATACTATGAGAGCTTTGAATGATGTATTTGGTATGGGATCATGATTTTTAAAGTACGTTTGAGGTAGATGACACTGTTGAAATGAACAGAGAATTTTTTTTAGGTTTTGAAATTATTGCGGAAAGCTACGACGTTTTTGAGATTTGACTGTGGTGTTATGATGTTATTATTACGACGACGATGTGTATTATACTGTTAAGGTGTGTTTATGATCAATAAGCTGATGCTATATGAGGAATTTGATTATGCTACGTATTTATTATGATGAAATATTGAAGAAGTGTCGACGAATATGTGTATGTGTAATAAAGTAAGGAATAATGAGTAGTGGTTAGGGACTCTGATTTATGAAAAAGGATGTTGGAAACCAAGAAGTGTACTTTAAGAGTTATGAAACGCGTGTAAATGCGTGAATGTATCACAATGCTGGCGAAAATTTTTTGGACACTGTTATATTTATAGGATTTTGTTTCTACACATTCATAAAGCAAATTCTCAACCTGTGAATTTTTTTTATATGAGACTGTCACTGTAGCGGAAACTGCTGTCGTAAATATTTCGGTAAGAAAGCTAAGTGACCTTGACATAATGCGCTGTAGGCGCCAAGCTATGCGACAGTCGCCTGGAAAAAAAGCAGTGCCTTTCAGAGGCACAACAAAAAAAAAGGAGAGGTCATTTACCTCACTATTAACATTTCTTTGTAGAAAACATTTCACATAAGACACGCTCATACTTGAAACATATGTTAACAGTTTTGAGCTCATACTTTCTGATATTTACTGAAACACCTAATGAAACGACGAGAAATATTTTATGTCTATACACCTGATTATGACTACTGTCTTTCTAGTTGGAGATTTTTTTTACTGCCTTATGAAATGCCATATGGCTAGTGAATGATGTTTCATGCTTTGCTTTGTATATATATTTGCCTATTTTGTTTAATATTTAGTTTCTAGCTGCACTGCAGCATTGGTTATAATAAAATTTTATAGATGTACTGATGTAAATATTTTCTGTCTACAGATCCATTAAACAATAATTTTATGATCTACTTTCTTAAAAGAAAAAGGGAACCCAAATAGACATTTTCCTTCACAGGAATTGCATAAATAGTTTTTTAACGATTTGGTAACTTGTCTGCTAGAGTAAGTTATCGTGATGCATCACTCTAGTGTTAAGAAGTGACATAGGTATTAGACATGGCCATCTTTACTGTAATATTTTTTTCTGCTGGAGCTTTGTCATGTTTAGGTATAAGCTAAAGCACTTGCTGCTGCTGTTTGCCAGGCATAGTGCTATTAAATTTCACTTTGTATTACTCTGTTAAGCCAATTTTACTACTGATTTATTTTTCTTGTTGCTGCACATTGGCTCATATTAGTTGTAATGTTGCATTTGCTTTGCTAATTTAGATATACTGCTGCATGCTTTGCCAATTTGCATTTTTTGTCATTGCTGTTTGTGTTAATTGTTTTGTGCTGTTGCATTGCCTCGTCCCTTAGTTTATGCATATGAGCTCAGTAGATTTAAGTTATCTTAAAAGGGGGTAGGCTATATAAGAGAATGAGTTGTGATGAATTGGAAGAAATGCATTGAGAAGTTATATGAAAAAGATTTGGGCCAAGGTGAGTAATGTATAGTGAAGAATAATTATTTTGAAAGAGGATATGAACAAAACAGTAGGGTTTAGGGACAACAGGTATAGATAGGACGTTTTGGGAATAATGATGAATGAAGGGAGATCTCCAAGAAGTAAAGAAAGTTTTGTTTGCAAAATACTGCACTAAAACAAACCCTATCCTTTCCTTTTCTTTTATTCCGCTATGTGTTTGTGTACCCTTGTGTATTTGTGTTCTTCCTGTCTTTATGTGTTTATCTGATACGAGTTATGTTGTAGAATTTTTCTTATATATGTTAATTTTCTAAGTAAAGATGTTTAGACATTATTTATTCTGTTCTGTCCAAAATGGTTCAAATGGCTCTGAGCACTATGGGACTTAACGTCTGAGGTCATCAGTCCCCTAGAACTTAGAACTACTTAAACCTAACTAACCTAAGGACATCACACACATCCATGCCCGAGGCAGGATTCGAACCTGCGACCGTAGTGGTCGCGTGGTTCCAGACTGTAGCGCCTAGAACCGCTCGGCCACCCTGGTCGGCTTCTGTTCTGTTTTAATGCTCATGTGTGAAATTAATGTTTCGAAAACTATTCTCATTATTTTATTTATTTACTTATGTCATAATTCCTGTAACACGGATGTACATGTTTATTTCTATTCTATTGTAAAGCCTGTATTGCTACAAATGTTATCTATATTATTATGTTTTTAATGATGTTTTCAGCACCTTTGTAACTGTATTCTCATGTTATAAAATTGTAATGGACACCAGTTCATCAAATTAAGTAACTTGTAAGCATTCATTTCAGTGCATACATTTCTGTTGGCCAAAGTATATGCACAATATGTGAGAAGTTGGAACTAATATTGTTTGCACGTGTGTTAATAATTCAGCAAGGGACTGGTTAACAGCATTGCTGGTTCTAAGGAGAACTCCAAAAACTTTGTGACTGCACAAGTGGTGGTTTATGGACTTGCTGTATTGTCTGCAAGACTTTGTAATGGTGATTTTGCACCCGCACAGTCGCAACAGATGGCTGCTGGCCATCTATACAAGGACTACAGTGGGTCTACACCTTCGATGACCGACCAATACCATTATCTCTACAAGGACTGCAGTGGGTCCGCACCTCTGGTGGCCCACCAATACCAATATTACTACAAGGACTGCAGTGGGTCTGCACCTCTGGTGGCCCACCAATACCGTATCTCTAACAGGACTACAGTGGTTTGCTCTGTGATGACCTACCTACCAATATTCTTCAAAACTTCGACTGATTCTGCTGTGGGTTTGCTCTGTTGTGGCCCATTACCTGTCTGCATGTCAAGAGTCAGCATTGTCTTTCTGTTGGAAGGACAACACTACTTTTTCCAGACTCCATGGAAATCCACTACTTCCGTGTGCATTTTCTTTTACTGCTCAGACTTTGAAAAAAAAACCACTGCAATTTTACTGTGATGAATGATCAGGACTGTCTTTATGGACTGTGAGAAAATTTTAGCTTTTGACCAACATTGTATCAATAAGTGTGTTTATTTGATTTCTTTGTTATTATAATTATGAAAAATTTTTTCAAATCTGTATTGGCCACTGCCCAAAACAATTTGTAAATTTTTTTGTGGGGAGCATGGGGGCTATGTAAGTAGGCCGTTTAGGTTTTTACATTGGTAACGCCATGTAGCACTCTGTATGAAAATCACTGGCTGTGCTGTGTGCAGTCTGTGGCTGGTTGGCATTGTTGTAATATTCGCTATTGTAGTGTTGGGCAGTTGGATGTGAACAGCGCATAGCGTTGTGCAGTTGGAGATGAGCCCCCAGCAGTGGTGGATCTGGGGAGAGAGATGGCAGAGTTTTGAGAGCGGACGATCTGGACGTGTGTCCCATCAGAAAGAGTAAATTTGTAATACTGGATATCATGAACTGATATATATATATATATGACTTTTGAACATTATTAAGGTAAATACATTGTTTGTTCTCTATCAAAATCTTTCATTTGCTAATTATGCCTATCAGTAGTCAGTGCCTTCAGTAGTTAGAATCTTTTATTTAGCTGGCAGTATTGGCGCTCGCTGTATTGCAGTAGTTCGAGTAACGAAGATTTTTGTGAGGTAAGTGATTCATGAAAGGTATAGGTTATTGTTAGTCAGGGCTATTCTTTTGTAAGGATTATTGAAAGTCAGATTGCGTTGTGCAAAAGATATTGTGTGTCAGTTTAGCGTTGATCAGAATAAGTAAAGAGCGAAATGTCTGAGTACGTTCAGTTCTGCTCAGCTGTTTGAAAATCAAATAACGTAAGAGGTTTATCAGCACAGTAATTCATTAATTTTTCTAAGGGAACGTTTCAGACTTAATGCCCATGTGTATCACCTGCGGTTCATGAACGGAAACATTGGATTTATCACTTTGACAAGAGCATCACTTTGGTGGACTCCAATGATTGGAAGTGAATATCACCAGAAATATTGTGTTTAACGTGTGAACAGTGCAGCCCTGTGAGGTTCACGAGTTAATAATAATATCAAGTTCCAATACATTCGTGTTACATCAGTCGGTAGTGTAGAACCTCCCCTTTGTAGTTACCCGTTTTACGTTTTAACATTGCAGCTTCGTTGAGTGCAGAACTATGGAGAATGAAGTAAACGAGAACTGGACAGTGCAGGTGAGTGGTACAGGCACAACAGCGACAAAGCGTCCATTAAGGCTGGTTTTAATCCGATATGATCACGTAAGTTGGTAAATATTTTCAAATAGTTTACGTTTTAACTTCGAATATGCGTCCTCTAATATAATGCATCACTCCTCTAGCTCTGCAACCAGTAGCTGCAAGGAATTCGGTGCTTGTCAGGAGCATGGGCAGTAAACAAATTTCTTTTGCCTGGCAGACTGGGTTTCTACAAAGCTGATACGATTTTTAAAAGCTGGCGTTTGATTTGTTTCTTCTACACTACTGGCCATTAAAATTGCTACACCACGAAGATGACGTGCTACAGACGCGAAATTTAACCGACAGCAAGAAGATGCTGTGATACGCAAATGATTAGCTTTTCAGAGCATTCACACAAGGTTGGCGCCGGTGGAAACACCTACAACGTGCTGACATGAGAAAAGTTTCCAACCGATTTCTCATACACAAACAGCAGTTGACCGGCGTTGCCTGGTGAAACGTTGTTGTGATGCCTCGTGTAAGGAGGAGAAATGCGTACCATCAAGTTTCCAACTTTGATAAAGGTCAGATAGTAGCCTATCGCGATTGCGGTTTATCGTATCCCGACATTGCTGCTCGCGTTGGTCGAGATCCAATGACTGTTAGCAGAATATGGTATCGGTGGGTTCACGATGGTAATACGGAATGCCGTGCTGGATCCCAACGGCCTCGTATCACTAGCAGTCGAGATGACAGGCATCTTGTCAGCATGGCTGTAACGGATCGTGAAGCCACATCTCGATACCTGAGTCAACAGATGGGGACGTTTGCAAGACAACGACCATCTGCGCGAACAGTTCGAAGACGTTTGCAGCAGCATGGACTATCAGGTAGGAGACCATGGCTGCGGTTACCCTTGACGCTGCATCATAGACAGGAGCGCCTGCGATGATGTGCTCAACGATGAACCTGGGTGCACGAATGGCAAAAGTAATGTTTTCGGATGAATCCAGGTCCTGTTTACAGCATCATGATAGTCGCATCCGTGTTTGGCAACATCGCAGTGAAAGCATATTGGAAGTGTGTATTCGTCATCGCCATACTGTCGTATCACCCGGCGTGATGGTATGGGGTGCCATTGGTTACACGTCTCGGTCACCCCTTGTTCTCATTGACGGCACTTTGAACAGTAGACATTACATTACAGATGTGTTACGACCCGTGGCTCTACCCTTCATTCGATCCCTGCGAAACCCTACGTTTCAGCAGGATAATGCACGACCGCATGTTGCAGGTCCTGTACTGGCCTTTCTGGATACAGAAAATGTTCGACTGCTGCCCTGGCCAGCACATTCTCCAGATCTCTCACCAATTGAAAACGTCTGGTCAATGGTGGACGAGCAACTGGCTCGTCACAATACGCCAGTCACTACTCTTGATGAACTGTGGTATCGTGTTGAAGCTGCATGGGCAACTGTACCTGTACACGCCATCCAAGCTCTGTTTGACTCAGTGCCCAGGCGTATCAAGGCAGTTATTACGGCCATAGGTGGTTGTTCTGGGTACTGAATTCTCAGAATCTATGCACCCAAATTGCGTGAAAATGTAATCACATATCAGTTCTAGTATAATATATTTGTCCAATTAATACCGGTTTATCATCTGCATTTCTTCTTGGTGTAGTAATTTTAATGGCCAGCAGTGTAGCTCTCAAACGAAAGTTCCAATTTTAAATCCGTTTTTTTTATTTGAAAGCTGGTTTATTTGGGACGGTTCTTAGCTATATTTCTGAAAGCCTGTTCAGCCGTTTAAATTTCATCAGCTAAATGAAGCGGAAATGTTTTTCGCCAGCATGCTCTCTTCAAATACGTTACGTAGTCCATAAGAACTACATCACGTTATGTAGTACCAGATTGTAGAGCTCATAAAGATGAACCTAAATAAAAGATTACGGTTGAACGATAATGATGATATTTGTCTTCTGACGTTGCCAGTTTCAGCACCTACAAAGCAGAAAAAGTGTGATTGTGACTCAACTGTGAATGACAAACATATGCTCTCGCTGACTTTTTGTGGTTCTTTTTGAGGTCTACAATTCATTACTAAATCAAATGATTTTGCTCTAATAGTTTAAGCAGCGTATTGCAAGAGAGCGCGACGGCAGCCCACTTTCCTGCGACTTGACTAACAGTTCTAGCCTCAGCTTTTTTCTTGTGCTACCTAAAGTAGCTAAATATATACTAATAGATAGTAAATGAATATATCTGTGAGTTAAAAAAAGAAACATGTAAATCTCGAGTTATAATTGCCTATCCGTATGTCTGTTTGTGAATTCAGTCTTTGTAGGCCACGATTCAGACAGGTCGTGTCTACGGCTTTTTCAGTTTCAATCAGTTTACCTTATTAGCCTTCGCTGTCTCGCAGAGAAGCCAACAAACGATCCAACAGGCACTTTCGAAATTCACATTCAACAATATTACTCACTCATTCTATGTACGTTAGTCGCTTGCAGTTCAGTTGCTGTTCTGCTCAGAACCGACAGCATTGTTTCGGTTTGTTCGTAGTGTTTATTTACACATTGTGACAGTGAGTGGACAGGAGAGTTTAATAGTTATGTATACCTTTACGAAAATTAGTGACTTCTTTAAACCTAAAAGACAAAAAGTTAGTGACAGCAATGAAAACCGCAGTTTAGATGTAGAATCCACGACTTCAACTGTGGCTGGAGAAGAAGATGCAAACAACAAAGCAGACGATCCTTCTCCTACGTCGTTGTCGCTAAATGAAAATTTCTGTAAGTTGGTGGATATGGATACGGACAAAACATCTATAGGCAGTAATGATAATTGTAATGGTGATGAAAATCCAGATTGGTGGTTTATGGAACAATGTACAGATTATAAAGCTAAAACCCCGTGGTTATAAAAAAAAAACTAGGTTGCCAAGTTTGTAGAAGTGTATCTACACTACGTGCTGAAAAAACGAAAGGGTTAAAACTGAGTGAGCAAAGGGTGTTAGGAACTGTAAGCTCATATGGGACAAATAAAAAAGATGAACTAACGTCTCTTCGAAAAAACTATTTGATCACCGCACATCTCAAGCTCACTGTTTAGCGAACAAAATCCAGACTAACGCAGAAAAACATCACATTCAGAATTCAGTTGCTTCCATGGTAAAGGAACACGTTGTTACTGAGCATGTATTTCGCACAGCTTATAAGCAAGCAAACTTAAATAGACCGTTTTATGAGTTTGAGACAGAAATTGATCTCCAAATTAAAAATTGTTTGGATATGTGCCGAATACTACATTCAAATGTTGCTTTCTCTAATATAGTGCTTCATATTTCTGACCAGATGACATCTGATCTAATAAATAATTTAATAAAGAGTGACTCCAAATTTTCACTTTTGTGGATGAAGTCACTTCTCTTTCAAACAAAAATGTTTTGATTGTATACTTCAGAAACTTGTTAAAAGGAATGGAAAACCTCATGACAATTTTTTGACACTTTTTGAGCTAAATGACACAACGGCATCTGGTATCCTGAAAGAACCTTTATAGCAGTTAGAATCACTAGGTCTAGGCTATGACTTTTTGAAAGACCATTTAATCGCTTTGACTTGCGATGGAGCTTCTGTCATGTTAGGAAAAAAGTCTGGCCTCGCAAAGCAGATGATGGAAATGTTTCCAAACTTATTCATCTGGCATTGTTTGAATCTTCATTTAGAACTCGCCGTGTACGACACGATAGAAGAAGTGGCGGGAATTAATCACTTTAAAATATTCATGGATAAAGTTAGAGCCGGCCGGGGTGGCCGAGCGGTTCTAGGCGCTACAGTCTGGAACCGCGCGACCGCCTCGGTCGCAGGTTCGAATCCTGCCTCGGGCATGGATGTGTGTGATGTCCTTAGGTTAGTTAGGTTTAAGTAGTTCTAAGTTCTATGAGACTGATGACCTCAGAAGTTAAGTCCCATAGTGCTCAGAGCCATTTTTGATAAAGTTAGAAATATCTTCAGCTGCTCTCCTAAAAACAGCAGGGAGCTGGCAGTTGTTGCTAAAGGTTTGGAGCAAGAAATTTTAAAAATTGGTCGTGTGCTTGACACTCGTTGGATGGTCTCCAGTTTATTGGCAGTAAAAGCTGTATGGAAATATTACAGGGCTCTGTACAGTCATTTTTAGAAGCATCAGAGGACACGAAACGGGACTCAAAACAACGGTCTTCTTACAAAGGGCTTTGTAATACATTGTCATCTACATCTTTTGTCTCCAACCTAGCTGTAATGTACGATCCCTTAGAAAGTTGGCCGATCTATCCCTACGGCTTCAAAGATCAAGAGTAAACCTTGTTCAAGCTCACAACGACATTACACTTTTAATAAAAGTGTTTGAAAGTCGGGTTGATGCAATTGGACAACATGCAAATGTAGCTAACATTGCACTGGAAAATATGAACTTTCAATGTGTCGAACTTTCTGAAAGAACAAATATTTCTAAGATTTCTGATTAACAGTTTTATCGCAGCTTGGCAAATAATTTATCATCCAGGCTGTTATCAACAGTGAATGCATCTGAAAGCTACGATGTTGTTATGAATGACATGAAGGTCATTCACCCCAAATTCTGGCCTAAAAACATATCGGTCACTTACAGAGCAAATGAGATTTTTCGAATGTGTGAAAGATTTAAGATTAATGGCCCTCGTGAAATAATAAAGGACTTCGGGGAGTACAAACAGGGTCTGAAACCAGTACTAAGCGGAGAAACGCCAACTATTCTTGTACAGCCACCAATGTGCAAAAATTCTTACCAGTAATAAACAGCATTGCAGTGTCGAGCGCTGCGTGTGAACGTGGCTTTTCTGCAATGAACTTCATTATGACACCAGTGAGATCTTCACTCTACATCAGCACTGTTTGTAGTTTATTACGCATCAGACTTCTGGGACACCTGTACCTAGATATGAACCTGGACGTCATGTAAAGTCTTGGCTGGCGAAGGGATATCATTCTGCACTTGCTACACAGTCAAAAGCACGAAGTGATAAAGTGTATAATGAAGACAATGTTGCATTATGGAAATGTTTTTCTTAATCCATCTCAAACTGTTTGTGATTGTGTTTGAAATAATGTCGCAACGCTTACTTTTTCTTCCTTTGTTTGAGCCACTGAGTATGAACTTAGTTAAAACTATGAGCTCAGTTAAAATTCAATACGTCTTAAAAAGGTACTTTTTAACAATAAATAAACAACATATATTCTGTATAAATTGACTGGTCATATGCCACTGACTTTTTCAGAATAACAGTTGTTTGTCATTTTAAGTTAATATGCTATGTTGAAAGTGTAATAAAATTTAAAGGGAAGTATTTAAACAAAGTTGTATACCCTTAGGTCAAAGATATACACTGCATGTTGACAGGACTTGTTATTTTATAAGTGAAGGGAAATTAAATTCATATTTCAGACTACAAAATTGTAATCTCAAAATTAGCGCTGAATACGATTTATTATTAATGTGATATTCTTGATTTGGAATCATTTGTGATTTTCTCATAAATGAGTTACCAGGTCGATACCCAATCCGACCGATTTAGTTTATTGGTCATTAGCGTTTTAATTGTTGAACGGCAAATCGAGCCAAATATCTACTGAGGTGCGGGATTCTTAAAGTTTTGAGCTGTTGCTTGAAATAGTATAACATCTTCGTGCAGCCCACTGAAGTAAAATTGTTTAAATAATGGTTTAACGTACAAACCAATTTTTTATATACACAGTATATTGCAAATGAAAAAGTAATTTTAACAGAGCTGTAATGGAATTCAAGAAACTTTGATATTTTTGTAAAATATTCGCCAAAGATGGATGATTGTTATAAGTGCGACCTTGAATGAAATGGACGACTTCGTTGTGAAGCTGATTTTAATTTAAGTGCATGTTTATTTTTGTAATAATTCTCTCCCAATGCCAACTGCGTAGATTGCATTTCCTACAAGATGTATTCTACGTGTAAAACGATTTTCGGTCAGATTGCAGCAAATGTGTTAACATTTTAATAGTAGGCCCCTTTTGACTGTTTGTGGTTTAATAAATAAATATTCAATTTGCAGTGGCTATTCATGAAATATGTTTTTCTAAGTTAAAAGACAGTATGGGCTTATAGCAAAGAAAAAATCTGTCGTCTCTATGACGAGTTTGTCATTTTCTGATTATTATAATGTAATGTATAGCGTCACAGAATTTCCCAATTTATTGGTTAGTTCTGAATAAAACTGGTCATTTTTTTTATCAGATCTCTCTTTAATTGCTGTTGCTAACAACAAAATCCCACGATCCTTCAATTTTCATAATTGTTTTCCAGCAATTAATTTCTGTATATATTTGAGTAAATTATTTTTTTGTGAATCTGTGCTATAGACAGAGAAAGCATTTCTTTGGTTATGCTCACTGCGGGAAGCAAGATATGGAAATATTTAAATTACATGGCATTTTCCACAACTATTGTTTTCGTTTAGAAACAATACCCGTTGGTGCGTCTTTTATGGCCAGGCATATTGTAACTTAACTGCATTACAGATTTGTTATAGAAGTAATTTTATTTAAACTAATTTCTGTGGGGTCATAATAACCTGTATTCTGTGTTTACAATAATATATATTCAATAGAGCGAGCAAACCAAAAGGTAATGTTTATTGAGCGATTTGGTAGACAGTACTGACAATAGTTGAATACAATGTTTTGGCGTCGCACAGTGTCACAGCAGCAGTTAGGCCTACATTCCGTATAGATTCAGAATTACTTTCCAAATTACAATGCTTAACAAGTTTCACTGACATTTTCAACCGCGCTTCATGTTTTAGTTTGATTACAGAGAAACAATCAGTAGATGCAGAAAGAAACAGACGGAACTGACTTTCTGAGGTAAGTGCAAAAGGCCTCTCCACACGACACCACCGAGAAGCGGTTCTCTGCCCTCCCGAGCATTCAAAAGGTACGGATCAGCATACCACCCCTGGCAACGTGTGCTGCTGTTCCTGCGAGCGGTTTTAATGCCGCTGCGACCAGCTTTGATGCTGCCGCCACTGTTACTACTATGCTGAAGTTACGTGCCGATTGTTCATATGAGGCGACCCGCTGCTTGGCCCGGTCAGCGGCGCCACGGAGTAGAGTTATGTCAAGGCCGCCAAAAATTACAGACAATAGTGGTTCTTCAGTTCAATTTTTAGACGTAGAGTCTCATGTTAATTAAATGGTAAAGACCTTTCTCTTTGGCTAGTAACATAGAAACTACTTAATTATTTTACGAATGCAAAAGTAAGTCGTAGATAGTTTTTATTCTATTTGTTACATTTTACAATTAGAAGCGAATTTGTTTATTACCTGTATAAATAAAACTTGTGATTTCATTTTCACACACTATCGTGAAAGTTTCTAATGGCAAAATCTGACTGAAGAACATTAATATAGCACTTCCGCATGGCAGTGTAACATGATGTGGGGAAGAGAGGAGAGGAGGAAGATTACGGCAGCCTCAGGGTGAGGAGGGGGAATGTTTTGTCTTTACCTTGCATTGTTATCAACTCAGGAGCGAAGCAACGATCAGCTCCTACGGTACAAAATGCACACGGAAATAACGTTTCGTGAAGACGTGGGAAATCGGAATTGTACGAGACCCAGATGGAGCAGGAATATCTTCATCGTCATTAACCGCTAAATGCCTTGATTAATACTGATCACACGTTCATAGAGCGCTACAAAGCAACTGTTCGAACGTTGCGGCTGGCAGCATTTGAAAACATGATGTCATAGTCACGAAGACTACCGACTTGGGCCAATACGTATGAAGCAGAACTATGTAGCAAAGTGACAAAGTTACACTGGTACGGCGACAGGCGGTGGCAGCTGTTGTTTATATTGGAACCTTGTGCTGTTATGTTTTTGATTATAAGATATTATAGTTTAAAAACCTGAATTTCAGAACAGTATTTTGTAAAAAAATGATTTCTCATTGTAAGTATTATCACAATTCTCTCTCTGTGGCCGGGGGAGGGGGGGGGGGGGGGAGTGGTAGAAGGGGGCTCGTTCCGTCACCTAAACTTTAGAAATTAAGCACTGATCCACTGATCGACAGTACAACAAGTACTTGTGGTGGAACGTGAATTTTGCATTTGAAATGTTTAGTGGTACTTGCAGAGATAGCTGACTACTGACTGGTATGTCGGTGTGTCCTGTCCCGTGTATGGTGTCGTCGCCATGTCATTGTGTTGTCGAAATGGTACTGTAAGTAGCCTAATATTTAAATCTTTATCTTGCAACAGATGGTACTGCTGACTACTTCCAACTGCAATGGACGCATTTTCGTCACAAGATCCACTGATTTCTTCTCTCATCTTCCCTTGGAAGATAAACTCTTCGTGGAGGAACGAATGCTGACCCAAAGTCCTTCCATTAAAAAAATCTTACGAAAAATTTGTAAGACATCTCCGAGGGTAAGGAACAAACTATTTTTTGTTTTTATTGTGTGGTATTTGGAATCGATAATGGCGATTTAGAATGGTGCAAGTTGTGGGCAGGGGAGGGGGGGGGGGGAGCCGAAAAGAGTCGACTTCGAGTTTTCCTTTCGAACGATAAAAAGCATGAATGTTGTATTTCAGTTATCACAGTATCTGTTAAATGCAGTCAGCTTGAGACAATAAGAATTGACCATGCTCGTTCAGAAGCAACGCTCCTGGTAGCTTCATAAGGCTGATCGAAACAGAAATATAACGAAGAGACTTATTTCGACTATTTGTTTCTTAGCACGGCAAAACTTAGCTCTTCGTGGCCACGACGGATTTGAGGTGTCAGTAAATAAAGGGAATTATTTAGAACTTTTGAGTTCCTTGGCAGAGGAAAAACCACACATGAAAGTTCATTCAGCGTTCGATGGAGTGTTCAAAGACACATCCTGTGACAGAATGAATCAATAGCTTGTATTACGAGTATTGTTAAAGAACAAATTTCAAGTGTAATTGAAAACAATCCTTTCATACCAGTGCCGACGAAACATCGGATGACTCAACTACAATTCAAATGAGTGCAGTTTTTCGTTACGCGAATAACGTATCGGAAGAAATAAAAGAAAGATTCTTTGAGTTTTATGACGTATCCAAAGACCGGAGTGCATAAGGCAGAGCCACGGGTTTGTTGCACATGCTAAGCATCTGGAACATTGGTAAAACCAAATTAGTATTGCAAACATACGACGGCGGCAATGCAATGGCAGGAAAAAGTGTCCACTCATATTTTTAAACAAGCACATCCTCATGCTCTCTTTATCCACTCCTACGCACATCAGTTAAACCCAGTCCTTCTCTCTGCTTTTTTTTAAAAAAAAAAAAACGCAAGTAAAGATTATTGTGGCAAATCCATCAGGATTTCACGTATTTTTAGCCATTTCTGTAAAAGGAGTGATTTTATGAGGGAAACTACAAAGTCCTTGTGAAACAACGTGTAATTTTAATTCACGCACCCTGCAAACCATTATTTTTCGCTATATAGACCTGAAAGCAGCATTTAATGATTAATAAACAATGATGGTTGGGGTGATGATTGTTGTCATCAAGCAGGGGGTAAATAATACACCGGATGATCAAGATTTTCTTTTTCTGCTGCAGCTGTACAATTCGATTATCTAGCATACAAGTTTCTTGTTTGACTCTTTGAAAAGCAAAAATTCGGCTATAAGAAGCTGTAAACTCGAAGTCGAAAACTGTATTATGGCTGTCGCAAGACTAAGATGTGAGGAAATGATTCTGAACTGCAAAGTGGAAGCTAAGAGCCTTATAAAATCAGCAGGAGTATCTGAAATTAATTTTAACGAAACAGAAACAACTATTCAGAAATTAAGAAGACTAGCATTTGAAATAACTGACACAGTAATAGTAGACATGGAAACTACATTCAAGGACTTTCAAGAAATAGATATTACAAAAGTTGAAAATGACGAAAAATTTTCAGGTTGTAGTAGGCCAAACAACTTACGACATGTGTGGTTGAAAATATCCTAACATGTATTCCCTGTTTGAGGGTGACAAACTGAAAGGAAAACTTATGTTTATTTCCAGCAGTGACGATAAACACCTACAGCCACGGAATCTGCTTAAATCCATTATTGGATTAAAATATTTGTTCCCTGGATGTGTGCAATTACTGCCGTTGGGTATTGCCGTTCTAGAGACCACCGTTTCTTGCGAAAGAAGCATGAGAGCATTAACACATGTTAAAACCAATCTTCGCAACATAGTGACAAACGATAGACTACCAAACCTGGAGATTTTGGCTTTAGAGGAGGGAACTGTGAAATCTTCAACCAAACGGCGGTAGTTTGCATCTCGTGTTATCGATGTCGACATTAATATTTTATGTATTTATTTATTTATTTATAACAATTTCTGTAGTAGATCTATGCAATATCAGTAGAAACATGCAACTAAGTTAGTTTTGCAGTCTTTTTATGTTGCAGGTTTTTGTTTCAATAATTTTGTTTTTGTTTCTTCGAAATTCGTATTTCTCAGCCAATCCTACAGCATATGCCACGCTTCGCCCCTGAGGCACACGGTCGCTAAACATACATATCTCCTTACACCATGACACCCACAATAGTTCGCTTACATGGCGACTGTGTTTTAGAGTCTAAAATCCTCAGATCGACGTGCGGATCGCAGTGATTTACAAATTAATATTCACGTGGCAACAACGTCATGAGTGCTTTGTACAGTGATAGACGAGTAACCTGGGTGCACACTGCACAGTAGACTTGGCCACTGTTTCTATGTTTCGATACAGTGTATCGATACCTGGAGCTGTTTCAGTGTTTCGGAACGGCTATGGTTCACTGTTTCGAAACAGTGGTGTTTCATTCCACCCTTGTCTCGGATCTCGAGCCAGACACAGAAACTGTATCGTTGTTTCAAAATAAGACTGTTTCAGTCCACCTGCGCCTGGAACGGACTAATTGTATCGAAACAGTGATGTTTCATTCCGCTCTGTGTCGGACGAGATTCGGGCTCGGCACAGGTACTGAAACACAACATACCACTTCATGAAACACTTTCAAGAGTGTCGAAATCTTTTGACAAGCAATAGCATGAAGCTCAAGATATTCGTTTCTAGCTGACTGTCCTATTCCGAAATGACGTAACATCTGCTTTATAAACACTAACCAAACAATAAAACAACGCATACTATTCGCATTCAAAATAATAAATATGTGAAAATCATTCAGTTAAATTACACTATTTTTATAACATACGCTTCTCTGTTCATGTACAGTAATCATATTAAGAAACGCAAGTAAGACTACAACATTTTAAATAAAAAAAGGCGTAGAGTGACAGTTATTAGACATGTATATAAATTTGATGTAGGTATAATTGCAAGCAATCTGTTTGACATATCACTGATAGTGTAATGGTGAACGGGAAGCACCGTAAATTCATAGTAACGGTTCGAAACACCTTGAAACACGAATTTTTTCTGTTATATTTTATTATTTATTCGAATTATTTGGCGTTATTTGTGAGTCTATAGTCACTGTGTCTATTATCCACAATGATTCCCTTTGGGTGCATGGAAATTAGCAGGATGGGTAAATTAGCCATACTAATGGAATGTGGGAATCCCATTCTGTTGTTTCTGCAGTTTGCTCCCACCTCCAGTTCCGTTCGTGGTGGTTCTTCTGTCTTCAGCTAAGGCTTTCCTCAGCCAATTGAAAAGTATGAAAGTCACATGACACAAAAGCAGCGCATTTGCTGCAGGAAATACGAAACTGCCAAGACGCCTAAGTGATAGTTTCATACTTTCTGCGATATGATTAGCGCTCTCGCACCTCATTTGTGTTTATATGGACATACACAGTAGACATTCAAGATGATAAAATGTGTAGGTTTATTAGATTACAAAACAAACTGTTTCACTGTTTCGAAACACCGTATCGAAACATTACATTGTACTGTTTCATTTGTTTCGAAACATTTACGTGTTTCAGTTTGCCCATCTCTACTGCACAGTGATACCACTAGAAACTATAGCAGGGCAGCGCTTTGCAAAGAAATTGAGCTCAACGAGGTGGCAATAGCTGTGCATCAACTTTCCCTCCAATTGAAAAAAGCAGGAGTGCAAATACTAATACCGCGTGCAATGGAGAAGAAGAATAATCCGTGGATGATTTGCTATGATAAGAAGGAAAATTTCCTGAAGGGGCTTTGTAACCGATTTTGAAAGCTGAGATTATTAACTTGACGCTCTTTTATACTCAGGGAATCCTATTAACATGATATTGCAGAAGTTATACGTCTCCTGACTAAAACAAGAAATGAAAATGTAGACTCTTCCACTGAATGAAGTATGTGTTGTGGCCACTACACATGCAGAAAATAAAACTGTAAGGGAGCAAATTTTGGTCCCTTTGAAGATTATGATGTTGTGGCACTGGCTGTGCCTTGTGCTGGTGTTTCCCAGGATACCGGTATGTTGGAAATGGAGGGCGATACATAAGGCTCGTTTAATGTTTGTAGCAGAAATGTGAAGGGAGTTAATGAAAATTGTTGGCTACGCAGCGGGTCGCTCAAACTTTCGTAGCGGGATATGAAAGATTGCTGAAAAGGAGGGCAACATTATTTTATCTAATGGTGTCGTCGTGGTAAGAGAATCTATAGGAGTGACAAGACTGGGATCACAAATTGCACCGCAGAATGTACACAAAGCAGATGCCTCAGCACTGAACAAGAAGCAATGAGATTGGTAGACCACATTAAGGTTAAGGATCCTGGACAGGAAATAAGAAAGAAGAGAGCTTCATTATAAGGAAGTTAGTATGAAGAAATGAAAGATCTCGTCAGTAGATTGAAGAAATAGTGAAGTTTTGCAAATGAACAAGACATCATCCAGGCAGCGGAAGGTAAACAAGAGCATGAACATTTCCTTGGACAGCCGTGTCTATTGTCACAGGCCAAATGAGAATCTTTTGATAAAGAAATGAAGGAAAATGTGATGTAATAGTAGTAGAGAACTGACCAGTGAAAAAGTTAGGTCACCACTGAGAGACAAACCTCAGAACCTTGAAGAGTTGCTTCCAAATTCTTGGAGAACAGGTACTCGGCAGTATGGATTTGAAATCAACCATTTTATAAAAATGAGTAATATAAGAATGCTTATATGTTAAAAGGACAAGTGTATTCTGTCATTTTAAATTTTCATGTGTTACTTAGAAATTCATCAGTGTGTGCTTATATTGCAGGTAATGTATGATAATAATAAGTGTTATAAGGCTGTAACTTTGTTGATTATATTGTATCAACTGTTACATCATACATTATGTTATACAGCGTTTACTGTTAATATAGTGTGTGTGACATGATAGTGCACTGTTTACTTTCATTATAATAAGTCAATGTTGAGTTCATTATACAAGGTCGAGTATAAATATTGCTATACTCCTATGTCTAGAGGTGAAGTTCATTATGTTAGATTTCATGTGCCTTTCAAATGTAATGATGACCACAGCCGGTGAGCCTTGAGTCGAGGTCATTATTTCTCATCAAATGCTCCTGCGCTGGTGAAAGTGTCTTTCATGTGCCGATATTTGAGAAATTATGGGCTCTCTTAATTTCATTTCCACATCAATGATGACACAAACTGCATGTGGTAGCATTGTCATTTAGATATTTATGCATAAATGTATTTTTGTTAAACAAACTGCATTCAGTAGTGCTATAATATTTGAGAGTATCATATGTTCTGTTTTATTTTTGGTAAATAGACTGCATTAGGTAGCGCTGTGTAATTTCTGTATCTTTCATTTGATAATTAATATTATGCAGGGTGCCCAGAAAAAAGTTCCAATATATACAGAGGATGTAGTAGGCATCAAAGGAAGAAAAAAAAAATGTTCCTATAAACATTGGTCATAAATCTTGTATTTCCAGCCTGCAGGTGTATGAGGAGCATATCTAACACACTGAGCCCTTTAGCATGAGAGAAATGATTAAACAGCAAATGTACTAGATGTTTATGCAGCACAATGTGTTTGCTTTGTATCAAGCACACATCTAACACAAGAACATGAACAATATTCCACAAGGTACTACAGTGTGTAGTGTACTGATCAGGTATACACTGATGAGCCAAAACATTATGACCATCTGCTTAATAGCTTGTTTGTCCGTCTTTGAAATGAAATACATCACTGATTCTGTATATCAGGGATCTGACAGATTGTTGTTAGGTTTACATGAGTTGACTATAATGCTCCTCAAACCACTGTAGCACAGTTCTGGCTCCGAGACACAGACAATTATGCTGATGAAAGATGATGTTGCCTTCAGGGAAGACATCAAGCATGAAGGGATGCAGGTGGTTTGTAGATGTCAGCATCTCTTCAAATACTACCACAGATTCCATGTAAGTTCAGGAGAATGTCTCCCACAGCATAATACTGCTCCCACTAGTGTGAAGTGTGATTCACCCAAAGAGCCAACACATTTCCATTGATCAATGGTTGGATCCTGATGGTTCTGTGCCCACTACAGCTGTAATTGACAATGTCATTGTGTCAACATGTGAAAGTGTAGGGGTGGTCTGTTGTGGACCTCCATGTTCATCAATGTACAATGAGCAGTGTGCTCTGAAACACTTGTGCATGCTGATAGTTTCACTGTCCTTGTACCTCTTTCCATAGATGATCACAACAGTAGTACGTGAACATTCATCCAGCTTCACCATTTTCGGCAGACTTGTTCACAGGCTGTGTGTAATAATAACCTGCCCTTTGTCAAAGTCGCTTATCTCTTACTGATCTATGTGCCCACAATGCCACCAGGTGGCACCCAGTGTCACACTGGGCGGTGGTCATAATGTTTTGGCTGATGAGTATTATTTTCACCTGATGTACCTGTAATGTTCATACGGCTCACTGTTGGTTGTGACACAACAGTACTTTGCTGTAACTTGTTCCCGTGTCCATCACTGGATGCACAGTTCTCAATGGAGGCCTACTATTCAACATAGAAGATGGCAGATATGGTCTTCTGCTACAGGCATGCAGATGGAAAGAGCCATCAGGCATATAACCTGTATGTTGTCAAATATCCATGATGCTGTACACCATCTGCAAAAATGTTTAGTATCCCATTTCAGCGACTTTCTGAAACAAGATCTTTTGCTCCATGAAGAGACCTCGAACAACTCTCACATGTGATGTGGAGCAATGCTATTAGAACATGTGGAGGACAATCCTGGAATGAGTGTCCAAAGAATAGCTGCAGCAGAAGGTGTTTCTAAGTCTGTTGTCTGGACAGTCCTCCATGAACAGTTGCTCTATTCCTATCATATGCAGCTGAGTCCACACATTGCTGCCAAACAATCAGTCCATCATATTGTATTTCCACCAGTGATTTCTCCAAATGTGTGCCCATGATCTGCAGTTCTTGGTGCAGGTGTAGTTTACTAAAGAGGTGGGCCTCACAAGAGACAGTATTGTAAATTAGCATAATATACATGTATGGGCCAATGCCATCCTACATGTAGTTGAAGAGAAATGACACCAGCACATATTTAGTATCAACATTTGAGCAGGCATCCACAGTGACAGATTGTTAGTTCCCTACATTCTACACCTCATGCTGAATGGCGCAACGTGTCATCACTTTGTTTGGAACTAATGACCTGTGTTGCTGGAGAACGTGCCATTACCTGAACGACCACAAATGTGGTACATGCATGTTGGGCCACTGGCCCATTTTCAGCTTTGGGTGAGTTGACACCTAACATGAAGCTTTCGGGAACAGTTGATTGGTCAGGAAGGGCCAATACCTTCACTTGTCCATTCTCCTGATGTTAACCCTATAGATTTTTGGCTTCTGGGACATGTAAAGACCTTAGTGTGTGCAGTCCCCATAAATGATATGGATACACTATGGGAACACTTGTTCAGAGGCTGTGATACAATCCGGCAACAATCAAGAGTGTTCCAATGAATGCATGATTCCATGAGACAGAGAGAGGAAGGCTTCTGTGCAATGGATGCTGGTCAAATTTAGCACATGTTGAGAAGAGTAGTGCAGAGACATACTGATCACCGACAGTAGCGGCAGTAGTAGTAGTAGATCATAACTCCGAAAATATGAGATCTACAACCAATGTTTGTAGGAACTACTTTTCTTCACCTGTTGCATACTATGTAGATAGTGGAAACTTTTTTCTAGACACCCTGTATACAGAGATTACATCTGGTAGTGCTGTGCATTCAGTCATATTTGTTCTAAATACCATCTGCAATAAACTGAATTTGGTAGTGCTGTGACACCTTTTCACTTTAATGTGTTTCTCTTTTTCTACTATACCCAAATTCTCTTCCACATTCTCATGTTTATTGCATTTTTTGTAATTGTTATTGTAGTTTAGCTGCACTGTAGGTCCAAATATAACAACAGCTGTTTTTTTGCAAAATCTTTGTTGATAACTGCTTTGTCTGACACATTACAAACTAACTGTAAATTCATGTGAATGACTATTGTTAGCCAAACCAATCAACATTAGTGAAATTTACTTTCAATTCACACTGTACAAATGTTTCTTGTTTTCTCTTTCTCATGGGTAACTGATCAGTACCAGAGTTCTCATGCCAGACCGCCCCAAGGGGGCTTCTCTTTCCAAATTATTTCAGAATGTACAGAAAATTTTTCTGAGGAAATGTAAGCATATATGCTGCTATCATTGCTGATAGCAATAGCTAAATCAGTGCATTTTGTTTCTATTTTGTGTGGCGAGTATCTGGTAACACCTGATTCCAAGAACAGAGACTAGTTAGCAGTCAGCTGTCTCACCTAACAGAGCCACTGAAGAATTGGGCTGATTGCAAAAAGATGTGATAAAAAAGTACCCAGTGATGTGTATTTATATGAGCACATCATCTAACGGCAGAGGTGGTTCATGAAATTTGTAAAGTTGAATAGAATAATGAGAAATACGAAGTAGTGCCTGTGTGCGTTTCCCCATGCCACATCAATGGAAAAGTTGTATTAATCACATTGCCACAAGCAGTGATTGGAACTGAATATGACTCAAGAAATACTATGTTTTAACATGTCAACAGTGTAGGCCTGTGAAGTAAATAATAATATCAAGTTCTAACACATTCATGGTACCCCAGTCAGTAGTGAAGTACCACATTTATCTCTCCTATGTAGATATCTGTTTGTTGTAGCAACACTGCAGCTTTGATGCACTGCAGTGCTGCGGAGGAAGAAGCAAATGAGAACTGGACAATGCAGGTGAGTGGGAGGGGCACACTGCCATTAAACATACACATCGTCCATTCACCCCATGACACCCAAAATAGTTCACTTAGAGTACCTCTTCTACTCGACAAAGCACATTTCAAAAGGAAATATGGTCTGTACCCATGGATCTGCATATGGTACACATAACGTACGTAAAATGTTTGTCATGCTAAGTAAAAGGCCAAGTTTCATATATATCTCCCATTCCTAGCACTACAGTTCAAGTCCTCTATATGTGACTTAAAAAATGAAAACAATTTTCTTTATAACAATAATTCTACACCTCATCCATACCTTGCAAACCTCTGTGAAGTACATGGCAGAGGGTACTTCCCATTGTACCAGTTATTAAGGTTTCTTCCTGTTCCACTCATGCATAGAGCACAGGAAAAATGATTGCTTAAACGCCTCAGCGGGCACGCAATCAGTCTAAACTTGTTCTTGTAATCCCTACAGCACCGATATGTAGGGGGCTGTAGTACATTTTTAGATTTATCATTTAAAGCTGGTTCTTGAAACTCACTATGTAGGCTTTCTCAGAGTAATTTTCCTCAAACTCAAGTGTCTTGTCACTGAGTTTCTTCAGTATCTCCATGACACTCTCCCATGGGTCAAACAAATCTGTGATGGTTAATGCTGCCCTTCTCTGTATACATTAATATCCCTTTTTAGTTCTATCTGGTACAAGTCCTACACACTAGAGCAGTGTTCTAGGATGGGTCACAACAGTGCTTTGTAAGCAATCTCTTTTGTAGACTTATAGCATTTGCCTAGTATTCTAGTAATGAACTGAAGCCTGTCGTCCAGTTCACCTACCACTGTACCTATGCAATTTTTCCATTCCTTATCCCTACAAATTGTTACGCCCAGGTATTTGGATGAGTTGATCAATTCCAGTTATGACTCATTGATATTGTAGTCACAAGACACTATGTGTTTTTGTTTTGTAAAGGTCATTATTTTACATATCTGAACAAAGCAAGTTGCCAATCTTTTCATCACTTTGAAATCATATCAAGATATAAATGAATATTTGTGCAGCTCTTTTCAGATAGTATCTCGTTATAGATAACTATGTTATCTGCAAGAAGTCTGAGGTTACTAAAATACTGTATGTGAGGTCATCAATATACAACATTAACTACAGGTGTCCCAATGCACTTCCTTGGGGCACACCTGAAGTTACTTTTACATCTGTCAATAACTCTCCATCCGCAATAACTTTTTGCATTCTCCCAACCAAAAAATCAATCCAGTAAAAAATTTTGCTTGATGCCACATACAATCATGCTTTTGATAACAAGTGTATGTGGGGTACTGAGTCAAATGATTTTCAGAAATCAAGAAATACTGCATCTGCCTGATTATCTTGATCCATGGCTTTCAGCATGTCATTTGAGAAAACTGTAACATCGGTTTCACTTGGTCACTGTTCTTTGAATCAACATGGAGGATGTCATTCTGTTTGAGATATCTCATAGTGTTTGAGCTTGGAATATGTTCTAAGATTCTACAGCAAATGCATCTCATGGACATTGAACATTAGTTTTTTCGTTCACTTCTGAAACACTTATTGTATGTGGGTGTGACCTGTGCTTCCTTCCAATGACTGGGCATGGGATTTTGTTGGCGGTATCTACTGTAGACTATGAAAACAGAGAGGCTAACTGAGACACAAGTTTGGTATAGAATATGTTAGGGATTCCATCAGGTCCTGAAGCTTTCTTCAGTTTTAGTGATTTCAGCTGTTTTGCAACACCACTGGCACAAATATCTGTACCACACATGTTTGCAGTGGTGCAAGAATTAAATATTAGCAATACTCCTGGATAATTCTGCATATCATTACCGTTAGTACCAAGTGAAGAAATATGATCACTATAAAATTATATGTTAAGTAAGACATACTTTAATAGGACTGAGTAGTCATCACAAAGTAACTTATGTACAAAAATCAAAACAAATATACGGTGCCAATGCATAATGATTTTCATATCAGGACATAGTACGCATCACAAAAGAAGGAAAGGCAACATTTAAATGATAAAATAACTAGAATGAGTGTCATATGCATATTTAAGAAAACATACCATAAAATGTTTCACAAATTTTTGGCACTCTTCCTCTTTTTCTGGCAGCAGGATGGTGTTTTTTTAATATATATATTTTTTTTTGCTGATCACATAAATGACACCACCGGTCACTTACATCACACTGCCGATGGTGCTTGGACATAGCAGCACAACGCCTCACCGTGGAGATATGGAGGTGCAAGTAGCCCATGACATAGTGAGCAGATAGTTTCCAGGAATACTGAGCACAAATTCCACAGATTTCTGGTTGGGTGCAAATTTAACTGGGTGCAGTTTTCAAGTAACCATGTCAAACTATTAATCTAACTAATCCAGAAACACTTTCATGAGTTTGAATTTCTTGGATTCCAGAGGCTGTTTGAAACCTTAGGTGCTCCAAGCAATTCTTTTCATACAACGGAATAGAAAGAAACTGATAGATTTAAATCTTAAAAACAAACAGTTGTGAAAAAATACCTAAGTTAACAACTCCAAACAAAAACAAGATGCATTGTGCCACTTCAAATTTTAGGACCTGTCCACACTTTTGGCACTCCAAAAGACTGGATAAGTTTGTTTATGCCAGAGACGTCAAAAACATCATGGAGAATGTTGAATGTTGACAAGTACCACCTCTTATTTTCATTTTTGTGAGTAATGTTCCGAAAGCCTTCCAGAAATCTAAAAATGAGGAAACAATTTGATATCCCCTGTTGATAGCACTCGTTACTTCATGATAATAAAGAGTTATTTGTGTTTCACAAGAATGATATTTTGTGAATGCATCATCTGGTTAAGGTGAGATGTACCTTAGATCAATGAAGTTAAAGTGGTGAATAACCAAGATTTCCTATTAATCCATCATCCTAATAATAACATTGAAACTATCAGGTCTGTCTTCTAAAATGATGATTTTTGCATCCACCAAGCTAAAATCATGAATACATGACATCAGAAATGTTCAGGAACTTTCCCCCATTTTGACTATCCTGTTGAAGGCTGGTTGTACAAAGCAGTTGAGCTTAGATTAGGACAGCAAATGAACTCAGATCAAACTGAACTCAGAAATCTGTATTGTATAAATGAAAATCTGAGATTATACTGATATGAATGAGGGTCATCTTTGGCAGGCAGAATTTTGAATATCGAGTCAAATTCAACTGCAGTTATTAGCTCACAACCTGGTGAGATTACAAAACATTTCCTTTGTCTAGGAGAAATACTGGTAGAAAAGAAGCAAATAATAAAGAAGTTGTTATTAACAAAAAATAAGTAAATATGTGAATATCCTGCTCCCACACTGCTGAAACTTGAAAGATACATAGTGCTCAGAAACAGTCTGAAAGGGTTGTAAGGTTGTTGCAGAGTACGTTGGAAAGTATCAGCTATACAATTAATGAATGCAGATAATAAGAGTCACAATTCATTGAGATGGCTCAAAATTTGTATGATTACTGTTTTTTCTATACAGATATAGCAGCACAGTAAGAAAGGGAAATTAGAAGCATTTGCAGTTAATACTACAGTATATGGAGTTTCACAGCAGCCAAGATAGTGGAACACCTCTTCCAAAAATGCTCTTTAGGATCAAACAGAACTAGTATAAATGCAATAACAAGAATGTAATGAATAATGTTATGAATTACCTATTACACAGCAAATTCATCTAAAAAATTAAACTGTTTGTATTAAAATGTGTACAAACCTTTGCATCTAACTTTGGGATGAAAATTCACATCATCATAGGACTGCAGTTAGCATCTGTCCACCTTCTGTAACTGTGGGCGTGTCAAATTTACCATCTACAGTTTTTTGCATTTCATCCTTGTAGGGATAATAGTTTGACCCTGTTTTTTTCCTCAAGTTTATGCATAATTACATAAAGATGAAACGCAGTAACTGTAAAGTGCACCTTAAAATTATAGTACCTTGTCATGTGTGAATGTATTCTTGGACCATTTCTTTATTTTGCCATAACACATTTTCCAACTGTTCCAGACACAATATGTCTCTGTGTCCCATAAACTGAAATCCATGGCAACTTCTTTCCACACCTTTTCTTTGTTAGCAGTAGCAACTTTATCAGTTGTTTGCATTCCGTCGTGTTGTTAAACTTACCCAATATGAGTTTCAGTAATAAATCTTCTTCAATTGTAGGAAAGTCTGGAGGGCACACCTTTATTTGCTTGTTCCCTTCCATTTTTACAATTCAACACTTGTGATAATAAATACTATGCATCTATAATGGATGATTAGTATCTGTAGTCAAATAATCATGTCACTGTTTCATTTTGTTAGTGTTGCCTTGTGTGTTTTGTATTAGTTTAGATCAACCTCATTCAGTCAGTTCAAACTTAGTGTTACTCAACAAACTGGATTTCTGAACTGAGTTTAGTTTATGAACTAAGTTCAAAATTGATCTCCTGTCAGTTAAGTTTATACAGTTGGTCCTAAATCTCTTGGTCTGAACCTCACTGAAAGTCTCTAGGATCACCTGGGACAATGTTCCAAATTTTGTAGACAGTATCCACAAAATGTGTTCACCAGGGCATATTGTTGCCATAGAAGGTGTTGAACATTAATATCTTTTCCCGACGTAAACTTGTACTGACCATGTACAGTTAACTGTTTTCAGTGTTCAACACCATTTTAAATGGGAGGGATTACTAGTTATTTTGTCCACTCAACTTACATTAAAACATGGTTAAAAAATGTGTGAAATGCTAAAAATTAAGGTGCAAAATAAATGTGTAAATAAAGCCACACAGACCTTGCACATGCCACTTACAAAGCAGTAAAAATTAATAAACAGCAGACATTTGTGATAGTTTAAAACTTTGGATTGCACCATATGTTAAATGCTGACACCTGCCTTTAGCAATCAGTTCTGCTTCAGTTAAAACAGGAAAGAAAATTAGCATTTAGCCATCTGTCAGTATGCGTTCATTAAATCTCAAGCAAAATGCCTTCCATTTGAGCTGACAAGGTAAACCAGATGGAAAATGCAATGATTCATCTTGCCTATACCTCCTCTCTATTTCTTCCAGATCTCACTGAGGCTCTCCCACTGTGCTGTCAGGGTAGCACGCTTGGAGGAGCGATACAGTTTAAGAGTGGCTCTTCACCACAGGTCTGAAGTTGATACTGGAAAGTACTATTGCTCTTGTTATGTGAAAGAAAGACAAAGGAGTTAAAAAAGAGCCACTTTGCATTTATCTGCATAATCAAATTTCTCAAATGCAGAAGTGTTACACATGAAAGACAGGCATTTGCTTTGAATCCTAGTATACCATGTCATAGCAACTTCAACATTGCAGTGTATACTATGTAGCAGAGTAAACCATTTCATCTTAGCAATGTTATGAAGCTGTTAAGGTGTCACACATACTACTGCATCTTTTCAATTAGAGCCCCTGGGTTGTAGAGCCTCATTTGCAGTCTGGAAGAAACAGAGAGGAGCTACTGATAAGTGGAAGCTTGTATTCAGTTCATTAGCACATTTAGATTGTTCAGATGGAAAAAAATGGTGCTTGTGGAAGCAAGGGTGGATTAAAGTGGGGGAGGGGGGTGGGGATTGCCCCCTCCAAGAGTTGAAACTAAATTAAAGTCAAATGGTAATTTTTGTAATCTGTGACAAAGTTGAGCACGCTAATTTAGAGTTCTGGTCAGTGAATTTAATTCAGTATTCCCAAAGTCATCTTACTTTGTGTGTCCAAGAGAATGTACTACCTGTACCAGTGACTTCTGCCACAGCAATACACTTTATATAAATATATGTAGTGTACTGTGTACATATGTGAACTAAACTGACAAAAATATAACTGTCAACAAATTAAACTACAGTTTTAAAAGTATTTTATTCTCATTTCAGCTTATTTGCATTTAATTTGCTTATCAACTCTGTTTTAACAAAAGGTTTATGAACTTGTTGCTGTGTGTTAACAATTATATAAAAGAAGCTACTCAGAAAAAGATTTTGAATGCTAGACATTTCAAGAAATTTAAAAGTTTTTTGTCTAAATTAAAACACATTTTTGCAGTTGTTTGATAATTTTAAGTATCAGAACAGCTTAAAACAGTAGTTTTTGAAGGTTTCTTTCCTCAACTTTCAGGGAGAGGACCCCTGGGTCTATTTTGTCTACTAGGCAACTGTCCCCATCTACAAAACTTCATTACTTTGCACCTCTGTGGAAGAGGTCTCTGTGGAAGTCTGGACATGAGTGTACACTTCTAATGGCCACACACAGTGCATTATCTATGCTGTGCTGTGGAAAAGTAATGCAGTAACACTACATGCATGCCCAAAATGGTTCCGTGAGAAGATCAAATACCTCAGTGTCTCGCTGGACTGGATACTACTCTGGTGGGACCACATTCAACACATGACCAACAAAGCAAATGCAAGGCTCAAAGAACTCTACCCTATGCTTAACAGGCGTAGCACACTGAATAGGAGGGTGTTCAGGTCCATGTACACCACACTTATCAGACCTCTGATGACGTATGCTGCTTCCGTCTGGGAATACGCTGTGCCCACATGTCTGTGCTGTCTGCAGCTCATACAGAACAAAGTACTCAGAATCGTAAGCAATGCTCCGCACTACACACACACTGTGGATCTTCACCAGGAATATTGGTTATATACCATCTTGCAGGTATTCCAAAAACTCTCCACACGACTGTACAGAAACACGAGACACTCACGTAACCTGTTTCTCCTTTCTCTGGGGAACTACGACCACAACCATAGATGGAAACATAATAGACCAAAGACACTATTATCAAGAATCTAAACATCTATGGTCCATAGCACGCTAACACGACAGTACTGGCAAGCCCCTGCAACACAGCTACTGCTGGCAACCCCAGATGCTCGACCTGCCGAAAAACAGGCAATCGCAGGGAAGGCGTACTGTACACAAAACGCAAACCAACCACACACACACCCTACACTGTGAGCTGATCTATGGCTGATCGCCCAGAATGTATGATGACCTTGAACTGTTACTGGGATGCAGCAGCTGCAGCAGGCCCTACAACGAGCACCCGCAACGGCAAAGGTAACGATGCACAATACCTCGCACTAACATAACCAGACCTTGCATGCACTGTCACAGCTAGCAAGCCGCTACTGCCCTTACTACCCATCCTAGTGTCGCAGAGTTTTTTTTTCCCTTGGTGCTTGCCTTCACACTTTTTTCCCTCTGCCCTTACAAACTGTTACCCTTTGATTGCTTTCATCCACTTTCTGTCTCCTGATGGACCATGTCAATGAGTAATCCTACCCAGACGCATGGACAACATCATAGCCCGCATCCTGTGACTCCTGATAAGAAAACTAACATGTTATATGGAGGTGACAGTAGAACTTTTGGTTTGTTTACCACGTCGGTGTGGGCATGGAGAAGCCCCATCCTAGCCAAGTAAGGCAGTGCATTTCAATAACGAAAATGAACAGAGAAGTGTTTTTCCATTCATAGCCAGCTTATTTTTAAGTAAATGTAGTGTCACTGCAGATAACAACTTATAAAGTGCCATTAATTCTATATTACAATAAACTGCTGCTTTCAGGTGGGCACATGAAGTATTTGATTGATGAGTCAGTGGTCATACTTGGGCTGTGAACTCTAGCAAGAAGTGATAACCATAGCTAGTAAAGCTATTTAAATTCAATTAAGTTCTTGAATTGAATTTATATGAATGAAGAAATCAATCAACATTCAAATGTGGTTTCTAAATGAGATACCGACTGTGTAATCTTCAATTATACAGGGTGACTTACCTAAAACTTACACCGCAAATATTACAGAAATTGAAAGTGCTGCAGACGTGGAGTTTTCACAGAATGGATTGGTAGCCAGAGGCTCATACTGTTAGCCAATAAACAGATTGTAGTAACACTTAGAGTGTGTATTTTTTGTGCAAACATACACTTTGGAAATGGATCAATGCCTGTTGACATTTACTAACTAAGGGTTGGTTAAATTAGACTGTCAATGGTGTTTGTCACAGGATTATAGTGAAGTCATTTATGAGATATCATATTTTGAAAGGTTCCCACACCAAAACTTGTACAGTACCTGTGCCAGCCCACACTAAAGAACAACACAAGTGCATACACTAGCTATGTGGACTCTGACCAGTAAAGAGACAACTGACCATCACAAGTTGTGCTCAAAATAACTGCTGGCAGCAGCAATACATGCTTCCAGTTTGGTCTGCAGTGACTGCTGCATGTTGTAGCTGCTCATTGGAGATGTCTGAGCAGGCTGCAGTAATACATCATTGCATATTATCAAGTGTAGTTGGTATATCCTTGTAGACAGTATCTCTCAGATTTCCCCACAGAAAAAAATCTACAGGCGTCAAATCTCAGGAACGAGCTGGCCAAGGTATAGGTCCTCTGCATCCAATACAACAATTTGGAAACAATTAATGAAGGCATGCTGTATTACTCTGTGCACTATAGGCTGGACAGCCATGATGTTGCTATCATAGGTTCCCCCTAGTCTGCAGAGGAATGTCTTCTAGCATCCATGGAAGATGGTCTGTTAGGAGACTGTGATACTTGAGTGCATTCAGTGTTCTGCCTATGAAAAATGGGCCTATGAGCTGATGGTTCACTATCCCATACTGTGTTTACACTCCATGGCACTGACATTGCACCTGAGGAAGTCAATGGGGATTGTCAACAGATCAATAGTGACTGTTTTGGTGGTTTACCAGGTCATTATTGGTAAACATGGCTTCATCACTGAACAAGATACATGATACATCTGGAGTATCCTGTTTTAATGCCCATGCACAGAAGTTAATTCTGATAATTGTTTCCATGCAGCTCTTGATGGAGAGAGATGTGATAGGTATGGAACCTACATCGAAGGAGAATGTGTAAGACACTTGCGTGACTCATGCCCGTTGTACCAGGTATTAGAGTATCTCCTCACTCAATTCGCATATGGAGTGCAGGAATAATGACTGTTTAAATGCCTAGGTGCATGTTGTAATTAATCTAATCTCATCCTCACGACCCCTATGGAAGCAATGTGTAGGTAGTTGTATATTTCTAGAGTCATCATTTAAAGCTGGCTCTTGAAACCTTGTAAGTTGGCATTTTTGGGATAGTTTGCATCTTTCTTGAAGTATCTGCTAGTTCAGTTTCTTCATCATCCCTGTGACAGTTTCCCATGGGTCAAACTAACCTGTGACCATTCACGCTGCCCTTCTCCATATATGTTCAATATCCCCTATTAGTCTTATTTGGTATGACTCCTAAACACTTGACGGATGCACAGAAGTTTTGTATACAATTTCCTTTGTATATTGATTGTATTTTCCTAGTATTTACCAATAAACTGAAGTCTTGCCACTGCTTTGCCTATGACTGAGCCTGTTAGATCATTCCATTTCATATCCCTACAAAGTGTTACATCCAGGTATTTATATGAGAGGACCAATTCTAATTGTGGCCTACTGATACAGTAGTCATACAATACTATATTGCTTCATTTTGTGAAGCACAAAATTTCATATTATTGAACATTCAGATCAAGTTGCTAATCTTTGAACTATTTTGAAACCTTATTAAGCAGGCAGTGTTTCATTATGGATAACTGCATCATCTGCAAAAAGTCTGAGGAGGTTACTTTTAACATTGTCTGCAACAGTAGGGGTCCAAACACTCTTCCCTTGAGCACACCCAAAGGTACTTCTACATCTGTCAATGACTCTCCATCCAAGATAACATGCTGCATCCTCCCTGCCAAAAACAATCCTCAATTCAAACAAAAAATTTCATTTCATACCACATACAATGATACTTTTGATAATAAGAATGGGTTTGGTACTGTGTCAAACGATTTTTTGAAATCTAGAAATACTGCATCTACCTGACTGCATTGTTCTTTGTTTTTGGTGTGTTATGTGAGAAAAGTGCAAGTGTGGTTTCACATGATTGATGTTTTCAGAATGTATGATAGTTAGCATGAAGGAAATCATTCTGTTTGAGATACCTCATTATATTTGAGCTCAGCATATGTTTTAAGATTCTACAACAAATAGATGTCAAGGACACGGGAAACTTGTTTAGTAGATCATGTCTGCAGCCCTTCTTTTAGATGGGAGTGACCTGTGCTTTTTCCAACTAGAGGCCACATTTTTTTATTTGAGGGATCATGTTAATAATATTTAAAAGAAGATGTAACTCAGCCAAAAATTCAGTATAGAATGTGGTGGGGATTCCATCAGACCCTGGATCTTTGTTCAGTTTTGGTGATTTGAGCTGTTTAACACCACTGAGACTAATATCTGTGTCACTCATCTTGGTAATTGTGTGAGAACTGTGCTGGGGAATACCTCTGGATTTTCATTTGTAAAGGAACATTTGAAAACTGAGTTCAGTGTTTCCGCTTTGCTACCCTCAATTTCCATCCATGTCTCATCCATGACTGTCATGACATACATATGACCAGTTTCCTTGGTTTTTGTGAAGTACCGCCACCTGGTGTGATGGTACAGAATACCATTGGATATATATGATCATGTACCTCACAATTTGGTACATTTCTGACACATTAAGGCCAGAAGCTGTACCTTATTGTAAAGTCTCCATGATGTTTTCTTTCAACAAGGTAATATAGGACTGCATGTTGCCTCAGCCAGAGGGTGTTCAACTGTTGCCTTGGTCAGCATGTTCTCCAAATCTCTCACCAGGCAAAAACAGCTGTTCATGGGTTTCTGAGAGACTGGTACACTACCACTCACCAACAACAATGATTGATGAACTCTGGCATAGAGTTTAAGCAGCATGGAATGACATACAAACCCAAGCTCAGTTTGGCATGATGCCTATGCGGGCTACAGCGACTACTGCTGGCTGAGACGACAGCTATGTGTACTACAAATGATCTACAATTTTAATTATGTGTTTTTTGTATCCATGTGCAACTAATATTACTTACAATAGTACAGTTTTTGAAAAATCATTGCATGCTTGTAAGGAGCAGTGAGATGGTAGTAATAAGTGCAGAAATAATGCATGTACATTACAGTTGTTACTGCTGTTCCTAACAGAGCAGTCTCAGCCATACCTCTTCCATCATCATCAACATTAACAGCAGCAGCAGGAGTAGTGGTAGTTGCATCAGCAGCAGTAGTAGTTGTAATAATAGTAGCTGTAGAGGTGGCAGAAGTAGTGGCAGCAGTGATGGTAGTAGTAGTAGCAGCAGCATCAGTACTAGCAGTGGTGCTAGTAGTAACACTAGTAGTAGTAGTAGGAGGAGGAGGAGGAGGAGTAGTAGTAGTAGTAGGAGGAGAAGGAGTAGGAGTAGTAGTAGTGATAACAATAGTAGTAGCAGTAACAGTACTAGTACTAGAACTACCATCTTCAATATCTTTGGAGGAAACTGAGTTCAGATATCACCATCAGATTCGTTGAGGTACCATGAGATGTTCCACCACCAACAGAGGCATCAGAGCAGCATGCAAATCAAGTGAAAAAATAAGAGACAGGAAGGGTCTTCATTGAATAATTTCTCATATCCACCTACAATAAGGTTAGAAATATAGCTCAAAATTATCAGTTCATGTCGCAGTGCTTTAAACTTGAGGACATAAATAAATGGCAAGGATTACTAGTTCTTTTGCCTATTGAGTGTGCACTATGGCTTGTTTAAAAGACAATTTGAAATAAATATACATCTTAAGATCAAACCACCTTGGCCTTAAGTTATATTAACTGTCTAAGTATTTTCAAAAAATGGTACTAAGTACATGAATCAAACACACTAAATGCTTTCCATTTACTTTGGTTTGTCAACACCCTATGATGCATACAAAATATCTGACATTAAATTATTAAACTGGAAAAGAAGAGAAAGTTATTCCTTAAGTGAAAGGAAGTATTTTGAAACAGTTATTACACTGTCATAGGGGGAAAATTTAATTTTGAAGTCAATTCTACTAGATGAACGAAAATTCATTTTCTTACTTAATGGAATTTCCTGCAGTTTCTTCAATAATTTCCTCCAAGTAAATACTGTACTTCATTTGGGCAATGAAAAACACTTGGTAAATAACTCTATATAATAAATTCTACTATAACAATAACCATCAGAGGAAGTCTCATACTCAATATTTCATCAAGTTTTAAGCTATAGAAAAAAAGTAATAAATTCAGATATACAATAATTCAAAACAACCACATGAAAAGTTCACATTATGTTCATGATGAGCAGAACACAAACTGATAACTTTTTTATAAGTACCTCAGAAACCTGTTAATTCACCTTGCAGTCATATTATATTCACAACAAATAATAGTGCCACCCTCTGGTGCACAGAAACAGGACTAGCCAGTTAGAAGAGAATGCTTGAGAATTACAGAATAAAAACAAAAATATCAGTGCCTGATAAAAAATCGGCAATGGAGAGTAAAAGTGTTGGTGTGCCAGCCATAAATATGGCTAAAAATTTATGATTTGTAAAGGGGTATTGATCACTAAATGCTACAGTTGTCAACCTGGGCAGTATATCTCTGATGACAGTGTCCTCCACATCCATCTATTAAAAAGGTGTATTCCAGCATGTGGTGACTGTGTCACCCATAGCTCTTGTGTCATATTAGTTATTACTGATTTTGTAGAATGATTGCAATCCTTAACATTACATTTTTTCCAGCCTATGGATGCCTTCATTCTAGTAGTATTTGAACAGATTGTAATGTCTCATTAGAGGGATAAAATCAGTGTTAACTAAAATGATTGTTGCCTGTGGGGTTTATTACCAGATGATTAGTGGGAAATAATAAAAATGTGAGAAGAGTCATACCAGTTGTGTGTCTGAAAAGGAGTGGACAGACAGAGAGTTATGCTAAATCAAACCGATAGATAAAGTTTGGTCTTGAATAGTGTGGCAGCTAATGGACTCCAGTAATTAATGAATCAGTCACACAGGTGGCTTGGATTTACTGGGAAAACATGTCCAGAGTTGAGCCTGGATAAGTTATTGAGAAAAAAACTCAAAATCCTGAAGAATTTAGTGTAGGTATTACCACTATCACACTTTGTTGGCAGTGGGACAAGACAGAGATAAAGAGAGGCAGAGTTACAGCAGTTCTAGTTATTGCTTTTGGAAATTTTGGAACATGTGAAAGGTTTATGGGGCAGAAACGTGAATGAGATGACAAAAGTGGCCACTAGAGTTAGATACATATGATCTGTAGAGGGAAGGTGGTGGAGTTAGATGGACTAGGACTTACCATGTTAGCTGTGTCTCTTGTATCTGATAGTTTCATTAGTAAAAAAGTTAAACAGGATTGAAGCAGCAACATAAATGTGTTTCCATGACTATAGTAGCATAAGTAAAGGTGGCATCAGCTTTATAAACAGTAGTACATACAGTCATGGAAGAGAGTAAGGTTGTCATCAAATGAACTTATAATTATCATTACTTTTAGTGTTTATTTTTGGTAGTTAGTGTATCCTTTTTCTGTTTTACTTATAGATACATTGCTAGCTTATGTATTTCTTAGGCATCTCATTACAATCCATGAATGCATCTCTAGAAATCATATAGAAAAGACAGAGGACCTGAGGGATTATTCAGTATTAGATAATCCAAAAAATGACAGGGCACTAATCAGTAGATGAATGGTTTGATACTGTAGTGGGAAAACACAACAGACAGAAGGATTATTAGATCAATTTTGTCAGCATAGCAAACAAAAAGTAAAGTGGTCAGTGTCTGATCCACTTGGGATTTGAGAGTGGCTTAGACTGATCTCAGATACGCCAGGGCACTTCAAAAAGATTCATTCCATTTCACAAGACTGTATCTTTAACATGCATGAAAACAGAAACTTGGGGAAGAATTCAACTTATGCAGCAAAACTAGAACTATACTTGGTATCAGTTGTAAGTTGTCAGGAGGAGTCCCCCTGGTGTGGCTAGTTTGCTCTCTCACTCATTCATTAGTTAATGTGTATCAAGTCAAATTGGCATAGCCACAAAAGACATATTACTTTCTCCATTTCAACAGGCACAATTCAATTATAGCAGTGTGGTGTAATTTTCATTAAGAATACGGCACTGTGCCTCCTAGAGCTCAAAGCAAGTGGCTTATTTAGCGTTCATATAAGTGTAGTAGTCAAGTTGAAAATTTGTTTGAGTGTTCTTAGTGCACTTGTTTAGTTAAATCCACCAAATCATTGTGTAGTTTTGTATTTAGCAGGGGCAGATTTGAATTTTAATATCTGTGATGTGCAAAGTCATGTAGTTGTCTGTCATTTGTTTATTTCTTTCAAATAGTCTTTGTACATTACTGACAGTACAGTTATCCCTCTGCCACTGAGCAGTGTGTCAGAAGTGCACAAATAGCAGCATTACTGCATTTACTAGGCAGTCTTGTATTTTAATAACAGTTTAAATTTTGTGTTGAATTGTTTGTGCTCTCTGTAGATTAGTTCAGATGTTCTTTGCACAACAGTATTTAGCATGGATAGGGACTGCGACTGCTATGTTCGGATGCGGGCTGAGTTCGCATCCCTCGTTCCTGGCTTCAGGTAGTGTTGGCTTTGGTCACACAGCTTGAGGCTGTTGCCAATGGGCATCGCTGTGGGGGTCCGGATGATGGTTTGTCGAGGACGGCCAGCTCATCCCACGCATCCCCCGATCAGACTATGGCTGTGGCTGCCCGGGATACTGCCCACATTGAGGCTGACCCCTCACCCACGGTAGAGTGGGAGGTCGTCTTGAGGTGTGGTAGGAGGCGAAAGACATTCTGGAGGGCTGAACGGAAGGCCTCTCCAGTTTGTCTGATGAACCGGTTTCAGGCTCTGTCTCCAGCTGATACTGATCTTTGGCTGGACATGGCTGCTTGTCCTTTTCCAGAGGTTGCCCCTCAGTCTGCAAGATCCAGGCAGTCACAGAGGATGGGATTACTGGTAGTTGGGAGCTCCAACGACAGGCACGTAATGGGGCCCCTTAGGGATATGGCTGCAAGGGAGGGGAAGAAAACCAATGTGCACTCTGAGTGCATACCGGGCGGAGTCATTCCTGATGTGGAAATGGTCCTTCCGGATGCCATGAAGCGTACAGGGTGCACCCATCTGCAGGTGGTTGCTCATGTCGGCACCAATGATGTGTATCGCTATGGATCGGGGGAAATCCTCTCTGGCTTCCGGCGGCTATCTGATTTGGTGGAGACTGCCAGTCTCGCTAGTGGGATGAAAGCAGAGCTCACCACCTATGGTACAGAGCCGAGTGGAGGGTCTGAATCAGAGGCTGAGATGGTTCTGCGACTGTGTGGGCTGCAGATGCCTTGACTTGCGCCATAGGGTGGTGGGGATTCAGGTTCTGCTGGATAGGTCAGGAGTCCACTACACACAGCAGGCGCCTACATGGCTAGCAGGGGTTGTGTGGCATGGACTGGGCAGTTTTTTAGGTTAGAAGGGAAGTACAGAAAGGGCAACAGCCCCAAAGGGTGCGGGGCAAAGTCAGGACATGCGGGTACCAAGCAGCAATCGGTATTGTAATTGTAAACTGTCGAAGCTCCGATGGTAAAGTACCAGAACTTCAAGTGCTGATAGAAAGCACCAAAGCTGAAATTGTTATAGGCACAGAAAGCTGGCTGAAGCCAGAGATAAATTGTACCAAAATTTTTACAAAGGCACAGACGGTGTTTAGAGAGGTTAGATTGCATGTAACCGGTGGTGGCGTGTTTGTCGCTGTTAGTAGTAGTTTATCCTGAAGTGAAATAGAAGTGGATAGTTGCTGTGAATTAGTATGGGTGGAAGTTATACTCAACAACCGAGCTAGGTTAATAATAGGCTCCTTTTACCGACCTCCCGACTCAGCAGCATTAGTGGCAGAACAACTGAGAGAAAATCTGGAATACATTTCACATAAATTTCCTCTGCAAGTTATAGTCTTAGATGGAGATTTCAATTTACCAGATATAGACAGGGACACTCAGATGTTTAGGATGGATGGTATGGACAGAGCATCGAGTGACATTGTACTGAGTGCACTATCCAAAAACTACCTCGAGCAATTAAACAGAGAACCGACTCGTGGAGATAACATCTTGAACCTACTGATAACAAACAGACCTGAATGTTTCGACTCTGTAAGTGCAGAACAAGGAATCAGTGATCATAAGGCTGTTGCAGCATCCCTGAATATGGAAGTAAATAGGAATATAAAAAAAGGGAGGATGGTTTATCTGTTTAGCAAGAGTAATAGGAGGCAGATTTCAGACTACCTAACAGATCAAAATGAAAAGTTCTGTTCCGACACTGACAATGTTGAGTGTTTATGGAAAAAATTCAAGGCAATCGTAAAATGCGTTTTAGACAGGTACGTCCCGAGTAAAACTGTGAGGGATGGGAAAAACCCACCGTGGTTCAACAACAAAGTTAGGAAACTACTGCGAAAGCATAGAGGGCTTCACTGCAAATTTAAACGCAGCCAAAACCTCTCAGAAAAACAGAAGCTAAACGATGTCAAAGTTAGCATAAGGAGGGCTATGCATGAAGCGTTCAGTGAATTTGAAAGTAAAATTCTATGTACCAACTTGACAGAAAATCCTAGGAAGTTCTGGTCTTACGTTAAATCAGTAAGTGGATCGAAACAGCATATCCAGACACTCTGGGATAATAATGGCTTTGAAACGGAGGATGACACGCATAAAGCTGACATACTAAATACTTTTTCCAAAGCTGTTTCACAGAAAAAGACCGCACTGCAGTTCCTTCCCTAAATCCTCACATGAACGAAAAATGGCTGACATCGAAATAAGTGTCCAAGGAATAGAAAAGCAACTGAAATCACTCAACAGAGGAAAGTCCACTGGACCTGATGGGATACAATTTGATTCTACACAGAGTACGCGAAAGAACTTGCCCCCCCCCCCCCCCCCTTCTAACAGCCATGTACCGCAAGTCTCTAGAGGAACAGAAGGTTCCAAATGATTGGAAAAGAACACAAGTAGTTCCAGTTTCCAAGAAGGATCGTCGAGCAGTTGCGTAAAGCTATAGGCCTATATCTCTGACATCGATCTGTTGTAGAATTTCAAAACATGTTTTTTGCTTGCGTATCATGTCATATCTGGAAACCCAGAATCTACTCTGTAGGAATCAACATGGATTCTGGAAACAGCGATTGTGTGAGACCCAACTCGCTTTATTTGTTCATGAGACCCAGAAAATATTAGATACAGGCCCCCACGTAGATGCTATTTTCCTTGACTTCCGAAAGGCATTGGATACAGTGCCACACTGTCGCCTGATAAACAAAGTAAGAGCCTATGGAATATCAGACCAGCTGTGTGGCTGGATTGAAGAGTTTTTAGCAAACAGAACACAGCATGTTGTTATCAATGGAGAGACATCTACAGACGTTAAAGTAACCTCTGGCATGCCACAGGGGAGTGTTATGGGACCATTGCATTTCACAAGATGTATAAATGACCTAGTAGATAGTGTCAGAAGTTCCATGCAGCTTTTCGCGGATGATGCTGTAGTATACAGAGAAGTTGTAGCATTAGAAAATTGCAGCGAAATGCAGGAAGATCTGCAGCAGGTAGGCACTTGGTGCAGGGAGTGGCAACTGACCCTTAACATTGACAAATGTAATGTATTGCGATTACATAGAAAGAAGGGTCCTTTATTGTATGATTATATGATAGCCGAACAAACACTGGTAGCAGTTACTTCTGTAAAATGTCTGGGAGTATGCGTACGGAACAGTTTGAAGTGAAATGATCATATAAAATTAATTGTTGGTAAGGCGAGTGCCAGGTTCAGATTCATTGGGAGAGTCCTTAGAAAATGTAGTCCATCAACAAAGGAGGTGGCTTACAAAACACTCGTTCGACCTATACTTGTGTATTGCTCATCAGTGTGGGATCTGTACCAGGTCGGGTTGACAGAGGAGATAGAGAAGATCCAAAGAAGAGTGGAGCATTTGTCACAGGGTTATTTGGTAATTGTAATAGCGTTACGGAGATGTTTAGCAAACTCAAATGGCAGACTCTGCAAGAGAGGCACTCTGCATCGCGGTGTAGCTTGCTGTCCAGGTTTCAAGAGGATGCGTTTCTGGATGGGGTATTGAATATATTGCTTCCCCCTACTTATACCTCCCGAGGATATCACGAATGTAAAATTAGAGAGATTCGTGCGCGCACGGAGGCTTTCCGGCAGTCGTTCTTCCCGCGAACCATATGTGACTGGAACAAGTAAGGGAGGTAATGACAGTGGCACGTAAACTGCCATCTGCCGCACACCGTTGGGTGGCTTGCGGAGTATAAATGCAGATGTAGATGTAGCATTTAATGATGGCACCAGCAGTTTAAAGACAGTGGTTGTTTATGTAATGGGAAGTCTACAGGTCACACTCAAGTGCTCTTTCAAGTCACAGTACATAGTAAACAGAAGTCTACTCATTGTGTTAGCCAAGAGTTAGCCATTTCTGATGTATCTGTCTGGAGTGTTTTGTTTGTGTTTCATAATGCAAAGGATTCAGTTGTTATAACCCTTTCAGGAAGGTCATAAACAATTATGTGAAGAGTTTTTGGAATTCATCTGCATTTGGAAATGGAAGATAATGATTTCCTTTCATGTTTAGTGTACAATGGTGAGGCTACATTCAACTGAAGTGTAAAAGTGAATTGCTGCAATATAGAGTATGGGGAACACAGCACCCACATTCCATAGTCAAGCATAAGAGAGTGTCTCCAAGACTTCATGTGTTTTGTGCTCATTCTAAATGCCAGATTTGCAACACATTCTCTGTTGTGGAAAAGACAGTTACATGAATCACATATTTAGATATGTTATAGATTTGGCTTTTATCACAGTCGTGAAAACATGCCAAAAATGCATTTTTCAGCACCAGCAGAGCACCAGCACATGAAGAGCATTTTTAACAGTGAGTTGCCTTAACACTGGTTCAGATGCAAAGGGTATATGGCTGTCGTATAGGAGTTCAGACTACTAACTTCATCACAGTACAAACTGACTGATGGAAAGTAACATGCAGACTAACATGAAAGTCTGTTTCACCATAAATGTGACTTTTGGCTGCTTAGGGAATCAGAGTATGCAGGAGAAAAATAAAAATACAAAGGATATGGTGAAGTTCAAATCATAAGATAAATATACATGTAATTCAGGTAGAGTATTTTGGTCCATAAACATACACAATGTTAGAAATAATGATCAAAGTAATATTAATAGTAGTAGTAGTAGTAATAATTACAGTAAGGAAAATGAGATAAAGATGAAGACGGTACACAGAGAGATTCAGAGGATGAAGGTATGATGAGAAGTGACACACTGAATAAGATTAAGTGAAGAAATGTGAACAGCCATAATCAGGTGTCTCCAAGTTGTAAGTCGAGAGAAGGAGGCAAGAGAGCCAAGTAGAGATGTTGAGGAGACTGTGTGTGATGTAACTTAAGGACATACTAAAAGAAATCTGAGAACTAAGAGAAAACACAATAAATAAGTAGCAATGAGAAAGAGTATAAAGGCCAGACAAAAAGAGGCTGAAATTAAAGGTTAGGCATAGAAATGGCATATAGGACTAATGAGAGAAAGAGAATAAGATAATTGAGGGCATGTGGTACTGGGAAGTTACCAGTGTAGATTCCTCATGCAGTTTGGTGGATACCTATATTTTAGGACTAATTTTTCATGGAAGATTATCTAGTTAGATGACCGAATTCAGCTAGTAAAAGCTGTGTCAATGTCCTTGACATAATTCTGTAATGTATATTTCCCCATAAGGTTCTGAAAATTATTAGTAAAGAGATATTTTCCATGTCCATTCATCTGTGGAACAAGTGTTATATGGGACATGCCTAAAAGTTGCTTAGAAAGATTGCCTGTAAGTTTATAAGTCATATGAATTTGTTCTGAAGGTAAAATTTATTTATTTGATGACAGTGAAAGTGGTATATGTCAGTGGTTTATGAAGTAGGGTGAATTACATGAATGAGGAACAAAGGTTACGATGTTGATTTAGAACACTTCACCCTTTTCTCTCTCTTCCTTTTCCAGTATCATTTCACATAGCCTCTTGTACTTTATCTGCAATAATCTTCTCTATCTTTCAGTCAGTTGAACCTTTCTGAACCATGCTCATTGCTAATGTTCGGTTTGGCTTACTTGGTTGCTTTCATTGTAAGTAGATAGGAAGCAGAGTGAAAAGATAGGAAAAACCATCAGTGTGATCACTAAAAAATGGTTCAAATGGCTCTGAGCAATATGGGACTTAACATCTGAGGTCATCAGTCCCCTAGAACATAGAACTACTTAAACCTAACTAACCTAAGGGCGACACACACATCCATCCCCGAGTCAGGATTCGAACCTGCGACTGTAGTGGTCGCACGGTTCAAGACTGAAGCGCCTAGAACCGCTCGACCACTCTGGCCGGCTCAGTGTGAGCACTGTTGGCCCATTCTATTACTACTCTTAATAATCATCATCATCATCATCATCATCATCATACTTCTCCTCCTCCTCCTCCTCCTCCTCCTCCTCTCCATTGTCATTATAATTAACTTTTGGCTGATTTACAACATACACCTTACTTCTCTTCAACTGTTCCCACCTCTAATCATTTATCTGAATGTATTATTATTATTTAATTATTATTTAGTATTATTATTAGCTACTGCAGAACTGACTCTCATATACTAGAGCCAACTGTTAGTTTTGCCACATGTCATGTTACTCAAATGTTTTTCTTGTAGTAAATATATAAATCATCACTCATTGCCCCTCATTTCTGCCATTTATTTATTACTTAGTTCTCATAAATGAATTTATGATGGACAATGTCATACAAAACTAGGATCAGACCAAAGGGAGGGGAGAAAAAGAAGATGTTTGGAGCTTCTTAATCAATGGGTCTTAGAAGTTTTTGCAGTTGATGTCCTTGCCAGTCTATACCACAAACAAACAAAGAAGATAACATGTTTCCTTTAATTGCATTCACTATTATTTTATGGGTTATTGATTTTTGAAAGATGCTTTTGTTTTAAATGGGAATTTCGCATTACATAAACACATGCCATGAAAATAGTGTTTGATGTTTATCTGGGATCACCTTGTGGAGCAGTATGCATTTTAACTACAACTCCACAAAACAGTTGAAAATAAATTTTAAAAAAGCACGTAATTACAATACAAAAAGTTATCCACATTAATTTTCTTTAAAATTGCCTTTGACTCAAAAATAGTTGATCATGTTAAAGCAAAGATTCCAAATTATCATTCCCAAAAATATAAAATGTTTACCACTAACACATATAGAACTTCATTTAATTTTTTGTCATCTTGATAATTTTTGTAAACATATCAGGAACAGCAGCAACTTCAATGAACTAGTAATAAATTCTAGAGAACAGTCTTTATTGCACAAATTTACTTTTATTCATAAGGGGTGACCAGTTTCAGCACAATGTGGTTCGTCTTCAGATCATACTCCAGTGATGACATGTGGTGGCAATGGAACAAAGTAGGAACTATTTCAGTTTGTTTTCAAATTTTGCTTTGCTGTCTGTCAGACATTTTATATCCCTGGATAAGTGATCAAAAAATTTAGTTGCAGCCTTATGCATCACTTTTTGTGCTAAGGACAACCGTAATGTGGGGTAATGAATGTAATTTTTCCTTCTGGTTCAGTAATTATTTACCTCATGGTTCCTTTTAAAATGTAGTGGATTATTCATGGGGGTATAAATATATTGTGAAGCAGTAGCCAGGATGCTTAAACAGATATCTACGAGGTGACTGTGGGTGAACACCACACATATCATTCTTAGAGCACATTTTTTAGCTATGATGTCTTTCTTTCTTAAAGATCAGTTACCCAAAATATTGTTCCATATGACATTACTGAATGAAATTCTACAAAATATGTCAACTTACTGATTTGTCTCTCCATAAGATCTACAATAATTCCAAGTGCAAACATAGCAAAACTATATTATTTTAGGAGTTGCAAAATGTGCTTTTTCCAGTTTAAATTCTTATTATGCTGGCATGATACAGAAATCCCAGTATAGCGGATACAGTGTGTGTTACCAGTCTGGCTATCAGTGATGCAAAATAAGTGCACCAGGTCTTTGAGAAACAATTTTCTTTGTGAATTTTTGTTATTGTTGTTGCCTTCAGCCTGAAGACTAATTTAAAAACAGCTCTCCACACTATTATATTTTGTGCAAGTCTGTTGATCTCTGAATAACTACTGGAACCCACATCCATCTGAACCTGTGTATTGTACTCGTCTCCTGGTCTGCATCTATCACTTCTATCCCCCATACTCCCCTCCAATACGAAACTGACCATTCCTTCATGTATTAGAATTTTTCCTACCAACAGATCCCTTCTTTTAGTCAAGTTATGCCGCAAATTTCTTTTCTCATCAATTTTATTCAGTATCTCCTCATTAGTTACTCAATGTACCCATATAATCATCAGCATTCTCCTGTAGCATCACATTTCGAAAGCTTCAATTCTCTTCTTGTCTGAACTGCTTATTGTCCATGTTTCACTTCTGTACAAGGCTACTCTCCAGGCAAATGCCTTCAGAAAAGACTTCTTAACACTTAAATTTATATTTGATGTTAACAAATATCTCTTCTTGAGAAACATTCTTCTTGCCACTGATATTCTACATTTTATATAGTCTCTACATTGGCCTTCATAAGTTATTTTACTGCCCGGCTATCAAAAGCTTACCACTACTTTTAGTGTCTCATTTACTAATGTAATTCTCTGCCCATTGTCTGATTTAATTCACCTACATTCCAGATCCTTATTTTGATTTTGTTAATGTTCATTGTATGTCTTCCTTTCAAGACACTGCCTTTTCCATTCAACTGCACTTCCAAGTCCTTTTCTGCACAAGCTGTAAATTGCCTTTTGCTCCCTGTAAATTACCCCTGCTATCTTCAGAACATAAAAGAGCTTATTCTGTCAACATTGTCAAAAGCTGTCCCTAAGTCTTCACTGTGACAGGCTTTGCAGCTTTGATGAATGTTTTGAATGACTTCATGATGCCTCCCTCCACTGCCATTCTCTTTATTTGATGTACATTTGTATAACTTCAGCCTTAGGGTATTTTCAAGCATTTTATGGATGATTTTTTAATGGTATATTATTCCACATATGTCCTTACTCCTATGACTCCATGTAATTGTCACAAAATAGTTTATAAATAATTTTTGCTATTTTAGGAGCATGTTACTTTTGAGCTGTTGTTGCAAAGCTTTAAGTCTGCAAATGCTATAAACATACATTTGCCTTTACTTATTCTACTCGCATCTTCTAAGAGAAGTCATAGGGTCAGCATCATTCCTACATACCTCTAGAATCCAAACTGATCTTCTCTGAAATCAGTTTCTACCACTTTTTTGACTCTTCGGTAATGAATTTGTGTTTGTATTTTGCAACCATGACTTATTAAACTCAAAGCTCAGTATTATTCACAGTTGTCAGAAACCACCTTTTTTTGGAATTATTACATTCTTCTTGAAGTCTTGAGTGTATTCCTGCCATCTCATACATCTTGCACACCAGGTGGAATAGTATTGTTATGGCTGGCTCTTCCAAGAATATCAGCTGTTCTGGGGGAATGTTGGGTATTCAGGGGGGGCCTAGTTTCAGTTTAGGTCTTTCAGTGCTCTGTCAGTTTCTTCTCACAGCATCATATCTCCCATCATATCTTCATCTAATTTCTCTTCCCTTTCTATAATATTGCCTTGAAGTTTATTTCCCTTGCATAGCTCCTCTATATATTTCTCCCATTTTCAGCTTCCACTTCTTTGCCTACTACTGGTTTTCCATCTGAACTCTTGCTGCATCTCTTTTCTCCAAAGGCCTCTTTAGTTTTCTTGTAGTTGGTACATAACTTTCCTCTAGTTATACATGTTTCTATAGACTAACATTTGCCCTCCAGCCACTCCTGCTTAGCCATTTTGCATTTCCTGACAGTCTCATATTGTAAACATTTGTATTCCCTTTTCATCTGCTTCATTTGCTGCATTTTTATATTTTTTTCCTTTCATGAATTAAGTTTCAATATCTCCCTGTGATGTCGAAGGATATCTACTAGGCCTCATCTTTTTACCTGAGTCATCCTTTGCTGCCCTCTGTTTCATCTCTCAAAGCTACCATTTTGTCTTCTACTGTATTCTTTTCCCTTATTTCAGCCAGTTGTTGCCTAATGCTCCCTTTGAAATTCTAGCTCTCATTCATTGAAATTATCCAGGTCACATCTTCTTAATCTCATGCCTTTTTGCTAATTCTTCAGTCTTAATCTACAATCATAACCAATAAATTGTGGTCAGATTCCACATCTGCCCCTGGAAATATCTTACAGTTTAAAATCTGGTTCCAAAATCTCTGTCTTACCATTATGTAATCAATCTGAAACCTTCCAATATCGCCAGACCTCTTCCACATATACAGTCTCCTTTCAAAGTTATTAAACCAAGTGTTAACAATGATTAAACTATGCTCTGTGCCAAATTTTACCAGGCAGCTTCCACTGTTATCCCTTTCCCCTGGTCCATATTCTCCTATTATTTTTCCTTCTCTTCTTCTTCATATTACCAAATTCTAGTCATTCTTCACAATTAAGTCTTCCTCTCCCTTAACTATTTGAATAATTTCCTTTATCTGATCATACATTCTTTCAATCTCTTCATCACATGCTGAGCTAGGTGGCATATAAATTTTTTCTACTGTGGAGGAAGTTGACTTTGTGCCTATCCTGGTTATAATAATGCCTTCATTATGCTGCTCATAGTAGCTTATCTGTATTCCTATTTTCTTTTTCATTATTAGACCTATTCCTGCAGTAAATTATTTGATTTTTGTATTTCTAAATCTGCATTCACCCAACCAGAAGTCCTGTCCATCTTGTCACCAAACTTCAACAATCCCAACTGTATCTTACTTCAACCAATGAAGAATTAGAAATCACTGTTTATTTGAGAGTCCCTATCACTGGCTGTTGAAGGTTTTGCAATGCATCACTCCAGGTTACATGGACCACACACTTTGAGAACTCTCAACCTTGAGGTATGAATGTTTCATAAAACAGAAGAGGATGCTTGCATGTTTTATTTAAACTGTCCAGCAAAAAAAGTGAAGCACCCAGAAGGGGAGGGGAAATGAAATCAAATTTCATGGGTTGAGAGGGTATGTGATGTAATTTCAGTGATTACAAATTTGAGTCAGATTTACAAAGATCTTGATAGTATATGCTCATTTTTTAGTATGATATTGCTCCCCCCCCCACCCCACCCCCACCCCCCAACCCCTCAACCTGGATGCATGTACTGATCAGGATGATGCCAGGAGTAATGCTGTTGTACCTCTCCAAAATACTGGAAGAATGAGACTTCCCCCCCTCCCCCCCAGTTCACCAGCATACTTGCTGCTGACAGTCAAGTGAGGTAGCACAGAACCATGATTCTTCTTGTACCAACAATGTAACTTCGTTGATCATCAGTACATGCCTCCCAGTTATGGCACCGCTTGAGATGGAGCTATTTGTGTAGTGGTGTTAATAGCAGCCTAGGCATGGGACAATAATTCCCTGTGTGGCTGCTAATCTTTGATAAACAATGCAGGGTGGCATAGAATGTTGCATGGAGCCAAATACTTGTTCTTGAATGGCAGGTTTGAAGGGTTTACAATGTGCCTGGCGCACAATATGGTGATCCTCCCTTGCCATGATCAGAAGAAGTTGACTGGAACCTTGACAATGAGTATGCCTGCTCTCAGATTTCCATGCCATCCAACATTAGGTCTCTGTCACTTATGAATGCCCCCTGAATCTTGACCAGCTGGCCAAATGGAGGCCCACAATGAGGTTCCGTTCAAAGTCTGTCATGTGCTGATAATGTTATCTGTGTGTCCTTCACAATGATTACTCAACATCTAATGCTTTTCATTCTCCCCATATACCCTACCATATCTGGTAACGACACTAAACATGAACAACTCTAATGCACTCTGGTGGCCATTCCCTACCTCTCACAGAGAACTGCAACTCCAGTCACTTGCATACTGCTAATGGTGTGTACATGTATGAAGTTACATTGATATAAGACCATGTCTTATGGGTGCTACTTTCTTTTTTTGGCAGGCAGTGTATCTGTTTTATGAGGCATGTTTTTTAAGTAAGGTCTGTTTGAACATAAGTACACAACAAAAGGTTATTTCAAAAAAGTAAATTTATTTTCAGAAATTACATACTTGACTCTATTTTTTGACATAGGTGTCAAGTTTGTTCAAACATGTATTATACCTCCCAACCAATTTTAAAATACCCTCTTCACGCAAACTTGCCACCTGCTCCAATAATCAAGAGTCCACTGCAGTTTTCACGTCGTCATCATCATTGTAACAGTTGCCACTGAGGTTTTGTTTGAGGTGGAGGAAAAGATAGTAATCACTCGGTGCAAGATCAGGACTGTAGAGTGGGTGGTCTAAAACTTCCCAGCCAAAACTGTCCAATAAATTGCTGGTGTGACCTGCAGTGTGAGGTCTTGCATTGTCTTGGAGAAGGACAATTCCCTTTGTCAGCATGCCATGACTTTTGTTTTGAATCGCTCTGCATAGCTTTCTCAGGGTTTGGCAGTATGCTCCTGCATTGATAGTGGCTCCTTGTTGCATGAAGTCAACCAACAAAACACCATGCCTAATCCAAAACACCGACACCGTGATTTTGTACTAGGACACAGTCTGTTTGGCCTTCACCTTTACAAGTGAGTGTGTGTGTCTCCATTCCATGCTCTGTTGCTTCGATTTGGGAGTGATAGGCGAAACCCATGTTTCATCTCCAGTTACGATCTGATTCAAGAAGCTATCACCTTCTTTGTGATAATGAGTCAAGAACTTCATCGCACACTCAAATCTTTGGTTTTTGTGGTCCTCTGTTAGGGGTTTCGGGACCCAACGGGAGGACAGTTTCCTAAACTTTAGGTGTTCAGAAACAATGTTGTAAAGCACTGATCTCGACACCTAAGGAAATTAATCTGAGAGATCTCTTATTGTGAAGCGCCTGTTCTCACGAATCCAACCAGAGCAGTCCTCATCATGGATGTTGTCATGGCCATCTTCGAATTCTTGTACCCACTTACGCACTTTGCTTTCACTCATAACCATAGCACCGTGCACTTAGCAAATCTGTCGATGAATTTCTGCAGCAGACAGGTTCCTTGCAGACAAAAACCGTATCACTGAGCACACCTCACATGCGGCGGGTGAGTTGATAGCCTTAAACATTTTGAAAGCACAGAACAGAACCATACAGGTTAACTACAGAGCTGAAACTGAGCACAGCTGTTCCCGAGGCATGCCGGTACACAGTGCATATGCTCATTGCAATATGCATGTGAACTACTAGTGCCTACGACAAAACGGACCTTACTTAAAAAACATGCCTCGTATTTAGTGTGTGCCATATGGTCAAACACATAAGATACAAAGAATAGTAAAAACGAGTACAAAATTTCAATAAGAAAACATAAATCCCAACTGTCACAAACAGACAGATTTTTTTATGTACACTCCTGGAAATTGAAATAAGAACACTGTGAATTCATTGTCCCAGGAAGGGGAAACTTTATTGACACATTCCTGGGGTCAGATACATCACATGATCACACTGACAGATCCACAGGCACATAGACACAGGCAACAGAGCATGCACAATGTCGGCACTAGTACAGTGTATATCCACCTTTCGCAGCAAAGCAGGCTGCTATTCTCCCATGGAGACGATCGTAGAGATGCTGGATGTAGTCCTGTGGAACGGCTTGCCATGCCATTTCCACCTGGCGCCTCAGTTGGACCAGCGTTCGTGCTGGACGTGCAGACCGCGTGAGACGACGCTTCATCCAGTCCCAAACATGCTCAATGGGGGACAGATCCGGAGATCTTGCTGGCCAGGGTAGTTGACTTACACCTTCTAGAGCACGTTGGGTGGCACGGGATACATGCGGACGTGCATTGTCCTGTTGGAACAGCAAGTTCCCTTGCCGGTCTAGGAATGGTAGAACGATGGGTTCGATGACGGTTTGGATGTACCGTGCACTATTCAGTGTCCCCTCGACGATCACCAGTGGTGTACGGCCAGTGTAGGAGATCGCTCCCCACACCATGATGCCGGGTGTTGGCCCAGTGTGCCTCGGTCGTATGCAGTCCTGATTGTGGCGCTCACCTGCACGGCGCCAAACACGCATACGACCATCATTGGCACCAAGGCAGAAGCGACTCTCATTGCTGAAGACGACACGTCTCCATTCGTCCCTCCATTCATGCCTGTCGCGACACCACTGGAGGCGGGCTGCACGATGTTGGGGCGTGAGCGGAAGACGGCCTAACGGTGTGCGGGACCGTAGCCCAGCTTCATGGAGACGGTTGCGAATGGTCCTCGCCGATACCCCAGGAGCAACAGTGTCCCTAATTTGCTGGGAAGTGGCGGTGCGGTCCCCTACGGCACTGCGTAGGATCGTATGGTCTTGGCGTGCATCCGTGCGTCGCTGCGGTCCGGTCCCAGGTCGACGGGCACGTGCACCTTCCGCCGACCAATGGCGACAACATCGATGTACTGTGGAGACCTCACGCCCCACGTGTTGAGCAATTCGGTGGTACGTCCACCCGGCCTCCCACATGCCCACTATACGCCCTCGCTCAAAGTTCGTCAACTGCACATACGGTTCACGTCCACGCTGTCGCGGCATGCTACCAGTGTTAAAGACTGCGATGGAGCTCCGTATGCCACGGCAAACTGGCTGACACTGACGGCGGCGGTGCACAAATGCTGCGCAGCTAGCGCCATTCGACGGCCAACACCGCGGTTCCTGGTGTGTCCGCTGTGCCGTGCGTGTGATCATTGCTTGTACAGCCCTCTCGCAGTGTCCGGAGCAAGTATGGTGGGTCTGACACACCGGTGTCAATGTGTTCTTTTTTCCATTTCCAGGAGTGTATTTGGTTTGTATCTCAGGTAACAGTGACAACAAGATTGACAGCCAGAGCCAGAGTAGTGTTAAAGTGTATTCTGTGCACAAACAGAGGGACAATATTGTGCAATGTCACCTGTTTTCTCACTGTCTCGCTTGATATGTTAGGCCTATACCACATGCTTCAACTGATTGTTGCCTTAAGTGGTGCATCTCCCTACCTCCCACATTCTTACTTCCACTCTAGTACTCAGAAAAGTTTTGTTACAAGAAGGGACACCTAATATGTAGTCTACAAGATACTATGTAAAGAGCAGTTATATATGGAGTACAATGAGTAGAAGTTCTTGCTCTAAATGACTGTTTACTGAGTAACTGTACACATTTTCTGTACCCAATCCAGGACTTTTTGGAAACTATTTTAATTACTAACAAAGCAGGATTCAGTTGTGACAGCATAATTAATATTAAAAATAATTATGGTTGGATGCAATCCTATGTGCACATTATCTACATCAGTTTTAGTTAATGAGCGTGCAGGTACCTTAGAAGTCAGTTGTGGGGTCTTACAAGGAGAAATCTACAGGGGTGGCATTGGCTTTTTGAAACCATCTATGTGGTGTAAAAGGTAAGGGTCCCATGTATCTCATCCTGCAGCCATTCACCCTGGTAGGTCCTTATGCGTGAATAATTGACGGAAAAAAAATTGCATGATGTTATAGAGCCATAAAATAGACAGTTTTACTTATAGAGGGGTTGTAGCATAATTGTTAGCATATGAGCGTGATGTGCTGAAGCTTATAGGTTCAAGTTTCAACAGGTGCTTCAAAACCTTTTATTTTTAAATGTATATCAAAATTACTTTGATAATTATTTTTATTCAGTTAATTGATTTAAATATATATTTTTAAAAATGTTTTAATCCTTTGTCACATCATTTCAATCATTGTATTAACTTTATCATTTGCTCTTGTTTTTTCTTCCTAACATTCTATTTTCACTTGGAATCTTTGTGCATGTGATTTCAATTACTTTTATTTATCTATCACGATATTTAAGCATTTGAAAATTCTGATCTATCAGTTAAAAAACAAAAGAAGTAATAGTATATTTATACTGACTGTACAGTGGTATCAAAAATGCATTTTTTGTTACATACAAGATGTACATTTGGATGGTAAACTTCATACAGACATTTAAAACATAAATTACTGTTGCACTATGGACAAAATAAGGCAGCTAAAGATTCAAATGAGAGAAGGGATTATAAATAAGTGCACAAAATGAGGAACAGAAATGATCATTCCAATAACATGGACAAAAATGTAATTAATATGATGATTAAAATGACATGATAAAGGATCAGAATTTTTTTAAAGCATTTAAATCAATCAACTGAATAAATATAATGATCTAAGTCATTTTGCTAAAGATTAAGAAATTAAAAGAATTTGAAGCACCTGACAAGATTTGAATCCACAACCTTCTGCACACCACGTTTATTTGCTAATCACTATGTTACGCCTCAGGGTAAGGCTGTAGAACATAATACAAAATTACAATTTTTTTCAGCAATTACTTGCAAGTGAGGGCCCACCAGCGTGAATGGCTGCAGGATGTGATACCTGGGACCCTAATCTACATCACCATTATAGATGGGGACCTCTCCTGGTTAGCTTTTGTTTCATAGTGTGACGGGGAGTGTTAAAAACATCTAAAACTTGCACTACCATAGCTCCTTCAGAATATTTAATAATACATGGTTCATGCATGACAGAGCACCAGCCTATTTCTTTCATGGCGTGTAATGCACACCGTGTTTATTACAGAAATTGTGGATGGTTTGGAAGATGGGATTACTGGTGCATTCCACAGAATCTTAAATGTGCCTGGAGTGCTTGTAACAGGAAGGTAGTCAAAACAAAACTTTTATCAGAGTGGGTAGCACTTACTGGAAAGATCTCTGAGTGTTTACCCTGTAAGACGTATTGAAATAGCCTTTTAAACATATCAAAAGCTACTATTTAGAAACTGGAATGCTTTTTCCTCCCTCTTTTGGTCTCAGGAACACACTCCAGCAATTTGCATCATTGTTTGATTGCCAGTCTTTGTGTCTATCCACAAATGAACATCATGTACTCAGCTATAAAAGTGAATTGTGTTATGTATCCTATAAAAAGACCTGTTTCACTTTGTGTAAGTGTCTAACATGATGACTTGAGTTGCTTCCAACTGTTTCATTAGGATTATGGGAGTAAGTTAGGGACACAGAAGTCATCAAAGTGATGTCCAATTGAATGACTTACACCAGGCCACTGAACCACACGAAATTATTGTTTTTGTACATATCTGACAGTGGGTTACAAGAGACAATAACTACACCTGGGAAGACAAGAAACTGAAAATACAAGGATGTGGACAGAGAAAGAATTTCATGGAAAACTGAATAGAAGAAAAGAGTGCAGACAGAGCAAGGGATGTCAGTTAGAATGACATACACATGAGTTTATGGTTAAATTTTGGGAGAGGGATGGGAGCAGTGTATACTTCAAATAAAATTGGCATAGACGAGCATGCAGTCCCAAGGATTAAGCAGGAAGATGAATCAGTCATGTTTTCGGACAATATCATGTACAAATTTCAGTTATTTTTCATCTCTATTGAAGGTATTTTACCAGCTGTATAGCATTGGAACAGAATCCTCCAATTTGTCACCTTACACTAAGCATTTTGGTGATGGGCTTGTTTTTCAAGATGATAATGCACAAGAACACTCCACTTATGAATATTTGCCTCTAGGAAGCAGGAACTAACCAAATGAAGTTGTCTGCAGACTGTGATGATAGCATGAACCAGAATGAGAATGTTTGGAACTAGCTGAACTTGCAGCATGTTTGCAAGAGATCCTCTATGGTTTTACCAGGCTAACATTAGGGACAAAGTCAGATTTAAGTAGAAGTTAATTGGTAAATTTTGCATGACTGAAATCTGGGCTAAGACTATGATAGAATTCAATCTATCATTAAGTATTCATATTTACATACATCCCATTACCAACAGATACATTTTATGCTATATTCATGCCATTTAACAGATATGCAAAACAAATTTGGCATTGGAGAGTATCTATATTTCAAGGGTACTATACAGTGAAACAGTATTACTTTAATAATAGACTGAGGAGTAGGACAAGACATTTTTTACTGCTGTGTGCAAATATAAATGTAGCACAGTAACAACAGATAGCTATTGTGACAAAACTAATGTAGGATTTATTAGGAATGTATTTACTGCTTTATTTAAACATTCCTGATAAGTTCTTAATCACCATCAAATTGCTGCTTTTATAATGACTTAGGTTATTAATCTTAGTTACAGTACAATCCTTTTTTTTAGGATAAAAATGTCTACCTGCAGTGGACTGCCATTTTGATGACATCATATCATCTGTTGATCGCTGTTGATGCACCAGTTCATTAATTGGTGAGTAATTGTTCGTCCTTGCCAAGTTGTCCATCGGTACTGTAGGAGGTGGTAAACAGTTTTCTGGATTTAATCTGAAACATTAATACAGAACTTCATATAGGTTATTACCATCATTCATTTGGTTATTATCATTACTGGGGTGGTGTCTTTGTTTCGTCAGAAGATTTCTCTGAGCATCACAGGATTTTCCATGCTGAAATTCCAAATTTCCCTGAATCAATTTTTCTTGTATTTAAGAGCAAGATTTACTTTACTAGTTTTTGTGTTTCTACATCACATATTAGTGATTATTCTAAGTTCAACAGTGATTAAAAACAAGATACACATGAAACTGAAGATGTTGTTGTTATTCAATAAATAATATTCAATCATTATACTTTATTATGCAGTTACTTGAGTAATGTCATCCTCTCAACTACCTGCAGAGAAGAACACTAAATGAAGATTATGTATGCTCAAATGAAGATCATGTATGCTCAGGACCACATTTCAAATGATGTCCTGCAGTCTGCCATTGTCAAGCCTTAAACAAAGAAGCCACCAGACACCAGCATTCTGGTCGGTTTGTTGCCATTACAGAATAACTGTGTGCTTAATATCCATAACAACCAATTCTGAATTTGATATGTATTTGTGTCTTTTTGTGATATCAAATAAAACAAAATTAAAGCCACTGGCAATAGCTTTACTTGTGTAAATAAAATAACAGTGGAAGGGAAAAAAACAAATATTCATGCTTGTATCATATCAGTTTTTTTCCACAACAAAGGCAAATTAAACACCATATGCAGTTTTCAATAGAATACATTCTAGAGCCCAAATAATGGCCTGAAAATTTGGAAACCTGGAGCAACAATGGAAAACTAAGCTTCCTGATACAGATTTGTCAAAATAATGTAGGGACTGCTCCTAATTATGCTGTAATACTTTTTCAGTACCACTGACAAAATTAATGAAATTACAGAAACACAGTGCAATAAACTGTGACTTAAGCTCTGATTTTCTGAATATACTGATGGAGAGATTAGTACCTAAATCTCTACCTAGATACCAAATAGTGAAAACAAAACAACAATTTATTTACAATTTTATCATATCTCCTATAAATTATATTCCATAATTAACATAGTCCACCACAATTATGTGCTGTGTTATGACATTGTGTAATAAATCTCAAGTATGGTATATGAGAAATTCTCACAGGAGCATGACTCAGACTATAGGCACATGAGTGTGATATCAAAAAAGTTTCATAGCAACTATGCATTATGTTTTAGACTGGAAATGGTCATTGTTCAGCTGAAGCATGACACTATGACATAGATGAAAAAGTATTACTTTGCGCTGAAGAATATTCAATGCTGATCTACAAAATATGCGTGTTAAAATATGGATCCATATTTGTAATTTGTGTACAAGCTTTCTGTGTTCACACTTATGGTGAAAAACAGTAAAAGAGATAAGAATACAGAGAGGCTTCACTGCCCTGGCTCTGAAGCAAGTTGAGCAATACTGCCTCATGTTTTATTTAGTGAAAAAAATGTGTTTTCTAGAATACTAATGGATAATATGTAAAAGAATGACAAAAGAACACCCAATGGTTAATATTTAGGTGTAACATTTAGAAATGAAAATATCCTGATTATGGTGGATAAAGACTTTATACAGTACTTCATCTCTCAGCAACATCAGTGATTTACATAAAAATGCTGTTGACACAGATTATCAGTTAAATGACTTTATCAAGGAGAAGACATTGAATCATAGTAAGGTAACCTAGGTCTGCTTGCTATAATACCGTTCCTGGCAGAAATAAATTATTTTTTTCTGCTCTCTGTTCCAAAAGAAGTATACATAGGCCACTATGCATAGTGAAATATCCAAATTCTTATCCAAGCTGTAATTTTAAAAATCTTATTATTCAGTATATAGATAACAAGTAGCCCATAACAGAGTAAATGGTTCATGTAAAAACTTCTTATTTAAAGAAATATACAAAATTTAGGAATCAAAAAACCCATGTGCACTTGCAAACTTGACTGGCTAATAATTATTTGTTCTATAATTTACATACCTTATTTGAAAGCTATCACTTTCTTTTCTCTGGCTAACATCTTGAATATTCTAAAACTGTGTAGTTACAAAGTTCTACCTATGTAAACCTGTTATTATGGTAAGTATTTAAGAATATTCAGATCTTAGAATGAGATCCTTTTAAAATGCAATGTTATTGCCTGGTAGCTCTAATTTTTCTATGATATTGTAGGAACTTTGCATCATAATCAGAATAATGCAAGCACTGCAATATCATATTTATGTCCGATACTGGGGAGCGACTTGTAAGTACAGTGTCTGACCTGCAAGGGAATATACATCATGGATGTACGAGTACAGGTCATAGATGCATGGTTGATGACATTTGGAAGTTTGGGTCTGGTCATGAGTCATGCACGGATAGCCAAGTGATAAGCGGGAAATCCGGGTTCGAGTCCTGTTCCAGCACAAATTTTCACTCTCGTCATTCTGTTCTGCAGCTGATGGTTGTCCTTATTCACAACTGCAAATTCATTTAATGTATCAAATTTTTTGTTTCCAAAAATGTATAATTTTAGTAAAACAGAATGTTAGTTAATGAAATATTTTATTCAGAATATTTGAGTTTCCTGAAATTTTTTGGTGTGCTTTTCTGAATCTCATGGATAAAACTGTGTCTCAAAAATTCCATGACAAGAAGTAGAATCTAATGTTTAGGTAATTTAGCATCTTTAAACAGGGATTGTGCACAAAACCAGCCAATCTGTCTGCATCCAGAATTCATAATAAAAAAATTATTATGTTAGTCCATCAGTGAGTAAATTTTCATGATAATAGTATATAGAGTCATTGCCTTCAATTCCCAACCAAACATTTAACGAGTATTGACAATATATTATTGCCACTTTTTAAATTTTGTTAGAATCCTTGTAGTCTGTGTAGCTTAGGGATGTGTTTTAAGCATGATGCTTACTATTCAAAAGCTGATAACCATCAAATTGGGACAGTAATAATCCATGATGCTGTATCAAGTTAGTTAAAAATTACCCAAAGCTGCCAATGATCAACAACTGGACTTTAGTAGAAGATGAAGACTTCTGAGGCACACCCATCCATTCTGACACGTCATCAAGTTTACATTGCTGAGTATAAAATTCTGCTTAAACCTTAATGCGATTTAGTATGCTCTTTTGTACAGAAAGTAGTGTTCCAATAAAATTTTTTACAAAAGTATGAATTGTGTAGGGGATGCTTGTGGTCTAAAACTTTCAGAAAAGCACACAGAGTTAATACGGAAATGTTTTAGAAACAGTTTACTTTCAGTTAGATGTAAATATCACGTAGTTACGTTAATCTGCATTTAAAATGAGTGAAGAAAAGTACATGATCAAATCCAGAATCTCAAATTCACAGATGAAATACTTTATGGACTAAGCTACCGGATCAGTTGATATACTACAAATTTTTTGGTTGATAATATGTCTAAAGAATTAAAAACTATCATAGTAACATCTTTATCCTAATGAGTTTTTCGTCTGCTGGTAACCTAAAGCCACATTTCACACTATAATTTCCCATGTACATTTGAATTGCAAGATTTAGTGTCATAGTCCAGTTCTCACCTTGCTTGATGAACTTGATGGACTTTACATGCACTGAATTCTGCTTATGATTAGATATGGCACCACAATGGTTGCTCCACCTTTCTTTTCATCTCTTCTCTTTGTTAACAACAATGTTGTATGATTGTGAAGGGCATCATATTTTTTCTTTGGGTGCGTTACTACAGTTTTATTACAAATACTGAATGAATGACCTTTTCTACTATTACATTTTTGTATATCTTTTTATCCTTTTATTTTACATAACTACAGATGCTTTTATTATCCTATACATACATGATTTTCCCATTAATTGTTCTAATTCACTTCTTTTTTTTTAAAAAAAATCCTTCTGTTTAGCATCACTTTTGAACTTGATATGCTGTATGATTCTGATGGTGACTTGGTTGCTCTGTAAATAAGGATAGACAAGTTTGTGTTACTATGTTTCACTGAACTAAATAAATGTCGTGCATGCTTTTTCACAATTGTAGTATTTATAATGGAAGTGGGAATACAGACATTCCAGTCTGGATGGAAAACTGCTCAAACCAATAGCTAGGCAATTAATGGGAAAATCATGTATGTATTAGATAATAAAAGCATAACTATCAGTATATGTAGTTACGTAAAATAAAAGCATAAAAAGATATACAAAAATTTAATAGTAGAAAAGGTCGTTCATTCAGTATTTGTAATAAAACTGTAGTAGCATACCCAAATAAAAATTATGATGCCCTTCACAATCAAACAACATCTTTTAATATGGCTACAGGCTGGTGAATTTATTTCCTTCAAGGGCAAGTATTTCCAATTATCATTAAATACTATTCATATTACAGTTACTTACGGGTATTTGCTACACTGAACATGCAAGAAGTTCAGAGCCTTATCTAATATTTGTTGAGAGAATTCTACAGCAGACTCTGGGTCAGCTGCTGATCCACAATTACGTTTTGTTTCACTCAGAACACATTCACGAAACTGATTATGGAAACTGAAAGGAACAAAAATGCATTAGAATATGTTTCTGAACTCACTGAAGATTGTATTTTGCAAAATATCCATAAATCTTCAACAAATGAGATACACTAAGACAAATATACTAGTAAACTGATGTTAAATGGTAAGGGCTGTAATGCATTATAGATTTACAGAATAAAAATTACGTTATTTTCAGGGAAAAAATCAAATCATATACGATATTCATGTCTGCATTGTAAATATTATCTTTTATGAAACAGATATCATATGTAACTATAATATAGAAAAATATAGGGACAAAAGGCTAATATGCTTTGCTTTAAATAATTAAATATTCCATCAATTTGTTTGTTTATTTTTTTAGCCCATAGGCAGCTTTCAATCTGCATGAGGCACCATCCACATACATATGTGGTGTAACACTTTTCAGTTAAGCTTATGGTACATGGGCCACATTTAATTATATTATCTACAGTTGCCATATACATACTCTAAAGAATAACAGGGACAAAAGCTGTTTGTTTCAATTTGAATTAATAGATCATTTACAGTACTTTTTACAAATGCATCAACAGTGTAGAAAGTTGTATCTTGCAGTGAGGTTTATATTGCCGTTCTGAAATTACTAATTTTCATCCACCTCATCCCACTTGGTAATTTCTTAGTAAATTTTTTTTCCTAACTGCAGAAAGTTGTACACACTGCCTTATGAAAAAATTAAAGCACTCAGAAAATGTGGTCAGGCATCAACTTTACATTGTACACATGCACACCATCACTGGGTATGTAAATGTTCAGAACTGAAATTCACTGTAACAGATAGAATGGTCACCGCAATATATTTGTATTGTTCATGTTTAGTGTCAGATGTTCAGTAATCAGTGGAAATACATGGAGATGACACATATTCATGTGTGACAGTGTTATCAGCACTTTGAGGTGTTTTAAAGGGGTCTTATTGAGGATCTTCATTTGGCCAGGTTGTCAAATCATGCAACATCCAAATTTGTGGGGCATTCAGATGTAATAGTTGTCTAACATTGGACAGCATGGGAACTTGAGGGCAGACATATTCATTGTCAAGTTTCCATTTGACAGCATCTGACCACCACAAGGGAGGATTGCCATACTGTTCCTTCAAACCTGTGCCTGCTATTCAAGAACATGTAATGGTGGGTCATCCTGCACCACTGGTCAAAGACCAGTAGCAGCCAGACTTGGGAATTACCGTCGCATGCTGTTAACACCACAACACAAATTCTTCAACTGAGTGGTGCCATGACTGGGAAGCATGGACTGTGTTCAACAATCAATCATAGCTCTGCATTTCCATGAATGACTGTCATAGGTGAGTATGACAGTAGCCCGGTGTTACTCCTGGCATCGTTGTGTGTATACCCATGGAGTATGACTTCAGGTCATGCTTGATAGTGATTGAGGGGACTCTGACAACACAACAGTGCATTATAAACATCCTACATATTCATGTGTTATGTCTCTTTTGTTGTTGTACTGAGTCAGGTAGCACAGTGGTTAGCACACTGGACTTGCATCCAGGGGGATGACAGTTCCAATCTGCTTCCAGCCATCCTAATTTAGGTTTTCTGTGATCTTCCTTAAACACTCCATGCAAATGCTAGGATGGTTCCTTTGACATGGCACAGCAGGTTTCTTTCTCCAACATTAAGAAAAATTCAAGGTTCCGTTCCATATCTAATGACCCTATTGTCGACAGGATATTAAAAGCTAATCTTCCTTCTTTTTTTAGTATTTTTATGCCATTTTTCAACAGGAAAGTGCGCATCCACATGTGGCACATGTCTCCATGAACTGTCTGCATGATATCGAGATACTCTCATGACCACCAAGATCCCCAGATCTGTCCTCAATAGAATGTGTGGGGTGTGCTCAGATAGTAACCCTGTTCCAGTGGCAGTATTCAGGATATCAGGGATAATGTGCAGCAGTTGAGAGTAGCTTGCCTCAGAAGAGGATACAGTGGTCTTATGACACTCTTCCCAACTGAATCAGTGCACACATCCAGGCCAGAAAGTTGCAACATCATACTGATATGTGGGCTCATACTACCAGGTTGTTCGTAAATTTGACTCAGGTTTGTAATCACTGAAATAATATCACATATCTCTGCACCCCATAAAGTTTCATTTCATTTCCTCTTCTCATTCTATGTGAAAATTTTATATACACTCACGGAAAAAAATTGCAACACCAAAAAATAATTAATGTAGAGTAATGAAATTTCAGGAATTCATTTGTCCAGGAAACATTTTAAGTGATTAACACTTCAAGATCACAGGTTAATGTAAGCACAAGACAATCCATTGCATATGTGAAATTCTGGTATATTAATAACTGGTTTAACTGCCAGAATATTAAATGCAAGCATGCAAACATGCATACATTGTGTCGTACAGGAGCCAGATGTCAGTTTGTGGGATGGAGTTCCAGGTCTGTTGCACTTGGTTGGTCAATGCAGGAATGGTTAATGCTGCCTGTGGGTGACATTGGAGTTGTCATCCAATGATGTCCCATGTGTGCTCGATTGGAGACAGATCTGGTTATTGAGCAGGCCAAGTTGACACTGTGTAGAGCTTGTTGGGCTACAGCAGTAGTATGAGGGAGAGTTACCCTGTTGAAAGACACCCCGTGGAATGCTTTTCACATGTTGCAGAACAACAGGTCAAATCACCAGATTCACGTACAAATTTGCAGTCAGAGTGTTTGATAACTATGAGAGTGCTCCCTCAATTGGCCTCCTTCTATTCAACACAAGGCCATCACTGGCACCAAGGCAGAACCAGCTTTCATCAGAAAACACAACAGACCTCCACGCTGTCCTCCAAAAAGCTCTTGTTTGACACCACTGAAGTCATAAATGGCAGTGGCTTGGGGTCAGTGGAATGCATGCTACAGGGCATCTGGCTCGGAGTTATCCTTGACGTAACCAATTTGTAACAGTTTGTTGTGTCACTGTGATGTAAACTGCTGCTCTGCTGCTGCAGATGCAGTACAAGGCACCAGAGCCACATGCTGAACATACGGTCTTCTTTCTCGCTAGTGCCACATGGCCACCTGGAGCCCAGTCTTCTTGTGACTGTACATTCTCATGACCACCGCTGCCAGCAATCATGTACAGTGGCTATATTCCTGCCGAAACTTTCTGCAGTATCGCAGGAGAAGCTTCCAGCTTCTCATAGCCCTATTACACAACCTTGTTCACAGTCAGTGGTGTCTTTGTTCCCTTAAGGGCATTCTTGACTAAAATTAACTCAGCAAGTCCAGTCTCAAAGGTAACTTACACTCGTGACTATTATAGCACCTATTTAAAGCAAACCTGATTTACATCCTCGTAGTAGTGCTACTAGTGCCACTCTTATGTGACTGGTGCCAAATTGGAACAGACTTCATCTTGGAGATGTAAAAACACGCATTCCAACTTTTGTTTATGTTGCTCAACTCCTTCTCAGTGGTTTTTTTTCTGTCAGTATATATATGAAACATCATGGGTTAAGAGAACATGTTATGTTATTTCACAAAACTGAGTATGTGCAAATAAAGGGAATATTCAAAGAGTCCCTACTCCTGGTTCTGTAAGACTGGATGTGTGGTCTTCTATCATTTTCATCTCAGTAGATCTTGGCATACACAAGGATATGAAATATATATAGACTTATGACATTCAGTATTTTATTTTCAGTGAAATGCATTTTGAGGAGACTGTTGACTCTCAGACCCTACTTATATCTAATGGTTTTTTCCTGGCAAAGAAAAATTTTTTTGGCTCCAGCATAGTTCTCCCATATCAGTGCACAAAAGTTTAGTATATGCCTAGTAGACAAAAGGATGGATCACATGAGTGTTATATAAGCAATCCCTTTGTCAACTGACTGCATATTTCAGGTATACTATATCGTGAAACAGGTATTGAAGTCGAGCATGTTGTGCTCATTAGCATGTTGTGCCACATGGTGGTCAGTTCTCTTCATGGCCATATTTTGGTGATGGCCATTCATTCTAATGGACAGCTGTTGCTCATGTCCACATAAAATGCTGTGCAGAAGTTGCAGACGAGCTGGTATATCACGTGGCTGCTATCCTTATTCCTCCACAACCTCAACAACTTCTCTCGCATCTGCATCACCTGCTCCTTCTCAACACGATTTGTCACCTACCTGGATGTTCACCTGCACTTCACTGATGGCTGCATCAGATGGGACCAATTATTATAATGCCCACTAACCACCAACAGTATGTGCATTTTGACAGCTGACACCCATTCCACACCGAAAAGTTTCTCCCATGTAACCTGGCCACCTGCAGATCGTGTATCTGCATTGACAATGGTTCCCTTTCCCAGTATGCTGAAGGTCTCACAAACGTTTTCTCAAACAGGCACTACCCCAAACCTAGTCAGCAAACATATTTCCCATACTATTTTATGTGAGAATGACCACCAAATAGCTGTCCACCAGAACAAATGGCCACTGCCAAAATATAGACAAGAACAGACTTGACCACTCAATGGCAGAACACGCTGCTAAACACATGCCCGAGTTCAGTGGCTGCATCACAACCTGTGCTATTTGGATCTTCCCTTCTAGCACAAGCTTTTATAAACTATGCTTACCCTCTCTCCCCACACCTTCTTCCCAACAGTTTCCCCTTCCTCTGTGTTGTCACCTTCTCCCAAACCATGCCTTGCCTCCACCTGATCTTCATCATATGCCACACCTCACCTGCTCCAGAGCCTGTGTGTCAAATACCTAGCCTATGCATCTGTCACCCTTCCCTCCCACATTCCTAACCTGTGTACCTACATCTCCCTCCAAACTGTGAGGTAAATGACCAAAGGGGATTTATTCTGAACGCGAGCAAGGTTTTCATTTTTTTGTGTGTGTATGTATGCCGACAACTCAGTAGTTCCACTGTTCAGTGAGAATATCCTTTACTCGTATATTTCTTACATTTTGCCACATCTTTTGAAAGCTAAATATGTGTCCTATTTCAAGGAGGAACTTTGGATGTTAGATTTGGGAAAGAACATGTTGAGGAACTGTGGCTCAAGTTTAGAAGAACAGTTGACCAAGCACCAACTAGATGTGTACCCAGTAGCAAAGTTCATTATGGGAGGGGCTCTCCATGATATATATGGATAGAGAGATGCTAAATGCTATTTTGGTGCAAAAAACACCATACTTTAATTAAAAAACTTGGGGTAATGTCTGTATCTTAATTATTAATGAAGTTGTTAAAATGTGGTGATCTTTGTTGTTTGAGTCCACGGCCACTCTCTGTCTTGGTGGAAAGAGATTACAAATATCTTTATTGAGTCAAAAGTTATTTCATTTTAAAATCTTAAGTGTGTCACCCTGCACATAAATATTCCACTTTTACCATAACTTATCAGTCTTCCTCTGGCAACTGCCTGATGATGTCTCATTTATGCTCTGACACTATGGCAACATGTCATACATTACCACATTCTGCCTACCGTAATGACACAATGAATGAGTTACTCATAAGATTATATCACTCACAAGTGTGAATTGTGATTCATCTATCATCCCTTCAATGCTTCCATTATTTTGAAACTTTATTAAAATTTACACTGAAGTGAATTACTATAAATCCTTAGCTTCTGTGAAACTAAACCTTTCTTAGAACTGGCCACAAAGAATATTCAGCTATCAGTCAGTATGACATATATTCAATTTAATAGTTTTTGAGAATACTGCTAACTTTTGTAATGGGCAAGGACAACCTTTTATCTCTCCTGTTCTCCTTCAGTATTAATGTTTGTGGTCAGAGGACTTTGTCAGTCTGGGCAGTGTAGTTTTTATACAGATGCTGTAGTTCATATTCCAGCCTACCTTTGCATAACAGAAACATGTCTTTTTATTTATTTATTTATTTATTTACATGTGAAGTTCCATAGGACAAAATTGAGGAGCAAATCTCCAAGGTCATGGAATGTGTCAGTACATGAAATTACAACATAAAAGTAAAAAATACCCAGACTTATGAACTGGGTTCAACAAGAGATTCATGAACTTACACCACTTACTGCTCGAACCACCCATTTCTGAGCCAAAAATATCCTTTTAGAATGGGAAGAGTTACCTCAAAATATAATATCATATGACATTAGTGAATTAAAAACACAAAATAGACTAAATTTCGTGTCGAACGATCTTTCAGTTCAGATACCGTTCGAATAGTAAAAATGGCAGCATTAAGTCTTTGAACAAGACCCTGAACGTGAGCTTTCCATGACAGTTTACTATCTATCTGAACACCTAGAAATTTGAACTGTTCAGTTTCACTAATCATATGCCCATTCTGTGAAATTAAAATGTCAGGTTTTGTTGAATTGTGTGTTAGAAACTGTAAAAACTAAGCCTTACTGTGATTTAGCATTAGTTTATTTTCTACAAGCCATGAACTTAGGTCATGAAATTGAGCCAATGTTGCACACAATATCCTTTACTAGCATGCTAGTGTCGCCAGCAAACAGAAATATTTGAGAGTCACCAGTAATACTTGAGGGCATATCATTTATTTAAATAATGAACAGGAATGGCTGCAACACTGATGCTTAGGGCAGCCCCCCCCCCCCCCTACTTGACTGTACCCCAATGACACTCCACACCACAACCATTGTAAACATTGTGAATAATGACATTTTGCTGTCTGTTGCTAAAGTCAGAGGTGAACCAATTGTGAGCTACTCCCCATATTCTATAATGGTCCAACTTTTGGAGCAATATTTTGTGATCAACACAATCAAATGCCTTAGTTAAATCAAAAAATATGCCTAGCATATGAAACCTTTTGTTTAACCCATCCAGTACCTCACAGAGAAAAGAGAACATAGCATTTTCAGTTGTTAAATGACTTCTAAAGCCAAACTGTACATTTGATAGCAAATCCTGTGATATAAAATGATCAATTATCCTTTCATACACAGCCTTTTCAATAACTTTAGCAAACACTGATGGCATAGAAATAGGTCTAAAATTGTCTACATTATCCCTTTCTCCCTTTTTATAAAGCGGCTGTGCTACTGGGTACGTCACTCGTTCGGGAAACTGAGCATTTCTAAAGGAAAAATTACAAATATGGCTAAGTACGGGGCTAACATGCACAGCACAGTACTTCAATATTCTGCTAGGCACTACATCATCTCCATGAGAGTCCTTAGTCTTCACTGATTTAATTATTGACTCAATCTCCCCCTTGTCTGTATCACAGAGGAGTATTTCAGACATCAATCTCAGAAAGGCATTTACCAAAAAAGTTATATGATTTCCTGTAGAAACTAAATCTTTATTTAATTTGCCAGCAATACTCAGAAAATGATTGTTAAATACTGTACATATATCTGATTTATCAGTAACATAAATATTTTTACTACGAACTGACTTTGTATCATCAACCTTCTGCTGCTGACCAGACACTTCCTTCACAACTGACCATATGGTTTTAATTTTATCCTGTGAATTAGCTATCCCATTTGCATGCCACATACTCTTTGTCTTCCTAATAACTTTTTGAGCACATTACAGTACTGTTTGTAACGGGCTACTGTAGCTTGATTGTGACTACTTCTAATATTTTGATATAATTCTCGCTTTGTTCTGCATCATATCCTTATCCCACTAGTCAGCCACCCAGGCTGCCTATTACTGCTAGTACCCCATTTAGAATGTTCTAGAGGAAAGCAACTCTCAAAGAGCATGAGAAATGTGTTAGGAAAGCATTATATTTATCATCTATGTTATCGGCACTATAAACATCCTGCCACTCTTGTTCCTTGACAAGGTTTAAAAAACACTCTATCACTGTTGAATTAACTTTCCTACATAGTTTGTAATTATACGTGACATTTGTTTGAGTACAAAAGCCTTTTAGTGTTAAAATTTGTGCATCCTGGTCTGAAAGGCCATTCAGCCTTTCACTAACAGAGTGTCCATCTTGTAATGAAATGAATAAAGGTTTTGTCTATGGTTGTGCTACTGTTCCCCTGCACCCTAGTTGGAAAAAACACAATCTGCATCAGATCATATGAATTTAGGAAATCTACCAACATCCTTTTTCTTGCACCATCATATACAAAACTTATATTGAAGTCACCACTTATAACCAATTTCTAGCTTGAGCAGAAATGCTTTGAAGTCAGAGTTGGTGGACCTATAAACAACAACAATTAGAAGTTAAGTTTCACTAAGTTCAACAGCTCCTGCACAAAATTAAAATATCTGTTCAGTACAGTGCCGTGATATGTCTGTGGACTCAAATGGAATACTGTTTTATATGTACATAGTCACTCCCCCACCCTGCAAGGAAATCCTTGAAAAACAGCCTACTAATCTGTATTCTGGTAAAGGATGTCATCTTTAATACTTAATTTCTGCATATTGGGTGAAGACAACAGTTAATATGATAGTATTGAAACTTACTATGGCCTATTTCATACATAAATATTCAAAACAAGCAACCAACAGCAAAAAAGCAGCAGCAATTAACCAATAACAATCTACCACTGCAGTGACAGTATACATGACAATAGTTCGTAGAAACTCTAACTGAAGCACATTTTGTTGTGAAAAATAGGACAATGCATGGAAGAAGAGGAATAAACCGATTAGAAAACAGGATTACAGTCATTAAATGTAACTTTTATGCATATGACCACAACTGCATGATATTACCTCACAGCAACAGTTGAAGATGTGTACAATATGCAAAAACTGAACAACTGGAGAGTATGTGGGTGAAACTGAAGACAGAATGATAGTTTTGACACCAGGCATTAGCCACAGATGTCAGTCTGATAATGATAAACATTATTATCTGAGGCCTTGAACAAGAACACACTGCACACACAAAATCTGTAACTTGTTGCCAGTAAGAAGGAATGGACTAAAGATGGGATTTTAACATAAGCATTGAACCAATAATTTTGAAGGAATATGAGGTAGGAAGCTAAATACTTGACACTTCTATATATTACATAGCACTTGATGATAGTAACAACACACCTAGAGGAAATATTGTACCAGGAAGACATTACTGTTTAGATCCAAAATCTCATAATCTGAATATTATTTACATGTGCTGTAGTACAAAGAATTTTGCTCTATCTTTATTCTATGTGCTTCTTATCAATTTAGTTTTGTAATCTGGATTTATTATAGTGATGAAAAATTTCTCCTCAGGAAAGCATCTTGTGATGCATTTTGGTCATGTGGACACTTTGTAAGAACTGAAGTGAGCATCAAGTCTAAACACTTAGGAATTTTGACAGATGCCATAATTCTGTTGCAGAGTCGACATGTTGCCAAGGTTGTTTTGACTACACTGCAGAAGTTTTGCTGGAAAGCCTTTACACATCCTCCAAACAGTGCCAATCTACACCCATGTGATTTATGTGTTTTTGGAGCCCTGAAGGAAACATTAATGGCTGTTGATCTGCTTTGGGCTAAGAGGTGCACATCTTAGTGCAGTCATGGTCCTGGAGGCAACTGCAAACATTTTTCCATGGAGGCAATGACCATATTGTCTCACAGTGAGATAAATGTATTAACAGTTATGTTGATTACATATGAAATAATAAAATGTTTACGTACTTTTTTTCCACATGTCTCATTTTCATTTGACTTCCCTTTATATACATTTCCATCCTTGTTTACATGCCTATCTGCCACTCAATGCTTCTACTACGTGATGATTAGTTATCTTGACTCATCTCACTGTAAGTATTCCACCCAAAATTTTCAAGTAGCATGTTAAATTTTCATATTTTATTATGATACATATTATTGAAATATGTAGCTTTAAGATATAAATGGATTACTAGCAGTTCTCATGAGAACAGGGTCTTTTAAAATGGATACTTCAATCTGCAGCAGAGTGTGCTCTATTCTGAATCTTACTGACAGATTAAAAATGTTGTATAAAACATTGTCAGACTTCTTGTCATGACAGTTCAGGGTAAAACCACGAGCTTTCAATTATTTCCACCATTGACACTGTCAGGAACAGCTGACTGTCAAAATTCCTGCTGTGGTGGCCTTGTATAGCCCAAAGATGGCATCTGATTGGACTGGGACACGGTTTTAATCTGCCAGGAATTTTCAAAACGGTATATGCTACATAATGAAATATTCATTCTGGTAACAATCCCCTACATGATGACTAATCCATTTCACCACAATATCCTTCCTTCCAACAGTGCTAGTCCCACAAGTTATGCTGGAAAACGTCAGTGGAGTTTGATAAATAGGTGAGAGATACTGACAGAAGTGAAGTTGTGGGGGCACGCTGTGAGCTATGACTGGCTAACTTAGTCAGTAAGAACATTGTCCATAAAAGGTGAAGTTCCGGGCTTGAGTCCTAATCCAGCACAGAGCTTTAATCTGCCAGAAAGTTTGAAGGGGATCTTTTGCTTAATGTGTTTGCATGTAGGAACTTTTGTAGTATTTGATTATGAACACAAATAATAATGAAGTGGGTAACATATTTTTCGAAGCAGAATTGTCTAAAATACTACTAATGAACCTAGCACTTTGGAGCTTTAATTCAAGTGGTTTATGCCATTTTTGGTTTAAGAGAAGATATAAAATGTTGATAAATTAAGAACTCTTAGGATCTGAAGCTATTAATGGAATTGAAGGTAAAGTAGTTTTGCATGTATGGATAATACACTCATGTTCAGAAAAAACAGAACACCTTGAACAACTAGAGATAGGACATTCTATTCACAGGACATGTACATCAGTATGTTCTGCAGAAATGATTAGTACTTGAACCAGGACACCTGTGGGTTCAATTCCAACATTGATATCGTGGCGCAATGCCACCTACCAGTGAAATGTACTAGCAGCTCTCATTGTCACTATAAACTGAAAGTAATGGATCAGTGTGACTTAAGCAGGTGCGCATGATGCCTTGTAGATGTATGCGTGAACTGTACCATCAATCAGTAAGTGTGAAAGAGGGCACATTATTGGCATGAGAAAATGTGATGCATCCATCCAGGAAACTGCTGCTCATGTGGGATGAATTGTTTTGGCAGTGCAACCATGTGTTCACAATGGTTCATGGAAGGCCACAGAACAGGATGAGATGGGTCAGGTCACACTACCCAAACCCCCTATCCCCCCCCCCCCCCCCCGCACTCTTCTGAGAAGACAGACCTCATCCAAGTGGAATTGCAGGACAAATCTGTCTCCTCTTCAGCTCTGGTACAATAGTGGAAGAGTGTAACAAATCGTATGCTATCAGGAGTGACAGTCCATCACTGTTTATTATGGCATGGGTTACATGCACATTGTCTACCTCTCCACTTACCTTTGATGAATGTGCAGAAACATGCTAGACAGCAATGGTGTATGGAACAAGATCACTGGGGACAGAAATAGCATCAGATACTGTTTTCAGGTGAATCCAGGCTATGTTTGTTTGAAAATGATGGCCAAATTTTGGTTCGCCACAGACAGGGGGAATGGCATCACAGTGACTGCATTTGCAAAATACATACAGCACCCACTCAAGGCCTTATGGTGTGGTGTGCTACTGGGTACAGCCACAAATCGCAGTTGGTACATGTCCAGGGCACTGTGACCAGTGTGACGTGTAGCCATATCCTCTCTGCACAACACCCCAGATGCCATTTTTCACCAAGACAATGCACTACCACATGTTGCTGCATGAACACACACCTTCTTGGTGTCACAGGATGTCAGTCTTTTGCCCTGGCCTGCCAGATCACAGACTTGTTGCCAGTCAAAAATGTGTGGAATATGGTGAAATGATGGGTGCAGCACTGTGACACAGTGCCAACCACCACAGTGGAACTTTGGAAGCAGCTGAATTCAGCCTAGTGGGCTACACCACAGGATGCTAGTAGCACCTTATACGCATCGATTTCATCATGCATGAGACAAGTTATCAGGGCCCGTGGTGGACCCTGTACCTACTAAGCAGCAGGACACATGCTGAACCAAGCTGACTGAAATGCTTATCATTTCTGTAGAACATACTATTGTACATGTGCTGTGAATATCAGTGTCACACCTCTAGTTGTGCAATGTGTTTTGTTTTTTTCTGAACATGGGAGTATATTAATATATTTAAATGAATTATGTTAACATTACCAATGATGGTACAGATGAGATTACATTAAGGAAATAATTTAGCAGCATCTATACTCCCAGAATATTTTGACCAATAACTATGTTTTTATGTGTTTGAGAGATTTGCTTTGTGTTACCCACATTGCCCCCAAACGTCTGTGTCCTCCTATCTTTTTAGATGCATACCATGAAATATGAACTTCAACAAAACTGAAAGGTGGTACTCTAACCAGAGGCATGTACTGTGCCATTTAATGAATAACTAATTTTACATAATTTTTCCTGAAGAATTTTATATATTATTTATATGCTTCTTAGAATATTCTGCATGTTTCTTCTTCTAGAAAGAGCAGCACCAGAGATCAGCAAACATAATAGGAGTGAAACCAAAACATGTAAGTGTGTTCACAACTTACCAGCACAGATGCCCTGGTTCATTTTCTCCCATAACCTGATCTAACAGACGCTTATAATGAGGAGAACAGTGTCCTTCTCTCGTGATTGTTGACTGAATGCATGCTGCTTGTTGAAGGTACTCTGTAATTGTGAAAAGAATCTAGGTTTAGACTTAATTCTATACATTCTGGAAGTTTTTGAAAATTGAATAATGCTACTGTTAATACAGTTTTTCCATGAAATCGTAAAATACAGTGGACAGCGTGTCAGTGTATATAGAATGTCCAGATATTTGTTCAAAGCTCTTCACCATGTGATGCAATATTGAATTTTAAAACAAAAATGGTTGTAATACATTATGCACCATTTCTGAGGAAACCCCTGACAAAATGCATGTTAAGAGATTACTACTCAAAGTTACTACTCTAAAATACTGTCAAAAACTTTCATGTTATAAGTGAAAGGAGGACTTATTGTTTCAAATAGGCTAGGCAAAGGTTTTGGATCTGAAATGTGTCATTTTTGATAGGTACATTTTTTAGATGTTTGCCTCATCTAAGCTCAAAAAATGTGCTCTTTCACTCATGAGAACCTGGTGGGAAAGCAGTTCTCAACTCAAAGATTTGTTTTAATATAGCAGTGCTTCATTAGGCATGCTCATACTGTAAGTGATATGCCCTTTATACACTGTCCAGTCACTTTAATGTGAGCACCTGTCAAAAGCCTGAATAACCAGATTTTGTGCCACAGACTGCTGAAAGACATGCAGGTACCGACAGGGATGTGAAGGCATGCCAACTCCAGTGCCTCAGCCAGCTGTGCTAGCTTTTGACAATCCATGGTATGAACAGCTGATCAAGATGGTTCCATAGATGCTTGGCTGGGTTTAAATTTGGGGAGTCTAGTGGCCAGGGGAGTATCATAAACTCATCCTGGTGCTCTTTGAACCATACTCTCACACTGCAAGCTGTGTGACATGTTTCATTTTCCTACTGATAGATTCCATCATGCTAAAGAAAACAAACTGCTTGTAGGGGTGGACATGGCCCCAAGGATAGTTGCAACTTGTGTTGATCCATTGTACCTTCAAGAATGACAAGATCACCCAGGGAATGCCACAAAAACATTCCCCGGATCATAATGCTTCCTCCTCCGGCCTGGATACTTTTGACGATTGTTGCAAGATGTTTAATTTCAGATATTTCGCGCCATACATGGCTTGGCCATCCGTCCAATGGAGCATAAAATATGATTCATCTGAAAAGGCTACCCATTGCCACTCTGTGGACATCCTCTTGTGGTATTAGTGTGCCAATTACAGTCATTGACTCCAATGAACAGCAGTTAGCAAGGGTGTCTTTAAACAGCTGCCTGCCGTGGAGACCCATTGAGGAGACACTGTTGGTAGCCGCTTGGTTCATCTGGGTAGTCAGATGCTCAATAGTTGCACATCTATTCTCCTGTACACATCTCCGCAGCTGTTGCTCACCCTGTCATCTAAGGTCCATGGTGAACCACCAGTTGCCTCAGTGCTGGTTTTGCATAGTGCCATTTTGCAATGTACAGTATACCTTAACAACAGCAGTACATGAACAGTTTAGAAACTTAGCTGTTTTGTAAATACTTCCATCCTTGGCCTGAAAGCCAATGATCATGCCTTTTGGGTGTCAGATAAATCACTCCGTTTCCATGTTACAGCAGTGGCTGCACAGTTTTCCACATCCCCTGACACATTTCATAAACTCTCCACTGCTAGTGCTACCACCTGCCGAGTGTCAATGGTTACTGCACACTGACATCTAAGACAGGCAGTGGTCACATTAACGTGACTAGACCAGGTGTTGTAGGACACAATATGATCAGCAATTGGAGAAGCAAAACTTTGTAGCTGGTGGTCACTGTTGGTAGTGGCAAAAATGCAAAAGCCGCTGTTCAGTGCAGAAGGGCTACAGTTGAACCCTGACTGACATTAGTGATATTTAAACTGGTGTAGTGTTTCAGAAAGTGCATCAAAAACCAAAATGACGTGAAAGTCATTGTAAGCCAAAATCTATAATACCAACTTCCAAGTCCGTGAATATAAACAGGGAAGAGCACTGAGTCATTATGCATTTAGTAGGATACTATGTTAGTGGAAGTCTCATTCAGTACTTTGCAGTGAATGTAGGTGAGTGTTTGTCATGTTGATAGATTCCTCTGTCATTGCTTGGTAGAAATGAGGGTTGAACCATGGACTTTTGATTTGTAATCTGACATTTTCCTACATAGCTACTGAACCACATTTAAGGACTGACATTCTTATCAACCAGATCACTGCAGCAAAGATTTGGACTATACTAGGAACTTCAAGCAGAGTAGCACAACTGGTGTGATATGATATGCAAATGGCACATTTGTTTACTCCCATCTCTAGTTACTCAGACAAAGAGACAGAACACTTATACAAGGAATTAAAGAACCTGCATGATAAAAGAACTGACTGCCACTTCAGGTTTATAAATGGAGATATAAATGCCAGAGTGGACCTTAACCTGAAGAAGTTAATGTGTACACTGAAATCTTTCATTACGAAACACCATACTAAAAAGTAGCTCTAACTATGAAACAGACCATAAGCTCACTGACTATCAAAAATATGTCTCCATTTTAAATGCCTTTAACACTGGAAATGACCATGGGTTGTGTGTGTACTAGATAGGCAAAAAATGATCAAGGAGAAGAAAATAATTTTGAATATTGATTATCTGAGTAAGAAAAGTTAGTAGCCTCACAAAATAGTTCAAGAAAGATTGTCAGACAAGTCATGTGGTGCAACTGAACATGCTGATGTGAGCTATGATGAAAATAGCTGCAACAAAGGAAAACACTAAGCTTAACGGAAAGTTAAGCAATGAGACAAAAGGTATGCTATTAAGGAAAAATAAAGCAAAAATTCAAATCAGTAAGAGTGAAATAGAGTTGTGCCACACTGTTAGAAAGAAAAATTAAGCTGACATAATGAAGAAATACATCAGCACATCTGCAACTTCTACCACAATTTATCCAAAATATTGGAAGAGACAGAGCAGCTACCAGAAACAGTAGGTAACCATGAAAGCAGCAGTACTTCCAGTAAAAGTACAAAAAATGCCACTGAACTGCTGAAGAAAGGTAAATCAGATGGGTATTGTAATAAAACAGGGTGTGACAGAATTTTCTCAGCTAATGAAGTATGTGATAACACCTAAATTATAGCCAGATTTGGCCTTGTTTCTTTTATTTATTACTGTGAATGTTAACAAATGTTTCTAATTCTTGAGCATAAATTTTACCATAAATATATTTTTTGTTTATGCATTGATATATTCACTTTATGCAGAGATGCCTTTTGAAGATTAATTTTAAAAAAATTGTCAGCGTATCCTGTTCAAACAAAACTAAATTATCTGCTAATAATTTTAACAGATTATTTAAACTGCAGATAAAATTTATTTCACCATTTATATTTGCATATTTATTCGGCCAATATGTAATTGATGTTGTAACATACGGATAACAAAAAGGTTCCAGTTCTAATATTGCAAATGTTTTAATCTTCCTTACCAGCTGTTATCACTAAAAATCTTCTCATAAATACATGTGCCACTAACTAACTAAACTAACTGTTCTCAAGAAACGCTCACTAAACTAAATTTGATGAATAATCTAAAAACAGAAATCACACTAATACAGTATTGACTTGTTGAAAGTTCAGCAAGCCTCAAGATAAAACAGCTTATATATTGTTGTTCACAGACACTGTGTCAGACTGTTTTTGATATGGACTAAGTTCACATCTGTAAAGCTCTTTGCAGTGTTTGCAGGAGATTGACAATGAAAAGAGTTCTGTGTTTTATGTGTTGAGATTTTCATGTGGAAATGTGAAACGGTGTGTTAAATTTCAAGTGACATGATAAATAAACCACAATTTCTGACAGCATAACTATTAACTCTGTGCCATGCCATTTAATACCCTGGACCTCGAATGTGGCATTACACAACATCTGAACGTCTCTGGACGCTGACACCTTCTTAGAAGGCTGAATGAGTTTTTTAAAAATTGTTCGATGTCACCTTTCTTGCACTTGAATATCCTTCGCTTGCTAAACAGTAAATATTTTTATGTAATGTCAGTGTGAATTATAAACACAAATTTCTTATTGCTAAAGCAAGGGAGTAGTGTCATAAGTAGGAGCTGCCACTGGGATTATGTGCTGCTTTGGCTGAAGTATTAATAGTTTTTGCATTACAGAGAAGTGCTACAGAAAACCACACTTCACTGATGAATGTTATGTAAGCAATATGCTATGAAGAAACATGGAATCTGGATACTGAAGGAACACTGATTTGGATTTGAAAGCTGCAAAAGAACTTTATGCCTACACAAGCCACAAGTAAATAAAAGCAATTAAAATAAATCTCATGATCTTTGCACAAGGATACAGAAGCAATAATTACAAGCTCAGTATTCAAGAATTATTACAATTGTAACACTCTGGGGTGAAGTTTTTCTAAAATGACCAATATGAGTGCTAACATCAAAGGGAAAAATGGTGTAGAAGGAGTGGTGGTAGATGCAAGGCATGATATTTTTGATGATTCAAGTGATGTATATGTGGATAAAAGATCAGAATCGAATGAATTGTTGAGATCTGTGTTAGAAAAAAATGGGAGAATTGGGCTCAAAGTTAGCAAATCTGAATCATCAAGGAATTCAAATAAAGTCTCTTTAAAAGAGGACTTGGAATCTTCAGTGTAGTCAAACAGTGAATTTTAAGATCAAGAATGAGGAAAATAGAATCTTCAATTAAAACAAATACTAATTCTGTGAAATCAGAATTATCTAACCAAATTATAGACTTTAAAAAAGAGATGGAGGCTAGTTTAAAAAATATGGATGCAAGAGTAGACGCTATTGAAAATTGATTAATAGCATTAGAAATTCATTAATTCAAGATAATAATCAGATGGAGATTATTGAATAGCTACAGACAATACAGAAAACTGTAGAAGATAAATTTAGTCATTCAAATACTGAAACAGTGAGACAATTATCTAAATTAAATAAAAAGATAGAAAATGTAATAAGAACATAAACCATGATTTATATGTATTGGATCAAAAGTTAATAGAGGTTGAAGAAAATTTTGTTACTAAAAATGTGTGTGTAAATGGTAGCATTATATGGTCCAACTTACCAGTCAAAAATTGTCCTAATGACAATTTGCACCCTGTTGACTTTCTACAACATTGTAAAGACAACAATGTGTCTGGTATGCAATACAATTTAAAAATTAAAGTTGTCAAAAAGTTTTTTGAAGGAGATGCATTGTCATGGACAAAATTTAACTTTGGTCAGTGGACATTATTTCAAGATTTTGAAAAAAAAATCTTAACTAAATTCTGGTCAGACTCAGAACAGGCTAGAATTAAGTGTGAATTTTTGAATGGTCATATTCACAGAGAAAGAATGGCTCTATGCAAGATTTATGTTGGAATCAATTAAGGAAATTAGTTCATGTAGACAAAGCCTTTGATGAAATGACAAAGACTGATGCAGTTAAGAGGAGATTACCTCAAAGGTTACAGCTGGAGCAACTTCATGGGTCATGTGATTCTCCTGACTTATTTTTGAAATATGTTGATATATGGGACAATGGCTCTGGATAGAAATACTGGACAGAACTTTAACCAAGAACATAATTATGTTGGAGGATTGAATCTGGTTTTAATAGGGAAAACTATGGGACATGAGATAATGGGAGCCACATATTTGGAAATCAGAACAGTGGGGCAAGTGACTATAATGGGAATGTAAGAGACAGGCAGTGGGGTAGAAATGGTGACAACAAGAATAGAAGTTGGGATGCAGTACACGGAATACATCCAAATTGGAGGCAAGATAACAGAGAAAACTCAAGGCCACCTCAATTCAGGTCCACAGTTTTGGGGGGAACAGAATAAATAACTATAGCACTTCCAATGTAAACTGGAATGGAAGAGGGAAATTCAATGTCAACAGATGAGAACAGAACAGCCAGTATACTTACCATGTGAACAAATTAGAGTTTGGTAAAACTCTGGGACACTATGAAAGTTAATAATCGTTCAGAAAGTAAATTTGAACATAAAAGATACAGAAATGTGTGTTGGGATTCTACCTGAGTTTTGCAATTGGGCAGAAAGTGAAGTAAAGAATATAAAGAAGGAAGATAATGAGTGTAATAGTTCTGATCTGGGAAATTATATCAAGAGAAAGTAGGTGACTATATGAATACTAGTAGCAGGCAGCAACGACCTGAGATATGATGTTAATGAGATGGAGGGAAGGTGAGGGGAAGGAGGTGTGAATAGGTATACTGAGAGTGATTATGATGAAGCAAATAGAGATAATTTTACTAATAGTGAGGAAAGTGATGTTGAAATGGAGGATAAAGCTTATGTTGAAATAAATGTAGATGATGTAATGAAGTTCAGTGGTGATGGAGTTTTGTGTAGTGGTATAGGAGGAAATGAGGTTACTGGGGAAAATGTTTCAGAGAAACAGATGTTGCCTGCTAATACTGGTCAGCCTTTAGTCATTTAAGGATTGGGAAGAGAGACTGGAGGAAATTAGAGAGGAAAGGAGAAAATTTTTTAAGATTAACGTGGGATGCTCATAAGAAAAACAGCAGTAATTAAAAATTTTGGGAAATGATTGCTAAAATCAGAAAGATCTCTCGTCCAAACTGGTGGAAAGATCTGAAAAACTGACTGAATAAAAATGGAGACCTACAAGTAGTTTGTTTTGTGTACAGCCCATGGTAGAAAAAGATGATAAAAGGAAGGGTCATGAGTGGCTGCTCTTAATCTGTTTAAAACTGAAAGTGAGGAATTTTTTGAAAAAGATTAATTGGAAGATATAAATTTTAAAGAAACTGAAAATGATTCATTTTTTTTAAATGCTGAGGGAAAAGATGTAGGTGATGAGCTAGGCTACCCAAATATAAAAGTGAAAATAGAAGGCAGGGAAGAGAAATGTTTACGTGACACAGAAAAACACAAAGTGCCTATATTTAAGAAAGAAGTAGCAGAAAGAAAATTGCAGAAAATAGAAAGAGGGGGGAAGTAATAAGTACCCAAGGTTCAGAAACCTAATAAAGAACAAAGAACTTTTACGTTAACCCTTGAGTAGGTCAGGCATGCCTATGTATAAAGGCCACAAAAAAAAATGTATTTTACCATTCCATTAGCATTTCACAATTGTGGGCCCATACCTATTCCTTCATAGTGCATCAACTAATGTGGTGATAAGTTGTGTTGTCTCCCGTCCAAGTGTGCAGCAGTAACATGAATTAAATAGCAAGCTATGCAAGAAAAAGTTTACAATCCATGTAATAACAAGCCCATAATGAGGCAGTTGTCTACAAGTTAATTATTAACTGAATAAGCAATTGGCTGGGATCTGAAGTTACTGTGGTGTTTAATGCTACAAGAAGGTCATTTCTTAGAGTGACACTCGCATGTAACAAAAGAGTGATACTGTGAAACTTTATTTTATTATTGTTTAATTAAACAGTGCTAGCTCATATAATGTAAATTTATTTTAATGTTGTTGAATTAAATAAGATTTGACTGTGATTTTGCTCATGCATATTGACATTGGTGACATAAATACAGCTACACTTTATAAGAGGGTTGGAATTTTAATAGTGGCAACTATTTATTTACATCAGGTTACCTTCCATTCAGAAAGCTGTTACACTCAGCAGCTGTTATATTGACTTGTAAACTATAGATTGCAGCAATCAGTTGTCCTTTTCAAATTTTATTGTGCAGATCTAGATTTTGGACGGAAGCCACTAGTATTCAATGAACTGTGGATGAAGCCCGACCAACAGGGAATTAAATGCATTGAGTGAAAATAATAGTGCATTGAGAATGGCTGTCTTCTAGCCTAAATCTAGAGCTGCACAATAAAATTTAAAAATGGCAACTGATGAGCACAATCTATAATTTACAAGTATTTATTTACAGCTCATACAAAACAGATACGTGTTTCAAAGTTTTTCTGACCTTCAAAGTAGTCACCAGCACTGTGTACAATCCATTACCAGCAATGTGGAAGTTGTAGGATACTCCTAGCAGTGCTAGTTGTGTTGACAGTTCGAGCAGCATGGTGTATTTCCCAATGAATTTGTAGCAGTTCTGAAGTGAATGCCGTGAAGTGTTTTCTTCAGTTTAGAAATCGAGTTGAACTTATGAGGGCTTAAGTCAGGGGAGTGCAGTGGGTGGTATAGCACGTAGCAGCCCCATCAGTCAAACAGATCAGTAACAGCTTGCGCTGTATGTGCTTGAGCATTGTCCTGCAAAATGAGGGTCAGGTCCTGCAGAAAGTGTCATCACTTCTGTCTCTAAGCTGGTTGTAGGTTGTGTTCCAAAAATGAACAGCATAGAGACAGAAGTGATGACGCTTTCTGCAGGACCTGACCATCATTTTGCAGGACAATGATCAAGCATGTACAGTGCAAACTGTTACTGATTCGTTTAACTGATGGGGCTGCTAAGTGCTATACCACCTACTGCATCAACCACCTACTGCATCAACCACCTACTGCACTCCCCTGACTTAAGTCCTCATGAGTTCAACTTGATTTCTAAACTGAAGAAGACACTTCATGGCATTCGCTTCAGAACTGCCACAAATTCTTCAGGCAATAGAGAGGTCCGCTCAAACTGTCAACACAACTGGCACTGCTAAGAGTATCCTATGACTTCCACATCACTGGCAATGGTTTATACACAAAGCTGGTGACTACTTTGAAGGTCAGTATAACTTTGGAACATGTATGTATTTTGTACAAGCTGTAAATAAATAGTTGCCACTATTAAAGTTCCAACCCTCGTATGTTTACAAACAGCACCAAGTGCTTGCTCATGTTATGAAAAACAGTGCACCCACTTCAGGGTTACATGAATATGTGTGTTGTATGTAAAAAATTACTTTTTCTAAAATGTTCACTTGTGTGAAATAAAGAAATTTTTTGACATTTACATTGGTCACCTCGAAACACTTTTGAATTCTAATCCTAATGCTTATAGACTGGTCCATCACAAATCTAGAAAATTATTTGGCTGTGTAATATCACAGAATTGAAACTATAAAAATATGATCTCTAAAACTATATTCCTTGTCAGTTCAGTTATTTTACAAATGTCTTTGATTCAAACTGCAGAATGCAAAGACCAATTAAAGTAATGCATGCACACTTGAAAGCCACGCACATTAGCAGTACGTTATCATCCATGAGAATGCAATATGAAAGAGCAACAGTGTGAACATCCAATAGAGCCCACCCTGGGTGGGAGCCTATTAAAACCCTGCCACTCTGTGCTCGTGGTCAGTGGTCACATTATTACTGCTTGCATACGTTTGCCTTATCTTATTGTGTTAGGTGTATGTTATGGCGATTGGCATACATGCTACAATCTAATAAAGTTGTACTAACATTCTTGGTTGTGTTGTGTGTCCAAGTTACATGTGGCGATGAGGATGGAATTGTTCTCTCCACATTTTTCAATCTCTGGTTGATACTCCATTGCATTTATGATGTCTTATAGTGCTATTGATGAGTTTTTATGCCAGTTGGTTGATCAGCAAGGGATTCTTACTATGGCATTGGTGCATCTCAGTCAACAGCAGAAGGTGTTTTCCACAGTGCAACACAATAAAACCTAGATATTGCAAATGCTTGCCTCTGTTTTGGGCAGTTTGGGGCTGTCTAAGTCTACATCACCTCCTACATTGTCCCTTGCATCTTCTGTTTTACCTGTCGCTACCCTGGTTGTTTATTTCCTGCTGTTTCTGACTTACGATGAATCTGTTGAAAAACGGGAAGCCTACGAAAAATGGTTGTGGCAACATTTTCCTGTGTGTGGGTTGACTGATGTTACCTTATGCCTTGCTTTTTTTTCATCTTGGTCATTGCCTCACATGTGTCAACTCTTTAGCCAACTACCCCTCCTGTAGCATCCATCTTCACTCTCTTTTGATAACATGTGACTTTCTTTCAAAATACTACTGTAAACAGACACACGTTATTGTTGTTTGAGTTGAGTTCTGTAGGTGCCACAAGAAACCAGAACATTCCTATAAGACTTGGGCAGCTGATCTCCACGGTTTAAGCCGTCATTGTCACTTTGTCACTGATGTACATAAGCAGTTGTGTGCCGACCAAATGGTTTGTCATTTGGTTGGGCCCTGATTGTATGGTTCGTGAGCGGGCCCTTCAATGTGAAAACCCCTCCTTCTCCAATGTTCTGACTATTGCACAATAATTTGAGGCTTCAAGGGCTGTGGGTACTCAAATTGAATCGTGGTGTGAGATTGCAGAATTTCAACTCACTTACCCCTGCCATTTGTCCAACAGTTCACAAGGGGAAATATGGTGGCAGCAGTCTGTGTGTGAGCAAAACATCATAAAGGCTGGCCCAACTCCTTGCAGCCATGGCCACAACAGCAGCACAGCAAGCCTGGTAATGAGCAACAACTCAAGTGGTCCATGATTCCCTCTTATCCGTCATGTTTTGTCACTCATGATAGGCCGGCTTGTCCTAAGCAGTGGACCTTTCGCCACAGTGCAGCAAAACAGTCCACATTGCTCATATTTGCAATGCAAAATTACAACAGCCTATTGCAGATGCTGTCACGAATGTCAGTTGTGTATCGGCAATATCCAATGAAGCCGGTAAGCTTTTAATTGATGTCAAGGATATCAGAAGGCCATGCACATTCAAGTCGACTATGCACATGCAAGTCAACACTGGTTCTGTTGTATCACACTCAACTTGCAAATGTACATGGACTTGGATTCTCCCCCTTTAATGCCACTGCCACATACGTTAATCACCTACAATAAACAAAGCATTCCAATATTAGGTAGTTTTAGGTCCCAGTCATACAAATTAGTGGTTCGTCTGCCATCTTTCCTGGTGGTAAACAATGCCCACACCAAAACTTTTTTTGATTTGGATGCCTTTAAGCTTTTTGGGTTTACTGTTTCCAGTGAAATTGATCTCATCTCTGATCAAGTGCCTTATACACAACTCAACTCTTTATACTCTGAATTTTCCACATTGTTTCTGCGGGCTTGGGTAGTGCCACTAATTTCAAAGTCCACATCACCATGAAACCTTCAGCCAGACCCTGTCTCTTCCAGCTCACCCAGTGCCAATGGTAGTGTATGACCAAGTGAAGGCAGAGCTTGTCTGCCTCACAGCCTCGAGAGTCGTCCAACTGATTGCATCCAGTGAATGGGCTACCACCTTAGAATTGTCAGGAAGCTGTCAGGATGGTTACACTTTTGTGGTTATTTCAAAGGTTGGTGCCACTAATTTCAAAGCCCACATCACCATGAAACCTTCAGCCAGACCCTGTTTCTTTCAGCTCACCCGGTGCCGATGGTGCTCTATGACCAAGTGAAGGCAGAGCTTGTCTGCCTCACAACCTCCAGAGTCATCCAGCTGATTGCATCCAGTGAATGGGCTACCCCCTTAGTCATCGTCAGGAAGCCATCGGGATGGCTACACCTTTATTGTGATTTCAAAGTTTCTATCATTGGCATTTACCCCTTGGCATGCCCTGATGAACCTTTCACTAAGCTTGCTGGTGGTCAGTATTTTTTCAAGATCGACCTCTCTGATGCACATTTTCAGCTTCCCATTGATGCAGACTCTCAATGGCTCTTGGTCATTAACACACCTTTTGGCTTGTATCAATACTTGTGGTTACCATTTGGCGTGGCCAGTGCCCCAGTGATTTTTCAACAGTTTCTCAAACAACTTACAAGGTCTGTGCCTGACTGTGCCAGCTATCTTGATGATATTGTGGTCTTTGGCTCCTCCACTGCTGAACATCTCAACAACTTATGTATGCTCTTTTCAGTGTTACAGGCCTCTGGGTCAAAATGCAATTTGGAAAAGTGCTACTTCTTTCAGCTTTCTATTGTTTATCTTGGGTTCGAGGTCACTAGCACAAAACCTCTTCTTCAGAATGTCTCTTCCATTGCTCCTCTTCTGCATTCTACATTGGTCACAGAACTCCAGTTTTTTTTAGGTAAGCTTGCTTATTATCATCAGTTTTTGTGTCTGCCCCTGGTAGCTGAGTGGTCAGCGCGACGGAATGTCATACCTAACAGACCAGGTTTGATTCCCGGCTGGGTTGGGGATTTTTTCCACTCAGGGACTGAGTGTTGTGTTGTCCATATTATCATCATTTCATCCCCATTGATATGCAAGTCACTGAAGTGGAGTCACCTCAAAAGATTTGCACCAGGTGAACGGTCTACCCAATGAGAGGCCCTAGCCACATGGCATTTCCATTTTCCATCAGTTTTTGTGGGATTGCATCAGTTGCACATTCGTTACATGCCTTGCTGTACAAGGGAACATCTTTCCACTGGTTACAGTTGTATGAAACATCATTTTCCAAACTGAAGTCTATGTTACAACCTGCACCTTGCCTTGTACCCTACCAACTGGGTCAATATTTAGTGTTAGCAACAGATGCATCCCAACATGGGCTGAGAGTTATGTTAGTTCATAAATATTCTGATGGCTGCATGTGACCTATTGTGTATGCATTGAAGGTGCTTAATTTGGATAAAACTGGTTATTCAGAAGTAGAGAAAGAAGCCCTGACCACTGTGTATGCCTCAAAGAAGTTTTATGTTTTCCTGTATGGTGTAAAATTCCATCTTATCATGGACCACAAGCTGTTAGTTTCTCTGTTTAACCCCTCAGCGTCATTGCCAGACAAAGCAGCACATTACCTTTAACATTGAGTGCTGTTCCTCTCTCGGTACAACTATGAGATTAACTTCTACCCCATGGCTAAACATGCGAATGCTGATCTGCTCTCCTATCTTCCAGAGCCGGTAAGGACTCAGTTTTTGATCAGGAGGAATTACTCTCTTTCCATGTTGATGACTGTGCTCAACAAACTGTCAATGGTTTTCTAGTCACTAGCACTCATGTTGTGCTGGCTAGTGCTACCAATCCAATTTTATGGTAAGTGATACATTGCGTACACCATGGCTGGCCTGAGGTGTCTCCATCATAGGCACTCAACACCCTCTGTAGCTGCTGTGTGACACCCGTAACATAAGCACATTACAAACACAAAAAGGTAACAGACACCAGGAAGGTAAAATTATTACCTTACACCACACTGCACAATGCACTTTGCTCAGTCAGTATTCAAGGTTGCCACAGCAGCTCCCCACCTCCATGGAAAGCTGTAGAGGCTACAACAAGAAAAAATGGCACATTGTGCCTCAACTTTCTTCTGCCCACCCTGAGGACTTTGGAGGAGGTGACCAACATATTCCTGTGGCCGGCTGCTGAAGTGGGGACATGGCTGGGCCAATTCAGAATGAGTTGAGGGTGGTAGAAGGGGGCAACCAACAGAGAGTGCAAAAATATTGGTAGAAATCTCAGTCAGCTAGGCAAAATTGTCCTGCTGCTTTATGTCCACATGAGAGCGTGGCATGCCGGGAACATCCAGGTACTTGCATGTGAGCAGTCTGGCTGTACGAATCAATATGGGAGAAGTGTGAGCTGAGGCAGGAAACTATGCTGTACCTTACACAGGTGTTGCTGGCTGCAGAGTGGAGGGGGTGTGGCCATTGCATGTTGTTTTCATACTGGTGTTAATACCACATAACTGCTCTCACGCTCATTCATCGAACTATCAAGGAAAGCTGGTTTAAGTTGCTCAATGGACACAGTTTCATTCACACCACCATTGTCGGTGACAAAGTTGTTCATTATCCTTGTTGTTACTTGATATAGGCCAGAATTTGGAGGAGCAGAAGGCACACATTAAGTGTCATCACACAGCCAAACATGTTGTGGTTTTCAAATGTGAAAATAAAAGGACAGTGTTGTTCATTGTGTTGAGGGTTATGTGGGCAAAGTTCTTGTATGAGCAACTCAAGTTTTCATAGAAAACCTGTGTGGTCACAGGACAGCCAAGTGGTTGGGAGAGTTTGCATGATAAAGTCACCAGGACACATAGCAGTTTACCGAATACCAATTGCACCAACAAGAAAGACAAATCATCCTTTACAGCTGTGTGTAGGCCTAGCATAGCCCATGGCAATAAATTGATCCAGGCATCTTTGTGGCACATGGGAAGAGATTTTAGAGAGTGATGCATGTGCTCCACCATGTCATTATTGGCAGCGTGATAGCTTGTATGACTGTGATGACTGCCACAAAGGTTAAGTAGCTCATTGAACAGAAAATCCTCAAACTGATGGGCTGATATTGGATTTTTGACACCATTGCTAATAATATAACACTCCCAGAGACTGTTTTCAAACATCTTGGTCAGCCACACTGAAGAATGTTGTCTTTGATGTGGGATAGTCCAGAGTCCCACATCCTGCTAAGAGGAAAACCCTTGTCTCTATTAATCAAGTTGCCTGACAACCTAATTTCCATATCCCCAAAGGGCCACATTACACACTCAACATTGGAGCTCCCAACTACCAATAATCCCACCCTTAGTGACTGCTCAGATCCTGCGGACTGAGAGGCTTCTCTGTAATAGGGCGAGTGGCTGCATCTGGCTCAGGGTCTTTGGCAACCATAGGTAGTACCTGAAATCTGTTTGTCAGACAAACTGGGAAGGCCCTCTGATTGGCCCCACAGAAAGCCTTTCACTGCCAGTCTTTGAATGACCTTCCTCTTGCCCACAGGTGAGGTGTCAACCTCAGTGCAGGATCCGAGGTGGCCACAATAGCGGATTGATTGGGGGACACATGGGCCATGCTGGATGTCCCTTAGATCTGCACATCCAGAACCCCTGCAGCCAGTACCAACTGGAGCTGAGTGAAACACAGCAATCACAGTTCCTATCCATAGAAAAGACAGCATAAATATATTCTAGGCAGTAAACAAACAAATAACTGAAAATAAGTCATTCCTGTTTGAAGCTCATAAAAATATTTAACAAACGAATGGCATACTCACCTGATCTGCTGCAAGAATGTAAGGAGCTGTCTCACTCACTGTCTAACTGACACTGAACTGTTCTAACCAAAACAAAAGACTGCCTGTGTGATACAAGAGTCGACACAAGCCGTGGTGCCTTACTATAGACTTCTATTAAAATGAAATTCTGTGCCTAGCAAGCACTCAGAGGTGCAATAAATTTATGAATTAAACTAGTAGCCACACAGATAATCAAAAATAAGTTGCTCTGGTTTGAAGCTATTAAAAATATATAACGAATGGTTTAGTTGCCTGATCTGCTGCAGGAACGTAAGGAGCCGTCTCACTGTTGGTCTGACAGATACTCAGCTGAGTTTAGGAATTATGATGAAGTAGTAGTTCTACCAGTTGACAAGGGAGAGCCATGGTTGTTTTGACACAGGCTGATTACATCCTAGAAATAGATTCACTATCCAAAGACCCGACTTACAGAAGATTATGCAGCAGCCCCACAGAAAGGATTAAATGCAAGACTCTTTCACTTTCAAAATGAGCATGTTGTTGGAAGATTTGTGCAAGGAGCTTCATGCTGCTACTACCATTCTGCCAAGGTTGTGTGGTTTGCAAAAGAGACATAAGGTAATGTTACCTTTACCCCTGTAGGTAGTAATTTGGGTGCACCCACTTACAACCTGGCAAAGTACTTCACATCTGTTCTTCACCCACTTGTTGGCAAGGGTGAAAACCGTAACTCCAATTATGTGGATTTTATTCAATGGTTGAAATCTTTGAGGCTGCATCATTCAGATTTATTTGTGAATTTCTATGTTGTGAGATAACACATCAAAACTCATGAGTAAATCTAAAGGATTCAGTCTCAAAGATTTCAACCCTGTTGAAGAGTCACTGAATTTAATAAGTGAAAAACTGAATGAAGATTTGGTGAATCTTTGCAGTCAGTGTTGACATGCATGTCTTTTTCATTTAATGGAAATATTTTTTAATGAAATGATGGGTTGGCGAGGGGTGGGATTTTGAAGTAGGGCATTAAGGACATTGGCTTTATAACCTGTGTGCTTCTGAAGATAAGTTTACTACACATTTTTTGCCTGGCACCATTTATGGAATTTTCTAAACTGATATTTGGACTCCTTCAGCTGTCTTCAGCCCAGTATTAAATTTACTGTGGAGATCAAAAGTGATGGGCAGCTTCCATTTTTGGATGTAATGGTTTAAAAAAGACATGATAGCACTTTGGGAAAACCAGCATATACCAATTGATATCTGTATGCAAAGGGTTGGCACCCATTATACCAACACAGCATCATCTTTGTGGCTCTGTTACACAGGGCATATGTTATTTCCGATGCAGATGGTCTAACACAGGAATTTGCACACTTGGTGTATTCAACAGGCTATGCAATTTGGACCATATTTGGAGATGTATGAAGAGAAGCATAGCTCTCTGGCATTTATTCCTAATGCAGGTGACATATCCTTTAAGACAGCAGAATTTTAATTAAATTTGACATTAAAACTGTGTTTCATCTGCCTGCCAAGATCAGGGCACTACTTGGCTGTGTCAAGGATGATTTGGGGTTTAGGAAGCCTGGCATGTACAGAATTTCATGTCAGGGTGGGAAAGCTTATGTTGACCAATCAGTTTGTACAATTCAGTACAGGTGTGCAGCGCATCATCATCACGCAGCCTGACAAATTGGCAATAGAGAACATTGTTTAAACAGGGAACATGGACTGAAATTTCATGAGAGCAATATAGATGATATTACATCTAGTTTTTTGGGCAGTGTTTACGAGGGCCTCCCCAGTTTGTCTGACAAACAGGTTTCGAGTCCTACCTATGGCAGCCAAAGACCCTGAGTCAGATGCAGCCACTTGTCCTGCTACAGTGAAAGCCTCTCAGTCCGCAAGGTCTGGGCATTCACTGAGGGTGGGATTATTGGTAGTTGGGAGCTCCAATGTTGAGTGTGTAATGGGGCCCCTTGGGGATATGGCAGCAAAGGAGGAGAAGGAATCCAGTGTGGAATACTGGGAAAAGTTATTCCAGATGTGTTAAGGCTGCTTCCAGATACTATGAAGAGTGCAGCCAACTGCAGGTGGTGGTTCATGGGGGTACTAACAATGTGTGTCAATTTGGATTGGATTAGATTCTCTCTGGTTTTGTGTGACTAGCTGAAATGGTAAAGACTGCCAGTCTTGCTTGCAACATGAAGGTGGAGCTCACCATTTGTAGCATCGTCAACAGAACAGACTGTGATTTGTTGATACAGAGACAAGAGGAGGGTCTGAATCAGAGGGTCAGATGGTTCTATTACTGTGTAGGCTGCTGATTCCTCAAGTTGTACCTTAGGGTGGTGGGTTTCTGGATTCTGATTAATAGGTTAGGGGTGGACTACATACAAGAAGTGGTTACATGGGTAGTGGGGGCTGTGTGGAAGGGATTGGGTGATTTTTTTTAGGCTATAGAATCTTGGGAAACCACAGAAAAAGGGTGTCAACCTGAAAGAATGCAGGACAAATGCTGGAAGGTAGACCTAGCAACAATCAGTATTGGAGTTGTAAATGTCATAGCTGTGTTGGGAAAGAACCAGAGCAACAAGCACTAATGGAATGCACTAAAGTGCAAATTCTTACAGGTATGGAAAGCTGGATAAAGCTGGAAATAAGTTCAGCAGAAATTTTTACTAAGAACATAACTGTATTCTGAAAGGATGGATTAAATACAGTTGGTGGTGGAGCATTTATTGCAATCAGAAGTAGTCTACTTTGTTATGAAATTGAAGTAGATAGTTCCTTTGTATGAGAATGGGTAGAGATTATTCTTGACAACTGAAATAAATTAATAATTGGTCCCTTTTACAGACTGCCTGACTCAGATGATACAGTTGCTGAACAGTCCAAAGGAACCTTGAGTCCCATTTCAGATAGATACCCTACTTATACAACTATAGTTGGTGGTGACTTTAACCTAGCCTCACTAAATTGGCAAAAATACACATTTAAATTCAGTGTTAGGCTCACAATATTGTCCAAAATCATACTGAATGTGTCGTTAGAAAATTATTTTGAACTATTCGTTCTGAAGCCCACTCAAAGTGTAAACGTTTTGAAAGCATATTTGACCTCTTAGCAACAGATAATACTGAGCAAATAGGGAGCAATATGCTGGAAACAGGGATTAGTGACCACAAGGTCATTGTAGTGACACTGAATACTATAACAACCAAACCCACCAAAAAATATGAAAAACACATGCAAAAAAAAAAAAAAAAAAAAAAAAAAAAAAAAAAAAAAAAAAAAAAAAAAAAAAAAAAAAAAAATTTGCTTGACGTCTTCATAAGAGATAGTCTCCACTCCTTCCAATCTGACTATTTAAGTGTAGACCAGATGTAATTTGGATTCAGAGAAATAGTATTGACAGCAATCAAGAGATATTGATCAGATAAATTAATAAGAGGTGGTACTGATCACCCATAGTACACAAAGCAGATCAGAACACTATTGCAGAATCAACGAAAAAAGGACTGCAAATTTAAAAGAATGTAAGACCCCTAAAATTGGTTAAGTTATTAGAATTTTGAAATTTAGTGTTAACTTCAATGTGAGATGCTTTTAATAGATTTCACAATGAAACTCTGTCTCAAAATCTGGCAGAAAACCCAAAGAGAATCTGGGCATATGTCAGGTACACTAGCATCAAGACACAATAAATACCTTCACTCCACAATACAAATGGTACTGATGACAGTGCCATTAAAGCAGAGTTACTAAGCACAGTTTTCTGAAATTTCTTCAGCAAGGAAGATGAAGTAAATATTCCTGAATATGAATTGTGAACAACTGCCAAACAGTGAACACAGGTTCAGAAAATATTGCTCTTGTGAAATGCAACCAGCTCTTTATTCTCATGAAGCAATGAGTGCTATTGACAGGGGATGTTAGTAGGTTCCATATTTTTAGATTTCCAGAAGGCCTTTGACACTGTTCTTGTAAGGGACTTCTAATTAAATTGCATGCCTTTGGGGTATCATCTCATTTGTGTGACTGGATCCATGACTTCCTGTTATGAAGTTCACAGTTCATAGCAACTGATGGGAAGTCTTCAAGTAGAACAGAAGTGATATCTGGCATTCCCTGAGTGTGTGTTATAGGCCCTCTGCTCTTCCTGATCTACATAAATGATTTTAGTGACAATCTGAGCTGCCCTCTTAGATTTTTTGCAGATAATGCTGTGATTTAAAATCTTGTTAAGTCATTAGATTATCAAAAACAATTGCAAAATTATTTAGATAAGATATCTGTATGGTGTGAAAAGTGACAATCAACTCTGAATTATGAAAAGTGTGAGGTCTTCCATGTAAGTACTAACAGGAATCTGCTAAATTTCCATTACACAATAAATCACACAAATCTAAAGGGTGTAAATTCAATTAAATACTTAGGGATTACAATAATGAATAACTTAAATTGAAATTGTCAATGATGACATATATACTGTTGTGGGGAAAGCAAACCAAAGACTGATTTATTGACAGAACACTTAGGAAATGCAACAAGTCTACTAAAGAGACTGTATAGACTACTCTTGTCTGCCCTCTTCTAGAGTACTGCTGTGTGATGTGGCATTGGAATGAAATAGGATTGATGGAGGACGTCAAAACAGTTCAAAGGGAGGCAGCCCATTTTGTATTTTCATGAAATATGGGAGTGTGTGCCACAGATATGATATGCAAATTGGGGTGGGTATCATTAAAATAAAGGCATTTTTCATTGCATCAGGATCTTCTCATAAAATTTCAAGCACAAATTTTCTCTTCAGAGGGAAAAATGATCATCACAATAAGATAAGAGAAATAAGAGCTCACATGGAAAGATTTAAGGGTTTGTTTTTCCCACACACTGTTCGAGAGTGAAATGGTAGAGAAATAGCTTGAAGGTTGTTTGATGAGCTCTCTGCTAGGCTCTTAATTGTGAATTGCAGAGTAGTTATGCAGATGTAGATGTAGATGAAGGAAACAAATAGCTGCTGTCTCTGCAGAGGAGGTGTTATCCAATGGTGACTAAGCCTGATACAGCGTGTGGGACACTTCTTACCTAATTTCTTCTACCCAATCCTCAGGGAGGCTGTGTACTTCTTGTTCCACAGAGCAAATATATTCTGTAACTGTAAGCTGCCTTGAAGCCACAGCAAAATTTAAATGGGTTTCGAACACCTACACTGTGGGGCTGCCCAAACCCTTACTTGAAAGATTAATCACAGTGTGTCAATGTGTACCCCTTCTGACACTGTAGGATGACTGAAACGCCATTCAACTCTGGAGGACTGTCTGGTAACAATACTCCAATGTGCCACTCTGATAGTATCCATGTGGAACCATCAATCCACTCCCAGATATCTCTTGACAACCATGATTAAATGTCTGAATGTAAGCAAAATAAATCTTTGCAAATAATACACAGCCGTCTATGGGTAAAACAAAAGGATTCCTCAATCAGCAGTTGACTCACATACTCCTTAATCATATTAGCCCCCACACTATTAAAAAACTGAAAAAATCTGACAAAATTAGGAATGGTACCTCCCTTATGCTATTTCAGTAAGAAGGTGAATGCACTCAGCACCTTCCCTTTCTCCCTTTATTCCTCTGAAGTTTCCAGCTTCTGTACAGGTTCCACCATCTCCTCCTCATAGAGGTACTTGATGCAACTGTATAGTTTCATAATAATTCTTGGCAGTCCCCTTGAGTTTGCTGCCATTTCTATTGTTATGGCAAAAATAATCAATTGGGTGTAACTGAGTGAAAATTAAGACAACTGCCACACTTAATGCCAGGGACCACATAAGTAGGTCAGACTAGAACTGACTGAACATAATTCAGGCAATTGCCAGGAAGGTTTCTTCCCACCTCTTTAAACAAAACAATCCAAGATTGTGTTCCATCTCTAATGATGTTGCTGTTGATGGGACATTAAACCTTGATCTTCCTTCCTTCTTCTGAACATTATGCATCAGGGACTGATGCTGATACAACAAGAATTGCACTATGACATCAGGTAATTACTACATTGCAGGATACAGCCAGAGTGGAGCTATCAGTGATGCAGCAGGAAGGCAGAGACATTATTGCATTTGTGGCTCAGTTATTTTCCATCCAAACCACGGACTTGTTGTGGCTCATGAAATAAAACCCAATGCTGCAGCAAAACAAGGATGGGGCAGAGTACATAAATACTCAGCATTTTTAATCAAAGGTACCGCAGTCTGCCAACCTGAGGAGGGACCTACTTCACAAGTCTACAAATCTATGTGTCTACATGGCTAACAGTCACTGGCAGCCACAATGGGGCACCAAGTTGCTGGTGTCAGTGGCCGTAACTTGCTACTGGTGCCATTGCTACCTTAGCTGCATGACACATATGAGCCATATGCTGACTACAGCACCTTCCACTGTGGGCTGTGTATGGTTTACATCCCATGGATACTGACCTCACTGGGCATTGGCATGACTCTTGTCTTACTGAATAATAAATTTTTGATTTAATAATGCTGTATCACTGACGACACATTGGACATCTGGCAGGCATGCACTCAATTCCTCATTGTTACCCTGCCTGGATGGTGGACTCCAGCATCTTGAGCTCCAAATACCCCATTCATCATTAATCATAGTGGTTGACAATCTCAGTCACTATACTATAATCAACATGACTCACTATTTTGTTCAATGAGCTATCTGCCAGCTTCAGGAGAGAATTTCCGTGAGTTCCACTGAAAACTGAGGTTAAATCCTTTTAGTTTAATTGTGAGTTATGATATCACTATTTGTCTGTCTTGAAGAGTCGCTGAGTTTGATGAGTGAAAAACTGGATGAAGAGTTGGTGAAGCTTCGTCGTCATGAGCTGACATGCATGTATTACCCTATGATGGCAATAAGAGACTGATGGTTTGCCTATGGGTAGCCCTTTATCACCTATAGTTGTCAGTCTATTCATGTGGGAATCTGAGGATAGGGTGCTGAGGACTTCGGCTTTGTAAGCAAAATGTTACTGGAGATATGTTGACAACACATTTTTTGTCTGGACACATGGACGAAATGTTCTTAATCGATATTTGGACCATTTCAGCTATCTTTACTACAGCATTAAATTTACTATGGAGATTGAAAGTGATGGGAAGCTTCCATTTTTGTATGTAACAGTACACAAAAAACATGCTAGTACTCTGGGACATAGCACTGATTGGAAACCGATACATACTGCTATATCCAAAGAGTTGTGATTGGAAACTGATACATACTGCTATATCCAAAGAGTTGCCATCCATCATATCAATGCAGTGCCATTCTTAGGACTCTGATATACAGGGAATATGCTATTTCCAATGCAGATGAGCTAACACAAGAACTTGCATCTTGGTGTCAGTGTTTAAGGAAAATAGATACTCTAAGAAGAAGTTAGGACCATAACTGGAGGTACATGAAAAGGATCATAGATTTCTGCCATTTATTCCTTAAACTGGGGGCATATCTTTTACAACTGAAGGAATTTTAAGTAGATTTGAGATTAAAACTGTGTTTCATCCACATGTCCAGATTAGGGCACTACTTAGCTCTGTCAAGGATGATTTGGGAATCAGAAGGGCTGGCATGTACAGAATTCTTTGTCAGTGTGATTTACATTGGTAAGCCAATTTGCACAGTTCAGTACAGGTGTGTAGAGCATCATTGCCACATGAAGCTACAACAACCTGACAAACTGGCAGTAGGGAGCACCGTTTAAACAGGAGACAAGGGATGAAATTTGATGAGAGCAAGATAGTTGCCAGTAAATTCAGTTTTTTGGATAGTGTTTATAAGGAGTCAACTGAAATTAGTTTAGCAGACAACTTGACTAACAGAGACAAGAGTTTTCATCTTAGCAGGATGTAGAACTCTGTATTATCCAGCATCAAAGACATCATTCTTTGGTGTGGCTGGCCCAGATGTTTGAGAGCAATCTTTGAGTCTGATACACTGATGGTGCGGGTGTTTTATTACAGGCAGTATCAGAAGTACAGTGTTGGAGACAGCACCTGTTATGGGCAGTGCATGTACCATCTACGGTATGAGGGTCCATACAAGATAATGGTTTCTAGCTGTGGCATCAGTTTTCAGTACAACTTAGCAACAGAAGCATCTCTCCTGATGCATCACCAAAATATTGAGTCATGTTGATTTTAGGATCTGACAGCAAAATTTGAGGAGGCTACCAATAGATTATGTTACATTATCACTGTCTAAATAATCAGGAATTTTTCTGGATTTTTGTTTCATTTCACCCCTACGCTCACAATAGCAGGATGATTCTTTCTGCAAAATATCAGTCAGTGTCTCATTCATCTGATTTATGTTTCGTTAGGCAGAGGATTTATCATTTCCTTGTCTCTAGTGCACCACCTGCTTATTCATATATCCCATTATTAATGTTAGTTATTCCTCTTAATGAGAAATGGTGAGTGAGCTTAATGAGAAAGTAATGGTAATAAGGAAGGATGCTGAAAATACTGTGACTACTATCTTGTAGGTTGCATTTCTTAAAAGGCAAGCAAAAAGGAAAAAGAGTAATGTACTGAGAAATTGGTATGCCAAAAATAAAGTAAAACAGCCTTGTACAACATACAGAACTGAAAAACGAGGGCTTTGCCCAAAAGTTTTGGACAGATAAAGAATCTGGTCAACAGCTCTATTTTTCTTCAGTAAAAATATTAGTATTTAGCTCAACCATATAAAATATATGCCAAGATCACAAGTCTCATGACACATCTTGAGAGAATGCCCTCATCCTTCAGATAAAACATACAAGAAACTTTAACAAATTGTTGATCTTCTAATGATAAAGAACAGTATAACTTTGAGATTTGTCTCTGCTTATTAAAGTATGTATATTTTTTTCTAATAATTCTTGTATATTTTACTTGAAGATGATAGCCTGCCTTTGTATGTGTCATGTGACTTATAATCTTTTTACAGATATTATGTGGATAAGTCAAATTTTAACATTTTACAGCTTACAGCTGAAACAGAAAACTCTGTATCTCACTTTTTGTATTATATTTATAATGAATACTTGTGTATATTTCCATTCTTTGGAACTATATGCACACTTCTCGGAAATGTCTTTCAACACACTGATTTAGAATGTTGCACACTCTTCATCTGAAGAAAAGTGCTGCCTTCAGATCTTTTGGCTTTCCACGAGTGTCACATCACATGCATTGAATCAGTGAGGCAGCATTCACACCCTTGAAAAAGTTGACAGTTGCATTTATGTGAGCTTGTTCACTGTACTGGTGAAAAATGTATAATTTATTCTTGTTAAGTCAGAAAAGACTTGCCTGTAAGTAATTGGAGCTATGAAAGGTGTTCAGAAACAGTCAGGTTTTATGCACCAGCCAGGCTTTCAGGAAGATAAATTTTCTCTTATGGCTATACAGTATTTCTGAACAGTGCACATTGCAGTCCACGATATTTATTCTTGATCTGATAATCAAATCTATTCTGTTAAGGACATGTCAATCCATTTGTTTATTTATTAATTACATTTACATTTTTCTAGATTTCCCACTCAGGTAACCAATGAAAATCTTCCTGTATATTTAATCCTCAAAAGGTAAAAAAAATTAACTGGTCATAGGGGTAGGAAGTACTTCATACCAACAAATATTTTATGATCAAGTGTAAGGTCATTTGAAGAGAACATTCAGTGGCTGGGGTACTGGATTGAATAAGAATGTAAGCCATATTTGTGCTCTTCAGCTGGAAATGGAGATGAAGATATCCCAAATATGGAAGAAGGTGGCAAGACTATCAAGAGATTTATTCCTTGATTCACTGATACATCATATCCCATATATTCGATCATTAGTTGGAGCCTTTAGGGATGGAAAATGACTCAAGATACACAAATAAAATATCACACAAATGCAAATATTGTGTACTGTTTGTGTATGCAGCACTTTTATCAATGATGTGCAGCTTCTTACATATAATGGACATTACTCATACTCTATATTTCAGAAGCTGCACATTAGCATCTCGCATAGCTCACAGAAATAACACTATGTGCTACAGTAAAAAATAATGCAACATTTCGAATAACATTCTTCAACTCATGTTCATTTGTCATTCTTTGCAATTTACATTAGCATCCTAGATCATCAGCTGTAGCCCTTTCATCTGGCTAAACAATGCTCACACTAAAATAATTGATACACAGCTCATCCACAGTGTGGATTCATCCCACAAACATTCACTGGCCACCATCCACAAGAAAACCACAATAATTGCTGAATTTGTGGACAAGAATAAAATAAATAAATAAATAACCCCAGTTACCAGTTCATTCAGAAATTTCATTATCGGAACCCCAGCGACTAAGATCTAGAAAACCATCATGGCACATAGCAATCAGCCTGCAGAACAGTAACTTCAAAATGCAAGACATCTGGAACAACAATGGTAAGAGCAAGCTTCCATGTAGCATCACCAACTAATCAAAATTCCTTGGGAGTAACCAGCAAGTTTTGATCTATCCTAATGACATTGGAGCATTCTGAATCAGATCAGAACTAACCAGAGCAGATGTAGAGCATTGCTACACCAATGGGAATGGAAGTTGTGCCCTGAATGGGACTGTGATGAAAAGCCCCAAACATTACACCACACAGCATTTGAATGTTCCCTCAGAGTGTTCAAGCCAACAGCTTTGCTGCAGTGGTAACACCAGTTCCCATCAAATCACTGAAGTTAAGCACTATCAGGCTTGGCTAGCACTTGAATCGGTGACCATTCAGGTTTGCCAAGTGCCACTGGCAAGCGGGGTGCCATCAGCCCTTGTGAGGCCAATTGAGGAGCTATTTGATTGAGAAGTAGCGGCTCTTGTCACAAAAACTGTAAACAGCTGGGAGAGCAGTCTGCTGATCACATGCCCCTCCACATCTGCATCCAGTGAAGCCTATCAGCTGAGCATGACACGGTGGTCGGTCAGTATCAGTGGACCTTCTGAGGTCTGTTCAGGTGGAGTTAAGTGTAGTTTTTTTCAGATTGTTCAAAGGACAATGGAGGATGTAGTTGCATCTGACTGGATTTCAAACATGGACCTAGAGCTATGAACCCATTAAGAATTTTACATTGTGTGTTTGTACGTAGAAATGTATATATTTGTTTTAAATAGTTGTCTAGTATTTCTACTGTCATCAGACAATAAAAAATAGTGTGCCCTGAAATAAACATCCTACATAAAATTCTTCTCATCCCTCACAAATTGTTGTTTTACCACCTGATCAACCAACTTGATACGTCCTTATTCACCCATGTCCAACCCGTTGCCTCATGGGTAATATCTATGTGACAAACAAGGTGCAGATCCATTTCATTCAGCCAGTCACCACACTTTGTTCTGATCTTGTCACAGTTATGTCTTTATTCATAAAAGCCTAGGTCACCTGCAAGAGCGCCCTCATTATACATCAACTCCACTGCAATTTCTTCCCAACTTTTTTGTGGGCATGACCATGTGAATAGGACAGAAATTAAAATTTCCTCATTTCAAGAAAATAAATAGAAGAAAGCAATTGAGATTGCAGCTGATCTACCCATCTTAAAGTGTACTGTAAAGTTAGTATTGGCTACAGGGAGACAAAATGTTGTCATTAATAACAGAAACAGAAAACAGTCAGATCTTACACCTTCTTCTCAAAATATGACAGAAAGTGTAACTAGAAAAGTGCTACTTGTAGATGATAGTCATGGCTATGGTACTGCTTCTAGGCTGAATTAAAATGAGATATGAAAGCATGTGGTTTTGTGAAATCAGCGGCCTGTTTATCTGAACTAAGGAATATGGTCAAGTCAAATGAACTGAAATCATTAAATGATTGTGATGCTTTTGTTCTGACAGGTGGTTCATACGATGTCTACAAAAATAAGAGGCACAAAGCATCCTGTGAATCAAAATTATATCTAAGGAAGCACTGGAAGAAGATTTCACACATGGCATGAACTTCACATCAGTAGCCTTGGAAAGTGTTATTTATGCAATGCAATTACAGCTGAAATGAAGGGTAAATTAAGGAAGCCAAGATCAGGTATGTTAATGCTAACTTGGTCTTCAGATTGTATGGATTTTTTTTTATAAACGATATAAGAAAGTGTAGCAAAATGCAGAGTATTAATCATCAAAACTTCATTGTGACTATCTCCAGTAAGCTAGTATGCAAACAGGTAGCATCCGCAGTCATAAGGATAACAAAAACATTATTAAAACAGTAAACACTCCAGGAACAACAGGTTCGAAAGTGAATACTGTCTTAATGAATTCAAAGATGTACATGTAATATACCTTATGGAAGAATGGCTTAAAGTTGATAATGTATGACTAACCAATTTCAGAAACTATAGTACTGGTTCATGCTATTGCAGAACTTCCAAAAGACTTGACAGTTGCTTGATATTAGTTAGAGTAAGAACTCAGTTCCATGAACTCACAAAAAATAGCAGCCTAAACATTGTGAGACAGATTTGAGCACTAAGGTCTTACGATCTGACAACAAAAACAAATCATTGCCTGCATTTACAGGGTACCAGCTGGTAATCTATCAACATTCCAAGAGAAATTGGTACAATTTATATATGACTACATGACATAAAGCACAAGAATTATGCCGGCCGGAGTGGCCGAGCGGTTCTAGCCGCTACAGTGTGGAACCGTGCGTCCGCTACGGTCGCAGGTTCGAATCCTGCCTCGGGCATGGATGTGTGTGATGTCCTTAGGTTAGTTAGGTTTAAGTAGTTCTAAGTTCTAGGGGACTGATGACCTTAGATGTTAAGTCCCATAGTGCTTAGAACCATTTGAACCACAAGAATTATATTATGTGGGGATTTTAATATAAACTTTGCCTCAAGTCACATGAATCATCTGATGTAAACAACCTACTGAATGCATTTTCTATGTCTAACATAGTAAAGTTGCCTATAAGAATAACACCCATTCATAAACACTAATTCTACACCTGTACTCAGTTTACAAAACTTACCCAATGGGCATTCTGACCATGAGGCCCTCTTACTTAAGCTCAAACAAATGGATGCCACATACAGATAATCTCATGTACTGAAGAGATATTAAAGTTACCAACAAATTAATCTTAATTAAGCAATTGCTAAAGCATGAGACCTTGGAAAATTTTGATCTTGAGGTTGACATTGAAAAGAAAAGAAAAATATTTGTTGATAATCTGTGCCATTATTTTAACATTGCCTTTTCTCTCAAAAAACATACAGAAAACTGTTGAGAAGCAACAGATCAAAAGGATGGATCACCAAGAGAATAATTACCTCATGTGCAATCAATAAAAACTTTACAAAGAAAGCAACACAAACAATGATCCAAACTTTCAAAGATAGTTTAAAAAGTATAAAAGATACTCAAGAATCTCATAACTAATGTAAAACAATTCTCTACCCTCCAGTTTATTGTAAACTCAGATAACATGAGAAAACTACTTTAGCAGTATTCCCAAAATCAGACAGATCAATTTTCATGGCCCCAGTAACCAAACAAGAGGTACTAAAAATCATATGGGCAACACAAATCATCATTTTCATGTGAAGTTGATGATATTCCACATTAGTTGTTAAAGAATATATGTGTAGAAATTGCCACTCCTCTGTGTAATGTGATCAATAGCTCAATAAGCAGAGGATGTTTGCCAGAAGTACTAAAGACCTTGAAGACAATTCAAATTTGAAAAAGGGGGACAGTCATGATGTAAACAAATATTGCAAGGGAGGCAGGACAACCTAGAGTACAGGATGATGGCATCACCATCAAAGCAAATGGAAACTTGATAAACAACAAGCCGGAAGTCAAAAACATTTTGAATAATCATTTTTTAAAAGTTGTAGAGAAAATAGGATCTAAATGTTCATTAGAAGAAGCAAGGAAGTTAATGGAAGAGGCCTTACACACACTGTTTGATACAATTGAAATTCCACCCACCTCTCCATCTGAAATTAGGAAGATAATAAACTCTCTCAAAAATAAAAGCTCACATGGGATTGATGGCATTTCCAGCAGGATAATAAAAGCTTGTTCCCAAGAAATAAGTGTGATTCTTAGCCACATATGTAACAGCTCTCTGAAGCAGGATATTTTCCCAGATAGACTGAAGTATGCCATTGTTATACCACTGCATAAAAAAGGGGATACATCTGATGTCAACAACTACCACCCAATCTCTCTTCTGATTGCCTTATCCAAAATTCTTGAAAAAGTAATGTATTGTAGAGTAGCTTCACACCTTTGTAAAAATAAAGTTTTAATAAAATGTCAGTTTGGTTTCCAGAAGGGTTTTTCAACGGAAAATGCTATATATACTTTCTAATGAAATATTAAATGCTCTGAGTAACCGGAAGTCACCAGTTGGGATTTTTTATGATCTATCAAAGGCTTTTGATTGTGTCAATCATGGAATACTTCTAGATAAGCTCAAGTATTGTGGTATGAATGGGATAGTGCTCAAATGGTTTAAATCATACCTAACTGGAAGATTGCAGAAAGTTGAAATAAACAGTTCACATAATATGCAAAAAACTGGTGATTTCTCAGACTGGGGAACAATCAAGAATGGGGTGCTGCAAGGTTCGGTCTTGGGTCCTCTGCTGTTCTTAATATATATTAATGACTTGCCATTCTATATTCACGAAGATGCAAAGCTGGTACTTTTTGCCGATGATACAAGTATAGCTATCACACCCAACAGACAAGAATTAACTGGTGAATTTGTAAGCGATGTTTTTCAGAAAATCATTAAGTGGTTCTCTGCAAACAGGCTCTCATTAAACTTTCACAAAACACAGTATATACAGTTCCACACAGTAAATGGAATGACCCCATTAATAAATATAGATTTCGATCAGAAATCGGTAGCTAAGGTAGAATATTCAAAATTTCTAGGTGTATGCATTGATGAGGGGTTGAACTGGAAAAAACACACTGAGGATCTGCTGAAACGTTTGAGTTCAGCTACTTATGCTATTAGGGTCATTGCAAATTTTGGCGATATACATCTGAGTAAATTAGCTTACCACACCTATTTTCATTCTCTGCTTTCGTATGGCATCATATTCTGGGGAAACTCATCATTGAGTAGAAGAGTGTTCATTGCACAAAAGCGAGTAATCAGAATAATTGCTGGAGCTCATCCAAGATCATCCTGCAGACACTTATTTAAAGAGCTAGAAATCTTCACTGTAGCCTCACAATATATATATTCACTTATGAAATTTGTTATTAACAATCCGAACTAATTCAAAAGTAATAGCAGTGTACATGGCTACAACACTAGGAGAAAGGATGATCTTCACTACTCAAGGTTAACTCTAACTTTGGCTCAGAAGGGGGTAAATTATGCTGCCACAAAAGTCTTTGGTCACTTACCTAATAGCATCAAAAGTCTGACAGATAGCCATATAGCATTTAAAAGGAAATTAAAAGAATTTCTTAATGGCAACTCCTTCTACTCATTAGATGAATTTTTGGATATAGTAAGTGGGTAATTTCCCAACCTCCCCCCCCCCCCCCCCCAATCATAATAATAATAATAATAATAATATTGAGTGTCATGTAATATTTTGTCTAATGTAATGTCTTGTATAGACACCTTTTATTAATCTGACACGTTCCACATCATTACGAACTTTATCCAAGATATCTGAGAAAGTCTTATAGCTCAGAATCACAGTGTGTCTAGAAAAGAGCCTTCAACCAAAATGAATTTTCTTTTGGACTTTTCAATGACCTTAGTAAGGCTTTTGATCTCATTAATCATTCACTGTTGCTTCAGAAACTAAAATTGTATGGCATCAGAGGTACAGCAGATAACTGCTTTAAATTCTATCTCATCAACAGAACGCTAATGCTAGAAATCACAAGCCCTGAATGTATAAAAATTTATTCTGGCAAAGACCTTATGAGCTGTGGAGTCCCACAAGATTCAGTACTGGGCACTCTCCTCTTCCTACTCTTTTATCAATGAACTTTCTTTAAATCACATAACACTTCTCCTGTATTGTTTGTAGATGACACAAACTTCCTCTTCCAGGTAGACTTAACTCTGTAACTGAAGGTCAAAATTAATTATACAACTGAAAGAGCCCTCTCATGCCTCCACTACAATAAATTACTGTTAAATATAAACATGACAAGTTGCACACTTTTCTACCCATCCTGAAACCATCCTGTCTATATAGAACCCTTGCAGATAAATGGCAAATTGAACTAGAAACAGAAACAAAGTGTTTTGGAGTCTAGCTTGACAGTTCACTCCAGTGGGATGAAGACAGGGCACAACTATTAAACAAGCTTGGTAGTGTCTGCTTGCTATGCTTTCAGAAATCTTGGGCAGTCATGTAATGTAAACACATTAAAAACTGTTTATCATGGGCTTCTGCACTCAATAACAGCATGTGGCATCCCTTTGTGTGTGTGTGGGGGGGGGGGGGGGGGGGGGGGGAGGCTACTCACAAAAAAACTGTCATCATACAAGAAAGGAATAATAAAAGTAAAGAAAAGAGTACCAACATGATTTGCCACCAAACCCATTTCCAAAGAGCTTAATATATTGCCAGTCCCCTGTATTTACATCCTAGAGACAGTTTCTTTCGTCAAAAAAACCTCGATCTCTTTATAACAAATGGAGATATCCAGAACCACGACAAGCACAAAAGCGAACTTTCATCTGGTGAGACAAAGATTAGGCAAAAGTCACAATGGGGTGAGAAATATGGACAACCTACTTTGTAACAAACAACCCCTATCAACTAGAAACAAAAGCAATACCTCCAGGAAGAAAGTTAAAGATTTACTAATGAAATATACTTTTTAATCTGTTGATGAGTATCTGAAGGCAAACTTTCATTAATTGCTTGTCATTATCCTCTCCCTCACTGTGCCCCACAGTGCTTGTAATTACTTTTTGTGCTTGCCTCCTGCTGAAAGCAGAATTTCTGTTAGTCACTGTTTGGTAGGGTTATATAGAAATAATGTGCTTGTACTCATATACAACAATATTTACTTAGATATTACCATGTATCTTCTATATTATAGTATATTAAAAGTAGATGCTGAGTTTTTTCTGATTCATGCTATTGTAGCCACTATTTTATTTTGCACATTATACGTGCTACATTTTCAAGTATATTTTAATCTATGTAACTGCCTAAGATAAATGTTATGTTATAGCTCTCATTGCTAAGTATCTGCTTATTTGCTTGCAAATACAGTGTGTACAAATGTAATTAACCTGTGGCTACACAATATAAGATCTCATGGCTTCTAATAAACAAGTAGCTGTCCACACGGATGAATGGGAGCCTCAAATAAACAAATAGCTGTCCACACAGATAAATGACCACTGACAGTCTGTGGGGAAATGTGTGCCAATACAACAAGTATCAATTGTAATATATCAAATGGATGAATAAATAAATAAATACCCACTCACTGGGACAACATGTTCCTAAGTAGAACATAGATTACTGAGACTTCTTAATAGCTTATGACAGCTATTTTAACTTGCCCCACCCTCTAAACCTAGCCTCTTATTTCACTGTCTAAAATAAGGAACAACTAGCCTTGTTTGGTTGATTTCTCATTGGTGTCATATTTCTATTCCTTTCCCTTTCCTACCCCTGTCCTCTCCCTCCTTTTGCTATCTTCCATGTTCATTCCCTTGGCTCCACCCATCATATCAGACCAGAATAAAAACATTTTTTGTAACTCAGGCAGCAGTAAAATTAGGTATATAGAAAAATCTCTGTTTCTTAAAAACATTTGTTGGAAAAATATACAGTCAAGACTCTTGTACTTTTTATAAGTTTACTTTTTTATGATATAAAATATCATATAGCTCTTACCTTGCTGGTACTGATGCTCAGTGCACATTCGATGGACAAGGTCCACTGGGCTTTCGACAGCTTTTTTAAATTCCTCTTGCTGGTTTTCTGTAAAGCAGTCCTTTGTATAGTCATTTATGCATTCTTCAAATCTTAACCATGTCCTAGAATGAAACAATCATTTGATAATGTGAAAATAAGTACATTTTAAGGACACAGCAGATCAGATCTAATAGTGTGAAATCAATTGTAATAATTCGTTCCTGTCATGTGATACCTCTGGCAAAATAGTAGTTTGTGTGACTGGATTATGTCCTATTGTTTTCATTATATCACTAGGGAAGGCTGAAATGAACTCAAAGCAAAATACAGAGTGAACTTGAACTCTTGGAGGTTGTTGAGAGATACTGTCAGAGTATGATGGTGTAAGTGACATACAGTCTCAGGTCATCTGTTACAGGGTAATAATGTAATTATGATTTCCTTATTTTTTATCCCAGTGACTTTTATTTCTCTGAAAATAGTTTAACAAAAATCAAAAAGCCTGTACTATGCAAGGACCAAAATATACTACACAAATCCTTTAGCAGTGCATCAACCTGCAGATGCCAAAGAACTGCGCTGCGGTCGCCTTAACTATGGGAACAGCACAGCATACTCAGTATTGTGTCAATACTTGTGTGTATTATGATATATTGTGCATTTTCAAACATTTGTGAGAGGTTTATAAAACTTGTGCAAGAGGCATATCATAAAATGTGAACTTAATTTGCACTTTTTGGAAACTTTGGCAACAGTATCTTCATTGGAGAACAGATGGTCCTTAATTTCATCATATATTTGTGTGAAAAAGGTCATTTTTTTAGTTTTAGACTCTTACAAATATATATTTTCATAATTTTAGTAAGTTATGAGCATTATGCATAACTTTCATACTAAATCAGCTTTTGTGGCTTACAGAAACTGTAAGTAGCTAACATATTTTGACACATTCTAAGAGGAGTGAATATTGTCCGCATTTATCATAAATTAACACTACTGCTGAATTTGTTAGTGATAGTCAACATAACATCACAAATGCTTCAGAGAAAAAGTAAATTTTATAAAGTTTTTCTGTTGTTATAATAGATATCTCAATTTGGCTGTTAATCACTTTAGCTCTAAAAAGCTACTGATGATACTTGCAGCATATCAGACCAATAAATTAAAAGAGAATCAGCAAACTTAATTTTAAGTTATTTGTTTGCTGTTTTGTAGAATACTGCACCACCCACAATGAAGCCCCATTGTGTATGCTTTTCTGAAGCATAAGATGTGTTAGTTGCTTTCTGTAAGAGCTGGAAATCACACTGACTACTGCCAAGTGATTAGAGGTTACCGCAAATGGGTGTGTTGGGAGACTCACCAAGAGTGATGTACCAGATACCATAGGTACTATTCTCTCCTGGGCATACTGCCTCTTTTACAGGATGTACAGGATCTGTCACTACTCATTCACTTAACTGTACAGGAAAGACAGGGACCAGTGAGAACTCAGGGTATTACACCTATCCCCCTAACAAACAAGCCTGAGGTGCCATCTTCCACTGAAATTGAAACTGAGCCAGTGAGTCTCACTTCACCTGTTGGAAAGTGTTGTTTCTTCTGTAGGGGAGGCAAATGAAAAAGGACAGGGCTCTGTTAGTCATTAGAAGTTCAACCATGTGGTAAATAATTGTACCCCTTAGGGAAATGGCAGCAAGGAATGGGAAGGAACACCATGTGAACTCAGTGTGTATGCCTAGAGCCCTCATGCAATATGTTGAAGAGGCTATTCCAGCAGCCATTGAGGGATCAGGGTGCATTAAACTGCAGGCTATGGTGCACATTGGGACAAACGGTGCCTATCATCTGGATCCCAAGCTCATTTAAATCATTCCAGCGACTGGCAGGGAAGGCTGAACATGTACCCCTGATTCTGAGTGAAGTGGAAGGCTTGAACCAGATTCTGCAAAGGTTCAGTGACAAGCTAGGCTGCGACTTTAGACTTGTGATTTGGGTTGAGAACTGTAAGAACCCCCTAAATGGGTCAGATGTGTACTACGAATTAGAGGCTGCTACCCACATAGCTGACTGTGTGTAGGATACACAAGCTACTTTTAAGATCACATAACTTTCCATCCTGTCCAGATACTGATAGCTATAGGAGACCCAGAAGTATCAGTGTAACATCCAAAGAAGTGCCCCCCATAGGCGAGAGTGCTAAAATCTTTATGGTTAACTGCTGAAACAATTGCAACAAAGTGCAAGAGTTTGAAGTGCTCATAAAAAACAGTAAAGCTCACATAATATTAGGAACAGAAGGCTGATCAAAACCCAAAATTGATAGCAGTGAGACTTTTGGGGAAAGTTTAAGCATATATCGAAAAAATAGGATAATGGGAAATGGAGGTTGCCTGTTTGTCCCAGTGACAAGAAACTCTAACCCATTGAGGTAGGAACTGAAGCTGTTTGAGAGATTGGTGGGGCATTGGATCCTTCTGTCAACCACCAGTCTTGCCTCCTGATGTAATTGAAAACTTTAGAGAACACCTCAGTTCACTAGTATGTAAGTTCTCCAACAATGCTGTAATCATCAGAGGAAACTTTAATCATCCTAGAATCAAATGGAAAAATTACAGTTTTGCAAGCAGTTGGTGTGGCAAGACACCGTGCAAAACATAACTAAATGGTTTTTATGGAAACTACCTAAAACAGATAGCTCAGAACCTCTCTCACGATGGAAATATATTGGATTTAATGGCAACAAATACACCTGATCTCTTTGAGGATGTCCACAATGAAACTGGTATCAGCGACCATGAGGCAACTGTAGCAACAATGATTACCAAAGTACAAAGTGCATCTAAACTATAAAGAAAGATTTATTTCTTCATTAAACTATATAAAGAAGCAGTAGTGTCATGACTCAATGAGAAGCTTGAAATATTTAGCTCAGTTCAGGAACATGTAGAGTACTATGGCTCAAGTTTAAAAGAATAAGTGACCATGCACTGGTCATTTCATGAAGGGAGGGACTTTCTACAGTATACAGTCACTGTAATGAAATGTCTAAAGAAAGAGAGACTACTGTGTTGTATGTGTAAAACAAGTCATAGAGCTGTAGATAGAGAGATACTGAATGAAATGCATTTAGCTGTCAAGAGGGCAATGTGTGAAGCCTTCAATGATACTGTTGCAGAATATTGTCAAAAGATCTTTCACAGAGCCTGAACAAATTTAGGTCATATGTAAAGGCTGTTAGTGGCAAAAAAGTTAGTGTTCAGATACTTGTGGATGAGACAGGAACTGATCCTCAGGGTAATAAAGCAATCACATAAATGCTTAACTCTGCTTTCAAAAATTCCTTTACAAAAGAAAACCTAGGGGTTTAATTTTTGAACCACTGCAAAGATGAGTGAAATAGATATTTGTGTCAGTGGTGTTGAAAAACAGCTGTAATCATTAAAACTGAACAAAGCTCCAGGGCCTCATAGAATCCCTATCATATTCTATATCAAATCTGCATCTGAGCTAACCCCTCTTTTAACCATAATGTGCTGAAGATTCCTTGAACAGAAACCCTGTGCCCAGTGGTGAAAAAAAGAGGCATGGATCACACCCCTCTACAAGAAGGGTAGCAGAAGTGATCCAACATCTCTGACATCTATTTGTTGTAGAATCTTAGAACATATTCTAAGCTCAAATGTAATTAGATATCTTGAGCAGACTGACCTCCTCCATGCCAACCAGCATGGTTCATAAAATGCTGCTTGTATGAAACCCAAATCACAATTTTTTCACATGACACCCTGAAAGCCATGGATCAAGGCAATGGGGTAGGTGCATTGTTTCTTGACTTCTGAAAGACATTTGGCTTAGCACCACACATATGATTATTATCAAAAATATGTTCATATGGGGTATCAAACTAAATTGAGGATATCAGGGTATGTTATATTCCATGGAAAGTCATCAACAGATGTAGAAGTAATTTCAGGTGTGCATCAGGGAAGTCTGTTGGGAACCTTGCTGTTCATGTTGTATATTAGTGACCTTGGAGACAATATTAAAAGTAACCTCAGGTTTTTGCAGGTGATGCAAATATCAGTAATGAAGTACTGTTTGAAAAAACATGCACCAATATTCAGTGAGAGCTTGAGATGATTTCAAGGTGTTGCAAAGATTTGTAGCTCACTTTAGATGTTAAGAAATGAGAAATTATGCACTTCACAAAAATAGGTTGCATCCGATAACAACAATTTCAATGAGTCACAGCTTGAGTCAGTCAACTTGTACAGATATCTGGGTGTAACAATTTGTACAGGCGTGAAATGGAATGATCACACAGCTCAGTTGTAGGTAAAGCACTTGGAAAACCGCAGTTCATTGGCATAAGACTATGGAAATGCAATCAATCTGCAAAAGAAATTTTATATAAAACACTCATATGACCCATCCTGCTGAAGTGTATGGGACCCATATGAAATGGGGAAAACAGATGATGTTGAAATTATACAAATAAGAGCAGCCTGAAAGGTCACAGGTTTGTTTGAGCCATGGGAAAATGTCATGAAGGTGCTGAAGAACTTAACTGGCAGATTCTTGAAGACAAATACAAATTATCCCATAAAACCCACTTACAAAGTTTGAAGAACCAACAAATATACTATGCCCCTATGTGTCACTCTCATAGTGACTGAGAAGACATGATCAGACTGATTACAGTGCACACAGAGAAGTTTAAGCAATCATTCTTCCCATGCTCCATACGTGAATGGAACAAGAAAAAGCCCTAATAACTGGTACATACCCTCGACCAGGCATATCACAGTGGTTTTCTGAGTATAGCTGTAGATTCTGTCATTGTGCCACTCTTCCATTGCATTCAGCAAACTGAATCATGAGGTGCAGATCAACAACTACTGAACAGTAGTTGGATCCAAAGTACCAAGTACAACTGTTAAAGTACAGTTAACTCCTCCAGAAAAACAAATCTGAAACAGAACCCAACTGTACTGAATGCAAGCTTGAAGGTGAAGGTCAAAGTGGTCCTTACTGTGTTAACAGCAAGTACTGTGAACAAATGGAACAATTTAGTTTCCAGACAAGATACATGATATACCATTGACCTACGTACTGCTGTGCATATATTTTCAGTGCAATAGAGGTACAAAGATAAAGGAGGGGAGAGGTAAAAATCAAATTAAATGCAATTACTCTGTAATGAGTCACTGGAGACCATGTGTTTCTCATACCAAAACAGAAAATATCTCTGAACAACCTCTGGAATTTTGTCAGTTGATTTCAGGTTCATCTTCCATACTAAATGACCACAGAACATAAGGCTGGTTCCTGGTCAGTTGCTCATCATTTATTAAAAACTGAAATGTTAACATCAGTATAATTAGTCTTGTTCATACAGAGTTGAGGCAACGTTTTTATGAAGTAGCCAAAATACTAATACAAATCTTTGTCTGAGATGAGATGCACATCAAGATCAAAGCAAATTAAGTGGTGAAAGCAGTCTGAATGGTAAATTTAGATACTTAATTGTAGACTAGGCACATTCTGGTTTACTGAGAAGTTAGAATTATTGATGAAAACATTCAAGCTTCTGTGTATATGTATGTGCAGACATCATAGATGTTTGAGACTAGAAAAGGTCTCTGGAACCATATAGTTTCATTCTGTGTATATCTGTCAGGCAACAGGGAAATTAATATGGACTTAAAGTTGAGCTTCATTTGACTGGGTCTGCTGATGTCATTGGAGGGAGCAGAACTGAGGGGAGTAGTGTTATCTCTTAGGTATCTAAATAAAATTTGCTCATTTTTCTGGACAAATTCACTTGCCAAAACAATATTATGCTTTGCATCTGCATAATAGCTGATTTATTTTTACATATTCCAGATCTCTGAAACATCATGAAAGCTACTACTTAAAAGAAATCTTAGATCTTGTGACAGTCTAAATTTAATTCGCAGGTGTGACCACTGCAAGACAGTAAAAGTGACTGGGCTGTCTATGCGATGTGCAATGCAACTGCAATTGTAATTAACCTTACCCACTGTGCTGTGTCATTTTTCTGTGTCGTGTCGAGTAGGTAAAATAGTAATTTGTTGGAAGCTGTATAATTTTTCTTCAGTGATAATTGTGGAAACTGCATGTCTAATAACTTGCATGTGCAGAGGAAATTAAAAGTGCATAACTGAAAACTCAACTGTTCTGTGAAAGTTCAACTTTGGTAAACAATAATTCTTGAACTTCCTAGCAAAGATTAGTTATCTATCCAGTGACATATAGCAGAGCATGTGGGAATGCTGTGACTCAAATGTTTCCACTTTCTGGAATAATAGGAAATTTTATTGGTAGATGAGTAGCATTAATGAGCTGACAATAGTTAATGAAAGGTTGAGAAACACTAAAAGGTACAGGTGTGGGCTAAGATGAGCCATGGGGCTTAGGGTACATGGGAACTGTTCATAGATATCTTCAATAACATGTAGCCTCATGTTTATAATGTAAGAACTTGGAGATGTGTATAGCTTCTCATGCTAGGTTAAATCGTTCACCATACAGCCTCTTGCTGCCACAAATGCAACTTTCTGTCAAAGGATTAAAAACATGTATAAAATCTATGCACAGGAATGGCTTGAGGAAAAAGGCCAACTGGAACGGAAAATGTTAGCAGTACTATCTATACTCCTTTATGTATTTTTCAGCAATGAGGCTGATGGTGATGAACTAATTTTCGTTGGACATAACTGCACAAGAGATTCTTAGAAGTGCTGAAATTGTTATAGAGCCCAAACTGGATTTAGAAAACATCCAAGTTCAACTTTGGTAAACAATAGTTCTTGAACTTCCTAGCAAAGATTAGTTATCTATCCAGTGACATATAGCAGAGCGTGTGGGAATGCTGTCACTCAAATCTTACCACATTCTGGAGTAATAGGAAATTTTATTGGTAGATGAGTAGCATTAGTAAGCTGACAGTAGTTAATGAAAGGTTGAGAAACAATAAAAGGTACAGGTGTGGGCTAAGATGAGCCATGGGGCTTAGGGTAAATGGAACTGTTCATAGATATCCTCAGTAACATGTAGCCTCATGTTTATAATGCAAGGACTTGGAGATGTGTATAGCTTCTCATCCTAGGTTAAATCGTTCACCATACAGCCTCTTGCTGCCACAAATGCAACTTTCTGTCAAAGGATTAAAAACATGTATAAAATCTATGCACAGGAATGGCTTGAGGAAAAAGGCCAACTGGAACGGAAAATGTTAGCAGTACTATATTTACTCCATTATATATTTTTCAGCAATGAGGATGATGGTGAGGAACTAATTTTCATGGGACATAACTGCACAAGAGATTCTCGGAAGTGCTGAAATTGTTATAGAGCTCAAACTGGATTTAGAAAACAGTGGATACATTCTAAACATTGAGCATCATTACAAGGAACTAATAAGACTCATCAGTTAGACCAACAAGAGATAACTTATGCATGCTTCCTCACAATCGATCAAGCATCACAACTGGTCTATGCTCGAGATGAAACACACTGAAAGAATAGATGAACTAGAGATGTAAAATGTGATTGTGATGCCAGACAGATTATGTGAATCAGAAAAAGTGAATTCCTGATTAAGAGAGGAACTGAGAAGTGGCAAACTAGCTGATGCTGTGTAGTTGGTTTTCACAAAAATATGCACCTGATCTGGAAATGTTTGATACTGAAGAAGAAATAAGTGTACTTTCTATACAAATGCTGCATATTAGAACTGACAATAATACTAGATCTCCCTCCCCCCTACCCATTTCAAATAGAGGTATCTAATGAAACTCTAATGGTTGCTACACAGCAATCTTTGATAAAACTATACTACTCACCAAAATATTACAACATTGTGATAAATACCATACAATAATAAAGATATCCACAAAGCAGATCATCTTTACCATTATAAGTAGTGAGGATAGAGGATGATTTAGACAGAATTTCTATATTGCTCCAAATGCAGAAAAATGTAAGTTAATGCAGATCAGTAGGAAAAACAAGACTGTAATCTTTGAATACAGTATTGGTGGTGTGTTGCTTGACACAATCACGCCAATGAAATATCTAGGCAAAATGTTGCAAAGTGATATGAAATGAAAAGACAAATAAGGAAGATAGTAGGGAAGGCAAATGGTTGACTATGGTTGTTTGTGGGAATTTTAGGAAAGTGTAGCTCATCTATAAAGGAGAACAATAGTGCAAACTATTCTTGAATGCTGCTAGAGTGTTTGTTATCCTCACCAGGTTGGCTTAAAGGAAGGCATCAAAGCATTTCAGAGGCATGCTGCTAGATTTGTTACCATTTGATTCTATCAACACACAAATATTACGGAAATGCTTCATGAACTCGAATGGCAGTCCCTGGATGGAAGATTATATTTTTCCATAAAACCCTGTTGAGAAAATATAGAGAACTGGCATTTGCACCTGACTGCAGAACGATTCTTCGGCCACCAACATATATTTTGCATAAGGACCACAAAGACAAGATAAGAGAAATTCGAGCACGTATAGAGACATATAGCCAGTTGCTTTCCCCTTGCTCCCTTTGTGGGTGGAACAGGAAAGGAAATTACTAGTAGTGGTACAAGGTATGCTGTGCCATGCACAATAAGGTTGCTCGAGGACTGTGTATTTAAATGTAGCAGTACATTCGTCACATACAGTACTACCATCATATAAAACCTTATCTGCATGAATCTATGGTACAAGCAACTGTCCTCCTAGGAGGAAAGAGGGTAAATCTGTTCAAGATTAAAGTGATGTAGTTGTCAAATTGCCGAGAGAGGTACAGAGAGAGTTTTCATGTAAAAGTATCATAACAGAGCAGCTGACATTATTAACGCTTCACCAGAAAGACCTCTTCATTTCACAATTGTGAGTCAGCAGCTACAAGAATATCAATGTCACATTAGCAAAGGCAACAACGGTGAAATATTAAACGAAGATCCAAACTGTCTACAACATTAAGCAAGCAGAATGCTGCAAATTTAGGTTCAAATCCAATTACATATCTACCTACAGGAATAACAAGGAATATGAATTCTCGTTAATTAGGTGCCGTTAAGCCACAAGGGAAAGCAATATCTAAGATGTAGTGAAACTGAGAGAGGCTTACTAGGTTGAAAAGGCAGGAATGCTCAGGAAAATGGCTATTTCAGGAAGTCTCCGACGTACAATGAGAGTGAGGTAGCTGAGTCATACAGAGAATAGAAAGGAAAAATACAAATAGTGTAGTCATCTGGGACAATGAGTCGTGCAGGTCTAGGCCTATATGTATTTTGTTTGCTCTGAAGAAGGATTCGCACGAAAGCTAGCAAAGTTCTCAGTATTCTTTACCTGGCTGTGGATGACACAAGACCTCATCTAACCGGCGATTGGTTGCCTTTATTCCCTACTTTGATTATAAACGAAAATATTGAGTGACAATCGATCTGAAATGGATATGGAGTATATAGATCTTCTCGAAGTGATATCGTTTTCTCCAGAAGACGTGAGAATACGAATGTCAAATAAAAATTGAAAAAAGAGGCATGGAAACCCACATGGAACTGTTAAAGGATGTGAAGCAAGAAATCATTCCACCCTTAACTCAGCTACTAAAACACTGCTTAGTAAAGTAATTTCCATAAATCAGTGAAAAATCACTTTAGTGACAAACCAAAAATTTCTGTGTCGACTGTGATAAATTTAAACAATAGTAAATTAATGTCATATGGCATTACTGGCTGAGAGTAGGTTCAACCGTCTACATAGAGAGGTTTTCTTCGCAAATGTTGATCCTTTTTATTTGCTACATGTGTGTCTTGTTGTAAGCATATATACTGAGTTTAAGTAGCAGTGATGTGTGCATGTGTAGTTTTACTGTCATGTTTGCCTTGTTGTTGAGAGTGAGACATAAGTGAGAAAGGGTGAAACTCGATGCAGTAATATAGCCTACTTGTCTCGAATAGCACCAAGGGAGCCGCCGAACTGTCGACATCTGCAGGACAGATCTCCATCAATAGTGTGATTTCAGTAGACCCTCTGAAGGGGTCTGCACTTAACGCAAGACACTGGTACAAATTCTGGTGATCAGGAATTGTATGACACCATGTTTCCTCTTCTCACTGGTCAAAGGCGAAGGCTTCCACCAACAAGATTCGAACCAGCTACTTTCGAGTAGAAAGCAAGAGCACAATTGTCGGCTAACGCTCACTTCAAGTGCTTTAGGAATCCATGAGGAACCTAAATCAATGGATGGACCCCACTCCTCCGAAACAAGAGTCCAATGTGGTACCCACTGTTGAACATACCGCAATGTGATTGCTGAACTCCATTACGAGTCTTTTCGCACACACTTTTTTTTTTTTTTTTTCCGCGAGGGTTTGCGGAGGGCAACTGCAATCAGGAACATACCCCAGACAGAGTCGAATCCAGGATTTTGGTCTCGGAGGGGAGGGGGTGCGGCTGAGCTCACAGAAATTTTGAGTCATTATTAATATAATATGTACATTTATGTTAACAGTAATGTAACCTTAGCATTTTAACACAGTCTGAATCACACGTCTACCTTCAACCTTATACCACACCAAATAATAACAGGGAAACTGTTTTGTAAGGACGCTGTCCGAATTCCCTAGAGTAAAAGAGGGTGTTTTCTTAATCTGTTACAATACCAACTACGACAGCTAGAAAAATTTTTCGAGACTGTTGAGTGTGAAAGCTATGTTGGAAAGATACTTATTTATTTTCTTATAACATTAAGAAGAAACAGATGTAGTTCTAGAAAAACACATGTGTCATGCAGTTTATTTATGAACTGTAATAGCAACAAACACTCAAAGCTTTGTCAACGTCATAATTTACACAGTAAAATATCTGAGTGTGCACTCCCCATTATCACTACCTCACTTAGCGCCACCATTGTGAAGATTTGCCTATATCTATATGTACACGATCACTCAGCAATTCACGCTTGAATGTTTGGCGTATGGTTCACAGAACCAACTTTCAAAATCTTGGCATTCGGAGAAGAAGGTTGCTGACTGAAATTTCGTAAAAAATTTCGCCGCAACGAAAATCGACGTTGTTTTAATGGTTTTCGCCCCTAATAGCTTATCATACCCGTCACACTATCTCCCATACTTTGTGATAATACAAAGTGAGCTGCTCTTCTCTGAACTTCGATATCCACTGTCAATCCTACAGGGCGACAATTATTGAACTGCAGGTATACGAAAAAAAGTAAACGTAAATTAATTACAAACTATGACGTACACACACTTTATTCAACATGTAAACATCACTACAGATATTCAGATTTACGTTATGACATGTTCGATATGCCTGCCACCATTGGCGATGATGTGGCGCACACGAATAGCGAAATTCTGCATGGCCTGCTGAAGTGTCGAAACATCGATGCTGTCGATGACCTGAATGCGTGTTTTCAGCTCAGCAATGGTTTTGATTTTATTGCTATACACATTACCTATAATATTGCCCCACAAAAAGGAGTCGCATGTGTGCAGATCCGGAGAATATGGCGGCCAATCGAGGCCCATGACAGTGGCCTCTGGGCACCCTAGAGCCAGAATGCGGTCCCCAGAGTGCTACCCATCAAACTCTCTCCTGCTTCGAGTGGGTCGAGATCCGTTTTGCATGAATCACATCTTGTCGACATCAGGGTCACTTTGGATAATGCGGATGAAATCATCTTCCAAAATCTTCACGTACCGTTCGATAGTCACCGTGCTATCAAGAAATATCACACTGATTGTTCTGTGTCTGGACATTGCACACCACACAGTCACCCGTTGAGGGTGAAGAGACTTCTCAGTCGAAATGCGGATTCTCAGTCCCCCAAATGCGCCAATTTTGCTCATTGACAAACTCATCCAAATCAAATTGGGCTTCATCGCTAAACCAAACCATATACGTATCAAAGCCCTGTTCATCAATTCTGTGGACAATAGTGTTGGCGAAACGCAACCGCTGTTCCATAGTCCCAGGGCTTGAGGGCTAATGCGTTTGAATTTTGTATGAGAAGAGATGCAGGCCTTCAACAACAATATGTTGCAGTGTCTCCTGGTTGATTTCCACCTGTTGTGCAGCTCGTGTGATCATTTCCTGCGACTGGTTTGAAACACAGCAGCGCGTGTCTTCTCGATGTTTCCAGGCGTTTTCACCCTTTTTCGACGACCGACATTGTCAACACTGTGATCACGAACACTACCTGTTCTCTCAAACTTGCGAATCAAATTCTTGATTGTTAGCACACTTGGACCGGTTATCTTCAGCTTGAACTCAATCACAAACTTTCTCTGAGCCACAGTTGGGCTGCTATTGCTCACATAGTAGGCCCTCACAAGCGTTATACGCTGCTGCAAACTGTACCGTGACATTTTCACGTGCAAATGGCCGACAACGACAAGGTGCTTGCGTATGCGCATACTAATTCCCCCCACGCCCCGAGGACAACCGTGTAGTTTGAACGTCCTAACGCAAACCGTTCAGAAGTTATGACGATTTTATTTCATATAGTTCAATAATTGTCACCCTGTATCTGGTAAGGATCTCATGGCGCAGCAATACTCCAGAAGAGGACAGACGAGCGTAGCAAAGGCAGTTTCTTTAGCAGGTTTGTTGCATATCCTAAGTCAGCCATGGGGAACCTTTGGTAATCCGCGGGCCTAATTCACGTAATGCCGGCCGGAGTGGCCGTGCGGTTCTAGGCGCTACAGTCTGGAGTCGAGCGACCGCTACGGTCGCAGGTTCGAATCCTGCCTCGGGCATGGATGTGTGTGCTGTCCTTAAGTTAGTTAGAACTAATTAGTTATAAGTTCTAGGCGACTGATGACCTCAGAAGTTAAGTCGCATAGTGCTCAGAACCATTTTTGAATTCACGTAATGACTTAGGGCTAGCGCGCATGGGTGGTTTTTTTTTCACCGTGGCAAGAAAGTTTGTTACTGCCAGTCACGCCATAAAAGTGGAGTGCGCCCACAAAGGCTGACAGTCACTAAACTCGTTTTTGAAATCCAAGCGTCATTTATCGATACGGGTTTTATGGAGACGGTCATTATTTACAAACTGGTGGACGTAAAAGAAAATATCATAAAAAGAGTAGTGGGTACAACTCTTTTGGACTGTCAGGCTAATAAGTGGAAAGTCTTAACAATGTTTCATAAACTTCGACAAAATCAAGAGAATTTTTTTCAATATTTTGTAATGAGTGTAGCAAGTTTTGATGAATGTCGAATGAGTGTTGCAAATTGTCATGGATTATTTCCCATTTTACCTGCATTAACATACAAAAATACGAACATGAAATTGCCCGTCCTAGCTCTAAATAATTTGTACCAAGCACTTAAAAATCCTTTAAGTTTCAGATTTATGTCTGAATAATCTGTTGTTTTTCTTTTTGGTCGAAAAGTGCTGGTCTTTTTTCCACTCCTTCTATAAGAATATCATAATCAGTGTTGTATTCGTCCACAATCACGTTGTGTGAAGTCGTTGATACCATGATTGCGTGTCACTTTGTTGTTAGTCGGAAGAGAAACTGGAAGCGGAGAATGCGTGTAGAGTGACAATTTTGTCACTCGTGCTCGCACAGCAATAAAAAAGGAACAATGCGGTAACAATTTTGTCACATGCTTGTTCATAGGTCGGCGGACAAAAGTGTCGCCCCGTTGTCACGTCGTAACACGCGCACTTCTACGTGTATATCCACAGACTGGACAAGAGTGACTAAACAGTCAGGGTGACAAAAGTCACCCGTGCGCGCCAGCCCTTGAACTCCCGGGCCGCCTCGTCACGTGACGCGATAGCAGTGCTCCTAGTGTATAAACTCAAAACTGTAGCGTCCGTCGACGGCAGAGCTCCTAGCGCATAAACACAAAACTGTAGCGTCCGTGACTTCCATGTTTATGAGGTTAACGCACACGAGACCTCTGTAGCCAGCCATCCGCACCTCACCTGGCGCATGCGCCGAACCTGTTTCCCGCACGGCTGCTGTGGCGCGGAGTGACAAATGCTACTGTGTTTTGTCCTCACCTTGCGCAGGCGCAAAGCCTGCTCTAGCCTACAGGAGTCACTAGTTATTTTTTATGTCATGTATTCTTCTTCTTGTTGTTATTATTATTAATACAGCGTAAAATGTAGTCCTCGCTCTGATGAAAGAATAAAGGCGCCACGTTAACTAACCACGCGTTTCTATGAACGGTCATTTCATTGACTCCTGCTAACATTTTCGCAAGACAGGCGATTTTGAAGACAGCATGCTCTTTAGAGTAATAATACCAACATTATTGTAAAATGAAACATAAATAAAACTATGCAAATAACACCATGTGAAAATAAAACTTTAACCTACCTAATTGGATTCCGAGAAGGATCTTCCAGCTGCGTTAGGGCAGGATGCATTCGTGTATGTCCTAAGGAAAATTGCATCGTTCTTTTTAACAACACGGGCATTACAGTACTGTATTTATTCGTTGATACCAGGCAGCAACTTTCAATTAAAATGTCCTCTCCTGTACGGGAATTGCGTAGTGCGTGTGCGAGTACGTGTTGGGATGGAGGAACGACGCATGTGGAAGTTTGGGCGCAGTCTAAGATAAAGAGTCGTGAGACCCTGTAGGGCAAAAAGTCAACCTTGTGACAGCTTATGCGATGCTAGCGCTCCAAACGGCTAGCCTGCAGTAATGCAAGAGTGCTATGACGCAAACGGAGAATTTGCTATTTCTCATTTCTTAGTCACTAAATATCGTGGTGAATTTTCCAATACTAATAGTAAAATGTAATTAAAGTAATATCCCATATCTTGTTAGTGTCAGTCTATAATAACAAAACATCAGTGCGGTGTAATACGCTTGGTTCACGGTAGCATAGTCGTAATTGTAACGTAAAATCGTTTAACGCGAAAAATGTATTATAACCGGATGTGTTTAAGTTAAAAAAAGAACTGATTGTGACTGTATCTGCGTGCTTGGCGCGTCATTTTTGATGCTTTGCGCCGATTTTAGCTCGTCTCACTAACTTTTTACCATAGTTCTGGCTCATTTTAATACATTCAAAACTAGACATGATTTTTCATTTTTAGAGAGTAGATCCTACTTTTGCTTATAAACGCCCTTTTCGCCTTGTCGTTGCATGTGTGCCTTGCGTGTACATATAACGTTTATCTTTTCTGCTTCCATGGTATCAAACTGTATTTATCTCTTCAAGAATCTCTTTCCCAGATGCAACATTTAGCCCACCTGTGGAGCTTTATTCTTATTTCATGCATATCTTAAACTACAGCTAGGATATGTTTGAAAATCTGACATTAACGTCACTTCGTCCGTACACGGATTTACAAGTTTTTCACTTTGAGAAAATTGCTTCTCCTTCTCTTTCAAAAAATAGTGCAGCCTCTGTTATGGAGTCTGTATTCAGGGCACTCACTGATGCAGTCAATTCACCTCCATCAGTGGTATCCACAAAGCATGACTGTTTGCTTTTTCTGCACTGGCACAGTACATCCGTTCGGGAATTTGAGTGAAATAGCAGGGGTCGGTGTGGAACACCAAACAATGTTGTCACTGCATTCCGCACTAATTTCTTCTTGTCTGCTTTTGTGAACTGGCATGCCTCAAAATGGAGAGATAAATCCTAATATTATTGTAGAAATACTGCGTATACTTCTTCATAACGTCGTTCTTCTCGTATTTATAAGACACTTCTTGCTCCTGGAGAGTGAAAATAAACGATTTCTCTATGAAAGAAGAACACAACACATGTATATTGGACCACAAAATATTTTCACATCATCCGTAAAAAATTATAATTATCTCTTCGTTGACACCTACATAATGTAATGAGGATGTATTATACGGCTATCAGTTTGGCTTTGGGAAAGGTAAATGCACCAGAGAACCAATTCTGTCGTTGCGGTTGATAATGGAAGCAAGACTAACGAAAAATCAAGACACGTTCATAGGATTTATCGACCTGGAAAAAGCATTCGACGGTGTAAAATGGCGCAAAATGTTCGAAATTCTGTGACAAACAGGGGTAAGCTATAGGGAGAGACGGGTAACATACAATATGTACAAGAGCCAAGAGGGTATATAATAAGAATGGACGACCAAGAACGAAGTGCTCGCATTAAAAAGAGTGTAAGACAGGGATGTAGTCTTTCGCCCCTCCTGTTCAGTCTGTGCACCGAAGAAGCAATGATGGAAATAAAAATAAGGTTCATTAGTGGGATTAAAATTCAAGGTGAAAGGATATTAATGACGCGATTCGTTGACGACATTGCTACCCTGAGTGAAAGTGGAGAAGAATTATATGATCTACTGACAAGGGGAAGGCCTCAGACACGGCCAACCGATTCAGCTCAAATTTGGCAAGTCGCTTGTGTACAACCTAAAACGAAGGAATCTAGGATATTTTGGGTCAACACCCCTGAAATTTTGAGAAAATCGCCCCTAAAGGTTATGACGAGCAATCGACTCAAAATTGGCGGAATCGATAATTGTAAATAGAGCATTTTTCATCATCAGGTATAGGGTCCGAAAATGGATACTTTTCCAGAAATCGAGGTAAGAAATTTTTACAACTCCCGCTTCTGTATCCACACAAGTAAACGCTTTCTGCAGACAGCACCGATAGCGCAACGGCCAAATACCGTCCGGCTTTCGCCGCCGTGCAGTGCGGATGTGTTGTTGTTTACATTTCAGCGGCCGTCACTTACGTGTCGCTTACGTGCTCTAGAACCATGGCTAACCGTTTTCGAAAATCAACATTGCGATTCAACTTCTGCAACGAATACGCACGACCAAAGGCCTTGGAAGTGGAACGCTTCCTACGCGACGTTGCTAAGATCCCTGCTTCCGACATCTTGGGCATCCATTTGTCCATATTAAGCAGTACTGTGTACGTCAAAGTCGTCAATGACGTGGTATGTGAAAGAATACTTCGTGACACCAACCATGGATTACGCTTTTGCCACGCCAACGGCAATGTCGGAGCGGTCACTGTCGACCATGCCGGCTTAGGAATGCGCACCATACGAGTTTTCGAACTCCCGTTCGAGCTTCCGGAGGAAGACGTTATCGCGGCTTTCCGCCCCTATGGCACTGTACATGGCCACACTGCCGAATGCTGGGCGCAATTCCAAACGTACCCCGTTCTTAACGGTGTACGGCAGATCACCATCGACCTCCATCGCCACGTGGCATCTTACCTGCAAATTAGCGGGTGCCGCGCGGTTGTTATATACGACGGCCAACCCAAGACCTGTTCTGGGTGCGGCAAAGAAGGCCACCTCAGATCTGAGTGTCTTCAGCGACGAATCACCCAATTGCCAGCCGCTACCGTGGCACCTCCGGCTCCGACGACGGTTTTACCGATCACCTACGCATCGGCGCTCTCTTCACCTCCAACCGGCCGACGCCCATCGGACCACATACCGGTGACTCTCCCAGCTGCTACGGATACCGCCGGGGCCGACACGTCGCGCTCAAAGCCTGACGCTACTCCGGCGCCACTACCAATAGCGACGACTTCCGACACCCACCCGCCTGAACATATTGACACCCCTTCATTTGACGTTCCCGCGACGGCCTTCCTCTCAGAGCGACGCGACTCCCTTCCGTCTTCTGATACGGAGGGACGAACCCGCAAACAACGTTCACCTAAGAGGCGCAAGAGGAGGCGCCGTACGGTCTCGGAACGAAACGGCTCACCTCCCCCTGCTGCTCCAGAGGCCGTCCGACCCGACGAGGCCTCGGAGAACCTACACGACGATACGAATGACGGCAACATGACGCCGACTGTGGCTGTGTCGATTCCTTACTCTACTGGCTCGCTCAGGTGCTCCTGAACCAATGGACTCCACCGTTGCGACTGCCGCCGAGACGTTCTCCGCCCCTACGACCGAAGTGGAACGTACGACTATCACAGCGACAGCGCCTTCAATGGTGTGGAGTGAGGACGTCGATGAGGACCCGAACCTCACGCTGGGGACAGAGTTACCCCAGACGGAAGCATCGTTACGCCGCTGATAACGCCGTCAGGTGGCGTACGGCACGACTCGCCGTTGCCTCGCCACTCTTCATCCTCCGCCGGTGGAGTTCCCCTCCACGGCGGGGTTCGGCTCCAAACCTACCGAATAGCGACGATCAACACTAACACCATTAGCTCACCAGTGAAACTTCAGCTGCTGCGAGAGATGATATGGGCGTCGGACGTCGATACCGCACTACTACAGGAAGTACACTTGGCCACACTTCGAGACGTCGCGGGATATAACACTTATCCTTCTCCTGGTGACCACCTGGGACGCGGCGTAGCCATCTACGCCAGAGAAGGCATTCCAGTGGCCGATATCACATACCTTCCATCTGCCAGGGGCATGGCTGTCACCGTCATGGGGACGCGTATAGTCAACATTTACGCTCCGTCAGGCTCCACCCGCAGACGCGACAGGGCGCTCTTCTATTCAGAAGAAATCGCTCCTTTGTTTCTTGGACCATTACTTGCTTGGGGCGATTTTAATTGTGTCTTGCACCCTAAAGATCAAGTGCCCCACTACAACACCTGTCAAGAACTGCGTCTTGTCGTCGGAGATCCGTTGCTCCGCGACACTTGGGCAGTTCAGCACGGCGACGCGCCTGGACATACTTACCAGACGAGTCACTCCGCGAGCCGCCTTGATAGAATTTACGTCTCTCGGGAACTCACACCTGCCTTTTTCGGACCACTGTGCCTACATCTGCAACATTCTCTTCCCCAAGCAAGTGGTCTGGCGTAGTCGTGCACCGTGGAATCTAAACACCTCCCATCTTCATGATCCCGAATGTCTTCAACGTGTTACCGAGACATGGGCCACCTGTGAACGTCGCTTACCTAAATACTGCACGACCTTGACCTGGTGGCTGGAATGTGCCAAACCTGCCATTCGACGTACTTTGATTCAGTATGGAAAGGAAGTTGCTATGTGGCGCCGGCACACTACCGACTATTTCTACGCCGTTCTCCGCGACCTGGACGCCCAACCGCCCACCCCCGATACCCAGAGGGAACGCAGCAGGATTAAGGCGCAAATTGTAACTTTGACACGCCGTAGACTGCAGGGGGCTATGGTGCGAACCCGATGTCAAGATTCGGCGGAACAAGAACATCCGACCATGCATCATATCGCCTCCGATAGGAAACATCGACGACAACAGCTCATCACCGAGATCACCACCTGTCGCGGCCAGCACGTCACTTGCCAGGCCGAAATCGTCAGTGCCTTTGTCGACCACTACCGCACAATGTACCAGGAGGAGACTACCAACAACGACGCTGAGGAGTCTGTGTTACCGCACGTAACTCGCAACCTCACCAGCGACGAAGCGGACGAGCTGATGGAGCCCATTACGCGTGACGAAATCCACGATACAATCAAAAAGGTGCTCTGAATAAGTCACCTGGTGTAGACGGATTGCCGATAGAATTTTATCGCGCTTTCTTCACACTAATGGCGTCACGGTGGACAACGATGTTTCATGAACTGCTGACGATGGGGAACGCCGTACCGCCGTCCTTTGTCACGGGAATTATTATACCCACCCACTAACCGACACCAGGTGTGACGACAGCACATTACCGTCCCCTGACTCTGCTTAACGCAGACCGTAAAATTTTTACACGCCTACTGGCAACGCGATGCCGCAAGGTCCTGTCCAGCATTCTATTCCCGGAACAGACAACTCCGGGCGGCTCAGTTAATATACATACGGCCACAGGAGAATGTCGCGATTTAATTGCACTGGCAGCGGCGTGCAGACTCCGCGCCGCAGTGGTTGCCATTGATTTTGACAGCGCATCTTTTTCTGTTCTCAGTGATGAACCGCATGGGTTTTCCACCAGTCATTATCGACGTGATCCGGCGCCTGTACGGCACCGCCGAATCGCTGATTCAGGTTAATGGCCGTGTGGCGGGACCAGTGGCGATCCGGCGCTCCGTACGGCAAGGCTGCCCACTTTCGACCCTACTCTATGCCATAAGCCTGGAGCCACTCATCGGGAGTCTGACGAGTCACCTTTCTGGTCTCACTCTGCGACAGCACAGTTTTCGATGTCGTGCGTATGCGGACGACCTCCTCCTCTTGATCCGCTCACGGAGTGAAACACACACGGTACTTGATTTGATATCAACGTACGGCACTGCAGCGGGCAGTAACATGAATGTGGCTAAATCCGCGGCGATGCCCATTGGACGCGGCCTCTCACACGGCGACTTAGCACCTCTCCCGTGTGTACAAAAACTACGATACCTTGGTATTATTTTCACCTCCACCGTGCGCCGCTCCGCTGCCATCAATTTTCGGCGTGCACTCCAAACTATCCGCACGACGGTGCGACAAAATCTTCTCCGACGACTCGATTCTTTACAACGTGTCCAATACCTGAATCAACATGTGGCGTCGAGAATGGTCCACATTGCACAGGTCCTCCCGCTGCCATCAGCTATTGGACGCAGCCTCCAGGCTGCCTTCCGATACTTCCTTACGGCCGGTGCGCTCTTTAAGGTCCGCTACGACACGCTCACCCTTCCCCCGCAAGCGGGTGGCCTCGGCCTTGTCAATGTGCGACTCCGCGCGGCGTCCTTGTACAGTCGTGGACAAAACGAGCGAGACCCCTCGCCTTTTCGTTATGCTGATCCGCACAGCTTTAAAGTCTGCTACACAGCATAACCGGCAAGGCGACGAAGTGCTACCAACATACTATGCACAGGCATGAAATTCACAAAGTATCCGAACTTTGTCAGACTGTTTTCAGTCATGTGTAAGGCTATATTAATGCTGATTAGTGTGTTAAACACAACACGTAAATGTGAGATATAAATGAAAGAAGAAACGCTAATTAATATGAACTGTACTAATAAAAATGAATTTCAGCTTATCGAGATAACACAACTGTACTGGTAAGACAAAGTATCCCAGATCGTTACGAATTAGCAAAATAATATGCGCATTCGGCCGCGAAACGGTTTGTGTCAACTTTCAGACCAGTCATAGCGGATTACCGTTGCTGACCTACCATGAAAGTGTGCAAATTTAGCAACTGGATAACGAAATTCAGTTAAAAGTTACTCAGTGCCACACGTAAGTCAGTTCAGTTATTGACAGAAGCGGAAAAAGGAAGGAAGTAACAAGTATGAAATTCTACAAGAGTATCATATTGACATCCTCAGGGCGCCAGTACAGAATAAATGTAGCAATAAAACGAATTGGGGGCGTGAGAATTTCTTAAAATTGCTTTACTGATAGTCTATCTGCCTCCATCGAGATTAGAACCGAAAACAAACCAGACCTCCCTCCTCCCTTGCAGTAGCAAACACTTTTCACTTCGCTAGCAGACAACCCAGGCAAACAGCCCTCTATTATTACCCCAGACATGAATAAGCCGGCAATTTCGCAATGAAAATGGCAAAATGATCTGCAGTTTCTGTTGCATAGAGATTTCTGGACTCTAAAACATGACTTTTCTACCTTTATGTCACCGCTTATGTGACAATCATTCGGGATGTTTATCGAAATAACAAAATACTGTTATTAGCGAGTAACGGCAACGGGTTCTACACAACGCTGGTTAGTAGTTTGAAGGACAGTAACAGGTGCAATCATGTAACTCTTTTGTATCGGTTGTGAATAAATAATTGCCACTATTTAAGTTCCAACGCTCGTATAGTCTTACATATGATTGAAAACAGTCTGACAAAGTTTGGATAGTTCGTCAATTTCACGCCTGTGCATGGTATGTTGGTAGCACTTCGTCTCCTTGCCTGTTACACTGTGTAGCAGACTTTAAAGCTGTGCGGATTAGCATAACGAAAAGGCGAGGGGTCTCGCTCGTTTTGTCCACGACTGTACATGTCCACCATGCACAATCAGTGGCACGGGGGCACCTCCCTTACGCGCAGCTTGCTGGAAATTCTTGTGCCCACGACCATAACACCACCAGTACCAGTCGGACACATCAAGCACCATCTGATGCACATTTCTGATTTCATCGTCGACTTAAGTTATGCTCACACACACTTACCGATCACGCGTTCTCCTCGACCTAAGGATTTTTACACCCCACTCCTTCGTTCCATATCCAGCAACAATATCGAACTGAGACACCCGTTCACGCGTTGGCCCACGGTTTGGCGCCACATCCACCAGCCTTTTCTTCCCTCCAACGTCCGGGCAACATGGTACCAAGTCGCAAATGAAAAATTCGCCACAAATCATCGTCTTCACGTCATCGGACTAAAGGACTCTCAACTTTGTTCCATTTGCCACCTCGTGGATGACGATGTCCATCAACTGACTTGTGCTGCCACCAGTGACGTCTGGAAACTTGCCCGATAGTTCGTTGCCTGTTACCTCCGCGATCCGCCGGACGCGATTGACCCATGGACTTTTATCCATCCTGAGAATACTTATTTCCCCGCCACCAAAAATCATGCGATTGTATGGGTCAAGGGATGGACGATCACCTACATGTATAATGATGGCGACAAATCACGCCTTGATTTCTGGCAGTACTTACAAACCGCCCACAGTGAAGTCGAACACCGACCGCGCTACCGCGCCTTCTTCGCCAATTACCTACATGCGATCTTTACGTCACCCCCGCTCAGTTGTATGGTGCCACACGCCGACAGCACTCCCGCCCCCCCACCCCCTGCTGACATCTGAGACCTCCCCTCGCTACTTTCTACATTGTAACCCACAGTGGAGTAGGCGCATGGACACGCGCCTCCTTTCTTTTATGCACTATACCAGAAAACGCTGGTTTTTCCCTCACTCCACTGTATATTGCTTCACACCTCTTAGCTTACATCAGTATTAGTATTATTCTTTCTTTCCTACACCTTGTTCATAAAAAAAATTGCTCACCTTGTACGAGTATAATGTCTTGAGTTATTTTCGCCGGAAGGATGGCATTTCTGTTGTATTTAAGTTTGTACCAATAAAGATCTTTTGTTCTTTTACCCTGTAAAAAAACATAATAAAAATAATAAAATAAAATAAAAATAAATCAAAAAGCTACTTTGAGGGAGTGATTCGGGGACGGGAGGTGGAGACATCGCGGCCAGGCCTCGGGTTCCGACCCCTGCCCGCCTTGTCTCCACCTACTCATAACTGTACACTCTTAAAATAGCTTTCTATAAAAGCTAAAAAAATAAAAAAAAAAACAAAAAAAAGGTAACTGGCTGGGACTTGGAGAACCCGGGTTCGAATCTCGAAGAAACCTAGCGGATGTTGTTCTTTTCGTTTGTATTTTTCCATATCTCAATTAATAGGGATAGGAGGGTTAATAAAGTAAGTATTATTATCATTCCTTATTGATTTATGTACCTTATTAATCCTCCTATCCCTGTCAACTGAGATATGGAAAAATACAAACAAAAAGAATAACATCCGCTACGTTTCCTCGAGATTCGAACCCGGGTTTTCCGATTCCCAGCCAATTACCTTGGCTATTGTGCTATCGGCGCTGTCAGCGAAAGGTGTTTACTTGTGTGGGTACAGAAGCGGCAGTTGTAAAAGTTTCTTTGCTCGATTTCTGGAAAATTTTGCGTTTGCGGCCCCCATACTTGATGATGAAAAATGCTCTATTTACAATTATCTATCGATCCCGCCAATTTTGAGTCGATTGCTCGTCATAACCTTTAGGGGTGATTTTCTCAAAATTGCGGGGGTGTTGACACAAAATAACTTAGAGTCTTTTGTTTTAGGTTGTACACAAGCGACCTGCCAAATTTGAGCCGAATCGGTTGGCCGTGTCTGAGGCCTTCCCCTTGTGAGTGGAATGAATAGTCTAATGAGCACAGAATATAGATTGAGAGTAAATCGAAGAAAGACGAAGGTAATGAGAAGTTGCAGAAATGAGAACAGTAGCGAAACATGGACTGTGGGAAAAGCAGAACAGAAGAGAATCGAAGCATTGGAGATATGGTACTACAGAAGAATGTTGAAAATTAGGTGGACTGATAAGGCAGGGAAGGAGGAAGTTCTGCGATGAATGGAGAGGAAAGGAGTATGTGGAAATTACTGACAAGAAGAGGGGACAGCATGATGGGACATCTGTTAAGACATCAGGGGATGACTTCCGTGGTACTAGAGGGTGCTGTCGAGGGGAAAAACTGTAGAGGAAGACAGAGATTGGAATACGCCCAGCAAATAACTGAAGACGTAGGTTGCAAGTGCTACTCTGAGATGGAAATTTGTCTTAAGGTCTTATGGGACCAAACCGCAGAGGTCCTCGGACCCTAAGTCCACACACTTCTCAATCTAACTTAAACTAACTTACACTATGGACAACACACACACTGCCCGAGGGAGGACTCGAAACTCCGACGGGGGTATCCGCACGGACCGTGGGAAGACGCCCTAGATCGGGCAGCTACCCCGCGCTGCGGTTGGCACACGAGTGGAATTGGTGGTGGGCCGCATCAAACCAATCAGAAGACTGATGACTCAAAAACAGTAGCCTACTGCAGTCCAGAACGTTTCCTTGCCTCCATGAACTTCTTATGACATGGTAATTTAACTGTTTATTGGATGTTTAAACACGACCATAGTAATTACTTGCAATTACGCGTTTCCTTACTCAATCTTGTAGGTAACCACAAAAATGTACCGGTGTGTAGTCCTGTACTTTTTGTGAAATTGAAGTAGGTCCTATTGACGAAGTTGTCGATTGTTTACCTGCAATCGGCAAACGTCCAGACATTTTATACAGTAGTAACATCATGAAACGGTGGTTAAGATTTTGCGATTCTCATTAACAGCTGAAGTTCTGAAGAGACTGTTAGTGAATGGAAATGTTATACATTTTCTCGCAGGCCCGAAAGTATGACTAACGATCCTAAAACGAGCATTTGTTATTCGTAAAATTACTGACTTACCTCTCAGCATCCTTTTTCCAATCTAAAAAGATATATTTCCTGTTATATTTTTGATTGGTGCTACAATTTACAGCGTCACAATAAGCTCCGAAATAAAATGGTTCAAATGGCTCTGAGCACGATGGGACTTAACAGCCAGCCAGGGTGGCCGAGCGGTTCTAGGCGCTACAGTCTGGAACCGCGCGACCGATACGGTCGCAGGTTCGAATCCTGCCTCGGGCATGGATGTGTGTGATGTCCTTAGGTTAGTCAGGTTTAAGTAGTTCTAAGTTCTAGGGGACTGATGACTTCAGAAGTTAAGTCCCATAGTGCTCAGAGCCATTTGAACCATTGGGGAAGCATGTCATTCTCAGTGGAGAGAAGTCTTCTGAAGTAAGAACAATTTCAGGTGTGCCGCAGGGGAGTGTTGTAGGACCGTTGCTATTCACAATATATATAAATGACGTTGTGGATAACATCGGAAGTTCACTGAGGCTTTTTGCGAATGATGCAGTAGTATATCGAGAGGTTGTAACAATGGAAAATTGTGCTGAAATGCAGGAGGATCTGCAACGAATGGACGCATGGTGCAGGGAATGGCAATTGAATCTCAATGTAGGCAAGTGTAATGTGCTGCGAATACACAGAAAGGTACTTTATCATTTAGCTACAATATAGCAGGTCAGCAACTGGAAGCAGTTAATTCCATAAATTATCTGGGAGTAGGCATTAGGAGTGATTTAAAATGGAATGATCATATAAAGTTGATCGTTGGTAAAGTAGATGCCAGACTGAGATTCATTGGAAGAATCCTAAGGAAATGCAATCCGAAAGCAAAGGAACTATGTTACGGTACACTTGTTCGCCCCTGCTTGAATATTTCTCACCAGTGTGGGATCCGTACCAGATAGGGTTGATAGAAGAGATAGAGAAGATCCACGGAGAGCAGCGCGCTTCGTTACAGGATCATTTAGTAATCGCGAAAGCGTTACGGAGATGATAGATAAACTCCGGTGGAAGACTCTGCAGGAGAGACGCTCAGTAGTTCGGTAAGGGCTTTTGTTGAAGTTTCGAGAACATACCTTCACCGAGGTGTCAAGCAGTATATTGCTCCCTCCTACGTATATCTCGCGAAGAGACCATGAGGATAAAATCAGAGATGTTAGAGCCCACACAGAGGCATACCGACAATCTTTCTTTCCACGAACAGTACGAGACTGGAATAGAAGGGAGAACCGATAGAGGTACTCAAAGTACCCTCCGCCACACACCGTCAGGTGGCTTGCGGAGTATGGATGTAGATCGAGATGTAGATGTAGAAGGTTTTCCGCGGATAATTCTGTTGTGTACAAACATCCACGGATAATTCTGTTGTATACGGAAAAGAAGAAACTCTAGAAAACTAGCGAAATGCAGGAACACTTGCAGAGGATTCACGTTGATGCTTTAATTGACAGTTGACCCTCAATACAAAACAAATGTAACATATTGCGCGAATAAGACAGAAAGGATAATTGCTGTATGATTACACGGCTGCAGAGTAATCAGTGGAAGCATTCACCTCCAACAAATATCTAGAATTACGATCACGGAGCGATTTAAAGTGCAACGACATGATAGAGCTAACTGTAGAAAAGGCAGATGCCAGACTGAGATTCATTGGGAGGTTCGTCATGAAGTGCAGTCCAACGTGTTGCATTACAGGTTCAATTAGTAAGCACGACAGCGCCTCAGAGATGACGAATCAACTGCAGTGACAGACGCTGCAGTGGAGGCGTTCTGCGTCACGACGCTATTTATTGTTAAATTTGCGAGAGCGTACATTCCTAGAAGATTCAACCAATATATTGCATCCCCCTACGTACATCTCACGAGAAGGTCATGATGGCAAACTTGGAGACAGTTTTGAGCTCACACGGGGGCTTACCAACAATCGTTCTTCCGGCGAACCATTCGCGAGTGGAACAGGAAAGGTGGGAAGTGACAGTGGTTCACAAAGTGCCCTCCGCCACCAATCGTAGGTTGGCTTGCGGAGTATCAATGTAGATGTAAACAGAACAGACTGGCCACCTGTGACAGAAGTTTACTGTTACGTCGGAGGGTTATTGTTTCGTTACTCCTTGTTTGTGCTGTACGTTGTGGCGATAGAATAATACAGGTTGTTTCACTGTTATGAGGCTATTTTCATAGAAACAAAGAAGACTTAGATAACAAATTCAATAAATAATAATTACGTTTTTACTGTGTGACTAGAAACATTAGAACACAGGCCTCCTATACAAAATACTCAGAAAACTTCCCTAACGAAATTTTGTCAGTGGATTTCGGGTTCACTACGGACCATATGTTTGCACCGTTAAAAAGTTTCCCTCTGCTGTAGCGAAGGCAGACAGAAATAGGGCACTGCATTTCCGTCTAAGAAAACAAATTTCCAGACAATGCCGAGCACTCTAACAAGTGTTAGCTGGCCCATGCAGCTAATTTGATGTATGACGTTAAAAACAGTGACTCCATTTTGCGCTTTCTAGAATGAAAACTAACAGGTCTTCTTTGTGTAACAGCTTCCAACTGTCAAAGCTGGCCGCAGGGTGTGCATGTGTTTATCTCCGTGTGTGTGTCTGTGTGTTTGGCTACTTGATACAGTCGCCGAGCTTGGCACCGACTGGCATTGCGGTGAGCGCATTTTCCGTCGCTCCTAAAAAGAGACGGTATTACATGAATCTAAATGTCACAGGAGTGGGTTATATGAAGTTATTATTACTATTATTATTATTGGAACGTATTGCATCATTTCTCTCACCTACTACGTTTGGCTTTTTTTAAAATAAACCCATTATGTAAATTGAATAGACGCTATTCAGCGCTACAAGCTGACAATTACAGCTGTGGCAAGAATTTTTCGTACATGCTCGATCCTGCTTATCTAACATCTACTCGTATTCGTGTATCGATGCACTACTCGGTTATGGAATACAATTACGTTATTTCGGCAATTTTTAGCATTTCCGCACCGCTATAGCTGCTGTAATCACATTATTTCGTCTCAGTTTCTGTGTATTAAGACGTTGAAATCATCGTCTCCCTGCAAACCGGTAATGTCATGATGTCTCACACACGCACTGCAATGCTGTAGTACCACACATCGTAATATTTAGAACATCTACATATACATGGATGCTCTGCAAATCACATTGAAGTGTCTGGCAGAGGGTTCATCGAACCACTTTCAAAATTCTCTATTATTCCAATTTCGTATAGCGCGCGGAAAGAATGAACACCTATATCTATCCGTACGAACTCTGATTTCGCTTATTTTATAGTGGTGGTCGTTCCTCCCTATGTAGGACGGTGTCAACAAAATATTTTCGAATTCGGAGGAGAAAGTTGGTGATCGGAATTTCGTGAGACGATTTCGCCGCAACGAAAAACGCCTTTCTTTTAATAATGTCCAGCCCAAATCCTGTATCATTCCTGTGACACTCTCTCCCATATTTCGCAATAATACAAAACGTGCTGCCTGTCTTTGAATTTTTTCGATATACTCCATCAATCCTATCCCACACCGCGCAGCAGTATTCTAAAGGAGGACGGACAAGCGCAGTGTAGGCAGTCTCCTTAGTAGGTCTGTTACATTTTCTAATTGTCCTACCAATAAAACGCAGTCTTTGGTTAGCCTTCCCCACAACATTTACTATGTGTTCCTTCCAATTTAAGTTGTTCGTAATTGTAATACCTAGGTATTTAGTTGAATTTACGGCTTTTAGATTAAACTGATTTATCGCGTAACCGAAGTTTAACGAGTTCCTTTTAGCACTCATGTGGATGACCTCGCACTTTTCGTTATTTAGGGTCAACTGCCACTTTTCACACCATTCAGATATCTTTTCTAAATCGTTTTGCAGTTTGTTTTGATCTTCTGATGACTTTATTACTCGATAAACAACAGCCTCATCTGCAAACAACCGAAGACGGCTGCTCAGATTGTCTCCCAAATCGTTTATATAGATAAGGAACAGCAAAGGGCCTATAACACTACCTTGGGGAACGGCAGAAATCACTTCTGTTTTACTCGGTGACTTTCCGTCAGTTACTACGAACTGTGACCTCTCTGATAGGAAATCACAAATCCAGTCACATAACTGAGACGATATTCCACAAGCACGCGATTTCACTACGAGCCACTTGTGTGGTATAGTGTCAAATGTTTAAGCTATGCTTCTCAGATAGGAGGCAGTCTCGTATTGATGTTATACACTAATAATACATCACGGTTCAACTTCATTACATTAAAAGTCCCAGCAAAACCTTACTTTATGTCGAAATTCAAAGATGACAGCCGTCTATGTGTACGCGTTTCAATAACGTAGACACCGCTTCCATTTTAATGTTAGCTGATTCCAGTTTCCGTTTTTCTCCGAAGTGATTTCCAATATTCCTCTTGCCGTCACATTATGATTCCCATGTAGGAGAAATGGTGGATTTGCTTGACATCGCGTCTCATAATGCAGATATTCACTGGCATAATATCATCGTAAAACGGTTCTGTAATCGGTGTAAGCACATTTCGTTCGTTTCTGATAAGGAAATTACCATTTTTCGGTATACTTTATGTTGCCAATGTCAAATTAGCCAGGCTTTTCAATAATAGCCACATACCTTAACATTGGTCGACTGACCTCGTCTTCCTCCCTAATAGCTTTTATTTTTTATTGTTATTTTCATTTTCCCTCGCCCCATGTGGCAGCGGTACAATCAACCCGCTCTTCAGCCAGTATACATTGTTCTCTAGTAAGACGCTAAACACAAAACAAGGAGACATATTTACCATGAATCTATAATCAAGATAATGTTGATGGGAGAATGTAAGAAATAACATAATCTTAGTGAAAAGTTTAAAAACAGTGATAAAAATTACAGTACAGTACAGTTAAAAACACTTGAAAAACACTTGAACACTAAAAGTGCGAAAAAACACTTGAAAAACACAGAAGAGACACCTAAAATTAAAAACGGAACATTGTACATTGTCAAAACTGGAACAAGATCTGGCGTAGGATGATAGATTGTTGATGAAAAGAGGGGTGGTGATGAGGACATGACTAGTAGTGAGAAGGCAAGGGTGGCTGTGGTGGGGTTGATTGGTTTGTTTGAGAGAGGAGGGCTGTGGTGGACATGGGGAGAAAGGTAGCTGATATGGGATCTATTAATCTCAAATAAAAAGGGGGGCGAGGGGCGACAGGGAAGGAGACAAGGAGGTAGTGTGTTATTGGGAGATGACGAAGAGGGAGGGGGTGGGGAAAGGGTGGGATGGATTCAGAATTCGTAGGACGGGTATATGTCGGAACAGAGTTCTAGGTCCAGGGGAAAGAGAAGGTTGAAATTCCCTTGGGAGCGGACGTGGAGGGTGTGCAGGGGGAGTGTCGGTCGGATGTGGAGGTAGAGATGCAGCATTACGCTAGGACTGGAAAGGAGAAGGGACACAATAGCATTGCTGAAATCGAGTTTGCGAATGGTGTAGGTTATTCGGATGTGTTCAATGTGAGTGAGGTGAGATGGGAATTTTTATGTGTTGGTAAAGGACCCTTGTGAGGGAAAGTTAGCGGATGCAGAAAGCGAGACGGAGAGCATAGCGTTCGAGGATCTGGAGGGACTTAGAGAACTTGGGTGTGCCGCGCGGGATTAGCCGAGCGGTCTCAAGCGCTACAGTCATGGGCTGTGCGGCTGGTCCCGGCGGAGGTTCGAGTCCTCCCTCGGGCATTGGTGTGTGTATTTGTCCTTAGGATAATTTAGGTTAAGTAGTGTGTAAGCTTAGGGACTGATGACCTTAGCAGTTAAGTCCCATAAGATTTCACACAAATTTGTACATTTTTTAGAACTTGGGTGTGGCGGATATCTAGGCAACATTTGCATAGCATAGGATGAGGCGGATCAGGGATTTGTTTGTGTGAAGGACCTGATAGTTGAGGGATGTCTTCTTTCATACTCTACAGATCCGTGATGGTGGGACTCTGGTGGGTTACAACCACACAGCAGCTGTTCTATAGGGTATTCATTAGCTGATACTACATGGAAGTGATTGACACCGGATACTATGCAATCTTATACAGCCTCCCACGCATGATTCATTCTGTTTGCAGGTAAGACATTCTACTGCACTCTTTATTTGGATTTCAAGTGCTGTGGTGTTCTGTACCAGTACATAAGAAGTAGAAGTAAAGTTCTGGCAGCTCTTAACTGGGGTTAGGTGCGCGATATGGCCCCAGCAGTGTGACTGCCTGCTTCAAGGAATGCCGCAAAAACCAGTTCGACATTGCTTTTTCCACGCCACGCCATGCTCAAACGTTACAACTATACCAAGTCCAAATAAAGGAAGGGTCACTTTCTGTGTGTAAATGTATATGTGATTTTGTACCAGAATAATCGTTTTTCGTATTCTCTACCCTGCCAAAATCTCCCAAACAGGTCCTCCGTTTACGGTGGTCTGTATCTATGTGTTGGAGGTGGGAAGTTGAGTGGGCTTGGAAGGTAGGTAGTTGAAAGTGTAGTAGGGCTCATTTCTTACCTATACGACGTCATTATTTCATACTATCAGAGGAACTTACTCTGCTTCTCATTAACGTGCAGACGCCTCGAATGGAGAGCAACAGCGCATGGCTGATAGATACTGCAGGTACTCGTACTTTGAGCACTAAATTACTTATGGACATTGACGTGATGAACACCTTTTGTGTTTTGCGTGTGGGATGTCGTATCATTTGGGTATATTTTACAGGCAAAAGTAAAATTAATTTGTTAATATAACAAATAACCGAGCACTGAGCTACATTGGAGAGCATATCGCCTGAAAAACAGTGGGAGTCCCTTTCATCCATGATGTGCATACATGTGGTGACACCATTTTACCAATTATACAGCCTCTTTACTACTTTTTCTGGGTTGGACGTCCTACCAGGTTACCGATGCTATCACTTCTCACTGTTTTGGTACCACTCGACTAACAGAATTTTTGCAGACTATGTTGTGACCTCATAATTTCATACTGTCAAAGTATCTCACTCTGCTTTACACGATAGAGCAGAGACCTTGAATGTAGAGCAATAGCGCAAAGGTAATAAATACTACAGGCATTTAAGATTGCTAAATTAAATATGGACGTTGTCCTTAGGTTACTCTGGTGTGTGAAACACATTTGAGATATTGTCAGATCATTCGTATATTTTTGGCAATATTAATTAATTAGTTGTTATAACAAATAACCGAGCAAGGAGCTCTAATGTAGAGCCTATTGATCGAAAATAGTGTGAGTGTCTTAACTTCCGCGACATTTACGATGACATCGACGAGCTGAGGGTGTGTAGGGTGGGGTGCGGTGGCGGACACGCCGAGTGCGGGCGGTGTGGGGAACAGGCGACAGGGGGGACCCTCCCCTCCCCCCGCAACTTGGGAAAGAGGCCGGATGTGATGATGCTGGTGTCATGATTCGCGGTATGCCCTTCGTAAAACACGTGAACGTAGTGGCACTTGCAGACGACTCAGTTCCCATGAAAACGTGAACGTATCACGTGTGCTACTTATGCGACTATGCCAGTGCTGCATTAAAGGTGTGGGGGCACTTCGTGCTAACATGTCACATGCAAACTGCGTGCCATTGGCTGCCACGTGCAGGCGTACAGGTGCCATGGGTTTGGACCCTCCCTCTATCCTTCTCCTCCAAGGCCTTGCATGTGGCCATATGTAGGTCCCCATATGGCCTTGCAGAAAAGGAAGTGCTGGTGCAATATGACTAGTGCAATTGTCTCAGCTATAATATGACACCGCAGATAAGAAAGTGTTTATGCTGTTCTCAGCATATTATCGACAAGTACCCATAATGTCACATTAATTGCGTGATGTTGAGGTATCAAGATCCTCAGATTGGTTCCCAGTAGAGCATGTGTTGGACCAGCTCAGATATTAACTCCACCCCTGTGCCAGTATCCATGATATCAAGAACCAGTCATACAAGATGTGGCCTGGATTGTCTGGAAAGGACACAACGGATTTATGACACTCTTTTCAACCGAATCAGCGCATGCATCCTGCCCTAAGTGGGGGTGCTGCGTCATATTGGTAAGTGGCCTCATAATATCAAATTATTTGTAAATATGACTCGATTTTATGTTCACGGCAATAACATTACGTACTCTCTCAGCCCCACGAAGTATCATTTGTTTTCCTCCTTCCCTTCTGCGCTTCACATATTTTGCCAGGAGGCGTAATGGTAGTTCCTGGGTAATTAATTGAACTTATCGTGTAGCCGAAATTTCGCGGAATTTTTTAGTAGTCATGTGGAGGATCTCACAGACTATGGCTACGCAAGAGTGTGTTGTTGTTGTTGTGGTCTTCAGTCCTGAGACTGGTTTGATGCAGCTCTCCATGTTACTCTATCCTGTGCAAGCTTTTTCTACTCCCAGTACCTACTGCAACCTACATCCTTCTGAATCTGCTTAGTGTATTCATCTCATGGTCTCCCTCTACGATTTTTACCCTCCACGCTGCCCTCCAATACTAAATTGGTGATCCCTTGATGCCTCAGAATGAGTGGAACTCTATTTATTTTTACCTTCATGATGTGTGTTTTTGTTATTTTTTCCTTAGTTTTTCCTTTTATGTCTTGCCATACTCAGCTTCCTATGTTTTATCGATTGTACCTGTAGAATATCGAACCATGCCAGATTTGTTGTTGACAGCAAGGGCGCCTTTTCCTGGCTTGAATGTCATCTGCAGGCGGTTACGCCGTGAACTCTGCCATGTGAGCAGGTTCTCGCACAAGCAACTGAAAATTATTCTATGTCTTGTAGTTTCTGGATTTTTTTGCCATTTTATAGACTTTTAGTCTTCATTTTACTGTATTCTGCTAAAGTCAGCTGATAAAATTGGAACTTAATCTATCTATCGCTTGCGCCCTGGTCCCGCATTGTGCGCGGGGATGGGGTGGTTAAATCGGATTTGGCATGTTAATGTGAAGGGGTGGCCGGATGCCCTTCCTGCCGCCACCCCGCACCCCCCGGGACGGAATCAAAGTACCCCATTACCCCATCTGTCTGCGTATAGTGTAAATCGTGGAAAAGTGCGGATGTGTGTCAAATGTCTGTGAGTCGTGTAACTGAGGCGGGACGTGGGGACCAGCCCGGTATTCACCTAGAGGGTTGTGGAAAACCACCTAAAAACCACATCCAGGCTGGCCGGCACACCCGCCCTCTTCGTTAACCCGGCGGGCGGAACGATCCGGGGCCGGCGCGCCTACCAGAGTCCAGGAAGCAACGCATTAGCGCTCTCGGCTAACCTGGTGGGTAAAATTGCAACTTAATATAATTATGAAAAATATAAACGCTTTTACTAAAATGTTTTTAGGCAGGCTTCGTGACCCACATGATCCCCTGCCCCTCGCTCCCCTTCCCCTTGAAACCGTGCCTGTCCACAAGACGAGGGACGAGCAGCGTGGCTGAGCGTTATCACTTTTTGGGGTGAATTTAGTACTTCTTGTCACTTCTTTTTCCTAGATTTCATATCGTATCTTCACGGGGTCTGCATGTTACGATTTTGCAATGTTAGCCCAGAGGGTGGACAGATGGCCGTCCTGTCACCACCGCTCCCCCGGGGCGGACTTTATGTACACCAGCTGTCTGTGTCTGTGTCTAGTGATGGTCCCCTTGAAAGTGTGCGAACGCGTTGTAAATGTCTGAGGAGCGTCTAACTGAAGTGTGACGTGGGTACCAGCCCGGTATCCACCTACTCGCACATGGCAAATTGCGTAATCACCGCATACAGGCTGACCGGTACGTCGGTACACCGAGCAGATTCGATCCGCGGCCGCCGCGCCTTCACAAATCTCGGAAGCGGCGTGCTAACGCGTGTGGCTATCCGGGCAGTTTCAGTACCTGTCAACACGTGATAAATCAGGATTCCGACTTCCTTGCTTAAATTCCTCAACGCGAACTTCAAGATGATTAATTTGAAACAGACATGTCCGTCTTATTTTCCCTCTGTGCCTAATCTGAGTAAGTGCTTCATCTCAAACGACTTCGTCGTAGACAGAATGTTACTATAGTCCTCCTTCCTTTTACAAAATGTTCAATGTGTGTGAATTCCTAAGGGCCCCTAGACTTACACACTACTTAAACTAAGTTAAACTAACTTATGCTAAGAACAGCACACACACCCATGCCCGAGGGAGGACTGGAACCTCCATCGGGAGTGGCCCTTCCTCTTACTTTCCATGGATGTGTCCTCAGGATTCGCCTGTCGAAAGAGTTTATGGATTCTGTTTTGTAGTCTTGGGTCAGAGGAGCAGATGAAACGCGCGAGCGCCCCGATTGCTTCAGACGGTTACAGTCCTTTCATTACAAGTGCAAATCATCCAAGATTCTCTCCAAGTACAATAAAGGTAAGGGATAGAGTTATACACTTCAGATGGTTACATTAATATATGGAGATACAGGGAAATAAACTCGTAGTTTACACCGAATAACAAAATATGCTGTCTTTTTGGATTGTATCGGAGTGTTGCTAAGGCAGACCGCCGTGCGTCAGTGAGAGCAACAACGTTCGGAGCTACGGCTGGTAAAGACCCAGCCGTGGCGTATCTCAATCCATCCAGAGCACTGTAAAGAAATGAGTTCAAAATGCCTTCAATTAGATCGCAGCTTCGTAACGTATAGCATGACACTAGCAATGCGGTGGCTGTAATGTGATATCACACAAAAGAATAAGAGCTTCACCATTCGAACGAATGCAATTAGTTTGCTGGCAAGGCACGAGCTCTCAAAACACTTTACGAAATGAATGAAACATACTTTAAAATTTTGTATAGTGTCTGACTTTGTCCCCAGATTTCTAAGAATGAGACTGAAACATTTTCCCGTTGTGGCCCAGTTATTCACTTTAATAGGTCATGTAACAACATAAATCTGGTGCATCATTTTAGATTTTAATCACTTAATTTATTCCTCAGTTTGAAATGAATTTTATAATAGAACTGATGATGACAATGAATTTTAGCATCGGTTCAGGCGTATATCTAAGAACGAAGTGTCACTGTTATCCAGCCCCTGGGTTCGATTCCCGGCGGGGTTAGGGATTATCTCTGCCTCGTGATGACTGGCTGTTGTGTGATGTCCTTAGGTTAGTTAAGTTTAAGTAGTTCTAAGTTCTAGGGGACTGATGACCATGGATGTTAAGTCCCATAGTGCTCAGAGCCATTTTGTTATACAGCCGGCCGTGGTGGCCGAGAGGTTCTAGGCGCTTCAGTCCGGAACCGCGCGATTGCTACGGTCGCAGGTTCGACTCCTGCTTCGGGCATGGATGTGTGTGATGTCCTTAGGTTGGTTAGGTTTAAGTAGTTCTAAGTTCTAGGGGACTGATGACCTCAGATGTTAAGTCCCATAGTGCTCAGAACCATTTGAACCATTTTGAACTATTATACAGTTTGTTCTAAAAGAGGGTGGGACAGCTACGACAGGCTCCTCCAAATATACCAAGATCGAGTAAATTATTATGACACGGACTTTGTTTTTGTTTTTTTTTAAATGAAAGTATTAGAGGAGAGAGTGTTCTAAGAGGACTTCAGCAATACAATTTGTGTGAAACTTGATCAAGTAGTAACAACTTCTCTCCCTCTCTCACGAGAAGAGATCCCACAAACTTCTGCCCTACTGTAGCCTACGTAAAGCAGACATGTAACCCAGATACGGTTTGTATGCTCACCTGTTCTCTCGAAGCCTATCAGTCTGTGCTCTGGTGTTACAGTGACGATACAACTTGCTCGTGAAGGTATTCAGACTTCCGCAATGCACAAGACAGTCGAAATAATTTGATACGGTTTACGTTTACGACGAATGTCGCCAAACTGTAAGAGCGGCTGTGCGGTTGTATATTGATAAACATACAGATCAAGTTAAGTCCTAACGATCTGTATTTGCAAACATTATAAAAAAGTTCAAGAAATGTGAAGTAGGGAGAATAAATTGCGCAAATGAAAAAAGTACAGCAACTGTCGAGAAAATTACAGCTAACATTTACATTTTTCCGCAGGTATTGCCCTACAATTCGAAAATATTTAAAGAACCCGGACAAGAGCGTGTATGACTCATGCTCTAAGGGTTCTGTACAAACTTAATTACGTAGGTTGGAACTTAAATAGTGGCAACACTGCTGTGGAGACACTACGCAATGGAATCTACTATTGTCGCTGATAGCACACGTTGTTGACATACCTACCTTACCTCCGAGCAAATGGACTCGCCCTTCCCACGTCACCGGCGAGCGCACAGTCGAGGGAAACACAGTCACTTGTCTAACGTAACGGTGTCACTATGTTTTTGAAACAGGAGCAACAGAGTTGGATCAAGATTGAATGTGCCAGAGGTTGTACAGCACGACAGTGTCATGAAGGTCTTTAAGAGCCGTGCGGGGAATCGGTATTGCCGTACAGAACAGTGGCACGTTGGGTAAAAGCCTTCAACGAACGTCGGCAAACTGTGGCAGACATGCATCGGACAGATCGTCCTAGCGTCTCTGAAGAAGATGTGCATGCTGTTGCTGCGTTAGTGGACAGTGATTGACGCCGTACGTCATACGATTCGTGAGCTCGCCCACGAAACCGGTTTAGCGCATACGACTGTGCTTCATATCCTGAAGGAACGCCTGGGTATGCGAAAAATTGCATCATTATGGGTTCCGCATGACTTGACGGAAATGCATAAATTGATGAGTTACGATGCTGCTCAGATGCACTTGGAGCACTATGAGCGCGAAGGAGAGGCTTTCTTACGCCGTATCGTAACACTGGATGAGACATGGGCCACATCGTACGAGCCAGAACTGCAACGCCAATCCAACGAATGGCGTCGTTATGGGTCGCCGCGAAAGTCGAAAGTGCGTCAGAGCACCAGTATGGTGAAAGTTATGGTGATTCTCGTGTACGGCTGTGATAGTGTTATCCTCCACGGCAGACCGCCAGTGCACAGTATTACTGTTCGTTTCTGGAGTATCGTCTGCGACCAGCTTTGCGAAAGAAGCGGCGACACTTTCTGCGCAACCTACCCATCATTTTGCACGACAATGCGCGGGCGCATACAGCGCAAGCTGTGGCTGCTCTGTTCGGTCGATGGGACTGTGAAGTACTGTACCACCCACCATACTCCCCGGACTTAAGTCCTTGTGACTTTGATTTGATTCCGAAGATGAAGAAACCACTTCGTGGCATTCGCTTCAGAACTGTTCCGGGAATTCGACAGGCAGTAGACAGCTCCATTCGCACCATCAACAGAACAGGCTCTTCTAACGGTATACTACGCCTTCCTCATCGCTGCCAAAGGGTTCTGCACAACGCAGGTGACTACTTTGAAGGAGGTGCAAACATGTAACTATTCTGTATTAGTTGTGAATAAATAGTTGCCACTATTTAAGTTCCAACCCTCGTAATGTAGTGTGTAGACTTAGATGCCGAAAGTTCTCATTATCAGTCTTTGATAAATATATAAGTGGAATAAAAAGGATGTAATGATGAGTGGAAGAAGACAGTGGAAGAAGTCGTCAGAATTTTTAGTCTTCTTAATCACAGAAAAATATAGCTACAATAATGGACTGTGGCATCGGCTCCGTATTGATTACGATGCAGATTCTCTGTCTATTCGTTGGAAGCTTCAAGGACGCTAGATGAAAATTCGTTGTAAAAGAACCACACATTAATAACAAATGTAATTCATGCTTGTTGCAATGACGGACTCAACAAGGTTATTTAACTTTTCTAGTATTTAATGAAAATATGTTGTCAGCACGTTTACAGGTGATTTATTAGGTACAATAGTCTCTCATGCCGGCCGCTGTCGCCGAGCGGTTCTAGGCGCTTCAGTCTGGAACCGCGCGACCGCTACGGTCGCAGGTTTCAATCCTGCCTCGGGCAGGATGTGTGTGATGTCCTTAGGTTAGTTAGGTTTAATTAGTTCTAAGTTCTAGTGGACTGATGACCTCAGATGTTAAGTCCCATAGTGCTCAGAACCATTTGAACCAACCCTCGTAAGTATATAGATAGATCATCCACAAGTTTTGACGAGTCAATTTGTGACTGTCAAACTACGTGACATAAACCGCCGTGTCTTTTGATTGCATTGACTTAGAGGCTTAAAATTCTTACAGCACCATATGTCCTTTGATCTTAGTATTTTACATAAATTTCAACTTGATATCTCTACCCGTTCCCGAAAAAAAGGGGTCTTAACATGCGGATAGGCGTATGGACGGACAGACGGACAACAAATGGCAAAACGAACTTCTTGCGACATGGTTACAAATTAATAGTTTTTCGACTTTTGCCTTTACTTGTACTGTGAAACCTTACTCGTCGCCAAATTTCATGATTCTAAATCAATGGGAAGTACCCGATTAACTTCAACTCTAGACTTCCACCCGTTCCTGATAAACAGTCTTAATAGGCTGGCAGATGGATGGACAACAAAGTGATTTCTACCGATTGAGGTACGGAAGCCTAAAAATCATGATTCACCTCAACGCAATCAGTTATCTCTTCTAAACATATAAATCTTAAGTTCTAATTATTATAATTTCTCTGAAACTACATGGTCCAGTCACACCAAAGTGACCAGTAGCTATCTTCGACGTCAACGTGCAATAACCAAACCCAGACTGCAGGTGGAAGGACTATCAGAGGTGGACATATAAAGCGCGTCAGGGGGACGCGGAAAACAGTGCGATCGTTGTCGTAATGTGGAAACGGAACCATTTATCTAACGTTCACAAAGGCATGATCCTGGTTTTTAGAACTAAGGTTGGAAGCATTTCCGAAAAGGCTAATTTTGAAAGCTATTCGCGTGGCGCCGTGGTTAAAGTATACTGCGCATGGCAAAATGGCGCTATCCAAAACCAGCGGCGAGGCAACTGTGGTGCACCACTGGCCATAGATGACAGATGTGAATGACGGATGCGGAGATGTGTACGGCCGAATAGACGAGCAAGTGTTGAGCAACTGACCGCCCAGCTCAGCCAAAGGGCTACCAACAGTGTCTCATCAACGACCGCTCAAACAGTTCCGGAAATGTCTGAGGTTAACAGCTTAGCTGAATCATCGATATATGTACACACAAAGGGTGAGGAAAAATTTGCACACTCGGACTTTGCGACGCGATTCCTCACAAAAATGTCGCTCAAAAAATTTCGTCCTGTGCATATTTCTTCCAGTAAATTTACATTCAAGAGTGTCAGTCTGGCAACACCGTAATCACATGTACGGTGACTACCGTTGTCAGTCAGGGCTGTGCAGTTGGTGCAGTGGATAACGTTTTGAGTTAGCATGCAGGAGGTCGAGGGTTCGATTTTGGGTCGAGGCATATTTGTATTCATTTGCTAAACGTGGTCTGAGTGGTACGATATCTACTGTCTTAATCGCCATACAGTGATAACAGTGGGTATTCTACAAAACATATGCACTTACATACTAAGAACACAGAAATGGAAGTACAATCATTTTCACTGGTCAGCTTTTAAAGAAACCTTTTGTGCGTTGTGGACGTGAATTGTTTTACACCACTGCATCTACTAGATTCCAAACTTGTTTTCTGTGTACCCTCCCCCAATGGTTCTATCGATTAGTACCAAGTATTATTCTTGCCACATTAAAGTCCATTACATTTCGTTGTAGCCTTACGTCACCGGTAGGGCTAGCAATGTGCTTTGCAAATAATTTCCAGACACGTACTATGTAAAAGTCGGGTACATGTGGCTTAAAAACGGTGTATACTACAGTATTAAGTAGCAGAATGAAATTGGCAAATAAAAACAAATACGCCTCGGACAAGAAACGAACCCCGACATCCCGTATGCTAACCGAAAATGCTATCCATTGCACCAACTGCACAGCACTACTACTACTTCCTAACAGAGGTAGTTACCGTACATGTGATTACAGTGTTTCGAGATTGCCAGTATTTAACGCCCATTTATTGACGGAAATATGCGCATGACGAAATTTTATGAGAGACATTTTTGTATTGCTAGTATGCGAGGAATCGCGCTGCGAAGTTCGAGTGCCCGAATTTTTCTTCACCCTATATATATACAGGGTGTCCCAGCTATCTTGTCCACCTAAAATATCTCTGGAACAACAACAGCTATTGGAAAACGACTTTCACCGGTATCAACGTAGGGCTGGGGCCCATGAATGGAACAATAACAGCTATTGGAAAACGACTTTCACCAGTATCAACGTAGGGCTGGGGCCCATGAATGTACATATTTGGAAACATTCTAAAACGAAAGCATATGTGTTTTTTAACACAAACTTATGTTTTTTTTAAATGGACCTCCTATATTTTTCCTTCAGCAATCCATAGCATGACAAAGCACATACACAATGGCGTTGATTGCATCGCAATATTCCCATTACATCCCGAGATATTAAGACGCGAAGTTGACGCTTGAAACACCCGACATGCGCTGCTAGCGCACGTCCTGAGGCTCAGGCGTGAACCCCATGCTGCCCGTAATCGCGATGTGATTGACATGCGTAATCACACTTCCATACTTATCAAGAGGTCCGAAACGAATAATACGGTCTGCTGCCATCCTGCATTAACGTCGTACATTCCAGCAGGTATTTATCCCATAGGCTAGGGGTGATGCGGTTCTGTAACATATCTGTGTACCGCAACGTTAGTCACAAAGTTAACTTCGCTTATCGTTAATCCGTTACTAAAAAGGTAATGCCGGTCAACGTTAAAACTTTACTTTACTGTAGATCTAGCGCTAGTGACAGTTAATCATTCACTCGTAGTAGTAAAATTCATGTTGATGGTTTTAGTGAAACGAGCAAGTGAACTAAAAGTTTTACCGTTGTTTAGGTAAAAATGTTTTGATTTGGGAAGTTCAGGTAGGACATAGAAGATGAATGTAAACGTGTTTAACCAATTAGTTTTATTATCACATAATTATCAATGTTATGTTTATCTAATGCGTTAAATGACAAATTGTTGCAAACAAATGTTTCTTAACATCACTGGGTAAAATGGCCCTTTGTAGAAACGTCCACTGTGATACCAGCACTACATACTAAACATAGCGTTCACATCTCATGCTCAAAGTGATGCCCATTGGCTTGCATACATAGGGTCACTCTGCAGATGAAGGATGCCCTACTTCGTGCTACTGTTTCCTCTTTGATGGCTGTACAAGCAGCAATAATGCGTTGCTTCATGTCCTCTGGTGTTGTTGGTTCATGTTGGTAAACAGCATCCTTCACTGCTCCCCAAAGAAAATAATCCAGCGGTGTAAGGTCCGGAGATCGGGCAGGCCACCTAACTGGGCCACCTCGTCCAATCCACCTACCAGGGCGTGCGCTAGCAGCGCATGTCGGGTGTTTCAAGCGTCAACTTCGCGTCTCAATATCTCGGGATGTATGGGAATATTGCGATGCAATCAAAGCCATTGTGTATGTGCTTTGTCACGCTATGGATTGTTGAAGAAAAAATATAGGAGGTCCATTTAAAAAAAACATGAGTTTGTGTTAAAAGCACATATGCTTTCGTTTTAGAATGTTTCCAAATATGTACATTCATGGGCCCCAGCCCTGCACTGATACCGGTGAAAGTCGTTTTCCAATAGCTGTTATTTTTCCAGAGATATTTTGGGTGGACAAGATAGCTGGGACACCCTGTATACAGGGTGTTACAAAAAGGTACGGCCAAACTTTCAGGAAACATTCCTCACACACAAATAAAGAAAAGATGTTATGAGGACATGTGTCCGGAAACGCTTAATTTCCATGTTAGAGTTCATTTTAGTTTCGTCAGTATGTACTGTACATTCTCGATTCACCGCCAGTTGGCCCAATTGAAGGAAGGTAATATAGACTTCGGTGCTTGTGTTGACATGCGACTCATTGCTCTACAGTACTAGCATCAAACACATCAGTACGTAGCATCAACACGTTAGTGTTCATCACGAACGTGGTTTTGCAGTCAGTGCAATGTTTACAAATGCGGAGCTGGCAGATGGCCATTTGATGTATGGATTAGCACGGGGCAATAGCCGTGGCGTGGTACGTTTGTATCGAGACAGATTTCCAGAACGAAGGTGTCCCGACAGGAAGACGTTCGAAGCAATTGATCGGCGTCTAAGGGAGCACGGAATATTCCAGCCTATGACTCGCGACTGGAGAAGACCTAGAACGACGAGGACACCTGCAATGGACGAGGCAATTCTTCGTGCAGTTGACGATAACCCTAATGTCAGCGTCAGAGAAGTTGCTGCTGTACAAGGTAACGTTGACCACGTCACTGTATGGAGAGTGCTACGGGAGAACCAGTTGTTTCCGTACCACGTACAGCGTGTGCAGGCACTATCAGCAGCTGATTGGCCTCCACGGGTACACTTCTGCGAATGGTTCATCCAGCAATGTGTCAATCCACATTTCAGTGCAAATGTTCTCAAATTGTAAATTTTCACAATCAACATGTGTGGGGTGACGAGAATCCGCACGCAATTGTGCAATCACGTCATCAACACAGATTTTCTGTGAACGTTTGGGCAGGCATTGTTGGTGATGTCTTGATTGGGCCCCATGTTCTTCCACCTACGCTCAATGGAGCACGTTATCATGATTTCATACGGGATATTCTACCTGTGTTGCTAGAACATGTGCCTTTACAAGTACGACGCAACATATGGTTCATGCACGATGGAGTTCCTGGACATTTCAGTGGAAGTGTTCGTACGCTTCTCAACAACAGATTCGGTGACCGATGGATTGGTAGAGGCGGAGCAATTCCATGGCCTCCACGCTCTCCTGACCTCAACCCTCTTGACTTTCATTTATGGGGGCATTTGAAAGCTCTTGTCTACGCAACCCCGGTACCAAATGTAGAGTCTCCTCGTGCTCGTATTGTGGACGGCTGTGATACAATACGCCATTCTCGAGGGCTGCATCAGCGCATCAGGGATTCCATGCGACGGAGGGTGGATGCATGTATCCTCGCTAACGGAGGACATTTTGAACATTTCCTGTAACAAAGTGTTTGAAGTCACGCTGGTACGTTCTGTTGCTGTGTGTTTCCATTCCATGATTAATGTGATTTGAAGAGAAGTAATAAAATGAGCTCTAACATGGAAAGTAAGCGTTTCCGGACACATGTCCACATAACATATTTTCTTTCTTTGTGCGTGAGGAATGTTTCCTGAAAGTTTGGCCGTACCTTTTTGTAACACCCAGAAAAATTCGGGCACTCGAACTATAAATATATAGGAGGTTGAGGGTTCGATTTTGGGTCGAGGCATATTTGTATTCATTTGCTAAATGTGGTCTGCGTGGTACGATATCTGCTGTCTTAATCGCCATACAGTGATAACAGGGGGTATTCTACAAAACATTTGCACATACATACTAAGAACACAGAAATGGAAGTACAATAATTTTCACTGGTCAGCTTTTAAAGAAGCCTTTTGTGCGTTGTGGACGTGAATTGTTTCACACCACTGCATCTACTAGATTCCAAACTTGTTTTCTGTGTACCCTCCCCCAATGGTGCCATCGATTAGTACCAAGTATTATTCTTGCCACATTCAAGTCCATTACATTTCGTTATAGCCTATGTCACCAGTAGGGCTAGCAAAGTGCTTTGCAAATAATTTCCAGAGACATACTTTGTAAAATTCGGATACATGTGGCTTAAAACGGTGTATACTACAATATTACATGGCAGAATGAAATTGGCAAATGAAAACAAATACGCCTCAGCCAAGAATCGAACCCCGACATCCCGTATGCTAAAAGAAAATGCTATCCATTGCACCAACTGCACAGCACTACTGCTGCCTCCTAACAGAGGTGGTTACATGTGTGTGTGTGTGTGTGTGTGTGTGTGTGTGTGCGTGCCTAGGGAGCTGGAAAAGCGAGTGAAAAAGGATCAATAGTTGTTACGGAAGCGTGATAACTAATGTTAACATTCTGTGATGTTATTATTCTTCACCAGAGTCGTCTCCTACAAAGTGGATGTTGCTCTACTCACTTGCACATCTCGTCTATGTCGCGCTTGTTGTCCGGGAAGACGAGGTGGGCCTGCGTGAGTAGAGGGCGAGCCATGTTGAGGCACGGCAGGTACTTCTCCCTCTCGCACAGCTCCACCCTCTGCGCCGCCAGGTCCCCCGCTGCAAATGACCAACACACATCTCTCATCTCTGCAGTTGACAGTTTAGCATCTTTCATCTCTGCTGCAGAACGTAAAGTTAAGAGCGGTACAAAGATACTTCTGAATGAATCTTTCACTCTGCCGTTAAATGTGCGCTTCCTGGTAGATTAAACGTATGTGCCGGACCGAGACTCGAACCAGGAACCTTGTTTTTCGCGGACAGTTCACTTATCAGATGAGCTACCTTTATTTTCTTTACGTTCATTTTTATTAACTCTAGTGTTTTTAAAAGGTTATTCAACTTTTTTTTACAAAACTCCAATGTTGGTTCAAAAATGGATCTGAGCACTATGGGACTTAACATCTGATGACATCAGTCCTCTAGAACTTAGAACTACTTAAACCTAACTAACCTAAGGACATCACACACAACCATGCCCGAGGCAGGATTCGAACTTACGACTGTAGCGGTGGCGCGGTTCCAGTCTGTAGCGCCTTGAACCGCTCGGCCACGCCGGCCGGCTCCAATGTTGGTAGTATTTGTGTGAGTAACAAATAAATGATTCATGTATAGCAAAAACAAAGAATATGTTGCTCAGAATGAGAATACGCAAGTAATTCGACCTTATAACTGCAGCTGGTAAAACCAGAATTTATGGAATAGGGACCTAAAATTCAATTTTCCCATTTACATTTGGAAAACCAAGTTAATTCAACTTCTTTTTGAAACGCATTTTCACTATGATTCTTAAGAGCTAACATTGCTGTGTCTGCTCTCTCTTTTTCCGCGAGTGTCCTTAAATATATTCTCGATGAGTGCACGTGAGGTTCGTCTTCAATAAATTCAAATCTAGAGCTACAATTTTGCAAAGTTTTTCAGTCTTGTCGTTTTTTTCTGCTTCAGCATTCTGGGGGAGACCTCCCACTAAAAATAATAAAATAAGAGGACAAACAAAAAAGGAAAATATAAAAATATGTTATCTATACATTTACGTATTAAGCACCACTATAAAGAAGTTTGGCCAACGGACTTGCCGCAGTGGTAACACCGGTTCCCGTCAGATCACCGAAGTTAAGCGCTGTCGGGCTGGGCTAGCATTTGGTTCAAATGGTTCAAATGGCTCTGAGCACTATGGGACTGAAGATCTGAGGTCATCAGTCCTCTAGACTTAGAACTACTTAAACCTAATTAAGCTAAGGACATCACACACATCCATGCCCGAGGCAGGATTCGAACCTGCGACCGTAGGAGTCGTGCGGTTCCGGACTGAAGCGCCTAGAAACGTGCGGCCACCAATGCCGGCACAGCGCTAATGTGCGCTGGTGTGTGTTATGTATGTAAACCAAATGGACCTGATTTATAAGGGGAGAAACAGTTTTTTCGCTAAGTGTCGTCTACGACACTGCCTTCGACATGTGTCCTTATTTTCCATCTTTTCGCAGGAACGCTAGGAAGGAAATGTACTGGAACAATAACTTTCGAAGAAACGGTCTCCTCCTGCACGAGGAGAAATGTAGATGTATCCTGTTGACCCTGGGGGTGAGCTGTCCTACGGCTCTTTTCATTTTGCTTTTTTAAAGGCTCTTGTTAATATTAGGGACGAAATCAGCGTGGTAGCCATTGAATCGTGCTATGAATTTGGTGACCCTATATTCACGTTCATATACTATTTTAGATAATGGGGCATTATGTAATCTATATAGCATTGACCGGCTATAAAGCTGCCTTTTATGCTGTACAGGGTGGGAAGAAGATCTTTGAACAACCAAATCTGTGGTTGCTGGTTTCCTATAAATGTCATAATCAAAAGAATTCCTTGACACAGTGACCGATACATCCCTAAATGGTAAAGTCCCATTTACACAATGTGCGATTGTGAATTGGACATGCTCATTGAAACCATTAAGATGAGGGAGGACATCGTGACACTGTATAGCAACCGCTATATAAAAGAAAGATGTCATGAATATAGCGTGACCATACAAGGAATTTACTGTAGTACACAGGTATCTCAATGGAAATCCTAGGTTCTCGATTTGTCATAAAAAAATTGCCAAACAAAATGGCGAAGGGGAACCCACAGTCAGGCCATAGTTCTGAGCGCAGACACCATCACCAACCTAAAAACAGTTGAAATTTAAAACTAAATCCAATACTGCAAGACATCCTCCACCTCCTCTAGCGGTCTATCACTATAATGCTCCAGATTGTCCCTAACAGTATTTTTAACTAGATCCATGGGATATGTAATATATGTTATTGACATCTAATGAGACCATGGAGGGAAGTTTGCTAACCAATTCCTCTCTATCAGGGATACTGAGATGATCCGGGTGTTTAAAATTTTTTCCTAAATACTCGGCAAAAAAAACTTCAATGCGATAATCTGGTCCACTTTTTCGTTAACAATCGAACGGATAGGAAACCCAGGTTTATGTAACTTTACAACTCCAAGTAATCTGGGGGCACTGGCATTCATAGATACCAAAGTACATCTTTTATACTGATCAGGGGAAATTTTTAAAGCTCTCGAAGTCTTCTTTACGCTAGCTAGATATTTAGAGGATAAGTTAAATCTAATTTTTTTTATACTATTGGCTTCAAAGAACTTGTGAACTTTGCTTACGTAATGCTTTTCACAAATAATTACTGCTACTTTAGATTTATCAGCAAGTACTATAAGGCCCTCCTTGTCTGACATTTTTTTGTTAATACCAACTATAATACCCCATAACATCGGGATGACACCAGATAATTTCAATAAAATTCACCACCACTCCATTTCGTAGAGCTGTGGTCAAGAAACGTTCATCTAGGACTGACACAACATGGGCCACTAAGCTATCAATCAGTTGCTGTGATGCAGCCTGGTGTGAATTATGGACTAGACTTTTATTATGCCGGTTCATCTAGTGCTGGCCAGAAAAGAACATAGTTAGATTTACCGTCTTAGGACAGACTGAAACTCACAAAACGCAATAGAATTTTCACCATGGTATTTCGACACACTTAAGAGCCTGTTAAGTTTGTATTGATGGCATCTAGCTAAGCCCTTTCCTAGTTGCTGAATATACATGTCAATATGCTCATTGATACAAAGAAAAAGTTTGCCACTCAGCATCTGAAAAAGTAGCGAATGAGACACATACAAATCCTTAAGTATACTAATTTCCTTTACATACTGCATTCGTACATCATCTCGTAAATTGAAGAACATAATTCTATGTTACATGGATCCCGACAGCGAAATATTCCAACTGAACATGTGTTTACATAGTTAGGAGTTATCTTATGTGTTACACATATTTTATTAAACCTAATGTTTGCTATCCCTTTTGCAAGAAAATTCTTGAAATTTGATTATTTATAAAATGCCCTTTTTATCGAGCCTGGCAGCCCCGAACATAATAATTTACTGGACAGGAATCTCCAGTCAAACTTTTGCACATTGAATAAAAGCCGCTGCAGCTGTTGTATATCCATTATTAAAGACACGACCGGTTCAGTAAGTTAAATTACATCCTCAGGTGCAAATCTGAATAAAATTAAGAAGGAGACCGTAAACAATATTAAGCATGACCCTATCACAGTGATACAAAGTATCCGCAACACAGAGTATCTAAATAATAGTGGTCAAGCCAATTTTACACTCAGATCCCAAACTACTCTTCAAAATCAGAAATTTAGCAAAAAGTGATTGTCATGAATTAAAACGCGGCAATGTAAAAAGAAAAAAGAGCCGTAGGGCAGTCCCCTGCAGGAGACTGGCCCTAGAATCGTTTCTCATCATATGATTACGTACTATGGAACTGTTTCAAATAGAGTCGGTATACAGTTGACTACAAAAGACATTGTCCCAGCATATTTCCCTCCTAGGAATAGTGGGCTGAGGATAAACGCAGGGCGAGGACGAAACGAGAGAGCAAGATGTCGTCAGGTATTTACATCACCTCAGTCCGGAGCCGCGCGACCGCTACGGTCCATTTGCTTATACACGTGGTAATTCACATCCCAGTATTAATGGCCGGCCGCAGTGGTCTAGCGGTTCTAGGCGCTCAGGCCGGAACCGCGCGACTACTACGGTCGCAGGTTCGAATCCTGCCTCGGGCATGGATGTGTGTGATGTCCTTAGGTTAGTTAGGTTTAAGTAGTTCTAAGTTCTAGGGGACTGATGACTACAGTTGTTAAGTCCCATAGTGCTCAGAGCCATTTGAACCATTTTATTTACATCACCACCTGTGGTAATTGCTATATAGGTATATAGGCCAAACTGGAAGGTCCATTGAAGTTAGGTTTAAGAAACATATTTCTGGTTCGGGTTCCAGGTTTGCTTTGAGTTCACATTCATCCGAAACTAGGTCACTGAGTATTCAATGTAATATCTGGTCTTAAGAATACTGCATACCGAACACAAAGGTAACGTTCTTAACATCTTGGAAGAGATGGAGAACTTTCGCGCGTTAAGAAAATCTTCAAACCAAACACTTAATTCTGTAACTGAATTAAGGTATAAATCCATTTTGGCTAAGTTTGATTACTTAAATGTATAGCCAGGTTCATTCACCCTCTCCACTTTCTTTTCTTTTGTGCCTTTACTAGGGCTACTCTCCTTTTTGAAAAAAAATTAAGATTTTTTAATTTTTTAAGAATTTTTGAGATATTTTAATTCTAAATGTTACTTTTATAAATGGCCCAAAACAGGTTCTATGCTTTTATACCTATGTCTTGAATTATTAAGTTGACATTTGCAATCTTTATCAGCATGTTTATTTTTGTGCGCCCGGTTCCAAGCGTTTACGTAAAGTATACCGAATGTTATTATGCATCCACGCATGCGCCGCTTCCGTCGGGGCCTATGTTTTGACAGCCTTTCACTTCGTGTATGGCAGCCGCAGAGCTCCGTCCCGGCGCGGGCTCAGCTGAGGTACTGTCTGCTCTATGTTCGTCTTTCTGCCCCCTCCCCTAATTCCAGTGCTTTTTATAATCTTTTCTCTCGTCCCATTTGTTATCAGATTCCAGTTTTATTGCCGTGTTTTAATCCATGATTATCGCTTTTTGCGAACTTCCCCCAATTTTAAAGGAAGTATTCAGTCTTGCGGACATTTCTTATCACAGTGATATGATCTTGGCGTAATATTGTTTAGAGTCTCTTTTTTTCCTTTTATTCAGCCTGACGATATAATTTAAGTTACGAAACCAGCTGTGCTTTTATTAAAAGTTTTTTTTCAGCATGTAAGTCACATTGAGGCATAAGTAGAGTACTATTTAACAAAAGTCTATTCTAATAATTATATCTTGATAACTACCCTAAGAATTTTCTGTTGGTCTGTAAGTTACACTAGTATGAAACCATCAGGAATTAATTTAAGAGTAATTAATGCCATCTGCGAGCCACTGCTTAGAAACTTCACGCCGTGCTCATCTTGGTGGACCTCTAATTGTTATTTTTGTTTCTGTCTGTCTTGTGTGTACTGTATATGGATGAACCCATTCATCAGATGCATTTAGCTTTTACTGATAAAGTAATAGCAGTGATTACATTGTAATCAAACGTTTAAGCCACAAAAACGAAAATAATTACGAAGCTTTTGTAAAGAAGGGTTACCCAAATAATTCTCTATTTTCTTAATTTATGGTGTTGATGTTGCACTTGATGATTCTGAATATTATTCGACAATACGCTATAGTTCCAGCCCCAAGTTACTGAAATGTATTGGCCTTTTCGTTTGATTAACTTTACGGTTGCCTCCTCTACGTCTTTGAAGTGGCAAGTATGAGGCTTTCAGGAAACTGCTCAGCTGTGGAAACATTCTTCCTGCCGCTAGCCTGACAACTGGCAACATTTCCTAATAAGTTTGTCAATAGTGCGGTCGTTAATTTACTTCCTGTAGCGGGCTGAGAATTAGCGTAATATATTCACTTGATATTTTCTTGTCATTTAGATTAAATATCCTGAACGGTTCTCATTTAATGGGTGATATTAAGTTAGAAAATCTATGTTTCTGACCCCAGAAAGCTCGTTCCAAGTGGGAAATATACATAATGTTAGCTTTTACGTTGCGAATTACCCGTTTTAACCGTCAGTGGCGAACTGACAGTGCTAAATGTGTGTTTACACAATTATGTTGAAACACTGTGCTGTGAATAAGATGCTAAGAGGATTTTGATATGCGTTTGCTTCCACAGCTACATTTTCATAGGTTTGTGATAATCCTGTAATGTTACTTCAGCCGGCCAGAGTGGCCGAGCGGTTCTAGGCGCTTCGGTCGCAAGTTCGAATCCTGCCTCGGGCGTGGATGTGTGTGACGTCCTTAGATTAGTTAGGTTTAAGTAGTTCTAAGTTCTAGGGTACTGATGACCTCAGATGGTAAGTCCCATAGTGCTCAGAGCAACTAGAACCAATGTTACTTCAGTGCGCCTGTGAGTGCATGTAGACGCTGATCTGTTTGAGGTCAGAAGTGCATTACATATTGCTAATTCATGATGATTTGGGCATTCTCGTGTTAAGGATGCTTTGTTATATGAAATTAGACTTTCACAGTAAGGGTATTGTGGTGAGTTTTAATTATTTTGTATTTGTAGTATTTTTCGCTTAGTTCAGTAAATACAACAGGAAAACAAACGATGGTAATTAACACAGTCTTCCACATTATCTAAAATAGTCTGACAATGCCCTGACAGTTTTTGATTTAACATCTGCAGAAATTTATAATTTTCGAGTTTAAGAGGTCACCGCATCAAGTTTTCAGCTCATCTTCCTGGTTATTATTGAGTACGGAGCGTAATAGGTAAACCTTTGAGGGTATAACTTCAGAAGCTGCTTCTGTGAAATCAGCGTTTAGTCAGCTTTTTCTACGTCTGGGGCTCTCAGGAAACAGCTCAGGTGTGGATGCATTCTTCTTGCTGCTAGCCTGATAAGTGGCAATATTTCGCAATATGTTTGTCAAGGGCGTGGTCGTCAGTTTACTTTCTGGAGTGGCTGCTGCAGTCTTGAGAATCGTTTTTGTTATAACCCGACCGCAGAGCATTTCTGCTGTTGGTAACAAAGGAAGTCTGCTATGAACATACCTCTGGCAACGGTTCACAGTAGACAACACCTTCTTTGCACGACGAGATGCATAATTTTATCGTTGTTGATTAACACAGGTCGTTGCCTGAGATGTTTATTTCATTTACTCTTTTTGTTAGGCCCCAACCAATCCTTTCTTTTTAGGTAACACGAAGGCAGCATAACTTGACACCAGTCAAGATATTTGATTGGTATGCTCCATGACGCAGCTGATTATGTTCAAGCAAAAATGCGTATATGGTCACCGATATTTATTGCTTTGAATTAGAGCACATGGTATCGCTACACACTTCGTTTAATAGTTCGGTGGTGTCCATATTGATTTACGTTGACTACTCCCTGCCCCATCAACATAATAAGTGAATTATGTTCCTTTCACTGACGCATAAACAACACTTTTCATAATCATGAAATGTACAACATTCAATATGTCATCAGAAGAACAAAGCTATAAACTCAACAAAAAAATGATATATATGTAGTGTCTGTTCTTACGGACAAGTCCGAAAGAACAGACTAAATTGATGCTATGACGGCCAATGGTCCCTTCATTGCTTACGCACATCAGGCCCAAGTTCTTAAGGTAATCAGCAACTTCGCGTGAATAATGAGAATAATGGGTGAGGGACACTACATTAGAAGTGTGTGAATAAGTCGAGAATTTGAGTCTGACGGAAGGCGTACTGGGGTAGTCCGTGCACATGCGATGACCACTGTGTCCGGATGGCGCAGTGGTCAGTGCATCTGTCTAATCAGCAACAGACCCAGGTTCGACTCCTGGCACAAATTTTCGACTTTCCCCTTTGACACAAATCAAATCTTGCTCGCAGCCAATGTCTGTAATTCCTTTGTGTCCTAGAAAACGACAGTTTATAAATACACTTGTAGCAACCTGCGTTACAACATGTCAAACAGAAATAAAAAGCAATTCTCCATTTGTACACAAATGGCTTCGAGAAATTCGTTTAGTGTCACAGTGCTCTGTTCCTTTTCTATACAGATTTTATTTTTTTAGGTTACGGAACAAGACCACGAATTACAAATGACTACAATAACATCTTCAGAGTGTTTGCGATCCTTCATAGTTATTAAAATTATATGTGCGTTATCCTCTTTGATGGCAAAACAAATTTAGCAGCATATAGAAACGTAACATAGGTATGGTAAGGCAGGACACAAACAATGTTATGTCATCTCGTAATAGTTAATATGCAAAATCTTCCTTTTAGCATAGCTCAGTTCCTTGAGTTATCACTTCAAATAATCATGTGTGTTTTGTATTACCGGCCGGAGTGGCCGCGCGGTTCTAGGCGCTACAGTCTGGAACCGAGCGACCGCTACGGTCGCAGGTTCGAATCCTGCCTCGGGCATGGATGTGATGTCCTTAAGTTAGTTAGGTTTAATTAGTTCTAAGTTCTAGGCGACTGATTACCTCAGAAGTTAAGTCGCATAGTGCTCAGAGCCATTTGAACCATTTGTTTTGTATTAATTCGGAACATGCTATCGTATAATTGTCATTAATTATTTTAATAACGTACTGACTTTGAAACAAATGGCTGCAGCGGTAAAGGTTCACAATCGACTTCAAATATTTTTAGTTGTGGAGATTAATGTATGAGAACTATAAACAAGGAGTAGGTTTAAGTTTTCCCGTTTCATCGCGGAAATTGTTAAATTCGTTTGTCTTATTATCTGCCCTCTCTAGACACGCTATTAATCTATCGAATAACCACTGTAATCTTCAACTCAAAGGATTAATTTTTTGTTGGTGCCTTCAGAACTATTGTTTTCATATCGATTCACGAGGATCGGTAGGTTATTGTATAAATAATGTATGCATAAAGGAAATCGACAGTAGTGGCATCATTCGTTGCATTGAAATTAATATTTTAGTTGTCGTGTGTACCATAAGCGTTGAAACTAATGGAGGCGACAAGTAATGCAATTTCACTCTCGAGCAAACCAGCAGCGGCCTACCACAGCAAATATTGTAGCCTTGCTACTCCCTGGCAGTCCCGGCGGGTGGAAAGTGGCACGTGGCTGGTCCCAAAATGGTTGGGCTCAGTGGCCTCTAGTGATTCGCAACACGGTGTGTAAAGCAGGATCCCTGCAAACGCGGGTTTGCTTTTAATACAAGCAGAGATGGTTAGCGATTTTCGGTTTATTTAAACGTTCGACAAGTTGAAACAACAGCAGAAATTTGTCTGGATCTTATAATAACATGTCGAAACGTGATCTGGAATTTTTTACACGGGAAGAATACACCGAAGGATGTCAAAATTTTAGCTTCCCAGCACCTCTGTTGCAGGTGTAGCAGACAGCACACGAACATCACACAGCTGCACAGGTTTGGTTGATGGCGCATCCTTAAACAGATAACACCACTAAACAAAGCGAATTTCAGTTTCTGTTGATAGTTTCTCTGATAATTATTCACAGTTACTACTCGGTCGAGTTTGCAACTCATTTAATATCCGTAATAATTGTCTATCGGCATTGCAGTATCGCTAAGCTTTAACACTGGAGATAAAACTGAATTAATTTTCTTTGTGTTTTTTTCGTGTGTACTTGCCAATAGCATCTCTCTTTGGCATGTTCCAGAGTTTCACAGTGATGTGCAACCCAATTCACATTTTCAACCTTGCAAAGAAGATGTGCGAAAACGTGGTATGCAATAGGAAACACCTGCTTCTGCTTAAGACCTACATATTTGTTATTTACTAGTTAATTTCTTAAACATTCATTCGAATAATGTTACTATTTCGTTACAAAATATTGAAACATTGGACATGACTCGCATTCGGGAGGACGACGGTTCAAATCCGCGTCCGGCCATCCTTATTTAGGTTTTCCGTGATTTCCCCAAATCGCTTCAGGCAAATGCAGGGGTGATTCCTTTGAAAGAGTACGGCGACTTCCTTCCCCGTCATTCCCTATCCGATGGGACCGATGACTTCGCTGTTTGGTCCTTGCCCCCAGCCAGCTAACCAACCAACGAAACAGTAGAGGATACAGGAAATAATTCTGATGATTTGTGAACGGTGTTTCGAAAGATGATTGTTGTGCTAATGAAAGTCCAGAACATAAATACAATACCTTCCTGCCCCAAAAGAGAACGTCACAGTAATAGCTTTAAGTGGCAAAACAGAATTTGTAAATTTTTTAGTGAAATGAAGGAGGGAGAAAACATTTAGAGGGAAGCAATCTGCAAAGCTGGTTTCGTTTCACAAAATCTGAACGTAAATTGCATAAATGGAAGAAAGACTTACACGAAATACAAAATATGCACCAAAATAAAACTCACAAAGTGTGAAAGAAAAACTATTCTACAGACTTAGAATTGCTCGTTAGTCAATGCAGCATTACCGAGGGAGACGTATGAGAATGGGCACTCGGAATTGTAAATGAGATAAATTTTACTAATTTTCAGACTTCTTCAACCTACAATGGTGTCTAAAATTAAACCAATAAACCACTATTTCCCCGGCCTGTGTCTAAATCACGATATAACCATACAAACTGTCAACAGATGTCCGTACGATTGTGTCCTGTACGGAAGATGGCATTCTGGTCACCAGACAACAACGCCAACGATGACGTCGGGACACCTATCAAACGGTATAGTGTTTGCTGGGTAGTTCCACATCCACAATCGCTGTGTACACAGTCACAGACGATGCAGTATGGCACAGAGAAGACGCCTACCAGCTTCTCTGCGGTGGAGGGCCATGGGAAGAATGGAAGCAGGACAGTCGCAGACTGATGTGGCCCGATGGCTTAATGTTAATAACTCTGTTGTTTTTCAAATGTGGCGACAGTTTATAGAGATCGAAACTATCCCGAAGACAAGGGCGGGGCCGACCACGTGTAACATCAGAAAGAGAGAACCGTTATTTGGCTGTAAGCGCACGAGGGTGCTGCCTTAATACTGCACGGAAACTGGCATCTAACCCCGCAGCATCCACTGGACGTGCTGTAGCGAGGCAAACGGTCTACAGAAGACTTTGGCGAAATGGCCTTTATTATTGGAGACCTGCTGTATGTGTCCCTCTCACGCGTCTTCACAAAAGGGAACGTCTGGATTGCGGCCGTCAACACGCCACCAGGACGGTCGAACATTGGTCCAATGTTCTTTGCACAGATGAGTTCCGATTTGGTCTGGACAGTTATTCTCGATGGATTCGCATATGTAGGGGACGTGGAACACGATTTCGGGACCCAACCATTGTGGAAAGCGACTGATATCGAGGATGATTCCTAATGGCGTAAGCAGGGATTATGTTGACCTCTAGAACATCTCTTCATGAAATTGTATGGTTAAATCGGCGAGGTTTAACTGCTGTTAGGTATCGTGACGAGATCTTGGGACCTCATGTGCGGCTGTTGCGAGGTGCTGTGGGCCCAGACTTCGTACTGTCGTACTGCTGGATGATAATGCTCGATCTCATACAGCACTCGTGGTTGATGTTCTCTTGGAAACGGAAGATACTGCACGCATGGTGTGGCCTACTCGCTCTCCCGATTTGAATCCCATAGAGTACGTCTGGGATGCATTACAAACATGGGTTGCATCACGTCAACATCCCCCAACCACACTGCAGAAAGAATGGGCGTTATTGCCTCCACATGAGATTAATGAGATCATTCAGAGCATGCTCCGTCGTTTCTCAGGTCTGTGTTGCTACCAGAGGTGCTCATACCCCATAATGAGCGCTTTAACCAGTTGTCGGAATGTGTGTGTAAACCGGTTAAGTTGGGAAAAACGAAGAACACTTTTGTTTACCGTTATGCATGTGGCATTTGTTTACGTTCTGTATTCTTTATATTGTTCCTACTTTACTATCAGCTGATATACTGTTTCGTTGCAAAATAAACGCATCATTGCAAAATTTCGGCTTGTGCTATAATTTTGGACACCAGTGTAGTTAAAAAGATTCAGGAGGTTGTACGGAAAAGGAAGTCGCAAAATTACGAAATTTACTTCAAGTAAACGTGTTGAGGAGATATCATTAATAGATAATAATACAGAGAAATTCGTAGTTGACATGAAGATAATGCTTCTTCTATCTCCATAAAATGCTGTGTATGCAGCCAGTCAGGTTTTGTGCAAAAACTTTCTGCAAACCTCACTTTATCATTTCGAGAAAAGAAAGACAGAGTAGCTTTGGAGTCGATGAATGCTATGATACATTCATATACAACACCTTCAGTTATAAGTGTCAGTGGATTACTGTTTGCGCAGCTTCATATCTGTATGTAGGAAACACAAGGCGGATTAGAAACAAATAGTAAAAAATACGACTGTTCGTTGCAAAAAATCTCGTAATCATTGTGAAAAATCTGAAAAAATGGAAGAGAATAAGTTTCACAATTATATTTGAAATGTCTTTTTACCAGTTGCAGAAAATAATTCATTGCTTTTGTTGGCCTCTTGGCACACGAAAGTAATAGGGTGATTCACCCTCTCGACAAAGAAAATTTTCAACAGTATAGAGCATTTTTGAATAAATTGTCAGATAATATAATTATCAATAACTCTTTGTCATTTTAGGTTCAAATGGCTCTGAGCACTATGGGACTCAACTGCTGAGGTAATTAGTCCCCTAGAACTTAGAACTAGTTAAACCTAACTAACCTAAGGACATCACAAACATCCATGCCCGAGGCAGGATTCGAACCTGCGACCGTAGCGGTCTTGCGGTTCCAGACTGCAGCGCCTTTAACCGCACGGCCACTTCGGCCGGCTGTCATTTTAGGTTTATCACCGGAATAATATGGTTAAACTTCAGATATTAGTGCATTGTCAATTCGTATCACCACGTTTTACGAATCTGACCAAGTCTGCCTGGTACGCAGCACAATATGCTGAACAATGGCCACGAACATTCCTTAATCCATCCGAATTTTGTCTAAATAAAACTAGTAATTACTGTGAAATGCCTGAATGCATTTTTTTAAATCAGATGTGCCTATGCAACACCAAAATGCAGATAAAATACCTTCTGCACCGCCCAAAATTTTCGCCGTTTAATATCCGTTGATAACTTGCACTGTACTCTTGATTATGAAGCTGTAAGCTGTATTACAGAAAACATATTTAATATGTCATCGACGTACTAGTGTATTTATTTTTGACTGTATATAATTGACCCTCCCAGGGGACACCGCCTTAACGGGGTGGGAGGGTTTTGCGTGCTTCGATGAAGTCAAGGGCTATGCCGACGGTTGCGTAGCTACCAGCAGGGCCACCCAAGTCGGACAGGCCTTGACAAGGGAGCCAGACGAAGTGTGTCCCACAACATATGGCAGGAAGGGCTCTAGAGGCGTAGAGAAGCCAGCTTTCCTCGGGAAGTAAACCCTTACAAGAAAATCAGGCACGCTGGAAGGCCTTGAAGTGGCAGCCCCACTGTCCAACTATATCTGCGCAGCCCCCGTAAGGCGGCCAGGCGAAATACGAGGTGCGACAATAAAGTAATGAGACTGATTTTCTTTGCAAGAGGAGGCAACCCTGCAGGCTTGCGTAGGCACAATATTTTTGACCTTGGTCTATAAGCTGTTTCTAGTCCAAGGAGCACATCGATGCAACTGCTCAGTCGTGAGTTGTGCTGTAATAAGTTAACATGTGTTTGTGACTCTCGTCACGGAAATGGAACCGCATAATATTGCGCAACGGTGTGTCATTCCTTTTTGCGTTAAATTGGGTGAAAACGCGACGACAACTTACGGTAAGCTTCAGAAGGCTTTTGGAGTGGAGATTATGTCAATAGCTTTTCGTTGGCATAAAATGTTTAGTGAAGGCAGAACGAATGTCAAAGTCAAAAGTGAAATGCATGCTTATGTGCTTCTCTGATTCCAAGGGAATTATTTATAAAGATTGGGTGCCTCCTCGACAAACAGTTAACCAATATTATTACAAAGAAATTTTAGAAAGACTTCGTAAAAGAGCTCTTTGTGTCCGTGCCAACATTGCTGATAACTGGATTCTACACCACGATAATGCGCCATCCCATACTGCTCTGTCAGTACAGCAATTTTTAACCTCAGAACAAATTTCAGTAGAACCACAGTCACCTTATTCACCAGATATCGCTCCGTGTGACTTTTTTCTATTTCCAAGAGTCAAAACGACAGTCAAGGGACACCATTTTCAAACAACACAAGATGTCCAAAAAGCTGTGACGAGGGTCTTGGAGGATATTACAGAAGATGAGTTCCAGAAATGTTACCATCAATGGCAGAAGCGCTGGAAAAAGTGTGTGCAATCACAAGGGAACTACTTTGAAGGAGACAACATTAAACTTGAATACAACGGTAAGCAACATTTTTTTGCCGCGCGGGATTAGCCGAGCGGTCTATGCGCGCTGCAGTCATGGACTATGCGGCTGGTCCCGGCGGAGGTTCGAGTCCTCCCTCGGGCATGGGTGTATGTGTTTGTCCTTAGGATAATTTAGCTTAAGTAGTCTGAAAGCTTAGGGACTGATGACCTTAGCAGTTAAGTCCCATAAGATTTCACACACATTTGAACATTTTTAAACAGTTTTTTTCACATCAGTTTCATTACTTTGTCTCACCTCGTAAAAAGGTACTGGCAAGCTACATAGGGAAAGCCGGACGGAAAACCATACTACGAACCGGAAAAGGAAAAAGGTTAAAGATTTTGGTGTAGCGGAACATGTAAACTTAAAACAGGGAACGTCAAAAAAATGTTCAAATGTGTGTGAAATTTTATGGGACTTAACTGCTAAGGTCATCAGTCCCTAAGCTTACACACTACTTAACCTAAATTATCCTAAGGACAAACACACACACCCATGCCCGAGGGAGGACTCGAACCTCCGCCGGAACCAGCCGATGGAACGTCAGAGGGATATCGACAAAGGAAGGAGAACTACATAAAATATTAGAAGAAAGGAGCTGTGATATAGCATTTATCACAGAAACTTAAAAGAAAATGAAAGGAACAAAAGATATAGAAAATTATACTATGATATACATCGGAGTAGAACAAAGCAAAAGAGCACAAGCTGGGGTTGCCATAATAATCAATAAAAATGGACAATCAGATTGATAAGCTAAGCATGGATAAACGAGCGGATATGTAGCATAAGATGTAAGCTTTCTAGAGGATATCTAACCTGTATAGCAGTGTATGCCCCAAAGGAAGGGGGAACGAAGGAAATCGAGACGTTCAATGAAGATTTACAGAAAACACTGGATAGGATAAAAAAGAATGACTATATTGTAATTGTCGGAGACTACAATGCAAGAATAGGAAGGGAAAGAATAGATAAAATAGTTGGCTATGCTGGAGAGACCACAGTCAACTGCTATGGAACCATGTTAAGAGATTTTGCAACTTTCAGAACTTCAGAATATTAAAATCTTTCTTTAAACACAAAGACATACACAAATACACATGGTCTGCCAGAGGATTTAGAACCAAAATTGACTACTTCGTGGCAAACCAAAAAACAGCTACTGTGTTTCAGGATGTGCGTGTATATAGAGGGCACGACATTAACACAGATCACTTCCTGCTACAAGCAAAAGTTTCTCTAAAGCAGAGATGACATAAAACACGTAAAAAATTCCCAGAACAACCACGGGAGGTATATAAAGTCTACTTAATAGAACAGGAGTCAATAAAGAATCTTTATCAAATACGTTTAGACACAATAAAGGGCACAGTTCCAGAATCAGAGAGTACTGAAAATGAATGGGAACAGATTAAGGACACATTAAGAACTGCAGACAGTGAAGCTTTAGATAAAACGAAACACAGGAAGAAGAAAAAAGGCCCCATGATTTGGAGGAGGAGGAGGAGATTACTGTTTAACGTCCCGTCGACAACGAGGTCATTAGAGACAAGCTCGGATTAGGGAAGGATGGGGAAGGAAATCGGCCTTGCCCTTTCTAAGGAACCATCCCGGCATTTGCCTGAAGCAATTTAGGGAAATCACGGAAAACCTAAATCAGGATGGCCGAACGCCATGATTTGGACAAAAGAAATCGAGGAGGCTGTTTAAATAAAGAGAAAGCTATATAAAAAATATCTACAATACCCACCTCAGGAGAATAATGAAGCATACAAGAAGCAGACAGCAGAAGTGAAAACACAAAGCAGGAAGCTCCGTCAAGACGATTGGGATAACTTTGTTGCAAGGATCGAAAACGATGTCCATGGGAGACAAACACTTGCATATAAAATGGTAAGACACTTGAATAACAGCGAAAAGGATGTGGCAGATATAAATGTAATAAAGAGCAAAGACTAGCTGCATTATTACAAGGAAATATGGACTGATGAAATGAACACAGAAAATAATGAAGATCTTGGATCAAATCCAGATCGTCTTGAATTCCAAGAATTAGAAGATGCTCTCAGATATACAAAGAACCGAAAGGCAGCAGGAAGTGATGGCAGTAACAGCGAACTAACAGAATATTCTTCAGTAGCATTTAAAAAAGATTCCTCATATTTTTGAATCTTTGCTGGATAACAAAGGTAATACCAAAAGAATGGAAGATCTCATTTATAAAACCAATACTTAGAAAAGGAGACAGATCAAAAGCCGAAAATTATAGAGGCATATCACTATTAAATACAGCATATAAGATCTATGCTAGAACAATAACCGAAAGACTATAACCCATAATGGAGTGCCTGCTGTCAGAAGAACAAAATGGATTCAGAAAGGGGAGAAGCTATACAAACAACATATTTATGCTACAGCAAATTATAGAAAAACATAAGGAATTCAATAAAGAAACACACATCCTTTTCGTCGATTATGTAAAGGCTTTCGATAAAGTAAATAGACAGCTATTGTGGGAAATTTTAATAAAAAGAGGTATACCAATACACATTGTAGAGGTAGTTCAAAAGATCTATTCTAATACAAGAATCCTAATAATTGGGGCTAATGAAGAAACAATAAAGGTTATTACTTTAGGAGTTCGACAAGGTTGCAGCCCCTCTCCGCTGCTTTTTAATATATACGTTGACGGCATTATACGGCAATGGGCAATGAAACTGAAGAACTATACATATAACTTCAACCAAAAAGATTACATTATGACTTTGTTATTCGCAGATGACCAAGTGTTAAGTTCGAATAATGAAGATGGACTGCAGAGAGCTGCCTACGAACTATACCAAACATGCCAGATATATGTATTATGTCAATATCAGTACAAAAAAGAAAAGCGATGGCTTTCTGTGGAAAAATATAGTAAGAACAAAAATAATTATAGACAACAAGATTATAGAGCAAGTAGATAGATTCAGATTTGTAGGAACCATGCTTTCGTACAGGGGAGACCTAGATCTAAAAGACAAAATTGAGAAATTTAACTACTTAAGTGGCACTATCAGAAGAGTCCTCCAACGTAAAGTAAGAACAGAAACAGATCTAAAATTTTCTAAAGTTATGTCAGTACCAACATTACTATATGGAAGTGAATCTTGGGTAATGAAAAATGGAGATAAAATAAGATTACAAGCCAATGAAAGGAAATTCCTACATAGCGGGATACACCAAGCTAGACTACAAAAGAAATACAGATATCGGGAAGCAATGAAATATTTTCGATGTAAACAGTAGGGTTGACGAATACCGACAAAAATGGATATCCCATCTGTTACGAATGGACAAATCAAGATTACCACTACATTTTTGGCGATATATTCCGCAATGTGAAAGATGCACTGGAAGACCTGCAAAACGATGGAAGGACCAGGTGTAGCTACAACAGGCTGAGGGAAAGCCTAATGCATGACGGAAGAAGAAGATATAATTGATTGTAATTTCGATGAAAATATTGTAAATTGCTGGGTAATAGCCAAGGGAACTTAATTGAAATGCGTCGAAAGTAACGACAAAATGGTAGTAGCTGTGCGTATGGAAAGTCTCTGTCACGTTGCGAGCAGAGAGGAGGCAGAGCAGATTTAGTTATGAAAGAGTGCAGAAGCGTTTGTTGGGCGCTCCCGCCGCCGCGGTGTGCAGCCATGCTCGCGCCAATGTAGACGCACCTGATTCGTTAACCCGAGAGTATTGAGGGAACGACAGGAGTGGACAGACGGAGGAAGATGCAATTCCAACTCTTGCCTATCCCATAATTATCAGTGGCTCTGGAGACGACTCGAGGTTCTCATCGAACAGCAGCAGCAGCAGCAAAAACGGCAGCTCAGCATTGTCGTCGGCTACATTCTTCGTCGTCCGCACAGTAATGCAGAGTCTTTGCCCAGTTGATTTTCTTTCACAAAGTATGAATAACTTGAATAATAACTTGCAATAGTTCAAACTTGTAGGGCACCTGTGTTGTCATTGTCCTCAGTCATTATTAACAAGCAAGGTCCCTTTCCTTTCCATGCAATCACCGAGTGCCGTAAGAATATGCAAAGTAATTAGCTACTTACTGCCAGTTTGTGTGTTTGCTAAAAGATCGGTTTCAGTCTAAACTGTTCATTCTTGTATTGCATAACAGAGTCTACTTAAAGTAAAATGAAATTTCTCTGGCAAAACTAATAACTAAAGATACTGCACAAATCAACAATGCGCAAGTTCATTTATTCTGTTTTTAGCTTAGCGAGTGACTTCTGCTGGCTTGGTATGTATTCTATTGTTGTTATTTTAAAAGTAAAACCAATTGCATATTTGCTTAAAGCAAATTCGGTTCAATCTTTCAATAATCAAAAATAAATTAATGGCCTTTTTCTAAATTTTGCGCTACGTTGCGCTGAGGTTACTGAAAGTAATTTTTTACATAACAGTGTTTGAGCTAAGCCTGTCGTTTATTTAACCAGTAATTTCATTTAACGTTACTTTCAAAATTTAGTATTTCAGAATAAGTAACTGCAAACTCAGTGGTTTCTGATTCATTCCTTTTCTCGTAAACTGTTGTGCTGTGGAAAAGCGTGACAACCTACTGTTGCCACGCCAGTGATTATTTACTTTAATTTCTTTGCCATTACCTTTCTCAAGATTCTGGAGATTCATTGCCCTAGCGGGCTGGCAACCGTTTAATTATCCATTTTCTAGTTAATCACTGCTTTCTTTAACAACCTGTGATTTTTTGCAGTAAATATTATGTGACAACCTTCTTCCCCCCTGTGCGGTTCGTGGGCGATTGCACTATATTCCAGCCATTTCAAAATTATCATTAGTATTTAGCATAAATATAGGATAGATTCTTCCTTCAGAAGAGTCTGTTGTACACTTTCCTACAACCAGCGGGGGTTATTTTCCTTCGGTAAGGATAGCCTTACTGACTGCAAAATTTCATTAGGCATATGCGATCACTGTCAGTTATATCGCAATCCAATAGGCTGATTAGGAAGAAGGAGGTTACGCCTGATGTTAGGATAATGTTTTTTCGTCATCCAACAGACAATTGGAACTTTTGTGACGACTACAGTCAGTAAACAAGGCACTGTTTCTTTGTTAGCAAAATATAGATTATTGAAAAATGATCATGAGAACTTTTCTACGGGAACTGTTATAAAATATTTCACGTCAACAAATTAAAGTCCCGACTGATGGAAGTCGTTTGTAATGTAAAGCCGTGCACTGCCTTGATTTTCTTTCTTCTGCTAGTCACTTGTGTGACAGTTACATCTGCAACAGTTTAGCTGTCAATATGAATTGCAATTTATTCAAAAAAATTGTGATTTGAGGAATTTGTGGTATGGTTTAAATTTTTAAAATTCGTGTGTATGCACTTTGGATTTCTCGCAACATGGCGTTAAGTTGTCACGGCTGCGTTATTCGACAATTCGCGCGCTAAGGAGGAAGCGCTGTACAAACCGCCGATAGAAGCGTGGTGGTTTGCCCAAAAAAAAGTTCAAATGTGTGTGAAATCTTATGGGACTTAACTCCTAAGATCATCAGTCCCTAAGCTTACACACTACTTAGCCTAAAGTATCCTAAGGACAAACACACACACCCATGCCCGAGGGAGGACTCGGACCTCCGCCGGGATCAGCCACACAGTCCATGACTGCAGCGCGCATAGACCGCTCGGCTAATCCCGCGCGGCTGGTTTGCCCAAGTAGAGGCAAATTTTATTTATTCAGGCGTTACCGCAAACGCATCTAAATTTGCATTGGTGGTGAGTCAATTTGAGCAGAAGTGCAATATATCATCGTCGCACCACCTGAAGCACGAACGGTTGAAGATGAAACTGATGCACCGCGTATCTGCATTACAAGAAGAGCGCATCCGTCAGGTTATAATTCAAGAAGATATTGGAGACGGAACACCGTCACAGTATGTGCGGTATCTTAGAAGTAAAACGGACGCTGATACTGTTCCCGATTTTCTGCTGTGTACAATCTGGACCAGTCGTTTACCTTCATATGTCAAAGCGATTATCGCGACGCAGTCGGAGATGTCGTTTGACGCCATGGCAGAATTGGCCGACGAGTTGCTGGTTGCCGTCTCACCTGTACCTATTTACGGTATCAGCCGTGCAGCGCGCGAGTACAGCCACCACGGTAGCGCTAGCTGAGTACGATGCATTAGCGGCGAAGGTCTATCAACTGACGCAACAGAGTAACATAAAAAGCAGCGTCGGTGGAGATCGCAGCCGGCCAAGATACAGGAGACCCTCTCACAGAAGGACGTGTGCTGGTACCACCGGCGTTTCGGGGAACGTGCGCAACGCTGCGTCAAACCGTGCCAGTTCTCAAATGCCAGCGGCAACTGAACGTAGGCACTTCGTCCGATTGCCGGCCATCACAGCGCCTATTCATCAGCGATCGACACACCGACTGTAAGTACTTGCTTGATACTGGCTCCGACTTACGTATTTACCCAAGTATGATGTTACATCAGTGACGACCGCGTACGTCGCTCTGCCTGGCGGCTGCGAATAACTCGCCTGTTGCAACGTACGGCTTGCACAGAATAGAGCTGGATCTTGGTCTCCGCCGCGAGTTCCTTTGGATTTTCACGGCGGTGGATGTGGCAGAGCCAATAATAAAAGCGGATTTCTTGACGTATAATAACCTTTTGCCAGATATGACAAACACCCGCCTCGTAGACCCGACCACCGGGCTGACGGCCGCAGGTTTCCGGCGTCAACATCCACCTAATCTGCCCGGCTGATTACCGCCAGGGGACTGATGACCTCTGATGTTAAGTCTCATAGTGCTCAGAGGCATTTGAATCATTTAATTACCGCCATTGACGATGAGTACGCCGCGCTACTGAAGGACTTTCCAGCGTTAACAAAGCCACCGGGCATTCCGAAGGACGTCAAGCACAACAGTGTGCAGTATATCAAGGCAACTGAGAGGCCGCCAATCTCCTGCCGACCACGACGACTGGCGCTGGACCATTTCAAGATAGCCAAGGCCGAGTTTGGTAACATGATAAAGAAGGGCATCTTGCGTCCGTCTGACTGCCCTTGGTTTTCACCGTTACACCTCGTGCCCAAAAAGGGTGGTGCGTGGTGGCCTTTTTGGGGATTATAGCGCACTGAACACCAGCACAATACCTAACAGGTACCCGATACCTCTGCCCCACGGCTTAAACTACGCGTTAAGCGGCGCTTATGTGTATAGTGTACTACACTACTGGCCAATAAAATTGCTACACCAAGAAGAAATGCAGATGATAAACTGGTATCCATTGGACAAATATATTATACTAGTACTGACATGTGATTACATTCTCACGCAATTTGGGTGCATAGATCCTGAGAAATCAGTACCCAGAACAACCACCTCTGGCCGTAATAACGGCCTTGATACGCTTGGGCATTGAGTCAAACAGAGCTTGGATGACGTGTACAGGTACAGCTGCCCATGCAGCTTCAACACGATACCACAGTTCATCAAGAGGAGTGAGTGGCGTATTGTGACGAGCCAGTTGCTTGGCCACCATTGACCAGACGTTTTCAGTTGGTGAGAGATCTGGAGAATGTGCTGGCCAGGGCAGCAGTCGAACATTTTCTGTATCCAGAAAGGCCCGTACCGGACCTGCAACATGCGGTCGTGCGTTATCCTGCTGAAATGTAGGGTTTTGCAGGGATCGATTTAAGGGTAGAGCCACGGGTCGTAACACATCTTAAATGTAACGTCCACTGTTCAAAGTGCCGTTAATGCGAACAAGAGGTGACCGAGACGTGTAACCAGTGGCACCCCATACCATCACGGCTGGTGATACGCCAGTATGGCGATGACGAATACACGCTTCCAATTTGCGTTCACCGCGATGTCGCCAAACACGGATGCGACCATCATGATGCTGTAAACAGAACATGGATTCATCCCAAAAAATGACGTTTTGCCATTCGTCCACCCACGTTCGTCGTTGGGTACACCATCGCAGTAGCTCCTGTCTGTGATGTAGCGTCAAGGGTAACCGCAGCCATTGTGTCCGAGATGATAGTCCATGCTGCTGCAAACGTCGAACTGTCTGGCAGAAGGTTGTTGCCTTGCAAACGTCCCCATCTGTTGACTCAGGGATCGAGATGTGGCTGCACGATCCGTTACAGCCATATGGATAAGATGCCTGTCATCTCGACTGCTAGTGATACGAGGCCGTTGGGATTCAGCACGGCGTTCCGTATTACCCTCCTGAACCCACCGATTCCATATTCTGCTAACAGTCATTGGATCTCGACCAACGAGAGCAGCAATGTTGCGATACGATAAACCGCAATCGCGATAGTCTACAATCCGACCTTTATCAAAGTCGCAAACGTGACGGTACGCATTTCTCCTTCTTACTCGAGGCATCACAACAACGTTTCACCAGGCAACGCCGGTCAACTGCTGTTTGTGTATGAGAAATCGGTTGGCAACTTTCGTCATATCAGCACGTTGTAGATGTCGCCACCGGCGCCAACCTTGTGTGAACGCTCTGAAAAGATAATCATTTGCATATCACAGCATCTTCTTCCTGTCGGTTAAATTTCGCGTCTGTAGCACGTCATCTTCGTGGTGTAGCAATTTTAATGGCCGGTATTGTAGATTGCTCCAAGGCCTACACACAGATTCCGGTGGCGGACGAAGATATACCAAACACAGCCATTATTACGTCATTTGGCTTATTTGAAAGCAAATTTATTACTTTGGGTCTCCGGAATGCTTCGCAAACGTGGCAAAAGTTCGTCGATTCAATGCTGCGCGCCTGTCATTCTGTTTCGCTTACCTCGAAGACGTTTTGGTCATCTCAGCCTCGCCAAAAGAACATCGCCAGCATCTCGTGGAGGTTTCTCAACGGCTAAGTGAATAAGGTATTGTGCTGAACGTGGCGAAGTGTATCTTCGGACAGTCGCAAATTGACTTCACAGGTTACCACATTACTCCTTCAGGCTCGCTACTACTTCCGGAGAAAATAGAGGCTATTCGTCAGCTGCCCCGGCCGGCCAATGCAAGGAATTACGACGCTGCCTAGGTATGCTGAACTTTTATCGGCGGCATCTGCTGCATACTGCTGAAGTTCAAGAGCCGCTGACAGCCGCGCTGGCGGGCCCGAAGGCTAAAGGCAACTCGACGATTACTTGGACGGACAACATGATCGCAGCATTTTAGAAAACAAAACAAGTGATAGAGGACGCGGCATTGTTGGCACATCCAGAGCCGAATGCTCTGTTGGCTATGGTTGTAGATGCGAGCCAGACAGCGATAGGTAGCGTGCTTCAACAACGCGTTGATGAGGCCTGGCATCCGCTAGCTTTCATCTCTAAAAAGCTGACCACCTCGCAGAAGTAATGGAGCGCATACCACCGTGAACTGCTGGCGATGAACGAGGCTGTCGAATACTTTCGTCCTCACGTCGAGGCTCGCACCTTCGCAATATGTACAGACCACAAGCCGCTGACATTCGCCTTCCGGCAAAGTAATCTAAACTGCTAGCCGCGGCAACACAGTCAACTACTACACGCTGCCCAATTCACCACGGACGTTCTACACATTTGCAGGATTGACAACATCATGGGGGACTGTCTCTCGAACGTCGGCAGCGTCTCTACACTGGATTACGCGGCACTCCCAGAAGCACAGAGGTGAGACCAAGAGCTCTGAGATTTATTAAAAGCTGCACAGACTTCATTGCAGCTACAACGCGTAGACATTCCTGGCGACGGCGTGCAACTGTGTGGCGATGTATCCACGACCAAGCCACTTCCATTTCTGCCTCCAAACTTAGACGGCAAGCGTTCGAATCTCTACACGGTCTGAGCCACCCAGGTACGAGATCTACGCTCCGTCTTTGTGTGGCCGGGAGCAAAGAATGATTGTAGGAAGTGGACGAAGTGTTGTCTCCAGTGCCAACACAGTAAAGTCGGTAGAGACGTACATGCACCAGTAGGTAATTTCACCGACGTCACAGTGCGATTCACACATGTTCACGTTGACATCTTCGGACCGCAGCCGCCTTCAAATGGCCAACGCTACCTGCTGAGCTCACCATCGTCGACAGATTCACTCGTTGGCCGGAAGCAGTACCAATAGATGATATCTCGGCCTACCATTCTGTCGCATTGGATATCGCGGTTTCGCTGCTCGCTCCACGTTACCACAGAAAGAGGCAGACAGTTGATTCTGAATTGTTCGCAAACAGTCAGTACTTTGCGGCATGAACCATCTTCAGACAACCAGCTACCACCCGGCAAGCAATGGAATAGTGGAACTATGGCATCGTACCCTAAAAGCAGCCCTGATGTGCCATGCGACTTGGTGGACTGAGGCTTTACCAATCGTCCTACTCCGACTCCGAAACATATACAGATCCGACCTGGGTGGTTCCTCGGCCGAATTAGTGTATGAGGAAGTGCTGAGACTACCCTACGATTTCGTAGAAGCAGCTCTAAGACAATGAGTGGATCCTTCTACGCTCGTTGGGCGTCTCAGAGAGCACATCCAGAAGATACGCCCTCCACAGCTGTCCAGGCACGGCATCGGCCCGCTGTTCGTGCACAAGGACCTCAGCCCGTGCTCTCACGTGATTCTACGAAGTGAGGCATCAAACCGGGTCTCCGACCGCCCTACATCGGTCCACACCAGGTGTCAGTAGGGGAGACCGCACACTAGACAGTCTCCTGAACAGGAAACGTATCACTGTCACTACTGACAGAGTCAAGTCATCCTACGTTTCTCACGAGCCGCCCCCAGCGAACAGACAACTATTGCCGTCAGCCGACAGCACGTCTAGCGGGTGTTTTAGCCGCAGTGTAAATGAATTAGGTCCCGCGACTTTGCCATGCCGTTAGTGAAACATCTATACTGCGAGCCAAAATGCCTGCTAGATGTACCGTCGGCTGACGGGAGAACGGCAATAGCTGTCTGATCGCTGGTGGCGGCTCGTGGAAAATGTAGACATGCTTGACTCTGTCGATAGCGACAGTGACACGCCTCCCTTTCAGGAGAATGTCGAGTTGTGGTCTCCCCTATTAATAACCTGCTGTGGACAGGTGTAGGACTGTCGGACAGCCGTTTCGATGCCGTCACTATGTAGCATCACGTGAGAGCACGAGCTGAGGTCCTTGTGCCTGGATGACTGTGGGGGCGTACCTTCTAGATGTGCTCTCTGAGACGCCCAACGAGCGTAGAAGGACCCACTTCTTGTCTTGAAACTGCTTCTATGAAACCACGGGGTAGTCTCAGTGCTTCCCATGTACTAGTTTGGCCGAGGAACCACCCAGGTCGGATCCGTATATGTTTCGCAGTCAGAGTAGGACGATTGGTAACGCCTCAGTCCACCCAGTCGCATGGCACATCAGGGCTGCTTTTAGGGTGCGATGCCATAGTTCCACCAGTCCATTGCTTGTCGGGAACCTCCCCATCGCACCCCCCTCAGATTTAGTTATAAGTTGACACAGTGGATAGGCCTTGAAAAACTGAACACAGATCAATCGAGAAAAGAGGAAGAAGTTGTGTGGAACTATGAAAAAAATAAACAAAATATACAAAGTGAGTAGTCCATGCGCAACATATACAACATCTAGGAGCATCTGAGCCCTGGAGCGTCGTGGTCCCGTGGATAGCGTGAGCAGCTGCGGAATGACAGGTCCTTGGTTCAAGTCTTCCCTCGAGTGAAAAGTTTAATTTTTTAAATAATCAACTTCGCTCTCCAAAATTCCAGGACATGTTCAGATTTGCTTGGACGTATGCAGGATTTGACGGTCTACACACGGAAAAATTTGAAAACGTTAAAAACATATGTTTTGACACAGCACAGGGAAAACTTTGCGACTGTGAAACTGTTGCATTCATTTGTTGCAGTTTCTGTGACAAACTCTTATGTTTTCATCACTTTTTTGGGAGTGATTATCACATCCACAAGAAAACCTAAATCGGGCCGGCCGAAGTGGCCGTGCGGTTAAAGACGCTGCAGTCTGGAACCGCAAGACCGCTACGGTCGCAGGTTCGAATCCTGCCTCGGGCATGGATGTTTGTGATGTCCTTAGGTTAGTTAAGTTTAACTAGTTCTAAGTTCTCGGGGACTAATGACCTCAGCAGTTTAGAGTTCCATAGTGCTCAGAGCCATTTGAACCACTCTCTTTTATTGCAACCATTCTGTGTGATGTGGGAGCAGTAACTTGACTTAACGAACATAATCCGCAATTTATGAGCTGCTAATGACACAAAATGACAACAGAGTTCACGTTCTGAGATGTGTTTTCTACATATCCCTGAAAGGCTGGATTAGTGGGTGGATGCTCCGAGAAGTCAAATGAGGATCCCTGGAGGGAAGACAATGTTCTCTTCGAGCAGCACAGTTAACGCCATGTGATATCAAGGTTTATGTGAGAGCCAATGGATCTAAACGTGTTAATGTCAGTTTAGCACCTGACACAGATCTCGAGGTCATGGTAGAAAACAAAATGTATGGCTGTGTATACAGCTGTAGTCATACACTGTTTCGACGTGTTACACCAAGAATCAATGTATCAAATTGATTATGAAACAACAACACAAGAACCTTCTCCTTGTGACTGATAGTCGATATGGTCTTCCTCCAGTACAGGCTACAAAACTTTACACAGATCCTTGGAAGCGACTTCGATCACTGGTCGCCTGCTCTAGCGGACCAATCCGTATATATTTCATGGGATCACCATGTGTGGTCGATGTCAACACGCAGACGGTATTTGTTTTCCAATATATTGGAAGAGAGAGAGACGGTAAAATCTTAATGAGTTCTCTACCAGAAAACGCTAGTGAGTTTTTTTTTTAGTTAGTAATTTTACTTTGTCGGATGTTACAAAAATAACGGAGAGAGAGAGAGAGAGAGAGAGAGAGAGAGAGAGAGAGAGAGAGAGACTGTGCTGTCAACGAAGACTCGGACATCATTGATGTATCGTGGGTAAACATATTACGACCTGTCAAATACATCTCACGAAACGACTGCAAGGAGAAAACTAAGGACCAATACGAAATCTTGTACAGAGAGATAATGAGCAGCAGAAGTTTTGTCTATTGTTTTCTCGTTAAATAAGAGACGACATTCTTCTGTGTACCTGTAAACGGATGGACTGACATGTTAATAGTCTACCCATTAACAACGTTTAAATTTGCAGGAGGGTTGATGTCAAATACAAGAGATGTCGTTTTCAGGTTGGTCTTGAGGTATGTTTGCAAATAGCGTTGCCCGATTTAACTGCACATTGAGCATGTTTGCCCTGTCATATAATATGTAAAAATTCTGTTCACGACAAAAATAAAAGGCGAGATTAAGTGCGAAGCAAGCTGTGTTGAGTAGTATTACACAGTCCGGTTACATTAATGTAAACACCTCCTATGTTGGACGTCAACGTGACATAACCATTCACAGGCAGCAGGTAGTAGCACAAGCAGTGGAGGGTATATAACCATGTCGGGGGGATGCAGAAAGCAATGCAGACAGTGCTGAATTGTATAAATGGGGCGATTTGTTTGACGTCGAAAAGGGCATGGTCACTGTCTTTTGGACCAAGGGTAGCAGCATCTGCAATATATCTAAGTTTGAAAACAGTTCGCGTGCAGGCATGATTGAAGTATACCATGCATGTCAAAATGGTGCTATCGAAAACCGTTGCCAAGGCAACTGTGGTGCGGCACGGGCTATAGATGACAGTAATGAACAACGGCTGTGGGGATGTGTACAGGCGTATAGACGTGCAGTTGTTGAGTAACTGACCGACCAGATGAACCAAAGGGCTACTAACAGTGTCTCCTCAACGAGCGTTCAGAGAACGTTGCTGCGTGTGGGCCTTCGCAGCAGGTGTCTGGTTCATGCAGCAATGTTGACTGCAACAACAGTCAGAGGTTGGATTTTGCACGCCAGTACTGTAACTGGAAGTCTAGTGAGTGGCAACAGGTGGCCTTATCACGTTTTATGCCCCATCGAATAGATGGCCGTTGGCATGTATAGAGTGAAACGTGTGAAAGCCAACACCCTGCATGCGTGGAACATTTTTGTGGCATTCGCTCTGTTATCCTGTCATTCCGGAATGCACAGTGGATCAGCACAAGTATTCATCTTTGCTTGGGAACAATTTCGAGGTCTACATGCAGTTTTTTTTTTTTTTTTCCCGCGGCATGATGGCATCTACCAGCAGGACAATGCAATGTGCACATGCGGTCGTAAAAATCGTCAAATTTCATAAACAGTTCAAGACATTGAAACAATGCTTTTTGCAAATAACAGCACGCAAGAGGACGTACTTTGTCGTATGACTGACACTGGAAATGCTTTGATCAATTAAACAATTAGTTTTTGTCCGAAATTTTATAGACCAAGAAAGAGTGAAAAATGGGCAAATGGGGTATCAAAGTGACCAGCATGAGGTCTACTTTTGCAAAACAAAATTGCTGGAAAGTATTCAGGGTAATTAAGGAAAACGTAATAAGTGATTTGAAGGAAAATCGAATTATTTCACGAACAGCTGCTGCTAGCTTTCTGCCGGCCGGTGTGTCGAGCGGTTCTAGGCGCTACAGTCTGGAACCGCGCGACCGCTACGGTCGCAGGTTCGAATCCTACCTCGGGCATGGATGTGGGTGATGTCCTTAGGTTGGTTAGGTTTAAGTAGTTCTAAGTTCAAGGGGACTGATGACCTCAGAAGTAAAGTCCCATAGTGCTCAGAGCCATTTGAACCATTTTTTTTTTTTGCTAGCTTTCTAAATGGAAAAATGGAAAATGAAATAGTTCAGCTATCAAGACCTATCTATTTTGCGAATTGAAAGAAACATTAGTGTGATATTTAACTGTGAAAAAGTCTTGTTTCGAATCAAATACTAAATTTAGAAATTTCTAGAACAGAAGACGCTAAGAAGGCAAATGTGGTGTCAATAAGATCACGTTTTCAGAATAAAACTTGGAAGTAAAAAGAATGAAAGAAATCAGTCAAATATTCTATGAAATTGTTTGTCTAAAAGAAATAAAATCTATCATAGAAACATTTGGCGTGCATTTGAATGATGCTCGAACTCATGTACAGCAAATGAGATGCATCAAATGTTTCTCTAATTTGCGTTATCTCTTAGTTTTAGACAGATCGTTTCATAAAACGTTTGACTTTCTTTTAAAAAAATTGTGGACTTTATTTGCGGAGCCTATTTAGATTAATTGAAACGCTTGGCATTAACACTTATTGCTGATGAATTACTTTCCCAACAACAAAATATCATCAAAAATTTCATGGTTGTTCATTGTACTTTATTCGAAATTTAATTTGTGTGGTACATTTGGCTATGTGTGTATAAGTTCAAGTACTTTGGCAAGACCTAAAAAATATACTTTGAGATGCAGTGTAAAAAGTGTAGATAAAAGTTAGTACACAGAACAGGTGATAGGATTGTGGTTGAATCTGTTAACATGTAGAAAATATAGCTAGCTGGACCCGGGACTCGTTACGATCCCGACTACCATCCTATGACACTACAGTGACACCACGGACAACTTCTGCAGTAACTTACTCATTATTTTGTATTTACGTTAGTCATTTCTCTGCACTTATCGGCTTGTCGAAAGCTCTTGGTCACATAAGGAAACACTAGTTTTTAATTTATTGATGAAAGAGTTCGACGTATCTCTACTCATCCACTTACATTTGAAGAGTTTGTCTGGTGGTGTTCGTAGTTGATGATATAAATTATGAAATTCTGCATGAAGATTCCTCCCTTTGTAAATTTTATGCGCAGCGCTCCTTTATCGTCTTATTTTATTAAGCAAAACTAGTTTTGTTGCCTTTCTCTCTACCTACTGTTTACAGGTGCCCTTTTATAATTACAGCTGGTCGGATCTATGAGTCATCCTCAAGTGGGAGATCGTCTCCACGTGTGACGGCCGAGTGTATCGCCCGATACTGCCGCTTGTTGCTGGAATGTCCCGTATCCAGACGTCGCACTCTGTCGGTCGCTTCTGGCACTTACGTAGGACGCTGCTGTAGGGCACCATCTCGCCGCAGCGCTGCGCTCGCAGCGTGAGTGCGTCGTTCGGGTCGCCACGTGAATACGCCGGCCTGTGCGTTCCTCGCGGCTACTGTATTTACGTTCGCCTCGGCAGCTGCGGGGTCAGCGCGGCGGATTGTCACCGGCTTCGGGTGCGATTCCGGCCGGGTCGGACATTTTCTCCGCTGAGGGACTGGGTGTTGTGTTGCCCGTGACGGCATAGTGATATTCTACTGTTGAGATGGCTGCATAGGCACGTCCCGAAAGCCTATATATAAATATTTAGCCGAGCGAACGATCAGCTAGTTCTGCACTCTCATCTGATATTGTCGGTTCCTATACAAACGTCTCGAAAATGAGATCGACAGGAAGTGCAAAATGGCTAAGCAGAGATGGCTAGAGGGCAAATGTAAGGATGTAGAGGCTTATCTCACTAGGGGTAAGATAGATACTGCCTACAGGAAAATTAAAGAGCCCTTTGGAGAAAAGAGAACCACTTGTATGAATATCAAGAGCTCAGATGGAAACTCAATTCTAAGCAAAGAAGGGAAAGCAGAGAGGTGGAAGGAGTATATAGAGGGTCTATACAAGGGCGATGTACTTGAGGACAGTATTATGGAAATGGAAGAGGATGAAGATGAAATGGGAGATACGATACTGCGTGAAGAGTTTGACAGAACACTGAAAGACCTGAGTCGAAACAAGGCCCCGGGAGAAGACAACATTCCATTAGAACTACTGACAGCCTTGGGAGAGCCAGTCCCGACAAAACTCTACCATATGGTGAGCAAGATGTATGAGACCGGCGAAATACCGTCAGACTTCAAGAAGAATATAATAATTCCAATCCCAAAGAAAGCAGGTGTTGACAGATGTGAAAATTACCGAACTATCAGTTTAATAATTCCCAGCTGCAAAATACTAACGCGAATTCTTTACAGGCGAATCGAAAAACTGGTAGAAGCGGACCTCGGGGAAGATCAGTTTGGATTCCGTACAAATATTGGAACACGTGAGGCAATACTGACCTTACGACTCGCCTTAGAAGAAAGATTAAGGAAAGGCAAACCTACGTTCCTAGCATTTGTAGACTTAAAGAAAGCTTTTGACAATGTTGACTGGAATACTCTCAAATTCTAAAGGTGGCAGGGGTAAAATACAGGGAGCGAAAGGCTATTTACAATTTGTACAGAAACCAGATGGCAATTATAAGAGTCGAGGGACATGAAAGGGAAGCAGTGGTTGGGAAGGGAGTGAGACAGGATTGTAGCCTCACCCCGATGTTATTCAATCTGTATCTTGAGCAAGCAGTAAAGGAAACAAAAGAAAAATTTGGAGTAGGTATTAAAATCCATGGAGAAGAAATAAAAACTTTGAGGTTCGCCTATGACATTGTAATTCTGTCAGAGACAGCAAAGGACTTGGAAGAGCAATTGAACGGAATGGACAGTGTCTTGAAAGGATGGTATAAGATGAACATCAACAAAAGCAAAACGAGGATAATGGAATGTAGTCGAATAATGTCTGGTGGTGCTGAGGGAATTAGATTAGGAAATGAGACATTTAAAGTAGTAAAGGAGTTTTGCAATTTGGGGAGCAAAGTAACTGATGGTGGTCGAAGTAGAGAGGATGTAAAATGTAGACTAGCAATGGCAAGGAAAGCGTTTCTGAAGAAGAGGAATTTGTTAACATCGAGTATAGATTTGTCAGGAAGTCGTTTCTGAAAGTATTAGTATGGAGTGTAGCGATGTATGGAAGTGAAACGTGAACGATAAATAGTTTAGACAAGAAGAGAATAGAAGCTTTCGAAGTGTGGTGCTCCAGAAGAATGCTGAAGATTAGATGGGTAGATCACATAACTAATGAGGAGGTACTGAATAGGATTGGGGAGAAGAGGAGTTTGTGGCACAATTTGACAAGAAGAAGGGATCGGTTGGTAGTACATGTTCTGAGGCATCAAGGGATCACCGATTTAGTACTGGAGGGCAGCGTGGAGGGTAAAAATCGTAGAGGGAGACCAAGAGATGAATACACTAAGCACATTCAGGAGGATGTAGGCTGCAGTAGGTACTGGGAGATGAACAAGCTTGCACGGGATAGAGTAGCATGGAGAGCTGCATCAAACCAGTCTCAAGACGGAAGACCACAACAACAAACATCATAGTTATATTACGGGCTATTGGATAACAACCCCGCTTGTTATTTGTATTTCCCTCTTCTCACGATACGGATTGTGTCTCTCTTTGTCCTTGCCTGTTGACGACATTGTGGCGAAAGTTTCCGTTTTCCACTTCGCTATTTACATAGGTTTCTTTGGTCTATGGCCTGTCCGCCGTTAGTCACCAGTGTTTACGTCTGATACCGCTTGGTGTGGTGTGCTCTTCTGCAGGCGGCCCTTCCACTTTGCGTCCGGAAGCGAGCGCTGATGTTCGTCTACTCGCGGATACAGCAGTAACCCCTTCGCATCAACGCCGGCCATCGAAAAACATATAATGGACTTCCTGCAACATTGTGCGCCATGCCGCGCCATTGCTCGTAGCCCAGACTAGGAAACTACCGAGTCATGAATCTGCTGCCGTTAACACAATAGCACAACGGCTGTGTATGCACTGGTGCCGTTACTGGGAGTGTGGATTGCTGATGAATAGCGTCGCATTGTGTTCCACGACGAATCGTCGTTCTGTACCGTCATGACATTAGGATATGCCAAGATGCGAAAGTGGGTATCAGGTATCCATGTTAAAACGTAATATACGGGCAAATTTAAGGATGCAATTGGGTTAAAAATTGTTGTATAAAATCTGATTCCAGAAAGCTCCGGCGAATACAGGGTGGAGGACACGTTCCCGATTTGCCACGAGAAGAGAGCTCCCTGGTATTGAGGACTGACACAAGCGCCCCTAAGCTCGTGTGACATGTGAAGAAGTGCTTTAGCCACGAACCAGGAGCTTCATGTTTCTCAAGCCTCAAGGCAGGCGACGGTCGCCTCTGGAAGTGGGGAAGCTCTTTCAAGTAGCAGTCGACCACTCGTGTGCTCCATACGACTTTAATCTCCAGATTCGCGGAGTTTGATCCACATGGACAGTGGATAAGATAGTGAACTAAATAGCTGTAGTCAACGGAGGTCCTGCTGTACATCTATTAACTGTATTCGAAAGTCATTTTTTAAGTTTATGTCTAAGAATGCGCAGCTCGAATAGAAACTGTCTGTGCATACTTGTTGACAGTCTTAAGCTAAAATATAATTACGAGGAATGCCCTGAAGTTTTTACGTGTTAGTAATGAAACCCGAACCTCCATCGATACGGTCGCAGGTTCGAATCCTGCCTCGGGCATGGATGTGTGTGACGTCCTTAGGTTAGTTAGGTTTAAGTAGTTCTAAGTTCTAGGGGACTGATGACCTCAGATGTTAAGTCCCATAGTGCTCAGAACCATTTTGAACCTACGTCGATACGAAGTAGGAGAACACATATATAGCTTAAATTCTGAATTGTGATTTTAATTTTATTTGCAAATTTCTTCTCATGGTCCCTGCGGTCTTCGGAAAACACCAAACAGAATACACACTTCAGAGGGCTTTATGACACTCCTTTAGTAGCATGAAGTCAGTGTTAACGTTTTACAGTATTTATGACCTGATCGTGAAACTATTAGATTTTAAGCAGCAGTAATGACGGTGATTAGTATTGTGCAAGCGAAGCAATGCGTACAGATATGCAGCAATCCGCCACGCTGACCGCGTATCTATCGGGGTGGACTAATTATTAATTCTAATTCTTCTTTTCACCTCCAGACGTTATAGATCATTGCACAAATATTCCACGCTGCAGTAAGCTGGTAATGCCTCCATCCGAGGCTTATTTCAATTAAATCTGCAGAAAATTTAGCTTCGCTTCCACTAAATGGTGTTGATATTCTAAAGGCTGGCGACTGACTGCTAGCTGTTCTTTTCTTGGTGGGGTTACATGCGCTTTATACACTCATGTTCAGAAAAAAACAGAACACCTTTAACGACTAAAGACAGAACGTTCATATTAAAAGGACACGTATATTAGTATGTTCTGCATAAATGATTAGCATATCAATGAATTCGGTTCAGCATGTCTCCTGTTGCCTGATAGGCACAGGGTCTGCCATGGGTCCTGATAACTTGTTCCATGTGTGATGACATCAACGCGTATAAGGCGCGAATTGCGTCCTGTGATATGGCCGGTCATGTTGCATTCACGTGGTTCCAAATTTCATCTGTGGTGGTTGACATTGGGTCATAGAGCTGCACCTGTCGTTTCACTACATCCCCCACATTTTCGAGTGGCGACAAGTCCGGTGATCTGGCAGGCCAGGGCAAAAGTCTGACATCCTGTAACACCAACAAGGCACGTGGTCGTAGATTGCCTTGCTGAAAAATGGCTTCTGAGGTGTTGTGTAGAAAGGGTATGACTACGGGTCGCAGGATGCAATTCACGTACGTAACACTGGTCACAGTGCGCTGAACATGCACCAACTGTGATTTGTGGTTCTACCCAATAGCACCTCACATCATAAGGCCTTGATTTGGCGATTTATGTCTTTTGCGCATGCGGTCACTGTGATGCTGCTACCCCTGTTTGCGGTGAACCAAAATGCGGCCATCATTTTCAAACAAATAGAACCTGGATTCGTCCGAAAACACTATCTAATGCCATTCCTGTCCGCAGTGACGTCGTTCCATACACCATTATCGTCTAGCGTGTTTCTGCACATTCGTCAAAGGTAGGAGGAGAAATGGACGACGTACACGTAACCCAGGCCGTAATAAAGGGCGACAGATTGTCACCTCTGATAGTGTACGATGTGTTACACTGTTCCACTGTTGCACCAGAGTCGATGTGGACGCAGATCCTTCCTGCAATACCATTCGGGTGAGGTGTCGATCTTTTCGAAGACTGGTCTGGGTGGTGCGACCTGACCCATATTGTATTCTACGGCCTTCCGTGAACCATTCGGGACACACCCGTTGCACTAGCGAAACGCTTCGTCCCACACGAGTAACAATTTTCCGGATGGATGCATCACATTCTGCCATGCCAATAATGCGCCCTCTTTAAAACTCACTGATTTGACGGTACGGTTCGCGCATACCTCTGCGAGGCATCCTGCACGTCTGCTCCTTCGGTTTACAGCGGCAACGAGAACCGTAGGTACATTTTACCGGTAGGTGGTGTTGCGTCGCGATATCGACGTTGACCTTGAAACCGCCGACAGACATGTTTCAAATACTAATCATGTCTGCAGAACATACTAATGTACATGTCCTGTGAGTATGAACTTCCTATTTCTAGTCGTTCTAGGTGTTCCGTTTCTTCTGAACATGAGTGTACTTTGGCGCGTTAAGCACCTCCCATCCACTAAGGGACTTCCCTATACCTTTCCCTTTCCCAAACATACATTTCTACCTATGAATTCTCATGCATGAATCAGTGGTAGACTCAACATTTTGCCATACATAAACCACACGTTAAAATTATTCGTGATTGCTACAAACAATAAATATATGTATGTATATGAACGGACAATAATAACACAAAAATATTATATCAATGGCACAGTATGTTGGTGTTACAGATTCCATATAGTATTTGCATGTGAAGAGGCTACTTGCATTTAAAGTAAGGACACAATGAACACAATAAGATAATTTACGAGCCGAAACCAGTATGTCTTTTGTAGGAAGATGTATAAAAACTGCATTTGTTGTGACAATCTCAAGTTCAGCAGCAAGTACGAAACGAATGACCTAAAGCGTCAAAATTAATGAAAAAGAAAGGGAGGAAGATCATGATTCTCTCTTTTACCGACGAAGCAGTAATTAGGGGTGGAGTACAAGCTCAACTTGTATATTAATTCCATTTTAGGAGACAAAGACAAAAGAGGAAATTGTAGTGATATCTGTTTATTTGAATGTTTGCTGAATGAAGTCCGCCAACCTATCAAAAATTTAGATAGAACTTCTAGTGTCAGATTTGTTGGAACATTAAGGAAACTAGTAGGGACAGTTTCATTAAAGGCAACACGATGAGTATTTAGATTGTTTTCCTCCGGTCGAATATTTTAATAGCAGTATTATAATCAAGTGTTTTAGTCTGGCCTACTGCTGGTCGCCGGTGTAACAGTGGAGCACAGGATATGTACGGGATCCTGCACGTCCTTGGTCTTGCGTCTTGCAGACCCTGGGCTTTTCCCATGCCAGCATGTCAAGTGTTTTCCTCGAGTTTCACAATGGGATGAACATCGCTGCCTTCAGAATCAACTGCCGTGGATTACAACATGTTGATGACGGAAGTCAGCGGATAGACCTTGCAATGATCCTGCTCTAAAAATGTGTTGTCTACTTAGTTTATCGAACATATATAATCTTGAGTAATAGGGTTTGGAGAAGGGGAAAAATAAGATTAAGTTTTACCGTCACACCAAGGTCATTAGATACGGAGTGCAAGTACAGGTACGTCAAGTCTCCAGCGTTCCAGCATTATTCTTAATCGGTTTAGTGGTGAAATGTTTTATAATGTTCAAAACAATAAAACTCACCTGTTTTTCTAGTTTTTCATTACCCAACATGTAGTAAGACTGTCAAACATATGTATTACTTACTTCTGGAAAATGTTCCTTATATCAGATTCGGTTTCTGCCAATGCACATTGTCATGCACCAAGTTCATTCGGTTCCTAGCTTTTGTTTTCATTGTTATTATTCGACGAATATCCTCTTTCACAACTGGAATTTGCCTGCTAATGAAATTAGCATTCTTTGGCCTTTCCTGTTTTACAAAATTTATTTTCAGCGTGTTGTCTTCCTCGAAGCCTTAGAAATTACTGTTTTGCATGAATTTCTCTACCTGAAAATATTTTTTTATTCGCTGAAAATGATCCTAGAACTTTTTCGAGTTTCCAGATCGGAAAAATAATTAAAGATGATAATTCGGATCACCACTAATGGATGAACAGCAAAAGCATCAACAGATGAGTAAAAATGGTCTGGAATGCATTTAGTAAACTAAACCGAAGTTTCAAAACCAACCTTCCAATGTGTTTGAAACTCAAAGCTTACAGTCAGTATGTAACCACTTTTGACGTACGGAAACCGAACAACATCTGAGGTTTGCAGAGTGAGAAATAGATGAATGCATATTGCATATTGCCGGGAGAGGCAGGAAATCAGATGACTGTATGAAGGAAGAGACTGCAGTGGCGGATGCAATTATGATTGTAGTGAAAGCGAAATGGAGATGGGCAACACATATCGCCACGCGAACGGATGATACGAGGGACGTTAAATAAGTAATGCAACACATTTTTCTTTCTCACCCAGTTTCGGTTGAAAAAATGGGAATTTTGTTGTGGGACGTCTTGGAAAATTCCTGCTTCACTCTCTATAGATTCACGAAGTTCCTATAGGTGGCGGCGGTATCGTAGCCTTCAAAATGGCGTCTGTAACGGAGGGGCGTTCCAGAACGAGAGCTATAACTGAGCTTCCTTAGACGGAAAACCAGAGCATCGCAGATATTCGTAGGCGCTTGCAGAATGTCTACAGGGATCTGGCAATGGACAAAAACACTATGAGTCGTTAGGTGAAACGTCTGTCAACATCGCAACAAAGTCGCGCAAACCTGTCCGATCTCTCGCGTGCCGACCGGCCGCGCATAGCTGTGACACTTGCAATGCTGGGACGTGCAGACACTCTCATTCGCAATCAAACACCTCGCTGCACAACTGGACTTCTCTGCTGGTAGTACTGACATTCTCGTCCGCCAGTTGGGGTACTGAAAGGTGTGTGTCTGCTGGGTTCCTTGGTGCCTAGCAGAGGACCGTAAAGAGCAACGAAGGACCATCTGTGTGAAATTGCTTGCGCATTATGAGGCTGATCGTCACAATTTTTTGTGGAACATCGTCACAGGTTTTTTTGGGGGAGGGAACCAAACAGCGAGGTCATCGGTCCCGTCGGATTAGGGAAGGATGGGGAAGGAAATCGGCCGTGCCCTTTCAAAGGAACCATCCCGCCATTTACCTCATGCGATTTAAGGAAATCACGTAAACCCTAAACCAGGATGGCCGGACTCAGGTGTGAACCGTCGTCTCTGCAGTTTAGGACTTAACAAATGGAACGATTGAGCTTCGGATAGAAAGTTCTGGTTCAGCTATGTACTGAGCAAGATAGCTAGGAGTGAATAGACGAGCGCAGCCTTGCAGCACCACGAGGCCGGCCGACGTCCTCACAGCGACGCCGCCCCGCCACGCTGAATTCGGTGATATTGCACCCGCTCCGGCTTTAATTCGGCCACATTAATTTGTTCGATCACGTCGGCGAAGTTTCCACGAGGATTTCATGGGCCGTGTATTGGGGAATTCTTCTCGCACTTCGCATTACGCTTGGCTCAGTCGATAGGAATTAATTTTGACTTATCGCGCTTTACTCCACGTAAACGCAATTGTTACCACTGTCTGATAGGAGAGTCATGTAATGTGATGATGGAAGGTCGGGAGTTAAAATAAATTTGTGCTAATCGACTGCATCTGTTTTCAATCAAGTAGTTGAAATCCCAAGTCATTTTCTTAATTAATTTTATGTTCAACTTTTGCATCTGGTGTTCAATAGCTGAATATAACATCAATGTGCACCCCTTTTTAATTAAAAGTGATCAATTCTGAATCAATTAATGTCAACACTGCCACGGCAGTTCAATCAGGAGTCACAGGGCCTTATTACTTTCTTTGCGTTATCCGATATTGCGGCAGTTTTGCACTCTCTGTTGATCTGTTAGCCAATTAGCTGGGGTGAACACACACCAAAACCAGATAAGTGACGGGTGGGGTGTTACAAGTGTGTGAATCAGGAGGGAGGATATCTCTTGCTAATAAATGTAATAAATGTTTGTTTCATGGAATGTAATTCACTCTTCGTTCTCCTCCGCCCTTGCCCTCCCCCCACCTCACCCTTCTACTCCTACCTTGACCTCTGTGCAGTCCACCGCCTTCCTGTATCCCCTGTGAAACTATGGATGGAGAGAGCTCTGCTTGGGGAATGAATAACAAGTGTTTAATAAAACCCGTTCCCTGGCTCGTCGTGCTGAAGTCTCAATTTAATTACCGCTGCTCTTTTCACATAATTCTTTGGATAAACTTTCAGAGAGGCTTCACATAACATTGTCCACTGTGGATCTGGCATATAGCAAAGCTTTCCCCGCTATAGATAAGAATCTTAGTAGTTTCCGAAAGTCCATGGCATATGATAAAAACTGTGATCCGAATAATAAGAAATCAAATATGAATATGAATCAGGAATCAAAGCAGAGGGTTTTTAAATGAGATGAAGACTCTTCTTAAGGTATGATTATTTTACATTTATTGACTGTACGCTTGCGTTTATGCTTAACACCTGGCATGTCGCGCTGAAGCGTTCAGCATTAGTCAGCCAACATCGCTTCACTCCATCGACCCTCTCGGTATGACTCCTTCACCACTTTTGTCCCTGACTGGAATTAGGTGCTCGGGAAAGAAGCCAAGATGTGAAACGAGGAGATACATTTTGAGGGTCATGTTGCAACCCAGTTGCCTGTACGCACTTATACGTTTGTACACAACATTCTTATAGACAGCAGATTTACAACTTCCAAGGATTGTGGCTACGATTGACTTGCATGCCACCTATGCATGCCTTTCAGCATCCCCCAATAAGCTTTTGGAGGGGTTGCCACCAATGACCTTCCTTATTTGTGTACCCATGAATACATTTTCTTTCACTTTCGCATAACTGAACTCCGGCAACCTGATGGACAGGTACCGAGAAACATATAAGTCTTTGCCTAGTGCCTTCACATAATTCTTTATGAGCCAAGTATTCTAAGCGACGGCGTGATAACTTTGTAACGCTCAACCAACAGCAGACCACATGCGATTTTACTTGTTGGTTGTATTCTCTCTTACGGACCATTTCAGGAGTACTTGATGTACCCTTTCGGCATTATCATAAGAATAGTGATTACATTGAAATATTCATAAACACGCCAGTTGCACTTGCGACAGTGTACATTTTCAAAATGTAGCGACATGCTTTCTACGTTTATTTCAGGTAGGAAGAAAATCCAACCTGTACTGACGCACGTCTATATCCGTTGTGTAATAGTACGATCTCCAAATTTGTCTTACAAGGGAACATTACCAATTCGAATTCTTCATTTGTATGGCCATATTGTCTGTAACTAATTTCAGTTCATATTCGCTCTGTTGTTGTAGCTACAAGAAAATGCTTGTTTCTTTGACCAGACGCGGTTCGCTTTATTGAGATAAAGCATCATCAGTGGTTTGTAATTGAAGATATTTATAATATTAAAAACAAATCAAATTATAAATATCTTTAATTACAGACCACTGATGATGCTTTACCTCAATAAAGTGAAACACCTCTGGTGAAAAAAAAAAACAAAAAAAACACGCATCTTCTTGTAGTTGCAACGACTAAACAAAAATACCCTGAGGAATTACGTATTCGACCCCATATTCTGAGGACAAAAAAGCACACGTGCGAAATATTAGACCCAGAAACAGATCCCGTGCGAAAATTTATGCCATTATTCTGATAGCACGCAGTTGTGGCGTATTGGAAGTACAGCTTTTCAACACGAGCGCGAATTGCTTGTTTGTCACTCGCCCCACCCCACTGGACCCGCTTGATGCTCGAGCGCGAAGTGCTGTGCAGTGGAGCGTGTGAGAGTTTTTTTTCGTTGGTTTCCGGGACTTGCCCATAACAGCCACCTCAATAGTTTAATGTCAGTTATGACGATACGAACATAAGGACAACACGACACACAGTCCCCGAGCGGACAATATTTTCAACCCGGGCGGGAATAGATCCCGGGCCTCTTCGGTTAGCAACCCGTCCCTCTGACTGCGCATCTACCGAGGTGGACATGGATGACAAGTCTGTATTCATTAGGTCTGCGAACCAACAAGCGGTAGAGCGACACCTCCACGTGCGGTACGGAATGACGACCAAACTGCAACGTTTAAATGTCAAAGAACGAGATCTGCTGAAATTCGCCACTATTAAGCATTATTATATGTGGCTATCCGACTACCTCTCATACACGACAAAGGAAAACTTATGGGGCTTGTTTTGTGCCTGTATTTGTACCTTTCAATTTCACTGCAGTAATCATAAACAAGTTCCCGATGCAAGACGTGCTAGATACAGAGCAAACCATCTGACAGACGGTCGCTGCTTATTTGCTAGAGGATAACGATGACGATAATGAGGCTGCCCTTCTACCGTAGTCACATTCATCGGACAACTTCACTGGCCTGCTTTGAAGATGTAATATCGCCGTATACGACTTTGCTCCTATCTGTAACAAAGGAGTATATGAAACGTTTTGCCTTTTGTAAAAGTGGAAAGAAGGGGAATTTGCCTTTCAGGACCATCAAGAGAAACTTAAGATTATTAAAACAACAAAGAGATCCGTACATCGGAAGTACACACATAAAAAAAAAAAATGCATCACCTCGATTCCGAGAGTTCCGGAACCTGTACAGAAAATTGGAATAGAGATCAACTTAACCATCATTTACGGTATCACTAATACCCAGTAGCACGTCCTCTTGCTTTGATGCATGCCTATATTCGTCGTGGCATACTATCCACAAGTTCATCGAGGCAACTCCTCAAAGCCGATTCGGCGTAGATCCCTGAGAGTGATTGGTGGGTCACAACGCTTTTCAATCTATTCCAGGCATGTTCGGTAGGTTTCATGCCTGGAGAACATGCTGGTCACTCTAGTCGAGCGATGTCATTATCCTGAAGGAAGTCAAGATGTGGATCATGGGGGCGCGAATTGTCGTCCATGAAGACGAATGCCTCGCCAATATGCTGCCGATATGGTTGCACTATAGGTCGGATCATGGCATTCACGCATCACACAGCCGTTACGGCGCCTTCCATGACCACCAGCGGCATACGTCGGCCCCACATAATGCCACCCCAAAACAGCAGGGAACCTCCACCCTGCTGCACTCGCTGGACAGTGTTCCTAAGGCGTTCAGCATAACTGGGTTGCCTCCAAAGTCCAAAAACGCCCCTGACGATTGTCTGGTTGAAGGCATATGCGACAGTCATCGGTGCAGAGAACGTGATGCCCATCCTGAGCGACCCATTCGGCACGTTGTTGGGCCCATCTGTACCGCGCTGCATGGAGTCGTGGTGCAAAGATGAACCTCGCCATGGATGTCAGGAGTGAAGTTGCACATTATGCAAACTATTGCGCACAGTTTGAGTCGTAACACTACGTCCTGTGGCTGAACGAAAAGCATTATTCAACATGGTGGCGTTGCTGTCGGGGTTCCTCCGAGCCGTAATCCGTAGGTAGCAGTCATCCAATGCAGTAGTAGCCCTTGGGCGGCCTGAGCGACGCATGCCATCGACAGCTCCTGTCTCTCTGTATCTCCTCCATGTCCGAACAATATCGCTTTGGTTCACCCCGAGACGCCTGCTAACTTCACTTGTTGAGAGCCCTTCCTGGCACAAAGCAACAATGCGGACCGCGGTAATGTCCGTCTAGGCTTGGTTGAACTACAGACAACACGAGCCGTGTACCTCCTTCCTAGTGGAATGATTGGTACTGATCGGCTGTCTGACCCCCTCCGTCTAATAGGCGCTGCTCATGCATGGTTGTTTACATCTTTGGGCGAGTTTCGTGACATCTCTGAACAGTCAAAGGGACTGTGTCTGTGATACAATATCCACACTCAACGTCTGTCTTCAGGAGTTCTGGGAACCGGGGTGATGCAAAACTTTTGATGTGTGTAAATATCTTGTAAACCAGGGTACCCGTCAACAAAAGGTCAACTAAGTATGTCTTGATAGATTTAATAACGCATTCAACAAAAAAAAAAATGATGATCCACGATATTAATATACAGCAGTACGGCATTCAAGCACCAGTCGAAGTGAGACTAAAAAGTTTAAAGCATCTGCTGGGTGGACGTACGCTTTCAAGAACAAACAGGGTATTGTGTCGCTATAACCCACGTCACTACAATTCAAAAATGGTTCAAATGGCTCTGAGCACTATGGGACTTAACATATGAGATTGTCAATTCCCTAGAACTTAGAACTACTTAATCCTAACTAACCTAAGGACATCACACACATCCATGCCCGAGGCAGGATTCGAACCTGCGACCGTAGCAGTTGCGCGGTTCCGGACTGAAGCACCTAGAACTGCTCGGCCACCACGGCCGACACTACAATTAAAAAGATGGGTAATAAGGCAGTCATAGTTACTGCATGTGAAGAGTTTGTCGCTAACACCAGAGCTATTATGGAAACGGTCGTTAGAAAGAATGTGTACGATACTGATGAGAGCGATTTTTAATTGAAAATCACGTCCCGTCGATCTCTTGCTAAAAAAGGGACGACAGACGTCGATACTGTCGTGCAGTCCATCAGTAAAGATTGCGCACAGCTACACAACAATGTCAACAGTATCTGCAGATGGACACTTGCTGTCACCTGTGTTTGAAGTTTTACAAGAGCCAATAAGAACGTTTGTACTATGAGTTGAAGAGTTTGTTTCATACGGACAGTACTGTAGCACGCGCTTCATCTTCTGGAAAAGTGAACAAGGAACATTTATAGACGTGTTGACAGAAGGTATTTTCTAAAGTCGTTCAAGAAGACAGTAGAATAGTTGTAACCGTGGATTCATTTTCCGGCCACAAATCTAGAAAATGCATGGACAGAACGAAGACGAAGACGCTGCAGTTTCTACACTCCTGGAAATTGAAATAAGAACACCGTGAATTCATTGTCCCAGGAAGGGGAAACTTTATTGACACATTCCTGGGGTCAGATACATCACATGATCACACTGACAGAACCACAGGCACATAGACACAGGCAACAGAGCATGCACAATGTCGGCACTAGTACAGTGTATATCCACCTTTCGCAGCAATGCAGGATGCTATTCTCCCATGGAGACGATCGTAGAGATGCTGGATGTAGTCCTGTGGAACGGCTTGCCATGCCATTTCCACCTGGCGCCTCAGTTAGACCAGCGTTCGTGCTGGACGTGCAGACCGCGTGAGACGACGCTTCATCCAGTCCCAAACATGCTCAATGGGGGACAGATCCGGAGATCTTGCTGGCCAGGGTAGTTGACTTACAGCTTCTAGAGCACGTTGGGTGGCACGGGATACATGCGGACGTGCATTGTCCTGTTGGAACAGCAAGTTCCCTTGCCGGTCTAGGAATGGTAGAACGATGGGTTCGATGACGGTTTGGATGTACCGTGCACTATTCAGTGTCCCCTCGACGATCACCAGTGGTGTACGGCCAGTGTAGGAGATCGCTCCCCACACCATGATGCCGGGTGTTGGCCCATTGTGCCTCGGTCGTATGCAGTCCTGATTGTGGCGCTCACCTGCACGGCGCCAAACACGCATACGACCATCATTGGCACCAAGGCAGAAGCGACTCTCATCGCTGAAGACGACACGTCTCCATTCGTCCCTCCATTCACGCCTGTCGCGACACCACTGGAGGCGGGCTGCACGATGTTGGGGCGTGAGCGGAAGACGGCCTAACGGTGTGCGGGACCGTAGCCCAGCTTCATGGAGACGGTTGCGAATGGTCCTCGCCGATACCCCAGGAGCAACAGTGTCCCTAATTTGCTGGGAAGTGGCGGTGCGGTCCCCTACGGCACTGCGTAGGATCCTACGGTCTTGGCGTGGATCCGTGCGTCGCTGCGGTCCGGTACCAGGTCGACGGGCACGTGCACCTTCCGCCGACCACTGGCGACAACATCGTTGTACTGTGGAGACCTCACGCCCCACGTGTTGAGCAATTCGGCGGTACGTCCACCCGGCCTCCCGCATGCCCACTATACACCCTCGCTCAAAGTCCGTCAACTGCACATACGGTTCACGTCCACGCTGTCGCGGCATGCTACCAGTGTTAAAGACTGCGATGGAGCTCCGTATGCCACGGCAAACTGGCTGACACTGACGGCGGTGGTGCACAAATGCTGCGCAGCTAACGCCATTCGACGGCCAACACCGCGGTTCCTGGTGTGTCCGCTGTGCCGTGCGTGTGATCATTGCTTGTACAGCCCTCTCGCAGTGTCCGGAGCAAGTATGGTGGGTCTGACACACCGGTGTCAATGTGTTCTTTTTTCCATTTCCAGGAGTGTATATTACCGCGTGCAATAAGATACTGTCAACCGTTGGATGTATTTGCCTTTCCCGTATTTAAGGTTCTTGTTAGCAGGTCTGATAACTCGATACGATTTCTTGGCGGCGATGTGAACTTTGGCCAGTGCAATAACGTCATTACAGGCAGCTATGTGCACCAGTATTTCGGCCAATCTTTCAGTACGCTTTGGTATCGAAGCGGCTACACCAGTGAGCGGCCAGATCACTTCGTGCATGAAGTCAAATATCGTTTTGACATTATTAACGTGCTTTTCTCATAGTGTCAAAGTGCACGGTTTCTAACATGCAGCTGGTGCCACAGGTCCCTTTGTTTTGAACATATTTATACTGCTATCCACAAATGTAGTATATTCAGTCTAGAACCGCACGACCGCTACGGTCGCAGGTTCGAATCCTGCCTCGGGCATGGATGTGTGTGATGTACTTAGGTTAATTAGGTTTAAGTAATTCTAAGTTCTAGGCGACTTATGACCACAGCAGTTGAGTCCCATAGTGCTCAGAGCCATTTGAACCATTTGAAATGTAGTATAAATGAATGAAACGAATGAGTGTGTCGTCAAAGAAGTAGTGAAACTATATTTAATTATTGACTTCGCTGTTGTGGGTTATTTTCTTGGATTGTAAAGCTGACAATGTTAAAGTGAAGTAAATCTACAGGAGTTGGGGCGTTCATCAATAGGAGGGCATTGGTTGCTACTCTCCTGGTACAGCACTTCGTGCCAAGCACTAAGCGGGAGCGGTGGGGGGCAGCGAGTAACAAGCGACGCGCGCGCGTGTTTAAAAACTGTATTTTCAGAAGGTCAAATCTGCGTACTTTCAGAATAATGCCCCAAATTTTCGCGCTCGATGAATTTCTGGTAGTGACATCTTGCACGTGTGCTTTTCTCTCTTTAAAATACGAGGTGGAGTTGGTGATGTTTCCTTGTTAGATGAATCGATGACAGTCACCATGCCTCAGTGCTGTGTTCCACCCGGAGGCTCGAAATACGGGTAAGATACCTGGTGCCCGTAGCTAAATTTAAAATATTTCGATCTCTGGAAAGTTGTGCAAATGACAGTTTCATTGGAGTTCCAGCAAGGATGCTAGGCTAATTTACGGCGCAACTAAAGAGACTGAAAAAAAATCTGATGAACTGTATCTCAAGAAAATAATTTTTCTCCATATCTTTAAAACATGACGTTATAGAACAAACCAGTATTCAGATATGACACAGCATTAAAAACTGTATTACAAAATTTATATATTTAGGCTTGTTTCGTGGGTTTAAGCGAGGATATCGAGCATTATAAAAAGCTGTTTCAGGAAAATAGTAGTGTAAAAATTTCGTCTTCGGCAGCGCAGACTGACAAAAAGTACCTAATTAACAACCGTAGTTCATGTAAAACAGTGTATCAAAGCTTTATATTCACCACTACACGGACGAGAGGGGATGTTGAATTGCGTATTTTGAGACAGAGAAAATGTTTGGAAATGAATATTTCACGCTGTACAAGTCTTCGAATGGTAAACGCGTTCGGACATGTGTTTATTAACTGTTGAAGGTTCATAACAAGTAACTGTTTGCCGCTAGCGTACGCCTTTCACCTTTAAGAACTGCGTAGTCTACATAGAGCTTTGGGGATCAAAATAATACAGTCTGCTCAGGTCCTTTGTCGCAGTCCATAAGTGGTTCGAATGATAGCACGGACGTTAGCACTTCAAACGACTGCCACAGCATTTAGCACATTGGAAGGATGAGTATCACACTGAATTTAGTCAGCTACTAAGGGTCAGTCAAATGACGTAGAAGTAGCAAAGTGTCAGTTATTTGTAATCCTCGAAGACGAAAAACAGTGTATGTCTATGAATTTGAATGTGAACAGTGACCGACCTCTGAAAGATTTGTCAATTTGACATACTGTGGCATTTCAGCTCATACAACGGTATGTTCCCACGACAGTGATGGTTGAATGGAATAGTGAAGGCAGTTAACAGAAAAGTACCTCACGCAGTGACGAGCGGACTCTGCACCATTAAATGCAACCAAGGTAGTGATGGCGCACCATGTCCGCAAACCCTACACCTCCTTCCACTTTGCTCGACGCTGGACTATTGTGGAGCTGTCTGTGTCGACAGTTAGACTTAGTCAGTGACAGGCTGAACTGGAGCACGCATGCCACTGTGTATCCTCCACTCTCCAGAAAACATAAGGCCTAAAACTGCTACGGCACCTGAATACTGTGGCTGGCGTGCTGACTGACAAAAAGTACGGAATTAACAACCGTAGATCATGTACAACAGTGTATCAAATCTTTAGGTTCATCACTGTACGGACGAGAGGGGATCTTTCGGAAATGAATATTTCACGCGGTACGAGTCTTCAAATGGTAAATGCTCGTGGGACATGTGTTTGTTAATTGTTGAACTTCATAACAACCAACTGTCTGCCGTGTCGACGTTCGTGGTGTTACCTTGAAAAACAAAAGGACGGTCCACCATCCCACTTCAATACAAATGTCCCCGAGCACCAGAGCAACAAATAAGTTAATCATTCGACTGGAATAGCTGGGCTCACCCCATTGTCAGCGCATTCGTCGGATCTCACTCCATCGGATTTCTTTCCTGTGCGGTTACATGAAGCTGTTTATGTAAGAATCCTCATAATAAACGGAAGGAGAACCGCTTGATAGGGTCATAGTGTCGTTGTAATGTACTCACAGAGACTCTCTGTCGTCGCTTTGAACTGTTTCTGCCGGCTTAATTGTCGTTATATGGTTAGCTAATTGTTATCAATAAAATGATAAATATTCAGTTACAACCAACAGTTACTTATCTCAAAGTATTCAGTTCAAGATTCTCTACCATCTGTGTGGTTTTAGTTCTACATTTCGATGATGCTAGTCGTTCATGTATTATCACGTACCTAATGTGTAGTATAGAGTTCGTTTAGTCGCATGTATCCTTGCAGTTCTCACCAACGCTAACAAATGCAGAGTGAGGCAGCTAGGAAAGAGTATCTGAAATTTGTCCAGAACCAGTTACTATACCGAGATGCAGTTTTTGCTGCGTTATAGCGGACAATGAGACAAATTTGATGATGTACTCAAGTAATGTCTAACGTTCATAGCGGTAGAATTATGAACTTACTTACGTACATCAGAAAATTCACCGCATTGTCCTCAGAATCTTAGTGAAAACTTCACCTTAACATATTCAGTCATTTTGGGTGTATTTGAGCTGGACTGTTTCAGCTGCTTCTCTGTGTATACAGGGTGGTCAGAAACAGTCTGGAAAGCTCGTAAGGGTGTTGGAGGGTAGGTTGGGCTGAGAGATAATTGTTAAGAAAACATTCGAGACGTTGCGTCGTTTCCGAGTTAATTACCGCTGAAGATAGCCAATCAGGCCTTCATTGCGCTCTCAAATTAAAGCGGCCCGCCAAAGACGTTATCGCCAAACGTATTCTTCATTTGGTTTCTTAAAACCAAACAAGAGAGCGATACAAAAATAGGAAATGGGGCGGTAGTAAGGATCAAACCCGGGCCAAAGGTTGAGCAGTCTCATGCGCTATCATATAGGCTTTGAGAACAACTGGCATTAAATGCGTTTGGCGTGCCGCTTGAATTTGCGCATGCAGTGTGTAATGTATCCCATTTGAATTTTTGCATGCAATGTGTAAGGTACCCCTTATTTGCAGACAAGAGCGTATTTTACTTTATTTCCAGTTTTGCTTTTTCACATACGTGACGTGAATGTATCAGCGCTGCAGTGCCGGCTGAGTTTTGAGCGAGCCGTAGGTTCCCTAGCTGGCTAGCAGAGGTGGTTGGCCATCTGGCGCTTTCAAAGCCACTGAGATGAGGTGCCGATGCAGAAATCGCTCGTGATGTCAGGAAAGAGACACGTACAGAAAGCGCATTTATTCTGGTGGGAAACAAGTAACATATTTATAAATATTTTCTAACAGAAGTTGCCTTTTGCCACTCAGACATTAGGCGGAGTCTATGGATCTTAAATACTATCTTTCAGTAATTTTACAAAGCCAGAAAACGGTGATATTAATAAATAAATGAATAACTTTTACATAACCGAAGACGTACGATATTATACGAACTAAACCGATTGTACACCCATGTTACAGACTATGCGTCACAGTCAGCAGTCGTCGATAGGATGCCTTTCGATCTAACCGTGTGGTAGGCCATATTCTTGTACCGTTAATAGTTAGCTTATAATCAGTGTGAACAAGTTCATTTTACGGTGTTTCTTAATTAATCGAATGACATATATGCACAAAAAAACTGTACCGAGCGAGATGGCGCAGTGGTTAGCACAGTGGACTCGCATTCGGGAGGGCGACGGTTCAATCCTGCGTCCGGCCATCCTGATTTAGGTTTTCCGTGATTTCCCTAAATCGCTCCAGGCAAATGCCGGGATGGTTCCTCTGAAAGGGCACGGCCGACTTCCTTTCCCGTCCTTCTCTAATCCGATGAGACCGATGACCTCGCTGTTTGGCCTCTTCCCCCAAACAACCCAACCCCAACCCACAAAAAACTTATTCTCGCTTCATTACGTAAAACATAGACTGCAGTATCGCACTTTCAGAATCCAACGGCGCTGCTACGACTCTGCAAGGGGACATAAAGCTACGACAGCTCCTCCACATGACAGGTAGGAAGAATTTCTATGCGTCGGCTCACTAAGCCAGTTCAAGGACGGCCTGGCTTGACTATCGCAAAATTCGGGTGGGAAAGTGTGGCCAATTATACTGTACGCCCCTTATACCACCATCTACGGATTCACTGGCTAAACTGAGACATTTCTAGAGGTTTAGTACGCGTGGAGGGTTCTTGCAAACGGCCTGACTGGTTAAACTCAATGCTAATTAATCGGAAACGGCGCAACGTATCGAATTTTTTCTTAACAATAATTTATGAGTACAGCCTACCCTACGACACCCTTACAAGCTTTTCAGACTGTTTCTGACCACCCTGTATATACACTGCTGGCCATTAAAATTGCAACGCTATGAAAGTAGCATGCAACAAACGTCCAACTGGGATAAGGGTACTAGATATCTGTAGACGCAAAAGATTTGTAGGTCAGCGCAACTACAAATGGTAGCTACGAGTAACGCAATCTCCATTATGTATACGCAGAAAGATTACGTAGTGGGTTTTTCATACAGAGATCGCACTTGATTGTTAGTGAGAAGGTAGTGTTATGCCTCGTGTAAGAAGGAGAACGACTACTAACACGTGTCGGAATTTGAGAGCGGTAGTCATGTCCTATTAAGAACCCGCCAGTGTAGCCGAGAGCGCTAACGCGCTGCTTGCTGGACTCGGGTAGGCGCGCCGGCCCCGGATTGAATCCGACCGGCGGATTAACGACGAGGGCCGATGTGCCGGCCAGCCTGAATGTGGTTTTTAGGTGGTTTTTCACATCCTGCGAGGTGAATACCGGGCTGGTCCCCATGTTCCACCTCAGTTACACGGCTTGCAGAACTCTGAACTTTTTCGCACTATTCCATGGATTACACTCGACCCAGACAGTTGGGGTGCACTAATTCCGTCCTGGGGGGTACGGGGCGGCAGCAGGAAGGGCATCCGGCCACCCCTTAAACATTAACATGCCAAATCCGATTAACGATGGCTGACCCTGTGTAACTGCGGGACAAGCCTCAAGCGATAGAATAGTCATGTCCTATCGAGATTACTGTTTATCGTTCCATATTATTGTACCTTGTCTTGTGGAGACCCGACGACTGTCATGTGGAAATGAAACTGACTAGAGCCCTAGACTACCAATATCTTCATCTGCAGGGTGATTATAATTAAAGTGCAGCTACTCACAGAGATACAGTATGGGCTGTAATTGTCGTATGGCAGAGAAACTTGGTGGACACAGAACCGATTCAAGCTGTAAAAAAAATTAGTTCCAGTTTTGGCCACCATGTGTAGACCGGACGCTGTGAATGCAAGAAAGACATATACAGGTTGGTTATTCTCACCGTGTACAAACTCTAGGGATTGCTCGATGAGAGGATACGGAACAAGAAAGGTCTAATGAACTTATGTCTGGAAATGCATGGTTTCCGTGCTAGAGACCATTTATTGAATTGTACATTGTTAGAGAGACTGCAGTCTACTACACGCTGTACCATGCAGTCACAATTACAGTATGTGCTGAAAATGGTTTCCATGTGCCTCAACGCATGCGTGTACACGCTGTAGCATGTTCTGCCCCACGCTTTCACATCGGCCACGCTGCATCCGGACAGCTTCAATGGCAGCATAAATACGCTGCTGCAGTGTCTCCACATCTGGAATGGACTCTGCATAGATGATGCTTTTGAGGTGGTCCCATAACCAGAAATCGCACGGGTTGAGATCTGGCGGACGAACAGGCCATGCAACAGGACCCCTCGTCCAATCCATCGACCGGGGAAGATACGATGAGATGCGTCCGGACGTTAACAACGAATTGGGCTGGAGCACTATCATGTACCAACCACATAAACCTTCCACTCATCAATGGAATTTCTTCTAGCTGGGGAGACAAAGTCACCCGCAAGAAACGCCGATAGTCCCGCCCTTTTAGGAGATGTTTACGGAAGACTGGTTCCAATTTACAGTCGCCAATTATCCCGGCCCACATTCCGACTGCACCGATGCTGATCATTCGCTGTCACTATACCGTGGGGGTTCTGCATACTTCCCACAGACGACTGTTATGAAAGTTGAAGATACCACTCTGCGTAAAGGCGGCCACATCTGTGAATGTGAGGATGGATGACACATATCCCAGAATCGTGGTGGCCTGGTGAAGAAACCAGTGACAAAACTGCTCCCTGTGTGGAACGTCTGTCATTAGTAAGCCCTACACACGCTGTAAGTAATAAGGATAGTAACAATTGTCATGGTGGATGTTCCACATGGTCGTCTTGCTTACCCTGTGCTGGCAGGCCAGCTGCCTGGTACTGACATGGCGGTCGCCTTCCACAATATTAATCACATTTTTTTCCAAGTCTGGTGTCCGAACATTTCGGGTACGTCCTTCATGACTTCCTGTTTGCTGAAACGACCCTACCTCAAACAAACGGCAAAATACTGTTGCAAACATTGGATACTGTGGTTGTTGTCAGCGGGGATAGGTCTCCTGGTACGACCTCGCTGTCCGCCTCCTGTCGCCATTTGCCTTTCCGTAAGTAAACACCATGTCGCCAAGCTCTCGATTTGAATACGGAACCATTGTGTACAGCGCTGTATCACATCCACTACACAGTGAGTCAGCAAGAGAAGTGAATCGGAAACAACATTACCAATTGCTACCGAGCGAGGTGGCGCAGTGGCTAGCACGCTGGACTCGCATTGGGAAGGACGACGGTTCAATGCCGCGTCCGGTCATCCTGATTTAGGTTTTCCGTGATTTCCCTAAATCGCTCCAGGCAAATGCCGGGATGGTTCCTTTGAAAGGGCACGGCCGACTTCCTTCCCCGTCCTTCCCTAATCCGATGAGACCAATGAGCTCGCTGTCTGGCCTCCTCCCCCAAACAAACCAACCAACCAACCAGCTACTATCGCAGGAGAGGGCGCTAGGGCATGACGTATGAGGAACAACACCACCCTCTAGGAGGAAACCATGCATACTGTAACTGTGGCTGCGTGGTACAGCACTTATTAGATTGCAGTCTCTGTAACAAAGTATGGTTGAATAAATCATCTATAGCATGGAAACTATGCATTTACGAACATAAGTTCATTAGATCTTTTTTGTTCCGTATCGTCTCATCGATCAATCCCTATAGTTTGTACATGGTGGAGAAAATCACCCTGTAGAAATGTGTCCATATGTAACGGATTAGGAACAGGGCGAGTTCACAGAATGTCGAATAAGTGAGAGAGGCATAATGCTGATTTTGATATTAACCGCCACTTACACAGTTTATTCAATATGAGCACTGGAGACATCGACTAGATGCTGTACATCGCCAGACTTGCACATGGTGGACAAAATTGGAACCAATTTTTGTTACAACGTAAACGCTTCCTCATTAATGGATTAGCATTTCTACCAAGTTTCGTTGCAGTACTATAATTACAGCCCATACTGGAGCTCTGTGAACAGCTGCACTTCAATTAAAACCATCCGATACATCCGCATGATTACTCACTGTTCCACACAGCCAAGTTATGTAGCTTTAGCCAGGAAATAGATTTATTTGCATCCAAGACAGATATCCACAGACACAGAGCGGCAACGTCTGTAGTACCACGGATAATTAGTACGGCGACCATTGTTGTGGCTGTCATTGACGTGGCAGCAGAAAGAGACACACATATACTCTTTGAAGATGGTACCAGTTCCTGCCCACAGGATCATGATGGACGTGTCCGCCTGTGGAGGCTTAGAAGAGAACGAACGTTGCCAGATTGCATCCGTCATTGTTGTAAGGACGCTAAACCCGGCGAGAGGTTATGGTTAGCCGTTTGCTACAACACACGATCATCTCTACTTCTCATTGCTTATAGTGTGAACAGCAGTCTTTAAATTTCCGACACATTAAGGGCGGTGGCTGTGTCACACCTTTAACGTCACCGTGACATTATCTTTCCACAAGATAACGCAAGACCGCATGCTGTCGTGTTTCCCTGAGTTACCTAGATATAGAGGATGCTCAGCTGGTGCACTGGCATTCTCCAGATCTCTCACCCATCGAAGCCTTCTGCTCATGGGTTGCCGAGAAACTGATGCACCGCAATTCGTCAGCCACAACGATTGGTGAACTCTGGAATAGAGTTCAAGCAGTGTGGAATGACGCACCCGTATCTGTCATCCAAGTGCAGTTCGACTCGATGCCATGCCGGATTACAGCCATTGTTTTTGCCAGTAGTGGCAGCTCAGAATACTAAATTTCTCAGCCTATACGTCCCCAACTCACCTAAAAATTTAATGAAGTATTCCTCTCCCTATACTTTATACAATGAGAAAGTCTTTGTTATTTGACATCCTTTCTGGTGTTGCAGTTTTAATGGCCACAGTGTTTTCGAGAAACTTGTGGCTCCTTGATACCACTGGCTTTACGAGTACATCTTCTCCGTGGGTAGCTTAGAAGACACATCCGAAAACAGCCATTTACGTACAGCATGTTGCATCTACACCAGAAACTTTGAACGTATCTAGCTCACTAACTAAAATTGATAGAAATATAATTAAAATTGATTTATATGCAGTTGGTTTAAATACATTAGCTATCTGACTAAAAATCTTAATGTTCTACTTAAAAATTATAACTTTCCTGACAATAACTAAATAAACTACGGTCATAACTCAACAGAATGAGTAACGTTTCTTATGTTCACATATAAGGGGCAGTTAATTACCACACGCATTAAAACATTTATCCCACAAGGAGACGAGACCACCGGTTCCTGTTTTGTTGACCGCGATCGGACGCTGATGGATCCACAGCCGCCCATGCTCTTGCATCTCCTTGTCCGACTGAAACCGAAGTCCATGTATATCTTTCTTCAGGTCTCTAAAAATTTGAAAATAATTCGCTGAAAGATGCGGGCAGTATGGGGAATGTTGCATTGATTCCCAACAAAATCTCTGAAGAACGGGCTTCGTCCGATTGGTACTCTGAGCGGGCGTTGTCGTGCAACAGGATGATTACGTCCGGCAGTATTCCTTGGCGCTATGAAGACTCTTTGCAGAAACTGCGGCGCACCATAGAGTCAACAGGCCCAGGAACTTTGTCTGACGGAATCATCCTGTTGCGCATAACGCCCGCCTCCAAACTGTCACTCGGACGAAGGCTACTCTTCAGCGATTTGGTTGAGAAACACGGTAACATTCTCCGTACAGCTCGGACTTTTCAGTAAGCGATTTTCGCATCTTTAGCGACCTGAAGAAAGACATACGTGGACGACTGTTTCAGTTGGACGAGGAGTGCAAGAGCGGGTGCGGTTGTGCATCCGTCAGCGATCGACCGCGTTCTGTCTCGTCTCACATTGGGAAAATGTCTTAACGAGTGTGGTGATTACTTTCGAATGGAACCATACCATGGTCCCAGTGTGGCAGGCGTTCTGTTTTCACTTGAATGCCCTCATCTCTAAATAAATTTTCCTTCCCCCTATTATTTTGTAAGTTACAGAGAAAAACATGTTCTCTGAAACACACTATAAAGGCACATCTGACAAAAATTTAGTCACCCCCAGGAGACATCCCGCAGATACCAGCTCTTGCCTTGATAATGGGCTCAGTTCGGTGAAAGTGAGCAGCTTCGTTCACGGCGTCATCAAGGCCAAGTCTTAACACGATAGCTCCTTTCTGACGTTGTGTCACGTCTCCGCATCGACGTATCTGACCGTGCTGATTCCATACAACCCAGCGACGCAAAAACAGTACACACCACTTCACTGCCATGATTTACGTCAGCAATGATGGGTTACAAGGCCGTCATGTACAAATTTCACACACACCATCTACAGCGTTCCAATGTGCTCTTCCCATGGGGTGGCTAATATGACCGGTGAGAAGAGTAAAAACTACTACCCCCATAGTACAGATAAAGATAAATGGAAAAGATTGGCTGTATCGACAAGGTATTGCAAATAGTGAGAATGATATGATGATGATGATGATGATGATGATGATAGGTAGCTGGGTTTTGCTCATTTCAAGTTGATAAAACTATCATTATCATTATTATCTATACGCAATTCCTTGCTGATCTAACCAGTCTTTCTATTTGTCTCCATGTATACTATGTGGTTGTACTGTAGATCCTACTGTCCATTTCCCTGACCATACTTGTGCTCTGTGACTGAATCTTGACTTTCTTTTCAACTGTTTTCCTTCTTTGATATTCCTCAGGCCCGTACTACAATGTACACAATTTTTGTCAGTTATCTTCTATAAAATATGTTTTATAAAATCTTTCACGTTGTACTGGGGTATTTTTATCATACGTTGTATAAAAATTAAGAGTCTGGTCCCAGGTTTTATGAAAGATTTGTCGAACAGCTTTTAAAGTGTAACACAGACTTTAGGAAATCGTGGTGCTACAGAATCAGGTATCAATTTGGTCTTTCTTTTTTTTGTCATGAGTATCATTTAACACTGTCTCATTTGTTTTGCTTTCTGTTTAAGAAGTTTTTGCTATTATTTTGCATACCCACATCTCTGCTGCTTCTAATTTGTTCCTTTCCTGTTTCCCAGGAGCCATAGCATGAAGTATTGTAAATAAGTGACTTGACAAATTCTTTCTTTGTTTCTAAAATAAAGTGGCTGTTGGCTAAAAGGATACTTTTAGTTCTGAAGGCTGTCTTGGTGATTCTTCCGATATTCCTTACGTTCCTGTGGGCAACAGTCACTACAACTACGAAAGGCAAGCTGTGGTGATATCAGTACCGACGCTTACAACCGTTATATTTCACATTTGTGTCCACTGTCTAGCGGCCTCGAGAGGACACTGTACGACACAGTGTAATTAAATTTAGATGTAGTATGTCAAATATGGAGACAAATCAATCATATATTAACGCAACTAGTAACTGTTTGAGAAGGTGCCATCCCTAGGGAACTGATCGACATTGCATGTGACCTCTCAGAGAATTTAAAATTCGTCGGGGAACTGACCGAGGTTGCATCTGACCTCCCACAGTATTTAAAATTTCAATGATGCAAGCATCACAATAGGTAAACTTAGTTTAAGTGTAAGACGAGTCTTTTCATCGAGCGACGTGGCACAGAGTTAACACGCTGGTTTGGAATTGCGTGCAGCCTTCAGATTTAGGTCATGCGTGATTCCTCTATATTACTCCTTGTAAATGTCGGAGTCATTCGTTGAGCCCGACAGAGAGAACAGGTACTCGGCACTTAGCAGTCTAGCACGCAGCAAAAGATAAGTTAGTGGGCTCGAGGTACAGAAAGTCCTTCAAAGCAAGGTGTGGTCGACAGCTCTGCAAAGCGTAGCCAGTGGGCGTGCGCGCCGACAGAGGCATCACAGCTGAGTCACAGCACAGCGTGCACACATTCGCTTCCTGTAGACGTAGCCGTGCAAATCCAGCAACTATTTGCGGATTTCCTGTTGAGCATTCCGCAGGCCAACGCTAGCTAGAGAGCCATGCAATCAGCATGTCATTCACGTAGACACGATTGCGAACTGCCAAATTTTCTTGATGAAGGAATTTACTGGATTTATTGTCTGTAGTTGAGAATGAGACAAAATATTAAGAGCGAAAAGGTGTATGTTTAGGAGTAGCGATATGTGAATTTATTCACGAGAAACGCGTTCGTAAGCTTAGTGTAAAGGGTTGTTTAAGCGTTTCTGAATTCCTACTCTGCCAGCCTCGTACATCTATTCCTTAAAAGCTTCATAATTAATAACGTGAACTCATTTAAATGAACTGTAGTAATAATATTTTCAGTAATCACCAAGTAAAGGAATCGCTTCCGGATAACCCATATTTAACTGTCCTGTGCACTGAGGTGACAAAGTCATGGGATAGCGATATGCACATATATAGATGGCAGTGCTATCGCAGAGCTGTCATTTGTACTCAGGCGATTCATGTGAAAAAGTTTCCGACGAGAAAATGGCCGCACGACGGTAATTAACAAACTTTGAACGCGGGATGGTAGTGGGACCTAAACGAATGGGACGTTCCATTTCGAAAATCGTTGGAGAATTCAGTATTTCGAGATCCACAATGTCAAGAGTGTGCCGAGAATACCAAATTAAAGGCTTTACCTCTCACCACGGACAACGCAGTGGCTGACGGCCTTCACTTAACGGCACAGTAGCGGCGTTGGCGTAGAGTTGTCAGTGCTAACGGACAAGCAACACTGCATGCAATAACCGCAGAAATCAGTGTGGGACGTACAACGAACGTATTGGTTAGGAAAGGGCGACGAAATTTTTTGGGCTATGACAGTAGTCGACCAGTGTGAATGGCCTGCAGCGCCTCTTCTGGACTCGTGGGCATGTTGGTTGCACCCTAGACGACTGGAAAACCGTGACATGGTCCAGATTTCAATTGGTAGTAGCTAATAGTAGGGTTCGAGTGTGGCGCAGACCTCACAAAACCATAGGCCCAAGTTGTCAACAAAGCACTGTGCAAGCTGGTGATGGCTGTCACGGTGTGGGCTGTGTTTAGATGGAATGAACTGAGCACTCTGGTCAAACTCAGCTGCTCATTGAGCAGAAATGGAAATGTCTGGATGCTTGGAGAACACCTGCAGCCATTTATGGTCTTTATATTCTCGGACAAAGATGGAATTTTTATGGATGACAATGCTCCATATCACCGGGCCACAATTGTTCGCGATTGCTTTTGAAGAATATTCGGGGCAATTCGAACGAATGATTTGAGCACGCTGATGCCGAGCATGAATCCCATCGAACATTTATGGGACATAATCGAGAGGTAAGTTTGTACACAAAATGCTGCACCTGCAACACGTTCTCAATTATGGACTGCTATAGAGGCATCACGGCTCATTATTTCTGCAAGGGACTTCCAACGATCTGAGCCCATGCCACGCTGAGTTGCTGCAATACGCGGGGCAGAAGGAGGTCTGGCACGACATTAGGAGGTATCCCATGACTTTGGTCCCCTCAGTGTGGACCGGTTTGCACTATTCTGCAGGCTCCATTTTCATAGGTTTCCAGCAGAAGTAAGTACTTTGTGCGTAAACTGCAGATCGAGAGATCTACTCGTATGTTGAAAGGCTTCCTTTGACACAGTCGTTGTCTGTCTTCAGCTGTGTTATTTATTTCTAAATACCAAATAATATCGTTGCTTTCTGCATTCTTTTAAATTATTTCAGTTTTAAATCTCTAATGATCAATCGATAAATAATTTAGGGATTTGTGCTCTGTGCTGTTAACTTCAGTTGACTTATTTCCATGGAAAACGAGAGAAAAAAATGAATAAATAAACAAGACTAGCGTGTATTTCATGGCCCTGACTCCTAGCAGCGGGGTTTCGAACGATTGCAGCTTCTGCATAAAACAACCAAAGTGAAATTATTTACTCTCGCAATCGGAAAATCTTTGCGAAATTTAAATCAACTAGTAAGTACAACTTTGCGACTAGAGTGAGAAAAGGAATCTATTGGACCCAGCATGCATTTCGTCAGGTGTGAGAAATAGACGTTAACCTGCAACACAGTAAACATTTTCATTTGTGACCGTGGTTCAGATAAATACGATGAATCTAGTATGGAATTTTCACTCTGCAGCGGAGTGAACGCTGATATGAAATTTCATGGCAGATTAAAACTGGTGTGCCAGATCGAGACTCGAACTCGGGACCTTTGCCTTTCGCGGGCAAGTGTTCTACTAACTGAGTCTCGGTCCGGGACACAGTTTTAATTTGCTATGAAGTTTCAGATACGGTGAAGCTTTAAGAGCCATAAAGCAGGAAGTTGGTATCGTTACTCCTAGAATTACTGACCTACAAAATTGCTGTAAGGAATAATATACGTTGGTCAAGGCAAAAAGAGAATTTGTAGTACCTGTTTACTAGTCAAATACGAATTCAGATGGAACGATTTTCTTTCCGAGCAGTAAAAATGTAGGGAAAGAATTCATCTAATGACTTTTCCCTCAGCTGCACCAGAGCTCCTCTGTGTGAGGGAATGCATTAAATTTTGTGCGCTTTCGACATTTCTGATCATGCAGAAACCGTATTTTGCCAACATATTGAGGAGAAAAAACTATATATAAGCCTGCTATGAGATCACGCTGAGGCTTGCTTTTAGTTGCAGCAGTGGCCGCCAGCACTGATAATCATAATACTCCATATTCAGATTATTTGCCTTTATTGTAGAGTTCATGAGACAACGGAAGTGTCTCATTTCTGATACTCTATGACAAAACTGAAGATTGCAGCTCTCTCTCTCTCTCTCTCTCTCTCTCTCTCTCTCTCTCTCTCTCTCTCTCTCTATCTATCTATCTATCTATCTATCTATCTATCTAAGCATTTATCCCGACCTGCGGGGTCTGCTGGTTAATCAGATGTGGCATGTTAATTTGAAAGGGTGGCCGGATGCTTTTCCTTCGCCACCCCATAACCCCCGGGAAGGAATTAGTGTACCCCAACTGTCTGCATCTAGTGTAGTCCATGGAGTAGTGCGAATGTGTTCAGATGTCTGCGAGCGGTGTAACTGAGGCGGAACGTGGGGACCAGCCCAGTATTCACGTAGCAGGATGTGGGAAACCGCCTAGAAACCACGTCCAGGCTGGCCAGCACACCGGCCCTCGTCGTTAATCCGCCGTGCGGACTCGATCCGGAGCCTGCGCGCCTACCCGAGTCCAGGAAGCAGCGCGTTAGCGCTCTCGGCTACCCTGACGGGTTTAAAACTGAAGATTGCAGCTGTTCTCACTAAATTAACAAGTACGGTATTGGTTGTAGCCAATCTCAAAACTGGTAAATCCATAATTATAAGAAATAAAGATTTTCCCATCATTTTGAATAAATTTTTAATTGCCTGCAGAAATACTGGCAATGAAACGGCGCCAACTCATTTTTTTTCTAGATCACACACACACTGATATAATATATAAATGATAGGTTCTAATTCTTCCGTAAAAATCTTTAGTGGATACTATAGTAGCTGTAGTTGCATATTTTCTTTGGACACACTATTCCATGGATATTACAGGAACTATTGTACAGTCAGGCACTGACAATGTCATCATTTACTACTGTACTTCAAACTTAAGTTTAAATATTGTAGTACAGTCAGTTTAATCTTTTTTATGCGCCATTTGTTTTATTTAAATTGATCTATGCTCCCGTGGCTGTATGCAAGGCTTTCAGCTGAGTGTCCCTTCCTTTCCGTGTAAGAGTATGCCTTGAAATTGTTCTGATACATAAACACACACTAAGTAGCAGAAACACCGATAATACTTGCAAGTGCTATGGCTTTCTTCGACCGCGACCTCTTTTTGAAAAACTGCCGAGTCACGAGCTCTCACGCAACACTGAGATGAAATAAACAGTTTTATAAGGGATTCTGCTTAAAATTTGTTTGGAATTATTATCCAAAAATTATCAAGTATCTGTGTAATAATTCTAAAGTTTTTTTTATTATCTCGTAAGTATAAGAGTACTTCATTTGCGCTGCCGAGTGACATCGTTTGTATATTGGCTATAAGCATCGGATTCTAGTACTAGTAGCGGCTCATTAATCTGCATGAGATATAGTACAAGGAAATCCCAAAATTTATATTCCAGAATAACAAAGTATTTTTATTAAACAGTCCAGTACTTAGAGACAACGGCCAAAACTGAGGACCAGAAAGAAAAATCCGCCTATAAATTGCTAGAGTTTCTTTCATACAAACGAAGTTAATATCGTCTTCCGAAGTCTTATTATATACAGGGTGGTCCATTGATAGTGACTGGGCCAAATATTCACGAAATAATCATCAAACGAAAAATTTACAAAGAACGAAACTCGTCTAGCTTGAAGGGGGAAACCAGATGGCGCTATGGTTGGCCCGCTATATGGCGCTGCCACAGGTCAAACGGATATCAACTGCGTTCTTTTAAATAGGAACCCCCATTTTTTTATTATATATTCGTGTAGTACGTAAAGAAATATGAATGTTTTAGTTGGACCACTTTTTTCGCTTTGTGATAGATGGCGCTGTAATAGTCACAAACGTATAAGTACGTGGTATCACGTAACATTCCGCCAGTGCGGACGGTATTTGCTTCATGATACATTACCCCTGTTAGAATGGATCGTTTACCGATTGCGGGAAAGGTCGATATCGTGTTGATGTATGGCTATTGTGATCAAAATGCCCAACAGGCGTGTGCTATGTATGCTGCTCGGTATCCTGGACGACATCATCCAAGTGTCCGGACCGTTCGCCGGATAGTTACGTTATTTAAGGAAACAGGAAGTGTTCAGCCACATGTGAAACGTCAACCACGACCTGCAACAAACGATGTTGCCCAAGTAGGTGTTTTAGCTGCTGTCGCGGCTAATCTGCACATCAGTAGCAGACAAATTGCGCGAGAATCGGGAATCTCAAAAACGTCGGTGTTGAGAATGTTACATCAACATCGATTGCACCCGTACCATATTTCTGTGCACCAGGAATTGCATGGCGACGACTTTGAACGTCGTGTACAGTTCTGCCACTGGGCACAAGAGAAATTACTGGACGATGACTGATTTTTTGCACACGTTCTATTTAGCGACGAAGCGTCATTCACCAACAGCGGTAACGTAAACCGGCATAATATGCACTATTGGGCAACGGAAAAATCCACGATGGCTCCGACAAGTGGAAAATCAGCGACCTTGGCGGGTTAATGTATGGTGCGGCATTATGGGAGGAAGGATAATTGGCCCCCATTTTATCGATGTCAATCTAAATGGTGCAATGTATGCTGATTTCCTACGTAATGTTCTACCGATCTTACTATAAGATGTTTCACTGCATGACAGAATGGCGATGTACTTCCAACATGATGGATGTCCGGCAGATAGCTCGTGTGCGGTTGAAGCGGTATTGAATAGCATATTTCATGACAGGTGGATTGGTCGTCGAAGCACCGTACCATGGCCCGCACGTTCACCGGATCTGACGTCCCCAGATTTCTTTCTGTGGGGAAAGTTGAAGGATATTTGCTATCGTGATCCACCGACAACGCCTGACAACATGCGTCAGCGCATTGTCATTGCATGTGAGAACACGACGGAAGGCGAACTACTCGCTGTTGAGACGAATGTCGTTACACGTATTGCCAAATGCATTGAGGTTGACGGACATCATTTTGATCATTTATTGCATTAATGTGGTATTTACAGGTAATCACGCTGTAACAGCATGAGTTTTCCGAAATGATAAGTTCACAAAGGTAAATCACATTGGAACAACCGAAATAAAATGTTCAAACATACCTATATTTTGTATTTTAATTTAAAAAACCTACGCCGGCCGAAGTGGCCGTACGGTTAAAGGCGCTGCAGTCTGGAACCGCAAGACCGCTACGGTCGCAGGTTCGAACCCTGCCTCGGGCATGGATGTTTGTGATGCCCTTAGGTTAGTTAGGTTTAACTAGTTCTAAGTTCTAGGGGACTAATGACCTCCGCAGTTGAGTCCCATAGTGCTCAGAGCCATTTGAACCATTTTAAAAAACCTACCTGTTACCAACTGTTCGTCTAAAATTGTGAACCATATGTTTGTGACTATTACAACGCCATCTATCACAAGCCGAAAAAAGTAGTCCAAGTAAAACATTCATATTTTTTGAGTACTACACGAATACGTAATAAAAAATGGGGGTTCCTATTTAAAAAAAACGCAGTTGATATCCGTTTGACCTATGACAGTTCCATCTAGCGAGCCAACCATAGCGCCATCTGGTTTTCTCCTTCAAGCTAGACAAGTTTCGTTCTTGGTAGTTTTTTCGTTTGACGCTTATTTCGTGAGATATTTGGCCCGGTCACGATCAATGGACCACCCTGTATAAGCTTGCCAAAGAGTCAGTCGCCACCGAGATCGGGTTCAGCATACATTTACATGTCAAACCGTGAAGTACTTAAGTATAAGTCTATATTCAGGACAGATAGCATCGCCTTTCAATGAAGAGTGCCATGGCGTGTGTGCAATTTGTATATGAACAGACATCTTATTTTTAATATTGCAGAGCGTGAAAATGGTGTCCTGACTTTAATAATTTTGTAGATTTTGTTATGTCTATATTGTTATATAGGCAGTTACATTGCAATATAGCTCTACCTTGTGCAGCATCAACCAAAAACAAATCAACCATTCAAGTGGCTGAGGTTCGCATAAAATCGAATCATATGTCAGACTCGAGCTACGTACTCACCAGGCAGATCCTACGGGGATTTACGAGCTATAATCATAAAGTTGTAATATCATTTCGAAAAAAAAAGATAATGATTTTTTTTGTCCACAATCATATAAATTGGACTCGCCGCGCCACAGTACAGCAGCACGCCACTTGAGGAGAAAAACAGATTGCGCAGCCCATTGATACAGTATCCTACAGTAATTATTTTGTTTCTGAAGGGTAGCAACGTGGAAACAATCAATGCTGACTCGGCGGAAGGATGCGGCAACAATCCACTATCATATCACACAGTAGTTGGGTGGTCAAGTAAGTCTCAATGACGAAGAACCATCTCTATGTGACTATGTCTAAGTGATCATTCTATGTGAAGCATGTGGATTCATCAGTATCGAGAAAGCCGGAGACCCAAACATCATCGGGCACGAAGATGGATTGGATTGTTTGGGGGAAGAGACCAAACAGCGAGGTCATCGGTCTCATCGGATTAGGGAAGGATGGCGAAGGAGGTCGGCCGTGCCCTTTCAAAGGAACCAACCCAGTATTTGCCTGGAGCGATTTAGGGAAATCACGGAAAACCTAAATCAGGATGGCCGGACGCGGGATTGAACCGTCGTCCTACCGAATGCGAGTCCAGTGTGCCCCAGAAGATGCTGAGTGGTATTTGGGACTGTCATGGTGTAGTGTTAATAGATTATGCCCATAAGGAACAAATCGTCACTTGAGTGTACTACCGAACTCTTCTGACGAGGTTATGGGTTGCTGTCAAGACGAAATGACGGGGAAAGCTGTCCCAGAGGGTGTTTTTGATAATGCCCCATTTCAGTCTGCTCACACGTGGTACTTCTTTGAACTATCAAATTAAGATTCACTCCCCGCATTCCTCTGACATGGTAGCCAATGCCATCTTATTCTTTCGTCGAGTGAAGAAACTTCTGCGTAGCAGACGTTTCTAAAATGATGACAAGGTGATTTTCGAGATGGAAAGTTAGGACATCCAAAATTCAGACGTATACAACCAGTGTCTCCTGCAAGTCACCAATGGTTGCGAAAAATTTGTCGCATTGTGAGATGAGTATGCAGAGTAGGATTAAGACCATCACCACGTTTCGTGGTGGCAGCTAGATTGTTTCGAGGTGGTAATCAAAACTTCATGACTATCCTTCACTAGCACTCCCCTGCAGTACATCTATTCTCATGAAATTTGCTGTTAACGGTTCATTGTAGGTTGAGGGTAATACTATACTAGAATCTAAAATTACCTGCACTTCCTTCTAGTGAATCTAACTCAGATACAGAAAAATGTGGAACACTCAGCTATAAATCCCTTTGATAATCTGCCAATTGAAATCAGCAGCTGTCTTCAAACGTAGATTAAAGCTGTTTCTTCTTAACTCCTATACCATAGGGAAATTCCGGAGTGGAAGAAATTAGTCAATTACCAATCTGTAAACGGCCAGCTTTTAGCAACATAAATATACTAGCTGAGTATCCGGCGTTGCACGGACATATATTTATTCCAATCTTCTATTAGTTCATCTTGTCCTTCCCCCTCTCTCCATCTACTTCTCTCCCGCCTGGAAGAGGTTCTTAGGCTCTTTACCACATCCCAATAGGCGAATACCAGGCGGGTTCCCATGTTCCACCTCAGATACACGTTACGCAAACATTTATAAATCTTTCTCACGGTTCCACACAGAAGGCACTGTTAGTGAAGCTTTACTATCAGGATAGAGAATCCTCTACTGCAGCTTTGCTATTCTGTGGCCATAAGAAAAGGATTCGGACGGGTAAAGGTCCTGTGACAAATGTCGCTGTGAAGAAGATGATAACGAAGTTCGAAGCCACGGATTGTTTAGACTTTAGACGATCGGCACCGTTGCGGGCGACCAGACACGAATGCTACTGCTTCTCGGGCAGGTTAGGAAGAAGTGGCGACTTTAGCCGATTCATCTCCGCATGGTGAAGTCACAGCTCGTGAAGTCGCACGTCATACCGGCATTCCACATACTACTGTTTGGAGAGCACTAAGGCGTACCCTCCAGTGCTATCCGTACAAAATCCAACGTCATCATAAACAGCTAGCAACCGATTTTGTAAAGCAGAGAGCGTTTGCGGTGTGGGCACTTCAAAAAATATGAGAAGATGACGATTGGTTGTCTAACATGTTGTGGACCGACGAAGCCCATTTCACACTCCGACACTGTCGACAACCACAACCGCAGAATTTGAGCTATCGAGTATCTTAGAACTGTCGTGGAACTCCCACTGTATGACGAGAAAATCACGGTGTGGTGTGGATTTTCCACATCAGTCGTCATTGGACCATTTTTCTTCGAGGAAACACAGAGTGCTGTTTTTGGAACTATCAGAGTGATGTTTGCGAGGTACGCCTATATGTTACAGAATCGCAGCATCCCTAGCCTGGTTGATAAAGATCTGCTGGAAGGTACGACTTTTATGAAGCGTGGCGCTCCACCCAATATTGCTATACGTGTGAAAGATCTCTTGTGCACAACGTTCGGTGAGGATCGCATGCTGAGTCGCCACTTCCGTCATGCTAGGCCTCTTAGGTTCCAGACGTCAATTCGGGTAATTATTGGTTGTAGGGCTACCTGACAAGTCTACCGCAAACATCCGACCCCATTAGCGATGATGAAGGACAATATCCGATGGCAATTTGTCACCACACCCACTGATATGCTGTATACTGCTGTTCACAACATTGCCCGTCGACTACAGTTATTGTTGATCAATGATGGTCGATATGCTGAGCATTTGTAATAAAGTGTTCTTTCCTAAAAATCAAATATTATGATAATTATTGTTTTGGTATCATATGAAGCGCCATCTGTTGATCATTTTGTGCACCTTTTTTGGTTTCAATAAAACCCCATGTCATTTTAAGCGTGTGTATCAATTTTTATCTTTCTACCTACATTATTTCCTAAGAACTGAAGTTTCAAATGTTAACGGACTTTTGGGTCACCCTGCACTTTAACACGTGCAGGACTTACACAGTCGTGTTTCCCAAAACATAAGCTGCCGTGTTGTCTTACACTCTTCCCTTATTCGTCATCGAAGCGCAAATGTGGAATTTCAGTAAACTGATTAAAACAAAGAGGAATGGAACAGCTCCTGGCAAATATCTTTAGTACGCCATACCTGTGGTTTGATACTGGACTACTGCAGTATGGATACATTAACTGTACATAGCACATTCACACGTTTAAGTGTACGTACTGCTCTATTCCGCTGTTCTTTAATCACTTCACTGAACTTCATATTTGCAGTTGTGTTGTTTCATCAGTAGCTCGTGCTTCTATGGGTTTTAGATCCGATAACTTTCAATCGATATTGCACTCAAATGCAGAGCATTACAGACATATGGTCTTGACGGTTGGTATAACTGACGTATCTACTAATTTTGAAATAGTTTCTATTAGGTTTTGGCGATCCGCGCTGTGGTGCCTCCCTTGTCAGAGTCAGGCTGAATCCGACAGCGCCGGTGTTTCAGCCTGACAACTCATAGATAACATTAGCTACAACCATTCATGTGACATGATTGCTTACAGATGTGTCTGTGATCATCCGGATAGTTTTATCTGTCCGTTTACTACCAACCTACCGCTAATGATTCAGAAACCATACGAAGATAATGAATACACTTCCATCCGCTACGTTCTTGGTAACAAACAAGTGCATTAGGCTGCCGACACCAGAAGACAAATTGTGATTCTCAGATGTATACAGGAAGCGACAAGATCACAGTTAATAAGGAAATGGACCATTTGTAAGTGTAAAAGGAGAATACAAGTTCTCATTCTACTGCCACTAATATCTCATGTTTGCCTGAAAGTTAAGCATACTCCAGAAATGATAGCGTTTTTCTTCAACAGGATGTAACAAGAGTTAAGGAAGACGCTTAAACTAGATCACAAGAGGCATGGCATACATCAGTGTTCAAAATGTGTGAACAGACTAGTCCTCACATTGAAGATTAGTTTTCTTAAAGCAACAATACTGGGAAAACTATGTTGAGAAGCAGTCATTAATCACCAGGTTTGTTAGATTTAAACTATAAATTGATTCCGTCATTAACAGGTTAGATAGAACAAAACGTTCATCTTCCGATAGCTGCAGTATATTAATAAGACTAATCATCTGTTGCATGTTTTTGAGTGTTGCAGTGGAAAGATTTGAAACATAAATGAAGATTATGGTTGAATACGTTGTAAACTTTCGAGAAAACTGCATTAATCTCCACTCATTTCCGTCAAAGCTGTTGGCTGCGATACGTGGACGACACTTTTGTCACTAGAGGGCATGGAGAAGCAGAGCTACATAAGTTATATCAACATATCAACAGCCTGAAAAGAGCATTCAGTTTATGTTAGAACAAGAAATCAACGGTGTGATGCTGATCCTCGACGTGGAGGTCTGCAGAACTACCAAAGACAAACAGCGACCCAATGATCAGCGAAACCCAACTATACGGGATGGCCAGCCTGTATGACAATATTTATAGTTTCATACAAATTTTTATTTCAAATTTTTCAATGGAGTCTTTCAAGCAGTCTCCCAGCATAACTTCACTGTGGATTACGTGCCAAGCCAACCAATTATTCAGGACAGAAGCAGCTCATTCCGTTAAAAGCTGCTGACAGGTTACGATTTTCAGCCCTCTTCTGCCTAAAGTAAATACCCACACCATCGTGTTGAGCCAGTGGGAGACGTGAGAATGGAATCATGATTGGCGGCATCTTGGTGAGCAGACTAGTGTTCTCTCTCTTGCGACCCACACTTACAAGAGAGCAGACGGCTCGCCTCCGACTTTGTCCTCCAGGACCAGCCACCAGCGGGACCTGACGTGAATTACCTTCTCTCTCTCTTCCTATTCCTAGATTTCGCGATCACATAGACTGGAAACTACTCTGCCTCCACCCTTTGTGCGCCCATCTGTATCGCATACTATCGGAATACATTCCACATTTGCTTTATTTCTCCCTTTTATTTCAAACCACTTCCCTTCCAGTGCCCACCTCTCTTGTACTTGACACAGGCAACCCCTGAATTCTGCACGACCTGTACACAACCCATACCAGATGGTAACTACACGCCTAATACTGCTCAGAAGTGTTCTGTCCTACACATGCTGACTGCCTGAGCCCACGGCATGGATGGTGCAAACAATATCAAACATGAAGTGAAACACCTACATAGCATCTTGTATTGTATGGAACTGGAGACCTAGAAACGGCGGAGAGGCGTCGTCCCTGCCGTAGCCCACAGTGGTACACAACCCCACAACAGGCCACAGCAGTCCTCTCACCCTACCGCCACCCCACACCGAACCCAGGGTTATTGTGCGGATCGGCCCCCCACTGCACCCCCCTGAGAACGTCTCACACCAGACGAGTGTAACCCCAATGTTTGCGTGGTTGAGTAATTATGGTGTACGCGTACGTGGAGAAAGTGTTTGCGCAGCAATCGCCGACATAGTGTAACTGAGGCGGAATAAGGGGTATCAGCCCGCATTCGCCGAGGCAGATGGAAAACCGCCTTATAAACCATCCACAGGCTGGCCGGCTCACCGGACCTCGACACTAATCCGCCGGGCGGATTCGTGCCGGGGACCGGCACGCCTTCCCGCCGGGAAAGCAGTGCGTTAGACCGCACGGCTAACCTGGCGGGCCGAATAGCACCTTACTTGTCAACAGATACGAAAGCGAAACATTAAGAAGAGCTACAGAATATAACATGAAGAAAGAGTGAGCAACTGAAATAAAAGAACAGCAGCCCGTGCTGGAAATTCACAGGAATTCCTGTTTTAGAGACCCTTGGCACCCATAGTTCTGATTGTTAAATATCGCTACCTTCGTCAAGAGTTCATATTGTGCTTAACCTCTACTACACCAAGTTAAGATGCAAATACAAAGCAATAATAGGCTGTTGATTGCATCGATTATATTTTATCTTCTTCTCCTCTAAATTGGTGGTGCAATACTTCTGAAAACTTGTAAAAACATTAGGTGCTGACATTACATTTTGTAACATAGCATCAGATTGAATTGTCAACAGCCTTTGTGTTTTTAGGTAACACTGTAAGACTTATAGAACAGCTTAAATGTGGAAATACTTAATTTGTGGGTGCAATATGTCTTACACCAAGAGTAGGCTTAAATAATAACATTATTCCAGTAATTCAGACAGTCTATTTGTTTGAGTGTTTGCCTCCTTAGCAAAGTATTTTAGGTAGAATGTATTTTCTGCTGAGTGAGTATGTGCGTGCGAGCGTGTGTGGAAAATAATAATGCGATAAGTGACATGAACAGTACACTTTTTGCTTTGCTGACGTATTTCTGCAGACATTTTAAACTTGGAAAGAATATTGTGACTCTCGAAAAGCAACATAGAACAATTTAGATAAGGAAAATAATTAATTTAAGGCTCAATTGTGCCTTACACTATGTATCGTACACAGATCGAACTTTGCACGGTTGTTAGTGCAATGTGCGGTGCATGGACGCTTCACCACAGGCATGGATGTTTTCTGCCCAGAGACTGCCCAAGTGGATAGCGCCATTTCACCACTGTTCACCAGAACAGTATCCCACTCAGTGTATCAGACGGCACTAACGGGGTCATTTTCGACCCTGTGTGCCGAACCCGGGGTATTTTGCAACGCTATCGATACTGCACCTTCGGGGGCAGTTATGTAGCTGGGGCAATCACTCACTAGAAGGCAGCGCGCCACAGACCGGGCACAAGGCGAAGATTTCATTGACCACACTCACGGACAATGGCCTTGTACCATTGGCAACAGAGGGCCACCATAGGAGTAGCGGTCACCACCACGCTACCTACCTACGAGCTATAACGGATTGCTTCTTCAACGAGTAATGCTGTTACACTACTTGCATTTCACTCAAGGATCCTAAGTGAGTTATTGGTGATTGTACTGCTGACAACGCTTGATTAGTGAGTAGTTTTTGAAGTGAATAGTGTCAAAAACCTGTGTGATTTGAAGGCTCCTGTAAATGACTTGTTGCTACAGCTGAATTAAATTAAAGACATGATAGTTTTGAAAGTATAACTTACATTTGCACGTGGTGAGCACTACCAGCAGCGTCCACACCGAATTGATGTTACCCATGGCCATATCTGTAACAAAACCATGCACATTATTTTTCGAGCAGAAAGATATAAATCTGTTTACCCTACGTAGATAAAAGGGAATGACACATTGTTTTCTCCAAATGCAACACTAACTGTATTAATTAAGTTCACGTTAAAGCTAATACTTTCATTCACGGTTATGAAATTACGCAGGAGGTTATGACCGCTATTACGAGCCATCTTAAAATTTCAATTGTTTGGTTGCAGTAGCAAAAACAGTTATGTAACTTCACTCTGCATCTTCGACTGAGGCAGTTGACCGTGGAAATATTTCTGTTGGTCCTTAACACTAGCAGCGCAAGGAATATGATATACATCTCACCGCCTCCGAGACACAAATGTAGCCTTACTGTATATCTGTAGTTCGACTAACCTATGCTCCGCAGAAATCTTACTGTCTTATTTCCTTGTTGACGGTATCTTCCATGTGATGCAGGTAGCTAGATCGGACAAGTAAGCCCTGTTCAAAGCACTAGCAACTGGTTGGTCTAGCCAAATGATGTAAAACGTGGGGCGTTTATTAACTCTGCGAAATTGTGAAGACTAACAAAGATTGGAAGCTATTTTTTAGTTTTGACTTCAGTCACTTGGTTTTCCCTATTCAAAAGCTCTCATTAAGGAAAGATAAAAAATGGTTCAAATGGCTCTGAGCACTATGGGACTTACCATCTGTGGTCATCAGTCCCCTAGAACTCACAACGACTTAAACCTAACTAACCTAAGGACATCACACACATCCATGCCCGAGGCAGGATTCGAACCTGCGACCGCAGCAGTCGCGCGGGTCCGAACTGAGCGCCTAGAACCGCGAGACCACCGCGGCCGGCGGAAAGATAAAATTTGTCCCATTTGGAGAGGGTAAACTATAACACTACACTTATAAACTAATGGCCCTTAAAATTGCTACACCATGAAGATGACGTGCTACAGACGCGAAATTTAACCGACAGGAAGAAGATGCTGTGATATGCAAACTATTAACTTTTCAGAGCATTCACACAAGGTTGGCGCCGGTGGCGACGCCTACAACGTGCTGACATGAGGAAAGTTTCCAACCGATTCGTCATACACAAAGAGCAGTTGACCTGCGTTGCCTGGTGAAACGTTGCTGTGATGCCTTGTGTTAGGAGGAGAAATGCGTACCATCACGTTTCCGACTTTGATAAAGATCGAATTGTAGCCTATCGCGATTGCGGTTTATCGTATCGCGACATTGCTGCTCGCGTTGGTCTAGATCCAATGACTGTTGGCAGAATATGGAATCGATGGGTTCAGGAGGATAACACGGAACGCCGTGATGGATCCCAACGGCCTCGTATCACTAGCAGTCGAGATGACAGGCATCTTATCCCCTTGGCTGTAACGGATCGTGCAGCCACGTCTCGATCCCTGAGTCAGCAGATGGTGACGTTTGCAAGACAACAACCATCTGCACGAACAGTTCGACGACGTTTGCAGCAGCATGGCTGCGGTTACCCTTGACGCTACATCACAGACAGGACGCCTGCGATGGTGTACTCAATGACGAACCTGGGTGCACGAATGGAAAAACGTTATTTCTTCGGATGAATCCAGGCTCTGTTTACAGCATCATGATGGTCGCATCCGTGTTTGGTGACATGGCGGTGAACGCATATTGGAAGCGCGTATTCATCATCGCCATACTGGCGTATCACCCAGCGTGATGGTATGTGGTGCCATTGGTTACACGTCTCGATCACCTCTTGTTCGCATTGACGGCACTTTGAACAGTGGACGTTACATTTCAGATGTGTTACGACCCGTGGCTCTACGTTTCATTCGATCCCTGCGAAACCCTACATTTCAGCAGCATAATGCACGACCGCATGTTGCAGGTCCTGTGCGGGCCTTTATGGATACAGAAAATGTTCGACTGCTGTCCTGGCCAGCACATTCTCCAGATCTCTCACCAATTGAAAACGTCTGGTCAATGGCGGTCGAGCAACTGGCTCATCACAATACACCAGTCACTACTCTTGATGAACTGAGGTATCGTGCTGAAGCTGCATGGGCAGCTGTACCTGTACACGCCATCCAAGCTCTGTTTGACTCAATGCCCAGGCGTATCAAGGCCGTTATTACGGCCAGAGGTGGTTGTTATGGGTACTGATTTATCAGGATCTATGAACCCAAATTGCGTGAAAATGTAATCACATATCAGTTCTAGTATAATATATTTGTCCAATGAATACCCGTTTATCATCTGCATTTCTTCTTGGTGTAGCAATTTTAATGGCCAGTAGTGTATTTAGTTATAGTTTATGCTCACAAAGGAAACACAAATAGTAGGGAGTTGCAGTTGTGGCTTACTTTATGTCACGAACCTTCCGACAAGCTCACTGTACAATTACAAGTAATTCTTCTGCAACTAACAAACAGAAGCCTTATTAGAGAAGAAATGATCGGAGCGAAGCAGACTATGTGCGACGAAGGTCAGAAAACAAGATATCGATAATGACTGTAAAATAGATAGGAGTCTCTTTCGTTATCGGTGGGCACTCGCGCGATGTTTTATTGACCTATTCACTGTGCGGCCCAGTGGGCCGTAATGCTACTAGAAAGAACCAACGCGTTGCGTAGCTGGAGAGAAATAAAATGAAGAGTCTGCCTCCGGAACTGAGTGGCCAATGTAGATGGCTGCCATGCGGACAACCCGGATTCGATTCCCGGTATTGCCAAATATTTTTCCTTGGTGAGAACATTGAAATGGGATCCACTCAGCCTCGTGATCCTAATGGAGGATCTACCTGAATGAGAAGTAGCAGCTCCAAGGTCTGTAAGGCCGACAACGACGGAGAGAGTGGTGTGCTGATCCCACGTCCCTCCACATCACATGCAGATCACGGGACGCCACTGGCTGAGAATTACACGGCGGTCTGTCGGTCCCGATTGGCGCGTCTGTAGCTTGTAAGACTCGTTCCTAAACAGAGCTTTGCCATAAGTTTCACTATTCGTGGCTGCGGGAAGCGTTCCCTTCCTTAATTCTACTCTGTGCTGTGCTGGGCAGCTGTATGATGCTCTATTGGTTGTTCTCATCAGTCACGTAGGTGCGCGATACGATGGTCCAAGTAGTCCAGTCAAGGAATATGATTTCAATATCGAAACAGGTTAGCGCCTCTTTATGGTCATATAGCGCATAATTTTTTTCGTGCACGGATAAGGAAAGATCAGTTCTTTTGTTAATTCGTCGACCCAGGAGATTATGGGTCTTCGTGATATGAATTCTGCAACTCTAGCAGTTACCACTAGAACAAGAAAATTGTTTGTTAAAACTTGATTCACGCTGATGTTTCCCACTTCTACCGTCGACGTGAGATATCTAGAGCAGTCATTATTCTGTCTCCGATGTAAAGCTCGGGCCTTGATCAGGTGCGTACTTGGTTCTCAATCACACGAAAAATTCAGGACGGAATCTCTAGTGAAATCATTGTCAATGAGGAATTAAATTCAGAATGCCTTAAATTGATTTTCCATGTATCTAGATGCGCTTCGGGAAACATAACGAGAATGATAGTGGATGAAACCTGGTGATTTTAACAATAGCGAGATAATTTGGAGGAGATAAGAAACAACCTCATCTTAAAATATTATAACTTACTAGATGTATAATATTATTTCTACCGCAAACTAAGCTCTCTCTTGTATCATATCCTCCAAAAAGGACGTCTACCAGTACCCTCATTGCACATCTGACACATTTACCACCTCCTGTCGTTCCCACCGTCTACAGACAATCCTGAACCTTTAAGCTCAATATTATGGAAACGGCAAATTCCAAAACTGAGCATTCCGTATAGATCTACGACAAATAAAAACTAAATATAATGTTTAATTATCGATTTCGTTTTACGAACCCTGTCAACTTTAGATACAAAAAGCATCAACTGTAAAATTTTCAATGTCCTGTGTAGAACAGACTTGTCTAATATTTCCTGGTAAACTTCGAATTAAGGTTTCGGAAAATAATATAAATGGACCATAAAAACCATGAAAACAGACACATTCTCTGAACTCTTTTCTGTCGGATAGCCATTGGAATAAGTGTAGACCGTATAACGAGTAGAATAAGATGTAGAAACGATCAACTGGCATTCGCGATGCCAATCCACTGTCTGAGAACACATAACGTGATTTGTTGTTTCAGATAATGTTCTTTCATTGTTCTAACAGCTTACCACTTACGTTACAGCACCACTTTAATCAGTTTCTTGGTCCCTGGTTTATCTACTGCACGTTTTTCATCCAGTCTACGAATCGTGCTGCTAGTGCCGTAACTGATAGATGTCAGGCTAAACCAAAATTTCTTTCATAGCTTTCCGTTTAGATTTTATCATTCGCTCAAAACATAGAAACTCCATACCTGTCAATATTTTAGAATTTTCCGTCCATGTTGGGTTTTTTACCTCACAGATTTTTCTATTTAGACACTTCATCACTCACTAGTGAACGAGGTGTTTGAAATTTTACCGATGTCTTATGATTAATATGATGAAAGTGATGAGTAGTAATAATCATTATTCTCTCAGCAGCATTCATCAGTAGCCATACGTCTATTTCGATAGCTGTAGCCAAGGAACTTTTAATTCAAGCGCGGAGGTTAGTTCCTTTCTTTCCAGGAGGCCACACTACAACACGTTATTGAAATTTCTTGCAGCCTGTAAAACAGCTCAAGCGGTAACGACTCCCAGAGATAGCAAAAATCTTAGTCATGCTTAAAACTCTCACCCCATTCATTCCTGAATATCATATTAAGCTGATGAATGGTTTATGACAAAATTCCTAATGTATTAGGTTTGTGCACAAGTTCGTAGCGTTTTTGGTTTGCATGTCGGTTTCAGGTTGCTATGGGCTTACTTACCGATTGTCATTTTTCATCTGTAGTTCACTGTTGCTATTTGAGTTTATATATTGCCAGTTTGTCGCTTGGAGAGAGCGAGTGGAGTGCCAAATCGAGAAATCGGAACATTTACGATATATTCTTCCGTTTCAGTTCAACAGAGGGGTGACAGCAGCGGGGTCAGTCGGAAACATTTGCGCCGTGTATGAGCATAATGCGACTGGACACAGCACGGCAAGAAAACGGTTCGGAGGATCGTTTTGTCATTAGTGATTCTCCACGTTCAGGAAGACCTATGGGGTTTGATGACGATCGTTTAAACGCATCAGTTCACAATAATCCACGTCAGTGTGATCGAGAACTGCCAAATGTGATGAAACACGATCGTTCCACCATCGTGCGGCATTTGAATGCAGTGGGGAAGGTTCAAAAATCGGGTGTATGGATACCGTATTCTCTAAGCGAAAACCAAAGAAATCCGCGGGTGGCTACACTATGTGATCAAAAGTATTCGGACACCTGGCTGAAAATGACTTACAAGTTCGTGGCGCCCTCCATCGGCAATGCTGAAATTCATTGTGGTTTTAGCCCACCCTTAGCCTTGATGACAGCTTCCACTCTCGCAAGCATACGTTCAGTCAAGCGCTGGAAGGTTTCTTGAGGAATGGCAGCCCATTCTTCTTATATATTCAGTGCAAATGGCATTATGCACACGAAACTCGAGTTGGAATATTTCATCGCTCGGTGTCGTATTGAAATATTTTATGTCGCCGAGACTCACCTCCACCCCACCATAATCATCATATCGATTACTTATGAGATCACCACATTAGTTGTAGCATACCGCAGCCCCAGCGGACGTTTGAAGAGGATGATTGGCAAGCACCTTAAACCATTATCCGAGGTTGCCGTTCTGTGGTGATCTTAGCGCCAAACACTACTTGTGGAACTCGAGGTGTAACAACCCATGAGGGGGGGGGGGGGGCAGGGGGTTCGCCTTTACCAATTGGAGGAAGTGTGGAAGCGATGACATTTGGCCCAAAGTGCCCCACCCACATTCCGTCGAATCCAGCTCACAATTCAAATGTTTTGGATACAGCGGTGTTAAAGAACTTGAGGCCGGATCTCCGTCTACAAACACTAAATGATTTGACATCTGACCACCATCCTGTATTGGTGTGATATCAGGGGCTCGCTTCCACCTGCCTACCCCGTCATCAACTCTAATCCACTGAGAGGAATATGAGCGGTGGCTTGATAATAATGTTAACCCTACTGAAGATGTCTCTAAAACTGAACAGATAGATGATGCCATCTCTACTCTCTACAGCAAAATCCGACGTGCTTCCCAATGGGCCTCCGTCGCAGTGGAACGACATCCACCATCGAACGGCACCTATTCACCACTGTTGCAAGAGCTGAAAGCCTTGAACTACGGGAAGGTAAGGTAGCTGCCCTTGAGCTTCGGTCACGTGATCACTGGAACTGGTCTGCAATCTCCGAAACCCTAAATCACTTTCAAGAGTGCTTCAGAGTCCAACAGGCCTTGTCTATGACCCACTGGGAAAAGAAGAAGTTTTTGTTTCCACCTTTGAGGCTCAAAACACACTAGGCGAGTTGGGGAATGATCCGGATGCCGAACAGGTTTGTCAGAGAGCTCAAGAAATTAGAGAAGCTGACCATCGTACTGACCCAGACCTTACAACGCCTGCAGAAATCCATAATATCATCAGACACTTGGGATCTCAGTCAGCCCGTGGGCCAGACGGACTCACCTTAAGCATATCCCATGGAAACATCTTGTGCACATCACGGGGATATATAACGGTTGTATAAGGATTGGCAGACCCTTGGAACGTCACATGTCACGCGCCGCATAAATTTAAATTCGTCACGACCTGTCCACCTCTTTCATTCCTTGTCGCGATGTTGATAGGCCTTCATTTCAGCTCCACAACAAGTGGTATTCACATGAAATTAAGAGTAACATACCGTTCATAATCCCAGGCCGTTTAATATTGCTACGTAGCTAATCTGCAGTATGCAGTGCTACACCCTTCACAGTGGTTTATATCGTATACAGGGTGTCACAGGATGAATTGTCAACATTCAGTCATATGACAGGAATAATCTTTCGGAGCCAAAAAGTCTAATAAACATGGGTGGTAAAGTGCGTACCTTAAGAGTTATAAGCAATTCATCTTCGGTAGTGTGAAACACATCTCTTATACTAAACAAGTGCTCATAGGTCTTATGTTATGCATTGTAGAGCCCATGTTTACTAGACTTTTTTGCTTCGAGTAAGTGTTTCTGTCCTATCCCTAGATATTGACCACTCTTCCTGTGACATACCGTGTATGTAGGTGTACCTGTAGTGTAAAGTTGATTTGGTGCTATAATTTTCACAAATGTTAGTGTAAATGACTGTCGTATACTCATATTATCATTACATTTCATTTTACGTAAAAGCTACTCACAAATCCTCTAATAACTAGAAATTAGAATTAACAAATCATTTACATTTCTTTATTTGGCGTCTTTTGCTACCTGCATGTACGAGAGGTAGGTTAACTCATGAAAAGCGAAGATTAATTTCATTCGTCGTCTTTTTGTGCAAATAAAAATTAATAGAGCCTATGCAGTCTTTTAACTGTATTCAGCTGTTAGTGATAAACTTCACAAGTGAATACATGAACTGTGAAGCTATTCTGCTACGTCTTGTTGCCTAAATTAATTTCCAAAGGATGCCTGTTTCTGTATAACACACATTAACTATTAAAAATGATAGGTCACAGTATCATCCCAGCTTCAACTGTAACATCTTTTCTTTTAATTTTGAACAGCTCTGAGCGGATTCGAGAGAGTGGGTATGTTCTCGTAAGTCTGTGGGCCTTCCAGCAGAAAGCGGACATGGGCTTTATTTTATCTGTAATTTTATTTGTAGTTCTTGAGCTTTAAATAAAGCGAAAGCTTTAAAATTAGAATTTTTAATGTGAAATCAGTTGGAGATAGTTGTGGGTTGAATCTGTAAGTCGACCTAGGAAGCGCGCATCATCTCTCAGATGCGCATACAAAGCACTGATATGAAATGCAGTTTTGGCCACACATACAATTTTAATATGTTACAGTTGTTATTCGTGGATTCTGTTTACCAGTAAAGTACTGTACGTGCTGCTGGTGATTCAGCACATGTATTGTGATTTTCTCTCGGTGCATATTAAGTGCACTGTTGCTTCTATGTAGATCGGTTGACGTTGCACATTATGGAAACCTACTTGAAGATCATCCTCAAAATTGCGGCCTATACCAGCAGTATAATGTACCCATTTATAGAGAAAGTAATAATACAGGTTTAGAAACGCAATTACAAGAGAACTTAATGGACTAGCTACCATGTTCGTCCGATATGAACCTTGCTGAGCGTTTATGAACGATGTGATCGACTCCTTAAGTTTGCCATCGTGCAGCCGAAGAAAAGAATGTGGATCAAGATTTAACAGATCGTCGACGCCGAGGTCATTAGAAACGGAGTACAATCTGGGCTTGGGGAAGAATACAAAAGACAACTAAGATAACTGGCCATTTCCTTTTCAGAGGGACATTCATGGCCTTTGCCAGCAGTATATGGAAATAACGGAAAATCTGCATCAGGATGGCTACACGGGAATTCAAACCGCGGTCTTCCCGAGTGCAAGTCGAGTGTCTTACCAGTGCGTTACCTCGCTTACTCTTTAGTCTTAGTGTAATCGTGTGCAACGCATTTTGCAAGGCGCTTCTTGTTTTTATCGTTACAAGGCTAGCCGGATATCATCATCATCATCATCATCATCACCGTTAATCATAGAATAGGTCTTAAACCTCCGCCATCCAACATCGTTTCGGTCTTTCCACTTAACGTTTCATATGAGCTCTGTAGTCCGTAATTGTAATGGTAATCTGCCGTCTTCTTCCGCTTAAAAAAAAATGGCTCTGAGCACTATGGGACTTAACATCTATGGTCATCAGTCCCCTAGAACTTAGAACTACTTAAACCTAACTAACCTAAGGGCATCACACAACACCCAGTCATCACGAGGCAGAGAAAATCCCTGACCCCGCCGGGAATCGAACCCGGGAACCCGGGCGCGGGAACGCTACCGCACGACCACGAGCTACGGACTAAATTAAGTTCAGCGCGAGATTAAGTTGTTATAGATGCTCAATCTAGGATGGTGATACGTCTTGTACAAGCATATTCGTGTGGTGTGTAACGTTAAGGGGAAAAACACACTTTCAGTTAGACTTTCGTGTTATTGGTAAACTGAATCGAGTTTCTTTTTGTCAGTCAAAAGAAGCGACAACCTACTGAAAGGCCATGCAGATTCCAAATAACTAAAGGATGCCAATAAAATGACAATTTGCAAACATTTTGTAGGGACTTGCGGGCTCCGGGTGGTTTGCGTGCAGAGGTGACGGGTTTCCGCTGTTTATGCGGCTGGCTTTGCTAGCAGTCGCGCCGTTGCTTTGCCTAGAAGGTCATCGCCACAATCTTGCATACACTTAAGCCTGTCACGGGGCAGTCCGCTCAGCACGTTGCGTGCATATGTCTAAATTCTTCAGAACGAGCAACAAAAGAAGCTGTCCATCTTGTGGACAGGAATAACTATAACTCTTGCTCTGAAACTTTATTGACCAGACATTTTTCTTCTACACCTTCTTGCTCTACAACAGAAAGGAGTGTCAAATGTTTTTTATTCCAGTCTTTGATCACAATCTCAATTCCTTAGACGATGACCGGTTTCAGTCCGTAATGACCTTCCTCAGATCTACAATATACAAATATATTCCCCTAGTGAGCGGTGTGTCTTTCAACATAAATTGCAAAAGGTATCACAATATATTGTCATACAACCACTGAAATGTACAGATAAAATACGGTAAAACGTACCTTTTTTACACCATGTCCTAAAGTGCTAAGGCCATATTGGCATCGTCAAAACATATAAATATAATCAGCACAGCATCTTCATATAGATCTAAAATAAGGTGTAGAATAGGCCACATCGTCCACACAATGATTATTGCAACTGGCTACTGAGGTAACAGTAGCTACCAGAAATCTGTTTGCCTACATCCTCCCTAGATGTCGCTACTGTGGGCTTAGATGAAGTCATCATTTAACGCAACAAACATAGTCTGATAAAAACACATTATATAAAATACATGTAGCAGACCTTTAAAATTGATAACTATCATGGAAACAAATTGCGATACATTAAAAGACAAATACAGTTACCCATATAAAATTATTAAAAGGAAATATATGAAGAGAATAGGTCCGACCCTTTTCATGGTGAATTTATGGTCAACAATTAATATACGTAATACATTGCCTGTAGCAACCTATAAATTGCCTATGAAAGATAAACAGGCAATTTATAGGTTGCTACAGGCAATGTATTACGTATATTAATTGACACAATTTCACTTCGGCTGGACGCGACATTGCATTTGGTCTCTATACAGCCAGAACTTCAAGGCGAATCTGTATAAAATTGAGACATTTTGCCCACACGAATCGTAGTTTCCGGTGTTCTTCTACCTTTGAGTACGTTTCCAGTTGCCGCGTCATTTCACTCTCATACTGTGATGCACGTGATCCGTACCGCAGCAGAATTGTCTGCAGGTAACGCGAACATGTACTCTCTTCTGACGTAGCGCTACTGTTGTTTCTGCACAGGTCTTACTATGGAACAACATGTGTAACTTATTTTTTGAAGTCCCCTTGTAACCAAACAATCCCTCGACTTTGATTTAGCTGTTCTAGAAGTATTCACAGGTGGATGGGAAGCAAAATCCCTTTTGTCGTTCAGCAATTCTGCGTGGCCATTCCGACGCCTTTTTTTCTTTTTTTCCTAACATTTAAAGCCGTGAAAGTATCTATCCTCTCTGTTCTGAGTGCAGGATATCGGCATCTGTAGAATATCTGTGGTTGTATTCTATACAAAGCCATGCAAAGATGGAGTCTGTTTTCTTTCATTATTAGCACCTATGTGCTGTTCAGTTATGTGCTTTGAATAAAGTGCTTGGTCTTTAAATACTGAGAGATTACTGAAACAACACGATACCTCACTGTCTAACGTAAAAAGAAGGACGCATCATGAAGGAATTATCCGGATGGGACCGAAATCGGTAGATGTGATGTACATGTACAAACAAATTAGTAGATATTGAGAAAAATTGGATGAATATTCAAGAGCTTCAAAAATTGGCAGTGATTGATGGAGTTGTTGGACGACCTCCTGAGGGTTATCGTGCCAAATTATGTTCAACTGGCTCGTTAGATCGTCAGAATCCCGAACTAGTTTGAGAACCCTGCCCATAATGCTCCAAACGTTCTCAATTGGGGAGAAATCCTGTGACCCTGCTGGCCAAGGTAAGGTTTGGCTAGCACGAAGACAAGCAGTACAAACTGGCGCCGTGTGCGGGCAGGCACTGTCAGCTTACGATGGTTTGCCATGAAGGCCAACAAAACAGGGTGTAGAATATGGTCTCTGTACCGCTGTGCTGTAAGGGTGCCGCAGATGACAACCAAAGGTTCCTGCTTTGAAATGCAATGGCACCCTAGACCATCCCTGCTGGTTGTCGGGCTGTATGGCTGGTCTACCACCGCTGCCCGGGTCGGCTCCAGGCACGTCTCCGCTGGTCATCGGAGATCAGTTCAAAGAAGGTTTCATCACTGAAGACAATTTGCTCCATTCAATGAGATTCCAGGCAGAATGTGCTTGACACCAATGCAGACGTGCTTGTTGGTGTGCAGAAGTCAATGGTAATCCGTGCAAGGAGCGCCGCGAGTTCAGTCCCCCTTCTGTAAGCTTTCTATTACTTGTCCTGGAGGTCACTGAACCACCAGTTGCACTTCGGATCGATGATAGTGACGAGTCCTGGGCTCTGAGCGCCTGTCCGATAATTGCTCGGTCCTCTTGTTCTGTCGTCTCCTTCTTGAGGCTGAGGCAACGGCCTTGCCACAGTGGATACACCGGTTCCCGTCAGATTACAGAAGTTAAGCGCTGTTGGGCGTGGCCGGCACTTGAATGGGTGACCATCCGGGCCACGTGGTACTTCACTACGGATCCTACGTGACGTAGTTTGTTCGAGATGCTGGGAATTTCAGACGCTAACGTCGTCGTGGCTCCAATAAAGCTACAAAAAAGTAGTCACCTTCAGGGATAGGGTCGTAAATACGAGGAGTAAATTCCGCCTGCACGCCTAATCGACAAGGTACAAACGGATAAAGAAGCATCGGTCAGTCAAATGCACATCAGGCGTCGAGCAGTGTTTTCAGGAGACACTGGCCAGGAGCCGACAAAGTGGCTAAAACGATGTGATTGTGTCGTTAAAAACAACAGGTGGGGTGCTACGATGTTTCTTGCCAACCTCTACTTTTACTCAGACAGTACAACCCAGCAGCGATTTCCGAACAACTGGTAAATCTCAAGTGCTGAGAAACTTCGGACGGGAATTAAGTAAATATTTGGCGACATCGGGCCTCAGATCCATATTGCTCAAGAACAAATGAAGAACACAGCCCACCGCCAGAGGGAGACTATACAGTTGTGCTGTCTCCCCGCCAAGAGAAGTCGCAGCAGCTTGGAAGCATGTCAGCTAGTGCTGACTCTACAACCTGAACTACCAACATTACCCACATACCACTTTTACAATTACTCCATCTCTTTCCTAGCGTAATATCAATCACTTACCCCCCTCAGAAAATAGAATAATTCCGAGCTCTACATCTCTTATCATCAACAATCCATCCCATTGCTTCCTCCCCAAATCAGGCCTCCAAGCCATCGATTTACTTTTTTACTTTTGCTAAGAAGGGTTAAAAACGGAGACGTAACCACTGTCTGCATGGCCCCTACAGGAGAAATATATAAATATTTTAGTTATTCAGACAGTAAGCACACATATCAAGGCAGCGGTCCATTACTATGCACTCCTTATAAGACTGATTTTAGAACTTGCTCTCGCTTTCAGCTCGTGCTCTACATGACGTCACAGTTTTACACACTCGCTGCTTGAGCGTCTATGCGGCGCAGACTGCATATCGCTTGCGATGGCTTGGTATGGTAGGCGATCACACTGTGGTTGGCCAAGCATTCACGATCAGGTGAACATTTTCAGTGAACTTGAGGCAGATGGGTGTCCTAATGGCTCTGTGCAATTGGAAAACACGGCCAAGTAATTGGCGCAAGGACATCGAAGAAGTAAAAGCCAAAGCAACGTGCAGGGATCATCAGTTCTTTCCATTACTAAGTTCATCCGGCTACACTCTAACAGGACCCTGAAGTCGTATAGAAGGAAACGCAGTGGTTAATTTTCTAGTACGCAGCAGCTGTCGAAGCAATGCGTAAAATATTCATATCGACTGCCTACATAGGACTCTGAATCGAACACCAAAACTCAGTTAGCACCTACCATGGAATTTTCTCTATCAGGTAGGTCCGAGAAAGGTTAAGGGGATGAGAATATTACTTCTATGGTAGATATACCGTAGTATGTCGCGGTACCGACAAATCCTCAACTTGATCCAGGGGTCGACCACCGTAACGCCTGCTGCTATGCTAAGCTTGTTATTTCAAAACACTTATATCGCATTGATTTAAGAGTTTCTGAAAGACCTTAATGAAGACAACCACGAACAACCATCATTAGTGTCCACGACCAAGCAAGTCTTTTAACATATCATAAGAAATGAGTTCAATATGCAGCAACAAACATTTTTCGTCATTTGCCCAATAACATGAAATGTTGGACAGATAGCAAGTCAAGTTTTAAGCCTAGCATAAAATAATTTCTCCAGGACAACTACTTCTGTATCATGGAAGAATTTTTTATGTAAAAACTCGTAACACGTAAAAAAACGGAAAACCCTAGTTTTTAAGTGTAGGGCTAGAAAATTATATGTTCTTTGATGTTAAAGCTGAATGAATTCTTCAATCTGCAGCGGAGTGTGCGCTGACGGAACTGTATGCCGCAGAAGGCAAAGGTCCCGAGTTCGAGCCTCGGTCCAGCACACAGTTTTAATATGCCATGAAGTTTCAATGTTAACTCTAAGCACACACACACACACACACACACACACACACACACATATATATATATATATATATATATATATATATATATATTCTGTAAACTGACTCGTTTCACATCATTTACGTATAATATATAGTTGAAATAACCTGTGGGTTCATCCTGTTTGTTACTGTGGATGCCTGAGGCGATTTTTGTTACCCGAGGGGATGGCAGTCAGTCTCTCCGTAATTCTCCTAAATGGAAGTTCTGCTATGCAGCCACAGGGATGGTTGATTTGCCACGATGACAAGTATTTCTTAGCACCTGCTGGAAATATCTCTTTCAAAAGCCCTAGCACCTTTTGCTGGAAAGTTCCATTTGCTGGAGCAAGAAATGACCAATGGAAATGCCGAATTCGGTGCTTGAGCCTGAGTAGCTGAAAGGGCAAAAATGGTACAAGGAATTTGGAGGAGTTTCTTAGAGCTCGTAAAATTGAAAAGTCAGCTGACATTCTTCCCAGGCTGAATGAGGCATATCTTGTGCCCTTTTGGACGGAGGTGGCCTTTCGAGATCAATTTCTTGATTCGTTAGTCAGTTATCCCTAGTGATCAACCAAGTTACTTTCACAATACAGAAACCCTGCTACAGTCTGAAGTGCGTGGATCCTTATTGTGGTATTTCCGGTTTTCTATGTGAGTGATGCAGACAGAGTTAGTACATATACATCTACATACATACTCCGCAACTGACGTATAGTGCACGGCGAAGGGGAGGGGGGTGGAAGAATGACTGTATATACTCCTTCGTATGAGAACTAATTTCTCGTATTTTCTCTTCGAGGCCCTTATGCGAAACTTACGTTAGCGACATTAAAATCGTCCAGCAGTCAGCTTCAAATGCCGGTTCTCTAAATTTTCTCAATAGTGTTCCTGCAAAAGAACTTAACCTTCCCTCCACAGATTCATCTCCAAAACACGTGCGAGTTGTTCGAACCTACCGGTAACAAATCTACACAAGTGCCCAAAATTAAAGCAACAAACGGAAATTTTGGAAGATTGCGTTTAATTTGCCACAAATCAGTATAAACAGGTGTCAATAAATTAAAAACCATGTAATGAAAACAGAACACAAAGTACAACAACATGCATAACGGTAGACCAATATCTCTTCGTTTTTTTCCAAACCAAGCGGATTCCAACAATTGGTTAATGTGCTCAGTATGGGGTGTGACCACCTCTGGTAGAAATACAGGCGTGACAACGGCGGGGCAGGCTGTGAATGATGTCATCAATCTCATGTTGAGGCAATAACGCCCATTCTTCCTGCAGACCTGCATGCAGTATGGTCAGTGGATGCTGAATTGATGCAACCCGTCTCCCTAGTGCTTCCCAGATGCTCTATGGTACTCAAATCTGGAGAGCGAGGACGCCACGCCAAGAAAACATCAACTACCCGTACTCTATGAGGTCGAGCATTATAGTTCATCAATACGAAGTCTGGGCACACAGAGCCTCGCAAGAACCGCACATGGGGGCCCAAGATCTCGTCACGATATTTCACAGCAGTTAAACCTTGCCGATTCACCCATACAATTTCATGAAGAGATGTTGAAGTGGTCAACATAATCCCTGATCACACCATTAGGGGTCCTCTTCGATACCAGTCTCTCTCCACAATGTTTAGGTCCCGAAATTGTATTCCGCGTTCCCTCCAAATGCGAATCCGTCAATAATCACTTTCCAAACCGAGTCGGTACTCATTTGTGAGAAGAACATTGGCCAACTGTTCGACCGTCCAGGTGGCATGTTGACGACTCCTCTCTAGACGTTCCCTTCTATGAAGACGTGTCAGAAGTACACAAACAGCAGGTCTTCGACAGTAAAGGCCACTCTGCCGAAGCCATCTGTTCACCGTTTGCTTCGATACAACACATCCAGTGAATGCTGCGAGGTCAGATGCCAATTGCAGTGCAGTAGTAAGGCGGTACCGTCGTACCCTTACAGCAAATAACGGCCTTCTCTTTTTGACGGCGCACGTGGTCGGCCCTGCCTTGGTCTTCGAGACACAGTTTCAGTCACTATAAACTGTCGCCACATCCGAGAAACAATAGAACGATTCACATTAAGTCACCTGACCTCATTAGTTTGCGACTGTCCTGATTCCATTCTTCGTATGGCCCTCCACCACACAGATTCCCGAAAGCGTCTTCTCTGTGCCATACTGCACCGTCTATGACTGTATACACAGCGCCGTCCGCGGTGGGCCGAGCGGTTATAGGCGCTACAGTCTGGAACCGCGCGACCGCCACGGTCGCAGGTACGAATCCTGCCTCGGGCATGGTTGTGTGTGATGTCCTTAGGTTAGTTAGGTTTAAGTAGTTCTAAGTTCTAGGGGACTGATGACCTCAGCAGTTAAGTCCCATAGTGCTCAGAGCCATTTGAACCAGTTTGTATACACAGCGATTGTGGGCGTAGGAATACCCGGTAAACACTACCACGTGTGATAGGTGCCATGACGTCATCGCTGGCGTGGTTGTCGCTTGACTGGTATGCCATCTACCGTGCAGAACATGATCGTATGGGCGTCTGTTGACAGTTTTTATGACTATATCTTGAATTAGACACAGATCGGGGAAATAGCGGTTTGTTCCTTGAATTTGGACCCCAGTGTAGCAGCTCGCCTCTGAATTGCTTCGATGTCTTCCTTGAATCCGACCTGGTGCGGATTCCAAACACTCGAGCAGTACTCAAGAATAGGTCTGACTAGCGTCCTACATTGAGGTGATAAAGACATGGGATATTTTTTAACATCGCGTCGGACCTTCTTTTGCCAGCCGTAGTGCACCAGCTCGACATGACATAAACTCAACAAGTTGACGGAAGTCCTATGCAGACATACTGAGCCGCGCTGCTTCTATAGCTGTTCACAATTGAGAACGGTTTGCCAGTGCAGGATTTTGTGTACAAACTTACCTCTCGATTATGTCTCATAAATGTTCCATAGGATTCACGTCGGGCGATCTGGGTCGCAAAAATCATGCTCTCGACTTGTCCACAATGTTCTGACATGGCCCATTGTCATCCAAAAAAGCCGCGCGGAGTGGCCGCTCGGTTAGAGGCGTCATGTCACAGATTGCGCTGCTCCTCCCGCCGGAGGTTCGAGTCTCCCTCGGGCATGTGTGTGTGTGTGTGTGTGTGTGTGTGTGTGTGTGTGTGTGTGTTGTTCTTAGCATAAGTTAGTTTAAGTAGTGTGTAAGTCTAGGGACCTATGACCTCAGCAGTTTGGTCACTTAGGAATTCACACACATTTGAACATCCATAAAAATTCCATTGTTGTTTCGGGGCATCAGATCCATGAATGGCTGCAAATTGTCTCCAAGTAACCGAGTATAAACATTTTCAGTCAATCATCGGTTCAGTTGAATCAGAGCACCCAGTCCACGCTATTATGGAACCACCACCAGCGACACAATGCCTTGTTGACAACTTGGCCCCCCGGCTGGGGTCTGCGACACACTCGAACCCTATAATCATCTCTTACCGACTTAAATCGGGACTCATCTGGCTAGGACACGGTTTTCCAGTGGTCTAGGGTCCAATCAATATGGTCATGAGCCCAGGAGAGGCGTAACAGGCGATGCCGAGCTGTTAGCAAAGGCACTCGCGTCGGTCGTCTGCTGCCATAACTCATCAACTCCAAATTTTGCCGCACTGTCCTAACGGATACGTTCGTCGTACCTCCCACATTGATTTCTGCCATTATTGCAAGCAGACTTTGTCTGTCAGCGCCGGCCATTATTGCAAGCAGTGTAGCTTGTCTGTTGCGCCAACTCTACGCAAACGCCGCTGCTCTCGGTCGTAAAGTGAAGGACGTAGTAAGAGGTTATACCTCAAAGTTAGCGTTCTAGGTACACTTTTCTCACTTTGGATCTCAGAATACTGAATTCCCTAACGATTTTCGAAATAAAATATGTCATGCGTCCAGCTCCAACTACCACTCCGCGTTCATAGTCAGTTAATTAGTGTCGTGCGGCCATAATCATGTCGGAAACCCTTTCTCATGAATTACCTGAGTACGAGTAACAGCTCCACCGGTGCACTGCTCTTTTATACCTTGTTTACGCGTACTACCATCATCTGTATATGTGCATATCTCTATCCTATGTCTTCTGTCACCTCAGTGTGTAAGCGGTCTCCTGTACAGATGAACCACACTTTCCTAAAATTCCCTCAATTAACCGAAGTCAGCCATTCGCCTTCTCTCCCACAGTCCTCACCTGCTTTTTCCATTTCACATCGCTTTGCAACGTTATACCCAGATATTTAAACAATATTACTATGTCAAGCAGAGCCGTACTAAATCTATATCTGAACATTATGGATTTGTTTTTCCTACTCATCCGCAATAACTTACATTTTTTATATTAGAGCTAGCTGCCGTTCATCACACCAACTAGAAATTTTGTCAAAGTCATCTTGTTGCCAACTGCGGTCACTCAACGACGACTCCTTCCCGCACACCGTAGCATTATCAGCAAACAACCGCAGATTGCTGCCAACCCTGTCCGCCAAATCATTTATATATAGAGAGAACAACAGCGGTCCTATCACCCTTCTCTGGGTCATTCCTGATGATAACCTTGTTTCCGACTCGAGGACTTCATACTGTGTTCTACTAGTTAAGAAGTCCTAGAGCCATTCACATATCAGGAAACCTATTCCATTTACTAGTGCCGTCTTTACCAGTCTGCAGTGAGGTGCCGTATCAAATGGTTTTCGGAAATCTGGAAATATGGAACCTATCTGTTGTCCTTCATCCATAGTTCTTAGTGGTTAGTTGTAGGTTATGTCGAATAAAAGTGACGGAAATTGTGAGTTTTAACTGAAGCCTGGTATTGTGTGTTTTTTGACCAGTTGACATTGAACAGTTTTCATGTTTTGTTGTTGTGGAGACTGTCAGCAGAAGTTGCTAAGAGCCAGGTGGCGTATGAGGTTCCAAAGGTGTACATTTTCCTGTGCAGTGATCGTATCGTGGAATATTTCTTGAAGTAGATAGAATGTTACAGGGCATTTATTAGTGGTATGAGTCTAGCGACAGTTTTAACTTCGTCGCGTGTTAATACGAGGTTGTCGTCCACTGTTTAGACCGATTTAATTGTGAAGCAGTTGAGAAGATAAATATGGGTCCGCTAATAAACGTTTCCCAGTAAAACTGCAAAGCAGTAAGTCGAGAAATTAGTTTCGCGCGCCACCCATCGCTGAGAGTGCGTGGGTTCCGCCCGCGAGTGGCACTTCGCGGAATACCTTTGAACCTCTGAGGATGAACAAAAGAAAGGCTTCCGTCTGAAGGCATAGCACATGAGGTTCAACATTCAAGCCAAAACGGAATGCAAGAACTTCCACGAAGAGAAGTATCGAGAGCAATATCTGCCGATCTGATTGGAGTCCTGTGCCTTAGGAAACATATGACAGTCAACTGCTGTATTTAAAAAAGACCACTAAATCAGTTGTCGAAATTTTGTGTGTAATAACGGAATCATCAACCCGGCTTGGCAACTGAAAACGTATCGTGTATCATACATGCTGCTAAAAATTTAGAAATTTCGCTCAAAAATAGACAGACGGGGAAAAAAATCGCAACACCGAGCAGAAGTTGTGCGACATAAACGAAAGTTGGTAAGCGTGTTTCTGTATCTGAAAGATGATGTCTATTAAAATTTCGCGCCATTCAAATAAAAATGGTTCAAATGGCTCTGAGCACTATGGGACTCAACTGTTGTGGTCATAAGTCCCCTAGAACTTAGAACTACTTAAACCTAACTAACCTAAGGACATCACACACATCCATGCCCGAGGCAGGATTCGAACCTGCGACCGTAGCGGTCGTGCGGTTCCAGACTGTAGCGCCTTTAACCGCTCGGCCACTCCGGCCGGCCCCATTCAAATAGGAGAGTCACTAATAACGTCACTGTGTTGATGTAAATAAGATTTGCTTTAAATACACGCTGTAACTCTCGTGAGCGTTAGTTACCTTTGAGATTGGACGTGGTGAGTTGATGTTAGTCAGGAATGTCTTTAAGGCGACAGACACCATTACCAATACCTCAGTGAATTTGAAACATGGCTACGAGAAGCTGGATATTCCTTCTGTGATACTGTAGAAAGACTGGGCAGGAAAGTTGCCACTGTATATGACTGCTGGCAGCGGTGGACACGAGAAAGTACGGTCCCAAGAAGACCGGGCTCCATACGGCCACGTGGCACTATCGACAGGGAAAACCATTATGTTCTGCGTGTATCTCTGACGCATCGTACTACATCTGCAGCAGCAATTGAGCAGCAGCTGGCACCATAACAAATCGGTTCCTTGAACGACAGTTCCGGGCCAGACGCCTGTAGCATGCATTTCACTGACCCCAAACCACCTTCATTTGCGACTTTAGTGGTGTGAAGCGAAAGATCATTGGAGGGCAGGGCGGAGATCTGTTGCGTTTCCTGATGAAAGCCGGATCTGCCACGCTGTCAGTGTTGGCCGTTTCTTGGTTAGAAGGAGACCAGTTACGGCCTGCTACCAACCTGTTTGCATGCTGGACACATTGGACCAACACCTGGAGCTATGACCTAGGGAACGATGTCGTATGACAGCAATAACGCTCTCGTGGTTATCCCATACACTCACGCTGCAAAATTGTACGCCAGTCTATGGATTCGACCTGTTGTGCTGTCATTCATGAACAGCATCCCAGGGGGTGTCTTTCAACATGATAACGCTCGCCCACATTCCACTGTTGTAATCCAGCATGCTCTACAGAGTGTTGATGTGTTATCTTGGTCTGCTCGATCACCAGATCGGTCTCCAGTTGAGCAGATATGGGACATCAGCGTCATCCGCAATCACTATTAACCGGCTCTATATTGACCGACCAAGTGCAACAGGCATGGAACTTCATTCCACAAACTAATATCGGCACCTGTACAACACAATGCATGTTTTCATTCAACATTCTGGCTGTTACACCGATTATTAATGCACCAGAATTTCACATTTGCAACTTCTTATCTCGCGCTTACACTAGCCTGCGATCTTGCAATGTTAATCACATACATATGTTACCTAGATAAATGTATTCATTACTCCACATTAATAATTTTTTGGTTTTGCAACTTTTTGCCGCCAGTGTATCTACCCCTACGTATGTGAGTAGCCCGAAGGATTCTTGAAGTATAGAAACAGCTATATTTCACTGCAAGTGTATATCCGAAGCTAAATTAGCGTCGGGTATGCTCCGATGAATTTTGATAGAGCCTCAGTCTTCTCTGTATAGTCTGATTATCTAGAACATTATGACGATCCCTCGACCGTCGGCATGAGGACAATAATAACCTAGACGGAAAATGATGTGGGAAGACTGGTGTACGATAGGTGTTGCAAATACAGATAAATCGTTCTATTGACTCATTACGCAGAGAGGTGATTTAAGCGACTTTGGTTACCGAGTGACAGAGAGTAAGTATCATGAAAACGGTGTGGCACAGTCTGATGTTTACGTTCACAGGCCAGAGGCGGAATTAAGGCGCAGTGGAGGAATTTTTTGGGGTCTCCATGAGACCTGTGGTTGTTACACGACGAGTGCTATGCACTTCTACGCTATTACTCACCTTTTATCTAATATCTTCTATTTCGTCATTGAACACTGATCTTTGCATCGCTGCCATCTCCACATCGAATATGGTATTCAGCAGCAGCAAAAATGCCGATAATATAATGCTAAATTACTGATTCATTCAATTCCATTTGATTTTACGGCGGCAAAAACGCTGTGTATCAGAGAGTGGGATAAATCAAGAATAACGTTTCGATTACAATCAAGCATCTCGTAATCGATTAACAGAGCGCATATTACGAGCCATTATGATGGATGCCGGCCGCGGTGGTCTAGCGGTTCTGGCGCTGCAGTCCGGAACCGCGGGACTGCTACGGTCGCAGGTTCGAATCCTGCCTCGGGCATGGGTGTGTGTGATGTCCTTAGGTTAGTTAGGTTTAAGTAGTTCTATGTTCTAGGGGACTTGTGACCTAAGATGTTGAGTCCCATAGTCCTCAGAGCCATTTGAACCATTATGATGGATGGTTATTTGAGAATGGTAAATTATGGTTTCGTATAAATGTTTGAGATGCTTGATTACGGCCTTGAGAAATGGCTGTTGTATTTCATATAGGGTCATGGTGGTTTCCTGCTGCTATCTGCGTACCGATGGCCTTTGCGTGGGCTGAGCCTCCTATAAAACAGCGCACAGAGAGATTAGCATATCGTGAAAAGTTAACGACGTATCACGGCTTAGAACCGGCCGCACTAAACTTATACTGAAGGTGCAGTGCTAGTCAAACACTTTATGGCCTGTGAAGTGCGTAGATAACGGGACTTGCGTGTAGCGTAGTAGTACACAAGAGCTTGTAATGTCATATTATACGTTCTAAGTTACCAGATCATTTCAAAAATAACGCACGTTACTTTTATTTTATTTGTATGTTTGATAGTACCTCCACCAAGTCCTTCAGTAAAATCTCCCTGCTTTTCAATGATCGCATTATGTCTCAAAAGCTTTACATTCTATCGAAGACACAATATCTACTGATCTGTTGAGTGGCTCGGATAACGGCGAAAGAAGGCTATTCCAAAGAAGGAAAACGAGCTGCGCGTTTAAATTGTTTCAACTTTAGGAATGAATGAAGATCTGATGGACACAAGTCAACAGAGTAGTTGGCATGAGGTAACATCTCTCATATTCGCGTTCCTTTTTGGTTAAGAGTTTTCCTTTAAGTGGGCAAACATTGCCGTGCAGGAAGAAAGGTTCAGACTGCAGCGGATGAGGACTTGTTTTATGCATTTTTTGACGTATTTTTGCATGATATTATGATCTATTGCGATTATACTTGCTTAACCATACTTAGCAAGTGTTATGCACGCAATACCAGGAAAATATGCTTCCAAGCTCTTTACTGTATGACATATAGGATGCAAGCGCACTTGTATCTCACATCGAGCTAGGTGGCATAAATGGTTAGCGCAATGGAGTCGCATTCGGAAGGACGACAGTTAAAATGGTTAGCACAACGGCGTCGCATTCGGAAGCACGATGGTTAAAATCTCCATCTGAATATTCAAATTTAGGCTTTCCGTAATTTACCCAAACTGCTTAAACCAAATATCATCAGGAAAGGGCACGGCTGCTTTGCTTCCTCATCCCTGTCTAATCTGAGCTTGTGCTCTGTGTCCAATGACCTCATTGTCGAGGGGATGTTAGACACTAGTATTTCTTCCTTTTCTGTCAGTATATCTCATCACCTAATCCGGCGCCCAAGCTACACGTTTCACATATGGATGAGCAGTAATGAACTGCCTTGGCATTGGGATGCATTCCACACTTGCCATTTCAATAATCATTTGTGAAGTGTCCGACAAGTAACACACCTTCCATTGAATTCCTGGAACAATTCCAGTTAAATTCATATGTCACACGACATAGTTACGTGAAAAAATACGAATTTTATTTATAGGCAAATCGAATAAACAAGCCAACATTTCGTGAATATAAACCACTAGGACTTGCACGCAAGTACTTTCCCAGACCCGAGAGTCGAGATGCAGTTCTGAGAAAAGCAGAATTTTACAACGGCAACGCCCGTCATATGTTTGGCTGAAACCTTCACAGGGGGACGTCCAGTGGACACAATTCGACACTGGAGCCACTGCACAGGCCACCAACAAAAGCCGCCCTTGTCCCTGCTTTTAACGACGACACTTCAGAAAGCCTTTCTGCAGGAGCACGGCTGGAGATGGCACGTTCAAAAATGTTCAAATGTGTGTGAAATCTTATGGGACTTAACTGCTAAGGTCATCAGTCCCTAAGCTTACACACTACTTAACCTAAATTATCCTAAGGACAAACACACACACCCATACCCGAGGGAGGACTCGAACCTCCGCCGGGATCAGCGGCACAGTCCATGACTGCAACGCCTAAGACCGCTCGGCTAATCCCGCGCGGAGATGGCAGGTAGGCGTCCGGAAAATACCCACTCAAAACACTGGTGACTCACTGTAGCCACCTGTGTTAAATCCCACATGCAAAAAAAACTGTTTGTCTCAATATTGCAGCAGAAGTTAAACTCTGTCCTACAAAAGAGACAACGCCTTTGAAAGGCTACAGATACCTTAGTGGTGGGAATTATAACAAGTACAAATACTCTGATTGGCCAGAAAGGAAAAGCTTGGCCACCAACTTTGATACAGGCAAAATGCAGACAGAAAAATTCGCTCTGCTCTTGCAGCATATCGTCCAGTGTTTGAACAATGCGACTCACGCCATGCTGAGTCGATTGCGAAAGTAATTATGTGAATACTTGTTCACAGGCTCATCTTAACCCTTAAGGAGTTAAGCTGCAATGTCTCCTAGTGTGGCGAATTGCACTGATCACTGACAGGTAGCGCTTGCCAGCGATTTGAGGGCAATGACGTACGTGCCATTCCTGCCAAATAGCATCTACCATGCCAGTTTACTTAGCTAGGGAATAACTAGGAGTATCGGATTCACCAAAGACGTAGGAAGTGTATCAGACTGGTTTTTAACGGCCGAGAGAGATTTAGGATAGATTCTCAGGTTGACAGCTCACGCCCACAGTAGCCGCTGCTGGCGCTGATGAAAAGTAAACACGTGCACTTGCACTATGCCAGCAAGTGATATTCAATTGACTCTCAGAATTGGGGTGGTCTCCGTCTCTTCTATTTTTTTGGTATATTCAACCATGACTTGTAGTTACACATATTCACGATTGTCGAGCTTAATTGAAAGGAAAAAAACCGCTATATATCCGATCTAACGAAAAGGATGGATCATCCACTGCAGAGTGCTATAAACTCTGAAGATATTGAACTGCTTTAATTGTACGATTATACTTGCAGTGATATTTAGGTATCCTATACAGATCCCATTCATTTTTGGGTATTTTCATTGTGCATTTTAGCTTAATTGACATCTCTGGCCCAACTTGTCTTTAACTTGTTTGGATTTTATCGACCCCGACATGCTCATCAACCATCTTACTATTAAACAACCTTAGAATAGTCAGGAATTTCGTTCCACAATTGTGAAAACCCAGTATCAATATTTTACCATCCTGTATGTACTATAATTATGATTGCTATGTAATAAAGTCATACTTAGAGTAAAAATAAACCTTAATAACGAAAATTACGCCTGAGACTGTACACTAATTTCTGTTACCGATAACATTTCCTTCACAGGGAGTGTAGTACAATCGACATTGAGATCATTGTCTGATTACATCACTGTCCATACTGCTTCACTCTTCTGAACTCTGCATGGCGAGCTGGTGTCTTCCTACCTTGTAGGCCATAGGTTCAACACCAAATTCCTATAACACTCACAGAGCGTCCTTGAGCAACTGTAGTAAGGAGATAGATCAGAACCAGTCTGACACATGTTAGATAATGGCGACCCTGCCAGGATGGTAAAATACCATAGTAAGGAGGTCGACGATATGTTATTAGTAGGCCAGAAAAATATCCTCTTATCAACCAGTGGTAAATATCAGTGGTTACTGACAAGTCAATAGGGAGATGGTTCAAATGGCTCTGAGCACTATGGGACTTAACATCTGAGGTCATCAGTCCCCTATAACTTAGAACTACTTAAACCTAACTAACCTAAGGGCATCACACACATCCATGCACGAGGCAGGATTCGAACCTGCGACCGTAGCAGTCGCGCGGTTCCGAACTACAGCGCCTAGAACCGCATGGCCACCGCGGCTGGCCACTAGGGAGACAGGAACGTGCAATGCACTGAGAGACATACACAGTATCCCCATAGTTCATTTGTTACATCATTGTTGGCTTTAAGTTTTTCTTGCAGGGGCACGGGTGGCTGACACAGCATCGATTATTTGATTCTACCCCAACTGGTAAGTGACGGTCGTACAGTCTTGTTTCTATATCAAAGGAACTAGGAACAGTAGAGAAAGGGTGAAGGTAATAATTTTATGAAGCGAGTAATGTCGTATGATCGTATGATTACGCAAAGTAGGGAACGGCAGTTAAAATTGCAATGACGGGAATCAGAGAAATTAGCAGTGGCAGATCGAGACCTTGACTGAATAGTAGTTGACACCCAACAACATAATGTATGGGAACCACAGGACAGAAGAACAGACGACACAATGCCGGGAGAAATAGATCAGGGGGCGCATCAGGACGATAATGTACAGCAAGGTACCGGAAGTGACGAGCTACAAATTGCAGAGGTGCAGAGAAACTGGGAATTGCTTGAATAGGTAGAATCCATAGTACATGTAATAAGCCCTCCGTCACAACCGAGTACAAGCAATACAAGTCGAAATGTGTCACCGCATGGTTCACTACAGTTAGTTACGGACAGACACGAGAATGGAAGCACAGAACGAAGCGCATTTGAAGAAGAGGTAGTAGGACCTGTTAATTTGTCGGACACTCTCCAGCAATTAACGCGCACCATAACGATAGAAAACAGAGAGATTAAACAGCAGATACGTGAGCAGAGAGCGGGATCAGCGAAACAACTGCGTGAAATCGGACAACAATTAAGCCACATAGGGGAAGAGGCAAAGGAATCCCGAGATATGATCGAAGACCTAATAATAGGTCACTCACAATTATGAACAGATATTGACAAGGTCCAAGTGGACGTGCAAACATTGCGTGACGACACAGAGACCGAAATCAAAATATTACGTGATGATACTCACGGTGAAATTGAAAAGATAACCAAACATGTTAATGCAATTACACGCCAAGCAGTGGGCACAACACAGAGGCAGTTCTCAAGAGGTACGATACACGCATCGTGAGAATAGATGCGAAAACAAAGCACCAATTCGAAAAACTCAGGGAAAAACTGTTGCGAACTATACAAGAGCGAAGCGATTAGGATCGTACAAGCTCTGAATCTGTAACAACTTTCGAGTCAATAACGCCACCAGAAAAGCAAGAAGTTTCCTAAGGAACGAAAAAGAATTTCACACAAATACGATTCCAATCACAGGCAGAAGGGAAATTACGTGATATCCGGTCACCGGTAACAGAACAGGCACCTTTCGAAACCTTTGAAGATCAGTCAGCACCACGAAGACATCGGGTACCACAGGCATACTTTTCGTAACAATTCAGTCCACATGATGAGGCGGCAAGATTAGTTAGGCAAGACACTGAGCCAATACATGACAGGGAAATGCAAGGCCGCGAAGGTTATAGTGCAATGCATACCGCCAATCGCGCAGAGCCGATGGAAGGAAGTCCATTGCAACGATATCATGCAAGTCTAGGCGAAAGTATAGTGGGCAATATCCAATGTATTTGCCACAGCCTGAAAGACTGACACGTGAAATGATCGGAAATAAAAGCGGCGAGGATTCTCGAATTTCGTACGGTATCATGACGAGGTACGACAACGATCATTTCCTCACTGTAAGGAAGTTTCAGCATTTCCGTGAAGGAAACTCGCTGCATCCACGAACCTTCATTGATCAACTCAGAGTAGGACTACCAGATCATTGGACATTAGCGCACAAACTAGACTATATGCCTGGAAAAGTAGCAGAAACGGTGCAAAACGCTACATGTCGATCATATGAAGATTTCGGTAATAAGTTTCTCTCGTGCTTTTGGTCGAGTTAAGCGCAGAATAGAGTGAAGTATGAACTGTTACAAAATCCATACTTCGAGAATTCAGGAGAAAAGAGCTCTGTAAAATTTTTCGAAGCAATGGAGAAGAAAAACCAATATTTGGATGTGCCATACAGCGATGGAGAATTGATTAAATTGTGTACCATGAAACTGTCGCTGAACTACCAACAGTCATTGGTAGGCCGCAGAGGCAATGACGTGAAAGCCTTCAAAGGAATTTTGAGAGAACTAAAATTCATATTCTCGGAAGATGAGGGAAGAAACAAGGGAAAACCAAGTGAAAAAGTGAACGAACATTGTGATAACATCGCGCCGAGGAGTGACAATAAACATCAACAAAGAATCGGTAATGGGTACTAGACAAGAAATGGCAACGGTTATCCGCCCAGGAATGACAATAATTGCTACAGGGGGAATTACGGCTATCGCAACGGGTATTGGAAGACAAACAGGCCGACAAATTACCAGCAACGTAACCCGTCTCACCAAGTCGAAAAAAAAAAAAAAAACAGGAAGGACCGAAAGAAGACGTGGAGATAAGGTCACCAAACCCCGATAAACGTTCAAATTGACGAGAGAGCATCCAAGCCAAGGAGAACAGCACACCTACCGAAGCAAGCAGCAGCAACGTAACAAGAGAAATATACACCTTATCACGAGAGGTGAAACATGAAGAAACAGAACCACAGGGACAGAAAGAAATCGAGACACCGCAAACATCAGGTTGGACAGGAGGATCTCGCAAAAAACGGACTACCGAAAAAAACGAAGCAGGTATAACGGAAGTCGAGTTAAAAGGAAAAGTAATTAGCATTGTAGAGTTATTTAACACTGGAACCAGGGAGAGCCGATTCCGAGAGGACAACACACCATCGAGAAAAATAAATATTTTGTCACGACTGGAAATAAATGAGAAAACAGGCTCGAAGGGATCAAAAGAAGGCAGGAAAACAACATCACGTTGGGACAAAATTAATTGGGAGGATACCGACGAAGAGAACGAACTACCAGTGGCAGGCACAACAGAAGATAGGAATGGGGACAAAGTAATTAGATTGTAGAGTTATTTGAGGCTGACACCAGGGAAGTCGAACTTCAGCAGGATAATGCGCAGTCGATGGAACTTGAAAATAAATTACATTTGGGCACAGGTTCCAATGTGTTCAATGATGGAAGAAATATAATATGGGCATTTAGATGCGATTATTTGGGAGTTTCAGCGAAGAAGGAAGAGGCAGAGGTAGTTGAGTTGAGGGAAGACGAAGCTAAATGTGGAGAAAAAGTTGTAGAAAAAAAATGGTTCAAATGGCTCTGAGCACTATGGGACTTAACATCTATGGTCATCAGTCCCCTAGAACTTAGAACTACTTAAACCTAACTAACCTAAGGACATCACACACATCCATGCCCGAGGCAGGATTCGAACCTGCGACCGTAGCAGTCGCGCGGCTCCGGACTGAGCGCCTAGAACCGCTAGACCACCGCGGCCGGCGAAGTTGTAGAAGACAGAGAGTTAGTGGACGAGGCATATCCTAGAGGAGGTTCGAATTCACAGGTAAAACTCCTGAAACAACTCACGTATGATTCAACAGAGGATGTTTTAATGCAGAGAGGTGAGGAAGAACAGAGCAAACCGGTCGAGATTCAACCACTTGTGAAGGTCATGTAGAAAAAATCCCAGTTAATGTAGTTATTTACAGCAGAGGCAAACTAACCGCGATTTCGGAGAACTTATTTAATCAATGCAATGCTAATGAAGAATTACCGATATTGAAAACGAAGAATATTAAAGTGAAGGGTCGCATCAAAAATCATGCTACGGATGTCAGTAAGCAAACAAGGATATCTCTTTCATACAAAGGTCAAAAGATCGAAGCCAATTTCGTTATCATAACGAACGGTAGACATGATAATGGGCGTGGATTTTCTGATTCAAAGACAAGCTGTGATAAACATGGGAAAAGATAGAGTTACTTTTGAGAGCATTACACTTCTCTTTGAGCCAGGGCTGTACAGTATCAAATATACGTGAAAGAGCAAGAGCCTTCCAGACCGAAGGAACGATGTTCCACCACTCATTCAAAATGGTATACACAGAACGAACTGAGTTCTGAATGAGATAGGTAAAAGTTTAGGACTTCATCATGTAAACCATATTAGAAGGTATGATGAATAGTCACTTACAGGCATCATAAATAATATCAAGGAAGCCTTCAAGTATGTTTCAGACAGAACATGAACAGGAGTCTGAGGAAAAGAAGAGACAGAGAAATGAGAAGTACCTTAATTTTTATATGTAGCAACTAACATGATATGTAGAATTTGTTTGCAAAGGTGAAACGGATAAACCATGATCTAATAGCATGACATACTATCACGCCACACCACGACACCACACATGACGAACATGAGTCTGATTAGCTTAAGAGATGAGGAACAAATTGGAACCTGATAGAGAAACTAGAACTGTAACCGTATGCAAGAAACAATCCTCAACTGCCCATGACGATGCGGGGGATGACAACTGAAGATCGTAAAGGATGTGAATGAACACAACCAATGATCTTCTACGATACGGAGGCTGCGTATCGCCCTGCGCTCCGCCGCTGAGATGTTTTTTGGCATTCCCGCTTTGTCTAGGATTCTGCAGGTCTCCTTTCTCACCTCTTCAGCGGCTTCAGACGGCAGCCATCGTATGGCCTGTTCGACGCTGCTGATGGTATTATGGTCAGCTTTGACGTAACATCTCTCTTCACGAGGGTACCGTTAGAGGACTACTTGAAACTACTGGAGAATCATTTCGACGAAGAGACAGTGGAATTATTCCGCCATGCACTCACTACCACGTATTTCCAGTGTGGGGGCAAGTTTTACCAATAGGTGGATGGAGTCGCTATGGGATCCCCACTGGCACCATTTATCGTCAATCTGTACATGGAATACTTCGAGGATATCGCCTTGGAAACAGCACGCCTTAAACCCAAGGACTTTTATCGGTACGTGGGTGATACTTTCGCGGTCTGGCCGCACGGCGAGGACACTAACGGAATTTCTCAATCGTCTGAACAGCACGCACACGAACATCAAGCTCACAATGGAATTGGAAGAAAATGGGTGCCTACCCTTTCTCGATATCCTAATAAAGAAGAAAACGGACGGCACACTGGGACACTCGGTCTACCGAAAGAAAACACACACAGACCTGTACCTCAACGCCATAAACTGCCATCACCCAGCACAACGGAAATCCGTGCTCACTACTCTTGTCCGCAGAGTTCATGACATATGCGACAAGGACAGTTTATCTACTGAGATTCAGCACCTGAGAAAAACCTTCCAGAAGAATGGATACACCGAAACGCAGATTACATGCGCTCTCAAGATGAGCAAGAAGAAGAAGAAGAAGAAGAAGAAGAAGAAGAAGGACCTTCAGGAAGAAGAGAACAACAAAGGTCTGTCGTTCCTCCCGTACACAGGGCCGCCCACGGCCAAGATTGTCAGGATACTGTAGAAGAACAAAATAAAAACCATCTTCCATCCTCCAGCAAAAATCAGAAATACGCTGGGCTCAGTGGAGGACAACTTGGGGCTAAGAACACCGGGTGTCTATAGCATTTCCTGCGAATGTGGGAAACAATATATTGGACACACGCAGCGTTGCATAACACAACCCGTCTCTGAACATGGGAGAAGCTTTCACCTCGGACAAAAAGAAAAATCGGCGGTAGCGGAGCACAGCCTCAGTGAACAACACACGTTTCAGTTTGAAAAAACCAAGAGATTGTGTAGAGCGAAAGGTTTCTGAGACTATTATTAAAGAGGCAGTGGAGATAGGGGTCAGTGATAACCTGGTCAATCGGGATAGTGTCTTCCAACTCAGCACCGCGTGGAACACAACATTATCAAGAATAAGACGAGAGAGCGCCGATGGAGGCAGGTCGGTGGCGGCAGATGGAACAAACAGGCCGCACCGGGACGAGACGGCCGCAGCTCCCCCCCCGCCACGCGCGGCCGCGCAGATCCCACTCGCGCCTGATTGGCCCGACCGATGCCGAGGATGCAGAGAAGCCCGTGGTCCAGCGGCTATAAAGATTCGGACGAGACGTGAACCCGACCACTCGCTGAGTAGCAGTCGAGGGTTGAGCATCGCTCCTCTCACTCGCGTACTGTCAGCCATAGGCCCCCGCTTGCACGAGAGTAAAAACAGAAGTGTTCTCCGGCTCTGTTTTTATTAAAACACTGACGGGCACTTGCGCCGAGGTCTCAGCAGGAACGGCACTTGGAAAAATTTTGCATGGCGTCGCCTGGCAGAGTTGTCGTGTCCTCTCGTCGTTGCGGTATGCCGAGCTTGGGTGGCGCCTTGGGGTCGCGGCGGTCCCTTTCCGCCGACGACACGAAGCGCGTTTTCATGTTGCCGCGGGCCGTGCGGCCGGCCGTCTCGAGCACTTCAGCTGCCGCAGAGTCAGTCTCTGCCCCCCCCCCCCCCCCCAAGAACAGGGAAAAAGGGAAAAAGTAGGCCAGGACCTGGAAGCGGGCCGTGGAACCACAGAAAGGTTTTCCGCCGCCCCCGTCCAGAATTCCGCGTCTGCCATCGTGATATTAGGGTCAGCAGTCCAACCGGAAAACCCAACGGTGCCAACAAAAGTTGCAACTGACAATAACCTGGCAGCAAGCTTCCTTTCCGCTACCGACATGGCAAAAATACACGGTACACAAACAAACAAATACATCGTCTGTATTTGCGATCCCGCCCCTCCCTCCCCTCTCCTCAGCCCTCTCCTGCTTGCCAACGGCCGTGACCGCCTTGCTGAACATATCTTCAACCTAGGTGGCAAGCAGAAGTCCAGTCAACCGACTAAAATCCTTCCCAAACCCGCAACTGCCACCCAACCCCCTAACCGATCCCAGTTCCTCAAATCCCCCTCACTCAAGTCCACCACATCCAAGCAACGGCGTGTAGGGAAGGACAAGAAGGAGAAGCACTCCAAGGGGAAAAGCACTCCACCACCCCCACCCCAACCACTTCCACACACTCTGAGGAGCCAGCGCCCCCGACAGCACCTGTCGTCGCACTGGGAGGGGACCAGGAAACACCGGCACTGGAAGGGAACCGCGTAACCGGGCAGGATTCGGATGGTTTCGTGCTGGCGAGGAAAACGTTTCGCCAGCCGAAGCTTCCGCCAGCCAGGGGAGTGGAACCCACCCCTAACAGATTTCAGGCGGTTGCTGATGAGCCAGAGACAACAGAAAACACAACACAAACACAGAACCAACTCACCCACCACCTCCCCCCGATTGTCGCAGAGTTTCCTCAAAACTACGAGGAGCTCTTCGAGTTGCTCAAGACAGAAATCGGGGGAGGCAGTTTCCAGGCAAAACCCGCCGGTGGAGACAAAATAAAAGTCACAGTACACACACTCGAACACTACAACACAGTCAAAACACTATTCAACACAAAAAACATACCTCACTACACGTACCCCACAACTAAGACAAGAAACAGGAACATAGTTATAAGAGACCTCCCAAGGCGTGTGTCCCCCCAAGCAGTCAAAACAGATTTGACTGCCCAGGGGTACGTCGTCAAGGCGGTCCAACAGATGGGAAACATCAACAGTAAGTGGCCACTATACCAGGCCACACTCCCGGACATCCTTCAGAACAAAAGGGAGATAAGAATGGTTTTGGCTGTGCCTGTCAGCACTGAACCGCTGCGCCTTAAGAACAAGACGGTGCAGTGCTTCAGGTGTCAGGGCCTGAATCACATCGCCACCTACTGCACCATGCCAGTAAGATGCAGGAAGTGCGCCGAGGCCCACGACACAAGAACATGTACACTTCTACACACGGACCCACAAATAAGGTGCGCACTGTGTGGCAAAAACCACACAGCGGGTTACCAAGGTTGTGAGGTCCACAAACGACACACACAACAGGCAAAGGGCGCAAAGGCCGCCCCCCACACACACATGCAAAACACCATAAACCCACCCAGACATACAAGAAAACAAAACATGACAACACACAAGGACAAGGCCTGGGTAAAACCAAGGCCGGACACACTAAGGGCGACTTATGTGGAAGTGGTTTCTCCTCCGAGGAACCATGAAAGCGTGGCCCAATCACCACAACACCAGACACTATCATGAGAACAACACCGGGAAACACAAAGCAACAACGACCAGATCCACCATGGCGGAGGAAGGTCTAGGGAACCCCACACACACTCCCCCCCCCCCCCCCCCCCCCCATGGATCAGTTGTTAGGCGTAATGGTGCAGACCATGAACCTCGTCATGGAAATGATGAAGGAATTCAGGGAAGCCCAGAAGCAGAACACACAGATCCTCGTCGCCCTTCAGGCAACAGTCCAGCAGTCGCTCCCCTCTGCGACTTCCTCAGTAGTATCAAAACCCTATCATGAATAGACGACCGAATATTCAAGGCCTGACAATGTGCGTCTTTAACGCAGACGGCATTGTTAATCAAGAGGTCGAGTTCCGAGAACTCATGAAGGAGTTCTCCATCGACATATGCATGATGGGGGAAACCCACCTAAAACCGGGAATAAAAGCGACAGTTCCCAACTACGTTAGCTACCGTAAAGACAGGCCAACCCAAGGCGGAGGAGTGGCCATATATGTAAAAAGAGGGATCCTCCACCACCAGGTATTCTTACCAGCTACCAACAAAATCGAAGCAGTGGCGGTGGAAGTAACCACTGCCGCTGGACCCCTAACAATTGTTGCAGTCTACTGACCCCCACATGACCAGATAGATGAGGGAGACATAGCTGCTCTAGGGCAAATTGAAGGCAAACTCATAATAGGGGGAGACTTCAATGCCAAACATCCTGATTGGAATTCTAGAGTAACCTCCAGAGCAGGCGCCAAACTGCAACAACTAGCGCGCACCCACCACTTCGAAACATGGGGTCCAGTCAAGCCCACACATTTTCCAAAAAATGGAGATAGGCCCGACGTGATAGATATAGCTCTCACTAGGAGGATTGCAGGGTTTGTGGCCGCAAGGACAATCAACAGAATGTCCTCCGACCACAACCCAGTGATTCCGGAGGTCGATGTGGGAGAATGGGTAGCACTCTCACGGTACCAGACGTCGTACAAACGTACAGACTGGGAGCGATACCAAGAAACTGTCGCCTCTGATACCGCTCGCGCTCCGCCACCTACTGCCGAAACAGTATAACAAGCGATACAAGACCTAACAGCCAGCATCTTGCAGCCAGCGGAAGAAGCCACCCCTCCACAAAGGGATGGCCCACCGCCGCAAATACAGCTCCCGGAACACTTGCTAGCTCAAATTCGACATAAGAACAGAGTGGCAAAAGAGTGGAAGATCACCAGAAATCAGGCCACCAGGAGGCTGCTCAATCGTCTACAGAGAGAACTGAAGGTAGCGCTCAATGAGCACAGAAACCAGCAATGGCAAAACCGCCACACAGCTCTCAAAGTAGACGATCATACACTATGGCAAGCGACAAAACAGTTTACAAAACGACGCGCTAGGATGCCGACACTGCATGGCGAGCGGGGACTGGTCTACAGCCATGCTGGAAAGGCCAACGCCCTCGCCGACTACTTCGAGAAGCAGTTCCAAGCGGCAGAACCCCAGGATGAAGAGCATGAAGAGGTAGTCAGTCGTCAACTGACTGTCTTCCTCAATGCCGAGGAGGACCCAGAGGACGAACCCATAATTTTTGCCCCCGAGGACGTGGCAAGAGTAATCAGGTCCCTTCCTACAAAAAAGGCACCAGGGCACGACAGTGTCACTAATCAGTTAGTCAAAAATCTCCCACCCACAGCAATCACACACCTCGCGAACGTCCTCAACGAGATTACTCGATCCCGTGTTTTCCCAGCTTGCTGGAAACATGCGGAAGTGGCCGCGATACACAAACCAGGGAAAGACCCTCTATTCCCGCAGCACTACAGGCCGATTAGCCTCTTGCCAACTCTCAGCAAGATCTATGAGCGCCTCCTGCCAAGACCCATACAAGAACATATTACCAGAGAGCAAATTCTGCTGGATTTCCAATTTGGCTTCCGACAGAACCACTCTGCCCCACAACAGGTCATGAGAATGGTTGAAGCAGCCACAGAGGGCTTCAACCACAGAGGCTACTGCGGGATAGTGCTACTAGACGTAGCCAAAGCCTTTGATTCAGTATGGCATAGAGGGCTACTCTACAAGTTGTACACACAAGTGTTTCCCGGGAGCTTAGTTCAGCTGATCAAGAGCTATCTCACGAATAGGACTTTCTCCGTCAAAGTAGAAACTGCCACCTCCGCCAGAAGGCGTATTCGTGCTGGGGTGCCACAGGGATCGGTCCTGGGGCCCGTATTGTACAGTTTGTACACTGCGGACACTCCAACGGCCCCCCTGGTGCACACCGCACGGTACGCTGACGATACAGCCTTCTACACGAGAAACGCGAACAAGGGCCTGGTCTTCCGTAGGCTACAAAAGGTTTTAGATGACACAGAAACTTGGGTCCGTCGCTGGCGCATCACCATCAACTCTGAGAAGACGCAGGCAATGCTGATTACCCGCAGGCTCGGAAGGCGCGAACCTCCTCAACGTCCCCTCCTCCACCTTCACCGAAATGGAACCCAACTCCCCTGGCGCAGAACCGCCAAGTACCTTGGCGTAACCTTGGACTCTCGTCTTACGTGGAAACCCCACATAGACGAGGTCCACAGGAAGGCCTGCGCCAGAATGTCCATCCTATATCCTATCCTGAACACAACCAGCTCCCTTCCCTGCCCAGTAGCAGTAAATGTTTACCAGGCCCTGATCCGGCCAGTAATGGAGTATGCGTGCCCTGTCTGGGGACACGCGGCAAAGCAGCACCTGGACAAACTCCAGAGGCTGCAGAACCGCGCCCTCAGGAGGGCACTGCACCTACCTCTTGGATTCCCCATAGACGACTTGCACGCCGCAGCCGAAATCCCACTCCTGAGAGAGCGTTTCCAGGATCTGGCAAGGGCCTTCTATGAGGGTTCTTCCAGATCCGGAAACGCACTCATCCACTCCCTAGGTCGGTATGACATGTCCCGCGATAAACACAAGCGCCCTATGACGATCTTCGACGACTAAGTCGAAGAGAAAATCCCAACACCCAATCCATCATCCTGTTCCTTCCCATATAACACCAAACTTCTCGCCTACCTCAGGCAAGTACCAGACACACTCACAACAATCATCACAAATCACAGACACCAAAAACTATATAAAAATCACACACACACGTTCACAGGGGAGTAAAAGCCGAAAGGCTACAGACTCCCCCTCACACTTCCCCAAAGAGGGGAAAGTAACAGATGAGAGCAGCAGTGAACCCGACACTTCACGCGATGCACGCCGGCAAGCACCCACTCCGCTACCCGATTCACTGCGGCCCACTTAGTTACCGTCGCTCGCTTACGCCACAAGCCGCAAGATATGGTCGGAAGGAAGGGAAGCAAGATTGCAGCCGCGCTAGAGCTACTCATCGATGCGATGGGAAGCAACCGCGGCCGCCGACGACAGCCGAAGCGCACTCAGCGGAAACGGAAGGACGTTCAGTGCTACAGGTGCCAGCAACTGGGACACCCTGCGAGTGTTAACAAGAACGCCGTCGCGTGCTTGAAGTGCGCGGCAGCGCACGACACTCGTAGTTGCACCGAGCCACGAGGGATGGCAAGCAGATGCGCGAACTGCGGCGGCTCACAGGCTGCAAACTCGCGTAGCTGCGGCTGTCTCAAGGAGTTTCGCCGCCAGCACTCTGCGACACGCCCTGCGGCGGTGTCCGGCGTCAAGGCGGCCGCCCCCCCTTCCCCCCCCCCCCCCCCCACTCTGGCGTGGGGTGCAAGCCACGCCGACTCGAAGCCGCCACTGATGACGCCATGGCCGGCTTCCAAGCCGACTTCGCGGCCGAACGGGCAGCGCTTAAGGAAGAGCTCGCAGCTGTTCATCGCCAGCTCCAGCAGCTGCGCGAGGAGCTGCGGGTTCTCAAGAAGAAGGTGACCGCCCCCGCCCCCACCACTCCTGCGGGGCGCTCGGTGGGGGTGGACGCCGTCACGCAGACGTCCATCGTCTCGCCCCTGCAGAAATGCAGTTGGCGTTGGACGTCGAGTCGCCTGGACTGCCTCCCGCCGTGGAGACAGTCCCACGAACCGGGGAAGAGACGCCGTCCGCTTCCTCCCACGCCGAGGAAGAGGCATTCGAGGAGGACGAGCTGCCCCTGTGCCTGCCGCTCCCAGATGAGCGCAGTGTGCAGCCGTTTCTTAAGAAGATTGCGGAGTCCATAAAGGATGAATCGTCCCCGATCTGGGACAACCCATATCCTTTCGCGCCGCCGGACATTCCCAAGCCTCTCCTTCCTCACCACCCGTGCGACCTCCGCCATACCCGTGGCCTGTTGTACGAGGTGGTGTCTTGGAAGGAGCTGCGAGCGATCAACGCCCTCCCTGTCTTCACCCCTCACAACTGGGAGCACATCTACCAGGTCGCGGAGAAGTGGCTGAAGGAGGAGTGGCGCTCCGGCAGAAGACGGGCTGCCCCTGAAGACCTAGCCGCCGTAGCCTAATTCCAAAACCTAAGGAAGTAACGTGATGACCATCCGACTGAGAGGCAATCGCTACCACCAGAGATTAGAACGGAGGAACAGCAGCTATGCTACTTAGAGTCCTGCTACACTGGACTCGATGAATAGTCCGTGACCTAGTGAGACCGAGACCGAACCCGACACTTCGCCTCAAGATGGCAAGTAAGAAACTTGCTGAAACGTTGCAGGAGAACAGCGTATTGACTCGGCTGTCAACGCCAGAAGATTTAATCATCGAGATTCGCCGAGAAAGCCTGCATTCTGATATGTATATTATTTCTCAAGTCAACATCCCCTTTTCTCAACACATACTAATCGTGCAGGGATGATGACATAATGTTAGAAACGTTTTAAACCGACTTCTCACATTGCATTCCGATTTTACGCTAAAACTTACTATTTGTGGAAAATATTAACATGAAAGAGACTTTTAACTATCACACGCAAAAGGGCATCATGGATGATTTTTGGTGGCTTGACGTTCGTCGTCGATCGTAAGGGTGAAACAGTCAAGAGAGTTGGGAAACGGTAATGAGGTCATACCTATTTTTTACGAAGTTAACTTATTAATCACAAATAATGGACTCCCTTTTCATATTATCCTTTTATAAATACCATTTGGTTTTTAAAGTTCTTATTAACTGGATAATTTGTATGCAGCATTGTCATAGATAATAACCGTGCCCTCTGTGGTAGTCCATTATCTCTGCCCGTTATGCAAGTTCACTTTCCTAAACGAGTATACTTTTCCAAACAACAAACATATTTGTCATTGTCGCCTTGAATTGTGATTTACCTATTGCTACTACGGCGTAACGTGCTTACATGAAGTACGAAGTGCAATTAAAATCTCAAAATACATTTAGAGGTTATTGTGGCCTTGGTGATGTACCGGGTAAAAAGCTAACAGTACGTTCTAACCTATACATTTCGAATTTATGTACTTCTTTGCATTTTATATTCGTATTTCTCATTAAACTATTCTCCAACAGCAGTTAAATGTAAATATTAGCTCTAAAATTAGAAGCTACAAGCAACTGCTGACAGTCAAATATTGTCATGAGCAGTAAATTACATTTTTTACTTCTTTATTTTGTGTTTTATTTGCTCATTAATTACTAACTTTTCTCAATAACAGGCTGGTGTAAATACTACTGTCATAAACAATAAATGACAGGTTTACCATGTTAAGGGAAAGAACATTAGAAGCTGTCAGTGAGAAGCATCGCTCCAAAAACACGAAGTGCTGAGTTCTATTGACAAGGGATTTCAAACCGATTCCGCATTTCTAAATTTCCGAAGGGCTTTCGCCACTGTACCTCACAAGCGGCTTGTAGTGTAATTGTGTGCTTATGGAATATGGTCTTACTTATGTGACTGGATTCGTGATTTCCTATCAGAGGGTTCACGGTTCGTAGTAAGTGACGGAAAGTCACCGAGTAAAACTGAAGCGATTTCTGGCGTTCCCCAAGGTAGTGTTATAGGCCCTCTGCTGTTCCTTACCTATATAAACGATTTAGGAGACAATCTGAGCAGCCGTCTTAGGTTCTAAGCAGATGACGTTGTCAATTATCGACTAGTAAAGTCATCAGAAGACCAAAACTAATTGCAAAAAGATTTAGAAAAGATATCTATATGGTGTGAAAATTGGCATTTAACCTTAAATAATGAAAAATGTGAGATCATCCACATGAGCGTTAAATGAATCCTTTAAACTTTGGTGCCCCGATAAAACAGTCTAATCTAAAGGCCATAAATTCAACTAAATATCTAGGAGTTACAATTACGAACAATTTAAATTGGAAAGAACACGTAGGAAATGCTGTGGGGAAGGACCCAAAGTCTGCGAATTATTAGCAGGACACTTAGAAAATGTAACAGACCTACTAAAATCCTCTTTTGGAGTACTGCTGCGGAGTCTGGGATCCTTACCAGATAGGATTAACGGAGTACATCGAAAAAGTTCAAAGAGGAGCAGCACGTGTTATATTATCACGAAACAGGGAAGAGAGTGTCACGGACATTATACAGGATTTGGGACGGACACCATTAAAACAAAGGCGTTTTTCGTTGAGGCGGAATCTTCTCGCGAAATTTCAGTCACCAACTTTTTCCTCCGAATGCGAAAATATTTTACTGACGCCCACATACATAGGGAGAAGCAATGATCATAAGAAAATAAGGGAAATCAGAGCTCTCACGGAAAGATTTTCCCTACGCTGTTCGAAAGTAGAATAATAGAGAATTATTGTGAAGGTGGTGCAACGAACCCTCTGGCAGGCACTTGTTTGATTTCCAGGGTATCCATGTAGATGTAGACAACGGTGGCTGTAACTCAAACATCTATCAGATACAGACCGAGGTATTGTAATGCTCTGTAAAGAATTTAGTTGGAAGTTATGTGCATGGAAATGTTTTTACAAAGGTCTGTCATAAATTCAGGATTATTTTTTCACGCCCCTCGGTTCATTTTTAAAGATGGTTTCTCTTCATTCTTACAGCTATCTTTATGCCGACGACTACACTTATACCATATGCTGTCATTATTTAAAACTATAAAAGTAAGAAAGCTTCGCACGGGTGCCCTGGTATGTTACATTATTGCTCTACTAGACACCGATAGTAAGTACGTGATATCAAATTAAGCAGAAGTATTATAAACAATCAGTTACAAGTTAAAAACATTTTGAAATACAATCTGTTTGAAACTGAGACAAATTTTCATTTTCAATACAGGTAAATTTGTTAAGGCTCTGAAGAAACTGGGTTCATTTGCAAGTATAACATCATTCATGGTAAAAGACGTTCTTCTGTTTCAAGCTGAAAAAGGGTCCACGACCGACGAAGTACGGCTTAATGGTCCTCATACAGTTCTAAAAGTATAAAGCATTTTACTCATTATCAGGTCTGTACCTGAAGAATTAACACTGTCCCAAATAGCTTTAATATATTATGCAGCACTTAAATGTGCAGAACGCGAAATACCCTCTTAACAAGGAAACCCTCCAGTGCGAGATCTCAAGTTTAATATTTAGTACGGCTTGTTGAAAGTGTTGTGTTAACAATTGCGACAGGAAAAGTATTAGCTGCTAATGACTCAACATGTGCATTAAGAGGTCAACTGAAAATGAGTGTTCACGAGCTGTAGAGACGACCCTCCTATTGTATACAGGTATTACATTTCACAAAACGGACATCGTCGACATTCATGAAATGTTCAAAACAAACCATTAACTTGCACTGTGAGCAGTGAATGAAAAATGGCACGCTACAGTGATCACAAAGGTTCTCACCCTCAAAATCCAAGATAAAGTCCTTGGAAGTTATAAAATGTGAGGACGTTTATCTAGGTACCCACTCTTAAGGAATGCATGTAGAATCATGTTGGTGTAACGGGGTGACGAGAACGGATCGGAATGTGATGGCATGCAACTGAATGCGAAACAATCTTTCGTGGAGCTTATCGTGAAACCAACTATTATATGGATGCGTGGCATCTGTTCTTTTGAACATGTGTGAAAGAGCAGGCACCATAAATTCATATAATTGATTCGCCTGGATGAGCAATGGATCCATCTTCTTCCCTGTGGATGTACAAGTACGTCCGACCTCCTGCGGGAACCTCAGAGTAGCGGGCGACTGGGACTCCAGGTAGGTGGCGCTCGGTGGGAATGTGTGTCGGCCCTTAAGCGTCTTGAGATAGTCCGTGCAGTTATGCTAACACTGTGTTCCGGATGGCGCAGTGGTTAACGCACCTACCTACTAAGCATGAAATCCTGGGTTCGAACCCCAGTGTGGTACACATATTCATTCGTCGCCGCTTATTCCGCGTAATATTCCGATGCGGCTGACATCAATAATGCCTTCCATTTCCTTTCTTTTCTCCCTCCATTCACCTTCAGTTTATATGTAATAAAACTTGGAAGAATTTGGAAATTTATGGTAAGGTCTTATGGGAGCATACTGGTGAAGTCATTGGTCCCTAAGCTTACGCACTACTTAAGCTAACTTACGCTAAAGACAACACAGACACCAGTGCCCGAGGGAGGACTCGAACCTTCGACGGGGAGAGCCACGCGGACCGTGACAAGGCGCCCAGACCGCGTGGCTACCCCGCACGGCAATAAAACTTACTGTCCTTTAAGGTGTAGTTACAGACAGTGTAATAATAAGTTTTATACACACAGAAAAAACAAATTTCCACAAGCTGAATTTGTCCAGTGGTCCTGGGTGGTATGAAATGCAATGCCACTCACTTTTCAGGTGGAGTAATTTACTCTAAAGGAGTGTGGTTTTTATACCAGACCAGGAATCAAGAGTCCGCAGCTCGTGGTCGTGCGGTAGCATTCTCGCTTCCCGCGCCCGGGTTCCCGGGTTCGATTCCCGGCGGGGTCAGGGATTTTCTCTGCCTCGTGATGACTGGGTGTTGTACGCTGTCCTTAGGTTAGTTAGGTTTAAGTAGTTCTAAGTTCTAGGGGACTGATGACCACAGATGTTAAGTCCCATAGTGCTCAGAGCCATTTGAACCCGGAATCAAGCAAAAGCAAGTTATTTTGACCAGCTATTGGCCAAAAGCAGTGGTCATACCAGAGTTGTAGTCCTCTTACCCCCATTTTCCCACTCTTGCTTCCTGTGACGTAAATGTTTCCTACCACCCCCTACAGAATCACGCAAACGAGGAAGAATGGTAGAGGGCAGAGCACCTCCAACTTCTAGCTGCACAGTAAATAACTTTCCAACCAATTTACCATCCAGATTAACATTTGGCCCAATTGCATACAAACGCGTTAAGGCATTTATGTTAGTTGATCGTTATAACTCCCAAGGTACCTCTAATATCCAGGGCTCCTTTCATATGCATTTCGTCTCCAAATTCCTCTTGGTCGGAGTTGAAAACAGACTCCTTACTGAACGGTGGGATAAGTTTGTTTATCTCATCTATTCCGCCGTTTTCGCGTATCATCAGGTTGAAGGTTTTTTGAAATTTCGTTATCTTACGTCTTCAAATTCTGTAGCGCTGTTTCAAGTTACGCAGCCATTTACTGCTTCCCTTGAAATCACTGTAATCTATGTCGCCCTCAGTTTAATGTGCATAACGTTGTAGACCACTATCATGCAGATATCGTAAACTGTATCGAGCAGCCTTCAAAAAAGCGCAAACACTACTTTTTGTAACAAGTGCGCCCTGTCCTGTCTAGAATATCGGTAGGTTTTCTTGTGAACTACACGGTTATATTCCTGCAGGCTTATTCGAAATCTGTTCATAATTATTTTTTTTGCTGTGCTGCAAATGATCTTCCATGTACGTAATTGTTTCTTACCCGCTTCATGGATAACGATTGTCCTTTACCGCGTCTCACTGCGGACTGGATTTGTGGCCCCCTGTCCGACAAGGGCGGAGAACTACATAGCCTGTTGCATCATCACTTTCATTTGTTAACCATGTATCCTCATCTACACTACTCATGTACACTGCCCGAACAGTCTATCGTATACGACACCACACATTCCACAGACGCATCTTGCAGAAACGCTAATATTTCATCTGCCACTTCTTTCTCACTGTGCGAAGTTCCTTTGGTTCCTTTCTGACGAAATGTCAGCTTCGGCAACTGTTATTGTAGATATAATAAATGCTTGCTTTGTTTATCGTTCCCATTGCTCTGCTTTGTATCAAAACCACTAGCACTGTATGTAGCACTGTTATGGGTTATTCGTCGGCTAAGCAGTTAAAAAAAAGGCACATCACGTAAGAAGTATCCGAATTGGACGAAAATTGTCAAATGTTATCTACATTTAAAGACAAACAATTTATTATAATTTCAGAAGAATTACATGACTTATTCAAGAGAAAGAGTTTCACAAACTGAGCAAGCCAATAACGCGTTGGTCCATCTCTGGCCCTTACGCAAGTGGTGATTCGGCTAGGCATTGATTGATAGAGTTGCTGGGTGTTCTGAGGGATACAGTGCCAAATTATCTCCAAATTGGAGCGTTAGATGGCCTAAATCCCGTGATGGTTGGAGGGATTTGCCTATATAATGCTCCAAACCTTGTCAGAGGGCGAGAGATCCGGCGGCCCTGCCGGCCAACATATGGTTTGGCAAGCACGGAGACAAGCTGTAGAAACTCTCGCCATGTGTGGATGGCATTATCTTGCTGAAATGAAAGCCCATGATGGTTTGCCATGAGGGACAACAAAACGGGACGTAGAATGTCGTCGACGTACAGATGTGCTATAAGGGTACCGCGGATGACAACCAAAGGGGTCCTGGTTCAAATGGCTCTGAGCACTATGGCACTTAACTTCTGAGGTCATCAGTCCCCTAGACTTAGAACTACTTAAACCTAACTAACCTAAGGACATCACACACATCCATGCCCGAGGCAGGATTCGAACCTGCGACTGTAGCGGTCGCGCAGTTCCAGACTGTAGCGCGTAGAACCGCTCGGCCACTCTGGCCAAAGGGGTCCTGCTAGGAAAAGAGATGGCACTCTAGAGCATCACTCTTGGATGCCAGGCTGTATGGCGAGCGACAGCCAGGTCGATATGGAATCTTATTGACTGGAGTAGAACTGTCTTCAGTGATGAGTCCCACTTTAAACTAAGCCCCGAGGAGCAGCAAAGATGTCTGGAGACGTCCCAGACGGCGGTGGAATACCAACGTGACTGTCACCCACCATACGGCCTGACAAGCAGGGAGACGGTCTGGGCTGTCATTTCTTTTCATAGCAGGACCCCTCTGGTTGTCATCTGCAGTACCCCTACATAACAGCTGTACGTCAGTGATATTCTAAACCCCGTTTTGTTGCCCTTCGTGGCAAGCCATCCTGAGCTTAGATTTCAGCAAGATAATGCCCGCCCGCACTCGGTGAGAGTTTCCACTGCTTGTCTCCGTGCCATTCAAACCCTACCTTGGCCAGTAAGGTCGCTGGATCTCTTCCCAATTGAGGTCGTTTGGAACATTGTGGGCAGGGCGCTCGAGCCAGCTCGAGATTTTGACGATCTAACGCTCCAATTAAACAGAATATGGCACGATATCACTCTGGAGGACATCCAACAACTTTGCCAATCAATGTCAAGCCAAATAACTGCTTCAATTAGAGCCATAGGTGGCCCAACACATTATTGGCTTGTTCAATTTGTGCATATCTTTTTCTTGAGAAAAACATGCAATTTTTCTGAAATTGTAATCGTTTGTGTGTCTATAAATCTACATCATATCAACCAATTTTCGTCCCATTCGGATAATTTCTTCGTATTTTGTCTTAGAGCGTACTTACAAATGGTGCACATAACACAACCTCCTGTCTAAAAACAACAAAAAGTGTAAAAAGTGGCGGAAGCTGCTAATGGCAGTCTGTAGTGAGCACTCCTTCATGTGATTCTAAAATCAGTCGCTAGCCTGAAATACCAACCAAATACATTGTGTGTTCTTAGGCAGACTATCCTCTAGGTGCAACACTCTCCCCTATCTACTGTCCTTAAGGTAGTGGCAAAAGCACGGAAGAATAATTGCAATTTTTTGTTGATACTCCCTTCTTCAAACGACACAGCGTCTAAATATTAGTTCTGTAGCCCACTTTAAAGAATTTTGATTAAAGTCGTGACAGTTGACGATTATAGAGTGCTTCAAAAAGCAGCTTTATTCGGATTGAGACTACCAACAAACATGTTTAGAGAAAGCGTTGAAATTTGAAAAAGTGTAAGTTATACTTGTATCCGCAATCGGACGCAACACAAAGGTGTGATCACATAGTGAGATACCTCCGCAAAAAATGGCTGAATTATTCGTGTTCAGAGCGAGGCCACTCCTTGAAGACCCGAAAGACCTTGACTAGCCGTTACCGCGATCGCGTGCTGCAACTGTTTCTGTGTCACGAATGAATACTGAAGTAGCGAGCATCGAAAGCCTGGCGGCAGACGGCTCTGTTCCCACACGAATACGCGGATCTGGGAACGTGAGCCACTACGTCCATCCTGTATGAAGAACTCTATGAACAAGGGTATTGATAGTACTCGTCAATTATTACCGCACCCACAATGTTGCCCTGTAATGCTTCAGGGCTCGAGGAATGCCGGTGATCGAATTTCATACGAACCAGTACAATGGAGACTCGCGCTTTTGAAATGTACGGAACGTGGTGCAGCGGTTAATGCAATGGAATCGTATTCACGGAAAGTGGGAGAGGTATGAAGGTGGACAGTATTCATTTCCCGGCACCATCATCATGATTTTTGGTTTCTGCTGTTTTCCTAAACCACCGTGGCCATTTTCCTGGGCCATCTTTTTCCAGTCTGGGCTGATGGTACACTTATACTCACCTTAACGGGTTGCTGAAATCGTAATATTCTTTACTTGCTTCAGTAAAAATAGTCTTTTCTTCCGTTCGAACCAATTTATGTGCATCCATCTTCTAAATATGCCAGTGTGATGACAAAATTTGAATTTCCGCTTAGAGCAATTAACAAAATAGTCGCAGTGGAGTAATGACCGATTTCATCCCACCAACACTACGCCGTAACGTTTCATATGCATCATCACATTGTAAGGATCGCTGTCTAAGCACTTGTGAAGAACAGTCTTGCTTACGGGTTGTTATATCTGCATATGTAAGTCAAAAAATGAGAGAGAATTAATCTTGATTCTGGAATGTAGTCTTGTCCTTTCGACGGACACCGACTGAGCTGATACATTGCTGGGACATTGCAGTCGTATTCAGGAGTAATGCCAGTCTTTTAACATTGATTCACGTTTTCTACGGTTACCCTAAATTAGTTCAGTCGAGTGTAGTGACGTTGTCTTAAGGGTCCCAGCTAATTCCTTCCCAGTTCCCGTGGTCCGTCTCCAGCGAAGTGGGCCATGAACTAGCCTTAAACTTTAAGTTACCTTTTTCTTTTTCACCTCGAGGGCTACAAAATGATCATGCTTAACGTCCATTTGAGGACAGGCACACCACCAACGATATCCTCTGTCCTTATTCAACAACGGCGCACAGAAGTTCCAAGTTTCGATCCAAGTGATTAGATATTAATGTGTTTGAAATGGGGCTTCCAACCCTAGCTTCCCTTCATCACCACTGTAGGCCACGTTACCATTAATTGACACCTGTCTGTCCACAGGATTCGAACCAGCTATCTCCAGGTCAAACATCACTACGTAGTTCACTTTGTGATTAAAAGCACACGTTCAATACACTAACGTTTCCAACACAGCTGCTCTCCCCCTCCTCACACACACACGCACACACACACACACACACACACACACACACACACACACACACGCGCGCGCGCGCGCGCACGCTCACCTCAACGCTGTTCCTTCAAGTTGAAGGTCAACATCCTGTGTCAAGAACATTCTGTCATTCAGGGAATCGAATCAGCTACCCCTGGGTTGTATGGCCATCTTCTCCCGAAGTGAAGACTCGACTAAGAGAAGTGCAAGTCGGGCTCTGACAGCTGGAATGGAGACTGTTAGTCACTATTAATGAGGGTTCCTAACTGCTCACGAAAAGAGGAGTGACTGCCAGTGCCGTGCGTCGCATAGTAATTGCACTGTTGCATTATTCAGGCTGGTCCGCCTCTTCACACGAGACGTACCTATTCCGGCAGCTGATGCTTATGAAACGCTCGCCGCGGTCAATAGCGCTGCCAACCCGCCGTGTCCGTGACAGACACCCATCGGTCGCTCTTCTGCATAAAGTGCAATGTCCTAACCTCTCCTAATAGCCTCCGCAGCACCTTTTCTAAAGAACTGCAAATTTTTCATCGCTTTTCTTCAGTCGGAGAGATTTTTCCAAACCTGTATCATACTTTGAATATAAATAAAGCGAAATTTACTGAATACGGTCATCATAATATACATCAGACCATAGCATGTAATTTGACGAATACCATTCTGAAACTAATTCGTGCCCTCATGTTGACGTTTTAATTAATTCGCATTAAATGAAACACTGTCTTGCATGGGAAACTTGGTGTCTGAAAAGAGATAACTTGACCTCATGCTTTAGTTGAGATACTTCAGTTATTTCATATATCTGTTCCTAGACAGTAGCCGAAACTAAGTGGTACAGTGATTGAGCATTGTTTAGCAAGGTTAGGTAATCGAAGTTGTTCCCCCACAAAATTTCTTATCTCACTATGAATAAAAGATGGTTCGAAGTGTCAATAAAAGTTGGCAGTGTTGGGCATAAATTTTTAAAAGAATAACAAAAGTGACAACTTCAAAATGTTCAAATGTGTGTGAATTCCTAAGGGACCAAACAGTGACGACTTGTACCATCTACAGACATACGACTGAGCAAATGTATGTAAAATATTTAGTATCCAAACGAAGGGAACTATCAAGCAGCCGTCTACTGTAGCCACAGCGTATATTATGTTACCCCAGAATCAAATTCCATGTATATCCATGTGGTTTAGATATCTAAAATGAAAATCGATCAGTTCCATCTGTCGAGCTTTGGAAGTTGAAACTGATGGATTCATTAGAATTATGGCACAACTGGCACGAATGAGACTGAAGTGAGCCATTTGCAACAACGAGAGTGTTTTGTACCACTGTATGAGTTGGCAGGGGTTATCTTGGATGGACAGTCGTCTTCAGATATAGACGTGACTTCAGGTTGACCCCAGGGAAGTGTGTTGGGTCCCTTGCTGTTCGTGATGTATACACTATGTGATGAAAAGTATCCGAACATCCCTAAAAACATACGTTTCTCATATTAGGTGCATTGTGCTGCCACCCACTGCCATGTGGGCGGCAGCACAATGCGACCTCCGTAGTCATTAGACATCGTGAGAGAGCAGAATGGGGCGCTCTGCGGAGCTCACGGACTTCGAACGTGGTCAAGTGATTGGGTGTAACTCGTGTCATACGTCTGCACGCGAGATTTCCACACTCCTAAACATCCCTAGGTCCACTTTTTCCGATGTGATAGTGAAGTGGAAACGTGAAGGGACTCGTACAGCACAAAAGCGTACAGGCCGACCTCGTCCGTTGACTGACAGAGACCGCCGACAGTTAGAGAGGGTCGTAATGTGTAATAGGCAGACATCTATCCAGACCATCACACAGGGATTCCAAACTGCATCAAGATCCACTGCAAGTACTATGACGGTTAGGCAGGTGGTGAGAAAACTCGGATTTCATGGTCGAGCGGCTGCTCATAAGCCACATATCACGCCAGTAAATGCCAAACGACGCCTCGCTTGGTGTAAGGAGCGTAACCATTTGACGATTGAACAATGGAAAAACGTTGTGTGGAGTGACGAATCGCGGTACATAATGTGGCGATCCGATGGCAAGGTGTGGGTATGGCGAATTCCCGGTAAACGTCATCTGCCAGCGTGTGCAGTGCCAACAGTAAAGTTCGGAGGCGGTGGTGTTATGGTGTGGTCGTGTTTTTCACGGAGGGGCTTGCACCCCTTGTTGTTTTGCGTGGCACTGTCACAGCACAGGTGTACATTGAGGTTTCAAGCACCTTCTTGCTTCCCACGGTTGAGGAGCAATTAGGGGATGCCGATTGCATCTTTCCACACGATCGAGCACCTGTTCATAATGCACAGCCTGTGGCAGAGTGGTTACACAACTGTAACATCCTTGTAATGGATTGGCCTGCACAGAGTCTTGACCTGAATCCTATAGAACACCTTTGGGGTGTTTTGGAACGCCGACTTCGTGCCAGGATCACCGACCGACATTGATATCTCTCCTCAGTGCAGCATTCCGTGAAGACTGGAGTGCCATTCCCCAAGAAACCTTCCAGCATCTGATTGAACGTATACCTGCGAGGGTGGAAGCTGTCATCAAGGCCAAGGGTGGGCCAACACCATACTGAATTCCATCATTACCGGTGGTGAGCGCCACGAACTTGTAAGTCATTTTCAGCTAGGTGTCCGGATACTTTTGATCACATAGTGTATTAATGACCTTGCGGACAATATAAATTGTAATCACAGACTTTTCGCAGATGATACCGTTATCTACAATGAAGTACAGTCTGGAAGAAGCTGTACAAATATTCGGTCAAATTTTGATGAGATTTCAAAGTGGTGCACAAATTGACAACTTTCTTTAAATGTTCAGAAATGTAAAAGTATACGCTTAATAAAATGAAAAAAACTATTAACATATGACTGCAACAGCAATGAGCTACGGTTGGAATCGGTTAACTCATACAAATACCTGTGAGTAATACTTTGCAGGGACATAAAATGGAACGATCACATGATTCATTCGTGGGTAACGCAGGTAGCAGACTTCTGTTTATTGGTAGAATACTGGGGAAATGCAATCAGTTTACAAAGGAGATTGCTGAAAGTCACTCGTGCGACCATTCGTACAATATTGTTCAAGTATGTGGGATCCCTACCTGGTAGGACTAATAGGGTATATTTAAAGTATACAGACAAAGGCAGCAGAGATGGTCACAGGTTTGTTTGAATGGCGGGAGATTACAACAGAGATGTTGAAAGTATTGAACTGACAGACATATGAAGACAGACGTAAACCCTCTACACATCGCTCTCATAGAGATCGCGAGGACAAGAATAGATTAATTACAATTAGCACGGAGGCGTTTAAGTAGTCGTGCTTCCCGCTGTCCATACGTAAATGGAACGGGAAAAAACATTTATAGCTGGTACAAGGTGACGTGCCCTCTGCCAAGCACTTCACAGTGGCTTTCAGTGTTTGTATGTAGACGTATATTTAGGTTGTTTAAGTGATCACAAGATCGAGTTAAATTTATAATGCATTCAGCACCCGTCGGTATGACGTTGCACCCTTTCCGGCCTAGATGCATACATTGATTCATTTGGAAGGCGCGTTATGAATCCTTTTTATCCTCTCCTGAGGCAAGTTGCTCCACAACTATTGTAACCGATTCTTGATATCCTGGGTACTGTCACTGTGTCGGACTGGACGTTCTAGCTGGTTCACACATGTTCCCTCGGGGACACTTCTGGAACCTTGCTGGCCGCAGGCGTATCTCAACATCAAGAAACACAGTACATAGAGACATGTGCCCTATGTGGACAAGCATTTTCCTGTTGCGATACAGTCGCATGAGAGGTAATACATGACATACCGTCGTGCCGTCAGAATTCCCTCAGTCACTACCGCCAGTGACCTGAACCGATGCATACCCACACCATGACGCCATGAGCAACAGAGCTTTACCTCTCCAAAGGGTAGTATGGAAGCGCGATTCATCGCTGAATATAGTGTGACGACATTCGGCAGCAGCGCATCCATCCTGGTCACAGCAGCACTCCAGATGCAGCCGTTTGTTAATGTTGTGTTAATGGCAACCTAAGGATGGGACGGTCTGACTACTGCTACTCTGCGACTTGTGATACAGGATGATACAGAATGTTCCGGGGAGTGCATTACCTTTTCTCGGATGATCGACGCAGATGTGAAGGGGTTACGATGTGGCTTGTGTACAGTACGACAATCCTCCCTTGCGGTGGTCAGCCGGAACCTTGACAATGAGTATGCCTGCTCTCAGTTCCCACGTAGTCCAAAATATATCCCTCTTATGGAGCACGGGAAGAATAATGGCCGGCCGGTGTGGTCGTGCGGTTAAAGGCGCTTCAGTCTGGAACCGCGTGACCGCTGCGGTCGCAGGTTCGAATCCTGCCTCGGGCATGGATGTGTGTGATGTCTTTAGGTTAGTTAGGTTTAATTAGTTCTAAGTTCTAGGCGACTGCTGACCTCAGAAGTTAAGTCGCATAGTGCTCAGAGCCATTTGAACCATTTGAAGAATAATTGTTCAGATGCCTCCGTGCGTGCTGTAATTAATCTAATCTTGTCCTCACGATCTCTATGTGAGCGATATATAGGGGACTGTAGCATATTCCTAGATTCTTCGTTTTAAGTCGGTTCTTGAAACTTTGTGAGCAGGCTTTCTCGGGATAGTTCATGTGTCTGGCAGTTCAGTTGTTTCAGCATCTCTGTGACACTCTTAACGTGGGTCAGACAAACCTGTGACCATTCTCTGTACACGTCAAATATTCCCTCTTAGTCCTCTCTAGTAGGTGTCCCACATAATTGAACAATATTCTAAAAGGAGTCGCACGAGTGATTTGTAAGCAGTATCTTTTGTAAATTGATTCCATTTCCCTAGTATCCTACCAATAAAGCGAAGCCTGCCATCTGCTTTACCCATGACTGAGTACATGTCATCGTTCCATTTTATGCCTGTACAGAGTATTACATACAGGTATTTGTATGAGTTTACTGATTTCAGCTCTGTGTCGTTGATACTGTAAACATAGGCTACTACGTTTTCCAGTTTTCTGAGGTACACAGTTTTAGATTTCTGAAAATTTAAAGCAAGTTTCGAATCTGTGACTTTGAAATCCTGTCAAGATCTGACTGAATATTTGTACTTCTTTCAGACAGTACTTCATTGTAGATAACTGCACTGTCTGCGAATGAGGTTGATGTCAATATTGTCCGCAAGGTCATTAATATACATCGTGAACAGTAAGGGACCCAACACACTTCCCTGGGGTCCACCCGACTTTACGTCTACTGCTCTAAATAACTCTCCATCCATGAGAACTTGCTGTGTCCTCCCTACCAAAATATCCTCAGTCAGTTACAAATTTCTCATGATACCCCTTACGGTCAAGCTGTTGATAGTAACTGTGGGTGGGGTACTGAGCCAAATGCTTTTCGGAAATCGAGAAATACTGTATCAACCTGACTACTTTGATCCATAGTTTTCGGTATGTAATGTGAGAAAACTGCGCGTTGAGTTTATCATTATCGATGTTTTCGAAGTCTGTACTAATTGGGGTGAAGGATATCGTTCTTTTCGAGGTATCTCATTATGTTTGAGGGAAATATATGTTCTAAAATTCCACAACAAATGAATATCAGGGTTACTGAGCGGTAGCTTTGTGGACTACTTCTGCTACCCTTGTTGTAGACAGATGTGACTTATGTTTTTTTTTTCCAAATACTGGGCAGGGCTTTTTGCTCGAGGGGTCTGTCATAGATTGTAGTGACAGAAGGGCCAATTCAACACAAAATTGGCTATGAAATCTGATAGGGATTCCATCCTGAAAGTACGTCCAATTTTTAACGATTTCATCTCTTTCTCAACGCCACTGACACTAATATCTATTTCCCTCATTTTTTCAGTGGTACGATAGTGAAATTTTGGTAGTAACAGAGATAAGAATTTCTGCTTTTACCTTGCTACTCTTATTTCAGTTCCTGTCTCGTCCGTGAGTGACTTACCTACATCAGAATATTTTATGATCTGAAGGTGGCAGTAGCCGAAACCGGTAAGTGTAAAAGTTTGTGTGATCAAGACGGACCTGTAGAATAAAGTGCCACAATATGATGAAGGACCCTTTTTCAGACTTAATGTCTTTGATTGACTAACTTTGGTGCCACGAACAGTGTTCCGGCGTAACGATAGGCGACGGCACGGAGACGAAGAATGCAAGAGCAAAGAAGGCTGTGAGATTACGTCAGCCAACGGCCCGCTGACAAGGACCGCAGCATGATAGGAGCGCCCTCTAGCCGAAGAGCCTATAAGCGCCGGTCCTGCCAGCCTCGACCACACCTTATTCGCACAGTACCAGACCAGGGCTCGCAGACCAGCACAGTATTAGCACAGTACTAGGAGAGCACTGCGACAACAGTGACGTGTGATCCATCTTAATTGCTCACATGGACCTTGATACAGCAAAGGACTTTAATTGTTTGCATATCGTCTATCGCTTGCGACACCGTTGTAAATTCTAAGTTAAGTATTGTCAATTTCCTTATTTGCAATAAAAACTATCAATGTGATTTGCTTGAATTGTTGTATAGTATTCCGAGAACACAGCATCCTTTACACACCCTATACGAGACGAGTGACCAGGACCTCACATACAGCCCTTACATACGACCAAAATTTCATTGGGTTTTGCGAGAGATCTATGTTCTGCTATAGTAGTCATTGTTCTCTTGAAAGCAAGAGTGCTCATACTAAAGTTTACGAGGGGGGGGAGGGGTAGACCAGCGGTATGGATTATTTTTAATATCTTGGAAGACGAATGGCGACTTGTAAGTAGCCATAAAAATGTTTCCGTTCCGACTCTATTAAAAACTTGGGTAATAACAACTTTTAGATCACTTTCTTGAAAGAAAAACACCTGACTACACTATAATTTTTCCTTTCCCTGAGAGTAAGATCGTGGGGAGGAGGCGTGCCCCCCCCCCCCACCTTGCCCCCAGATATGGGAGCCCTTGCTTGACAGCCAGACACGTCTCATTCAGCATCTCTGTATCTGTAGCGCCATTATTTGTTTAGTAGTCTCTGATTATTTAGAATTTTCTTTACAGTGACTGTCTACCATGCAGGATCTCTCCCGTTAAGAACTGTTTTACTGGGTACGTATCTATACATTACATGGCTAACTATTCTTTTAAACATCAGCCATAGGTCTTATAGCTGCTCTTTTTCTGAATTAAAGTTTCAAGTTCCTCGTTCAGATATAGCACCACTGCTTCTTTGTCTAGTTCGCTGAAGATATAAATGTTTCTACCTGTCTTACTCAGCCTTTCTACTTTGATACTGATTCAACATATCAATTTCGATGCAGACATCCTCAGAAAGGTAAGGCCGTTTTGTTGCCACTATGACATCACACACCCTGTAAACTTGTGAAGTTTCATTTGGGTTTCTCGTCCCGTTCTGTGTGCTTAACTTTTTTTTGTCAGGCAGTATGTATGGAAGTCGTTCGCTCCCTCTGTTGCTTGAACTTTTATCAGAATTGTGCCCGCCGCAAATAGCTTTCTTTTCAATCAAATTTCAGCATCAGGTTTTAATCAGAAGCACAAGCGAAGGTGGTTAAAAAGGGTGGAGGATGTTAAGGATGCAGTATCCTATCGACAGCGAGTGTACTGTTGTACTGGGAAGGGGTGCGACAGCCAATAGAACACAACGTATCCAAAGGAAAGATCGAATTCGCTCTGATGTTTTAGGAGAAACCACGAGGATCCTAAGCCTTGAGGCTAGACAACAATTTGAACTCCATTCCTCCAGAAAATGATTCCAAAACCTTCACAATTGCGCCAACTTGTAACTTTCCATCTCCTCTGCCTGTTGCGAAACCGTAAAACTAACATCGACAACTGTCGTAAAAGCAATCCAGACTATGACTGACGTATACGATTTCGCTATAAGACGTCGTTACGCCACGGTATCTGAAGGTGGCACTAATCGGCAAACTCGAGCAAACTTGTTACACTCCTAAATCCGTAAACACTTACGTTGAGAGACGCTTTTATTGCTTTGAGCGAAAAACAAGATCAAATAGTTGCAACTCCGTCATCAGCCATATGAATCGTGCACCAGTATGATTGCACACATATTCCAAGATCTGGCCACTGAGCTGGAAATCATCTTGTAATACCACCAGTCTCCTATTAACCTCCAAATTTTTTTCTTTTTAACTTCCAGAAAAAACGAAGATATTTCAAAATTAAGAGGCTCGAAACTGTTACACAACTTCAGACATTTAAATTTCTCGGATGCAACCCTGTTTACATTCATATTGGATAACCTTGTAAAGTCCAGTTTTTCGAGAAGCACTTTCTTCGTCTAGATATTAACCCAACAATCTACCTCTCGGCTGACGCCCAATATTAACACCCACCGCATGGGACTGATTACAAGACACTCGGCTCTGAAAATTACGACTTTCACACAGATTTGTACAGAAACCAGATGGCAGTTATAAGAGTCGAGGGGCATGAAAGGGAAGCAGTGGTTGGGAAAGGAGTGAGACAGGGTTGTAGCCTCTCCCCGATGTTATTCAATCTGTATATTGAGCAAGCAGTAAAGGAAACAAAAGAAAAATTCGGAGTAAGTATTAAAATCCATGGAGAAGAAATAAAAACTTTGAGGTTCGCCGATGACATTGTAATTCTGTCAGAGACAGCAAAGGACTTGGAAGAGCAATTGAACGGAATGGACAGTGTCTTGAAAGGAGGATATAAGATGAACATCAACAAAAGCAAAACGAGGATAATGGAATGTAGTCAAATTAAATCGGGTGATGCTGAGGGGATTAGATTAGGAAATGAGACACTTAAAGTAGTAAAGGAGTTTTGCTATTTAGGGAGTAAAATAACTGATGATGGTCGAAGTAGAGAGGATATAAAATGTAGACTGGCAATGGCAAGGAAATCGTTTCTGAAGAAGAGAAATTTGTTAACATCGAGTATAGATTTAAGTGTCAGGAAGTCGTTTCTGAAAGTATTTGTATGGAGTGTAGCCATGTATGGAAGTGAAACATGGACGATAACCATTTTGGACAAGAAGAGAATAGAAGCTTTCGAAATGTGGTGCTACAGAAGAATGCTGAAGATAAGGTGGGTAGATCACGTAACTAATGAGGAGGTATTGAATAGGATTGGGGAGAAGAGAAGTTTGTGGCACAACTTGACTAGAAGAAGGGATCGGTTGGTAGGGCATGTTTTGAGGCATCAAGGGATCACAAATTTAGCATTGGAGGGCAGCGTGGAGGGTAAAAATCGTAGAGGGAGACCAAGAGATCAATACACTAAGCAGATTCAGAAGGATGTAGGTTGCAGTAGGTACTGGGAGATGAAGAAGCTTGCACAGGATAGAGTAGCATGGAGAGCTGCATCAAACCAGTCTCAGGACTGAAGACCACAACAACAACAACAACACACAGATATCACCAAATTAGACTGCCATCGTAAAATCACGCAAGCCTTCCCTACATTGTAAAGTATGTCTTCGAAAATTCAATAAGATGATAATATTTCACGACCCCGAAGGAGAATGTTATTGCGATTTCACGCTAGCTCGCATACTCCGCAAGCCACGATACAGTGCATGGCGGATGTACCACTGATTTACATTGGAACAAAGGAGAAACGACTATATTTATACTTCCATATGAGGCCTAATTTCTGTGATCTTGTTTTCGCGAACCTTAAGCGAGGTGTACCCTGTCGGCGGTAGAATCGTTGTGTAGTCTGTCGCAAATGTTAGTTCTCTATATCTCTTCAATAACTATTTACGAAGAGAACGCCTGCTTCCTTCTGGGCTTCTGGTTTGAATTCACGGAGCATTTCCGTAATACCCGTGTGTTGATTTAACATGCCGGTAACAAATCTAGCAGCGTGCTTCTGAATTGTTCTATATCTTCCTTGAGTCGCACCTGGTGGGGATCGCAAACTCTCGAATGGCTCTCAGCACTATGCGACTTAACTTCTGAGGTCATCAGTAGCCTAGAACTTTGAACTAATTAAACCTAACTAACCTAAGGAGATCACACACGTCCATGCCCGAGGCAGGATTCAAACCTGCGACCGTAGTGGTCGCTCGGTTCCAGACTGTAGCGCCTAGAACCGCACGGCCACTCCGGCCGGCACTAACAAACACTCGAATGTGTCGCAATTGTATTCTATAGGTGGTCATTTATATAGATGAGCTACACTTTCCCAGAATTCTCCCGGGTAGAAGTATATCGCTTTGTCACGTGTATTCTAGATATTTATCGTCATGGCTGTGTCAAGCAGCACGCGTCAATACAGAATTCTAACAGCACAGAGTTGTTATTTGTACTCATGTGCGTTAACTTATATTTTTCTACATTAGAGCAAGCTGTCATTCATCATACCAAATAGAAAATCTAAGTTATTCAGTATCTTCCTATAGTTACAAAACAACTACACTTTCCCGTTCACTACAACTTCTTCAGCAAATACTCACAGATTGCTTCTGACCCAGTCCATCAGATCCTTTATGTGTACAGAGAACAAGAGTGGTCCTGTCACTCTTTTCACAGGTAGGTGGTTTTTAGCGCTACAGCGAAGATTTACAGACAGTAAGTGATATGTGTACCGAGCTTGGTTGAAAGCGGCCCGGTGGTTCAAATGGTTCAAATGGCTCTGAGCACTATGGGACTTAACATCTGAGGTCATCGGTCCCGTAGACTTACAACTACTTAAACCTAACTAACCTAAGGACATCACACACATCCATGCCCAAGGCAGGATTCGAACCTGCGACCGTAGCGATCGCGCGGTTCCAGACTGAAGTGCCTAGAACCGCTCGGCCACAGCGGCCGGCAGCTCGTGTCACTAGGAAGTTGTCCAGGCCTTCTGTGATCATAAGAAGCCCTCAGATGTTCCGTTGAGATGCAAACTGAACAATATCGAGACTTCAGCTAAACCACTCTGACGATCCTGATTCGAATTAGTTTATAGTTTATACATTTATCTTACCCTGCATCTTCTGTATTTAGGACATCTCTTATTGTATCAGGTGAAACTTCAAAGCGGAAAATATAAAACTGATACATCGTGAGCGTAAACCGGAATAAGTAAGTGCAGTCGTATTTGGTGAACTATCATCGTGCTTAAAATATAGGTACCGTTAGTATTTTGCACTTTCCTTAACTTCAGCATTGATGCATTTCACAAATTCTCCTTTTGTAATGTTGTTCATATGAACTCTCAAAAAAACTCTTTGTCATTCATTTGTACTTCGTTTACCAGCCGGTTCTAAATGTAGACTGTAGATGGACGTTCACTGTTACTCTCAAAGCTCGACCGTAAAGTAGTTTTCCATCGAAAGGGCATTTTTAATTGACTTAATAATTACGACGCTACCACGAAAGGAAACGGCGAACACGCTGGCTGTAAACACGACAGTTAAGTCAGCAAGGCCGCAGAGCTCGGCTGCACACCACAGCGGCCAAGAACAGACTGTGTGGTAGCTGCGCCACTACCAACGTTAAAGCTCAGATGTCATGATTAGCATCATCAGCTATTTGAAATTCATAGCTGTATAAAGGCCTCCCTCTAGATTTTTCCATGGTTTACAGTGTTCGATGATACATATTCATGTTGCTCCCGTATGTTCAGTAACCTGCCAATATGTCTTGTTGGTGTATTGATTATATCAACAAAAATAAAATGTCTGCCGTCAGCTACAAAAGAATGCCTTGATTTGGTTCACTTTACCGGTTTAGACGGTTTAAACTGTCATCTTCAGAACTGAAACAGGCTCAAATCATTGGTAAGCCAACGTCAAAATAAGAATCGGATGGTAGTGTCCTTTGCTACGGAATTAGTAGTTCTGTAATAAAGGACACTGCAGCCCTATTCTTATTTTGACGTTGGCTTACTAATGATTTGAGCCTATTTCACTTCTGAAGATGAATGTTTGAACTGTCGAAACCAGTGAAGTGAACAAAATAAATTTTTTCTGTGCTGCGGATTACTGTTTTTTCATCTTTGTTGGAATATTCCGCAGCTGCTGAACCTCAGCTATGAGCAAAATAATATTCATTATATATTACATCAGTCTTTTACAGCCAATTGTCCTTCGCACCAGCTGTCGAACTTGCTTCATTAGATGCTTCCAGTAGTTGTTGAAGTTATTCTGCTTAAAAAGAAAACAGCACAACGTTATCAGTAAATCAAACGTGTTTCAAGTATGTTCCATCAACATACATACCTTTCACCCTGATAAGGATCTAAACATTCCTTGCAGGACAGCTGAGAATAATTTTGATGGTATATAATCTCTCTGCCTGACTCTTCTTCCAGTTCTTATTTTTCCAATGTCTCGATGAATTCTAGTAACTGGAGCAGTGATGTACATATTCTTCAACGTGCTAACAGATTGGATCAATTCTTTGCCCGTTAATAAAATTTTTAAGAAACGAAGTCAAACAAAAGCATTTAAAAATCTACGAATCCCAAACAAAGTAGCAGTTCATAGTCTCTGTTCCATTCATTCTCAGCTTTTTGATGATGGTACAGCCAGCTTTTTCGTTTGCTTTATTAAAATTAGTTGTTTTATTTTCTATACGGTTGCTGATAATTTGAGTGAATGTCGAGCAATTACGGAGAGAAAGCCTAGATCTATAGCAACGTCTCGTCCGCATGTTTTGTACCTCACGGAGAGCAGGTTGATAGGTCTGTGCTTTCATATGACTTGTCTCTCACAGTTCCCGTGAAGTGGAACAAATACGCCATTATTCCAGTCTCTGGTTAGTCTACCAGCAGATATTTTGTTAATGATTTTCTGTATCCTGTTATACCACTTTGTCTCCAACCTTACAATCTATTGAAACATCATCAGCTCCAGGCGCCATTTCTCTCTACATATAGCGAATTATTATACAGGGTGGACAGCAACAGTCTGCAAAGCTTGTAAGGGTGTTTCTGGGTAGGTTGTGCTGATAAATAATTATTAAGAAAACAATTCGATACATTGCGCCGTTGTCCAGTTACTTAGCGCTGTATTTATCCAATCCGGCCACTGCGCGCGCAAATTCAAGCCCGCGCAAGAGACGGTGTCGCAAAACGCGTTTCCTAAAACCGAACAAAAGAGCGATACAAAAATTGGACTGAGATGGCAGTAAGGCTCGAATCTGAGCCAAAGGCTGAGCACTCCCGTGCTCTATCATCTGCGCTATGAGAACACCTAACACTAATGGTATCTGGCGAGCCGTTGAATTTGCGCAAGCAACGACGTCATTGGCTAACTTCAATGCTAATTAACTCGAAAACAGTGCAACGTATCGAATTTTTTTTCTCAATAATTGTTTCATAGCATAAGCTACCCTGCAACACCCACATAAGTTTTTCCGACTGTTTCTGATCACTCTGCATAAACCTATTCTCATATCAGTTACGGAATGTAAAATTTTTCCTTATTTATTACCTGTGTCCTGAGTCATCTCTTGAGCTATATATATGTTATTGAAATTATATATACTGGCATAATTTTTTCTCTGTGGTTTGTTGGTGTACCTTCAGCTACCTTAAATGATGAAATGTGATATCTGCCCAGCATAAGTTCCTTTTTGGTTTCTTCATATTGTTGTTACTTACCAAAGCTGCCCTTATTAAACTGGAACTGCAGCTTATCATATTACGTTGGTGTTGTTTCCGAATGAGTTAACTGAATTCTCTACCTCACACAAATTTCGAATTGTCATTTATTGTAAACTCTCGCCTTCTAGTTAATAGCTGTCCTGATCAAATTATGATTTTCATTTCGTTTCCTTTGTTCGTACCTACAACGTCTTTTGCTCTTCACATAAATGCCGTTTTTTAAATAATTGTCGCTGTATACTTCTATGTAATCTTCATTTCCCAACATTCTGAAATTGTTTCTCAATTTGGTATGATACATCTGCTCATTCTTTAATAAATTGTCGTAATCAAGTGTTTTAATTTGTATCTTTTTTTGTTCTGCACATTAAAAATGTATTATTATCAGCGGTAATTCTAAAGGAGGTAAGGACTGTCACATCCTATAAAATTTCTTCAGTATTTGATAAAATACATTCAGTTTCATTTTTGGTTCCGTTTGATGCTTGGCAACTGAAATTTAAATTTGATTTCTTGCGGCAGATTGTGTCAAGAAAAATATATTGTTTTTCTGGGAAAATTCTATCAACTTACGACTTCTGCCATTTGTGATAGTCAAAAATTCCCACAGAAGAATGCACCATTATCTTGCAATAAGATTTGATGCCATTTATTAGTTTCTGTAACTGTTCATAGAGGAAATACCTCTACATGGATATGATCGCGAGCCACTCCACTAGTAGACTATTACTTTACTAGTCGTTTTTATTAAGTACAGACATTGTGGAACAATTAACGTTTGTGTAAAGTTTGTGAGTGCTAAGTAATGTAGTTTGCGAATATAGTAACTCCAAGTCTTTATTGATTTCTTTCATTTTTTCACCATTTAAGGCTAGTTGTCCGAACGCCTCCTGATCATTCAATTTCTATATGAAAAAATGCGGCAGTCCTTGTTGCAATTATTATGACCATGTACTGCACTCTGCATGGATCGCAATATTGCTTTCGAAATATTTTTAGCATGTTGCTGATCACGCAGTTGCAGCGGCAAGATTAGGTAAGTTGTCTATTGCGTAAAGGAGCGTTGTAAAAGAGTTGTTGGGAGTTGTTAGAGAAAATTTTAAAACTCGCAGTGAGATATTTGAGAATTGATTCTTTTACGATTAATTTCTGTTTCTTTTGTTCTCAATCAGAATTCTAATTGTCAGAGATGCGGCGTCACATATTTCCGTACGTCTTTCACCAGAACAAAAAATAATTAAAAATAATTACCAATCAGTTTTACCTGTCGACCTGCCTGCCAGGATTTCGTTTCTTTGGATGATTTCGCTGTTAGAGTTGCTTCGTGTTGCTACTGCATTTGGAAAATTTTGTGCAATATCTCCTGGTCAGTAGTTGCTGAATAGAATTTCTTGTTGCTTTTGCGCTTCTTCACCTTAATTCAAAACTTCTTATTTCAACCATTTTCTAGTTCAGGATTTATTTTGTAACGGTGAAGTCAACAGTTTTGTGACAGATAGTTGTTTTGCATTTTTATTATTTTGTTTATTGCTACAACGACAATGAAAAGGAGGGCACAGGAAGGAGTGGACAAGACTATAGAAGTAGCTTCAAATGAAGTGTCGGAAAATTCGAGACATAGTGTAGAAAATTCTTCTCAGCATAATGAAGTCAGGGAACTTTCGAATAATACTGTGAACATTCAGAGTGTAAACTATTATTTGCCAATCATGCATGATGAATTGCAGGGAACTACACGTAATTTAGGAGATCAAAATACCGTGACAAAATCCGATTTTGTTACGAGAGATTCAGATATTGCTTCTATTTCTACAGAGCAAAATAATGTTGCCTTCCCCTCTTTCAATAATAATGTTACACAATTAATACTAGCTCAACTTGATGAGGTGAGAAAATCCAATAATCAATTGTTTAGAAAATACAACAATGAAATTAGAGAATTTAATAATGAGATTAAAAAAATTTACGAGGAACTTAGTGACGAAATAAATGACAAGATCAAGGAGTCTAGTGTCTAAGAGTTACGCGAGAGAGTGAAGAACTCGAACAATGATTCAGACAAAAAGGCAGACGATACTCAGCTGGTTCCGCTCGCTGATACCCAAGAACTTCAGTCTCTACAACATTTTAAAGAAGGGCAGATGACTATTAATCAGCAAAATAAACGTGATGCAAGAAAGATAAAGGAACAGCTTGCCTATATCGAAGAAAAGATCGATCGTGATAACGATACCAGTAGGTTCAACAATCATCACGTTGAAAATCATAATGAACCTACTAATTTTGGAAATGCTAATCACTTCCCTCGTGAACGTGATATATTGACAGAACACAATGAGTGGAATGCGAGTTATTGTATGAGGCAAAACTCATGAGTTCAGAAAAACGATGATTTTAATTACAAAGATTTTCTCGCTGTTAAGTTACGGGATACATGTTACTTCAGTAATATGGAAAAGCGAATTCGTACTGTCTTGGCAAAATGCAAGCTGTGCCAAAAGCAAAACCACCTACCGTTACGCACAGAACACCACCATTTACGATCATTCCTATGAAACTAAGAGAATTGGCTGCTGTTGACATTTTCGATCCTCTTGCGAGATCTAAACATGGTCATTCATTGTTTTTTTTATCTGTTGAGCTTACCTCTAAATTTGTGTCGTTCACACATTTACGGAAAGCCACTGCAAAATCTGTTTCTATAGCATTCGTCAAGAATTTCATGAAAGAAGTAGGGCATGTTGAGAAAGTAATTTCTGATAATGGCCCACAATTTCGTTCTAATATATGGCTAAAAACTTCGAGACGTAGAAGACTGAAACCAATATTTATATCACGTTTCATGCCATCTTGCAACCCTTCAGAACGCATTATGAAAGAATAAGGAAACCTTTGTAGACTGTACTGCTATCATCAACACAGAAATTAGGATTTATACCTCGTAAATCACCTGGTCTTCATCATGTATCGAACATCAAAATGTACAAAGAATAGTACCTTACGGGGGTTACTATACTTTGATACACATAGCGAGCTTAGGTGCCCCAGCTGTTGCCGTGCATTTTCTTACTTTAGCTGTCAGCACTGTTTCATGCTAATCTGTAGATCTGTCAATGTATCTCTTACTGTCAATCTACTTAGTAAATAATTTTAATGTATGGTGGTGATCTATGATTTGTGTTGTGTGAAGAAAAGTACTTTGAATTTGCTAAGCACAGTCTGACAAGGTGATAATACAGTGGCAATAGACAATGTTTTTGCATCTATATTTCACTACGATAATATGGAATGGTAAGCCATCTGTGGACAGCTAGAATTCTGTTGGTAGTATTCTGAGTTTACTGGTACAGCATCTGGTTGAAATGTAATACTGTTACCTTATATCATGAGTTTGGAACTTTTTTTTTGAGATTTTGGTGTAGTGGAGTACACTTGGTTTTGAGGTTCCAAGATAATCATTTATCTCTTCAAGAAGATAGTTTGCACATGTAATGAAGTTTCTTGTGTCTTGTCGTAACTTGTGATGTACATTTGCTTTACCATTTCCAGACAGAATACTCTGTCATTTTTGAGGAAAATGCATGAGATGCCTTTTTATATACGTATATATTTTGTGAAGTAGGACATGAATTCTAGAGTATAACTACTGACCTTTTTTTTTAATGAGAGACTGTATGAGTGGTTCTGAATTGAGAAAGGTATTTCTGAGGGGCAGTAGTTTAACTAGGAACATTCCTGACTGATGCTTATTTGCATATTTAGGAAGTATTTTGAAGAGTGATAATTTCAGAGTTTTATGCATACACATGATGAATCTAGGGAATGCTGTGCGATATAGATATGGAATATGATGAAGAATTTTGCTTCATGATTGCCATGTGAGGCTTATGATGTTCTTATGGTTTATTATGGTGCTACTATGGTGTATTATGGTGCCATAATGATATATCATATGAAGTGGATTAAGATTCGTAGAATATTATGCTGAAGATTAATGAAATATTTTGTTCTGAGGGAGACAGACGAGGCGTTATATACGATTTAGTGAGGAAGCATTTTTTGCAGCTATTTATGGAATAAGACAAGGTACGAAATGTACACTCTCTAAATGAAGCAACCCACAGCTGTACTAGATGCTTGGAGGTTCTGTTTGTACACACTTTACTCGAAGGTAGAGTCACAGTGATATCTTCAAAAGAGATTTATTTTGTCATGAAAGGATTTCTGAGGGGAAGTACTACTGAAACTTTGTTGCAACTGACAAGATGTATGATGATGTTAAGAGCTATCGATTATTGAGAGAACACGAATTACAGTTTGAGATACCAATCATAAAACTCCAAAAAACACGAGACCCTTGCCTGTATGAAACACCAGCGTTTGCAGATGACACATTTTCTTTTCACCTATTTAGAGAAAAGAGTGCATATGTGATGTATCTGTCGGGTAATGAGCAGGGATAATTTTACAAAGATTTTTTCTCTATTGCTAAATTATGTGCGGTATGTGTGAAATGAATTTTGTAGCTTTGCGAAGTGCTAAAATTAAATTGTCTCAGTGAAAAATTTTGTTTTTCTACTTATTACTATTTACACTTATTATACTTTCTTTTTTGTGTGTGACATGATCATAATTGAATTTTCCCTGTTGCAGAAGTGATAGGAAAAACTCAGAACTCTATGCAATTTTATGAAACAAACAATATAACGTAGGTATCTAGCAAACCCGTTCTAACAATACGAATGTTGCAGTGGTCTGTTACGGAGAACTGGACATTCCAGAATTACCCAGTCGTGTTAAAAATATTGATCTATGACTTGCCTATAATAATGTTATGCATTTTGACAACTTTTTCTTTTCAACTTGTAGTATTATTACGCCTTGATGCAAGTTGATCTGCTACGTTTTTATGCTTGTTGTAAATAACTGCGTAAAATTAGTTACTTCAATAACAATTTTATTTCAGACTTTATCTTATGGTTCTACTACAGCAGCGATGCAGTGCCCATGTATTGAAGCTCAAGAAAAGTAATTTGCTCCATTTTTGGTTAATAAACTATTTCTTTCAGCTACTACTCAACAGTTCGAGGAGAAATCTTTTTTGTGTTGCATCTTTGAGTACGTTATGTCATTATTATTTGCTTTATAAGATACGTCTTTTGAATGTCGTACTTATTTTGCTGTTGTGATTAACTATGTATGGGCCATACGATTATGACTCCATTCGACTCTGACTCCATACAATTCCATTCCACACAGACAAGTACACACTTAACATGTAATGATACTGACCTTGTGATGCTACTTACTATTTTCTATCTGATGATCATCATGTAAACGTTACTATGATTTTTACAAACGAAATAATTGTGTTGTAATACTAAGAAAGTACTTGTGATAATCACAGACCCATTACTCAGTGATTGAATGTGTAATACGTTATGAGAAAAAACTGTTTATGCAGTCATCGAAATGACATTCTTTACTATCTTAACGTCGACTGGAGTTCAAATCACTCATACTGTATGAGAAGCAATTGTAGGTATACTCACATATGTTTTTTTCTTAAATATCTACCACAGAAATTGGATTATATGAACTTCATATTTTGATTGTTTTTCTGTAATTTTACTGTGTATGTGAACCTATCTTCGCGCAATGCTAATTTTGTATTGTATGAAACAAGTTGCCACTATGTGGTTGACCTGAACTTCATATTTACAACTGTACTTCAAGAAACTTGCCACACTAATGTAATTATGTGTGGTCATACATATTTTGAGTCATTGACTGAGCACTGAGCTTATGTGCTTATTCACATAATGTTGACTTTTATGTTCAAATGTATATAACTAACTAGTACTCATTTATTCACTATTATTTGTTCCTGTAACTGTTCATATACGAGACTTTTGATCTTATTTATCAATTATGAGCACCTGTTTTCTCAAAGGGGTACAATGTCAATGTTTTTATGATCTTCATTAATTGTTTGGCACTCAACAAGGTATACTTGTGCCTTATACTATTACTACTGATTCTGCACAGTATCTTTATCTGATTATGGAAAGGTGTGACATACAGAAACATATTGGTGTGGTTATCAGTCGACATTATGTATGTAATGAGTCCCTCAATCAGTTTACATTTCAAATTTGTGTCGTCAAATGAATATATTAACATTTTTGGTGTGTTGTCAGTGGACATAATGTTAGTAATAGGTCCCTGAGTCTGTTTACATCTCAGACTTGTGTGTCGTCAAATGAACGTATTAAGATTTCAGTGTGGTTGTCAGTGGACATGGTGTGAGTTGTCCCTGAGTCTGCTGCACCTAAAAATGTGTTCCTTTACATGGTTTTCTACTACCAGATGATTTTTACTCTCTTGAAGAACTGTAAATAACATTTTGTTATCTTGTCAAATGAACTCCCGCCAATGTCACTCAGATATGAGAGCTTACCTGCGCAGTGATACTTGTATATTTATTTTCTCTCTCTTTGCACTATTTGCAATTCTATGTAATATTTGTATCTACACCACTGAAAGACATTTTTTACATTCTTTGAGAACTATAAGTAATGTTCTGTTATCCTGTCAGGTAAAGCTCTATCGATGTCAATTGGAGATGAGTGCTTAGAGCATAAGATGATACATGTATATTATTTTATCTTGCCTACACTGTACAGCTTATAAATTTCCTATTATGTACATAATATATGTAATCCTGTGCTTATTTTTATGTATTCTACCACTTTCGTAAAACATCTAATGCTATTTTTCTCAATTTTGTTATGTAAGAATTTTGAGTTTGCTCCTTGCCAACATGTTAGACCAGAATTGCCCCACAAAATTCTTAAAAGTGAGGGTGGGGGTTATGAAAGTTGGACGTTACTGCTTCTTTGCAAAGTTGACCAATGATTTTGCTGTGGTGTGCATTCACAAACTCTGAGTCTGTGATATTACTATCGTGAGCAGTGGCGAGCGAACAGTAGTTGAGAGGAGTCCGAAGTGGTCGGACACAACATGCGGAGGAGAGGGGCTGCGTGACATACGAGCTCACAGCGCGCCGTGGTTGTGGTAGTAGCGCCAGAGGAGACTGATATTAATTGAGGAGTTTTGGTATCTTGCCTTTGTGCTGCACGAAGTTGTCGCTTGCTTCCGCACTGGAGGGATTTTGTCAGATTCGTATATGCATACATTGAGAGTAATATTCGTATCTTTGTTGTGGCCAGAGTCGTGTTTATTGAGTACAGACATTGTGGAACAATTAACGTTTGTGTAAAGTTTGTGAGTGTTAAACTAATGTATTTTGCGAATATAATAACTCAAAGTCTTTATTGATTTCTTTCATTTTTGCACCATTTAAGGCTAGTTGACCGATCATTCAATTCCTGTATGAAAAAAATGCGGCAGTTCTTGTTGCAATTATTATGACCGTGTATTGCACTCTGCATATTGCTTTCTAAATATTTTTGACATGTTGCTGATCACGCAGTAGCAGCGGAAAGGTGAGGTAAGTTGTCTATTGCGTAAAAGAGCATTGTAGAAGAGTTGTGAGGAGTTGTTAGAGAATTTTTTTAAACTCGCAGTTAGATATTTGAGAATTGATCCTTTTATGATTAATTTCTGTTTCTTTCGTTCTCAATCAGAATTCTGTTATTGTAAGAGACGCAACGTCACATATTTCCGTACGTCTTTCACCAGGACAAATGATAATTAAAAATAATTACGAATCAGTTTCAACAGCTTCAAACTTCTCAGAATTTGAAAAATGAGTGAAAGTGTTAAGTATTTGACGTTGAGCGTGTGAGCGAGAAAAGTCCAGAAAAGTTTTGAAATTAAATTTTAAGTTTGTTGGAATTCGCGAACTGCCCTGATTATTTATCAGACACTGCTTAAGTACAGTGTGGTTCATAAGCGCGTCGTTTCAAGCAAAAGTTAGTTTCTCTCATGTCTCAATGTTTATGATGTCATATCTCCTGAACTATGTGTCGTACTATGACATAATTTTGCAGGAACATGAACATTCAGTGGTATGTTGTCAGTACTGTCTGCAAAATGTTTTAGAATGGAGTTTGTAGTAAAGAAGTAACAAACTGAATCGTCATATCTGATTCGGCAATTCTACAGCATGAACAGCGAAAATGCACTTATATATAAACTTTTATCATTTCTTCATTTTTTTGGGGGGGGGGGGGGTGGCAGCGAGAAGAAGTTTCGTAAGAGATTGAACTTATGTGTAAAGTTTGTTTGCTGCAAGTCAGTAAGTCCTCTCATTGTCAAATACTTGATGAACGTATTCTGGGTATTTGTGCGGCGAGTTACGCAGTCTGAAGACATATACAGAGTTTCTAACTATAATACTTGTCTTATTGTGTTAAATATTTAACATAAGGTTGTACCTCTTAACGAATAGGTTACAACAGCGTTTTAAACTTGTAAATTCGGTCAGTAATCACATAAAATATTGAAACTCAAAAATGTTTTTCCCCTGGAAGCCGTTAGACAGGCAACGTGCAACTGGTATTGGATACTATGAAAGGGCTTACCCGTTTAGAGGTATAGGTTTGGGACTAAAGTTAAAAATTCACTGAACAGTAGAGGCTTAAATACGATACTACAGTGCCTGTGTAGTTAAGAAGAACTATGCAGTGTTTCATCGGACATTCACGCATGTTCGAAGGAACATTGCATCGTTCTTCTTAACAGCACAGATACTGCAATATCCTATTTATCCCCCGATACCAGGCATCGACTTTCAATTGAAATGTCGTTCCACGTACTGGAATTGCATATTATGTAAACTAGTACAGGTTGTGGTTCAGAAACGACGACTTACGAAGGTTTGGGTCTGGCCTTGAGTCGTGCACGGATAGACAAAGCGGTTAAGGCGACCGCTCGCCTAAAGCGGAAAATCCGGGTTCGAGTCCCAGTCCGGCACATATTTTCACTGTCGTCATTCCCTTACACAACTGACGGTTGTTCGTACTCACATCTTCGACTATATTTCATGAATGTCATCGAAAGGTATATAAAGAATATTGAGAACATTGCTAGCTTTCGGACGAACCCATTTTCGACTCACACACACACACACACACACACACACACACACACACACACACACACACACAAACGCGCGCGCCCATGACGCACGGTAGATAAGTACCGACGCTCGAAAAAGGACACGTTCGAAAGTTAACAAAGCTCGAAGTGTGCTTTAAGTGACTTTCGACTACTCAGCGGCACTATTGTTCGGTGGGTTGTTAGCTTCGCTCCTAAATTAAGTATATATTCGACAGATGTTGGATAGTAGTGTTGCCAGTGAAAGCCTAAGAAGACAGGGAAGATGTAGAAAAGAAGGAAGCTTACAGAAAAAGAATGCAACAATCGGCTCAATGTTAATTCTTAAGAAAAAACAGCTGACAGAAATATTATCCAGAGCATTCTGTCTGGTAAAATCATTTAGTGAAATTAGTCTCGCCTAGGATTGGAAAAACATATAAACTTTGTTTTCGTAGTGGAGTAGCCTTGTAATAAACTTTGTCCAGTGTTGCTTCTTGTTAGTCCTGTTTCTCGATTTTAAAATTGTGACTCTAAGTTTTAACATATGGGAATTTCAACGAAGAAAAATATTTGCTCACCGCCAGGATCACAATATAAATATTTGCTGATTAGGGGCTTAAGCTTTATAGCAAACCATCTTCAAAACTGAACAAGATGTTATTTTGCTTAATATCATTGAAGAGGGTCTACAGAGCGTCAGTCGTGTTATTACGCACCGGCAGTGTCAGATAGACAAGCAACAGTCACAAGAAACAACTTCAGAAGTGCATCGTGATAAATGAGAAACTTGAGAATGCAGTTCCGCTGCCTTCCGCCAGAGAAACATTTCAAAAAATTACGTGCACCTAACGCGTGCCTAACGAAGACCTACAGCGCCAGTGCATGAGGTGGCTGAGAACCTATAATTTATGAGTTGTGGCTGCTGATGGCCAGGAAGAAATTAAAGCAAAGAGCAGCCTTGCGACTGGCTGAGTAGTCGGTTGCCGCTGCTCGCTGGGCGCGCAGAGATTGTATGGCTGCAGCACCGCCCCTCCGGCAGGCGCGCGTCCCCCTCTGCACTACGAGTCTCCCCACTGCCGGTTTCTCTGTCTCTCCCGCAACTTTCCGATACGCTACAGGGGAGAGGGGACGCGAGAGAAATCTCCTACAAGGCGCACGCTACGCACGCACTGCGAGCCGTTTTCTCGCTTCAGATTAATCTATACTCGTGCGCAAAACTGACTAAAATGAACCTCGCGTGATGTGTCACTGCCAAGTAACAGCTTGATGAAGCTTAGACCATGCATAAAGAGAACTGCTAAAGTATAATACAGAAGGTAAATGAAACAAATATGCAATGGGAGGAAAAGAAAAAAAAAATGGTTCAAATGTTTCTGAGCACTACGGGACTTAACATCTGAGGTCATCAGTCCCCTAGAACTTAGAACTACTTAAACCTAACTAACCCAAGGACGACACACACATCCATGTCCGAGGCAGGATTCGAATCTGCGACCATAGCGATCACGCGGTTCCAGACTGAAGCGCCTAGATCCGCTCGGTCACTGCGGCCGGAAAAAAAAATAAACTGATTGTGGCCGAGCGGTTCTAGGCGCTTCAGTCTGGAACTGCGCGACAGCTACGGTCGCAGGTAGACGGCAAATTACATTTCCTCGATGTGCTTGTTTTTAGAAACGAAAATGGTAGTTTGGGCCACTCAGGACACCGTAAACCCACGCACACGGACCGTATTTGCACCGGGATTCGAACCACCACCCACAACAGAAGCGGGGTGTTATCAAGATGTTAGCCGACAGAGCTATAAATATTTGTGAACCTGAGTTGCTAGACGCTGAGATGGAACATCTCCACAATGCACTAATGAAGAACGGATATTCGTCCGTCGAAATAAAATGTGCGTTGAGACAGCCACGCAGAAATCAGAGTGACGTACAGGCTACTGCAAAATCTAAGGTTTTCCTGCCGTTTGTTAAAAATGTAACGGAAAGAATAGGGAGGATCTTGACGAAGCGGAATATTACCGTAATTTACAAGCCCACCAGAAAGATACAGGAATACCTTAAGCCTGCCAAGGACGCTCGCAAAACCATTGGAAAACGCTGGAGTGTAAAGGATCCCATGCAGCTGCGAAGATGTCTATGTGGGTACCACTAAAAGAACTGTTCAAAATGGTTCAAATGGTTCTGAGCACTATGGGACTTAACATCTGTGGTCATCAGTCCCGAGAACTTAGAACTACTTAAACCTAACTATCCTAAGGACATAACACACATCCATGCCCGAGGCGGTTCCGGACTGCGCGCCTAGAACCGCTAGACCACCGCGGCCGGCAAAAGAACGGTTTCAAAACGTTTGAAAGAGCACAAGGGCAATTGTAGAAGAGGAGAAACGGAACGATCAGCTGTTGCGGAGCATGTTTTCCAGCCAGGTAACCACCAGATTCGTTTCGAGACGGCGCAAGTACTAGCGGCCACAAGCGGATATTACGAAAAGCTCTACAGGGGGCAATCGAAATCGCCAAACATCCTAATAATTTCAATCGAAAGGAGGAGGGCGTGAAATTAAACGGTATATGGATGCCGGTGTTGAAGAAGATGTGTACCACCCGTCCACTGCTGGGTGATGGCAACGGCGATCGACGGCAGCGGACAGCGGCCAATTGCACTGACGTTTTCAAAACACCTCACGTCACGCCTCGGCGCGGGAGCGCGCGGACACGGAATTTAGCGGCAGTCAGTAGCGAGCCAGTGGGTGTGTTGGACCTTCCATCGAGCTACAGACCCCCTTGAAGATGTCCTCCGCAGACGGGGACGAAACGTTGGGAATTGGCACAGAATTCATCAACCAACCACGGCATAGCAGCTCGGATAATTACAATGGACATTACATGACATTGAAAGTCTACATTTTAGTATAGGAAAAGAAATGACATTTTTATTCGAAGACAATAATTCCACTGTACTCATTGCGATTTATGATGGTCCTCTGGACATTATAAAAGAAGGAACATGGTTCTTAACAGGCTGTGTGACCACCACGGACGGTAACGCATGCTCTGAGACGTGCTCCCAAGCAAAGGTTGGTAAGACGTTTTTGTGGAACGTCCTCCATCAGCAGGGTTGACGCCTGTTGGATGGTCGTTTGTGCACGTAGACGTGCTGCAAACGTCTCCTTAACCAACACCACACGTGTCTGTTGGGGGAAACGGGCAGCTCAGTCCATTTGCCGAATATTCTCTCGTTCCAAGAGCTCCTCCACCCGCGTTATCAGAAGCGCTCGTACATTGCCAATGATGTCAGGGCCGAATGCACCCATGAAAAGACGCACAGAGGGAAGGAGTACGGTGTCACAATAACTTAGACCGATGAGTATACCATGCTCAAAGAACTGGAGGTCAGTAAACCCATGCGACATAACGTGTCCCCACACCATAACACCTGGGCCACCAAAACGACCATGTTCGCAATATTACTGAGTGCATTACGAATTTCAACCTCTCGCCATATGAGGGTGCATTCAGAATCACTACACAGACCGAATTTTTTCTCATCCGAGTAAAGCACGCTACCCCACTCCTCGTTAGTTCAATTCCCATGCTCTTGGCAACATAGCAAATCTTTGAATACGGTACACTCAGTGGTCAACGTTATTACGATACTGTAGGCCTTTCTCATTTGTGTCTTTTCAGGGTTACATTCAGTCCTGACTTCATTTATTTGGATGAAAATGCTCGAGCGCATCTAACAACGCAGATGGAAGAGCTCTCGGAAGGACAGTATATTCAGCGAATGGACTGGGCTGCCCAATCCCCCGCCTTACATCCTAGTCCCGTCGAACACATGTGGTGCTCTCATCAACCTTGTGGTCAGCATGGGAGCACGTTGCAGAGTATATATTTTCGCCTGTTGTGGTCACACTCTCTAGTAAGAACTTTTCCCGCCTTTTTTAATTAACTTTCGAGCTCCTCGTCTAGGCCGTGTAAGCCCAAGGTATATCTGCCAGCCGCCATGTCATCCTCTGCCTTGGGCCGTTGTGGGAGCGATGTGGAGGGGCATACCGTCAGCACACCGCTCTCCCCGACGTTTTCAGACCTGGAGCCTCTACTGTTCGGTCAAGCAGCTGCTCAGTTTTCATTACGAGACTGAGTGCACCCCGTACCAGCCCTCCAACCCACGAAAAATCCTTGGCAGTACCGGGATATGACACAGAGCACTCCGCATGGCAGCCATCTACGATGCCCACTCAGCTACGGAGGTGGACCGTAGTGTCCAGGGAACTATCATAAATAAATCACGTGGAGTACAGCGTAATTTTTGTCTTTTATTAAAAATGTCATTTCTGTTCGTCTCACTGCGTATTTCTTTCATTTATATTACGTACGTACTGTGTTACTTGGCAGTGGCAAATTATGTGAAAGTTACTTCAGTCCTTAAGGTTTGGAAACCAGTGTAATCAATAAAAAATTTAGAGATGTGAATCCACTTGTAGTATAGACATTTAAAGACAACCTCGAAGGGCAAACATGGTGAAAAGTCCACACTACAGACAACCTGAACGAATAACATACTACATTTCTTCAAACCCTTATCACTTTTTGTGATAAATATTTTCCATTCAAAAAAATTTCAGACAGATATGGAATATTAACAACGAACTGATTTGGATAACTAATGTAATTAGAATATCGTGTAGGAGGAAATGGGAGTTCTACCACCATATGAAGGATTGTTAGAGCTGTTTATATAATTTCACTACAGGTAATAGTGAAAAGTACTGAAGAATGTCAAAAGACAGGCTAAAATAATTCATTACCTTACGAACACAGAAATCTCTCAGAAGAAAATTAAAACTGTATGGTCAAATGTGAAAGAGGTCTCAGGGCAGAATTTGGATGCTCAACATATTACACCTGTCTTGTGTGAGAATTAAATTACTAGTAATCCACCAGAGCTCCACAAAATATTTGAAAATCACTTCCTGTCAATGGTTTGTAAGTTAAATCAAAATTTTGCTGATTCAGAACTCCTTAAAGCTGTAGTTGCGGGACAACTATATCACATACAACTACAGGAAAAAAAGCTGTGATTAAAGTGAATCCATTATTAAATCACTAAAGATCATACACTCTCATTAGTATGAGGAAGACCCAAGTTCAGCTCCCTGGTGGGAGGACTGGAACGGTGTCCATTCAGCCTCGGAGCTACTTGAATGAGATGCAGCGGCTCCAAGTCATGGGAAGTTGACAAAGGCCGGGACAGCGGAATGTTGACCACATGCTCCCTCCGAATTATACCATAAGGTAGAGGACGATGCAGCGGCCGATCGGCAACCGACGGTCCCTTGGACCTGATCGAGGAGTTAATTTTCTTTTATTAAATCAGTTAAGTGTAAAGATGCCTACGCGGATGATGAAATATAAGTAGGATTATCAAGCTCGGTGCACCTGATATCAGCTCTACACTCAAGCGTTTGTGCCATGTATTTTTCAGGCGTGGTCAAGTTCCTGGCGGATTGATAAACTCGTTAGTAGAACCACATTTTTTTAAGAAAAAGGGGAAGAGATAATGTAGGCAATTACTGGAGAATTACTTTGCTGCCAGAGTTTACGAAAGTTTTTGAGAAAGTGATGTGCAGACGAGTATCTGCAGATTGTCTTTCAAATTCATAGGTTGGGGTCAGGAAAGGAGTATCGAGAGCGAATGAAAAGTTCTCTTTCGTGTGTGAGACACTAGCAGGGCTAAACCGCTGGTTGCAGACAGCAGATATTTTCATATACAATTTCTGACACGGTATCATATAGTTTGTGTCTCAGAATTTGCTTATGAGACGTCGTGTAGATCGTGAAAACTGGAAAAAACGAGGCTCTATCCATTTATATTGAACTCATCTAGTTCTTGTGGGCGTGCTGTCTTAACAGCTGCTGACTCTCATATTGCATGTTTATTGTCTAGAGATTTAGATACTGGATTAGAAATGAAAGTTGGGACGCTTTTGATTCTAAGTAACATAAATTACTGATGTCTTTTTTGAAAGATATGTCATCATCTGATTACAGTCCTTATACGTCGCTCTCGACATTTACTAAGCTTTCGGGGCTGCGTCCCATACTTACACCGAACAAGTTTCTTGCATTCCTGTGTTCTTCGTGCAAAGGACCTTTAGTGAAGAATCAGTCTGTGACAGTAATGGTACCGTTGTCGAGAACCATTTCCAAAGTCTCTTATTATTAATTCAAGAAATATCTTGGATTTATTTTCGAACCGTGCTCGAGATTTAAGTAATAAGAATTAAAAAAAAAACCATGCGTCCCAACGTGTGGAAAAAGTGTTCATACAGTTAAGTTTGTCGTCCCATTAAGCTTATCCACAAGACCTCTCAGTGGTTTCACCAGGCCTATTCGATTGAGACAGTTGTTTTACTAATTTTCCTCCTGGGCATTTAAGGAAAAAATTACAGCCAAATTACAAATGTTGTTGCTGATGATGTCTGTTACCGACATTCCTTTGTACAGGACGCTAAAAATCCTACTTCAGATAACGCATGGAAACGCGTAAATCACCTGGGGCTGAAGTGAAGTTGATCAAATGCTGCAGTAACACCAAGCAATGAGGAGAACGTTGCAATAAACATCCATCTCACATCTACTATGTGATTCAACATACAGTAAAGGGAGGACAAAGGAAAAAAGGTTACATATTTAACAAGTGTGATAAAAAAACTAGCGAATATCATTTTCAAAACTAGCCCAGTTTATTTCTCAAAATAATATTCGTCCTGTAGATTCCCAATATCTTTTTTTTTCAGTAAAAAAAAAAAAAACAGTTCTTGTCCAGCTCTACAAAATCATCACTAATGGGCTAGGTCACTTCACTATGTGATGTAAATTTCTTTCTACCAAACTAAACTTTCAAGTTGAGAAACAGGAAGAGCGTGGACAAGAAATCGAATACGCCCTATCCCTGCTTCATTGCCGTTATGGTGTGCTGTGTCTTCCGAACAAGACACAGCCAGGGAAAAAGCGCCATAGGCGCAAAGATGCGAGCTGATACCAGCGCCATAGAGACTCGCCACTTGCGCGACTTCCACCAGCGTCACGGACGGCGCTGAGGATGAAGATATCGACTTCGCCTCGTCTAATTGCCGGCCGAGTACAATCGGCCAATGACCGGACGACAACGGGCAAAAGCCTACTCGTAAGATAGAAGAGAAGCTGGCTGGCTCTGAGCACTATGGGACTTAACTTCTGTGGTCATCAGTCCCCTAGAACTTAGAACTACTTAAACCTAACTAACCTAAGGACATCACACACATCCATGCCCGAGGCAGGATTCGAACCTGCGACCGTAGCAGTCGCGCGGTTCCGGACTGAGCGTCTTAACCGCGAGACCACCGCGGCCGGCTAGAAGAGAAGCTCTCGCCCACTTTGTTATAGGTACCGTCCAGGGTTGACTTAGACAGGGAACGTCGTTTAGTGAACTCTTGGAAGTGAAGGGACAGTTGTAAGTTGCATTTGCTATGTACTGTGAAGCTTACCTACAATTATTTGAACTTAGCCATCGAGGGCCTTTTTTGTGTTATATTACACGTACTGTTGCAGAATTCATTATTCAACTGGTCACAAAAATAAGTAAACTTTTGAACTCAGTTGTGTGACTTTGTTGCTAATTTGTTGGAGTGTTGTAGAACCTTCGTTCTCCTATCCTGTTGCCTGATCCTTGGGCATAGCAGTGTAATAGTGGCAGGGAGAATTTGTCTTAGCGGCGTGCTACACTAGAAGCCGGTTCACGAACTCGCAAACTCTACCTACCGTGGCAACTCTGCCTCAACGAGGCCTTTACAAACTGGTGACGAGGGTTTACAAAATGGTGACAGCTGTGTGCAACGATGACCAAATTAGACGGGATTCGCATGTATAATTTTTCATACTTTATTTCCAACTACTGAAAAATCTGCCTTTCCAACAACTGACAGCATAATACGAAATTTCGTCGAAATGCTATGACCCACGTGACTCGATTTAGACAAGGATGGAAAGGCGACCGGCCGTTTTCGATTAAGATGTACCACCCAGAAAATCGCGGGAAGTGACTCAGGATAACCACAGAAAACCTATATCTGGAAGGAGGTTGGAACCCTACTTCACCTAATTCGAGCACAGTTTCGTAATCATTTTTCCAGCTCGCTCCATCCCAACGAGAACTATTGAAAAACTTCATATACTCCGACGTTAATGGTCGGATTCAACCGGTTACGTAGTGGTCACAGAAAGTGCAGATACGGGGTGAAGTAATTTAATTCCAGGAAAATGCTGCTTGTGTACGTAATGTGGAGGGACCGATATTCTCACTAGCCAGGAACTTGGTCTTTTTCAAATTCATTAGTTGTAAGTGAAGTGAAAGAACTACAATTGGACTTCCTTTCGTTCTTTATCTACGTAATTCCTCTTATTATCAAGAAAATAACGACTGACTTACGTATGCACTGTCAGACAGTGCACGTGTTGCTCATAACCGCTAATGAGCAACTAAACTAGTCACGTCCCTAGTAGCGTGCAGCAGCCTGGTTATAGCAGCTACCGACGTGCATGGGTTCCAGCAGAGAACTCAATCATGGAACAGTCACCTGGTGCATGGCGCGGTAAAACAGCTGCCCACAGTTCAAAGAGACTGTTTGGAACCGGGACCAAGGTATATTCAACAGACTGAAGATCTGCTGCCCACGAGAGCCAACCTAGCGTCCTCTCGTCCGTGGGGTCTTCAGGCAACCACTCTAAGCAATTCGAGGGCAATGACCAATCGAGGTGCTACAATCAGTAAGATACTCGGAACTCGCATTCCCTCGTGTTGACCATGAATTAAGGCTCTTGGTGGTTCGTTAATGTCGAGACACTGTCAATTCGCTTCGGCATCTATGTTTAAATGAGCTGGCCGTTCCCTCGTTAAAGAGCCCAGCATGGATGAGATGATGGACTCAAACCTTTCTTCTAAAGTGATGGCGCGGTACGTTGTTTTAAATGTGAACTCGAGTGATACGTCTCAGTCCGTGTTAATATTCTTCATACTTCGCGACGTGTCCCAGGTATTTACTGTCTTAATTACACACAGAACAGGGGATCATAATTTAGTACTTTTACATCAGAAACCAGTTGACAAAAATGAGTATTTCAGGCGGTACGAGGTCTTGAATGCATTGCACGTGAGGCACGGGTTCGTAAACAGCTCATGTTTCAAAACAAACAGCCTCCTTCTACATCGACATTGGGGATAATACACTCCTGGAAATGGAAAAAAGAACACATTGACACCGGTGTGTCAGACCCACCATACTTGCTCCGGACACTGCGAGAGGGCTGTACAAGCAATGATCACACGCACGGCACAGCGGACACACCAGGAACCGCGGTGTTGGCCGTCGAATGGCGCTAGCTGCGCAGCATTTGTGCACCGCCGCCGTCAGTATCAGCCAGTTTGCCGTGGCATACGGAGCTCCATCGCAGTCTTTAACACTGGTAGCATGCCGCGACAGCGTAGACGTGAACCGTATGTGCAGTTGACGGACTTTGAGCGAGGGCGTATAGTGGGCATGCGGGAGGCCGGGTGGACGTACCGCCGAATTGCTCAACACGTGGGGCGTGAGGTCTCCACAGTACATCGATGTTGTCGCCAGTGGTCGGCGGAAGGTGCACGTGCCCGTCGACCTGGGACCGGACCGCAACGACGCACGGATGCACTCCAAGACTGTAGGATCCTACACAGTGCCGTAGGGGACCGCACCACCACTTTCCAGCAAATTAGGGACACTGTTGCTCCTGGGGTATCGGCGAGGACCATTCGCAACCGTCTCCATGAAGCTGGGCTGCGGTTCCGCACACCGTTAGGCCGTCTTCCGCTCACGCCCCAACATCGTGCAGCCCGCCTCCAGTGGTGTCGCGACAGGCGTGAATGGAGGGACGAATGGAGACGTGTCGTCTTCAGCGATGAGAGTCGCTTCTGCCTTGATGCCAATGATGGTCGTATGCATGGTTGGCGCCGTGCAGGTGAGCGCTACAATCAGGACTGCATACGACCGAGGCACACAGGGCCAACATCCGGCATCATGGTGTGGGGAGCGATCTCCTACACTGGCCGTACACCACTGGTGATCGTCGAGGGGACACTGAATAGTGCACGGTACATCCAAACCGTCATCGAACCCATCGTTCTACCATTCCTAGACAGGCAAGGGAACTTGCTGTTCCAACAGGACAATGCACGTCCGCATGTATCCCGTGCCACCCAACGTGCTCTAGAAGGTGTAACTCAACCACCCTGGCCAGCAAGATCTCCGGATCTGTCCCCCATTGAGCATGTTTGGGACTGGATGAAGCGTCGTCTCACGCGGTCTGCACGTCCAGCACGAACGCTGGTCCAACTGAGGCGCCAGGTGGAAATGGCATGGCAAGCCGTTCCACAGGACTACATCCAGCATCTCTGCGATCGTCTCCATGGGAGAATAGCAGCCTGCATTCCAGCGAAAGGTGGATATACACTGTACTAGTGCCGACATTGTGCATGCTCTGTTGCCTGTGTCTATGTGCCTGTGGTTCTGTCAGTGTAATCATGTGATGTATCTGACCCCAGGAATGTGTCAATAAAGTTTCCCCTTCCTGGGACAATGAATTCACGGTGTTCTTATTTCAATTTCCAGGAGTGTATATTGAATTGATTATAACATTGAAATATCATTTACGGTCAATATTCTCAAAAATATCTGTTCTTTATGTAATTAGAGCTTAAAAACCATTAAATATCCAGATCTGATTACGTGACAGAAAACGCTCTGTTATTGGCTGATGCTCTGCTGACGTCACAGACTGGGAGTCAGACGAAACTGTACGTGTGTTATAAGAGCTTTAGCCAAAACTGCAAGGTTTTAATGCAATTTTTCTGCAAACAGTTCAGCTATTTAGTGATCGAAAACGCAATTACAACTTTAAAGTAAAAATAGAAAGGTATTTTGTGAACGCTGATTGTGGAAGCCTTGCGAAAGTTGATGCGCTTATGCTCCACCGATTTAGACCGGCGATAGGAGCAACGGCAAACATCCTTGCCTTGCTCCCTGTAACATCATTAAACTAGCTTAAAACTGAGGAACTGTAGAAATATGTCAAATGTGTCCCTACATTGTAACTAGATTGCCGACTGTCAGTCATGAGCTACGACCCAAAGCACAATAAAACCTAAGGACATCACACACATCCATGCCCGAGACAGGATTCGAACCTGCGACCGTAGCGGTCGCGCGGTTCCAGACTGAAGCGCCTAGAACCGCTCGGCCACTCCGGCCGGCGAATAGTTGGTCACATGTTTTTAAGAGTTTTAGGAAGTACGAAAATAGCGTTAGCAAAAACTGATTGTAGCTTGTTTCGCTTGTGGGATGTATTATACACTCCTGGAAATTGAAATAAAAACACCATGAATTCATTGTCCCAGGAAGGGGAAACTTTATTGACACATTCCTGGGGTCAGATACATCACATGATCACACTGACAGAACCACAGGCACATAGACACAGGCAACAGAGCATGCACAATGTCGGCACTAGCACAGTGTACATCCACCTTTCGCAGCAATGCAGGCTGCTATTCTCCCATGGAGACGATCGTAGAGATGCTGGATGTAGTCCTGTGGAACGGCTTGCCATGCCATTTCCACCTGGCGCCTCAGTTGGACCAGCGTTCGTGCTGGACGTGCAGACTGCGTGAGACGACGCTTCATCCAGTCCCAAACATGCTCAATGGGGGACAGATCCGGAGATCTTGCTGGCCAGGGTAGTTGACTTACACCTTCTAGAGCACGTTGGGTGGCACAGGATACATGCGGACGTGCATTGTCCTGTTGGAACAGCAAGTTCCCTTGCCGGTCTAGGAATAGTAGAACGATGGGTTCGATGACGGTTTGGATGTACCGTGCACTATTCAGTGTCCCCTCGACGATCATCAGTGGTGTACGGCCAGTGTAGGAGATCGCTCCCCACACCAGGATGCCGGGTGTTGGCCCTGTGTGCCTCGGTCGTATGCAGTCCTGATTGTGGCGCTCACCTGCACGGCGCCAAACACGCATACGACCATCATTGGCACCAAGGCAGAAGCGACTCTCATCGCTGAAGACGACACGTCTCCATTCGTCCCTCCATTCACGCCTGTCGCGTCACCACTGGAGGCGGGCTGCACGATGTTGGGGCGTGAGCGGAAGACGGCCTAACGGTGTGCGGGACCGTAGCCCAGCTTCATGGAGACGGTTGCGAATGGTCCTCGCCGATACCCCAGGAGCAACAGTGTCCCTAATTTGCTGGGAAGTGGCGGTGCGATCCCCTACGACACTGCGTAGGATCCTACGGTCTTGGTGTGCATCCGTGCGTCGCTGCGGTCCGGTCCCAGGTCGACGGGCACGTGCACCTTCCGCCGACCACTGGCGACAACATCGATGTACTGTGGAGACCTCACGCCCCAAGTGTTGAGCAATTCGGCGGTACGTCCACCCGGCCTCCCGCATGCCCACTATACGCCCTCGCTCAAAGTCCGTCAACTGCACATACGGTTCACGTCCACGCTGTCGCGGCATGCTACCAGTGTTAAAGACTGCGATGGAGCTCCGTATGCCACGGCAAACTGGCTGACACTGACGGCGGCGGTGCACAAATACTGCGCAGCTAGCGCCATTCGACGGCCAACACCGCGGTTCCTGGTGTGTCCGCTGTGCCGTGCGTGTGATCATTGCTTGTACAGCCCTCTCGCAGTGTCCGGAGCAAGTATGGTGGGTCTGACACACCGGTGTCAATGTGTTCTTTTTTCCATTTCCAGGAGTGTATATAACTTCACATTAGTCCTAGTCTGAGAAATGGACAACTGAGGATAAATGAATTTACTTTGCGAACAAACAATTCACTTTTTTGGAAAGCATAGGTAGTAGTGAAGATGCCACCATACGCCCACAGCACAACGAGGTGTAGGCGGATGAGGTTATATAGAGAGATATAAAGCGTGTACAACATGCAGGTAACACAAACGCAAGGGCTGTGATGTTTGTGAGTGTAAACTAACTTTAGCGTCTGAAGAAGACTTACTTCAGCTTTGTGCCAGATGATGACACTGCAAAAGTTTGAACAATAAGGATCCTAGCTGGACAGTACGAAGATAAAAACAGTGTTTCTAATAAAGTAAAAATTGTGTGGTCGCATTAACTAGAAAACATCTTTTTGAACGTGACGTGTGTGAATATCGATTTCAAATGTAAGTGCATGTAAACAGTAAGGAACACACAATAATATTCTGGAGGAGGAGGAGGAGATTAGTGTTTAACGTCCCGTCGACAACGAGGTCATTAGAGACGGAGCGCAAGCTCGGGTGAGGGAAGGGTGGGGAGGGAAATCGGCCGTGCCCTTTCAAAGGAACCATCCCGGCATTTTCCTGAAGCGATTTAGGGAAATCACGGAAAACCTAAATCAGGATGGCCGGAGATGGGATTGAACCGTCGTCCTCCCGAATGCGAGTCCAGTGTGCTAGCCACTGCGCCACCTCGCTCGGTTAAATATTCTGTTTCTGATCGATGTGGTGAAGTTTTGTAACTGTGATTTGGTTTTCATATGAGAGGACTGTCAATTCGATTTACGATTATTTAAAATGTTCTTTCTGCTTAGATTCGAACCAGCGATCTATGGACATCATCTTATAAGATTAGACGTTCTACCGCTCTAGCAACTGACGTACCAAATAATTGAGGTGTAGTTAGATCAACGACAATTTTCTCTATGCGTTTAATTTCGTTGAATGACGTTATCCTTCGTTGTAAAGTGGGAGAGCATATCTCACAGGTACGTTAATGTTAACTACACAGTGAAACACATTTTTAATTAACTTAGTGAACTTGTGAGTCGGTATGGTGGCAATTTTCCGGTACGGTGCAACCACACTTTACCCATCTTCTTATTCCTTGGAACACTCAAAAACAACAGGAGTTTTTATAGATGTATATTATAGATGTATATGTACAGTAGAGTACTACATACCATTTGTAACCCATTTCCCGAAACGTAAATTCCAAAACAATGCTCACTGTGAATTAGTATTATGACAGTAGGAGCAGCGAGCTAGCCAGTGACGCCACAGGTATCACATGACTCGAATGGAACATTTTAGCGGGCTTTGAAATTATTTTAATTTCATTTCTGTTTTTATTAAAGAATACTGAAATTAGAGAGGAAAAAAGCATGTTAGGAGCATAAATGGACATCATTTATCATTTAAGACAATTTCCGGAGAACAGTCAAATACCCTTTTTAATGTCTCACTGCACAACAGAGCATGAATATTCGAGAGCCTGTCGTATGATTCCATGCGCCATTGCACTGCACGCCTTACGACTGACAGTTATCAGTTTGAACATTTGATACGAGTTTCAGCTGATCTAGAAATTATAAAATCCAATAACAGAAGCAATTTTAGCATCTTCTTGAAAGAAACACTTACAGATACGGTAACACATAAGCAATCGAGTCACCCAGTTTGTCAAAATTTTGCAGCCATCAGATGTACGGTATACAGTCGCAGTAGAAGGCCTTAGAACATTAATAACTATCAAGAAGAATCAAGCACGATCATCACCATAGCAAAAGATAATGGATACTATAGCAAAGTAACACACTAGCTACACAACATCATTAGAAAGAAGATAGAAACAGAACAATTTTTATAGACTAACTCTTAGGGCATAGTGTCCTCTCAAATCAAAGAACTCAGCCCACAACACAAAAAAATGCCACGCCATAATATCATCATACTCAAAAAACCGGTAACATCTTTCAAAAAGAAAAGTAATTAAAACTGCCTTCGAAACTAATATTATAATTTAAAAAATGTAAATAGTGACAGAAAAGAAAGATTAGTTTAATAACTCAGAGCTCTATGAATTAAAATGTAATAACTGCAGCTCCAAATATATTGGGATGACAACTAGAAGGTTAAGTACTAGACACAAAGTATACGTAATGACCCACTTCACGTATGCTAAATATTTAATACAAGAAAATCACCACCACACTAGGGTAAAATCAGGCATGACAAGAGCAGGAAGGGCTTTCTCACAGTCCAGGAGGAGTATTTAATACATAAGGAGACGAAGAAAAAGAAATTACTCTCATTGGCCAAAAACTCCTTACCGAAAGAACAAGAGTTCCATTGAATGACAACTTACCACCAAAATATGTAGAAGGAAAAAGTTCACCAAAAAGATAAACACACACACACACACAAACGCGCGCGCGCGCGTGCACGCACACACACTCGAACACATTCGGAGTGCTCCCATATCTACACTATCCAACCAAACTGCCAACTCCACCCCAATGTCTTACTCCGTTGCTGTCCTCCACAGTTCCCATGATCGCTGAGACAAGCTAGAAGCAAGATCACGTGCAGAAGTCAGAAAGACTGGAACGTAAAGGTTATAGGTCGTCAGTTGGATGATTGAGGAAAGGAATTGATTGAAAGCTTATAAAAAATTGACTCCAGAAGTTCTTAAGAGCCAGCTGCACAAGATTAAATTTTATATACTGATTACCATCGTCATGCAATTGAAGAATTCAGCTAACGCCATTAGTATGTGATTAAGAAAAAAGTATACATAATTCAAGTAAAATTACCATATATGAAAGGAAAGCATTCATAAAACATCATAGAATTACAGTATACAGTCTCGTTTGTTGTCTGAAATTCAGATGCCGCTGAAGACGACCATTTGTCCGGTACTAGTTCTGCAACAGAGTAAAAAGTAAAAGGTACACGCTATTAAGTAGCTTGCGTCGGTAGATAAAATAACACGACATAGATTCAGTATCTGGAAGCACCACATAAACAAGGCTACAGAATAAGTGATGTGACTGGAATAGCCGATAATTTTTCAAAAACTGCGTCCCTGTCAATGAAAGGTGAGTGGAAGTCCAGCAACAGGCATTGTTGTTGCTATTAGTGCATTTCCTTCAAACTCGACAGAATAATTCCAACTTCAACCAACCCATTTATCAGGGGTGAATCACAATAACTTACTGCAATAGTCTGATTCGACGTAATCTGGTATGTGGACATTGATAACACAAATTGGGTATTTGAACACTAACGCGAAAAATTTAACAGAAGACTGCATCGCAGTCTCGCTATCCACCGTCTTTCTTAGAACATTTGCTAGTACCGCCCCTGGCCTAGTATGCTCCAAGGTTATTTCACAATTGGGAACCATCAAGTAGGAATATTGTTTCTTACTGTGATTGGCGACTGCGAGTTACGAAATCGTGGTGTTATTACTGCTGTTAAAGGGACACAATGGAAAGCTCGTTTCGTAATGCCGGTTGTACAAAACAAAGAGCGTCGTTCTACTGGTATATTGTTAGCGAGGATACAACTGTGGAGGCCTCATTTTGAGAACTAAGATGTACACAGAAGTGATTTAGCAACTTCTTCATTCTCAGATTCTGCTATGTTCATCAAATGAGAGAGATGCTGCTTCAAATCTGACATCTTGGGAAAGATGGACACGCATCTGGACCTGAAGATGAAGCATGCCGTTGCCACTTCATCTGTTACGAGCCAATTGTCGGCATATTGGTCACCTATCAACGACGTGCTACAAAAATACGCGGTGCATATTAGCGTAAAACAAAGGAACGGGGAAGACAAGCAAAATACCTTAATCTACATTCAGAAAAATACCCACTGGCCACAATATATTTTTGGCCACGTTTTCAAAGATTACTGATGTATTTTCGAGTTTCTAGCCGAGTCGAAGATTCGTCTTATCGCCATATATTTTGACGGCTGACCTAGTGATCGTCAAGTACTCACGTGAGCTAGCTGCTTGGATTCCAAACAGAGTAAGGAATAGTTGGTGCCGCGCATTTCTTTATAGGAGAGTGACCCCTATGCACAATCATATTTAGTGAAACTGTGCTGTTTTCTAGGAACAATCAGCCCCAAGCTGTTTTTGAACTCTGGCGAATGATCTGATTGGCGAGATCTTAATGTACTGAATGCCGCAGCAGACGCCTTGCTTCAGTTCAAACCTTCCTCCCTGTTTGTATTCTTCTCCAACTTTCTTATTTCAATATGCTCATTATCCACATTGCACCAGCAACGTGGGACCTACAACACGTTTATGTGATCTTACTCCAAGCAATGCTCAATCACAGCTGATTTGATTGCATGATGCAGTCGTTGTGTCATAGCGCTGAATGTCGGCTTCAGGAGTGATGCACCTTCGTTAACATTAAAAGAGCGCTATTCTATATCTATTGACAGGTGAGAAATTCAGTGGCTGATATGGAATCATTGACTTTTCTATGTTTCTTGGTTTTGATCTGTTCCACAATCGAATTTGGCAACAATGCCCGCTAGATTTTTTCGATCTGAGTATCCGTTCCTTTACAACATTGTTCTGAGCGTTGGAGTTCTTCGGCGAACTTCTGTCAGATGGTGTCGATTTTGACGTGCTAGGGGTCTTAGGACGGCGTTTCATTGAGTCGGATTCTGATAGCTCAAGACGAGATAATTTCGGTGTCTCCAATTTCTAAATTGCAATGACTTCACGAGGTTGCGGGGAGAAGGGTGGTGTGAGGTTGGTGAATCACAAGGAAGAAACATCTCACCAGAAACTGACACCACAGACGCCGGATGAGACGTCTGCATGATTGGCGCACTTCAGGTTGATAATTCCTAATGGAGATACCCGTCCAAGAAACATAAAAAATTTACAACTCAACGAAACATTGAGCTCGCAGACTCTTCTAGAGATATGAGTAAACTAAGAGTTATTATGCAGTGGTTTTACAACGGACATTTTTTGGGACGTTTGTGGCTTTTACCGTGGAGGAAAACGAGTGTGACTGAGATCAATGAAGACCGCTCTGAGACTATTCGACTGGTGAGACGTATAATCTGAAATGGCTAATCAAATGCAATTCTGAAATACTCCAGGGGAGAGAAGAGACAGACTGGCATTCTTACAACGAGACAGTTTACTGCACCACTGCAACCACTGATGAAACTACACTCAGTCGTGGTTTTGAGTGTAAGAAATGGCTAACAACCAGACTTATCGTCAGAAGACGACTGTCACTACCACACCTGGAGATCTCAAGAGATTTCGATCCTACAACACAATCTGTGCACCAACTGGTAATGTAATGCACAAATATATACAGGGTGTTACAAAAAGGTACGGCCAAACTTTCAGGAAACATTCCTCACACACAAATAAAGAAAAGATGTTATGTGGAGATGTGTCCGGAAACGCTTAATTTCCATGTTAGAGCTCAGTTTCGTCAGTATGTGCTGTACTTCCTCGATTCACCGCCAGTTGGCCCAATTGAAGGAAGGTAATTTTGACGTCGGAGCTTGTGTTGACATGCGACTCATTGCTCTACAGTATTAGCATCAAGCACATCAGCTTCTCAACAACAGATTCGGTGACCGATGGATTGGTAGAGGCGGACCAATTTCATGGCCTCCACCCTCTCCTGACCTCAACCCTCTTGACTTTCATTTATGGGGGTATTTGAAAGCTCTTGTCTACGCAACCCCGGTACCAAATGTAGAGACTCTTCGTGCTCGTACTGTGGACGGCTGTGATACAATACGCCATTCTCCAGGGCTGCATCAGCGCATCAGGGTTTCCTTGCGACAGAGGGTGGATGCATGTATCCTCGCTAACGGAGGACATTTTGAACATTTCCTGTAAGTGTTTGAAGTCACGCTGGTACGATCTGTTGCTGTGTGTTTCCATTCCATGGTTAATGTGATTTGAAGAGAAGTAATAAAATGAGCTCTAACATGGAAAGTAAGCGTTTCCGGACACATGTCCACATAACATATTTTCTTTCTTTGTGCGTGAGGAATGTTTCGTGAAAGTTTGGCCGTACCTTTTTGTGACACCCTGTATAAGTAAAAGGCTGAAAAACACACCTGATATAATTATTGATATAATGAGCACATACACTGAGGTGACAAAACTCATGGTATAGCAATACGCACATATGTAGGTGGTGCGATATGCACATATACAGATGAGCGAGGTATAAAAGGGCAGTGTATTGGAGAAGCTGTCATTTGTACTCAGGTGATTCATGTGAAAAAGTTTACGACGTGATTATGGCCGTATGAAGAGAATTAACAGACTTTGAACGCGGAATGGTAGTTGGAACTAGACACATTGGGCATTAGATTTCGAAAATCGTTAGGGAATTCAATATTTCGAGATCCACAGTGTCAACACTCTGCCGAGAATACCAAATTTCAGGCGTTACCTCTCACACGGACAAAGAATTGGCCGAGGGCGTTCACTTAACGACCGAGAGAAGTGGCGTCATTGTAGAGTTGTCAGTGGTAAAAGACAACTAATATCACGTGAAATAACCGTAAATATCAATGTGGGACGTACGACGAAGATATCCACTTGGACAGTAGGGCGAAATTTGGCGTTAATTGGCTATAGCAGCAGATGACCTATGCGTGTGACTTTGCTAACTATACATCTTTCGCAGCGCCTCTCCTTGGCTCGTGACGATATCGGGTGGGCCGTGGCCTGGTCAGATGTGACGCGATTTCAGTTTGTAAGAGCTGATGGTAGGATTCGAGTTGAGTCCATACCATGTCGAGTTGTTGCACTACGCTGGCAAAACGAGGTCCAACACGATATTAAGAGGTATTCCATTACATCTAACATCTCAGTGTAATTTCTATCTTTATTTACTTAATCTTAGATAAGGAAGATGCAAACTATTTCAGAATAAGGCATTAAGTAGCTTTGTAATAAGTAGCTACAATGAATCTAGCCTTGGTTCAAAACAGATAAATTTTGTGGAAACCTAATTACAATGGACGTTAGTTACATCCCTGCAGCTGGCGTTCCTAATATAATCTGTGGCAGTGCCATGGGATACACAATCCTTATACAGTGTTCAGCCAGAACATTGTGACCACCTACCTAATAAATAGTATGTCCACTTTTGGCACGGATAACAGACGCGACGCGCTGTTGCATGGAAGCAATGAGGCCTTGGTAGGTCACTGGAGGGAGCTGACACCACATCTGCACACACAAGTCACCTGATTCCTAAAAACCGCGGGGAGGGTGGCAATGAGCTCCTATGCCACTTTCAATCACATCCCAGATGTGTTCGATCGGATTGAGATCTGGCAAGTTAGGGGACAGTATATCAACTGGAACTCGCCACTGTGTTCCTCGAACCACTCCATCACACTCCTGAACTTGTGACGTGGCGTATTACCTTGTTGAAAAATGCCACTGCCGTCGGGAAACATGATTGTCATGGAGGAGTCTACGTGGTCGTGAACCAGTGTACGATACTCCTTGGTCGTCATGCGGCTTTGCACAAACTCCACTGAATCCATGGATGCCCAAGTGAATGTTCCCCTGAGCATAATGGAGCCGCCGCCAGCTTGTCTCCGTCCCGCAGTACAGTTGTCATGGAGCTGTTCCCCTGGAAGACAACGGATTCGCGGCCTCCCATCGGCATGCTGAAGAAGGTATCGGGATTCATCAGACCATACAACGCTCCGTCACTGCACCAACGTCCAGTGCCGATAGTCACCTGCCTATTTCAGTCATAGTGGCCGATGCCGTGGCGTTAACATTAGCACATGCATGTGTCGTCGGCTGCGGAGGTCCATCGTTAGGAGTGTTCGGTGCACTTTGTGTTCAGACACACTTGTACTCTGCCAGCATTAAAGTCTGATGTTAATTCCACCAGTTCGCCGCCTGTCCTGTGTTTACCAGTCTCCCCAGCCTACGAGGTCCGATATCTGTAATGAGGGATGGCCGCCCAACCCCACGAAGTCTGGACGTGGTTTCAAATGGTTCATATGGCTCTATGCATTATGGGACTTAACATCTGAGGTCATCAATCCCCTAGACTTAGAACTACGTAAACCTAACTAACCTAAGGACATCACACACACCCAAGCCCGAGGCAGGATTCGAATCTGCGATCGTAGTAGCCGCTTGGTTCAGGACTGAAGCGCCTAGAACCGCTCGGCCGCAGCCGCCGGCGACGTGGTTTCACCTTCGTTTCTCGGCGTGTTGAAGACACTCACTCCCGACAAGTGGTACAATTTTCGAAATGTTCGTGCCGAGCCTCCGTGCCATCACAATCCCTCGGTCAAACTCAGACAGATCGCGCGCCTTCCCCATTTTGCACACGGATAGCACGCTCACTGATACTACATGCACCATGCGTGTGTGTGACTAGTAGTCACCAGGTGACGCTGCTATCCCCTGGACGGGTTTATATCGATAGTAGGTCGGTGGTAATCATGTTATTGCTGATCAGTGTAATTTGTGAGAGTTTTTCACCTTCTGGATCCGAACAGTAATTTTTATTTATTAAGACCAGTTTCGGTAATCGTGTGATAGGTGTAAGCATAAAATCCTCCTTACCATAATATGGAAAAAGACTTCTTTGTATTTGATCAAATAACATGAAGTTTTATGGATGATTATATCAATTTATGCTGACTTCCTAAAAATATTATTTCTATCAACGACAGACATGGTCAGCCCTAAATAGTTAAACATTATTGTAATGCAGTTGTGTTTTATTTACAAAATAATGGAAAGATGTTATGTTCCATCCTAATTTTGCGGTGATTTCACGTAACGGCTATAAGATAAGACAACATCACGATACTGTTAAGCTCACAGGCAATCATGTCATTTTGTCATCCACTGCTGATTAAAAACTTCACTGAAAATTATATATGGGCCACGAGGTATTTTATCTCAATGAATATTCCAAGGAATACAACTGGAAATAATTAATGTATGTTCTGCTTTATGGCATGCCTGAACGCCACATGCAAGATTCACTGAATTTTCATGTCTTATTCCAACCGTAGATCTTACGATGCTTTTCGAAGAAAACTGAATCCTAAAGAAAATAACTTTTGTGACGCAAAAGTGCGGTTGATCAAAGTTCACTACAATAATGAGCCTGGTTAAGGCACCAGTCTTCATTTAATTTTACTAATACACAGAGATAAGGTAACTACCTGACTTGTTTCTAATTCCATTGTAACGTTTGTGTTAGGATGGATAGAAATTACAGAGTTTTTCTATGCCTTCTAGCCATAGCTCAAAACTTTTGTCCATTTTTGTGCCTTTGTTTCAACGTGTACCATGTACAGGTTCGCTACAACGGGTAATGAATTAAGAGAGCGGAGTATAAAAACGAAATACACCATCCAGTCACATTAACGTGACCACCAGTCGAAAGCTGATTAATCACCATTAGCAGCGAGGACCGTTGCGAGACGTGAAGGAAGAAGTTCTGGAAACACGGATAGGGATATGGTGCTACGCTGACTCCTATGCTGTGATCAGTTGAGCTAGATTCAAATGGTTCAAATGGCTCTAAGCACTATGGGACTTAACATCTGAGGTAAATGGCTCTGAGCACTATGGGACTTAAAACATCTGAGGTAATCAGTCCCCTTGTCGTAAAACTACTTAAACTTAACTAACCTAAGGGCATCACACACTTCCAAGCCCGAGGCAGGATTCGAACCTGCGACCGTAGCAGCAGCGCGGTTCTGGACTGAAGCGCCTACAACAGCTCGGCGGCCGGCGCTGAGCTAGGTATCTCGGTTGAAGATCCGTGGCGAGAACAGCCCAATCGAGGTGCTCCCACAAATTCTCGATTGGGTTTTAACCCGGCGAGTGTGGTGGCCAGGGGAGTACGGGAAACTCATCCTCGTACTCTTCGAACTATGCACGTACACTGCGCGCTGTGTGACACGTTGCATTGCCCTGTTTGTAGGTGCCATATTCCCGAGGAAAAGCCGGCCAGGGTGGCCGAGCGGTTCTAGGCGCTACAGTCTGGAACCGCGCGACTGCTCCGGTCGCAGGTTCGAATCCTGCCTCGGGCATGGATGTGTGTGATGTCCTTAGGTTAGTTAGGTTTAAGTAGTTCTAAGTTCTAGGGGACTGATGACCTCAGAAGTTAAGTCCCATAGTGCTCAGAGCCATTTGAACCATTTTGAACCCGAGGAAAAACAAACCGCATGTAGGGCTGGACATGTTTTCCAAGGATAGATGCATGCTTGTGTTGATCCATTGTGCCATCTAGAATGACAAGACACAGGGAACGCCACGAAAACATTCCCCAGACCATAACGCCCCTTCCTCCGCCGGAATCCTTTGGGCGTTCGTTGCAAGGTGTTTGATAACCATCCGATGGAGCATAAAATGTGATACATCTGAAAAGGCCACCTGTCGTCTTTCAGTGGACGTCCGATTGCGGTATGGCCTGCAAATTCCAGCCTTCGTCATTGATGAACAGGAGTCAGTATGGCAGAATGAGCCAGGCACCTGCTGAGGAGGGCTATACGCAGCAACATCCACGGTGCGGGAGTTGAAGAGACGCTGTTGGTAGCCCTTGGTTCATCTGAGCGGTCAGTTGTTCAACAGTTGGACGTCTTTTCGCCCGTGCAGATCTCCGTAACCGTCGTTCACCCTTGTCATCTATGGCCCGTGGTGCACCACAGTTGCCTCGGTAACGATTTTGTATAACGCCATTTTACCAAACACGGTATACTTTTACCACGGGGGCAATCGAACAGTTTACAAACTTAGCTGTTGCGGCAGTGGTTCCATCCTCCGACCGAAAGTGAATGATTATGCCCTTTCGGGCTTCATAAAAATGGCTCTGTTTCCGCATTACGAGAACCACTTCACTGTTTCCGCGTCCCCCCGTTACGGTTTATATACACTCTACTGGTAGCGCTGCCACCGGCCGTCTGTGAGTGGATATTGCACGTTGACGTCGAACATCGGTGGTGGTCACTTTCATGTGACTGAACCGTGCGCCTTTATTCGACTTCAAAATAGTCTCTATTGCTCACGTCTTAAAGGTGTTGGAACCCCTGAATGAAGGATTCTTTTGCAATTGATCAAAAAGTTCATATCACACTGTAACGTTACTGGCCATTTTCGGGCCCTACTGATGTCCTTTATCTGGATCTATTATTTTTAACTAAGACTCTTCCATTACTGTACTGTCTCGTATAGTATCTTATTGAAGTACAGGATCGTGGCGAGAGTCTGTTCCTACGGCTGGAGGTGGGATGTGAAGAGCGGCTCGCAGTATGAGACGATAGCTTGCAAGCTGACAGATCTATGACAGATGGATGACACGGAGATGACACGGAGAATGGGCGCAGAACAGTAGAAACTTTAAATATAAATATTAATAGCAATAAATCATATTTCATATGGAAAAAGTCTTCGAACCACTCACATATCTGGGAACCTAAGCCGTAAGCTCGGACCTTCGTCAACAGTCTGCTTTCCGGAAATTTAGGAATATGGACTCCGCCTGTTGCCCTCAATCCATGGTTTTTAGGATATCATGTGACAAAAAGGGGAAGCTGAGTTTGGCACGAGCGATGCTTTCGAAAACGTTCCTGGTTTGTAGACCGAAGGTTCTCCGTCTCTAGGAAATTTATTATACGCGAACTCAGAATGTGTTCACGAATTCTGCGGCAAACCGACGTTAAGGATATTGGTCTGTAATCACGAGAGTAAAAGAGCTGACCCGCATAATTACAGACCAATATCTTTAACGCTGACTAATATTGGTTCAAGGTATCCTATGCCATACACCATACGGTGGCTTGCGGAGATGATTGTAGGCATAGATGCAGAATTACGCAATGTAATTAAGAAAGACCAAATGGCGTGAGTGAAGGTCCGTTTTACCCGTGTAACAATAGCGTCTGACATCGCGAAAGCAGCGACTCGTCGATACGCAGCTTGACTCGCTAGCTGCGGGATCTTAGATTAGCTCTTACACTAATATTACATGTATTTGCATACACGGTTAAAAGAGCGGAGCACAGTTCAGTAGTTCTTTAAAGATTTAAGAGATTTTAGCTGTTTTTCTCGAGCGAGACGAATTCCCAACATTAACTGCCAGCATCTGTCCAGCTTGCTCGATGCCATCTCGACATATTCGTTGGCGGCACACACGAATATAGTACGTTATGAACACTTTGCATTCACTTCTGAAAAGGTTTATAAGACTTGTAAACACAGTTTCTGCTCACTGATTTTGTTCTGTACTCTTGTATCAATGTCGTGTATATATCCGCTGTCATTGTTTGCTATTTGTTGCAAAATTTGATGTTTGTACATTGTTTGACTACATTACGACAAGAGTCTTGGAAATCACTATGTTCACCACGCCACAGCAGGGAGACTTCTTCAACTTATTCTATTTGACTGTAAGTGCGGTTTCTAGACATATCTCTGTATGCTTACATGTTTGGGCGCATTTTTACGCATTTTGACATTTAGGTATCGGTATTTTTACGGTACTTTTTAGATGCACAATAGACAGAAGAGACTGCAGTGAGGCGGAGGATGCGCTGTCTGAAGGACTTCAGAAGAAAGATAATTACTTCATAGAATGTATCGTGCAAAGTAGTCCACTAAGGGCAGAAACAGCTTAGACCCACTTTAGTAATGAGAAGGTATACTACCAGACTCTGGGCACGCTCTCACCCGCAAATACTGTACCTCGGTATTACCGTAAACAAATTCTTACGGTATCAGTACTATCTTCAGAAACTGGCTGCTTGACGTAAAAGCCGTAATATACATATAGGACTATATGAAGCTTTATAGGAACTATACTGCCCCACAAAGATAAAGGGTCACTGTTTTGAAAACCCATCATTTTGTCCCATTGCGACTCAGAAGTTCAAAATTTAACTCGAATATGCCTACAACCTTCCTCTGTTATGGGTCAAAACGGGGTGCCCTGTGATGTCACCCTCCAGCTCGGCGATACTTCAAACAGCAAGGTGTCTATACGTATAGAAAAAAGGTCAGAACTCAGTAGTTCATGCGAAGTGTAAGGTGAGATAATAATGTCACATTGGCACCTCATTTCACCACAAGTCTGCCCAATGACACCGCGGACGTGTCACATCACGGGACGTTCGTCACACCTCCGCTTACCCACATCTCACACCTTCTCTTGATGCCTCTGCGTAGGACCGCATCGTGCGATGAAATCACGTGGCTTTTATAGGTGACCGAGGAAATCGCTTAAGACATACCACTACTCAGAATCTATTCAAAAAGGCCTCAAGAGATGTCACACAGTGTCTGACTGAAACCACCTCTTTCCTTCGGGCGTTCATTTTCACACATTTTCGATCGGAAACGGCAGTTCGCACTGCCATACAACGTTCTTGGCAACCTTTGACACTAATGACACCGCTAGGGCGATTTAATCCTTCTTGAAGTGCATAGCGGGGCTGCAACACCAATGAACATGGCCTCTCCCCTAGAGTGCAGCATCACCGCAATGTTTGCTCTGGTTCAAATGGTTCAAATGGCTCTGAGCATTATGCGACTTAACTGCTGAGGTCATCAGTCGTCTAGAACTTAGAACTAATTAAACCTAACTAACCTAAGGACATCACACACATCCATGCCAGAGGCAGGATTCGAACCTGCGACCGTAGCGGTCGCGCGGTTCCAGACTGTAGCGCCCAGAACCGCTCGGCCACTCCGGCCGGCGTTTGCTCTGGTATACAGGGCGGAGCCGTTATGGGCCGTTAAAAAATACGAAGGTAAGTCAATTATTACCCGCAAAGTAGTTATAAAATTTTATTGTAATCAATTAGGAAACTTACAAGAACATCATTTTTCGACATAGTCTTCTTGCGTTTCAACGCACATGGTTCATCGTTGTACAAGCTTCCTGATGCCCTCATAAAAGAAGGTTCTCGGTTGAGCTGCGAGCCAGGAATGCACCGCTTCTTTCACTGCTTCGTCCGAGGCAAATCGACGGCCACTTAATACCTGTCTGAGTGGACCAAACAAGTGATAGAAGGGGCAAGATCGGGACTATATGGAGGATGATCCAGTACTTAAAATCTGAGATTATGGAGTGTTTCAGCAGTGTGGGCAGCAGTATGCGAAAGGGTACTGCCGTGCAAAACCACAACACCTTTTGACAGCAATCCTCGGCGTTTGCTTCGAATTAAAGACTTTAGCCTGGCAGTAATCATCTCAGTGTAACGTACACTGTTTATTGTTGTGCCCCCTTTCGCCGGCCGGGGTGGCCTAGCGGTTCTGGGCGCTACAGTCTGAAACAGCGCGACCGCTACGGTCGTAGGTTCGAATCCTGCCTCGGGCATGGATGTTGTGATGTCCTTAGGTTAGTTAGGTTTAAGTAGTTCTAAGTTCTAGGGGACTGATGACCTCAGAAGTTAAGTCCCATAGTGCTCAGAGCCATTTTTGCCCCCTTTCCCCATAATGTTCCAGTACTGGACCTTGTGCATCCCAAAAAACCGTAAGCATCAGTTTTCTTGCGGACGGTTGGGTCTTGAACTTTTTCTTGCACGGCGAATTTGGATGTTTCCATTTAATACTCTGCCGTTTACTCTCCGACTCGTAATGATGGATCCATGTTTCGTCACCAGTAATGATCCTGTCTAAGAAGTGGTCTCCTTCGTTACCATAGCGATCCAAATGTTTTTTGCAAATGTCCAAGGTAGTTTGTGTTCCAAAAATGAATAGCATAGAGACAGAAGTGATGACACATTCTGCAGGACCTGGCCATAATTTTGCAGGACAATGCTCAAGCACGTACAGTGCAAGCTGTTACTGATTTGTTTGACTGATGGAGCTGCTAAGTGCTATACCACCTACTGCACTCCCCTGACTTAAGCCCTCGTGAGTTCAGCTCGATTTCTAAACCGAAGGAAACACTTCACGGCATTCGCTTCAGAACTGCTACAAATTCGTCGGGCAATAAACCGCGCCGCTCGAAATGTCAACACAACTGGCACTGCTAAGAGTATCCTACATCTTCCACATCGCAGGCAACGGGTTATACAACATGCTGGTGACTACTCTGAAGGTCAGTAAAACTTTGAAACATGTATCTATTTTGTACGAGCTGTAAATAAATAGTTGCCACTACTAAAGTTCCAACCCTCGTAATATGGAAAATTCAAATTACGCGTTTTCCGTGGTAATTTTGATATCAAGTTGTTTTTTTTTAATCGCACAATAAGTGTCTGAGAGATTCAAGTAATGGAGTATTAATACTGTTTTCATTTTTTCCCCTTTAACTTTAAGAATTTTCTGAGGTGTTTGAATTCCTGGGAACTGGGCAAAAGTTCTGTCCTGCTCTTAAGCTGGAATAAATGGAGAGTTGCTAGACCGTTCTGGGTGGGTGGTCCGGCGAGAGAGAACCCAAGGACAGGCAGATGACGCTTGTGGAAAGAGGGAGTCACGGTTTGTTTTTACTATCTGTGCGAGATTCCAATTGCCGCGCTGTGGCGTCTGCGATTGGGAGATGGGAGAATATAACGAAGCTATGACCTCTTAAACACACTGCGGTATGCCCGGCAGCCTGGGGGCAGTGTGCGCTGTCGCGCAAAAAGTTTTAATGACAGATGAATGCAGCAAGAAGAGCTCGCAGTTGAGATGCGGTCATTCCCAGACTCGTGAAAGTAGGACACCACTTAGGACTATATTTCCAGCTTTTAATTTGCAGTCCTGTGTGGGAGGTAAAGCGTACTTGTGTCTGTAAATGGAGAGTTGAAAAATTTTGGTACTTATATGCCATTATGTGTGCGCGGTTGGCCACCAATGGTAGCCGCACTAGTGGGAGTTAAAATACCGATACGGAGGTTTTGATTGGAAGATATGTCTGCCATCTGCTCAACTATTCCGTTGTTCTCCCATTTACATTTTGATTTTGCTATGGCTTCATACTCGGGCTCCGACTAATGAACGCACTCAACTCGGGCTTCTAAACATTAACACTTGGCACCAAAACACCATCTTCGAGCGCTTCTTTGCATGCTAAGGTTTTCGGTGAGCCATAGCTCATCATGTATAAAGTCATAGTTTACCGTTTTCGCTGGGAGGAACTGCCGACTTCACCCGGCTGCACCGACGGTATGCGGGGGCGAACATCATTAGCAAGTGACTACCATATGTTGCTTGCTGACCAGCTGCAGGCGCAACTCACTGCCGCAGTACATCTGCTGATTCACCCATGGTAAGGACGCTGTGCTATGCAAAGCGTCGAGCGTATATTTGGTGGAGTTTCAGTATAGTCATCCGGGGATTCAGTAAGCAATAAGATGTCTGTAGTGGAGAACAGAACTCAAACTTGTTCCTTTTGTCCTAATTCGATCACAGTCTTGCCTCCTCATTTGAAATTACATCTCGGATTTCGTAGTTTTTTCGTGTTTAATTTTGTGCTAATGTAATCTTATCTTGTTTTGCACGAAAGATGAAGCAAGACGAAATATCTTTCAATTGCGTAAACCACTTGTAGCGACACGAATTTTATGTTTGCTCTTAATTAATAAAACCTTTTACTGGATCACATCTTCCATTTAATAGTAATCCAAGGTATTAGAAAGAATTGTGTTAGTATGGTTCTGCAACCACAACTTAACGTCACAGCCACTTTTAACTGCAGGTTGAACTCCAAGTAATCTGTGAGTAGCGCTTCCCAAATGCGCAGACTTAGTGAGTGCTGAAGTTAGTGGGTTCAGGGTGTCAGGGATAAGTGCTAACCTCAGGTTACGTACAACTCGAGCGGGCATACTTACAGTGCTTTTATATATCTCATTTTTTCGCGCCCTGCTTTGGCGTTTGCACGGGGGGGGGGGGGGGGTGACGGAAGTGGGACATGGGACATTGACACCTGCGCGAACAGAACCTCAAAGTGTTCCTCTCACACACCCCAATTCGTTGGGCCCTGTAAGGCCGACTCTTCACAGGTACACTTATCCATCGAACCTACCCACCGGCAGTATAGGCAACTCTTTCGACAGCCCTCAGATTTCACATGAGCCCAGCAGATGCTGATGTGTGAAAATTAACGCCCCAAAGGAAGGCATGGTTTCATTTGAAATCTTTATGACACCTGCTGAGAATTTTTCGTGACGATTCTTCTGTGTGTCCGAAATATTATCCTCGTAATAGAGGCGTCATGAAAAGGGGTAGATGTGAGTAAGGGGGGTTGTAACGACCTACCAATGGTGTAACACGTCCACGGTGGCGTTAAGCAGAAATCTGGTGGCAATGCAATATCATTAACCCACCTTACACCTCACATGAACTACTGAGCTCTGGCTTTTTTTTTCTTTTCTTTTTTCGCCATCTCGCTATGTGAAGCGTCGCCGGATCCGAGGGTGACGTCGCAGGATGCCATGCTTTAGCACAATTGCAGAAAAAGGTTTTAGGCACCTTCTACCCAAAATTCGAACTTCTGCGTTGCAAAGGGAGAAAATGATGGGGTTTCTAAAAGTGACCCTTTAATTTTGTTGCACAGTGTAAATGCCACTACATTACGAACAACTGTTTCAGTATTAGCATAGTCACCAGCTAAATATTGCTCTACTTGTGGCTGAGGAGCTCTCTCACTAGAGAGACTGATGTGCAACTGTGCCACACAACGAGACTCATTCCTGATACGGTTCTCGTAACTCCGGTTCAATCGTTGCCCTTAATGAGCAAAACCTAGCCTCCTCAAACTGGACGGTAAAACGCCTTTGTCAGATTATGGCGTCCTAAAGAAGGACGCCTGACATTGTTCCTCATTTCTCTCACTAATTAATCGTTGATTTTTACTTGGAGTACAGGCTTAGAACATTTCATACTGGTTACGTGCGATATGCAATTTTAGATGAAACATATTCATCGTACACTCTCCCTCTTTATCGATTATGTATCTATGAAACAAAACGTTTCTATTATGTCGTCTTCTTGGTTTTGCAAACGAGAAAGGAACACCTTTGATCCTTTTACAACCAATTCGCATTTCTGCATGTTATGGTCAACATTTCATTTACATTACAGTCACAGTCACGCCTTCCACCCTCGTTATCTCCTGGTCAATTTGTTTGTTTCCTGGCCCCTATTGATAAATCCCAGCATGTACTTCTCCGTTTCCTGGTGACCACCTTTTTCATTTTTTTTGCACTGAAAATTTATGTCTCGCTGTCATAAGTCAAAATTAGAAATTGGCGTAGATTGTCAGTATTTCGTTTCAGACACGTTGGAAATTTAGTTTTGAAAAAAAATTATCAAGTTTACCAAAAGGACTTCAACCACTTCTTTACTCTTGTGTTCTTTCAATTCACTGTTGATATAGTCGTCGATTTCAACTGCTATAAATTCAAAAAGTCTACAACCCTTTCTATGGATTCTTTCTTAATTGTACAATTTTCTTTCCGATATGTCGATTGCTTACTATTTTCGTCTTGTTTTCGGGCCCACTTACAAACCTGTTGTATTAAGTTCCTCCGTAAGCTGCTGAAATTTATACATGTCCTAATACGGAATCTCTTCTCTGACTCCTCTTTCATTTCTGAATTTCTCAATATCCAGATGAAGTCTAATGGAAGCTGCAGCACTGTGCATAGATTTTTCTGTATATGTACTTAAGTTAAATCAATACCTCGTCCCTCCAGGGCTGTTAGGTCATATTTAGTTAAGATTGGGTAAAAAGCGTTCCCAGAATCTATTAGTTCCAGGCTTTACCCCATTCTATAATTTCATTCATATATCGCCTGAAACGTCGTAGTCGTGCGCCTCCTAAACAAGAAATATAGACATTCATATGACTATAACACAAAGTATAAAATGTTAAGTACTCAGTGTTTCCCTCCTATACGATCTGATTTTTGTATAAAATGTTAATGTGATAACACTTCTTCATTGTAAGAGGCGTGGTGCAATAAAAAAGCGCAAAAACACATAAGCAGTTCGGAAACTGACCTATATGATTCATACAAAAAGGACCAATTCCTCACCCTTTCAAATTATTTCCTGTTCATTAAAGGCTCACTATACCCGCAGATAAAATACACATTTTTATCTTATCTTCTCCTAGCAATTGCATAACTGCCACGGAAATATGTGGATTACGCGCGTTAAACTTAGGTAGAATCATCTAGTTGAGAATTCGGTCACCACGTTACTTCCGTCGCCACAAATTTTCGGAAAAAAAATTCTCTCCGCTACCAGCATTACAACCAGCTGCTACTAAGAGAGGCGCCATCACGATTTAGCGACTTGTCGGACAAGCGTATATATAGCTACTGTCATCAACAGCTCCCTCTGGCGTGCTGCCCGAGGAATTTCTCTCTGTGCGGCTGCTGTTAACAGTCGACGCATTAACGGAAATATGCGAGTGGCTCGTCGGCGGAATGTCCACCTCCGTAGCTGATCAGCGCAACTATCACCAGGAGGGCCCGGGAACGATTCTTGATGCTGCCAAGCATTTCAACAACAACATAGCACCAAAAATTTTGTGAAGGCTTGGTAGCACGTCTAGGTAGTGGCCATAGCTAAAGTTGGTAAGGATCTATACTTGCCAAGAGCTACTGTTCCATAAGCCTGCTGTCAGGCGCTTTCGAGGGTTAATGCGCTCTATCTTCCACGCGAAAGCCAAGCATAACAAAACCGAACCTATCACGTATTACTGAACACCAATCGCTAAGACTAAGCAATTTCCTTGAGTAAATGGGGAATGTGACCAGGCAGGGAGCAGATTTCATACACTTTTCTAGCTTCAAGAACCCTGTCTATGAAACGAAAGACTATTGAAATGTGGCTGTTTTTTTTAGAAGCTGATTGAGAGGGGGGGGGAGGTATAGTACTTGCACTGCATTTGGTATACATTTACTTTGTTTATTTATTCTGCCCACATTCGACAGAAGCTCCTTCAAATCCTTGGACACAGGTATACACTACGGCGACGTGGGTCTAATACAATCTTTGCTCAGAATTTGACCGATGAACTGAATATTTGGTTGGAAAAAACTACACTTAATTAACTTACGTTTGAGCCGACTAGCTGCAAGCCTCTTACATAATGGTTTTACGTTGATGAGCTGCTGCTTCCTGCTAGGACCGGTGACCATAATGCCATCTAAATAGTCTGCAGCTTGAGATACACTACCTTTATAAACTGCTCCAAATATATTTGAAATTTAGCTGGAGTACTTATAACACTAAAAGGTAATATATTTTATTGATATAATCTAAACTGCGTGTTGATCACCAAAAAACGCTTTGAGTATGCATCTAAGGATAATTCGAGTTAAATGTAAGTTACATGTACTGTATTTTAGAATAGAACCAGCGACCTGATAACTTAGTAGCTCTTTTGGACTAGGAATCAGGTAAATATCTACATTGGATTTAAGGACTGAGCAATGTTTGAAAATCGCAACAAATCCTAACTGTACTGTTAGGATTTTTAGTTACCACAATGGACGTCACCTACCGTTTTCCTGCGATCGGTCTAACATCATCTGAAGCCTCTAACCGATTGAGTTCCGCTTGAAGTACTTCCCCCATAACAAAACGAATGGGCCAAGCCTACCCCAGATAAAAAAAAATAGGAGTAACAGCATTCAGTCCTAACGATATGGGCGCTGCAGGTGTTTGCGCACAAACCAGCTTCGACTCAAATCATAGTATTCCTTACATATAGTTTTCAAACTGCTATACGAAATCATATTACATATAACGTTAAGGGGCTCCTCAAAGCCCTGTCTGTACAATGATAAAATAGCGCTTATAAATAACATGTTTTTTTCAAAAAAGTGTTTCATATCAGTGAGATAATACGTTTAAGCTAAGTTTTGGTATGAGCTTATTGCAGATTTTTTCACGAAATTTCGAACACCAACTTTCTCCTCTGAGTGTGAAAATATGTTATTACCGCCAACCTTCATAGGGAGAAATGATCATCATAATAAAATAAGACAAATCAGAGGGCAATTTAAGTGTTCATTTCTCCCACTCTCTGTTAGAGAGTGGAACGGTCGAGAAATAGTCTGAAGGTGGTTCAAATCAAAATGGTTCAAATGGCTCTGAGCACTAAGGGACTTAACTTCTGAGGTCATCAGTCCCCTAGAACTTAGAACTACTTAAACCTAACTAACCTAAGGACATCACACACATCCATGCCCGAGGCAGGATTCGAACCAGCGATCGTAGAGGTCGCTCGGTTCCAGACTGTAGCGCCTATTACCGCTCGGCCACCCCGGCCGGCGAAGGTGGTTCGAAGAACGCTCTGATGGTATCTTAAGTATGAATTGCAGAGTAGTTGTGTAGATGTACACTATGTGATCATAAGTATCCGGACAACTGGATTAAAATGACTTACAAGTTCGTGGCGCCCTCCATCGATAATGTTGGAATTCAATATGGTTTTGGCCCATGGATGACAGTTTCCACTCTGGCAGGCATACGTTCAATCAGGTGCTGGAAAGTTTCTTGGGGAATGGCAGCCCATGTTACTATCATGTAACCACTCCGCCACAGGCCGTGCATTATGAACAGGTGCTCGATCGAGTTGAAAGATGCTATCGCCATCCCCGAATTGCTCTTCAACAGTGGGAAACATGAAGGTGTCGTTTGACATTTACCGGCGGGATGTGTAGCTTGTGAGCAGCCGCTCGACCATGAAATCTAAGTTTTCTCATCTCTCGCCTAACTGCCATAATACTTTCAATGGATCCTGATGCAGTTAGGAATTCCTGTGTGATGGGCTGGATAGATGTCTGCGTATTACACATTATGACCCTCTTCAACTGTCGGCGGTCTCTGACCGTCAACAGACGAGGTCGGCCTGTTCGCTTTTGTGCTGTACGTGTCCCTTCACATTTCCATTTCACTATCACATCGGAAACAGTGGACCTAGCGATGTTTAGGAGTGTGGAAATCTCGCGTACAGACGTATGATACAAGTGACACCCAATCACCTGTCCACGTTCGAAGTCCGTGAGTTCCGCGGAGCGCCCCATTCTGCTCTCTCACGATGTCTAATGACTACTGAGGTTGCTTAAATGGAGTACCTGGCAGTAGGTGGCAGCACAATGCACCTAATATGAAAAATGTCCGGATACTTTTGATCACATAGTGTAGATGTAGATGAACTACCACCGCCGCCACCAGCATCACCACCACTAATAGAATATCTATCTTCACCACGTTGTATTTTTGTGTAAGTCTTCATTGAGTGGGATCATATAATTACACTCCCAATCTGCTCATTTAAGTCTTTGTCTGATGGTACCATGGAATCTATAGCTGAAGAAGTGGTCACGTCAACTGCTGACTTAAATAAAAGAAGAAATATTAGAGTTCATCGTATAGTCGACAGCATTGCCATCACAGATGTAGTACGAACTCGGACTACGAAAGGATGGAGCAGGAAGTCTGCCATTCCCTTTTTATAGGAAACATCCCGGAATTTGCCTGGAGCGATTTAGGGAAGTCACTGAAAACCTAAAACTGGATGGTCGGACGGGGATGTGGACTGTCGTCCTCCCGAATGGGAGTGCAGTGTGCTAACCACTGCGCCATTTCGCTTGGTAGTTCGCTTTAGGGAACTACACTGTGTAGGATGCCATTTCGATTGACTGAACTGTGTGAAGTGGCTCAGTCTAGGATCAGGCTTCCTCGTCGGCAGCTAGACTCACAACTACATTCCACATTAAAGATTCTGCAGAAGAAAAGTTATGCAAATTTATTCAAAACAGTAAATATTCAGTTTTCGAGTAATAATCAGTTTTTGACACTTTTATAGCTCATTTAATACTGTCAATAGAAGAATTTTAATTATGCAATATAATATTATCTCCAAATGTCCCCATCTTACTTTTCCAGCAGGAACAGATTCAAGGTCATTCTTTTGTCAAAGTAAAACTAGTGATTCTACAGTCAGCCTTTGAGCCATTTCCACTTCTTACTGCATGATTACATAACATTTATTCCCATTCTCACATACGTAATTAACAATAATTACTTAATGTAACATTCATTTTCACTAACCACTGTCCACTAAGACCCTGCAAGTTGTCCAACCTAGACCTTTACTACTGGTTTACATTCTTCTGACACTTGTTAGAATTTCGATCTAGCAGCCGCTACAAGCGGTTGGTTCTCGAGAAGAATGGGCGACATACTACACAGGAGGTCGAGTGACAATTTACTAGGTTCTGCGAGCAGTTATAATTTGGAGACCAACTCGTATGTGAGACCATTAGAAGATAATACAGCAAACTAAAAACGAGTATCAGAAGTAACTATCCATCCAAAACAGCAGAAACCGTTGGAGAAACGTATTCTAACTTTCCATTGAATCAACAGATGCCCGAAATGCCTGTGCTGACAACGCTGGCGTAGATACCAGTGGTGCTTATGCTGTCAGCAGCACGTTGACAAGTCTGCTGTACTCTTCAGCAAGTCGCCTGCTTTTACTATTGTATCTCGAACTGCCTCTTAGTTTGCCGTAGCTGTTCCTGTTGTTCCATTTGCAGAATCAGCTACTGCTGCCGTATTTCAAAATTTTTTTGTCCAAGATGCACTCACGACACGCAGGGATTTGAGTTACTCGTCACCACTTTCGCAACATGGTCCGACAGAAGCTAATCAGGCCATTACAGCAAACCACGTAGCGCGTGGATACAGAGGTGGACACTGGGTGGAGGGCCGAAAACACGGTAGAGACCGAACACTACGACTGGGTAACTTAACTTCGAATCAGTACCGAAGATCAAAGCCACAATCATCTTCAACATTAACACAAGATATAACTTCGTAATAAAGGTTCAGGTCCAGATAGTGAGAGACCCCTGAATCACTGCAACGAAGGCTTCAAATACGAGATACGAACTGACGATGCGGCCTTCGTACCGGGAATTTATTTCGTGTTGCGGATCAAAGGCCATATTCACGTGATGTGTTTGTCGCGACCCCACAAGTCACAGCAGCCGAAAACTTCATCATCTGCCACGCAAATAATATCGCCTCCACTCTCTGACTTTTTTCTGCATATTGCAGGAGTAGCGGGGTGTTAGACATGACAGATACTGTGGACGCGGTGGTTTTACAATCCTGTCCCCGTATTCAGCTTACTCCGCAGCGGGCAACACAGTGGTATACAGGATGGTCAGAAACAATATAAAAAGTTTGTTGGGGTGTTGCAGGGTAGGCTGTGCTGATAGACAAATGTTAAGAAAAAAATTCGATACGTTGCGCCGTTTCCCAGTTTCGTAGCGTTAAAGTTAGCCAATCAGGCCATTGTGAGCGCAAATTCAAGAGGCCCGCCAGAGACGGTGTCACCAAACGTTTTCATCTTTTGGTTTTCTAAAACCTAAAAAAAGAGCGATACAGAAATTGGACATGGGACAGTAGTAAGAATCGAACCCGAGTCAAGGGTTGAGCAGTCGCGCGCACTATCATCTAAGATGTGAGGACAACTGACGCTAATTGTATCTAGCGGGCCGCTTGAATTTTCGCGCGCAACGACCTGATAGGCTAGGTTCGTTACTAATTAGCTCGGAAACGGCGCAACGTATCGAATTTTTTTTTTTCTGAAAGATTGTTTCTCACCGTTACCTACCCTGCAACATCTTTACAAGCTTTTCAGGATATTTCTGACCATCCTGTATACGCCCAGCATAAGCGTTCGTGCTGATTCTATAACGGATGCAATAGCTTGGTGGCGAAGCATTCGCAACGGCGAACAGACACCCCGAGCGAGTGTGCATGGAAAAGAACTTGAGTGTCACACTTAGCAGGCGCCTACCTCCATTGCACCATGCATTAGGGTTCCTTTTCGTTCCACTCGCGCTCGGAGCGTGGGAAGGGTTAACGCTGGAGTACATTCTTACGTTTCTCGTTTAATATTGATTCGTAAAATTTTAGGCAGACTTTTGGGGAATAGCTGACAACCACCTTGAAGCGGCTGCCAGTTCAACTGTTTCAGCGTATTCGTGATGCTCTCCCCTGGGTCCAACAATCCTATGACTAATCGTGCTGCCCTTTTTTGTATACGTTCAATATCTACTTGTAAGTCCCGTTTAGTTTGCGTCCCACAAAGTATTCTAGGATGGTTCAAACGAGTATTCTGTAAGCAATATCATTTGTGGGCTGACCGCATTTTCCTGTTATCCTACAAATGAACCAAAGCCTGCCACCTTGTTTGCCTACAACTAGGTCTATGCAACAGTTCCATTTCATTACAGGTTATACGTTCCGCCTTCATGCCAAAATACTGTTTTTCCTTTTTACCCAAACAAATTTAGGCACCTCTTGGCCATCATCAGTGCGTTTTGTTTATTGGTTGGTTGGTTGATTTGGGGGAGGGGACCAAACAGCGAGGTCATAGATCCCACCTGGTTGGGGAAGGATGGGGAAGGAAGTCGGCCGTGCCCTTTCAAAAGAATCATCCCGGAGTTTGCCTGAAGTGATGTAGGGAAATCACGGAAAACCTAAATCAGGATGACTGGACGCGGGTTTGAACGATCGTCCTCTCGAATGCGAATCCAGTGTGCTAACCACTGCGCCACCTCGCTCGGTTTTGATTATTGAAAACTGTAAAAAGTGAATATATTTTAGGTTGTAACTCATCTAACAAAGTAAGGCCTAAAGAAAATTTCCTTTCGTTTTCTTCTTACCGTGGTTTTACATTGTATGGTTTTGCAGGACCATCTCTATGGTGTCCTGCACTGATAGCTTGTCACCTGCGAACCAAATGATGTAAATGTGAATTTCACCAGCGAGTTAAAACATCCCTTGATTTTTAAAAAATGTGATTTTGGCGTAGAAAAATGTTTTGCGTATATATTTGTTATTACGCACATTTTGTCGTGACTGATGCTCCTTCCTTTGCGTTCTGGGAACACTGTACACACATGTTAATGTACTTTGTGTGATTTCGTTTGTTATAAACGCCTTTTCGTTTCTCAAAACGCAGTGAGCACTATGTTGTTTTGTTTCCTAACCCCGTCGGCGTTCATTTATTCCCGAGAGAGTTTGGCGGCGAATAATTTTGTTTGCTTTTTCTCTCTCTTTCTGTGTGTGTGTGTGTGCTTTTACAGAGTGTAGCGTTTTTATTTAAAACTTGTTCGCCTTGTGCTATTACCTTCTGTATGTGGAAGTTCTCTTTTACTGTCAGACTCATACATTAATGAAATAGCAACCATGGTCAAGACCACAACAGCACAAAATTACTTTACGTTCAGCAAAAAATTTTATTCTCAACGTCAAGGACTGCCAGTCGGATCACCAATTAGTGGCCTCCTATTCATGAACAACTTAGAGAACAAGTTCTTCACACACATAGTAAGACCAAAAAAATACAAAGTGGTACACTGGTATTGTTACATCGATGACATAATATGCCTGTCTGATGAACCACACACACACACACACACACACACACACACACACACACACCACAAACAGGGACTTCAAATAGGATACAGGACAGCCAACACAGAAAAAACTCAGAACATAGGAGACACCCATAGATAAATTCAACAGATCAGGAACATATGAACTCACATGCAACACTTGTCAATCGCCGCGTGGAGTGGCCGCGCGCTTAGAGGCGCTATATCAGTTACTGCGCAGCCCCTCCCGCCGGAGGTTCGAGTCCTCCCTCGGGCATGGGTGTGTGTTGTTCTTAGCATAACTTAGTTTAAGTAGTGTGTAACCGTAGGGACCGACGACCTCAGCAGTTTGGTTCCTTAGAAAATCACACACATTTCAACTTTTTTGAACTTGTCAATCAGCATACATAGGAAACATGCAGGAACGTAAGCTAGGTACTCAGGAAACCTCAGAGCCCTAAAAAGCTGACCACCTGATAACCCATAACTGAAATCCAGCTACAGCCAATACCACAAATTAAAATAGAAGAAAACTTCCAAATACAGAAGGCAACAGCACAAGGCAAACAAGTTTGAAATGAAAACACTACACTCTATAAAAGCACATTAATTAACACATTAAAGGAACTTTACAGAAAAGGCAACACAAACCGATAATGGAACTTATACACACACACACACACACACACACACACACACACACACACACACACACACAGAAAGAGAGAAAAAAACTTATACAAAATTATTCGGCGCCAAACTGTCAGGGACAAATGAACGCCGATGGGGTTAGGGAACACAACAACATAATGCTCATCGCATTTTGCGAGGTAAAAAGGCGTTTATAACAAACTAAATTACACAATGTACATTAATACGTGTGTGCAGTGTGTTGCGCAAAAGAAGAAGGATCAGTGACAACAAAATGTGTGTAATAGCAAATATATATGTAAAACAATTTGCCACGCCAAAATCACATTTTTTGATAAACAAGGGATGTGTTAACTCGCCGATGAAATTCACATTTGCATCGTTTGGCAGGTGGCAAGCTGTCAGTACAGGACACCATAGAGATGGTCCTGCAAAACCATATAATGGAAAATCATGGTAAGAAGAAAAACGAACAAAAACTTTCTTGAGGCCTCACTTTGTTAGATCAGCTACTGTCTAAAATATGTCCACTTTTTACAGTTTTCAATAAACAAAACCCACTGATGATGGCACGTAGGTGCCGGAGAATGTTTGGGTAAAAACAAATAACAGTGTTTTTGCATAAAGGAAGAATCTATAACCTATAGTTTAACTGCAAACACGGAAGGAAACACAAGAGCTGCAAATCTGAAAGATGAATATGTTCCATTTCATATCCCAACAAACTGCTACATCCAAGTATTTGTAAGAGTAGATCGATTCGAAAGGTGACTCATTCATAGGTTGGTTAAAGGATACTACTACTTTTTTGCGCTTTGCAAAGTGCACAATTTTACATTTATGAACATTTAAAGCATGTTGCCAGTCTTTACACCTCTATGAAATATTATCAAGATCTGACTAAGTATTCAGACCATACTTCGTTATAGACAGCTACATCATCTGTGGAAGGTCTGAGGTTACTGCTTCAAGGTCATTAATATACAACATGGGTCCCTAGACACTTTCCTGGGGCACATCTGAAGCTACTTCCACGTCTGTTGATACCCTCTAGGGAAGACAACATGCTGCATCTTCCCTAACAACAAACCGTCAATCCAGTCATGAATTTCGTTTGATACCGCACCCCATGTGCTCGCTCTTACGATAGCCGGCCATAGTGGCCGAGCGGTTCTAGGCGCTTCAGTCTGGAACCGCGCGACCGCTACGGTCGCTGGTTCGAATCCTGCCTCGGGTATGGATGTGTGTGTCGTCCTTAGGTTAGTTAGGTTTAAGTAGTTCTAAGTTCTAGGGGACTGATGACCTCAGATGTTAAGTCCCATAGTGCTCAGAGCCATTTGAACCATTTGAACTTACGATAATAAATGTTCGTGTGGTACCAAGCCGAAAGCTTTTCCGGGGTCGAGAAATGGTACATGTACGTCATTGCCTTTGTCTATTGTTTTCAGGATGTAATATGAGAAAAGCGCAAATTAGGTTTCGTATAAATCATGTTTTTGGAATTTGTGTACGTTAGCATAGGGAGAACAGTCCGTTCGAGATAGTTATTACGTTTGAGCTCAGATTACGTTCTTGCTCGCGTATATATGAAAAGGGGACCAAGTCAGTGTGTATACTGTACCATATACAAATAAACTGTTTCCGACTACATATATCTCGCGAAAAAACCATGAAGATAAAATTAGAGAGATTCGAGCCTACACGAAGGCTAACCAGCGATCGTTCTTCCTGCTAACTATTCGCTACTGGAACAGGAAGGGGGGGGGATGACAGTGGTATACAAATTACCCCCCACCACATAACGCAAGGTGTATTGCGGAGCATAAAGGTAGATGCAGATATGATACTCACTGCTAAAGCCGGCGCCGAAAGTCCCACACAACCTTGGAAAATGGCAGGAACGAAGTTTAGGGATTAATAGACGGCGTCATACAGGTCATTTGAGACGTGGCACAAGTTCAGACTGTTTCAAGGATGGGGAAGGAAACTGGCAGCGCTATTTTCGAAGTGACCATTCCGGCATTTGCCTGGATTGATTTAGGAAAATCATGGAAAACATAAATTTGGCCTCACGCGGATTTGAACCGTCGCCCTCCCGAATGGGAGGCCAGTGTCCTAAAAACTGCGCCCCCTTGATCGGTACAGGACCTTTCCAGTAGCAGCGTGTAAGAAGCTGCAACGACTCATTCTCGAGTGCGCAGCAGCAGTCTGGGAAAACGTGGATGATACATTGACCGTTCACACAGCTGTAAAATCGAGTTCTGAGAAACAGTTTGCAACAATGTCGTGATTTCCAGACGGCCGATATACCGATAGTGTCAGGCGATCAGCTGGTGACTTCTGCAATCAATCTAGAACATTCGAGAACCGACACATCCGCAACCTACATATTAGGTTTGATCTCTGTAACGCCACTAAGCGACCAAATATGCAGGCCGGCTCATCTTTTTCCTTCCGGCATACTACTATAAAAGTCGCCCGGGAAGCATGGTTTCTCAAGGTTGCAAAAAGGCCACAGGTGTCTGCCGTGGGCCCGCTATTGCTTTCATTGCATGTCATCGCCGGTTTCGTCCTCCCGTAATCATCATTTTTATGCCGATGAGTTTTACGTACGTTCCAGACCGAAAGATACCAATATTTCCTTCGTCCAGATGAATGACGATCTGTCTTCAGTGTTCAGATGGGCACAAAACCTGATACTTAAATCGAATGCGAAATTTTCACAATTAATTTTAGTATCCCATCAGACATTAAATTGGTCTCTTTTCCACCAATAACTGCCCCCGAACTTCCGCTCTTTTCTTCTTTTTCCTGATCTTTCTCGCGTATCTTCAGGTGGTCGGTAGATTAATTATTGGATTTGTCATCCCCACAGCAATGAAATCGGAATTTATGTGCCTCAACAATTTATATTTAGTGTACCCCATGTGACAATGTGCAAACGTTTTTTAGATGTTTGCGAAACGTGCAACTGAGGCTGAACATAGCTCCCAGCCCGATATTCAACTAGTCGGATCTGAGAAACCGCCTAAACATTCACTAGAGGAGTACGTGAAGTATTAGAACAAACATGTGTGAAACATGCTAAACACAGTGTGATATTTTCCACCGTGTACAAACTCTAGGGATTGATCGGTGAGAGGATACGGAACAAAAATGGTCTAATGAACTTATGTCCTGAAATGCATGATTTCCATGCTAGAGACCATTTATTCAATCATACTTTGTTACAGAGATGGTGATCTGATAGGAGCTGTACCATGCAGCCACAGTGACAAAATGCATGGTTTCCTGTAGAGGTTGGTTCTGTTCCTCATCCGTCCTGCCCTAGCGCCCTCTCCTGCCATAGTAATTGGTTATGTTGTGTCTGATTCACTTCTCTTGCTGGCTCACTTTGTAGTGGATGTGATACAGCGCTGTACATAATGGTTCTGTATTCGAATCGAGAGCTTGCCGACGTGATGTTTACTTACAGAAAGGAAAATGTCAACTGGCGGCTGACAGCAAGGTTGTATCAGGAGACTATCCCCACCGACAGCAACCACAGCATTCAATGTCTGCAACAGTATTTCACCGTTTGTCTGAGACAGAGTCGTTTCAGGAAGCAGGAAATCATGAAGGGCGTACCGGAAATGTTCGAACACCAGACTTGGAGGAAAATATGATTGACACTGTGGAAGACGACCGCCGTGTCAGTACCAGACAGTTGGCCCGCCAGTACAGGGTAATCCAGACGACATTCTGCATGGGACTTGATACTACCTTTGTCACTTACAGCGTGTGCAGGGCTTACTAGCGACAGACTTTCCACATCGGGAGCGGTTTTGTCTGTGGTTTCTTCACCAGGGAACCACAATTCCAGGATTTGTGTCATCGCCGGCCGTGTGGCCGAGCGGTTCTAGGCGCTTCAGTCTGGAACCGCGCGACCGCTACGGTCGCTGGTTCGAATCCTGCCTCGGCCATGGATGTGTGTGATGTCCTTAGGTTAGTTGAGTTTAAGTAGTTCTAAGTTCTAGGGGACTGATGACCTCAGATGTTAAGTCCCATAGTGCTCAGAGCCATTTGAACCATTTGTGTCATCCATCCTACTCACAGATGAGGGCACCTTTATGTGGAGTGGTATCTGCTACTTTCATAACAGTCATATGTGGCGTAGTATGCAGAGCCCCCATGGTATGGTGACAGCGAACCACCAGCATCAGAGCAGTCGGAATGTTTGGGCCGGGATGATTGGTGACTGTAATTTGGAACAAATCTTCCATTCCACGTCGCCTAACAGGTCGTAACTATTGGTGTTCCTTGCCGGTGACTTTGCCTCCGCTGCTGGAAGAAGTGTCATTGATGATTCAAAGGGTTATGTGGCTGTTATACGAGGGTCAGTCAAAAAGTAATGCCTCCTATTTTTTTTTCTACGTTTAATTGTCAGGAAATTTAAATGCAATTACATAGGTTGAAAACCACAACATTGAGGATCATTTTGTCATTTTTCAATGTAATCTCCGCCCATCTCTACAGTTTTGGTCCATCTTTGAACAAGGGCATGTATCCCAGCACGGTAAAAATCACAGCTCTGCTTCCTAAGCCATTGACGCACGGATGTTTTGACGGCCTCCTCATCTTCAAAATGAATCCCACGATGAGCTTCTTTTAGTGGCCCGAACAGATGGAAGTCTGATGGTGCCAGGTCAGGGCTGTATGGGGGATGAGGCAAAACTTCCCATCCAATTTTGACAATCTCGTCAGAGGTGTGACGACTGGTGTGTGGTCTTGCATTGTCATGCAAAAGAAGAACATCTGCCATTGATTTTGTTGGGCGAACTCGCTGAAGACGTGCTTTAAGTTTGTTGAGGGTTGTGACGTATTGAACAGAATTTATTGTGCATCCCTGCTCCAAAAAATCAACCAGAATCACACCCTCTGTATCCCAGAAAACTGTTGCCATAACTTTCCCTGCCGATCGCACAGTTTTGAATTTTTTCTTCCTCGGCGAGCTTGTGTGACGCCACTCCATTGACTGCCTCTTTGATTCGGGTTCAAAAAAATGCACCCATGTTTCGTCCCCGGTCACAATTTTTTTCAGAAACTCATCTCCCTCCAAACGGAAGCGCTGCAAGTGTTGGGAGGCTATTGTTTTCCTTGCCTCTTTATTCTGATCGGTTAACATTCTTGGAACCCACCGTGCACAAACTTTTGAGTACCCCAATTGTTTAATAATCGTGATCACACTGCCTTTACTAAGAGAAATAATGCGACACACTTCATCTGCAGTCACCCGACGGTCACCACGAATGATGTCATCAACTTGCTGAATGTTGTGTGGAGTCACTGCACTCACCGGCCTGCCGCTCCGCTTTTCGTCAGTCAACGGTGTTTGCCCTTCAGCTTCCTTACAACGACGAACCCATCGTCTAACAGTGCTGACATCCACTGTCACAACACCATACACCTTCTTCAGTCTTTCATGAATGCGTATGGGCGTTTCACCTTCTGCATTCAAGAATTCAATCACACAACGCTGTCTCAAACGAACATCGATGTCGGCCATCTTACAAACTTCTGCTGTGCTGCCACCTGTTGACACAGAAAGTTACTACTGCAGTGGATTGCAGAAGAAGGTTTGAGGAATGGCGCCAAATTCAAATTTTTCACTTAACTTAATTTCTTTAAGTAGAAAAAAAATGGGAGGCATTACTTTTTGACCGACCCTCGTATGATGGTGCTCCAGCCCACTTAGCTGTTAATGTCCGCACGTGTCTTAATCGAGTCTTCGTTGGTCGATGGATCGGACGATGGGATCCAGTTGCATGGCCTGCTCGTTCATCGGATCTCAACTAGTGCGATTTCTGGTTATGGGGCCATCTCAAAAGTGTCGTGTAGGCAGAGCCCGTTCCAGATGTGGAGACAATAGAGAAGCGTATTCATGCTGCCTTTGACGCTGTTCGGATGCAGCCTGGCCGATGTGAACGTGTGAGACAGAACATGCTACGGCACGTACAGGCATGGGTTGAGATACACGGAAACCATTTTCAAAACATACTGTAACTGTGGTTGCATGGTACAATGCGTGTTAGACAGCAGTCTCTGTAACAATGTATGATTGAATAAATGGTCTCTGTCATGGAAACCATGCATTTCCGGACATAACTTCATTAATCCTTTTTTGTTCCGTATCCTCTCATCGATCAATCCCTAGAGTTTGTACATCGTGGAAAAAATCGCCGTGTATATGTGAAATATATGTGCCATGGACGAAGCGGACAAATCCATGGGTAAAAAATTCCTCCTAAGCCCCTGGGTCGATTTCCATCGAATTTGGTACACATATCATTTACTGTCTAAAAGAAATACTGTGGAGCTAAACCAGCACCCTCCTCTTGATGTGGGGGTGGTAATGTGTAGAGAGAAAGGGGGGGAGAATATTAATGGACAGGGAGAGAAAGTAGGAGATGGATACATATAGAGGAAAGAAGGAGATGGACAGAGAGAATGGGAGGGTGAAATGGACAGTAAGGAAAGATGAGGAGATGAACAGAGAAAGGAAAGAGGAGGAGATGGAAGATGAAGTATGAGAGGGGTAGAAGAAATGGACAGCGGGAGCGGCGAGAAGATGGACGGATAGAGGGGGAGGAGGGAACTGACTGAGAAAAAGGAAAGAGGAGGTGACTGTAAGAGAGGGGGAGGAGAAGACGAACAGAGAAAGGAAAGAGGATTGGGTGGACAGAGAGAGGGGGAGGAGGTGGTGGACAAAGAAAGGGGAAGGAGGCGATGGACAGAGAGAGGAGGAAGGAAGAGATGGACTTACAGAATACTGGAATAAATATATGCCTGAGCAACACTGGCTACTGGACAGTAAATTAATAAATAAAGTATTTATTCTATTTACGTTTACAGTATTTCAAATCTACAGCAAAGAAGACAATCAACAAAAAGAATACCGCTAAGAAGACCTCGAATGGGTTCAACATCACAGACGTTGTTAGAGTGTGTTTCCAGAAAGAACCAAGTGAGTTCGAATGGGGTACCACGGTAGCGGACCTTATTTTTGGGCGTTTCGTCAGAGAGAATTCATAGACGTCACACGCGCCCTGCTTAACGATTTTATTGAGAAGTAGAAGAAGTAAATGTTTTATTAAGATTTCAGGTGTGCTGCAGGGGAGTGTCGTAGGACCGTTGGTATTCACAATATATATAAATCACATTGTGGATAACATCGGAAGTTCACTAAGGCTTTTTGCGGATGATGCTGTAGTATATCGAGAGGTTGTAACAATGGAAAATTGTACTGAAATGCAGGAGGATCTGCAACGAATTGACGCATGGTGCAGGGAATGGCAATCGAATCTCAATGTAGACAAGTGTAATGTGCTGCGATTACATAGAAAGAAAGATCCTTTATCATTTAGCTACAATATAGCAGGTCAGCAATTGGAAGCAGTTAATTCCATAAATTATCTGGGGGTAGGCATTAGGAGGGATTTAAAATGGAATGACCATATAAAATTAATCGTTGGTAAGTCAGATGCCAGACTGAGATTCATTGGAAGAATCCTAAGGAAATGCAGTTCGAAAACAAAGGAAGTACGTTACAGTACACTTGTTCGCCCACTGCTTGAATACTGCTCACCGGTGTGGGATCCGTACCAGATAGAGTTGATAGAAGAGATAAAGAAGATCCAACGGAGAGCAGCGCGCTTCGCAACAGGATCATTTAGTAATCGCGAAAACGTTACGGAGATGTCAGTTTTAGTCTGCGGTGAAATTAACTGAGGTATTTAAGGAAACATTTCAAACAAATCTTTGCTGCTCACGCTGTGGAAACAGTTTGGAGTCAGATCTTATTTGTATCAGTTTTGATAGTAATGCTACAGAAAACGTTGATTCGAAGAAAATCACGAGATTGTGTTTAAATGGCCTGCTGAGAAGAATTATCCTAAACGGTATGGAACATCTTCCAGAAGAATTTACAACACCAACAACTGATGCCATTGATGTAGCTATTGCTGTATTATTATTGTCTGTTCATAAATATATATATTTATTCATATCTGTAGTAATGATGAATACTTTTATGTATATTTTTACGTGGGAAAAATTTGGTCTTATTACTGATTTATGCATAGGGATCGGCAGGTAGTAATGTTTATTTAGGGAAGGAAGTTCTGGAGCAAAGTTCGTCTGTATGTAGGAGGTGGATAGCGCACCAAAGTAAAAGGCGCAATTAACGCGCCAAGAGAGGAACGTTCACCAGTCTGTCTCTAGCCTTTAGACTACCAACACAAGATGTGGAAGGAAGAGTTATATTAGAGCAGTCTGAATGGTGAACCACGCTTGCGCAATAGTAGTCAACGCGATCACCGTCGCCGTTCAACGTACCGTCGCACCTACGCAATATACTGTTTCATTCGATTTATAAATTTGCAGGAATCAGTACCTCCTTTGCTGTGATCTAATACATTACTAGAACTTAATCTTTGTGTGTTCCAAGGCAGCTGTGACCTTACTCACGTAACCTCTACTGGGGCCTATTCCTAATACCAAAGATTATCTGACTGTCAACGATGTTGAACGTAATTATAAAGACTGTTTGGTGCTGTTAATGATAATAACGGAAATGATAAAAATAGGAGTAAAACCATTATTAAAATTAAAGGAAGACTGATTGCATAACCTAAACAGAACATTTGTTTGTTGAAGATAATAACTAAAGTCGTATTCCATTCCGTTTTGACGCCATTCTTAAGTAAGTAATAGATACAAACATCGCATATTGTGCAATTTTTATTGTACTGATAGGGCTATCCCGCCCCCTATCCCATATTCTAGAAAAAAGTTGATTGCTTGAAAAGATGTCGTAAGAGAGATATTCTTTCAAAGCTGGACAGTTCAGTTAGCAAACGTTATTGTAAGGGAGAGATTTGCTAGTCTGTTAATGTCTCATTGTAAAGAGATATATAGACGCTGCCGATAATTATTGATTTTGAGAACCTGTGCCGCTTTTTTTACCGTAGTACAATTAATTACAACTACTAAACGGGTCCCTGTTGAAGTACTACCTTCGAATCTATACTCTCCTGTATAACATAATGTTGTGTTTAGTGGATGAAACCGATAGGCTAATTGCTTAAACTCCAGTAGTTACACGATCACGGTCACAAATCCTGTAAAATGGTAACACTAACTTGCATTATAGTAATATAGTAAAGGGGTGTCAATAACTATATCGTAGCGTTGCGTAGCTGACCGTGTCGCCCAAGCACATGACAGAATTTATTCGCAATGTTTCACCAAGAATGGAAATACTTTCCCATCGGGTAGCATATTCTAGAGGAGAATCATCCCTTAAAGCCTAGATGCTGCAATAGCAGAGGACAGACTCAGGAAAAAAACAGGAAACATACAGGGTGAGTCACCTAACGTTACCGCTGGATATATTTCGTAAACCACATCAAATACTGACGAATCAATTCCACAGACCGAACGTGAGGAGAGGAGCTAGTGTAATTGGTTAATACAAACCATAAAAAATGCACGGAAGTATGTTTATTAACACAAACCTAGGTTTTTTTAAATGGAACCCCATTAGTTTTGTTAGCACATCTGAACATATAAACAAATACGTAATCAGTGCCGTTTGTTGCATTGTAAAATGATAATTACATCCGGAGATATTCTAACCTAAAGTTGACGCACGAGTACCACTCCTCCACTGTTCGATCGTGTGTATTGGAGAGCACCGAATTACATAGGGATCCAAAGGGAACGGTAATCGACCTTAGGTACAGAACAGCACATTACGTCCACATGCTAACACCTTTTTATTGGTCTTTTTCATTGACGCACATGTACATTACCATGGGGGTGAGGTACACGTACACACGTGGTTTCCGTTTTCAATTACGGAGTGGAATAGAGTGTGTCCTGACATGTCAGGCCAATAGATGTTCAATGTGGTGGCCATTATTTGCTGCACACAATTGCAATCTCTGGCGTAATGAATGTCGTACAGGTCGCAGTACATCTGGTGTAATGTCGCCGCAGGCTGCCACAATAGGTTATTTCATATCCTCCGGGGTTGTAGGCACATCACGGTACACATTCTCCTTTAACGTACCCCACAGAAAGAAGTCCAGAGGTGTAAGATCAGGAGAACGGGCTGGCCAATTTATGCGTCCTCCACGTACTATGAAACGCCCGTCGAACGTGTACCTCACCCCTCATGGTAATGTACATGTGCGTCAATGAAAAAGACCAATAAAAAGGTGTTAGCATGTGGACGTAATGTGCTGTTCCAGTCTCTTCTGTACCTAAGGTCCATCACCGTTCCCTTTGGATCCCTACGTAATTCGGTGCTCTCCGATACGCACGATCGAACATCGAAGGAGTGGTACTCAAGCGTCAACTTTAGGTTACAATATCTCCGGATGTAATTATCATTTTACAATGCAACAATCGACACTGATTACGTATTTGTTTATATGTTCAGATGTGCTAACAAAACTAACGGGGTTCCATTTAAAAAAAACGTAGGTTTGTGTTAAAAAACATACTTCTGTGCATTTTTTTATGGTTTGTATTAACCAATTACACTAGCCCCTCTCCTCACGTTCGGTCTGTGGAATCGATTCGTCAATATTTGATGTGGTTTACGAAATATATCCAGCGGTAATGTTAGGTGACTCACCCTGTATATATTGTATTCACGATTTGGATGAGGGGTTGGGTACTGTAGAACGGAATAAATAGTTTTTCGTTAAAAATTAGTATAGTATAAACTATAGGGATAGAAGGATAATCCATTCTCTTCATGCGAAGCACGAAACGGAGTAGAGTAGTCAGCACTGGCAGAATCATACAAGAAGCCTAAACCTGAAAGTGAAACGCACGGCTGCCCATTGTTAACACTGCTATTTAATTTGCATACTGAATAGGCAGTTAGGGAAGGAAAAGACTATTTAGATGTGGGAGTTGTCTGTCACGTACAGGAAATAGGCACGAAACGGTTTACTGATCCGTAGCAGTGGTCGCCTAAAGTGAACAGGGATTGGCTCAAATGGTTCAAATGGCTCTGAGCACTATGGGACTTAACTTCTGAGGTCATCAGTTGCCTAGAACTTAGAACTAATTAAACCTAGCTAACCTAAGGACATCACACACATCCATGTCCGAGGCAGGATTCGAACCTGCGACCGTAGCGGTCGCTCGGCTCCAGACTGAAGCGCCTAGAACCGCACGGTCACTCTGGCCGGCCACAGGGATTGAATCGGGTGCTTAATGACACGGACCATGAGCTAGCTGATATGCACACAAAGGAAAATAAAGCTAGGGTAACAGTGTGTACAGCAGGTGAACGTGCGGTGGCCGTGCGGTTCTAGGCGCTGCAGTCCGGAACCGCGGGACTGCTACGGTCGCAGGTTCGAATCCTGCCTCGGGCATGGATGTGTGTGATGTCCTTAGGTTAGGTAGGTTTAATTAGTTCTAAGTTCTAGGGGATTGATGACCTCCGATGTTAAGTCCCATAGTGCTCAGAGCCATTTGAACAATTTTTTTGAGACAGCCGAGAACGTACGTCATAAGGAAACCCGGTAGAAGCCGTTTGTGGCTGAGGAGACGTAGCAGTGTTAAATATAGCGGACCTAAGATCGGCTACAAAGGAAAACATTAATGGAAACTATTTAATTCTGTAGTAATGCAGGGAATGAAGCCACAGTAATTTTAATCTGCCATCCTCCATAAATTTTCATGGTGATCCCAATGAAACTTGCATATTGATCATATCTATAATAGTTAAGGATTTACTGTTAAAGTGAAATTAACAAGTTTTGTAACGAAGACCTGAATGCTAAAATCTGAACGCTTTAGTCGATCTTAACGATTGACATTTCATATAGAAGCTCATCATTAAAATGATAAACGTTGTAAATATCAACTCTGTAACTTTATTTTTTAAAAGATATAGTAAATTTAAATTATCAGTATTTTTAGTTAAGCATCAGATCATCATTTCCTCCACACAAAACACATTGAACGTTGGCAGCATGACACCTTATTGAATCATTAGGTAAGAGAATATTTGTTGTAAGGTTTAGTGCATAATAGTTACTTTTATTCTTTATTTATTTATCAGAAAGCACATTGGTGCAAGGCTACTGGCCGTGGAATTCAAAGCTATGAAGGAAATTGTATCGGTTTTATGTAAAAGAATTTATTATGTTATGGATATTATCGTTACTTTATTTAGAACGTGAAAGTGGTCAAGCTTTGATTATTTAAATATTTTAAAATGTAAAATAATGTAGAATAAGCTGTAGCCAATCAGATGGACGGCTTCAGGGAAGGGAACTGCACTAGTCAGTTGAGCGACAATGTTTGGTGCGCGGGAAACGCGGTAGGAGACGGGCAGAGGGCTGTTCTGGTCGAGACACCAAAGGGGACAGTTCGGATGGAGACACCAAAGGGTTCGGATTGAGACGCGAAAGCGGACAGGCGGTGTTTAGTCAGCTAGGAAGTGAAACGACTTAGAAAATGTCGCATTGTGTGGTATCGCGGGACTTAGTCTCTGAGCGGTGAGCAGCTGCGCCCCTGATGTGAACTCCAACTTTTCGTGTAAATAACGAGGTGAAGGTTGTGAATGATCGACCTGTGTCAAAAAAATGGTTCAAATGGCTCTGAGCACTATGGGACTCAACCTAAGGACATCACAAACATCCATTCCCGAGGCAGGATTCGAACCTGCGACCGTAGCGGTCTTGCGGTCCCAGACTGCAGCGCCTTTAACCGCACGGCCACTTCGGCCGGCCCTGTGTCAAATGGATATGCGCTCGAGTGTAATAGTAATTCTAAATACGACCACTCTCGCTATTAGTTTGCCTTCTGAATAAACATTACTGTAACCAATTCGCAACTGTGTGGGCCTGCATCGCTTATGGGTCGTTAATTTACATGGTTCAAATGGCTCTGAGCACTACGGGACTTAACATCTGAGGTCATCAGTCCCCTAGAACTTAGAACAACTTTAACCTAACTAACCTAAGGACATCACACACATCCATGCCCGAGGCAGGATTCGAACCTACGACTGTAGCTGTCGCGCCAGTTCCAGACTGAAGCGCCTAGAACCGATCGTCCACCCCGGCCGGTGGTCGTTAATTTATCTCGCGATATTATTATTACTGTTGTTATATGTTATATAATATTGTATGGGTCATACAATCTCGCAAACTTGCCGTCAGCCAGACAATTTAAACAACAGCTCACAAGTGTCTAACTTGCGGCTCAACCCCTAGACGAGTTTGAGCCAAGACATTTCGACGAAGAGGAACCGCATGTGAGTCCGAACATCTTTGGGATGTTAGCTCCCATTGTTGGAAAATATAGTGAGTATATGAGACAGATCTTCGATGAAGCAGGATGAAACTGTTGTGCTGAAATAAAGATGACAGCTGGCTAGCTGGCTAGCGACACGGATGGAGAACTGTATCAGGCCAATGCTAAGGTTAAGGAGGCAAACAGACGCAAAAGAAGGTCCTACACGGTCCCATGGCTGGCGCCTTTCAGTGTCAGGAAGTTTTACCACACGTTTTAATAACAGAGTAAGTAGCGGGTATGAATACCTGCCTAATAGCAGAAACACAGAGGATGCATTTCCGATGGGAGCCTATTGCCAGTAAGAAACGTCTCTGCAAGATGCCACAGTCTGCTGGTGGTGATTTCCCTTTAACTCTCTAACTCCAGTTAAGGATCATATTCGTAGCTGAACTGTCCAATAGTACTACCACAGTCCAAATTACTTTCACCTTAATAGTTCTACTCTGAATTTGAGATGCACTGAACTGGAATGTAATCTTCTTGTTAGTTCCTACTGGAAAGCATGTATAAGGGTGAATGGTTGGCCTAGAGCACGGAGACATTGTACGGAACTATCCGACAATGAACATTCTGAATTTTGTTAAAATTCATATCCTCATTTTTAGTCTGTGAATGAAAATAATGACCTAGGTATTTGGGTGTGTCCCAGGTTTGAAACACATTTAATGAAACACTTTCAAGCGATACTTAAACTGCTTGCACGTTAATACCAGTCTGTGAAGACGTACGGCGCCGAGGGTTACTACTTGGATCTAAGCCAAATTGAATGTACTCAGCTGCAACGTCTACATGCACAGATTGTCACTATTCCTGTGCTTCCAAAACTCTGTTGCCCGTGCAGACACCTATCTGAACTCTCGACCTTCCTGTTGCTGACATTTGCAGTTAATGCTATTGAAAACGGTACTGACACACTGAGAAAGTCTAGCAGCTATGCCTGTAATTGTGATCCTGATTCTCCTCATTAAAATCAGACACAGACTGACACCAGCTATTTATGAAGAGTATTTGAAAGTCAGCAGAAGAATCCCCGTGCGCACTGATACATTAAAAGTTCATTAGTCCCACAGCCCATGTAGAATGGAAGAGCAATAATTATCCGAACGTCATATCGCTGAAGTGGGGCTATGGGGCTACGATTGAGATGTCTGGGTACTTCCTGGGGTATTCATGAACAATGTTACTAATGATGCTTTGAGTGTTCTACAGCTACATTTTATTCCATGGTATTATCAATCATTTGGGAGTAATTAAAATCAACTGCTGAATACCATTTCTTCGGGTCTACGAACCGGTGAACAGAAATTAATGACTGTCGGCGGTTAGACTTAGGACGTGGCGCTGCGAGCGAATTTAGCGCCATGTATTTCTGGCCCTACTTTAAATTTCCAAGTAGCAAGGTGTTTCCCTTCTTAATTATTCCGTGGTGATGAGGAATGGGGCGGCGTACTATATGCAGCGACCACGCGATGCTACGCTAAGCAGCCCGCGGCCGACGACCTGTTACGTCTAGCAGGAAAATACTCGGATTCACTGCCTGCTTTTTCGTACTGGTCGGGCTTCTCCATCTTCCGTCCTTATTGTGTTGCTCAAGTGTAAGTGGTTGAATTGATACTTCTCGAAGCGAATGAGTTCTTCGCTAACAAGTGATTTCATGGTTCTTGAAATAAAACACATCATTTGTCTGTTAATTTGTAATTTTACCCGCAAAACCAGTTTCGATTCACCTAAGAATCATGCTCAGCTGCTTATGGGAACAGAAGTATATTCTCCAATAAGTAAGGGGTTAAAAGAAGAATATAGTTGCAATACGAATTAAGAAAACACGAACAAATATACCTTAAGCGTAAACAGCTCTTTGTTACACTGATGATGACATCCGGCTCGAAATAAAATAAAAGTACTACATGAGGAAGATCATTAGAGTTAGTAACTATGAATTTCCACGTTAAGTTTCCTGCAAGACGTAAGTGATGTATCCGACGTTGTGTAGGTACCAATAATTTCAGTTTGTAACTAATAAGCGAGTTTGAAGTGGTAAATAGCGCTACGAGTTTTTTCCGACCCTTTATACTAGCAACTGATTGAGAACTATTCCTCCACTTACTCAAGTTACAGCCTCCAGCCACATGATACGCTTCAAACTTCGTTTTCGCCAATAGCTTCCTTGCTAGCACGCTACTGACTTCACTACATTTGTTTCCGAGAGTATTTCCTAAACTTTCCATTCATAGCGACACATGTCATTTACATTAACTTATTTTATCTATCATTAGGTTTTTATATGTTACTAAATACGCTGGTTATGCACACTTACATTTTCGTTTATGTCATATGGCAACTACAGTTATAATGTTGTTTTATTGTACGTTTACCCCTCTGTGACCAACCTCAAAGTATGTATGTCGTTAGCTGATTAGCTCAAATTGTGGAATGATGTCTGCACATGTGTTTTTTTTTTTTGTTTCCTTATGCTATATTTGTACAAATATTATGATCGTCATGTGAGCACTTAAGAGCTCCTTTTGCATTAACTGATTTTATTGTTGTATAACACAGTGTTCTCGTTTCTTTTTAGGTCTACAGAAGTATACTGAATATACACCTGCTACTTTTAATGCTAGCTAATAATGCGATTATTGTAAGGATGTACAACAGTTTTGCCACTAAATTTTTAAACTTCTCTTTCTTAAAATTTAATAACTAGCTCATATTTATTTGCGGTATATTTTTCTGTACGGTCTTCCTAAGAAGGGCTCTAGGTGCCTGAAACGGGTAAAGAAATAAAATCTCTTTTTTGCAAGTGGTTTATGATTTTTTTCTGCAAAAAATAGTGCATAGCCATGTAAGAAGTAAAACAAACAGTCACGGGAGCGTCATAAGTGATTAAAATATTATCTGTGGATTGCAGGATAAAGTTGGAAGCTACATGAAAACTTACGTCAAATGATTATGCCGAGAACAGTGTGGTCACATAATAAAATACAGGGGATAAAAAATTTAGAGTGTTTAAAGGAGATAAAAAGAAACGCTTTTGGTATTTGACAAAAATGTAACATGTGATGCGTTTCAACGATAGAGGTCGATGAAGGTTTTGACGCTGGTAATATTAATTTCCGTGTGATAAACATTGTTTTTGAGATATTTCTGAGAACTTCATCTGTTTGCAGTGATCTACAACTGGCATCTAGGTGCTAATGATTGTCTGACTCCCTCGGAACAGCCAGGTGTTTCACGAATAATGGCTGCAGCTTCAGCCAAATGGGCAACAAGCCCCTCGGGTGTGCCTGCTAGGCTATCGTACACCCCTATAAAAGAAATCCATAGCAGTGAGGTCGGGAGAACGTGGTGGCCACAGCACTGGCCCACCCATCCTAATCCAACAGTCAGGGAAAACATTGCCTAAATATTCTTTGATGGTCAAACGGCTCTGAGCACTATGGGACTTAACATCTGAGGTCATCAGTCCCCTAGACTTAGAACTACTTAAACCTAACTAACCTAAGGACATCACACACATCTATGCCCGAGGCAGGATTCGAACCTGCGACCGTAGCAGCAGCGCGGTTCCGGACTGAAGCGCCTAGAACCGCTCGGTCACAAGGGCCGGCTAAATGTTCTTTGACATAAACGGCAAAATGAGATGGGGCATCAACATGGTGGAACTACAACCGTTGTCTGAAAGCTAGTGGGATATTCTCAAACAATTTCGGTAGTATTTTATGGAGGAAGTCACGGTAATTTCCTCCACTGAGCGTCTTAGAAGATACGGCCCAATCACATGGTAGTAAACGATATCAGCCTCACATATCTGTGGTTAATCCCTGTTGAAGATTGAACACAAGACTTGTCTTATCATTTTCCAAACTCTAGACGTGGCGGTTGTGGCTGGTGAATATTCCATCCCGTGTGAAGGCAGTGTCAGTAAAGTAAATACACATTTCTAAGACAGGGTTGTTTAAAATTTGGAGTGGATACCATTGACAGAATTACACTCGCTGGGGAAGGTCATCAATTGACAGGTGTCGTTACTTCTGACACTTGAATGTATGCTGTCTATCTCGTGCAGGACTTCCCACACACTGGCGTTTGAGGTATTTAGCTTCTTGAGTATGAATCATGTGCTGGTGTTGTTCTCAGTTAATGACACAGTTTCCTCAAACTGAAGAGGTCGCGCACTGTGAACTCCAACAGTTTCCTGTTGCTATAGTCTAAGGGATCCTCTCTTACGAAGACAGCCATCAAGCCTTCGAAACGTGACACGATTTGATAACCTCCTCCTTGGAAACTGTTCTGCATACAGGCGCATTGTCACTCGAGTGTTCCATCGTGCCTTCCCACAGGTCAATGCCTGTCAGCTAACTCGGTTAGCATATAATCAGCTCTCTAGAACTTGTAAAAATCAGTAGAAAATTTCATGTAACACGACATACCATAATAACAATGCAATTGTGTATCCAGGGATTTGGATACTGCTAGCAGTAATGAAAACTTACCATTCATACCACTAAAGTCTAATTGTGTTGCAAATATGATTCCATTGTCAGCTTAATGCACACAGAGCAATAGAAACAATTTCAAGTACATCTAGAGGGAAAACGTTATACCTGTGACAGTTGTGTTATATAACACAGTTATTTCTTTTTACGTACTCTAATATCTCTACAAATTTGTATACGTATTTTTTTCCACGCTGTATATACAGTAGGACCATATGTGCCGATTTCAGCTGCAGTAACAAATTGACAGTGGATTATGAAATCTGAACAGGGGACAGTGGCTTCTTGTCTTGTCGAAAGATGTAACTGCTGACTTCCAGAGTTAAAATTACTCTTGCCAAAAATACTCAGTAATTAATGAAAAGCATGTAACTGCGATTTTGCTTTATTGATGACCTGTTCAGTCACATTAACGTGACCTCCTGCTGAAAACTTGAATAACCACGTTTTGCAGCGTCGACCGTTGCGAGATGTGCGGGAATAGAATCAGTGAGGTTCTGGAAGGTACCGACAGGGATGTGGAGTCATGCCGACTTCCGTGCCCTGCACAGCTTTCTCACGTGAGGATTCGCGGCGAGAAGGGTCGGATCGAAGTGGGCCCACAGCTTCTCGACTGGGTTTAAATCATGAGAGCATGCTGGCCAGGAGCGTGTGGTTAACTCATCCTGGTGATCTACGAATCACATACGTACACTGAGAGCTTCGTTAGGGGTTGCGTTGTCCTGCTGGTAGATGCCATCATGCCGACGGATAGACGCATAGTTATGTTGATCCATTGGGCTTTCCAGAAAGACAAAACCACCCAGTAAATGCGACGAAAGCATTTCCAAGAACATAACATTCTCTCCTCCGGCCTGGGATCTTCAGACGATTGTTGCAGGATGTATGTTTTCTGCGCGATGGAACATAAAAACGTGATTGATCTGAAAAGGCCAGCTGTCGCCACTGAGTAGACGCCCAGCTGTGGAACTGGCGTGTATATTCCAGCCTTAATCGTCGATGAACATCAGTGAGCATGGGTTCATGAACCAAGTGCCTGCTGCAAAGGTCAATACGCAGCAACGTTCGTTGAACGGTCGCTGAGGAGAAGTTGTTGGTGGCTCCTAGGTTCATCTGTGTGTTCAGTTGCTCAACAGTTGCACGTCTATTCACCCGTACACATCACCGCAGCCGTCGTTCACCCGTGTCATCTATGGCCCGTGGTGCACCGCAGTTGCCTCAGCGCCTGGTTCAGATAGCACCATTTTGTGATGCATGGTATACCTTAACCATGGCGGCACCCGAACAGTTCATATTCTTAGCCGCTTCGGAAATGCTTCCACCCTTGGTCCGAAAGCAAATGGTCATACTCTTTAGGATGTCAGATACATCGCCCCATTTCCGCATTACGACAAAGATTGTAACGTTTTCTGCGTTTCCCCGAAACGCTTCATGTACCCTCCACTGCTAGTGCTGCCACAGGCCGTCTGTGAGTGGTTATTGCACGCTGACGTCGAGCATAGGTGGTGGTCACATTAATGTGACGGGACTCTGTATATTCAAATATAGCAAAGTAACAAGGGCGGATAGGAGAAGGGGCGGGAGGATAAAACAAGAAACGGGGCGCAGCTGGCAGAGGCACGGGGAGGGGAGCGCAACGTCCAAGTTTGCAGCGGGACAGGAGGTCAGAAGGGCCGCACGAGTTGGAATAGCGGTCAGTCGAGGGCTGAAGAGGAACGGGAGATGTGGCATTATCAACTTGTGAATGTAACTCATGCTCAGCACATCCTTGGCCGGATATTGCCATCTATACAACGAAGTGCTGTATATGCACATGCCATATGTGCTTAGATGTTTTTTTTCCTAAATTGTCGCACGAATAGTAGCGGCTGCACCGTCTGGAAAGTCTTCTAAACGGCCGGGAGAGCGGTGCGCTGACTGCAGTCTCCTCCATACCGCAACCGCGTTACGGCACAAGGCAAAGGATGACACGGCGGCCAGTAGACATCCCTTGGGTCTTCACCGCCTCATGAGGAGTTCGTTTAAATGAGAGCTTCCCTGTCTTGTGTGTCAACATACCTTCGCTTTATTGAAATCAGAATAGATAGCAGCATTTTCCGACAAGGGTTCGTTTCCTGATAGTACCAAGAATTGTTTCTGGCAGCTGGCCTGACATACGTTTCCGCAATGAATATCTTTTGTGTGTGTGAAGAATGCGAACTACGCGGTGTAGGAATAAAACTTTTCAGGGCTCTGAAACACACCATTTTATCACACTTACTCAACACTTCGCCCTCTGTTGCAAGGACCATTGTCAATGTGCTAACAGATATTAATCTCTAGAAACCATTTTTATCTGTCCAATACATCGTTTTGATGTACGCCTTCGTTTACCATTGCCTAATACGAAATAAAAGTCTCTTCTAGGTGTGGGTGGTTGATATAAATTCTTGTCTGTGATAGGCCAATTTTGGCGAATCATAAAAAAGTTCATTGTACCACCGCTGTCAACGGTAACCGTATGTGTACGTATCAGTGGACGAGTTTAAAGGAAAAATAATTCCTCCACGAAAGAAATGGCTTACAAAACACCTTTTGTATACTGTTTGTAAATACGGGAACTTTACTGGGTAGGATTAGTAGAGGAGATAAAGAAGATGCAAAGAAGGTCGGCGAGTTTCGCCACGGATTCGTTTAGTAATCGTGATAACTTTATACGGAAAGCTAATCGAACTACAGTGGCTGACATTGTGTGTGATGGAGTGGCATACTGTTAAAATCCTAAGAGCAGAGTTTCTTAGAAGAGTCAGGCAGCATTTTATTTACTCTTATATACACACGCATCAAAAAAAGTTTTGCATCACCTAGGTTCCAGGAGTTCCAGAATCTGTACAGAAAATTTCATTTCCGCCCTTTTTATTGCTCATGAAAAATACACATTGCATGATGTACCACCATACAGAGAGACCTTCAGAGGTGGTGGTCCAGATTGCTGTACACACCGGTACCTCTAATACCCAGTAGCATGTCCTTTTGCATTCATGCATGTTTGTATTCGTCGTGGCATACTATCCACAAGTTCATCAAGGCACTGTTGGTCCAGATTGTCCCACTCCTCAACGGCGATTCGGTATAGTTCCCTCAGAGTGGTTGGTGGGTCACGTCGTCCATAAACAGTCCTTTTCAATCTATCCCAGGCATGTTCGATAGGGTTCATGTCCGGAGAACACGCTGGCCACTCTAATCGAGCGATGTTGTTACCCTGAAGGAAGTCATTCACAAGATGTGCACGATGTGGGTGCGAATAGTCGTCCCTTGAAGACGAATGTCTCGTCAATATACTGCAGATATGGTTGCACTATCGGTCGGAGGATGGCATTTATGTACCGAACAGCCGTTACGGCGCCTTCCATGATCACCAGCGGCGTACGTCGGCTCCACATAATGCCACCCCAAAACAGCAGGGAAGCTCCACCTTGCTGCACTCGCTGAACAGTGTGTCTAAGGCGTTCAGCTTGACTGGGTTGCCTCCAAACACGTCTCCGATAATTGTTTGGTTGAAGGCATATGCAACACTCATCGGTGAAGAGAACGCGATGCCATTACTGAGCAGTCCATTCGGCATGTTGTTGGGCCCATCTGTTCCGCACTGCATGGTGTCGTGGTTACAAAGATGGACCTCACCATGGACGTCGGGAGTGAAGTTGCGCATCATGCAGCCTATTGCGCACAGTTTGATTCGTAAGACGAAAAGCATTATTCAACATTGTGGCGATGCTATCAGGGCTCCTCCGAGCCATAATCCGTAGGTAGCGGTCATCCACTGCAGTAGTAGCCCTTGGGCGGCGTGAGCGAGGAATGTCATCAACAGTTCCTGTCTCTCTGTATCTCCTCCATGTCCGAACAACATTACTTTGGTTCACTCCAAGACGCCTTGACACTTCCCTTGTTGAGAGACCTTCCTGGCACAAAGTATTAATGCCGACGCGATCGAACCGCGGTATTGACCGTCTAGGCATGGTTGAACTAGAGACGACACGAACCTTGTACCTCCTTCCTGGTGGAACGACTGGAACTGATCAGCTGTCGGACTCCCTCCGCCTAATAGGCGCTGCTTAAAAGTGGTTGTTTACATTTTTGGGCGGGTTTTTGACATCTCTGAACAGTCGAAGGGGCTGTGTCTGTGATACAATGTCCACAGTCAACATTTATCTTCAGAAGTTTTGGGAACCGGGGTGATGCAAAAATTATTTTGATTTGTGTATCATTCGAAATCGTAAAGGGAAATGAGAGAAATTTGATTTCGTACGGAGCCTTACCAAAATTCGATCTTACCCACGCACCATTCTCTAAGGGAACAGAATGATACTGGCATAAAATGTATGCTCCGACACACATTGTAAAGTGGCTTGTGGAGCATGGATAGATGTACCGGCTGCAGCAGCACGACGGACGACGCTGGATGCACGGCCTTGTGGAGAGTAGCCTATTTCCGCAGTTCTCGTCACCGGCCGAGGTCTTTCATTACTCACACCAACAGTTTCCGTGTACGTTGTTACTGTGGTTTGTTAGAACATATTTTCATTTGAATAGGCTTTGCTCTGTGAGAATTGCCGTAATACGGGAGAAACGGACCACGCGATTTGTTTTAGAAGATATGTCGGGGAAAGAACATTGAAGAGCAAGGGCGATAAGGTTGTAGCACATCCAGCATGTTAGTCTGTACAAGGAGCAAGCAGTAAAGTAAACAGGGGAAGGAATTACGTTTCGTGGAGAAGTAATAAAAACTGCAAGATTTGCCAAATACATAGTAATTCTGTCAGAGAAGGCTAAGAACTTCGGTGATGAGAAGAATTGAATGAATAGTGTCTTGAAAAGAGGCAATGATATGAACATCGACAAAAATAAAACAAGGGTAATGGATTCTACTCGAATTAAATCATGAGATGCTGGAGGAATTTAATTACAAAATGAGCCACTAAAGGCAGTAGCTGAGTTTTGCTATTTAGGCAGTAAAATAACTGAATATGGCTGAAGTAAAGAGGATACCAGGTGCACGCTGGCAACAGCAAGAAAAGTTTCTATGAAGAAATGAACTGTGCTAATAATGAATATAAACTGAAGTGTTAGGAATTCCTTACTGAAATTATTTGTTTGGACTGTATGCTTATATGGAAGTGAAACATGAACGATAAAATGTGGAGTTTCTGCAATGTAGTGTTACAGAAGAAAGTTGAAGAGGTGATGGACAAATTAGATAATTACCGAAAAGTTACTAAATCGCATCGGGGAGAAAGGAACTTTATCGCCCGCGTTGACTCGAAAAACCGCAGCTCGTGGTCGAGTGGTTAGTGTTGCTGCCTCTGGATGGCGGGGTATTGGGTTCGATTCCCGGCCGGCTGGGAGATTTTTTCTCTCGGAGACTGGGTGTTTGTGTTGTCCTCATCATTTCATCATCATTCGGGAAAATGGCGAGACTAGACCTTGAAAAGATTGCGAATTTGTACGGGCGCTGATAACCGCGTCGTTGAGCTTCACACAAATCAAACATGATTATTGACCAGAAGAAGAAACTGATTGAGTGGACACATCAGTAGTTAATTTGGTAACCGAGAGAGCTAGGGAGAAGGGGGCGGGGGAGGGATAAAATCTGCAGAGGGAGACCAACGTACGAGTACAATAAGCAGTTTCATGTGTATGTTTGTAACACTACTTATGCGGATATAAAGAGACTTGCACAGGACAGACTAGTATGGGGAGCTGCATCAAACCATTCAACATCTACATCTACATGGATACTCTGCAAATCACATTAAAGTGCCTGTCAGAGGGTTCATCGAACCACCTTCACAATTGTCTATTATTCCAATCTCGTATAGCGCGCGGAAAGAATGAATACCTATATCTTTCCGCACGAGCTCTGATTTCCTTTATTTTGTCTTCGTGGTCATTCCTCCATATGTAAGTCGATGTCAACAAAATATTTACGCATTCGGAGGAGAAAGATGGTGATTGGAATTTCGTGAGAAGATTTAAAAAATGGTTCAAATGGCTCTGAGCACTATGGGACGTAACTTCTAAGGTCATCAGTCCCCTAGAACTTAGAACTACTTAAACGTAACTAACCTAAGGACATCACTAACATCCATGCCCGAGGCCGGATTCGAACCTGCGACCGTAGCGGTCGCGCGGTTCCAGACTGTAGCGCCTAGAACCGCTCGGCCACCCTGGCCGGCGAAAAGATTTCGTCGCAACGAAAAACGCCTTTCTTTTAATGATGTCCATCCCAAATCCTCTATCATTTCTGTGACACTCTCTCCCATATTTTGCGATAATACAAAACGTGCTGCATTTCTTTGAACTTTTTCGATGTACTCAGTCAGTCCTGTCTGGTAATGATCCCACACCACGCAGCGGTATTCCAAAGAGGACAGACAAGCGTAGTGTAGGCAGTCTCCTTAGGGGATCTGTTATATTTTCTAAGTGTCCTGCCAATAAAACACAGTCATTGGTTAGCCGTCCCCACAACATTTTCTATGTGTTCCTTCCAATTTAAGTTGTTCGTAATTGTAATACCTAGGTATTTGTTTGAATTTACGGCTTTTAGATTAGACTGAATTATCGTGTAACCGAAGTTTAACGAGTTCCTTTTAGCACTCATGTGGATGACCTCACACTTTTCGTTATTTAAGGTCAACTGCCACTTTTCGCACCATTCCGATATGTCTTCTAAATCGTTTTGTAGTTTGTTTTGATTTCCTGATGACTTTATTAGTCGATAAACGACAGCGTCATCTGCAAACAACCGAAGACGGCTGCTCAGATTGTCTCCCAAATCGTTTGTATAGATAAGGAACAGTAAAGGGCCTATAACACTACCTTGGGGAACGCCAGGAATCGCTTCTGTTTTACTCGATGACTTTCCGTCAGTTACTACGAACCGTGACCTCTCTGACAGGAAATCACAGATCCAGTCACATTACTCAGACGATATTCCATAAGCACGCAATTTCACTACGTGCCGCTTGTGTGGTACAGTGTCAAAAACCTTCCGGAAATCCAGAAATACGGAATCGATCTGAAATCCCTTGTCAATAGCACTCAGCACTTCATGTGAATAAAGAGCTAGTTGTGTTTCACAACAACGATGTTTTCTAAACCCATGTTGACTGTGTGTCAATAGGCCGTTTCAAATGTTCAAATATGTGTGAAATCTTATGGGACTTAGCTGCTAAGGTCATCAGTCCCTAAGCTTACACACTACTTAACCTAAATTATCCTAAGGACAAACACACATACCCATGCCCGAGGGAGGACTCGAACCTCCGCCGGGACCAGCCGCACAGTCAATAGACCGTTTTCTTCGAGGTAATTCATTATGTTCGAACACAATATATGTTCCAAAATCCTGCTGCATATCGACGATAACGATATGGGCCTGTAATTTAGTGGATTACTCATACTACCTTTCTTGAATATTGGTTTTACCTGTGCAACTTTCCAGTCTCTGGGTACGGATCTTTCGTCGAGCGAACGGTTGTATATGATTGTTAAGTATGGAGCTAATGGATAAGCATACTCCGAAAGGAACGTAATTGGTATACAGTCTGGACCAGAAGACTTGCTTTTATCAAGTGATTTAAGTTGCTTCACTACTCCGAGCATATTTACTTCTACGTTACTCATGTTGGCAGCTATTCTCGATTCGAATTCTGGAATATTTACTTCGTCTTCTTTTGTGAAGGCATTTCGGAAGGCTGTGTTTAGTAACTCTGCTTTGGCAGCACTGTCTTCGGTAGTATCTCCATTGCTATCGTGCAGAGAAGGCATTGATCGTTTGTTGCCGCTAACATACTTCACATACGACCAGAACCTCTTTGGATTTTCTACCAGGTTTCGAGACAAAGTTTCGGACCGAAGACAACGAAAATACAGTTACAGAAATAAAATGCTGGTGTTCGTGAAACAATTACCAAAATACGTAAACGGCACTGTAGAGATAGAAGCCGCGAGGAGTGGCCGCGTGGTTTGAGACGTCATGTCACAAACTGCACGGCCCCTCCCGCCGGAGGTTCGAGTCCTCCCTCGGGCATGGGTGTGTGTGTTGTTCTTAGCATAGGTTAGTTTAAGTAGTGTGTAAGTCTAGGGACTGATGACCTAAGCAATTTGATCCCTTAGAAATTCACACACATTTGAACATTTTTAGAGATAAAAAGCTGGTATGCTACCAAATATAAGGTATTGAATAGTAGCGAACATAGCAATGCTTCGTAATTGTTAAGTATGTGTGGCAACTGGATGTAGTCCTAATGTGGGTTATGTCTAGGAATTGTGACAGGATGAATATTTCGCCTCCTCGTTGAGATGGAACTCGAAATTGTAATAGATCGTGTACAATATGAGTGAAAATAGATCTTTAAAACTTCTTGACTGATTTATTTTAAATTCTTACACGATACTATAATAAACGTCCAGACATACATAGGCTATATTTATTTTAAACAACAATTTAGAGATCATCTGTTAACAGCGACTGCGAGATAGAAAATGCTGTGCCACGGAAATGTATGGTTTTGTTTTCTTTCTCGCATTCGGTTTTAACTGAAAACCTATACGTAATTGGTTAAACAAATATGTGGATTATGTCCGACGGAATGTTTATTAGAGTATAATGTAAAAATTGGAAGAACGTCGCTCAAGAACTTTTCGAGATTTTTCTAACAACGTTTAACGACTTGCCTTTAGTGTAATAGTATAAATATCGTCCTGGAGTCTGCCAGCAAATCACATAGTGTAAATCCCATTATATTTCGTGCAGGCAATTGCTGCAAGAGCTTGACCGAGCAGTGTGTGTTAGGCATACGATATCTCATTAAAACAAAAAGTCTCCCATTCCCACAGAGGTTTGTTGCAGTACTTTTAAAAATCATGCACAGTCATCTGTGATGTATCCATGGTGGAGTTTATCATTGTTTACAGTTCGTAGCTGCTTGTCGAAGATGGAGTGTTACAGGGGCTTGCAGACGCACATTTAATATGTGGAGCAGCAGGATGAATGCTTGGAAAGCTGAAGGAATGTGCAGAGGAAAGTATTGCAACAGGCATCATCCTAACTACAGGACATTTTGTGCCGTGTTTAGAAACTTACGAGAAACAGCATCGTTGAAGACACAGAGAGATGGTCGAGGTTGTCGGCCAAGTATTATTGGCACAGTACAAAGTTGAGTTTGAGGGGAGGATGTCGGTGTATATGGGTGAGGCTGCATCGATAAGGACCTGTGAAACGTACACTTCCATTAATAAAATATGGTGAGTAGTGGTGGTGCAGTATCATAAACAACGCGCACTAGCGAAGGGATCAAATGGTTTTAGCCACTTTTCATTTATGTCAACGTTTTACATTTTAATGCGTGCACTGATACTGTCGATCCTCACTTTGAACAAGTGCTAAGAGCTTAAGTTTTGATACAAGTTGCAAGTTAGTTATGTCAGCAAATAGACTACATTTGGTATTTCGTCCATCATCAGCAACAGTATTTCTATTTGTTGAAATAATCAGCAACCAGTTGCACAAAAGAAATTTTATTCCCTTACCGGTTTCAGGTATGTAGTGTCCTTCTTCAGAAGGCTGTACAGAAAATATACCACAAATAAATAGAAGTTAGATAAGAATATTAAAATATAAGAACTAAAAGTTTAAAAATTTAAAGATAAAATGGTGGTAGTTACTTATAACTATCGCACTAATTGCGAACGTCAAAAGTAAGATGTATGCAACATGTTGCTGTGGTCCTGGAAAATGAACGAAGAAAATGTAATATAATAATGAATAAATCAATGCATAATGAACTCGTAAAGGCTTACATGTGATTCGTACAAATATGCTACGGCGCTACTGACCTCGCTACACTTGTTTCGGATATTAGTTCCCAAACTTCCCATCCATAGCGCCGTTGGTCTTTTATATTAACTTATGTTATTCAACATTAGGCCTTTATATATTGCTTATTATCTTGCTTATGCGCACGTACATTTTGTTCGAAGTCTTATGGTCTTTATTATTTTATCGTACCTTTACTCCGCCATGAGACCAATCCCAAGATAAGCATGTTATTAGCTGATTAGCTTCTGTTCTGGAATAATGTCTGCATTTGGTGTTTAGTTTCCTTATACCGTTTTTGTAATGGTGAATTAACCACATGTAAGCATCTACTATCTCGTTTTGCGATAATGGAGTCATTATTGTATTACATATTGTTCGTGTATTTTATAGGACCACAGCAATTTGCTACGTGCATCTTACGTTTGATGCTCGCAAACAATGCGATAGTTAGAAGCATGTGCAATTTTTTAACTTTAAGTTTTTAAACTTTTAGTTTTTAAACTTTTAGTTCTTAAATTTTAATATTTTTATCTAACTTCAACTTATTTGTGGTATGCTTTTCTGTACAGCCTGAAACTGGTAAATGGATAAAATATCTTTTGTGCAACTGATTGTCGATTATTTCAACAAAAAACTTAAACGTTCATTTTCGACCATTAATTCTTTATCTGAAAGTATTCTGTTCGTGATATCTCTGCCAGCTGTATAATTTCGACCGTAAAGATCCGGGACTCCTTTTAAAGCAACATTAAGTATCCGTATTTGTAAAACAAAATTACATATGTAGCGCGTGTAAACAAATAGCATTGTTAAGTGAGGTTGAGATTTCAACAACGACGATTACTGAGACAAGAGACCACTGTTGATGACACAATGCAAACAGGGGAGCAGTCTGCGAAGTGTGACTGACTATGCTGTTTTGATGAAAGAGTTCCCATTTAACGTGACTGTAAAACACTACTCTGTCTGACTGTAAAAAAGAGAGAAACTGAAGGATGTGCGTAGAGTTCCGTAGAATATTCGGTGTGTGGAGTAGGTGTAAGTCATTGTGTGAGCAGCGGTAGCTTAGTCATTGCGACACGTGTGTCATGCTACGTCGGCGTCCTCTCCATTGTAGGCTGCGTCGCTCGCCGCTGTGCAACGGGGCTTGACTTCCGGTGTACCGCGGACATTGCACACGCGCTCTTCTCTTTGCGAAACTGGTACCAACATTGTAATTTCTTATACTTATTATTATTAGTATTATTATTATTTCTTCGCCGGCCGGTGTGGCCGAGCGGTTCTGGGCGCTTCAGTCTAGAACCGCGTGACTGTTACGGTCGCAGGTTCGAATCCTGCCTCGGGCATGGATGTGTGTGATGTCCTTAGGTTAGTTAGGTTTAAGTAATTCTAAGTTCTAGGGGACTGATGACCTCAGATGTTAAGTCCAATAGTGCTCAGAGCCAGGTGAACCATTATTTCTTCCTCTTCTTCTTTTCGTCATTGACAGCCAAGAACCACGTTATTTCGTTGGAACTTGTTTTCTTCTGGTCTATATCCTTGTCCAGTGACCCGCCAGGTTAGCCGAGAGCGCTAATGCGCTGCTTACTCGGCTCGGGTAGGCGCACCGGCCCCGGATCGATTTCGCCCAGCGGATTAACGACGAGGGCCTGTGTGCCGGCCTGCCTGGATGTGGCTTTTTAGGCGGTTTTCCACATCCCACTAGGTGAATATCGGGCTGGTCCCCATGTCCCGCCTCAGTTACACGTCTTGCAGACATTTGAAACATGTTAGCAGTATCCCACGATTTACACTAGACGTAGACAGCTGGGGCACACTGATTCTGTCCCAGGTGGATACGGGGTGGCGGCAGGAAGGGTATCCGGCCACCCCTTCGAATTAGCGATGCCAAATACGATTGTAACAGTGCCGAAACTGCGGGACAAAGGCTCAAGCAAAAGACTATATCCTTGTCCAGTATTCGTTCGCTCTCCTACTTTGACACTGATTTCACTCTTGTGTCCATGATTTATTTTTACTGAGTTTAATTCTATCATGGAAATCTACGACAACCTCAGATTTTAATTTGAAAGTTACCTGTTCCAAATATCGTTTTCCTGTATTCCCATATTGTTCATGCCTATATACCTCTTGAACCAGCGTATTGTGGTAAACACTTTCGATAATTTTGTTTTCCACAAAACGAGGAAAGCAGGCCCCGATCAGGATATCACCCCCGCTAAAATTCGCCCAGGTAGACAGCGTTAGCAAAACAACAGACCGCTTCGGACTTACTTGCCTGACGACTGCTTTATGTGCTGCTGCTCTCTGGTCTATCAATGCTTCTTCCTCTGACCAATAACGACTATTTTCGTATCGTTGTAAAAAACGTCCTCTATTTGGTCTGGTCGTTAGTTTATTCCTGGCCTCCCGATGTGGTGGAATGCTGTAACTGCTGCGCGGCTTCATTCTGAGAGGAAGACTGAAGCGCTTAAATGAGTAAGAAAACTGAAATGGCACGATATCATTTTTACCCCTGCATATAAATTGATCATACTGTCCAGAACAAAGCAGGATATACTGAATACTCTTTAGTTGTGAACTTTGTTATTTATTCTGTAGACGCAAGCTCATTATTCGTATTATCTAAGGCTGTGTCAATGTCGCCGCCTACTTTAGTGTTCGTTCCTTGATCTTTGGATGAAACCACCGCAACATATTTCGGTCGATTGTTAAATACGACCGCGGAGTTAGTTACAACATTCAGCTCCTGGCAATGACAACGTAACATGTTTAAAGTGACACTTAAACCCAACGCGGCAAGAAAACTGAGAAAATTTTATCCCTATATTTGTTTGGAGTTCAGGAGAACTTTGTTGAAGCAGCGATAAGGAAACTGTGCCCCTATGGTGCCAAACCCCATTAGCCGAACTTCACTCGAATTCTGCGAAAGCTCAGCGGATCTAACGACTGGTATAGACATATTAAACAAGGAGTCTTCGGCTGTGGTGAAGTGCAACGCTATTGCTTAAGCTCAACATTTAACCCCACCACAGAAATTTGGCTTTCAAGGGTTTCTAATTATAGTGTATATGTTGCACAATAATCATTAAATACGAATCTTTCCCTTTCCAGCCATACTTTTAGGCATTGACTATGGTATGGCGGCTTTCATGACTTATGACCCACGGATGGCGTCTTTGACAAACATGCCCGCAACTCAGTGGAGGTCCAGTTGCGGTACTGGCGTGCTAAATCCAGCCTACGTCGCCGATCATCAGCAGTCGGCATGGGTGCATGAACCGCGTTCCCGCTGCGGAGGCCCATACTCAGCAGTTTTCGCTGAACGGTCGTTGAGGGGACACTGTCGGTAGTCTCTTGGTTCATGTGAACAGTTAGTTGCTCAACGGTTGCACACCTATTCGTCCGTACACATCTCCGCATCCGTCGTTCATCCCTGGTATCTGTGGCCCTTGTATCATCACAGTTGCCTCGGAGTCGGTTTTGGATAGCATCATTTTGCCATACACGGTATCCTGTACCACGGCGCCACGCGACAGAAAGCCAATAATCCCGCCCTTTTGCACATCGGATAAACTGCTTCATTTCCACATTACGACAACGACAGGACTGTTTTCCGTGTCTCTCCGACACGCTTTATATACCCTCCACTGCTAGTGCTGCAACCGGCTGTCTGTGAGTGGTCGTATTACGTTGACGTCGAGCATGGGCGGTGGTCACATTAATGTGACTGCTTCATCTATAATTTTAATTGAACTAGCAAGACAATATCTGCATTAGTCACTTTTGTTATGAAATAAAACTGACATGATGCAATGTTACCAGCATCAGGCTATTACATTGCACGGAAAGGAATTATGTCACACATCGTGTTTTGTATTACAATCTCTTTGCTATCTCTGAAACGCAATTTGTGAGACAACGCAGTTTCGATCACGTGGAAGAGGTCTTAGTTTTAACAAGGGAAAAATGTCCATTTTAGCTAAATTTATTGTCTTATGGGGTTGTACTTGTCATAACTTTGAAGAGTGCCTCACAACTGCTTGAGAACTTGACGTTCGTGAAGTCATAACACCTGCTCCGTTCACCACCACTGCCTACCATCATGGTGTAAATTGTCTGAAGATAGTCAAATTCTGACTGAAACCGGTAACCATTGTAAATAAATGTTTTGTTGCGGCCGAGACTGTTTTTAATCCACTTTAAAGTACTTTTAGCCTGACCGTTGTTTCTCCACGAGAAATGTTCTAAAAAATAACTCTTTTAAAGACCATATCCATTCGTTCAACTGCTCTTCAGAGTACTTTGTTGTCTCTGACAGAATGAGAATGTCATCAGGAAGCCTCAAAGTTTCTATTTCTTCTTCTTGAATTTTAATTCCTTTCCGGTTTCCAGAACTACCCTTCGTTTCCTTTGCTGCTTGCTGATTGTACAGACTGTATAACACGGGAGATATGCCACAAACCTGTCTAATTCCCTTCTCAACCACTGTCCTTAGGCTAAAATAACAGGAGTTTGGTTTCTGTACAAGTTGTAGATAACCTTCTGTTTCCTGCATTTGTGCGTTATAATTTCAGAATTCCAAAGAGTGTATTCCAGTTAGCTTTGCTAAAACGTTTTTTTCTCAATCAACAAATGCTGTAAATGTTGGTTTGTTGCTAATGCACAGCATGTGCCAATGCAGTGGCCATTGCTGCATCGATCGGCCGTCATGCCATATCAGTTCCTGTTGGATCGTTAAGTAATACATGGCGAAATACAGAGAGTGAAACGTTCAGGTGTCATGGGACTGAACAGAGGTTTGAATATAAGATTTACCACAACTATTTTTACGAAAAATAGACTTCATCACACAACCCGTCGCCATTGCAAGTGATACATCGTATAATTGCACATGGAGGTAGCTCAGGTGTCCATATTTTCACCCATTTGTGCAGTTCCATTCGCCTAAAATTACCGTAGGATAACTTCTGCCAACGGTTTGTTATATACACTGCCTGTCCGTTGATGTTATCTTCAATCTTGTTCACATATGAGTCAGCATTAGGAAGTGATGGAATATTATATTTTCAAAAATATACATTTTAGCGTAGATGAAAATATTCATACTACTACTCACATCAGGCACTGCTGCCAGTTTAAGATGAATGTACGATATGTAATCAAAAGTTTCCGGACACTCCAAAAATGTTTTTCATATTAGGTGTATTGTGCTGCTGCTTACTGCCAGGTACTCCAAATCAGCGACCTCAATAGTCATTAGACATGGTAAGAGAGCAGAATGGGACGCTCCGCGGAATTCACGAACTTCGTACGTGGTCTGGCGCCTGGGTGTCACTTGTGTCATACGTCTGTACGCGAGATTTCTACACTCCTAAACACCCCTAGGTCCACTGTTTCCGATGTGACAGTGAAGTGGAAACGTGAAGGCACACGTACAGCACAAAAGCGTACAGGCCGATCTCGTCTGCTGACTAACAGAGACCGCCGACAGCTGAAGAGGAACCACTGAAAATAGGGTCTACTGTGACAGTTAGGCGGGAGGTGAGAAAATTGGATTTCATGGTCGTGCGGCTACTCATAAGCCACACATTTCGCCGGTAAATGCCAAACAACGCCACGCTTGGTGTAAGGAGCGTAAACATTGGACAATTGAACAGTGGAAAAACTTTGTGTGGAGTGACGAATCACGGTACACAATGTGGCGATCTGATGGCAGCGTGTGGGTATGACTAATGCCCGGTGAACATCATCTGCCAACGTGTGTAATGCCCCAATAAAATTCGGAGGCGGTGGTGTTATGGTGTGGTCGTATTTTTCCTGAAGGGGGCTTGCAACCCTTGTTATTTTGTCTGGCACTATCACAGCACAGGCCTACATTGATGCATCCCACTGTTGAAGAGCAATTCGGGGATGGCGGTTGTACTTTTCAACAAGATCGAGCACCTGTTCGTAACGCACGGCCTGTGGCGGAGTGGTTACACGACAAAAATATCCCTGTAATGGACTGGCCTGCACAGAGTCCTGACTTCAATCCTACAGAACACCTTTAGGATGTTTTGGAACGCCGACTTCGTGCCAGGCCTCACCGACCCACATCGATACCTCTCCTCAGTGCAGCACTCCGTGAAGAATGGGCTGCCATTCCCCAAGAAACCTTCCAGCACCTGATTGTACGTATGCCTGCGAGAGTGGAAGCTGTTATCAAGGCTAAGGGTGGGCCAACACCATACTGAATTCCAGCATTACCGATGGAGAGCACCAGGAACATGTAAGTCATTTTCAGCCAGGTGTCCGGATACTTTTGAGCACATAGTGTGTGAGTTGGAATGGTTAGTAACTATCCATTAATACCGTATCTTCTCTCAATACATCTTACAGGACATTGTTCGCAACATCCATGCCCGAGGCAGGATTCGAACCTGCGACCGTAGCGGTCGCGCGGTACCAGACTGAATCGCCTAGAACCGCTCGGCCACACCGGCCGGCCTGCTCACGCAAATAAGAAAAAAATTAGAACGAGAAAGATTTTGTTTTCGTCTGAGTAACCTGTACCTGTAAAAATATTTCTGATACATCCAGTATGATTGACTTCTCATTACATTTTTTTTAAACTACTGACGGAATATGACAATACTTCAGGTTTTTGTGGGACTGTTGTGTGGTTAGAGAATTAGAGGACCACGATGAACCAGCACAGTACCTATTACCGATTGACTGTTTGTCTATCTCACCTGTGCGTGTGTGTGTGTGTGTGTGTGTGTGTGTGTGTGTGTGCCCTCCTGGTTGAGAAATGGACGCTCCTCGGTACGACGACCGTTCCCCGTTATTCATACATTTTAAAATAACGTCATGTTTACGTTAAAGGTAGACTGTGACATGTCACTGGGTAGGTCTTTAGGGGAGACAGTGGATTACCTATAATAAACAATATAAGTTGCTATTTAAATATGACATACTGTTGTTCACATCATCGCAACGAACAAAGTTACAAGAAAGACAATCGTGCAGGTCAATGCCTCACCAGTAGCTAAACAACATTTGCTCGATATATTTTTATTTTGCTTCTGGACCAGAAGATATAGTCAAGATAAATAAGACACCCTGTATATATGGATCTTTAAATAGTAGAATATGTCACTGTGATTCCGTGTCAGCGCAGTAGCACAACAGAGGGAAGCTATTTTAGAGTGCGTTAAACTATATGCATTTGTGGGACGAGCTGACGTCAGACTTGGAGCACAAGGCCGAGCTGCATTTTGCGGCAGCGGAGGGGGAACGACAGCGAGTGTGCGAGGGGAGGGCCGGATCTCATCAGGGGGAGAGAGCCCCCCAGCTGTCGCCGGCCCCCACTCCGGCCGTTCATGGAATCTGCTCGCAGCACTTTCCCCGCAGATGAAATCCGCCCGGGTTGCACCACATATTTCTCCCGGTCCATAGAGAAAGAGACGAATTGTAGACGTTACGCTCGAGGAAATCGATGTGCAGGCTCCGTTGTTCCTAACAGCAAGCAGCCGCGTACGTGCTACTGCAAAATACGATCTTCTGTTTCTGTAAGGGCTCTTATTTTTGGGAAAAATTGTGAGAGCTAAACTGTACACGTGCACGAGTATAAATAGGGAATTGGAACGCAATATAGTGAAACGATTTCTACAGTTTATTTTAAATCTATTTTTACAGTTGTTAAAATACGAAGTAGTAAACAACTGGATAGAAGCTCAGTATATCGCCCTTAATGCAAACTCAATTTTTATATATATATATATATATATATATATATATATATATATATATATATATATATATATATATATAATTGAGTTTGCATTAAGGGCGATATATATATATATATATATATATATATATATATACAGGGTGTTACTATACAGGGTGTTACAAAAAGGTACGGCCTAACTTTCAGGAAACATTCCTCACACACAAAGAAAGAAAATATGTTATGTGGACATGTGTCCGGAAACGCTTGCTTTCCATGTTAGAGCTCATTTATTACTTCTCTTCAAATCACATTAATCATGGAATGGAAACACACAGCAACAGAACGAACCAGCGTGACTTCAAACACTTTGTTACAGGAAATGTTCAAAATGTCCTCCGTTAACGAGGATACATACATCCACCGTCCGTCGCATGGAATCCCCGATGCGCTGATGCAGCCCTGGAGAATGGCGTATTGTATCACAGCCGTCCACAATACGAGCACGAGGAGTCTCTACATTTGGTACCGGAGTTGCGTAGACAAGAGCTTTCAAATGCCCCCATAAATAAAAATCAAGAGGGTTGAGGTCAGGAGAGTGGGAGGCCATGGAACTGGTCCGCCTCTACCAATCCATCGGTCACCGAATCTGTTGTTGAGAAGCGTACGAACACTTCGACTGAAATGTGCAGGAGCTCCATCGTGCATGAACCACATGTTGTGTCGTACTTGTAAAAACACATGTTCTAGCAGCACAGGTAGAGTATCCCGTATGAAATCATGATAACGTGCTCCATTGAGCGTAGGTGGAAGAACATGGGGCCCAATCAAGACATCACCAACAATGCCTACCCAAACGTTCACAGAAAATCTGTGTTGATGACGTGATTGCACAATTGCGTGCGGATTCTCGTCAGCCCACACATGTTGATTGTGAAAATTTACAATTTGATCACGTTGGAATGACGAAGCTAAAATGAGCTCTAACATGGAAATTAAGCAATATCCTTTCTTTCAGGAGTGCTAGTTCTGCAAGGTTCGCAGAAGAGCTTCTGTAAAGTTTGGAAGGTAGGAGACGAGGTACTGGCAGAAGTAAAGCTGTGAGTACCGGGCGTGAGTCGTGCTTCGGTAGCTCAGTTGGTAGAGCACTTGCCCGCGAAAGGCAAAGGTCCCGAGTTCGAGTCTCGGTCGGGCACACAGTTTTAATCTGCCAGGAAGTTTCATATCAGCGCACACTCCGCTGCAGAGTGAAAATCTCGTTATGGAAATTAAGCGTTTCCGGTCACATCTCCACATAACATCTTTTCTTTATTTGTGTGTGAGGAATGTTTCCTGAAAGTTTGGCCGTACCTTTTTGTAACACCCTGTATATATATATATATATATATATATATATATATATATATATATATATATATATATATATAGTTAATCGGTCTCGAGGATCGAGAATCTCGATTGTGATTCCTTGTTATCGATGTCTATACTGGCGATATATCTGTTCGGGGAATTCCAAGACTTTAGAGAATGTATTAATATTGAGTTTAAGTTAAAATTTTTGTGTGATTTGGCATACGCTATTGGAATTTTTCATTTATTGTATTAATTTTGTTTTATATTAAGATGCTTTGCTAATTAAGAATTGCAGATGCTTTGACTTCGTCTGCCCTCGTCCCTTTTGAGATTCCTGATAACACTGACTGAAGTCTCCAGAGAAGGAGACGGTACAGCCAATCGTAGGGCTTCTGTTGTTACGCAAATTTCGTATCTTATGTGTAACACATCAATGGACATTTTATGGGATGTAGGAACCTCATTTCATGGTGAAACCCCGTGCCGGCACCAGGTGCTCAACAACAAGAGGTCGCTGAGCTTAGCCTACCCATGCAGCTGACGGATCACACTGAACAGTGTCACACGCCCACAAACCGTGAGACACACCTAAAAGGCTGCTGGTATAACCCAGTCACTTGAGCAAATTCTTGTGATCAGGGGCCACAATCTTTCTTGCTGACAAATACTGACGAGGAAAAGTGTTACAGTCAACATGATTTGAAAGTTCGTCTACCGATGTACGAAATGGACCGGGATCTGTACGAAATTCTTGTGGATCTATATAAGACTTAACAAAGGATGGGCCATTTATTACTTGGCTAAGTGATTTTAATAACTTACTACCCAGGTCAGGTGCGGAAATGCCACTCATCGCTTTCTGAGAAAATGGAGTGCCCGTAATGACCAAGTGCTCGATGGCGAAAACAATACGCAAATCGTACAGGAGAAACCGGGAGTAATCCAAAACGCGGAAGCCAAGAATCGTCAATGGAATACAAAGCCACAATAGCAAACCGAGAGAGAAACCAAGGGCAAGTGACTAACTGTGTGCGAAAGTAACGTCAGCGACCGGGAAGTTTCGGAAACTTTATCAGAAGTGGGAGAGGTAGGTGCACACACTTTCTTGCTAGCTTATACCACCAGACGGTCTTGTCAACAGACACGAATTGTTTCTTGCGACGATCACGCGGTTGACTTCCTTCTCAATCGCGTGGAGAGTGGTTTATACCTTGGATTTCTCTCGTTTCTGATGATGTGCACGTAGTAACTATGGCACGGTTGTCTCTCTGCCATCCATTCTCTCATATATTCATTTTCTTTATGGTTCAGCCTTGTGACGTCAATGAACCTGTGCCACATTTTCATTTTCATTCCGCCGGCCACTGAGGGCGAGCGGCTCTAGGCACTTCAGTCTGGATCCGCGCGACCGCTACGGTCGCAGGATCGAATCCTGCCTCGGGTGTGGATGTGTGTGATGTCCTTAGGTTAGTTAGGTTTATGTAGTTCTAAGTTTTAGGGGACTGATGACCACAGATGTTAAGTCCCATAGTGCTCAGAGCCATTTGAGCCATTTTCATTCCATACATCGCTTGTCCATGGTTTATTGTTCCCGCCTAACTTTTTAAGACGGGTAGAGTCACGAGGGTGATGACGGTCCCATTAACTTTCCCCTAAAGACGGTGGAGCACTTCTTTCCCACATAGAAATCTACTGACTTAGCGCCATTTCAGCCGCTCAGTATTAACTCGTTTTCGGTAATGTTGAGACATCTCGACATCCGAAGTTATGAAATAGTTGAGGTATTTGATGCGAATAATTTTGCTGAGTGGTTGATTTTGTATGATTATGGTGCTGCCACCTGAAAGCCACACCATCATAACAGAGAGCCAAACACTCATCAAAATTGAAAATTATACAGTTTGAATACACCTATTTAAATATCTCTGTATTATTATTGGGAATGTAAGATATGGTGATAGGCTGATGTCTGAGCGTAGCCCGAGGTGTAGGTTAAGATGAAGGGTGACAGTTTGGTTGTCAATTACTGAAGCCAACTGATGTGATGTCATGTGAAGAATTTTAATTCTTCTTATGGCGGGTGTTTAAAGCATATTGAATTTCGAAGAGCATATTATGTCTGCCGTTATGGTGACGTCGTTGGTCAAATCAGACGAGAGGTATAGCCAGGGTGAATATTTCCACCTTGTGGACAGCTTTAGCTTCTATTTAACCACATGATAGACTCGATGTGTTAGGTATGTCATTACGTGTAGACTGAAAACATGTCGTGCTGTGTTACTGTACGTCGTACAATAAGTTCTTGATTAAAATGTGTATTGTTTCCTGTTGACTTACAAGGTGAATATGTGTTCTGTGTTGTACTATTATAATGCTGAGAAAACCGATGATCTGTATGTTCAATGCTTTAATGACAGTTTCTATGCGTATCACTGAGTTTAGTTGGTAACTCAGATTGGTAGTTACTTGGCACCATGTCATTGCTGTTTATTTGCAATTATATGAAAGTATATTAGCAAGAGGTCTGGCAGAGAACCCGAGAAATTCTGGTCCTATGTAAAATCGCTAAATAGGTCTAAGGCTTTCATCCAGTCAGATGTTGAGCAGCCTGGTGTGGCAGTTTAAGACAGGAAAAAGGAAAACCGAACTTTTGAATACCAAAACGGAAGTTTTAAATTTCACGTTCAAGAAATCGTTCACGCAGAAGAATCATACAAATATACAGTCTGACAATCGAACAGACTATCGTATGGACGACGTAGTAACAAGTATCCCTGACGTAGACAAACAACTGAAAGAGTTTAAAACAAATTCAGTAATTCAGCAGGTCCGATTGGAATCCCAATACTCCACAGCATTGACCCCTTACCTAGCTTTCATTTAACGCGAATTTCTCCCCCAGTCCCCACGTCCGGAAAAAAGCGCAGGAGACTCCTGTATATAAGAAGGGGAAAAGAAAAGACCCGCAAAATTACAGACCAGTATCGGTAACATCGGTCTGCTGCAGAATCCTTGAACACATTCTCAGTTCAAATATAATTAATTTTCTTGAGACCTGGGATCTTATGTCCACGAACCTACATGGTTATAGAAAGCATCGCTCGTGCGAAACTCATCTTGCCCTTTTCTCACATGATATACTGCGAACTATGGATGAAGGGCAACAGCCAGATTTCATATTTCCAGATTTCCGGAGAGCGTTTGAGATGGGACCCCATTGCACGCTGTTAAAGAAGATACGAGGTTATGGAACAGGTTCACAGATGTGTAAATGGCTTGAAGACTTCTTAGGTTATAGAACCTATTACGTTGTCCTCGACGGAAAGTATTCGTCAGAGATAATGATATCGTCAGCAGTGCCCCAGGGAACTGTGACAGGACCGTTATCATTTTCTATGCACATGGTGGATAGCAATCTGCGATTATTTGATGATGATGCTGTGGTGTATAGGATGTCGAAGTTGGGTAACAGTAGGAGGATACAAGATGACTTGGACAAAATTTCTAATTGGTGTGATGAATGGCAGCTAGTTCTAAATGTAGAAAAAATGTAAGTGAATGCGGATGAGTAGGGAAAGCAAACCCGTAATGTTCGGATACAGCATTAGTAGGGTCCCGCTTGACACAGTCACGTCTTTAAAATATCTGGGTGTAACGTTGCAAGGCGATATGAAATGGTACGAACCTGTGGGGATTGTGGTAGGGAAGGCGAATGATCGGTTTATTTGGAGAATTCTAGTAAAGTGTGGTTCATCTGTTAAGGAGACCACATTTACGATGCTAGTGTGACCTATTCTTGAGTACTGCTCGAGTGTTGGGGATTCGTAGCAGGTCGGATTAAAGGAAGAAATCGAAGCAGCTCGGAGGCGGGGTGCTAGATTTCTTACTGAAGTTTCGAACAGCATGCAAGTGTTACGGACATGCTTCGGAAACGACATGGGAATCGCTGGAAAGAAGGCAACGTTCTTCTCGAGGAACACTATTGAGAAAATTTAGAGAACCGGCATTTGAAGCTAACTGCCTCCATCATACATTGCTCGTAAGGACCATGAAGATAAGATACGAGAAATTAGGGGTCTTACGGATTCATATAAATAGTCGCTTTTCTCTAGCTCTGCTTGCGAGTGGAACACGAAAGGAAATGACTAGTAATGGTGCGGGGTACCCTTCGCCACGCACCGTATGGTGGATTGTGGAGTGTCTATGTAGATGTAGATGTAGATGAAAGACGTTGACCGTGTTTGATATTTGTTCCATTGGGTTGGGATGAAATCGATTTGAAATCACAAGGCAGGACCACTACTTTTTATCGTTTATGTAAAGCAGTAATCGCTGTAAATCGTATTTATGCAAGTAGTTGCACCGTAGACGACATACTGAGCGAGGTGGCGCAGTGGTTAGCACACTGAACTCGCATTCGGGAGGACGACGGTTCAATCCCGTCTCCGGCCATCCTGATTCAGGTTTTCTGTGATTTCCCTAAATCGCTTCAGGCAAATGCCGGGATGGTTCCTTTGAAAGGGCACGGCCTATTTCCTTCCCCATCCTTCCCTCACCCGAGCTTGCGCTCCGTCTCTAATGACCTCGTTGTCGACGGGACGTTAAACACTAATCTCCTCCTCCTCCTCCCGTAGACGATATAACAGTAGAGCCTATGCCGATGGCACTGATGTTAACTCCAATAAATCGCTGTCAACTCACCTTACTGTACTGCAGTACAAGAAGGGTATCAGTTGCATTATTGTTGTGGTGCAACTGGGTTATAAGGAAATTTTCATATCCACATGATTATATGACATATTTTGGCCGTCTGGTGCAAGTATTTTTATTTGACGCCACTTCGTCGACTTGCATGTTGATGGTGCTGAAATGATGAGGGAAACACAACACCCAGTCCCCAAACGGAGGAAATCTCCGACTCTGCAGGGAATCAAACACTGGCCCCTCGCATGGCTGTCAGCCACGCTGGTGGCTCACCTACGGAGGCGGACATTTGTCACATTAATGAAACACCATCCATCTGAAATCCAGTGCATGACGCATAACCAGCACGGAACCCGCAGATTGACCAACCTGGTTCTAAAAATCGTTGTCAGTGCTCAAAAGACTAATGGACACTTCTTTAAGGTCATTGAATTAATGTTGTACCTCTATAAAGAATAATCAGTGGTGATGTGGATCACAGATAATTTGATAAGATTCATAGGACCACAATCCTAAGTCAATGGTTCTGCATCGTAATGAATACCGAGAATTATTATGAGTGGCATAATTCAGCACTACTAGGAATTTCCGAGTACCCTAACTTCCTGGCTGTTGAGAACCTTCACATAATTAATCATGAATTCTTACCAGTAATTTCTCTCGTAAATTTCATTACTGACGTACGTTTTGACAGCTGCGGTACGGAACTCGATGACCTTCAAACCTTATTGAACTGAGCGCCACTGAAAGCGGTGTGTAAAGAGGACACTGACCCCCATTCTCACGAAACAAACTGTACACTCATGCACAATCGCCGTACGTGACCATTAACGTTAACACGAGCCGCGTGCACCCTAGGGAAGTGAAGCTACAGGCTGCTTTCCGACGATGAATCATAACTGCACGACGGGAAATGCACCAGTCGTTGCATGGGAGTTATCACAGCACAGTGGCAATGAACCAGGCAATAACGCTAGTCCTCTCCGTCCTTCTACAGTCAGTGGCTCTTCCCTCTCGGCCGATGCACATCGCATTCTAAGCTACACGTCACACTCACAAATTTCTTTCAGCGTGCGGTGACACTTACCATTGTGCGAACTATTTAGCAAGCGAATTGCAATATTCCCTGACTCTGTAGTATTATGTAAACAATTTTTTCTGTGATCACATTACGGGTAATATTTTATGCTCCTACAGTAACATACAGGGCGATTCAGATAAGCTATTCACCTCAGGTATTTCCTGAGCCGTTTAAGATATCGTATAAAATACGGTAAATTTTGAAACAGACCTCACTAAATGACGTATATTTTCTTTTCACAGCGATATTAATTACAGGGATATTGGTATCAACCTCACTTTTAGAAATGTAACTATAATATTTTCTCCTGCCTGTATCGTAATTGTAAAAGAGACGAATTTAACGGCGTTACACTGCTCAAAGTCAGATTGCTAGTTTCGGATAAATTAAAATATCAGTGTTTAATGTTATAATTTATCAGTTCTTATCGGGAAACCAGCTGCTGTCGTTTGCGGAAGTTCGTGTTCTTATACGGAATTGTCGCCACAGTCTGATGGGGCGTTAGAGCCTGACGCTGGTAAGAGAGTTTACTTACAAGAGCGGATAGTGGAGAAAAGTTTAATTTAAAACTAAAATTAATCACCCCTCTATGCATGAGGTTGGATGCAAAAAGGTATAATATCTAAGGAAAAGTCACCAATTAACTACAGTGACAGTTCTGCTCTTGTTTCTCCCAGAGTCTTGAAAGAAAGTTGCATGTCAATAATTGAATGGATTTATGAAACAGGTAATTGGATTATAAAGATTGTTTAGTAATAACTTCGCGTCATGAGCCAAGATACACACTCACACTGCAAAATTACATCAACAACAGTAACAAAAACAAATTCACGAAAGTATGTGGAAATAAACACTTCTTTATAATTCCATTCATGTCGTGATGTGTTCGAATTGCACAGCATCTAATTTTCACTCGCTGATTCAGGGACTTCTGGACATACTGAAGAAATTCCGTCAGTATGACTGCCAATGCTACAACAACGGTGTTCTAATTCTTCACCGGCCGCTGTGGTCGAGCGGTTCTAGGCGCTTCAGTCCGGAACCGCGCAGCTGCTACGGTCGCAGGTTCGAATCCTGCCTCGGGCATGGATGTGTGTGATGTCTTTAGGTTAGTTAGGTTTAAGTAATTCTAAGTCTAGGGGACTGAAGACCTCCGATGTTATGTTCCATAGTGCTTAGAGCCATTTGAACCATTTTTTTCTAATTCTTCTTGGGTTTTGGAAATTGTACATGAACTTCATATTAGAGTTCACCGCAGAGAAAAAATCCAATGAGGTCACATCAGGCGAACGTGCAGACCAACTGCTAATGCCTAGACATCTTATCCAGGAACCTGAAAGGAACTAGATGAGCGCTTTCCTAATCGCAAGCGAGTAATTAGCCGGACAACCATCCTGCTTATTCTTGATAAATCTACGTACTTCACGTGGCGCCTCCTCTATGAGAGATCCAGTAACACTTCAGTAAGAAATTTTCCGTATCTTTTACCCGTTAATCATTCTTCAATGAAGCAAGGGCTAGCCACAGAGCCTGCAACAATCCTGCAGCAAACGTTCATACTCGACTGCCTCTGATGCTTACGTGCCTTAGTCGGTGCGGATTCTCACTCACTGAACCTATACTGCAAAAATTCTAATGTTTAGTTTCCCATGATTTGCAAAGTTAACTTCATCGGTAAAGGGAATTCTTTGAAGAATGAATCTATTGCCGCGAGGTCGCACCAGAACCGAGTGACAGAATTCCATACGTCTTATGCTGTACAATCACGCTGTTAATCTCCCACTGTTAATCTTATGGCGAAGTGACACATTTCTGGAATCCTAAGGAAAGGCATACGTGGCAGTCGATTTCATAGATACAATCGTGGTTTCGTAGGCAACAGCAAACATTTTTCCATGAAGGCATTGACCGTCCTGTCTCATAGTGGGATAAACGTGTTGACAGTTATGGCAACTAATTTTGAAATGACGAACAGTTTTCTTAATTTCTTTCATCTTTCTCATTTTCATTCGACTGCCCCTTACAGGTACAGATCCAAGTAGGAGGAGAGAGTGAAGCGTACATTTATTCATCAGCATTTAAATAAGACATCCGTATGAAAAGCAAGAAGCACACACTTGCGCCTTGATGACGGGGTGCCATGGACTGCCGAGACAGCTTCACTCACTGGCGTTCAAATGCGATCCAAACTCAAGGCACGCTCATCTCACTCGATGGCGTCTTAGTTATGCTCCATGGAACAGAGGCCAGGAGGCCACACTAACATATTTTAAAATAATTCGAGGGTGATGGTGTGGTAAATTATATTGCTGAAGATGCAAGCACGTGCGGATACTGTCGGCGAAGAAACAGATACACACATAGGGCAGTAGGTTAATGTTTCGCTCACTGATGGCAAAGGACGGCAGTCATATCAGGATCCCGATTCCCTTCCATGTTAACAACCCGCAACTCTCTTACGAGAATACCTGTCTGAGCAATGATTTGTTATCATGTGGCATGCATTGTGGTATGTGGTTTCCCACGTTCTCGTACTCTGCCATTGAAGTGTACCACAGTTTTGAGTTTTCTAGCGTCCAATAACCATTTCTACGTCCAATGACCTTTTCCACGCTAGTATTAATTTCTGAGCCCTATAATGTGCAGTGAATAAAAGTATACCTGTAGGTCAGTGGCTTTTATACCCCATGGAGAAATGGTGGTTCTTAATGATATGCCTTCTCATCGGTTGAAGCCGACTAGGTGTCATCAGCGAGTATTTTGCTGAGTTGTGGCCTGTCTATCCACTCTTTCCATTGACCGCAGTCGGCGGCGACTACTGTCACCAAACGCTCACGACATTTGACCCTGGCAGCAACGGTTTTTCCCCTGACTGAGGTAGTGACGGTATATACTTGAAACGATGGCACTTGAAATGCGCAGTCGATCTGCGATATCGGGTATTGCGTGTAGTATGCGTCGGGCATCTACTATCTGGCCGCCATCAGGTGTGTTGATTTTGCGTGTCTTGTCCATCCTTCACTAAATTGTCATGCTGAAGATCAGCAGACGGCCTGGCAACATTTCAGTCACGTAACACGCCGAACTATTCAATTCACTGTAGCGACACGATTGCGTTCCCTCCAACTCAGCATATGTTCCTTATACGATTGATCATGAGTGTAGTATAGTACTCAAATAGTTTTTTCGTGCAGGATGCAAAGAAATTAATAACGAAAGCTTCAACTGCAGCAGCCGCGGTCATCGAACTCGGGTGCTAGGGTGGCGAGGTGGTAATGACCAGTTCACTGGCCACCCTTCGCGAGGCTCCGAGAAATACCACCGCTTTTGGCGCATATCGACCGCCTGTCCGAAGGGTACAGTCGCTATCTTCTGTTCTTACTCGGTGAAATGTAGAGTGGACGGCGCACCGACAACGCTTGTTACTTATCATGTAAGAAATCCGGTCTAGACGCTTTCCGTAGTAATTAGAGACAGATCATTGACTTCGTTTCAATTAGTTTACTGTCAGCGCTTTGCGAAGTGTAACGAATATTCATCAGTTATCTTTCGCTGCGTTAATGTGGTAAATTTTTAATCGATTCCAGGAAGATTGTACATACAAATCAGCTTAATTTTGTCGAGTTAGGTAATAGCTTTCGTACATTACTTTTCGCGTTGAAAATAAGAAACTAAATGCCAATGGCGTTAAAAGTAACTCCGACACGTATATATGTTGGACTAGTAACAGCTTGAATTTGGGCTCTTAGGATCTTAATCTACAGTAATATAATCCTCGGTCGGCCAGAGTGGCCGAGCGGTTCTAGGCGCTACAGTCTGGAACCGCGCGACCGTTACGGTCGCAGGTTCGAATCCTGCCTCGGGCATGGATGTGTGTGATGTCCTTAGATTAGTTAGGTTTAAGTAGTTCTAAGTTCTAGGGGACTGATGACCACAGCAGTTAAGTCCCATAGTGCTCAGAGCCATTTGAACCATTTAATATAATCCTCCCCGAGTGACATGCCGCAGTAGCAGGAACTCCGGGTTTGACATCTCTATGTGGCCATCCAGAGTTACGTTTTACCGAGGATTCACTGAACACTGAGATGGTTGCACGTAAAAAGGACACTGCCGATTTATTTCCCCATTATAACCTCTCGCCCGGGACAAGATAATCAAAGTAGGTCAGCGAACTTCACGTAGAAACCTGTTCTGCCAAATTTTCAGGCATTCGCGGTAAATCATGAACTCGAGGAACATGGTAAGAAATGTTTGTATTATCTGTTTTAGGTTCTCGAGCAGTTAGCGAGTAGAATTCACGATTAATAAAACATTGGCGTCCATGTGCCTATAGCGTTCTGGGCCACAGTACTTAAGATAAAAAATAAATAAAATGTGACAAGCCGTGCAGTCTATCGTTGCCGCCACCAGAGCTACAATATTCATTTGTACCTCTGCGTGTGCTATCCGGGCACATTGTCGTGGCCAGAGATACTCTCTGTTGACTCTCCCACGCGCCGTCTGTTATTTACTATGCAGGATTTGATAAACTGTGTTCCCTGGAGCACTGGTGTTCCGCAGGACGTGAATAACAACTCCGTGAAAAACTGTTAATAACATGGCGGTTTTCTTCGACATTTTGACGATGCTAATTATTTTTTTTTAATTTTATCATGGTGTCTATGTTATTAACTAAAGTTTAAAACTGAAGTAATCGCTGAATGAAACCAGTTTTTCAGTTTTCAAATTTTTGCTAGTCCTCAAAATAAACGAGGTGTTCCACCAAAGTACCATGATTTTCAAAACGATCCGTCAGAGGAAAAATTTGGGAACCCTGATTTAAAGTAAGTAAGGCATTTTCAAAAGAAAATGTGAAGGCCGCATATCTCACACCAGCGTTCCTTCATCTGATTGTGTGCTCCACCTCTAATCTCCCTCTCACCATTGAGATACTTTTGCAGTGGATACCTGAGTTACTGACATGTTGTTCAAGACATTCTTCAGTGGGGTCGGAATACAAACGCTGAGTATCTCTCGGCCTCGATGTCTTAATGACTGAGGCACATTTACATACCAAGGCGGCAGTACGATTTGTGCAGCCAATAGTGGTACGCCAGAGAGAAGATTTGGTCGTAGCCACCCACGCAAGTCGCTGACAAATTTCGTTGGCGAGGCGAAAGGCGAAAGGCGACGAGGCGGCGGGCGCCGGGGCCGGTCGCGTGCGTGACTGCACGTCGTGCTTAATCTGGCGGCTGGACGCGGCGTGGCGTGCCGATTGTTATCCCGCAAGGTCAGTGGCCGGCCAGTGCGGATATCTGCTTGGCCGCCCAGCGGAAGGCCGCGCCCCGAGCCCCGAGCTGCCGCCCACACTCGCCCGCACCCCACACGTTCTCAGCGATATCACCTCCGTGGCAACCAGAACGAATTTCAAAAACACCGACCACGGGAAACCCAACGCGTTCTCTTCCAGAAGTAGTTCAGTCAAATGGTGATTCTTGGGGAAAGTTTTGAAGAAGTTTTCTGACAAGCTTTCTATACAGGGTGATTCAGTTGGCACTACCGATAGGTTTTATGCAACCCACATCGCCTTCAAAACCCATGTGCGAAATTTTTACATTCTCTCACTCACTATGCACAAACTGTTAGTCCTACATAAAAATGAATAGAACACTTCTGTAGGAAATTTAATGTAGTTAAATTTTGTACTAGGATACATTTTCGCGGGGGCCACGATTCTCGAGTTCTTGAAGAAAATCGCGTTTGAAGGTCATTTTTGTACTTTTTCTTGAATAATTCCAAAGCTACAGCCTCTAGCGAAAACGTATTCCAGTACAAAATTTAACTGCATTAAATTTCCTACAAAAATGTCCTGTGTATTTTTTTCTGTAGGACTAACAGTTTCTGCATAGTGAGCAAGAGAATATGAAATTCTTGCAAGTTGTATTTGAATGTGTTGCGAGCTGCATAAAATACATGGGTAGGGGCAGGTGAATCACCATGTATGTTTTTGGGGATGCTAAATCCAAATTTTCGCAGCATCATCGAAATTTCAGCCCAGAAGTGGATCAAAAACGGAAAAACCATGAATAAATGGGACTTTCCTGGGTTTGTCGCTTATAATTCGGAAACAAAGCAGTTTATGGCAAAGTTGACTATTTATGAAAATAAAGAATAAAATTTCTCACAAACTGGATTTCAGTGACTCCTTTTTTTCAGACTAATTACTTGGCGTGTAGCGCACATTGAATTTATCGTTCTTTCGGGCGCCATCACCAAAACCCAACTCGTCATCTCTCAGTATGCTACGACGTTCATTCAAATGGAAAAATGAAAGCTTTCATCACAACTGCAATAAAAAGGGGTTCAAATAACTTGAATGACATAATAATTATTCTTTGTTTAAAATTTGCTAACAATAATAATAATTATCGTAATATTATTAATACAATAATTCAATAATTTTAAAACAAATTTCAAAAAAGTTTCATCCTCTTCACACTTCTTGCACCACTACCCTCGTCAGTCTACTGAGGCAAATAACTGGGTGTAACAGTTTGTCAGGATTTGAAACTGGGGAGATCACATGGGCCGTCCGGGGTGGCAAAGCAGTTCTAGGCGCTACAGTCTGGAACCGCGCGACCGCTATGGTCGCAGGTTCGAATCCTGTCTCGGGCATGGATGTGTGTGATGTCCTTAGGTTAGTTAGGTTTAAGTAGTTCTAAGTTCTAGGGGACTGATGACATTAGAAGTTAAGTCCCATAGTGCTCAGAGCCATTTGAACCATTTGAATATCACATGGGCGCTATAGTACGTAAATCATGAGATCGCTTTAAAAGTACACGCGTGACTCATGCTAGAATAGTGTTCAAGTGTGAAGGAACAATATCACATAGGACTGGTAAGGGATACTGAACGTATACAAGGAGGGGCAGTAAGAATGATCAAAGTTACTTGACACAAGGGAAAATGTCACGGAAATGTTGAGAAACGTTAAGTGACGGATTCATGGAGAAAGAAGTCAAATATATAGCTAAAGAATTGACCCATTTGTTACGTTTCTAGAACAAATATTAAATAAAGGACGGAGACATACACAATAGCCCCTATGTGTCACTCCTCAGGCTAATTACAAGGTGCACCGATGCATTTAGGCAGTCATTTTCCCGCGCTCTATACACGAATGGAACGAAATGGAGTTCTATTGCATGGTGCTGTGGGAAGTACATACTGCCGTATACTTCACAGCGGTTTTCAGAGTGTGGATGCAGATATATGTAGATGTAAATGTAGTTGTAGGTATCTCAATAAGTGCTTGACAACGCTGTATAAAATAGTGCCGTGCTTTCTCAAATATAGTCGTTATCTGTTTACAATGAGACAGTCAGCCAAGGCCCTACCAAACAATACTTCTGAAGTTTTTGCTGGCTTTTCACATCCTAACGACACCATGTACCCGATAGGAAAAAGTGAGATCTGGCGACCTCGCTGCCCATGGGACGGGACATCCCCTTCCAATCCCACGATGAGGGTATCTTATTCACATGCGCAAGATCGACACCCTTACCCTCACTAAGATGTAATACAGGCAATTACCCAGCCCTTAGTAGTCTTTTCAGCCTATATACCCATCTAAATTACAGTTCCTCCCCTCCACCTGCCTCCGAGAGCCAGATAGAGATAGGTAGGTAAAAAATTCACTTCCGCTCTTCTTACCAGTGGGCTATTTCAGTGCCCTCCACTGTTAATGAACAACCACTATCATGACCAATTTTGTCTCAAAATACCCAAAAAGTAGTATCCGAGCTTCCATGTAGTCCAGAAAGCCGCTGTGGTTCGCTCTTTTCAGTAAGTAGAGCCATCTGCCACATCGTAATTTAAGCGCCTAAAATTAGTCTCCCGTCTGAAATCAGGAACGAATAATTACTAGTTTGGCAAACCATTACTACTGATGTAGGAGAGACAAGTTGCAACAAACATTGCGCTGGTTCCTAAGGTTCGTCTCATGTACTTAGGTAAAGAAGAAATATGCCACAGTTTACGTTACAGCAACACTTTCACGCATTTTGCGAAGGACGAGATGACGTTGTGCTATGGACGATAGCTTTAAAAGTACACGTGTGACTCATACTAAAATAGTGTTCAAGTGTGAAGGAACGGAGCTGAGCTCACGACAAGTGTATCTGCTCTTTCAGTTATCGCACTGGGATAGAAGGCATTGCATGGATTTGTCGAAGAGTACAATTCGCGCAGTAAAGTGATTTCAGCCAGATCGCACTGTGGGCCTGCAAGGGACACGACAGTGGCTTACGATGAACTGTGCCACAACCTCAGCTTCAGCAGAACTAGCTGGAATCTAAGCGATGCTGGTGGCCAAGCTTTCTCCAGACCTCATTACTGGGGTGGAAGTCTTAGGTTGTACAGCGAATTTCACAGCTAGATTTCATGAGTGCAAATTCTGATACGAGGTCAGTAATCGTCACTTGAAAGTTCAGCGATGGTCACCAGAACAGTAACCACCGTAGTGTATCACGCAGAGATACATACGATCATCTCTGGGTGTCATGGTGGAAAGCAGTTACAGCTATGCTATTTGATAAGGGAGTACTGAATACTACAAGATACGTCCTCAACATCATCCGACGGTTTCTGCTGTTAGTGCAACGGTGCAACGTCAGTGAGATGTGCAGTCCCATCAAGATAATGATTGTCGCTTTTCTTAACTCTCACTTAAAAATCGTAAACTACTCTCACTGACACCGTTACCAGATATGTGTCCAGTCGAGGATATGTTGGACGTAATAACACAACAGGCTCTGTCCACATGATTGATATCACTTTATCATTTACGACAACAGTTTGAAAAAGCGCGCAACATCTGTCTCCCAAATTCACATGCGGCCGAGCGATTATGGAACTCGATCGTAGCTAGAGGAGGCTATGCAGGGATATAGGAAGGAATGACATTGAACATAATACACTACAAGCCATTAAAATTGCTAGGACAAGAAGAAATGCAGATGATAAACGGGTATTCATTGGACAAATATATTATAGTAGAACTGACATGTGATTACATTTTCAAGCAATTTGGGTGCATAGGTCCTGAGAAATCAGTACCCAGAACAACCATCTCTGGTCGTAATAACGGCCTTGATACGCCTGGGCATTGAGTCAAACAGAGCTTGGATGGCGTGCACAGGTACAGCTGCCCATGCAGCTTCAACAAGATAGCACAGTTCATCAAGAGTAGTGACTGGCGTATTGTGACGAGCCAGTTGCTCGGCCACCATTGACCAGATGTTTTCAATTGGTGAGAGATCTGGAGAATGTGCTGGCCAGGGCAGCAGTCGAACATTTTCTGTATCCAGAAACGTCCGTACTGGACCTGCAACATGCGGTTGTGCATTATGCTGCTGATATGTAGGGTTTCGCTGGGATCGAATGAAGGGTAGAGCCACGGGTCGTATCACATCTGAAATTTAACGTCCACTGTTCAAAGTGCCGTCAATGCGAACAATAGGTGACCGAGACGTGTAACCAATGGCACCCCATGCCATCACGCCGGGTGATACGCCAGTATGGCGATGATGAATACAGGCTTCCAATGTGCGTTCACCGCGATGTCGCTAAACACAGATGCGACCATCATGATGCTGTAAACCAGGGCTTAACAACTGGCCGGTTTTGAGCGCGAGTACTCGCGCCTGCTCAGGCATGTGCTCGCGAGCAGGTGCAAGGTCGCGGAGTAGGGAGGGAGGGGAAATGCTCGCGCACGTTTGAATAGGGCGGCAGCGTGCCTATTGAATTCGCGCTGACTGTGTAACGTTTAAAGTACTACGATCAGCTCTAAGAGTCACTTCGCTGGTTAAGAATCATGTCAAGTCGCCGTTGTGTCACCCCAACCATGCTTTCGCAGTTCAACCCCCAATGGGAGGAATTGTATCTCTTTACAGAAAAAGATGGTGTTGCAAAATGTTTAGTATGTCACAAAACGCTGAATTCTTTTAAGAAACTTAATTTGCAGCGACATTATATGTCGTACCGCGCGAAAGACTACGGAAGTGGTAAATGTGATGGGCCAGATCGTGCACAGGAAGTTATTAAACTTAAAAGAAAGCTATCCGAAGAAGATCTGGACGACGAAGAAAAATCAACTGAGGCAGCTCTCAGAGTGAGTTACAAAATTGTTTTGCTTTTAGCAAAATCCCTGCGCCCCTTCTCTGATGGCGATTTAATAAAAGAATGTTTGGTAGTTACAGCGGAACATTTGTGTCCATCTCAAGTTGAACAGTTTCGGATTGTGCCATTATCTAACATGACCATTATGCGTCGCATACAGGACATGGCAGACGACGTCCAGAGCCAGCTTGCAAATATCTGTAAAGATTTTATGGCGTATTCTCTAGCTCTGGACGAAAGTGTTGATATCACTGGAACAGCGCAGCTTGCCATATTTATTAGAGGTGTTAATAGAGATCTTCAGGTGAGGGAGGAGCTCCTCGATGTAGTAGCCATGAAGAACACTACAACCGAAGGTGATATTTTAAGTAGTGTTGAAGAAAGTGTTGAAAATATAGGATTGTCGTGGAATTCTTTAGTTTCAGTGTCTACAGGCAGTGCACCAGCGATGACAGGGAAAAAATCAGGTTTCGTTGCGCTGTTGAAGGAGAAAATGCAAAAACTGACCGTGCCGAATGAAATAAGGGGCGTTCACTGTGTGATCCACCAGGAAAACTTATGTGCAGAGAGTAAAAATGTGATGAGTGTTGTTGTTCGTACAACCAATTATATAAGGAAGCATGGGCTACAACACAGGCAATTTAAAAGCTTTCTTGAGGATGTAGAAAGCCAGTATGGTAGCCTGCCTTGCTACAGCGAGGTCCGCTGGCTTAGTCGTGGCGAATTATTAAATCGATTTTTTTGCGTATTAGATGAGATAAATATGTTCATCGAAATAAATAACATGTGTGTTCCTGAATTGAAAGAGCCTTCATGGAAATGTGATCTCGCGTTCTTACCAGATTTAACTAGCCATCTGAATGCTTTGAACATTTCACTACAAGGTAAAGATCTGCTAATTACTCATTTCATAGATCGAATACGAGCTTTTAAAATTTAAATTGACACTTTGGGTGAGTCAGCTGGAAACAGGAAATCTAGCTCATTTTCCTAAATTATCATCCATGCAAGGTGTTCACAAAGACTGTGAACGTTTTTCACGTAGGTTAGTTGCCCTTAAGGAAGAATTTGATCAACGCTTTCAAGATCTGACAGCACTAGACAGTGATTTTGATTTGTTCTCCTCCCCATATTCAGCGAATATTGAAGAGATTCGTCCTGAGCTGCAACTAGAAATTATTAACCTGCAGTGTGACAGAGAATACAGAGACAAATTTCAGAACAAGAAAAACATTTTGGAATTCTACAGACACTTCCCTCAGGATAGATTTCCTCGTTTGCACAAACTGGCGGCTACAGTAATATCAATGTTCGGTTCCACGTATGTTTGTGAACAACTGTTCTCTGCAATGAAATGTAACAAGACGCGCCTCAGAAACGCATTGTCTGACCGAAATTTAAACTGCACGCTGCGCCTACAATGCACAAGAACAATTACTCCGAACATTGATTCAATTGTAAAGGGCAAAAAGTACAAGATAACCGAGAATCCCACACTTCAGTGACACCTTTTATTGTGTAACAGTTCACAAATTAATACGAATGTAGAGGCATACACTAAGCTAATAAAATTATGTGGCACGTGTACATTCCCCTTTATTTGTTTCATTTGTAGCAGTAATAATTCTTGAGTGATAACCCTTCAGGTGGCCACGGACTTACATTGACTGGCGGCAGCTGTTGTGTGCCCCACGTGACTCTCCCCACTCTCCGCTCTGGTCCGGTAGTGGGGGTAACATGCTCGCGCTGCTCCGTGCTCGCGCCTTGCTGCTCACAGCTTGCTCCGCGAGCACGTATGTTGTGAAGCCCTGCTGTAAACAGAACCTGGATTCATCCGAAAAAAATGACGTGTTGCCATTCGTTCAGCCAGGTTCGTCGTTGAGTACACCATCTCAGGCGCTCCTGTCTGCGATGCAGCGTCAAGGGTAACCGCAGCCATGGTCTCCGAGCTGATAGTCCATGCTGCTGCAAACGTCGTCGAACTGTTCGTGCAGATGGTTGTTGCCTTCCAAACGTCCCCATCTGTTGACTCAGGGATCGAGACGTGGCTGCACGATCCTTTACAGCCATGCGGATAAGATGCCTGTCATCTCGACTGCTAGTGGTACGAGGCCATTGGGATCCATCACGGCGTTCCGTATTACCCTCCTGAACCCAATGATTCCATATTCTGCTAACAGTCATTGGATCTCGACCAACGCGAGCAGCAATGTCGCGATACGATAAACCGCAATCGCGATAGGCTACAATCCGACCTTTATCAAAGTCGGAAACGTGATGGTACGCATTTCTCCTCCTTACACGAGGCATCACAACAACGTTTCTCCAGTCAACTGCTGTTTGTGTATGAGAAATCGGTTGGAAAGTTTCTTCATGTCAGGACGTTGTAGGGGTCGCCACCCGCGCCAACCTTGTGTGAATGCTCTGAAAAGCTAATCATTTGCATATCACATCATCTTCTTCCTGTCGGTTAAATTTCGCGTCTGTAGCACGTCATCTTCGTGGTGTAGCAATTTTAATGGCCAGTAATGTATGTACTCAGATATAAGATCCTGAGACTGTGATCAAATACCATGTATACAGTTCGTAAGATGTGGAATAAAACGTCATTCATGTAAGACAATTGCTCAGAGTTATTGATTTTTCTTTCGTTTTGCTCAGCGCATTGGATTGAGCGTCTAGTAGTAATATGCCATGGAACATGATCAGAATCGATACTACGTAGAAGTGGGATTGGACTGTTCAAAAATGGTTCAAATGGCTCTGAGCACTATGGGACTTAACATCTGAGGTCATCAGTCCCCTAGGACCTAGAAGTACTGAAACCTAACTAACCTAAGGATATCACACAACCCGAGGCAGGATTCCATCCTGCAACCGTAGCGGTCGCTGGAGTAAGGTTGCTAATTAACAAACTATTGTTAGAAAAAGAAACGGAATACTTAACCTGTTTATCAAAATGCCACACAAACTTTCAAATATATTCGGAGCAGGTATCTGCTGAGGCTACACTAGGTGCTGGGCTTCACTATAGTTTTCATTAAATCAGTCTCCAACAGTTCCAAAAAATGGCTCTGAGCACTATGGGACTTAACTTCTGAGGTCATCACTCCCCTAGAACTTAGAACTACTTAAACCTAACTAACCTAAGGACATCATGCAACACCCAGTCATCACGGGGCAGAGAAAATCCCTGACCCCGCCGGGAATCGAACCCTGGAATTCGGGCGTGGGAAGCGAGAACGCTACCGCACGACCACGAGCTGCGGACCCAACAGTTCCAGAAACGTGAACTGGGCATTAATGTCTTGGTATCCAGGTCGTTCAGAAAGAAACAATCTTCAGCGTTGATTGAAAATAGTTGCCCAGGATACTGACATAATCCTACCCTGTAACACTACCATGCTAGACAACAAACGGATCAAGACGTCGGGCTCCACAGCACCGCTGGACCTGCAACATGCTTCATGTAACCAGATGAAATTCCCACATTCTGTGACCAGTTTGTATGCTCGCGACACCAATTTCGCCGTTCCGAGGAGCTGCATGGTGTAATCAATGGTTCTGAAATAATATTTTTACCGCGAATGGTTGATGTATGCAGTACCTGCCGGAGGGGTCCTGATGATGCAACTTTTTGAAGATGTATATTCAACTCAAATCTTATCTGAGATGCTGTTGTCTTATACTGTCATTCCACTTCAAAAGCTTTCTGCCACTATATCAGATACGTAGTTGACTGTAGTATATTCCTACATTCCTGACTTAACACCGTTCTTGAAACTATGAAGTAGGCTTTTGCGTGTAATTTCAAGACTATTTTGTAAGCAATCTCTGATTTAGACTCGCTGCATTTTCTCAGTGTTCTTCCAATGAACTGGAATCAGACACCTGGTTTATTTAGGACTCAGTCAGTTTGATCGTTGCATTTCACTACCTCACAATTTCTGTTTGTCAAAGTTTTATTGACCTGACTGACACCGGCTGGTGTGGCCGAGCGGTTCTAGGTGCTTCAGTCTGCAACCGCGCGACCGCTACGGTCGCAGGTTCGAATCCTGCCTCGGGCATGGATGTGTGTGATGTCCTTAGGTTAGCTAGGTTTAAGTAGTTCTAAGTTCTAGGGGACTGATGACCTCAGATGTTAAGTCCCACAGTGCTCAGAGCCATCTGAACCATTTGAACCACCTGACTGAAACCAGTTACGACCCACTTATATTATAGTCATGGGATACGACGTTTTACATTTCTAAGCATTTAAAACAAGTTATAAAATTTTCACTTCACTTTAAAACCTTATCTTGGTTAGCATTTGGATGGGTCATCGTCCGGGTCCTCCGAGCGCTATTGGCTAGCAGCGTACACTCAGCCGTTGTGCCGCCAGTTGAGGAGCTACTTGATTGAAAATTAGCGGCTGCGGTCACGCAAATTGACAACGACCGGGAAAGGGGTGTGCTGATCACATGTCCATCAACATACGCAGCCAGTGACGCCTGTGGTGTCAGAACGATGCATCGGTCGGTGGGTACCGTTGGGCCGTCAAGGTCTATTCGCCAGGAGTTTTTTTTTTTTTTTTTTTTAAAGATTATCAAGATCTGGTTGAATGCTTGTGCATCTTTTTCTGACAGTACTTCATGGCAGATAACTGCATGATCTGCAAAAATCTGAGGTAAGTATTAATGTTTTCTGCCACGGCATGAACATACGACAGGAGCAGCAAAGGTCTCTACACACTTCCTCAAGCGCTCCTGAAATTACTTCTGCATACAAAATTATATGCTGTGTTCTCTCTACCAAGAAATCCTCGATCCAGTTGCAAATTTCGTTTGATATCCATTATTTTACTTTCATCCATAAGGAACGGTGTGGTGCTAATTCTCTAGCAAGACAAACTGGTAACAACCATGCCTCTTTTGAAGTCTGTAATATCAACTGGAATGAAGTTTTAACATTACAATACACGATGGTCCATTGATCGTGACTGGGCCAAATATCTCACGAAATAAGCGTCAGACGAAAAAACTACATAGAACGAAACTTGTCTAGCTTGAAGGGGGAAACCAGATGGCGCTATGGTTGGCCCGCCAGATGGCGCTGCCATAGGTCAAACGGATATCAACGGCGTTTTTTTAAAAATAGGAACCCCCATTTTTTATTACATGTTAGTGTAGTACGTAAAGAAATATGAGTGTTTTATTTGGACCACTTTTTTCGCTTTGTGATACATGGCGCTGTAATAGTCACAAACACATGGCTCACAATTTTAGACGAAAAGTTGGTAACAAGTAGGGTTTTAAATTAAAATACAGAACGTAGGTACGTTTGAACATTTTATTTCGGTTGTTCCAATGTGATACATCTACCTTTTTGAACTTATCATTTCTGAGAACGCATGCTGTTACAGCGTGATTACCTGTAAATACCACATTAATGCAATAAATGCTCAAAATGATGTCCGCAACCTCAATGCATTTGGCAATACGTGTAACGACATTCCTGTCAACAGCGAGTAGTTTGCCTTCCGTAATGTTCGCACATGCATTGACAATGCGCTGACGCATGTTGTCAGGCGTTGTCGGTGGATCACGATAGTAAATATCCTTCAACTTTCCCCACAGAAAGAAATCCGGGGACGTCAGATCCGGGGAACGTGCGGGCCATGGTATGGTGCTTCGACGACCAATCCACCTGTCATGAAATATGCTATTCAATACCGCTTCAACCGCACGCGAACTCTGTGCCGGATATCCATCATTTTGGAAGTACATCGCCAATCTGTCATGCAGTGAAACATCTTGTAGTAACATCGGTAGAACATTACGTAGGAAATCAGCATACATTGCACCATTTACATTGCCATCGATAAAATGAGGGTCAATTATCCTTCCTCGCATAATGCCGCACCATACATTAACCCGCCAAGGTCGCTGATGTTCCACTTGTCGCAGTCATCGTTGATTTTCTTTTGCCCAATAGTGCATATTATGCCGGTTTATGTTACCGCTGTTGGTGAATGACGCTTTGTCGCTAAACAGAACGCGTGCAAAAAGTCTGTTATCGTTCCGTAATTTCTCTTGTACCCAGTGGCAGAACTGTACACGACGTTCAAAGTCGTCGCCATGCAATTCCTGGTGCGTAGAAACATGGTACGGGTGCAATCGATGTTGATGTAGAATTCTCAACACCTACGTTTTTGAGATTCCCGATTCTCGGGCAGTTTGTCTGCTACTGATGTGCGGATTAGCCGCGATAGCAGCTAAAACACCTACTTGGGCATCATCATTTGTTGCAGGTCGTGGTTGACGTTTCGCATGTGGCTCAAACTTCCTGTTTTCTTAAATAACGTAACTATCCGGCGAACGGTCCGGACACTTGGATGATGTCGTCCGGGATACCGAGCAACATACATAGCGCACGCCCGTTGGGCATTTTGATCATAATAGCCATACATCAACACGATATCGACCTTTTCCGCAATTGGTAAATGGTCCATTTTAAAACGGGTAATGTATCGCGAAGAAAATACCGTCCGCACTGGCGGAATGTTACGTGATACCACCTAATTATGCGTTTGTGACTATTACAGCGCCGTCCATCACAAAGCGAAATAAGTGCTCCAACTAAAACATTCATATTTCTTTACGTACTACACGAATATGTAATAAAAATGGGGGTTCCTATTTAAAAGGACGCAGTTGATATCCGTTTGACCTACGGCAGCGCCATCTGGCGGGCCAACCATAGCGCCATCTGGTTTCCCCCTTCAAGCTGGACAAGTTTAATTCTTTGTAGTTTTTTCGTTTGACGCTTATTTCGTTAGATATTTGGCCCGGCCACTATCAATGGACCACACTGTATACTTCGTATTCGGCAGCTGTCGTTGGAAGTAACAGACTTACGTAAGTTCCTACTTGCTAGGAAGCGCGTTTTACCATCAGAGTGTGAGAATAGACGACAAATTTTTTTGAATACTGATTTTGCAGTTTTTCATATTAATTTGTCTTTTCCATCTATGGGAATGATTTATTGGATATTGTCTGTATTTCTGTGAGATTATTTATGGGCGGCCTTTTCGCACACAGAAATGGCTTTATCTCTATAAAGGTTCTAGGAAATATAGGACAACTTAAAAAAATCCTGGCTGCTGACAGTCAAAAGGAATGTAGTGCGAAAGATCATTACACTATCACTAAACATCAGTAATGAGACATAATCCTCAAATATGCAGAGGTGCAGGTATAAGACAGATCTGCCGAGTAAATCCAATGACAAACAGAGGAAAATGACACACAGCGATTCACTGGCGATTTCTGATAGGGTACAACAACGGTAACAGTAAAGCCACTAACAAAGCTACACAGAGAATTAATCGTTCTCATACTTATTAAGTGTCATGTGTTTGCTGCATCAGCATGCAAGCACAAATAAAATTTCCATAAAACTCAGGTTAGAGGCATACAGCTACAGATGTATATCCTGCATTCATAGAGAAGGTAAAGCTATACAGCATGTTTCAAAAATAGTTTTATAAACTTTGGGGACAGCTCCCTTACATCAAAACTAGAAAAAAAGCTAATATAGGCTATAAAATGCATGCCTTACGAGCTACAAGCACTTGTTCACCTTTGTTACAATGAAACATCTCTTCCACTGAACAAGTGCTCGTAGCTCTTTAATTATGCATTCTAGAGCCCATGTTTACTGGACTTTTTCTTTCTTGATTTGGTCAACATTATCTCCTTCCAAAATCTGGAAAGCTCTAGAAGAGACCTGTTTCACAGTATCGAAGATGAAAAAATGATCAGAGCTCTTGAGGTATGCATTTTAGAGCCCATGTTTACCAGATATTGTTTTCTTATGTTGCTGCAAGGAACCTGTCCCCGAAGTTTGTAAAAATAGTTTCGAAACACTCTGTATTACTAATCACTTTATTCGAGTAAAGATCGTAACGACGAAATCCATGAAGTTAAGACTTATGTATAAGTAGTCAGGACAGTTAATATTCTCGCGCACCACTTCTGAACGACCTGGGGTGGTGCGCAAGTGATATTTCTACACCAAATCCATCCGCCATCACTACGCGCCGGTGTTTAGAACACAACTGTTAATATTGTCGTACATCATTTTCTTCTAATTTCATTAAAGTGCAGAAATTAATTATAACAGTTTCTGACAACTTTTGACACGCTAAATCTATTTTTATCGGAAGTATAACTAATTTGGTAGTACAGGATTTTAAAATAAATAGCAAAACTCCATCGAAACTATCGGTCTACGGACCTAAGATGGCTCCTAACGGTGGTAAGTTAATGAGTAATCGGCGTCGAACAAGGAAGAAACAGGATTTTATGGAACGCCAATAATTAATCAAAGGATGATCGTCATGTTTTACAAAAACTAAACATAAATGTTATAATTTTTTCTGCAGCACAACCGTACATGACGCCTATTTCACTTCTAAACTCTGTCTCGAGTGACATCTGGGACATTGTATAGCCAAACAGCCTTCCACGAAAAGAGCTAGCTACTAACCAACACTGTTTCGCCAGCAAACTGCTATTTCAGGATGTTGCGATGACTGCTTCACACTTTTAAACTTGACGTAAATGTATGATTTATGACAGTTTACATATACTATTAAAACGGCTTAGTGAATCAGGAACACAAGAAAATGCTTATTACATGTACATCATATTCCACAAGCCATCTAATGGTGTGTGGCGGAAGGCATTTCTGGTATCTCAAATTGATCCCTCCTTCCTTGTTCCTCTCGCGGGTGGTGCGTGGGCGTGGGAAGAATGATTGTCGATAAGCCTCTGTATTAGCTCTAATTTGTCGAATTTCCTTGGCTTGGTCATTTCGAGAGATATATGTGGGAGCAAGTAAATTGTTGTCTTACTCTTCCCAGAAAGTGCTCTCTCGAAATTTCAATAGTAAAGCTCTTCATGATGTTCAACAACTCTCTTGTAGCGCCTATCACTGGAGTTTGTTGAGCATCTCTGTGAAGCTCTCGCGCCTACTAAACGATCCTGTGACGAAACGCGCAGCTCTTCGTTGGATCTTGTCTACCTCTTCTATCAGTCCTACCTGCTAAGGATCCCACATTAGCGAAGAATACTCAACAATCGATCTAACAAGCGTCTTGTAAGCCATTTCCTTCGTGGATGAGTTACATTTCCTTAAGATTCTTCCTATGAATCTTAGTCAGGCATGTGATTTTCCTACTATTTATTTTTTTGTTGGTATTCCACTTGTGGTCCTCTGGATAGTTACTACATATTTTACGGTAGATACTGGTTCATCACTAGTGTAGTTGAACAGAAGTGGATTTTTTTCCTATCTATGTGCAGTACGTTACCTTTATTTACGTTCAGGGTCAACTGCGAGACCCTGCACCATTCATCAATCCTCTGAAAGTCGATACTGTCTTCTGGCGTTGCTGCTGTCTTATAGACAACCGTATCATTTGCGAACAATCTTAAAGAGCTTTCGAAGCTCCCTCCTAGATCACTTACATACATTGTAAACAGTAACTGTCTGGGACCGCGTGACCGCTACGGTCGCAGGTTCGAATCCTGCCTCGGGCATGGATGTGTGTGATGTCCTTAGGTTAGTTAGGTTTAAGTAGTTCTAAGTTCTAGGGGACTGATGACCAGATGTTAAGTCCCATAGTGCTCAGAGCCATTTGAACCATTAAACAGTAACTGTCCTATAACACTTCACTGGGTCACACAGAAAATTACTCTTACAGGTGTCGCTTTTGTTCCATGACGTGCGACGTGTTGAGTTCTGTCTGTAAGGAAGTCTTGAATCCAGTCAAAAATCTGGTCCGATTCTCGGTAAGCTCGTATTTTTTAAATCATTAAACAGCAGTGCGGGACGGTGTCAAAGGCCTTCCTGAAGTCAAGGGATTAACCTGAGCATCACTGTCTGTAGCACTATGGAGCTCATGGAGAAACAGAACGAGATGAGTTTCACAACACCTCTGTTTGCGGATTCCGTATTAACTTTTATAGAAAGGATTTTCGCTCTCCAAAAACGTCTTAATTCTTGAACATGAAACATGATCCACAATTCTACAACAGATTGACGTCAACGATATAGGCTTATAATTATGTGCAACTGTCCTATACTTTTGTACATATACTTTTATGCCTTCGTTAGTGCATTGTACAATAAGGTACGTAAACGCTGTGCGATGTGTTTGTCTTCCTATTTTGATCAAACCGACTTATAAACGTAATACGTTATTTCTAATGAAGAAGATGCTTGAAAATTATTGATGTAATTTCATATTTCCTATAAACAATATCGTTACCTCAGTAATGAGACACTAACTCCACTCAAGACCAACGGAATGAGAGATGGCTGCTGTCGTACAGGGTATAGATACTTCGGGATGTCAAGTGACTGGCCGTCGAGCACACGATGGTCAAACCGAGGCACGTGTGAGCCTCTGATTGTAGACGCCCGACACACTGCTGCCGAGATCGTGGAGGCGTGTCAAGGTTGTTAGGAATGTGCTTCGATAAGGGGAAACCCGTCACCGCTAGAATCGACTACTGTCAGCAGCAATTTCTTGGTTGCGGCAGGGTCATTTAAGTGGAGTTGGTAATAGATAGATCTAGAAACTCATAAAATCACAATAACCTACGGATGACTACTCTAACGGGACGTTTTACATTATGGGAAGAAAACTTGAAAAGCAGAACGGTAAGACATAGTAGAAGCTGATTATCGGTTAATGTAAGAGCAGACGTTCCATATCTAAATCATACGGCGCTCATGAATAATTATTCATTCGAAAGTGGAAATTGCGAAAGTTTGTCGCAAATATACTGATAGTATATGATATCTATAGTGTTTAATCAATCATTTCAGGACACATATTAACCGTAACATCATGTGCACCACGACGGATTCACATACCAATTACACTTTAGTTATACGTGAAAATACATAAATTGCTTTATTTAACGTGACCAGTTTCAGTGACACATTGCACCCTCTTGTGCATCAATGTGACAACAATATTAATCATCCAAGAAACAGCGTATATACATAAAAAAATTTTAAAGTGAATGCTACCAAATACTCTTTCCTTAATAAACAATATGGTACCTCAAATCACTGAAGCATATCATCAGTTAGGCTGAGAAAATTATACTCGTGATTTGTTCCATCGAGTAATAAAATTAAAATTAACTAAATTTCAGACGGATGTTACCTAACAGGAGTAGCTAGTCATTGAGTAAATTAACGTTCGAGAGAGACGCGCGGAGTAGCGCCGCGGTCTCTGGCGCTATACCACGGTTCGCGCGGCCTTCTCCCGTCGGAGGTTCGAGTCCTCCCTCGGGCATGGGTGTGTGTTGTCCTTAGCGTAAGTTAGTTTCAATTAGATTAAGTAGTGTGTAAGCCTAGGGACCGACGACCTCAGCAGTTTGGTCCTATAGGAACTTGCCACAAATTTCCAAAAAACCTTCGAGAGAATGCACTAACAGTAATTGTGAATTCAAAATGGCCGCAAAACAGGACTCTTGCTTATTGATAGTAGAAATTGTATATATTGAACACATTAGTGAACCAATTCCAACAGGAACAAAGTATCTCATCATTTATATTCGCACTGAGTGTCTACCAGGTTCCACTATTTGTGTTCAATGTAAGTAAAATGTGAGAAAATGGTTCTTAAGTAACAACAAGCATGAAAAAATAGCCCCAACAACACAGTATATAAAATTCTTAAAGACTTCCCTCCAGCCTATAAAAAACCACACATCGTCTCTGCTCACCTCTGAAGTGAAGTTTACAGTCACCGAAAAATAGGATCACGAAACAAAATCCCTCTATAAAACCCTTCTAAATCCGTCTTTCAGACCTGACCAATACAGCGCGCTGCAAGATACGGATATCGCATGAGGCAGGTAAATTAGAATCCAACCTTAAGCTGTGTGTTGCCTCACTAAACACGGTATCATGCTCACACACACTAACATGTTCCACCTGTTGATGCAGCTACAAGAGACCTGCAGCCCTCGCAGTAACGTCAACCGGAGCGTTCTGAGGAGGAAGGACACGACGGCCAACGACATAAATTGGAGCAAGTATTATGTGCCGACACTACCCATGAAGGCACCATCAGCCATGTACTTATACAGTGATCAGCCAAAACATTATGACCACTGCCCACCGCGACGTTGATGCCGCCTGGTTGCGTTGCGGGCACGTGACACGGTAACAAAAGTATGTAAGCGGATTAGAGGCGCGCGTCGTAGCCGCGCGGTCAATGGCGCCTTGTCATGGTCCGTGGGGCTCCCCCCGTCGGAAGTTCGAGTCCTCCCTCGGGCATGGGTGTGTACAAATGGTGCAAATGGCTCTGAGCGCTATGGGACTTAACTTCTGAGGTCATCAGTCCCCGAGAACTTAGCACTACTTATACCTAACAAACCTAAGGACATCACACACATCCATGCCCGAGGCAGGATTCGAACCTGCGACCGCAGCGGTCGCACGGTTCCAGACTGTAGCGCCTAGAACCGCACGGCCACCGCATGGGTGTGTGTGTGTGTGTGTTGTCCATAGCGTAAGTTAGTTTAAGTTACATTAAGTAGTGTGTAGGCTTAGGGACCGATGACCTCAGCACCTTGGTCCCATAAGACCTCACCACAAATTTCCAAATTTTTTTAAGCGGAATAGACATTGACGGGGGATCAGCCTAGCGGTATGGGATGCATATGAGGAAATTCATTGAGATAAGCGACTTTGAAAAAGGCAGATTATTATTACGCAGGGGCTATGAACAAGTATCTCGAAAACGGTGAAACTGAACGAATGTTCACGTGCTATTGTCGTGAGCGTCTACGAAAAGAAGCAAAATGACAGTGAAACTACCACTAGGCGCTAATTGGTTGGATGTCCACTACTCTTCACAGAACATGAGTTTCGGAGGCTTGTCTGGTCTTTAACGTAGCGTAGATGGTGATCTGTCGCATCCCTGCTGAAAGAGCACAGTGCTGGTGCACAACAAGTGCTTCGGAGCACAAAGTTCATCGTACATTGTTGAACATGGAGCTCCGCAACAGACCACCCCTATGAGTTCGCATGTCGGCCCAACGACATCGACAGTTACGATTGCAGTGGGCACGGGACCGTAGGGATTCGACAATCGACTAACGGAAACGTCTCGGCTCTTCAGGTGAATAACATTTTTGCTACACTAGGTCACTGGTCTTCTCCACAAACGCCGTCATTGAGGTGAACGATGGCTTGAAACGTACAGCGTGCCACGGACGCAGTCTGGTGGGCGCAATATTATGCTACGGGAGACATCCCCCTGCGCTTGCACGGGAACTGTGGTAGTAATCGAAGACAAGCTGACATCTGCGAAACACCTGAATCCCTTCATGCTTCATGTCTTCCTCGACGGCGATGTCTCGGAATCGAAACCTTGCTATAGTGATCTGAGGAGCATTGTAGTGACCTCACGCTGATGTCTCTGCAACCAAATTCGCCTGATGTAACTCGTATGGAACCCATCTGGGTCGCTATCGGGTGCCATCACCGCGTACGCAAATCAGCGGCCCGTTATCTCCGTGAATTACATGACCTGCACGTAGACATCTAACGCCACATACCTCCACAAACCTACCAACAAACTGTCGGATCCCTGACAAACACGCTATTAAGCAGGTGGTCATAATGTATTGGCTCATCAGTTTAAGCTACAATGCTAACTTATATGCATCCTCTAACGAAGGGCCTTTCATCTTATTTGTTGAAAGTAGAAACAGAAACATAGGTAGAATCCACCCTATGGTGCTAGACAAACTTGTTGTTGTGGTCTTCAGTCCTGAGACTGGTATGATGCAGCTCTCCACGCTACTCTATCCTGTGCAAGCTTCTTCATCTCCCAGTACCTACTGCAGCCTACATCCCTCTGTATCTGCTTAGTGTATTCATCTCTTGGTCTCCCTCTATGATTTTTACCCTCCACGCTGCCCTCCAGTACTAAATTGGTGATCCCTTGATGCCTCAGAACGTGTCCTACCAACCGATCCCTTCTTCTAGTCAAGTTGTGCCACAAACTCCTCTTTTCCCCAATCCTATTCAGTACGTCCTCACTAGTTATGTGATCTACCCATCTAATCTTCAGCATTCTTCTGTAGCACCAAATCTCGAAAGCTTCTATTTTCTTCTTGTCCAAACTAGTTATCGTCCATGTTTCACTTCCATACATGGCTACACTTCATACATATACTTTCAGAAACGACTTCCTGACACTTAAATCTATACTCGATGTTAACAAATTTCTCTTCTTCAGAAACGCTTTCCTTGCCATTGCCAGTCTACATTTTATATCCTCTCTACTTCGACCATCATCAGCTATGTTGCTCCCCAAATAGCAAAACTCCTTTACTATTTTAAGTCATTTCCTAATCTAATTCCCTCAGCATCACCCGACTTAATTCGACTACATTCCATTATCCTCGTTTTGCTTTTGTTGATGTTCATCTTATATCCTCCTTTCAAGACACTGTCCATTCCGTTCAACTGCTCTTCCAAGTCCTTTGCTGTCTCTGACAGAATTACAATGTCATCGGCGAACCTCAAAGTTTTTATTTCTTCTCCATGGATTTTAATACCTACTCCGAATTTATCTTTTTTGCTTTACTGTTTGCTCAATATACAGATTGAACAACATCGGGGAGAGGCTACAACCTTGTCTCACTCCCTTCCCAGCCACTGCTTCCCTTTCAAGTCCCTCGACTCTTATAACTGCCATCTGGTTTCTGTACAAATTGTAAATAACCTTTCGCTCCCTGTATTTTACCCCTGCCACCTTCAGAATTTGAAAGAGAGGATTCCAGTCAACATTGCCAAAAGCTTTCTCTAAGTCTACAAATGCTAGAAACGTAGGTTTGCCTTTTCTTAATCTAGCTTCTAAAATAAGTCGTAGGGTCAGTATTGCCTCACGCGTTCCCATATTTCTACGGAATCGAAACTGATCTTCCCAAGGTCGGCATCTACCAGTTTTTCCACTCGTCTGTAAGGAATTCGCGTTAGTATTTTGCAGGTGTGACTTATTAAACTGATAGTTCGGTAATTTTCAGATCTGTCAACACCTGCTTTCTTTGAGATTGGAATTATTATATTCTTCTAGAAGTCTGACGGCATTCACCTGTCTCACTCATTTTGCTCACCAGATGGTAGAGTCTTGTCAGGACTGGCTCTCCCAAGGCTGTCAGTAGTTCTAATGGAATGTTGTCTACTCCCGGGGCCTTGTTTCGGCTTAGGTCTTTCAGTGCTCTATCAAACTCTTCACGCAGTATCATATCTCCCATTTCATCTTCATCCACGTCCTCTTCCGTTTCTATAACATTGCCCTCAAGTACATCACCCTTGTATAGACCCTCTATATACTCCTTCCACATTTCTGCTTTCCCTTCTTTGCTTAGAACTGGGTTTCCATCTGAGCTCTTGATACTCATACAAGTCGTTCTCTGTTCTCCAAAGGTCTCTTTAATTTTCCTGTAGGCAGTATCTATCTTACCTCTAGTGAAATAAGCCTCTACATCCTTACATTTGTCCTCTAGCCATCCCTGCTTAGCCATTTTGCACTTCCTGTCGATCTCATTTTTGAGACGTTTGTATTCCTGTTTGTCTGCTTCATTTACTGCATTTTTATACTTTCTCCTTTCGTCAATTAAATTCAATATTTCTTCTGTCACCCAAGGATTTCAACCAGCCCTCGTCTTTTTACCTACTCGATCCTCTGCTGCCTTCACTACTTCATGCCTCAAAGCTAGCCATTCTTCTTCTACTGTATTTCTTTCCCCCATTCTTATCAATCGTTGCCTAATGCTCTCCCTGAAACCCTGTACAACCTCTGGTTCTTTCAGTTTATCCAGGTCCCATCTCCTTAAAATCCCACCTTTTTGCAGTTTCTTCAGTTTTAATCTACAGTTCATAACCAATAGATTATGGTCAGAGTCCACATCTGCCCCTGGAAATGTTTTACAATTTAAAACCTGGTTCCTAAATCTCTGTCTTACCATTATATAATCTATCTGAAACCTGTCAGTATCTCCAGGCTCCTTCCATGTATACAACCTTCTTTTATGATTCTTGAACCAAGTGTTAGCTATGACTAAGTTATGCTCTGTGCAAAATTCCACCAGGCGGCTTCCTCTTTTATTTCTTTCCCCCAATCCATATTCACCCACTACGTTTCCTTCTCTCCCTTTTCCTACTACCGAATTCCAGTCACCCATGACTATTAAATTTTCGTCTCCCTTCACTATTTGAATAATTTCTTTTATCTCCTCATACATTTCTTCAATTTCTTCGTAGACAAACTTATTAGACGCGAATGTGAGTCATTGCTCGACATTACTGTGACAGAGGAAACAGTTCAAATTGCTCTGAGCACTATGGGACTTAACATCTATGGTCATCACTCCCCTAGAACTTAGAACTACTTAAACCCAACTAACCCAAGGACAGCGCACAACACCCAGTCATCACGAGGCAGAGAAAATACCTGACCCCGCCGGGAACCGAACCCGGGAACCCGGTCGTGGGAAGCGAGAGGAAACAGTGTCAAGATTGAGACTGCGTCGGGGTTAACTGGAAATGCCTTGGTTCAACATTACTTCTCAGACAAAGCAAATTTGGAGGCCTATATTCAGAAGTTGTTTACTGCTAAACAAGCAATCATCATTAATGCTGAAACCTCCCTTACGGACGACGGACTGCTAACGGAAATGACGTGTTGGTGCGATGTTATTGCCATCAGGTGATTTAGTAAAATTATAAACCTGAAAGGTAACTAAGCCGTCACCAATTCGTGTTGCGACATTTAGATCACATTGTCACCCACAGTTTGTTTATATTCATGGAGTTCGCTGTCCAGTGGACGTGTATGTGCTATAACTGTTCGCGCTTTTGGCATGGCAGCAAACAGTGCAGAGGTAACACAAGATATGCGTGCTGCGCAGGCCCAGGCAGAAGTTATTCCTGTGGGAGGATCAATCAAACAAGCTGTATTCATTGTATCGGTGGTCTTTGACCTATCCAATGTATCTCAAACACAAGGAAATTAACAAAGTTATGACTCTCAATAATAATCTCAATAATATTACCTTCCCACAAGCAAATGGTTCAAATGGCTCTGAGCACTATGGGACTTAACTGCTGAGGTCATCAGTCCCCTAGAACTTAGAACTACTTTAACCTAACTAACCTAAAGACACCACACACATCCATGCCCGAGGCAGGATTCCCACAAGCAGTAGTGTGTTTGAAAAGAGGCCTTTTGCAAATGCAATTACTTCTCCCAAAAACATTATGAGACAGGGTACAGAAAATTATCAACCGTGCCATCTATTGTCCGCAACAACCAACCCATGCCATGATGACAATGTCGTCAGGAGCAGTGGCTCCCGTGGACTCACCGCCGATACCACCGCCCCTTCCTCTAATACAGCATGCTCAACTAGACCACCAACAACTCGCAAATTCTATGGAACATAGGAGGCGACACCAAAGCGCTGTTCTCGGGGACCAACTGTACTAACCAGAACTCTGCCTTGCTCTTATCCAATGTGTCCCAACCCCCACCCACTATAATATCACAGTCTCAGTCAACTGAGTGATGTTGGGAACTACCGTGTTAACAACACTTAAAGAATTGTACCAACATGCTAATAATGGACCCACTCCAGTACTGCAAACAGATCCCATCCCGATGTCAATCCAAAACATGTTGACCCCACTCCTTGCACCGCAAAATGCCTATAAAATCACCCAATGGAACGCAGTATCGTTCAAGGCAAACAAAAAGAACTTTCTACATTTTCTGCTCGAAGTTAACGTAGATACTTGTGCTATCATTGAAACATGGTTTAAACTGAAAGTCGTTAGGGACGATAAATATGAGGGCTATAGCAGGGCAGCGTTGCTGGTAAAACAAGATGTCCACTTTTCCGTTGTCAGCACTGGCAGTGAGTAAGAGACATTGAAATGGTGGGTATCCGACTGCGGATCACGGACCTCCATCTGAATTTTGTCTCAACATACAAAGCACCTAACGAAACACTTTGCAGACGACAGTTAACAAGAGCAATTGACTCCTTCGGGAAACTTTTCCTGCTACTAGACGACTTTAACGGCCATCACACAGTGTCGGGCCGCAGAAATGCTAACGCAAAGGGAAAAATACTAGTGGGTGTACTACATTCGAAAAACCTTACAGTACTAAATTATCACTCGCCAACATGAATAGTCGGAACAAATCAAGTGCCTACGGCAGTAGACTTGAGCATAGCATCCCCTGCACCGTCTACCGGAGCGACATGGCAAGTGATACCAGATACTTTAGGTTCGGATCACTTACCAATCCAAATCATAATAAACGCACAATATAGTAGACTGTCAAAACGCAATCAGCCGGAAACGGAACACAAACAAAGCCAATTGGAGTCGATATGAAACACTACTGGAAGAAAAACTTGAGTCGATCGTCAAAACAGAGGATTCCAGAAGAGTTTATGGGGCGTGGTATCGCTTTTCAGTGAAGCAGCGGAATTCTCAGTATCTCAAAACGGACATAAGCGGACTTCGAACAGACTATCGCCCTGTTGGTGGGATTCACAATGTGACGCAACCCTGAAGGGAAAATGGGAAGCATTACGGTAATACAAAACCGTATGTAATGATACCAACTTTATTGCTCTTAAGAAAACTTAAGCAACAGCCAAGGAAATATTGAATTACAAGAAAAGAAAATGGTGGAAAAATATCTGCACTGCAATTTGCAAAGAAACAAAACTAGCCAGGATTTGAAATGTAATAAGGAACATAAAAAGCGGTCTGACAGTAGACATGCACACACCTGTATCATGTGTTACATTTTCGAATTGTTTAATCTTTTCAGTATACTGTGGATGTAAAATTTGTTTTATGTCGGAAACTCTCCTTTGTTAAGTCTATGAAACTTCGTACTAGTGTACTTAAACTAATGTCCATTCTGAATTGTCGAAACATTCTGTAGTATAACATTTCCAGTGATGCCATTGCTTTGTGGAAACCTTCTGAAAGCCAATAAATTTTAAAAAAAGATAGGGACAGGTATCATTTGTGTGCTGATGCAATACATTCCCTTGATGACATGTGAAGTTGGTTTTAGTTATGTATCCCACATATTATATTCACGATGAACTTAGTGACGTGGACTGCATCGCGTGAACAAAAGTTGCAGAATATCCTTAGAAAAATATTTTTATAGAGATAAGGGCTGGTCAATTGTATATTTTCAACTGACTACTTAATTCTGATTAAGAACTTCTGTACAGCGTAGAAGAAGCTGTCAAGTAGAAAAAAGTATAATTTTTGTATTTGAAAACAGTGTTGCACAGGGTTAGACATTTTATTTCTGTGGCCAGTCTGTTAAAGAGTTTTATAGCTCTGTATTTTAAACCTTCTATGGCTAAATGAGCCTCTGGTAGTGCAGATCACCCTTCGTCCAAGCACTCTACTTCTGAACATTTCTGTCATTCTCAAACTATGCTGGATTGCTGATAACCAATCTCATCAGTAGAAAATTTACTGTGACGTTGTTAATATTCCCAACTGATAAAAAAGATACAAACAATATTTACTTGTGTGAACCACACATGTAGCTCTCATTACTGTCTTTTTGCATGAGTGAGGGGTTACTCATAATATCATCCGATATGACACTGATGAAATTCGGTCTCCAACGTTTATCCAGTATACACATAAGAAAAATAAAATGATGTGGAGGGGCACATATAAACCCAATGACATCAGATATAGGCCCAAATGCGTGTGATTAATTTGATATCTACCTACGAAGCCAATATATTAAGGTGTCTACTGTGCTGGCGTTCGCTAGCGCCGCACACCATGCAGCATGGAGGTTATGAGAGTATCGATGGAGGCCAACGACAGACTAGCTGGAAACAAGCCGCCAACGCCCTCTCTGCCGCCAGTATTTAGGATCGTCACCGCGTACCGGAGGGTCAGTTAGTTCGAGCCTGTTACGCCGAGTAAGTTCAGTTAGTTCGAGTCTGTACGCTGTGTGAGTTCCAACGTGTCACCAAGACGGAGCTGCAGTCACAACCTCTAGCTTAGAATCAGACAGCATATAGCAAACAGAATAGTGTTCATCGCGGACTTTGTACTTCAACAGCATTGAGGCTAAAGTGGACCAGCGCAGAGAGCTTGTACTACAGCACATGGAAGGTTAAGTTAAGTTGCTTTTGTTTATGTTAATAAATAACCCAGTTAATAATTGCGTGCAGTTTGTGTTATAGATAGGGGATACCGGCCACCAAACAACTTCATCTCCTTGCTCCTATGGTACAGCTCTACAGCGACAAGGAGACGACGTAAAAGATAACGACAACGAGGATTCAATACCTGCGATCAGCGACGCCAAACTACCAGACTCCAAGTAAAATTGTGAACAAATCCATAAACTAAAAAATAAGGAGTGGCTACGTCTGCAGTGCTGGTCAGGTGAGTTAGTTACAAATAAGTGTTGTATCCGAACTGACCTTTCCTTCGGTTTACTCAATCAATAAACATTTACGTAAATCTGTTTTGAATGAAACGATAAATACATAGGAAGAGATAATCTGCGTTTCAAAGCCATTGAGGCATACATTATTTGGAGTTTGAACAATGTGTCAGTCTTCGAAAAGACGCTACCGGTAGATCGAAGTCAATTCTTTCAGGTTCATTAAGACAATGAAGTACTGCTTATTCTTTCTAGATTGTTTATTATTTTACCTTATACTAAGGGAATAAATACAGCAGCGTTAAATTTCAAAAAGAGCCGACATTAAAGATAATTTTATAAGCAAATTGCTTAAAAAACCTTGTATGTTATTCTCATTTTCCAGTGACGCCATACTTACGTACTGAATCGTCACATTCTTACTGCTATCGTGACCCGCACGCAACAAAACGATTACATGAGTTATCTCAACATAAGATTACAGGTGGTGCTAAAGGTAGTAGTCAAGGCCGCTAGTACGCTGTTCTAGAAGTTTGCTGGTCACGCGTGGTGTGCAATACATTCACCTGACACCCCTCTCAGCTGAATTTACATTTACATAGCTTCTCCGCAATCCACTGTCCGCTCTACAAGCCGAGAGCACAACACACACGTCACTGACAATATATACTGCAGTAGTCTATGGACTCTTTCGAGGGTTCGTGGCAGTCAGAGTCATTACCACGCATCTTATTTCTTTTATATATTTGTTACTGTCCTCAACATACTCTTCTCGTACGTTTATCTCTGTTCGTTTTCTACTTTCCCTACGTCTTGTCGCTATGATTTCTGCATGAAGTAGATGAGAAAGTTAAAGTAAAGATCCCTTGACGAAATTCGATTTATTGCAGGCGTATCTACACCTCCCCCCATACGCCTCAAATTGAAGAGTCTCCAACGTCTCCAAAGCAATCTTGCGTTTATTAACTACATTTTCAACAAAAGCACCATACCCTTTTTCTTTTTCTTAGCACACTCTAGATAACCTCCCTCAGTCTGGTTGAGTAAAGCGTCATATACTAATGCGAAATTGATTTACAGATCCCATTCCATCCCTATAACGACGGCGACGTATCTTGACACAAACTCCACGATCCATTACCGCTCAACCGCAGATAAAAGACAAAAGAGATTGGTGGAAACTATGTCAAAGAGGGACACATCTGTGTAGCTGGCATCCAAATATATTAAACAGGACTAAGGTCAGGTGACCTTGGGTCTACACAAGCACTTCCATATCATAGATTTACCCACAAACGTCTGCCACGATACGTGAACGATGAGGGTGTTGCATTTTCATGCTGTAGGCGCACGAAACGATGTACACCATTAACCAGCAGGTGCCTGTATCGTACGCTGTTGAGAGACGATCGGGGTCTCCATGTACACTACTGGTCATTAAAATTGCTACACAAAGAAGAAATGCAGATGATAAACGGGTATTCATTGGACAAATATATTATACTAGAACTGACATGTGATTACATTTTCATGCAATTTGGATGCATAGATCCTGAGAAATCAGTACCCAGAAACCACCTCTGGCCGTAATAACGGCCTTGATACGCCTAGGCATTGAGTCAAACAGAGCTTGGATGGCGTGTACAGGTACAGCTGCCCATGCAACTTCAACACGATACCGCACTTCATCAAGAGTAGTGACTGGCGTATTGTAACGAGCCAGTTACTCGGCCACCATTGACCAGACGTTTTCAGTTGGTGAGAGATCTGGAGAATGTGCTGGCCAGCGCAGCAGTCGAACATTTTCTGTATCCAGAAAGGTCCGTACAGTACCTGCAACATGCGGTCGTGCATTATGCTGCTGAAATGTATGGTTTCGCAGGGATCGAATGAAGGGTATAGCCACGGGTCGTAAAACATCTGAAATGTAACGTCCACTGTTCAAAGTGCCGTCAATGCGAACAAGAGGTGACCGAGACGTGTAACCAATGGCACCCTATACTATGACGCCGGGTGATACACCAGTATGGCGATGACGAATACACGCTTCCAATGTGCGTTCACCGTGATGTCACCAAACACGGATGCGACCATCATGATGCTGTAAACAGAGCCTGGATTCATCCGAAAAAATGACGTTTTGCCATTCGTGCACCCAGGTTCGTCGTTGAGTACACCATCGTAGGCGCTCCTGTCTGTGATACAGCGTCAAGGGTAACCGCACCCATGGTCTCCGAGCTGATAATCCATGCTGCTGCAAACGTCGTCGAACTGTTCGTGCAGATGGTTGTTGTCTTGCAAACGTCCCCATCTGTTGACTCAGGGATCGAGACGTGGCTGCACGATCCGTTACAGCCATGCGGATAAGATGCCTGTCATCTCGACTGCTAGTGATACGAGGCCGTTGGGATCCAGAACGGCGTTTCGTACTACCCTCCTGAACCCACCGATTCCATATTCTGCTAACAGTCATTGGATCTCGGCCAACGCGAGCAACAATGTCGCGATACGATGAACCGCAATCGCGATAGGCTACAATCCGACCTTTATGAAACACGGATACGTGATGGTACGCATTTCTCCTCCTTACACGAGGCATCACAACAACGTTTCACCAGGCAACGCCAGTCAACTGCTGTTTGTGTATGAGAAATCGGTTGGAAACTTTCTTCATGTCAGCACGTTGTAGGTGTCGCCACCGGCGCCAACCTTGTGTGAATGCTCTGAAAAGCTAATCATTTGCACATCACATCATCTTCTTCCTGTCGGTTAAATTTCGCGTCTGTAGCACGTCATCCTCGTGGTGTAGCAATTTTAATGGCCAGTAGTGTAAACATCGTTCACACGAGAATACCTCCGTCAACTTCCTGGACGCTGCTTGTTGGAAAGTACGTCGCTTGCTTTGGTTGTATCTTCCCAGTCCACGTGACAGTCTTCCATACTTCGAGCGTCCAGTGACGGGGCTGAACTAACGTACAGTGAGGAAAGGTCCAGTACCAATCATCTAGCAGCCATCAAAAGTGTTCGTCTTGCCCATTCTACGTTCCACGGTTATCCAGAGGATCAGTCGAGACTTTGACTACATCCCAGTCAAGTGACACGCCAGTTATTCCTTTTGCCGTTTGACAGGAACGCTCTCTCACCGACCAGAACAAAAGTTTTAGAATTCATATGCTCGTGAGTATGTTATGCCGAAGAGAAACTTTTCAGAAGTAGAAATCGAAATGTATGCCGTCTCGAATACAACAAACAACTTTTGCTCTTGATCAGTAGATAATATGCTGCGTCACGCAGCATGTGAAGGTTGCTGTGTGTGGTCAGGTTACTCCTGTAACCGAAATTTCAGATCTGAAGATGGTTCTAGAGGAACCGAAACCGGTCATGTGAATAAACATTCTTGCAATCAAAATGGATTATAAATGACATTACTGAAAATAGATTTTATTTCTCCTTTCTTAGACACTAGGTTCTTCAAGTACTACACTGTAGTGTTCTACAAAACCTACGGACGAGCTAGATAAAGTAGCGTTAGATATTAAATGCCCGGTGGGTATGAATGAAGTGTGGAATCATGTTGCCAGATGTCTCCCAGTTGTGTACGGGATGTTGGACGTCACACAGTGTGAGGTCAGCGTGACTACAGCGCCAAATGGGGAACGGATAATATGTCTCAGTCAGAGTTTAGCTACGATGCATTGTGGTGGGGTTCTTCATTACAACATTTGGATGATTTCACACAAGGAAGAATCAGCGGAATAATGGAGAAAAGACAAAGTGTGGCAAGTGTAACTCAGGAGTTTGGTGTTTGCTCACAGCATTGTTCACACACACGAAGTAAGTTCCGAAATACAGACACTGCTGCCCGAAGGAAAAAAGACAGCCGACCACGGTCAACTACAGCAGCAGATGACCACTACATTGTGCAACACGCAGGAAGGGACCCACGTCAAAGAGCGGGTGCAATTACAATCACATTTAACAGGACTGCGAGGCACGCAGCCCCACGCAACACACTAGTACGTCGACTACATAGGTTAGCCTCTTTGCCCGACGGCCTTGTGTTCCGTTGACTCCCGCACAGCGGCGGCACAGTTTGCGATGGTGACAAGGGCACAGGGAGTGGACAAACGACGAGAGGGATCGCGTGCTCTTCTCGGATGAGAGCAGATTCTGTTTGTGTAATGGTCCTGGACGTACACTCATGGGGTGACAGGTGAGAACACGTAATGCATGCAGGAACATTGTCGAACATAATAGTTTGTATGGTTGCGGTATTATTATGTGAGAAGTCTGTTAAAGGTATCTGAATTTCAAGCATTCTGTGTAACATTTTGGTGACTACGTAAGGTTTTGTTTTGAACTTTTCAGTGACTTTTGTGGCCATTTGAGATGTCTTAAACTATTTTTTAGTATATAAACACACAAAAAACTAGTATAACAACTTCTCCTTATTGTCAATAAAAATTATGTTTTTCATGAAAAATACTGTCGCGAAAATATTGTCACTTGTACCGGTATGTCACTGAAATACTTAACATCTCTCAGGTACCTCAGCATTCCTTTCACACAATTACATTCAACAAAACGACGAGATTATTTTGGGAATTTTATGTATGATAGATTTTTGTATAGATATTTGCTTTATGTCGATGCTTCAATGGTATATTTCCTTTTCTATCCAGATGCATCACCTTCCGATGAAAACGAAGATCATAGCAAGCCAGAAAAAAACCCTAACAATAAAAAAATTCATAACACAGTTGAAAAGTCGCCCCTCATGAATAAACTCAAGAAAACATTGTTTCAAAAAAGAGAAAACGGAACGTGGAGTCATGTAAAGTGAATAAAAGAAAACGCTTAAGAAACCTGGGACAAGACTATACATCTACAACAGGAAAAATTATGCACACTAGAGTCATACAGCCATTTCAACATTTTCCCAGAAGAGAAGATTTTCCATGAAGAGTTTTGGGAAATTGGTTCTTGGCAACAACAAACGTCCTTCATAGTAAAATGTGTTTCAATTGCCAAACCAAGACGTCAGAAACAAAACTGTAAGAAGTCAAAAACACAAAGTACTGTCATTATCCTGGATGGTAAATGAGTGTGTAAGGAGTTCTTCCTTAAGACATTAACTATAAGCAATCGCCGGTTTACCACAGCTGCATTATAGAAACCAAGAGTGGAACATTATAGAAATCAAGAGTGGAACACCTATCCCCAGTTGATCAACGTGGTAAACATGCTCCTGGAAATAAAGTACCAGAAGATAGCCTCACTACCGTAAGGAACCACAAAAAAAAATTTTTCCTCATTACACAAGTCACTATTCTCGTAAACATAATCCTCACAGGAAATACCTGTCGCCAGAGTTATATGTCTCAAGAATTTATATGCTTTATACTAAGAAGCGTGAGGAAGAAAACGTTTTGCCAGTGAAGGCCTCCATTTACCGCAAAGTGTTCAATTCAGAATTTTATCTATCATTTTATAAGCTAAGAAGTGACACCTGCAATACTTGTGACCGACTATAAAATTTAATCAAAGCAGAGGTAGATACCAGTAAAATTAGCAATCTAAATCTGGAGAAAGAGTTTCACCTAAGGTAAGTTGAACAATCAAGAGCCGCTAAGAAAGGAGATACGAGGAAGTCAAAAGAGGCGCTCAACACATGTACTTATTTTAGAGCTTGAAAAAACATTGCCAACTCCAACGCTAACAACCAACGTTATTTACTACGAGAGACAGCTTTGGACATTTAATCTAGGAATACATGACTGCAGAACAGATCATGCTTTCATGTAAATGTGGTCTGAAAATACTGCCTCACGTTAACCTTCAGAAATTGGTTCTTGCTTACTGGAGTATGTAACCTCATTGCCATCTGATTTTTAATCACGTTATTGCCTACAGTGATAGTTGCGGTGAGCAAAACAGAAATCAAATAATCGCCCGATTTTGGCTCTATATTGTTGCTCATACTTCTATTGAAATTGTTGATCATAAGTTCGTCGTACCTGGACATAGTTACCTTGAAAATGATGCTGATTTTTCTCACACTGAAAGGAAGAAATAGCAAACCTAGTTTATATTTGTGCCACAGGATTGGATGAAGTTTGTAGAAAAACCCAGGGTCACATTTCATATGAAAGAAATGGAGCATGATGATTTCCTATCTACAGAACCAATTGAAAAACTTCTCTTCAACAGAAAAATAGACACTGAGAAGCAAAAGGTTAACTGGTTGACACTGAGGTGGATGCAATACGGAAAATCTGAACCAAAAGCTTTCTTCATCAAGGAGACATTGAATGAAGACATACAATTTCGAAAAGTAAATCTTGCACGGCCATGTAGGTCTGGGACAATACCTGAACAACTATTTCGACATGGTCCAGTATATTTAAAGCAAGCAAAAATTGATGACTTGACGTCGTTGTTACAGTTTATTCCTCAAGTGCACCACAACTTCCATAAGAGTCTAACACCGATTCAGAGCTCACCAGAAAACCAACCAGGACGTCGTGGTCACCCTTGTGGTCGTCCTCGTAATCGTGGCAGAGGTCAGCATCATCTTTCACACGTTCCACAGTACACTGCACAGCCAGGTGATGAAGAATGCTACCCTGACGACTGTGGTAGTGATGAAGTGAATGAAAGTGAGTGAGAGGAAAGACTTTATTCTCGAAAGGCATAGTGTTACAAGTTACATTTTATGAAGACATTTTCAAACCATAATGGTACAAGTGGACTTTATGGATATTTTAAACTATGACGCCTTACACCAAGGATCTTCAGATACTTATATATGTCCCTCAAATGTAAAACTTTGCATAAATCTCATTTTGTATAACCTGAGACTTTATAAAAACTCTGAAATGCTTACGGTCGTTTTTGTCACGATAAACTCTGTACTATTTTGTAGGGAGCACATTTTGCTCATGTGGGAGCGATCTAGATACTTGTAAAACAATAAACTGGTAGTCAAGATCGCAGGAATTCTTTTTATTCCATGATTACCGGTTTCGGCGAAACTAAAGCCGCCATCATCGGATCCTGTATGCATCCATGGATGGCAGCTTTAGTTTCACCGAAACCGATAACCATGGAATAAAACGAATTCCTGCAATCTTGACTACCAGTTTACTGTCTTACAAACTCTGTGCTAGTTACACCATTACGATTTTCAGCGATTCAATTGTGCCTATACCAGCATTGTACTCCGTCGTGAGATATGCCACAGATCGCCGCATGTCCCGGTTTACAGATTGGCAAACCTCCAATCTCCACCTTCTGTGATGAACCATGGACGTCCAAAATTTCTACATCTGCATCTACATCTACATCCATACTACGCAAGCCACCTGACGGTGCGTGGCGGAGGGTACCTTGAGTACCTCTATCGGTTCTCCCTTCTATTCCAGTCTCGTATCGTTCGTGGTAAGAAAGATTGTCGGAATGCCTCTGTGTGGGCTCTAATCTCTCTGATTTGATCCTCATGGTATCTTTGCGAGATATATGTAGGGGGGAGCAATATACTGGTTGACTCCTCGGTGAAGGTATGTTCTCGAAACTTCCACAAAAGCCCGTACAGAGCTACTGAGCGTCTCTCTTGCAGAGTCTTCCACTGGAGTTTATCTATCATCTCCGTAACTCTTTCGCGATTACTAAATGATCTTGTAACGAAGCGCGCTGCTCTCCGTTGCATCTGCTCTATCTCTTCTATCAACCCTATCAGGTACGGATCCCACACCAGTGAGCAGTATTCAAGCAGTGGGTGAATAAGTGTACTGTAACCTACTTCCTTTGTTTTCGGACTGCATTTCCTTAGGATTCTTCCAATGAATCTCAGTCTGGCATCTGCTTTACCGACGATTAACTTTATATGTTCATTCCATTTTAAATCACTACTAATGCCTACTCCCAGATAATTTATGGAATTAACTGCTTCCAGTTGCTGACCTGCTATATTGTAGCTAAATGTAAAGGATCTTTCTACCCATGTATTCGCAGCCCATTACACTTGTCTACATTGAGATTCAATTGCCATTCCCTGCACCATGCGTAAATTCGTTGCAGATCCTCCTGCATTTCAGTACAATTTTCCAATGTTACAACCTCTGGATATACTACAACATCATCCGCAAAAAGCCTCAATGAACTTCCGATGTTATCCACAGTGTCATTTATATATATTGTGAATAGCAACGGTCCTACGACACTCCCATGCGACGCACCTGAAATCACTCTTACTTCGGAAGACTTCTCTCCAGTGAGAATGACATGCTGCGTTGTCGCCTACTCGTGGTTTCACTGTCCTTCAGTCACTTGCCGTATATGTTTACGAAAGTAGCATGCGAACTACCGACCAGCTTCGCCGTTTCCGAGATTGTAGTTCCCAGGAAGCAGAGCATAACAACCTGTCCGTTATAAAAGTTCCTTATGTCAGTGGATTTTCTCGTCTGCGACACGGACCGTCGCAAGGATGATACCTCATTCGTCTCTGCTCCGCATTTAGACATTCTGAACCTTGTACGTGCCCGCAACGCCAGCGAACGGTGTTCATCTGTATGGTGGGCTGTGGCCAAATATTTCGGCTCGTCAGTGTATCTTACCCAAGTATTCATAGATAAATCGAGTAGTCTGAAGTTTACATTGTTTCTGCTAATTCTAAGGACTTCACTATAGTAGAGATACGACACAACTAGTTACTGGACTAGTTTTGATTTTGGTTTAGGTGGAAATATTTTTTCAAGTTTTTGAATTGAATGTAAGCAAAAGGGAGAGTTCCTGTATTCTGTGAAAGTCTGTTATGCCCAACTGAGTTGTCCATGTATTGTTGGGGGAGATCTTTTACTATTTGACACTTCTTTCTATTTTAGACACAATCACATTTATGATATGATAAAAATCATTACCGGTTTCAGCATACATTGAACATCTTCAGATTCTACAACATAAAAAGAAAAAAAGAACATTGAAATTTCAAAAGATGTGTAACATTTGGTATTTCTGTTTATATTTAACATAAAACAAAAATCAAAAGAAAATGGCCATACGACATAGGAGAACAAAAAAAAAATTTAGGGATTTTAAGTTTGTAACGTAGGTTTTTATTTTCATGTTTTATTTTCTGAAGAAGACCTTTGTATGATTGGAAACGACTTTGATTATTATCACATTATAAATGTGATTGTGTCTAAAACGAAAAGAGTGTACGAACGTCATTCTTATTCATAGACAGAATGTCGTTTTCATCTAAGTTCGTTAATTGTATTAACAGGATAACAGTGTGGTATCGAGGAGTATGGAGGAAACGGCTGCAGGAAAGTGTCATTCCGTCAGATCAGGTTTCGTGATTATATGTTAATCTTGTGGTCTAGGTGTACTGTTTCTTATTATTTTTCAGAATAAACGCTAATGGTTTCCTCGTCTCTTGTTTAGCATAAATGTATGCGAAGGCCTGCGGAGCGGCCATGTCTTTGTGCGGCCAAGTGATGGTCAGCCGGAAACGGGTGTCCGGCAGTCCCTTGCTAGCTGCGCCCGCAGCGGCCGTGGCACCGACTCGCAGGAACAAAGGCTCCTATCAGATTGTCGTCAGCTCACTACAGTTACCTCGTAGACACGCTTTCTAGGCTTCTGAAACCACCCGCGGGTCCGCAGCAACTGCCTAAGATATTTCAAACACGTTCATTTCTGTTTCGTAGTGACAATTTTTTAGACGGCGATAGAAGCGCAGGAGTGTTTTACAGTGTCGCAGTTCACCTCGTGCTTACTCGCTAGAGTAATTTAGATTTTGCGTCGTTTCTCTTAAGCACTTTATGTGCAAGGCGAGGTCTTCCCTTCAAAATGACGACTACAGTTACAATATCTCAATTCTGTCAAAATGTGTCTCCATAATATCACAGTCGATGAGATGTTAAAAGCTTGAAACAGACAAAAATACAATTTAAAAGGAAATGAAATTAAAATTCTTGTCTTTCTCCATAGACTTTGTGGAGCAATTAACGTAACAAGTTCTGTGCAGTGGTCCTCTTGCTACGGCGTTTGGAAACTAGAAGTTTAATTATTGGCACCTGTATACATTTTGTCGTGAATAATGAACAATTCGAGTAGATACTTTCACATTTACAATGGCAGATAACAGGAATAATTACACTGAATTTAGAGGCCTGTATTTTTTCTGTGTCCTTGGCCATTTCGAGCTTGTGCTCCGTGTATAATGATCTCGTCCTCAATTTAATGGTAAGCACTAACAATTCTTCTTTTCGCTGTGTCCGTTCAAACAAAAATGGTTACATCTGCAAACAATCAAATTTAATAGCAACTTATGCATAGGAGATGACTATGAAAACCAAAAGCGAAGATTTTGAACAATGGAATGCTGTCACAGACGGAGTCAGTTTTGGAGTTGGCTTTGATTTTCCTTGGAACATTAAACCTGTGGTAACTGCACACTAATTGTAGGCAGAGAACAGTCTTACTAAGCCATACTGCCTGTGATAATAGAGAGAACTGCAACGTTTTCGTACGCCTGCCTTGCTTCAAACACACTGTTTTACAACAAAAGACAAATTTCTATCGAATTCCTGCCACTGTGACGGAAAAAAAACTTTCAGTAATGATTTTTGTGTAAATTTCTGTCCTTTCAGCGATCCATCACAAGCAATTAAGCTTCTGTCAGCTGGGGCAATTCTAGGTTACCTTGTTCGTCAGACGATCCTGCCAGCACAATCCGTGCTGTCGATTTTAGAGCATTACGACTTCTTCAGTGTTTGCCAAGATAGTCTACTCTAAATCCTTAATGCAACTTTAATTGTGGAAATTCAGCTCCTCGCTCTAAAAGCTAAAGAAAAAATGTTGGAGACCTGTTTCTGTGTTTAGCTTGCTACTTGTATCTTCATATTGTCCAGAGGCGTCCGTCCTATTTACTGAGCAGTCAGTACGTCTGAAGGCCATGCAGCGGGTCCTGGTTCGATTCCCGGCGGGGTTGGAGATTTTCCCCGCTCGAGGACTGGATGATGTGTCGTCGTCGTCATCATTTCATCATCATCGATACGCAAGTCGCATAATGTGGGGTTAACTACCAAGATTCTACTCAGCTGTCGAACTTCTCCAAGTGGGGACTCCCGGCCTTCAGTGCCATACAATCATTTCAATTCATCGTCCGGAGGCCGTGACAATAAAATCGGATAAATTAGCACGTTCGTCTGGAAAACGGGACTTTGATGTCCAGTCGACGAAGTCACAAATGGCGAAGCGCGAGCTCATATTGTACGACGATAGGAAAGATCTCCATTCGAAAGGAACCATATAGAACTTCGTCATAAGTGATTTCGAAACTCTTGGAAAACGTAAATCCGACTTCCTCTAGAAAATGAGTTCGCTGTCTCAATCACTCCACACTTTTTATTGCATACAGTGCGTGTTTCACCCGCAATTTATTGGAATTTTGAGAATTTAAATTTCCGGGCCGAAAATTTTCTAAGGTATCTCTTGTTCTTTCCAAATCTTTTGGATACGCGGCCGCATGGAGTGGCCGCGCGTTTAGAGGCGCCATGTCACTCACTGCGCGGTCCCTCCCGCCGGAGGTTCGAGTCCTCCCTCGGGCATGGGCGTGTGTGTGTTGTTCTTAGTATAAGTAACTTTAAGTAATGTGTAAGTCTAGGGACCGATGACCTAAGCAGTTTGATCTCTTAGAAACTCACACACATTTGAACATTTGGAAAAAACACGTGCAACAAATACGTCTTGCCATTTACTGCTATATTACGAGAACAGTGCGTCAGAGCTCGACAGTTTTAGGGATGCGCACTTGGAATGTACTGCTTGACGGTTTGTAAGAAGAGGAAGGTTAGTTATCAAAACAAAGAAGATAAAAAAATGAATAGACAGTGACGTGACAGGCTGGAGAAGTTTAACGGATCGTCACTCAGAGGTGAATTCCTATGATGGCAGTTGATACCGACCTTCAGTACAAAACAGTTTTTGCTTGAGGCGGTTAGCAGCAGAGGCATCGGCAGAGCGAATGCTGAGAGGCGGACGGCGCACGCCGGAACTGAGCCCCGTGTTCCGTTATCCCAGCCACCGGGCGTGCGCGCTTCGTCGCTACTCCCTCACCACGATCGGCTTGCTGCTTTTTATTTACTGTAAAACTCCATTCACGGTGAAACACAGAGAGGTCGGGCCTTGTTGGTTTGGTCCTAATATCGTCGTCTATCGGATATTTGAGAGTTGCTCGATCGAACATTTTCGAAGATGGCGCTCGTTGGCTTCGCGGCATACAATCGCGTAAACCTTGAGAACGGCAGCTGATTATTTTTCAGAGTAAGTTAGTTGTGAAAGGCTGCTGCACTAGGGCCGTTCCCCCTTCATAATCGAGACAATAACCGAAGTATTTATGAAATTTGTTTAGACTAGACATGGAACTGTTTTTGTTGCACTTAGTCCTAATTTTTTGTAAATACTGCCCTTTACTGGCAAAGCATTTAACATTTTAGCTCATCTAAATAGTGTCAGTGCTGCTTTGTTACGCTGACGTGATTTAAGTAATGGAAAATTTCGGATTGATGGTATTGCTCTCACTGATTCGTGTTTCCGCTTCTTCCTCTACACGTCTTTATTTCGTGAGGCCGACAATAATTACTTAACGTCCTGAGTTATGGGTTCCAGTTCTAGAAAGTAAATAGTGTGGTATACATATTTCAGCAAGTTCGTCATTGAATGGTAGAAATTCCATCCTGTTACGTTTCTTAAATTCACATTATGGAGTGCGAAATACCTCACCGCCTATTTTTTTGAAATCACGATATCTTGATCTTCAAAGATTTTCTAATCCTGCACAAACTGACGCCTCTTCAGTGATAGATATTTTTAGGGAGTTTGGGAGAACGATGAAGAAAAACTGATCGATCTTCCCTCTTATAGGGTTTGGCTTGAAGCTGTGTATTGAACAGTAGTCTAGTTCCAAATGTCTGGAAAAGCTTTTAGCGGTATATTTCTGTCGCTCCAAGGTCTACCAGTAAATGTATCAGTACAAGAGCACCACCGCATCTGAGAAAAACGAAAATATAGAGCAAATAGAAGCTCGTGTCTTCACCGAAATGTCAGTGTGGTCAAAATAAAAGCGAGATCCCAAATATGGTACTGTGTCAGAAAAATCAAGGCAAGCCATCAGAGACACTCGTGCTTGTTTACAAACGTTTTGTGTTGCTTCTGTAGATACTGACGTCCACACGAGACAGACGCGCATCTGGCACATTCGTCCATAGACTGGAGGAAAGATATGGCGCAGCAGTTTATTTCCTCCAAGAAGTGAACTAGGATACTGCATATTATTGCCCTCACTTACTAATTGTAAAATGTAAATTTCCACGGCCGGAAATATCGCAGTTAATAAAATATTCCGGGTATTATACTGTGATCGGATAGATTTAAAACCCTACATTTCGTCACAATCTCAGGACATTTTCAAGGGGGATCGCAGCTTCTTTGAATGTCCGATTCACACCCTGCTGAATCGGACATTCAAGAAACTATGATCCCCTTGAAAATGTCCTCAGATGGTGCCGAAACGTCGGGTTTTAAGGGGAAATCCATGCGACCACGGCATAACAGCCCGGAATATTTTATTAATTTTGAGATAAGGAACTAGTTTTGTGTCGCGTAGATTGTGACAGATTACTGACATTGAGGACAACAGCAGCATTTCAGTAGCAGTGACGTAATACACGAAATCAGAATGATACCAGATATCTTCGAAGACGTTCCTTTGCCAGTTGTCTGAAGAGCTCTATCGCAATTCTCGTAGCAACTCTGGGTGTTTTGCAGACGAGGAGAAATGCGGCGAATCACGGAAGCTAAGGCTAAACCTGTGTTCGCACTAACAGAGTAAGTGAGGTGGTGCTGGTGAGCGGGGATGCACGTGGTGCGCAGAAGTGCAGAGCAGGGAGCAGGGAGCACTCACCGAGCGCGGCGCGACGCGGCGGTCTGGCGGCGGCGGAGTGAAAGCCAGGCGGCGCGCATCAGAAGTAGAGGCCGCCCCCGCACGCATGCGTCCGGCCCGCCGCCACCAGACCGTGCCAGCGCGCTCTCCTACTCCCGCCCCTCTCCACAGCAGCAGCTGCTGCTTATTCTGTTGTTTCGCGCGTTGTTTGTACGCTGTCGTGCCACATTGCGCTAGCTTTCTGTTGGTACGCAGCAACTAAGTGATTTAGACGGGCTAACTACACTGATTCCCACGGCTGATAAATGGTACGTGAGAGCATATTCACGTATGAAACACAGCGATTGAGAGGACCCCAAAAATGGCCGTTTGGTTTAAGATTTGCGAACATATGGGAGCTTGGGCGGTTCAAGAAAATAAACAGTGGGCACAATATTGGACATCACTGCCGCCTTTGACAACGTTTGGCGGCCTGCGATTTTCGCCTGTCTGAGAGATCTCCAAACCCTGAAATACCCTTGTATTACACTACTGGACATTAAAATTGCTACACCAAGAAGAAATGCAGATGATAAACGGGTATTCATTGGACAAATATACACTCCTGGAAATTGAAATAAGAACACCGTGAATTCATTGTCCCAGGAAGGGGAAACTTTATTGACACATTCCTGGGGTCAGATACATCACATGATCACACTGACAGAACCACAGGCACATAGACACAGGCAACAGAGCATGCACAATGTCGGCACTAGTACAGTGTATATCCACCTTTCGCAGCAATGCAGGCAGCTATTCTCCCATGGAGACGATCGTAGAGATGCTGGATGTAGTCCTGTGGAACGGCTTGCCATGCCATTTCCACCTGGCGCCTCAGTTGGACCAGCGTTCGTGCTGGACGTGCAGACCGCGTGAGACGACGCTTCATCCAGTCCCAAACATGCTCAATGGGGGACAGACCCGGAGATCTTGCTGGCCAGGGTAGTTGACTTACACCTTCTAGAGCACGTTGGGTGGCACGGGATACATGCGGACGTGCATTGTCCTGTTGGAACAGCAAGCTCCCTTGCCGGTCTAGGAATGGTAGAACGATGGGTTCGATGACGGTTTGGATGTACCGTGCACTATTCAGTGTCCCCTCGACGATCACCAGTGGTGTACGGCCAGTGTAGGAGATCGCTCCCCACACCATGATGCCGGGTGTTGGCCCTGTGTGCCTCGGTCGTATGCAGTCCTGATTGTGGCGCTCACCTGCACGGCGCCAAACACGCATACGACCATCATTGGCACCAAGGCAGAAGCGACTCCCATCGCTGAAGACGACACGTCTCCATTCGTCCCTCCATTCACGCCTGTCGCGACACCACTGGAGGCGAGCTGCACGATGTTGGGGCGTGAGCGGAAGACGGCCTAACGGTGTGCGGGACCGTAGCCCAGCTTCATGGAGACGGTTGCGAATGGTCCTCGCCGATACCCCCAGGAGCAACAGTGTCCCTAATTTGCTGGGAAGTGGCGGTGCGGTCCCCTACGGCACTGCGTAGGATCCTACGGTCTTGGCGTGCATCCGTGCGTCGCTGCGGTCCGGTCCCAGGTCGACGGGCACGTGCACCTTCCGCCGACCACTGGCGACAACATCGATGGACTGTGGAGACCTCACGCCCCACGTGTTGAGCAATTCGGCGGTACGTCCACCCGGCCTCCCGCATGCCCACTATACGCCCTCGCTCAAAGTCCGTCAGCTGCACATACGGTTCACGTCCACGCTGTCGCGGCATGCTACCAGTGTTAAAGACTGCGATGGAGCTCCGTATGCCACGGCAAACTGGCTGACACTGACGGTGGCGGTGCACAAATGCTGCGCAGCTAGCGCCATTCGACGGCCAACACCGCGGTTCCTGGTGTGTCCGCTATGCCGTGCGTGTGATCATTGCTTGTACAGCCCTCTCGCAGTGTCCGGAGCAAGTATGGTGGGTCTGACACACCGGTGTCAATGTGTTCTTTTTTCCATTTCCAGGAGTGTATTATACTAGAACTGACATGTGATTCACGCAGTTTGGGTACATAGATCCTGAGAAATCAGTACCCAGAACAACCACCTTTGGCCGTAATATCGGCCTTGATACGCCTGGGCATTGAGTCAAACAGAGCTTGGATGGCGTGTACAGGTACAATTGTCTATGCAGCTTCAACACGATACCACAGTTCATCAAGAGTAGTGACTGGCGTATTGTGACGAGCCACATGCTCTGCCACCATTGACCAGACGTTCTCAATTGGTGATAGATCTGGAGAATGTGCTGGCCAGGGCAGCAGTCGAACATTTTCTGTATCCAGAAAGGCCCGTACAGGACCTGCAACATGCGGTCGTGCATTATCCTGCTGAAATGTAGGGTTTCGCAGGGATCGAATGAAGGGTATAGCCACGGGTCGTAAAACATCTGAAATGTAACGTCCACTGTTCAAAGTGCCGTCAATGCGAACAAGAGGTGACCGAGACGTGTAACCAATGGCACCCTGTACTATCACGCCGGGTGATACACCAGTATGGCGATGACGAATACACGCTTCCAATGTGCGTTCACCGTGACGTCGCCAAACACGGATGCGACCATCATGATGCTGTAAACAGAGCCTGGATTCATCCGAAAAAATGACGTTTTGCCATTCGTGCACCCAGGTTCGTCGTTGAGTACACCATCGTAGGCGCTCCTGTCTGTGATGCAGCGTCAATGGTAACCGCAGCCATGGTGTCCGAGCTGATAGTTGATGCTGCTGAAAACGTCGTCGAACTGTTCGTGCAGATGGTTGTTGTCTTGCAAACGTCCTCATCTGTTGACTCAGGGATCGAGACGTGGCTGCATGATCCGTTGCAGTCATGCGGATAAGATGCCTGTCATCTCGACTGCTAGTGATACGAGGCAGTTGCGATCCAGCACGTCGTTCCGTATTACCCTCCTGAACCCACCGATTCCATATTCTGCTAACACTCATTGGATCGCGACCAACGCGAGCAGCAATGTCGCGATACGATAAACCGCAATCGCGATAGGCTACGATCCGACCTTTATCAAAGTCGTAAATGTGATGGTACGCATTTCTCCCCCTTACACGAGGCATCCCAACAACGTTTCACCAGGCAACGCCGGTCACCTGCTGTTTGTGTATGAGAAATCGGTTGGAAACTTTCCTCATGTTAGCACGTTGTAGAAGTCGCCACCGGCGCCAACCTTGTGTGAATGGTCTGAGAAGCTAATCATTTGCATATCACAGTATCTTCTTCCTGTATGTTAAATTTCGCGTCTGTAGCATGTCATCTTCGTGGTGTAGCAATTTTAATGGCCAGTAGTGTATATACGATACTGCAATGTTATGTTCGAAGGAACACTGTATCGTAATTAGTCATTGACACAGGCCCTGCAATATCGTACATGTCTGCCAATACCGATCAAGTGACTTTCAAGTAAACGTCTCCCTGTACGTTAATATACATAATGGATGTACGAGTACAGGTTGTGGACACATGGTTGACACATGGTTGACGACATATGGAAGTTTGGGTCTGGCCGTGACTCGTGGTCGGACAGCCTATGGTAAGTGGTAAATCCAGGTTCGAGTCGCGGTCCAGCCCAAATTTTCGTTGTTGTCATGCCATTATATAGCTGATGATGGTTCATATTCGCAACTGCGAATACATTTTACGGCTTTGTATTAGTCTGGTAGACTACTGCAAAAGACGAACTGTTAAGTGGTGAGGTGACCACCTAAAGATTATCAACCACACTACCAAATAATGAACACAAAATACTGTCTTCGGTCCATTTTCTTTTATTTCGTCATCGAACCGTTGCTAGCCATGCTGGATGGTCAGAATGATGTAGAAGCTGCCATCGTATACTTAGATGACATCCTGCTAGGTGTCTCAGAACACTTCACCGAAGCTGTAGGTAAATGCTACGAGTGTTCTATCGGTGATGCAGCAAAGGTGGATAAACGACACATTGACTATATAGTTACTCACTAACCAACCTTTTTACTGCTTAAAGGTACATTATCCCTAAATAGAAATCTTACTCTCAAATTTGGAGTAATTTCTGGTCGTAGGATTTGAGTAGGTACATGTACAGCTACATGATTACTCTGGAATTCAAGTTTAAATGTTCGGTAGAGACTGCGTAGATTCACTTTCAGAGTATTTCTCTACTGTTCCTCTCTCGACTAGCACATCGGAAAAATGGACATGTAAATCTGTCCAAGATCTGATTTATCTTATTTTATCACGACAGTCATTTCTCCATATGCGGATATTTTGACATTCGGAGGTAAAAGTTCGCGGTTGATACTTCGTGGAAAGATCTCACCTCAATGACAAGAGCTTTTGTTTTAATGACTGTCACCCCAAGTCGCTTATTATACCCGTGGTATCATGAGTTTTTTCTTGAAGTAAGCTATATTGATGGGCATTATTTCACGCAGGATTTACCGACGACGCACCTGTTATAAAAAAGATTGACATCTCCAATAGTCCGGAATCCCATTGAACTTAAATACCCGAGTGTTCATTGGAAGGCAGTTTGGGACAACATAAGTTTAACCCTCCACACTCCTGAGATGGTATCCACATGGTATAAAGTGGTAAACGTTGTTATACCCACTAATGAAAGGTTGCATAAAATCGGCTTATGTGACAGTGATAAATGCGTCCGTTGGGGTCTGGTCGACACCTTACGCCATCGCTTCACTTGTGGCGCCCATCTCATTAACTAGAAATGGGTGCAGCAGAGGCTGGGCCTGATTACCCGCAGCAGTCCAGCCAGCCACTGCACCGACATCCTGCTCTGGCCGGACACGAAACATTTTCCGGCTGCCAAGAACAACACCGTGATGTGGCTGTTAGGACAGTTTGTGACATATATCATTATCCACAATAGTGAAGATAATCTCATTAGTTTCGAAGCTTATATGAGAACGACACGTTGGAAGATGAAACGTTACTCAAATTTCAGGCCGGCCGGAGTGGCCGAGCGGTTCTAGGCGCTACAGTCTGGAATCGCGCGACCTCTACAGTCGCAGGTTCGAATCCTGCCTCGGGCATGGATGTGTGTGATGTCCTTAGGTTAGTTAGGTTTAAGTAGTTCTAAGTTCTAGGGGACTGATGATCTCAGAAGTTAAGTTCCATAGTGCTCAGAGCCATTTTTTTAACCAAATTTCAGGACGACGTTTGGTAACATATTAGACATAATTTTTGAAAAACAAGGAGTAGGGTAATTCTCGACGCGGGTAACTACACAAACCACATGCAAGACTACGTAGCGAACAAAATACGCAATGATTAAGGGGTTACACCTGTTCCTAGGACTGCTCCCGACTTCTCAATGGTGTTATTAACATCATTTGACGTTTTCCTTAATTAATGTTGCCTGTGCGTGTCTTTGTTATCCGTTTGTATGCTCCAAATGACTTTCTGTTAACAGTTTTGAAGTTTGTAAATCAATTGACAGAACTGAAATTCTAGTTAAGACAGTCATGTTTGCGTTTTGGTTCTCTATCTTTGTCTGGACTGAAGATGCTATTGTCAGTTTAATATTTTTGTTCTGGTTTGTAAGCTTACAAACTGCACTATATGGCACTATACTGAAATGTCTTATTCAGTCTATTGTAGGATCCAATTCGTGTTGAAACAGTTCCAGTTCTTCATTATTTTGTTTTTGTGCTTATGTGCTTATATGATTGTTTCAATACAGAAAACAAAAATAGCTGAGTGGTCAGCGTGATGGACTGCCGCCCTACGGGCCCAGGTTCGATTTGTGGCAAGGTCGGGAATTTTTTCACTCAGGGACTGGGTGTTGCGCTGTCTTCATCATCATTTCACCCCCATCCGGTGCGCAGGTCGCCCAGTGTGGCGTCGAATGGGATAAGACCTGCACCAAGGCGGCCGGACCTGCCCCGTAAGGGGCATCCCGGCCAATGACGCCTAAAGCTTATTTCCATTATGTCCCTTGTTCCATAAAAATACATAACGAAATGGTCTTCTTTAAATTTCTTCGAACTTTTCCGTCAGATATCACCTGATAGGGATCATATACATTGCAACAATTCTCCAGAAGAGGACAGAAAAGTTTTATGCCAAAAAAGTGCAGTCTTCGTTTTATCTTCGCCACAATATTTTTTATGTGATCGTTGCAGTTTCAGTTGTTGGGAACTGTAAGCGTATAAATCTTTCGAAATCATCTACAAGCCACCTCAATCTGAAACTGAGACTTTTAAATTACCATTGTCAGCAATGAGACAATACTATAGCACCATCTTTATTATCATTGTTGGATTCACAGCCGAGTAAAATAGTTCCCCTGCCAACATGAGAAAACACACTTTAGAAGTAAACAGTGAGGTGCACGTATAAGATCAACAGGACCATTTCGTACAACACCTTTAGAGGCATAGTTAGAAATTTTGGGAATGTATTCTGGCGATATAATTGTCAGGTAAAGATCTGCATACTATTGGTTGCGACAAGGAGACACTGAGCAGCTGGGGCAGGTCAGTGGGGACAAAATCATTGTTACACCACAATTACATCAGGTGCGATGAACTGTTCCTGCGATGCTCCGCAAAACGACATCGAATAGAGTGAAGCGAACGCCAGCCTGAAGTCCAGACACCGTTTCACAAGGCGTATCAGGACGCTGACGAAGTCGAAGAAGGTACCCAGCACCTCTGAAGGGCGAAGCTGAACAAAATTACAGGTCTGGCTAGGATCCTGCAGGAACTAACGAACAAGAAAATCAGGACAAATGAAGTCATCGGCACCAAATGACGACACTCAACCATTACCGCCTGTTGTGCTTTTCTGTGTGGTTAGTGCTGTTGTTGGATGAGTACTTGCCACAGGCTCTCATAACTCCCCCCCCCCCCCCCCCCCCCCAAAAAAAAAAAGGTTCCCTCACTCTCAGATGTTCTCAGTTGTTCACAAACATCCTCTATACACGATAGTATTGTGGTGTGTATCTGATGCCGAAAACCACCGTCTTTGTCAGTTGTTGACTTCGAGGTGAAGACCACTGCATTGCCAGAAGAACCATCCATTCACCTTCCAAGGACTTCTTCGTCTCCGCAAGCTGCAGGCATCTGTCTGAGCTGGGGATCGTACGCAAACTACTAGGCATCTTTGCACCACTGGGTCACCAGACGGATGGCTATCTTATGCTGCCAAACATCTCCTAGTGGGTGGCATGTTCAAGCCTGGGCTAGAGCTGCCCAGTCTCTCTGTAGCTGTTCACCAGTATCTGAGGGCCATCCTCGTAGTTGATCACCAGCCAGTACGGGCATATGCCTTCAACTTGGGCGATATTGGGTACTACAGTTTTAACACCGTCCTTTGCAGTGTGGTACGTGTCGACCAAAAGGCAGTCAGGCTGCCAGGAGCCTCACAAGGCACGAATCAGCACCTCTGCTGGCGCCAACGCCCGTCGCTGGTAACGCATGCTGTCTGCCGGTCTGGCATTGCTGTATCAAATGGAATAAACGCTTATTTTAAACAGGGATGTTTCGTTAACAGCCGCCGCGCGGTTCAGCCACCACTACCTCTACAGTCCACGTCCACGCGTAACTTACGAACAACCGATTCCTCTGCCACTGTTGGGGTCAATTTTCAGCGTTAACACTATGAACAAACTTCAGTGAAATTGCTGGGGTCTGGTGCGTGGCAAAGGAACTATGTCAAAAACCAGAACGAGTAAATATATAGGGGTGAGATTTTCGCTAATTATAGAGGATAATGTGGTGAAGTTTCTGACATATGCTGCAGTTGTTTATATTTATAGCTGCCGAATTATGACATTTTATTTTCGTTAATAGAACTACATAATTTTTTCTGTGGAACTGGTAAGGCCCGTCGAAGACAACTTCAACGAATGTCGAATTATTACACTTTGTTTTTGTTAATGGAACTACATGATTTTTTTCTATGGAACTGGTTAGGCCCTTTGCAGAGAACTTCAACGACATAATATTTGTGTAGCGTGACGAAATTATAAAATTATAACAGAACTTACAACCACTGTCATTCCATCAAGAGAAGAGGGCCCGCTAATATCTACTCTATTGATCCAAACGTAAGCAAAGACGTACGTCAGCAACGGTTCGTGTGTTTATTATTGTGAGTGTCATATCAAGTGCTCAGAATATTAACACTGAGCAATGAAACATGCTATAAAGCGATTCCGGACAGACAGCACTCAACGTTGAATATTATCTAGAATTAGAACAGAATATACTCTTCTTTTAAGCCATTTTATGTCTTCGGTAATGAAAATGGCTCTGAGCACTATAGGACTATAGGACTATAGTACAAACATGACGGTCGATCTACCCAGTCGACACAGGTAATTATACACCTTCTTAGCAGAATATGTAGAGATCGTTGAATTTGTGTTCAGAAAAAAAAACATTGCATTGGTCTATACATCTCAGGTGAGGAAAATTAAAGCGAGAGGTCTACACGGAAACGTCGACGATTACCGAAGCCAGCCGGAGTGGCCAAGCGGTTCTAGGCGCTACAGTCTGGAACCGCGCGACCGCTACGGTCGCAAGTACGAATCCTGCCTCGGGCATGGATGTGTGTGATGTCCTTAGGTTAGTTAGGTTTAAGCAGTTCTAAGTTCTAGGGGACTGATGACCTCAGCAGTTAAGTCCCATAGTGCTCAGAGCCATTTGAACCATTTTTTTGCAATGTGCTCATAAGTCTTCGTAATCGGTGATAGAGTGAAGTGAGAGAAGGTCATGTCCGACTTATGGCCGCTGGTAGCGTATCATACGCTATATGCGACCAACACTTTTTAATGCATGTGTTCTATAGTTTAATTCTTGTTTTAAGGGGATCTTTTTCCGTATTCAGATAGCACTCATGTTTCGATGAAATGTTCAGTTTATTCACAGGAGCTGACACGTCTTGTGACGACTTTTCTGATCTTTTAATTATTTCTTTATCTGTTGTGTGCTCTGTTCTTATTCATACAGTTTTTTTGTAATTTTTCTTATTATAAATATTTATATCACGGTTTGAAGCTTCAGTTGTTGTTCTTCATGTGTCTGGGCACCACCTCAATCGCAGTTGTCCAGTATCATGCTGGTGACGACCATAACAAGCTCTCACCTTTTTATTATTGTTTCATTCTGTTGAAGTACAGTCATTACAAAGCCCTTGTTAATTTCACCTTTGACGTGTTCTGCTTGATTCTTATGCTTTCTGAATGTATCTCATGTTTACCAGATCCAACTCTTTGAATCTGTAACTAATAATTTAGCCAACTGAGTGCCCAGGTCCTCCAGTCATAAGCAACAGACGAGACCCCTGACATATTCTGGAACTTCATTTATGGCGTTTCCAGTGGGCGTCGCAGTTGATTTTTCAAGTAGCCTATTTACTTCATGGTCATTTCATATGATATGGAGTGACGGACTCAAGCAGCAACTGTTGAGCAAGGGAGCTGCGTTCACAGCACACCCAGCTTCTGGAAACGTGAGTAACAAACGCATCCCGAATATTTCAATCCTTCTACAGCTGCTCAAAGGAACAATTTCAGCTAAACGAAGACCAGCATGTCTCATGTAGTGACAGACAGGAAACATAAAGCATTGCAGAAGGTGACTGTAAAAAGTCGCGTGAAATAATCGGAAGTAATTACTCATGAGTTTCAACGTGCTACCAGAGGTCCTGGTGGCTCAATGACTGTGGAGTTAAAAAGAATAGGGTACAATGGTCGATCAGCTCTCCATAAGCCACACACTTCTGTAAGCAGTGCTAAGCGATGCTTGAGGTGGTGTAAAGAGTAATGCCACTGGACAGTGGATGACTGGAAACGAGTTACTTGGAGTGATGACTAACCTAAACGCTGTGGAAATCGGATGGAAGAGTTCGGGTTTGGCAAATGCGTGGAGATGGTTACCTGCCATCATGTGCAGTGTACACAGTGAGATACAGAGAAGTCGATGTTACAGCATGGTTGTGCTTTTCGGGGATAGGTTATGGTCCGCTTATAGCGATTTAGAAAATTCTGAATGCTGAAGGATCTGAACACATTTTAGAGCAATGTGTATTGCATTTAATAGTGGAAAAGAATGGAGACGATGATTGACTTTTCAGCATTACAGTACACCCTGTCACAAAGCAGTGTTTATGAGGCACTGGTTTGTGGACAGAAAGATTCCTGAAATGGAATGGCGTACTGAGAGTTCCGACCTGAACCCAATGCACCACCTTTGGGTTGAGTTCACCTTCGCTCCAGACCTCAGCGTCCAATGTAACTATGTTCACTGAATTCGTCTCTTGAGGAAGTGTGGGCTGCCATTCCTCCACAGACATTCGCCTCCATAACGGCGAAGCGTGCAGACATTCCATATTAATGTCAATTAAAAGGTGCACAAATAATTTTGATCAAATAGCTTACAAAACACTCGTTCGATCAATACTTGAATATTCTTCATTTGTGTGCCATAGTGTCCGTAGTTGCTTTATAATTCTTGAGGGTATTTTTCTTCTGTCATTGCAACTACAAAAATGCATGTCTTTTTTCAAAAGGAGCGTTTCGCTTTATTGAGGTAAAGCATCATCACTGGTCTGTAATTAAGTTATTTACATTTTGATTTGCTTTTAGACCGAAGAACAGTTCGTTAGGAATAAGTTGATTTGTCCTTACGGTGATTTTAGGTTCAAATGGCTCTGAGCACTATGGGACTCAACTGCTGAGGTCATTAGTCCCCTAGAACTTAGAACTAGTTAAACCTAACTAACCTAAGGACATCACAAACATCCATGCCCGAGGCAGGATTCGAACCTGCGACCGTAGCGGTCTTGCGGTTCCAGACTGCAGCGCCTTTAACCGCACGGCCACTTCGGCCGGCGATTTTAGGTTGATTTCTCGCTTACATCGGGAACACAGTGGTGTGCATAAAAGTGTGTTGTGAAAAACATAAGAAATGCATAGTGCTGCAGAACATCTAAAAATCAGACCAAAATTATCGGTTTCTAACGCAGAAAACGATGTGCTAGCAGACGGCATTTCCCGATGTAACCGAGAAATCAACCGACAGTCACCGTAAGTACAAATCTACTTGCTCCTAACGAACCGTTTTTTATCTGAGAGCAAATCAGAATGTAAATAAGTTAATTACAGACCACTAATAATACATTACCTCAATAAAGCAAAACGCGTCTGGTGAAAGATAAAAAAAACTTCACGCATTTTTGTAGTTGCAACGACAGAAGAAAAATACCCTCGAGACTTTAATATTGCTTGTCGGTCTTGGATCCATACTAGAAGGGATTTCTAAAGGTGATAGAGAAGACCCAAAGAAGAGCAGCACGTTTCACGCTAGTAAGCGTGAAAGCGTTACATAGATAGCCAGCCAACTCCACGGGCAGACGCTGCGAGAAAAGAATTCTGCATCACGGTGTGTTAAAGTTCCGAGAGTGCTCGTTCCTGGAACAGTCAACCAATATATTACTTCCTCCTACCACGCGAAAATACCATGAAGATAAAGTCAGAGAGATTTGAGCCCACGTGGAGGATTACCAGCAATCGTTACTTCCGCGAACCATTCGCGACTGGAACAGGAAAACGGGGAATGGCTCTGGCACTCAAAGTACACTCTGTCACACGCCGTGAAGTGAGTTGCGGAGTCTCGACGTAAATGCAGTTCATAATGTGCCAAGCCATTCTCCGGGCGGAACATTTATTTCATGCAGGGAGGTTCTGAAGAATACACACTAAATATGCCAACAGCGAGGAAGACAGAGGAGTGTGAAATGGGGATTTACCACAGAATGTTTAAAATATTGTGAACAGCAAGAGTAACTAACACCGAAGTACTGCGAATTATTCGCAAACAGCGAAATATGTTAACAAATGTTTGAAAGCAGAAAAATTGCTGACGTAGGACATACATTACGGAACACCAAATATATGCTTCAACAGTTGATTACAGAACGGAACGTTGAAGCGGAAAATAGGGGGAGGGACGAAGAAGTACGAGGGTGTGCTGAAAAGTAACGCCTCAGAATTTTTATGTGAAAACTCTTATGGGTTTTTAAATAAAGGAAAAGTTATTAACATTCTACATCCTCATTCTTCACGTCTACATATCTGCAGCCGTATTCCGCTTGAGGGCTCCGAATTGTAACGTGTAACATGGCGGTGTGTAAGGTAACTGTATTGGTGCGTGAGAAACAGCGTGCAGCAATCGAGTTCGGCCACACATGGAGCACTCTCTCCTTCACCATAACAATGCCTGACCACACATGAGCATTGAGACATCTGAAACAATCCGACGCTCTGGGTTCACTGTCATCGATCTTCCTCCATACAATGCCGACTTGGCGTCATTCGATACTCTTGTCTCCAAAACTTAAAGAACATCTTCGAGGGTGGCACATTGATAGTGATGACGCGGTGCTAGCGGAAGTGAGGCCGTGGCTCGATCAAGAAAGCCTAACATTCTACAGTGACGGTATCAAGAAAATGGCCTTTCATTGAGAGAAATGTGTTGATCGTATGGGTGGCTATGTTGAGAAATGAACATGTAGACAGAAAAATAAAGTTGTAGAATGTTAAAACGTTTGTTTTATTTAAAAATGCTTAAGAGTTTTTACACAAAATATTCGGAGGCACTACTTTTCAGCACGTCCTCGTATATCTTGATTAGATAACATAACCCAGGGGACAGGATTATCGAGTGGAGATCAACTATTGCTTACTGCAGGTTCATAGAATAAAGATGCATCATATACTCGCCAACATCCATTAATGCATAAGCAAAAGAAGAAGAGAGCTAACGGACCTAGGTAAAGAAAACAGGATTTATGGATTTGTGGCTAAGGTTCAAATGGTTCAAATGACTCTGAGCACTATGGGACTTAACATGTGAGGTCATCAGTCCCCTAGAACTTAGAACTACTTAAACCTAACTAACCTAAGGACATCACACACATCCATGCCCGAGGCAGGATTCGAACCTGCGACTGTAGCGGTCACGCGGTTCCGGACTGAAGCGCCTAGAACCGCTCGACCAAACCGGCCGGCTGTGGCGAAGGAAGACGGGACTGTGGGCCACACAAATAATATTGCAACTATCCTCCGAGTCTGTCTTCATATTGCTAGAGTGGTGGATTACTAGAAGAAACGAAACTAAAACAGTAATACAGCAAAAATACAACTGAAAACAAAAATAAGATTAGGTACCTCACTCGGATAGCATTACGGCTTACCTGTCTGTCTGTACGGTCTAGCGACATCCAGAAACAAATGTCTCTGAACATGCTTTTATGCATATCACGCGTCCTGGTAGGACAGCACTCTGCGAGAAGTTGCCGAAAATCTCAGGATGACTGTCCCCCCCCCCCCCCCCCCCCCCCACATAGCTTACCTTTGATACTGTTTGTTAACCGTTGAGATGATCGATTTCCTAATTTCATATGCCACACAGTCTTACCTCGATCTTGCACAGCTGTTACATTTCGACTACTCGCTGATTTGCTGGGTCGTTTTAGGCGCGAAAATCTGGCCGTCCACTTTTCTGAAGAATCGCTGCAGTAGGGCTAGGAAATGAGAGCACGTTTCGAGATACTCCAGAACTTCTTGCTGCATTTCTCACAAACCACGCGCTCAGAAACCGAAGAAAGCAATACGCTCGGACTCTTGCGGAATAAGCCAACAGCAAATCTGTGATTTTTCAGGCCTGCAAACGAAACAATGCACGGGGAAAATTCTGTCATTTCATTTAAGCTGCATCAATCATTATAAATGAGTAGAAGAGTACTAAACCCACAACTTTTACTGCTTATTGCACCGAAGAGGAAACCACGGGCTTGAAAGCTGTCTGTTATATTTGGATTGTTGCCAGCTACCAAAAACTCAGTTAATTTCATATCGATTATCCAAGAACAAATTTTTGGCCTTGCCTCTGAAAGTAGCCTCTGCCACGGTAGTGTCTCTGCTGAACTTTTTTGCTGCGTGAGCAGCCTAAACAAATGTGGCCCGAAAGCGAGCAGACACTAGACATGTTTTTGACGAGTTTCAAAGGTGATTTTTCTCACGGTATGAAATGGTGTGTTACTGACAGTGGTTGCATATGCAGGGTGAGTCAGGAGGAAAGATACGTGCTCTGAGGGGTTACAGTAATAACGATCGTAGAACTCAAAAACTGCACCCTCCAGCAAAAACGTGTTACAGTACATAATCAAACTACATTTCCTACAAAAAGGTCCAGTTCATTTTTATCTAGCACCAACAGCTTATGCGAAGAGAGCGCGAGAACAACCGAATTAAAACAATCAAGTCAGTCGGTTGTCGGAAAACAACCAACTCATTCGATTCGAGCTTTACGTATCGGTTGAATTTTTCATTCATTCTTTTGTGTGAAACCAATCAATGGGAGGTACAGAATGGAAACAATGGAATTAGTCGGCTGTGTTTTTACATATTGGTTGGATTATTGTTTATTCATTTCTTTAGCGTGGAACCAGTCTGTGAGGGCAATCGAAAAAAAAACAATTAACACAGTCCGGTGTTGTTTTGCGTACTGACTGAGTTATTCATTCTTTCGTTTGAAGCAAACCACTCAGTAGTTTTTCCCTCCGTAGAACCATGTATTCATTCGTTTATTGAACTGACAGCACTTTTTAGTGGTTTAGTTGACTGAGTTATCCAGTTTCTGAGAGAAACCGGTCTGCAGTACTTTTCGTTAGGCGAAGCAAAACAGTGGTATACAATAAAAACCGGGGTACACATAACCCCAGGTGTACGCGAAGACATTTTGATGGATACACCGAAGTTAAAGTAAGCAATATGTATACTCATTTAGCTATGTGCAGAAAGCTAACTGTTTTCTCACGATTTAAAAACTGGCAAATAGAGTGCTGGGCATTAAACTGGTGCAATTAACGCGAAAGCTTCGTTTGAGAGTACGAAGTTGAGCAAGCAATAGAAGCTCTCTTAGGGGTACGACAATATGAAAGAAACTTCGCCAAATTTTTGCGACTGTTTGCATTTCGTTTTACTGAAAAGGTGTAATGATGTGCATTATTATTATTAATTAATTAATTAAAAAATTAACGTCAGAATGCTGCTGCCGTCCGTGCCAGGATGGCAGACGGCGGTAGGAGGTAGTCAGTGACAGCACTGCGCTACTGCGCTCGCATCGGCCACCGCGCCACCTCCTCGCGCCATGCTACGCTGGCCCTGGCGGTAGCAGCAGGAGATACGGCGACGGCGCCGTCGCTCCCCATGGAAAAGGAAGAAAAAGTATGTATATACGTGAAATCATAGATTGAGTGAAAACATTCATATAACTACGTAACCGACAGATACATGTGACAGTCGGGAATTCTACATTACATGAAACATGGCCGCAGACTAGTTTCATTTGTTTGTTTCATTCGATTGAAAACACCGACTGAAAGAAAATTGGGCAATCGGTTGTTGAAAAGAGTCGTTTGTCCCATCACTACGCGAGAATATTGACAACTCGCGTTGCGCTCATACGCTGTAGTTCAAGCAGTTTGTGTAGGCCAGTTTGAGCTAGTTTCCCGACTTGATAGACCACAAGTGTTCAGTATCAAATGGTCCGTCTCAGCTTCCTCTACACAAATGTTGTACGTTTTAAACAATGGCAATGTTTGAATAATACAAAAAATAACAATGTACATTAAATGTGTTCTATCTTGGAATAGGGCAGGTGTCTATACGAAGTTTTTTGTTCAGATCACTAATACTATACACCAAAAGCATGTACCTTTCCTTCTGATTCTACCTGTGTACATGACGAGAGAGAGGGAAAAATATATGAAAACAGCAGATGGGTCTGTATGTGTGAAGTACCTCAGTTAAATACAAAGCTTCTTTCGAAGATAATTCTGGATCATCGTGAGGTAACGTTTTTCTATTCTATTAGTCACTGTGTGGCGAGCCATATCAGCTTCTCGACGTCTGTCCTCGTCAAACATAGAATGTTATGGTAGTGTGGCCTAAGTGATTACGTTTCAGTGGGTCATATTTCGTTCTGTTTACGCATTGCACTCAATTCGCGATCGGTTTTAGCCACTCGGTAGTTCATTCACCTAAAATGTTTTCCATTTTCTATGCATTTTCAAACGTATGTTAATGAACTGGTCTTCGTATGATTGCGCTGAGAGCAGAAGGTGTTTTGAGTAACGTTAATCGGTTTGAACTACGTAAGACTTTTGGAATTTTGAAGCACAACATTAATTACAAATTTAATGCAAAGCTCATATCTGCTTCCAATTCTCATCTTCCATAAATTTAGCTAACTAAAGTATCAGCTTTATCAGATAGTAGAAGAGAGCAAGTATGAGGCGCAGCACAATGCCTAAATGAAAGTGATTAAACTAAATATTTTCGTGAATAATGCAAATCAGCTTTTTCAAACAAAAACATTTTTGCTCGTATTGTATGTTCGCGACGAACCACTTTTTGGATTAATGTAACTCCATCATCTGGTAGAGTATGGGACTTCGACTGTTCAATGTTCAATAAAAACAATACCAATCGCCGTTGTATAGGTTTATTTCTAGGCAACCAGTTTCGACGTTGCACTACGGTATCTTCAGGCCTAAACTGTGGAGGATATAACAGAACAATAATTACATATTGAAATACAGAGCATATTAACTAAAAGAATCAAGTGTAGCATATTACTTTACGTAATGAGAATTATAAAGTGAATGTTATATCAGAGCAATAAATCGTATTGAAATACAGAGCGCATTGCTTGAAAGCTGCAAGCGTTATATGTAAATTTCCTTAATTACAAGAACTCAGTCTTAATAAAATTCCATAATGGTTCGTTCCTTTGTATATACCTATTTTAAATAGTCCCAGTCCTTATAGTGAACCCTCCCCCCTTTTTACTTCACCTGACATGTTATCATGGTACTGTTTTACATGTGATTTGTCGGTTTCTCTTACCCGTCTTTTACCTTTTGACTAAACAAGGCGTCTGTCACGTATAGTCATACGTTTTCAAGACAATAAATATGCTGGACTGATGGTTACATTACTATAACATTTCTGTTTTATTAATAGTCTATGACGATACTGAATATTTTACAATATGTATGAAAACTAATTAATTCTGATAGTGTATATTACGGTGTGTTATGGAGTTTTATTAAGACTGAGTTCTTCTAACGAAGGAAATTTACATGTAACACTTGCAGCTTTCAAGCAATACACACTGTATTTCAATGTGATTTATTGCTCTGATACAACATGCACTGTATAATTCTTATTACGTAAAGTAATATGCATCACTTGATTCTTTTAGTCAATATGCTCTGTATTTCGATATGTAATTATTGTTCTGTTATATCCTCCTCAGTTTAGGCCTGAAGATGACGTGGTGTAACGTCGAAACTGGTTGCCTAGAAATAAACCGATACAACGGCGATTGGTATTGTTTTTATTGAACTTTATGGATTAATTAATTATTTTCAGATCGCAGATGGTAAGTTACCTCAAGAGCTTCGAGAGGGCGCTTTCTTGACTTTTATTTATGGGTTTGCGATACTGCGGTTCTGCAAGGTCTTTTCAACGGCATCTTAAAACTTCGTATACGAAAGCATAAATTTGGGTTGATGTCTTGCTTATTAGACAAATATTAAATATTATTACAAGGATTCGAGCTGAATTCAGCTACGGTGAGGTTAAGCAATAGAAAATGCCAAAGTACTACAGGTGTTAATGAAAATATCAAGTTGCACAATATAAGTATAGACGTTTGTATAGTCACAACTGAGAATAGTACATTGCATTTTGTTAATTTGAGCCTCATTTAATTTTTTGTGGAAGGGTAACCTTTATGTGGAACTTAGCGATCACGAAGCGTTGCAGTTGAGATCATAAGTAATATTCAGTATGTAGACATCATACAGTCTTAAGAATATTTCATGGATTTCCGAGGAAATAAAGATCAACTTCATATTTATTTCATGTATATTAGTTTCGAAATACAGAATACAACGGACGTGATTCACCATTTGAACAACCACGAAATATTTGAAGGCAGTCAAGCGTCTGCTAGAAGACCATTATTGGTTACTAGCGCAGGCATAACTAATAACGACAGTATGTTACTCATTTTCTGGGCGTGAAAGGTTTTTATATGAATGGTAGGAACAAAATTGTTAGATTGTGTTGTCATACGCATCAGAACAGTTTTCTTTGTATTAACCTTGTGTACGGAAATTACTTCTGTACTTACCTCGTCTCTACCTACACATATAGAAAGCTTCAAATGAATTCGGATTCCTATATATTTCGATTTTCCTTACATCGGCACCGCGTGATACAATAACCCCAATAAGGTTCGTGACCTACAGCAATCAGGCGTTGATGCCTGGACCCCAAGGAGGCGCAAGAAGAGGCTGTATCAGCGACGCTCTGGGTCGGATACCAGAGTATAAAGCAAAGCCTGGCGTCGCATAAAGTAAAACTTAGAGTAGAGCAACAAGTATCTGGACACAGGATCTTCCTTGTTTTTCTTTTAGTAGTTTCTATGGCCAAATTGTCGTGATAACATCGATTGAATGTAGCTAATCTTAAAAAATTTTCTACCACGAAGAGAAATTGACGTTGATGGTTTTGTGGGGATTAATTAGTGCCATTGTATCATACAGAGAAGACTGAAAAGCCGAAATTGTGACTTTTATTAACGAAAACTAGGCACAGAAGACTTTTAAAAATGTAAGTTGCGTGTGTTGTGTGATACTAAGCGCCGACGTAAGCAAGTTCTCTCTTTCTTCTCAGAGGACGTGATATTCGGAGCATTTATGACTGGATTCTATCAGTTGAGACCTCTTCGCCGCCGATGTATTGTCCCAAAGTTCTGGAAGTGGTGTCACCATACCGGTTTATCCAAAATTCTAGGATATTCCACAAATTTTCAACATATGTAAATCAGAAACATAATTTTCCTCTACATACGAACTTAACATGTCACCTTACAGTGCAGAGCGTACTTCACGTATTGCTTGCTGTCTTTTAGTCCAAATCTAGTCCTTTCCTATTAGTGCACGTTTGCCTTCAGTACACCAATACGTCACGTTACCCGTAGTTTTGTAAATCTAGCCCAACATATTATGCACCCCCAAATTAGCGCTGACTCACTTCTAATCTTTATAGTTGGAATTGCTGTACATGTCTGAGCTGCAGTACTGTTCGTGCAAGGTGTAAAGTTAAAAATATAAGGAATATCAGCGAACTAAATAATGCCTCCCCTGTAAAAAAATTACATTGCTTTCGTTGAGAGCTGCATGAACTGAGTACTAATAACGTATATTGTTTCTTACTGAACGTATAACAGAAAAGCTGTTCTGTTCAGGGTGGCGGTTTTTCTTCCGACTTCGCATCTGTCATCTTGAATAGCAAATTTAGAACAAAGACAGCTCATAGATTATTCCTAATTCAGTGGAAGAGCAAAAAGAACTAGGAACAATGGAAAACAATGAAATGCGTTTGTTTCTGAATTACATCGAAACTGGGTTTAGTTCTACGACATTTTTTTGTAAGTAAACTTATTTCAATTTTTACTCATAACAATTGTGCCGACATATCAGCCAGAAATGCAGCCATTTAAAGCCGCATATCGATATGTGCCACTGCAACGAATAACAGTTGATTTTACGCTCGAAGTAGCCGCGTTCGTGACCGCAAAAACCACGGTTAGTCGATACGCGGCTTAGCTAAAGTTTCCATCGCTACTCTGAAGAGCGTCCACTTTCAATTACTTGTCACCGCCATGACCTTTACCTCCTCAACTGAACTTTCTGTCGACTGACTAAGATAACAGACACTTGCTGGCCGTGAACGGTGAGTGGACTTTCGCAATCTTTACGCAGCCCAGCCGAAAACCAGCCCCTAAAGAATTCACGGTTCGTTCTCATACTAAATATTTTATTCTTATAAATTCACAGGAGGTTTGCACTGTTACAACACAAAGTCTGACAAAAAATGTACAAGAATAACAATCATAGACATAACACACTGACGGTCTGTTCTCTTGACATCGACGTCTGAAAACCAACGAATTGTCGGCTTTAGCACGTACGGATGCTCTTCTTTATTTGCTCTTTGATAACCTTCAAATAATATCCATGCTTGACCATCAAAAGAATTAGAAATGCCTTTGAAAAGCCGCCTTCTCATCTTTTCACTAGTGGCTGCGTTTTACCATGAAGTCATCATATTAAGCCACTTTTTTGACTCTGTCAGTTTCAGTTGAGAGCGTCAGGGCAACAGTAGTGTAACTCACATTTTTGAAGACTGGAGGAGAAGCAATTAAAAGTTGCATGATTGTGTTTTTTCTTAGAATTTTCGAAACCCATTTCTGTTGGTTGTAGTAAGTTAGATGATGCTTAGTCAATTTAACTACAAGAGTACATAAAGTTTCGTATTGTAGTTTTAGACGCACAGCACTCTAATGATTATGCTACTGTACTTTTTATTGGTTAGACCACTGTTACACTCAAATGTATGTAGGATAGGACAAGAAATTTGTTTACATGAAAGTTAGACTTTTTACATGAAATGAAATACTGTTTAATCCTATTATTCTTATATAAATTTTAAAAAGAGATTTTTCACAAAAAAATTAATTTATGATGAGCCCAGTGACAAAGGGAGTTATCCCAAACACACTGTGAAAACGGTAATTTTTTTTGCACGTAAGCAACTCATGCCTTGTGAGACTTTAGTTTCTTCCGGTGTATGCAATGTTCAAATAACATATGGGGATGCAACCGGGTAACGTTGTCGACAATCGCCGATATTTCGACTGGAGCATTCCCTGCCATTTTCAAGGCAAAACTGCAACAAATATGCACTGTGCAAGTGAATTTAAAACCTCGGTTTTTAAAGTAACTCCCTAAAGATAACACACACATACACAAATACACACTGTGAACACTGGCGCCATCACAAGCCAAAGAGACCGACGACTAAAATTATCGATACAATATCTCATACGTCGCTAGTCTGTCTATGTGGAGTTAGCAATGCTTGCTGCATGTCCAGTGTTGTAAATTTCATAGAACTCTGTTCTTTCGAATAAGTTACATCAGCTTTTAGATTGTTTTATGTTGCCTGCGCCTTTAACTGGTACAAGTTTAACCCTTCCTGCAGTTTTCTTGTCGGCATCATTGTCTGCAGCTGAAACTTTTATACGCAGAGAGTCACAAACGCCGCAACTGTTAGTAGATGGGGTAGAAACGGAGAGATTGAATTTTGTGTTGAAAATCTACCTGTAAATATGGTCACTAATAAAACAATATTATAGGAATCATTTCCTGTGTCGTCCAGATAAAATAAAGTTCATACATAATAGAAACATTTACACTTTCAGGCAAGTGTTTTCTGTTGGGAGCAGAAACTCTACGGTAGTGAGACTCTTGTAGTGGGAAACTATTAATATGATTTACGACTAAACTGTATTTATGGTCACTAGTTTTATTGGGTAGGTTCACGTAGCATCCACGACCATCAAAGTTTTTGGTGGTCTTTCACTCTGCTTCTTTTTTACTGCTCTAGAAAGCCTCCCATTATCAATCCCAAGCTTCTCTACAAATCCTTTTTGTCACAGCCCTGAATAGAGATAAGGTACTCGCACATGTTCTGTCTTTTGCTTTCATTTCCATTAACACTATACCTTTCAGTAACACCTTTTATTTTAACACATCCACTAAGGAACGCATTTTGCGTAATAAAATCACCAGTATCCCAGAATTGCTTGAACGCTGCTTCACGTTCTTATTCACTAAAACATTCGTAACTCTTACGTTCACAACCACATGGACTCCTGCACGTTCTTGCTAGTTCTACCTACATACTATTGTCCTGTATTCCTTTTCCGCTTTTTAATGTTTCTTGCCCAGAAAAGTATTCGTACATCCCTCGTTATTTTTCTTTCACGTTTTCGTGAATCTTTCGTGTTATTTTCGTAATTTTCAACGCTTGAGAAGTCACTATCGTCTCGAATGTCAGCCATTTTGTTTCTGTTACACGTGACTTGGTTCTCAATTTTCATTGGCTGTGTCAAGCTGGACCAGTGCTGCGCTCAAAGCGAAATGAAATACTTTTAGGGCAAAGATTGAAAGTTTCATTACAAGATTCATATTACGAATTGGACTAATCGACTTTGTAGGAAGATGGTTCATCCCAATGGCAGAAGACGGAGTCAGTATTTCAGTTTTCGCATCGGAAAGGGTTAGACCCTGTTGCGCTGACCCTCTCAAATTAAACTTGACGTGCTTCATTTAGATTTGCTTTTGCTGGAAAACGCATGGTTCAGTCAAACGGTATGTACTCTAGTTTTTCGGTTCTTTTCCTAACGGCTCACAATACCAACCTTCTTTTCCACCGTTCCACCGTTCTTCTCTTTGCTCAAAATGCATATCTGGAAATATCTGCGCAATTTGTTATCCCAGTATTCAACATGTGTACTCTGTCGTGCCATAGTCTTTTCAGTTCCTGAAATTCCTGCGACTACGGAACTGGACAGGCTGTCCGTCCTCATTCGATGATAGTAAACGGAATAGTCAGTCAGGTTAGTCAGTGAACTAATATAAATGGCGAACTTCTCTGCGTGGCGGAAGAGGCGGGTCCATGACTTCAACTGTGAACTTGCACTGTATGACATTTTTACATACAAAATTTTTTTATGACGGTGATAAATTATTCGTTGCTGACCGTCAACTGGAAACACATTTTGCACAAGCACTCGGCTAAGTGACTTGGTTTTGCATTTACTTTATTCAGCACAGTAAACGGTTTCGATCGTTATCATCACCATTAGATTGATCCACCCCATTAAACTTAGTAAAGGAGCAAACAAAAGTTATTGTCATGATTGACATACTCTCATAATATAAAAACAAGATAGCACTGTGATGGGCACTCATGACCCGAAATGTACGACACAATTTCAACGTGTTTTTATATTATATGACAATGACAAGTGTTTATTTCGTCTGCTCCTTTACTAAGTTTATGGAGACAGTTCAGTCTGATAATCATCTCAACGACTGAAACTGGTTACTGAACTGAGTAAAGCAAATTTGCGTAGATTATTTTGGTTTCTACGTGTTTTCATACACTTATTATCCGGTAAGGCGAAATGGTAACTCGGCCATAGCAGGAACTAAGTTGCATCTGACTAGGTACATTCACGTTCCAATGCAAAGTAGGGCGCGTTGTTACTTCGCAGTGAGAGCATGAAAATTTATCCCGGAAAGCGAACGCGAAAAGTGTCTTCACGAGAGGTGTGCAAATTACGGAGGAAGTGACACGATGTAGGCAGATTTTATTGTATTTTCGGTTTCGTTGTCCATCAAAGTATTTCTCCGCCAATAGTCATCAGACATGTTTTTATCGTGATAAACGGTCTTTCAAGTAGTCTATCGTCATTGTATGATGATGATGATGTTTGGTTTGTGGGGCGCTCAACTGCGAGGTTATCAGCGCCCATAAAACTTCCCAACCTTTGCTACCCCAATCTCGCCACTGAATGATGATGAAATGATGAGGACAACACAAGCACCCAGTCATTTCGAGGCAGGTGAAAATCGAACCCATGTGCTTGTAGTAATCCTGTTTTCTGTTATGGTATTGACAGGACAGAAGAACAAATTATAGATGTAAGCGCATTGTGCCGTCATTAATGAATGCAACCTAGCAGCCGGCCGGTGTGTCTGTGCGGTTCTAAGCGCTTCAGTTTGGAACCGCGTGACCGCTACGGTCGCAGGTTCGAATCCTGCCTCGGGCATGGATGTGTGTCATGTCCTTAGGTTAGTTAGGTTTAAGTAGTTCTAAGTTCTAGGGGATTGATGACTATAGAAGTTAAGTCCCATAGTGCTCAGAGCCATTTGAACCATTTTTTTTTTTTTTTTTTTTTTTTTGCAACCTAGCAAATTACTGTGTACCATGCAAAATAACGTGGCATTTTAAACTCCTTATGTTATTTGGAGAAGAATACAAGGTATGCACTGTATGTGTCAACAAACATTGCTAGGTTTTTCACAAAGATCTGATTTGGCGCGTATTTCGAAATGTCTGCACATGGAGCTGTTTCGCCCTGTACACGTGGGTCTATTTCCGCTCGGCCAAATTGTTAGCTTAATCGATGTTTAATGCGAAATTCTAGGTAACATGTTTTCTTGGTTTCTTTTCGTATGATCCGTACACACAAAAGGAAAAAGCCAAGCGCTTCATGGTCAGAGGAAGAAATGAGAGACGCAGTAAAAAGTGTTATAGGCGGAGACATGAGTATGAGAGGAGCTGCTGCGTTGTTGAAAATTCCTTATTCGACATTTAAATATCGGGTAACAATTTCAAAACGGGATTCGGCAGTGGGAGAAAAGAAACCTCTTAGGCCAGCTAGCTGGTCATCCGACTGTATTCAGCCCAGAAGAACAGAATAATTTAAGTTCTAGGTTGAGACACTACGAGGGGTTTTGGCTGCATTCCTGAACAAATTAGAAGAGCAGCATTCACGTATGCAACGACGAATAACATCAAGCATCGCTGGGGCATGGAATACATGATTGCAGGTAAAGACCGGTTTACTAGGTTAATGAAGAGGCATAGTGATTTATCACTCCGAAAACCACAAGGCTTGTCAAAAGCTAGAGCGAAGGACATGAATAAGTAGGCTGTCACTGCATGTCTCGATATGTATAGGAATCTGTCTGAGCAGACTGGAGTTCGTGGTACGTCTCATCTCATCTTCAATGTTGACGAGAAGGGTTTGCCCCTTCTAAAATAGTGACAGCATAAGGTACCATCGAAGTAGTGAAGATAACAAACATGGAGCTTGTTGTAGTGCTAGTGGCGTTTTTATTCCTCCTTTTGCTATCCTCAGAGGTGATGGATTTAGACAGTGGTTCAGAAGCCACTATGCCTGCTAAAACCGTCATGCTGCAAAAACTTACATACTTTCGACATAGAAGGTGTAGTCAACAAGTTTAACTTCGGAGGAACTGTTTTCCACAACTTGGAATAAAACTACCATCGTTGGAAATGGTGTTAAAGTATTTAAATGCACTGTATTGTTCCATTTAAATCCGCTAGTTATTTCCGAAGACAAATTTCTCCCCTCAGTTCATTTCCAGGCAGATACTTCCAGTGTGCCATCATGTTGCCTTCCGCAGATTCCCCAATGTTCCCAGCTGTGACCTGAGTCCCCTTTGCTACGACCCTCTTCCTCCGTTCATCAGAAGACTTCTAGTTTCAATGCAATTATTTTCAGCCCAGCAAAAAGAATATCCCAAAGGACATCACAAAAGGAAGGAACGGAACCGAAGCATTTGACCTCAGACACGAACTACGAAGCGACGAAGGCAAGACGCAAACTAAAAATGGAGAAGAAAAGCAAAGATAATGCAGGTAACAAAGGTCGTCCTCACGTGAGTGAGTCGGATGATGACTAGACGTGTGTGCTGTCCTTAGGTTAGTTAGGTTTAAGTAGTTCTAAGTTCTAGGGAACTGATAATCCCAGATGTTAAGTCCCATAGTGCTCAGAGTCATTTTATCCATTTGAACTTACAGCCAACTACAATTGAAGACGGTCATGAGCACACCCATTGTGGCTTTTGCGGTCTGAAATATTATTAGAATCAGTCAAGAAGGGAGACTGAATACAGTGCCAGCAGTGAGCTACATGGTTTCACGAAGTGTGTGCGCGGATGCAATAAGTGGAAAATGTTTACCTATGGTAAATGCTTATGATCTGGACACTAAAATAGACTGGGCGGAATAGCCCCACCATTTTGGTGTATTGTGATTTCTACCTTCTTCAGATATTTGTTCAATATTTTATTCTTGTAAACAAATTTCCAAGTTTTATATACTGGAATGTATTCACAATTAAACTGCCATATTGTATTAGATTGGCTGATTTTTTTAAAACGTTTAATGCTATATTACATAGGCTTATAGTTGAAATGAGCGTAATAGCCCCCCTGTACCATACAAGTTTTTCGGACTGTTTCCGACAATCCTATATAAACGGAGCAGAGAACCGTACTACCTACAATTTGGGGAAACCCTCTGACTTTTACAGAGAGCAAATTGCCTTTTGGTTGTGGACTTGATAAGGACGCGGTCTATGTGCCTCGTCTTCCAACTGTTAACTGTGAAATCATGTAGTCATAGCAGTAAATGCATGAATTCCAAAAATGCTCGCTAAAAAGTGTGGGACGAGTTTAACTATAGTCTGGATGTCTGTCATCCGTTCGATGGAGGGAACATCGAACACTTCTGAAAGGTAAATGATAACTTTGACAGTACATGAAATTTTAAAAAGCACCTTAAGTTTGTATGTGCATACATGTCAAACTCATACTGCTGTCAAAAGTTAAAATTCCCCACAACTCTATCATTGTTCATGCTGAAGATGTATCTTGTACATTGGATGATTTCTTGGAAACATCCTGTATTTTGTATGACTATTCATAAATCTGCGATTTCACGTTAGCTGTACGTTTTACATGCTACTGCACAAATGTAGTTGAAGTTAAATGTTCTTATTCTTTCTACATCCCAGTGGCCACTTGATGTTTAGTTTCCTTACTGAGTAATAGTTTTTTCTCTCCCATGTAGTTGCCGTTGGCAACAGGCATTTTGACCCTACAAAATTATCCATCATATTGTTTTGCTCGCCACGGAGAGGTGTATTATTTATATTCCAAGAATAAACGATCCAGAAAGAGTCCGGTAACATGAACATCCTCTAACGTCTATCTTGCGAAATTACAGTGACAAAAAAATGACAACTTTGGATTCTTACGCAAGGTTACAGACTGTTGTTTTCTGCGCGTACCATTAGCATAATGAACAGGAAAGTGCATAAATGACAGTGGAAACCAAAGTATCCTCAGCCTATGGTATGCGGAGTATAGATGTAGATATACAGTGCTGCAAACAATGTTATCATTGGCCTGTGGATTTCCGGGTATTGGTTTTATGGACTGTTGAGTCACGATAGCCGATGCTCGAATGAGCAGCTGTGTACTTGGTGAATGCTTGGTCAATCATTATTATAAGAGTGTGATATGGCGATTGGGACATTCGGTGGAGGTATCGTGATGCTCTGGGGCCATGCTCGCATTGGGAATTGGATCCTTAGTTTTCATCAGTTGCAGTAAGAAGCAACTGCTTTTAAAAACCTTTCACGCAATAATATGCTTTACATCTACTGAAAATAGTGTGAAACGGGAATGATAATACTCAAGTCTACAAGGCTTGGACAGTTTCGCTGCGGCTCACACAAAACTGCAGAATTGGCATGCTCACTTCACCGACCTGATCCCTGTCATACATCTTTGGGTGGAACAGAAGCGTCAGTTGTGTGTCGGATTTAATCACCATAGCGCTAGCGGTTATTAAATTATCTATTTGCTTATTAATTTCATCTAGGCCGGCCGCTGTGACCGAGCAGTTCTAAGCACTTCAGTCCGGAACCGCGCTGCTACTACGGTCGCAGGTTCGAATCCTGCCTCGGGCATGGATGTGTGTGACGTCCTTAGGTTACTTAGGTTTAAGTAGTTCTAAGTCTAGGGGACTGATGACCGCAGATGGTAAGTCCCATAGTGCTTAGAGCCATTTGAACCATTCCATCTGGAAATATTGGGCTCATGAGGTCCTGTCTTGCAGGTAGCCACACATTCTTCCTTCTCTCTCTTAACTGTCGCTTGGGCCTTGGAGACCATACGCGTTCTCTACATTCCTCTTCCAGTGTTTCCAGTGCTTCCAGTGCTCCATTCATCTTTACTCATGCTCATTGCCATCGCGTTCTCGTCGATGTCGTCCCTCTATCTGGTTCGTGACCTTCCTCGCTTCCTTCTGTCCCCTATGGATCCAGAGAATGGTTCTTTAGGTAGTTGTTCCTCATCCATCCTAATTAGATGTCCGGCCGACAGCAGTCTTCTCCTCTTGATCTTTATATTTTGAATAACATTCATTACGAAACGCCTGTATAAGTTACATTCAATATACAACGTTACGAACCATTTCGTAATTGCTATAGCGCAGAAAGAGAGAAAAAGAAGGGCAGCTTACATTCGTTCATGAGAAGTACAACAATAGAGAGAAGTTACAGAAAAACAAACTACATGGGCAAGCATCAGTGGACGTGCGAGAACGGGTGGAAGAGAGTGAAAGAGGGGCGTGATAAAACGCAATATATGAAGACAGGGAAAAGGGAACTAATGTGACTGATTGGGATATGAAAAGAAATACACAGTCTGATCAAAAGTATTCGAATACGTATGAGTAAACATAATATGGAGTGTGACCAGCCTTAGTCGTTATGCGGCTTGTACTCTGATGGGGAAACTTTCAAACCACACAGAATCCGTAGCTGTGAAACATGTTACATAAATTGAAGGAGGAGGTGGGGGAAAGGAAAGGGATGGGATGACTGATATCAAACTGATTCCATATTTTTAGATTTCCAGAAGGCTTTCGACACCGTTTCTCACAAGCGTCTTCTAACCAAACTGCGTGTCTAAGGAGTATCGCCTCTGTTGTGCGACTGGATTCGTGATTTCCTGTCAGAAAGGTCACAGTTCGTAGTAATAGACGGAAAGTCATCGAGTAAAACAGAAGTGATATCCGGCGTTCCCTGGGGAAGTGTTATAGGCCCTCTATTGTTCCTGATCTATATTAACGACATAGGAGACAATATGAGTAGCCGTCTTAGATTGTTTGCAGATGATGCTGTCATTTACCGTCTTGAAAAGTATATCAGATGATCAAAACGACTTGCAAAATGATTTAGATAAGATACCTATATGATGTGAAAATTTGGCAGTTGACCATGAATAAAGAAAAGTGTGAAGTTATTCACATGAGTACTAAAAGAAATAAGCTAAACTTCGATTACGCGATAAGTCACACAAATCTGAAGGCTGTAAATTCAGCTAAATACTTAGGGATTACAATTAAAGATAACCTAAATTGGGACGATCACATAGATAATATTGTGGGTAGAGCAAACCAAAGACTGCGATTCATTGGCAGAATACTTAGAAGGTGCATCAGGTCTACTAAAGAGATTGCTTACGCCACGCTTGTCCGCCCTATTCTGGAGTATTGCTGTGCGGTGTGGGATCCGCATCAGGTGGGACTGACGGATGACACTGAACAAGTACGAAGAAGGGCAGCTCGTTTTGTATTATCGCGAAATAGGGGAGATAGTGTCACAGACATGATACGTGAATTGGAGTGGCAATCATTAAAACAAAGGCGGTTTTCGCTGCGACGGGATTGTCTCATGAAATTTCAATCACTAGTTTTCTCCTCCGATTGTGAAAACATTCTGTTGACACCCACCTACATAGGGAGAAATGATCATCACGATAAAATAAATCAGGGCTCTCACAGACAAAATTTAAGTGCTCGTTTTTCCCGCGTACCGTTCGAAAGTGGAACGATAGAGAGAAAGCTTGAAGGTGGTTCATTGAACTCTCTACCAGGCGCTTTATTGTGAATAGCAGAGTAATCACGTAGATGTAAGTGTAGATGTAGATGAGATGCATCAGGACTTTGTGTGGCATCAGCGGCCGGGACTCAAACCATACATCTCCTGCTTACTAGGCAGTTTGGTTAACCACTGCGCCATCCGAACGCAACTTTTATCGCCTCTGAGCGGACATCTCGGCACGCCTCTCGGGCGACCCACATTCCCACCTAGCGCCACCTATCTGCAGTCCTACCCTGACCATATCGTCCATGCTCGCTACTTTGCGATTCTCGCAGGAGGTCGGACGTGCATCCGCACTGAATGTGGTGGATCCATTGGCCATCGAGGCGAATCAATTATGTGAATGCAACTCTCCGAAAGAATACACACCACACATTCATATCATGCATGTTCTTCGACGGGCAATGGATCCACCACATTTAGGGCGGATGCACACTTACGTCTGACGTGCTGCGGTAATATCAAAGTAGCGAGCATGAAGGACATGGACAGGGTCTGTGACTAGGTGGGAATATTGTTTGGCCTATAAGCGTGCCAAGATAGTTCCAATAATCACTGTGTCCAGGTATCAAAGTGATTAACACCACTGCTTAGTAAGCATGAGATCCTGGGTTAGAATCCCAGACCGGCACACATTTTCACTTGTCGCTGCTGATGCCACACAATGTCCTGATGCAGCTGATGTCCCTCCTTCCATTTACACAATTTCAATAAAGAGTCAGAATGACTGGTATAATGGCAGCCCAGTCTTTCTCAAGAGCCGAAACCATAGAAGGTTTTCTGATGTTGGACGCTGAAATCTGCAGCGAATTCGATGCACTAACTCGTCCCAAAGGTGTTTCACTGGGTTCAAGTCGAGACTCTCATCAGTCCACTCCATTTCACTAATCTTATTGTCCACAAATCATTACGTTATAGATGATGCATCATGATAGTGTGCATTGTCATACCGGTACATTCATCGACTCCGAACTATTCCTCTGCTGCGTGCAGTACACGAGGCTGTAAAATGTGTTCGTAACATTCTGCATTTAGCGTTTTCGTACGAGGACACAAAAAAAAACACTCCCATACCTTAACACCAACTCCCCGTCCTTCACTGATGCAGGGCGGGGAACGCTCTCAAGGCTTTCTCCAAACTCAGACCTCTCCATCGGATTGTCGCAGGGTGTAGTGTGAGTCATCGTTCCCATACACTCGTTTCCAGTCATCCACTATTCAATGGCGACGTTCTTTACATCACCTTAAGTGTCGCTTCGCATTGAGTACTGGAAGAGCTTTGAAATTCGCGAGTGATTCCTTCCGTTGATGTCACGCGGTTTTTTAAGACCATCCTCCGCAATACTCGACAGTCCTTGTTATCAGTAGACGTCTGCAGAGGACTGGTTCAGCTGTTGTGATACCTTCACGTTTCCACTTTACGAGGTCGAGCGGTTCTAGGCGCTTCAGTCCGGAACCGCGCGACTGCTACGATCTCAGGTTCGAATCCTGCCTCGGGCATGAATGTGTATGATGTCCTTAGGTTAGTTAGGTTTAAGTAGTTCTAAGTGTAGGGGACTGATGACCTCAGATGTTAAGTCCCATAGTACTCAGAGCCATTTGAACCACTTCACGATCATATTATTAATAGTCGACATGGGCAGCTTTACAAGCGTTGAAATGTCCCTGATGAATTACTCAGATGACATCCAATAAAAAGTCCACGTTCGAATTCACTGATCCTTCCTGACCTACCTCTCCTGATTTTACCTCTTCCTCACTGACAACACAACAATCTCCGCACTGTTTAATAGTGGCGGTCCGCCTTCGTGACATCTAGTGATCAATTCCGCATTACATACGGATATACGTATAGTTTATATCAGATAGTGTAGGAGAGTAAATGAAAGAAGATGGTAGCATTTTGTTTATTATTTGAGACAGGGAAAAGTGACCATACACGTTAATTTTGTGTGAAACATTATGAGGGCGCTTCGTCTTAAAAGAAACAGGCAATTTAATTTTATGCAGAGCACAGTGTAGCTCGTTCTAGAGGTGGAGAAAAACAACAGAGAAGGAATCTGCGAATGTTTTTGTTTTATGGGTTGCCACGCCTGGCGTGCTACATAGTTGAGACCCTTTGTTTGGATTAAGATGGGATGACAAGTACTCAACCTGTGACGCGAGGTATTATGGTGCACATGCACTGCGGTGCCGGTGAAGTAAGTATAGCGTATAGTAATCACGTAGCTGGCCTGACCCCCATCCAACCTAAATGAACGGACTTTGCAGATGTATTAGTTTGCAAAAATATTATTGCACCTTGGAGTGAGGGCACTTTGGTCGACTCCTGTGTTTCCTTATACGCTTGAAGCCGATCAGAATGTGGTCTGCTGTTCTAACGACCACACAACTTGAACGATACCCGAAAACTTTGATGTGGTTTTTGTTTACTGTAATCTCACTGTCCGTTTCCGATAACGGCCGTGAGAGGCCAAGTGCAATAATATCGTGGTCGGGTAGTAACGCACAGAAGCATTCAGAGTTACTTTCAGACGTCGAGTGCTCTCACTTCTCGTGTCATATTGGATTACACTGCAGTAGTGGAGGTTCGGTAGAACTAGTGACTGCACATGTTTCCATTTAACATCATGTGGAAATACGTTCCCAACCCTTTTACGGGCACAAAGGCAAGCGGAAGTCTTCCTGCATGAGGCGACAGTATTTTTTGCCCCGTTGAGACGTTCATCCGGAATTATATTTATATCCAGCTTCTTAACTGTTTTTGATAAGGTACTGGAGTACCATCTGGAAGAAAAGGAGGCAATTGTTCGCAGAATTGATATCTCATTAATTTCTGATGGGATACTAAAATTACAACGAATTTTTTCGCATTTATTTTAAGCCTCAGGTTTTCGTGCCCACCTTGTCTCCAAAGACAGATCATAATTCATCTAGAAGTTTGCAGTATTGATGTCTTCAGGTCTGGCACTTCAGTAAAGGCGGAGGAAATTGGCATGGAAAGATGAAAAAAAATGGTAAAAATGGCTCTGAGCACTATGGGACTTAACTTCTGAGGTCATCAGTCCCCTAGAACTTAGAACTACTTAAACCTAACTGACCTAAGGACATCACACACAGCCATGACCGAGGCAGGATTCGAACCTGCGACCGTAGCGGTCGCGCGGTTCCTGACTGCAGCGCCTAGAACCGCACGGCCACTCCGGCCGCCGGAAAAATGAACATTGTTGGTATAGAAATGATATCTACATGAGGATAGAACCGACGAGATATCATCCACATACAAGGAAAACAATAGTAGGTCAATGACTGACCACTATGTCACTTCCTGGAGAATATGCTTCCAGGGCAATTTTTCATTCCCACAGAAAACACGTTGCTGTCTGTTTTACAGGTAGCTTTCAAAACACTTCAGCCTACTGTCTAACACTTTTAGTTGTCTCATTTTGCTGAGCAGTACGGCAGCTTGAAATGATTTGCCGAAGTCTAGTCGTGTCAGTATTATGGCCTCGTAGTTGTCCATGTCACATTTTAGGTCATTAATTACCTTAATTTATGCAATGTTTGTACTGTGGTGTTTAAAGAAACCGTACTGATTTTTTGTCACCTACGTCGAATTTCCTTCTTCAGTAATTTGGTCGTCAACAATATATTCCATTGCTTTGTATACGACGGCTAATCAGATGGTGATTGTCGGGTTTGGCTCTTAGGGATAGATCGGACTACGCTTTTCCGTGGAATGGGATATGTTGCATTCATGAGAGAACACTTAAATATATCTGTTGAGACAGGTACGACGCTATCTACAATATTCTCGATCAGGATTATGCTGATACCGTCGTTAACTATCGCTTTGGAAGAGATTTTCGTAATTCCTTTTTTTGCGTTAATTGCAACGTGTTTATGTAGAAAGTATTGTTGTTAGTTGTATAGTCCGTGGATTCTTGCGGGCGATAGTTCTTTGCAGCAAGGGGGTTGACTTGTGCTGTGAAAAGTTCACTCATATAATGAACTGATGCCTAATAAAGTTTCTGGTTATGCCTTTCCGACATCCAAACTGCGGGATTCTTGGACAGAATCACCGGTGTCGTATCGCTGCGCCCAAGGGAACGAGAGTGCCTCATTTTTGCATTGCGAACGCGTTGTTTTACTCTGTTTCACAGCTTTATGTATTATTCTTAACGTTCCAGTTTCAGATTTGTCTTCAAACGTCCACGAGCAGCATGCTTGTTGTTCATCAGTTCAGGTTAGTTGCCAACCTAGGAACAGGAATTTTACTTAAACGTATTGTGCGCATAGGAACACTTTTGTCGAGGAGAGCTGTGAGTTTGTCATTAAGTTCATGAGATCAGTCAGCTGTTCCTACAAGTTATGTGATGCAATTTGAGCTTCGGAGGCTGTGAGGAGTAGAACAGGAATATTAATTTATGCGCTGAAAGGCTTGGAGCAGAGTTTTGACCTATATTTCTTACTTTATAAATCTTTTTTGTTGTGATTACATCTACAGGGTGTAAACAATAACTGTTTACCACGTTCCTCAAACGTGTAGGGAAAGTCGAGACGCACAATTTGATATATGACACTTGCGGTCTATCAATCTGTAAAGTAACCTCATATTGCCCTTCAATAGCAGATTAAGGTAAAGCTTATGGGCGCTGCGCGAGATTTTCAATATCCTCTCGCTCTCTTACACCACTGACGCACTCGTCTGTTTCGGTACCATTTATAATTTAAACTTTCCGTGAAGGTACTGAAAGAAAAGAGACTTTTCTAAAAGCTATGCAAAAACTAATTTCGTTTGTAATTCGATTTAAGCTTAACCTTTACAAACACAGTAGTTTCTTAGTAAGGAGGTGAGATAAAGTCCGACTCGGTAGCTACGGGCTTAGCGCTGTAGATGGCTAACCGAAGGGGCCCGCGTACGATCCCAGGCCGGTTCGGAGATTTTCTCCGCACGTGGACGGGATGTTGTGTTCTCCTTACGTTCGTATCGTCCTGACTGGCAAAATCGTCCCCAAAATACTGCCCTATCGTCTGCCCATTACTGAGCTGGATTAATGGACACGACCCGGAAGCCAATAAACTGAATAAAAAAATCAAACAAAAGGATTTAATTGTTAATTTTATGCTGTTAAAATTCACAATATTTTCAGCTAAAATTTAAGCAAACGTCCGGTTTAATTTTGTGAGTAAAAGAAGAAGTTGTGCTTAATACTTAATGACCATTAATCAGGGTCCAGCTAGTCTATGACCTGGTCCGTGTGCCTTCTTCCTCCAACTTGGCTCAGACTTTGCCTCCTTAAAGGCTGCAGATAAACCTGCTGAAAATTAACATATCGTTCTCGTTCACTCCACCTCATAAATACGAGGGCACTCCGTCTTCAGGCCACAAGTGGCCCATCGGGACCATCCGACCGCCGTGTCATCCTCATTGAGGATGCGGATAGGAGGGGCATGTGGTCAGCATACCGCTCTCCCGGTCATTATGATGGTTTTCTTTGACCGGAGCCGCTACTATTCGGTCGAGTAGCCCCTCAATTGACATCACGAGGCTGAGTGCACCCCGAAAAATGGCAAAAGCGCATGGCGGCTGGATGGTCACCCATCCAAGTGCCGGCCACGCCCGACAGCGCTTAACTTCGGTGATCTCATGGGAACTGGTGTTTCCACTGCGACAAGGCTGTTGCCTACATAAATAAGAAGAGAGATGGAATTCACATTCTTATATTATTTTCCAAATTACAACTCAATACATGACTAATGAGGTCAGGTAGCAACTCGTATACTGTCATAACAGATCTGATATTCAGCTTGATAATTAACAGTTACAATACATTTTATCTTTGAAATTTCGCGTTCTTATATTTCTTGGAGTTGTTTCCTCCGCATCATCTGCTCCATGGAACTCCTATCTCCACTTCAGCACGTAGGGTCGTCTGAGTGCTATCACTTCCGTACAGTCACTGGATTGTTAGCCTTGGTATCAGCGCCTACAATTTAAAACATCTCCCAACAGTAGGGTGCTAATCACTTATCGAGTACTCTGATACCTCCCATTCAAGAAATGGTATGTATCACTACAGAGTGTGTGTGTGTGTGTGTGTGTGTGTGTGTGTGTGTGTGTGTGTGTGTTTAGTGTAGTGTCGTTTTCGTGTTGGAGATGATGAGAGAAGGAAGAAGGGGGGAGTCGGAAATCCGGTGCCTCCATGCGACCCACGCCTGTCGAATATCACCAAGGTGTCGCCGAGCTTCACGTCCCCATCCGACAGAAGGATTGTCAACAGCAGTGTCGCATGCCCTCACTTCATGAGGCAATGAGGAGAGATTTGGAATTCAATCCAGGACGTTGGTGTAAGGACTGGTGATCAGGGACTTAACGTCACCTCTGCCGCAAAGTCAAAGGAAAGTTGCCAAGATTATGCGGCGTACTCGGATGGTCACCCATCCAAGAATTGACTATGCCCTACGACGCTTAACTTCAGTGATCTGACGGGAATTGATGTATTCACCTCGGCACGGATGTTGACATTATCATTTTAATTATTTATTTTACTTATTTTTTATGTTTTAAAATGTTACTTCACGATTTAAATTCATGCTTTTTTTTCGTTTTTTGTTTACCGTTTCACATACGTGTATTTTGTTAATTTAAATTAATAACTCACTATACTGATATAAAATAATTACAACAATGACAATCTGTAAAGAAATGCTTAAAACATAACTTTTTACAGCATGCCCATAAAATGAATGAAATTTCTTCACATAATACACACGACTAAATGGACAATAGAAAACAAAATTCAACACGATTCTCAAATTGTGGCGGGCGATCCTCTAATTATCCTGATTTTTACCACCCATATTTCAGCACATTTTAATGTCTCGGCGAAGAGAATTGATTATGTACTAGTGACTGCAGTTTGATTATATTGTTTCTCAAGTGGAGACCGACACCATAATCAATCAACAGAACTAAATCGGAAAATCAACTCACAAAGTTCTTCCAATATCGAAAGCCGTATACGTCCAACGGCTGTACCTGCCCGGTCGGGCCATTTATTATCACAAAACGAACAAGTTTCTTATCTTGAGGTATGATGCTCAAAACGGCTCTTTTACATTGACCACCCCGAGAACCTAACAGTAACACAGACTCACCGTAGTGGAAAGCTATGTGAGGACACAGTAACAAAGACTTTTTTTTCCTCCCATACTGGGAAACAAAACTTCCGTCAAATATCCTTTGACATGGTCAGGCGTTAGTTTACCAGGTTCCAATGAAGTCGCAAGAATATTTGGGGCTTCAAAATAAGATTATCGAATTCTCCGTCCAAACTCTGCAGCTGCCAAGTTGCTTATCCTCCTGTTTCATAGTATTAAAGAAACGAATGGAGAATTTGGACCGAGAATTCAAGAATCAAGTTTTGAAGTCACGAATGTTCTTGTTACGGCATCGAAATCTGGTGAAATAACGTCTGACCACGTCAGAAGATGTTTAATAGAAGTATTCTTTCCCAGTGCGAGCAAAAAATCTGTATTATTAATAGATTCTTGGGGTTGCCGATATGAAGGAACCGTTTTGAGTGTCGTACCTGAGGACATGAACTTGTTCATTTGGGGATCCCAAAAGGATTGACGGTGGCATATACGGCTTTTGATGCTGGAAGAACTTTGTGAGAATATTTTCTAATCTCGTGCTGCTGAATGACGTGTAAGTAGCCCAATCAATGAAAAAGCTGTGATCGCTGTGCTTCTGTTACAAACAGATGGAGGATCTCACGGCAAAAGAGAAACAGAGATGTTAGCAGTTACCAATATTAAGTAATAACTACAGTTATGTTAATAATAATAGAGTTAATATAATAAGAATCATTAATACTCTTATATGTTCTGCACGAAGGTAGATCTTCACACGTTTCCTTTACGTGTTCTTCTGTCGTCTGCTGCTCACTACATTCCCGCGTAGCTTCCACTTCAATTAATATTATCCACTATCTTATATCTTCTCCTTCCTTTCATTCATCTTCCACACATTATGCCGTCCAATGCATTCACCATCGAACAGCTCGTGTGACCAAGCCAATACTTGTTTCTTTTCATTATAGCTTTCTATAGTCTTTTTCTCTCCCCTATTCTTTCTATTGTATCTTCATTAGTCACCCTATGTACTCAATCATTCCAATCCTTCCGCTAACTTCTTCCGCTAAATCCTTCCTACCTCCTTTCGTCCTCTCTTGTCAATGTCCACATTTCAGTTGCTCTGTGTGCCACACTCAAGATGACACACTTAGATATTCTTTTCTTAGCACTTTATTTATCTCTCAACATAAGAAGTTTCTCTTTCTATCGAAAGTTTCTCGGCTGACGCAGTTCGAGATTTGACTTTTCGTGGCAATTTAGATCTTACGTTCTTTTTCCCCAGGTATTTAAAACTGTTGTGGGGCGGTGGGTGGAATAATTTTTAATGTTCCTATTATTTATTTAATGCTGTTGTTTGCCGTTCTCAACACTGGCTCTGTAACTACAATATTGGCAACCAGAAAGTGATTAGCAAAACGTGAAGCCTGTAATTAGAATTCCTAGTGCCCACTTCATCTGAGAAATACATTTATAGCTACAGTTTATAGCTCTGAGGAATTAGGAGATTGTCTGGGATTCATAATCAAAAACCATTCTCTCTAAAATGTTCACTATATTCTGCAAGTCACAGACCAAAAAGAATCCACACAATCCAGCCACCAGAGCAGTTCAGAGTCTAATGTGCTGATGCAACTATAACTGTTCAAATTAAATGTTTAAGTGAATGCTCGCCATAATTTGATGATAATGTTCATCAAACGCCACGCTAATAATGGTAGAATGTCTGTCCTGCGGCGGCACGTGAAAATACGACATACGCAAACTAAAGATAGATCATTAACGTCATCCCAAAATTAACACTTCACTCGAAAACGATTTCATGGTTACGCGTATCCCGAGTAACTTAATACTGCATCCGAGGCTGTTTATATCAACGATACCGACGCGACGCGACTCCCGGCACAGTCGGTGCGCTAATCAGCGTCTGGAGAGAACTGGGGCCTTCCTTTTCTCTGCTCTCCAGACTAGCCGCTGGGCTAGTAATGCACCACTTTAAGTTATCGAATAAATCACTGCTTCCTTTACTGATGGCTGATGAAGCTTTCAATTTAATTGTGCAATCAGCACACAGGTAAGTAATCATAATAAAAGTCTGACGTGGCTAAGTCAAATATTTTGGGCGAGAGAATTAATTTAATTACACTACACGCAGTAGACGAGCTCTGAACTTGCTCTTTGGAGATACGCTATAGCTATAGTTTTATAGTTATTCTGTTGAAACTCCTCACATTTTTATGATTATAGCGGATCTCCCTTCTACTTAAATTTAAACATCCTAGCTTTATTTATTCGCCTACTTAATCTATCTTGCTCCCTTAATTTCTAAGACAAAAACCAGAAAATCATGAATTTCAACTAAAATTTTAATTTGTGAGATCCAGAATACTTTTTCTACTAAGTTATTATGCAAAAGGAATCCAAATATAAATTTTTAAGTTTCTAGCTCTTTTCTGTTGCGCCAATGATTTTTACAGAAAAACATCCAAATTTCGAAAATGGTTAAAGTTATTGAACTGATATCCAACACATATTGATTTTGTATTACTCCTGACATGCTAGAAACGTTTCAGGTTATCTACTTCATTTTAAAGTATTGCGCAATATTTATGACGTCAGAGCTAGTTACAGCGGACTAGGCTGGCACACAATGGAAAGACTGATGTGAATTTTATAAGGCGTGAGTATGCTGATTTCCTACACTGTCACTTGGTTTTTTTATTTTTTCCTTTCTTATTGTCAGCTATTTTAACTCTTTTGGACTTTGTTTTTCTGTTATTGACCTTCATATCACATTTTTCACAAGCTGCATTCAGATCTTTCAACATTTTTTGTACTATGTTCACTTCCTGCTTTTAACATCATATTACCTACAAATTGTATACATGCAATTCTCTTTCTTCCAACAGAGACTCCATTATTCAAACAGCGACCCGTCCAGATAGCCATGCATGTTAATCAGGGTCGGGAGGGTGCGCCAGAATTGGATCGAATCCGCCCGTCGGATGAGCGAGGATCGATGTGCTGGCTAGCCTGGACGTAGTTTTTAGGTGGTTTCTCCCATCCCACTAGGTGAATGTCGGACTGGTACCCAATTCCTGCATCAATTATACGATTCACAAATATTTATAATACTTCCGCTCACTTTCACACTATTTTCAGATAGTTGCGGTAAACATATTCCATCCCATGCAGGGTGGGCTGCGGATGGGAAGGGGGGAGGGGGGAGTTGTGGGGGAACGGAGTGGACAGAAAAAGCATTCACAAATACAGTAAAATTTATTTCCCAGACTTATTAATAGTCCAGTTCCATCTCACACTTCTTTACCCTTTCTAAATGATCCAGGCACATTAATGTGACCACATAGTATGTTCTATGTCAACGTGCAATAATCACGCACAGGCTACTGGAGGCAGCACTAGTGGTGGAGGGTATATAAAGCCTATGGGGCGGTTGGGGGGGGGGGGGAGACGAGGAAGACAGTGCAGTCACTGCCGTTGTAAGGAAACGGAGTGATTTATCTGACTTCTGAAAGGACATGGTCATAGGATTTTGGGTCAAGGACAGAAGCATTTCCGTAACAGCCAAGTTTGTAAACTGTTCACATGCTGCCATAGCTGAAGTATACTGTGCATGTCGAAATGGCGCTATGCAAAACCAGCGCCAAGGCAGCTGTGGTGCCCCAGAGGCCATAGATGAAATGAAATGTCATGTGGCTAGGGCCTCCCATCGGATAGACTGATCGCCTGGTGCAAGTCATTTTTAGTTGACGCCACTTCAGCGACTTGCGTGTCGATGGCGATGAGATGATGATGAAGAGAACACAATACCCAGTCTCTGAGCGTAGAAAATCTCCGACCCAGCCGGGAATCGAACCCAGGCCCCTTTGCATGGCAGTCTGTCACCCTGACCACTCAGCTATCGAGGCGGACACAGGCCATAAATGACACCACATCCGTCGCTCTCTACTGTCATCATCACAGGCCATAGATGACAGTAGGGACGGCGGATGCGGATATGTGTACGAGGGAAAAAAACGTGCAGCTGTTGAGCAACTGACCACCCACATGAACCATGGGGCTAGCAACAGTGCCTCCTCAAGGGCTATTCAGCGAACCTTGCTGTGTATGGGTCTCTGAAGCAGGTGCCTGGTTCATTCATGCGCCCATGCTGACTGCTGTTCATCAGCTACGAAGGCTGGAATTTTTCCCACTGAATGACAGCATGTGATCTTTTCCGATGAACCATTCTTTTGGCGATATCGTCATTTTGGAAGGCACAATGGATCAATTCAAGCATGCATCTATTCTTGGGGCCATGTCCACCCACTCGTGCAGTTTGTTTTGCCTCTGCATGATTGCATCTGCCAGCAGGACAATGCCAGTGTCATACAGCTCGCACCTGTATGTGCGTGGTCCGAGTGGCACTAGGATGAGTTTACCATTCTTCTCTGTCTACCAAACTTCCCCTGTTTAAACCCAATAAAATCTGTGGGACCATCTCGATCGGGTTGTTTGCGCCATGGATCCTCAGCCGAGAAACATAACGCAGCTGGCAATGGGCCTCAAGTCAGCATGGCTCCAAATCCCTGTCGGCATTTTGCAGAACATCACTGACTCTCTTCCTGCAAGTCTTGCAGTGGTCCTCACTACAAAATGTGGTTATTCAGGCTTTTGACAGGAGGTCACATTAATGTAGCTGGGCAATGTAAATCCAAACTGTTTCTCTACAATGTGATGTCGTTCGAAGAACGAGGACCCACCTCAAAGTTGGTACCTCACAACGAAACCAAAAGTATGGACAGCGGCTGCCTGGTGCAACAACGAATGAGAGAGGTAGCGTAGACACTACCTCAAGAAGTTTCATACGCTACCACTGACAGAAGGTTACTTAAGTCAAAGCGCAGGGCAGCTTATCCGACTCTGCAATCATAGCTTACGAAGGCAGCCTCGACTTACTTCAGATCCTGCAGCAAGAGTTGTATTAGAAGCCAGAACTTTATATTGCAGTTTTTAGTCAATTGTTCATTGAGGTAAGACTATAATTCGAGTCGGAAACTGTGGCCGAGCGGTTCTAGCGCTTCAGTCTGGAACTGCGCTGCTGCTGTGGTCGCAGGTTCGAATCCTGCCTCGGGCATGGATGTGTGTGATGTCCTTTGGTTAGTTAGGCTTAAGTAGTTCAAAGTCTAGGGGACTGATGACCTCAGATGTTTAGTCCCATTGTGTTTAGAGCCATTTGAACTATTTTAACAATAATTCAATATTGTATTGAGTGACAAGTTATTAGAGCGCAACGACAGTAGCAAAGGCATAAGTGACCACCCTGTGGACATGGATTGTTTCCAAGATAAGTACTTCAGATTGTTCAAACTTTCACAAAGGTATCTAATATTTTGTGAGTACTGTTGCGTCCGCTCGACCTTCTCTGGAAATAAATCTAGACTTGCTATGACCCCCTACCATGGCGTCGCGGTTGTTTCAAGTGTGGTTTCGTCTGGCTCTATATACAATGTGCCAATCTAACTTTCCATATAATCTTCTGTTCAGCCCTCCGAATAATATTTTGGCAGCAGGAGTAAACTGATATTTGTCTGTTATTCACACCTTTTCACATTATTCTTTTTCCCAGTTGCCACTATCCTGTTAATGTAAATGCAAAACATTATTTAAGAGAACAAAGGATATTACACGTTGTAAGATGGCATGGTCTCATGACCTTCATTTCTTACGTATTCCGACCTCACCATCGTATTCTGCGTATCAAGAAATTTCATTCAAGCCCAAACTCGATAGGATAGAGTCAGTTTTAAATATTTCCATTTAATTGATATGCAAATCTAATAAATAAATCGTAAGTGCGCACCAAGATTGAAAAGTAGAGGCTGGCATACAGAAACATTCAAGACACGATGGCCACAGGAGTTTTTGTTTGGCAACCAGCCCACTGGAAAGTCTGTACGACAGTGGGTTAGCTACGCAGCTGCACCGGTAGCTGACCGCCCACAGACCAAAACAATTTTTGCCAGAGAAAAGGGATAATGGCCAGCGTGTTCACCTTAAAAGCAAAACCCGCTGTATTGTTGGGAAAGCCCCACCATATGCATTTTTTTGATGGACCAAGTGCGCAGTTTCAGAGTTGTCACAAGTGGACAGAAAACTCTTAATGCAGATGCTATATATTTCCGGATTGGTCGGCTTAAACGAAGCGCCATTCTCCCATTTGGGAGAGTAACGCTGATTAGTGGACTATTTCTGATGCAATGAGGCAGAGGAGTGAGGGAAAGACAGCAGATGATATACCCTTTCGCTTTTTGCGTGAGTAAAGTCGTTCCGGTCATGCTCTTGTTGCGGGAACACGTAGCAGAAGCGAGAGCGCTCGTGAGTGTACGCAGAGAGCGAGGAACAAAGTCTCTACTCAGTACTGCACTGAGAGAGCACCTCTGCCGCTAGCGAATCGGAGTGATACTCTATATTGAGTTGCTCGCGATCAAGCATTAGTTCACTGTGTTGGCCGCGACACTTAATATGCGGTGTAAACACAGACAAAGTATTAGTTAGTGCCTGGGAGCGAACGTTGAGTGGCATCGCGGTGGACTGGTTATCTGACCGGTGTGCCACACCAATAATTAGACTACGGGCAGGTAGGAGTTCTTGACTTCATCAAGGCGTAGTGAGAGTTCGATTGGCGAAGATCAATCCAGATAGAAAGAGATAGTTTTGTTATTTTTCAGCGGCGAACGACGCAGGCAGCAGTCGTCGCAGCTCACGGTATTGTGCACTACAGCATAGGCGAGCCCCATCTTTCCCCCATTAGAAATAACGTACTTCATCCACGTCACTCCATTACATTTCTCACGCGACAGCCTCGACTGTACTCAGAAAAATTAAATCGGATAATTATTCAAGTTGAGTAGGCATGGCTCTCAGCCATTCTGCCAAGTAAATAACATTCTTAAAGAAATGGGATAAAAAAGCTTTCCCACACTTCATATATAAATGTCATTAACAGGGTTCCTATCCATAAGAGGTAACCTCCTATTCCGAAAAGAACATGGAAATTTGTGTATCAGTTTATAAATAAAAGTTTCATTTGGTTTTTCTTAATTTTTGCAATAAATAATATTTTCCATCCATTTAACATTTTTCTTACACTAACTAGCAATACTCCAGTACCGAAGTACCCCACTAGTTACATAAGAAAATAGAATATTTTTGTGTCTTTTCCTTACAGCGGATGACTCCAGAAGATATTTGTTGCTGAAAGTTTTTCAGACATTTCTTTTGGTACGTTAGGAGCGTCTATCTGACTTCTGTAGTAGTGTGGGGTGGAAATTTGTTTCTTGCAGGAGCCAAAGAGTACTTGTCTGGTCAATCCGTTGCGCAACTCGTCAACATAACACGCACATACTGAGAACATTTTTGGTAGCAAACTAAGGGAAGCAGGTGCTCGGGGTCACAGCAGCAAGTTACAACACCTGAAGATGGACATATACGAGCCCGAAACCGGTTGCGTGTTAATAAAAGGGCCTTACAACTGTAGCGGTATTTTGAACCTCTGGTAAGGGAAGCATTGTTAATTTTATAGCTTGCCTGCGCAGTTTCATTTGATGTTATTTAGTTCTGTCGTTTATGTAACTGTTTTCATTCCAGCTGCGGTCTTGACAACTGACCTACCATCGCGGTTCCACATATTCTGAAAGCCGAAATGGGATATGGTGTTGTTCAAAGTCTTTATCCTTTAGAGTGTCAGATATTCTCATATTGTTAACATTGTCTTTACTAACTTTCTATCCTTCTTAAAGATCTCCGCCGGTCTTCGATATGAGACGAACTTAATATTATAGACCGAAGTTTAGTAGTGCCTGGTACTCTTCCTTTAACCCAAAGGTCCTGCCGATGTATACCTTAATTAATTCCATGCCTAAATTTCACATGCATCCTGTCTGAGGAGGTTGTCTGTATGTTCCACCTCATTTTTTTGCTCCGCTGAAACGGCTATTCCGCTTTGATACTATTGTAGTTTATCAGTCGTAGCGTACAGATTTTCTCGCATAACCTCGTGTCTTTTTCTCATACTCAGACGCTTCTTAGAGCACTAATTTCTGCAGTATTGGTAGCAAGAGTTTCACCCATTTTAATTAAGGCTGCTAACCCGAGATGTCACCTTCCGCCGTGAGGCGGGCCGCCACACCTGCTGCTGTGCTGTTTCACGTGCTGTTATTAACTTTCCTGTATACCATTTCATCCACGGTAGGTATTGGTGGAGCACAGAAAATACAGCACTCTTTGCGGAAAATACTGCTGTTTACTTAAGTTTCACTTAAACTAAACTGAGGGGAACACAACGAGCGAAGTGGCACAGTGGTTGGCACACCCTAGTCGCATTCGAGAGGACGACCGCTCAATTGCCGACCGGGTATCCATATTTAGATTTTCCGTTTAAATGGTTCAAGTGGCTCTGAGCACTATGGGACTTAATGTCTGTGGTCATCAGTTCCCTAGAAGTTAGAACTACTTAAACGTAACTAACCTAAGGACATCACACACATCCATGCCCGAGGCAGGATTCGAACCGGCGACCGTAGCGGTCACGCGGTTCCAGACTGAAGCGCCTAGAACGGCACGGCCACACATGTTGGACTAACACTAGTAGCCGTAAACCTACTTGAATAACTGACCGAATTGCTCCAGACCCACACCGAAATAGAAGTCTGTATTGATATGAGATTTACGAAATGCCCGAAACATTTCCACTGCGTCGATATACTTACTGCATAATCAGGGTTTCCCTGACTGTATCTAGAGGAACACGTCTGATCTGCTGGAAGTGAATAAATGCTCCACGAAAAACTATTAATAACGTGGCGGGGAATTTTTCGACGATTTATTTTTAAAATTTTATGAAGATTTTTGTGTTGTTAGTTAAGATTTGAAATTGAAATAATCAGTGAATAAAATAAGATTTTCTCATTTCTTAAAAATTTTATCAATCTTAAAAATAAAGAAAGTGTTCCAGCAAAGTACCAGGTGTCTCACAATGTTTCGTCATAGGAAATATTTGGGAACCCCTACTGTAGATCATAACTTCGGTCACGCAGGTGCTCTATGAAGATTGATCAATAGCTTACACTATTATCAGAGGAAACGTGTATGGACCAACGAAAAGCAGCTGTGGGCAAAATGAATGGGTGTATGAAACTTGCGGTAGACGTGTGGCTGCGTTGTCTGGAGAACCCATTACGAACTGATACCAGCGACCAGATCCAAAGACAATTTAGCTCATTCAGTGATACGTAAGGAAAGATATGGATCCTGTACGTGAATGAGGAGAAACTCTGTGTTGCATGTTTTAACCTGCGAGAAAACTGCGGGCAGTGCGACGTGACGAAGCTACTCCTGAAAACGGAATGCCAAAATACTACTGTAAAAAGGAACTGATCCGTTTTTAATCATTTCTTAATTTTTGTGAGTGTAAAATTTGACGTTCTTTTTAACTACATACAATTTTTCTTGAAGCCTATGAAGTGTATTGAGTATGACACAAAATCAATCAATTCAGAATGGATAGATACGAATTCCGATTTCTGTACATGAGGTAGTCCTGAAGATTAAACTACGACATCGAAGCAAATAGTAACTATGAAACTTTACAAGTCACATAGTTTGCTGACTTTTTTGGAAGTATGGAGATTTCTGACAGCACAGTATATATTTAGCACGAGCCAAGCAAGCGTTTATGGCATCTTTCTGCTGTATGGAACGGCTTGTATATAGGGCATCCCAGAACTACAGTAAAAATTATAAAAATGGTAGAGGATCCTAAAGAAAAAAGTACTTTGGAATAGGGATTTAGTGACCGAAATCGAATATTTAGTTTTTTTATAGAAATTAACAAGTCACACCTTCTTGTTGTTGTGGTCTTCAGTCCTGAGACTGGTTTGATGCAGCTCTCCATGCTACTCTACCCTGTGCAAGCTTCTTCATCTCCCAGTACCGACTACAGCCTACATCGTTCTGAATCTGCTCAGTGTATTCATTTCTTGGTCTCCCTCTACGATTTTTACCCTCCACGTTGCCCTCCAATACTAAATTGGTGATCCCTCGATGCCTCAGAACATCTTCTTCTAGTCAAGTTGTGCCACATGCTCCTCTTCTCCCCAATTCTGTTCAATACCTCCTCATTAGTTATGTGATCTACCCATCTAATCTTCAGCATTCTTCTGTAGCACCACAATTCGAAAGCTTCTATTCTCTTCTTGTCTAAACTATTTATCGTCCACGTTTCACTTCCATACATGGCACACTCCATACAAATACTTTCACAAAAGACTTCCTGACATTTAAATCTATACTCGATGTCAACAAATTTTTCTTCTTCAGAAACGCTTTCCTTGCCATTGCCAGTCTACATTTTATATCCTCTCTACTTCGACCACCATCAGTTATTTTGCTCCCCAAATAGCAAAACTCATTTACTACTTTAAGTGTCTCATTTCCTAATCTAATTCCCTCAGCATCACCCGACTTAATTCGACTACATTCCATTATACTCATTTTTGTTTTGTTGATGTTCATCTTATACCCTCCTTTCAAGACACTGTCCATTCCTTTCAACTGCTCTTCCTAGTCCTTTGCTGCCTCTGACAGAATTACAATGTCATCGGCGTACCTCAAAGTTTTTGTTTCTTCTCCATGGATTTTAATACCTATTCCGAACTTTTCTTTTGTTTCCTTTATTGCTTGCTCAATATACAGATTGAATAACATCGGGGACAGGCTACAACCCTGTCTCACTCCCTTCCCAACCACTGCTTCCCTTTCATGCCCCTCGACTCTTATAACTGCCATCTGCTTTCTGTACAAATTGTAAATAGCCTTTCGCTCCCTGTATTTTACCCCTGCCAGCTTCAGAATTTGAAAGAGAATATTCCAATCAACATTGTAAAAACCTTCCTCTAAGTCAACAAATGCTAGAAACGTAGGTTTGCCTTTCCTTAATCCTTCTTCTAAGATAAGTCGAAGGGTCAGTATTGCCTCACGTGTTCCAACATTTCTACGGAATCCAAATTGATCTTCCCCGAGGTCGGCTTCTATCAGTTTTTCCATTCGTCTGTTAAGAATTCGCGTTAGTATTTTGTATTTTGCAGCTGTGACTTATTAAACTGATAGTTCGGTAATTTTCACATCTGTCAACACCTGATTTCGTTGGGATTGGAATTATTATATTCTTCTTGAAGTCTGAGGGTATTTCGCCTGTCTCATACATCTTGCTCACCAGATGGTAGAGTTTTGTCAGGACTGGCTCTTCCAAGGCTGTCAGTAGTTCTAATGGAATGTTGTCTACTCCTGGGGCCTTGTTTCGACTTAGATCTTGCAGCTCTCTGTCAAACTCTTCACGCAGTATCATATCTCCCATTTCATCTTCATTTACATCCTCTTCCATTTCCATATTATTGTCCTCAAGTACATCGCCCTTGTATAGACCCTCTATATACTCCTTCCACCTTTCTGCTTTCCCTTCTTTGCTTAGAACTGGGTTTCCATCAAAGCTCTTGATATTCATGCAAGTAGTTCTCCCTTCTCCAAGGGTCTCTTTAATTTTCCTGTAGGCAGTATCTATCTTACCCCTAGTGAGATATGCCGCTACATCCTTACATTTGTCCTCTAGCCATCCCTGCTTAGCCATTTTGCACTTCTTGTCGATATCATTTTTGAGACGTTTGTATTCCTTTTTGCCTGCTTCATTTACTGCATTTTTATATTTTCCCCCTTCCTCAATTAAATTTAATATTTCTTCTGTTACCCAAGGATTTCTACTAGCCCTCGTCTTTTTACCTATTTGATCCTCTGCTGCCTTCACTATTTCATCCCTCAAAGCTACTCATTCTTCTTCTACTGTATTTCTTTCCCCCATTCCTGTCAATTCTTCCCTTATGCTCTCCCTGAAACTCTGTACAACCTCTGGTTTAGTCAGTTTATCCAGGTCCCATCTCCTTAAATTCCCACCTTTTCGCAGTTTCTTCAGTTTTAATCTACAGTTCATAACCAATAGATTGTGGTCAGAGTCCACATCTGCCCCTGGTTCCTAAATCTCTGTCTTACCATTATATAATCTATCTGATACCTTTTAGTATCTCCAGGGTTCTTCCATGTATACAACCTTCTTTCATAATTCTTAAACGATGTGTTAGCTATGATTAAGTTATGCTCTGCGCAAAATTCTTCCAGGCGGCTTCCTCTTTCATTTCTTAGCCCCAATCCATATTCACCTACTATGTTTCCTTCTCTCCCTTTTCGTACTCTTGAATTCCAGTCACCCATGACTATTAAATTTTCGTCTCCCTTCACTACCCGAATAATTTCTTTTATCTCATCATACATTTCATCAACTTCTTCGTCATCTGCAGAGCTAGTTTGCAGATAAACTTGTACTACTGTAGTAGGCGTGGGCTTCGTGTCTATCTTGGCCACAATAATGCGTTCACTATGCTGTTTGTAGTAGCTTACCCGTACTCCTATTTTTTTATTCATTATTAAACCTACTCCTGCATTATCCCTATAGGATTTTGTAGTTATAACCCTGTATTCACCTGACCAAAAGTATTTTTCCTCCTGCCACCGAACTTCACTAATTCCCACTATACCTAACTTCAACCTATCCATTTCTCTTTTTAAATTTTCTAATCTACCTGTCAGATTAAGGGATCTGACATTCCACGCTCCGATCCGTAGAACGCCAGTTTTCTTTCTCCAGATAACAACGTCCTCTTGAGTAGTCCCCGCCCAGAGATCCGAATGGGGGACTATTTTACCTCCGGAATATTTTACCCAAGAGGACGCCATCATCATTTAATCATACAGTGAAGCTGCATGCCCTCGGGAAAAATTACGGCTGTAGTTTCCCCTTGCTTTCAGCCGTTCGCAGTACCAGAACAGCAAGCTCATTTTGGTTAGTGTTACAAGGCCAGATCAGTCAATCATCCAGACTGTTGCCCCTGCAACTACTGAAAAGGCTGCTGCCCCTCTTCAGGAACCACACGTTTGTCTGGCCTCTCAACAGATACCCCTCCGTTGTGGTTGCACCTACGGTACGGTTATCTGTATCGTTGAGGCACGCAAGCCTCCCCACCAACGGCAAGGTCCATGGTTCATGGGAGGATTACACATCGTGAGAGAGCAGAATGGGGCTCTCCGCACAACATAAAATCACAGCACATGTTCAGTGAGACGAACAGTCACTCCGCATTAAACCATAGACCACTGACAGAACAGAACGTAGGGTTCAAAATTATTTGGCCCCTGCGCTTGTACATGTTGTCTATGATAAAACTCTAAATACTGCCCCACCCGTTGTTGTTGAATATTTTCCGTCACAATCCTCAAAATATACGGAAAGATCAGTTCTTTATCGAGATCCTTGGCCCTTAACAAGCAGTATCTCCTTAGTTTTTATCCAAGACGATGAATTTTTTCTAATTACGGTAACGCCTATTGTTAAAAGTTCTTCTATAAATTTGTTTAATTTTCCGGGTACTACACTCTACTCCATCAAACATTAAACACACGTCTTCAACTTGTGTAACGAGTAATCCTGTCTTACAGTTATGAACTATAGACAGTAGCCGGCCCAAGTGGCCGAGCGGTTCTAGGCTCTACAGTCTGGAACCACGCGACCGCTACGGTCGCAGATTAGATTCCTGCCTCGGGCATGGATGTGTGTGACGTCCTTAGGTTAGTTAGGTTTAAGTAGTTCTAAGTTCTAGGGGACTGATGACCTCAGAAGTTAAGTCCTATAGTGCTCAGAGCCATTTGAGCCATATAGACGGTAGTCAACTTCGCCGTAGAAACGTCATAGATGATTGCGAATTGGTTTTCACGGCAGCGCCACCAACGCCGGTGCGGCAGAGAGTTGTTTATTGTGAAACGTAAACAGCACAATTTCACATCCATTACATGTTTCAGATCTCATACCACCTGAGACATACATTCCTGATTGCCGGTTCCTTATCTGAAAACATCTGTAGACATTAAGGAATGTCCCTCGCATTTATGTAAGATTTGTCTCTCGGGAATTTTACATTCCTCGGACATGGAACTCCGTGGATAAATAATCTGCCGGTCGATGTGGCCGAGCGATTATAGGCGCTTCAGTCTGGAACCGCGCGACCGCTACGGTCGCAGGTTCGAATCGGGCATGGATGTGTGTGATGTCCTTAGGTTAGTTAGGTTTAAGTAGTTCTAAGTCTATGGGACTGATGAACTCAGATGTTAAGTCCCATAGTGTTCAGAGACATTTGAACCATTTTTGGATACATAATCTATTACGTTCCTGAGTCTGCTACGTAAGCTGAATGCTGTATTGGAGCGCTACTGAATCACTAGGTTGTTCCTTACAATGCCACACGATGAGTTTACCGTCAACATAGCCGTAAAGTACTGAGGAATTTAAGATGGCGGTTCCAGGAACTAAAATTAGACCCGTGGAGTAAAAAACAATGCCAGAGACAGACTGTCAACGGTTTCATCGTGTGATGAAGTAAATGAGCAGTTTCATTGGCATGGCTCATCACATACGTTAACATGGTTTTGACTAGTTGCTCTGTGACTTCTGTCGTAGCGCGTGGTTATAATTAAAGTGCAGGTACTCACAGACGTCCAGTGTGGGCTGTAATTATCGTATGGCAGAGATACTTGTTAGATATTCTAAAAAAATTAGTTCCAATTTTGCTCACCAGGTGCAAATCTGGCGCTGTGAATGCAAGAAAGACGTTTATAAATCTTTCCATACATAATGGATCAGAAACGGGATATGGGCAGAAAGGGTCAAACAAATGAGAAAGGCATAATGTTCATTTTATTATTAATCACCGCTTGTACAATTTGTTCAGTATGAGCGCTGGAGTTGTTAACGAGACGCTGCATCCGCAATAGGAGTAACATGTTCCTGTACATTGTTTTGCAGATTAGGTAGAGACCGAACATGTCTCTGGTAAATCCATCCCATTAGATACCATCCGAGCCAAAGTCGGCGGATTCTGATCAGGTGATCTTGCGTCTGGAAAACTTCTGGAGATAATACGTTCGTGGCAGGTTGCATTAAGCACAGCTTTTTACTGGACGAGCAGCATGAGGTGTTGCTGCATCTTTGCATGAAAACAGTGGATTCCACACAGTTGCGCTCATCCAAAGTAGGAATTACATGCTGTACAAGGAGGTCTCGGTAACGTGCAGACGTCGACGTGTACCTGACAGGCCTTCTGGGTGTATTCTTTTCTAAGAAGAACGGACCGAAAATAAAAGTTCTTGTGAATCCACATCACACAGGCAAATACGGCGATTGCAATGACTCTTCGTGCACAACGCTCGGTGTGACAGAACCCCAAATTGGGCAGTTCTGTGTATTCACTGCATCCTCTAGTGCAAAATGTACCTCGTCACTACATATAATTTTGCCCGGACACATGTCATCAACATCGATGCTTGCCAGAAACGGAAGAGCAAATTCAGAACGCTGCTGTAGATCATGAGATTTCAGTTGCTGCACCATCTGGAAACTGTACAGGCACCAGTGTTAATTAGACCGCAGAACGTTCCGTACTGTTGACCGTGGGATGGACATTCTCGTGGCACTTCACAAGCACTAGCACTACCTGGGCACGTGCTGCATGGTTAGTTACAGCAACAGCAACATCGTCAGTAACTTCCACTGGTATCGAACGTCTTCTTCTTCCAGGTGCCACGCCAAGCTGACTCGTGTTTTTGAATTTCATTTGAGAGGCACCCACATGCCTCGCTCATACTGTGGCATCAAACAGCCAGGCCTGCAAGATGAGTGGTCTGCCAAGCGAGTGGATTCATTCTTATTTATTGAGTAACATGAACTCTCGTACTCACAATTAAGTCACAAATTATCCTCCTGTATGAATAATACGCAACGGAAACACACATCTGACTATCAGTAATTTACAGAACTCTGACTGTTCACTACGCACTGGCAATACCACATTTTCTTTTTTCTTTTATTTAACGGCTTTTATCAACACGTGACCATCGCACTGAATATGAATGGCGCACACATTATAAATTCTGGATATCATGACAACATACAATCCGAAGGTAAAGGCCACCAATCTTTTTTCTTTTCACTATCTTATTTATTCCGATAAATTCTATAACCTAAACACACAAATTCTATAACCTACAACAATAACACATGAGAAATTCCGCCCAGTGGGCATGGCTTTACATTGGTGATTCTCTACCTTATGGTCTCGTAATTATTTAACGCTACAGTGCACTTTCTGGATAGGATGGTGGATCTTTTATTATATCTCACACTTCGACTCTCACAACCATCGTCACGAAACTTTCCCCCAGACCGAGCGGTACAAAAGGAACACGCATAACCCACTACCTCTGCAACTACCTAGCTACTCTCCCATGCAAACCACACATACTTAAATTGCATGACATACACCACACTACAACATGGAATACAACACAATAAATAGTCACAACACTATCACGTTCAGCTTTCCCACTTCAATTAGTATTTATCCCAGTTTCACACGACACTGCCCCACTTTGTAATTCTACTTTCCTACTATGAACTCTGGAGATATATGCACGTCTTCCTGTGCAATGCAAGCCAAGTGGCGTTGCTGGATAGACGGCTGACTCGCCTTCCTTCTCTCTCAGAGTTTGAATCAAGCGTCACATGGAATCATATCACGCAAAGTAATATTAAGAACATATTCATCACACACGCGAGTCCTCAACTGATACCATGGACGAGTACTTCTCTTTATCCTTTGTCTCATACACAGATTGAGACTCACACAGTACTCACCACGTGGAAGTACTCGTCTCTAATTTCAAGTCCTGCACACGCCATTTCTTAAATATTTCAACTTATAGTACACACGCTAGTAATTCAGCTTAACTTAAGCACACGGAAGTATTTCAACTTATTGCTACACGTGGTTTCATTGTGACCGTTGGTAAATTCCGAAGATTACTACGATCCCATTAATATTACCTGCCTGACATTTAATTCTCCCTACAAAAGTTCCTGAAATAGAGAAATTATGATTTCAAACTACTCTTAAATTATCCACATGCATACCATGTCTCCACTCTTTTGTCTTTACGGAGCACAACTAAGACAGGTCTTAACAGCACAAGATCCAGCGGCAGAGTGCTGAAACATGGCCGTTCTTCAGGTCCTCTCGCACCTCTGTCGAAGTGGGGGAGCACCTTGCTACCGTATTGGTCAGCCACATTTCAGGTGCTCAAAGCTCAGGTAAATTTCATCTCTTTGGTCCCACCAAAGGTGGCCAAAGGATCGTCTCAAAGATGATCATACATTCACATTCACTATCTGCAGTTAGCAGACGACCATACATTCATTCATTTCACAGATCTCACCAAACTGGATGTAGGGATTTATTTTGAGGGAGTGCACATGTGATCAATTAAATAAATAAATTGTCATTCTTTCCCACACTGGTATCCGGCTTCGTTGTATTTAATGAAATTGAGTTATTTTACAAAAAAATGTGTTGTTCTGACAAAAATAATGAAGTACGTTGTACCTATTTTCAGTATCGGGCGGTACTGTACCCTTTCTCATTATTATCTTCTTTAAACCATTTAATGACAACATTGCTCTCCTCAGACCTTTCAGCCTGCGATGCTCTCTCAACGCAGCACTGTAAAGCACACTGTCTCTCTTCTCGATAGCCATACTGTTCACTCACGTTATTGCTTGTGAAATTACAACGTGGACGTCATACCGTCATACAAACGGTGAATATCGCCATATTTGCACCTGGTTGCCACAACTGGATCTATTTGTTTTCTCAGCGTAAAGCTGTTCTGCATTAGCATATCTACCATGTTTCGCTGCTATACGATACTTACAGCTCACACTGGACTTGTAGTTTAATTACAAGCATCTGGTATATAATTACAGGCTGTACAACATTCCTAGCTAAATTAGGGACATCAGAAACTCACGTGAGAGAGTCATTCAGGTATAAATGAACCGCGAGCTGACAACATCTATGGAGCTTCTTGCCAGATTAAAACTCTGTGCCAGACCGAGATTCGAACTCGGGACCTTTGCCTTTCGCGGGCAAGTGCTCTACCATCTGAGCTACACAAACACGACTCACGACCCGTCCCCACAGCTTCAATTCTGCCAGTACTTCGTCTCCTACCTTCCAATCTTCACAGAAGCTCTTCTGTGAACCTCAGATGGTGGAGCACTTGCCCGCGAAAGGCAAAGGTCCCGAGATCGGGTCTCGGTCCGGCATACAGTTTTAATCTGCCAGGAAGTTTCATATCAGCGCACACTCCGCTGCAGGGTGAAAATATCGTTCTGGAAACATCCCCAGGCTGTTGCTAAGCCATGTCTCCGCAATATTCTTTCTTCCAGGAGTGCTAGTTTTGCAAGGTTCGCAGAAGAGCTTCTGTGAAGTTTGGAAGGTAGGACACGAGGTACTGGCAGAATTGAAGCTGTGAGTACGGGTCGTGAGTCGTGCTTGAGTAACTCAGATGGTAGAGCACTTGTCCCCAAAAGGCAAAGATCCCGAGTTCGAATCTCGGTCCGGCACACAGTTTTAATCTGCCAGGAAGTTTCATGTCACCGCACACCACGCTGCAGAGTGAAAATCTCGCTCTGGAAACATCTGTGCAAATGAACGGTGACAGGATTTTGACTGTCAAACCGCTTACCTCCATTATTGGCAAACTATATGACAGCAGTCACAATATTTTAACGATATATTGGGCATTGGAAAAAATAGCCGTTGTAGCTACATGCCCCGAATGTTCACAAATCGTCTACACTAGTAGTGGTATCACGTTTCTCATCGTGATATAGGATGCATATCAGGACTCACGAGCTTTGGGAGGGTAAATTGTAGCAGGTAACTAAATATATGTAGCTTACTTCGATCTAGAAATGAAGCAGCATCAATAAGGAAACAATGGGCAATGTCCTTGAAAGCAGCCATAAGTTAGTTTTTCTGTGTTGAATTTATTGTTAGTGATGTCGCAGGTTGCGAGGGTTCTTGCTGATCTAATTCGTCTATCGACGTTCTGCTGACACATGCCGCGCGAACTTAATCCAGAACATGTTCTCCGGTATTACTGCAGCATGTCGTCAAATGCTCTCTTGCAACATTCTGTTCTAGCATGACAGTATACCATGTCAGACAATAGATGGAATCGTTTAGGCTCTTCATTTCCATGATTTCTCAGCCTTATTGCTTTCACCTTACACTCTAGATGGAGGAGTAGCATGCCGTGTGGTAAAAAAGTTTGCTGTAATGGTGATGTACTCGGCAGAAATCCATAAATACCCACAAGCTTTTGCTCGAGTCAGACATTCAGGGGTCGCCAACTGTATTTTAACATGTTTTAACCATGTATTGAATTTGTGACATGCAATAGTGCTGTGAGTTTGGTAGCCAGTGACGACACGCAAAAACGTGTTGCCATATGCTAGTGATGAAATAATAACGTGTCTGAAGCAGAAAATTGTTAGTCGAGCATTATCAAGCAGACGTAGCCCTCGAGAACCATGAACAATACATTTTAGGGACTAAAGAGTTAGAAAATTATATTTTAGATACATTGCACTTAGGATTCCGAAAACGTTTCGTTCTATTCTTGACATTGCATTCTTTGCTCCAGCGTAGATGAACTTCAAAAATGAAGAAGAGGACGTAATACAGCAAGTTTTAAAGTAGACATGCATGTAAACTGTCACAACACTAAAATGATGTGCAATGAATATGTCGGAAACAAAATTGTAAATATTAACAACACATTCATTGAACCACATGAGGAATTTTTGTATTTACAGCAGTTAAAGATAACGCCTGGATGTCCAACACAATAAATAAACAGATGTTAAAAAATACCATGGAGCATTTTTCGTAAACTATACTTCCTATGTGGTCGAAACGGAAAATTTAAAATTAGTATGTGTTAAGCGCTTTGCCTTATGGCAGTGAGCCACGGTATGTTAACACCAAAAACATTCAGAACTTATCGGTAGCCTGCCAGCAACGGAGAGATGCACTTTAGGAACGATTATGAAAGGCCGAAAACCACACAAATGGATGAGCCAACAGGCAAGAGATGACGCCCTGGCTATGATCTTGATTGAATGAAACTGAACTGGGCAGGGCATGACATGAATTTCCATAAATTATAAAAAGACCGACATGAAGACCTCACTGAAGATCTCACTGAAGACCTCACTGAAGGTGGATAGGACGCATTAAAAACAAGTGGCGATCACGTGGAACCAAATGTGTGCAGACCGTTGTTGTGGATTGGCAGGCGAGCCAACACCGGGTACTAGAGGAAGCCGAAAGGCACGCATTTTAGCTCACGCAGGCTGGCGTGAGGTCTGGAACAGGACAAGGACATTAGACTTTAGAAAAACGGACTAATCCATTAATGATGAGCGTCGCTCTTGACTGTACATGATTCAGTATCAATAGTAACTGGTAATGGCGCCTTGCTAGGTCGTAGCAAATGACGTAGCTGAAGGCTATGCTAACTATCGTCTCGGCAAATGAGAGCGTATTTTGTCAGTGAACCATCGCTAGCAAAGTCGGTTGTACAACTGGGGCGAGTGCTAGGAAGTCTCTCTAGACCTGCCGTGTGGCGGCGCTCGGTCTGCAATCACTGATAGTGGCGACACGCGGGTCCGACGTATACTAACGGACCGCGGTCGATTTAAAGGCTACCACCTAGCAAGTGTGGTGTCTGGCGATAACACCACATTCCTCCCCCGCAAATCGGCGTACGGTTGTGGCATAAGGCTTCCGCCCGCCGTGGAGAGGACCCCATGTTGACGTATGCGACGAGGTGGGGAGCCTAACAACAGGCGAGGCTGTGCCACCCGCACCCTGCCATTCGGACCGCGGGGAGCTAGGAAACGCCTGAAAACCTGCTCCAGGGTGCACGCCAACATGCGGTGTATGCGCCCGTAGAGAGACAGGAGGGGCCGAAGGGTCGACCTCCATCGGGCCGGGGCACCCGACGGGCGAAGACGACATATGGTCCGGAGCGGGCAAGAGTTCCATGTCGGAGGACAACTGGTCACGGGAAGCGATCGGCGGCGCGTGACCCAGGGAGGCGCCCTGCGGTTGCAGCGACGCGTCCACTGCGGGAGTCGCCGGCGGGAGAACAGGCGGCGGCGGCGGCGCGCGTCGCCCGGCGGCGGCGGCGGCGCGCGTCGCCATGGGACAAAATGGAAGGCAGCGTCGGTAACACCTGGGGCTGAGGCGAGCCAGTAGATGGGTCCCCAGGGCGCTGACCGGACGGCACCGTCGCTGAAAGCAGACGGGGAGCGGCAGATCCCGTGCGACGACAGAGGCGCAGCTGATTGAGATGCCGTCGCACCTCACCAGAGGCCCCCAAAACCAGATACATAGCGCGGCCGAGGCAGCGAAGAATGTGCCCTTCGAGCCAACGCCGTGAACCTCGATAGTGGCGGTAGTAGACAACGTCGCCTGGGGCAAAAGCAGGTGTCTGCCGCTGCACAGGAACCTGATGCGGCGGATGTAGCAAAGATATCAAGGTGCGATGAGGGCGACCGTGAAGCAACTCAGCCGGCGAGCGACCATCTCGGGGCTGAGAGCGATACGAGGACAAAAAGAGCAATAACGCGTCCTCCCGAGAATGCGACTCTTTCAACTTCAACATCTGTGACTTGAAAGTCCTGACCAATCGTTCAGCGGCACCGTTTGACTGTGGCGAAAACGGCGCGGACGTCAGATGTTGAATACCATTGGCCTTGCAGAATGACTGAAATTCTGCGGACATGAATTGTGGGCCATTGTCGGAAACAATGGTCTGTGGAAGACCTTCAATGCAAAAGATAGCAGATAACGCTTGGATGGTGGCAGATGACGTCGTGGAAGACATCCGGAGAACAAAAGGAAAATTACTAAATGAATCTACCACAACCAACCATCGAGCATTCCAGAATGGACCAGCAAAATCGATGTGTAAGCGTTGCCAAGGGGAAGTGGCTTTTGGCCATGCAAAGAATTTACGCGGTGGTGCTGATTGTTGTTCGGCACACACCCTGCAAGAAGAGCACATATTCGTAATCGCGGCATCGATTCCTAACCAAGTACAGTGCTGACGAGCAAGTTGTTTTGTTCTCACTATACCCTAATGTCCTTGGTGGAGAAGCTGTAATACAGAGGACTGTAACGAACGTGGTACCACGACCCTGGACTGATCATTATCTGAACGCAACAGCAAAACACCACGTCGTACAAAAAGTCTCTCCTGGTGAGGAAAAAATCGGCGAACCAACGGAGCCCCGATCCGTGACTTTGACAAGGGCCATTGCGTAGCAACAAAACGCAGAACGGTAGCAAGGACAGGGTCGGCAGCTGTGGCTGTAGCTACACGACGAAAATCAATCGGAAACGATTCGACCACATCATCGGTTTCCGAATCAATGAACATGCAAGCAAGTTCGGAGGAATCGAATGCTTTATCTTCAGCAACAGGCAAACGGGACAACGCATCGGCGTTTCCGTGCTTAGCAGTGGACCAATACAAGATATAGTAGCGGTACTGCGAGAGGAAAATAGACCAGCGAATGAATTTCTGCGCTGTACGTGGAGGTACAGGCTTGGTCGGATGAAAAAGCGATGTCAAAGGTTTGTGGTCTGTGATGATGGTAAAGTGACGACCATACAAGAAATCATGAAACTTTGTAACACCAAATACGAGAGCCAATGCTTCTTTCTCGATCTGGTAAGTCACGAGCAAAAAACACACATTTGTCCTTCCGCAAGCGAAGACCATTTTGTCGCAAGACCTGAAATAATGTTCTGAGATTGGCTAAATGTTCTTCTTCCGTCTTTCCGGAGATCACAATATCGTCCAGATAGTTTGCTGCAGTAGAGACTGACGCACAAACAGTTTGTAGATATTGCTGAAACAATGCAGGGGCGGATGCACACCCGAATGGCAGTCGTTTGAATCGATACACACCAAGATGCGTGTTAACCACCAAAACGCGCTGGGATTCTTCGTCCACCGGTATTTGCAAGTACGCATCTCCTAGGTCCAACTTCGAAAAATATTTACCCGGGTACAGTTCGTCAAAAAGACCTTCCGGGCGGGCTAAAGGAAAAGTTGCAGTCACTAGTTGTGGATTCACTGGTGACTTGAAGTCCAAACAAAGTCTCAATTTTCCCGAAGGTTTTGGCAAAATTACTAAGGGTGATGCCCAGGGAGAAGCCTGCGCAAGTTCAATTACACCTTGTGATTCCAAATCCTGTAATGTTTTTGCGACCTCATCACGCAATGCGTGGGGAACATTGCGCACTCTGAAAAATTTCGGTTACGCGTTGACTTTCAGTTCCAATTGTGCTTTATAGTTCTTAGCACAACCAAGGCCCGGTGCAAAAATGTCTGCAAATTCTTCACATAGACGAGAAACACTGTCGGAAGGCACAGTCTGGTTCACTGATAGGCCCTGATTTACTATAGACAAGTTAAACAATTGAAAGAAATCGAAACCAAAGAAGTTCACTGCAGAAGAAGAACGAAGGACGTAAAATGACACAAGTTTTGTTTGTCCCTTGTATGTTGCAAGAAGACTGCACTGTCCTAACACAGGGATCTTGTGAGCTGAATAGCTAGTTAACAGTTGCGGCACGCAACGGAGGTGTGCCCAGCAGTTTGTAAGTGTCTTGATTGATCAGTGAAACTGCAGCCCCGGTATCGAGCTGGAATGGTATCACTTTGCCGTTAATGTCCAAGTCCACAAAAAGTTTACTGTCCTGCTGACGACAAGAGCAACTGTCTCGTGCAACGTGAACTGACACTGGTACAAAATCACTTGCGACTTGACGGGAGATCCGGCGATGTCGACGCACACTACTCGTGGGACGAACACAGTCACTGTTAGAGAGAGTGGCACTGAGCGGAGGGGAATTGACTATATGAATTTCCATGGGCGAAGTTTCACGAGCCTGAGTATCCTTGGTTCGATTCCGATTCCGGTGCAAAGGAAAGGGCCTGGAATGGTTTTGAGCTTCTGTTCTGAGCTTTTTCTGGCAAACACTTTGAACATGTCCTTTTTTATTACAGTAAAAGCAAATAGCTTGGCGCGACGGGCAATTCTCAAGCGAATGTCTAGTAGCACACCGCGGGCATGATTTTAGCACTGCATTTGCTTGCCTGCGCAGTACACGTGGCTGAGAGCCAGGCGGCAGCGGTGCCGCCGGGCGCGAGGACTGTTTACTGTTCCATGCAGCTCACCCAGCGGGCCAGTTAACCTGACACACGGGTGGCAATGTTTCAAATGTTTCAAATGATTCCTGAGCAAAGTCAAGTGTGTCCTGCCGATCCAATATGTCCATCACTTGTTGAAGGGAGGGAATGACTAGTTTCAAAATCTGTTCCCATATACGAACATCAGAAACGTTCTGTGCAATTTCATCACGTACCATAGTATCTGAATAAGGGAGTCCACATTGATACTCAAAAGCACAATCCCTAGTAAGGCCTTGCAAGGTTGCAACCCACTCCCGATTAGTCTGACCTGCCATACGTTTTGTACGAAAGAAGGTATACCATTTGGAAACTACATTGACTGATTCTTTGAAATATGCATCTAATGCAGACAAAATTTCTTCGTAGGACAGAGTTGCTACGTTGCGTTGGGGAAATAATTTGACTATCACACCGTACGTGGTCACCCCGACGGAGGACAACAAAAAAGGCTGCCGCTCGTTACCTTGAATTCTGTAGGCGGCGAGATGGAATCCAAATTGGCGTGACCACTCCGTCCAGCTTTCCAGTGCAGCATCAAAAGGACGAAAAGCTGGTGCAGCTGCGTGTTGTGGCTGCATTAGCGGTGGAGCGGCGACTGCCGCATCGTTTTGCATCGCACGTTGACCCTGGACGAGCTGTCCAAGGGCATCCAGTAAGGCCTGCGTCTGCTGATTCTGTAAGCGATAAAATTCGGACAGTACACCAGCTATCAGTAAATCAGGGCAGTATACTTAAGAACACAGTGTTGCCTCGTCGCCAATGTTGTGGGTTGGCAGGAGAGCCAACACCGGGTACTAGAGGAAGCCGAAAGGCAAGCGTTTTAGCTCATGCAGGCTGGCGTGAGGTCTGGAACAGGACAAGGAAATTAGACTTTAGAAAAACGGACGTAGCTGGTGGAATACTTAACTTTAATCCATTAATGATGAGCGTCGCTCTTGACGGTACATGACTCAGTATCAGTAGTAACTGGTAATGGCGCCTTGCTGGGTCGTAGCAAATGACGTAGCTGAAGGCTATGCTAACTATCGTCTCGGCAAAAGAGAGCGTATTTTGCCAGCGAACCATCGCTAGCAATGTCGGTTATACAACTGGGGCGAGTGCTGGGAAGTCTCTCTAGACCTGCCGTGTGGCGGCGCTCGGTCTACAATCACTGATAGTGGCGACACGCGGGTCCCACGTATCCTAACGGACCGCGGCCGATTTAAAGGCTACCACCTAGCAAGTGTGGTGTCTGGCGGTGACACCACAACCGTAATGCCTGGAAAACGCTCTAGGAGACCTTCTCAACGCATTGGCTGATGATGATGATGAGACGGCAGCGCATACAATGAAAGAGTAGTCAGTTTGGTTCCAAATGTTGAAAGCAGCCTCAACGCGACGGCTTAGCGTAGTACCTTGTGGAGTTGCGTGAGCTCGCCTCTACGGCCTTTGGAACATGTTGCTACTACTTCCCAATGATAATGCACGTAGTTTCGAATGGTGCGCACTGGACGTTTGTTTGCACGTTTGACAAACTGGTGGTCTAAATGAGGTGCCTACACACAAAGTCGGTATGTTTGACAAGCAGATTGGTCCGTGCTAGGCTGTTTGATTATACCATGATTTCGACATCCAATCCCACTGTTTTGAGACTGTATGATCTGCCCACCAACCTAAGAAGATATACTTACTCGATTGTTCTCTTTCTAAGCATGAGTGGCTATACCAATACATATCCCTGTATTTTCTCACACCTTTGCCCTGGCGATTAATGGAAGATTATGTGTCCCGAAGTACTTATTACGTGCTGCTACTAATATGCATCCACAGTTATCTCAATTTTTAACAGTGTTATGGAAGTGCGTACCGTCTTCAATATACTGCAAACCGACTAGATTATCTTTCTCTTAGGTTAAGCCCATTGAGTATGTGTTATACTGCTGATTTTCAGTAGCACTATCCATAATGCTTGTTGAAGCAGTTCAGTAACAGGTAAACAATCACAAAACTTGTCTTATTTATTATAGAATTACCTTCTTAAAGATATCATAACCTATTTCTTTGTGCTTTTCGCACAAGGTAGCGTGTTATCTACACTTATATAGAGTGGTACGTTTTGCCGATGATACAAGTATAGCCATCACACCAGACAGAAGAGAATTAACTGGTGAAATTGTGAATGATGTTTTTCAGAAAATCATTAAGTGGTTCTCTGCAAATAGGCTCTCATTAAACTTTGACAAAACACAGTACATACAGTTCCATACAGTAAATGGAATGATCCCATTAATAAATATAGACTTCGATCAGAAATCGGTAGCTAAGGTAGAATATTCAAAATTTCTAGGTGTATGCACTGATGAGGGGTTGAACTGGAAAAAACACACTGAGGATCTGCTGAAACGTTTGAGTTCAGCTACTTATGCTATTAGGGTCATTGCAAATTTTGGCGACATACATCTGAGTAAATTAGCTTACCACGCCTATTTTCATTCTCTGCTTTCGTATGGCATCATATTCTGGCGTAACTCATCATTGAGTAAAAGAGTGTTCATTGCACAAAAGCGTGTAATCAGAATAATTGCTGGCGCTCATCCAAGATCATCCTGCAGACACTTATTCAAAGAGCTAGAAATCTTCACTGTAGCCTCACAATATATATATTCACTTATGAAATTTTTTATTAATAATCAGAACGAATTCAGAAGTAATACCAGTGTACATGGCTACAACACTAGGAGAAAGGATGATCTTCACTACTCAAGGTTAAATCTAACTTTGGCTCAGAAAGGGGTAAATTATGCTGCCACAAAAGTCTTTGGTCACTTACCTAATAGCATCAAAAGTCTGACAGATAACCATATAGCATTTAAAAGGAAATTAAAAGAATTTCTTAATGGCAACTCCTTCTACTCATTAGATGAATTTTTGGATATAGTAAGTGTATAATTTCCCAACCTTCACAAAAAAAATTATTGAGTGTCATGTAATATTTTGTCTAATGTAATATCTTGTATAGACACCTTTTATTAACCTGACACGTTCCACATCATTACGAAGTGTCGTATTTATGATCTATGGAACAAGTACTAATCTAATCTAATCTCTAATTTAGTGCATGTTGATCTTTGACAATTCAGTACTACTGTAAAATGATTATACGTGAAACAGAGGTTGAGTACTGTTTTTAGAAGGCCGTTAAGCAGAACACAGCAGAAGCCACGGAGATCTACGGTCCACTTTAATTGCTGTATCTGCTGACATAACATTGTGGACATTGTTATAAATACTTTAAACTTTTGTGGACAATACCAAGAGTACGCGTGAGTTCTATGAGTTTCTGATTACATTCCGGTCTCTTTCCCAGTAGAATGCTTTAGAAACTGCCATCATTGGCGTTAATCAATGGTTAACACAGACTGTTATCTGAATATAATTTACAGAAAAGTACTCAGAAAAGTCCCGTGGCATTGTGGGTTGTCATCTGAGGAAGGAGTGTCAGAACACTAGCTGGTGGTGTCTTCCTTACTTGCAAATATTGGCTACTCTCCTAGCGGAGTACGTGCATTATGCTGATACTGAAAATGGATGATATTGTTCACATGCTTTTAAGTATGAAACTCAGATTTCGTCCTCAACCAACATGGGTGTGACATTATGAAAGTACTTCCACTAGTCAGTGAGCCACTATTTTACCATTATATCTTTTTAATGAAGTGGAACAGCACAAATAACTAGCTTTACAGGACTAAACATGAATATGAATCTGAGAAGTCAGTATGGCGTGTAGCTCAACGTGCAGCATTTCCATGTTCGATGTGGGCTGTATTAGAATCCACAAGACACTATCAGTGAATGTTGAAAGGCCGTGATGCACAGGTAGCGGATCAACCATTTTCTACAGTTTGTCATTTGTGCTACTCATCAGTCCCTGAATAAGGCTTACTTATTCGTCACCATACGTGTCACGACATTTTCCTCATGAACAGTGATATGTGTAGAGGACCAGTATTTTGGGTTCTGTTACTACCTTATTTAGCAGTTGCATTTCGGATGATCCTCAATCCTAGGAGCAGAGGTAGTATGTTGTCTCTAATAACGCACCAAAATCATCACACTTCGAACTGCTCCGCCTTGTCTCTCACTCGTGTAGACTGTGAAACCGCCCTCACTATGCTTATGTTTAACCCAGATGCAGTCATCAATAAATATCAGTTTGATGTAGGTCTTAAAAGGAAGGAAGACTTGCGTTAAATGTTGACATCGTGGTCATTAATTACGGAACTAGGTCTTGTCCAAGGACGCTGTTGACTTCCACTCAGGCCACCGATGACGGTATTCACATTCTAATTGGAACCTGAGGCGATTGTGAAGCCGGCTCAGTGGCAGATAGGTGCCAACATGTTACATTGCTTTGCCCATAATCTGGATGATGTACAGTTCATTATGGCCGTGCAGACCAGGTGGCAGTAGTGGCTCACCACCGCGCGGCGCTGCATGCGACCCTTTTATTTCTCTGGTTCCACATGTACATCTGTACCGTAGCCGCATGCTCTGTACGAGTCTAAATACTTAGATAGTGCTTGCGTTAGTGTTTCCGTTTTGACTGCTCTTCATAGAATGTGGCACTCACCCCTCCAGCCAGACAAAATGGTGCTACTGGACTCACGTATACACTATCCATTTGCAATTATAATAACATTTTGTTGGTATATTGTCCCACACATCAAAGCTAGTAGTCATACGTGCTGTTCTTTCTTGCTGCTTAAATTTTCACTTGTGCTAGCGTATTAAGAGTGGGTCTTCTTTCCAATCTGCAATGGAGTCTGTGGGTTTATTAAGGTTCCTGCTAGATTAAGACTGTAAGTCAGACTCGGAATCGGACCCTGAGTTTTGCCTTTAACATGCAATGCCGTTGCCACTCTGGGCACGACTGACGACCGTCTTTAACCGCTTATATTCTGCCAGTCCTTCTCCCTTTAACATACGAGTACAGTTCAAGACTTGTTCCGTAGCTGAGGCAACTAATGGTAGCTATCGCATCCCTGCTGTCCAGTGAATTTTGAAATACGCTTGAACATGCGCGACGAAGGCATTATTTGTACGACCCCTTGTTTCACCAAGGGCGGACACAAGACAAAGGGAGGAAGGTAAATATGAATTATAGGTGGAGCCACTGCCCACAAAAGGAAGACCAGGGATTGGGTCATGTAATATGAACACCAATGAAAATATAAGCGAACTGGTCAGAGCCTTGAAAAGAGGTTATAAGATGAACAACAAAAGTAATGGAATGTGGTCGAATTAAATCAGGTAATGCTCAAGGATTTAGATTGGGAAATGAGACGCTAATAGTAGCGAATAAGTTTTCGTACTTAGGCATTCAAATAACTGACGATGGCTGAAACAGAGAGGGTATAAAATGCTGACTGACGATGGCAAGAAAAGAGCTTAGAGAAATTTGTTAACATCGAATAGAAACTTAAATGTTCGAAAATCTTTACTAAAGGCCAAATACTTAAGTAAAACATGAACATTTCAGAAAAGAAGAAAATGGAAGATTTTTAAACGTGTTCCTACAGAAGAATTTGGAACTTACGCAGCGCCGCCACTATTTCTTGGTATTATTGCAGAAGCTAACAGGCAGATGTTAATGTGCCGGAATGTAGGTTGTAGCATCGGGGCTGTTAAGACAGCACGAGGGTGACTAGGCCAAGCACCAAGATATTGCGACCGCAGTGGTAAAACAGAGCTCATGCAGAACGTGGCAAGCCTTTCCCGCACTCCCAGGTCACGGATTTATTGTATCGAGCGCAGCTGGAAACAACGTGTCGAAACAATCAATGGACCACGAACGAGTATAAATAACCATTAATTTGAGCATAAGGGTCAGCAGCACGTATGAAGATGGGAGTGCATGCTGGACGATCGGGTGGTATGGGCCAAAACACTACCGCAACAAGTTCCGGCTTTCAGCGCCGCACCTTCTGCCAGAGCCAAGTCCTCCTACTTGGAATTGGAACTTCACTGGTGGGTTACCCACAGGCACACTCTAGCAGACTCCTGCCCTATAAGGCAATAGAACGAGACTGGGGCAGTCAACACGCCGACGCCACGCCGCCACACGCCGCCCTCACCACGTGATGCAAAGGGGCGTGCCCAACGCCTCCACGGAGACGCTAACAGTGTAACTAAATGAGTGTTAATAAAATATTTTGATTTTTGATGCTGTTTGTCTAAACTACTTACGGCCTGCTCCCATGACCTCGCCACACCGCCATGACCAAAGCCCGCACAGAAGAGGTCTGACACACTGGGACTGCTTCACTTAGATGATAGATCGAATAACTAATGAGGAAGTAGTAGTGAGAAGTGGTCGGATACTAGGACACACCCTGAGGCAACAAGGAATCATCACTTTGGTAATGGAGGGAAGTGCGTGTGGAAGGCGGGGGGGGGGGGGGGGGGGGTACAGTGGTGTAGAAGGATAAAAATTACAGAGTGAGATCAAGGCATGAATTCATTAGGCAACTTCAGTTCGATGTAGTTGATTCAAATGGTTCAAATGGCTCTAAGCACTATGGGACTTAACATCTGTGGTCATCAGCCCCTACAACTTAGAACTACTTAAACCAAACTAACCTAAGGACACCACACACATCCATGCCCGAGTCAGGATTCGAACCGTAGCAACAGTGCGATTCCGGACTGAAGCGCCTAGAACCGCTCGGCCACAGCGGCCGGCAAGGTAGTTGAACATGAAGGGGATTGCACGGGATAGATTAACGTGGAGAGTCCAAACCAGTCTTTGTACTGAAGACTACAACAATAGCATGAAACATGAGATGGAAAAATAAATCATACAAAATAGTCAGTGTGACCTGGACTCACTCCTCCTGGAATAAGATCGCTAATCCAGAAAGTGTCCTTGGGAGAGGAAATCGACAGAACAGTTTGTCTTCTAAAATACTGTACTAAGATTCAGTTACGTCCACAATATGTGCTGAACCTTATCATCGCCTTCAGTAAACCATTCTCGAAGCATTCCAGAAGTATGGTTGAAAACAGTATTTTCCGATACACAGGAATACAGATGCACATGGAGTACAGTTTTAAGCGCTGGATGTAGATAGTTCCCCAGGGTAATGAAGTAATTCCTTGTTGCAACCCGTCCATGCAGGACAAATGGTCCAAGATATCATGCCCCACACCACTGTTGAGCCCGGCTGAAACCTTACAGTAACAGAGAAGATATTCGTCTCTTGCTTGAGGATAGTGTGAACGACGATTCTTTTGAGCAAATGACATCTCCCATTGCTCTTGTATTTAATTTGTATGCTCTCAATACAGACACTTTAGTTCCAAGCAATCACACAATTTTGAAATATCGTCCTTACCGTGGATATCTGTCTCATGAATTTCACATCACATATATTTTGGCGATACAGCTACCTCTAATTGTGTATTACTCGTGTGGTGTCTGGAATGTTGTTGTATTTTGCTTTCAGGCCACAAAATTCGTGTCAAACCCCTTCTATTTCAATCATCCAGCTTCGACTTTCGGTCTCTGTTTCGCTTGGGAGACGCAGGCTTTCATTATATTCAACAAGGTACTTCACCCGACACGAGTAACGGTAGCCGTTTTTGCTACTGAAGTTTCGGTAGAATGGTCTCCAAAAATCATTCCACTGTCGAAACGTCAGAGATCTGTCATAATGAAATATTAACACTGCAATGTATTTCGTAACGGACGCTATCAGTGCAAACAACAGACTGATGTGTGTACATTTTCGCCCTCTAGGTGGAGCGCTCAAACACTGGATAGACGGATGTATACGACATGTTTCCTTTGGGCACTGTTAATACACAAATGTCCATATTATTTTCCCTAATTACTGCACAACTGGTCGCTCATAAGCGGACGTAACTGTACACGCTGAGTTATTTTGCCGATTTTCGCTAATCGATATCAACTACACTTGCCTTTGGAATAGTGAATTGACCTCTTTTTTTGTATTGAGTACGTGTGATAATAGAAGTTTCTTGGTTGCGTAATGTGATATATACTGAACTCGCGATATAGTAGTCGCACGATAGCCATTGTATGCCTCTCCGGTTACAGGCTTGACATAGACCAGTCTTTCCGCACTATCCATAAATTTCGATGATAATCTATGTTTTTAGAATCGGAACGTGTATCTGCCCAATAAGTGATGCAGGGATGGCACCGTCAAGTGCATTATCAACAAACTATGAGCAAATTACCTGGGTTAAATTTAAAACTCTCTACGGTGTCGCGTGAAGTGTGGGAAAATGATACTGTCACTGTAGATTAGACCTTGAAATGAGGCCGTTGAGCTCAAGAGCAGCCTTGTTGGTGGTCGATAGTAGGCTGTATAACGCCAGCAGACCTCTTAACAGTTCTTTCTTTACATTCCATACCCAACTACTGTAACACATTTACTACACTGCTCTGGAAAAACATCACAACTGGAAGTGCATAGCTGATACTATTTAGCTGGATTGAAGAAGAGCACGGCTAACCACCTCCACATGGACCTCACTCAGGATGTCTATTTGGATTGCCGTATTCTAATGTACGTCCTTCGAACTGAACTGATAGATGTGATGTACATATACAAACAAATGACTACAATTTCAGAAAATGAGAGTAAGAGCTTCACGAATTGAGCGAGTCAATAATGCGATGGTCCATATCTGGCCCTAATGAAAGCTGTTATTCAAAAAAATGGTTCAAATGGCTCTGAGCACTATGGGACTTAACTTCTGAGGTCATCAGTCCCCTACAACTTAGAACTACTTAAACCTAACTAACCTAAGGACATCACACACATCCATGCCCGAGGCAGGATTCGAACCTGCGACCGTAGCAGCAGTGCGGTTCCGGACTAAAGCGGCTATAACCGCTCGGCCACAGCGGCTGGCATATGAGCAACACGTTACTGACTTGCTCAATTTGTGACGCTCTTTCTCTTGAATAAATCATCCATTTTTTCCGATATTGTCATCATTTGTTTGCCTGTACACGTAAATCACCATAACTAATTTCCATCTCATCCGGATAATTCCTTTGTCACGGAGTGTATATGGTATGATGAGAAATACGTATTCTTCATCAGCTGTGAATCAAGTACTTGCTGTTGTGATCTTCTTAAGGAGGTGTTTTTTTTTATTTACAGACAGATGTGTATCCCTCGTTTCAGATCTTACAGAATTATGAGACAGCGATCCTGTAGCTCAAGAATTGCACTCTTATTCAGCAAATGCAATCCGAGCCCCCTTTGGTGCTTGCCATTTCACTCCATGTACAGCTTCAGCAACTTATTAGACGCCGAGAGTATTATTTCTCAGCTATACATTATTTGCGATGCTTCTCCCAAAGCATCACTTGCACGCACCCTAAATTTCAAATTTAAAAATTAATTCTGACATAATAAATCTAAAAGAGGTAAATATCACTCTTCACGAAAGTACCTTTTTCGTATAAAAACGATACACAACTCAAACCTAAAGCGGTGCCGCCTTTGTTTCGAAAGATTTCTTTCTTCTGGAACAAATAGCTTGGCAGTATATTGCACAGGCTGGGGCATTAGAAGAAAGCTACATGCGTCTCACATTTTACTCTTTTACATGCATTGTTGCTTCTTCTTTATAATAGTGCGAAACAGATCCACATAAATATAGTAAGTAGGTGGGTAACAATGCTTCTGGACCAACCTTAGGGATTTGACCTTAGGGGTGCCTTTCTGCAGGGGCATGGGCAATGAATTTTGACCTGGACGTTAAACGAATGACATCATCAGTGACCCTGAAAAGTCAACTTGACCTTGAAAGTCTCCTTCTCCTCTCTCCTCACTTCTTCTTTCTTCCAATTACGCCTAGTAATTTTACAAACCATTAAAAACGAAACAGCCAGTCAGTATGTACTCCTCGAGCACCTCCATCATGTTTTGTGTACTGAGCTTGGTGACATTTTCCAACTCCTGCTTACGCGATGCTCTTGTCTTGGAAATACACCAGTCAGAGATCTTCTAAGTCAACACACATATTTACGTCTGTCAGTCAAAGCCAAGTTTTCACCCGCTATCAAAAACGGAACAGCAAATCAGCATGTGCCTCAGGGTATGCCATCTTGTCAGCATTCACACAGGTTTATAAGCATAACCATTGCTTTGACAAGTCTTGGATGAGACACTGCTGACTTCACAGCAGGCTGACACAGCTTTCACACACACACACACACACACACACACACACACACAAACATTTTGCTCTCTCAAGCACACTTTGCAACAGCCTCTTTCTTGGAAATTGTAAGCCAACAAATAATGTGCCTGTTAACGAAGTTAAAAGTAGTGTGATAGGTATAAATCACTAGGAAAACTCTGAGACATCTAGCTCAGTATTAAGTATCAGAAATACGTCAGATTTGGACAGAATACTATTGACTCAGGGGTAACCTCATTGCAAAAAGCGCCAGTATATGCACACCAGCAGACGTGTGGCACTCGGCTGTTCCTCAGTTTGCGTCCGAGGCACCCAACCTGGCTGTCTCCATGAGTCTTTAGCGCATCATCATTATTCCAACCCTTCAACGGCGTGGATATGTCACTAGCATCATTTTTATGCAAGGTGGCTCTCCTCTGCATATTGCACAGCCAGTGAAGCAGCTGCTGCAGAGACATTTCGGAAATGCTAGAATTATTAGACGTCATTTCCCCATAGCTTCGCCATTTAGATCATTTGATCTTAACCCGTGTGACTTCTGCTGTGGAGTTATCTGAACGATGTTCTGTTGAGCGCTCCAGTTGCGAATGTAGCTGCCGGCCGCTGTGGCTGAGCGGTTCTAGGCGCTTCAGTCCGGAACCACGCTGCTGCTACGGTCGCAGGTTCGAATCCTCCCTCGGGCATGGATGTTTGTGATGTCCTTAGGTTAGTTAGGTTTAAGTAGTTCTAAGTCTATTGGACTGATGACCTCAGATGTTAAGCCCCATAGTCCTTAGACCCATTTGAACCATTTTGAAAGAATGTAGCTGAATTGCGCAACGCATTCTCAACATGACTACCGAGACATGCCGATCGGTTGTGGAACATGTTTCTCGATTTCAGTTTGTGGTAAAAAACGTTGCACAGTTAGAAACCGAAGTCATTTTGCTTTTTATGCGGTTTTGTCACAGGACAATTAAAAACCGATGTTAATTTGGTTTTTAATGGCGTGAAAAAATCTGAAAGTGACAGAAAATTAAAAATCGATATTTTGCGTAGAATGTGTTGTAGAGGCCACCGCCAATGATTATAATGTGTCGTAAGTTCCGTCAAAATACCTACGTAGTTCCTAGAGCGGTCGCAAGGAGCAGCTCTGTTTAAACCCCAGCCAACGAGCGGAGTAGCTACCTTGTTCTGAACAAATTACCAGTTTCTGAAGTAAAACCAGGTATTTAACTAGCAACAAGGACAGACATTGCTGTAAGTATATCTTTAGGGTAATAGAGGGAGAGACAGCTATAAGGGGCAGACGGCCAACAGCTGTGGTTCTCCAACTACCCGCATTCCAGCAGTACCAGTGAATTGATATCTACTCTTTGTTGTGGGTGCGTATTAATGCTTACCTTGACTCTTTATTTAAAAAAAAAGTAAGTATTTTTCATGATTTTAGTTTTTAATACACCTTAATATTTTATAGCATTTTAATACTACTCCATTTTTCCATAAATTAGACTTGAGTAGTTATGTAAGCTTACATTTCAGAGCTTTATATATCTAGCTGCATACTGTCATTTTATTTCTCTTTGCGTTCTTGTCCACTATGTTTGATGACACACTTTGGGCATCTCTCCCTGCTGTTTGGGAGAGATTGCCAAATAATTTTTGGGATAGTTAGCCACCCTGTAAAACTTGATTTATATTTTAGTTTTGATGGATGTTCAGTTTTTTTACAGATGCTAACTAAGTACCTTCCCTAGATTGATTCTCCTAAAGGCAGATGAAGATAAGACCTTCAAATTGTTATCAATAAAGTAAAAAGTTATAGTTATTCATCCAGAAAAGTTTCTGTATCGTTTAATATTCCAAGGTGAACATTACTGCGAAAAATGAAAGGTGGTTCTGACTCAAACAATTCAGTGGGTCCAGGTACCTGTTTGGGTTTAGCCAGTCAGGAACAACTTGTGTGGCTTTCTATAATTTTCTCTACAATACTTACCTGTTACAAATAATTCAATAAAACATGTAAATATTATTGAATACTCCTTTAATATAACTTCTCTTTGTTTCTAAAGTGTTTTGGCAATTGGCAAGCTATCCCTTGCATGTCTGGCCATCTAATCCTTGCACACAGGTGGGGTGGCCAAGGTGTACATAATTTTAAAAAGAGTGATGCTAGTGTTCAGATTGATGTGTCACACACAACTGTGGCCGTTAGGAAAACAGTGAGATGATTGCAGATGAAATTTATGTGATGAAAAAAAAAGTGGAAACAATGGCAGAATAGATTACAGGCTTGAAAAAAAGAAACTGTAGAAATGACAATCTGGAAAGTGTTCTCAGGAACATTTTAGTGGATTTGTTTTAGAATTCATAGCCATCCAGTTGAAAAAAAGAGGCGCAAGAAAGAATTCCAGGCGATGCAGTGAACAAACCAAACAATTTGAGCTCACTCTGCATTTCTATACCCCTAGGGGATATAGATTTGTACGCTGTATATTTCTTTTGCCTCACCCCAGTATTCCTCATGATCAGGTATCGTCAGTAAATTGTGAACCTGGCTATCTACAGGAGGTTTTCAACTACCTAAAACATAGTACCAGTGACAAACGATATCTTAAAAACTGTAAACTTATTTGTGATAGTATACCAATCAGGAAGCAGCTTGTGTGGAACAACGACAAAATTGTGTGTAGGCTATGTTGATATGTCAACGCTGTGAATATACCTGTATAGCCCTTTGGATACTGGAGTTGAGTCAGAACTCAACACAACCCAATTCAACGATGTGGTGCGCCAGCAAATAAGAAATACATGAATACAATTCTATGTACATTTACTATACAGTTGAGTCATTTTTACATTTACATTTTTTCCTCCAATTTGCGTCAGCTTATTGTTTGGGAGGATTATGTGTTTCGGACCTATCAAAAGCAAACTTACAATCTATCAGAACGCTGTAATTTCACATCCTGGCAGTCACCATTTTGTCATAATCCAACCTTAATATCTGCACACTAAGGGTATTAATGTGTGCAAACTTAGCTTATCCCTTAGCGTGCAATGGACAGAACATCTGAATTGTCTTCTCAAACCCAGGGTGTTAAACAGACATTCTAAATAAATATGAAATTGGCCCTGTAAGGCAGCTAATATCAGGTGAGGATCATAACAAAAATCATTAGAAATGCTGCTGTCACGTAACTAGAATACATGAATTAATAAAGGTGAAAGTTTGGGGTCTATTCTACAAAGACAAAACAGCTTTTCCCTTTTTTATTCTACATAATATTTATCAACTGTGCTTTCAGGAGTCAAGTGATACACAACAATCATGTTCAATTACTTTTGACACTCAATAACAAAATATTTAACTCTTGGACATATTGAACCGATGATTATTAAATTCGTTATCCCTACACATGAAAAAATTTTTATCACAGGAAAGAATGATTAAATTCTTCATCAGCTCATTTACTTCTACGTTGTCATAGCTAGTCAACGCACTGAGTAGGTGGAGAATAAATTTTACTTTTTCAACCAATAAAAAACTCTCATGTACTCAGTGTGAGGGTAGGTTAGTATCCAAGCTTTTGATATTCAATGGTCAAAGTGTATGCAAGTTGGAGTGAGCAAAATCTAGACTCAACATTTACTGTTGCCTAATGCGTGATGGTACTTTACCAAGGGGCATCTGCAACGACGTTGTCTCTGTGCTGGATCTGAAACTCTAATTCCCTACTCTGGCCTTGTCTGAATTCACTCAGTCTCAACTTTCCTGCATTCCACAAAATGTTTATCTTTCCCTAGTCAAAGTTATGGCTATTGCACACTCGCTAAGAGTCGGAGCAACGTGCACAATTTCTTTGCCGTAAAAATTCCCACAGGAATAATTAACTACCTCTTTGCTATCTGTTGGCACGTTACGTGATGCGTATCACTCTCACTTCACAGAAAGCAAAGCTCTCAACACCCTCATTTATTTCTATACAGTTGTGTGGTCTGCTGTCAGAAAAGAAGACATATACCCATTTTAGTTCTCAAAATGCTTTTATATATCAGGGATCTCCCCACCGTGTAGCATCTGCATCACCCAGTATGGCATCAGCCAGTCACCGTCTTGCTAGAGGTGAACTTTATTTTTCTTGCTGGGTCGCAGCCTAGACCTGTTAATGCTGTGCAGCCACTTACCCTTTGTCCCAGCCGTATTTACGTTAAAAGGAATAATGTATTGTTGCGATCTTATCCCTTTCTGCGCTGAAACTGTCCATTCTCTTGTTAAATGGGGTTTTCCAGTGCCATTAACCACCTGCTCGGTTCATCTCCAAAATGCGTTTCACTTTAATTTGTTTATTCACGCCCCTGTCCATATATTGGTGGATATTATTTTGTTATCTTTCACTACATGAGATTAACTGCAATTGCCATCTGTTGATATAATTATTATTTTCTGCGGATCTCATACTGTATCATACTGTCATTATGGGTCAAGCTTATGTAAGGTCCGTAAAATCTGGACACTTTACAACTATGACAATCTCTCATGGTTGCCCTACGAGTCTACCATTTTGTTTAATAAATTTCACTAGTTTTGGGAAACATAAGAGTAATGATATTACAATCGAAGCGCTTCGGACACCTTCGGGTCACTTTGGCACGTCTGGGAGATGAAGCACTTTGGCTGCCTTAGTCACTTTGTTTCGGGTGTTCTTCATAGCCGGACGTGTATCTCTGTTTTGGACGGACATGTCATACTTGATATTGGAAGTTGTCAGGAAAATTACCACACTGTTAAGAAAGTTATGTCGAGTGTCGTAGAAGACAGTGTAAAAGGTGATATCGTAAAATATAAACAAACAGGATACATTAATGAGAGGTGTCGCCTACCATCATTATCAGTACTACAGATACAGAGAGTAACCTGGGCAAGTGGAATCCCACAAACAAAAAGCACCAACACATTTTCTAGTTCGACATGACAGCATAGCAGCCTCCACCGAATAAGATCCCACGACCGACAGCTGTCTTCTGTGCTAGAGAGACAGCTTTGGAAGACGACATGTTGGTGGAAAGAACGGTTAAGGACTCTTATTCAGTCTCTACAGATTTCTCCAACTTCAGATCTGACTTCCAACACGAGAACGTCTAATTTATAACATACTTGCAACATATTACAGTCGTTCGCCCGAGATCCAAGCAATTTTATACCGTGCAAAACTTTCAGTCACCTCATTTCGCTCCTGGAAACAGTATTCGTTAAAGTCAACGAATGTGTATCTCAGTTATACTAAGTTAGGAGACTGAAGTTCAATCATTGACAGGTAAAATCTAAAAGCTGTGACAATAGCACATATAAGCGAAAGTTAACAACACATTGTATATTAATAAGCACTAGATGACCCACGAACCATTGACATTGCCGCAGTGGATGGTTTGCATGCCTCAAAGACACAGACATTCTAGCTGTACAAGTACCCACATTGAAGGAGTATCTTTGGAGAAGGCAGATGAACAGGAGCTGAAGATTGACAGCAACTTTTTCGGTGGTTGCAGTGGTAGCTCTCTTAGAAGAGTGACTGATCAAGTTTTGTAACATTTATCAACATGACTTTGGTATGTTGGGACTACAAATGGCTGAAAGCAAAGGGGAACTACAGCTGTTATATTTCATCAATGGCATATATCTCTACTGTATGGCTTAATGAAGATGACGTCTTCACGTGTAAGATATTCCGCAGTTAAATTGACCTCCATTCAAATCTCCAGGTGTGGACTACTCAAGAAGATTTTTTAAAAATTTTTTTTTAGGCTACATCGACGATACAGAAAGCAGTAACTGCACTGACTGAACTTAAAAATTAAGTTAAAGGAAACTGATAGATTACGCTCATCATTGTGAATACTGCAATATACTAAGGAGATATAAATATAGTCATGATTTCGTTACTTACAAGTCTGTTCTTAGTGTAGCTTCGTATGCAGTATCTTATTAAAACAAGTTTGAATCTTCATATAAAAATACGTTTTCTTTATTTAAACGGTTTACAAACGCACAACACAGTATTGCAGCAACCAGGCTGTCACCATAATATTTCTAAGTGAACTTTCGTAAATTTTACTAAATTAAAGTCCCCCGCCGCGCTTCACCACGGGAGGCAGTGCAGTGGTTAGCGCAATGGAGTCACTTTCGGATGAACGACGGTAATTTTCAAATTTCCTTCCGGCCGTCTTGATTTAGGTTTTTCTGGATTTCCCTACGTCGCTTAAGGTAAATTCCAGGATGGTTCCCTTGAAACGGTACGGCCGGTTTCCTTTTTCATTACTCATTTAATCGAACGTGTGCTCCGTCTCTAATGACGTCATTATCGACTAGACGTTAAACATTAATCTGGTTTCCTTCTTTTCCCCCGCGTTTTCCTGCTTACATATTAAGGCTAAAGTCAGAAATTACTGAAGGGATTTTTGATATGACTACCGGGGAAGATTTGTGTGTATAATTTGCAAATACTTCGTGCTAACTGGCTGAACCATGGTGAATTAAAGTCCCTCACGGAGCTTTACTGTCTTTATGTGAAGGCTATTCTCAGGAAGTACTGTAGGACTTTTGATACGATTTTCAGTAATACAGACTGATTCACGAGGAAAATTTGTGTTTGTAGTTTGTGAATATAATAATGAAGAGTGTGTAATATTTGTATTGTTATGAGTTCCATATTTCATTGGTGTTTGGAGTAACAGCTCTTGTCAATGATGAGATCTACGACCTGGTCTGCTGCAACAGTGGGGGCGGTATCTGCTGGGAGAAGCAGCAAAGTAAGCGGCCGCTGCAGCGCCAGAGAGCAGCTAAGCTTGACTGGAATCTGTACGTATCTGTATGTCCGTCCGCATTCTTCTTCTTCTTCTGCCACTCAAAGGATACACCTGGTGCCTCTTCCTGTCTCATCATCTCTTCTTCGGTCATCCCATCATTCTCTTGCGCCGTCCTAGTTTAGGAAGTCTTTGTGGCGGCATATGAAAATACATGTTCTCTCCACTTTTCTTTGCATTTGATTGCATTTTGGCTACTGGTTGCATATCTAGTCCTGTCTTATTCCTTCGTTGCAAATTATTCTCCCAAATGCTGTCTTTCACAGATCTTACAAATTTCACTTGCGATGCCTCTAGTTACCGTAAATCACTATTTATCAGCGTCCAACTTTTTGCACAATATAATAAAGTGGAAACTACCATGACTTTATAAAATATCAATTATGTCTCTCTCCTTGCTCCTTTCTCATCCCTCATTGCGCCACATATGCGGTGGTATGCATTACCTTCCTTCTGTGTACCCATTATATTGATCATATGACATATTACACCCTAAATACATTACGTGATCAAAAGCATCCGGACTCTTGGAAATGACTTACAAGATAGTGGCGCCATCCATTGGTAATACTGGAATTCAATATGGTGTTGGCCCACCCTTAGCTTTAATGACAGCTTCCACTCTTGCAGGCATACGTTCAATCAGGAGCTGGAAGTTTTCTTGGGGAATGGCAGCCCATTCTTCACGGAGTGCTGCACTGAGGAGAGGTATCAACGTCGGTCGGTAACGCCTGGCACGAATTCGGCATTCCAAAACATGCCAAAGGTATTCAAATGGTTCAAATGGCTCTGAGCACTATGGGACTTAACATCTGTGGTCATCAGTCCCCTAGAACTTAGAACTACTTAAACCTAACTAACCTAAGGACATCACACACATCCACGCCCGAGGCAGGATTCGAACCTGCGACCGTAGCGGTCACGCGGTTCCAAACTGAAGCGCCTAGAACCGCACGGCCACACCGGCCGGCACCAAAGGTAGTCTATAGGATTCAGGTTAGAACTCTGTGCAGGGCAGTCCATTACAGGTATGTTATTGTCGTGTAACCACTCCGCCACAGGCCGAGCGTTATGAACAGGTGCTCGATCGTGTTGAAAGATGCAATCGCCATCCCCGAATTTCTCTTCAACAGTGGGAATCAAGAAGGTGCTTAAAACATCAGTGTAGGCCTGTGCTGTGGTACCGCCACGACAAACAACAAGGGATGCAAGCCCCCTCCATGAGAAACACGATCACACCATAACACCATCGCCTCCTAATTTTACTGTTGGCACTACACACGCTGGCAGATGACGTTCACCGGGCATTCACCATACCTACATTCTGCCATAGGATCGCCACATTGTGTACCGTGATTCGTCACTCCACACAATTTTTTTACACTGTTCAATTGTCCAATGTTTACACTCCTTGCACAAAGCGAGGCGTTGTTTGGCATTCACCGGCTTGATGTGTGGCTTATGAGCAGCCGCTCGACCATGAAATCCAAGTTTTCTCACCTCCCACCTGTCACAGTACTTGCAGTTGATCCTGATGCGGTTTGGAATTCCTGTGTGATTCTCTGGATAGATGTCTGCCTATTACACATTACGACCCTCTTCAACTGTCGGCAGTCTCTGTCAGTCAAGGTCAGCCTGTACGCTTTTGTGCTGTACATGTCCCTTCACGTTTGCACTTCACTATCAGATCAGAAGCAGTGGACCTAGGGATGTTTAGGATTGTGGAAACCTCTCGTACAGACGAATGACACAAGTGACACCCAATCATCTGACCACGTTGTAAGTCCGTGAGTCCCACGGAGCGCTCCACTCTGCTCTCTCACGATATCTAATGACTACTGAGATCGCTGATATGGAGTACCTGGCAGTAGGTGGCAGCACAATGCACCTAATATGAAAAACGTGTGTTTTTAATGTGTCCGGATACTTTTGATCACATAGTGTATTTGAATTGGGCTACATGTTCTGTAGGTGTGTTGTTCACGAATACTTTTTTCATACTGGATGCCGCGTGGGATTAGCCAAGCGGTCTAGGGCGCTGCAGTCATAGACTGTACGGGTGGTCCTGGCGGAGGTTCGAGTCCTCCCTCGGGCATGGGTGTGTGTGTTTGTCCTTAGGATAATTTAGGTTAAGTAGTGTGTAAGCTTAGGGACTGATGACCTTAGCAGTTAAGTCCCATAAGATTTCACACACATTTGAACATTTTTTTGAACATACTGTATGAATGTCTAAAGGGGCCAGGCTTTTAGTTTCATTTATATTGCCAGATTGCAGATTTCGCTCATTCATATGGTTTGTGTAATATCATTTGTAATTTATCTTCGCTGTATGATAACTTAATCATTCGGAAATAACATTCCTCCCAAGATTTTTGCCTGATCGTGTTCTACCTCCTTTCCATTCTCTGATCATGTCACCCATAAGGATATTGAATAATGTTGGTGACAAGCTAAATTCTCGTTTTACGTCTTGTTTTTTTTATTTCTGATGTTATCTCTTTACCTGTGTGAATTATATTTCTGGTGTTCATACATTGGCTTTTTGTAACTTGTATCAGATGTTTACGGGTTCCCCTTCTTTCCATATTGCCTATCGATTATATCTGTGAATTCTGTCAAATAATTTTTGTAATCCACAAACGCTAGGTCAGTTTGCAGATTAAATTCTCTTCTCTTTAGTATTATCTGTTTCAGTGTGAAATATCATCTACGAATGACCTACCTTTCCGCCACAGCAGCATCGAACTTCTGCCTCGGAAGGAAGCAGTTCATAGGTAGGGAGGTACTGCTGCTGTCCCTCTGCACGAGGGAGAGTTTCTAACCCTGCAGCCGTGGGCACATAGGGGAATCCAGCAGATGTACATGTCACTGGCCCTCCTCATTCAGGGCCACATAGTTTTAAGTTAGGCGTCTCCTGCTGAGTGAGGTAAACGGTGTCAGCAAAGCAAGACATGGAGGTCAAACGGTCATCCAATAGCACCAGCCTTCCTGGTTATCAGCGTCACCTGTGGACGACGTACTTGCAGTCAGCGAATCCATGGGCATCGAATATCTTGTAGCAGAGTTTACCTAGCCAGCCCAGGCCACCACCACCACCTCTATAATCCACCACTCTACCACCTCTACACCATAGTGGGCCCACTCTCCCTGGGTATCTATAGAGTGGTGTCAAAAGTACTTGTGGACCTCACGTGGCAACTGGTGTCAGCACCGTCAACTTCCACACAGCAGTCAGCTTCATCAGATATTGGGATTATTGAGCAGATTATTGATTTTTGTGTTTTTTGCCTATTTTATGTCTAGAGGCCATGGAGTGCAAATGAGTGATACATAGGGATTTGAGGGTTTGTTCTCAGTCAAGTGTTAAACAGAGAGGAGCATCCGGTAGCATAGGCCTCTGGGCAGTTGAAGAGAGCAGAGGAAAAGCTGACCATTGTGGCCAAGCGGTTCTAGTCGCTTCAGTCCGGAACTGCGCTGCTGATACGGTCACAGGTTCGAATCCTGCCTTGGGCATGGATGTGTCTGATAGGTTAAAGTAGTTCTAAGTCTTGGGGCTGATGACCTCAAATGTTAAGTCCCATAGTGCTCAAAGCCATTGAGAGCAGAGGAAAGCTACACAACAACAGAAAAAGAAATGTTAGTGTGATATATGAAATCATGTATTTCATGTATGCAAACAAGTTTAAAGTAGTAATGCACCATGCAGCCCTCAAGTGGTTGTTGGGGTTGAAAGACCCTTTTAGTACCCTGGCTAGATACCCATTCAGGTTAAATGAATCTTAGTACAGAGCTATACACAGACGTGGTAAGAGACACACAAATGCAGATAGTTTAAGCCAAAAAATAGCAGTGATAAAGGCACTGGATCACGACCATGCACCATGGCTGGCAGTGCAATGGGCATATACGGAATATAAACAGTATGAGTCAGAGTCACAGATCACTGTTGCGATGGATTATTGTGAAAGACAACGAGGTTTGAAATGCTAAAAGAAGTGCATGAAGACATGTTATCACACCATGGTGTCTGTAGAACAACAAATAGGTGACTAGTGAAATCCTGCTGCTGGAAGCCTACAGAAGAAGATGTGAATCTGTATGTAAAGGGTTGCATCCAATGTGTGCAGTGGGCAGATATGATCTATAAGTTAATAGCTTTGCAGAGGTTAATAGAAGTAACAGAGCCTTTTAAAATGATTGGATTGGACATTCTTGGGTCATTCGACAAGATGACAGCTGGGAATCGATTTGTGTTAACCATTATTGATCATTGTTTTGCATATGTGCACAAGCATTGGCCAACAGCTGGGTGCTCAGGTTTGGAGTACCAGGAACAATGATCACTGATCAAGAGACAAACATTGTCCAAATTGTTAAAGTGGCTTGTAATATCATAAAGTTTAAGATGTTAAGGATGAGCGCATTGCGCACTCTGGCTAATGCTGGAATGGAGAGGGTACATTTTCACAGTTGAGAAGACATTGAGTCATTATGTGGATATACACCATAGTGTCTGTAATGTGTATTTATCTTTCGTTGTGAGCACATATAATTCAAAAGTCTATTCTGTGACAAGTTTATCACCAAATGAGGTAGCTTATGGGAGGTACATGCCATCACTGTTTCACAGAGTAAGGCCAAAAGATGGCAAGGTCGGGGAGTTCATTAAGGATTTTATTAAAAAAGTGAGGGAAATTTGGAAGTGTGTTCAGGAAGCAAACCCCAGAGCCATGGAACATCACGAGCAGTTGGGGAATTGCGTGCACAGATTACTACCATACAAAATCGGTCAGCGGATAACGTTATCAAACCTTCCGAAAACTCATACAACTGTTCTACATGTGGGCATCTGAAGCGATATCGCAGGTGTCATCATCTATTGAGGATAGGAATACGGGTAATAATATGAAGAGGAAGCAGGGAAACCTTGCACGATCTGTGCAGGACATTCCATATGGATTAATACCAAGGAAGTAGGTGGGAATAGTTTACATTTGGATTAGAGTACACCTACTATTGAGAATCATAAAGGATTAGCATACCAGTAGATGATAAAGGTAGGATTCTAGACAAACTGCCATTGGAATTACATATTCCGGATTAAATCTACTGTGAACCTGGAACAAAGCTTCAGAAACGCTTGGCACGAGGTGATAAGGGTTTTAATCTGCTCGACGAAGCGTCTCTGGAACATTAACTGCATATGATGCGGATAAACATCTCTCAAGTCGTCATATTGCAGATAGGATTTTAGCTGATAAGCCTAAGGCGATATGGAGAAGAAAGGATATTGGTGTAGGTCGACGCATCGCAGCATTTGCAGTTGATAAAACCACGTGTGGAATAATTGAGTTGGGTTTATGAGTGATGAATTTCAAGCGAATTATGAATGCTGCACATTGTGCACTAAACAAGAAGAAGGACACGGGCGGGAAGCAGAGCTGTTTGAAGAACTGTATCCTGAAAGTAATATATGCAGCTAAATACGCACTGATGCAGAAAGGTGCGGGAAGATGAAGAAGAGGATCCGTTAAAACACCTCGAGTTCTACCAATACTCAAGACGTCAAGTGGTATTCTTCGCTTTCTCATACCAGCCATCTCCGCGCTCTCGGTGGTAGGATCCCTCGCTGGTGGTGCTGCAGCTATTGCTCAAACGGTCAAGAACGAGCAAAACTCCTAAGCGCATTTAGAAGAGGCAAGAAGACATAACCCCACGATGGAAGCCGCAGCCATCGGAAAAGGACTATACTTGAAACGGTGCAGGAAAGGGCTTGGTCTATTCATAAATTAAATAAAGCCCATTAGCGGTCCTAACAGATAGACCACTCACAAATACTGATCTTCTTAAGTTTGTTAGAAAAAATTCAACATTCCAAGATTTCGTGGTGTGTTTATGCTGGATACATTACCGAAGTCTATATGGAAAACTGGTGAATATGGTATAGTGGATTTAAATGTTGCTGGAGGCCCCGGCACCCACTGGGTGTCATATGTTATGAAAAATGCGGATACCGTCTATTATTTCGAATCATTTGGTGACCTGCAACCGCCAGAAGAATTACAACGATAATTCACTCACAGAAGGCATGTGTTCTGCAATTTTCGGTGCTATTAGGACTTTAATACATATCTCTGCGGACATCTATCCATCATGTTTCTCTAGACGTTTACAAAGAAGAAGAAGCAGACCATATAAGGAACAGCTTTAAAGATTCCTTCATCAGTTGAGGTTCAGAAGCAATGTCGTACACTTTGACGTTAAAAGAACGATCATCTGTATTGCGTGCAAATTACTTCCCGCCAATTGATTTGAGCATTGGTGAATGGAATATTGCATTGTTGGACTGGGGACGTACAACAGCATCACAAATATCAACGAGACCAACAACAAACTGCATTTGGATATTAATGGTGAAAAAGATATTGTGGAAATATAAGCGAGTGCATACGGTATCGACGATATAAACGAAGTCTTAAAACAGTCTGGAAAAGTATTGAGTTACGTGCAAACATCTGCACACCTAAATCTGAAATAAGTACTGTAAATACAACGATTGACTTTAATCAAAGAGCTTCAATAGGGCGCCTACTGGGTTTCACAAAAGGGCAGGTTTTGTAGAGGGATCCAAGTAAATTTTACAAGTCAGATCAGATTGTGGACCTACTTCCCGTCAGCACAATCCGGGTGGAGTGCAACATTGCAACGAACTCCTATCTCAACGACAGTCTGATTCATACTGTTTACGGATTCTTCCCCTCAGTTGCAACCGGGTATAACATTGTTGAGACTCGTGCCAAAGCAATATACCTTCCAGTGACAGCTCAGACGTTGGACTATTTGGAGCTGCGTATTGTGGACGAGAATAATCAACTTGTTGACTTTCGTGGTGAGGAAATCATTGTATGATTATATCTAAGGCAGGATGGGCGTACGACATAAAACAAGTGCGCGCAATACACAATACGTCACTTCACTACCGAACCGCAAAGAGACAATACATGCGAACTATGAATTTCTTAAATCAGTTAGCTTGAAACCTCGCAGTGACGTCCTCCAATCAAGTAGAGTATGATGAGAGACTTATTCGTCATGAATACTTCTCGCATAAACCTTACGCCTCAACCACATTAAACAAGAACGATGGAATTAGGATTGTCATCCAGCACCAAGACGCACTGACGCTTCCATGTAAGAGTGTCATATATCTAGAGGGGGCATTCAAGAAAACCGATGGCAGCGATACAGTGGGATCCAAGCTTATACATAACGCTTTAGCATTCCTGTGCCAAGAGATATGCTATGAACTCACTGGATCTGAGATTGGCCGTACACGCAATGTCGGCATAACATCAACCCTAAAAACATACGTCTCTGCATCACCCGCGGATTTTCATAGTTTAGAAAAAGCGGGGTGGTTCATAGACGATCCGGAGGATAGAACGGTTGCAGAGTCCAAGCGAGTTACTGCATGCATACCTCTAAAAATGCTTATGGGCTACTTTGAGGACATGAGGCATATTATTATGAACTCTAAACAGCAACTCGTTCTGGTAGAGAGTCGACAGATAATAACTCGTACATTCAAGGCGCTCAAGAGGAGAATATGATCACAATCAGAAAGATAATATGGAAAATGCTTCACATCAGCGTATCAGACAAGGAGCGTTTGAAGCTTTTAAAAGTCCTGAATTCCGGCACATTTCTATCACTGACATTCCGCTTGTGGGAGGTTTTCAAGTACCCAGTGTTACCGACTGCGAGCAGACAAACACGGGCTATTAAAACCTCTTCGCAGCTAGAGACACCTAGATTCATCATACTTGCGTTTCAAACTGATAGAGGAGGGAATATAGCAAATGATTCCACCGCGTTCGACAACTGCAAGTTAACTAATGCCAAAGTCTACCTGAATTCAGAATTCTACCCATATGGCAATTTACACGTGCAGTGGAATGAAAATGTATACAGTCTAGAGTATGACATGTGTGCAAGGTTTCATGCTTCTTACTATGAAAGAAGGAGGAGGGTGTCTACTCAGTCCACGGAAGTTCAAGAAGCTGTCACCGATCATCGTAATACGAGGGTTGGTATTTTAATAGCGGCAACTATTTATTTACAGCTCGTACAAAATAGATACGTGTTTCAAAGTTTTAATGACCTTCAAAGTAGTCTCCAGCATTGTGTATAACCCGTTGCCAGCGATGTGGAAGTCGTAGGATACTCTTAACAGTGCCAGTTGTGTTGACAGTTTGAGCGGCGCGGTCTGTTGCCCGACGAATTTGTAGCAGTTCTGAAGGGAATGCCATGAAGTGTTTCCTTCAGTTTAGAAGTCGAGTTGAACTCACGAGGGCTTAAGTCAGGAGAGTGCCGTAGGTGGTATAGCACTTAGAAGCCCCATCAGTCAAACAAATCAGTAACAGCTTGCACTGTACGTGCTTGAGCATTGTCCTGCAGAAAGTGTCATCACTTCTGTATCTAAGCTGGTCGTAGGTTGTGTTCCAATAATGAACAGCTATCGGCAATCCATTTGTCTCGTCCTTCATAAGACCAACAACGTTCTTGTTCTGTGGAATAATATCATAAGGATTATTGGTCATGTACGAGGACGTGTCGAATTCATTACCGTGGTACCTCATTACTTCATATGGATTGCAGTTCTTCACTAAATAGATGAATCTATCTGTATCCATACAAAGTAATTTAAGATCTGCAAAATGAGTTTTCGCAAACTAATAATGAAAGCGGTACATGTGTAGTTTGGATAGGTCTAGTATGCACATCCCCACATAAATAGGTTTCGTAAACTCTTCTGCAGTCTTAGTCATCTCCACAGCAACAAAGTTCTCATTGAATATGGTGATCCGCTTAAAATTCGGTCTGGCAATGCATTTTCTTACGCCATAACGCCCATCCAATTCGGTTATAATCAAAATTTTACGTCTTTCCCTCAGATTCTCCATTGTTTTACCAAAAACGGAATTATTCATGAATTTGTAAAATTTTTTCTCAAAGTCACACTTTGCGGAAGCTCTCTATCTCGTATTCAAATCAATATACTCCTTCAACCAGGGAGACTGCTTGAAGGAGATAGCCCGGGAGATTCTAACCAGCTCCATACCCAAGCTGAGACACTGCTGGAGATTACGGTAATGAATAATGTGTCTCCACTTATCCCCCAGCGTTGTCATCAGTTTTGGCGTGGAACCACCTTGTGGCACAAGTTGCTCCGGACACAGTGACAAATCGGTGTGCACATCATGCAAGCTAATAGGGTATGTGAGTTCTGCCTCCACCACATACCCTACATCAGAATCAGCTGCTATACCCCCCATGATGTTTCCACCTAATCCCTTGCATTCGTCTTCGGGCACGCATTGAAACTCAATCGGCAGTGATTGCTGCATGGCGTGCCCGTATACGTTATTTACGTCCAGGTACATTATGTAACTCGAATCAAGTGATGCGTTGAACTTGTCACCCATCAGCGTGCCTACGGACACATTGGCAAAGTCCCCCACGGATCCCTCGCTCAAAGAAAGGAAGCTTGTCAGAATCGGTCAATAATTCGATTTGGCACTTCATTTTCTTGAGCATTACGTCCCAAGACAACCCAGGTGCCGTGTAATAAAAGGCAGAATCCAGAGATTATGTGGTCATGCATAGAGTCCGGGATTTCTCGAAAATGTGCGCAAGCAAGCGCACGTCTGTGTCCATGTAAAGTTGTGCGTACTCTCCTAAAGTGGAGATGCTGAATTCCCGCCAGACATTCACAGTATGCTCATACTCTGCATCCGTTATGGCATCGCCTGCAAGGTTGCTGAAGAATGCTGTTATGTCGGGTAGCCTGGTTTCGTTGAGTTTCGCCGTACTATCCACATACTCATATGGGAAAACCCCTTTCCTAGTCACAAGTTGAAACTTTTCCTCGTCGGGAAGCGCAGCTCGAGTGATATGCATATAAAAAAAATGGTTCAAATGGCTCTGAGCACTATGGGACTTAACATCTGTGGTCATCAGTCCCCTAGAACTTAGAACTACTTAAACCTAACTAACCTAAGGACATCACACACATCCATGCCCGAGGCAGGATTCGAACCTGCGACCGAGCGGTCACGCGGTTCCAGACAGAAGCGCCTAGAACCGCACGGATATGCATATCCTCCGGAGGTAGAGTTTCTACGAGTTTCTGGAGTGGCACCTGCATAAAACGTAGCGTATCAAGGAAGAAGAGCGTAATTATTGGCCTCATTCGTTTGGAGAATGAAATGTATTTCTCGACGCTCTCAGGTAGGACACTGACCTGATTTTTCTCCCAACGGAAATCAGCCAAGTGCCTAACTAGAAAGTGAGCGTCATACCCGCTTAAATTGTGAAAGAAAACGGGCATGTGCCTTGGTAGCTGAGACTTCAAATTGCACACACTGTGAGCTGCGCCACGAAACTTCCCCGTAAGATGACAGTGGTTCCTACGAGCAGTTTCTGCTTTTCTGTCTAACGGCAGCCCACAAATATGACAATCAATCGTGTTATTATACAAATCTTCATTTTCCTTCGATTTGGTCATGTTAACGTTGTCGCTGTAAAGCTTATCAACCTCATGTGAAAGTGTTTCGAGCTCAGTGAGCAGCCAAACAGCAGGGTTACCCCCGACATAAGATTTGCGGTGGTCAAGACTGTAATCATAGGACGGTACAATTTGGTACGCTGCAGCATATGGTACGTGTTTCTCTGTAAAGGTGGTGTGTGAGCCTGTAGGGTCACCTTCACAAGGGGTGACAGGAGCGAGGAGGCATTCAAAGTCGGCGTACACTACAAAGAGGCATCGCTCCTGGTGGTGAGCAGTCTTGAACTTTGTGAGTTTGTTTTCCTCAGTAGGCATAATAACACGCACCGGGTCCTTGGAAGCGCAGTCTACTAGATGTGCCGCTAATAACTTGTCTGAGGAGAAATAATTCAGGAACCTTAAGCAGATATGCTGCTTATGTTCATGTTTATTCGTCTGGGCGGAAAGGAGTCTGGACATGTCCTTGATCGAAACATAGTGATAATTATCACCTTCAGATAAGAGCAGCATGTTAACATGCAACTCACACTCTGGGATGTAGTTCTGAGTGCGGCTGCTTCAAAAGACGCCCCGGCAAATCAGAGTGCCAGGCTGTGAGCCCGTGGGAAATTAGCATCCTCTGCCGGCGTGTTTTCGTCTTGCCTCCAATCGAAGACTGCAGAGTGAGCTTGCACTGTGGCGCGCTGACGGGAGATTTAAAACAGCCGCCTCCACCGTGGCTGCAAGCAGCGGGCGGCGTGCCGAGTCTTCTTCATGAAAGAATTGTCTGAACTCTTCCTGCTATGTGTGGACGCCGTTTGCTTTCCACACAGATACTCCCAGATCTCATGTTTCATTGTCCACGTTATTGTTGACTGAGTTGTTGGCACATAGGCTGGAGCCCTGTTAGTACTGTGGCTGCGATGAGTTGTGGCACTTTCATCATAATTTCCGAGAATCGTATCTATGGTCTGTTGCACTATATGCAGCATTGTAGCTCTGTCGCCAGTAGATCGGGTTCCGTCAGCGGTTTCGCGACTTTGTGCATCACGAGCTGCTGCTGCCCCGCGCCGTTGAGAGCTACTAGCCGTTCTTCATTGACTGATGACTTTCGTGGTTGGTAGAGACTGGAACTTCGTGGATTGTGACACTGGTAGTTGGGTGACCGGTCAAGCCCCGTGTTGATGTGTCCGATTCAAGGCCATAGTTTGAACATAGCTGTAGCTTACTGTAGCTGAGTAGAATGAGGAGTTCTTGAGCCTAATAGCAATTCATTTGAATGCCTCGGATCCTTTTTACCTGGCGACATCTCCGGGTTAATTGCAGTGGCCGTAGAAGGCGTTGTTATACTCCTTGCCTTGAGTGCAGTCCTTGCTGTGATATTCTTGGCAGCATTTTACGCAGCCCACTGGCATAGTAATCGCCAGGCATCAGAAGCATTGTGGGGGCCCTCAAGTTTTCCTGAGTTACGTCGTTGGTGCAGTTTGCCAGAGTCCTTGGTTATTCTCATCACAGGAACCCATAATCAGAACTATCGGCAATGCAGCAATTGTGTACGGTTATTTCATTCTATTGAATGAGCACACATCATTACCTTGCGATCGTAGTTGTTGTTTTACAGCAATCGTGGACATCTTGAGAGGCATCTCATAGACGATCTTGTATGACTTTTCTAGCATCTGTAGACAGCGTAGAAGTCAGTTCCACGTTCTGCAATCACACCAGCGACACGGTAGTGGTCTCTCCCTGCACAAAGGGATATTTTATGAATGCCTTTTCAACCCATTTTGTCTGAAAACGGATTTCTTTGCACCGTCTGCTCCACAAGGTGGTAGAGAGTCTTGTAACCTGCATAACAGTCGGTGGTGGTGCTGTGCCTCGGTCCCGTGGGGCGCTGGTGCGTGACAGTTCATTATTGTCAGCAATGTCTTCCAGTGGTGCGAAGATATTATTGGTTGTGCAGGGTCTGCTGCCGTGAGATTGGAAGTACGGGCTGTTCTGTGAGGTTGCTCAAAACATTCTTCAGCCTCAGTTGGTGGACGAGTGTACGTTGTGCGTTTCTTGGAGGCCTTATTGCTTGTGAGAAGAGTAGCACCCTTGCTGCTAGAGACGGCGGGTGATTTCTTCCTGTGTGATGTTCCTCTTCAGTAGCTGGCCATTTCCATCTGAGGTGCTCGTGTTTCATTTCGTCTGCTTCCACATGGAAGATAGAGGACGCAGGAGTCGAAGTGAATTTCTAAGTAGCCAAACTGCTGAGATCATCGGTCCCTAGACTTACACACTACTTAAACTAATTTATGCTAAGAACAACACACACACACACCCATGCCCGAGGGAGGACTCGAACCTCCGGCGGGAGGGGCCGCGCAGTCCGCGGCGTGGCGCCTCTAACTGCGCGGCCACTCCTCGCGGCGACGCAGAAGTGACTCGCATTAACATACACTGAAGCGCCAAAGAAACTGGTATAGGCATGCGTTTTACAAATTCAGAGGTATGTCAAATGGTTCAAATGGCTCTGAGCACTATGGGACTTAACACCTGAGGTCATCAGTCCCCTAGAACTTAGAACTACTTAAACCTAACTAACCTAAGGACATCACACACATCCATGCCCGAGGCAGGATTCGAACCTGCGACCGTAGCAGTCGCGCGGTTCCAGACTGTAGCGCCTAGAACCGCTCGGCCACACCGGCCGGCAGAGATATGTCAACAGGCAGAATACGGCGGTGTGGTCGGCAACGCCTATATAAGACAAGTGTCTGGTGCAGTTGCTAGATCGGTTACTCCTGCTACGATGGGAGGTTATCAAGATTTAAGTGAGTTTGAACGTGGTATTATAGTCGGCGTACGATCGATGCGATACAGTACTCCGTGGTAGTGTCGAAGTGGGAATTTTCCCGTACGACCATTTCACGGGTGTACCGCGAATGTCAGGAATCTGATAAAACATAAAATCTCCGACATCGCTTTGTCCGAGAAAAGATCCTACAAGAACGGTACCAACGACGACTGAAAAGAAACGTTCAACGTGACAGAAGTCCAACCCTTTCGCAAATTGCTGCAGATTTCAATGCTGGACCATCAACAACTGTCATAGTCCGAACCAGTCAACGAAACATCATCAGTATGGGTTTTCGGGGCCGAAGGTACATTCGTTTACCCTTGATAACTGAACGACACAAAGATTTAGGCCTCCCATGGGCCTGTCAACACCGACATTCGACTGTCGATGACTGGAAGCATGTTGCCTGGTCGGACGAGTTTCGTATCAAGTTGTATCGAGCGGATGGGGGTGTACGGGTATGGGGACAACCTCATGAATCCATTGACCCTGCATGTCAGAAGGGGACTGTTTAGGCTGGTGAAGGCTTTGTAATGGTGTGGGGCGTGTGCAGTTTGAGTGGTATGGGACTCCTGATACGTCTAGATACGACTCTGACAGGTGACACGTACATAAGCATCCTGTCTGATCACCTGCATCCATTCATGTCCATTGTGCATTCCGAAGAACTTGGGCAATTCCAGAAGGACGATGCGACACCCCGCACGTCCGTAATTGCTACAGAGTGACTCCAGGAACACTCTTCTGAGTTTAAACACTTCCGCTGGCCACCAAACTCCCCAGATATGAACAATGTTGAGCATAACTGTGATGCTTTGCAACGTGGTGTTCAGAAGAGATCTCCACCCCATCGTACTCTTACGGATTTATGAACAGCCCTGCAGGATTTATCGTGTCAGTTCCCTCCAGCACTTCTTCAGACATTAGTTAAGTCCATGCCACGTCATGTTGCAGCACTTCTGCGTGCTCGCGGGCTTGCTACACGATTTTAGGCAGGTGTACCAATTTCCTTGGCCCTTCAGTGTGTCAACTCCGTCATCAATGCGCGAATACGCCCAATTCGTAGTGATGTCCATTTCATCGTCTTTATTTATAGCAAGTGCCGTCTTATGGAGCTACCGGCTGTGACTCGGGCTGTCGCTTGTTGACCGGCCGACACAAGTGTCGAACGGCTGACACCCGTGTGGCTGAAGCCGGCTCGTTCGCCTCGATACTCGCAGCGCGAGCTGCACTGGCGTGGCGCGACCGGGCTCCGTTCGCCGCGCAAAGACCTCCTCTGGCTGCAACATCGCTGTGCTGGGTACTGTGTAGTCCGACTGTCGTCATCAGTCTCGTGTTCAGTTAAAGAAGAGAATTATCCCGCGCTGACTCTGAAGAAATAGGGTTATTGTGTAAAATTCTTCCGACTGCTGTTAATGAGACATCGTAATAGGCTGAGCAACAGAGGGTCAATGTTTATCAAAATCTACGCAACCACGGTGAGCGAAGAATAAAAATAACGACCAGGAAGCCATTTCGGCGGTATGACGATAATATTTTGATGAACTTTCCCACTCTCCTGCTGTGGCTATTTCTCTTTATATCCACTGTCGATGGCCAACCAAACGTAGCCGGAAGAATTTTACCCAGTAACCCACTTCTTCAGATAAACGCAGAGAAATTCTCCTTTTTTAAGTGAACGTGACACAGGTGTTTGACAGTATGCAGCTGTGAAAATCAGAAGACAATGAAGAAATCCCCAGTAGAGAGATCGAAACGTAGATCGTGAAGAAACTGAGAAAGAATATGACGCAGCATAACAACCCAGAAAATATTACCTTGTAAACTATGTATCGGTTGTAAAATATCTTCCGGTATAAGTAGCATTTTTAAATTTTTAATTAGCTCATTTATTATGACATTATCTTAAGTTCTCGAAAATCCTCGAAATACAGGTGTCGAATTTCCGTAAGTCAGGAACGTTTTTTCAGTGTCAAATTTCAAGAATGTGATGCATTGTTGCCGTTATGAAAGCCACATTGTGTTCCTGGTCGCAGTTCCTGATTGTCTAGCCACCATTCCAAGCGGAGATTGATGAGATACCCAGAGCTCTTACCCAGAGTTGAGGACGGTGTAACTGGTCTCTACGATGTTGCTCGACCAAAATCGTTCCCATATTTTAAGAGGGCACTAGTATAAGAGTTTTCCAATCATCTGTAACGATGCCTTCTTTCCAAATATCGTTGAAATTGTCCACGACAGCGCGTTAAGCACTGTCGTACAAGTCTCTGATAATAAAATAACTGATCTGGTTTGTATCCATGTATTCACCGAGCATTGTAGAACTTTGATTAATTCGTCGACGGGAAAACGTTTGGTTAAATTATCACTCGACGTAATTCAGTTGGCTTGGACGCTGAGGGAGTAGCTATATAGTGTCAGCAAACTCTTCCGTGCCGGACCACAACTGCCTGGGAGTGTGAGCCGAGGTGAGTCGCGGGTTTCCTCGTGAGTGAGGAAACCGCTGCCCAGATCTGACTGTCGGGGAAAATTCTGATAATTTTTCGCAAAATTTCTTTCAGTGTTCTTTGCTATAAATCTTGAGATAGCGTTTGGTTCAAATGGTTCAAATGGCTCTGAGCACTATGGGACTCAACTGCTGAGGTCATTAGTCCCCTAGAACTTAGAACTAGTTAAACCTAACTAGCCTAAGGACATCACAAACATCCATGCCCAAGGCAGGATTTGAACCTGCGACCGTAGCGGTCTTGCGGTTCCAGACTGCAGCGCCTTTAACCGCACGGCCACTTCGGCCGGCTAGCGTTTGGTGGTGGCATTCGTCATTTTATAAGAAAAGTAGTTCTTCCATGTAGTATGTTGCTTCAGTAGACTGGATGTAAGTGCTGTTGTGGCTGCTTATCACGAACATTCTTGATTTCACCAGGTACTGGTATCCATGAACACCCTGTTTTGTTGAGTATTAAGTGATGCTGCTGGGTTAAGGTGATCCATAGAGACACTATATCGTTGCAGGGAATTCAAGCTAGTAAGGGATAACATTTTTGGATCCATTATTTCACTATATTTAGACCAATCACCTTTCTCAACATTACATTACTATCGCTGATTTTGATGCGTGCCGAGGTTGTCAGGCAGAAATTCTACTTAGTCTGGTGTGTGCCAATTTTTCATAAGGCAGCTGAGAAGGTGAGCTGTCGTGAGCGTAGTCCGTAGCGTCGTTTGGTATAACTTTTTTGCTTCAGAGTAAGGTATACACTTGATTGTTTTAGTCTCTTTAACTTTTTTTTGCCTCCGGAAATATTACGCGGGCATCACCACAACTGAAGCAGAATTCCTTTTTATAGGCTGCTTTGACCCATGCTCCACAGTTTGCCTACCTGTTGCATGTCAGAGTTTTGTAGCCATGTTAGTGACATTTAAACAGCCCACGAGTTTGGTATATGTTCGTATGGCCGCACTTTCAAGCGGAGGTTCAAAATTGCTCTAAGCACTATAGGACTTAACACCTAAGGTCACCAGTCCCCTAGACTTAGAAACTATTTAAACCTAACTAACCTAAGGACATCACACATATCCATGCCCGGGGCAGGATTCGAACCAGCGACCGTAGCAGTCGCGCGGTTCCGGACTGAAGCGGCTAGAACCGCTCGGCTACCGCGGCCGGCTCAAGCGGAGGAATCCTGCCTTAATAAATTGCTGCAGATTTGGTGAGTCGAAGGATAGAGTAAATGATTAGCTTTTTGGAAGTCACCATTGACGCGTTTCATGACGTTTCGTTCATCTATTACTCGCACTTCATACCATTCCAAAGACGATTCATTCATCTTGCGAGTGATATAATCTTCTGAAGAAGGGCACTAAGTGTCCGAAATCGGTAAAGAAATTAAATTTCTTTTATACAACTGATTGCTTATTATTCCGTTATAAACAACTACAGTTGCTGAGGATGGATAAATTACTAAATTTTGGTCCTGGTTATTTTTAATGCAAACTGTAATTGTCGGTTATGACCAGGACGGCGGTGACCGTTATAGAGACTTCTTGTTTTGAAGAAGGCGCGAGGAGCGCAGGGATAACGTCCTATGAGGTATCGGACGGTTATAACCAGTCACGTAATGGCATCCCAACGGATCTGGAGAGTTTCGTCAAAACTCGCTTCTAAGGCGATATAGCATTTTTCAGGAAAGCACTTGTAGGGCAGCCATAGGGAGTAGTCGCTCACTGACTGTCTAACATTTTATTGCTGGGACCGAGTTTTTAAATAGGATTGACAAAGGCCACTGGGCGTTATTTTCGTCCGTGTCCTGGAACAGTCAATACGCAGCGTTTGCGTAATCTGTGTCCATCGCAGAGGACCACGTGATAGGTGCCATGTTGATGAAAGTCTGGCTCTAATACCTAACCCACTTATAGCAATAATAAGAACCTTTGAAAACCAAGTGTGATGTTTACTATTCACACTATCGGAAGACAACTGCTGGCCGCCGTCTGCACAGCACGGTGTGATGCTAGGCCTACAGGCTAGATAACACGCCATCTTACTCCATTCTTGCTCCTCATTCTCTCTCTCGCCTATCTCAACCCTATAGTGTCTTTCTAAACTGATACTTGATCACTTGTGAAACCTGGTACGGAAGTCTACTGTATTGTTTCCTACAGACTTCAGACCTTAAGATTCGTTTTCCTATTTGTTTGTAACCTGAAATCCAGAATGCATTTCATTAATGAGTGAAATTTGTGTTCCTCTTTTGTTACGATTGTGGCACTGCCCTTCCTGTTCACCTATAGCCCCATGATTAGCCTTGATTGCTCGGTGTTCAGGCACTGACTGTCTGATTCACGCCCGTAAATAGGATTGCTTCAGATCTATCAAAGCCACACAGTATAGTATCACGTGCTTTGGGTTCCATCTTATAGAGGAAGAGGGTGGTAGGTGAAATGTACCACTACAGCTGTTGACATATATATTGCTGATTGCTCTAGAGAACTAGCCTGTCGACCCGTCTCCGGTGGTTGGGTGTTGGATGCAACTAGTGGTAAACCCGATCCTCCGAGGGATTTTGTATTTAGAGACCAATGAGCTTGTTCAAATGTGTGGAAACTCCTAATGGACCAAACTGCTGTGGTCATACGTCCCTAGACTTACACACTACTTAAACTAACTTATGCTAAGAACAACACACGCATCCATGCCCGAGGACTCGAACCTCCGGCGGGAGTGGCCGGGCAATCCGTGACATGGTGCCTCTAACCGCGCGGGCACTCCGCGCGGCGCCAATGAGCCATTTCGGTTCCACGATCAGGTAGGGAAATTAGGATCCACCCAGACAAACCTCTGCTTGCCTGAGTAACTCCATACAGCTGAGGTTCGGAAGGTTCCCCAGAAGTTACCCGCTAGTGACCGTTTCACGTCAAGAAACAACCATCCTATCGGCATGTAGCGCACCCTGAAGTTGGAGTTCTTTTTATGTATTTACACACTGTACCTGTAATCCGGACGGTTAAGCAAATAATCCTGTTCCCAGCGACATACAGTTTAGCAAGAAATTATTGTGATCAGGAACAGTCATAAAATATCCCCGAGTACGCTTACGAAAAGATTTAGCTTCGCACGACTACATAAATCTAGTTATATGAAAAGCAGATGCCAATCTCAGATTCATAGGAAAAACCATAAGGACATTAAATTCATCCACAAAAAAAATTGTTTGCAAAACTCTATTTCTACTGTTACTCGAGTATTGCTCCTCAATGTCGGTTCGTTTCAATGTAGAATTGATATAGAAAGTTATACGAGGAACAGCAACGATTTTCGTCACGGATTCGTTTAGTAAGCGTGAAAGCCTCACAGAGGTGCTAGGTCCAGTGACGGAGGCATTTTAGTAAACCGTTAATATTCCGAATGCGTAATTTCTTAGAAGAGTCGAACAACACAGTGTTTTCTCCTACCTATATCTTGCGAAAAGATCATGAGAGAGATTCGATCCCACTCGGAGGCTTATCAACAATCATTCTTGCCGCCCACCATTCGCGTCTGGAACAGGAAAGGGGGACGTGTTAGTGATACGACAGGTACCGGTTGCTGCACACCGTAAGGCGGCATGAAATGTAGAAACAGATGCTCCAGATACTTTTGTGGCAGTTCTTCACACGTTCATTTCCGTAGGACGTACGAGCGAGGTTTCGAGATACAGGTAAATGAGGGACATATTTATAATTTTAAAACGCAACCATGGTGGAGATGAGTCGTAAAACTGGTAAAAAATAAATAAATTAAGGAAATAATACAGAGCCTTCAAGATGGCTAAAGTATGTGCCTAAAGGCAGCAGGTAAACATGCTTTGCCGCGCAAGGTAGCCGCGCGGTCTAGGGGCGTCTTATCACGGTCCGCGCGGCTCCCCCCGTCGGAGGTTCGAGTCCTCCCTCGGGCATGGGTGTGTGTGTTTGTCGTTAGGCTAATTTAGGTTAAGTAGTGTGTAAGTTTAGGGACTGATGACCTTAGCAGTTAAGTCCTATAAGATTTCACACACATTTGAACATTTTTTTTGCTTTCACTTAATATTTCAAGAGTGTCATTCCTTCTTCCTCAAAGCTGTAGAAGTGGGTTGGTACAATAGGGGTTGATCACGAATTTGGCCAAATGTGATAAAATTTTGTTGAAACGTCAATGTGAAAAAATTGCCTAACTTTCAATTGCTGTCTGTTAGGCAGCTTATTGACTACGTCATCGCATTAAATATACTGAAACAAACATGACCTCTAAAAATGAAACGTAAACTTATTTTTGGGAGGACCTGCCCGTAGTTAGGATCCCGGGCCTGCACCGTTAAATCCTCGTGTAATTATGTTTCGAAAGTGGGATCGTATGCAGAGGTAGGTATAGCATCTACCTCATTAACAGAAATCGGAAATACTGTGGTTCCCATTATTGCTTATGCAGAAAGCAAATATTCGTAGTATAAGCGCCAGCAGAATGTTCCCTGGGACAATTTAAAACATTTCAAACCTATCCCTTAACAATTAGTCCACGACTTACATTAAAATTCGCTGATATTAATTCCTTACTGAAAATATATAGATTTTTATGAAAAAAACTTATTGGTTGCATAAAATATCACGCCAAATTTGACGCAGTAATAATATCAATAACATTTTGTACAATTAATAAGGTACAAAAGGCTTCGTTTGACTACGAAGATGGTCTCAGTTGCAAATTATCACACCTCCTGAACCACACTGTTGATCATTAAAACTGCAGCATCACAAACACGGCTTCCAACAAATGGCAAACTGGCATGACGTGTGCTACTACAAACTTACATAGATTAAATAATTAATATTGCAGCAGCATCGTATGAAGTGGGTAGCAGTAGTGCCATATATATTCATAAAACATTTGAAGGGGTAGTGGATTTTTCCATTCAGTAATAACATTTGAGTATTGGTTGTTTCTGAGAAGATTGCGTTATGCGTTGTATAACACGGAGAATATGTGGTGTCACCGCCAGACACCACACTTGCTGGGTGGTTGCCTTTAAATAGGCCGCGGTCCGGTAGTATACGTCGGACCCGCGTGTCGCCACTGTCAGTGATTGCAGACCGAGCGCCGCCACACGGCAGGTCTAGAGAGACTTCCTAGCACTCGCCCCAGTTGTACAGCCGACTTTGCTAGCGATGGTTCACTGACAAATTACGCTCTCATTTGCCGAGACGATAGTTAGCATAGCCTTCAGCTACGTCATTTGCTACGACCTAGCAAGGCGCCATTATCATTTGCTATTTATCTTGTGATGCATGTACCGTCAGACCGATGTTCACCAATTATGGATTAAAGTTAAGTATTCCAGAAGCTACGTACTATTTTTGCTAGTTCATTTCCGTGTCCTGTTTCAGACCTCACGCCAGCCTGCGTGAGCTTAAACGCGTGCCCTTCGGCCTCCCGTCCTAGTGGATTGGCTGTCTTGCCAGGCCACAAAAGAATATCTAGCAGCACGCGTTGGAATTCGACAGCTCAGGACCGTGCCCCATCGATGCAGCAGTATATAGGGCGTTCCAGAAATGTTGCAACAAATTTCGAGGGGTTGTTCAAAAATGGGTCAAATGGCTCTGAGCACTATGGGACTTAACATCTGAGGTCATCAGTCCCCTAGAACTTAGAACTACTTAAACCTAACTAACCTAAGGACATCACACACATCCATGCCCGAGGCAGGATTCGAACCTGCGACCGTAGCATTCGCCTAGAACCGCTCGGCCACCGCGGCCGCCAGAGTGGTTGTAGAGGGTGTATTGTGGAACAAAGCTGGTATAGGAACCTGTGCCCGGAAATGTCATCCAACGGCGCTACAGAGCCTCGAAGTAATTTTTTTCCTGGAATCCTTTGAAATCTCCAATTTTTTTGGTATACAGGAGAAAAATAAACTGCAGATTCAAAACCTTGTCCGAAACCGTCATCCATCAAGGTAACAGAGCATCACAGTCATAGGAGACAAGGCCTGTACGCGCAGAAACTAGCTCCATCTTCTTCACTGGCGATCGTAGCAGTCTGTCGCGTGCGGTGAGTAACAAACAACATTGTGAGACGCGCCACCTATGGTCCGTCAGCGCACAAAGTCACGTTTGCTGCCGAAAGTGTGGTTTAGCGGCAGACTCCGGTGCCTGTAATTTCGACGCTGTGTAGCGCTGTTGGGTGACGTTTCCGGACACGGATTCCTATTGTCGATTCGTTTCTCAAGACATCATCTACAACCCCTTGAAGTTCGTTGCAACATTTCTGGGACCCCTGTATTGTTCTGCAGTTTTGCTGCTCGCATTGGTCACGATTCTATAAACGTTATGCCAATATAGAATCTATAATTTAGAGGGTGCATACCCAATGCTATGGAGGATCTCAACGGACTAGCGCAATTAGCGGGTGAGAGGACAAACATGTTCACTCGATCGTGTGGGATCGTATAATTACCTTACGTACCTTGAGTCAAGAAATGGACTTATATGCAGCCATACAAATATCCAGAAGGAGGTTACGACAATGTTGAAACAGCACGGACTGTTATCTCGGTGACTATCCGTATTGCTGAGGCTTCCCTTGACGTGGCACCAGGCAGGGCTTGCCAACAGTCAAGCGTCTAACGGTAACACTGCACACAGGTGTGGCACCACTTCGTCTTTTCGGACAAGTCTCGTTTCTAAGTAAAACATCACAATGTACATAGTCCTATGTGGAGGCCCCGAGGAGAACTAGTTGTCATGTTGCATTCTTTGTCGTCATACAAGACCAGTACCTCGCGCAATGGTATGCGGTGGCATGGAGTGCAAAACAAAATCATCTCTGATTGACATAGCTGGTAATTTGGACGACACCCTTTACATTTATTTCGTGTTGAGGCCTGAGTCAGTGCCCCATACTCCATGGCTTTATCTTCAGTAAGATAGCGCAAGGCCACAACTGGCCCGTGCTGTCCCAACCAGCCCAATACGAAAGGCATTCGACTGTTGGCCTGGAAACATCGGGTCATAGGTTGCCGAGAGACTGGGATGCCACCACCCGCCAGGCACTACTGTTTATGGAGTGAGTTGAAACAGCATGGAGCGACATTCCCATATCTGTCATCCAAGACCAATTCGACGCGATGCCGAGCTGGGCTGGAGCCGTTGTTACTACCTAAGATGGCAGTTCTGCGTACTAAACTATGCACCCTACAAATTAAACGTTTTTTCTTTCTCCTATACTGCATAAGGAGAAGGAGGATCAGTGTTTAACTTCTCGTCGCCAATGAGATCATTAGAGAGGGAGCATGAGCTCTGATTAAGAAACGATGGGGAAGGAAATCAGTCGTGCCCTTTTCAAAGGAATAACGCTGGCTTTTGCCTGAAGCGATTTATGGAAATCACAGAAAACCTAAATCCGGATGGCCGGAAGTGGATTTGAACCTTCGTCCTCCCGAATACAAATCCACTGTGCTAACCACTGAGCCGCCACGCCCGGTTTACCCTGGGGTGGCAAAAGTCTTGGGACAGCGATATGCACGTGTACAGATGGCGGTAGTATCCTGTACAGTTCATTGGCAGGGCTATCATTTATACTCAGATTCATATGACTGGCTATGGCAGCAGACGACCGATGTGAATGCCTTTCCTAGAGTGTGGCGCAGACCACACGAAGCTATGGACTCAAGTTGTGAACAAGGCACTATGCAAGTTGGTGGTGGCTCCATTAGAGTTTGGTTTGAAGAACTTCCTGGACAATTCGCGCGAATGATTTGGTCACTCAGATCGCCCGACGTGAAACCCGTCGAACATTTATGGGACATAATCGAGAGGTCAGTTAGTGCTCGAAATCCTTCACCGGCAACACTTCCGCAATTATGGACGGCTATAGAGCGAGCATGGCTCAATATTTCTGCAGGGGACTTCCAGCGACTTATTGAGTTCATGCTACGTCAAGCTGCTTCACTACGTCGGGCAAGAGGAGATCCGACACGATGTTAGGACACTTTCCACGCTTTTGTCACCGCAGTGTATACTGCATAAGCACAACATATACAAGTCCCTTATTTGTCATCCTTCCTGATGATACAGTTTTAATGGTCATCAGCGTATCCCTTATCCCTATTTGTTACGAAAACCTGGTTGATAGTATAATGTGTCTCGCAGTGCTGCAGAACCGGCTTCTTACTAAAATCACCGAAAATTTACAAAATATTTTCGAACAGGACGCGGCTCCATCGCACTGGTGTGGAAAAGTTTAACGATATTTCTATTTATCTGCATCTCATCTGTGGACAGGAAACATCGGAAAAAGAAACTTAGCACTGTTCATCGATGGCGTACATCACGCGCTGGTTCTTAAATGAAGCTGTTTATGTGCTGCTTCTACCAACATCGTTGGATGAACTAATAGATAATTTAGCAGCTGCAGTAAAATCAGTAGCGCAGGTTATGTTTTAACGGTTGATGAGTCGTTTTAGTTGCTACCGAAATCGTGACCATTTAATATGAGGGAAATCGTAAAACTTCTAAAATCTTTCATTTCAAAATAATCAAGTGTAAACCACATCATTCATAAATCGTACATAGTTCACTAAATACATTCTGACGGTACAAAATTAGCGATCATCGGACTGCGATCTATAGTCTGCCCCCGTTGCCTTCCAAAGTGCAGTTGTACCCGTGGCAAATGACTAAAGTTAACCGAAGCTTCCGCGTCGCACGCCAATACTAAATCATGTGTGAACTGGAAAGAGGACAGCGGCGGCAGAACTCGTGAGTCACGATGTATACCGACGTCGTGCATGACGTTAAGGGCAGGCTACTGTCCGAGTGTTTACATGACAGACTTGGAGGTAGTAAGCAATAAATTACTAAGGGCAAGCAGACAATATGGTCAGCTTCCTGTGTTTGAAGCGAACTAGACGGCTTCTCACAAATACTAACCATCACGCTGTGTACACGCAATTCCAGATTGGACAAAGAACACACTATACAGCTGTCCATGTTCCTGTCCATTCACATCACCGTTATGTAACTACTTACAAACATAAGCGAAACTAGATTAGTAATTAATGTTCACAATTCGTTCTTTCCAGACATAACGTCCGACGCGTCTTGAGGGAAACCAGTACCTATAAATTATTGTTACGTCCTCTTAATGATTCCTCCGATGTAATCGTCCACTGTCACTGAGTTGTCACATTTTAATGAAACCTGTCGCAGCTAAATAACAAGGTTTAAGATCGAAAAACTGTGACAAACTGATACGAAACAATAGCGTAACGCGAGCACCCTCCATTATGTTAAATCAAGATGTTATCATTGGTCTAAAAGTCTTCGTGCTGTTGACTCGACATACATATCCAAAGGTTATAATTTTTATTTGGTTCGTTTTTCCAGTAGAAGAGCACGTCTGAAATTATGTAGTGCTATTTTTAAAAATTTTTCGCAGTATCTCTTCATACGTTCACCGTGTTTCTGCTTCGTTTCTTGTGCTGATCCTGTAGCTTGTCGAGGGTATTATTTAGGAAATTTGTGACTTTTAATTAGGATTCTGAATTTTGTTATGTCTTCAAATATCTTTTCGTGTATTTCAATTTTCTCTAGGACATCGAGTATTTCTATTAGCCGCGTGTGTCGCTTCTTTATCGAATATGCTATGTTCAGAATTTTCTTAATGAGCCTGATGTTCAATCTATATAAATGACAATAAAATTATAATTGCCGTTTGTGACTGGTTATGTGACTTTTTTCTGTAGTTTCATACCAGTCCTTTGATTCATTCATCTAAATTTCTTTATCGCATTTTAGTCTTACGATTGTTCTCAGAGGTTTCCTTTCTTCTTTTTTGATGTTTTTAACTGGGTTTTTGTGACCAGTGATAACACTTTTAAACGAGTAATGTTTCTGTTTTCACAACTGTGTTATAATCTTGCAGTGTTGGCTGTTGTCATAGAGAATGGTTTTTTTTATCTGTTCCAAGTGAGTTTGCGTGATCTCTATGGTTTTGCTAATCTTTGTTAGTTAAGTTTTCTCATTTTCTCCAGTCTAGTGATCAACGGACATTTCCTGAATATGTGAGATGTAGGCCCTGCCGCATATTGCACCTCCTCGTATGAAATTCGGAGTCAGAATTTTGCCGCTACTTCATGTAGTTCTTCTACAATCTGAAGAGCTTCTTGTCTATTATACTAGACGATTACAGTCTTATCATCAAAAGCTGGGCAATCAAGGTGAACCTTTATTAAACATCTACAGTTTTTTATGCCCTTATTCATTTTGCCATTTCTCCGGAACTAAACTGATAAGTAGTGAAATAAGCCATTCGTTTGTCTGATCCCTGTGTTGAGCTTGAATAGTGCAGAAAGTTCACCTAAGACTTTTGATTTGTGTCTGTCAGACTTTGGTTGATTGATTTCCAGCTTTTGCTATAACTTGGAATTCTTATAGTGTGTTTGTTACTCAGTCTGTGTGTAGAATTGCACGCTTTTTTGCAATCAAGAAATATGACACCATTGAGAGTTCATTTGGTATTTCGAATGTGAAGGACTGTTTTAAGGGGCAGGAGTTATATTAAATACGAATTAATTTTTCGAAAACCTCCATGATATTCGCTATTTATGTAACATATTCTTTTATAATGTATTCGGTAGGGATTTTGAGTGGAATTTTTAACTGACAGTTAGTAATGAGTCTTCTGTAGTTGTTTACATATAATTTGTCACCGTTCGCCTGAAGTGACTGAATTACACCATTCGTTCCTTCTTCGGGTATTTGAATAGTTCACTAATTATCCTGTAAAATTTTTTGAAGATTTTGAGCCAGTACGTCACCACTCGTTATTGTTATTATTGTTTATCGTGATGCACACGTTAATGATAACTATAAAATCATTCTCTGCATGATATGTATGACATGTATAGGTATACATGGCAAAAGAGCGTTAATTATATATTCGGCCATGTGATTCTATGCACTGAATTTCATATCGAGTTGGTAACATAAAGTCTAACATTTTTCTCCGTACATACAGATAGTAGGGAAGAGTGTTGTACCTAGAGGGCAGCGTACCTAGGAACAGACACACATTTCTTTTCGGTACTTCCGTCTAGTGACTGATTTTAATATCACATGAAGGAATGCGCACTAGACACCGTCATGAGCAGTTTTCTCCATTTTCTACATTTTTTGATGTTGTTACACATCAAGTTGTGTTTTGCACAGCATTTGCAAATATTTCACGTTCTACACATTTAGTACTGTATAATACACCATATTTAGAACATATTTTTAATTATTCAGGTACAGAATTTTATGGTGAGCAGAATGATATATTTTTGAGAACTTTTAATGTACTCACGGTCATTTAAGCCATACTTCGTTGCCCGTGCACCAACTTGCACACTTAAACATAAGAAGGTCTTCTACAATGGAACATGTGATACTTCCAAATGAAGAGTTTCTTTAATGTCTTAACAATTTTATCTGTCTTGAAAATGGAAATTTGTGTTGGTTCCAAATAGTTTCTGTTTCAAAATACATTTAAATTTTAACTGGTTTCTGGAAATGCTTCTGCTTAAGATGATTCCCCTTACTAATTACTGATGTTCAGTAGAATAAAAATGTAACAGATATACTGTTATATACACAACTGACAATATTTCATCGATTGCAAAATTTCAGCAGAATTTTATTCCTAGGTACATGTCCATGTTGTACATTGGAATATGTTTTTACATGTAAAAAACCTTAATTTTCCAGAGTAATTCTGTAACTTCAGAAAAAGACTCCAACACTTAAAAAGTGAATATCATCAATTAAAAACGGAATAAAAATATATTAAACTCTCATTGCATGGCTGGCGAGAGGCTAAAGTGTGAAAAATGTTGACTACCGAACAGACGGATAAGCAGCGCTACATCTGAACTGATCTTGTTGAGATTCTCCAGCATTTGACGAAATATTCCTTACAAATTGCCAGATAGGCATGAATTCTGTAAGGATTAGAAGATATTTCACTGAAACGATGAGATTGTTCAGTGATAGTTCTTGGAGCTACTGCGTTCAAACCTACGAATTTTCGAGAAATTTCAATGAGTATCTCTTTACGGTGATGCCCATTGTCATGTAGTCGCTTCCTCGTTAGAGAGCAAACAGGTTAGTACTGTGTGTCTGGCCGCGAGTCGAGCCCAGACGACGAAAAGTGCGCATTGCCTGAGTCAGTCCGGGAGGAATATGGTCGGAATATCCGTCCTTCAGTCCTCGTTAAGTATACCATGGTTTCACCAAAACACTGCAGGCAAAAGCTGGCATGGTTCTTTCAAAAGTTAAACTCATTCCCTTCCCCAAATCCTTTTGCAACTGAACTGGAGCTGTACCTCTAATAATTTCTTTGTCAACGGGACATTAAACACTAACTTCTCTTCTCCGTTTAAACCCAGATTCCTATGTTCTTCCTTCAGTGCACTTCGAATTGGGCGTATGAACCCCTGTCTTGAACCAACATGACCGTCTATCTGTGAATATATTTTTTAATCCTCTCCAGTGCTCACTACAGTGAATTTAACGTCTGTGTCTGAATATTAAAGTCATGGAACTATTAACATGTTTGTGGAACTGTAATATACGAATTTTATGCAGTTTTCCGAAGTTTACTAATTGAATCCTGATTATAGGAGAATGCCCGCTTTTCGGCGAATTTCACTGATGGAATCTTCTCTGGTTATCAGCCGAATTGTGAAGGGTGACGTCGTATTGTCACAGCTATCCGATGAATATCCTACTCGTCATTTTCAAGTGAAGTGTCGGATTCACGTCCATTTGGTTTCTTTACAGCCAAGTGGATCACAGGCCCCTCTGCCGAGCGCCCAACGAATGGGTCAATCAGTCAGAGATGTCCGTGGCCCATTTGGGTGGGGTGGCAGGGGGGGGGGGAGGGAGGGGAAGGGGTTGTGGAATGGGGTCCGGACCTCGAGTGCTGGTGCCGTGTGTGGACATTTGCCACGCCGGACATCTGCCACGATTTTACCTGCTCCGAAGGGTTGGGTCCCTTGTCTCCCCCTCCTCCTCCTCATTTCTATCCCGCAATAAAGGTAGCTACTGAGCCTTTCCACTGGTTTACTTAACATAGGATCAGAATCTCTTAGGATTTTCCGCCACATTTCGAGAGAGACTTTCGTTGTGGAAACTATTCAATGCATCTCGCATTGAAATCCGGACCAAATTTCGAACCTCAGTAAAACTTCGCCAATCTTCAAGATTTTGCGTTCGTCTAAATTATACGTGCCTTTTTCGGTGCTCCTGCAGCAGCTTTCTGTCGTGTTTTGTGTACCATAGGGGATCAGTTCCGTCTCTTATTATTTTATTTGGTACGAATCTCTCGAGTGCTGTTGATACTATTTCTTTGAACTTAAGCCACATACGGTCTTCACTTACATAGTTTGGAAAAATTGAAGACTGTCTCTTAGAAAGACGTCAACCGAATTTTTAGCTGCTTTTATAAATAGATATATTTTGCGTTTAGTTTTGGTGAATTTCTTTGTTACGGAATTGAGCCTCGCTACTACTGTGTGTCCACTAATCCCTGTATCCGTCGTGATGCTCAGGATTATTTGTGGCTAAGAGGTCAAGTGTGTTTTCGTAACCATTTACAATTTGAATGGCCTCATGAACTAATTGTTCAAAATAATTAAAAAAAGCATTTAGAACAATTACGGAAGTGGTTTTCTATCTACAATAGGGTCTGAAAATGTATTTTTGTCAACATACGGAAGGTAGATTGAAGTCACTGCCAGCTATAATTGTATGAGTAGCATACCTATTTGTGATGAGACTCAAGTTTTCTTTGAACTGTTCAGCAACTGTTTCATCTGAGACCGGGGGTCGGTAAAAGGGGCCAGTTATTAATTTATTCCGGTTGTCGAATATAGCCTCTGCCCATACTAAGTCACAGAAACTATCTGCTTCAATGTCGCTTGTGAACTCAAACACACATTACATTATTTTTCCTTAAGTTGTGCTTCTTGTTTCTGTTGTAGTGCAGATCATTACAATTACGGCTTTTCCCTCCAAAACCTAGGATGCTTTCTCTGTGACCCTGTAAATACCAGAGCTAAACAATGTAGAACAACAACGTACAAGCATAGCATTCTGTATTACTTCATTTCCTTATTTCTAATATTTTAAAATTGTACGTCGACTTTAGATGACATGTCAATCATAGATGGTCTGATCTCTATTTAGTGAACGTATTTTCAGTCATGTTTTGAATACTGTCCCGCTATACTTTATCAACAAAAGTTTCGCCGCAAGGGATATCGGATTTTAGAGAGTAAATTAATATGGAGTATGTCGTTCTTCTTTTCAAACATTCCCATTCCCATTTCTTCTTTCCTTATTGTCTTTAAGGCATCCAGTTGTAGTATTTAAAGTAGGCACAAATGCAGTGATCAAAAGAAATGATTAGCGTACATTCGCATTCTCTTTACATCGTTCCTTTCTTGTTGCTCCCCTGCCGATGGTCTGTTTCTATCGCAATCAGTAAGCGTGAAAGGAAGCTACCGTACAGGCAGAGGGATCTATATTTATATTTGGCAGAACTAATTATATACTGATATAATCGTCGGTATAGCTACAGTTTCCCAAAAGTTATAAATATTTCGATTTCGGAAAAAAATCTCTGTATTTCGCCAAGATGTCGAAGAAGAAAGTCCCTTAAGTACTGGTTGTATCGAGTAAGATGTGGAGACGGCGGTTTGAAAGTGGACAGAAGAAGTACGAGGAAGAGCGTCCCTTACCTGAGGGATCGCTACTCAAGCTACCTGGCGAAGGGGCAAGTGTGGCAAATTTCCGGCGTGGCAAATGTCCGGCGTGGCGAAAGTCCGGGATTCGCTGGTGCTGCCTGCCTGTTTCTCCCGAGGTCTCCGCCGCTTTCACATAGGATATTTCGTGACATAATTTTGGTAACACTATAAGAAAGCAATCCAGAAGAGGAAACCAAGCGCCTGGCGTTTCTTCCGTGTGCACGTCCTCACACAGCCAAGACTGCCAGTATAATGGAGAAGCGTAGTATAATAACTGCTTTTCCTCAGAGGTTGAAAAAAGGAATACGATGGGTTCAGTCAAAGACCGACTAGGGCTAAGGACACCTGGCGACCACATAACCAGTTGGGAGTGTGAAATGCTATAAGTCGGCTAGACGTGGCGATGGATCATGCAGCACTGTTCAGAACATCAGGAGGGATCGTTTTCGGCCAAATAGACAAGCCTGCAGTGACAGGGCACAGTATCAGCGAATGACACGTTTGTTTTTCAACGGACAAACGTGCAGTGCTGCACGAACAGGTTCTAGGATTCGGTCATCAAAGAAGCGGTGGAAATGTGAGTATATGACAATCTTGTCAACTGTGACAGCGGTTTCCAGCTGAGCTCTGCATGGCAAGCGGCGTTAGCAAAAATGCGTTGGGAACGCTCTGGTGTAAAAGTGACGTAGGGGAGGGGTGGAATACACATGCAGCACCTGGACTCAACCCCCGTACCCCCTCACCCATCTCTCCCCGCCCCCAACTAATGGCCACGACATCTCTTCCAGAGGCAGGTAATTAGCCCACCCGATGGGCCCTCAGCATATGAGTCTGCGTTATAGCGGCTATAAAGGAACCAAAGCCTGAAGCTAATGAACAGGAAACTCGTTGAAACGTTGCGACAGCACTAGGCCACGACTCGGTTGATAATTCGAGAAGATTTCAGAAATTGCTCTTCGTTGATTCCATTCTCCGCTACGCCTCTCTTGTCTATAGGCGCATATAACAGGAAGTCTCTCTCAACAACACTCATATACAGGGTTGTTCAGTATGCTCTATAGTCTTTCAATGATTGCAAAACTTTTTGTATTGAGATTAGGTACTATATGATTATTTGTAAAGAAACAGAAACTCAAGAAGTTTTTTGTGCCATGTTCACACATGTTCACCTTGTGATCCGTTAGTCATACGAGACACGTCCAGTCTATAGTCCAGTTCGACCCACACTCACGCTAATATGTCCGCTTCGACGGCAGTCAGAACTACCCTGCTTTGTCCTCTTCAGCCAGCAATACGTGTAACGACATTCCTCTCAACAGCGAGTAGTTCGCCTTCCGTAATGTTGACATGCATTGACAATGCGCTGACGCATGTTGTCAGGCGTTGTCGGTGGATCACGATAGCAAATATCCTTCAACTTTCCCCACAGAAAGAAATCCGGGGACGTCATATATATATATATATATATATATATATATATATATATATATATATATATATATATATATATAGGGTGGTCCATTGATAATGACCGGGCCAAATATCACACGAAATAAGCATCAAACGAAAAAACTACAAAGAATGAAACTGGTCTAGCTTGAAGGGGGAAACCAGATGGCGCTATGGTTTGCCCGCTAGATGGCGCTGCCATAGGTCAAACGGATATCAACAGCGTTTTTTTTAAAATAGGAACCTCCATTTTTTATTACATATTCGTGTAGTACGTAAAGAAATATGAATGTTTTAGTTGGACCACTTTTTTCGCTTTGTGATAGATGGGGCTGTAATAGTCACAAACATATGGCTCACAATTTTAGACGACCAGTTGGTAATAGGAAGGTTTTTTAAATTAAAATACAGAACGTAGGTATGCTTCAACATTTTATTTCGGTTGTTCCAATGTGATACATGTACCTTTGTGAACTTATCATTTCTGAGAATGCATGCTGTTTCAGCGTGATTACCTGTAAATACCACATTAATGCAGTAAATGCTCAAAATGCTCAACATCAATGCATTTGGCAATACGTGTAACGACATTCCTCTCAACAGCGAGTAATTCGCCTTCCGTAATGTTGACATGCATTGAAAATGCGCTGACGCATGTTGTCAGGCGTTGTCGGTGGATCACGATAGCAAATATCCTTCAACTTTCCCCACAGAAAGAAATCCGGGGACGTCAGATCCGGGGAACGTGCGGGACATGGTATGGTGCTTCGACGACCAATCCACCTGTCATGAAATATGCTATTCAATACCGCTTCAACCGCACGCGACCTATGTGCCGGACATCCATCATGTTGGAAGTACATCGTCATTCTTTCATGCAGTGAAACGTCTTGTAGTAACATCGGTAGAACATTACGTAGGAAATCAGCATACATTGCACCATTTAGATTGCCATCGATAAAATGGGGCCAATTAACCTTCATCCCATAATGCCGCACCATACATTAACCCGCCAAGGTCGCTGATCTTCCATTTGTCGCAGCCATCGTGCATTTTCCGTTGCCCAATAGTGAATATTATGCCGGTTTACGTTACCGCTGTTGGTGAATGACGCTTCGTCGCTAAATAGAGCGCGTGCAAAAAATCTGTCATCGTCCCGTAATTTCTCTTGTGCCCAGTGGCAGAACTGTACCGACGTTCAAAGTCGTCCCCATGCAATTACTGGTGCATAGAAATACGGTACGGATGCAATCGATTTTGATGTAGCATTCTCAACACCGAGATTCCCGATCCTCGCGCAATTTGTCTGCTACTGGTGTGCCGATTAGCCGCGACAGCAGCTAAAACACCTACTTGGGCATCATCATTTGTTGCAGGTTGTGGTTGACGTTTCACATGTGGCTGAACACTTCCTGTTTCCTTAAATAACGTAACTATCCGGTGAGCGGTCCGGACACTTGGATGATGTCGTCAAGGATACCGACAATCATACATAGCACACGCCCGTTGGGACTTTTGATCACAATAGCCATACATCAACACGACATCGACCTTTTCTGCAATTGGTAAACGGTCCATTTTAACAGGGGTAATGTATCACGAACCAAATACCGTCCGCACTGGCGGAATGTTACGTGATACCACGTACTTATACTTTCGTGACTATTACAGCGCCATCTATCCCAAAGCGAAAAAAGAGGTTCAACTTAAACATTCATATTTCTTTACGTACTACACGAATATGTAATAAAAAATAGGGGTTCCTATTTAAAAGGACGCAGTTGATATCCGTTTGACCTATGGCAGTGCCATCTAGCGGGCCAACCATAGCACCATCTGGTTTCCCCCTTCAAGCTATACGAGTTTCGTTCTGTGTAGTTTTTTCGTTTGATGCTTATTTCGTGAGATATTTGGCCCGGCCATTATCAATGGACCACCCTGTATATATATACACATATGTTCGTTAGAAGTGGTGTTCCAAAGTACCGTAGATGAACAAGTGCTCGTAGGTCTTTAGGTATGGATTTTAGAGCACGTATTTACTGGACATTTTTTTTTCTTGTTTTGGTCCATATTATCACTTCTCGAAATATGGAAAGCAAAGAGCTTGCAGTAGAAGAGATTTGCTTCACAGTATCGAAGATGAAAAAATTCTCGTAGTTCTTAAGGTATGCATTTTCGACCCTATGTTTACTGAGATTTTTTGCTTCTAGTATTGTGTACTTTCAACTGTATGCGTTTTCGTCATTAATTATGATTCACCATATATATATATATCCAATCAACTTCTGCAACAGCATACACCCTTAGTGAGACTCGTCGAGAGCGATTGTCACTTACCTTGAGGTATCCCCAGAAAATCGAACTAAATCAACGAATATTGCTTACCGGCTCTGATGGAACAAATGTTTTTCAACGTTTCTGAAGGGTATGTGAATGTAATTCGTTTATGAATGAAACGTGGATGTAACTAAATTTTGAACTTGTGTATATTTGAATTCTTTGTGTGAAAGAAAATAACTTCTTTCACTGAAATGTTTTCGTATTCTACGTATAATATGTCACCAAAAAATATTGTATTAGTAATCACTTTAGAAAAGTCTGTCATGAAAATTTTCTTTAACTGAGATGTATTCGCAGCAAATTTAAATAAGAAAAGCGACCATTGAATTTGTTCGTTGTTCTTCAGCTCTGAGGGAGCATTTAGAGTCATGTTCTTACGATTTTTATGACAACCAGAATTTGTTATAATTGTAGATTTAAAGAAAAATATTTATATATTAAAATTATTACGTGTAGTTACTTGAATAGCGAAAACAGGAACTTGTTAAGGCAAATAACAATTTAAATACATAAGTTTAACTTTTCAATTTTCCAAAACTGTATCAGATATTCTGAAATACTGCATGAGCTCTCAAACAGTTCTGATACTGTAACTTCCTTGGCCTTTGGCGGGCAAGTGCTGTACCATCTGAGCTACCCAAGCACTACTCACGACCCCTCCTCACAGCTTCAATTCTGCCAGTACCTCGTCTCCTACGTTCCAAACTTCACAGAAGCTCTTCTGCAGGTTACCTCGAAGATGTTTCAAATGGCTCTAAGCACTATGGGACTTAACATCTGAGGCCATCAGTCCCCTAGACTTAGAACTACTGAAACCCAGCTAACCTAAAGACATCACACATATCCATGCCTGAGGCAGGATTCGAACCTGAGACCGTAGCGGCAGCGCGGTTCCGGATACCTCGAAGAGAACGGACTATTGACACACAGTCAACATGGGTTTAGAAAACATCGTTCTTGTGAAACACAACTAGCTCTTTACTCACAGAAAGTGTCGAGTGCTATTGACAAGGAATTTCAAATTCCTTCGGTATTTCTAGATTTTCAGAAGGCTTTTGACTCTGTACGAGACAAGCGGCTTGTGGTGAAATTACGTGCTTATGGAATATCGTCTCAGTTATGTGACTGCTGTCAGAGAGCTCACAGTTCGTAGCAATTGACGGAAAGTCATGGAGTAAAACAGATGTGATTTCTGGCGTTCCCCAAGTTAGTGTTATAGGCCCTTTGCTGTTCATTATCTATATAAATGATTTAGGAGACAATCTGAGTAGCCGTCTTATGTTGTTTGCTGATGATGCCGTCGTTTATCACCTAGTAAGGTCATCAGAAGATTAAAACAAATTGCAGAACGATTTAAAAAAAGATATCAGTATGGTGCAAAAATTGTCACTTGACCCTAAATAACGTAAAGTGTGAGGTCACCCAGACGAGTGCTGAAAGGAATCCGTTAAACTTCGGTTCCAGAAAAATCAGTCAAATCTAAAGGCCGTAAATCCAACTAAATACCTAGGAATTTGCAAATACGAACAACTTAAATTGGAAGGAATACATAGAAAATGTTGTGGGGAACGCTAACGAAAGACTGCGTTTTATTGGCAGGACACTTAGAAAATGTAACAAGCCTACACTACGCTTGTCCGTCATCTGTTAGAATACTGCTGCACGGTGTGGGATCCTTACCAGATAGGATTGACGGAATACATCGAAAAAGTTCAAAGAATGACAGTATGTTTTGTATTATCATGAAATAGGGGGTGGGGGGGGGTGGGAGGAGTGTCAATGAAATGATACAGGATTTGGGCTGGACATCATTAAAACAAAGGCATCTTTCATTGCGGGAGAATCTTCTCTCAAAATTTCAATCATCAATTTTCTCCTCAGAATGCGAAAATATTTTGTTGACGCCGACCTACATAGGGAGAAACGATCATCATGATAAAATAAGGGAAATCAGAGCTCGTACGGAAAGATATAGGTGTTCGTTTTTTCCACACGCTGTACGAGGTTGCAATAATAGAGAATTATTGCGATGGTGGTTCGATAAACCCGCTGTCAGGCACTTAAATGTGATTTGCAGAGTACCCGTGTAGATGTAGCTGTAGATGTAGAAATGTATCTGAAACTTACAATGGTATTGCAGTGCACCATAAGCAGGTCATTCAAATTTTCATGGCTATTCCATTACGATTATCCGTTATAACAAGCCACTAAATACCCTCTCGCTAAAGGCACGAGAGGCAGGTGTACATAGAACTTCTCGTGCCACTTGCGACAGTCTGGGATAAGCTGTTGCTCTTGACTCCCACCACTCCAGAAATGACTATCCCTCACCTGGTTTTCCCATCAACAGGTACATAGAAACTTCATAGGCAGTTTCCTCCTCCTCCACTCATAATGCCAAGATACTCTTTGCACGTTTGGAAGGCATTGATGTTGAGGCTTCGTTCTCTGTTTGACATTTTGGAAGTAATGCAACATGCCTGCATGGAGAAGAAATACGTTACATCCCATAGCTGCTATTAAATTTGGTCCATTGTAACATGAATCTACGTCTCTTCACTATCATGCGATCTAAACCCTATGGGACGGGGGGGGGGGGGAGGGGGCGGTACTGATAAAATATCTTCTTAGCATAGCTAATTACAATCGCATTTACCTCGTAGTGCACACCTCCCTTTCAGTTATAGTGAGTTGCTTTAGATGAATCGCCTGTGGTCCTAGAAATAATGCAGTCAAATGCACTGACTTTATTTCCATTTCTTCGCTTAAGAGGTTTCGAGCGCATGCTTCCAGCATGTTTGACAATATTGAGGCAGACCGTTTTCTTTAAACACGATCTTTTATCCAGTTCTGGGTGTTCAAAATATTTAACCAAAATATAAAAGTTTTTTGTTTATAAATGAGTCGTTTTACATGTATCAGGGTGTTTACTTCACTGTCCGCTGCATTCTCAGCTGTACTTGGAAAACCAATGACACAAGCAACTGCAGCGTCGGACCACTGGTAGCTTTCATAACTTTTGTAGCCTCTTGAAATACTTCGAGAAAATAAATTAATTTGTCACGTACCTAGTAATTCCAGTTCCCAAATAAGTATGTTTCCCCAAATTCAAGTAAAACTTTTCCGTGCTGCATAAACACGTATTTTAGCATGAGTCGCATTCCAGTCAGTCTCAACGTTCTGCTTTACGGTAAACCACAACCCTGTACCTTTCACATGGCCACCTCTTTAAATAAGTTAGTGCAATTTTCGTTGATTCCAACGATGAGTGAACGTTAGGACAATATTCCTGCAATCATTTATCCACAAGTGTGTGGCGTAGAACAGTGCTGAGGGAGTGGTTGTTGTATGTCCCACCTGCAGTGGCGCGCAAACGCAACGGTCGGCTACCGCGATAAGAGTTACGAGGACTCCCGCCCGGAAGATACTTCGACACAGCCGGAATGTCCAGGTGCCACGTCTTTGCTACCCCGGCCATCGACCCCGGACTCTGCGCCCGTCTACTTCCTCGGCATCCGCCGGAGAGCGTCGAGAGAAAACCCGACAAAGGAACGTAAATTCAGTTCAGTTGCTAATATTTCAGTTCAATAAGGTGGCATATTCTTTGGCTTGTTATAAAATTTTGGTAGTAGAAGAAGCCGTTGGTTTTCGAAGAAAGTTTATCTTTTTGTAAATTTAAGTGGTGGCCTTGCTCCACCTAATAAAATTTTTTGTTCGCACATAGGTGTTAATCTGTGGATATAAAACCACCTGATCGGTAACGAACGTAACCCTTGTAAATATCCGTCACTTGCTCATATCAGTTCTAGTTTCGTCCTACATATTTGTAGCACTGTTCTCCATATCCCATGATAACTCTGCAACAAACAGAACCCGATCTTCGCTGCGCATCTCTGGAGGGACTGAATGCTTAGCAAAAGTCAAATAATGCCCTTAAGTGTACGCGTCTGCCCACATGTCAGTTCTACATGCGCACCCACCATCCTCCGTATTCTGCAACACTTGGGGGACCGTAACCAGACGGTACTGGTATGCTACTTGTTTATCATGATAAGAAATTGTTGGTAGGTGAGGAAGCACGTATCTTGCACTTGCAGTGGGGCACTGTGCTCCTATTTCTGGTAGTGTCTGAGTAAGGTCTAGAAAGCCTACTCCTGCTGCTTTGCTGAACGGCCGCGGATCTCTCTCTTGTGCTCATTGTTACACACTTCTCTAGGACAATGGATTGTCAGACGCCGGAAGGTTGCCATTACTATTGATCTGACTATTAGTAGAAGCTTCGCAGGTATTAAAGTGTTGCAAAAGGGTAATGGTACTGCCATAACGTAAAGCTAACAACTTAAGACAGCCACGTCTCTGTTTGATTCGTTTCGTTCTATTTAACTTGTGTTTCGTGCTGCAACGCTCAATCATCTGTAGTTTAGTTTTGTACTTCGTGTTTTCCCCCATTCAGTGATACACATTTATCAATTTTTCCAGTAAGCACCTAATCCTATGTATATTTCCAACATTATGCGCTTCCAGATTTCCTCTCTCTCCCTCTTTATCATCTGTATGAATGAGTGAGTGGAAGCTCATTTCAAACTCCACTGACAAACATGTCACAATAACAACATTGAGGCTTACAGAATTTACAAAGGAAATTTCTACTACTGACTCAAAACTAATATATAAGAAACTGCCCCAAAAATTTCTTGACAAGGTTGGCATTCTTAATAAAATGAAATGAAAGAAATAAGAAAATTTATATGACTAAATTATCAAGCTTAATCCCATACACAACAATCTACATAATTAGGACAATTTACTACAAACAGATGTAACCACTATGATACCCACAGGCAATAAAACAAACAAAAATTTCTTGCTCCGTATACCTAGTATAAAATAAGACGATTTAAAGCATCGCTTTAGAGTAAATCAGATAATATTAATGACACATTTAAAATTAATTCAAAAAAGCTAGCAAAGAAAATAAAATCAACAGACACTATGGACAAAACCCTGGTGTCATCTTGACATGCTCTGCCTCCATCGGCGCACTGCTCATTCAATTAACGGTTACATATTCAAAGTGTGATGCAGGCCCTTCGACCTTGTTGTCCAGATCGTCGCATTTCGATGTTGAGTGCGTTTTACGCGTTACGGACCAATTCTTTCCTTACTCTCGTGGCTTCACTTCTATTGAACCTACTTTGGCTTCACACTCCCCTAAAATCAAGGAACATTTGACATCCAAACTTGAAATCATTTCATAATGTGGCGTAACTGAAAATAAAATATTGTCTTCTTTCACTCATGGGTGTATAAAATAAAGTTATCCGTATAGTCTAAATTCATCAAGGAGGGGTTACATATTTCCGATCCCGTTTCCCAAAAGAACACAACATCGTGAATACTGGACATAAACCGCCTTTTTTTTTAGATCGACAACTGAAACAGTCTACACATTAACATTATTCATAAAGGCACAGTCTTCTCACCAAGCACTGGTAATAAATTAATCGACCCATCTAAAAAATGGTTCAAATGGCTCTGAACTATGGGACTTAACATCTGAAGTCATCAGTCCCCTAGAACTTAGAACTACTTAAACCTAAATAACCTAAGGACATGACACACATCCATGCCCGAGGCAGGATTCGAACCTGCGACCGTAGCAGTCGCGCGGTTCCGGACTGAAGTGTCTAGAACTGCTCGGCCACATCTACAATAAGCTCCGGGACAGGCTCCAGTCTCGTGTAATCCTTCATGTTTATTTCCCAGCTGCATTCAAAAACTGCAAAGCAAAAATCATCCCACACAACCTCAGTCTGAAAGAAAAACTAACGATACAACCTGTTTATCTATCTTTATAGGAAATCCATTAACAAATAATGCATCAAGTAGTCTCTTAACTAACACAATAGAGCTACAAATATCAAAATTTGGGGCGTGCATATACCACACATGAATTTCACCTTAAACATCCGAATTACAAATATTTCTTCGTGGTACCACCACACCCCGTACAGTATCACTTGTGAGACAGCAAAAACTCCTTTTCTGGAAAAGATGACCACATCTGAAATTCATAATCATTCATTTCCTATAGAGAACGTACGTCCGTTCGCCCTTGTCACATTCTCCTAGAGGGTATCGCCCTGAGTATCTGATAATTATCACTCAGTCCGTCCACTAGTGCTCGCCTAACTGTGTCTGGGACTTGGAGATCTAACCTCGACTCCAGAGGAAATATCTGCTACACCTTCGTTCGTACACCTTTCTCCCCGTGACTGACTGCAGTTCTGGTTCCCATGATTTTGTTGGTTCCCGAAATGCTATCGGTTATCGTAATTTTGTTGGTTAGCGTAATTTTGTTGATTACCGTGACGATACCTATCTTCCCTCTTATTATTACGCCAGTTCTGATGTGGCTGGTGTGTTTCATTCTCGTATCGGTCTTGCTTCCATTTGCGGCCCCTTCGCCCGTTTGCGCTGCGGCCGCAACTACGGTCGCGACGCCTCTGTCTGTACCCATATGATCCGCTATACTGTGTGCCATCAACTGCATCGTTCTGCAGTTCATGCAGCATGGTTCTAAGTCCCTCTACGTCTTCTTTATATCTCCCTGCAATGATGATGTGGAGCACGTTCATTGGTAAGTTCATAATGAAAATGCGAATTAGTTCTGCCGATCCGTAGGGATCGTACAAGAACTGATTTTTGTATAGTATATCATCGAATAACTGAACCAGGCCCGAAAAGTCTGAATGATGCAAGTTCGGAATCATAATTATCCCGTGTTTAAAGTGGTCCTGGGGTGCCTCAGACCAATACGTCGATAGAAGACTCTGTTGGACCTTCTTGACTGAGTTGCAGTCGCCTGCTGCCGCCCTCAGGCATATAGCTGGTTCACTCTCGAGATACCCACACATGTATTCAATCTAGTGCTCGTCCGGCCAGGCAGGAGGAAGGAAAAATTGCAACTGTTGTAACCAATCCCTGGGATGAATCCCGTTTGGAGAATTCCGAAACACTTCCAACTTCTTCACCGAGAGGAAATGTTTAAAATGAAATCCGTGCATTTCCTCTAGTAGAGATCGCTCGCGAGCGCTCCCATTTCGCTTTCTTCTTGTATCGTCGTCCGAATCAGCAGCGTGTCCAGAGTCCCGATCTGTACTCTCACGTCTGTGTTTACAGACACGTCCTCTAGTCTCTGCATTGTACCTGAGGTTCTCTAAGTGCCCCACCCGCTCACACAATTCTGTCGTAGTATCCCTACGTTGTATGTTTGCCTCCCACTGACCCCGTTGAATTTTCAGTGGTAATATCCTCCGTACTGTCTCAGCTACGCTGATCAATGCATTCTTGTCGCAATTGTCGCTAATGAAAAAGTCCCCTAACTTTCTGGCCATGAATCTGCTCCTTAAATTTCGCATCCATACCATTTTTCATCTTTACTACGAGACCCGCTAGCTTCTGATCCTTTTCCTTAAATAATATTTTATTACTTTCTTCTACGGCCTTACGATTTTCTTCACATAATTTTTTATCACTTTCTTCTAACGCCTTACTATTCTCCTCAGATAATATTCTTACTAGCTCTCTCATATCACATTGATAGTTTACTACACGGTTGATTGGGGACTCAGCTGTACTTTCACTACTATTACTTAAGGTCTTCCCAGCACTTTCCGATACGAAAGCGGATGGTGTGTTCGTTTTCAAAATGTACGTGCGTGCATTGTTACTAACATTTCCAGTTCAAAATTGTTCATTACTCTGCACTGCATCAAAAAGTACGGAGTCCCTCCTACTATACTTCCGTCCGCTTGACTTCAGAAACAATAATTACTCTGTTCCATCGTGTCAACATTTTCGCTCCTATTATTGCTTTTGGACCGGGTACAAGTCATCAAAAGAGAAGCCCACCTCCGCAAAATATCACTATCAAAAATCTACAGCCAGGTAGATCTAAAAAATAACAGATGCCTACTTTCCTAAACAAGCAGACAGAATATAAGTTTCACACGCAGTCTAAATACAAGTATCATATGGAATCGCCACACGCAATATATTCCCACTCACAATAAAACAAAAGAGTTTCCGAACTTACAAAATACATATATACACGATACGGAGCAATGCAACTCTGAGTCGAGAACAGCGCTGTAAAACCACGAGAAGAAATCGCCTTGGAACAACGTGTAAGTTGTTCGAGCACTAAAGGAAAAAAATTGCAATTAATATATCCCACCTACTGACTGTCTCTCTAGAGCTACAGCTATGTTCGCATGCGGGGTCGCCATATAAATGGTTATTCATGGACGAATGGTTATCTGGAGAGTGATTTGCAACAGAAAGTGGGAGAAGTTAGCCAATGTGGAACTCTGCAGTCTACTGTAAGTTTCGCGTGCAACAAAATTTTTCTGGCTCGCCACCCAGTTTAATTAAAATTGGGAAAATTCAGTATAAAATCTGAATAAATCACTGAGTAGGTAAGCATAAATAACGTTTTAATATTAATAAAACGATCCAGTTGAATATATGGTATGAGCGTATGGGAACAATTTAAGTACAAACGTTCAATCAAATGATTCAGAGCAAGCAGGAGCTTAAATCTCAACAAAAAGAATAAGATAATCCGACAAAAGTCTACAAATATAAGGGCTGCCTTTTGCACTTCGGAAACGCCAGGAGGGATGTATTAAAAATAATCTTACAAAATCGGAAGGGTTTGTTTGAGAAACAGTCATCACAATTTAGTATAGTTTATTAAAATAAAAAGTCATATTAAAAATTCACAAAGTAATTCCAGACTAAGACCTGTCGTTGCCTGTTATGTAATTAATTAATTCACTTGTATTACTACTATACTGAGATCTGTGGTAAATTGCGGTGATAAATGAAAAGGAGATCTTACGCACACGTGGGAAAAGTTCAGACAAACATACACGATTCACACACAAGAATACAGATAAAAAGAATTTTGCGCATCACAGTAGGTCAGAGGCTCAGAGGTTCATCCCTATCGTAATGACTGATTTAGTGTGAATAAGAATATTATGGAACACTTTCCGACACAGTAATTTATTTGCATCACCTTGCACATCAAACACGTGAAACACCCGAAAATCCCGTGAATATTCATGAACAAAGCAAAATTATTAAGACTAATGAAAACGTCAAGAACGCAGATGTAAACCATATTGACATAAATAAAAATAAAATATCTCGCCGCTCGCGATTAGCCGATCGGTCCTAGGCGCTGTAGTCATGGACTGTGCGGCTGATACCGGCGGAGGTTCGAGTCCTCCCTCAGGCATGGGTGTGTGTGTTTGTCCTTAGGATAATTTAGGTTAAGTAGTGTGTAAGCTTAGGGACTGGTGACCTTAGCAGTTATGTCCCATAAGATTTCACACAGATTTGATTTTTTAAAATATCTCGCGGAATTAAGAATAAAGTTTATTCAAGATTGTACTGAAATTACACACGGTGAAATCCTCAACACGTGGTTGAAAAAGCTACACAATGTTATAACTGAAACGAAATGACAAGTACAGGAAATAAAACACATACACACCAGAAAAGTTCACATATACATTCCATACATTGCAAAAGAGAAGTCAGGCAACTGAATTTTAAACCTGTGCTGAGCAACGAACTTCCTACACCACGTGTTCTGATTACACAAGGTGAGGATCGGAAAAACTTACTACATACGGAAAAATATACTCGTGACTAAACTCTGAAAAATATAATCATTCGACTACCGAATTTTAAAATCAACTAGCTGTTCAAACGTGTACATCAGTTGGAATAACTACACACCATCACACATTGATACACCCATCAGCACCGAGTTGCTCTTAAGGGTACCGTCTTCAATCACCAAAGGTCCACTACCGAGTGCCGAGAGCACGCTTTTCCTGCAACGAACTTGCGCCATGTAGCCGGGAGAGGCCAGAAGGGTCGTTTCAGCCACCAGATTTAACTACCGTCGAATGACTACCGGAAGAATATTAATCTAATTGCCATGACTGAGAAAGCTACGTTGGCTACACTGTTGCTATCACAGCAGACAGCCAGATGCTGCACTGACAAACGATTTAAGAAAGGAAACAAAAATCAACAATCTAAAGCTAAAGTATGTATATGAAAGTTGAATCTGACTGTAACACTGCAATATACTGATTTAAACTGTCAAAATAATGGTTTTCCTCGTTGTTTTTGTGTCAGTATCATAGTGGTTACATTTGTTTGTAGTAAACTTTTCTAGTTCTGTAAACCGTTGTGTAAGGGACTGTAGTTAGTCGTAAATAACCCTCTGTATCTGCAGGTAGCAGCGACACTGAATTCACTCCATTTCCATACCAAATCTTGGACAAGAAACATCCTGACAAATTTCTCAACGTAAATAATATTTTTAACTATACTATGTAAGAATTCACTTAATTGTCTAAATTTTAACTCCAGCTTACACATCAATATCGTTAACATTTCACTCATACAAGTAACCTTCTGAGAAATAAATTCATTTCTTTTGCACATTGAAATATTTTCGAAAACTTGATATTTTATTCATATAAATTTTCTTATTTCTTTCATTTTATTTTATTAAGAAGGCCCACCTTGTCAAGCAATTGTTGGGGCAGTTTCTCGTGTATTAGTTTTAAGTCAGTAGTAGAAATTTCCTTTGTAAATTCTGTAATGCCTGTTTGAAGTTACTGTGAGATGTTTCTCAGTGCTGTTTGAAACGAGCTTCATGATCTGGTAGCATCTGCTGGAGGTTCTGCAGTTAAGAGCATGGCATCTGCAGTTACGACGGATTTCTCAGGTGCGCTGGTAACAGACGGAGTCCATCCAGTAGCGAAAAAAGCAGACCTGTGGGGGGGGGGGGGGGGGGGAGGGCGCTGGGCCCACCGCCCTACTTCCCAGCACCGAACGATGGCGGCAGACTTAAGGGTCGTGGCTACCTGCTACCTGCCAAGCCGAGGCCCACGGCCGAGGCCATATCCACAGGAGAGGATGTCAGCTGGCCTCCCAAATGCAGCGCGCTCTGCGACAAGGGGGAGGGGGGGGGGGAAGTTGCGCCGGCCGGAGTGGCCGAGCGGTTAAAGGCGCTACAGTCTGGAACCTCACGACCGCTGCGGTCGCAGGTTCGAATCCTGCCTCGGGCATGGATGTGTGTGATGTCCTTAGGTTAGTTAGGTTTAAGTAGTTCTAAGTTCTAGGGGACTTATGACCGCAGCAGTTGAGTCCCATAGTGCTCAGAGCCATTTGAACCATTTTGCGGGAGGTGCCACTCAACGGTGACTTACGTCAAAGGGCGACTATATCTCGATCGGGGTCTCGGCGCAAAGGAGACACCAACTGGCGTTTCTGAGTGTTGCCCTCAGCAGCAGAAACATCAGTCGAGGTGCAGTCGCCCATTGACATAAGTCGCCGTTGAGCGGTACGCCCCCTTCGCACAAAGCGCACCAAGTTCGGGCGTGTCTGCCGGTTGACATCCCTCCTGCAGACTCGTGCTCAGCCGTAGGCCTCGGCTTTGCATGTAGCCACAACCGTTAACTCCTCTGCCATCGTTCGGAACTGGTAAGCAGGGGGGTGGAGGGGAGGTGGGGGCTAGTGGTCCCCTCTTGTAGGTCTGCTTTTCTCGCCACTGGACGGTCCGCGCCTGCTATTGGTGCACCTCGGAAATCAGTCATTAGCTGCAGATGCCATGCTCGTAACCTCAAAACGTCCAGCAGATGCTGCCGGCTCACGAAAAAGGAAAATTTGTGGCACACGAAACTGACAGTAGACTGCAGAGGCCAACACTGACTAACTTCCCCAAGTTTCTGTTTGCAAATCACTCTCCAGATAACCATTCATCCACCAATAACCATCTATGCTCTGCAAAACCTACAAATATTTTGAGTTCATACAACCCATACAATATCTTACCATACCTTGCTACCTTCAGACATGTGTCGGTTCCCTGCTCTACCTTCAGAGAAACTTTTTTTTAACCTCTATACATTTTCTAATCTCTGGACGTTGCAAGGACCTTTGTTGATCGATATGTATTTCTGACCTAATGATAATAATAACAATAATAATAATAACCCAAAGTGGGTTGGCCACAGTGTCTTTTGCTGAAATGTTTCCATCGGGCTGCATTAGCTGGCCACACACGAGCACGGCCACGGATACTTCCGACGGATTCTAGAAGACTCACAGTCTTCGCCTGTGCATTAGTAGAGGCACGACCTTGACGACCGTCTCGGAGCAGCCAATCCAGGCTCATTAGCTGGGCGCACACGTGCGTAACTCTGTAGCAAAGGGTCAGGCCGCGTTCAGAAAATTTGAAAACTTATGAAATTGTACCGCGAAAGACAATGTTTGTGGAAAATGGCTCAGGGACATTACACGAAGAAGAACACAAGAAGTAGGGTGCACAAAGATGTTGCTGAAACTTTCTAGAAGATATTCCAGCTGTGGACCGAAGTGTAATAAGTTTCAAAAAACAGCTGCAAAACGTAAAGGCTCTAGAAAAAAGCGGAAAAAGGGAAGGATGAATTCTATAAATCAAATATGTTCATCATTGTACTACGCACTGTTGTGTTATATTGATCATTTTACATTATTAGTTATTCTTCTTTATAAAAAAAAAAAAAAAAAAAAACTTCACGATTCTTACAGAAGTACAGACGACTGAGAAAGGGAACCCCCTGTTGTGTGGCAACTCATTCCCCCGCCTTCCTTATGCTATGTGCTTCCCTGTCACACCGCGCCCTGTTGACACCCTGGCTCGGACGAGTCGCCGGCCTCGACGGCGCATCGGGGCTCGCGCAGTTCGTTTCCGGTAAAGTTGAACCCGACTATCGGCGGTGCGGGTATCAGAACGCAGCAGTCGGGTGCAGGCGGGTTCTTGTGGGTAAACGTGGCGCGATGCACGGCTGTGGTTTCCAGAACCCTTTCGGGTGAGAACAAATTTTGTAAGTAAGGTTCTACGCAATGGACAACCCCTTCTTATATGGTCGCTCATTGCAGTTTGTTGAGCACCTTTCTGACACTTGCGGTGACCAAACAACACAGTAACGAATTGTCCTGCTCGTCCTTCAGTACAGGTTGGCATGGAGCCAGGACGGACGAACAATACAAACGAATTGATCGAACGAGTGTTTTGAAGGCGATCTTAGAGTTGTTTAAGTCAGTCTGGATCTGTCTTCTGCCTTCTCCACAGGTACGTTCATGTAGTCGTTCCAGTTTAAATAGTTCGGACATACACTCTTTGATGCATGAAAGTTGTCACTGTTTCCAGTTCCTTTTCACCCACTTACTCGTAGACGCATCCCAAGAAATTGATTACTATTCACTGTCAGCTGCCAATAGTTACACCATGCGCTGATCAGCTGAAAGTCTGGGTACATTTCAAAACAGCTTGAAATGGGGATGTTTGTCTTCTATCCTACTCTGTGTAGGTGGAACACAGTTAATAACTCGCACTGGTGATAACGCAGAGACCAAAATAACAAAACAGGCGGTTTCGGAGGTAAATAATAGCAGACAACACGAAGTGAACGAGTAAGCAAAACAAGTCTACAACATCGAAAAGTCGTCTTAAGCGTATACAACAATTTAGCGAGCAGTTCAGATCACAAATGTAAATTAGGCAAAGTCAGTATTCCGCTATTCAATGGCACGCAACTAAGAGCCTTAGTGACTAGCGAGAGGCTGGTTATCAATTGCCGGGTTGCGGTATTTAACACTCTTATGGCTGCGCCATCTCACGTGTTTGCTGCCCGTCGCGTAGGCGCAAGCCGCATCTGTCTCCTGGAGCCTGAATATCTCTGACGTGTTCTCCCTACCGATAATTGGGCTAGGAACAGAATCTGAGTCACTGTCGGATACTAAAGTTTGTATTTTAGAAGTAAGATCATCACTTACAGCTGAAACTCTCGTTACATCCATGAATGTTTGTAAACAGGGTCCGGAAATTCCCGTTACAAACTTCTAGGACTTGTAGGCGGTGAGTGAGTACATATAACTTTGAGTAGGAACCGAGGTATCGAAACATAAGGTTTCTCTTTTCGACGGTTTCATTTCGGATGTTTAATCATCCAATTCTGCGTGAGGAACTGAATTAGGGTTGACAAAATACAATTATTAGGTAACAATGTGAAAGGAAATATAACAAACATCCATTTATCACTTAAACTCATTTGTTTGTATTAACACTTAAAATTACGTTCTGTACGTACGACATGTTAGATTATTTTTCGCTTTGGAGTAATATAAACACGTAATGTTTAAGTGTTAATACAAAGAAACATGCTTAAGTGATAAATGGATATTTCGTTATGTTTCCTTTCGAATTGTTATCTAGTAACTGTACTGCGTCACGTATAATTCCATTCCTCAATTAGAAGTGGATGAGTTACACATTTGAACTTAAACCATCGTATAACGAAGACGGGACGTTTCCGGACAAGGGTTACTTGTTTATTCAGTGTAGGGTAGTCGTTGCCTATCGTTTCAGGCTAGATTCTCTTTTTTGCTGTTCTTGCTGTGTTTATTATAACTTGTTTTTGGTGGGAAGCGTCAGGGTTAGTTATTGCTTGTACCATAGCGCTGAATCATGGTAATGGTACACTATTCATGGTTCCTTTATCTCTTTAATAGGTTTGTTCTTCCAGACTTAAAGAGAACAAACGCATGTACTGAACGCGTACTGAACCAATAGTTCCGCGAGCTAGCCACACAAAGCACGGTTTTATAGCGAAATCTGTGATACGTGCCCTACAAGCGCTGTTATCACTCTATCAGATTTACAGATGGCTGAAACATCGATCGACCTGCGTTTGCGTCAGCTGCGTAATGGATGCGCTGCGGCCACGAAGCGTTAAGTAGGTTCGTAATAATTCCGTGAGCAATTTCGTCTGCAGCGCAAAGTTTAAATATCACGCAGTTTTAAAAGCATTAAAAATGGGTTTAAAACTTAACATTCGTTTAACTGTTTACGTAATAAGCGCCCTCTGCCGTAAGAATAAAACTGAAGCATAAACTTGGAAGATAGAGGTGGAAGCCAGGCATTTACTTGCATACAAAATGAAGAAGCAAAGCTTTCGATTCACAGTGTATGAATAACCTTTACTTTTTCCTCCCACCTTTTACTCCTAACATAAAAGCAAAAGCTTCTAGCGTTCTACTTCTTCTGCTTTGTCAACAACCTTTTTTGAGTGATCACGGGCATCTGATTTCGCTGTTTTGTTAGCCTTTCGCTTTATTTGTTCTAAGTGAGCACATGTGAATTTTCAATCAACGGAGTCCTCATTCGATTCAGATGAAAGCTCGGTATGTGCAGAAAGTACAATAGTGTTTTTAAGCACGGCTTTAAAAATATATCCTGAATTATTGGAGAAATCACAACTCCCGGAAGCAAAGAGAAAGAAACAAGTCCTCGTCTACAACAAGTTTATATGACATTCCACCGTCCTTGAAGAAAGCAAAATGTTTGCCAGAATCAGAAGAGACAAAGGTGCTCAGTGCCACAGAATTACGCAGGGCTGGTGTTACTGGAATAACTGAAAGTGTCAGGGGTGCAAATGAAAAAGAAGCATGGATAATGAACTTCCATAGTGCAAAGATGTACTAGGAAAACAATGCTCAAGAAGAAGAAAAAAATGGTTCAAATGGCTCTGAGCACTATGGGACTCAACATCTGTGGTCATCAGTCCCCTAGAACTTAGAACTACTTAAACCTAACTAACCTAAGGACATCACACACATCCATGCCCGAGGCAGGATTCGAATCTACGACCGTAGCGGTCACGCGGTTCCAGACTGACGTGCCTAGAACCGCACGGCCACACCGGCTTTTAAAGTACTACACTCTATTGGAGACGAACACAGTGATCTCTTGAAAGGGGGGGGGGGGGGCAAATATAGATAGAAACGTTATTAACGTTATTAGAAAGGGTGCTCGCTGCACCTGTAACGCACGCACCTTGACGCTTTGCACCGCTTACTGCAGTATATTCATTGTTGTTGTTTCCTTTTTCTTTTTGTTAACATTAGGATGAGAACTTCAATTTGTTGTGTTAGTGTTACGTAAATTTTAGTAATTGTATTCGAATAACTCTCTGACATACATATAGATTACTCTTAGTGACATCTGTGAATGTTATATGTTGTTGTTAATTCCATGGTTGTAATTAACAGAAAGTCGTTTCTGTTTTTGTTCTTGTGTCCTGTAAATTATTATCCCTTAAAGTAGCTGAACTGAAATTCAAAAATGGTTCAAATGGCTCTGAGCACTATGCGACTTAACTTCTGAGGTCATCAGTCGCCTAGAACTTAGAACTAATTAAACCTAACTAACCTAAGGACATCACACACATCCATGCCCGAGGCAGGATTCGAACCTGCGACAGTAGCGGTCGCTCGGCTCCAGACTGTAGCGCCTAGAACTGAAATTCGCTATACGTTGATTGTATCTGACGTGAGGGTATTATGAAGAAGTGAAAAAGTACTAATTCTGCTACGCCATTACTATTTTAAATTGTGTATCTACCTAGAATCAAAAACCGTTGTTGAAGAAGAGTCACATATGTAGCGGATTAAACTTAATAGCTATCTAAGTATATCATTCTACCACAAACCGATAGCAATTGCCGATATTTGTTGTAGTGATTTCTTTCGTTTATTTTCTACATCGGTGTGCCAAAGGACAAATATTTCCTCAAATATTAAGAAAGACTTAAGCCTATATTACGCTGCTTTGTGCATCTGCAAAGCAGAGTCTGAACTGGATTTTCATTGCTGCCAGAATTTAACGTTGTCGATTACTTTGCTAATTTGAACTGACGCGCTTATAAGTGGGAATAAGGAGATGGCCACCAATCTGCACTAGTCTCGACGTCACAGGACATTACGTGTCCCTGAGTGTACCTTCGTTAATGTGGTGCATGATGCCTTATTGTATGGTGATTATTTGATATTCTGAATGAGAATGCGAAAAATAGTAAATTTTGCTCGTTTTCTATTATGTTTGGTGCTGTAACTCCGCACTTAACATATAACTCTGTGATAAATAAGTAGGTAACACTTATACTATTTTGCTTTGGACATATACTGTACAGTGCAATTACTTCTGCTTATGTACGTGATATAGAAATATTAAATACCTATTTTCTATTCTCGAAGTAGCTTCTGGGACTTCTATTGGTATAAATAACCTGAGACTGATCCCATAATTTATATGGGAGGAGGAAGACGTAAAGTGATGACAGATCATGAATTTATGGTGCTGGTGTAACCATTTGCAAACGAAGATGAACTGGATTTCGATGATTTTTCGGATGAAGATCATACTGTAAATGCTATAGACCTGGAATCTACTATTTCAACCCAAACTCTCTTCCACGTAGGACCAGAATGAAAAAAAAAAAAAAAGAAATCGTTGCAGACCGAGCAACTTATATCCAACCAAGACCAAGAGACTGAAACACAAAAGATCTTAGCTGCCTCCAAACGATGTGATATTAGGACGCTTCCAACATTCACCAGTTTGGAAAACGAAAAGAACAACGTGAAAACTTCTCAACCGCAAAGGACATACATACACTGATCAGCTAGAACATTATGACCACCGACATACTCTCGATATAAAACCGGCCAGGCCATAGCAGCCCCTCCTGGGGAGGAGGAATGACACATGCACGGCGCATGAGGTCCGGAGGATCGGCAAGACAACTGCTCGACGACTTTCTGGGTGTTCGAAGAGTGCTGCGGTGAGTGTCAACACATGGCGAAACCGAGGTAAAACCACGTCCAGACGCCACCCCAAATGACAGATGTGGGACCTCGCAGACTGGGCAGACTGGTAAAACAGGACAGGTGGCTAACTGTGGCGGAACTAACACGAGACTTTAATACTGGCAGAGTACAAGTGTATCTGAACACACAGTGCGCCGAACACTTCTAACGATGGGCCTCCAGAGCCGATGATACATGCACGTGCCAATGTTAACACCATGACATCGGCAACTACGACTGAATTAGGCACGTGATCATCGGTACCGGACATCGGCGCAGTGGGAGTGCGTTGCATGTGCTGATGAATCCCAATACCTTCTTCAACATGTGGACGGGAGGCCGCGAATCCGTCGACTTCCAGGGGAACAGCTCACTGACACCTGCACTGGGAACGGAGACAAGAAGGCTGCGGCAGCGGCTCCCTTTTCCTCTGGGGAACGTTCACGTGGGCAGCCATGTGTTCAGTGGGGCTCGTGTAAGGCCCCATGGTGACCGAGGAGTATCGTACACTGGTTGCGTACCACGTACACCCCTTCATGAGGATAACGTTACCAGACGCCAGTGGCATTTTTTAGCAAGATAATGCGCCATATCACGAGGCTAGGAATGTGAAGGAATGGCTCGAGTAACACAGTGGCGAGTTCCAGTTGATGTGCTGCCCCCCAACTCGTCAGATCCGAAACTGATCGAACACGTCTGGGATGCTAGTGAACGTGGAGTCCGAGCTCATTCCCTCCCTCCCTGGAATTTACGAGAATTAGGTGATTTGTGTGTGCAGATGCGATGCTAACTCCCTCCAGAGGCCTGCCAAGCCCTCACTACTTCCATTCCACGACACGTCGCCGCTGTTATCTGTCCCAAGGGCTGACATACCGGCTATTAGGTAGGTGGTCATAATGTTCTGGCTGATCAGTGTATGTGTTGTATGAATAATGTGAAGTGAACTTTGTTTGAATAAAGATAAAAACTGCTACTGTTCATTCCACACCGGTCTGACAAACACTAATTTGTAGTGTGGGAGCACATCACTGAAAGCTTTGGGGATTTTATTTCTTATACCTATTTTTTGTTTTTTATAAGCTTCCGTTTAGTATTACACGTTTTCTATATGTTTACATTTACGTTTAGTTATATTTCAGAAAAACATGAGTGAAATGTTATTTAAAAACTTTTGTTGTATTCGTTGACCAGGCCTGCACTTGAAAATAATTATAACCGGTCATTTATAGAAAGTTCACAATGATGGATCAAGCTAGAACGTCGCACACTGTCGTCCGAAAGGGGAGTGTACTTACTCCTACCTCGTGTCCTCTCGTTCAGGAGTTAGATAATACTTCTGTCACGAAAAACGTGTGCCTTTGTCGATATTAGCTTACTCTTACATTCAAGAAAATGTCCTAAATTTGCTCCTAGTGGAAGTGATCTTTCATCATGAAGGAATACTTAGTGTGCTAAGACGATCACCCTCTCTGGAGACAGGGTGGCCTCTTTCTCGCCAGCTTGTGTCCCCCAGTCTGGGCGCTCCCGGCTCCACGGCGTTACACTTGCTTTAAATCACCATCATAGCCCTTTGTTCATCAGCCGTGCCCTGCCGTATTGGATAGTCATTGATGAGTAACTAATACATTCATAACGATCTAGCATTTCCTCGCTAAAAGGTTCGTTTCGAGAGAATACACTTAAAAGTTTGAGAAGGAATCCTATTTTAATAATCTATTTAGAAATTAAATGCTTTTACAGCTGGATTAAAAATATAGGTACAAGATTAAGAAGGAATGAGGCAAATACGGGAAGGTGTGGCACAGACTGTGAACAAATATTGCCACTAGCCTCATTTTCAGAGGTCATTGCGTCGGCACGAAGGCTAATATGATATGTTTAAACTCTATCCCTGGAAAACAATAAAAACAGTATCTGCGAGCATAGTAACTGTCACTTAGAGTTCTTGCTCCTATGTTCATACGACGGGCCTCGCTCTGTCCTTCTTCACATAGAACACACAGAATATGCAGCACCCACCACCCACATACAGAAACGTTTAACTCTAATCTTCCATAAAAAAAAAGAGAGAGAAAGAAAGAAGTCCGAAAAGCGCCCATTGTAGCAGAATGTCACCAATACTCATATCGGGAAAAGTCTTTCTGCTGAAGGCAGGGTCTATCGATCTCCTAGTTTCAACTGAATAAAGCTTTCGTGAAGTACATTGCTGGCCATTAGAGCTGCAACAGCAGTAAGGAAATTTTACTTTCGCACATATACAGTGAGTAGGAAGAATACATAACGTGATTTGGGAACATAGAGGATGCGAAAATTACACAGAACTGCCACTGGTTTCGGCAACACCTGCTTTAGCCTAACTGATCATCCAATCGAACAGCGCTTGAGCGACAAATATGTTTATGTCATTCCATGTTCCTTCAGCTCGAAGTTAGAATTCATCAGTCATTGTGGTTGGCAAGTGGTGGTGTGCCAATCTATCATCAACCCGTGACGAAATGTTTTCAGTGTGTGAGAAATCTGGAGAATGTGCCAGCTAGAGTAACAGTCCAGTTCCCTCTCTGAGAGCAGTGTGTCACTTTGAGTTCTTGTGTTGAAAGATAATGCCACAGAGACCTCGAAGACAGGGCACAGCCACCAGCCTCAACAAGACGAAAATGTAATGTTTAGTTTTTCATTATGGCTAACTTGTATCCAAAGACACCCTGCACTATCAAGCCAGATGTGGTGCCCGCACAGTGATGACGAATGTAATCTTGTAACATACATTATGTTTGAGAATTCCATTCATCGATATGTCCATCGTGGTTCTATACGTAGAGTTGGGACTCATTTGAAAAGTCGTCGTGATTCTACTCCTGTGTCCAGTGTTGTAGGGCATATCATTATTGGCATGTATCTCTCAGCAAGCAGTAGGTGATATTTTGGGCTACCACCTCACTTTTTCTCATAATAAGTTAAAATCTTTGTATATGATGAAGTGGGGCTGCCCCAAATATCACCTACAATGAAAAAAAAAACCAAACTAATTACCATGAACAAAGACTGAAAAAGTCAGTTAAATCATAGTTTTACTTGAATAAGAAAATAATTGAAAATCTGTTAAATTATAAATTAAACCGAAATTGAAAAAAATTAAGATCAGTTAATTATAATTTCATGCATGCTACAAATTTTTAAAATATAAACTCTATAAATATAGCATTATTATTTTTTTTAAATATGAACTTTAAGAATATAAACCTAATAAAAATAAATTGTTCTTTCATTTTTTAAATATAATAAATTTCTTATCTTAAAAAGTAGCTCCCCAAATCTAGTATTCAGACATTCACAACATACGTGAAAAATGTAAATCAGTTGTAGCAATTTTAAAAATCTAACAAATTTTTTGTCTTATAAATGAAGACATATAAAACATGAGTAAATTATGGGATCCATTGAAATTAGACAAAAATATTTTAGTTGAGAAATCAGAAGAGAAAAAAGTTAAATTTAATATTTGCAAAATTTATTATAAACAATCTTTAGTTATGGAACATTTGAGAAGTTTAAAACAGATGTCTGGTACTGATTATTTTAAATGGCCGTATGGAGAAGAGTTATATAAATCTGAATATAATTTTGAGCAAACAGATACAGATATTTGGGAAGAAATTGAAAAATATAGCTCTCTCTTTCCTATGACAATAAAAAATAACGATTTATCAGCCTTATAGACGTCAGAAGATTATAATTTCCCATTTAATAATTTACCAAAAATATTGGAAAACTACTGTTTACCATTAGATAATTTAAAAATATTGCAAAATTATGTTCATGGATATATAGCTGAAGCCAGAATCTGATACTTTGTTTAAATCTACTCGTCGTAAGATGTTTCACAGTTGCGGTTAAATTCACCTGGCGTATTATTCAGGTTACGTGTCAAAGCGCCTGTGCTCCGGGCACTCTACACGATGCCGGCTGGAATGTTAGCAGCCCTCTAGCCGAGCTTAACAGCGAGTTCATGGAGACGGTTTTGCAAGTGTCTACATGCAGAAAATGTCCATTCCACTTCGTTTCCACTTCTCACGGGCAGCTCCCTTTCGAACTTCATAGGCACCGGTTATTTAGTGCGTTCAATGCTCGTAGATATTTTAACATACGTTGCCATACTGCTTCGACTCACCTGTAGTTATAAGTTGCACAAATTTTGTTAAGACTGTACTCGTTGGAGGGACTAAAACAAAACTAATGTTTTTTTTAATTGAGCATATGAAGAAAGATTATGCATATTGTTAAATACGATTCGCTTTATGCTACAAACTGATTTTCAGTGAACGTTTAGTAGGAACCGTTGAGACATAATGCTACAAAGACAGAGTGGAGCCGGTCCCGCCTGGAATGCGTTACAGAGGAGAGGGCTGTTTGAGGAAAGCGATGTCATTGTCCTGGCGCTGGTGGCAGGCGGCGTGTGGCGGACCCGCAACGCCAGCGGAGCGTCGCCGTCGCGTTTCCTGCCGCTTTTTTTGGCCCCTGCTCTCCAGAATAACGCACCTCTCCCACCCGCCGAGCTGCTCCAGACTTTACTATCTCTAACGGTATTCACGGATACAACTCTGTTGGCCAATGCAGAGGATCCTATAGAGGGTGGCCAAAAACATGAAAACACCGAAAACACAACAAATTACCATGCTTAATGCAGTGTAGGTAAACAGTCAGCATTCAAAACACCTTTCAGTCGTCTTGGAATGGATAAATAAAGATCCTGTATGTTTTTTTAAGTGAAAGTTATACCGTTATTCCCGCATAATAGTGGCATATTCAGGTAACGATTATAGTGGTGGATAGCGATCAAGCACCCTTCCCTCCAAAGTAGATCACAAAGACTCAATAATACTGATATCTGATGACTGGTGGTTATGAGGGCTCTGGTAGTTCATCTTCACAAAACCAGTCCTGGACGATGCAAGCTGAGTGAACAGGACCTTACCGTCTTGGAAAACAGGATCACTATTGCGTAACAAACACTGTACCATACGATGGGCGTGGTAAATTAAAATGGACACATAATCCTTGGAAGCAATGCAAACTTGCAATGTAACCATTCGGACCATGGAATACTAGGCTGAAGATGCCCAAATTATCCAAGAAATACCACTGTATTTCACACTTGTGTCGTACACTCGGCCAGAAGTTGGAAACCGGACCAAATGACTTTCTTCTGATGTTCCATAGTCTAGGTTTCATGGCTTCTGCACCCATCACTGATGGGTGGTTTTGGAATTCCAGCTCGTCTTGAAATTCTCTGCTTCTGGAGCTCCTTTTGTGTTGATTTTGTGCTGACGGGATTCGCGAGTGTAACATTCTTTTCTGCAGTGATTTTTGCAGCCGCCGCCCTGTTATTTTTCGTCAAAATCCTCTTCAATGATCATCTGTTACGATCTCTCAACAAATACATTCGTCAGCGTTGTGACTTAGCGGATGATGTTCTTCCGCTTTCCCCGTAAGCGGTAAAAATCTTCGATGTGATGCCTCTTGAAAAATGAAACACTTCGACTACCTTGGTAACGGAAGCCCCACAATACGAGTACGAACAATGAGCTCATGTTCGAAGTCACTTAGCTCCAACATAATACACTCACTACAGCCATGTTCTGACGACAGCTGACACACAGGTGCCGTTCGTGATCAAATACGACAGCGCAACCTGCAGGATTGTCTAGCATCTGTAATTATGTTCAAGCATGAGCTTCTCGCGGCGTTTCCGCATTTTGGTCCACCCGCTTACGTCTAAGAATGTGTCATTTAGTTAAACTGACAGTGAATTGTACCCTCTTTATTTTTTGCAATTTTACCTTTGCGAAGTTGAGATGACAGTCGCAACGACGTTGCTCGTGACTTGCCCTCTGCAAAACAATAAAAGTAGGTTTTAATAACAATAATAATAAAAGGTGATTCTGAGATACGTGATGTATTCATTAGTCCAAAGACTAGTTTGGTGCAGCTCTTCACGCTACTCTATCTTGTGCAAGACTTTTCATATCTGCGTAGCTACTGCCTCCTAATTCGATTTGACCTGCTTACTCTCTTGGTTCCCCTCTACAACTCCTATTAGATTTAGATCTACATCAACGTCTACGCGAATGCTCCGAAAGCCACAGTATGGTACATGGCTGAGGGTACCTTGCACCACTACTAGCAATTTCCGTTTCTGACCCACTCGCAAATGGAGCGAGTTTTCTTATCTTATCTTATCTTCGTGGTCCTTAATGCGAAATGCACGTTGACCGCAGCAGAATCATTCGGCAGTGAGTCTCAAATGCGGGATCCCTAAATTTTCCAATTCCCACAGGAATTCCCATTTGAATTCACGAAGCATCTCCGTAATACTCGCGTGCTGACCGAACCAGCCGGTAACAAATCTAGATGCACGCCTTTGAATCTGTGCGATGTGTTCTTTTAACTCGATCACGTGGGGATTTCACACACTCTAACAATACTGAAGAATGGGTCGCAGTAATATTCTATACGCTTAGTTCAAATGGCTCTGAGCACTATGGGACTTAACTTCTAAGGTCATCAGTCCCCTAGAACTTAGAACTACTTAAACCTAACTAACCTAAGGACATCACACACATCCATGCCCGAGGCAGGATTCGAACCTGCGACCGTAGCGGTCTCGTGGGTCCAGACTGAAGCGCCTACAACCGCTCGGTCACTCCGGACGGCTATTCTATACGCTGTTTCGTCCACAGGTGAGCTACATTTTCCTAAAAGTCTCCAAATAAAACGAAGTCGTCCATTCGCCTTCCCTGTTAACGTTCTTAAGTGATCGTCCCGTTTCATATCGCTCTCCATCTGCACTGATGTGTATGATGCTGTTGCTACTTTTAGTGACGGCAACGTTGTAAGGTGCACAATATTTAGAAATCTAGGATAGAAGATAGGTTTGAACATGGTAAGAACGATGCCTGCTGTAGACAAGGAACGTCTTCGGGCTGCTGACAGGGCTGTAAATAGCCTATAAATACAAGTCAGAGTAAACACGAGGAGGACAAAGAGAAAGCTGGAGGACGAGCTTGCAGAAGATGAAGATAACTAAAATGGTAATCCAAACGTTGTTGCTCGATTCTCAAAAGTTTTATTTTGTCATACAAATTATATGTTTTCCCAGGATCTACCAAACCAATTTGCTTCAAATTTTCAGGAGTTGTTACACAGTCTCTTCGGCGTAACTCAATACAGAATTTTTCCAAATGCCTTTATATTGTTGAATTTATAAACAAAAAATGGCGCAAAAAGTAGTGAATTTTCGTTACAACAGAAAAAAAATTAATCTCTAATAACTGAATTCAAATCTTTAAAAATCCCTGAGTTAGGTTGTAGCTAACACTTCAATAAATAACCTGTACGAACCTCAAATGTTCTAGCTCAAATACTTTCTGAGAAAATTTATAAGCGCTACTTTAACACTGGAAACATAAGGCTTTCCGGAGCCCCTTAAAAGTCTGTGTCTCTGGCTCAGTGCGTAATTTTCAGCCTACAGATCCAAAGCTCCTGAGTTAAATTCCTCTACCATTTCTAATATTTTAATGCTTCTTTCACCGTAGGCAGTGGTTTGTTAAGGGGAGGTTTACTATCTTTTGGTTAAAAAATCGATTTTTTTTATCTACATTTATGGATCCACAAAAGTGTTGAGATTCCACCCGTGAAACGGTTTTTTCGAATACGGAACGGAAATGTTTGTTATTCGCGGTTGAACAAAAAAATGCACCTGCCTGAAATCGGCCTTTTTCACGCACCAGTTTTTTTCCTTCGGAGGACGAATTTTTGTACCGGTGCTTCGGAGGAAACACACAAAATTCAAATCAAAGTTTGAACGCGTGTGTTTGGAAGTTAGCCCCCAAGCATTTGCATTCTGTTGCGAAGTCCGTGGAGACTGTGACTTTCCTGGCAGTGAGCAGCTTCAACGAAGGGTATTCAGAAATTCTGAAGACCATGACAACGATGGACGTCACCCTGGGACTCTATTCGACACAGTTCGCCAAGCATTCGGGCGACAACCGGATTCAAGCTGCCAAAAACCGCTTCTCACCGGCCGTACGAGCGGCTCTGGAGCAGCGCAGGATGGCCCAGATCGAGCAGAACGCCCTCTATGAGGAAGATGAAGGACTAGTTTATAGACCCGGAATAGCAGATTGAACGTAAGTTGCATAATATTGCATTTATATGTAGTCAAAACTTCAAATGCGTTTTTCTCGAAATGTAATTTCTTTTATCGCACGATATGGTAATAGACTCCTACTACAGTGTGGTGTCACCGCAAGACACCACACTTGCTAGGTGGTAGCCTTTTAAATCGGCCGCGGTCCGCTAGTATACGACGGACCCGCGTGTCGCCACTGTCAGTAATTGCAGACCGAGCGCCGCCACACGGCAGGTCTAAAGAGACTTACTAGCACTCGCCCCAGTTGCTAGGAAAGGTTCACTGAGAATTACGCTCTCATTTGCCGAGACGATAGTTAGCATAGCCTTCAGCTAAGTCAATTGCTACGACCTAGCAAGGCGCCATTTATCCTTTGCTATGTATCTAATGAAGCATATACTGTATCAACAAGACCAATGTTCACCAATTGTGGATTAAAGTTAAGTATTCCAGCAGCTACGTACTTTTCTTTATAGCATTCATTACGTATCCTGTTTCAGACCTCACGCCAGCCTGCGTGAGTTTAAGCGCGTGCCTTTCGGTTACCCGTCACTGTGGATTGGCTGTCTTGCCAGTCCACAACATACAGCAGTACAAGTTTATATGCCAACTACCTCTGCAAATGACGAAGAAATTGATGAAATGTACCCCCCCCCCCCCAATGAACCATGGACCTTGCCGTTGGTGGGGAGGCTTGCGTGCCTCAGCGATACAGATAGCCGTAGGTGCAACCACAACGGAGGGGTATCTGTTGAGAGGCCAGACAAACGTGTGGTTCCTGAAGAGGGGCAGCAGCCTTTTCAGCAGTTGCAGGGGCAACAGTCTGGATGATTGACTGATCTGGCCTTGTAACACTAACCAAAACAGCCTTGCTGTGCTGGTACTGCGAACGGTTGAAAGCAAGGGGAAACTACAGCCGTAATTTTTCCCGAGGGCATGCAGCTTTACTGTATGGTTAATGATGATGGCGTCCTCTTGGGTAAAATATTACGAAGGTAAAATAGTCCCCCATTCTGATCTCCGGGCGGGGACTACTCAAGAGGACGTCGTTGTCAGGAGAAAGAAAACTGGCGTTCTACTGATCGGAGCGTGGAATGTCAGATCCCTTAATCGGGCAGGTAGGTTAGAAAATTTAAAAAGGGAAATTTATAGGTTAAAGTTAGATATAGTGGGAATTAGTGAAGTTCGGTGGCAGGAGGAACAAGCCTTTTGGTCAGGCGAATACAGGGTTATAAATACAAAGTCAAATAGGGGTAATGCAGGAATAGGTTAATAATGAATAAAAAAATAGGAATGCGGGTAAGCTACTACAAACAGCACAGTGAACGCATTATTGTGGCCAAGATAGACACGAAGCCCACGTCTACTACAGTAGTACAAGTTTATATGTCAACTAGCTCTGCAGATGACGAAGAAATTGAAGAAATGTATGACGAATAAGAGAAATTATTCAGATAGTGAAGGGAGACGAAAATTTAATAGTCATGGGTGACTGGAATTCGATGATAGGAAAAGAGAGAGAAGGAAACGTAGTAGGTGTATATGGATTGGGGGACAGAAATGAAAGAGGAAGCCGCCTGGTAGAATTTTGCACAGAGCATAACTTAATCATAGCTAACACTTTGTTCAAGAATCATGAAAGAAGGTTGTATACATGGAAGAAGCCTGGAGATACTAGAAGGTATCATATAGATTATATAATGGTAAGACAGAGATTTAGGAACCAGGTTTTAAATTGTAAGATATTTCCAGGGGCAGATGTGGACTCTGACCACAATCTATTGGTTATAAACTGTAGATTAAAACTGAAGAAACTGCAAAACGGTGGGAATTTAAGGAGATGGGACCTGGATAAACTGACTAAACCAGAGGTTTTACAGAGTTTCAGGGAGAGCATAAGGGAACAATTGGCAGGAATGGGGGAAAGAAATACAGTAGAAGAAGAATGGGTAGCTTTGAGGGATGAAATAGTGAAGGCAGCAGAGGATCAAATAGGTAAAAAGACGAGGGCTAGTGGAAATCCTTGGGTAACAGAAGAAATATTGAATTTAATTGATGAAAGGAGAAAATATAAAAATGCAGTAAATGAAGCAGGCAAAAAGGAATACAAACGTCTCAAAAATGATATCGACAATAAGTGCAAAATGGCTAAGCAGGGATGGCTAGAGGACAAATGTAAGGATGTAGCGGCTTATCTCACTAGGGGTAAGATAGATACTGCCTACAGGAAAATTAAAGAGACCATTGGAGAAAGGAGAACCACTTGCATGAATATCAAGAGCTTTGATGGAAACCCAGTTCGAACCAAAGAAGGGAAAGCAGAAAGGTGGAAGGAGTATATAGAGGGTCTATACAAGGGCGATGTACTTTGTTGTTGTTGTTGTGGTCTTCAGTCCTGAGACTGGTTTGATGCAGCTCTCCATGCTACTCTATCCTGTGCAAGCTTTTTCATCTCCCAGTACCTACTGCAACCTACATCCTTCTGAATCTGTTTAGTGTATTCATCTCTCGGTCTCCCTCTACGATTTTTACCCTCCACGCTGCCCTCCAATACTAAATTGGTGATCCCTTGATGCCTCAGAACATGTCCTACCAACCGATCCCTTCTTCTGGTCAAGTTGTGCCACAAACTTCTCTTCTCCCCAATCCTATTCAATACTTCCTCATTAGTTATGTGATCTACCCATCTAACCTTCAGCATTCTTCTGTAGCACCACATTTCGAAAGCTTCTATTCTCTTCTTGTCCAAACTATTTATCGTCCATGTTTCACTTCCATACATGGCTACACTCCATAGAAAGGTGGAAGGAGTATATAGAGGGTCTATACAAGGGCGATGTACTTGAGGACAATAATATGGAAATGGAAGAGGATGAAGATGAAATGGGAGCTATGATACTGCGTGAAGAGTTTGACAGAGCGCTGAAAGATCTAAGTCGAAACAAGGCCCCAGGAGTAGACAACATTCCATTAGAACTACTGACAGCCTTGGGAGAGCAAGTCCTGACAAAACTCTACCATCTGGTGAGCAAGATGTATGAGACAGGCGAAATACCCTCAGACTTCAAGAAGAATATAGTAATTCCAATCCCAACGAAAGCAGGTGTTGACAGATGTGAAAATTACCGAACTATCAGTTTAATAAGTCACGGCTGCAAAATACTAACGCGAATTCTTTACAGACGAATGGAAAAACTGGTAGAAGCCGACCCCGGGGAAGATCAGTTTGGATTCCGTAGACATATTGGAACACGTGAGGCAATACTGACCCTACAACTTACCTTAGAACAGTCTCGTCCAAACTGTGCCCCTGGGGCGCTAGCGCCCGCAATCGCCCGCGGCCAGCGCCCCGGGCGAATTCGTATGTTGTCGCAGTGGCCGAGCCGTGTCACTTAGCTGGCCGTGCAGACCGCCCGCCGAGCCTCGCCATACCGCTGTACGCAAATATTGCAATAGATAAAAATTTATTTTGCGACCACACATCGCTGTCCTTTTCAGTGGAACTGGGGGAAAACGCATCTAAAACCAATCTTTTTTGTTAGTTTCTTTTTTGAGTTTCAATGAATGAAACAATTAATTGTTAAAGTGATAAAAGTGTTTTAAAAACAGGATTGCAAAAAATTAATGCTATGTTATTTTCTGGCGTGCTACGAGCAGGAAACAGGTGGGCAAAGTTTGTGCGCAAGTTACAAATGATCGCTGAGAATTGGGAAAGCAGGGAAACCCTCTGCTGCTGGGAATCTTATTAAGGATTGCCTGGTCGACTCGGCGGCTTGTATTTGTCCACCAGACCTCACGGAAAAATTTGAAAAAATAGCTCTTTCGCCTCAAACTGTTGCTCACAGAGTCGAAGATATGGTCTCAGATATGGAGCAGCAATTAATGGAGAGAGCGGCAAACTTCAGTTCACTTTCTATCGCTATTAACGAGTCCGCAGACGTTGCGGACATACCTCAGCTCGTCATATTCATTCGAGATGTCGATGACAATCTGCGTGTCACCGAAGAATTTCTCGATTTTATACCATTAAAAGACACAACCAGGGATCGGGATATTTTTCTAGCCGTGGAAAACGTGTTAGAGTCAATGGGTTTAAAATGAGACGCCTGACCAGTGTAACAAGGGATGGAGCCCCTGCGCTACGAGGGATACGCACTGGATTTCTGAGTTACGTGAGGTCAAAAATGGCTAAAGTTAGCTGTTCCTTATTCGCGACAGTCCATTGTATGATACGCCAGGAGGCACTCTGTGCGAAGATTGTCAACATAAAAAATGTTATGGAGACAGTTCTTCGAACGGTTAATTATCTTTGCTCGCATGGACTCACACATCGCCAATTTAAAGAATTACTGTCTAATATCGAAGCGGAATACCCGGCCATCCCCTACCACACCGAAGTAGGATGGCTCAGCAGAGGAAAGGTGCTCCATCGGTTTTTCTCATTGAGGGGCGAAATAAATACCTTTTTCGAAATGAAAGGACGTCCAGAAGAATTACTTTGTGATCCTAAGTGGGTGGCGAATTTGGCTTTTTTGAGTGACCTTACTGGTCATTCAAATACTTTGAACATTTCAGTCCAACGCGAAACTCACTGTGTCGTTGATTCAGTTCAGACGACTGAAGCATTTCAAAAAAAAAAAAAAACTTATTTTGTGGGAAAAGCAATTGCGCGAGAAGAATTGTGGACACTTTCCTTCACTAGACAGCGTTAAAGAAGATGTGGATTTTTCAGATTGTGTTGCAATCATTTGCGAATTACAAGAACGGTTTGAAAACAGATTTTTGGGGATAAGTGAGCTTCAATCGGCCTTAGATATATTTGTTCGCCCTTTTTCCCTTCGGCATAGGACGTCTCACAAGTGCTTCAACTAGAGCTGATTGACCTCGAGTGCTATATCCGCCTGAAGGACCGCTTTCTCATGTGTAAAACTTTGGATGACTTTTACAGCTGTCTTCCACGAGAGAAATATCCTCTTTTACATAAGCAAGCGGCCTAAGTTCTCTCAATGTTTGGTTCCACGTATGTCTTTGAGCGCATTTTCTCTCTTTTAAAGCTTGCTAAAACTAATTCTTTGAGATTATTAGTCTCAGGGAATATTGTACCAAACATTGACAAATCCGTTTCCTCGAAAAAGAAAAAAAGTGTAAATGTTAATTGTCTTCTTTAACAATGTTGACTGTAAGAATTAAAGAGCTTTATAACCTTAATTCTATTTTTTAATAAATTTTCAAACTTGATCGGTTAAAATTATTACGTACAAAACAGCAAACTAAGGATCCGATTTCTTAACTCTAAAAAGGGATACAAAGAGATGTAGCCCGGAGTATAACAGAAAATATTTATTTGTAGCAGCTAACAGTAAGAATGAGACTCTATATCCCTTACATAAAGTTATTTCTGAAATAAAATATTTATTACTCCAGTTCATTTAAGAAACTGATATATTTTTCAGAAGACGCCTATTGTACATATGGCGAGTGTGCATGTGCAGTACTAATAGAATGAACCTGTGGGTCAGAAAACAACTAAGATGTTCTTCGATTCTTGTTTTGAATATTGTTGTCTAAAGCTTTGTGTAGTAATTCTGCCACACGAAAACTAGTTGTTACCTAAACGGTAAGTGGTTTGCTTGTTTTACCGCTCATGGGCCTCTTTTACAGAGGTGCGCTTCCTCTCTTATTTTGTTTGCGTTGGATCTGACTGCGGGACACTCCACCGCAGAGCAGTGGTGTGCGGTCTCACTCGCTCCGCAGCTCTCTCTCTCTCTCTCTCTCTCTCTCTCTGTCCTGTGCCGACACTAGCGACACAGGGTCGCGGACGGGGCCCTGAACTACACTGCCTGGAGCCTGCGGGGCAATTCTTGGATGAGCCTGCCTTAGAAGATAGATTAAGGAAAGGCAAACCTAAGTTTCTAGCATTTGTAGACTTAGAGAAAGCTTTTGACAATGTTGACTGGAATACTCTCTTTCAAATTCTAAAGATGGCAGGGGTAAAATACAGGGAGCGAAAGGCTATTTACAATTTGTACGGAAACCAGATGGCAGTTATAAGAGTCGAGGGACATGAAAGGGAAGCAGTGGTTGGGAAGGGAGTGAGACAGGGTTGTAGCCTCTCCCCGATGTTATTCAATCTGTATATTGAGCAAGCAGCAAAGGAAACAAAACAAAAATTCGGAGTAGGTATTAAAAGCCATGGAGAAGAAATAAAAAATAGAGGTTCGCCGATGACATTGTAATTCTGTCAGAGACAGCAAAGGACTTCGAAGAGCAGCTGAACGGAATGGACAGTGTCTTGAAAGGAGGATATAAGATGAACATCAACAAAAGCAAAACGAGGATAATGGAATGTAGTCGAATTAAGTCGGGTGATGCTGAAGGAATTAGATTAGGAAATGAGAAACGTAAAGTAGTAATGGAGTTTTGCTATTTGGGGAGCAAAATAACTGATGGTCGAAGTAGACTGGCAATGGCAAGGAAAGCGTTTCTGAAGAAGAGAAATTTGTCAAAATCGAGTGTAGATTTAAGTGTCAGGAAGTCGTTTCTGAAAGTATTTGTATGGAGTGTAGCCACGTATGAAGTGAAACATGGACGATAAATAGTTTGGGCAAGAACAGAATAGAAGCTTTAGAAATGTGGTGCTACAGAAGAATGCTGAGGATTAGATGGGTAGATCACATAACTAATGAGGAAGTATTGAACAGAATTGGGGAGAAGACGAGTTTGTGGCACAACTTGACTAGAAGAAGGGATCGGTTGGTAGGACATGTTCTGAGGCATCAAGGGATCATCAATTTAATATTGGAGGGCAGCGTGGAGGGTAAAAATCGTAGAGGGAGGCCAAGAGATTAATACACTAAGCAGATTCAGAAGGATGTAGGTTGCAGTAGGTACTGGGAGATGAAGAAGCTTGCACAGGATATCTCAGGACTGAAGACCACAACCACAACAACAACAAAACATGGTAACTTCAAATATGCTGGACCGATTGGCATGATTCTTTGTTTCCGACGAAGCTAACTAAATTGTCTAGGAGTTGTACCACTTTTACTCCGATTCAGCAACCGTAAATATTTTTACTTACGACGAAGTCGAAAAATCGATGAAAAAACCCTATTTTTTCAAGTGACCGCCATTTTGCTTCCTACGGTCCAAATAACTTAAGCGAGGTACAACTCCTAAAGTATCTTATATACTTCGCTAACGTCAACTCAATTTTGATTTCAGCCGGCTGACCTGCGACATACCATGCGTGGAGGTCTACATCGAAATTTTGCTTCGTTCCGACGGCACTTCCGCCTTTGCTCTTCTACATTTCCGATTGAAAAAATTCCAGTTTGTAGAGAAAATATCAATAAACCTTTTGACCAAATTTGACACTGATATCTATAACACATCCCGAGAAAAAATTCTCAAAGAACATGCTTTTTTCGGGCCAAAGATAGTAAACCTCCCCTTAATGTGATCAGTGCATAGTTTCTACATTGATCCGCGTCCCCCTATAAATGGCTGGTTATGCCGTCTCCAACGCCGAAAGAAAGAAAGGGAATACACTTCCAAAAGTATCATATCAACATATGAGTTGAGAAAATTTTGTGTGCTTCAAAAGGGACAGTATACCAGTCTGCCTCAATGTTGCATAAATTTTGACAGTGAATAGTATCAAATTGTAGCTCGGAGAGAAAAATTACTTGTTGGGCGTTCTCTAGTTTGGAGTGGTTTGTAAACTCATAAAGCAATATGTGAATTCCAATCGTTTAGTCTGGTTTTGTACTGGATACCCGTCACTAATTTCGGAATACGACATGCAAACAGGTAAACACAAAATCGCACGGACGACAGTTACACCACTTGCAAACAGATGGCATCTACCACACCCCCTCCTTAACTGAAGAGTACATTGCTTGAGAAAATCCTCCAATCACAGAAATAAGTGCCAGCAAAATGATGAGGGGAAGATTCATTACGTTCAGACACAGAGAAATAGGATAACATCAGGAAGAAAAATTTCAAACAATTGCAACGGTAGAAACAACGGGAACTTCCGTTAACTGTTAAAATGTGAACCTATGGTTTGAAAAATTTTACTCCCTCTAACTGTTTGCAAGGCACCTTACTTTATGTATCTGATTATCCAGCACTACCTGTATATTGTGCCATCTCATACAGTTCTCACTCATGGTCTCTCCTGTCTCTCCCCTTAACTTTACTGACAACATCTCGTTGCATCCCCACCCTTGAGAACTCCTGATCTGTTGCATATGTAGTAATGACTTCCATCTTACCTGATGATACCAGTCCAATCAAGTGCAACCGATCATACCGTAATCATCCACCAATGAACACTCCAGCTCACCCTTTCCCGCCTTGATGTCAATCCTGCCCACTTGCAGGTAACTATGCGAAATCCATCTGCCCTTTCCCATACCTACATCTTGCGTAATTTCCATATTAAATCCTGTCCATTGCCACGCCATCGTCCAACTCTCTTCCTACCCCTCCCCACACAATAAATGTTACCAGAAGACGTGATAATTATTATCATCATGACAAAGAAAAACTGACATTACGAACAGTACCAAAAATGCAGGTGCTGACAAGACAGACTGTTACCAAACCGTCGGTTAAGTAATTCATTGTGGTATAATTTAGCACCAATTATTGAGAGAAAGATGAAATGACTGAGAGAAACCCATCTGGTGGAAGATCAGTTTGCGTTCTCGAGAAGTGTAAGAACAAGCGATTTTTCCTAGACGATAGATTGACGAAAGGCAAACCCTCATTTATAGGATGTGTAGATATGCAAAAATATTTTGAAAATATGAACTGATGTACACTCTTCGGAATTATGGGGGATAAAATACAAGAAGCGAAAGATTATCTACAAATTTTACAGACACCAAACTGCAATTCTATTAGTCAAACGACATGACTGGGTCGCAATTATCTATAAGTATGTGAGATAGGGTTGCACCTAATATCTGATGTTATTTAGTCTGTAGACTGAGCAAGTTGTAAAGGAAACTACAGAGCAATTAGCTAAGGAATTGTAACTGTAGTTAAAAGAAAAACGAAGCTTTAAGACTTACTGACGATATTGCATTTCTGTTAGTGACTCGAAATGACTTGTAAGGTCAGTTGAAAGAAATGGATATGCCATTGAAAGGGGTGCAAGTTTATCACAATAAAGATAAAGCAAGAGTAAATGTGTGAAGTCGAATAAAGTCACATGGTAATGAGGGAATTGTACTATTAAATGATACACTGAAAGTTGTAGATCAATTTTGCTACTTTGGCAGCAAAATAACTGGTGACGGCAGAAGTCAGAGGATGCAAAATGCAGACTGGCAACAGATAGAAAAGTATTCCCGAAAAACATATTATGTTAACATCGAATATTTAAGTATTAGGAAGGCTTTTCTGGAAGTATTTGTTTGGAATGTATTCTCATATGGAAGTGAAACGAGGACGATATGCAGTACAGACAAGAAGTCAATAGAATATTTTGATATATGGTGCTATAGAGAAATGCTGATGGTTAGGTAAGTAGATCTAGTAGCTAATGAAGCGTTACTGAATAAAATTCGCGAGTTGAGTAAAATAATTGTTCCTTGATAGAACGCGTCCTGTGGCATCAAAGACCACTTGCAGTCCATTCATGGATTTCATGACAATGGGCCATGCCAGCGGGCACAACTGTTCGCGACTGGTTTGAAGAACTTTCTGGACAATTCGAGCGAATGATTTCTCCACCCAGGTCGCCCGACATGAATCCTATCGAAAAATTATGGGACGCAGTCGAGAGGTCAATTCGTGTACAAAATCTTACATCGGCAACGCTTCCGCAATTATGGATGGCTACAGAGCAAAAAAATGCAGGTGCTGACAAGACAGACTGTTACCAAACCGTCGGTTAAGTAATTCATTGTGGTTTCATGACGATTTTTACTCACAACAAATCCTCCAATAAAAATAAGTAATGAATCAGCACTTCGAGTGCGAGGCACAGAGGTGGACAAAGAATGGAAATGCCACGAGCACAACACAAGAAGAAGCCTAATACGGTGTAAGCAAACCACTGGCATTCAAAACGAGCTTCCAGGTCCTGTATGGTTATCAGTGGAATCTTATACCACTCTTCCTGCACGGTAGTGACACTTTCAGATAACGATGATGGAGGTGGATATCGATCGCGCACCCTTCTCTCCAAATTAGACCACCAAGGCTCAATAATATTGAGATCTGGTAACTGTGGTGGCCGTGGGGAGATTACAGAGTTCATCCTCGAGCTCACAAAACCCGTCGTGGACGATGCGAGCTTTGTGAAAACGGGCTCTGTTTTATTGAAACACAACACCATCAATAAGGAAAAAAAGAGTACCATGTGATGTACCTGAACAGCACAATTCTATACCCTGGCAGTAATGTGACCTTACAGAGTGACCAAATGGGGCCATGCAATACCATGATATGGCTGCTCAAATCATAGCTGTATCTCCGCCATGTGTCACCCACCTGACCAAGCGACGTTGTACCATTGCTCCACAAACCATGTTTAATGGTTTCGTAACCACGTTTTCCTCTTACCATTTCCATCACGGATGGGTGGCTTTTGAATTCCAGCTCGCCCTGCTTCTGGAGCTCCTTTCGTGTTGCTTTCGTGCTGACAGGATTCTTCAGTGCGACGTTCAGTCCTGCAGTGACTTTTGCAGCTGTCGTCCTCTTATTTTTCGTCAAAATCCTCTTCAATGACCGTACGTCGTGATCAATCAATACACACTCCAGTCCGCTTTGTGACTTAGCGGATGATGTTTTTATGCTTTCCCTGTATCCGGTGTAAGTTTCCCATACGATTCCAAGATCGCAACACAGAGCAATAGCTTGCTGCATTACTGCAGTAATCAAATCAGATGTAATGCCCTTTAAGAGACGCTTCAATTTCAAAAAAGCTCATTGGGAACTTTTTACAGAGGACCTTGATAAGGAGATCTTGGAAATTAAACCAGAGATACAATCATATGAAACTTTCATAGACCTCGTCAAGAAAATCTCTCGACGGCGCATACCTAGAGGGTGCCGCACCCAGTATATCGCTGGACTAAATGGTAGCAGCAAGGAAGCTCTGAAAAAGTATGAAGAACTATACAATAAGGACCCCTTCTCAGAGGAAACGATCCAGGCAGGTGAGGCACTGATGTCTGGTATCTCCGAAGCGAGAAAGGAAAAGTGGTGCAACCTCCTACAAGAGACGGACATGAAGCACAGCAGTAGGAAGGCATGGAAACTGGTCAAAAGTCTCAACAACGACCCAACAGAACCACAACCAAATTACAGTGAAGTTACACCCGATCAGATAGCTCACCAACTACTCATGAACGGAAAAACTAAAAGGAAGATCAGGAATGGCAAAATTAAAAGAAAATTAAACGAGGAGATTAGCTTCCTAGCTCGCCCGTTCTTCATTCAGGAGCTACAAGATGCCATCAATGATTTGAAAAACAATAAGGCCGCTGGCCTCGACGATCTGAGATCTGAGCAAATTAAACATTTTGGACCGGGAGTACAAGCATGGATCCTAGAGCTAATGAATAACTGTATTACAACAATGCAAATTCCTAAACTGTGGAGGAAAGCTCGGGTTATTGCATTATTAAAACCAGGGAAAGACCCAGCTGAAGCTAAATATTTCCGGCCTGTATCACTGCTTTGTCATTTATTTAAAGTGCTGGAGCGAATGGTCCTCAAACGCATAGCTGATTATGTGGACAAAGCCCTCATTAACGAACAAGCTGGATTCCGACCAGGAAAATCATGCTGTGGCCAAATTCTTAATCTCACACAGTACATCGAAGACGGCTATCAGAGAGGAGAAGTAACTGGGGTCGCATTCCTGGATCTCAGTGCTGCATATGACACAGTTAACCATAAGTTGCTTACCCAGAAAGTGTATAATGTCACTAAGGACTACACCCTTTCTATGTTCGTGCAATGTCTGCTACAAAACAGACGCTACTATGTAACCTTACAATCTAAAAACCGCCGTTGGAGGACACAGAAAAATGGACTTGCACAGGGTAGTGTCTTGGCTCCAATATTATTTAACATCTATACCAATGATCTTCCCATCAGCCGCCGGACACGAATGTTCATATATGCTGATGATGTAGCAGTGGCCACACAGGATAAAACCTTTGAACAAGTGGAGGAGAATCTCACAGGAGCCTTAACGGAACTTGCTACCTATTACGACGGCAATAATCTCAAACCAAACCCTAGTAAATCTCAAGTATCCGCCTTCCATCTTAGGAACAAACAAGCCAAACGGAAACTCCGAGTCATGTGGCAAGGGGAAGAGCTGAAACATACAAACAGCCCAAAATACCTGGGAGTAACATTGGACAGAGCACTTACTTTTAAGCAGCACTGTCACAACACTAAAAAAAAGGTCTGTGCCAGGAACAACATACTGCGGAAGCTAACAGGTTCATCGTGGGGTGCTCAACCACATGTTTTGCGCACCACGGGTCTGGTGCTGAGTATCTCAGCAGCGGAATATGCGGCGCCAGTTTGGAGGAACTCTGCTCACACTAAGCAAGTTGACGTCGCCGTAAACGAAACTGTACGTATTGCCACAGGATGCCTCAAACCAACTCCCACAGACATCATTTACCCCATCATAGGCACAGCACCACCCACTATCCGCAGACAAGTAGCCGCCGAGATCGAAAGATCAAAACAAAAGAATGATCCTCGACACCCGTTGCATATGCACCGAAAACAACGTGTCCGGCTGAAATCCCGCTGGAGTTTCATTGAAACTACTGAAGAGCTCGTCACCAAACCCGCCGCAAGGCGGCTATCTCTTTGGGAAGAAATGGTGCCACACTCCACAATGGATCTACTTGAGGAGGGATCTGCAGGATTTCAACTACCTTTTACAACTTGGAGGTCATTAAACCGGCTGCGCACTGGAGTAACTGGGTGCAAATCAAACCTATTTAAATGGGGTTACAGTGATGGCGACAGGTGTGAATGCGGAGCGATACAGGACTTGGACCACCTACTGATCTGCCCAGATATGTCTATGACATGCACTAAAGATGATATTTTGAAAGTCAATGACAAAGCAATCTACGTTGCTAATTTCTGGGAAGGGAAGATATAATTGGTGCATCCGGACACGGAAGAAGAAGAAGAAGCAGGTATCATGGACCAAGCATATGGGCTCACAGACAGAGTACAACAGCGGCCCAGGCAATACGAAGTGCGTGAAGAAGTATACTAATAAACTTAAGTGGAGGATATCGAACGACACCAATAGATGTTTCTTTATCATGCTTGGGATCTAGCCAATGGATGCCTTAGAGGTGAAGAGTGTTGGCTAAGAAAAAGGATCAGAGAGAAAGTTAATGGCATTATAGCAAAATATGCAGACAGCAATTTGTAATAAATAATGAATATGATGTTGTTTGTGTGTGTGTGTGTGTGTTTGAGTGAGGATGCATAGATTTCCGCATACACACACACACACACACACACACACACACACGCACACATACACACACACACTTCTGTTCGGTGTTTAGTCCCTTTAGATTTATTTACTGTTCAGCTTCAACTTTTTCAATTACGTTACTACAGCAGCGCCAAAGTTGATATTTACTCTGTGCTTGCAACTAATTCTCCATGTGTAACATCTTTTTCAGTGTTGTTCACCGGTAAGGGCGAAAGTTGTACCTAGAGAATAGAATATATACGAAATCATGATGTCTCGTCATCGGTATTTTAATCTAATGACTGACTTTAAAATCACATGAAGAAATTCGCACTAGAGACTCCCATAAGCAGTTTCCAGCATTGCTGTTGTCCTTGTTGTCGTGAGACATGAGCTTGTGTTTTCTGGATCATTTATACACTGAGGTGACAAACGTCATGAGATAGCGATATACACTTATACAGATGCCAGTACTATCGTGTACACATGGTATAAAAGGCAGTGTGCATTATTGGTGGAGCTATCGTTCGCGCTCAGGTGATTCATGTGAAAAGGTTTCCGACGTGATTACGGCGGCACGACGGGTATTAATATACTTTGAACGCGGAATGGTAACTGGAGCTACACGCATGGTACGGAATTCAAGTGCATGCCGAGAATACCACATTTTAGGCATCACTTTCACCACGGACAACGCTGTAGCCGACGGCCTTCACTTAACGACGGAGAGCAGCGGCGTTTGCGTAGTTTCAGTTCTAACGGACAAGCAGCACTGCCTGAAATAACCGCAGAAATCAGTGTGGGACGCACGACGAACTTATCCGTTACGGCAGTGTGGCGAAATGCAGAATTAATGTGCTATGGCAGCAGACGACCTACGCCAGTGCCTTGGCTAACAGCACGACATTGCCTGCAGCGCCTCTTCCGGGTTCGCGACAATATCGGTTGGACCATAGACGAGTAGAAAACCGTGGCCTTGTGAAATGAGCACCGATTTCAGTTGGTAAGAGCTGATGGTAAGGTTCGGGTATGGCGTAAACCCCACGAAGCCATTGACTCAAGTTGTCAAGAAGGTACTGTGGAAGCTGGTGGAGGCTTCACAATATTGTGGGCTGTATTTTCATGGAATGGTCAAAGTGAACCAATCACGGACTGGAAATGATTATTTTCGGTTACATGGAGACCCTTTGGAGCTATTCATAGACTTCCTGTTCCCAAACAACGATGGAATTTTTATGGATGACAATGTGCTGTGTCACAGGGCTAGAATTGTTCGTGACTGGTGTGACAAACAACCTGACAGTTTGAGCGGATTATTTGGCCCCCCAAATCTCCCGGCATAAATCCCATCAAACATCTATGGGACATAATCTAGAGGTCAGTTCGTGCAACTCTTGTGTAATTATGGACTGTTATAGAGGCAGCATGGCTCAATATTTCTGCATTGAACCTCCAACGACTTGTTGCGTCCATGTCACGTCAGGCTGGTGCACTACGCCGCAAAAGGAGGTCCGACACGATATTAGAGGGTATCCCATGACTCTTGTCACTTCATTGTAAGTATTAAGAGTTCTGCATATTTAAGTGTTGTAAATATGTTAAAGATATTTGAAAGATATTGTTAAGTCTTCAGTTACATAATTTGTGGTGAGTTAAGCCATATTCCGTCGACCATGCACCATCTTGTGCCTTGAAATGGATGAAGGTCTTCTGCTACGGAGTAGGTTATATTTGCAAATGATCTAAGTTTATTTAATGTCTTAATAATTTTCCCTGTCTTAATACGGAAATTTGTGTTAGTTGCCAATAGCATGGAGTTCAAAATGTTTTGGCTTGTAAGTGGTTTTCGATAACACTTCTTCGAAGTGTGACTTCATGCACCCATTATTGGTGTGTAGAAGAGTAATAATGTTACCCATAAACTATTGTATAGAGTACCTGTATAAGCATAGTTTCCTCGATTGAAACAGTTTTAACTTTGAATAGAGTACTTTTTCGTAGGTATATGACCCTGTTGTACCTTGGAATAGTTTTTTTCATTTGTGTGGGAGTTATTCGTCCGATTAATTTTTATAATTTCGAAAAACAAGTATCGCACGTAGAAAGTGAATGCCATGCCATCACTTCAAAATATACTAAGAAAATGTGTTAAATTCTATTACATGGTTGGCTAGAGGCCAAAGTCAGGAAAGTGTTCCCAGGTACAGCACTCTCGCCTACTGTATCCTTACTGATGCGATAGTGAGTTATATTATGATGACACCCTTGTGCGCCAAAAACCGGTTGAGGAAATTAATTAATACTGTAGAACAACATTCCTTAATCTCTTCGCTAAGATGAACCCGTTTTAATACCCAGCTTCATCGTGGAACCCCTGGAATGCTTCTATAGCACATTTTAAGGCAAATTTCGATAAATGGAGTGTTTTCAACATGAATGCCAATTACTTGAAGCCGTGCGGTTCTAGGCGCTACAGTCTGGAGCCACGTGACCGCTACGGTCTCAGGTTCGAATCCTGCCTCGGGCATGGATGTCTGTGATGTCCTTAGGTTAGTTAGGTTTAAGTAGTTCTAAGTTCTAGGGGAGTGATGACCACAGCAGTTAAGTCCCATAGTGCTCAGAGCCATTTGAACCAATTACTTGAAGTAATGTATATTCAAAATTAACACACAGTTCTTAAAGTAACTTAAATTTACGAGGGCGTGCTGAAAAGTAACGCCTCCAATTTTTTTTGCGTGAAAACTCTCTATTGAAATGAAACATAAATTATTAACTTTGCGTTTCATGTCGACAAATTTTTCTCACCGTCGTTATGCCAGGGATGAACGCATCTCTCCCAACGGGAGTCCAGTTTGTTAATTCTGCCACTGTAGGATGTTTGACTTTCTTGATGGAGCCACTACCGCTGCATGTACGCTTCATCATTATCAGACTGAAGTCCACGAAGGTATTCTTTAGGTTTTGGAAACAGATTAAAATCGGATGGGGCCAAGTCGGGAATGTATGGACGATGACCGATGAGAGTGAACGTTAGGCGTCGGATTGTTACACGTGTCGCAGCACTTGTGTGTGGTCTGCCATTGTCATGATGAAGGAGATGGTGCTCCATGTGTAGACGAACTCTTCGAATTCGAAACTCGATTGCAGCAAGCTGTTTCTCACACATAGATATAGTTACATCGCAAACAGCCATGTTACAAGCTAAAACTCAGAGCCCTCTAGCGGCAGATGAGTGCAGATATGTAGACGTGGAGAATAGAGACGTAGAATGTTAATACGGTGCATTTCATTTGAAAAGCTTTAAGAGCATAATATATTCGGTGGCATTATTTTCCTGTACGCCCTCGTAAAATATAATCAAACAGAACTTTCAAGTTTTAATTTTAATGAGAATAGTCCTTATTTTCGCATAAATACTTATTATTATTCTTTAGGGCTGCAGGTTGGATTCTCATGACAAGTTCGGCGTCAAGAGTACTGCAGTATTAATTTTTTTGTCGGCACATAAACTGAGAATTCTATTTCACATATGTGTGTATTTTCAAACGATAAAAGTGTCAACAAGACAGCCTTATCCCAGTGTCACAGCCGTACTGCCTGCTCAAATTAGTAAGGGAAGCTACGACTAGTTGACGTTCTCCAGAATGAGAATCTGCCAGGAAGTTTCCGTTGACGTTGTACTTTTTAAATTTCGTAGAGGCGTTAATTTTTTTTAGCTCACGTCCTTGAATGTTACGAAAAGAGGCATGTAGTTTCGCGGAACCCTTGGGTAATCTTATGCACCCCAGGGCTCTGTAGAACAAATTTCGAGCACTGCTGCTGTGAAATACCCACTGTTTTGTGCTTTGCACTTTTAGTCAGGAAGTTGACTTTCAAGCAGCGACAGACTAATCATTTAACAAGATATGTCTTACTTGTTACCCATTTTAATTTCAATTTTTGCCGACAAGGTTATAAGCAGACTTATTTCCTGTAACTTCACAGGACATATTGGGTGTTTTATTCATCGCGAAATCGTTCATGCATTGGCTTCTAGTGGTTTACGAGAAAGATAGCGAACTCAAGTGAGTGTAGCTGCTTCGACATGGCAACTGACGTGGATATGTCTTGAGGACGTTGCTTATAAAGGTCGTGAAGGTCAGAAGTCGATCGGTTTCGTAATCCGTTACGCAGCCCAGCCAACACGCGACACGTGCCCTGACCTACAGCCGGCGGCCGCCACCGCATCTGTATTATGAATGGCGGTCCACTTCTGGCGGGACCTTATCGACCGCGAGCACACGCCCGTGGTCAGGAACGTCGCTGTCTCCATATGACGTATGCGGAAGCATTGTGTGTGTCACTGGGGAGCAGGGCTGCCCACCGTGAGCGACAGAATTCTAATACGTTTGCTTTGAACACACTTCGTACGCCGTCATCGCAGTGTAGGCAGTTTTATTATTTCAAGATGACCGGTTTCAACAACCTTAGGCTGCTATCATCTCACCTAAGGCGAAAACATAAAGATAAAAAGTGGGGAGGTGGAGAGAGACTACAATTCATATCAAGGATTACATAAAATATACAAAATTCAACGTGTCTCATGGAACTTGTTGTAAAATAGCCATGAAGTCAAAGCATACCATCTTTATTTTTTCTCCTTAAATCAGAATATATCAACATAAGACTGTTGAAACTAGTCGTCTTGGAACAATAAAAGTGTCTCCACTGCGATCTTGGCGTACGAAGTGTGTTCATTTCCAACCAAACAGATCGCCTCACAGAACTGCATGTGTACGTTACATTTGCTTTGAAATTCGGAATTATTCAGGCTCGGAAGTGTCACATTTCTTCTGCATTTCTGGTACACATTCACAAATACTAAAAATTACAGTTATTTCATTACATTAATTAAAATAATAAAGTAAATAATAGCACAATTTCACCTATTAAAAATAAAGATACACTCCTGGAAATGGAAAAAAGAACACATTGACACCGGTGTGTCAGACCCACCATACTTGCTCCGGACACTGCGAGAGGGCTGTACAAGCAATGATCACACGCACGGCACAGCGGTCACACCAGGAACCGCGGTGTTGGCCGTCGAATGGCGCTAGCTGCGCAGCATTTGTGCACCGCCGCCGTCAGTGTCAGCCAGTTTGCCGTGGCATACGGAGCTCCATCGTAGTCTTTAACACTGGTAGCATGCCGCGACAGCGTGGACGTGAACCGTATGTGCAGTTGACGGACTTTGAGCGAGGGCGTATAGTGGGCATGCGGGAGGCCGGGTGGACGTACCGCCGAATTGCTCAACACGTGGGGCGTGAGGTCTCCACAGTACATCGATGTTGTCGCCAGTGGTCGGCGGAAGGTGCACGTGCCCGTCGACCTGGGACCGGACCGCAGCGACGCACGGATGCACGCCAAGACCGTAGGATCCTACGCAGTGCCGTAGGGGGCCGCACCGCCACTTCCCAGCAAATTAGGGACACTGTTGCTCCTGCGGTATCGGCGAGGACCATTCGCAACCGTCTCCATGAAGCTGGGCTACGGTCCCGCACACCGTTAGGCCGTCTTCCGCTCACGCCCCAACATCGTGCAGCCCGCCTCCAGTGGTGTCGCGACAGGCGTGAATGGAGGGACGAATGGAGACGTGTCGTCTTCAGCGATGAGAGTCGCTTCTGCCTTGGTGCCAATGATGGTCGTATGCGTGTTTGGCGCCGTGCAGGTGAGCGCCACAATCAGGACTGCATACGACCGAGGCACACAGGGCCAACACCCGGCATCATGGTGTGGGGAGCGATCTCCTACACTGGCCGTACACCACTGGTGATCGTCGAGGGGACACTGAATAGTGCACGGTACATCCAAACCGTCATCGAACCCATCGTTCTACCATTCCTAGACCGGCAAGGGAACTTGCTGTTCCAACAGGGCAATGCACGTCCGCATGTATCCCGTGCCACCCAACGTGCTCTAGAAGGTGTAAGTCAACTACCCTGGCCAGCAAGATCTCCGGATCTGTCCCCCATTGAGCATGTTTCGGACTGGATGAAGCGTCGTCTCACGCGGTCTGCACGTCCAGCACGAACGCTGGTCCAACTGAGGCGCCAGGTGGAAATGGCATGGCAAGCCGTTCCACAGGACTACATCCAGCATCTCTACGATCGTCTCCATGGGAGAATAGCAGCCTGCATTGCTGCGAAAGGTGGATATGCACTGTACTAGTGCCGACATTGTGCATGCTCTGTTGCCTGTGTCTATGTGCCTGTGGTTCTGTCAGTGTGATCATGTGATGTATCTGACCCCAGGAATGTGTCAATAAAGTTTCCCCTTCCTGGGACAATGAATTCACGGTGTTCTTATTTCAATTTCCAGGAGTGTAGATCCATAATTGTAAGAAATAAAGATTTTGACACTATACTGAAGAGGTTTTCAATCGCCTGAGCACAAAACTAATATCGTAATGGAATATACGCAGTTTTTAATTTTCCTATAAAAAAGCTTCAGTGGATACCGACTGGTTTTTTAAATAATACACATAAATCAACAAGGACAGAGTCAAAAAGCAGGTAAGCTGCAATGTACATTTTATTTTATGTGCTATCAAAATTTTTGGAACTAATACTGTACTCATATGTCTTGAAAAAGTTTAACACACACATGCTACTTGAAGATGATGCGTGTTTTCAATGGGAAATAAGTTCTAGCGAAATTACTATACAGGAGGTGATGAATAAGCAAAGCAAGGTTGGCGTATTTAATTGACAAGATAAGGGCTAAAGTAGATAACATTACACTAATGGACCAACATAGGAAAAGAGAGCTGAAAGATTTGCCTGTAAAGTATAAAAGTATATTTTCCAGAAAACTGGGTTTAATGAGGTGAGAAATGTACGGATTTAAAGTTAAACCTCACCAGCTTTTTAAGGTTGGAACCCACGTCATATCGCTATCGAAATGGGATGCTATAGAAAAAGAAATCCAAAAACGTTGAATTTTCAAACTATAGAGAGGTCGAAAAGTAAACCCTTAGAGTATGTGACAAAGAAGGATGGATCAGTAAGGGTTACGTTAGACATACACATGTTGACTAAAAGAATTGAATCACAGTATGACAAGCTAGAAATACTGGAAGAGCTATTACAGAAATTTGAAAGGGATAGCAAATTGTCCAGTCTGGATTTGACTATTGGCTATGGGCAGATGAAGATATCAGGAAGTTGTATAAAATACACGGTTTTCCAGTACAGAGGCAGATGTTGACAGTTTAAGGTATTACTGTTCGTACTACATATACTGATGGCAGCATTCATACGAATGCTGGATTTCATATTAGGGGAAGAGTTATTGGCTAAGAGCACTGTTTATTTGGACGACATAGTGATCATTGCCAGCGATTGTCAGTTCGTAAGAGATGAAGAAGTTGGATCTAGAGAAACTGATAGAGCAGGAAACTATCGAAAGGCTAGACACGACAAGAAAGTCATAACAAAAGAATATGTAGTGGAAGGCGTGGTGCTAATCAGAATCCATTTATTATGCTGAAATAAAGATATATGTAGTAATCAGAATACCCATCCAAACGCAACAGAAATGTCACATCCTGAATGCCAGTCAGTAAAAAGTGTATATAACATGGTTGGTATTATAAAGGGTACCGCAGTAACTAGGGAAAGCTGTCTGTGACCAGCATGAATTACAGGTACTCGAAAGTGAACTTTTCTTGTAAATAAATAGAGATTGACTAAAATAGTTAAATTTTATATATAAAGTAGGGGCGCTTCACCACATGCATTGTTAGTAAGTGAAAACTATGAATACTATTAATGTTAATGTATGTTTATAAACATTTATTCTACAAATAATACAAGGTAAGATCGGAAAGTAACGCACAACAATTTTACTACCAAAAAGTTTGATAGGTAACAAAACAAAAAAATTATAAATGAACTTAGATCTTGTACCTAGTCTTCTACATATTCACCAACGTTCTCAACACATTTTTCCAATTGTGGTAGCAGTTTCAGTGTTCCCTGTTTGTGTAAGTCCGTTTGGTTGGAGTATAGCCATCTGCGGACTGCTGATTTCACCTCCGTGTCCATAGCGAAGCGCTGGTCGGCCAGGAATTTCCTCATGGGAACAAACAGATGTAAATCCAATGGTGCAAAGTCCGGACTGTATGGAGGGTGCTGGAGCACGTCCCACTCAAATTTGGCAATTTTATCACGAATAGGCGCAGCAACATGGGGGGCGAACATTGTCATGAAGCAGTATGACACCATCCGCACGGATGCTATGGCGTTTGTTACGAAGGGAATGACTCAAAAAGTTTTAATCTAGGCTGGGCATAACGCAACTTAACCAAAGTTTTATGTAGGCTGCAGCATTCACAGTGGACCCGTGTTCAGCAAAGTCCACCAATAACACACCACGCATAGTACAGCAGATTAAGTAACTTTGAACCTTTTAGTACTGAGGAACCAGCATGTTTCCGCTCCATAGAGGCCTACTTTATTTCAGGCATGTAGTGGTACTCCCACGACTTATCACCATTGACGATTCCTCATTGAAAGTCATGCACTTCTGCTGCATAGCTCGGTAAGTGATTCAAGCTTGTCATCATTCGCTGGCCTTTCTGGTTGTCTGTGAGGTTCTTAGGCAACCAGCGAGCACTAGCTTTACGAAATTTCAGCGTGTCATGAACAATATCGTACACAGCACCATAAAAATGTTGAACTGCTGTGTTAAGTTTCGCAGTTGGACAGGCCATTCGTTCAAAATTGATGGGTTTGGTGCAAGAAGGAGGCATCTCCACTTTTTCCACTTTGTGGCAAATTTAAAAAAAAAAAAGTGTTCAGTTTTCACCAAAACGAAAAAGTTGTCAGCCTTGTTTTAGACTATGGGGTATCTAATACACACAAATGCATGCACTCAGGGACGTGCAATAGAATTTTGAATTTTGGAGCTGCCTCCGTTTTGCTCCAAAGTGAATGAAAAACTCTTTGTAGGACCATTTTCTTCATAATTAACCATATTTCAGTTTAAAAAACATTTATTAATAAAGAAAGTACAACATTATTGGCATAATACATTAATTCTACAGTCCTTCTTCAGTCTTCTAGCTCCCCTTCAGTCAACTCAGGATCGTTTGAAGGTTCTGACGTCAACTGGTCGTAAAACCACATTTCGTTTTGCCCAACATACTTTCTGACCAGCTCTTTGACATCTTTAAACTTTTGGCCTTTAAGCAGGAGGAGACAGTCATAAGCTTGATAAACGTGGTCCATTGTTATGAGACTCGCAGGTCCTTGGTTGCAAATTTGCCCATTCTGGAAGACAGTCATCCCTACGGTCGCATTGCATTGAATGATCCCTTTACCGATGTATGGCTGTTCATAGAGGAATATTTTGTACTTAATGATTAAATATTTTCCTCTTTCCTTGTTCGATAATGATACGTAAGGGTTCTTTACAAAAAAATTCTTCAACGTGTCAACAAAGTGGAAAATAAATATCTGGTCCACTTCAGTGAAATGAAATGCGCGATGTTTACACCGGTCTGCTGAACAATACGTAACACAACCTCCTTCCTGCTATTGTTTGAGGGAAGAACGAGGCAGCTCCCAGAGCTGCCTCTGTTTTCATGGAAACTCGGAGTACAGGCAGCTCCAACTGTTGGATTTCTCTGAAACTAGTTGGTGGAGCTGCCTCTTTCTTGCATCAAACGAAGGGGCTTTTTTTTATGCGATAGAATGTTCAACTCAATAGAGCCAAAACGTGGAGCTGCCTCCTTCTTGCACCAAACCCCTCAATTGATGCCTAAGTGGCTCCGACATTTTATGGGGTTGCAGTTGTTACCGGCCGCCCTGACCATGGCGAATCACTAAGGTTCGTGAGAATCATTCCATTCTTCCACCGGCGGGATTGACAACTGATGGTGCATACTATCCGTGCTTTATTGGTTTAAGCCCTGCAGAATACCCCCTGCTCTAAATATGGTTATGCATTCTACATCTACATCTACGTGATTACTCTGCTATTCACAATAAAGTGTCTGGCAGAGGGTTCAATGAACCACCTTCAATAAGTCTCTCTACCGTTCCACTCTCGAACGGCACGCGGGAAAAACGAGCACTTAAATTTTTCTGTGTGAGCCCTGATTTCTCTCATTTTATCGTGATGATTATTTCTCCCTATGTAGGTGCGTGCCAACAGAATGTTTTCGCAATCGGAGGAGAAAACTGGTGATTGAAATTTCATGAGAAGATCCCGTCGTAACAAAAAACGCCTTTGTTTTAACTATTGCCACTCCAATTCACGTATCATGTCTGTGGCACTATCTCCCCTATTTCGCGATAATACAAAACGAGCTGCCCTTCTTTGTACTTTATCGATGTCATCCGTCAGTCCCACCTGATGCGGATGCCACACCGCACAGCAATACTCCAGAATAGGGCGGACAAGTGTGGTGTAAGCAGTCTCTTTAGTAGACCTGTTGCACCTTCTAAGTGTTCTGCCAATGAATCACAGTCTTTTGTTTGCTCTACCCACAATATTATCTATGTCATCGTTCCAATTTAGGTTATTTGTAATTGTAATCCCTAAGTATTTAGTTGAATTTACAGCCTTCAAATTTGTGTGACTTATCGCGTAATCGAAATTCAGCTGATTTCTTTTAGTACTCATGTGAATAACTTCACACTTTTCCTTATTCAGGGTCAATTGCCATTTTTCACACCATACAGCTATCCTATCTAAATCATTTTGCAAGTTGTTTTGATCATCTGATAACTTTACAAGACAGTAAATGACAGCATCATCCGCAAACAATCTAAGACGGCTACTCAGATTGTCTCCTATATCGTTAATATAGATCAGGAACAATAGAGGGCCTATAACACTTCCTTGGGGAACGCCGGATATTACTTCTGTTTTACTCGATGACTTTCCGTCTATTACTACGAACTGTGACCTTTCTGACAGGAAATCACGAATCCAGTCGCACAACTGACGCGATATTCCGTAGGCAAGCAGTTTGGTTAGAAGACGCTTGTGAGGAACGGTGTCGGAAGCCTTCTGGAAATCTAAAAATATGGAATCAATTTGACATCCCCTGTCGATAGCACTTATTACTTCATGAGTATAAAGAGCCAGTTGTGTTTCACAAGAACAATATATTTTGAAACCGTGCTGACTATGTGTCAATAAATCGTTTTCTTCGAGGTACTTCATAATGTTCGAATACAGTATATGTTCCAAAACCCTACTGCAAATCGGCGTTAGTGATATAAGCCAGTAATTCAGCGGATTACTCCTACTTCCCTTTTATAGTATTGGTGTGACTTGAGCAATTTTCCAGTCTTTAGGTACAGATCTTTCTGTAAGCGAGTGGTTGTATATAATTGCTAAATATGGAACTATTTTATCAGCATGCTCTGAGAGGAACCTGACTGGTATAGAATCTGGACCGGAGGCTTTGCCTTTGTTAAGTGATTTAAGCTGCTTCGTTACTCAGAGGATATCTACTTCCATGTTTCTCAGTTTGGCAGTTGTACTTGATTGGAATTCAGGAATATTTACATCGTCTTCATTGGTGAAGGAGTTTCGGAAAACCGTGTTTAATAACTGTGCTTTACTGGCACTGTCATCAGTGACTTTACCGTTGTTATCGCGCAGTGAAGGTGTGCTTTATGTATGAACGGAATCTCTTTGGGTTTTCTGCCAGATTTCGAGACAGAATTTCGTTGTGGAAATTATTAAAAGCATCCCGCATTGAAGTACGCGCCATATTTCGAACTTCTGTAAAACTTTGCCAATCTTTGGGATTTTGGGTTCTTTTAAATTTGGTATGATTTTTTCGTTGCTCCTGCAACACCGATCTGACCCGTTTTGTGTACCATGGGGGATCAGTACCATTACTTATTAATTTATGTGGTATACATCTCTCAATTGCTGTCGGGACCGATGACCATCGCAGTCTGGTCCCTTTAATCCCACAAACCAACCAACCAACCAATTGCTGTCGATACTATCTCTTTGAAAACATTCCGCAACTTTTCTACACTTACATGATCAGATCGGAAGGAGTGAAGACACTATTAAAAAGGCGTGAAGAGCATTTTTGTCAGCTTTTTTAAATAGATATACTTTGCGTTTCTTTTTCGTGGTTGTAGGTGTTACGGTATTCAGCTTAGCAGCAACTGCCTTGGGGTCGCTGATCCCTGTATTCGTCACAATACTCACTATTTGTCCAGGATTATTTGTTGCTAAAAGGTCAAGTATGCTTTCGCCACCGTTTACGCTTCGAGTGGGCTCATGAACTAATTGTTCAAAATAATTTTCTGAGAAAGCATTCAGTACAATTTCGGATGACGTTTTATGCTTGCCGCCGGCTTTAAACGTGTAATTTTTCCAGCATATCGAGGGTAGATTAAAGTCGCCACCGACTATAATTGTATGAGCGGGGTACTTATTTGAAATGAGACTCAAGTTTTCTTTGAACTGTTCAGCAAATATGTTTTCTGAGTCGGGGGGTCGGTAAAACGATCCAATTAATAGTTTAGTCCGATTGTCAGGTATAACCTCTACCCATACTATTTCACACAAACTATCTACTTCAATTTCGCTACAAGGCAAACTACCTCTGACAGCAATAAATACTCCACCACCAACTGTATTTAATCTATCCTTTCTGAAGACTGTTAGATCGTTTACCTTACTGTGTTTTACCTGCCCACTTTTAGACGGACGTCCCTTCTGTGGTTTCCTGAGACTCTCTAACCTAAAAAAACGCCCAGTCCCTTCCACACAGCCCCCGCTACTCGTGTAGCCGCCTCCTGTGTGTAATCGACACCTGATCTGTTAATCAGAACCCGCAAACCCACCATCCGATGGCGCAAGTCAAGGAATCTGCAGCCGACACGGTCACAGAACCGCCTGAGCCTCTGATTCAGACCCTCCACTCGGCTCTGCACCAAAGGACCACAGTCGGTTCTATCGATGATGCTGCAGATGGTGAGCTCCGCCTTAATCTCGGAAGCAAGACTGGCAGTCTTTACCATTTCTGCTAGCCGCCCGAGACCAGACAGAATCTTCTCCGATCCAAAGCGACACACGTTATTGGTACCGACATGAGCCACAACCTGCAGTTGGCTGCACCCTGCACTCTTCATGGCATCCGGAAGCACTCTTTCCACATCCGGAATGACTCCTCCCGGTATGCACACGGAGTGCACACTATCTTCTTTCCCCTCCTTGGCAACCATGTTCCTAAGGGGCCCCATTACGCGCCTAACGTTGGAGCTCCCAACTACAAGCATACCCACCCTCTGTGAATCTGTGAATGCTCAGACCTTGCGGGCCGAGAAGCTTCCTCTGGAACAGAGTGGACGACTGCATCCGGCTCAGAGACATCATCATCAGCCACAGATAACACTCGAAACCTGTTCATCAAAAGAACCGGGGAGGCCCTACTATCGGCCCCTCGGAAAGTTTTTCGCTGCCTGCCAGACTTTGGAATGATCTCCCACTCGACTGCAGGTGAGGGGTCAACCTCAGTGCAGGCAGTACCCGGGGCGGCCACAGCAGTGGGCCGATCGGAGTACACGTGGGACGTGCTCGACGTCCCTCACATCCCTGAGTTCGATCCCCCACAGTGACGTCCCTTGGTAGCAGCCTCAGGCTTTGTGACGGAGGCCAAAGCAAAAATGGTTCAAATGGCTCTGAGCACTATGGGACTTAACATCTGTGGTCATCAGTCCCCTAGAACTTAGAACTACTTAAACCTAACTAACCTAAGGACATCACACACATCCATGCCCGAGGCAGGATTCGAACCTGCGACCGTAGCAGTCGCGCGGTTCCGGACTGAGCGCCTGAACCGCTAGACCACCGCGGCCGGCGAGGCCAAAGCAGCCTGGAGCTGTAAGCGAAGGGTCGCCAACTCAGCTCGCATCTGTACACAACAATCACAGTTCCTATCCATTACTGCAGTCGCTCCTGTTTGAAGCTCGTAAAAATATGTAACAAGCGAACTGTCTACTCACCTTATTAGTAGCAGGAACTAGCGGTGCTGCTCTCGCTGACGGTCTAACCGACACTAAAGTCATAAAAATGAAAACGCAGTGTCTAAACATTTGGAGGAGAGGATGACCACCACCTAGGACACCGAAAGAGCAGTCACATACCTGGGTGTAACATGCACCGCAAATATGATGAATCAAAGCTCTGTGTCTCTTCGAAAACGGAACACCGAGACCTTTGCTACCCCGTCACTGTGGAAGATGAGATTAAATGTAGAGGTCATCACCCTTGGACAGCTGTTTGAAAACGCTCCACAGTGCTGCAGACTTTTCCAGATTCCGTAGATTGCGATGTTTTCCACATTTTTGTCAATAAGAAACACTGCCTCTCTCTTTTATGTCAATCATTCTGTGTTTTGTTGGAGCAGCTTAGTGTACACCATGCTGTGTTCTGCTTTCTGTGAGAGTCAATGCGCTGGAACACGTTAATGCTGGCTTAGCACTTGACACAGACCTCAAAGTCTTGGTAGAAAAACGAAATGTACAGTTGTGTACACAGCTGAAGTCAGACACTGTTTCGATGTGTTACAGCAAAAAACAATGTATCAAACAGCTTATGAAACAACTAAACAACCCTCTACTGTGACTGATAGTCTGTGGGATATGGCCTTCCTCCAGTGCAGGAGACAGAACTTCATACAGGTCCATCGAAGCGATTTCGATCAAAGGCCGCCTGCTCCACTGGAACAATACATGTATATTGAATGGGAACACCACATATGCTCGATGTCAACACACAGACGGTATTTGTTTTCGATATGTCGGTAGAGAGAGACCCGGTAAAGTCTTATTGAGTTCTCTACCATAACCTCCATTGGAGGTTACAAAAACAATGAGGAGAGAGAGAGAAGCATAGTAATCATAGAAATGCAATAAAGGAGATTATGTCATGTACAGGAGAATATTTATACCCTGTCATTTGGTATCGGTGAATTGTAGGTGTTCTGCTTCTGCTTATCTTTGTGCAGTCCCCTTATACTCTGCATGGTACAGAATTTCCTCCGGTAAGTTAGTGTGCTATTTTTCTTGTTGTGATCGCTCTCTACCTGTCAGCTTTGTTACAAATGGAACAGTGCTGTCTGAACGTGATGGGATTTCGAGAGAATTAGTGAGGGTCTATGACTTGGCTAGCAGTATCAGTTCTTCAAACGTCGACTATCATGCAAGAATGTACATAACATAAATAAAAATCCTAAGGCTTTCTAATTCTAATTATGCCCTTTGTTCTTTGATGAATATGTTATAACGATGATATAGTGGGAGGGGTTTTCTACTGGGTATTGGGAAATGACACCCAGCTGGTGGAAGTGTGGACATATCACAATATTTCGGACGCTATACACCTATAAATGATAATCGAAAATGTGTATATGTTGGAGTGTAAAGCTACTGTGGTCAGCGTTCCAACGTGTGCAAAGAAAATGACTGTCTGGTCGTCAGAGAGGTATAGATTTTATGTAGAAATCTGACATTTCAAGGGGGTGAAAGATTTAATGTGGAAAATTATGTCCAGTCATAAGAAGGATATAGTTTTACATGGGAAATTTACGTTTCGAGAACCACAGACCTCAGGAGGAGGTGTTTCCGATACTACACTCACTGGCGAATGTCACCAGATTGGTGCTACAATCGTAATATTTCATTGTAATTACACTGATAAATAAGTGGCTGGTTTCCATGGAAGACGCTGCCTGGAGTCCAGGTGTGTAGCAGAGGTAGCCATTGACCAGAACAAATGGACATTTCCAGCTGAAGGCGCGAGCTGCCCCTGAACCTCATGAAACGGTCAGGTGGGGTACGAGGATGCAGTGTACCTCACCGTGTCGTTCTCTGGGTGGGTGAATAGCCAACTAATACTCAGTAGGTGTTGGGTAGTCTTGACGATCATGTGTGTTGCGAGTATTCTCCGATTTTTACATGGATATTTGAGAAGATTCAATATCGTTCACTAATAAGTGTTGGCACTGGACGTATTGATAACATCCAAATTCATACCACTCCAGTCATCCTGCTCAAACTCCACAGCCAGGTGGTTCAAATGGTTCAAATGGCTCTGAGCACTATGGGACTTAACATCTGAGGTCATCAGTACCCTATAACGTAGAACTACTTAAACCTAACTAACCTAAGTACATCACACACATCCACGCCCGAGGCAGGATTCGAATCTGCGACCGTAGCAGTCGCGCGGTTCCGGACTACAGCGCCTAGAACCGCATGACCACCGCGGCCGGCAGCCAGGTGGTCATCTCCAGTAGGCCGAGTCCAGCTGCAGACCTGGTGTGATGACTGACACACACATCCACTGTGGCAACTACCACTACGCGACCTTTGGTCTGGGGTGTCGGGTGTAGACATTGGGGCATGAGCGTGCAGGATGTACGAATGTTCCAGCGATCTCAGACATTTAACCATGACAACTACTGCTACGGAACGGAATATGGTTGAAGTGTGTGGTGTTCACTGCTTCTCAATACAGTCCAGTGGGCTCTATCTTGCAGCAGAAAGGTGAGAGTGGTATTCGTTATTGCTACTACCCTGTCACCTGATAGACCCTTCCTCCTCCTCCTCCTCCTCCTCCTCCTCATTCTTTGTCCTGGTATAACTGAGAGAATCAACTTACGGGTTATATAGTGATTTAAAAACCAATAGTGACATCCAGTTCCCCACTGATCTATTTATTGTTTCTGATGGTGGTATTGCAGGCACCCACAGGCAAATGCTGCTCCTTCTCCTTCAAACTGTATGAGGACATTACATGAAATTGAGCCGAAATTTTAAATTCTGGGTTATCTTCAACATAATGGATTTCCTGCCAAACGACCTACCTTTGCAGGTATCTGCTGACAGGATGCAAGGAAAAATCTGGAAGGGGGAAGAGTAGGGTTTGGAAACTGGGCAGTTGCGGGGTCGAATCGTGGAATTCCCCACCACATATGCCGTTTCTAGCATCCATCAATAAGATGCAAGGAAGAACTACCCCACACAGGGGGTATCGAGTCAGTTAATTAGTCAATCAATTTGATGGAGTGGGTGACCTAATTGCAAGATGTCCACAGCCCAGCATTTTTCGGAAGGGCTGGGGTTTCCCAGGTATTCGCTTCCTTGTTTAGAAGAAGGGAGAGGATAGTGTGGTTTCTGGTGGCACACATCAAACAATACATAGTTCTTCTGGAATGCCTTTGTTCCATTTGCTACATGTTTCCACAGAGCCATCAACGTGAGAAGAAAGGTATATACTGACTACCAGCGCCAGGTCTGTGTGTGCACACGTTGGTTCACTCACAAACAGCAAGTAGCCTTTTGACAGAGAGAGAGAGAGAGAGCAGTGGTGATTTCACAGGTATCAAATATCAAAGAGTTGAAACCGCATAAAGCTTTTTTCTATAGGAAGCAGCTTCTTGAGATGGGTTGACACATGTGCAGACCTCCAGTTTTGTCGCAGCTGGTGACAATGGCAGATGGTGCAGTGATGGCACAACAGCTGGTGTGTGGGTGCCTGAAGATACAATGTCCCTGTCGACATGGCCCCTGGCATGTGTACCCTGTGGTGGGTGTGAAGATGCAATTGGATGTTTTTTATCTCTGTAATTACATACAGTGAGTTATGCTGACGTTGATTTCCTACAGTATTCCTCACACAATCGAAAAAAATCCCTTTACGTATTTAATTACTTCTTTTACATGTAATTTACAAGAACTGCATCTTCCGAAATTAAATAAACAGCAGAGAATGATGAGCTTTTCCCACCAAAGAAAGAGCTCCAACCCCTGCAAATTGAATTTTGTGAATAAAAAGTGTATTATTATCTCCTCTGCAATGTAGTTGAATTTCCTGTTGTGAGATATTTCCACTCCCTTGTCTCAGCGACTTCTCCCACCAATTTCTTCTGGGAGGGGTAGGAAGGGAGAGGGTGAGGGGTGGGGGAGTGGGACATCCTCTGGTGGTGGCAACATGCACTAGCTCAGTCAATCCCAGCACATCAAGGTGAGTACACATGTGAAAATTTTCCAACAAGACAATGCGTTCAATCTGCAGCAGTGTAATTACGTAATTAGGACATGTAATTGCTGGACAGGATGGAGAGGAAGGATCACATGACAGGAAATTCAATTACATAGCAGGATGTATACTGTTTATACAAAAAAATTCAGTTTTCAGGGGTCGGATTTCTCTGGCTCATCATTCTAAGAGGTTTGGAAGATGCAGTTTTTGTAAGAAGTAATTACATCGATCGTTTTTTTAATTCCAGTCGCGCAAGGAATTCAGCCATAAAACATCTGTCACACGTATTTACACAATTAAAAATCTTTCGATCACGAAGCACGTACCGCCCGCCACTCCCTTTCCACACTGGACCGCACAGAACACCACCGCACTCAATGCCAGGAGTTGGGTTGCAGCGGCAAGAGCCTGAGAAGTAGCCACGCCACGCGCCAGTGTCCGTGCAGGCCCTGCAATTGGCAGATGGGATGACACGCTAATCCTCGAGAAAAATCATCCGAGAAATTTCTGTCATAACACGTGCTCTTTCTCTGTTTCTCCTCATGTCGTGCCAGGCCTGCACACACTGTCGTTCACGGCTAGATCGCACCTGAAATAAAGCAGTGTTTACCCAGTAAACCCCGTGGAATACCGACACCTGCGAGAACTCCATCCTTCCATGGCCAATTCCTGACTGAGAATGGATTCCACCATGGGCTCTAAGCTGCCGTCTGTGATGGAGGGAAAGGATCTCATGATAAGAAATTCAATTAAATAGCATAGGATATACTGTTTATTTATAAAATTCAATCTGCAAGGGCTGGATCTCACTTTTATTTGGTGGGAAAAGCTCACATCAAGCAACTACATGTCCTAATTATGTAACTGCACTGAAACAGATTGAAACTGTTGTCTTATTGGAAAATTTTCCTGTGTGCGCTCATCTTGACCAGCAGAGGACGTTCCACCCCTCCCCCCCCCCCTCGCCCTCTCCGTAGTAAATCGACTCACTCTGTGCTGGAGAAGAAGAATCTCACAACATGAAACTACAATGAAAGTCAATAATATATTGACACATATTCTTTACTTAATCGCTTTGTGGGAGACTGTGTTACCCCACTTGGGCAGACCCCCATGCTTGCTCCCCGTGGTATAATAACTGTAATCACAAGAAAATGGAATGAAGTACAGTACAGTAGCCACCATTTGGGCTCTAACGCGTACGTATCTGTAGTCAGGGCACCGCCACGAAGGTAAAAACAGCCCAATGTCCTAATTACAGATCACGTTACTAAATACCACCAACCACAGACTCGATATCGGCCTCCTTTAATCTCGCGGCCCCTAAACAAAGCATCAGGTGGGAGCATTCTGTTAATGACAAATTCCAGACTCGCTTCCTGTCTTTGTCGCCCCCAAGAAGCCACTCCGTGCTTGTCTGTGTGAACCAACGTCTCCAAACACGAAGATGGTGGTTTCCATCTCTCCTCAGAATACTATATTCCTATTGGCTAACGCTGGAGATAAAGGGAAAGCTGACACAATTGCGACATCAAAAATAGAGTTAAATAATCTATTTGCATTACCATGTCAAAGCCGGCCGCGGTGGTCTAGCGGTTCTAGGCGCTCAGTCCGGAACCGCGCGACTGCTACGGTCGCAGGTTCGAATCCTGCCTCGGGCGTGGATGTGTGTGATGTCCTTAGGTTAGTTAGGTTTAAGTAGTTCTAAGTTCTAGGGGACTGATGACCACAGATGTTAAGTCCCATAGTGCTCAGAGCCATTTGAACCATTTGAACCATGTCAAATCAAGTGTTCAACAATTTATAGGAGGCTAACAGATCGCTTAAAACACTCACTTCCACCTAACAAAGATCTTTCTTCGCAATAAAATGTATTTTCAACGTTTTGCGGTTTGAGGCAAACATTATGTAAACCAAGTAATGAAATTTTCGTCACGAATAGATCGTAGCTCTAAATATATCCAAGGTCTTGTGCACACACCCCTCCACCACAACGTTTCCACTAAACATATCTGGTGAAAAAAAAATTCCTGACGATTACACAAACTCGTGATCACAAAGCACGCGCCACTTCCAGCCGGCACTGCTCTTGTTCGCTGTAGTGTAGCCGCAGTCGCAGTTTTGGACGCTCGTGTATGGCAGAGATCACCACCTCCCTGCCATGGAGGGCATCCAGGGATGATTGGAGTGGTAGGTATTTGGATGTTATCAATATATCCAGTGCAAACGTCCATCATTCTGTATCATCTCTCATGTAACAGCCACACGTCCGCTTCTGTCACACTGGTCACTTCACTAGCCCTCGCTGCTGCGGGCAGGATCAGACGGGTAGACGCATCCTTTATACACGTCAAAAGCTGAGCTAATCCGGTACTTCTGGTTGCTGACACCTCGTAACCTCCCTTGCAGGCAGCCGCTGTGCACTGCGAAATAAGCAGCTGCAGCTTGGACGTATACAGTAGTTCTACAATTCCACCCCAAATAGACCTGCCACTTCAAAAAATATATTTTACCCAATCCGAGGCAGTGATGTTGTTGACCATACACTTCGAACTTCTCACGCGAAATGTAGATTCCTCCCGTTTATATGAGTTATGTTCGAAGATAGAAGAAACTGGACAATACACGCGTTTTCATGTCGTTAATGTATCGTTACTTCTTGTACAGGACTATGGCATAGACTATATTCCCTCTAAGTATTCTTTCATCAAGTAGAAAGATATATTTCCTTATCATGTCACGCATCACAGAACTAGAATATTAAATTCATTTTTGGCTCATGACGGGATGCTTTCACGGGACGCCTCCTGACTTTCGAACTCTCTCTTAAGGTAGCCAAATATCTCGCCATACGCGAAGTGCCTTAAGGTAACAACACAAAGAAGCTGTAAGTTTTATACTAAATATTACTTTATAAATTCGGTAACACATTTGATTGTATTTCGATGGTTGTCTCTCCCTATAGGTGGACGATTCAAATATCGTTAAAAGATATCGTCGCAACGACAAAAACACCAAGTGAAGAATCATTTCTGTGGTGCCTTAGCCGTCGGCTATACCAGGCGGCATGTGACTAATATGAAATTAATAGGCTAATTAATTAAATTGATCATGTGAGTCACATTGTTGATCATGTGAGTCATATTGACTGGAGAGTAAATTTTCTTTTCCAGTAGACAGATTACACTTATTAGGTAGTTAAAATGAGAATTCCTGGAGGGAAGACGATGTTCTTTTCGAAGAACACTATTGAGAACCGACCACAGGAGGAGTCTACCGCAGGCAACATACGTTACGCGTGAGGACCGCGCTATTAAAAACATCATAACAACGACTGTGTTACCGTCACCTGTCTTGGTTCTATAGGTACACACAAGAGTCACTGATAGTGTTACGCTTTCTGGTAGAAATACTGTATGCGGTTTGGAATCAAGTCTTCCCATTCAACCACATTCCGGCGTTGAATCCTATGAAGATGTCTTTTTAATGATTACAGCCACTAGTGAATAATATTCGAGGCACTCTCCTATTTCGAAATGAGTCACCTGTTTCAAACCTATCCACTACAGTAAAACTCCAACGTGGTTTTAGATGGTCCCTCCGTATCTTGTAACTGCTGCTCAGTCTCTTCCCACCACCCCTGCGCCTTTGCGCTTATGATCGTTCCAAGTTTAAGTCGTAACTGAACGGAAGCTGGAGAGCGCTATGTCTACCATCTTCTGCAACCCATGTAGAAACGGGATAAGCTGAGTTAATGCGACAGGACTGTGTTTTGACCACTCAATGGAAATGGGAACAAGTTATTGTAGCTCCGCCAATGGTGTACGATGTGTAAGGTCAGAGCCTAAACGAAACTTTCTCCTGCAACACAGTACGAACGGTTACAGAGATGTTTCCTATCGGGAAAATTAGGAAGACTCCACATCAAAGAGGTACTACAGTCCAAAGGAGATCTGCGTCCCTCAGAAGGCATTCATGTCTGTCACCCAAACATTCTATCATCGTTATTTTGTGGCATCCAACAGAGAATAGAAAACTGCGAACTATAAAAGTTCTGTTAACTTCATCCGACAGAGAACTCGCTAAGACTTTTACCACATCTCTCTCTTCCGATATCTGAAAACAATTACCGTCTGCATGCCGGCATCGAGCATATGTGGTGATCCTATTAAATATACAGGTATTGTTCCCCTGGAGCAGGTGGCCAGTGATTGAAGTCGCCTGCACAGACCAGAGTAAAGTTTCATCACCTGCACTGTAGGAGGATCATATCTTACAGACTATAAGCCACAAGAGAGGTCCCTGTTTTCTTGTTTGTTACATTGTTATTTTTCTGCTGTTACGCTCTTTGTACACTGCCATAAATTTTGTTTCTTCCGCCACGACTTTGAGATCTGTGTCAGGTTTTAAACAGACATTAAAGGGTCTTAATCCATTGGCTCTCACAAAGAAACTGGACATTGCACGGTGTAAATCATGCTGCTGCTGGCCCCACAAGGCACACACTGGATGACTCAAAAAAATGGTTCAAATGGCTCTGAGCACTATGGGACTTAACATCTGTGGCCATCAGTCCCCTAGAACTTAGAACTACTTAAACCTAACTAACCTAAGGACATCACACACATCCATGCCAAAGGTAGGATTCAACCCGCGACCGTAGCGGTCACGCGGTTCCAGACTGAAGCGCCTAGAACCGCACGGCCACACTGGCCGGCCTGGATGACTCAAATAAAAGACAGTCACAACATAAGGAAACTGGAAGAGTTTTGTGGCATTTTGGAACGTTTCAAACGGCTGTCCGAAGGCGATTGACGACCGCTACATTTAAACTCATCTTTCTCAGTGATGGGACAGCTGATAGCTCGGTGTTCCGTTTCGATTGATTTATCATATTGCAGTCACGTACACGATCACTTTTTCGGTGCTAGCCATCCCCAGAAGGCATTGCCCCTCCACCAAGATTGTTTTTCCATCTCAAACAAGTAATGTCAGTCAATCAACAGCTTACCAGAATACAGATGGAACGGAAAAGACACCACCGATGTACTGTAAAAATAAGTATCACAGTTGATAGTGCGATCAATTTTAGCTATTTTACCAGTTTTTTACAACACCGAGCAGTGACATGGCACCCTCTTCCCAATTTCTGTATCATTGCTAAACTGCCCCTCCCCTACTTTGCCAGTACCATTGCGAACGGCCGGCCGGAGTGGCAGTGCGGTTCTAGGCGCTACAGTCTGGAGCCGAGCGACCGCTACGGTCGCAGGTTCGAATCCTGCCTCGGGCATTGATGTGTGTGATGTCCTTAGGTTAGTTAGGTTTAAGTAGTTCTAAGTTCTAGGCGACTGATGACCTCAGAAGTTAAGTCGCATAGTGCTCAGAGCCATTTTGAACCATTGCGAACGTAGATAGATGACCGTGCAGTACGTCCAATCATTGTTAATTCTCGAAAATATACATCAAAGTATACCAGACAGTGATTTACATATTTCTAGCACTTCGAGCATCATGCCTAATTTACGGTCTTTCTCTATGCAGACGGGAGTCACAGGGTATTCTCGCATTCTTAGTATAAAGTTAGAGGCTGAAAGATATCCTCTCCTTGTCTTTGGCCAATCCTCTCTGCAGCACTGTCACAGATCTAATCTGCAGCTGACCAGAAGCAGACCGCTACATTCCAATTCTCGTGAAGGGGTGGATCGAGCTGATTCTGCATATTGTGTTCTACATCCATCCAAGAGAACAAGATTTCTCTATATGCGTGCACGTCGAGGAGGTTAGCACACGTTATTGGTGTACAGTAGTAGATATGAAAGTGTTGTGCTGTAATATCAGATGGTTAAGAACAACAAGAAACGGGTGGTTTTTGCGCATGACAGTACTCCAGACAGACGGAGTTTGAAGCATTTTACGTAAATCAAATGCGGTATCACTTATAAAGTATTGCTCTAGTGTCTGGGGTCAGTACCAAGAAGGTACTGGTAAGAGAGAACATAAAGACATGCACTCCTAAGGCAACACGGTTCTGCGCTTAAAGCAGGCTATAATGTTAGAGCAGTGGAGTTTCCGAACTATCAGTCACGTGTAGGCTACACGGTTCTGCACTTCAAGAAGGCTATAATGTTAGAGCGGTGGGGTTTCCGAACTATCAGTCGCGTGAAATGCAATGCTGCTACTATCCCAAAGTAAGAAATATATTTGCTGCACAAGACATACATTCTCCTTTCAGGTTTCTCTACGTTAAACTAGGGTGACAAACGGTGAAATGAAAAAAATAATTTCTTAAAACATCGATACTTTGTAATACAGGCACAATATAGCTTTCGACAGGTGTATAGCGCCCACTGTTCACAACTGATCAAAGTTCAGAAATTAAACTATGCTCACATTAGTCCTACACACATCAAAAAATGTTTTGCATCACCCCATTTCCCAGAACTCCTGAAGATGGCTGTCGATGTTGTATCACCGATACAGTCCCTTTAACTGTTCAAAGGTGTCACTACACCCTACCAGAGATGTAAACAACCATACATGAGCAGCGCCTGTTAATCGGAGGGGGTCCGACAGCCAATCAGTTCCAGCCATTTCACAAGGTCGGAGATACACGGCTGGTGTTGTCTGTAGTTCAGCCATGCCTAGATGGTCAATACAGCAGTTCGATCGCGTCCTCATTGTTACTGTGTGCCAGGAAGGGATCTCAACAAGGGAAGTGTCCGGGTGTCTTGGTATGAACCAAAGCGGTGTTGTTCTGACATGGAGGAGATACAGAGAAACAGAAACTGTCGATGACATGCCTCGCTCAGGCCGCCCAAGGGCTACTACTGCAGTGGATGATCGCTACCTACGTATTATGACTCTGAGGAACCCTGACAGCAACGCCGCAATGTTGAATAATGCTTTTCGTGCAGCGACTGGACGTCGTGTTACGACTCAAACTGTGCACAATAATCTGCATGATGCGCAACTTCACTCCCAACGACCATGGCAAGGTTTATCTTTGCAACCACGACACCATGGAGCGCGGTACAGGTGGGCCCAACAACATGTCGAATGGACCACTCAGGATTGGCATCACGTTCTCTTCACCAATGAGTGTCGCATATGCATTCAACCAGACAATCATCGGAGACGTGTTTGGAGGCAACCCGGTCAGGCTCAGTGCCTTAGACACACTGTTCAGCGAGTGCAGCAAGGTGGATGTTCCCCGCTGATTTGGGGTGACATTATGTGCGGCCGACGTACGTCACTGGTGGTCATGGAAGGTGCCGTAACAGCTGTACGATACGTGAGTGCCATCCTCCGACCGATAGTGCAACCATATCGGTAGCACATTGGCGAGGCATTCGTCGTCTTCATGGACGACAATTCGTGCCCCCATCGGGCACATCTTGTGAATGACCTCCTTCAGGATAACGACTTCGCTCGATTAGAGTGGCCAGCATGTTCTCCAGACATGAACCCTATCGAACATGCCTGGGATATATTGAAAAAGGCTGTTTATGGACGACGTGACCCACCAACCACTCTGAGGGATCTACGCCGAATCCCCATTAAGGCGTGGGACAATCTGAACCAGCAGCGCCTTAATGAACTTGTGGATAGTATGCCACGACGAATACAGGCATGCATCAATGCAAGAGGACGTGATACTCGATATGAGAGGTACCAGTGTGTACAATAATCTGGAGCACCACCTCTGAAGGTCTCGCTGTATGGTGGTACGACAAGCTATGTTTTGCTTTCATGAGCAATAAAAACGGTGGAAATGATGATTATGTAGATCTCTATTCCAATTTTCTGTACAGGTTCTGGAACTCTCGGAACCGAGGTGATGGAAAACTTTTTTTGATGTGTGTATATTGTCCCGTAGAAGAAGGTGCAATCAGCTGAATGACGAACACTAACTTTACTTAACGAAGGTTTATTCAGCACTTGCACATACAGGAGCGCGGAGCGAACTGCTTCCGGCTAGAACACATACAGTATATACACAGCTACAAAACATTCCAGTACAATCATTCTTGACGTTTGTGGATGTACTTGAGCCGAATACAGAAATTAAAATTGTGCAATAGTCGAGAGTTTTGAACTCACGGCCCTCCATGGAACAAAAAATGGCTCTGAGCACTATCGGACCCAACTGCTGTGGTCATAAGTCCCCTAGAACTTAGAACTACTTAAACTTAACTAACCTAAGGACATCACACACATCCATGCCCGAGGCAGGATTCGAACCAGCGACCGTAGCGGTCGTGCGGTTCCAGACTGTAGCGCCTTTAACCGCTCGGCCACTCCGGCCGGCCTCCATGGAACAGTGTAGTATTATATCCACTACACCACTGTGCTACTTAGCTTCTTCTGTGACACTGTTAAATGATCGTTAGTATCAGAGAATACCTCTTACAAAGAAAGAGAGAAATGCATAGCGGTGGTGTTTGACATGTGAAATTACACGTCATGCCACAACTAACTCCATAAATAGGATATCTGTCAACCAGATGTATACACAGGGATTGCTGAACGGCAAAAACTTAGAATCGCCGTAGTTATGAAACTGAAGACTCGATTTTATGCCCAAGATGTTGCAGGGCGATGACGTATGTCGCATAAATCTTTGTTCGCCTAGATGATGATGATGAATATGATGTTTGGTTTGTGGGGCGATCAACTACTCGGTCATCAGCATCCGTACAAAGTCCCAATTTTTACACATTCCAGTTTTTGTTACACAGTCCAATCCAGCCACTGTCACGAATGGTGATGAGGATGAAACGATGAGGACAACACAAACACCCAGTCTGCGGGCAGAGAAAATCCCCAACACGGACGGGAATCGAACCTGGGACCCCATAATCCAGCTGCAGCAACGTTAGCCACTTCACCATGAGCTACGGACGTTCGTCTAGAGGACTGTGTCGAAATAAGATGGTCATGCTTCATCATACATGAGATGGAAGTCCTCTGATGACTGAGACGTTTGCTGTTGACGATCACAAGTGGACAGTACTCTAAGTCACACATAGAACATGCACTTGTATACGAGTAGAACGAAGGTTATGTCACACAGCTGATGAACCCTGACACAACAACGGAAAAAGATGGTCAAATGACCTGCAGCAACATCTCCCTCTCTCTCTAGAATGCATCATCAGTCTACCATTAAATCATACCCCGTTACAACTCCATCTCAACCGATTACTCCATCCACTCTTGGTGATCCTTTAACGCAGATGCAAGTAAGTTTAGAGGCATATGGTTCTCTTTTTTTCAGGAAAGCATCAAAGACAGCTGCCAACTCGCCTGTATCACTATTCCCTCAATGGACATACAGTAGGATGTTGCCTTGACGAAAGAAATGACTCTTACCCTGGTTCCCGGTGCTTCCATGTCAACGTTTGCTCGTAGTGATCTTGCTGTCGCATACTCGTTTCCATGTGCAAGAATTGTTCAGCACCAAGCAAAAGACATGCAAGTACTCCCTCAATTTCCCCGCATTTTGACGTATTTTCTTTCATTTTATACGTATTTTCCATCATTTTTCGTGACTTTATCGATTTTATGTCACTTCTTCCCATGTGATCATGATATCACTTCTTCTTCCGTATTTTAAAACTGCTTGTAAATGTAGTACAGCTGCCAACACCTACCGCAAATGCACCATATCTCTTGTCAGGTGGCTGTACTCGAAAGCATCCAGTCACCTCCTATCACATTTTCTACAGTTGCAGCGCGTTTGCTCTGCTTTCTGTATGTATAATAGAATCATATGTGTTACCGAATTTATAAAGTGATACATAGTATAAAACTTACAACTTCTCTGTGGTGATAATTTAACACACTTCCTATGTGGCCAGCCATTTAGTTACTTTAAAATGGTTCAAATGGCTCTGAGCACTATGCGACTTAACTTCTGAGGTCATCAGGCGCCTAGAACTCAGAACTAATTAAACCTAACTAACCTAAGGACATCACACACATCCATGGCCGAGGCAGGATTGGAACGTGCGACCGCAGCGGTCGCTCGGTTCCAGACTGTAGCGCCTAGAACCGCACGGCCACTCCGGCCGGCTGGTTACCGCAAGAGAGAGTTCGAAAGTGAGGAGATGTCCTGTGACAGTGTTAGATCTTAGTACTTCGTCATGTGCCAAAATTAGTTTTATATTTTAGTCCTCTGATGGGTGTCGTGACAGGTAAGGTAGGACATTTTTCTACTTGAAAGAGTACTTTGAGGGAATATAGTCTATGCCATAGTCCTGTACTGGATTTTCAAACAAGTAATGATAATTTAGTGACCTGAAAATGCGTGTATTGCCAAATTTCCTGTTTCTTCGAATATAACTCGTATAAAGGGGAGGAATCTGCATTTCACGTGAGAAAACGAGGCGTATGGTCGACAACACGCTGCATCAGATTGGGTAAGATATATTTTTTATACTGGCAGGTCTATTTGGGGTGGGATTGTTCGGAACTACTGTATATGTCCAAACTGCAGCTGCTTGTTTTGCAGTGTACCACGCCTGCCTGGGAGGCCGGTCAAGTGGAGTCAACAACCGGATGCGCCTACCTGTCTGATCTTGTCTGCGGCAGCGAGGGCTGGCGAAGTGCCCAGTGTGCTGGGTAAGTACGACAGAAGCGGATGTGTGTGTGTTACATCATGACAGAAGATTCAAAATAATGGACATTTGCTCTGGAAGTGCTGATAACATGCGAATTCCTACCACTCCAATCATGCCCGGATTCCCTCCAAGGTCGAGGCTAGTGCACTGTAGCGTACAGGCACGTCCATGACTGCGACTGCGGCCGCGGTGGAAATTTTCACTGGCCACATTACGTCGGCACTGGTGGTGTACATGGCGAAATGGCGAGGGTCGGCACGGGGGGGGGGGGGGGGTGCGCCGTATGTGGACCTCAGGACGGGAGCGCTCGGGGATGTGTGAGTGTTTCCAGCTGTCTCCGACATCTAGCCCTGACAGCTTATTGCTATCGACTGGATTGTGGGTTAAATGTGTCGTGTTTAGTGCTTCTAAATACATTGCAGTGGACTCTGTCTTGCAGTGGTATTTGCTGTTGTTTCTATTCTATCATACAGTAGAACCTTCCTTCTTTCTTCCGAATGGAGCGGAGAGAAGCAATAAGGAAGTCAATAGTACTTTATAAAAGTCAATCACGGCGTTAAATTCCTGACTGATCAGTTTATTGTTTAGAATAGTTGTATTGTGTCTACACATGCATTCGTTGCAGACAGGCATGGTGGATGTTCTACAGCAAACAAGGGCGGTGCTCAACAGTAAGTGGCGCATACTTTGTGACTGCGAGTTTGGGTGATCGTCAGGATTTTTTTCTCACCAGCTGTGTTTAGTGAAGACGTTGTGGTGGAGGAGGGTGTGCACAAGACATCTACATCTACATTTACATTTATACTCCGCAAGCCACCCAACGGTGTGTGGCGGAGGGCACTTTACGTGCCACTGTCATTACCTCCCTTTCCTGTTCCAGTCGCGTATGGTTCGCGGGAAGAACGACTGCCGGAAAGCCTCCGTGCGCGCTCGAATCTCTCTAATTTTACATTCGTGGGCTCCTCGGGAGGTATAAGTAAGGGGAAGCAATATATTCGATACCTCATCCAGAAACGCACCCTCTCGAAACCTGGACAGCAAGCTACACCGCGATGCAGAGCGCCTCTTTTGCAGAGTCTGCCACTTGAGTTTGCTAAACATCTCCGTAACGCTATCACGCTTACCAAATAATCCTGTGACGAGACGCGCCGCTCTTCTTTGGATCTCCTCCATCTCCTCTGTCAACCCGACTTGGTACGGATACCACACTGATGAGCAATACTCAAGTATAGGTCGAACGAGTGTTTTGTAAGCCACCTCCTTTGTTGATGGACTACATTTTCTAAGGACTCTCCCAATGAATCTCAACCTGGCACCAGCCTTACCAACAATTTATTTTATATGATCATTCCACTTCAAATCGTTCTGTACGCATACTCCCAGAAACGTTGTGGTGGAGGGGTGTGTGCACAAGACCTTGGATATATTTGGAGCTACGATCTATTTGCCATGAAAATTTCATTACTTGTTTTACATAATGTTTGCGAGTGATACTCAAATGTTGAAAATATGTTTTATTACGAAGAAGTATCATTGTAAGGTGGATGTGAGTGTTTTAAGTGATCTATTTGACTCCTGTAAATTTCTGAACAATTAATCTGAGAGGGCAGTGCAAATAGATTATTTCACTCTATTTTTATATCGAAATTGCGTCAGCTTTCCCTTTGTCTCCAGCATTAGCCAATACGAATACAGAATCTGAGGACAGACAAAAAACAATGCGTCAGCTTTCCCTTTGTCTCCAGCATTGGCCAATACGAATACAGAATCTGAGGACAGACAAAAAACAATCATCTTCGTGTCTGGAGACATCGGTTCACACATACACGAATGGAGTGGCTTCTTGGGAGCGACAGAGATAGGAAGCGAGTCTGGAATTTGCCGATTAACAGAATGCTCCCACTTGATGCTTTAACTGGGGGCCGCAAGATCAAAAGAGGCCGATACCCAGTCCGTGGCTGGTGGTATTTAGTAACGTGATCTGTAATTAGGACATTGGGCTATTTTGACTTTCGTGGCGGTGCCCTGACAAGAGATACTCACGTGGGAGAGCCCAAATGGTGGCTACTGTATCGCACTTCATTCCATTCACTTGTGATTACAGTTATTATATTACGGGGAGCAAGCATGGGGGTCTACCCAAGTGAGGTAACCCCGTCTCCCACAAAGTGATTAAGTAAAGAATATGTGTCAATACATTATTGACTTTCATGTTAGTTTCGTGTTGTGAGATTCTTCTTCTCCAGCACAGAATGAGTCGTTTAGTTCATTATTGTTACAGTCACATAACTTATACACAATTGGTTTAGGCTGAAAAACACGCATGCCCATACTTTCCCTACAAATGCGCGAAATGCTACTCCTTTATATTTTTGCTGATCACTATTTGGATCACTTTGACAAATTGAATTAATTCTTAGTGGTACATCTCTTATCTCGCATGCTGCGTGAAAGATAGTGTAAGTAGATGTGTTGTCACACGAAATACTATGATTATTATGTATGTTTTTGGATAGGGTCCCCCTTTGGCAAAACACATTTTTTGTTTTTTAACCCAAACATGTTTCACTGCGGTTGCAGCATCTTCAGTGGGCTTTTATTTTCCATCTGTTAAATATAGAGAGTGTTCTTTGCTGTTTGTATACATGAAGCTATTAGTTTTTAAATCGTAATTACAGATTTTTGAAAAAACTTATAAATTATGAATTCATACCTTTTTACCATATGGCGTGGTTTTTCTGATATGTTGTGTTTGTACAGTGACCGTTTTTTTGCACATTTCGTCATCTGCAACCACTTATACTTCAAAGTAGACAAATTGTTTAAGCCAAAATTACGATTTGAAAACTTGTTATTTCTATCTCTGAAATTATTTAATTCTATATGTGTGTCTATGTACATAATGTTTCACTTACGTTTTCCTTTTAATCGTCTTCATCACTATCGTACACTATATATTGAGTTGTCACTGACACTATCAGTGTAACTGTTTCACTGCTTTACCAACTGTAAAAACAAACATGGCGGGCAGTGGAACAATTGAAGGTGTAAAAACAAGATGGCTGACAGTGGAACAGTTGAAGGTGTTCCTGGCGGTTGTTCTGAATCTTTCAGAGGTGTTAGTGATTCTTTATTCTTTTTTCCTTTGTGTGTGTGTGTGTGTGTGTGTGTGTGTGTGTGTGTGTGTGTGTGTGTGTGTGTGTGTGTATGTGTGTGCATGTGTGTGTGTTTGTTGTGTGTAGGGGGAGGGGGATGATTATTACCTGACACTGTCAGCAGGACAGCGATCTCGTAAAGATGTAATTACTGCCATTTGGGCAAATAGAACTTCTCTAACAAGAAGATTAGATTTCTCATACTATGATGAGTGTGGGTGATTGACTTGGTCGCAAAAGGCGTTCAATCTGCTCTATGTCGCGGAGATCGGGTGTGCGTGGCTCCAGGTCTGACGGTCACGTCAGCGCCATTCAAGGCAGCGTCACCGACCGGCAGCAGCGGCCGGCCGAGTCATGTGCTCCTCTCAAGTTGCAACGAAACACACGTAACGCCAGTTTCGCCATCCACACTCACAAGGAGATCATTACACTATTTGATTTGTTCACCTGCAGCATAAACTATGATTGGTACCGAGAAGTAAAATGCGTCACAGTAAAACGGCGATGAAAACAATTCTGGTAGTATACATATCTGTTTTGTAATTAATGTGTGTGGCAAGTTACAGCGCTGTCAAGTTTTATCAAACTGAAACTCAGCAAATGATTAATAACTTTTGTATTTATGAGACAAGAGATATCAAGCCATCAAAGTGCAGCGCTCAGCCGGCCACGGTGGTCTCGCGGTTCTAGGCGCGCAGTCCGGAACCGTGCGACTGCTACGGTCGCAGGTTCGAATCCTGCCTCGGGCATGGATGTGTGTGATGTCGTTAGGTTTAAGTAGTTCTAAGTTCTAGGGGACTGATGACCACAGATGTTAAGTCCCATAGTGCTCAGAGCCATTTGAACCATTTTGCAGCGCTCATTCATGTGCGTTGACTGAACTATTCACACGTATCACAGCGTAATTAATTAACCTGAGTGGCACTTTTAACTGAACTTGATTTAAAATGCAACATGTAATTTAACACAAGACACCTACAAAATTAGCGAGGTTGTATGTGTTGGCAGGCATAATTACACATCACATGAAACATTAAGTTGGTAAGATTTATATTTTTTACTGTATATATCATTAATTATTAGTTAATTTGTGTAGATTTACCTGCAGCTTAAAAACTACAACAAAAATCAATATTAATTCGAACGATGCTAATGGGAAGAGAAGGAAAATGCCTATCAGAAAGTTATATGTTTATTTTTACTGTAGGCAGAGAGATCATGAGCTGATTGTTAGTATCGCATTTGTTTAACATTAATTTTTGGGCGAACTACTGTACATAAAACAAAGCGTGAGGTATCAGTTTCGTTTAGCATGCAGCTAACGGCACATTTACATTTTTGATATTACTTATGTGCAAAAAGCTGTAAATCAGGGTGATGATAACGTTAAGTCACTAAGTGAGTGGACTCAGGATGTTTCCGGACAGTGGGACGAGAGCTGATGCCTTCGCCTTAGCATCACCTTAATCCTAGCAATATCAAGGCATTAAAATGTCTTAAAGGCGGACGGCTATCTTCCTCTTTCTCACTGTTCAGGTTGGATTTGAAGAGGCACAATGTATGCTGCACTGAGCGGCGATTCAGCCGCACATTTTTGATGACGGAAATTGTTCATGTCGTCGGTCGTGACACACTGAAATATTTCGAGTGAATTCTTTGCAGAGGTCAGGACTCTGATTTATTTTCGCCGATTGTTCAGCAGAACTTGTAGTTTGCCAATGAGGACTTTGATTATTTTCTGTCGCTGATCGGCAATTATGATTAGAGCATAAAACGTCAACTAGGCTTCCGTTTATTTGAGTTAGTGTGGAGTTCAGATTAGATTAACTTTTATCTGTGACGATTACTTTCTTTTCTAGGTATTTTATTTATTTGTTTTATGTAATGTGTTCACTAACCACTATATTGGGTGCGCGATGTAATTTCAGTTAACTACTCCATGTAGTGACTTACCAGCCGCCTACGAATTATTGTGTAAATTTACTGGTAGTAAACTTTATTAATTAAACTCTACATTATTTAAGACTGAACACATCTATGGTCCACCTAGCAATTATTTATTTACCGGTTAATACATTACAGGCAACCTCGTTATTTTATTCTTTTATTTAAAAAAGTTATCAGTATTAGGTAAAGACTCTGTCATCCCCAGAATAGACAATAAGCCATTTCAGAGTCCTTCCTGCTCAGCATTATTGTCATAGTACAAGCATGTAGCAATAATCTTTCATGTCGCTTTTCATGCATATACATGGCAACTTGTAAAACAAGAAAGGCACAAAAATGCTCGAATGTGAAGAAATCCAGTAAGACAACCGAGAGTGCAACGCGACTAATTGAGACAAAAATATGTGACGAGACACTTTTTTCTAAATGCAGAACATGTCTCTCTACAACCTATAGTACGTGATATACAACATAAATACTAAAAAATAATGTAGTCACACAATTCTAAGGTACTTTTAAACGTTGGGCTCTACTTATAAAACTGCTTACACAATGTTTTTGGGGTACCGTTAAACACATTAATAAGATAAAAGACACTCTAAAAATAAGAAACAAAAATAGAGTAAAATCTGTGGGAGTCCACATGAGTCCCTATTTTTAACACATACACACACACGCACGCACACACAAACACACACACACACACACACACACATATATATATAGAGTGAGTCACCTAACATTACCGCTGGATATATTTCGTAAACCGCAGCAAATACTGACGAATCGATTCCACAGACCGAACGTGAGGAGGTGAGGAGAGGGGCTAGTGTAATTGGTTAATACAAACCATAAAAAAATGCACGGAAGTATGTTTTTTAACACGTTCTTTTTTTAAATGGAACCCCGTTAGTTTTGTTATCACATCTGAACATATAAGCAAATACGTAATCAGTGCCGTTTGTTGCATTGTAAAATGTTAATTACATCCGTAGATATTCTAACCTAAAGTTGACGCTTGAGTACCACTCCTCCGCTATCCGATCGTGTGTATCGGAGAGCACCGAATTACGTAGGGATCCAAAGGGAACGGTGATGGACCTTACGTACAGAAGAGACTGGAACAGCACATTACGTCCACATGCTAACACCTTTTTATTGGTCTTTTTCACTGACGCCCATGTACATTACCATGAGGGGTAAGGTACACGTACACACGTGGTTTCCGTTTACAATTACGGAGTGGAATAGAGTGTGTCTTGACATGTCAGGCCAATAGATGTTCAATGTGGTGGCCATCATTTGCTGCACACAATTGCAATATCTGGCGTAATGAATGTCGTTCACGCGGCAGTACATCTGGTGTAATGTCGCCGCAGGCTGCCACAATACGTTGTTTCATATCCTCTGGGGTTTTAGACACATCACGGTACACATTCTCCTTTAACGTACCCCACAGAAAGAAGTCCAGAGGTGTAAGATCAGGAAAACGGGCTGGCCAATTTATGCGTCCTCCACGTCCTATGAAACGCCCGTCGAACATCCTGTCAAGGGTCAGCCTAGTGTTAATTGCGGAATGTGCAGGTGCACCATCATGCTGATACCACATACGTCGACGCTTTTCCAGTGGGACATTTTCGAGCAACTTTGGCAGATCATTCTGTAGAAACGCGATGTATGTTGCAGCTGTTTGGGCCCCTGCAATGAAGTGAGGACCAATGATGTGGTCGCCAATGATTCCGCACCATACATTTACAGTCCACGGTCGCTGTCACTCTACCTGTCTGAGCCAGCGAGGATTGTCCACGGACCAGTAATGCATGTTCCGTAGATTCACTGCCCCGTGGTTTGTGAAACCCGCTTCATCGGTAAACAGGTAGAACTGCAACGCATTCTCTGTTAATGCCCATTGACAGAATTGCACTCGATGATTAAAGTCATCACCATGTAATTGCTGATGTAGCGACACATGAAACGGGTGAAAGCGGTGACGATGCAGTATGCGCATGACACTACTTTGACTCAGTCCACCGGCTCTCGCAATGTCCCGTGTACTCATGTGTGGGTTCATGGCAACAGCAGCTAACACACCAACTGCACCCGCTTCTCCTGTGACGGGCCTGTTACGGACCCGTTTGCTTACTACGACCATACCTGTTGCATACAGTTGGCGGTAGATGTTTTGCGATGTGCGGCACGTTGAATGCTCTCTGTCTGGGTACCGTTCTGCATACACCCTGCAGGCATCAGCTGCATTTCGTCGACACTCGCCATAGATGAGTATCATCTCCGCCTTTTCAGAGTTCGAATACACCATGGTCACAGTTCCTACAACACTACACTATCACAGACGTCTGGTAACACGGTGTACTAAAGTTGGTCTGCGTGCGGAGACGAATGCAAAATAACAATAGCAGCAAGCGCTACATGCGGACACTGCGACAGCTAGACCAAACCACAACAGTGCACTACAGCCACACTCGTAAACACGGTCGTCATCGTAAACATGCCCCAGCAGATGCTGCTCGCCGACCGTGGCCCGTGTTTGTTAGCAACACGCAACTGAACGTCGGAGGTTTCAAGCGTCAACTTTAGGTTACAATATCTCCGAATGTAATTAACATTTTACAATGCAACAAACGGCACTGATTACGTATTTGTTTATATGTTCGGATGTGCTAACAAAACTAACGTGGTTCCATTTAAAAAACGTAGGTTTGTGTTAAAAAAGATACTTCCGTGCATTTTTGTATGGTTTGTATTAAACAATTACACTATCCCCTCTCCTCACGTTCGGTCTGTGGAATCGGTTCGTCAGTATTTGATGTGGTTTACGAAATATATGCAGCGGTAACGTTAGGTGACTCACCCTATATATATATATATATATATATATATATATATATATATAATAAGATAAAAACTTTCTATAAACGATACGTTAAACTGAAAAAATGTGTGGATGCACATGGGGCCTTGTTATATCAAGATACTTACTCGTCTGTACAAATTGTTAGGGCAGTAAACGGAAGTAAAACAAAATACATTCTAAGACCTACTACACTCTGTAATTAGCACGTGTAAGAGATTTAAACAGTCTAAAAATATTTTGTTCCTTGGATCTGTCTGATAGTTCAGCAAGTGGTAGGGGCAATTTTTGATGTAGGTATAAATTTCTAATTCTTCAAGTGTTTCTTTGATTCTGCTTTTAGGCACCTCATGCAGTTTTTTAATGGTTGAGACTATGTTATTGGCAGTATGTTTTTTCTAATTTATATGACTACTGAAGGTAGAGGCACTATTCTGTCTGCCTTATATGTTCTTTAAATCTGCCGCTGAACACATACCCAGTTGGTCCGATGTAACCATTAGTACATGTAGCACATTCTGTTCTGTGGATCACAGATCTTGTAAGCAGGTTGGCTCTACCAGTGTTAAGTATGATTCTCTTTCCTGTATGAAAACTTATATCTAGGTTAGTTTTCTTGAACACCTGTGTGATCTTGTCTGAGACTGCATCTAAGTAAGGTAGTTTTAGTCAGCTAATCTTTTGTGTCTGATATTTTCTCTCTCTAATGTAATTTCATCCATTATATCTACAGTCCCTGTTTTATATCCCCTCTCGGATAGATCTATGGCCATTTCCGCTCTGAACAGCTAATTCTTGCAAGATCGCGAGTTCTTTCTCAATTTCATTGTCGTCTAGTGGCAAGTTGCTGAGTAAATGTATCGCAGAATTGAAGTAGGCTCACGTGTGGCACACTGGATGGGAGCAATCGTTGCTAATTAACAGTCAGTTGTCGTAGGCTTATGAAAATTTCCAAATCTGTGTTGGCTGTTGAAATTAGGAAGCTGGAGGTTTAAAGAATTTACACTTTTGTTAACTTCTGTTTCTTCCATAAACTTTATTCTAGGACGAAAGCTATTAGGTTCGGCATGCATATTGTCAATATCAGTAACAGTCCCATTAAAAAATATTAATATATCAGCAATATATCATTTATAACACCGAATTCTATTTGCTGTTTGTTGTAAATTTGTGTAGGAATGTGCCTCTACAATGTTTAGAAAAAGATCAGCTAACGTTCCTGCCAAATAATTGCCCATCACAAGACCGTCTGGTTGCTTATATATGAAATAAATCTGGGAAGTGATTATATCTATTAAATCAATAAATTTGCTAATATTTGCCATTCTGAGTATTTGTTCTTCATTAAATTCTTCCTGATTCCTTTTGTTTCTGCTTAACCAGACATTCATACACATGTTAGCAATGTCAAAAGAGACATCTGGACATCATTAATGTCGCATGAAGCCTCGTGTGAGCTGCACAGCGTGTATTGTTTCCAAATGTATAATACTCTTATTCTTTAAGCAGGACGCAAAGTTTCTTACTGACCTTACAGGTAGGGTCGTCGCTACAGATTAGATTTAGGTGAGTTGAAACATCTTTTTTGTATATTTTAGATTGAACCCTCAATCTTGATGCACTAAGGTTCATCTTTATACACTGTTTTGTTTTAGTATTGGTAAAAAGAATGATACGATTATTAAGGTTTTCTTTAAAGCAGCATCAAACTATTTAGTGGGATCTTTGTCTGCCTTCGTGATTTATTTATTTTCAAAAAATTGCCAAACCTTTTTACTATATTCTCGTTCAGCCACAATGACGACAATATTACCTCTGTCTTGCAGACAAGTGTCTACAAAATAAAAGTTATGCTTCAGTACAACATCACGCATTTCAAAATCTAACCTTTTTGTTGGTGAACTTTCTTTTATAATAGGCCTACACTTGATTGTTTTCTTATTGAAAATATCATACTTCGATATTTGTGTACTTATCATTTTTGGATAGTCTGTTTAATCTTCTACACTTGTTAATTAATCACATGTACCATTAATGTCTTATTGCACTATAACTATCTTAATTTACACAAATAATGTTACAAATATAGCCAAAAATCTCGAAATAATTTTTACATTGGAACAACAATGAAAGAAACACGGTAAATTGACAAGAAGAAACAATTCTTCGAAATACGAGGTTTCGCAACGTAATATTTTAACGTTACATGATATGGGGTTTTGATGCTATGCCACAGAAGAGTTAAGCAAACTCCTATTGATCTACAGTGTCTTTCATCTGATGTGGGACACATTTCTCAACACGTAGAAACATGTAACTTAAAACTAACAATTTTTGATGGTTCAAGTGGCTCTGAGCACTGTGGGACTTAACATCTGTGGTCATCAGTCCCCTAGAATTTAGAACTACTTAAACCTAACTAACCTAAGGACATCACACACATCCACGCCCGAGGCAGGATTCGAACCTGCGACCGTAGCAGTCGCGCGGTTCGGGACTGAGCGCCTTAACCGCGAGACCACCGCGGCCGGCAATTTTTGATGGCTCTAAGCACTATGGTTCAAATGGCTCTATGCACTATGAGACTTAACACCTGTGGTCATCAGTCCCCTAGACGTAGAACTACTTAAACCTAAGTAACCTAAGGACATCACCCACATCCATGTCCGAGGCAGGATTCGAACCTGCGACCGTAGCAGCAACGCGGTTCCGGACTGAAGGGCCTAGAACAATTTTTGAATTGTGAGTTTTTGTTGTGTTAACGACATATTGGTGTAATACATGGCCGAAACTAAAATTGTGAAAATAAAACTTCCTATAGTCACTGCCAAATACAGGGTGTTACAAAAAGGTACGGCCAAACTTTCAGGAAACATTCCTCACACACAAATAAAGAAAAGATGTTATGTGGACATGTGGCCGGAAACGCTTACTTTCCATGTTAGAGCTCAGTTTAGTTTCGTCAGTATGTACTGTACTTCCTCGATTCACCGCCATCAACATGTGTGGGCTGACGAGAATCCGCACGCAATTGTGCAATCACGTCATCAACACAGATTTTCTGTGAACGTTTGGTTGATTGGCCCCCATGTTCTTCCACCTACGCTCAATGGAGCACCTTATCATAGTTTCATACGGGATACTCTGCCTGTGCTGCTAGAACATGTGCCTTTACAAGTACGACATAACATGTGGTTCATGCACGATGGAGCTCCTGCACATTTCAATCGAAGTGTTCGTACGCTTCTCAACAACAGATTCGGTGACCGATGGATTGGTAGAGGTGGACCAATTCCATGGCCTCCACGCTCTCCTGATCTCAACCCTCTTGACTTTCATTTATGGGGGCATTTGAAAGCTCTTGTCTACGCAACCCTGGTACCAAATGTAGAGACTCTTCGTGCTCGTATTGTGGACGGCTGTGATACAATACGCCATTCTCCAGGGCTGCATCAGCGCATCCGGGATTCCATGCGACGGAGGGTGGATGCATGTATCCTCGCTAACGGAGGACATTTTGAACATTTTCTGTAACAAAGTGTTTGAAGTCACGCTGGTACGTTCTGTTGCTGTGTGTTTCCATCCCATGATTAATGTGATTTGAAGAGAAGTAAGCGTTTCCGGACACATGTCCACGTAACATATTTTCTTTCTTTGTGTGTGAGGAATGTTTCCTAAAAGTTTGGCCGTATCTTTTTGTAACGCCGTGTATAACGTTTCTCATTAAGGCTTGAAGTTGTCTCCTTGCATATCAATAATGACATCTGGCACCAACAGCTCCAGCTTATAGAACCATAACAAAACACAGAGTTCATGAAAAACATTCGACTACTACATTCAACAGCGAAAGAAAAACTAAAATTCTTGATCGAGGCAGGATGGCACGGAAACGTGTTGTTAACTCTCGTAAGAGGACCACTAGCAGGAAAGAGTCTGCTTAGATTAATAAGAGTCTAGAAAACACAGCCTCAACGATAACAGTGAGAAAATATTTCCATACACAAATCATTCCTGGTAGAGTTCCTAGTTGCGAAAGCAAATAAAAAGCTTCAGTGATTCAAGCAATGCAAACGTGGATGATGGTCAATGCAGACAGGCAATGCTCTCCAGCTATGCTACTTTTCCGCTTTTGGCCACAGCAAGAAGTGTTTACGTATCGAAAAAAATTGTTCAGATGGCTCTGAGCACTATGGGACTTAACATATAAGGTCATCAGTCCCCTAGAACATAGAACTACTTCAACCTAACTAAACTAAGGACATCACACACATCCATGCCCGAGGCAGGATTCGACCCTGCGACTGTAGCGGTCGTGCGGTTCCGGACTGAAGCGCCTAGAACCGCTCGGCCACCGCGGCTGGCTTTACGTATCGAGAACACAATAGTAAGCACGCGCTCTAGACTACCTTCGTCTGTTGTTGAGTTTGGTGGAGGTTCTGAAATCGTTCAGGTTGCCATTCCATGGCTTTCAGTGGTTGCTATGGGCGTACTGAATGGAAAGATACCTGTAATGTCCATGAAACCATTTCAAATTGCCCTGTGTGATGACACTTCCCCCAGCAGCGTACGTAATGTAGTCATGTCACCATTCACACAGCTCTAAATATTTGACGTCTTTCATGTGCATAGTGAACTAGCAGGTATCTTCTAGCTTCCACAAGCAATGTAGCTGAATGTTTTGTATGCTTTGTGGTGTGTGCAGAAAAACAGTTAATGCCCCATTTGCGACTTACAGCATCTCTAAAGGAACTAGAACAGTTTCTCTGTGATACATGATATCAAATGTCACAACGCATATATTTCGGCTGGAGGAGGATTCAGAAAGTCTTGGATTCTACTGGAGCCCGTACACTTTACCATGGGGGTGTTCGCGCTTTTTACTAAATTCTAATTTTTTGTAATTTCTCTCGTATCACTTTCCTAAGCCGTTGTGTAGTTATGGGTTGGTTTGTGTATCAAATTATTGTGCGACATAGTTAATTTATCTTCCCCACAATCACTGAACACACTACAACAGTATTATACGAACACACTATAGCGGTGTACTTCGTATATTAATTTCTGTGTACTTCCTTTTACGTCTAGCGATAGTGTTCAACTAACAGGTGCCGATTCTGTTACAACGATTGTGCGAAATGTTGCTGCAGCATATTGTAAATTTGTGGAACGCAAGTGTGTGGAACGAAGCGACGGTCAGTACAGGAAGTGCCATGAGTGCCCTGTGCTGCTAGCCGCCACTTCTTCTCATGTCGCTCATAACAGTCACTGTCCTCCCCTCTTAAACGTGCATGTGTCACGCAAACTACTTTGCCTCATACTTCCATGTATTGCTTTCAGTTGCGTTCGTAACTAATGCACTGATGAAACCATGAAGTAAAACTTATCAAGCTGAAGCTTCGTTTGGATGCCAAAGTGCTTTGGTAGCCTACGTCCTATTTGAGGTCTTATGTTTTCTGTCTATTCCTGTTACGAAAACGTGAACCGTAAACAGAGCAAGATTAAGCGTGTACTGTGCACTGAATGTACACCAATAGTGTAAACAAGCCAGTCCAGAAACAAAACTGGGTCGTTGCGCACACAGTGATATTACGAAATACTGAACATTACTTGCAGCATTGAACAAGTGATTACTGGCCACCTGGCCAACCTAATCCTGTGCGAAATGAGAGGTCTACGTGACGTGGATAGAAATGGTGGCAGTCATAGTGAGATGCAGCATCTGCGAGTTGCCATCAATATCCGTTGTAGGCGAGAATACTATGTGCTAGCCGCCACCTACCTTTGATCTGAAGTTGAAATAGGCAGAAAAAAATCAAACGACCGATTGGCTGCTGAACCTGTAGTTTACCACTTAATCACTAAGGCACCCTGCGACAGTAAAAAGCAACAGTGCATTAAAGTATTGCACTAGAAAGGTACTCATATCCACATTATCAGAAAATGTAGTTATTGCATGTTCTTACTCGATAAAGGACGGAAACCCTATATAACAATGAACGGACAGCAATTGCTCCAGAGTCTTATCTTTGAGTCCAGCATGAGAACGTCATACCATTTCATTCTGTATACTTTCAGGGCTAATTACACAGAGCTATCAACCATCACTACATATTTAGACAACTATTTGTCATAGTATATATTTCGAAAGAAACAACGCGTCTCACTGGCCTTCTAGGACATCCACACTAAAGAGACATCATCTGGTATTTTTATGATCTGAAAGTGTAGTATTTAATTATGTAGTAGTTGTTTTTGGAAGCGTTTGGCTTTACACATCAATTAAATGTTAACCAGGCTAGATTTATCGATAGGTAACTGAACGGGCTTCCTACCTGTCAGCATTTTAAATCTATATCTCTCGTATTCCCACGTATGATTGCTATCAAACTACCTGGCAAATTAAAACTGTGTGCCGGACCGAGACTCGAACTCGGGACCTTTGCCTTTCGCGGGCAAGTGCTCTATCAACTGAGCTACCCAAACACGACTCACGCCCCGTCTTCACAGCTTTAATTCCGCCAGTACCTCGCCTCATACCTTCCAAACTTCGCTGAAGGTCTCCTGCATACCTTGTAGAACTAGCACTCCTGGAAGAAAGGATATTGTGGCTAAAAATGGCTCTGAGCACTATGGGACTTAACATCTATGGTCATCAGTCCCCTAGAACTTAATACTACTTAAACATAACTAACCTAAGGACAGCACACAACACCCAGTCATCACCAGGCAGAGAAAATCCCTGACCCCCGGGAATCGAACCCGGGAACCCGGGCGCGGGAAACGAGAACACTACCGCACGACCACGAGCTGCGGACAGGATATTGTGGAGACATGGCTTAGCCACAGCGTAGGGGATGTTTCCCGAATGAAATTTTCACTCTGCAGTGGTGTGTGCGCTGATACGAAACTTCCTAGCAGATTAAAACTGTGTGCCAGACCGATACTCGAACTCGGGACCTTTGCCTTTCGCTAGCAATTGCTCTTCTACGAAGTTTGGAAGGTAGGAGACGAGGTGCTAGCGGAATTAAAGCTGTGAGGACGGGGCGTGAGTCGTGCTTGGGTAGCTCAGTTGGTAGAGCACTTGCCCGCGAAAGGCAAAGGTCCCGAGTTCGAGTCTCTGTTCGGCACACAGTTTTAATCTGCCAGGAAGTTTCATATCAGCGCACACTCCGCTGCAGGATGAAAATTTCATTCTATGATTGATATCGATAGTGGCACAATGTCAGGGGCCCTGGACTCTCCAGCGACAGAGTAGCTACAGCATGTCATATGGGTACAGTCAGTGACACAGTGAGCAGTATATAATTTAGAAGGGCAGCCACAGACGACATTGTCCTGTTTACAAAATTATCTCAGGTGCGACATACAAGCTCTTCATTAAAATATTGAGTCATTCGTTTTCGTATCTCTCTTTGGTTACGTTAACTGATTTCATAACGATTTCTGCTTTGTCGATGACTTAGATTGTGTTTCCACTATCATCCTGAAACTGCCGAACTTTGTTATCCCGTTCTGCATGGATGTAGTTCTCAGTTACTGCTGAGTCTGTTCGATGGTCGTGTACGAGTTTCATCTTTAATCAAGGATAGAAAAGCAGCGAAGCGGATTTTTCGTTCCCAAACGTGCTTTGTTAGTTGATCATGCTGCCGCAGCAACAGCAGGAACAACATCAGCAGCAACAACAACAGCAACCGCAGTTCCAACAACTGCAACAATAGGAGCAGCACCTACAGCAGCTCCCACAACAGCAGGGGCAGCATGCTGGGCTAATGCTGCTGTTGTGTCAGATAATCCAGAGAGTTGAGCCATATCTTACCTCCCTCCACATGTCTTGACAAAGCGAACGAGGGACTGACCTCCACTGTAGAATAAGCAACATTGCTGATCCTAAAAGTCAAGTACATTCTTGTTGTCTTCAAGTATCCGCTTGTATGAAGTGGTCCAAACTTCACAGTCACTCTCAGATCCAGGTTTATGATCATTTCAAGACCTTTGAGATTTGCTGACAGAAAATTACAGTCACAGAAAACACTTCACAACCTCTAGCTTAAAGTTTAACCAACGTTATCAACGAAAGGGACAACAGCAGCACTGACTCATCGTGACTCTCTGCTGCATTAGATGCTGTTGATGGATGCAGTCAGGCTGGCTGGAGCACTTACCCAAAAATACAGATCCAGCGTTTGAAACGTTTCATTTGTCAAATAATTTTTTGAAAGCCACAGAGGGTGTTCTAGTCTTAACAACATGGGAAGGCATTGGCATGACGGCGTGTCTATTGGTCGGGTGTAGACTCCACTCATCTACCTGTCCTGTCGTACCTGCTCCTTGAACCAGATGTTTCTGGCACAGTGTTTCACCACAAGGCTACGCCATATGCTCTAATGGGATACAGACTTCGCTGGGCCATTTCAGGGAGGCATGTAGTTCCTTGTTATGGATGCACACTCTTCATTTCTTGCTCGGGACATATGGCACCAACTACGACCAGAGCTACACCTGTGCCCTGGTAATGATCTTTGCAACTGAAGGAGTTCCCCACTCCTCTGTGTCTGATAATGAGCCTCCAGTTAACGTCGTCAGAATTAAGTGCTTTTTTATTATTTTTCGGCGAAAGAGTATTGAATTCGTGACCACTGCTGTCTTTGCAACCGGCATCCGACTCTGAGACAGAATGCCTGAGCGGGAATTTTAAAACACAAATGCGGGAAGTCACAGTAGTGGTAGTAGTAGTAGTAGTACTAGTAATAGTAGTTTTATTCATTCATAAATCTCATTTAGAAGGACATTGGACATGTACAGATACTACGTACTTACAGGTCTAGTATGACCAGGATGAGACAGTTAGCCGGCTGTGACCTCATAGTAGGAACGAATCCGGCAGTTGCCTGATGTAATTTAGGGAAACCACGGAAAACCTAAATTAAGATGACTGGATGAAGACTGGAGCCTCCACCCTCTTTAACTAATTCGTTTAACCTCTAGTGTACAAATAAGATTTTTAGTAATGTAAAAGGCTAATGCTGCACTGTCCATTCGTTTCTCATTCTTAGGCACTGCACACACTCCACACACTATACACACAATGTTTCATAACGCTACACACTCTACCAGCTGAGTCAGGAACACTTTGTGCATCGTAACTTCCCATTTTCTAGCCTGAAAGCTTGAGGCAGCATCCCTTTACAACGAGTGACATGTTGAGCTCAGAAAAAGTGTAAGACGTGGGTATTCTCAGTTACATAGCTTTGGGAGTAAGTATTTTGAAAAAAGAAAAAAGAAGGAAAAATATAATATGAAACTGTTATGTGGAATGGCAGATGTTTTATTATCGTTGTTATTATTTATTTGTGTTTTTTTACCAGACCCCTACTATGTATTATTTAAGCCCAAAATACCTGGGAGTAACATTGGACAGAGCACTTACTTTTAAGCAGCACTGTCACAACACTAAAAAAAAAGGTCTGTGCCAGGAACAACATACTGCGGAAGCTAACAGGTTCATCGTGGGGAGCTCAACCACATGTTTTGCGCACCACGGGTCTGGTGCTGAGTATCTCAGCAGCGGAATATGCGGCGCCAGTTTGGAGGAACACGTCGCCGTAAACGAAACTGTACGTATTGCCACAGGATGCGTCAAACCAACTCCCACAGACATCATTTATCCCATCATAGGCATAGCACCACCCACTATCCGCAGACAAGTAGCCGCCAGGATCGAAAGATCAAAACAAAAGAATGATCCTCGACACCCGATGCATATGCACCTAAAACAACGTGTCCGGCTGAAATCCCGCAGGAGTTTAATTGAAACTACTGAAGAGCTCGCCACCAAGCCTGCCGCAAGGCGGCTATCTCTTTGGGAAGAAATGGTGCTACACTCCACAGTGGAACTACTTGAGGAGGGATCTGCAGGATTTCAACTACCTTTTACAACTTGGAGGTCATTAAACCGGCTGCGCACTGGAGTAACTGGGTGCAAATCAAACCTATCTAAATGGGGTTACAAAAAAAATCAAATGGCTCTGAGCACTATGGGACTCAACATCTTAGGTAATAAGTCCCCTAGAATTTAGAACTACTTAAACCTAACTAACCTAAGGACATCACACACACCCATGCCCGAGGCAGGATTCGAACCTGCGACCGTAGCAGTCCCGCGGTTCCGGACTGCAGCGCCACAACTGCACGGCCACCGCGGCCGGCAATGGGGTTACAGTGATAACAATAGGTGTGAATGCGGAGCAATACAGGACTACTGATTTGCCCAGATATGTCTATAACATGCACTAAAGATGATATTTTGAAAGTCAATGACAAAGCAAACTACTTTGCTAATTACTTGGAAGGGAAGATATAATTGGTGCATCAGGATACGGAAGAAGAAGAAGAACCCTTCAATGGCTCTAAACACTATGAGACTTAACATCTGAGGTCATCAGTCGCCTAGAATTTAGAACTACTTAAACCTAACTAACCTAAGGACATCACACACATCCATGCCCGAAGCAGGATTCGAACCTGCGACCGTAGCGGTCGCGCGGTTCCAAAGTGAAGCGCCTAGAACCGCTCGGCCACACCGGCCGGCGCCGGCCGCGGTGGTCTCGCGGTTAAGGCGCTCAGTTCGGAACCGCGCGACTGCTACGGTCGCAGGTTCGAATCCTGCCTCGGGCATGGATGTGTGTGATGTCCTTAGGTTAGTTAGGTTTAATTAGTTCTATGTTCTAGGGGACTGATGACCACAGAAGTTAAGTCCCATAGTGCTCAGAGCCATTTGAACCATTTGAACACCGGCCGGCACCCTTCAATGTGCAGAATGTATTTCTTAATAGGTAATTTCTAACCACCTTTTGGAATAAGTTTGTTTTAGTTATTTCCTTGGTGAATATATCGAACAGTTTAGTTGCATAGTGGAAAATGCTACACTCCTGGAAATTGAAATAAGAACACCGTGAATTCATTGTCCCAGGAAGGGGAAACTTTATTGACACATTCCTGGGGTCAGATACATCACATGATCACACTGACAGAACCACAGGCACATAGGCACAGGCAACAGAGCATGCACAATGTCGGCACTAGTACAGTGTATATCCACCTTTCGCAGCAATGCAGGCTGCTATTCTCCCATGGAGACGATCGTAGAGATGCTGGATGTAGTCCTGTGGAACGGCTTGCCATGCCATTTCCACCTGGCGCCTCAGTTGGACCAGCGTTCGTGCTGGACGTGCAGACCGCGTGAGACGACGCTTCATCCAGTCCCAAACATGCTCAATGGGGGACAGATCCGGAGATCTTGCTGGCCAGGGTAGTTGACTTACACCTTCTAGAGCACGATGGGTGGCACGGGATACATGCGGACGTGCATTGTCCTGTTGGAACAGCAAGTTCCCTTGCCGGTCTAGGAATGGTAGAACGATGGGTTCGATGACGGTTTGGATGTACCGTGCACTATTCAGTGTCCCCTCGACGATCACCAGTGGTGTACGGCCAGTGTAGGAGATCGCTCCCCACACCATGATGCCGGGTGTTGGCCCTGTGTGCCTCGGTCGTATGCAGTCCTGATTGTGGCGCTCACCTGCACGGCGCCAAACACGCATACGACCATCATTGGCACCAAGGCAGAAGCGACTCTCATCGCTGAAGACGACACGTCTCCATTCGTCCCTCCATTCACGCCTGTCGCGACACCACTGGAGGCGGGCTGCACGATGTTGGGGCGTGAGCGGAAGACGGCCTAACGGTGTGCGGGACCGTAGCCCAGCTTCATGGAGACGGTTGCGAATGGTCCTCGCCGATACCCCAGGAGCAACAGTGTCCCTAATTTGCTGGGAAGTGGCGGTGCGGTCCCCTACGGCACTGCGTAGGTTCCTACGGTCTTGGCGTGCATCCGTGCGTCGCTGCGGTCCGGTCCCAGGGCGACGGGCACGTGCACCTTCCGCCGACCACTGGCGACAACATCGATGTACTGTGGAGACCTCACGCCCCACGTGTTGAGCAATTCGGCGGTACGTCCACCCGGCCTCCCGCATGCACACTATACGCCCTCGCTCAAAGTCCGTCAACTGCACATACGGTTCACGTCCACGCTGTCGCGGCATGCTACCAGTGTTAAAGACTGCGATGGAGCTCCGTATGCCACGGCAAACTGGCTGACACTGACGGCGGCGGTGCACAAATGCTGCGCAGCTAGCGCCATTCGACGGCCAACACCGCGGTTCCTGGTGTGTCCGCTGTGCCGTGCGTGTGATCATTGCTTGTACAGCCCTCTCGCAGTGTCCGGAGCAAGTATGGTGGGTCTGACACACCGGTGTCAATGCGTTCTTTTTTCCATTTCCAGGAGTGTATTTTGAATTTTATATTGGAAATGCAAGATCAGTCCAGAGCTCGTTCCGTGGTCACAGACAGAGTTCTTTGTGTAGTAATTATCAATGTTATTTTTGAAGTGTACAACTCACTGGTAAATGTACTCACACGGTGCAGTTAAGACACTAGTGTTTTGAGCAGATCATAACAGTGAGCGCGACTACTATTTTTGGTTATTATCCTTATGGCCATTTTCTATGTTTTACTAAAAGTTTGCTAACAGTTTAGACTTACTTGAGCTATGTGTTATCTCTTCTCTTTGTACTCTGTTGCTTGGTGTAATGGAAATGACTCACTTGCAAACTGTCTTATTGCTAATGCGGCTAACTGTCCCTGAATTTCGAGGTCGCAAAAGGCCAATGATATTTACGTCATTCGACACCTCACATATTGTCTACCGTGCAACCACAATATTGGCCGGCCGGTGTGGCCGTGCGGTTCTAGGCGCTTCTGTCTGGAACCACGTGACCGCTGCGGTCGCAAGTTCGAATCCTGCCTCGGGCATGCCTTAGGTTAGTTAGGTTTAAGTAGTTCTGAGTTCTAGGGGACTGATGACCACAGACGTTAAGTCCCATAGTGCCCAGAGCCATTTTTTTAACCACAATCTTGGCTGCTAATGGCAACAGGGAACGAGACTGGAGGTATCCAATGGTGCGCACAGCATGAGGCCGTGGGGTGTAGTTGAACTGCTCAGTCGAAGAGTTACTCTCAACCGTGCTACAGTGCTAGTGGTGTTGATACCATGCGGAGCAATGGTAACGATAAACAAAACAAACATTGCATTGTATCTACAACAACAGTTGCCGAAGTTGACATTTCGTCAGCAAGTAAAACCAAGGAATTTCGCAGAATCACGAAGAAGTGGCAGATAAAATATTAGCATTTCTCCAAGATGAGTCAGTGGAATGTGTCGTATACGTTCAACTGTACGGACAGTGTACATGAGGAGTGCAATGATGACGATACGTGGTCAGCGAGTGAAAGGGATACTGAAACAAGTGTCGAGCCACTTAGTGCCTCATCCTTATCGGACAGGGAGCCACAAATCCCATGTCCAGTGAAACGTAGTAAGGGACAATCGCTGTCCAAGGAGCGGTTTCTAAACATGATCATACGCATCATAGTGAAAAAATATTATGAACAGATTTCGAATAAGTTCGCAGCAATATGACTGTGTAGTGCATAAGAAAAGCTACGGATGTTCCTGTGACGACAAGGCACACTTGTTACAAAAGCTAGTGTTTGCCCGTTTCAAGGATGCTCGATACCGTTTACAGGACGTGCGCGAAAGTGACCTACGTTATGCACATCAAACTGCGCGCTATACATATAACGGTGATTTCAAGGGAAGCAGTGGTTGGTTGCATAACTTCGAACAGTGCTACAGGATTCGAAGACGTAAGAAAAAGAAATTTCAGACAAAGCGTCAACTTGACGATGCACAGCAAATTGCGGAATCGGCCCGAAAATTGGTGGATGACATAAAAAAACTTATCCCATCGTTGAGTAAGGAACTTGTTTTCAACTCCGACCAATTGGGATTTGAACAGGAAATGGTATGAAAGTAACCCTGGAAATTAGAGGTACCAATAGAGTTGTATCAAAATCAACTAACATCAATGCCTTAACGCATTCGTATAAAATAATGCCTACTGTTAATCTGGATCCTAAATTGGCTGGAAAGATATTTATTGTGCTGCGAGAAGTTGCGGGTGCTCTACCCCGTACGATTCTTTCTCGTGTCTTTATCTTGCAAGAGCAGTACGGAATATTTAAGTCACAGCAAGCAAGAGTGGGAAAACGGGCGTAAGAGAGCTACAGCTATGGTATGAGCACTGCTTTTGGCCAATAGCTGGTTAAAATAACTTGTTTTTCCTTGATTCATGGTCTGTGTACAAATCATACTCCTTTAGAGCAAACTAACCCTCCCGAAAAATGTGTGACATTGCAATACATACCACTTGGAACCACTAGACGAATTCAGCCTCTCGGTGTTTGCTTTCCCGTGCCTATAAAACACGTTATCGCACCGTCTGCTACTACGCCTGAAAGGATAGCCAATTTCACGATAAGCTCCACGACAGACTGTTTCGCATTCCTTTGCATGGCGTGACCTTCCATCAGTTCTCATGACCTCGTTACCAATGTAGTTCTACATACATTCCTTAAGAGTGCGTACCTAATCAGTGTCCTTCACGGTTTGTAACTCGCAAGGATTTCACTTTTGATTTTGATGGTGCGAACGTTTGTGATCACTGTGGCGCGCCATTTTTAATTCGGTCTTCATGGTGCAAGTTAATGGTTTGTTGTGAATGATGTGCATTTTGTGAAGTGTAATACATACTTTCCATAGAATGTTGCTCTCTGCACCCGCCGGGTACATTTTCTGACGCCCTCCTGATGCACATGGTAACACATTAGTAGTTAATATTTTTCCTGTCGTAATTGTTAACACAACACTTTCAAATGAGCCTTATTAAAGACTGAACTTGCGTCCTCGTACTCAAGGGGTTTCTTGTTAGCAGAACCTTTTTGTTGGAGTACCGAAAGCATTAAAAACTTCTAAAAGTATGCCTGTGATATACTTATCTTTGTCAAGATGATCAAATATCATTTTTGTGACTTCTACTATGGTTGATTACGAATTTCTACCACTTCGGCAACAAAACCGATATTCACTTAGAAGGTTGGATTTATTCACGTTATTAATCTGTCTTTTGTAATGGATAGTTTTATTTTTGAGAATGGTGACAGCAGAGAAATGGATCAGTAATTTTCTATGTCTTTTACATTACCTTTCTATTGCTGAGATGCAACTCTTCTCTGTTTTAAATACATCTGGAAATTCCTTGCTGCGGAGGATTCGTTTACTGTGTTTGTTAAAGGAGCTTGTGTACTCTCCATGCATTGTTTCAGTGCACACATTGATACTTCATCTATGCTTACTGACTTTTTATTTTTTAGTTTTCGTTTATATTTGTTGACTTCATGCCCTGTTGTTCGAAGTAACATTGAGGATGTCCAGCAATAAAACACTGCCATCTTCGTCACAATATATTAAGTTCAACCCCGTTAATGGACGTAGTCTTTCTTATATTTTGTGTGGGTACAGGTATCACACTCTGTTAGATTTGATGCACCAAGTTCATGCGCTAAACCTGCCTCGGCACGGAACTTTGGTACACATTGGTCATGTGCTTAAAAGGTCGTAGTAAACCATACAGGGTGACATCTGCTTGACCTTGTGACCGTTCACGAGCTGTTCACGTGTCACCACAATCAGGTACGGCCATGACAATCTTTGCAAATAGCGCTCCCATTGTCTCGAAGTTGGGAACCACGCAACCACAACACAGCTAATCACCTCACAGGCATGCGTACCTAATCAGTGCCCTTCACGGTTTGTAACTCGCAAGGATTTCACTTTTGATTTTGATGGTGCGAACGTTTGTGATCACTGTAGTTAACGTCTGATCACCACTGTAACCTACGACCCAGCCGTACTGACAACGGTCCCAAAAAGAAATTCCAGGCCACTTGATGGAGCCACATGGAGGTACGGTCGTTGCCGCCAACCAGGTAAATACATTCACCCATTGTACCAGATGTTCCCAGTAGCTCCAATGCCCCGCTCTTCAGACGTCACAAATCTGACACAGTTGGCTATCTGTAAAGGAGACATGAAACTGGAAACTTTGGCGAGGATTCTCCCACCAGTAACTCCTCCTACCATAATGAATTAGATCCAGACCTGACCATTTTCGTCACTACAAGCTAATTAAACAGAGGAGGAATTTGTCATCCCGACATAAGGCAACCTGTCTCCAGCGACAGAGACGCTACACCATTTACCTGGATAGTATCAGTGACGCAGTGAGCAGTATACCAGTAGGAGAACAGTCGCAGACGGCACTCGATTCGTTTTGGGTATGTATCTCCGGCCACATTAACGTCGGATCACTGGCAGTGCCGACATGTCTTGTCAATGTCTGTATTGATCTGGTTCCCACTCGCCATTGCGTCTGTGATTGTGGTGCACAAGATTCATCCATAACTAAAGACAGAAAACTCTTCAAATGCACTATTGAACAAAAGAATTAAATACAACTGCTACGTCGTAAAGAGAGTTTTCCAGCCAGCGCGGAGAACGGAGCAGTTTGGCATATCACATAAGTGGGATGTTTTCAGACCACAAGCTGACCATCACTGTGTCAGCTAAGTGTAGGATGGGTAAGCCTAGCGATATTGGCACATGCGGTTGCGGATATATTACGGGTGCCCGACACATGGTACACTTAATTTCCGAGTAGGGTAGGTACTGGATTTATCGTGTACCACCGTATCAATAAAGTGCCGCAAATATCTTCGACTCTGTGAAAACCTACGCAACCATAATCAACTGACATGAGCATAGCATTACGACAGTGGTCACTGTCAAAACTGAGGATTGTAACATCGCATATAAGGGCCACAGTGCACCATATCACTCCCTAAATCAATGCTGGATAATTATCCGAAGAGCAGGCACACAATGCAGACCACTTACTCTCTATGGAAAGAGTAGCCGTCGCCCCACATTTGTGCTAGTACTTCCAAAAAAAAAAAAAAAAAAAATGGCTCTAAGCACTATGCGACTTAACATCTGAGGTCATCAGTCCCCTAGACTTAAACTCCTTAAACCTAACTAACCTAAGGACAGCACACATATCCACGCCCGTGGCAGGATTCGAACCTGCGACCGTAGCAGCAGTGCGGTTCCGGACTGAAGAGCCTAGAACCTCTCGGCCACAACGGCCGGCCTAGTACTTCCGCTGACAACAGATCCCCACCCAATCTAGCCTCACGGTGGCAGTAGATAAACATATTTTAATTTAGTTAATATATTCCAGGTCGAACAAAAACCTTTTCTTCAGGTCAGAGGATGGGTGCTGGTCACAATCGGATATATTTATCATTGATAGTATAAACGTGTTAAGTCATAAATTTGCTGATTTATTAACACGTAGCACTTAATAATGCAAACTTTTACTTTCCAATATTTAACAAAATACAGTATTAATTTTGATTTTTAACGCAACGCCTCACACAAAAGCGAACTCATCAGCCACTACATTGTGAGGCTTAAACAATACTATTTGCAGCCACTATAATCCGTTCATCATAAGAATAAGCCTGATGTAAACAAACACAAACGCGATGATTGGTCAGAAGCCGTAGCACAGGTATTCTGGTGTTGTTACGCTCTTGGAAGTTGGTCCTACTTATGTATCAGATCTATTATTACTAAGTTACGTTAAATGAAACTTTAAGATATTCAAATGTATTAACAGTCATCAAAGTTTTTCTTAATCACGCTTTAGCTACGTAATTTTTATTTTAAAAATCATGTATAGTCACAGCATCTGCAGCGTTGGGCTCTGATTGTCGCGCTGTTAACGCGCACTATGAAAATGGCTGAAGCTGCTTTCTGTTGCGTAGTGAAACACATGAGTGGAACTCGGTTAAAATGTGCCGAGAAATAGGCTGTTCTTAATGTTTTTCATAAATTTACGGAGATAATTGGCTTTGAAGTTTTTCCAGCGTTGTATACAATGCAGTTGATAAACAAACCAACACTGGACATTTAGGACAGTCGGTAGCACCGTTGGATATGCGGTTATTCGTGCGTTGGTTCAAATCTCACCAGTATCATTTTTTTCCTCGTTCAGTTTCAAATACCTACATCTCGTAAATATAAAACTCATTATCATTTTTATGAATAATGCACGTCTTCTTGTTTCTAATTACATATTGGACGCGAAATTCCTGTTTTAATTTCAAATGCAAATTCTTAATTATCGATGTTATATGAAAGACTGTTCATAAGAGTTGTTTAAATTAAGAAAACATAACAACTTAATTTTTAAGGTAAAAATGAAAAACCAAATCCTCTTTATTTGGACTATGTCCATCGTTTTATACCACAGAGGTAGATAAGTATCGTAGAAACATGAAAAAGAATCATTTTCACAGCATCGAGCACATCATACAAATGCTGCATTTTTACGTTTACTACTGTACTTTTACAATATGAATCCAACAGAACTGATCTGGAGCTGCGAGGTTTGGCCCGAGAAGTAAGAAACTGTTAAGCTGCCAGACGTACTGGAACTAACGCACGCAGCTTTCCCACACGTCACTGCCTAACACTGCCGGGATATAGAACGGCTCGTCAAAAAAGAAGATAAGATGCTGCGCCTGGTTGCCTTCGAGGATTCTGTTATTGATAGGTTCGTCATAAACGTAGGAGGTGACACTTCCAGAACTGAAATGTATTTCTCGGATTCGGATAGGGAAGGAGTTAAGAGATTACCAGAGGACTGACTGTAAGTAATGTCTTCAGTAGCTTCACTATTTAACAATACGGTGAAATCCTTCAATACTCTCTTACGTTACACACAGCTTATGCAGATAAAAGTCAGGAATTTTCATCATTCTTGTTTTTAATTACAACTGCGCGTTAGCCAAAAACGATAACGTGTAGCGGTTTTCGTCTAGTCGTCTAAGGAGCGTATTGTGAGAGATTTGCAGCGTATTGCTTCATTCCGCTTAAAATTTAAATGACATTCGAAGCCATATTGCTCCTCTGCTCGTCTCTTTTTAGTGTGAACTGCAGCTGGCCACGTCACTGCAGGCTACCTGTAGCAGCTGACTGGCCAGTGCTGTCCAAGTGAAATGCGCCGGTAAAGCTGTTGTCCCGTATTATCGCTAAGTCTATGTGCGCGTAACGCACAGTACAAGACGTACTATTATTATCGTACTTGACAGTACTCGAGAGTGCTTGGCTGCAGCCCCACGTGAAACGGAAATCCAATGAGGTTCCAGCAAACGCGGAAGAATACATAGTGCAATGTTTACATCAGGTTTATGCTTATGATGAATGGATTATAGTGCGGTGCTTATTGTTACGTCACATTGTAACAAACCTTACATTCCCCAGAAACCAAAAGAAAATTTTTGTGAACTTTTTGGCGAGAGACAAAAGCTATAAAAATAAAAGCACAGGAATAAATATACTGAGGGAAAAAAACGCAACACCAAAACTAATTTATGTTGAGTAATGAAATTTCGGGAATACATTTGTCGAGGCAAGAAATTTAAGTGATAAACATTGCAAGATCACAGGTTAATGTAAGCGCGAAGAAGGCCATTGCAAAGGTGAAATACTGGCACGTTAATAACCGGCGTAACCGACAGAATGTTGAATGTAAGAATGCAAACGTGCGTGCAATGTGTCGTGTAGTTGCTCGATGTCATTTTGTGAGATGGAGTTCCATGCCTGTTGCACTTCGTCAATACAATAACGATTAATGCTCTTGGTGGATAACGCTGGAGTTGTCGTCCGATGATCTGGTAATCGAGCTGGTCAACGCAACATGTCAATACACTGTAGAGCATGTTGTGTTACAACAGCGGCATGTAGGGGGAGCATTATCCTGTTGAAAAACAGAATATGGAATTCTGTTCATGAATGGCAGCCCAACACGTCTAATCACCAGACTGATGTACAAATTTGCAGTCAGGATGTGGGGGACAACCACGAAAGTGCTCCTGCTGTCATACTAAATCGCACGCGAGACCATAACTCCAGATGTAAGTCTAGTGGGTCTAGCAAGCAGACAGGTTGGTTGCAGGCTCTCAATTGGCGCTCAACACTGGCCATCACTGGCACTGAGACAGAACCAGCTTTCATCAGAAAACACAACAGACCTTTTTCTCGCCTTCCACTGAGCTCTCGCTTGACATCACTGAAGTCGCAAATGGTGGTGGTTTGGAGTCAGTGGAATGCACGCTACGGAGCAACTGGCTCGGGGCTGTCCTTGAAGTGACCGATTTGTAACTGTTAGTTGTGTCACTGTGGTGCCAACTGCTGCTCAAACTGCTGCCACAGATATAGTACGATGAGCCGGACCCGTACTCCGAACACGATGATGGTCTTCCCCCTTTGTAGTGCTACGTGGCCGCCTGGAGCCAGGTCTTCTTGCGACAGTATATTCTCGTAGCCACCGCTGCCAGCAATCATATACACTGCCTACATTCCTGCCAAGCCTTTCTGAAGTATCATAGAAGGAGCATCCAGCTTCTCATAGCCCTATTACCCTATTACACGACCTCGTTCAAACTCACTGAGGTGTTGATAATGGGATCCTTGTCGCTTTGAAGGCATTCTTGACTAATATCAACTCACCAAGTCGAATCTCAAAGGTAATAAGGCTTGCGACCGTTACAGCGTAAAAAAAAATTAAAAAAAAGAGATTCGCATCGTCATAGTGGCGCTACTAGCACCACTCTTACGCGCCTGGCGATAAATTGGAATAGACATCATCTTTCAGATGTAGAAACACGCTTACCCACTTTCGTTAACGTTGCACAACTCCTTCTTGGTACTGTGAATTTTTTCCGTCAGTGTATATGTTACAGTATAATGTTAATGAGTATATCAAAATAAAACTTCAAAATAGTCAAGAGGCAATCACGTTAATGCGAGGCAAAACAACTAGCAATTAACATAAATACTTGCAACCCAAGTAGCATGCTTAGTGACCTACAGAAATGAAATATAAATATTAGTATAAATAATGCAAAATTGACTAAAAGATCAATAGACAGAATAAAATCAATTCGTGAAGCTCTTTCTCTTGAATAAATTGAATAAATCATCCAATTTTTCTGAAATTTTTATCATTTCTTTGTCTGTACAAGTACGTCACATCTGCCGGTTTCCATCCCATTAGAATAATACCTCTCTCCAAATGGAGAGAGTTAGGGCAGACTACCACTGATGAAAAAGATTCTAGAGAAAACTGCGATCTTCACCTGTAGAAGCACTGGAATAGTTCAACACATCTACAGTGATTAAGTCGCAATCTTGATGAATGGTGACTAGGTTTCTGCAATGAATGCTTTTGGTCGCAAGCAGCGTTCGGTTTGCAAGCGCTGTGCGGCGTGGGCAGTGCTCCGCTCTAACTGAGGCTACGGTGGGCGTGTCGGCAGCGGCAGCTGCAGTAACAGGACCCCCGCTGCGAAGAGGTTGCTTGCTCGCGCATGCGCAGTTTCAGTTTAGGCGACACGCAGCTGAATGCGGGCACCGCCACAGCATTTACTAGCGACCAGTGCTGCGACGGAAGCCGTTCGACGGTGGTGTTCTACATCGTGTTGTCGCATGATTTCTATCCAAAGATAACTACAATGAGACAGTTACAGAAAGAAATACTCTATGAGTTAGTCTCTCAGCATCAGTGTATTTCGATTTAAAACATTATAAGTACGAGAACGCTTTGTTTCCAGAACCGTCACAGATGGAAAAGAGGCGTTTGGTCGAAAATTCCTTTGCTTCATCCACAAGTTTTTCGGTTCAAGCAACTGGGAGGCAGTTTGTAGATAAATGAGGACAGTAATTCTTCCATAATTCTGCTGACGTATTCTGTACAGATTCGGAAGGAAAATGCTACATATGGGTGATGTTCTCTTGTTGATAAAAACCTGAAAATTTAGCTGGTATGCTTTGTTTTCATGAACCTTTGCATGTAACAGTATCAAATGTCTCGACAAAACCAAAAAGTGTGTTCTGTATGATCACTAGGTTTTCCTGGATACAATTCAACGTGAAAGAAAAGAAGTAAATTTCTTACTTTTAAGTATGATACTTTGATCTGCGTGTAGTTTCCGCATCTTTGCCTTTGGGAATAATAAATTTGGACTGATAAAACTCTTGCAGAAAATTTAAGGACAGGTCTAAATTTCGTTGAATCCACATGTGTTCCCAAAGTAACAGCATTTCGGTCGGTGTTTTACATGATGTTGTTTTACATCTTAATTACGGTTTTTCGGTTATTTCACTGCTGTACTCCTAATACCGTGGGACATTGAATGTTTTACCGTTTGCAAACCGAACTGACAAATCCTGTCTTTCTGATTAAAATGTTTTCTTCCTCTAAAACTGCTATGAAATACAGCTATGAAATATTTACTGATGTTTTATTATAGCACATAAACCAAATACTAATACAACGTGGCAAAAAAGTCCCTATACATTTCCTCGCCTCTCACACAAAATTTTCCCCCGATAAATTTGTAAATTCTGTGGCAGGACTGGTCTGTTTCGTTCCCAGTAACTCCCAATTGACAACATTTAAACCTATTTTGACTGCGGATAAAATCACAAGCAGGACACAGAGAAAACAACTGCGTTACAGGAATTCGTATAAGCGTTGCCATTAGATAGTTATCACGGAACAAAATTGACCAATTTTGCCACCGAATTTACCGGGAAAAAATAGCTTTGTTTGAGAGGTAACCAAATCAGTTTGAATTTTTTTCCACGAGGTATTTTTATTGATACTGAATAACAAAGAAGCATTAAAATTGTATAGCAGTAGAACTAGCAGTTTTGGAGAAAGAGAGCATTTTAGTTGGAAAACAGAGTTTGTTTGCTCTGTTTACAAAACAGAAAAACATTAAATCTCCAAAATTGTTAGAGCCATTGCAATGACATTTTAACAATGAGTTTATTATTCATATCTTTCGTAACATCATGTAAAACATTGACTGAAATGTTTTTAATGAAGGGGCACACGTGGATTCAGCGAAATTCAGATGTTTCCTAAACTTTTTTGCAAGCACTGTATTAATACATTTGACGAACTAAAACAGGAAATATTTTGTTGCAGATCTGCCTCCAATACTTGATTCTTTCAGTCGGAAGGAAAGACCGGCGGTATTGTTTCAAACATTGCCAATGATTCCAGAGACAATACAGAAGTTGAATCCATATCACTTAAATTGGAAGAGTCTGAGATGAGACAGAGATACAAGCTCCATTAAATGTTTCAGATGAACATAAAACTTCCCTACAGATAAACAAAAGTCCTGATCCCAGCGGCACAATTTTACGTAAGAGCAAGCAGGTGAGTGTTGGCAGCGGACAACATGTATCTGTCGTCCGAAAAAAATACAGACTGAAAGGGAGAAAGCATCATCCGAAATTGAAAATAATATTCCTAGAGGCGCCTAGAAAGGAATATGATGCAAATTTATTCCTACTGAGCATGGGTATGGCTATAAGAACACTCCACCCTAGTATTTTAGTTGAGTCAAAAAAGTATATGGAATATGGGTCTAAACGTCCAAAATGAGAAGTTTAAGACTATGTCAGAAAAGGCTGATATCATTTGAGAATGGTGATCTCAGGGGCATGATATAATACCTTTTAATATATAGTTAAACTATGTGAAATTTTTTACTACATTTTGTAAGTTTTTTAAAAGCAGCTCGCCATTTAATAAATAGGATTTATATTAAATTCTCTCTCTTCGTTGCTGTAAACCTGTCGTTGGTGGGAGAGTAAATAAGAATTTTATCACAGTGACTCAATGCTATGCAGGAGTTGTTATCAAAACAAATGCAAGAGTATTAATAAATAGTTATTTTCCAAATGTTTCACTGTCTTCACCTTATAGGGGAAATGTGACAGCATGTTACAGGAAGGGCTTCAATTACCAACTGAAAATATTCGCTCTTAACGTTCCGTGATGTGTAAAAACTTAACGAGTTGTTAAACCATTACAACTGTGACAAAGAGAAAAAAAATTAATGTTTTTAGCGAAGAAGGAAATTACCGTCACTTCGAGTTTGTCAGTTGCATTGATAGATTTCTTGAACAGGTTGCACTTTTTTTCTGAAAGTTGCAAAATATGCTCAAATTAACCTAAAATGAAGTCTCAATTTAGTGCCGTCATTTAAAAGATGCGTGTTACTCAAAATTTTATAACGACTTTCACTGTCGTGTGCCACAGAAATTCTAATAATCTCCTTCTCCTCCCAACTGTTTTGGAGAGACAATAATATTATCGTGTCATCCTCTTCTTCTTGTTATAAAGTATCTAATTAGATCTAAGACAAATCCAATTCTGCCACGCTTCTCTCCCACCCGTTGCCGACAGCCCGCTGGTGCCGCGACTGCTCCTGGCCCGCTGTGGGAAACAGCGGCGGCTGCTGACGAAATCTCGGCCGCTTCGCTTTATAGCTGAGCAAGCAGGCACACCTTTCGCCGCTTCGGAGTGGGGGAGGGGGTGGAGTGGGAGGGGGGGGGGTGGAGGGTAGTGGCGGGGGGTGTCTGTCGCTGCCTGCCTCAAGCAGATGTCGCGCCTCGGACAACTCACCCATGTGCGACCGCGCAAACTGGGATGCGACGCTATGGTGGCGCGATACGCGGCTGCGCCAGGTCGCGTGGCGTTATGGTTGCGGCACAGTTCACAGTTCCTTTCGCCACAAAATGTGTGTGACATCTTATGGGACTTAATTGCTAAGGTCATCAGTGCCTAAGCTTACACACTACTTAACCTAAATTATCCTAAGGACAAACACACACACCCATGTCCGAGGGAGGACGCGAACCTCCGCCGGCACCAGCTGCACAGTCCATGACTGCAGCGCTCTAGACCGCTTTTTTTTTTTAAATACAGGTAATTTTATTGCTCAGTTTCTTAGAAGAATCAAGGCACAAAGGAACTGAAGACATTAGCTGCCAGTGGAAATTGGTTTATATCATTGGGGCAAGTTAAAATTTGTGCTATACTGGGTTTCGAACCCAGGTCTACTGCTTTTTTTTTTTAATGTCATACATCTATACAAATACATAAATAAGATTTACATACAAGTTAAATGAAAGTGAAAAGAAAAAAAAAGAAAAATTCGTATTCCAAGCGGATTTTTTTTTTTTGGGGGGGAGGGGGAACAGGAAGGCAGGGTAAACAAACAATCTTTATTCGTACAATTGAACTATCTTAGGGATAAGAAAAGGATCGAGACAGCAAAAATAAAGCACAAACAATTTTGGAAACCAGAAAATCAACGTAAAGGCCGCCCGTTTTTTTGTGTAACATGAATAAAGTAAATGACAATCCTAGTCACGGGCGGGAGTGAAAATGAAGTTATCATCTGCATCACAATCCCTGCAGCACACGGTGTCGCGTCATAAATCTGGCAGACAGCCATATAATCTTGACCATTTCTGCCTTTGTGGGCGGCATGTATTTCTCCTGCGTCGACCAGGTAGGGGCCAGTTTTCTTCTCAGTGTGCTATATGCCAATATAACTGAACCGCGCAGTATTGTCTCTAGTCGTTCTGCTGCAGGAGTCTTCTCAGTTCTGGGACACCCCAGCTGTCGGGCGGATTGTGAAAAACACTTCCTAAAAAATTGGAAAAGTAAGTCCTGTATTTCGTATGACTCCGTATGAGCTCGTGTTGTTCTTGTAAATACATCCAATAATCCATCACGGACTTAATATCGTACGAATACAAATATTTCATCGCATGTCCAGCGATCCAATTGACCGCATACGCCTTTTGTCGCTCGGCTAACCCCGCGCGGCCCTTCCGCCACGTTAGCACTACGGATAAGGTGATGCGGGGAGCGCGAAAGCAGTCCTCCCATATGCTTCCTTCGGCACCGTGCATGTGGACAGTGGTATTGTTGGCTTTCCGAAAAGTATTGCAATATTACTGAACTTTATTATCATTGATTAGTGTTCCGCTTTTTGCCATTTCAGCTTTCAAATCTTTTTTCATTAATACATTGTATTTTTCAGTTATTTGCACCTGTATAGTTTTGCTGTATTGTTTCTTTAATGGTCTTTTTTGTTAGAACAACGTACAATTCAGTGACTGGTGAGCCATTAGCTTGTTTGCACCTTCTGTCCCCACAATGTCTTCAGACTGCAAGGAGGGGCAGACGATTCATCGTGAGGGGAAGTGAAATAGGAAGTAATATTATGAAATCGTGATCAAGAAGCAGGGCAGGAAATTTTGAATATTATACAGTGAAACAAGGTTGCCTACGTGCTGTGTATTATGCTGGCGTATCTGTACGATCTATTATGAAAATCGAAACTTGGATTTCCACAGGTGTACCCCCATCGTGCTTCCGCTAAAAGGCGTCCAAGATCTGAAGTATATAAGTTTCACTGTGATAACTTGGATATGGATGTAACAAGAGACATTATACTACATACATGCAGACACATTTTCATTGTAAGATGGAGGCAGTCTAGAAACGCCCATGAATGACAATGTTTTAACTGGTGCGTAGTGACGAGAAAGAATATTTCAGTGGTTGCATACACGGTATCAGCATCAATAAATTAATTACTCAACAAACTACACAAATGAAGAATGTAATCAGTATTATTCTAAAAGTATGAGTATCCTGAAAGAGTGTGGTGATTTAATATATTTAATTTACTGAAATGTATTGCTGACAAAGACAGGTCTACATTCATGACAATGTTTTTCGAACGACGTGAACTCCGCCCTTCACAAGACAACAAGGCACACCAGCTTCTGCATTTCTGTCACGCGCGCCAGTCTCAGCTGCTGACAGTACATTGACCATCATCCTGTGCCGTCGATCAATTGTTTACTTTTCTCAATATTAAGTTTCTTATTCCCAAATCACACATTGTCAGTATGACAGACCGTAGGTGATTAACCAGCTTCTGGGATCTGCAAGTCACTACGCCTGAAGGACATGCTCAAGTATTTTCAAAACGCTCAGACGAAGAAAAGGAGGAAAATCCTTTGCTAAGTTTCCATTCGTTCACTATTAAAAATGAGTTGGGTTATCGGGATTCCGCCAAAACTGCAACAGAATTAGCGATTTATTTTTGTGTTGCTTGTTAACTTTTTCTCATTCGAAGAACCAACATCATTTATGAATTACGGCTACATTTCTCTTGTTGACAGGTTTAATGGTACTTCTTTTGGCAAAACTCAATATAATTTGCACAAACGCACCTTGCAGCAGCTTTTCCAATGGAAACCTGAAACAGAGTGTCTCCTTGAACAAGAAATTGGCGATCAGAGAGGTCAGTACAATAGCTTACTGGAAACCTCATTGTCTCGGTTTGCAGTAAAATAAGAGAAGACATTTCATGTTTATTTTCATACTAGGAAATCGTTTTTCACCAGCTAACGATAACACTTAAAAGTTACAGTACTGGATAACAAGAAAAAAAATTAGATAGAAACTACAGCTTCTGCTATATCGCCATAAATTAGAATGTTTCATGTGTTAATGATCTAGCAAAATACTCTGCTGCTTGTGTGCTATCGTTCACCAAAATGTCGTCTCGATATCTCTACCGATTTAGGAGATATAAGGGAGGTTTCATTCTCGTTCATGTGCGATCAAGGGTGAACACGCTACATACGATCCTTTTTCTCACGATTGGAGACAGATAGAGACCTCCTCCAAAGCCTAAAGAAAAATTTAATATGTCAGCTGAATTCCATACGTAGCACCATACGATGTATGCACCAAACACAATATCATAACGACCCCTATTTTTCACTGAAAACTTTTCGATTTCCGTGCAATGTATTACTTAAATTTGAATATTACAATAAGTATGACCATCCACGAGATAATGGATACTTCACCATGAAGTTGTCACACAAAACTACAAGTAATGTAAAAATCAACTATTTTTACCTAATAGTTTCTGTAAAATCGTTGGAGAAAGATTGCAGTGTATGCGCCTCGATTCTGTCAGCTCAGTGCGTCGCCAACTGGAGTGGGTAAACAGTGTCTACACATATCAATATTACTGCAAGAAAGGAAGAATGAACTGATTGTTGATGTTCATAACGATCATCCTCCTTTACCTCCTCTGCATTACTGCAGATGACGTGTCACTGAGCACATTTGTTCTGTGCATGCAGTACACGTGAGGCGCCTAGTTGTTTCCACTGCACTGTGTGGTATACGAAGGTTCTGTTAAAGTTCACTAACCTGCTGTCTTCAAGTTGATGTCCCCAGCGCAGAAAACAGCACACAGGTCTTAGGTCCTGTATCTTGAGGCTGAAACTGACATAGCGAGGTTCTGTTCCGAAATAATGTATCACTTCTTTGGGATGCCACTCTCGTACTTTAATATAGCCACACGAGAAGACTACATGATCTTAATACAACACCTTCTCATATAGCAAAGTACATGATCAAACACAATGTTTACGAAAATGTATCTCTACACTATTTGTGGCATGTGTCTGTGCCTCATGACTACCGGAGTGAATCTTTTAATACTGAATACTGGCAAACACATCCTGCGACAGACAACATGTCTGTTCTTCTTGACTGCCTAATCCAGAGTGACGAACAGGAACTTAAATAAAAATTGGAAACATATCCTACGACAGACAACATGTCTGTTCTTCTCGACTGCCTAATCCAGAGTGACGAACAACCAGAAACACTTCGCGCGCCATACCAGAAAAGGTGTGACCCGAACGCTTCCGAAGTGCTTCGACTGCAATTTCGCCAGTCTTTTGTTTTTTATTTAAATTGTTTTTAATAATTCTAAAATGACTGATTGATAGCTGTTGAGAGATATTCATATTAAAAAGTGAAGTCATTCCAATGAGTAGTGTGACTAATAACAATAACTATACTTTAACGTTTTGGCGCCCTTGCTCCGAACACAGCAGCCAATCACAGAGCAGTAGCATTATGTAGGCGGTCTTTCTCACGGGAATGGTACCGAATCTAACCTCTGTCACAGGTACCACACACCACATTTCGTCATCTATATACTTCTTGCATCTTCACTGCTCTGGGAACAGCTTCTTGGAGCCTAATATGATGGCTGACTAAGCCAGAAATATTACAATATGTGCAGGTCCTACCTGCACGTGCACGATGTGCGTGTTGCGCTGTTGTCATATCACTTCACACATGCTATAGGCGTCCCAATTTGCTCCTAACATACAATAGTCAGGCTGGTATCCCACCACTGTCTGGTGCGTCTCCAGACGCGTCTTCACTGGTTTCCGGCACTCAACCCGAATCTGAATTCATCACTCAAGACAGTTCTACGCCAGTCAATGAGATTCCAGGACGAATGCGCTCGACACTGCTGTAAACGGACTTGTTGGTGTACAGAGGTCAATGGTGGTCAGCGCAGCCTGATTGTTGCGCGCCATACTGCCTGACAACAGGGGATGATGATCTGGAGTGCCATTTCACTCCATTTGATTGTCATCCATGGCTCTCTTACAGTACCGCGGCACGCCGACGATACTTTACGCCCCGTTTTGACGTCTTTATGGCAAACCCTCCTGGGCTTCCATTTCAGCAAGGTAATGCCCTCCTGTACATGGTGAGGGTTTCTACTGCTTGTCGCTGTTTGTAAACCCTGCCTTGGCCAGCAAAGTCGGAGTATTATGAGTAGTGCTCTCCAGTCAACTAAGGATTCTGATGATCTAACGCGCCAATTTGACAGAATGTAGCACGATATCCCTCAGAAGGACACACAACTCTATCAATCAATGCCAATCTTGTATAAGGGCCAGAGGTGGATGAACGAGTTACTGACTTGCTCGATTTATGAAGGTCTTCCTCTTGAATAAATCATCCAATTTTTCAGAAATTATAATCATTTGTTTGTCTGTACATGTACATCACATCTACCGAGTTTCGTCCCATTCGAATAATCTCTTCGTGTGGCTCTTTTTGTGTCTATACACGGGAGCATCATGCAGATTGAGGTACCATCAGGGCCACCAGATCAGGCCACGAGCCTTCCGTAAATACTTCTGAAAGAATTGTATCCCTATGCGTACTTATAGCGCGGCGAGCATGAGTAATACCTATCACGATAAAATAGGTAATATGATTCTGATATATCTGTCTCTTTACTGTGGCATGTATAGCAACCTCAATCAACAATTTCTTCAGTATTTTATCAAAGAATAGTACACTTTAACAGATGGTAGTAAATCATGTGATACAGAGAAGAGCATTTTGTATCTTATGCTGCTACGATTATGATTATGATTATAATAATGTAATTAGTGTTGTTAATAATATAAACTACTGGCCATTAAAACTGCTACACCAAGAAGAAATGCAGACTATAAACGGGTATTCATTGGACAAATATACTAGAACTAACATGTGATTACATTTTCACGCAATTTGGGTGCATAGATCCTGAGAAAACAGCACCCTGAACAACCACCTCTGGCCGTAATAACGACGTTGATACGCCTGGGCATTGAGTCAAACAGAGCTTGAATGGTGTGTACAGGTACAGCTGCCCACGCAGCTTCAACGCGATACCACAGTTCATCAAGAGTAGTGACTGGCGTATTGTGACGACCCAGTAGCTCGGCCACCATTGACCAGACGTTTTCAATTGGTGAGAGATCTGGAGAATTTGCTGGCCAGGGCAGCAGTCCAACATTTTCTGTATCCAGAAAGGCCCGTACAGGACCTGCAACATGCGGTCGTGCATTATCCTGCTGAAATGTAGGGTTTCGCAGGGATCGAATGAAGGGTAGAGCCACAGGTTGTAACACATCTGAAATGTAAAGTCCACTGTTCGAAGTGCCGTCAATGCGAACAAGAGGTGACCGAGACGTGTAACCAAAGGCACCTCATACCATCACGCCGGGTGATACGCCAGTATGGCGATGACGAATACACGCTTCCAATGTGCGTTCACCGCGATGTCGCCAAACACGGATGCGACCATCATGATGCTGTAAACAGAACCTGGATTCATCCGAAAAAATGACGTTTTGCCATTCGTGCACCCACGTTCGTCGTTGAGTACACCATCGCAGGCGCTCCTGTCTGTGATGTAGCGTCAAGGGTAACTGCAGCCATGGTCTCCGAGCTGATAGTCCATGCTGCTGCAAACGTCGTCGAACTGTTCGTGCAGATGGTTGTTGTCTTGGAAACGTCCCCATCTGTTGACTCAGGGATCGAGACGTGGCTGGACGGTCCGTTACAGCCATGCGGATAAGATGCCTGTCATCTCGACTGCTAGTGATACGAGGCCGTTTGGATCCAGCACGGCGTTCCGTATTACCCTCCTGAACCCACCGATTCCATATTCTGCTAACAGTCATTGGATCTCGACCAACGCGAGCAGCAATGACGCGATACGATAAACCGCAATCGCGATAGGCTACAATCCGACCTTTATCAAAGTCGGAAACGTGATGGTACGAATTTCTCCTCCTTACACGAGGCATCACAACAACGTTTCACCAGGCAACGCCGGTCAACTGCTGTTTGTGTATGAGAAATCGGTTGGAAACTTTCCTCATGTCAGCACTTTGTAGGTGTCGCCACCGGGCCAACCTTGTGTGAATTCTCTGGAAAGCTAATCATTTGCATATCACATTATCTTCTTCCTATCCGTTAAATTTCGTGTCTGTAGCACGTCATCTTCGTGGTATAGCAATTTTAATGGCAAGTAGTGTAATTATAATTAACAGTACCAACACTATCGATAATGTTACTGGCGTTATTTCTTAGGCCGTACGGTTACTCCAGGTGGTATTAGATACATTGAAATCATTTTACTGCAATTTATCGTATTCTTTAAGGAACTGTGATATGAAAAATATTGTATGCGCAAGTTAGCGGACAGATGCGATAGATCCCATAAAGGCCACAAAAAATAAATTAAATAATATAAATAGCTGGGAAAATTTTGCGAGAGAGTTGTGTTCGGACGGAGCCTTACAGACCCATATGACAGACGTCGGTTTGCAATAGGATTTTGGAACACGTAAAATGTTCGAACATATGAATTACCTCGAAGGTAACTGTCTATCGACACACAGTACGGATTAAAAAAAAAACGTCGTTCTTGTGAAATACTACTAGCTCTTTATTCGAACAATCTAATTAGTTCTATCGACAGAAGATGTCAAACTGATTCCACATTTCTAGATTTCCAGATAGCTTTTGACACCGTTCCTCACAAGTGACTTCTAATTAATTGCGTGCCTAAAGAGTATTACTTCAATTGTGTCACTGGATTTGTGATTTCCTGTCAGAGAGGTGGCAGTTCGTATTAATAGACGGAAAGCCATCGAGTAAAACAGAAGCGATTTTTGGCGTTCTCCAAGGAAGCGTTATCGGCCCTGTATTATCGCGAAACAGGGGCGAGAGTGTCACGGAAATGATAAACGAATTGGGATTGCAATCTTTTAAAAAAAAACTCCTTTTCGTTACGGTGAGATCTTTTTACGAAATTTCGATCATCAACTTTCTCCTCTGAATGCAATAATATTTTATTGACGCCAAGTTACATAGAAAGAAAAGATCATCGTAATAAATAAATGAGAACAATAACTTGAGAAACGCGCTTAAGTGGCGTAGGAAATTTTATTTATTATTGATGACTAGTTTCAGACGGCTTGTCCATTATCAAATGGTTCAAATGGCTCTGAGCACTATGGGACTCAACTGCTGAGGTCATTAGTCCCCTAGAACTTAGAACTAGTTAAACCTAACTAACCTAAAGACACCACAAACATCCACGCCCGAGGCAGGATTCTAACCTGCGACCGTAGCGGTCTTGCGGTTCCAGACTGCAGCGCCTTTAACCGCACGGCCACTTCGGCCGGCTATCAAATCATCCTGAAGAACAAAATAATGTGGATGTTACGATATATAGCAAGGAATGCTTAACAAAATTCCAAATCTGCTCGAAGGTAGATAAGAGGCCATGTACGTAAATCTCGCATAATAACAAGACGTATATACAAGTTACTGGCTACAAAACATATAAACGCGGCAAGATACAATGCAGTGTCCACCCATGAACATCGCTGTATGTCAAAACGCAAAATGGTACTAAGCGGTCTCTGCAGAGACCACGTAAGCCAGGCGGGAGTCCGCTAGTGGCGGTGTGTGTCATAAATTTGGGAGTTCTTTATTATAACGCAGATACATTTTACAGATATCATTGGTAAAATTTAATCCTATCATGTATTGAACAGTCTACATTAATAAAACGTTATGAAACATAAAATAAAGTACTTCCAATACCGTGACACCACACTCGACGTACTCTAAAACTACGAAAAACGGCAACAAGGGAAGGACTTACGGTGAATCATCTACAATACAAACAAATTAAAAGAAAATATAGTCTGATATAGGGCATGTGTATAATACGGGTGTGGTGTCCCACATTATACAAAAAGATGTAGCCGTAGGTTTGTTCTTCCTGTGCATCAAACACAAACTGAACAGTAAACCATGTTGAAATATAAAAAATATAAAAGAACGGTAATGATAGCACTTATACTGTAGGGTCTGTACGTTTGTGTATTTGACAAAAACAAACAGGTACCTTGGGGGAAACGTTGTGCAAACAGTAAAAAGCATAAAAAAATGGCTCTAAGCACGATGGGACTTAACATCTGAGGTCATCAGTCCCATAGACTTAGAACTACTTAAACCTAACTAACTTAAGGACATCACACACATCCATGCCCGAGGCGGGATTCGAACCTGCGACCGTAGCAGCAGCGCGGTTCCGGAGTGAAGCGCCTAGAACCGCTCTGTTACAGCAGCCGGCACAAAGCACAAAGACATAAAACTGCGTAAAATATTGTTAAAGCAGAACTGCAGTAAATTAGAGTCACGATGGAGTAAAACCAGAAACTATGACGATCACATTAGAAACGTCATATGCCGTACAGCAGTGTGATAACACACACTAAATCGCTAATAAGATGTAGCTATGTTCGATCGTCACTAGGTCGTAAATGTGGAAAGTAGGATCATTTTGAAACATATGTAAGTCTATGCAGCGTGAGAGCGGTACAGAATGGACATGGACCACATTAAGTTCTGAAGCAGATTGTTGTTGTTGTTGTTTTTGGGGAAGGAGACCAGACAGCGTGGTCATCGGTCTCGTCGGATTAGGGAAGGATGGGGAAGGAAGTCAGCCGTGCCCTTTGAAAGGAACCATCCTAGCATTTGCCTGGAGTGATTTAGGGAAACCACGGCAAACCTAAATCAGGATGACCGGACGCGGGATTGAACCGTCGTCCTCCCGAATGCGAGTCCAGTGTCTAACCACTGCGCCACAAAAAAAATGGTTCAAATGGCTCTGAGCACTATGGGACTTAACAGCTGTGGTCATCAGCCCCCTAGAACTTAGAACTACTTAAACCTAACTAACCTAAGGACATCACACACATCCATGCCCGAGGCAGGATTCGAACCTGCGACCGTAGCAGTCGCACGGTTCCGGACTGCGCGCCTAGAACCGCGAGCCACCGCGGCCGGCCACTGCGCCACCTCGCTCGGTCTGAAGCAGACAAGTCATACTTCCAAACACAGATGCGTTTTATATCATTCGTGATAATAAAACTTTAGGGTCAATAGCACTAAAATGGTAACCCAAGGACGCTAAAAGGTTAAGCAGATTATGTAATTTACTGCAGCGATCTAGAAATGTGTCCCAGATCAGAGATATAATATCACCCTCGTGGAACCAACATGTCCAAAGTATAAAGTACGTTGGCGTGTTTCTCAATCTGCAAAATAATGTCTGTTCAAAAAAATGGTTCAAATGGCTCTGAGCACTATGGGACTCGACTTCTGAGGTCATCAGTCCCCTAGAACGTAGAACTACTTAAACCTAACGACATCACACGCATCCATGTCCGAGGCAGGATTCGAACCTTCGACCGTAGCGGTCGCGCGGTTCCAGACTGTAGCGCCTAGAACAGCTCGGTCACTCCGGCCGGCGTCTGTTCAAATTTCGTGCCATATGCGTAAGAGTGGCGCTAATAGCGTCATTATGAGGATGCAGATCAGGTTTCCTTTAAATGCACGCTGTAAAGATATTGAGCGTTATTTACCTTTGAGAGTGGCCGTGGTGAGTTGATGTTAGTCAACAATGCCTTTAAGGAGACAATGACGTCGGTATCAACATCTCAGTGAGTTTGAACAATGTTGTGTAATAGGATGATAAGGCTACGAGAAACTGGATGTTCCTTCTGCGATACTGCAGAGTGACCTGGCAGGAATGTCACTAGTGATTGTGGCAGCGGTGGTCGCGAAAATGTACGGTCGCAAAAAGATTTCGCTCCGGATTGTCACGTGGTACTACCGAGGGGAAGACCATAACGCTCTGCATGTGGCTCTGGCACATCGTACTGCATCTGCAGCAGCAGATTGAGCAGCAGTTGGGTCCACAGTGACACAACGAATTGTCACAAATCGGTTACTTGAAGGACAGCTCGGCGCCGGACGCCCTGTAATGCGCATTCTACTGACCCCAAAGCAACACCATTTGCGACTTCAGTGGTATCAAACTAGAGCTCATTGAAGGGCAAGGTGGGGGTCCGTTATGTTTTCTGGTGGAATCTGGTTCTGCCTCGATGCCAGTGATGGCCGTGTGTTGGCTAGAAGGAGGTCAGTTGAGGACTTGTACCCAACCTGTCTGCTTGCTAGACACACTGGGCCTAAGCCTGGAGTTATGGTCTGGGGTATGATTTCATATGACAGCAGGAGCACTCTCGTGGGTATCCCACGCACCCTGACTTCAAAACTGTACGTCAATCTCGTGATTCGACCTGTTGTGCTCCTATTCATGAACAGAATTCCAAGGGGTGTTTTCCAGTAGGATAACGCTCGCCCACATACCGCTGTTGTAACCTAACATACTCTACAGAGCGTCAACATGTTACCTTGGTTCTCTGGATCACCAGATCTGTCTCGAATCGAGCACATATGGTACATAATCGGACGACAACTCCAGCGTCATCCACAAACAGCCTTAACCGGCCTTGAATTGACCGACCAAGTGGAACAGGCATGGCACTCCACTCCACAAACTAACATGCGGCACCTGTACAACCCAGTGCATGTACATTTGCATGCTTGCATACGCGCACTCAACATGCTGGTGGTTACGCCGGTTATTACTGTACCAGCATTTCACATTTACAATAGCTTATCTCGCGCTTACCTAGACAAATGTATTCCTGAAATTGCATTACGCAACATTAATTATTTTTTGGTGTTGCTATATTTTCCGTCGGCGTATTTCGTTAGGCTCTTTAACTTTAATCTCAAAAATGTCTAGTTCTTCCAGGATATCTAGGTGCTGGCCTTTCGGTACGTAGTACTTCCAACGTAGAATTTATGTTACTCACCATATGTTCCTTTCTACGTAGATGTTAACCGAAAACAGTATTATTTGTCGGGTGTACATGCTCCCTGAATCGGATGAGAAATAACATGTTCTATATAATATTTGTCATATGATATGCATCGTAATTTGTGTACGCCTGAGGAGTGAGGTATTTTATATATTTGATTTTATTCATTTTGTATTGCTGTAATTTTCATTGGTCACTGAGCAGCAGTTAGATTAATGTTTGGGTTAAAACTGGAGACTGGGTTTCTGCTGGAACCCACCAATGAACCTATCATATAATAAATTTTGAGTACTATTCTGGTCACATATTTTCTTAGTTTCACTTTGGTTAGAGAAACCTTGTCTCAATGTTGTACAGTTGCAACGATTTTGGGCCGTTTCTGTTCTTGACTGGAACAAATTATTGCGATCAAAGAAAAGTCTGTAGCCAGCATGTATTTCTTGGTAGCACTACCATCTGTATGTTTGTGTCAGGTTTCGCCCTGAAATTTGGCTTTAACTTTGTCAAGTCTGGATACCAGAGGGGATGGGTTTACAACCGACCGGTTCTTGGTACTCAGATGCCTTTGCTGATAGGAAATTGATCGGGAGAATTATGTTTGTTCCTGGTAGAATCGGGTTAGCTGACTGGCAGGAGAACTTGAGAAACGGCGCTCGAGGTCTGAGCTGCAGCACTGAGGCAGGTCAGAGGCACACCACAGAAGACAACAAAAGGTGGATGTGCTGTGTAATTGCTACTAAGAAATATAGTGCATGGAAATAAAAAGATTGAAGAAAAAGAAAAAGGACAATATTTAGAGGACTTTAAGAAAAGTTGCTGGTCCACGTTTGATTCTTTTATTTTGTTACTCAGAACCTTTGACAACTCATATCAGCATTATGGAAATGCTGATGAATAAATGTATTTAGCGTATGTTTAGTTAAGTTAGGGCAGGAAGTGCTGCGGCATAAGATAATGTAAGGAATTGTTCATTTCCATTTTTCTGCTATCGTATGCAGAGTTTATTTTTGTGTATTATTTTGTTTCTGAGGGCGTAGATGGGGTTTGGTGCTACTTGCGACACCATGCACTGCGTTTATGGAGTAGCAAGTGGGGCGTGAGCGTACAATTCGTGGCGGGAGTTTAGAGCGGCAGTTTCCCGCCGCAGAGCACGTGGCTGGCGGTTGCTAAGGGGCAGTGGCGAACGGTTAGCGTTACGCGGCCTTGTAAAAACCCGAGCAGATGCTCTGTAGGGGCGCGTATGGCTGTGTTTGGTGCTCGGAGAAATTTATATGCCAGAGAAAAATTAGTAAAAACAAATCTAAGAGTGACAAGGAGGTTGGCACTCATGGACAGAAAAATATGTAAAGCTAAATTATATATAATAGTTTAAAAGTTATTGTTGTCTAAAAGTTGTAAATTTATGAAAGTTCAAAAGCTAATATCTTGGCAATGCTTTGGCCGATTAATATGAACAAATTGTCTGCCGATGCGGCTAGTAGAGCTGCATCGAGCAATCGTAGCCCATGTAGCAAAACATGCACCAGTTTTGAATGAGAGGTCGGAATACGGGATTCGACTGAAAGAAACTGTGTTTTTGATAATAAATAAGTTTAAAGAGATGAAATTAGCGGCAGCAATCTAAAGTTTAAAGAGGTAGATGAGTAATTAAGTATGTATTTTTATTTGTTTATTGATGTTCAGTATCAAAAAATCCGGGAAAAGCAAAATCACGCCACAGGAACATTATTTGTGAAGAAACGGTGGTAGATCCATAAAATGGGACTTTAAATTGTTATTGCCCGGAAAATTTCCGTATTTTTCAATACATAATATGTGTTTTTGTGTTTGGTTTCAGAATATTCGTAATTTTTGTCAAACATTGTTTTGAGTTAGGCAGTCGTTTCGAGTGTTGGACAGGGCGGCCATCTTTGATGACAGGACAGTTGGTTCTGAGCGGGACGTGCCGCGTTCAGGAACAAGTACGTATGTAGTGACGTTCGAAAGCGTTCAAGTGGAGCGCAATATAGAGATTTAGGACAGCAGACAAGAGTGTATTTTGTGAATTGTGAACAGACTGTCGATTGCTGTGATCGCAACATATGAATTTTATAGTGAAGTGTTGTAGCATCAGTTGTTAACGACCGCCCTTATGTAAGTGCCCCTTAGACTACATTTTAAGTGTTTAGTGAATATACTAAAAAAAATAAACTACTTGTCCAAATTATGAATCAACGTGAGTGACTCAATATTTTAAATTTCATCGCAATACCTGCCAGCATTGTTCTGTTACATTTATTTCAGCTAAAAAATTGAGTTAACGACAGGTGTGAGCTGGCATCCTATGACGAAAAACGTAGCCAAACATTGAGACCTGCCACGTTTCTGGGCCACTCAATTAAGCTAAGTGTAACAAACTATTCAAAATTCATTGTGTAGTGCCTAGAACCGTCGTAACATGTCAACAAATGGAAACGATCCCCACGTTCTTTGCCGTGGTGCTACTTTCCGATGAATCTACATTCACAAACGATGGAACGTTAACCGGCATAACATGCATTACTAGAGTGTAATTGGTAACGGCACGTTGACCATCAACTTGCTTGGTCGGTTAACGAATCGTGTGGCATCACGGGAAACAAACTCATTGGTTCGTGTTTTATCGACATCACGTTGAAGGACGCAAATATCGAACGTTTTCGGAACAGGAAATTGTAGTTTCAGTATGAAACATTGGCCAGCGTATTATGCAACTGAAGCACAGGAGGTATTAGACCGTGTTCACACTGGTCGGTGGATCAGCAGAGATCGCCATATTAATCGGCCTGCTTGATCGGCGGATTTGGCGTCACAGGATTTCTTTCTGTAGGGATATTTAAAAGGTAAGGTGTACCAGTAAGTATTAACAAGCCGTGAAGACATGGTCGACCGCATCAGAAACGCATGTTTTGACATTCCCGCAGATATGCATCTGGGCTGCGTACCATCATTCGAAAAGCGGATTATTAAGTGTATCGAAGTTGGTGGTACTACGTTTGAATACTTACTCTAATTGGAAAAGTAGACTAGTGTTCCCCTCGAGCCACGCTACAGTGTCGCGTCGAGTAGTCCCCTGTTCGATATGTTGAAGAATACACTGCTGCGAATGGGACTTTCCAGAAAGAAGTTATGAAATACTGACCTGTCCTACCCTCTAGACTTGGAGGTAGGGTCCCACGTTCCATAGGATATTCAAGGACCATGGAGTAGTACGTCAAATTACGATTGCGTACCCATCTCTATTCTTCCGACTACAGCGCCATCTGTGGCGAATCGAAGAAAATGCTTCAGATAAAATGTGTGTAGATTTAGCCATAATATCATAACCTGCAATAAAAAACTGGGATTCCCATTGAAGATTTCAAAGCTGGCCCCCACAACCCACGCACGGGGTAGGGTGGTGGGGTTGGGGGTCGAGTGTGACATCATTGAGTGTTCCCTTCTTAGACAAACAAATTGGAATAACTTTTTTTGATGCGATGTGTAGTTTTCGAGATATTTCGATGCCTTCAATTAAAATGGACATCCTGTATACATACACTGACAGATAAAAAATTAGTACACCAAGAAGGAGTTGTGCGACATAAACGGAAGTAAGTACGCGTGTCTCTACATGTAAAAGGTGATGTCTATCCAGATTTCAAGCCATTCGCATAAGAATGGCGCTAGCAACGCTACTATGTTACCACCGCGATATTGCGGAAAGACTTGGCAGGAATATAGCCACTGTACGTAGTTGCTGGGAACGGTGGTCAAGAGAATTTACGGTCACAAGAAGAACGGACTCTAGACATGGCACTATCGAAAAGAAAGAGAATCGTGTTTGGCGTATAGCTGTGACGCATCATACCCCGTCTGCAGCAGCAATTGGCGCAGCAGTTGGCACCTCAGTGACAACGAACTGTTACAAATTGTCAACATTTTATATTCATTTGGGCCCACAGATAGTACATGTCAGTATAAGACATAGTGAAAATGAATCCTCCAAAACTGGCTCCAATACAGCAACATATTTTTAATATTTTACACGACAGACCTGTTTCGGCTTATAGCCATTACCGTGCGAGATGGCGCAGTGGTTAGCACACTGGACTCGCATTCGGGAGGACGACGGTTCAATCCCGTCTCCAGCCATCCTGATTTAGGTTTTCTGTGATTTCCCTAAATCGTTTCAGGCAAATGCCGGGATGGTTCCTTTGAAAGGGCACGGCCGATTTCATTCCCAATCCTTCCCTAACCCGAGCTTGCGCTCCGTCTCTAATGACCTCGTTGTCGACGAGACGTTAAACACTAACCACCAACTATAGCCATTATCAAGTGACCTGCGAAAGTAACATTGGTAAGGTTATCTATATGTAAATCATGACTGCTTTATGTTTACATTTGCATTGGTATTTACGTCTAGTTGGAAGTGGTGGCCACATTGCATCTACAGTAATTTTTTCTGCCGTAAATTGATAAGTATAAAACTTTTTGTAGCTACAAAACCTCAAAATATACGTTTTTGTCAGATGTTTTGACATTTCTTTACTACGATACTGTATGTTTACAAAGTATATACAACTTACATTTCGTTAGTCTTACTTTTCTTTACATTTTACCTATATTCTGTGTAAGTTTTGTTTACAATTTGACTATTTCTTTTCGTATTCTATTATGTCAATAAAGTTTTCGAGGTACTATTTATGTTTAGGACCTGTTTGTCCATTTATAATTCCGTAGCCGGCCGTTGTGGCCGTGCGGTTCTAGGCGCTTCAGTCTGGAACCGCGTGACCGCTATGGTCGCAGGTTCGAATCCTGCCTCGGGCATGGATGTGTGTGATGTTCTTAGGTTATTTAGGTTTAAGTAGTCCTAAGTTCTAGGGGACTGATGACCACAGATGTTAATTCCCATAGTGCTCCGAGCCATTTGAACCATTTTTATAATTCCGTATGTAAATTTTCAGTTCTTCGAGAATGTTCATAGTAAATCTTTTCGATATTTTGTGCAGTATTGATTAATTAATTAATTAACTAATTAATTTACCTCTATAGCAACCAGCTGCACAAAAAGAACTGAAAACACTGTAACACAGCCTACGGAAATGATTTTGATCCAGATATAGTAACAAAATTTTATAAAACATACAAAACCGAAACTTATCACGATACATGATGACATACGTCTTACCAGAGAAATCTTAACTAGAACGAATATCAAATAAGATAAATGCACTATTTTAATCCACACACATACAACTGGCTTTCCATACAAATAATAATCTTATAACGAACTTATGTTAGGCACAACCAAAATCTCAGTATACGCCTCTGCTTCAATATTTAAAATCACCTGTCACGTTCGCAACAATTTCTGTACTGGTCAAACCGAATGAAACTTCAATACAAGAATTAATGAATACATTGGAAATAGCGATAGTAATCCATCAAGCGGATTTTTACATCTGAAAACTCAACACCACAAAGGCGAGAAGCCTGAAACTATATCACGCAAAATACCGAATGGACTTGCTACGAACATTCTCGAAGAACGGGAAATTTATATTCATACAAGGAAAGGTCCACACGACATTCTAAATGAACACACAGATTTTAAACGTAAATACTATCTCGAAAATTTTGATGACATAATAGAATACGAAAAGAAATAGTCATATGGTAAACCAAACTTACTCAGAACGTGGAAGAAATGTAAAGAAAAGTAAGAACAACGCAATCTAACTCATCCCTGATAAGTTATATATACTTTGTAGATATACAGCATTGTAGTGAAGAACTGCCAAAATTGAACTGTCAAAATATCTGACAAAAACGTATATTTTTACGTTTCGTAACTACAAAAAGTATACTTACCAAGACACGACAGAAAATATTTACTATAGATGCAATATGGTCGTCACTTCCAGCTATGCGTAGATACCAATGCAAATGTAGACACAAAACAGCGACGATTTACGTACACATATACCAGTGTTATTTTCGCAGATCATTTGATAATGGCTATCAGCCAAAACATGCCAGTGGTGTAAAATATTATAAATACACTCCTGGAAATTGAAATAAGAACACCGTGAATTCATTGTCCCAGGAAGGGGAAACTTTATTGACACATTCCTGGGGTCAGATACATCACATGATCACACTGACAGAACCACAGGCACATAGACACAGGCAACAGAGCACGCACAATGTCGGCACTAGTACAGTGTATATCCACCTTTCGCAGCAATGCAGGCTGCTATTCTCCCATGGAGACGATCGTAGAGATGCTGGACGTAGTCCTGTGGAACGGCTTGCCATGCCATTTCCACCTGGCGCCTCAGTTGGACCAGCGTTCGTGCTGGACGTGCAGACCGCGTGAGACGACGCTTCATCCAGTCCCAAACATGCTCAATGGGGGACAGATCCGGAGATCTTGCTGGCCAGGGTAGTTGACTTACACCTTCTAGAGCACGTTGGGTGGCACGGGATACATGCGGACGTACATTGTCCTGTTGGAACAGCAAGTTCCCTTGCCGGTCTAGGAATGGTAGAACGATGGGTTCGATGACGGTTTGGATGTACCATGCACTATTCAGTGTCCCCTCGACGATCACCAGTGGTGTACGGCCAGTGTAGGAGATCGCTCCCCACACCATGATGCCGGGTGTTGGCCCTGTGTGCCTCGGTCGTATGCAGTCCTGATTGTGGTGCTCACCTGCACGGCGCCAAACACGCATACGACCATCATTGGCACCAAGGCAGAAGCGACTCTCATCGCTGAAGACGACACGTCTCCATTCGTCCCTCCATTCACGCCTGTCGCGACACCAGTGGAGGCGGGCTGCACGATGTTGGGGCGTGAGCGGAAGACGGCCTAACGGTGTGCGGGACCGTAGCCCAGCTTCATGGAGACGGTTGCGAATGGTCCTCGCCGATCCCCCAGGAGCAACAGTGTCCCTAATTTGCTGGGAAGTGGCGGTGCGGTCCCCTACGGCACTGCGTAGGATCCTACGGTCTTGGCGTGCATCCGTGCGTCGCTGCGGTCCGGTCCCAGGTCGACGGGCACGTGCACCTTCCGCCGACCACTGGCGACAATATCGATGTACTGTGGAGACCTCACGCCCCACGTGTTGAGCAATTCGGCGGTACGTCCACCCGGCCTCCCGCATGCCCACTATAAGCCCTCGCTCAAAGTCCGTCAACTGCACATACGGTTCACGTCCACGCTGTCGCGGCATGCTACCAGTGTTAAAGACTGCGATGGAGCTCCGTATGCCACGGCAAACTGGCTGACACTGACGGCGGCGGTGCACAAATGCTGCGCAGCTAGCGCCATTCGACGGCCAACACCGCGGTTCCTGGTGTGTCCGCTGTGCCGTGCGTGTGATCATTGCTTGTACAGCCTTCTCGCAGTGTCCGGAGCAAGTATGGTGGGTCTGACACACCGGTGTCAATGTGTTCTTTTTTCCATTTCCAGGAGTGTATATTGCCTTACTGCAGCTAGTTTTGGAGCATTCATTTTCATTATGTTACAAATTGGTTACTTCAAGGACAGCTCAGACAGACGCCTTGTAGCATGCATTCCACGGATCCCAAATCACAACTATTTGCGACTCCATTAGTTTCAAGTGAGAGCTCATTGGAGGGCAGGGTGGAGGTCTGTTGTTTTCTGATGAAAGCTGGTTCTGTCTCGGTGCCAGAAACTGCCATTTGTTAGGAGGCCAGTTGTGGGACCGCAACCACCCTGTCTGCATGCTAGACACACTGGACCTACGTCTGGAGTTATTGGGGTGGGATTTCGTATGACAACAGGAACACTCTCCTGGTTTTTCCTCGCACCCTGAATGACAATCTGTACCTCAATCAGGCGATTCTTACCTGTTGCGCCGCCATTCATGTATAGCATTCCAAGCGTTGTTTTCCAAATGGTTAAAATGGCTCTGAGCATTATGGGACTTAACTTCTGAGGTCATCAGTCCCCTAGAACTTAAAACTACTTAAACCTAAATAACCTAAGGACATCACACACGTCCATGCCCGAGGCAGGATTCAAACCTGCGACCGTAGCGGTCGCGCGGTTCCAGACTGTAGCGCCTAGAACCGCTCGGCCACCGTTGTTCTCCAATAGTATGACCCCCCTTTCTCCCAGCCCCATACCGCTGTTGTAACCCAACATGCTCTACAGCCTTGGCCTATTCGATCACCAGATCTGTCGCCAGTCGAGCACATATGGGACATCATTGGACGAAAACTCTAGCTGTGGGGTGGCGGGTAAATAATCTAACAGGTCTTTACTTCGATTCGTTGTTATGCAAAGACACTTATTTTGTCTGTTCGTGCCGTACACCTACCTTCACTGTTTACAAGAGTCTGAAAACTATTTTTGCCATCAACCAAGAAGCGATGGAGAACATACTGACCATAATTTCCAGTCCATAAGTCCACATTACTCATTGTGCTCACTCAAAGAAAATGTTCAAATCAAAAATGTTCAAATGTGTGTGAAATCTTATGGGACTTAACTGCTAAGGTCATCAGTCCCTAAGCTTACACACTACTTAATCTAAATTATCCTAAGGACAAACACACACACCCATGCCCGAGGGAGAACTCGAACCTCCGCCGGGACCAGCCGCACAGGCCATGACTGCAGGGCCATAGACCGCTTGGCTAATCCCGCGCGGCAAAGAAAATGGCAGTGGGATAAGGTACAATGACTAAATAAGAGTGACTTTTAACTGATCGATATATTCAGTAAAAGTTCACACGCACAAAAATAATATTCGTAATAATAATAATGATAATTTCCCTAATGGAAACAGCACTATTAACAGTTCAGAGGCGACCCCTACGGTAAGATCCAGGTAAAATGGTCTGTCGGCTTGATTTAAAATTGCCAAAAGTTTATTGCTCGCCTTTAAAGTGGAAAATAATCTCGACACTTGACACGTGGTTTTGTCAACATTACGGCGGCACATAAACAGTTACTTCAGTGAAATCTAAGCGATCCAGGACGGTGCACAGTCCTCGCGAGTACACTTCCTACTTTTACCGTAAACGCTTTTGGAAACTGTCCGGCTGTGATGTCATCCGAGGCGCAACGCACTCACGCGTTTGACTGACGCGGACAGATCGATATCTCGGTGCGAAGTGTCTCTTGTTCACTACCCCTCTGGCTGTGTTTAGATGTGGGTGCAGCGGACTGCCGTACGGAACATCTATAAACTGCTCCAGGCACAGGTAGCAACGTCTAATTGGCTCCTTTCTCGGACACAAATTAATTAATATCTCTGTAGTTTAATAACTGACAATCTTCTTAATTTTTTATTATTAGAGTTAAGTTTGCTTTAGTTACTGAAAAAAAGTTTTAGTTCGACTGCGTTGAAACTTTACCAGCTAGAATTTTTAGAACGGAACTGACAGTAGAACTTGACCTCTGAACTGGCTCTTTAAGATTCCTTGTAACTGTAGTTGTTTACAATAAAGGAGAGGGAAGGGAGTTCCAGGAAATACATTCCGATTCCAGGAAGGCGAATTTGTGGCCAGAGTGCTCAGTGATACCCTATTAATGCTTGATATATGATGGTTGCAGGCCTTAACACTAATGATATCCACATATCAACAGTACAACCTGCACAATGTAAAGCATCCACCTACTAATGACGTTACGGCTCTAGAAGTATTTCGTGAACTTAACTGTGTAGCCAAAACGACAATTAAATCTTTGGAGTACAGTCATGTTCCCAATGTGATACTGGAGGCTAAAAAGAAAGATAAACTCGTTACAGTATGTAGCACACTCAAACTTCGATCTGAGACGTGATGGGATTCTGTAGCAATATGGTTTGATAGCTTGTTAAAGAACGGGGAAGCTACAGTGGATACAATTGTTTGTCCTAATGTGCAGTTTGACAAGGCCGTAAAGACCGCCGTGCTAGGGGATGAGACATGCCAGAAACTGGAAAAGGCTTCTCGGTTACTGAAATTATCAATGGTGCTATAATGCGAGCAGAAGCAGATCATACTTTTTTTTATTGTGATTTCATCTAACGTAGAAACAGTCCTAAAAGAGGGTAAAATATTTTCTCCAGTATACAAATCAGCTATGAAAGCTGTCGTGAAAAGCAGGAAAGCTTTTACGTGCAAAAGGATCCATACTTTAACAAACCCTCTGTTCCCACGGTATAAGTGAGGAGCTCTTGTTGTAAATGACGGAATTCAAGTAATGAACTATCTAACAACACTTAGTAATTTGCTTCAACTTGCTTCTGGAACTTTTGCTGGAAATCCAGCGGAATTTCGAGTTAATCTGGTTTTATTTGCGAAACAATGTCTCTGGGATACCGTTTTTCCATTGTCGAGGGCTGTGCAGTAAGCAGCCTTTGTGCACTTTGGTACCCAGGATTTGAAATGTACAGCCAACATCATCTGCGACAGCACACAACTGGTCCGCTCGGGGTCGGATTAACACAAAAGTCTAAAACATGTTGGCACCAAGAAGGACAGAGAAACTGATGTCCATGCAGTGGCATCACCGATACAGTTCTGACCTGGCAGGTATACACGTTTTACCAGAAGATATCTTTCTTTCATTATATTAATACTCAGTGTAATGCCCGTGTGAATATTGGAAAGAGAGTCAATAAGTGTTCTCCCTCTGTTCGAGCTCTGAGCCTTGGATTTAAAATAATTAATTTACACAATAATTGTAAATTCTCAAATCTAGAATATAAACGCCAGCAATTGTAATCATATTACACTTTCCCCAATAATCTAATTTTATCATTTAAACTTGTCTTTAAACGGTTTTAAACCAACTTTTTGGTTTAAATTAATCTTACTGAACCACTTGAAACAAGCGGCGCACCTCTAGCCATAATTTTTTAGCACATTAGTGTACGTAATCCACGATCGAATAAAAGTAAAGACAAAAGTTTTACAAATGGCGCCATTGCAAACGGAAAGATGTCCATTGCCGCGGATAGAAAAGTACGAGGAACCGTGTTGTTCAAGTTATAAAGAGTCTGTCGCACAGTAAAATTTGAAGAGATGGAGCTGGGTCGTGTGGGAGAAGATTCATCAACAAGCAAACATCAACGTGTCTTTGAAATAATGTCTTAGAATAACACATTATGTATATACCACTGGAGCAGCAATTAAAGGCCTATAATAAATAACGTGTGCAAATAATGACATCAAATGATTTTGTATCCACAGTTGACTTCTGGTAATGTATTACCCATCGCAATAATGCAGTACCGAACTTCCCACGGTTTATATTGTTTGCACGTGAGTTCTATTTCAACCGTGATTGTGTTTTCGCTGTCCAGTAGCCTTGTCTGAAATAATGAAAATCAATGTGATATGCTCATCTCACGCCACCAGCAAACATTCTCTGTCAGCTTGTGGACATCAACTGCACAAGATCAACTAATAGAACTGTTTGCTGACACCACGTATAAATGATGCACTTCCGATGGTTTTAATTTGAAATGTGTTGTGGCTCTTGTTAGAGACTGTATTACTTGTTATCCTAGAGAGGACAGAGTTTCAACAGGACAGCTCATCCTCCCACTTCAATGTTAATGTCCATGGGACACTGGAAAACATATACCTCGATGATTGGATTAGAAGGGGAGTTCCTGTACAGCGTTCAGCGCGATCACCGGATCTCACTCTTTGTTGGTTTCAAACTCCAGTAGTATTTGAAGTGGAACTGGTTGGGAGACACAGCTCTTTGTACAACACACATTACAGATATCTGAGGGAAGATTGCAATATTTTAAGCCCCGCTATAATACATGCATTGGGACTGGTGATCACAGTTTGAACATTTATTACGAGCTCAAACTGTTGCTATAAACTGTAAGCCATTTATGCCAAAAAAGGACAAAATAATCGTTTGAGGCAATTGGTTCCTAATCTGAAAGTACTTAGTTTTGAATCTCCTGTAGTATGTATAATTTTGGGGATAAAGTCTTTGAACACCCTTTGCTTATAGTTTCAAAGGCTTAACATTTTCTCCTTCTTCTATTTTGACAGATAATACCTATAGTTTTCGGCGTTCTATGGGAAGAACTAAACTACATACACTGACTACTGTAAAAAAATTTAATGACAATCCGTTGCCTTGAATCATAGCTCAATATTTTCAAATATTCGATTAGTTTTCCTTTCTGTAAAGCAACTAGTAGAATTTTTTATTGCTGTACATGTAAAATATGTTAATGGAACAAAACTGCATCTTCTACAGAGTCAAGTGGAAGTTTAAAACAAAAACTATCCTAGACAAAAACATATGGTACAACATTAACCGATTGTTTCAGATTCATAGCCGATATTGCTAGTTAGAACGCAAAATGTTCCCAATGGTATGATTGCATAAAAACATGATATATCGGACGGTGGTTTGGTGACTGAAAGATTTTCCGCTTAGGTAAACTCATGTCTGGCTGGCTGCAACTTATCTGACTGGCCGTTATAAGAGACGTGTAACAATTTTCTCTCGCGGTTAACGCCTTAAGCACGAGACGAGACAAACGAGGTGAGGCTACGGGACACAGGATCGATGGTCGTTAGGAGCGTCCGCAATGGCTAGACGTGGCCGTAGTGCGACGTGACCGACACCGCCAATCGATGTTGTCTGGCTTTCAAGTCTGGTGGAGTCTTAACGAACCACCGCCGTAGTCATCTGAGGAGCACCTCCTGTAGCACTGCCACATAAATATTCAAGTCTTACTGATCTATACCGCGGTGGCCGTGCGGTTCTAGGCGCTGCAGTCCGGAACCGCGGGACTGCTACGGTCGCAGGTTCGAATCCTGCCTCGGGCATGGATGTGTGTGATGTCCTTAGGTTAGTTAGGTTTAAGTAGTTCTAAGTTCTAGGAGGACTGATGACATAAGATGTTAAGTCCCATAGTGCTCAGAGCCATTTGAACCATTTTACTGATCTATGAGTCTAATAAATGTGGCGGAGAAGATCTATCGACAGACTACCGAGCCATCGAGCATTATTTGGAGTGAGTATGTGACACTGGCGGTACCATTTCCGCGCAAAATCAACACAATTGCGATAAATCACGCAGCCATATTTCTCAATAAGTCAAAATATGAGTAAACTGTTCGAATCGTGGTAGGTACCTCTCACTTTTCGACAATCAATGGTTCCCTTCCCAGTTCTTTCGGTTAGGGAGCAGTAGTGCCCGAAATCGATCTATTACTGTTTAGATGCCGATTGCTGAAATCAAGTAGTGGCGCTGTCATCTACAGTGGCGTCTCTGGGTCAAGTAATAACTAGGGGATTGTAACATATTATTTCGGATCCTCTTGAGACGAGACAGTTGAATTTTACAGGGAGAAGTGACTTTACGCTTGTTTGAGTCTGCCTCGAGACGCGGCCATCCTCTGGACGTGATCATGGCTGTCAGCAAGGCAAGAGGCGGCGCCTTGCAGTTTCCGAGCTCCATGCATCTGACAGGTTGGCTTTCTCTAATAGTGTGCGACACGGGAACCCTATATTGCATGTTGAATCTTATGTCCTAAGTGTGTCAGGCTCGCTGAGGGATATAGACTTTCCGATGACGTCAAGTATCCTACCAGCAGCTGTAAGTAGGAAATGAAATTTAGAGATTCCAGGAAGGCGAGGAGACAGCGCTTACCACAGAACGGCCATTAATGGGCTCAAGAAAATGTGTGCGAATTTCTAAGGGACCGAACTGCCGAGGTCATCGGTGCCTAGACTTACACACTACTTAAAGTAACTTATGCTAAAACAATACACACACCCATGCCCGAGGGAGGACTCGAACCTCCGGCGGGAAGGACCGCGTAATCCGTGACATGGCGCCTCAAACCACGTGGCCACTCCACGCGGTTGGGATCAAGAGAATGAACACATAAAGTACCCGGTTGGAGTTATAAGCCACTCATTCTACACTGAAGCACCAAAGAAACTGGTATAGGCAGGAGTATTTAAATACGAGATATGTAAACAGACAGAATACGGCGCTGCGGTCGGCAATGCCTATTTAAGACAACAAGTGTCTGGTACAGTTGTTAGATCGGTTACTGCTGCTACAATGGCAGGTTCTCAAGATTTAAGTGTGTTTGAACGTGGTGTTATAGGAGCGATGGGACACAGCATCTCCAAGAAAAGGATGAAGTGGGGATTTTCCTCTCCGACCATTTCACGAGTGTACCGCGAATATCAGGAATCCGGTAAAACATCAAATCTCGCTGCGGTCGAAATAAGATCCCGCAAGAACGGGACCAATGACGACTCAAGAGAATCGTTCAACGTGACAGAAGTACAACCCTTCCGCACATTGTTGCAGATTTCAGTGCTCAGCAATCAACAAGTATCAGGGTGCAAATCATCCAACGAAACATAATCGAAATGCGCTTTCGGAGCCGAAGGCCCACTCGTGTATTCTTGATGACTGCGCAACACAAAGCTTTATGGCTCGCCTGGGTTCGTCAACACCGACAGTGGACTGTTGATGACTGGAAACCTGTTGCCTGGTCGGATTGTATCGAGTGGATGGATGTGTACGGGTATGGAGACAACCTCATGAATCCATAGACCCTGCATATCAGAAGGGGAGTGTCCAAGCTGGTGGAGGCTCTGGGACTGATCGATAAAGTTATTCTTCCACTAAATAATGCTAACAATATTTCGCAAGTACACTGTTGGTGATTAATATGGAACACTAAGGAAACTGCACGCAACAAACGTGAAACTGACGCCAGGTTTTCTGCACACTTATACACAGTCCAGTCACATTAATGCGATAACCGACTGTGTTCATCGTCAACGTTCAATAAGCACTCACAGACAGGATGTGGTAGTACTAGCAGTGGAGGGTATATAAAACGTGTCGGGGGGCTGCGGAAGACGGTGCAACCGTTGTCGTAATGTGGAAACGGAGTGGCTTATCTGACATCCTAAAGGATGTTATCAATAGCTTTCGGGCCAAGTTTGTAAATTATTCGCTTGCCGCCGTGGTTAAAGAATACCGTCCTTGGCGAAACGGCGCTATCCAAAGAGGCGCCGATGCGATTGTGGTGCGCCCGTGGCGACAGATGACAGGATTGAACGACGGCTGCAGAGATGTTTGCTGGAGAAGAGACATGCAGCTGTTGAGCAACTGACCGTCGTGATGAGCCAAGGAGCTACCATCAGTGTCTCCTCAACGACTTTCCAGCGAACGTGGATGCATGTGGGCCTCCGAAGCAGGCACCTTGATCATGCACCCTTGCTAACTGCTATTCATCAGTGATGAAGGTTGGAATTTGTACGCCAGTACTGCAACTAGGCGTCCATTGGGTGGCGACAGGTGGCCTTTTCATATGAATCACGTTTTATGCTCCATCTGCCACATGGTCGTCGGAAAGTACGGCGTTATACGTCTAAAAGTAAACACTGAGGGAGCGTTATGATCTGGAGAATGTTTTAGTGGCATTCTCTGGGTGGACGGCACACTGGACCAACAAGTATGAATCTGTCTTTGGGGACCAAGTCTACCCCGAGATGCAGCTTATTTTTCCTCGACCGATGACATGTATCAGCAGGACAATGCAACGTGTCACACAGCTCGCAGTGTACGTGCATGATTTGAAGAGCACCAGTATGAGGTACTGTCTCCCTTGGCCACGAAACTCCTCGGATGTGAACCCATCGAGAATCTGTGGGACCACATCGATCGCATTGTTTGCGTCATGGGTCCTCAACAGAGAAACCTAGCGCAGTCGGCCACGGTACAGGAGTCGGAGTGGGTCCACATCCCTGTCGGTTCCTCACAGAACAGCATTGACTCTTCCCGGACATCCCGCAGCAGTTCGCGCTGCAAAAGGTAGTTATTAAGGCTTTTGGCAGATAATCACATCAACATGACCGGGCAGTATATTTGCAAATGCTTAACATATCAAGGCAACTGCAGGAAGTGGATAGGTATAACACCGCCTGCATTCTTTATAGCAGGGAAGGTCACACAGCGGAAGATCGTGTTATGCCTAGTGTAGGAAGGAGAAATGTGTGCCAGCATCTGCTGGAGTACGATAGTGTCAGGCTCGTAACCTAACAAGGCTGCAGTTTATCACTTGGCGATATTGCTGCTGGCGTTGGTCCTGATCTCACGACTGTTGAACTCAACGCCATGCAGACCTCAGCTGCCGGCGAGGAGAGATACATTATATTGTTCAGTCAGCAGTGAATGGACGTGCAGCCACGTCCCTTACCTTGAACCAGGATATGGACTTGTTTCCAGAGAATTATTGATACGCTCAATGCGGCCGACTGTCAGCACGGTGACCACTGTTGCGGCTTCCCTTGACGTGGAAGCTGAAAGAAGTGAGCCGACAGTGTCAAGCCCAACGGCTCAGCGGTGAACAGGAGTGACACCACGTCGCCTTTTCAGACAGTTTCCGGTTCTATGCAGAGCATCACAATCAATGTAACCGTGTTTGGTGGTTGCGAGGAGAGCAGACGTGCCAACCGGTGTGGCCGAGCGGTTCTAGGCGCTACAGTCTGGAACCGCGCGACAGCTACGGTCGCAGGTTCGAATCCTGCCTCGGGCATGGATGTGTGTGATGTCCTTAGGTTAGTTAGGTTTAAGTAGTTCTAAGTTCTAGGGGACTGATGACCTCAGATGTTAAGTCCCATAGAGCTCAGAGCCATTTGAACCTTTTTTTTTTTTTTTTTTTTTTTTTTTTTTTTTTTTTTTTTTTTTTTTGAGCAGACGTAGCCATATTTTCATGGGCACAACACCAAGCGCGATGGTACAGGCTGCCTTGACTACACAATACCATATACATCTACATCTACATCTACATGGATACTCTGCAAATCACATTTAAGTGCCTAGCAGAGGGTTCATCGAAACACCTTCACAATTCTCTATTATTCCAATCTCGTATAGCGCGACGAAAGAATCAACACCTATATCTTTCCGTACGAGCTCTGATTTCCCTTTTTTTATTATAGTGATCGTTCCTCCCTATGTAGGTCGGTGTCAACAAAATATTTTCGCATTCGGAGGAGAAAGTTAGTGATTGGAATTTCGTGAGAAGATTCCGTCTCAACGAATAACACCTTTCTTTTAATGACTTCCAGCCCGAATCCTGTATCATTTCTGTGACTCTCTCTCCCATATTTAGCGATAATTCAAAATGTGCTGCCTTTCTTTGAACTTTTTCGATATACTCCTTCAGTCCTATCTGGTAAGGATTCCACAACGTTCAGCAGTATTCTAAAAGAGGACGGACAAGCGTATTGTAGGCGGTCTCCTTAGTAGGTCTGTTACATTTACTATGTGTCCTGCCAATAAAACGCACTCTTTGGTTAGCCTTCCCCACAACATTTTCTATGTGTTCCTTCCAATTTAAGTTGTTCGTAATTGTAATACCTAGGTATTTAGTTGAATTTACGGCTTTTAGATTAGACTGCTTTATCGTGTAACCGAAGTTCAACGAGTTCCTTTTAGCATTCATGTGGATGATCTCATACTTTTCGTTATGTAGGGTCAACTGCCACTTTTCGCACCATTCAGATATCTTTTCTAAATCGTTTTGCAGTTTGTTTTGATCTTCTGATGACTTTATATTCGATAAACGATAGCGTCATCTGCAAACAACCGAAGACGGCTGCTAAGATTGTCTCCCAAATCGTTTATATAGATAAGGAATAGCAAAGGGTCTATGACACTACCTTGCGGAACGCCAGAAATCACTTCTGTTTCACTCGATGACTTTCCGCCAATTACTAAGAACTGTGACCTCTCTGACAGGAAATCACAAATCCAGTCACATAACTGAGACGATAATCCATAAGCACGTAATTTCACTACGAGCCGCTTGTGTGGTACAGTGTCAAAAGCCTTGCGGAAATCCACAAATACAGAATCGACGTGAAGTCTCTTGTCAATAGCACTCAACACTTCATGTGAATAAAGAGCTAGTTGTGTTTCACAGGAACGATGTTTTCTAAACGCATGTTGACTGTGTGTCAATAGACCATTTCCTTCGAACACAGTATATGTTCCTTCGAACACAGTATATGTTCCAAAATCCTGCTGTATATTGACGTTAACGATAAGGGCCTGTAATTTAGTGGATTACTCCTACTACCTTTCTCGAATATTGGTGTGACCTGTGCAACTTTCCAGTCTTTGGGTAGGGATCTTTCGTCCTGCGAACGGTTGTATATGATTGTTAAGTATGGAGCTAATGCATCAGCATGCTCCGAAAGGAACCTAATTGGTATACAGTCTGGACCAGACGACTTGCTTGTACTAAGTGATTTAAGTTGCTTCACTTCTCCGAGGATATTTACTTCGACGTTACTCATGTTGGTAGCTGTTCTCGATTCGAATTCTGGAATATTTACTCGTCTTCTTCTGTGAAGGTATTTCGGAAGGCTGTGTTTAGTAACTGCTTTCGCAGCACTGTCTTCGATAGCATCTCCATTGCTGTCGAGCAGAGAAGGCATTGATTGTTTCTAGCTGCTAACATACTTCACATACGACCAGAATCTCTTTGGATTTTCTGCCAGGTTTCGAGACAAAGTTTCGTTGTGGAAACTGTTATAGGCATCTCGCATTGAAGTCCGCGCTAAATTTCGAGCTTCTGTAAAAGATAGCCAATCTTTGGGATTTTGCGTCTGTTTAAATTTGGCATGTTTGTTTCGTTGTTTCTGCAACAGTGTTCTAAACCGTTTTGTGCAGCAAGGAGGATCAGCTCCGTCGTTTGTTAATTTCTTTGGTATAAATCTCTCAATTGCTGCCGAGACTATTTCTTTGAATTCAAGCCACATCTGGTCTACATTTATATTATTAATTTGGAATGAGTGGAGATTGTCTCTTAGGAAGGCGTCAAATGGATTTTTATCTGCTTTTTTGAATAGGTATATTTTTCGCTTATTTTTCGAGGATATGGGGATTACAATATTCAGTCTCGCTACGACAACTCTGTGTTTACTAATACCAGAATCGGTTTTGATGCTCGTTATTAACTCAGGATTATTTGTTGCTAAGAGGTCAAGTGTGTTTTCACAACCGTTTACTATTCGTGTGGGTTCATGAGCTAACTGCTCGAAATAATTTTCAGAGAATGCGTTTGGCACAATTTTGGATGATATTTCATGCGTACCTCCGGAATTAAACATGTATTTTCGCCATCATATCGAGGGTAAACTATAGTCACCACCAACTATTATTGTATGAGTCGGGTACGTGTTTGAAATCAAACTCCAGTTTTCTATGAACTTTTCAGCAACTGTATCGTCTGAATTGGGAGGTTGGTAAAAGGATTCAATCATTATTTTATTCCGGTTGCCAACAATGACCTCTGCCCATACTAACTCACAGGAAGTATCTAGTTCAATTTCGTGACAAGATAAACTACTTCTGACAGTAACAAACACGCCACCGCCAACCGTGTTTAGCCTATCCTTTCGGAACATCGTTAGTTTCTTCGCAAAAATTTCGGCTGAGCTTACATCCGGCTTTAGCCAGCTTTCAGTACCTATAACGATTTGAGCATCAGTGCTTGCTATTAGCGCTTGGAGCTCTGGTACTTTCCGAACACAGCTACGACAATTTACAGTTGTTATACCAATGGTTCCTGTATCTACGTTCTTCCTGTGTTCAGCCTGCACCCTTTGTGACTGAAGCCCTTCTTATGTTTTCCCTAGACCCTCCAACCTAAAAAACCGGACAGTCCACGCCACACAGCCCCTGCTACCCGTGTAGCCGCCTCCTGCATATAGTGAACACCTGACCTATTCAGCGGAACCCGAAACCTAACCACCCTTTGGCGCAAGTCGAGGGATCTGCAGCCTACACGGTCGCAGGACCGTCTGAGCCTCTGATTCAGACCCTCCACTTGGCTCTGTACCAGAGGTTCGCAATCGCTTCTGTCGACAATGCTGCAAATGGTCAGTTCTGCTTTCATCTTACGAGCAAGACTGGCAGCCTTTACCATATCTGTTAGCCCCTTGAAACCAGAGAAAATCTCTTCTGATCCAAAGTGACACACATCATTGGTACCGAAGTGAGCAACCACCTGCAGTTGGCTGTACCCTGTGCTCTTTATGGCATCCGTGAGGACCCTTTCCATATCTGGAATGACTCCACCCGGTATGCACACGGAGTGCACATTTGTTTTCTTACCCTTCTTGTCCCTAAGGGGCCCCATAACGCGCCTAACGTTGGAGCTCCCAACTACCAATAACCCCACCCTCTGCGATTGCCCGGATCTTGCAGGCTGAGTGGTTTCCTCTGAAGCAGAATACGCGACAGCATCTGGCTCTACGTTCTTCCTGTGTTCAGCCTGCACTCTTTGTGACTGAAGCCCTACTTATGTTTTCCCTAGACCCTCCAACCTAAAAAACCGGACAGTCCACGCCACACAGTGTCAGCCACAGACAGCATCTGGAACCTGTTTGTCAGACAAACCGGCGAGGCCTTACGCGCGGCCACTGGGAAGTCTTTCACCGCCTGCTTCGCCGCGGGGCGCCCTCCCATTCGACCACAGGTGAAGATTCAGCCTCAGTGCGAGCAGTAACTGGGTAGGCCACCGGTGAGGACCGATCGGAGGACTCTGACGTGGTGGACGTCGTTTGGCCGGCCGACGGTGGTGCCCATCCACTGCAGCCTCAAGCTGTGCAAGCTGTGTAACCGAAGCCATCACAGCCTGAAGCTGAGAGCGAAGTGTCACCAACTCGGCTCGCATCCGCACACAACAATCGCAGTCCCTGTCCATACTAAAGGCCGTGGAAAACTAAACTATGCAGATAAACGGACTATCGGCACGTGCTCTACTCTAGACCCTGACGGAAACGCACGAACTATGTCTAGTAATATGCAGATATTCGAAAACCTAACTACCGAAGCACTCCAGTGAAACTAAATAATTTGCCCCTGATTAGGAACTTGTAATATGTCACAAATCGGTTTACTTTCCGATGAAAACGAAATCGCGACAGCTGTGGCTATTAGATATTAAATTTACACGTAGAAACTCAAGAAACTAAACTATTAAAGCACACAGATGATACAATAAAATTCTCTCCTGGTTAGTAACTCGTAAATGACACAAAAGCGGTTACTTCCCTGTTGCTGCGTCTGTTTCGGTCGGCTACTACTGCCTGACACCTCTGGAGCGCAAGGCCGGTGATTTACACAGCTGAAGATACATTTTTAACGTGTTAAGACGGGTGCCTGTGCCCTACCATCGACGTCTCAACGACATTATCTTCCAACATGGTACCGCAAGACAGCATGTTGACTTATCTGGATACACAACGTATTTAAATGTTGCTCTGCGCACCTCATTTTCCGGATCTCTCAACCACTGAAAACATTTGGTCACGCGTGCCCGACAGACTGACGGGCCATCAGGCACAAGCTAGTATAAGTGATGAATTCTAGCATCAGGTTGAAGCAGCGTGGAATGAAGCACCCGTCTCCATCATCCATGCTCATCTCGACTCGATGTGCAGTCGAGTTGGAGCCATTATTGCTTTCAGACGTGGCAGGTCTCTACATTAAATTCTGCAGCCTGTGCACCCCTGAATCATCTGTAAATGTAATCGTATGTTCTTTTTATATTGTATACATACACTAAGACGGAACGAATGTGGAGCACTACAGACCGATAACCTCAGAGGATACTACACGAGAGATCAGATCAAATAGAGAAAATGCGTAGGAACAGAAAGAAATGTATGACTGAGTAGATAATACCCATTATTGGAGTGACAGTTACTGGAAGAAGGCTGAAAGGAACGTAAAAAGATCATTTGATTTGGAAGCACAGCATGTAGATAAAAACTTACAGGAAACGTATACAACAGTAGAGAAAACCATGGATGAAAATCGAAATTGTAGCAAAGTAGTAATGGGTGATTTCAGTGCAATGCTCGGTAAGTACAGAGCTATAATACACAACCATAGTGTTGATAATAGAAATGACAGTGGTGATTTGAAATACCCAGAGAAAGTAATCTAGCAATGGTTATACGTAGTTCGTGGACTGCAATAGGTTTCTTCCAAGGGAGAGTGTAGAGGGCGAAATTATGGACGTTCTGATATAAGGAACCTATAGCCGGAAAGCCACACGTATTATAAAAATGGATGTACGTATTTATATATCTATGTATGTCACACAACTCCCTCTAAGCCAGTGGACCGATTTCAAACATTCTTGATAAACATATCAGTTACTGTCTGGAAAGAATAGCTGTGGGGGAGGGAGTAACAACCATCTACCGATCATGGGGGTGGGGGTGGGGGCGAAAAAGAAGTGTACCCCATGACGCGTGAATACCCAGATTTTATTCACCAAGTATTTGAGAATGAAAGCATTTGGTGATTTGCAACGAACTTTACACATAATTTCAAACCTTTACGAAACTTTTTCTAGCTGATAATCCCCACCATATGATCAAAAGAAAAAAAAAAATATCGCATACTATATTTTCGCTGTTCATGCAGTAAACTGACGCAGGCATCAAATTTTAATTTGCTATTTCTTTACTACTAATTGTATTCGTGACGCATTTTGCAGACTGTATTCACATACACCACTGAATATACCAGCAAAATTATATCACTGTAGAATGCATAGTTCAGGAGATATGACATAAACTTGAAAAACTGCCGCATCATGCATGACATTCAAATTTATTACTTTTTTGCTACTAACTCTATTCGCAACACATTTCGCGCAAAGTATCCATATATAACAGTGACTTTACCAGTAAAATTACGACTGTATCACCGTACGACACCTGAATTGCGTGAAAACGAAACTGCTGGGAGAATTTCGCTACAGATACTGGTGGAATGTGTACAAAGATGAGCGAAATACGATGGTTATTTGGAAAGTAAGGAACGATCGGTCGCGAAATGGAAACCACAGTGAAAATCCCATGAAGTTTAGCACAGGTGTGTTGGGCAGTCTCTAGTATGCCCGTCGATCGCGTTAGGCGTTCTTTATAGTTCTGAGCACACAGGGAGCACATACAGATGCCTAGAACAATAGTGTATCCCTCCAAGTACGAGGGCCTGGTGAGAAATTTCGCCTGAAGCTGTGCAGCCAACATTACATAACGATCGTGCATTTTCTTCTTCAAGACAATTCTCAGCCGAATTCTGCAGGGACAATGAAGATACACCTGCATCGTTTTCAGTCGGAAATGTTTGATTACCCAGAATACAGCCCGTAATTGTCTCCCTCTGATTTCATCTCTGCTCGCATGAACCGCTGGCTATGAAGACAACATTTTGGCACAGACATGGAGCTGTAGACCAGCTTAGAGAATTGGCGGAAAGCCCTGGCGGCTGCCTTCCATAACGGGGGTATTGGAAAGTTCGTCCAACGCTACGACAAACTTAACGGATCGGTGACTATGGAGATAAGTAGCTGGAAGTTGTAGCTAACTGTTGCAAATAAAACAGTTTTGACTTTCACTGTGGTTTCCATTTCGCGACCTATCGTTCCTTACTTTCCGAATAGCCCTCGTATATGTGACATGAGATTTCGGAAGCCAAACTGATTTCAAACTGATGAAAAAAGGTATAGGGACAGGATTAAGAAAACGCACATTTCACCGTGAGAATTTGTAAATAATAATCGTTATTTAGTACTTGATGAACTGCCAATAAAATTGAAAAAATTGAAAAATGCGTAGCAAAACAAAGAAGTTGGGCATAGCAAAATTAGCAAAGTAAAAGAAAGCATATCTCAAGATTTACCAAGTGAGATTATCGGTACATGAAGCACACATACCCCGGAGAATGTCAATAAACATTGGATTAAGATCAGGGAAAGACTCATACAAACAGGATAGAGAACAACAGGGCAGGTGAAGGAAAAAGAACAAAACAGCGATGGGTCACAAAAAAATTAGTTTTGGAATAGAGAGAGTTGGAAACACAATGAAGAAACAAGGATAATATACAGAAGACCGAATGGTGACCCACAAAGAGAAGTTGAATTAAGTAAACTGAGGAACTTTAAAGAAAAGGAGGAGATAATATTCTTTACGAAGGAGTAAGAAGTACGTCATGGGCTAGATTTAGAAGTTGAGATTACATTATGAAATATATACACCACTGGCCATTAAAATTGTTACACCACGAACATGACGTGCTACAGACGCGAAATTTAACCGACAGGAAGAAGATGCTATGACATACAAATGATTAATTTTTCAGAGCATTCACACAAAGTTGGCGCCGGTGGCGACACCTACAAAGTGCTGATATGAGGAAAGTTTCCAACCGATTTCTCATACACAAACAGCAGTTGACCGGCGTTGCATGGTGAAACGTTGTTGTGATGCCTCGTGTAAAGAGGAGAAATGCGTACCATCAAGTTTCCGACTTTGATAAAGGTCGGATTGTAGCCATCGCGATTGCGGTTTATCGTATCGCGACAATGGTGCTTGCGTTGGTCGATATCAGACGGTTCAAATGGCTCTGAGCACTATGGGACTTAATTTCTGAGGTTATCAGTCCCCTAGAACTGAGAACTACTTAAACCTAACTAACCTAAGGATATCACACACATCCATGCCGAGGCAGGATTCGAACCTGCGACCGTAGCGGTCGCGCGGTTCCAGACTGTAGCGCCTAGAACCGCTCGGTCACTCCGGCCGGCTGGTCGAGATCCAGTGACTGTTAGCAGAATATGGAATCGGTGGGTTCAGGAGGGTAATACGGAACGTCGTGCTGTATCCCAACGACCTCGTAACGGATCGTGCAGCCACGTCTCGATCCCTGAGTCAACAAATGGGGACGTTTGCAAGACAACAACCACCTGTACGAACAGCTCGAGAACGTTTGCAGCAGCATGGACTATCAGCTCGGAGACCATGGCTGCGGTTACCCTTGACGCTGCATCACAGACAGGAGCATCTGTGCTGGTGTACTCAACGACGAACCTGGGTGCACGAATGGCAAAACGTCATTTATTCGGATGAATCCAGGTTCTGTTTACAGCATCATGATGGTCGCATCCGTGTTCTGGCAACGTCGCGGTCAACGCACAATGGAAGCGTGTATTCGTCATTGCAATACTGGCGTATCACCCGGCGTGATGGTATGGGGTGCCATTGGTTACACGTCTCGGACACCTCTTGTTCACATTGACGGCACTTTGAACAGTGGACGTTACATTTCAGATGTGTTACGACCCGTGGCTCTACCCTTCATTCGATCCCTGCGAAACCCTACATTTCAGCAGGCTAATGCACGACCACATGTTGCAGGTCCTGTACGGGCCATTCTGGATACAGAAAATGTTCGACTGCTCCCCTGGCCAGCACATTCTCCTGATCTCTCACCAATTGAAAACGTCTGGTCGATGGTGGCCGAGCAACTGGCTCGTCATAATACTCCAGTCACTACTCTTGATGAACTATGGTATAGTGCTGAAGCTGCATTGTCAGCTGTACCTGTACACGCCATACAAGCTCTGTTTGACTTAATGCTCAGGCGTATCAAGGCCGTCATTACGGCCAGAGGTGGTTGTTCTGGGTACTGATTTCTCAGGATCTACGCACCCAAATTGCGTGAAAATGTAATCACATGTCAGTTCTAGTATAATATATTTACCCAATGAATACCCGTTTATCATCAGCATTTCTTCTTGGTGTAGCAATTTTAATGGCCAGTGTAACACTGGCGACCTTTTCTAACTAGTCTAATGGCCCAGTACCAACGAAAAAAGGCACCAGAAATTGAGGACACTACCATCAGCCTAATTCCTTATTTGGCCAATATGATTTAAAGATCATAAACAAAAGACTGGAAAAATATTGTAAGAATACCTCTTTGTGGAAAAATTAGACTGATAAGAAATCGAGGGACATGGGATGGAGGGCGCTTACGCATTCTCGGAGAGATTTATTTACATGAGAAAAAGTTTACTTTATGCCTTTTGTAAACTTGTAGAAAGTTTTAACAACATGAACTGTGAGTACAAGAAAGGAAAAATTAGTGACCTGAAAACACAGGCAGCTTTTAAGTGAACTATATCTTAACCAAAAGTTTTAGACTGGAAGGGGATAGGACCAACTGGATAGAATCGTGGAAAGGTGAATTTAGAAGATAGGAATGAGCGGTTTTTACTAGCGGAGAACTAGCGGAGAACGCGGTAAAAATCGGTGGCTGAATAATATTGTGTTTGTAATTTGCAGACGACACGATTGTTCCTGATGCAGATGAAAATGAGGTTTCAGACTTGATTGAGGAGATCGAAATCAACGCAAGAAAACGAAAACAGTTATAATAGGAAGAGATGAAAGGATAAAAATAATTTTGAACAGGGACATGTGGTTGTTGTTGTTGTTGTGGTCTTCAGTCCTGAGACTGGTTTGATGCAGCTCTCCATGCTACTCTATCCTGTGCAAGCTTTTTCATCTCCCAGTACCTACTGCAACCTACATCCTTCTGAATCTGCTTAGTGTATTCATCTCTTGGTCTCCCCCTACGATATTTACCCTCCACGCTGCCCTCCAATACTAAATTGGTGATCCCTTGATGCCTCAGAACATGTCCTACCAACCGATCCCTTCTTCTGGTCAAGTTGTGCCACAAACTTCTCTTCTCCCCAATCCTATTCAATACTTCCTCATTAGTTATGTGATCTACCCATCTAATCTTCAGCATTCTTCTGTAGCACCACATTTCGAAAGCTTCTATTCTCTTCTTGTCCAAACTATTTATCGTCCATGTTTCACTTCCATACATGGCTACACTCCATACGAATACTTTCAGAAATGACTTCCTGACACTTAAATCAATACTGGATGTTAACAAATTTCTCTTCTTCAGAAACGCTTTCCTTGCCATTGCCAGCCTACATTTTATATCCTCTCTACTTCGACCATCATCAGTTATTTTGCTCCCCAAATAGCAAAACTCCTTTACTACTTTAAGTGCCTCATTTCCTAATCTAATTCCCTCAGCATCACCCGACTTAATTAGACTACATTCCATTATCCTTGTTTTGCTTTTGTTGATGTTCATCTCATATCCTCCTTTCAAGACACTGTCCATTCCATTCAACTGCTCTTCCAAGTCCTTTGCTGTCTCTAACAGAGTTACAATGTCATAGGCGAACCTCAAAGTTTTTATTTCTTCTCCATGAATTTTAATACCTACTCCGAATTTTTCTTTTGTGTCCTTTACTGCTTGCTCAATATACAGATTGAACAACATCGGGGAGAGGCTACAACCCTGTCTTACTCCCTTCCCAACCACTGCTTCCCTTTCATGTCCCTCGACTCTTATAACTGCCATCTGGTTTCTGTACAAATTGTAAATAGCCTTTCGCTCCCTGTATTTTACCCCTGCCACCTTTAGAATTTGAAAGAGAGTATTCCAGTCAACATTGTCAAAAAGCTTTCTCTAAGTCTACAAATGCTAGAAACGTAGGTTTGCCTTTCCTTAATCTTTCTTCTAAGATAAGTCGTAAGGTCAGTATTGCCTCACGTGTTCCAGTGTTTCTACGGAATCCAAACTGATCTTCCCCGAGGTTGGCTTCTACTAGTTTTTCCATTCGTCTGTAAAGAATTCGTGTTAGTATTTTGCAGCTGTGACTTATTAAGCTGATAGTTCGGTAATTTTCACATCTGTCAACACCTGCTTTCTTTGGGATTGGAATTATTATATTCTTCTTGAAGTCTGAGGCTATTTCGCCTGTTTCATACATCTTGCTCACCAGATGGTAGAGTTTTGTCAGGACTGGCTCTCCCACCGCCGCCAGTAGTTCCAATGGAATATTGTCTACTCCGGGGGCCTTGTTTCGACTTAGGTCTTTCAGTGCTCTGTCAAACTCTTCACGCAGTATCGTATCTCCCATTTCATCTTCATCTACATCCTCTTCCATTTCCATAATATTGTCCTCAAGTACATCGCCCTTGTATAGACCCTCTATATACTCCTTCCACCTTTCTGCTTTCCCTTCTTTGCTTAGAACTGGGTTTCCATCTGAGCTCTTGATATTCATACAAGTCGTTCTCTTATCTCAAAAGGTCTCTCTAATTTTCCTGTAGGCGGTATCTATCTTACCCCCAGTGAGATAGGCCTCTACATCCTTACATTTGTCCTCTAGCCATCCCTGCTTAGCCATTTTGCACTTCCTGTCGATCTCATTTTTGAGACGTTTGTATTCCTTTTTGCCTGTTTCACTTACTGCATTTTTATATTTTCTCCTTTCATCAATTAAATTCAATATTTCTTCTGTTACCCAAGGATTTCTACTACCCCTCGTCTTTTTACCTACTTGATCCTCTGCTGCCTTCACTACGTTATCCCTCAAAGCTACCCATTCTTCTTCTAGTGTATTTATTTCCCCCATTCCTGTCAATTGCTCCCTTATGCTCTCCCTGAATCTCTGTACAACCTCTGGTTCTTTTAGTTTATCCAGGTCCCATCTCCTTAAATTCCCACCTTTTTGCAGTTTCTTCAGTTTTAATCTACAGTTCATAACCAATAGATTGTGGTCCACATCTGCCCCTGGAAATGTCCTACAATTTAAAACCTCGTTCCTAAATCTCTGTCTTACCATTAAACACTCCTGGAAATCGAAAAAAGAACACATTGACACCGGTGTGTCAGACCCACCATACTTGCTCCGGACACTGCGAGAGGGCTGTACAAGCAATGATCACACGCATGGCACAGCGGACACACCAGGAACCGCGGTGTTGGCCGTCGAATGGCGCTAGGTGCGCAGCATTTGTGCACCGCCGCCGTCTGTGTCAGCCAGTTTGCCGTGGCATACGGAGCTCCATCGCAGTCTTTAACACTGGTAGCATGCCGCGACAGCGTGGACGTGAACCGTATGTGCAGTTGACGGACTTTGAGCGAGGGCGTATAGTGTGCATGCGGGAGGCCGGGTGGACGTACCGCCGAATTGCTCAACACGTGGAGCGTGAGGTCTCCACAGTACATCGATATTGTCGCCAGTGGTCGGCGGAAGGTGCACGTGCCCGTCGACCTGGGACCGGACCGCAGCGACGCACGGATGCACGCCAAGACCGTAGGATCCTACGCAGTGCCGTAGGGGACCGCACCGCCACTTCCCAGCAAATTAGGGACACTGTTGCTCCTGGGGGATCGGCGAGGACCATTCGCAACCGTCTCCATGAAGCTGGGCTACGGTCCCGCACACCGTTAGGCCGTCTTCCGCTCACGCCCCAACATCGTGCAGCCCGCCTCCACTGGTGTCGCGACAGGCGTGAATGGAGGGACGAATGGAGACGTGTCGTCTTCAGCGATGAGAGTCGCTTCTGCCTTGGTGCCGATGATGGTCGTATGCGTGTTTGGCGCCGTGCAGGTGAGCGCCACAATCAGGACTGCATACGACCGAGGCACACAGGGCCAACACCCGGCATCATGGTGTGGGGAGCGATCTCCTACACTGGCCGTACACCACTGGTGATCGTCGAGGGGACACTGAATAGTGCACGGTACATCCAAACCATCATCGAACCCATCGTTCTACCATTCCTAGACCGGCAAGGGAACTTGCTGTTCCAACAGGACAATGCACGTCCGCATGTATCCCGTGCCACCCAACGTGCTCTAGAAGGTGTAAGTCAACTACCCTGGCCAGCAAGATCTCCGGATCTGTCCCCCATTGAGCATGTTTGGGACTGGATGAAGCGTCGTCTCACGCGGTCTGCACGTCCAGCACGAACGCTGGTCCAACTGAGGCGCCAGGTGGAAATGGCATGGCAAGCCGTTCCACAGGACTACATCCAGCATCTCTACGATCGTCTCCATGGGAGAATAGCAGCCTGCATTGCTGCGAAAGGTGGATATACACTGTACTAGTGTCGACATTGTGCATGCTCTGTTGCCTGTGTCTGTGTGCCTGTGGTTCTGTCAGTGTGATCATGTGATGTATCTGACCCCAGGAATGTGTCAATAAAGTTTCCCCTTCCTGGGACAATGAATTCACGGTGTTCTTATTTCAATTTCCAGGAGTGTATAATCTATCTGATACCTTTTAGTATCTCCAGGGTTCTTCCATGTATACAACCTTCTTTCATGATTCTTAAACCAAGTGTTAGTTATGATTATGTTGTGCTCTGTGCAATATTCTACCAGGCGGCTTCCTCTTTCATTTCTGTCCCCCAATCCATATTCACCTGCTATGTTTCCTTCTCTCCCTTTTCCTACACTCGAATTCCAGTCACCCATGACTATTAAATTTTCGTCTCCCTTCACAATCTGAATAATTTCTTTTATTTCATCATACATTTCTTCAATTTCTTCGTCATTTGCAGAGCTAGTTGGCATATAAACTTGTACTACTGTAGTAGGTGTGGGCTTCGTATCTATCTTGGCCACAATAATGCGTTCACTATGCTGTTTGTAGTAGCTTACCCGCATTCCTATTTTCCTATTCATTATTAAACCTACTTCTGCATTACCCCTATTTGATTTTGTGTTTATAACCCTGTAGTCACCTGACCAGAAGTCTTGTTCCTCCTGCCACCGAACTTCACTAATTCCCACTATATCTAACTTCAACCTATCCATTTCCCTTTTTAAATTTTCTAACCTACCTGCCCGATTAAGGGATCTGACATTCCACGCTCCGATCCGTAGAACGCCAGTTTTCTTTCTCCTGATAACGACATCCTCTTGAGTAGTCCCCGCCCGGAGATCCGAATGGGGGACTATTTTACCTCCGGAATATTTTACCCAAGAGGACGCCATCATCATGTAATCATACAGTAAAGCTGCATGCCCTCGGGAAAAATTACGGCTGTAGTTTCCCCTTGCTTTCAGCCGTTCGCAGTACCAGCACAGCAAGGCCGTTTTGGTTATTGTTACAAGGCCAGATCAGTCAATCATCCAGACTGTTGCCCTTGCAACTACTGAAAAGGCTGCTGCCCCTCTTCAGGAACCACACGTTTGTCTGGTGGTATGGAAGCGGAATTAACGAAAAGAGTGATGAAGTTTTATGTCCAGAGTGTCCTACGGTAGGATGCCGAAACTTGAACCATGCAGAGAAGGCACAGGACACAGGAAACAGTTGGACTTTTTGTAAATGTATAAATGGTGGAGAACAGTAAAAATAAAATTAGTGGACAGAGTGAGAAACGAAGAGGTGCTGAAGAGAGTGGGAGAAAAAAGGCGTTACAATGACGACAATTTAATTTTTCAACCCTCGATCGGTCGCGGAATGGAAACCACAGTGAAAATTTAAAATGTTACCAGAAGCCGAGTGTGCTTTGAACACGAGTTCTTCCTTATCATGTGCGCTGTGGGTATGCAAATTAGACTAATGCTGAATCTATCAACCCAGATCTTATGAAACAGGCTACTTGAAGAATCAACCGCTGCGCATATCGGAAAACGTTATTTATTGAATTCCTGAACTCGTCAGGCGGTCTAGCCTGTTGCTTATGGCTGTAGGACCTGGATATTTTGATTTAATAATTTAGCACCAATTAAGTTGCTAAATGATGGAGTTTGACCTAGGAAAATTATATTTATTTAAACATTGTGTAAATATCACTCATGACACACAAATGAAACAATTTGAGAATGAATGTACATAATTAAAATATAACAATGATTATAAAATGAATGGTTTTTAGGGTCTCCACCACCATGATGCTGGAAAATTTCGGTTGAGATGATGTCCATACACGTAAAGAACACGAATTACGCTTTCAACTGTGATTGCAAAAGTTTAAAGTTACACAAAAAACGTACGAATTCGAACAGAATATGCAACAGATCAATGAATAAAGAAAGAACCAGAAATCAACTCAACAGCGAAGCAAATATGAGCGGTTATGAGAAAAATCTCCTTTGAACCAAGAATTACATTACAGAAAAACATGTGTACCAGTGTGTGAAGCGCATAGAACAAGTTAAGAAGACTAAAAAGTAGAAAAAATTAATTAACTCCTCTTCCTTCAACATGTCGCGATTCCCGAAGTCGGGAGTGTGCATTGATTTTGCAGTCATATTCTGACTGCCACTGAGGTGGTTATATGACTCTAAGGTGTCTGTTCTTTCTCACATGTCCGAAACAACATACACCCCGAATTAACTGATTCATGTGGATGGGCATCTCTCAATTTTTGCTAGCCTTTCATACCTCGAAAAGGCACACCACAGAATCTTCTCTAGCTTGTCCCAGAAAGAAAGGGCCTAAGTGCTCTTCCATTCATTGATCTGCAAGTCCGTTCCCTAACTCCCACCATAAAGTTAAAATACATCTGCCAATGAGATACGTGTACATGGAAACAGGAGACGAGTGTCGTCCTGTTCCCACGTTCTGACGTGTTTGTCAGAAATTCTGGAAATTTTGTTGGGCTTTGCGCACCGTTCCCACAGGAAGGACAAAGTTTGGAAATTTGCAAACACACGAGTGGCTGTATATTTTGCTTGAGGGAACGTGTCTGGAGACCACACACGGCAGCATGACGGCAAGTGGACAGCTGACGACTCTACCCGAAGTTTACTAACAACGAAAAGTTCTTACCCCTTTCACCAGTGGTTTCCCGTTCTGCTATTGAGGATCCCAGTTTCCCGTTCTGCCACTTCTCGGAATCTTGGGGAGGAGGATAATCCCTGCAAACGCTCGTCCAACTGTCCATGAGGCCCTCTAGCATCAGACCCTGCCGATTCCCTACGCTGGTCGGCGCTCGTTGTCTGTGCCAAAATGTTGTCCTCATAGCCGGTGGCTCATGTCACCAAAGACATGAAAATCAGAGGGAACAAAGTCCGGGCTATACAGTGGTGATCGAACACTTCCCGTCGAAAAAGCTGCAGGAGCGTCTTCTTCGTATCTGCAGTATGCGGCCAGGAACTGGCATGAAGATGAAAACGAATGGCAGTTACGCTATGTAGGCTGCATGGAATCAGGCGAATCCCCTCAGCAGGGCTTCACACTTCGCGAGAAACACTATTTTTTAGGCATCTGTATGTGCTCACTGTGTGCTCAGAACTTAAAAGTGCAACGTGACGTGACTAGAGCTAATACAGAGGCTTGTTCGCACACGCCACTCGAGAATGGAACAGGTAAGGAGGGAACCAGTTAGTGGTACCAAAATTACCCTCAGCCACACACCATCAGGTGGCTTTGGGAATATTGATGAGAATGTAGACAGATGGGCGTACTAGAGACACTATGCAACACATCTGCACAAAACTTCACCGGATTTTCACCGGAGTTTCATTTCGCGATCGACTGGCAGTTGGAACCAAAATAGCTCTCGTGGGTGTGTTTAACGCAGAGGCTCCATGTCAATCTTGTCAACAGGGACGGACGGGGCAACCAGCTAACTTCGACATGGAACCCTGCCCTAGCAGCTACAAGCTGAGACATGGCCAGCAGCTGACGCTTCGCGAGTCTCGGCAAGGCAATTCGCTGAGAGTAGGACGGTAGGCTGCAGCTCCTCCCGTTCCCTCCCTCCATCCTACGGGTTGGCACCCCCGCATCAGGGGGATGGGACACCCCAGTAATCTCGACATTTCACCAGAAAGTGATGAGAGTAACAGTCATACAAACGTCGTGGAATTTCAACCGGCCAGCTGAACGGAAGTAGAGAAGATTTCGTCAGCAATACATGCCGGGAAAGCCTACATTCACATATGAGTTAACTTGTTTCGATGGTGGGTTATGGTTCAAACACATGGGTCTGCAGATAAACTCTGTCATAAGAGATCTGCCATTACTGTAAAACGAGAGCAAACAATAATTTCCTCAGAACTATTGGGGTATTTGGTACTACCGCAAGTTATATATCATTAGTAATACTTGGTGTGTGTCTATCGGGCTAGGTAATTTAACAGCAAGCACCCTGGTATTAGTTAAATAAAGGAAAGTTCGACAAAATTAGGCAGACGATTAGTCAATCAAATTTTAGCAGACAAATTATGAGCGGTATATTAGGCACAAGGCAGAGAGAACGATAAGCTTCCCATACAGACAGCAGAACCTGAAATTTTTCGTAACGTACAGTAGAGATTGAATTTCCGTTTTTCCACCAAGCATATGTAAAAGTCATGTTGCTTACCAGCTGTGTAGGATAGGGAAAAGGCTTACACAGTCTGTTAAGTGTGGTGCTCTTGAAGAAACATGAGATTGTCTACAATTCCCAGTAAAAAAAATTAAGCACCCAGAATACATGGTCCGATGTCATATCTATGTACAAGTACATAACATCCGCAGATATTTAAATGATTAGAGATGTAATTCTTGATGACATTTTCGAATGGCTACTAGAATTCACGAGTTTTGTTCGTGTTTAGTGTTGTTACCTAGACTGATACGGTGTATAAGTAGTGTGAATAGCGTCTGCTATTGAGTAGAAACTGTGAAGGACTTGGGAGAGGCCACATGCTAATGTGAGACAGGTTTACAACACATGACACAGTCTGGAGTGGGCTTCACTGTGGGTCTTCATCTGGCCTACCCGGATTTGTACAGCATTCGCATGTGTCAGTAGTCCGATGTTGGACTACATTTGAGTGTGACGTAAGTCATACTCGTTCCCAATCGATCATCGACCACGTCTGAGCACCATAAAGAAGGATAGCCGTCTTGTGCACCTAGCACATTATAGCCCCTTACAAAACTGTCCCTGTATTAACAGCAACCACAGTCTGCTATATTTGGAGTGGTGCCATGACCGTGAAGCAGGGACTGTTGATGAATGGTGTCGCATTGCGTTCGGCAATGAATCACAGTTCTGCACTACCCTAGATGACCATCGTCAGAGAAAATGGCAGTGGCCTGGGGCGAAATCTCATTCTTGCAATGTTTAGGAGGGGCACTGCGGTATTACTTCTGGCGTCATGGCGTGCGGATCAACCGGGTATGACTTCTTGTCATGAATGGATGAATGGCAGTGGTTGAGGGAACACTGACTGCACAACGATATATCACAGACATCCTGCATCCTGCAGGCACATGACTGGGAGGACGTGGAAAGAGCATGATGTGATGTGTATTTCAAAGTAACTAATTGTGTTTTGAGGGGGTTAGGAATAATTAGCTTTGTGGATTAAGGGGAAGCCTGGTAAATAAGGTTCATAGGTCGAATGCTTAACACAGAAATTTGTTCTGCAAATGTGATTGTTGTTGCATATTACACTACTGGCTACATCACCAAGATTACGTGTTACAGACGTGAAATTTAACCGACAGGAAGAAGATGCTGTGATATGCAAATGATTAGCTTTTCAGAGCATTCACACAAGATTGGCGACGGTGGCGACACCTACAAGGTGCTGCCATGAGGAAAGTTTCCAACCGATTTCTCATACACAAACTGCAGTTGACCGGCGTTGCCTGGTGAAACTTTGTTGTGATGCCTCATGTAAGGAGGAGAAATGCGTACTATCACTTTTCCGACTTTGATAAAGGTCGGATTGTAGCCTATCGCGATTGCGGTTTATCGTATCGCGACATTGCTGCTCGCATTGGTCGAGATCCAATGACTGTTAGCAGAATATGGAAACGGTGGGTTCAGGAGGGTAATGCGGAACACCGTGCTGGATCCCAACGACCTCGTATCACTAGCAGTCGAGATGACAGGCATCTTATCCGCATGGCTGTAACGGATCGTCCAGCCACGTCTCGATCCCTGAGTCAACAGATGGGGACGTTTGCAAGACAACAACCATCTGCACGAACAGTTCGACGACGTTTGCAGCAGCATCGGCTATCAGCTCGGAGACCATGGCTGCGGTTACCCTTGACGCTGCATCACAGTCAGGAGGGCCTGCGATGGTGTACTCAACGACGAACGTGGGTGCACGAATGGCAAAACGTCATTTTTTCGGATGAATCCAGGTTCTGTTTACAGCATCAGGAGGGTCGCATCCGTGTTTGGCGACATCGCGGTGAACGCACATTGGAAGCGTGTATTCGTCAACGCCATACTGGCGTATCACCCGGCGTGATGGTATGGGGTACCATTGGTTACACGTCTCGGTCACCTCTTCTTCGCATTGACGATACTTTCAACAGTGGACGTTACATTTCAGATGTGTTACGACACCTTCATTCGATCCCTGCGAAACCCTACATTTCAGCAGGATAATGCACGATCGCATGTTGCAGGTCCTGTACGGGCCTTTCTGGATACAGAAAATGTTCGAATGCTGCCCTGGCCAGCACATTCTCCTGATCTCTCACCAACTGAAAACGTCTGGTCAATGGTGGCCGAGCAACTGGCTCGTCACAATACGCCAGTCACTACTCTTGATGAACTGTGGTATCGTGTTGAAGCTGCATGGGCAGCTGTACCTGTACACGCCATCCAAGCTCTGTTTGACTTAATGCTCAGGCGTATCAAGGTCGTTATTACGGCCAGAGGTGGTTGTACTGGGTACTGATTTCTCAGGAGCTATACACCTAAATTCCGTGAAAAAGTAATCACATGTCAGATCTAGTATAATATACACTCCTGGAAATTGAAATAAGAACACCGTGAATTCATTGTCCCAGGAAGGGGAAACTTTATTGACACGTTCCTGGGGTCAGATACATCACATGATCACACTGACAGAACCACAGGCACATAGACACAGGCAACAGAGAATGCACAATGTCGGCACTAGTACAGTGTATATCCACCTTTCGCAGCAATGCAGGCTGCTATTCTCCCATGGAGACGATCGTAGAGATGCTGGATGTAGTCCTGTGGAACGGCTTGTCATGCCATTTCCACCTGGCGCCTCAGTTGGACCAGCGTTCGTGCTGGACGTGCAGACCGCGTGAGACGACGCTTCATCCAGTCCCAAACATGCTCAATGGGGAACAGATCCGGAGATCTTGCTGGCCAGGGTAGTTGACTTACACCTTCTAGAGCACGTTGGGTGGCACGGGATACATGCGGACGTGCATTGTCCTGTTGGAACAGCAAGTTCCCTTGCCGGTCTAGGAATGGTAGAACGATGGGTTCGATGACGGTTTGGATGTACCGTGCACTATTCAGTGTCCCCTCGACGATCACCAGTGGTGTACGGCCACTGTAGGAGATCGCTCCCCACACCATGATGCCGGGTGTTGGCCCTGTGTGCCTCGGTCGTATGCAGTCCTGATTGTGGCGCTCACCTGCACGGCGCCAAACACGCATACGACCATCATTGGCACCAAGGCAGAAGCGACTCTCATCGCTGAAGACGACACGTCTCCATTCGTCCCTCCATTCACGCCTGTCGCGACACCACTGGAGGCGGGCTGCACGATGTTGGGGCGTGAGCGGAAGACGGCCTAACGGTGTGCGGGACCGTAGCCCAGCTTCATGGAGACGGTTGCGAATGGTCCTCGCCGATACCCCAGGAGCAACAGTGTCCCTAATTTGCTGGGAAGTGGCCGTGCGGTCCCCTACGGCACTGCGTAGGATCCTACGGTCTTGGCGTGCATCCGTGCGTCGCTGCGGTCCGGTCCCAGGTCGACGGGCACGTGCACCTTCCGCCGACCACTGGCGACAACATCGATGTACTGTGGAGACCTCACGCCCCACGTGTTGAGCAATTCGGCGGTACGTCCACCCGGCCTCCCGCATGCCCACTATACGCCCTCGCTCAAAGTCCGTCAACTGCACATACGGTTCACGTCCACGCTGTCGCGGCATGCTACCAGTGTTAAAGACTGCGATGGAGCTCCGTATGCCACGGCAAACTGGCTGACACTGACGGCGGCGGTGCACAAATGCTGCGCAGCTAGCGCCATTCGACGGCCAACACCGCGGTTCCTGGTGTGTCCGCTGTGCCGTGCGTGTGATCATTGCTTGTACAGCCCTCTCGCAGTGTCCGGAGCAAGTATGGTGGGTCTGACACACCGGTGTCAATGTGTTCTTTTTTCCATTTCCAGGAGTGTATTTGTCTAATGAATACCCGTTTATCATTTGCATTTCTTCTTGGTGTAGCAGTTTTAATGGCCAGTAGTGTAGCTATAAGTAAGACCCGAGGGGCTGGGTCTTTCCCAGCAGGGGTAACGTAGGGCTGCTACCATTTTATGGGCAAATCTGTGCGAATATGTCGTGGAGTACTGCAGCAGTCGCTGGTAGCTGGCGAACTCAGTCTTATCACTTTTTTCTGTCTTTCTTATTATATTGAATCACTTTATGACATGCTGCGGGCAGATATGTTATTTAATCCAAGTGCCACGTAGTTTCTACAGTTAAACAGCATGAGCTGTATTTATCATCATAGCAGGATAAACGTTTTATACTTATGAATAGGGTGAATACATTAGCCTGGTGTCTCCACTCTCTAAAAAATTATGATAACTGATTTTATTGCGAGGCTGAGTGCATCCCGTTCCAGATCTCCCTACCGCAGATTAACCGGAGCAGGTATCAGGAAACGAGCCCGGGTCGTTCCATACCAACAGTGACGAGCCATTCGGCCATGAAGGTGGTCGATTTTATTTTGTATGCTTGGAAGTGTAAAAGGCAATATCGTTGCCGCAATAGTGACAACTGTTTCCGTCAGGTCACTGAAGTTAAGCGCTGTCTGACTTAGCTGTGACTAGGATGGGTGACGGTCTGTGTCTGCCGGGCGCTGCTGGCAAGAGGGGTGCTCTCAGCCCTTCTGAGGCCAATTGAGGAGCTACTTGATTAAGAAGCTCCAGTTACAGAAGCGGACTATGGCCGGGAGAGCAGTATGCTGATCACATGCCACTACATACCCGCACCCTGTGATGCCTAGTGGCTGGGGATAGCACAGGGGACGATCTGTACCGTTGGGCCTTCCTAGGCTTCGGATGGAGTTTGTTGTTTCGAAAGTGTAATAACATTAAATGTGATTTGTAACTGATATTTGAGTGAAAAAACATTATACAGTAATTATATTTATTTCATCTGAAAATTCCTTCATTTTAATAGCAGGTTGGCCGTTAATCTGACACATTAATTTTAATTATGAAACACTTGAGCTAATCAGTGTGAAATGATACCACACACTTAAAGGTACCTGTTAAATCATTTGACATGGACATCGGTGTGTGTGAGTGTGTGTGTGTGTGTGTGTGTGTGTGTGTGTGTGTGTGTGTGTGTGTATGCACGCGGTCTTATAAAAAGTTTTGATGAATGATGCCGTAGGCAGTTTTCAATATCGTGGGGTACTCTGAAACACTGTGATTGACTGAAAAATATTTCCCATCAGCACCACCTCGCAACTTTTAAATTTGCCACACTCTGCCATCTTTAACCACATTAAATTCTCCACCAACTGTCATTTTTAATTTTTAAATTTACCACCATCCAGCATCTTACAGTTTTTTTTTTCAAATTTCCTACCTTCTTGATGGTGTCATCAATTGAAGGTCGTTGACATTATGGCCCCTGGCATCTAGGCAACCTGTAAGATATATTACTCTTCAAGGTTACGTGGCCGCCGTCTTGAATTCCGGCATCAGTGGTATCGCGCGTACTTGATTGCCTCATTTAAGTGTAAAATTGGCCAGTCACTATAGACATACGGGTGATTCTTTGATGATGTTACAAACTTTCAGGGATGGTGGAGAGGAGTACATGTACCAGTCTGATGTAAACGACCCTGGTCTAGAAAAGATCCAGTAAACGAAAATCGTTCAGCTACCTCTGAAACTGAATACATGTGCCATTACCATTGTTGGTAAGATTGGAGGGCCTGACGAGCGGTGTGGTGTATAGGTTGGGATAACAACTTTCCTAGTGCGTGTGCGTGTTGGGGCTTACGGGAGCTCGCCGGCCGGGGTGGCCGAGAGGTTCTAGGCGCTACAGTCTGGAATCGCGCGACCGCTACAGTCGCAGGTTCGAATCCTGCCTCGGGCATGGTTGTGTGTGATGTCCTTAGGTTAGTTAGGTTTAAGTAGTTCTAAGTTCTAGGGGACTGATGACCTCAGATGTTAAGTCCCATAGTGCTCAGAGCCATTTGAACCATTTGAACCTTACGGGCGCTCAACAACGAGGTCATCAGCGCCCTGACACACATTAAAGGAAACGAATGTGGACAAATTTAGTGAAATGGAAGCATACACACAAAGAAAGCGGGAAAAGCGGGAAAATCCTTTCTTCCAGGATTGCTAGTTCTGTAGTAGCTGTGAGGAGGGGGCCTGAGTCGTGCTTGGGTAGCTCAGATGATAGAGCACTTGCCCGTGAAAGGCAAAGTTCCTGAGTTCGAGTCTCGGTCCGGCACACAGTTTTAATCTTCCAGAAAGTTTCACATCAGTGCACACTCCACTGCGGGGTTAAAATCTCATTCTGAAAGCGGGAAAAGATGAAAAATACTGTATAAGAAAATAAAAAGTAAGAATACGAGAAAGGAGCGTCAAGGATGCCACAGGAAATTGTCACTGGCTGGCCACTTACGTAAAATATGGGCGAGCCAGTCACCCTGTGAACAAATTAAGACCATCTTGCTAAAAACATTGGACAAGTCACAGAACTTTAAAACTTTAACCATATTCGTTTGAGTATTTCCTATACATGAATAAAACGGTCTCGGTTTTCCAGCCGCGTCACTTCGAATAAAATGCTCGAGCTTTTGATGGTTATCAGGAGTTCACTGACTGCCGGGGCTGCTACGGTTTCTCGCTTGTATAGGCATGATGACATCAGCAGCAGCCAATCAGATCGATCCAATGTGGCGCGCGCGCGCGTAAGTCGACCCGGGCAGCTAGCGGAGCTATTGCCCGTGGCAGCACCGGTGACGTAAAGTGGCGCCAGGGACAGGCGCCACGTTAGAAACTGCCGCTCCCGCGTCGCGCATCTGACTCTGCTTTCTTTCGATGGCCAACGCCCGTCCCCATGCCCTGCTGAGTGTGTATCCCTGGTATCTGTTGAAATTTCAATTTCAATTTATTCATGTATGCTGTCGCGAAAGACTCCGAGGACATATTTCCTATACAAACGGAGCTGTACCAAGCGACGGAACTTGGAGACATGATTTTCATGTATGGGCAACCGAACTGTTCTTCTACTTTACACAAAACCGTAAAATGTATTCATATCCTTGGGCATTTAGCGTATTCTTAAGCGTAACAAGGGGACCACACCTCATCCGTGAAACAGACCCCCATACGGTAACACTGCCTCCTCTGTACGTTACTGCTCGCAATTCAAATGATGGCAGGTAACGTTCTCTAGGCGTTCCTCAAATCCAAACCCTTCCATGCGACTGCAATAGGGTCCTGCATGTTTCATCACTCCAAATTACTAATTTCCAGCCATCCACTGTCCAGTGGTGTCATTCTATACACTGTCTCAAACGTCGCTTAGCACTGACTACAGAAATGTGTGGCTTCTGAGGAGCTGCTTGTCCATTTTACTCAAATATTCTTACGTCTTCTGTGCTACCTGACTGCTGGCAGCTCTTTGTAACTCACGAGTGTTTCCTTTCCCTGATTTATGCGATTATATATAATAAAGCTGCAGTCCGTCAGTACATGAAGTCTGCCTGTTCTAGGTTTAGCTGAGCCTGTTCCTCCGTATTTTCACTTCACAGTCAAAAAGGGTTGAAATGAATCTCATGGATTTATTACTCGGTTGACACCCAATGACTACGCCACATCCGAAGTTACTGAGCTGACCTGATTGACTCTTTCTGCTGTTACAGCTTGTTTACTGACAACACAATAATTCTCGCCTCCTATTATACTGACGAGTCCACCTCTCTTGACATCTGGTGGTCAATTCCGCTTTACATAAGTATTTTCAGATACGTTTGATCAGATAGTATAGTTTGGGATTCTGGTTCATCCAACTATCACCTTTACAAGCAAATATTGTTTAAAGTCTTATGTTATGTCACAGAAATATTGTAACTTACAAAGTCGTCGGTATCTCAATTGCAATCGTCACTTCAAATCATGTGAATGCTGCAACCAAGACGCAACCCTTGCATTAATCACATAAGAGTGCAAGATTTTAGCACAGCCGAAGAAGATATCCTTCCAGATGCAGGTCTTTTTTTATACAGAGCCTAATCAGAGCAATGAGGAAGTCATTATTACGGGGATGAATTACTGGAGTAAGATTCTACACTAGCCTCTCGCTAATCCGGCCATTCCTGGCACATATGAGTGCCGGATTAGCGGAAGTGCCGGATTATTGATGGTTCCAATGGCTCTGAGCACTATGGGACTTAACATCTGAGGTCATCAGTCCCCTAGACCTTAGAATTACTTAAACCGAACTATCCTAAAGGAAATCACACACATCCATAACCGAGGCAGGATTCGAACCTGAGACCGTAGTGGTCGCGCGGTTCCGGACTGAAGCGCCTAGAACCGCTCGGCCACAGCGGCCGGCTGGATTATTGAGTGTCTGAAACTTATTTTATTCATTTATTTTGTTTTTTATTTATTTTGAAAACATAGGAGATATAGTATACTGTACTTTATTAAACGGAAGGATACAATTTTAAAACATAGAGGATATACTTTATTAAATACAAAAATACATTAATTTTCAAAGAAAATGTAGTCCTTCAGTGTATCACTCACTATGAAACATGTCCTAATTTTTAACTGTCGCAATGATGATACGCAACTGTGGCATGCTTTAACACGCAAACGCTTTACAAGCATTACATCAGTACTGCATGTATCTGGTCGTTGCATAATGTACTCCAGGAAGACCGCGGCAGCTTCAGCACCAGAAGTGAGAGAACTCTTCATGCTTGGTTCAAATGGCTCTGAGCACTATGGGACTTAACTTCTGAGATCATCAGTCCCCTAGAACTTAGAACTACTTAAACCTAACTAACCTAAGAACATCACACACATCCATGCCCGAGGCAGGATTCGAACCTGCGACCATAGCGGTCACGCGGTTCCAGACTGACGCGCCTAGAACCGCACGGCCACACCGGCCGGCACTCTTCATGCTCTCTCCTCCTGTGTCCTCTTCTTCAACACTTTCATCATTACTTTCTTGCAAGCTTTTGATTATTTGTTCATCTGTTAAAGTTTGGTCCGTATCACAGTTTTTCTCATTCAGCCACTTAGTAATATCTTCATCATCGATTTCTTCTCCCCCTGGAAGATTGTGGAACATGTCAGTGCACACAGTAATTGATAATTCCGAATTGACTGGTTCGTCGCTGTCACTCACTACTGGATCCAACTCGGCATCAATGGATGGCCACAATTTCCTCCAGTTCTTCATTGTGGTAGCGCTCTCCACTTTATCCCATGCTTCGGCTGCTTGGAAAACAACATCACGTATGTTAATTGCTTTCCACGCCTTCAGCATAGTCTCGATAGAATCGTTTCCACTTTCGTTCAGCAAGGAGACGAGAAGTGAATGTTGATAATGACGTTTAATGGATTCCAAAATTTCCTGGTCCATTGGCTGAATTAAGGCTGTCACATTCGGTGGGAGAAAGTTTGCTTGTACACCATCGGACTTTAGGGAAACATCTGAAGGATGACTGGGAGCATTGTCAATTATAAGGATAGCTTTCTGTGGAAGCTTTTCCTTCTTTAGCTCTTTTCTCACTGCTTATACAAACGTTTCATGGAACCACCGAGAGAATATTTGTCTGTCCATCCACGCTTTCTTCTGAGCGCAATACTGCACTGGCAGAGTTTTTATGTCAGTGTGTTGATAACAATGTGGATGTTGGGATTTTCCAGTCACCATAAGCGATAGTTCATGACTCCAAAAAATGGCTCTGAGCACTATAGGACTTAACTTCTAAGGTCATCAGTCCCCTAGAACTTAGAACTACTTAAACCTAACTAGCCTAAGGACATCACACACATCCATGCCCGAGGCAGGATTCTAGCCTGCGACCGTAGCGGTCACGTGGATCTAGACTGTAGTGCCTAGAACCGCTCGGCCGCTCCGGCCGGCTTCATGACTCCCATTTCCATTACAACACACTATTAATGTTACGCGCTGTACCTGTTGCTTGGAACCACCAACTTCCCCTCGTTCTTGGTAGCTAATGTTTTTGAGAGAACCATCTTGTAAAAGAGTCCTGTTTCATCAGCATTATACAAAGCACCAGCAGTTAAATCTTCTTCCTCTATTATCTTCCGTATCTTGCTTACAAACTCATCAATGTCCTTATCGTTAGCTGAGCGATTTTCCCCGGTGACTGTCAGCTGCCGAATGCCATGTCTTTTTTCCAGTTTGATAGCCAACCTTCGCTAGCTGCAAACAAGTTACTACCGCCAAGTTGTTTGTTAAATGCAGCTGTTTTTTCCTTTATAATCGGGCCACTGACTGGAATTCCTTTACTGCGTTGTTGTATGAACCATCTACAAACAGCTACGTCCAGTTCTTCAAATGGCTCTGAGCACTATGGGACTTAACATCTGAGGTCATCAGTCCCCTAGAACTTAGAACTACTTGAACCTAACTAACCTAAGGACATCACACACATCCATGCCCGAGGCAGGATTAGAACCTGCGACCGTAGCAGTCCCGCGGTTACGGACTGAAGCGCCTAGAACTGCACGGCCACCGCGGCCGGTTCCAGTTCTTCATTCTCACGCTTTCGCATAACCTTCCGTTTTCCCAACTCACTATCCATTTGTGTTGAGTACTGTCGAATAACATCTTCTTTCTTTTTGCTGTCATAAATAGTTGCTCGTCCAACATTGAACTCAGCAGGAATGGCTTTCTACGAAGAACTTCGATTTAACTGATCTAAAATTTGGAGTTTCTGCTTGAGGTCTAGCGTAACGTGTTTCCTTTTAGATGACATGATTCTGCAATGTAAAGAAAGCTACAATTTCAAATACTGTACATAAAGCATTGTGTAACTAAGCATTGTTGCGCACGCTAATTCATTGTGCACGTTTTTTTTTTTTTTTTTGGATGTGCATCGAATTACTGAGAGGCCGGATTACTGAGGACCGGTTTAGCGAGAGTCTAGTGTATCTATTTGCCTACTACATCGAGTTTTTAAAAACATGTCTGCCAACTTATCAAAACTTTATAAAACACATTTCATAATAGTCGGAAATAAAAAATGCCCGTTGTTTTACAATTCGAGTGCCTCAGCGCAGGCAGAGCGTGACGCAGCTGAAACAAAGCTACAATTTCCGATAACGATGAAGAGCGAGCGGAGCACGTGTTGGCTGAAATTGCTGGCGTAACTCGTTTATAGGTTAATATCCACCTGTAGCCGTTCCAACGCTCGCATTAGTCGCTCAACGCTAATAAGTTGAATTACGAACCGATCTGCTCGCACAGTTCGATAACAGAAACTACGCATTGCTCGATGACAGCGTACGCTATCGCCCGAGTAGAGGCTTGAACAAGAGAGGAGGCAACAGATACTGTACTGGTTAGCCACCATCTACGATAACCGATCTAAGATCATTTCAAATATTTAATTAATTTTAATATACCTATGCCTTCTTTCCGCAATGTTTTCATTTAATTTATGGATAGTTAACGCCCATCATTCTCATTTCTATTTTCCACTCGTACCTTTTTTTCCCCTTGGAAGGCAAGTACACGTATAAGATGTGTAGTATCGATAAATTTCCTCATTGTGATACTTTGGAGTCGAAGATAATAACTGAGTTAACTACGCTTTAGGCATATCTGTCATTTAAAAAAAAACGCAAAGGAGCTTAAGAACGAAAAGGCGTTCTCTCTCACTGCAAGTGTAACGAACTTCCATGAGTGACCTATGATTTCATTCTTGCAAGCAATCAGTTTTATTTCGTGTTCACTGATTCGTTTCACCTTATCAGTAGGAGGGCGGTGCTCTGTAGAGCCTAGTGTAACTAGGCCCAGAATTCGCCGCAAGCGATTTCAGGTGTACATAGGAAACCTAAGTCGAAAGGGTGAGATGGGACTTGTACCGCAGTCCTCTCGAGTGAGAGTCCATGTTTTTATTAATAAAATAACGGTACCAGTACCAGTCATTATGGATAGTGTAGTAAAATGAGGTTATTACATGTTTTGCCCGTAACTGAAAGAGGGTTTCTTCTCATCTTCAGCCGGCCGGAGTGGCCGAGCGGTTCTAGGCGCTACAGTCTGGAACGGTGCGACCGCTACGGTCGCAGGTTCGAATCCAATCCTGCCTCGGGCATGGATGTATGTGATGTCGTTAAGTTAGTTAGGTTTAAGTAGTTCAGAGTTCTAGGGGACTGATGACCTCAGAAGTTAAGTCCCATAGTGCTCAGAGTCATTTGAACCATTTTTTCTCATCTTCATGTTTCAATAACACTTACGCGCCTGCCACCATATACTGCAGAAAGTGAATCGGACAGTAAGGACAATTATGACACATTTCTGCAATTTTTGTAGAGTGCGCTCTACAGTCATAGAGAACAAAATGTCACAGTCGGGTAGAGTGGTGTTCGAAGTACCACCCAACCATCCAGATTTAGGTATTCTGTGGTTCCCCTAAGTTGCTTAAACTACACAATGAGGTGACGAAAGTCATAGGATACCTCCTAATATCGTGTCGGCCCTCCTTTTACCCGTAGCAGTGTAGCAACTCTAAGTGGCATGTACTCAACGAGTCGTTGGAAGTCCGCTGAAGAAATATTGAGCCATGCTGCCTCTACAGCCGTCCTCAGTTGCGAAATGTTGCCGGTGTAAGATTCTGTGCACGAACTGACATCTCGACTATGTCCCATAAATGTTCGATGGGATTCAATTCGAGTGATTTACATGGCCAAACAATTCGCTCGAACTATCTGTTGTGTCCTCGTCGACACTGTAGAGTCTCGTACCGCAGGACTCAAGGGAGAGGATGTTGTCTGGTGGCCGGTATCCTCTTTCTACAACAAAACTGTACATGTGTGTTAACATGGTTCTGTATTTACTTGAACAGATGGGTGCTACTTAACGCTAAAAGTGCATGTGTTGTGGTATACTCCCGGCGAAGTACAAGTCCCGCTATGCGATGAATGACAGACGAAAAACTAGAATGTGAATTAGTGCGCCAGTGACTCAGCGACTGCACTAGTGCCTGAGACTGACTCAAGACTGCGGTCAGCGGCGGCGATCTAAATACTTGCGGTCGAGAGGGCGTTGGCGACGTGTTGCTTGCTAGTCTGTTTTTGGCCTCTCCCGATAGGCTTGCTTGCTCCAGCGCAACTATCGATCTTCTTGGTACATATTTGCCAACTGGTGTCCTGGCGACAGCTTACGCCAGCACACTGTCCGGTATGTCCTTTAAATCATTTGTGAGCAGTTGTGGCCTGGTGATATCGCACATTGTCATCCATAAAAATTGCATCGTCGTTTGGGAACATGGAGTCCACGAATGGCTGCAAATGGTCTCCAAGTAGCAGAACTTAACCATTTTCAGTCAACGATCCATGTAAATATAGCCCAGACCAATATGCAGCCACTACCAGTTTGCACAATGCCTTGTTGACAACTTGGGTCCTTGACTTCCTGGGATATGCGCTAAACTCCAGCCCTACCATCAGCTATTACCAGCTGAAATCGGAACTGGGCCACGGTTTTGCAGCCATCTAGGGCCCAAGCGATACAGTCACGACCCCAGAAGAGGCGCTGCAGTCGAAGTCGTGCAGTTAGCAAAGGCACTCGCGTCGGTCGTCGGCTGCCATAGTCCATTAACGCCACATTTCGCCGCACTTTCCTAACGGATACGTTCGTCACACGGCCCATATTGATTTCTGTTGTTATTTCAGGCATTGTGGCTTGTCTGTTAGTACTGACAATCCTACACAAGCGCTGCTGCTCTTGGTCGTTACGTGAAGGCCGTCGGCCACTGCGTCCTCCGTGGTGAGAGGTAATGCCTGAAATTTTGTATCCTCGGCAGACTCTTGACACTGTGGGTGTCGCAATATTGAACTCCCTAACGATTTACGCAATGGACTGTCCCAAACGTCTAGCTCCAACTACCACTGCGCATTCAAAGTGTTATTTCCTGTCGTGCGGTCCTAATCCAGTAGGAAACGTTTTTACATGAATCACCCGATTACAAATGACAACGCCGCCAATGCACTGCCCTTTTATGCCTTGTGTATGCGATACTACTGCCATCTGTATATGTGCACATCGCTGTCCCATAACCTCAGTGTATTTTAGTGTCGTGTCACGGTTGACTTACTTCCTCAGCTTGTTCTAAGCTATATGACACGCTCCTTTGCAAAATAATTATAATAGTAATAGTTATTGAAAGCGCTCCTATTTTTACATACAGGGTGGTCCATTGATAGAGACCCGGCCAAATATCTCACGAAATAAGCATCAAACGAAAAAACTACAAGGAACGAAACTCGTCTAGCTTGAAGGGGGAAACCAGATGGCGCTATGGTTGGCCCACTAGATGGCGCTGCCATAGGTCAAATGGATATCAACTGCGTTTTTTTTTTAATTAGGAACCCACATTTTTTATTACATATTCGTGTACTACGTAAACAAATATGAGTTTTTTAGTTGGACCACTGTTTTCGCTTTGTGATAGATGACGCTGTAATATTCACAAAGGTGTAAGCAACATTCCGCCAGTGCGGACGGTATTTGCTTCGTGATACATTACCCGTGTTAAAATGTACCGTTTACTAATTGCGGAAAACGTCGATACCGTGTTGTTGTATGGCTATTGTGATCAAAATGACCAACGGGCGTGTGCTATGTATGCTGCTCGGTATCCTGGACGACATCATCCAAGCGTCCGGACCGTTCGCCGGATAGTTACGTTATTTAAGGAAACAGGAAGTGTTCAGCCACATGTGAAACGTCAACCACGACCTGCAGCAAAATAATGATGCCCAAGTAGGTGTTTTAGCTGATGTCGCGGCTAATCCGCACACCAGTAGCATACAAATTTTGCGAGAATCGGGAATCTCAAAAGCGTCGCTGTTGAGAATGCTATATCAACATCGATTTCACCCGTACCATATTTCTGTACACCAGGAATTGCATGGCGACGACTTTGAACGTCGTTTACAGTTCTGCCACTGGGCACAAGAGAAATTACGGGACGATGACAGATGTTTTGCACGCGTTCTGTTTAGCGACGAAGCGTCGTTCACCAACAGCGGTAACGTAAACCGCCATAATATGCACTACTGGGCAACGGAAAATGCACGATGGCTGCGACATGTGGAACATCAGCGACCTTGGCGGGTTAATGTATGGTGAGGCATTATGGGAGGAAGGATAATTGGCCCCCATTATATTGATGGCAATCTAAATCGTGCAATGTATGCTGATTTCCTACGTAATGTTCTACCGATTTTACTACAAGTTGCTTCACTGCATGACAGAATGGCGATGTACTTTCAACATGATGGATGTCCGGCACATAGCTCGCGTGCGGTTGAAGCGGTATTGAATAGCATATTTCATGACAGGTGGATTGTTCGTCGAAGCACCATACCATGGCCCGCACGTTCACCGGATCTGACGTCCCGGATTTCTTTCTGTGGGGAAAGTTGAAGGATATTTGCTATCGTGATCCACCGACAACGCCTGACAACATTCGTCAGCGCATTCTCAATGCATGTGCGAACATTACGGAAGGCGAACTACTCGCTGTTGAGAAGAATGTCGTTACACGAATTGTCAAATGCATTGTTGTTGACGGACATCATTTTGAGCATTTATTGCATTAATGTGGTATTTACAGGTAATCACGCTATAACAGCATGCGTTCTCAGAAATGATTGGTTCACAAAGGTACATGTATCACATTGGAACAACCGAAATAAAATGTTCAAACGTACCTACGTTCTGTATTTTAATTTAAAAAATCTGCCTGTTACCAACTGTTCGTCTAAAATTGTGAGTCCCATGTTTGTGACTATTACAGCGCCATCTATCACAAAGCGAAAAAAGTGGTCTAACTAAAACATTCATATTTCTTTACGTACTATACGAATAGGTAATAAAAATGGGAGTTCCTATTTTAAAAAACGCAGTTGATTTCCGTTTGACCTATGGCAGCGCCATCTGGCGGGCCAACCATAGCGCCATCTGGTTTCCCCCTTCAAGATAGACGAGTTTCGTTCTTTGTAGTTTTTTCGTTTGATGCTTACTTCGTGAGATATTTGGCCCGGTCACGATCAATGGACCACCCTGTAAATCAGTTTCTGAATTTCTAAGCCAACTTTCGGAGGATAACACAGCATGCAAAATTGGGAGTCTCCAGAATTACGAGGAACTGTAGAAAATTACCGGCTGTGTGTATAGTGCATGAGTAACAAGGCAGGTGCAGGGTGCTTTCTGTGTAGAGGGACAAACAAAACATTGCAGCGTCACCAGTGAGTTCTCTGTCTCTGTCCCGCCCCTCAGCCTTCAGCAATTGGGTACCACGGTAGCTAGCAACCCTGGAGTAAGAGCCACATTGGACCACTGCTTCAGCTTCTGGCTACCCGTACAAAACTTTGTGTGCTAGGAAACCTGTCGTTGTCTCTACTTAACGTAATACTTGTATTTACTTTCCTCCAATCACAACTAATATTATTGTTGCTCAGTACCTTCAGCATATCAAAACTAACATGAAAATCAACACCATATGTTCTACATGAACCCTGAAGTTCAAGGTGCAGAAACACAAGGCAGGATAACTCTTCTGGCTGGAGCGTCACGCTGCAACTTTTCTTCCCCGCCACACCCACCTTCTCACGTACACACCACATGGCACAGGATACTTTTCCGTTTCTTATCTACATTGATTGTCTTGTGTCTGCCAGTCCAGCCAGGTGAAGGCGCCTATTCATAGGCTGACTGGACTGCTGAAAACGAATCCTGCATGCCACAAAAGCCTACAGATAGGACAGATATACCACAGGAAGTTGAATAAGGCAAGGTCGAAAGGAAAATGCACACTACTAGGAAACATAATACAGGAACGTTGACTTTCCTGAATGTGGACGGAATCGACAGAAAGGAGCAACATTCCCCAAATATGCACACTCGGCAGCCATAGTCTAAAGACTGGTGTTCACGTCGTAGTGCTAAGTCAACGTTATATTTATCTTAGATTAACCCCTTCTGTCAGCTGATTTGATCTTGCAAAGAATAGAACCCACCACGCACCAATCACGACCAGTCTAAATGTAGCGTAAATTGACCAACAGCCTAAACCTTTTATTGTCTCTCTTGGGTTTTGAAGTTCTGTCACAGCCAGTTTCCAATGCAGGAAATTACGACACCTGACTGTTTCTGTAACTAGCCTCGTCGTTTAACACACCACACAAACAGTCAGCACTGAACCACTATTATTGTTTTTTTTTTGTCTGTTTATCTGTACGTTTGCATTATTATTTCTCGTTAATATCCTTCGTATTCACGTTAAATGCCTTCACAAAAGAAATCGAAGTAAATATTCCAGAATCCGAATCAAGAACAACTGCCAACATGAGTAACGTAGAAGTAAATATCCTCGGAGTAGTGAAGCAACTTAAATCACCTAATAAAAGCAAGTCTTCTGGTCCAGACTGTACACCAATTAGGTTCCTTTCGAAGTATACTGCAATAGCTCCATACTTAACAATCATATACAACCATTCGCAACGACGAAAGATCCGTACTCAAAGACTGGAAAGTTGCACAGGGCACACCAATATTCGAGAAAGGTAGTATGAGTAAACCACTAAATTACATGCCCATATCGTTAACGTCGATATGTAGCAGGATTTTAGAACATATATTGTGTTGGAACATTATGAATTACCTCGAAGAAAACTGTCTATTGACACACAGTCAACATGGGCTTAGAAAACATCGTTCCTGTGAAACACAACTAGCTCTTTATTCACATGAAGTGTTGAGTGCTATTGACAAGGGATTTCAGATCGATTCCGTATTTCTTGATTTCCGGAAGGCTTTTGACACTGTACCACCCAAGCGGCTCGTATTGAAATTGCATGCTTATGGAATATCGTCTCAGTTATGTGACTAGATTTGTGATTTCCTGTCAGAAAGGTCACAGTTCGTAGTAATTGACGGAAAGTCATCGAGTAAAACAGAAGTGATTTCTGGCGTTCCCCAAGGTAGTGTCATAGGCCCTTTGCTGTTCCTTATCTATATAAACGTTTTGGGAGCACAATGAGCAGCCGTCTTCGGTTGTTTGCAGATGACGCTGTCGTTTATCGACTACTAAAGTCATCAGAAGGTCAAAACAAACTGCAAAACGATTTAGAAAAAATATCTGAATGATGCGAGAAGTGGCAGTTGAAACTGAATAACGAAAAGTGAGAGGTCATCCACATGAGTGCTAAAAGTAACTCGTTAAACTTCGGTTACACGATAAATCAGTCTAATCTAAACGCCGTAAATTCAACTAAATACCTAGGCATTACAATTACGAACAACTTAAATTGGAAGGAACACATAGAAAATGTTGTGGGGAAGGCTAACCATAGACTGCGTTTTATTGGCAGGACACTTAGAAAATGTAATAGACTTATTAGGGAGACTGCCTACACTACGCTTGTCCGTCCTCTTTTAGAATACTGCTTCGCGGGGTGGGATCCTTATCAGATAGGACTGACGGAGTACATCGAAAAAGTTCAAAGAACGGCAACACGTTTTGTATTATTGCATAATATCGGAGAGAGTGTGACAGAAATGATACAGGATTTGGGCTGGAAATCGTTAAAAGAAAGGCGTTTTTCGTTGCGAAGGAATCTTCTCACGAAGTTCCAAATCACCAACTTTCTCCTCCGAATGCGAAAATATTTTGTTGACACCGACCTACATTGGGAGGAACGATCACCACGATAAAATAAGGGAAATCAGAGCTCGTACGGAAAGATGTAGGTGTTCATTCTTTCCGCGCACTATACGAGAATTGTGAAGGTGGTTCGATGAACCCTCTGCCAGGCACTTAAATGTGATTTGCAGAGTATCCATGCAGTTGTAGATGTAGATGTAAAACTTGGAACGTAAGACAGCCCAGACATGTAACAACTCGACCGTAACTGTTTCTGTCGTCAGTACTTTTATATTATATTATTCTTTCGTTTCGTTATGTCGTTGCTTTCGAATTGTTCTCTCGTGTTAATATTTATTTGTATTCACGTTCAACTTGTAAGGAATGGCGGCTCAGACGTGAAGCAACTCAACCATTATTGTTTCCAAGACAGTTTTGTATTTACGCTAGATCTTGTAAAGAAAGACACCTCAGCCCTGGCGCAAAAAGCGTAGCAGCTGCGGCAGCAGAGGGGCGACGTGAATGGAGGGGAGCAGCGCCCTCCCCCTCTCACCCGTCACCCGGGCGACGAGACCGGCGCAACCACGGGCTGCCCGCAGTCGAGCCGCGACGGCCGCCCAGGCAAGAAGGAAGATGACAGAAGCCCACATAATCTCCGCACCGGCGGTAAACAGTTCTAGCGGTGCAAAAATCACAGACAATAAAAAACACAACACCACACAAAAATATACGTAGATTCGGCTAAGCTGAAGGAACTGTCTTCATACCGCGAAACACACAAGAAAAGCTGAGTGACGTAGTGATAATGATAAATATACACTTCGATTTTATATTCAGTAAATTGCGACACGTCCAATGTTCTGAGAGTTGGTTGCTGTTGTAGTTAAATTATACATTTATTTCCCAAATTTTCAAACTAATTCTTTTCAGATGCTGAATTTCTTTGAATTGCCACTTCTTATGATAAAGTAATGCACTAAGAAATGGTGTAAGCAAATTATTATTATATACAAACATTTAATTTATTTTATTGTTATTGTTGGTAAAACCGTAAGTAATTGTGACAAGTTAAAAGTAGGGGAGATCGTATGTTATTTACGGGGGGAACTGAAATCCCTTAGCTCGTAACTGAACCCTGTATCCACCCCTGCGTCGCTGTCGTCATTAGCCGAGCCGCTAGTTTGGCGGTTGCAGCAGGGCTCAGTGCTATAGCGGTGCCCCCATAGCTCAAAAATGGTTCAAATGGCTCTGAGCTCTATGGGACTTAACTTCTGAGGTCATCAGTCCCCTAGAACTTAGAACTACTTAAACCTAACTAACCTAAGGACATCACACACATCCATGCCCGAGGCAGGATTCGAACCCGCGACCATAACGGTCGCGCAGTTCGAGACTGAAGCGCCTAGAACCCCTCAGCCACAGGGACCGGCCCCCCATAGCTATGCTGCTTGTGACTGTCCCAGTGTATCTGCCTAAACCAGTATCCTCAGAGAATACTACAAGAATAGTCATCATGCTGCGCATTGCAGAAGATTAGCGAGCAGTATTTATACCGTGGACAGCAAGACACGAGAGAAATAGGGGAGTCTGGGGTTTAACTTCCCGTCCACGACTGGATCATTAAACGCAGAGCAAAAGTTCACATTGATGAAGGATGGTCAAGGAAACCGGCCAGGTCCTTTCGAAGGCATTATACCGGCATTTTTCTTAAGAGATTTATGGAAAACATGGAAAAACTGGATATGGCTGGCCAGACGGGTGTTTTAACCATCACTTCTAGGATGTGCGTCCAGCAGTCTTACCATTATGCCGGCCAGCTGTGTAACAGTACATGAGCTTCAGCTGACGTCTTAGACTGAAGCGCCAAATAAACTGATACAGGCATGCGTATTCAAATACAGAGATATGTAAACAGGCAGAATATGGCGCTGCGATCGGCAACGCCTATATAAGACAATAAGGCAACAAGTATCTGGCGCAGTTGTTAGATCGGTTACTGCTGCTACTGTTGTGGTTGGCAGGAGAGCCAACACCGGGTTACTAGAGGAAGCCGAAAGGCACGCGTTTTAGCTCACGCAGGCTGGGGTGAGGTCTGGAACAGGACAAGGAAATTAGACTTTAGAAAAAACGGACGTAGCTGGTGGAATACTTAACTTTAATCCATTAATGATGAGCGTCGCTCTTGACTGTACATGATTCATAATATCAATAGTAACTGGTAATGGCGCCTTGCTAGGTCGTAGCAAATGACGTAGCTAAAGGCTATGCTAACTATCGTCTCGGCAAATGAGAGTGTATTTTGTCAGTGAACCATCGCTAGCAAAGTCGGTTGAACAACTGGGGCGAGTGCTACAAAGTCTCTCTAGACCTGCCGTGTGGCGGCGCCCGGTCTGCAATCACTGATAGTGGCGACACGCGGGTCCGACGTATATTAACGGACCGCGGCCGATTTAAAGGCTACCACCTAGCAAGTGTGGTGTCTGGCGGTGACACCACAGCTACAATAGAAGGTTATCAAGATTTAACTAAGTTTGAACGTGGTATTATAGTCGGCCCACGAGCGATGGGACACAGCATCTCCCTAGTAGCGATAAAGTGGGGATTTTCCGGTACGACCGCTTCACGAGTGTACCGTGAATATCAGGAATCTTGTAAAACATCAAATCTCCGACATCGCTGCGGCCGGAAAAAGATCCTGCGAGGACGGGATCAATGACGATAGAACAGAATCGTTCAACGTGACGGAAGTACAACCATTCCGCAAATTTCTGCAGATTTCAATGCTGGGCTATCAACAAGTGTCAGCGTGCGAGCCATTCAATGAAACATTATCGATATGGGCTTTCGGAGCCGTTTCAAATTGTATCGGTCGGATGGACGTGTGCGGGTACGGTTGGTTGGTTGTTTGGGGGAAGAGACCAAACAGCGAGGTCATCGGTCTCACTGGCGTAGGGAAGAACGGGAAAGGAAGTCGGCCGTGCCCTTTCAAAGGAACCATCCCGACATTTGCCTGGAGTGATTTAGTGAAATCACGGAAAACCTAAATCAGGATGGCCGGACGCGGGATTGAACCGTCGTCCCCCGAATGCGAGTCCAGTGTGCTAACCACTTACGGGTACGGAGACAACCTCATGAATCCATGGACCCTGCATGTCAGCAGGGGACTGTTCAAGTTGGTGGAGGCTCTGTAATGGTGTGGGGCGTGTGCATTTGGTGTGACATGGGACGCCTGATACATCCGGATACAACTCTGGCAGGTGACACGTGCGTAAGCATTCTGTCTGATGACCTACATCCATTCATGTCCATTGTGCATTACGGCGGCAGGACAATGCGACACCCCACGCGTACAGAATTAGGACAGAGTGGCTTCAGGAACACTCTTCTCAGTTAAAACACTTCCGCTGGCCACCAAACTCCCCAGACATGAGCATTATTGAGAATATTTGGGATGCCTTGCAACGAGATGTTCAGAAGAGATCTCTACCCCCTCGTACTCTTACGGATTTATGGACAACCCCGTAGGATTCATGGTGTCAGTTCCCTCGAGCAATACTCCAGGCATTAGTCGAGTCCATGCCACATCGTGTCGCGACACTTCTACGTGCTCGCGGGGCCCCACACGATATTAGGCAGGTGTACCAGTTTGTTTGGCTCTTCAGTGTATGTCACATGTTCTTCCTGGGCTGTCTGTGTTATTGGTTTTTGCTTTTTGTCGATTTTCCGAAATTTCAGCTCATTTCTCTTTAATTTATTGAATTTCAAGTTCCATTTCATAAGTACTAGATAGTGATCGCTATCAGTGTCCGCAACTGGGTAATTGTTGCAGTCGTTGATGTGATTTCTGAATCTGTGTTTTATCAAAATAAGTCAATTTATCTCTTTTGACCCATAGTATCATCTACGTATACTTCCTTCTCAAAAGGCTCTAGAAAACGTTAATCAAAGTGCCTAATTCACGCATAGCACATAATTCTATTAGTCTAATAGCTAACCGACCGCTGTGGCCGAGCGGTTCTAGGCGCTTCAGTCCTGAACCGCGTGACTGCTACGGTCGCAGGCTCGAATCCTGCCTCGAAAATGGATGTGTGTGATGTCCTTAGGTTAGTTAGGTTTAAGTATTTCTAAGTCTAGGGGATTGATGACCTCAGACGTTGTCCCATTGTGCTTAGAGTCATTTGAACCTTTTTATTTTATTTTATTTTTGTATTTGCGTTTGAAATGTATACTTTAATGACACCATTGTCTGTTAGATATCCATTCTAAGTTCCATCAAAAGCGATTAATTTCCATTGCAGACGCTATTAGAAAGGTGCTTGTTCCACGAGTTACTGCTCCTATTACCGATTTAAAACACAAAAATAAAGAGGAAACCTCTTTACAAAGTGATATGTTGATGGAGGATGCACGTAAAATAGCCTACACTACACTGATTATATCCACTATTAGTGAAACGTAGTACTGTTTACTATCACCTAGAAACACATAGTTGGCGGACCATTGTCTCGCAGGAATCACTTAAAGTTTCAAAAACCAACGACATAGCATTGTTGCTTTACTCGTAAGTGTCGTTAAACGATGCCGGGCTGGTTTTTAACTCGCGCAGCTGCGAACAGGCATTTGAGAGCAGTCTCTATGGGTGCACAAGGTGGGATGCTATGTACAATATTAATTGAACGGGACTACTAATATACAGGATGGAGAAAAATTGTGTCACGAAATTTTAACTCTGGAGAGCTGATGCCAGTAGGAACCAAAATTACTAATGTTCTGTAGGTCGACAACGCACAATTTTTAAACTACAGAAACTTGGCGCCACGCTCTCCGATTGACCGCGTGTTTGCCCTGTTGTCGGATGCTCTGGACAACGCATAACTGCGAATGCTTTGCCTCCGGTGATCGCGATGTGTCCAAGCCCACACGCTCGGTGGTAGCGCGCCAGCCTTCCACTCCGGGGGCGAATCCGCCGGCGTCCCGACACAACCATTGCAGTTTCATAATAAGACGTATCAGGAACAAACATGTCAACAGCTGTTAATTCGCGTACAGGAAGTCTTTCACAAATTGTGTCGGCCCTGAAAAGGACCTTTTTTGTAGCTAGGACATTGTTTACTTAAAGCAGGTGTTCGAACTGGCGACCGTCTGACGCGACACAACCTTGGTAACGTCGAACGGTGTTTTGACGGACTCTTTCAAAGATTCCTGGCATTGCCCTGATGTAATTGTCGGAGTGTTGAATACGAGCCATTAAGTCCTCTTCGTTTTTAGGTGGTTCGCGTCCGGGTGGGTGAACAAGAATCGCAGGAAAAAGTCCGGTGGCATGAGGTCTGGTGATCGCGGGGGCCATGTTCTACGAGCACCTCTGCCAATTACCAGGCCGTCGAAGAGTTCATTTAAATGTCCGCGCACAGCACGCCTGTTATATGTGGAAGCCCCATCATGTTGCAACCACATGCGTAGCTGTATGTCCAGGGGAACATCTTCCAGCAGTCCTTGTGGAGTTTCTTGCAAAAAGTGAAGGTAATTTGCCCTGGTAGAGGAGGTAGACAGAGCGAACCAATCAGATGGTCACCCATAATGCCTGCCCAAATGTTGAGCGAAAATCGTTCCTGGTATCCAAGGACGTACGTGACGTGAGGCTTTCCCATTGCCCAATAAAGGCCATCGCAATGGGAGACGCACTCGTCGGTAAACAACACAATGGCGGGGAAGTCGGGATCTCGTGCAACACGTCACAGAAACCATCGGCAAAACCCTAGCCTGTGTTTATAGTCCACCACAGGATTTAGGTCTTGGAGGGTGGAAACTAAATGGATGCTGGCCGTCATCCCTCAAAACCTCCCAGACTATCCGATGAGTGACCCCCATGTCGTGTCCAACCGCTCGAGTACTTGTTGTAGGTGCTTCCTTGAAGCGCTAGAGAACAATCTCTTCAGATGCAGCATCCCGCCGTGTTCGAGGTCTTCCAGCATCACCATATCCCACTCACGAGCCTGTTTGGGCAAGTCGTCGGTGAATTGCTGTAAACGTTTGCGATTGTGGGTGGCGTCTTTCTGGGTACCGTTCCTCATACAACCGTCGAGCTTCATGCGCATTACCGTCGGCTAGTCCGTAAACAAAAACCATATCTCGTTGTTCTTCAGACGAATACTGTGCCGCCATGCTTACTGTGCGACTAAATCGCAGGTGAAGTTTGTGTGCTCCGAAGCGAAGCTTTCGTGTGAATGCCTTGACGTGAGGTGGAGACGAACAGCAAGGCCTATTCGACAAGTGTGTGTACCACGTTGGGGCAGTGACGGGGCTGAGGAACGTTTGTATGTGTGAACCGACAACCATAGCGCTGCCCGTTAACCGACGAACAGCAAAAGGGCAATACCACAGCCAATCCGAGCGCGGGTCACCAAGTTTCCGTAGTTTAAAAATGGTGCGTTGTCGACCTACACAACATTAGTACTTTTGGTTCCTACTGGCATCGGCTACCCAGGATTAAAATTTCGTGACACAATTTTTCTCCACCCAGTATAGTAATAAGTTATGAAACGTCCTCTTAAAACAATTTTACATGACTGTGCTTAAACTGACACACAATATTTTGTTAGCGCAACGCAATCTGACTTTCAAAAATCCCTACAAAAGAATGGCCCTGACTAACATTAAACTAAATCTTCCAGAAATCACTTACCTCACAAAAATCTTCGCTACTCAAGCTACTGCAATACCGCGAGCGCCACTACTGCCAGCTAAATAAAAGATTCAAACTACTGAAGGCACTAACTACTGATAGGGATAGTTAGCAAATGAAAGATATTAATAGAGAACAAACAATGTATTTACCTTGATATCATCATATATAAATATAGCAGTTCATGACAAATTTCAAAACTCCGCCATCTCTCTCCCCACATCCACCCCTGCTGGCGGCTCACCTCCAACTGCGCAACGCTACGCGCTGTTCACATCCAGCTGCCGCTGCCCAACACTACAATGGCGACTATTACAACAATGCAAAGCAGCCACAGACTGCACACAGCACAGCCAGTGATTTTCATACAGAGGTGGCGTTACCAATAAAAAAACCTAAACAGCCTACTTACAAAGTCAAGTGCATCACTCTGTGTATTCTTTTCGTCATGGTAACTTTCATTTATATGCTAATAGCGAGTTGTATAGCGCATCATTAATTTCTCTAATATTTCAAACACTGCTACAAATTTATAATAATATTTAATCTCTATTCAGAGAAATGTCGTCCTCGAATACTGTTTTCTTGTACTGTCCTCAGAATCGTGTGTGTGAGTGTGTGTGTGTGTGTGTGTGTGTGTGAGTGTGTGTGTGTTTGTGTGTTTAAGTATATTAAAATATATTTACTAAAATGTTCGACAACGTTGTTTTGAAAAGCACACACACACATTATGTCAAAGAAAGTGTTGCATCACCTCGGTACCCAGCTCTCCTGAACACTGACGCTGGACGTGTATATTGCATCAATAACACAGTCCCATAGATTGTTCGTGGATGTCACTCAAACCACACTAACATGTCGCCTATGCGACGGAATGGATAAAACAGACGGTCAGTTCCAGTCATAACACCAGGAAAAAAGTACACTACTTGCGTTGTCTGAAGTTCCACCACATTCCGAAGTTTTATCGTATCCAGGTTGTTACATTTTGCAGGAACGGTTCTCATCAAGGAAACCTTCCAGACGTCTCAGCGTGAACCAAAGTGATGTTGTACGGGCATGGAGGAGGTACAGAGATATAGGAACTATCTATCACTTGCTTTGCTCAGGCAACCCAAAGGCTACTACTGCAACTCATAACCACTGCTTTCGGATTTCAGCTCGGAGGAGCTATGAGAGGAACACCACCATGCTGAATAATGATTTTCGTGCAGCCACAGGACGTCATGATTCGACTCAAACTGTACGAAATAGGCTTAATGATGTGCAGCTTCACTCCCAGAGTACATAACGACGACTAACTTTGACACCTCGTCACCATGCAGCACTGCCATCAAGTTCTATTCACAGAAGAGACTCGCATAAGCCTCCAACCAAACAATCGTCGCAGATGTTTTTGGAGGCAGTCGTATCAGCCTGAAGGTCTTAAACACACTGTCCAGCGAGTGCAGCGAGGTGGTGGTTCCCCGCTGTTATGGGGTGGCATTACGTGGGGCCAACGTACGCTACTGCTAGTCACTGAAGGCAATCAAAGGTCTATAGGATACAGGGATGACATCCTCCGACGGATAGCGCACCCACATCGGCAGCATTTCGGAGAGGGATTCGTATTAATGGACGGCAATTCTCGCGCTCATTGTGCACATCTTGTGAATGCGTTCCTTCATGATATCGAAATCACTAAATTAGAATGGCCAGCACGTTCTCCAGAGAAAAACCCCTATCCAACATGCCGCGATGCATTGAAGAGGGCTGCTTTTGGACGAGATGACCCACCACCTTATCTGTTATACATGATGTAACGGGTATAATATCTATAATAATTAGTCTGCAAATGAAGTAAACACTGATGTAATGTTGTTCAGTACAACATCCCCAGTCAGCAATAGAAATATCTGCACTTATACCCTTTATGTCAGTGAGGACATCCGTCTCTTAAAACTGGCCACGTTCTACCCCCACCCCCGCCGTCATTCCCCATGGGAGAGTCAAATTTTTATTTTCAAATGGAAACTCCTAAATTTTTAGTGCAGTTTCGGATTCGACGCCAAACATTGCCTAAGATTTACCAGAAACATTCGTGGTAAATGGCGCTGTAATCGACAGAATTCAATTTTGGGGGTTTTTACAAATAAGAACTGACTAATTTGATACTACATTACATTTTCGATGAAAATGCAAACTTTTTCCTTCCAAACAATTGATGTGATTGTTAATAAATTAGTCTTGCAAATTTGATTGTGCAGGAAAATTTTTACGTTTAGACATTTAAAAGTAGCACATAAGCTACTTTTAACGTAACACTGTTTTCAGCTCCCTTTGGGGTTCGTTTCGGTGAGTCCGCACTTCTATGTCGTCTCGTTTTCACTGTAGGCTTGTACCATGGGAAGCAAGGAGAGGATGTTGTTTGGTGGCCGGTGTCCTCTTGCTGCAAGACAACAGCACACATATATTAACAGGGTTCTTTATTCATAAGAATAAGAAATTACTTATCTTTAAGCTAGTTTTTGTGGTACAAACTCTTCCGTAATAGTCCACGTTAGCCCCACTGCTGGTTAAGTACAAGTGCCGCTATGCACACTACTCTGGTCGCTATTGCTGCCTGAGACAGAGACTCTGATTGCGCCTTCGACAGTCTGCGACTGCAAGCGACTGGGCTGCGATTGAAGACTTCACTCGTTGACTCTCTGGATGACTGACTGGGCAGTGGTACTCGGCGACGATCTAAATACTGGCGGTAGAGAGGCCGTTGCGGCGCGTTTCTTGCGAGTTCGTCATTGGCCTCTCTTCTGATAGGCTTGCTTCCTCCGGTGTCTATTATCGGTCTTTTCGCAACCTCTTTACCGCCTAGAGTGCTGTCAGCAGCTTTCGCCACCACATTGCTCCCCCCGAAATGCCGCACCGTTGTTGTGTAGTGAAGCTGCAAACGACAACAGGGAGGGAGGCAGGACACTGGACGTAGAGATGAGCAGGGGGGGGGGGGGGGGCGTACTTCCGACCGTACCTCGCCATCTGGCTTGCGAGGCAGCAGGAACATTCTCCGGAAAGCTGCTGCCAGGGCACACGTCCAGGCCTGAGGGTGTGTCGATACATGTCCACGGGGTCGGCGAGCGCGGTCCGCGGGGGCGAGGGCCATCGTCCATCCGCTCCTCCTGGGGAGCCCTCGGGGCACCATCGGGCGGCTGCGAAGACCGCGCCGTCCCGTGAGACCGTGAATCTGGGGGAAGAAAAGCAGCACAATCAAGGGCAAATGACACACACGAATTTGGTTCTGGTGGCGGCGCTGCAAACCGTCAGGATCGCCAATTAAATACGTAGAAGAGCCAATGCGTTCCATGATCTTTCTCAGTGTCCACGGTTTCCATAAGGCCAGAAAAGATCAAGCGGCGCAAAGCGGCATTGGCGTCGCCGGACGCTATGGTGGGTGTAGCAAGTACAGTAGCGTCCGACGGCGGCGGCCATGCAGAAGTTCCGCCGGTGATGGTCCGTCTCGTGGGTGGGAGCGATAGGAGGCGAGAAATAGCTGCAGCGCATGTTCCCGTGTGTGGGTGGTGCGGAGCTTGGCCATCTGTTGCTTGAAAGGGCGTACGAAGCAGTCTGCTTTTCCGTTGGACTGAGGGTGAAACGGAGCTCTTGTTAGATGACGAATGCCATTGCATTTAAAAACTGTTCAAAATCACGTGAAGTGAACTGTGGTCCTTTGCTCGACACAATTACTTCTGACAAACCTTCTATGCAAAATATGGAGGAAAACTCTTGAATAGTGCTACGTGATGTGGTACAAGCCACAGACACTGCAAACGGGAACTTAATAAAAGTGTCTACCATTATGAGCCCACAAGTGTTACAAAAGTCAATGTGCACCCGTTGCTATGGCGACTGAGTCTTAGGCCAAGCTACGAATTCTTGTGGCGGAGCTGATTGGTCCTCCGCACATGGGAGACACTGCGACGTCATCTGTACAATGTGGGCGTCCAGGCCCTGACAAGTATAGGGCCGTCGCCCTAACTGTTTAGTGTGAACAATCCCCGAATGTTCTTGGTGGAGGAATCGCCACACATCCTTTTGCAACACTGTGGGAATAAGTACACGTGATTTTCCACTGTCATTTTGAACTAGAATCACACCCTGTTGAACTGAAAGGTTATGCCGTCGTGTAAAATATCGACTCACAATTGAGTTCTGGATACTGTTCAATGAAGCCAAGACGTGCCAATGTATTGCAACAAAATCATGAGATCTGAGTCTGCTTGCGTGGCCTGTGCTATTTTTCTGCAGTGCAAGGGAAAAGTTTCCATTAATTCAGAGTCATGCGCATCGATTTGACAACAATATGCGGCAGATGCATCAGAATCAGAGTCTGGGCCAATCGGAAGGCGAGATACGGCATGCCATACTTTACCGTAGGTCTGTACGCAATTTCATATTGATACTGCGAAAGCAACAAAGCCCAGCGTTGCAATTTTTGAGCAGTGTGTGTAGGAACCGGCGTTGACGGATTGAACAAGGATTGCAACGGCTTGTGATCTGCCACTAAACAGAACTTGCGACCATACAAATAGTGATGGAATTTTGTCTCACCATACACAACAGCGAGAGCTCTTTCTCTATTTCAGAATAATTTCACCGAGTTTGCATTAACAACTTTGAGGAAAAATCAATAGCTCTGTCTTGCGCACCAGTCCTGTGCGAAAGCAAAGCGCCGATTCCGTAGGAAGAAGTGTCGACTAGCAAAACTGCTGGCTTGGCGGGGTCGAAATATACTAAACATCTGTCACTAAGCAAAGCATTTTTGAGTTTCTGAAATGCGTCTTGACAGTCTTTAGTACACACGAAATGTACATTTTTGCGACGCAAGCGATGCAATGGAGCCGCGATCTGAGCGGCATTCGGTACGAACCGAATGTAGTATGTCATTTTGCCTAATAATGACTGCAGTTCAGAAACATAACGAGGAAGAAGCAGATCACGGACTGCAATCAAATGAGATTGGAGGAGGTGCACACCCTGGCTTTATCTCATGACCTAAGTACTGTAGTGCTGCTGTTGCACCTCTTCACTTAGAAAGAAAGCACTGATTTAACAGAAACGAGCAATGAGAATAGTACCTTATTTTCACCAACAGTCACTTGTACATGTTTCTTTAAGCAGTTAGGCTTTCAAACTGCTTCTCCTTGATATGTTAACTAAACTCCTCCCGAACGGGCCATGAAGGCCCAACGGTACCGACCGGCCGCCATGTCATCCTCAGGCCACAGGCGTCACTGGATGCGGATATGGAGGGGCATATGGTCAGCACACCGCTCTCCCGGCCGTATATCAGTTTCCGAGACCGGAGCCGTTACTTCTGAAGCAAGTAGCTCCTCAGTTTGCCTCACAAGGGCTGAGTGCACCCCGCTTGCCAACAGCGCTCGGCAGACCGGATGGTCATCCATCCAAGCGCTAGCCCAGCCCGACAGCGCTTCGGTGATCTGACGGGAACCGGTGTTACCACTGCGGCAAGGCCGTTGGCTCTCCTTGATGTGTACGAGATGTATTTAAAAAGTAACGGGAAACGGTGTAATTTTGTGTGTTGTATCAGTCCGATTCATACGATTTTCTCGTTGTTTTGGTAACACGTCGAAAAAAAAATCCGTATAATGTTTTCAGCTGTCAAATACGTTGCATGGTTTTTAGTAGTATTAACTAGTATTCATTTCTTTATAAAAACATGTCAAAAAACTTTTGTTAAATTGTGCTGTAAAAACTGAATTAAGTCCAGCAAGGTACTATAGATGTTAAATATTGCTTTTGATCAGCTTGCTATGAGCAAAACAAGGCTTCAAGGATGGTATAAGCATTCTGAAGACGGCCGTGAAGATGTCCAAGCTGATGAGCGCCCTTGACCCTCCAGCATATTTTCAGCCAATGAAATCGTGGAAAAAGTTATGAACGATCACTGAATCACTGTCAGAGAAGCAGCTGATGTTTCGGAATCGACAGGCGAACAAAAACAGCAGAGAATGCAAGATTTAGTCTCGCGTTTTGTAACAGAAAGTGTAAATTCAATCAGTCTGTAGCGCAGTAGATGCTCCCTTATTTGTTTTGAAGACATTCGTCCGTTCATTTCAGCCTATTAAACCAGTCACTCAAGCCCCCGCTGTTACCTGTGACACATCTCCGGCGCGGCAATTGACGTACGAGTATTTAGCTTTTCCTATTGTTTCCGAATAGTACATATCTTAAATTTCACGCGTTTTTCTATTTAAGAGTTTTAATCTCGCATTTTTCTAACAGCAAGAGCCAGTTCAGGAATTCTACAGAGCAGTTTTCATTTCTTCTGAACAGCCAACTGAACATCCCATTAAGGCATCAGCATCTATTTGTGACACGTCAGGAGGGTAGCAAGAGGCAAACCTAGGTTTCTGTCTGCTTTTATAGTTTACTTCTTCAATTAGTCTCGCTAGGATGGCCAGGGCGTGTACTTGCTGTGTGCAGACGCAGGAGGAGCTGGCTGCAGTTCGCAAACAGTTGAATGCACTTTTGGCTACGGTCAGCCGCCTCAGCTTGCTGTCTTGCGATGTGCCGGCCGCTGTGGCCGAGCGGTTCTAGGTGCTTCAGTCTGGAACCGCGCGACCGCTACAGTAGCAGGTTCGAATCCTGCCTCAGGCATGAATGTGTGTGACATCCTTAGTTTAGTTAGGTTTAAGTAGTTCTAAGTTCTAGGGGACTGATGATCTCAGATGTTAAGTCACATGGTGCTCAGAGCCATTGGAACCATTTGAACCTTGCGGTGTAGCGGTGTTAATAATCTGGAGCATCACATGGGGCACCTCTGGCGTTGCTTGTTTCACCCACGAGCTCTGCTGCCGAGGTCCCTCCTAGTGTATCCGACGTGGTGGATCCGCCTTCTCAGCAGGGTGAGTGGCGGGTGGTCACTCATCTGCGTCGCTCGAGATGGAGTGCCGACATGGAGACTGGCTGTCTGGCCTCACCTATTCGCCCTATGAGTGAACAGGCTGCTGCTCCTTCAGCAGGGTCCAAGCAGGCACACGTGGGGAGGGATTTGCTGTTTATCGGATGCTCTAACGTTGGGCAAGTTGTGGAGCACCTTACGGAGGTACCTTTCAGGACTGGAAAGAAAGCCAATGTGGACTCGGTATGTCTGCTGGGGACCCCAACCCAGACGTGAAGGCGGCCCTCCCTGCAGCTATCGAACATGCAGGGTGCAGTGGTCTGCAAATTGTGCCTCGAGCCGGCACCAGTGACGCCTGTCGCATGGATTCTGAGGCCATTTCAGATCATACAGGTGGGTGGCGGAAGTGGTGAGGGTTGCTGGCCCCGCGTGTAGGGTACAAGTAGAGGGCTCAATTTGCAGTATTACCCCTACAGCAGATCGGGGTCCTACGGTTTGGAGCTGAGTGGAGAGTCTCCGTCGACTCTGTGACGGTCTTCGCTGCAGATTTCTTGACGTGCGTTATTGATTCGGGAATTGTAGGACTCCCCTCGGCAGGTCAGGTGCGTACTACACAAAGGAAGCAGCCACTCGTGTAGCAGAGTACTTATGAAGTACATATACCGTCTTTTTAGGCTAGGTGGTAGTTTGAGGAGCTCTGATGCACACTCGCCAGACAATACACAGATAGAGAAAACAGACCGCTTTCAGCGTAAAGACTCTTCGATTGTCAAAATTTTATCAGTAAATTGTCGAAGTATTCGTAACAAAGTTCCCAAATTTGCTGCCCTCCTGGAAAGTTCTTGAGTTCAGATTATTCTTGGAACCGAGAGCTGGCTGAAACTCGATGTAGAAAGGTCTGAGGTACTTAGCGAGTCACAGATCGTATACTGGAAACACATTTAGACGTTATGGGAGAGGGAGTGCTCAGTGCAGTTGACAAAAATATTCTCGCTATTGATGTTGAAATTGAGTGTGACAGTGAACTTATCTGGTGGCTTGTAAGAGGTCTATATGGAATAAAGTTAATTGTAGAATGTTTTTACTGGCCACTCGATTCCGCTGCGACAGTCTTAGAGTCATTCAAAGAAAATCTATGGTCAGTAGCGTGTAAATACCCAGATCATGCAATGCTAGGTGGAGGCGACTGCAAGCTACCAGATATACACTGGGACGTCTATAGATTCGCTGCATGGGGTACAGACAGACAGTCTTGCAAATGACTTTTGAACACGTTTACCGAAAACTGTCTTGAGCAGCTAGTTTGGCAGCCCACTGGCAATGGAAATATTTTAGATTTTGTAGCTACAAATAGGCTTGACCTAATCGACAGCGTCAGTATGGAGGTGGGGATTAGTGATCATATTATCATGGAGACTATGGTTACTAAAGTAAAAAAAAAAATCAGTCAATAGGCGTAGGAGAGTTTCCGCTAGAAAGAGCAGAGAAGCACTTGTTAACATCTAACTTCAAAATTGTTGTTGTTGATTGTTGGTTGATTTGGGGGAGGGGATCAAACAGCGAGGTCATCGATTCCTGCGGATTAGGGAAGAATGAGGAAGGAAGTCGGCCGTGTCCTTCCAAAGGAACCACCCCGGCATTTACCTGAAGCGTTTTAGGGAAATCACGGAAAACTTGAATCAGGATGGCCGGACGCGGGTTTGAACTGTCGTCCTCCCGAATGTGGGTCCAGTGTGTGTCACCTCGCTTAGTTTAAAAAATTAATGGGCACTATTTAGTTCCAGTATGATGGATGTAGCGGAGTTACGGGGGAAATTTGAATTTATTTTAAATCGTGCTATGGGGAAATATATGACTAGTAAGTGGATTAAAGAAGAAATACCCACTGTGGTTTAACAAATAAATTAGGAAAATGCTGAGAAGCAAAGGCTGGTGCAAGATCGGTTCAAAAGAGAATGAGCAAATGACGGCGGGCAAAGTTTAGTGGAGATTCGTGCGCCTGTGAAAAGATCCATACGCGAAGCATAGAACAGCTACCATCATCATACCATAACAAAAGATCTGGCCGAGAAACCGAAAAAATTCTGGTCCTATACAAAATCGTTAAAAGGGCCTAAGGCTTCCATCCTGTCACTCGTTAACTAGTGCGATGTGGCAGTAGAAGGTTGTAAGGTGTCAGGCAAATCCAACACCTTTCATGAAAACCCTGACATGATAAGCAAATCCAGTAGTATGTCACATAGCTCCGAATAAATCGTGACATTAAATTAACCAAAGTAATACGAGTAACGAGTGAGCAAATGGAATACCACAGACTAACACAAGAATGCCTAAATGCATGTCATACATCCCACCGTGAGACAGACGCAGTTCCGAGGGGAGAAACGAGAACAGAAGCCGAGAGCAGAACCGTGTTAAGCTGGAAGGCCCTACGATAAGGGACGGACACCCATGTCGCCAGCTAACCGACAGGACCCCCCCCCCCCCGCCCCCCGTCCATGGTCCATGTTAAAAGCTAGAGCCCTCCAGAAGAACAGTATAGATCTTACGATAGCACTAAAAGGGCCACACCAGCCGCAAGTTTTAGCGTCAGACTTTTTCGCGTCTCTGTTACGTTGCAAACGTTAAAAACATTGCCCCACCACGAAAAGTAACCGACAGGACCACCCCCAGCCCATGTTAAAAGATAGAGCCCTCCAGAAGAACAGTATAGATCTTACGATAACACTAAAAGGACCACACTAGCTGCAAGTTTTAGCGTGAGACTTTTTCGCGTCTCTGTTACGTTGCAAACTTTAAAAACGTTGCCCCACCACGAAAAGTATAACGTTTCTCATTTGATAGACAGAATTTTTGTTGGCGGAGTTTACGGTTAACATTGAGACCCTGATTGGTCAGATGGAAACACAGCCAGATAGTTTTTTTTAACCAACTTTGGTAAATTTTAGTAAGGAGAAGTTAGGAGAGAGTTGCTTCCGAGACGGCGAGATGTAAGGAGCTGCGCCGCCCTGACGCTGCCTAAACAGCGACAAGGTAATGAACGCACGCGATGCCGCATTTTTGAGCGCATAAGGCTTCACTCAGAACTGCAGAAGTCTCATCTGTTACATCCCCTTTTTACGCAATACTAGTGTCGATCGTCAATTAAATCTCATGGTATTCACATTTGCTACGTGAAGTAAAAGTCTGAAACGCGATGATTTTTCTGTTATATAATTATTGAGAAACCACATCAGCCACTGTAATTTACGACAAGTTAGATAAGTAATTAAAGATAATTGAGGGTCACTATAGACCATTTTGATAGTTTTCTCTTTTGCGAAACTTAATTTAAACCTAGATTATAGATGTGATATGGCGTAGGTCATCCTTCGATCCATTGTAGAACTTGGAAACCCGTTCAGGGAATATTCGTTCACATTTTTGTTGAACGCAGTTGGTTTTTATCATCCTGTATTAAAACATTTCCTTTTATCAATAGTGCAATTTATAAACAATGTTTTGTGAGTAGAATAAAATTTCCAATGGTAAACTTAACTGCTTTTTCGACGTTATTTTACCAGCTAACTAAAAATAGGAAAGCCTTGAACCCCTTCCACTAAATTTAGTTAGTATTAAGATTCTTTTACAGGGAGTGCAGTGGAGCTGACGCTGAAATCATTAGTATTTGGTTATATCATCGCTTGTCTCACTAAACTCTTCTGAGCTCTACATGTCATGTGTGGTCTGGCGTGTCCTTACCAGCAACAGGTCCCAGGTTCAAACTAGTCAACTCCCTAAAAAAAACACGCTCAGAGCGTCGTTGCGCGAAGTGGTAGGGAGACACGACATAGAACAGACACCACGCAGAATGTTAGAAGGTAACAAAACGAAAGCGAAGTTTTATATCACAAGTTTAAGAAATCGTCCACGCACACCGTCCTTTGAGCATAACACAGAATCCTGTATAGTAACAAGAATCCCTGGTGTAGACAAACAACTGAAAAATTTGACAGCAAATAAGTCACCAGTCCTGATGGAATCCCAATTCGGTTTTTACAAAGTGTAATTCTACGGTATTGGCCCCCCACTTAGCTTGCATTTATTGCGAGTCTCTCGCCCAGCGAAAAGATCCAAGCGACGGTAAAAAAGCGGAGGTGACTCCTGTACATAAAAAGGGTAAAAGAACAGACCCGAAAAGATTACTAGCAAATATCCTAAACATCGGTTTGCTGCAGAATTCTTGAACATATTCTAAATTCGAATGTAATACATTTCCATGAGATGAAAAAACCTGCTGTCCAAGATTCAGCACGGTTTTAGAAAGTACCGTTTGTGTGGAAGTCAGCTTGCCCTTTTCTTACACAATGTACTGATAATTATGGATTAAAGGAAACTGGCAGTTTCCATATTTCTAGATTTCCCAAATGCATTTGACGTGGTGCCCCACCGCAGACTGTTAACGAAGGTATGTGCTATGGAATAGGTTCCCAGATATGTGAGTGGCTCGAAGATGAGTATGAAAAACAAACCTGTAATGTTCGAATGCACCATTAGCAATACCATGCTTCACACACTCATATCGTTCAAATACCTGGGAGTAACGTTGCGAAGAAATATGATATGGAACGAGAATGTGATGATTGTTGTAGGGAAGGCAAATGATCTACTTCGGTTTATTGGGAGGATTTTGGGGAAGTGTGGTCATCTGTAAAGGAGACCACATATATGACGCTAGTGTCACCTATTCTTCAGCACTGCTCGAGTGTTTTGGATCCGCACCAGGTCGGATTAAAGGAAGACATCGAAGCAGTTCAGAGGCGGGCTGCTAGACAAGTTGCCGCTATGTTCCGAACAACAGACAAGTATTACGAACATGCTTCGGGAACTCAAATGGGATTCCTCGAGGGAAGGATACGATCTTTTCGAGATACACTGTTTGAGAAAATTTAGGGAACCGCCATTTGAACCTAACTGCAGGACGATTCTGCTGACGCCAACACACATTTCGCATAAGGACCACGCAGATAACATACGAGAAATTAGGACTCACACTGAGGCTTATAGACAGCCATTTTCCTCGCTCTATTTGCGAGTGAGCCGGCCGGGGTGGCCGAGCGGTTCTAGGCGCTACAGTCTGGAACCGCGCGACCGCTACGGTCGCAGGTTCGAATCCTGCCTCGGGTATGGATGTGTGTGATGTCCTTAGGTTAGTTAGGTTTAAGTAGTTCTAAGTTCTAGGGGACTGATGACCTCAGAAGTTAAGTCCCATAGTGGTCAGAGCCATTTTTTTTTTTTATTTGCGAGTGAAGCAGGAAAGAAAAAAATGGCTCTGGGCACTATGGGACTTAACATCTGAGGTCATCAGTCCCCTAGAACTTAGAACTACTTAAACCTAACTAACCGAAGGACATCACACACATCCATGCCCGAGGCAGGATTCGAACTTGCGACCGTAGCAGTCGCACTGTTCCGGACTGAAGCGCCTAGAACCGCTAGGCCACCGCGGCCGGGAAATAGGAAAGAAAACCACTAGTGGTACAGAGTACACTTCACCACGCACCGTGCTGTGGTTTCCGGATTTGGAATGTAGCTGTAGAAGTTCGTAGGTGTAGCTAGATAAAAGTCAGTAACGAAGAAGGGCTATTGGCTATTGTAACTTGTCATAAGAAGTGAAGAAATATGCGTTTACGTAATGACCTCGAATCTAAGGTTCAATCGTCCCAGTGGAAGCACTCCGGATCACTAACACAGAAATTAACTCGATAAGTGCAGTCAAATGTGATTATTATGCTCATTGTGTTCTTCGAACGATCAGTAAGGATTACTGCTTACAAGTTCAACAAGTTTCCATGACGTTATCCAAAGATAACGTCCGGATTTGTAGCGAAACAATTCACTGGTGTTGCACCACGGTAATGCTCTTGCTCACACTTCGTTGCTTGTGAGTGATTTTTGGCTAAAGATGCTGCAGCTTTCTTATTCTCAATGCATGCCATCATGTGACGGCTTTCTGTTTCCAAAAATTAAAAAAAAATTTACTTTGATAAAGATTAAAAATGCATCGCTGAGAGAACTGAAAGCTACCCCAAAGAGTGAGTTCCAGAAGTGTTTCGAGGTAAGTAAAAAGAACTAACAGAAGTATGTAGTATCTAATGGGGACTATTTTGAAAGGAAAAAAAAATTATGCAGGCGAGTAAATTTTTTTAAACAGTTCCCGTTATGGAGCTCAGTCTACAGCCGAACACAGCGTTTATGGTCTCCACGCATACAATAAGCCGCCTCCTGCATACTGCATGATGACTCCGGCATGCATTCTACTGATATGCTCGCTCTAATTGATTGGTGCATGTAGTTACAGGAAAGTCCGGCAGATGACAATGTAGCTGCTTTCGATGCAACTGCATTCAACTTCCTCCACGCTCGTTCGCGCGTGCCACACACGAATGTCCCAACCGTGTACTCTTAGCCGATCGCCACTCAGTCACTCGCTACAGGATCAGTCTCGTGAACTTGAGACGAAGGAAACTATGAGAGGGAAGCTTAAATCGAAAGAATACGTCCTGATTGCGAAAGCAGATGGTCGTAGCAATGTTTGGGAGAGATTTTCATTAGTAATTGATAAGGATAGAAATCATATTGGTTACATGTACTGCGGCAGGTGCTCTGGTGTCGTGTCTTACAATCCACTTTACAACATTACAACACGACAAAGTGGAAGTTCTGAAGCAATAATCGCGAGGGGTAGCCACGCGGTATAGGGCGCCTTGTCACTGTCCCCCCGTCGGAGGTTCGAGTTCTCCCTCGGGCATGGGTGTGTGTGTTGTCTTTAGTGTAAGTTAGTTTAAGTTAGATTACGTAGTTCGTAAGCTTAGGGACCGATGACCTCAGCAGTTTGGTCCCATAAGACCTTACGACAAATTTCCAGTTTCCTGAAGCATTACCAGCTTCAGTGAAAGACTCTGTTACTAAGAAGTGAGAAGAGATGTGTGCTAGGGATATTCATCCATTTAGATTAATAGCTTCTAGAGGATTTCACTCTTTATGTCAGGAGCTTGTAAACGTCGGTTCTGAATTTGGACGGGTTGATGTCTTCAACATTCTGCCTCAACCTACGACGATGCCACGTAATACTGAAAGATAAGCCAATGAAATATGGGGGAGTATGACGCCAAGCATTGTCCAGATCATAGCTACGAATGCGTGTGCATGTACTGCGGATTTGTGGACCGATACAAATCGAGAAAGGTGTTACCTATCGGTTACAGCACACTTTGTTGACCAACATCGGACACTCAGAAACACGGTATTGGCAGCAACTCACTTTTCTGAGAAGAGAAAATATGGGGAATTTATTAAGAAGCACATTGAGGAAACAATATTTAGTTGAAGAGCAAATCCCCAGTAACTTATTAAGATTTCTTTAGTCACCGATCGGGGCGTTAACATATGCGAAGCACTGCAATCCTTTCCGCATTATGCATGTATTGCACATCTTTTGAATATAGTCCTAAAACACGTTTTCGATTATGATTATTTGAAAAATGAGATTTGTCGAGATATGGTTTCTCACAACCCAAGAAGCTGAAGGTGTTTAGTTGTTCAATAGTTCTGGTTTCCTATATGAATATGCGTCTGGAAGGTTACGAACCTTGAATTCTACGGGCTTGCCTTTATGTGTCGATATACTCAGATTATGTTGCTATATTTTATATAGTTCATACAACGCTCTCGATGTTATCTTTGTTATCGGCAACTAGAATCTTGTCGTCAGCAAACATACAGAATTTACATCACATTTATTTCTTTGAAGATGTCCTCCATATCAAATTTCATAATCCATTGTTTCTATTCCCTCATAACGTCTCTGAAACATAAATTAAAATGTATTGGTGAAATACAACGTCGTCTGAAACCTTTATTAATATTTCCTTGGGCGATATTTCAAGATTCCAGCATAAAATTTGTGTGTGCCTGCATATAAGTACTTCGGATAACTTCGATCAGATGTAGTGGTAAACCGATTTTTCCCTAATATCCAGTTTTCCTCAGTGCATATTGCAGAAAGCTTTCCTATAGTCTGTGAAGACCATGCAGGACATTAAATCGTATTCTCTTCTTCTTTTTATTATTTGTTTTAATGCGAGAGAGTTATCTTAGCATGACCTTCCTTTCCGAAAAGCAGGTTCTTCTTCGAATAATATGATGTCTACGATGTTTCTAATTTTTTTACTGCTCTCGTCGCATATACTGTGAATGCCGTATTTAAGAGACTTATACCTCTAATTTCCATAGTCTGTTATTGATCCTCTTTTGAAAATGGGTATTGCTGTTGCTTTCTTCCATTCCAGTGGTAATTTTGTTTGCTGCCAGTATTGATTTACAAAATCTAAAGCGTAAACTTAACTTCTTCTGGTTGATATTTAAGAAGTTCTATATTTGAATCGCTCGTTCCATGGGCTCTTCGGCTTTTACAGCTCTGTAAGGCCTCCTGAAGTTCCTTAAAATCTATTTTATGTATTTCTGAAAGTCATCTGTTGATTTTTGTACTTCCTCATTTTTCTATTGTTCCGACAAGTGATTTTTACAGAACAGCGGACACCCGGATAAATTTGTAAATTCCTCTATGTTTGAAAGAGTTATTTTTTGTTCGCACTGAAGTTAATTTCACAAAGTCTCGTAACATTTATCGGTTTTCATTAACTGCTCATTCTCCTTTTATTCCCATTAGGTCCTTGCTGGCTGTTTTCCTGTCCTAGCATTCATATCTCGTCCTATGACAATTTAGTCTTTCTTATTTATGGAATCAACTGTTGTAAAATATATCAGGTAGCCTCTCTGTCACTTCTTCCAAAGTGTATATCGACATAATGCTCACATATCCTTCAGCTGTTATAAATTTGTTCGTTACACTCCTTTCATTTACGCAACTGCAAAATGTTACCCTGCTCCTTAGGTTTTTGTGATATTAGCAATATATTTATTTAGGGCATTCTAGAGAATGTCAGCAGCGCTCAGCAGCCAAAAAAATGGAAGCCCATGTTTTCGGAGTGGCTGGACTTTGGGCCACCTGATTCTCAATCAGCTGACCGCAGGCCGCCCTCTCCGAGCTTTCATAATCCCGCACGCAACTGTCGAGCGAAACACCCTATGTGCAGACCTCTGATGAGTATGTTGTGTTTATGTATTTTTAGTTGGTTGCAGAGTTCCAGGCGTTGTGGTTTCGTCAGTACTATGCAGTATTCCTGTTTATCAGTGAGTGAATAATGAATGTTGTGTCTTTTTCACATTTGCCTGAAATCGTAGGTTTGTGTCTGACTTCAGTGTTTTTATGGTGTTGGCATTTTGTTTGTCTTGGTATTTATGTATTTCTTGGTTTTTGTGATGTATTATTCTTTGTCCATGAGTACTGTTAGATTTCCTTTGTCTGCCTTAGTTATTATAATACATCTGTTTCAATGATTCCATTGTGGCTGCTTCTGTGTGGTTGCTTTTATTATGTTTCTGCTGTGTTTATTCTAATACGCTCTTTATTTCATTTTTTCAATAATTATCTTGTCATTCCTGTGTTTGTTTCTCTACTGTTTTATTGTTATTATTGTGTGTGGATGTGTTCAGTTTCTAGTATTAGATTTTATACCGGGTGGTTATAGCCGTATACGTCGCAGGATTCCGACTGATCATAGGTACTCTTGTGGAGTATGCTGAAACAAATAATAGTTTCACTTTCTGCCACCAGGTGAAAATATGGCTCTGTAAGCAGCTAGGATGTGATATGGATGTAGCAAAATGGGAGGAACGATCAGATACATGATAACGGTGATTCTGGAACATTTATTAGTATATTGTCACAAGTTACAACATGAGTTCAGTATGGTCTCCCGACTCAGCAATGTGCTCCATCCGTGACATAGCATTGTCGACAATTGCTCGCAACATGTCCAGTGTAATCAGAGCAATATGTCATCGTACACAATCCTTCACATCAGCAAGAGTCAGGATACATATCTGATTAACACGATCTTTCAGATATCCCAAAAACTAGAAGTCTGGAAGGCCAGACATCTTGAAACCGCGTATAGATGATGCAGTTGTTGCTGAAAGTTTATCAAAACAAACCTTTCACCTGGCAAATGACATGTGGCGTCGCCCCATCTTGCATGAAAATAGTAGTATGGACATAGTTGCCTTCTTGCAAAGTTGGATTAGGTGTTGCACAAGGAGGTCCGTATATCATGAAGGTGTCACTGTACTTCTAATAGGCCAGCGACGTGTCATCTCCTCGAAGAGAAATGGACCGAGAATGAAGTAGCTTGTGAACCTACACCACACAGTAATACAAGCTAAGTGCAGTGGCTGTTCCTGCACAACATGTGGTGGAGCTAAACCACATATGCAACAGTTCTGTGCACTCACTGCACTGTGCAGGGTAAAATGTGCCACATCCATCCTCAGAATATTCCCCGGCTACATGTCATCTTTGTCCATGTGTTCCAAAAACGGAGGGCAAAGCCATGGCGTTGTAGCCTATCTTGCGGTTTCCTTAGGTGGACACTCTCAAACCTGTAGGGATACAATTGCAAAAAGCGTCCCAAATTCTTTTAAACTGTTGACCAGGGACGAGATAATTCCCGTGACACATCTCGAGCACTGGTTGTAGAATTTGAGGTATGTGCTGCGTGGGCAGCTATAGCTGCACCAAAAATAAAATGAAATGTGTGACTAGGGTCTCCCGTCGGGTAGACCGGTCGCCTGGTGCAACTCTTTTATTTGACGCCACTTCGGCCACTTGCTCGTCGAATAACTGCAGCAACTTCAACAACAACTGCCATGGGAATGAGCCGCCTTCCTCCCCTGCTGCACCACCTAATTCACCTGTTCTTTACATTTCTTGATCCTGTTCTTTAGCCCATTTACTGACGTGGGGCCTCTTCGCAACTGCTCCTGTTGGCGACATTCCCGCAATGCAGCGCAGCATGATAAAACAAATATACCAGCAGTGCACTGTCTTTATTCTCAATAGCTGTTGTGTTTCGAATAGAAAATTTCAACCTTCTTAACTATTTACACGAACAGTTACTTCAACACACGTCGCCAAGTAACAAACAGCATACTGACGTCGAAACAGGAAACATTTCGCATTCTGACTGCTATCGGCGCTGTATTTTCACCTGGTGGCAGAAAGTAAGCCTATTTTTTTTCAGCATTTACCGCGATCACACCCATAACTACGATATTACAGTGTCCTACAGTGGTTATAACTTACACTGTAAGTAGCACTCGGAACTCTATCTGTTTAATTATAACCACCCAGTATGTAATCGTTTTTCAACCTGCTGTTGATGCAGTATCTTAGACCTATCTCCAATAGCACTTTTTCCTTTCATGCATTTCTTTAGCTGTGAGGTCTACTAAAGGGGTGAAATGTGTGGCCGCGTGGAGTAGTTTAAGTTAGTTTAAGTAGCGTGTAAGTCTAGGGACCGATGACCTCAGCAGTTTGGTCCCACAGGAATTCACACACACATGAAATATGTGTTGACGTTCGTGTGACTTCTCATTCTGAATGTAATTGTTTGTTAGTTTTTTTGTTGTGGTTCGTCTCATTAAATTCTCTTATGCTTGTTTTGAATATGTTTCACTGCTGTGTACATGCAATTTCTTTACCAGTATTATGAGGATTATGTAATTTCCTACGATAAGTGCTACATCTAACACAGTCTCACATAGTATCATGTTCAGTGACTGTTTTTTCGAATATAGCCTCTTAATTTCATTTACGAACCAAAACGTTTGTGCATATAGTTTCGAGTTTTGTGCGGGTGTACAACTGTTTTTAGAGCATACGTTTATGTTACTTGGAACTGGGTTGTTCTTCTAGCGACCTTGATTAAATTTTATGTGGTGTACCGTCTTACAGAGCTTCCGATATATTTTATAGATCTTGTTGTACTTGTTGACAGGGAATGCTAGACGTAGCTACATTTTTGTCGTCCTCAAGTGGGTGCAATATTATGTTAATAATTATCAGTTTGAGTTCGCATGAGTACGCCTGAATGAAACGAATTTTTCGTGCCATACTCTTTTCACACTTATTATTTGAGAAACATCGTTAGTGGTCTAAAGTGTATGCAAGTATTTATTTAAAATATTGTACTTTACATAGTTGACATTGTACACTGAGGTTATAAACAGTTCTCGTAATATATGTTTTTATTATGACGTGGTACAGTTTACATTTATATTTACGAAATTCGAAGATACTGCTCTGCATGTGTTCTTGTTTTGGTTTTATATACGTTATTCTCCTTATTGCTAATCGCAATTTCATTTGCACAGCTCAATCGAATAAACACTCACTTACTTCATAATGCTTTGGATGTTGTTGCCGGCTGTTGAATGTTTTTGTCAACAGCTGGAAGTGTGTTTGGGATCTCTCTCTCTCTCTCCCTCCCTCCGTGTGTGTGTGTGTGTGTGTGTGTGTGTGTGTGTGTGTGTGTGTGGTGTGTGTGAGAGAGAGAGAGAGAGAGAATATGAAGTACTCTTTTTTTTTTTTGGGTGCTGGACCGATGGGCCCCTCAGATCCTGTATGACACAGAGTGTGATCCTCCTGAACCCATCGAATTCATTTTCACATTATAGTCGTGGGAGATCAACCGGCGCGAGCAGCAGTATCATCTAATGATGAACAGCACTCTCAACTGGCCACGGTACTGCCACTGTCGTATTCCAGCATGTGCTATCATACAATTCTTCATCTCCGATGGGATGTTGCATGATCTTCTCACAAACAACCAGCATTCAAATATGATTTCTGAATGAGAGCCCGCTGTGTCATTTTTCTTTATATAGAGAAGGTATGAGGGCAGTCAAATGAAAACGAGACAGATGGAAACAAATTGAGTAAATCGTTTATTATTTCAAAAGTCATTGCTATAACTGTTATGAAATATATCCCACTGTGACACAAGATGGTAAATTCCTCCGTAGAAAAATGTGTTCGATTGCCTACCGTGACTGAATCCTCACAATTTACGTCACATCAATCTGTACTTTTAAGAAGCGACAAATTGCGTACGATCGTTTCAAGATTTTTATTTAACAGTTATTATGAAAAGCGCTCTTTCGTGACCAGTTTGGCTTATAACTGTTTGTTGCATCAGTTAATATCGTTTAAATACACCAGTATATTCAGCACTACTGCATAACGAAAGCTATTGCTCTGCGTCATCCGCCGCTGCGCTCGAAATCGAATGCTGAAGCTGCCGCCTGTGTAGTCGTGGTGCATGACCTTGTCTGTAGCAGTGACTGTAATTTTATTCTTCACATAAGCTATCAGTGAACATAAAAGTTTCGCCCTATTGCTCACTGGAGTATATGCATTGCATTTATTTAGGCACCTAACTGTGGTGTCACCGCCAGACACCACACTTGCTAGGTGGTAGCCTTTAAATCGGCCGCGGTCCATTAGTATACGCCGGACCCGCGTGTCGCCACTGTCAGTGATAGCAGACCGAGCTCCACCACACGGCAGGTCTAGAGAGACTTACTAGCACTCGCCCCAGTTGTACAGCCGACTTTGCAAGGAAAGGTTCACTGACAAATACGCTCTCATTTGTCGAGACGATAGTTAGCATAGCCTTCAGCTACATTTGCTACGACCTAGCAAGGCGCCATTACCATTGTATAGTGAAATGGAGATTATATCTGTACAAGAGCGATGTACACCGATTATGGATTAAAGTTAAGTATTCCAGAAGCTACGTACTTTTCTTTATAGCATTCATTACGTATCCTGTTTCAGACCTCACGCCAGCCTGCGTGAGTTTAAGCGCGTGCCTTTCGGCTTCCTCTCATTGTGTCTAGGCTGTCTTGTCTAGACACAACACTAACAACTTTATTATCAAGACACCACGAAATTAAAGACATTAGCTGCCAGTGGGTTCAAAAATGGTTCAAATGGCTCTGAGCACTATGGGACTTAACATCTGTGGTCATCAGTACCCTAGAACTTAGAACTACTTAAACCTAACTAACCTAAGGACAACACACACATCTATACCCGAGGCAGGATTCGAACCTACGACCGTAGCAGTCCAGACTGAAGCGCCTAGAACCGCACAGCCACACCGGCCGCTGCCAGTGGGCATTTATTTATATCAGTGGGGCAAGTTGAACATTTGAGCAGGACCAGGACTTGAATTTAGGTCTCCTGCTGACTAGGCAGATTCACTGATCCCTACTCCATCCGGACACAGTGATCACCATAACTGCAGGGACCATTGTAATATGCCTAAAGCCACTGTGTCCAGATGGCGTAGTGACCAGCGCATTTGCCTAGTAAACAGGAGACCTCGGTTCGGATCCTGGGCCAGAAAAAATTTTCAACTTCTCCCATTGATATAAATCAATGCCCACTGGCAGCTGAAGTCTTCAGTTCCCTTGTGTCTTGCGGGTCCTTAATCTATTGTTCTTCTAAGTGAATTATGACCCACTGGGGATAATCTGTCCTTCTGACAAAACTCCTCCAACCATTCCCCCCTTCCTATTCCCAACCCCTCTTTATACCACCGCCATGCGGGGTAGTCGCGCGGTTTCGGGTGACTTGCCATAGTTCGTGCGGCTCTCCCTGTCGGAGGTTCGAGTCCTCCTTCGGTCATGGGTGTGTGTATGTTGTCCTTAGCGTCAGTTAGTTGAAGTTAGATTAAGTAGTGCGTAAGCCTTGGGACCGATGACCTCAGCAGTTTGGTCCCATAGGAACTTACACAAATTTCCAATTTTTTTTTCTGGATACCACCAACCCTCCCCATACCCCTCACTGATACAGGTACACTTTCAGGCCAGAGTTATTGGAATAGCCCCTTGCCACTCTATCAGTTTGATTGACGAATTAATTAGATTGATCAAATAAGTAGCCCCTCCCCCTCTAGTAAATTCCCCACTCCTCCCACTCTCCCCCCTCCCCATCCACCCGGAAACTGGCTGTTCAGTACTGGAGAGGAAGGATCCCACGACAGGAAATTCAATTACATAACATAACAGAGGGTATATTGTTTATTTACAACCGATTCATCTTGCCAGGGCTGGATCTCTCTTGCTCATCATTCTGTGCTGTTTGGGACGACGCAAGTCTTGTAAAATACTTTGAAAAGAATTAATTAAATCGATCTCTTTGTTATTCCATTTGCACGAGGAATACCGTCATGAAACAGACAGCACACGTAATTACATAGTTAAAAATAGTGAAGCATGGCCGTCCACTGCTCACATCCGCTGGCCCACACACAGAGTCGGCTTATGCCATAGCACGTGCAGGCTGCTCTAGGTCCCACAAAGCAATGAGTCTGTCGGCGATCACGCCATGCACCAGTATACAAGAGGTGACCGCTCGGTCCGGCCGCGGTGGTCGTGCGGTTCTGGCGCTGCAGTCTGGAACCGCGGGACTGCTACGGTCGCAGGTTCGAATCCTGCCTCGGGCATGGATGTGTGTGATGTCCTTAGGTTAGTTAGGTTTAAGTAGTTCTAAGTTCTAGGGGACTTATGACCTAAGATGTTGAGTCCCATAGTGCTCAGAGCCATTTGAACTACTTTGACCGCTCGGGCCCCACGGCTGACAGACCTGATGTCGCGCTAATACCTGAACAGAAGCATTAGGTGACCGCAACCCTTTGATACTTGATACCCGAGAAACTCCTGTCGAAACACCTGCTTTCTCTCTCTCTCTATCTCTCTCTCTCTCTCTCTCTCTCTCTCTGTCTCTGTCTCTCTCCCTATCTCTCTCTCTCTTCCTGCAGCATGCCACTGCCGGTCGGATCGAACCGCAAACGAATTATTGTTTACCTGGTAAACCCCCAGTTGTGGATGTTTTGGAAATATCCTCTGCCTCTGTCAGATTGACTGGCTAATCACTTAAGTCGATACTCTTTGTGTGGTACAATTTTTCCTTGCCTCCTATTGGTGGATACCAGGATTTCAATATATGTGGGATTAGATCATGCAAACACACGGTTTCCGAAACCTACCGATTTTTTTCCTCTTGTCTCCAATCAGTGGATACCGGGTCACTTATATGATTTGGTAGGAAGGTCATCATGTTCGAGGTAGCCAAACTACACCCGCGGCCGCGTCCGCAGTCGTTTACGCTCGTATATGCCAGAGTGGACCACCCCCGAGACATGAAGGGCATCCCGGGATGATTGGCGTGGTAAGAATTCGAGTGTTATCAATATGGCCAGCGAAAACACTTCTCATTTTTTATGTTCTCTCACGCAACACACACGTCCGTTTCTATACCCGCTCACCCAGCAAACTGTCATGCGAAATTCAAGGTGGTCCACTGATAGTGACCGGGCCAAATATCTCACGAAATAAGCATCAAACGAAAAAACTAAAAAGGACGAAACTCGTCTAGCTTGAAGGGGGAAACCAGATGGCGCTATGGTTGGCCCGCTAGAAGGCGCTTCCATAGGTCAAACGGATATCAACTACGTTTTTTTAATTAGGAACCCCCATTTTTATTACATATTCGTGTAGTACGTAAAGAAATATGAATGTTTTAGTTGGACCACTTTTTTCGCTTTGTGATAGATTGCGCTGTAATAGACACAAACGAATAAGTACGTGGTATCACGTAACATTCCGCCAGTGCGGACGGTATTTGCTTCGTGATACATTACCCGTGTTAAAATCGACCATTTACTAATTGCGGAAAAGGTCGTGTTGCTGTATGGCCATTGTGATTAAAATGCCCAACGGGCGTCTGCTGTGTATGCTGCTTGGTATCCTGAACGACATCATCCAAGTGTCCGGACCGTTCGCCGGATAGTTACTTTACTTGTGTCCAGCCACATATGAAACGTCAACCACGACCTGCAGCAAAATAATGATGCCCAAGTAGGTGTTTTAGCTGCTGTCGCGGCTAATCCGCACACCAGTAGCATACAAATTGAGCGAGAATCGGGAATCTGAAAACGTCGGTGTTGAGAATGCTAAACCAACATCGATTGCACCCGTACCATATTTCTATGCACCAGGAATTGCATGGCGACGACTTTGAACGTCGTGTACAGTTCTGCCACTGGGCACAAGAGAAATTACAGGACGATGACATTTTTTGTACGCGCTCTATTTAGCGACGAAGCGTCATTCGCCAACAGCGGTAACGTAAACCGGCATAATATGCACTATTGGGCAACGGAAAATCCACGATGGCTGCGACAAATGGAACATCAATGACCTTGGCGGGTTAATGTATGGTGCGGCATTATGGGAGGAAGGATAATTGGCCCCCATTTTATCGATGGCAATCTAAATGGTGCAATGTATGCTGATTTCTTACGTAATGTTCTACCGATTTTACTACAAGTTGCTTCACTGCATGACAGAATGGCGATGTACTTTCAACATGATGGATGTCCGGCACATAGCTCGCGTGCGGTTGAAGCGGTATTGAATAGCATATTTCATGACAGGTGGATTGGTGGTCGAAGCACCATACCATGGCCCGCACGTTCACCGGATCTGACATCCCCGGATTTCTTTCTGTGGGGAAAGTGGAAGGATATTTGCTGTCGTAATCCACCGACAACGCCTGACAACATTCGTCAGCGCATTGTCAATGCATGTGCGAACATTACGGAAGGCGAACTACTGGCTGTTGAGAGGAATGTCGTTACACGTATTGCCAAATGCATTGAGGTTGACGGACATCATTTTGAGCATTTATTGCATTAATGTGGTATTTACAGGTAACCACGCTGTAACAGCATGCGTTCTCAGAAATGATTAGTTCACAAAGGTACATGTATCACATTGGAACAACCGAAATAAAACGTTCAAACGTACCTACGTTCTGTATTTTAATTTAAAAAACCTACCTGTTACCAACTGTTCGTCTAAAATTGTGAGCCATATGTTTGTGACTATTATAGCGCCACCTATCACCAAGCGAAAAAAGTGGTCCAACAAAAACATTCATATTTCTTTACATACTACTTGAATATGTAATAAAAAATGGGGGTTCCTATTTTTAAAAAACGCAGTTGATATCCGTTTGACCTATGGAAATTTTCTCTGCCTCGTGATGACTGGGTGTTGTGTGCTGTCCTTAGGTTAGTTAGGTTTAAGTAGTTCTAATTTCTAGGGGACTGATGACCATAGATGTTAAGTCCCATAGTGCTCAGAGTTATTTGAACCATTTGACCTATGGCAACGCAATCTAGCGGGCCAAGTTTCGTTTCTTATTAGTTTTTTCGTTTGACGCTTATTTCGTAAGATATCTGGCCCGGTCACGACCAATGGACCACCCTGTATACACACATCAAAAAAATGTTTGCTTCACCCCGGTTCCCAGAACTCCTGAAGATAGATGTTGATTGTGGATATTGTATCATAGACACAGACCCTTCGACTGTTCAGAGAAGTCACTAAACCCGCCCAAACATGGAAACAAACATGCATGAGCAGCGCCTATCAGACGGAGGATGTCCAACAGCCGCTCAGTTCCAGACATTGCACCAGCAAGGAGGTACACAGCTCATGTTGTCTGTAGTTCAAACCATGCCTAAACGGTCAATACCGCGGTTCGACCGCGTCCGCATTGTTACTTTGTGCCACGAAGGACTGTCAACAAGGGAAGTATCCAGGCGTCTCGGAGTGAACCAAAGCGATGTTGTTCGGACTTGGAGGAGATACAGAGAGAGAGGGACTGTCGATGACATGTCTCGCTCATGCCGCCCAATGGCTACTACTGCAGTTGATGACCGCTAGCTGCGTATTATGGCTCGGAGGAAACCTGACAGCAACGCCACCATGTTGAAAAATGCTTTTCGTGCAGCCACAGGACGTCGTGTTACGACTCAAACTGTACGTTATAGGGTGCATGATGCGAAACTTCACTCCCAACGTCCATGCCGAGGTCCATCTTTGCAACCACGACACCATACAGCGCCGTACAGATGGGTCCAACAACATGCCGAATGGTCCGCTCAGGATTGGCATTATGTTCTCTTCATCGATGAGTGTCGCATATGCCTTCAACCAGACAATTGTCGGAGACGTGTTTTAGGCAAACCGGTCAGGCTGAACGGCAGACTGTCCAGGGACTGCAGCAAGGTGGAGGTTCCCTGCTGTTTTGGGGTGGCATTATGTGGGGCCGACGTACGCCGCTGGTGGTCATGGAAGACGTCGTAACGGCTGAACGACACGTGAATGCCATGCTCCGACCGATAGTGCAACCATATCGGCAGCATATTGGCGAGGCATTCGTCTTCATGGACGACAATTCGCGCACCCATTGTGCACATCCTATGAATGACTTCTATTTTAATAATAAATTATATTCGCAACCCTGTGGTCTAGCTATGGGCAGCCTGTTAGCTGGTATCATGTCAGAGATTTTTATAAATTCAATGGAGCAGATGTTTTTTCGGAATTATCCGGACCTGGCAAATAATGTAATTTTCTATGCGAGGAATGTAGATGACTTGCTGTTTGTGTCTGAATGTTCCCATTATGGCCTAGAACTGTTATTTACCACTTTAAATAACTTCCATGTAAAAACTAAGCTTCACGCAAGAAAATGAGACAGCTGATAGGACTTTAGACTATCTCGATCTGACTCTACTCATTATTGGCAGCCGGCCGCGGTGGCCGAGCGGTTGTAGGCGCTTAAGTCCGGAACCAGGTTGCTGATATGGTCGCAGGTTCGAATCCTGCCTTGGGCATGGATGTGTGTGATGTCCTTAGGTTAGTTAGGTTTAAGTAGTTCTTGGTTTAGGGGACTGATGACCTCAGCTGTTAAGTGCCATAGTGCTTAGAGCCATTAAAAAAACAAACAATTATTGGCAACAAAATAGTTTTCAGCATTTTTCCTCCCATCCTCAGACCCATAAAATGGCCTTCTTTCACTAGAGTATCCATCGAGCCCTTTCCATTCCGCTTTTGCCAGACAATTTACAGAACGAATTAAAGGTCCTCGAAAACATCTCTCACAATAATGGATATAACCTCAGTATAGTGAGACAGTTGTTTAACAATAAAACACGAAGGAAGATTACCACCCTTTCCAGGTCAGGTACCCACAATCAAGACCAGGCAACGAAATACATATCAGTTCCCTTTATGGGTAACGTATCCTACAAGGTGGGTCGTTTGTTAAAAATACCTAGGGTGTAAAGTTTCGTGCTCTACCACCAACGCCTTAAAAAGAATTTAGTCCGTTCTCTTGATAAAGGTACTGATAAATCATCCCTGGCAGATGTATAAAAGATCACTTGCGCTGAATGTCCCCGATATTACATTGGCCAGACAGGAAAGGCCCTGTCTGTTCGTTTTAAAGAGCATCTGCCGACTAAAAGCGGTGATAGAACACGAGGATCTACATTTTCTAAGCATCTTGTTCAAACGGCCCATCCTCCCAAGCTTCTGAAAGATGCTGAACTTTTGCATAATGAAGTCAAAGGATGTAAGTTCAGCACCCTTGAAGGATTGCAAATTTTCAAACATCTTATTATTGATAGAGACAATTTACTTAATAATCAGCTGCAACTAAAAAATAGAAATTATTTCGAAGGATTTCGACTTTTACTCCAGTGGAGTTGACCCACGGTCCACTTCGAATGGCCGACGCTGTTTCCTTTGCCCCTTTATTATAGCGCGATTATACATTGTATCTCCATATATTTTGTATTATACTGATAATGACACCAGTTGCAAAGCTGTTTTTTAATTTGCCTGTTTTATGTTCAAGATATTTCATGCTTCGTACGCCTGTGTCTCCCATACTATTAGTGACTGTAGTAGGGTTTCGCCCTCTTATTATAATATTTGAATGTTAATTTTCTTGCTCTGAGTTAGTAGCTTGTTCTTAGGAAAATTGTTCAGTGTGCTGAACCATAGGTAGGCATTTGTCCATTAGCAGGACTGTTTCCTGTCACATTTTGTTTACAATTTACTTTGCGCTAAGTAATTATGAGACAGATTGTCTCTAGCGCATGCGCTCTCGGCTCGCGCATGCGCTTGGCCGCTGGCCAAGCCTCGCCGCGGGATTGCTCGCGACGCCTAGTTTCCTTGTTGCTCACGTGTGACCGTTATTCCTGGCCCGGCGTAGCTCCGTCTACGTTTTTAGTATTGACAGACATAATTTTATTGTTATGGGTCTTTATTCTGTATTAGTTTTGTCCTGCGACATGGCCAACGTTTGGCCCTCAAAATAATTTAATTTTTGTAAGTATCACGCTTTTCCTTATTATGAAATCATTAGATTGATGATGTATTTCAATGTTTAATGTATGTCCGTATGGGTTAATTTATAGGTTCTGAAGAAGATACCATTATTGGCATCGTAACCTAGGTAAACTAAAAAAAATTTACCTTGCAACTGAAGGCTGAATTTTTTATTGTCTGACACTTAAATCACTTAGATTGAGTCTCGCCCGCATCTCGTGGTCGTGCGGTAGCGTTCTCGCTTCCCACGCCCGGGTTCCCGGGTTCGATTCCCGGCGGGGTCAGGGATTTTCTCTGCCTCGTGATGGCTGGGTGTTGTGTGCTGTCCTTAGGTTAGTTAGGTTTAAGTAGTTCTAAGTTCTAGGGGACTGATGACCATAGATGTTAAGTCCCATAGTGCTCAGAGCCATTTAAACCATTTTTTAAACCAGATTGAGTCTCATTATACTCCAAACCTGTTCATAATTCAGAGTTATCGTCGCTACTGTCCGATTCAGCAGTATCAATAGTGATTTCGTCTATCGCGAGTTCGATGACACTGTCGCGCCACCAGTAATCTTCTTACATTGCTGCATCTTCCTGCGATGCCCTTTTCAGTCATCAGTAATTACTGACAGAAGAGATTCATTTGCAGTCTTAAACAGATTTTCATTGGACATATTCCATGAAATGTCGCATTCCTTAAGAACCTTTTATTCAAGCCACTTCTATCGCATTAAATCACAATTATAGGGCGGCAAACGGATAACGGTGTGGTTTTCACTACAGCTATTTCGTCGACCTCGAACGAATTTTTAGCAGGTCTATGTTCTTTAATTAAAGAGAACAGGGCCTGCTTCCTAACGCTCTCATTACAGGCAATACACATCTTTTGCGACCGTTGCGACATCCTCGCTTCGGTATCATACTGTTTTTGTCCACCTGTCCGTTATGGTATAGCCGCGCGGGGTAGCCGCGAGGTCTTGGGCGCCCTGTCACGGCCCGCGCGGCTACCCCCCTCAGAGGTTCGAGTCCTCCCTCGGGCATGGGTGTGTGTGTGTTGTCCTTAGCGTAAGTTAGTTCAAGTTAGATTAAGTAGTGCGTAATCTTAGGGGCCGATGACCTCAGCAGTTTGGTCCCTTAACACCTTATCACAAATTTCCAATTTTTTTGTTATGGTATACAGCGTTTCCATCTCAACGACTGCCTTTGGAGGAAGATTTGAGAGACTCATATTCGCAGTGCATCCACAACTACCGCAAATAAATCAAAATAATGGCAGGCATTTCTATAAAAAAGTAAAAAAAAACTGACATGTTACAGGATCTGAACTCACTACCTTGAGCATACCAGCAAAATATATTAACCGCTACGCTAAGACAGGGACCCAAAAATACATACTGTAATTGCAGTTTTTGTCATCTAGTGGATCACAGGAAATTTATTCTTTGATTACTCGCATACAAGGGTCCACAAGGGTAAATGATAGAGGTGTGCGATTTAATACGTGGGACCCTATGCTACAAAACTTCCCATGTGATTTCAAACAATCTATCCCAATCCTGTGGACCTCTCCTTGTAAGGGAAACAGTACCAGGAGCTCCTACAATCCACTCATCGGTCAGAACATTATGACTACCGACGTACTATCGATATAAGCTCGACCAGACATCAGCGTCACCCAACGAGGAATGACTGATAGTCGGACACACGCACGTTGCATGTAGTATCAGTGAGCGTTCTGTCTGCATGTAGAATGGGAAAGCACGTGATCTATCTGAGTTTGACCGAGGGCAGATTGGCATGGCCCAGAGACTCGTTATAAGCATTTCGGAAACTGCACGGGTTATCTGACGTTCGAGGAGTGCTGTGGTAAGTGTCTTCAATACGTGGCGAAACGAAGGTGAAACCACGTCCAGACGTCGTGGGGTTGGGCGGTCATCCGTCATTACAGATGTCGGACGTTGCAGGCTGGGCAGCCTGGTAAAACAGGACAGGTGGCGAACTGTGGCGAAACTAACATCAGATTTTAATGCTGGTAGAAGTGTGTCTGAACACACAGTGCACCGAACACTTCTAACGATGGGCCTCCGCAGCCGACGACTCATGCACGTGCCAGTGTTAACACCACGACATCGGCAACTACGAGTCAAATGGGTACGTGACCGTCGGCACTGTACTTTGGCGAGTGGCAGAGCATTGCATGATCTGTTGAATCCCGACCCCTTCTTCATCATGCCGACGAGAGGGCGCGAATCCGTAGTCTTCCAGGGGAACAGCTGCTTGACACCTGTACTGCGGGACGGAGACAAGCTGGCTGCGGCTCCATTATGCTTTGGGGAAAATTCACGTGGGCATCCACCGGTCCAGTGCAGCTCGTGCAAGGCACAATGACGATTAAGGAGTATCACACACTGGTTGCAGACCACTTACACCCCTTCATGACGATCATGTTTCCCGACGGCAGTGGCATTTTTCAACAAGATAATGCGCCATGACTCAAGGCCAGAAGTGTGATAGAGTGATCAGAGGAAAAAATTGGTGAGTTCTAGCTGATGTGCTGGTCCTCCAAATTCCCAGATCTGAACCCTATCGAACACATCCGGGATGTGGCTGAAAGTGGCGTCAGAGCTCATCGCTTCCCCCCCCCCCCCCCCCCCCCCCGGAATTTACGGGAACTAAGTGACTTGTGCGTGCAGATGTCTTGCTAACTCCCTCCAGCGACCTACCAAGCAATGATTGCTTCCATGCCACTACGCTTATCCGCTGTTATCCGTGCCAAAGGTGAATATACCGTCTATTAGGTTGGTTTTCATAATGTCCTGGCTGATCAATGTATATAAGGGTGCTTTACACATAAATAAAATTATCATCTTAAAGTAATTTAGACAAAGGGGAAGGCAGTTTCCTATCACTGTCGAAATGAAAAATTTGAATTGAAATTAACCTTTCCCTGCTGGAAGTTTCTAGTGGTTTCTCAGGATTATCTTTGAAAAATTTCCGATTTGATCTTACAGCTCTGAACCTTGCTGCTGTGTACGTCATTGATCATCTCATCGACTGAGAGAGAGAATGGAGCAACTCCTTATTTTAGCTTTCCTGCGCACAACATTTAGTGACATTACTGTCCTTCTAGCTTCATTGCGTAATGTGTGGACTGGAAAGACCATCCGGCACTGCCCGTGATGGCCAGGAATCACTTCGTCGCTCACCAAGGCGTGTATTAGTTTGCGACGTAACTCAACACGACACAACAGTCACTTCCCAATGACTACATATTACTCGGAAAAGCGAAATTGTTATCTCATCACGGCCGCAGAATCATCGTGTTTATGATCGAGAAACAAGGAGGCGAAAATAATACAGACGTACACTCCAATGTCTTTACAAGTGGAGCATTGTCATACACCGCTCGTCAATCAACACATTTACACGCCACACAGTTTGCCAAAGGCGAAAATCTAACTTCTAAATCCGAATTCAATGTTCGCTGTCGTTTTTATATGCTATTCCTGAATCTATTTTGCTAACCCGATCAAGTATCGATTGTCGAATGCCACTTGTCTAATGCGAAATGATTACGTAAACCTGCCGTTCCAATTTAGTCAACTCTGTGAAGTGAGAGTATCTCCGACTCTGTAGTATTTTTTATTTAATGGAGAGAGGAGGCTGTTCAAGGAGGGATATTCAAAAATCTTACCCATGCGAGACTGTTTTAATATTCCTTCTGCGAAGCGATCACTGCCTGAACGTTATTGTAATCAAACATTTTGGAACTCACCAATGACGAGAAATATTCTGAATAGATAAAGACTTGCGAGTAACCAACAAAAAGTATTTTGCATGATGATCTGGAGCATTAAAATTAGTGGTGGTGAGGCATATCCATGACGAGCCAGCGGTTGTCATTTCGAAAACCTTAGGTGCATTTTAATTTTTAAATCTTTATTAAAATCACTTTATTCATTATTTTTATTCAGTTACTGTATTTTCATTTGTTTTATTTCCACTCCTTTTCCACCATTTTAATTATCGTATTAACCTTTTTATTTGTTCAACACCCTATGGATAGTTTCAAAAAGTCGATCCTCTCTCTCTCTCTCTCTCTCTCTCTCCTTGTGAATTACTGAATCTTTGGTATCAGTAAATGATTGCACCTGAGAACGTTTGCCAGTAAAATAAAGTAGGTAAAATAATTTACAAATTATCGAGCTTCGAAGGATAAAACGGTTGTCACCAGTTAGTTTTATTTTGTGAATTTATAATATATTTCACCACTTGTGAATCTTCTTTCGGCAAAGAAAGATAAAATGTGATTCCGCACAAATAAATAAAGAAGACTTCATGGTCTGTCTCTGAGTGATAGTCCGATGTTTTGATTTTTTAATCATATATGTGAAGTGAACCCTGAATGAAACGCTTCTCACCGCCAGCATGCACAACAATTAAACGCTGACAGGAATTTTTATTGACCAATACTACTCACACATTATCACTCTGCCAACGTTTATATATCGTGTAATACATGTAAATTCATATTTCATTTACGTAAACCACTGGTTGCTTTGATTTTCATGCTTCTTTCTTCCGTGAAAACCTAATTTAATATGCTCTTTTTGCAACTACCTCCTCTCGTTCATATATAACAACACATATACTTTGGCACCTTTTAAAGTTAAATCTCATAGACAGAACGATTTTTTATAAGTTTCCTTGCTAGCCTTGAAGTTTAGTTCTGTGTGTCAAAAGCTGTGTAGTTTTTGCATCTTGGTACTTCTTTATATTGTACATAAAAGTGTAGAAATTGCTGCCTCATAATTTATTTATCCATGTCGTCAATAGAATATCTAGTACGAGCACTCTACTACTCATTTCGCGTTTGAAACCTAAATTCGACTCTGCTCAGCTTTGTGTCCCTGCTTCCGTAATTTGCAAACCATCCTCTTGCTCAGCTTTAACTGTTTGGCTGCACGTTCCGTCGCCTTCCCTGCCGGTACGATAAATTCCTTCTCTTTACCATCATTAACAAATTTAATCACTTTAACAGGAAGCCATTGAGTTTGTCCGCGAATACATTCTCCGCGTTTACCTTCCATGCTTGCACGTAACAAAGCGCACTGCTTCAGTCGGAGCTTGACTGTACCTAGTCATGTAACCATGTTAGTTAAACATGAGTGGGCCGATGTCGACCGAATTGTCGATGAAGGAATTTTGGAGAAAACAGCAAATGGGTGCTGGCAAGGGGTGAGGGGAGGGGATGGAGGTGGGACGAGTAGAAATTGAAATGGCAGGTGATCCAAAGCTCGCCATAGGAAAATAATTACAAATAAGTAAATATTACTGGCGATAAAAAAGCGCTCAAACACCTGGTGTTATTCACCTCTAGTGACGTCTGTAGCTTTAACGAACGGTGCAGTCGCCGACGCGTGACCTTTGTGCTGACAGCAAGTACGAGCACCGTAAACTGTAATGAGCCGTGTTGAGGCACGCGAGCCTGTCGCCCCGCTATTCAACCATAAATATAAAAGCGTATGCCTGCCTTTCCTTGGGGAAAGCTACACGGACAGCGCCACACCTGAACTGACTGCGTCTAAATATAACGTTACATTTCATTCTATACCACTGATGTATTTCGGAGTATGATATTAAAGAAACCTATTTCTTTCAAGATGTTCATAAGAAATGTTCATTGTTGTTGTGTTGCTGTGGTCTTCAGTCCAGAGACTGATTTGATGCAGCTCTCCCTGCTAAACTATCCTGTGCAAGCCTCTTCGTCTCCGAGTAACTACTGCAACCTATATCCTTCTGAATCTTCTGAGTGAGTTCATCTCTTGGCCTCCCTCTACGATTTTTACCCTTCACGCTTCCCTCCAGTACTAAATTGGTGATCCCTTGATGCCTCAGAACGTGTTCAATCAACCGATCCCTTCTTTCAGTCACGTTGTGCCACAAATTCTTCTTCTCCCCAATTCTGTTCAGTACCTCCTCATTAGTTACGTGATTTACCCATATAATCTAAAGCATTCTTCTGTAGCACCACATTTCGAAAGCTTCTATTCTCTTCCTGTCTAAATTATTTATCGTATCCTGACCCTTAAATCTATATTCTCTTCTTCAAAAAAGATTGCCTTGCCATTGCAAGCCTACATTTTATATCCTCTCTACTTCGACCATCATCAGTTATTTTGCTCCCCAAATAGCAAAACTCATCTACTACTTTAAGTGTCTCATTTCCTGATCTATCTCCCTCAGCATCACTTAATTTAATTCGAATACATTCCATTATCCTCGTTTTGCTTTTGTTGATATCTTATATCCTCCTTTCAAGACACTGTCCTTCTGTTCAACTGCTCTTCCAGGTCCTTTGCTGTCTCTGACAGAATTACGTCATGGGCAAACCTCAAAAATTTTTATTTCTTCTCCATGCATTTCAATTCCTACTGCAAATTTTTCTTTTGTTTCCTTTACTGCCTTGCCAGCCGCGGTGGCCAAGCGGTTCTAGGCGCTTCAGTCCGGAACCGCGCGACTGCTACGGTCGCCGGTTCGAATCCTGCCTTGGGCATGAATGTGTGTGATGTCCTTAGGTTGGTTAGGTTTAAGTAGTTCTAAGTTCTAGGGGACTGATGACCTCAGATGTTAAGTCCCATAGTGCTCAGAGCCATTTGAACCAATTTTGAACTTTACTGCCTTCTCAATATACAGATTGAATAACATCGGGGATAGGCTACATCCCTGTCTTACTCCCTCGTCAACCACTGCTACCCTTTCATGTCCCTCAACTCTTATAACTGCCCTCTGGTTTCTGCACAAATTGTAAATATCCTTTCGCCCCCTGTATTTAACCCCTGCCACCTTCAGAATTTGAAAGAGAGTATTCCAGTCAACATTGTAAAATGCTTTCTCTAAGTCTACAAATGCTAGAAATGTAGGTTTGTCTTTCCTTAATCTATCTCCTAAGATAAGTCGTAGGGTCAGTGTTGCCTTTCGTGTTCCAACATTTCTACGGAATCCAAACTGATCTTCCCCGAGGTCAGCTTCTACCAGTTTTTCCACTCGTATGTAAGGAATTCATGTTAGTATTTTGCAGCCATGACTTATTAAACTGATAGTTCGGTCATTTTCGCACTTGTCGACATCTGCTTACTTCAGGATTGGAATTATTATATTCTTCTTGAAGTCTGAGATTATTTCGCCTGTCTCATAGATCTTGCTCACCAGATGGTAGAGTTTTGTCATGGCTGGCTCTTCCAAGGCAGCCAGTAGTTCTAATGGAATGTTGTCTACTCCCGGGGCCTTTTTTTGACCTAGGTGTTTCAGTGCTCTGTCAAATTCTTCACGCAATATCATATTTCCCCTTTCATCTTCATCTACGCCCTCTTCAATTTCCAGAATACTGCCCTCAAGTACATCGCTCTTGTATAATCCTCTATATACTGCTTCAACCTTTCTGCTTTACCTTCTTTGCATAGTACAGGTTTTCCACCTTAGCTCTTGATATTCATACAGGTGGTTCTCTTTTCTGCAAAGGTCTCTTTAATTTTCCTGTAAGCAGTATCTATGGTACCCCTAGTGATATATGTCTCTACATACTTACATTTGATCTCTGTCCACCCTTGCTTAGCCGTTTTGCACTTCCTGTCGATCTCATTTTTGAGCCGTTTGTATTCCTTTTCACCTGATTCGTTTACTGCATTTTTATATTTCCTCCTTTAATCAATTAAATTCAATATGTCTTCTGTTTCCCAAACATTTCTTCTATCCCTCGTCTTTTTACCTACTTGAGCCGGCCGAAGTGGCCGTGCGGTTAAAGGCGCTGCAGTCTGGAACCGCAAGACCGCTACGGTCGCAGGTTCGAATCCTGCCTCGGGCATGGATATTTGTGATGTCCTTAGGTTAGTTAGGTTAAAGTAGTTCTAAGTTCTAGGGGACTGATGACCTCAGATGTTAAGTCCCATAGTGCTCAGAGCCATTTGAACCATTTGAACCTACTTGATCCTCTGCTACCTTCACTATTTCATATTTCAAATGAGAATGACAGGAAGTGCAAAATGGCTACTCAGGAAAGACTAGAGGACAAATTCAAGGACTTAGAAGCGTGTATCACTATGGGAAAGATAGACCCCACATATAGAAAAATCAAATGGACCTTTGGAGAAAAAAGAAGCAGCTGTATAAAGAGCAAGATCTCAGATGGAAAAGCAGTATTAAGCAAAGAAGGGAAAGCTGAAAGCTGGAAGGAGTTTATAGAAGGGATACACAAGGGAAATCAACTTGAAGGCAGTATTACAGAAATGAAAGACGACGTAGATGAATGAGATGGAAGATATGATGCTGTGAAAAGAATTTGACAGAGCACTGAAAGATCTAAGTCGCAACAAGCTCCCTGAAGTAGACGACATTCCGTCAGAGCTACTGATATTCTTAGGAAACAAAACTATTCCACCGGGTGTGTAAGATGTACGGGACACTCAAAATACCCTCAGACTTTAAGAAGAATGTAATAATTCGAACTCCAAAAAAAGCAGACACTGAAAGATGACAATAATATCGAGCTATCAGTTTAATACGTCATTATTACAAAATGCTAACATGAAATCTTTACAGAAGAATGGAAGAACTGGTAGATGCCCACCTCAAGGAAGATCGTTTTAGATCCCGGAGAAACACCAACCTCATGTTTTCTCTTAGAAGATAGGTTAAGGAAAAGGCAAACCTATGCTTATAGCATTTGTAGACTTAGAGAAAGCTTTTGAAAATACTGACTGGAACACTCTACATGCCGCGCGGGATTAGCCGAGCGGTCTGAGGCGCTGCAGTCATGGGCTGTACGGCTGGTCCCGACGGAGGTTCGAGTTCTCCCGCGGGCATGGGTGTGTGTGTTTGTCCTTAGGATAATTTAGGTTAAGTAGTGTGTAAGCTTAGGGACTGATGACCTTAGTAGCAAAGTCCCATAAGATTTCACACACATTTGAACATTTTTGAACACTCTACATGAAATTCTAAAGACAGCAGGGGTAAAATACAGCGAGCGCAAGGATGTTTACAACTTGTAGGGGAACATGGCGGCGGTTATAAAGAGTCGAGGGGCAGGAAAGTGAAGCTGTGGTTGAGAAGGGAGTGTGACAGGATTGTAACCTATCCCTGTGTTATTCAATCTCTACATTGAGCAAGTTATGAAGGAAACCAAAGAAAATTTTGAGGTTTGACGATGACACAGAGAGTCAAATGGCTCTGAGCACTATGGGACTCAACTGCTGTGGTCATCAGTCCCCTAGAACTTAGAACTACTTAAAACTAACTAACCTAAGGACATCACACACATCCATGCCCGAGGCAGGATTCGAACCTGCGACCGTAGCAGTCGCACGGTTCCGGACTGCGCGCCTAGAACCGCGAGACCACCGCGGCCGGCCACAGTGAGTCAGCAAAGGATTTGGAAGAGCAGCCGAATGGAATGGAGATCATAAAAAAAGTAAAGTTGGGGTAATGGGGTGTAGTCGAATTAAATAAGGCGATGCCGAGGAAAGTACATTAGGAAAAGAGACACTAAAAGTTATTGATGAGTTTTGCTATTTGGGCAGTAAAATAACTGCTGATGGCCAATATAGAGAGGATACAAAATGTAGAGTGGTAATGGCAGGAAAAGCGTCTCCTAAGTAGAGAAATTTGATGACAACGAATATAGATTTAAGTGTTTGGATATCTTTTCTTAAGGTATTTATCTGGAGTGTAGCCGTGTATGGAAGTGAAACGTATACAATAAACAGTTCAGACAAGGACAGAAGCTTTTGACAAGTGGTGCTAGAGAAGAATACTGAAGATTAGATGGGTAGATCGTGTAACTAATGAGGAGGTACTGAACAGAATTGGGGGAGACGAAATTTGTGAAAACAGACTAAACGAAAAAAATGGTTAGAATGACTCTGAGCACTATGGGATTTAACTTCTGAGGTCATCAGTCCCCTAGAACTTAGAACTATTTAAACCTAACTAACCTAAGGACATCACATACACCCATGCCCGAGGCAGGATTTGAAGCTGCGACCGTAGCAGTCGCGCGGTTCCTGACTGTAGCGCCTAGAACCTCTCGGCCACCTCGGCCGGCACTAAACGAAAATTTCGGTTGATATGACACATTCTGACAGCAAGGTGTCACCAATTTAGTAATTGGAGGAAGTTGGGGGAGTAAAAATTGTAGAGGGAGACCCAGAGATGAACACAACAAGCAGGTTCAAAAGGACGTAGGTTGCGGTAGTTATTCGCAGATGGAGAGTCTCGCTCAGGAAAGAGTAACATGGAGAGGTTCTTGTTGTGTTCTTCAGTCAGAAGATTTCTTATCTTCTGACTGAAGAACACAACAAGAACAAGAAGTAAGGGGCCAATGCCGAAGAGTACTCTCTGTAATCCGAAATGGGATTCCATCGGTACCTGGCGACTTATTTGTTTTAAACTCTTTCAGTGGCTTCCCGACGCCAGGGATGCCTACTTACATGTAATCTTGATAGGGGTGCGGCGATGAAACGATGGTATGTGTGTATGTTTACACAGCGTGAATGATTTTTTAAACGCAAAGCTTAAAACTTCGACTATCCTTATGCTGTCTTTTATTGACAGACCAGACTGGTCTCTATCGTCTTTATCAGGGGCAACTGACGGTCGTAGCTGTTGGTGTGGTGACCTTCCGCAGAAATATAGGCTGACGATTGGCCGACGTACGTCGTCATCAAGTCATGCTACCACAGATTGTGTCAGCGTTTGCGCCGGGTTGCCAACGCTCTCGGAGAATCGTAAACCATTCGGCAAATCTCTGCATCTTCTCAGCGTGGAGAGCTCGCTTCCACGCACCACTAGTTATATCCGCTGTCGCTTTGCGAGAAAATATTCCACCGGGACAGCGGGTACAACCTTAGTGGTTCGCAGAATCGAGTTCACTATGCTGAGAAAAAACAGAAAAATTCGCAGAATGGTTTACGCACATACGGGAGTGATGACGCCACTAGCGCAGACGTTGACACAATGTATGGTAGCATTACGTAACGGTGACGTACGCCGATCTCTCACAAGCCATCTGTGAGCCATGAAAGGCTACCACAGCAGCAGCCACGATCAGTTTATCTTTTCCAAGGGAAGGCTGTTGTTCATAGAAAATTTGAGGGTTTAGCCAGATTTTACGCGGCAAGAAAAACGAGGATATTCTCTGTTACAGATAGTGCCCTTGTTTTAATTCGGTAGTAATGTTTGAGATTTCTTTTTTTCGTAAATAAATAAGCTAAATATGATGGCACTTCGAATTTTAATGCTTTCGTTATGATTACCTCACATTGTCAAAGGAAGCAGGAGCCGATCTTCTACACCTGGGAGCCTATTATCCTTTTAGAACACTTTACTGCCTAGAGCGCAAGTTTTATTATAGTTGCTCAGCCCAGCATACAATGTCTAATATCTTGCATGTTCTGTAATTATACATCTGAAGATGGTCACTGAACACGCTGAAACTGGTTGTCTATGTAACGAAACTTTCTATCTAGGCAATAAAGTGCTCTAAATGGTTAGTAGACTCAGTTAATGATTTCGTTGAGACTGCTTTCTACCACATAATACTAAGTCGCTTATTTCAGAGTTACAGCGCCGTTGGGCACTATCCTCTACAGGTACATCACGAGGAAAACTGACAAGAGAGTTTCAACCGCCAACAGTTGATTCACTGACAAGGGAACCTCCCCATCGCACCCCCCTCAGATTTAGTTATAAGCTGGCACAGTGGATAGGCCTTGAGAAACTGATCACAGATCAATCGAGAAAACAGGAAGAAGTTGTGTGGAACTATGAAAAAATAAGCAAAATATACAAACTGAGTTGTCCATGCGCAAGATAAGCAACATCAAGTATACTCTTAGCTTAGTAGCGCCGTGGTCCCGTGGTTAGCGTGAACAGCTGCTGAATGAAAGGTCCTTGGTTCAAATCTTCCCTCGAGTGAGAAGTTTAATTTTTTATTTTGAGACAATTATCAAAGTTCAGGTACTCACACATAATCAACTTCGCTCTCCAAAATTCCAGTTCATGTTCAGATTTGCTTGGACATATGCAGGATTTGACCGTCTACACGCGGAAGAATTTGAAAACGTTAAAAACATATGTTTTGACAGAGCACAGGGAAAACTGTGCGACTGTGAAACTGTTGCATTTATTTGTTGCAGTTTATGTGACAAACTCTTATATTTTCATCACTTTTTTAGGAGTGATTATCACATCCACAAGAAAACCTAAATCGGGCAAGGTAGAAGAATCTTTTCACCCATTCGCCAAGTGTACAAGTTAGGTGGGTCGACAACATATTCCTATCATGTGACGCACATGCCGTCACCAGTGTCGTATAGAATGTACCAGAGGTGTTTTCCTGTTGAGGAACTGGTTGACCTTTGACCTTGCGATCAAATGTTTTCGGTTCCCATTGGAGACGCACGTCCTTTCGTCTACTAATCGCACGGTTTTGCGGTGCGGTCGCAAAATACGGACACTAAACTTATTACAGTGAACAGAGACGTCAATGAACGAACGGACAGATCATAACTTTGCGAAAATAAAGAAGGCAAAATTTTCACTCATGGGAAGACTTGAAGCGAGGACCTTTCGTTCCGCAGCTGCTCTCGCTAACCACGAGTCCACGGCGCAACTGAGCCCACATCGTACTTAATGTTGCATATCTTGCGCATGGACTACTCAGTTTGTATATTTTGCTTATTTTTTTCATTGTTCCACACAACTTCTTCCTGTTTTCTCGATTGAGCTGTGTTCAGTTTTTCAAGGCCTATCCACTGTGCCAACTTATAACTAAATCTGAGGGGGGTGCGATGGGGAGGTTCCCTTGTGAGTAATACGCGAGACAGTGAGAAAGCAAAGTGAAGTCCCCAGGCTATGAAATCGTTTAATGCTTTCGTTATGATTACCTCACATCGTCAAAGGAAGCAGGAGGCTGTTGCAACAGCGTGAGTGCAGCCTACAAATAATAAGGCTACAAGCACTCACTACCCACAAGGAAAAGTTTCAACTTTTTGCGAGGGGTAGCCATTGGTATGTATCATCTCAAAAAAATATTTACGTAATTAACTTTCTGTCTGTTTGCAGATACACGTCTGCAGTCCCCATAAAATTTTAATTCCCTCCACCACAGTGCCGTACGACTTAGCTAGAGGAACCAAAACAAAATGCCTAGCACGTTGGTAAAGTGGGGTATCATGCGGTAATTTATTTTAATCACATAGCCGAAATGTTACAGCTGTGTCACGCCTAACCACTCTTCTGTCGCCACTAGTTTCCTTCTGTTACGTTGTCTACGTGTTATTTCAAGCAGCTGGATGAAGAAAAAAAGTGTGTGTGAAATCTTATAGGACTTAACTGCTAAGGTCATCAGTCCCTAAGCTTACACACTACTTAACCTAAAGCCGGCCGGAGTGACCGAGCGGTTCTAATCGCTTCAGTCTGGAACCGCGCGACCGCTACGGTCGCAGGTTCGAATCCTGCCTCGGGCATGAATGTGTGTGATGTTCTTAGGTTAGTTAGGTTTAAGTAGTTCTAAGTTCTAGGGGACTGATGACCTCAGAAGTTAAGCCCCATAGTGCTCAGAGCCATTTGAACCATTTTTGAACTTAACCTAAATTATCCTAAGGACAAACACACACACCCATGCCCGAGGGAGGACTCGAACCTCCGCCGGGACCAGCCGCACAGTCCATGACTGCAGCGCCTAAGACCGCTCGGCTAATCCCGCGCGGCTCTCACCTATCCAGATGTCTACCTTCGCCATCTGCATTGTCCTGACACAGCTACATTTCCGTTGCTGGCGAAGATAAATTACCGTCTATTAAACATTTATAACAAGAAAAACACTACACTTGACGCAGACTTATCAGTTACACAAGCTTAAGTGACTGAATTAGAAATAGCTGCAGTGATGGAGATCGAATTCTCGAGTCACTGCGCGAGCGAAATTGTGACTGGGATGTCTCAGATGTGGCCATCAGTGAGATAGTTATCGCCAGATGGTGCAGTGGTAAGACACTGAACTGTGGATGAAGGCAGTTTTAATTCTATTCCGGCAAACCACATTTCGGCGTTCCGTGCTTTCCCTAAATCACATAAAGCGCATGTCGAGATGCTAATATAATAGTTCTTGAGTCAAGATCATCTACTCTGACGGAAAAAAATGCAGCACCATCAAGGACTGTGTTCGGTGTCACCAGGATATAGTATTGCATACTCAGGGGTTGCAGTGTTAGTGATTTATTTGTCACAGTCACCAGTAATCGGACGGTCCTCACAAGGGAACCTCTCCATCGCACCCCCCTCAGATTTAGTTATACGTTGCACAGTGGATAGGCCTTGAAAAACTGAACACAGATCAATCAAGAAAACAGGAAGAAGTTGTGTGGAACTTTGAAAAAACAAGCAAAATATACAAACTGAGTAGTCTATGCGTAAGATATGCGACATTAAGTAGCGTGTGAACTCAGGAGAGTCGTGGCCCCGTGGTTAGCGTGAGCAGCTGTAGAACCAGAGGTCCTTGGTTCAAGTCTGCCCTCTACAGAAAAATTTTAATTTTTTTATTTTCAGACAGTTATTATCTGTCCGTCCGTTATGTTTTCATCACTTTTTTGGGAGTGATTATCACATCCACAAGAAATCCTAAATCGGACAAGTTAGAAGAATCTTTTTACCCATTCGCCATTCGACAACATATTCATGTGACGCACATGCCGTCACCAGTGTCGTATAGAATATATCAGACGTGTTTTCCTGTGGAGGAATCGGTTGACCTATGACCTTGCGATCTAATGTTTTCGGTTCCCATTGGAGAGGCACGTCCTTTCGTCTACTAATCGCACTGTTTTGCGGCGCGGTCGCAAAACACAGACACTCAACTTATTACAGTGAACAGAGACGTCAATGAACGAACGGACAGATCATAACCTTGCGAAAATAAATAAAGTTGTCGCTCGAGGAAAGACTTGAACCAAGGACCTCTTGTTCCGCAGCTGCTCACTCTAACCACGGGACCACGGCGCTCCTGGGCTCAGATTATCCTTAATGTTGCCTATCTTGCGCATGGGCTACTCAGTTTGTATATTTTGCTTATTTTTTTCATAGTTCCACACAACTTCTTCCTGTTTTCTCGATTGATCTGTGTTCCGTTTTTCAAAGCCTATCCACTGTGCCAACTTATAACTACATCTGAGGGGGGTGCGATGGGGAGGTTCCCTTGTCAGTATGCCTGTCTGTGCGCCCTCTGTTTTGACTCTGCAGGCAGTAGCGGTTCTGAGGTTAGAGGCTAACAGCGTTTACAACATTCTATCCGGGGTACAACCATGTCCTACAGACGAGTACACATTTCAGTTGAACAGCTTCACCCATTTTAATGGCGTCACATCGTGGGTCTGCGGGATGCTGGAGGGACGTATACACGGATGGCTGGACATGTTAGGCACAATGTATCGGTGGTGTCCCACTGTTTTCAACAGTAGTCTGTGGAACATTCCAACACATGTAGGTGAGGTTCCGGAAGTACATACGCACGTCAGTATCGATGCATTATGCGAGCAGCGTTGACCCACCCAACATCATCCAAGGACGAAATACGGACACTTTTTGTACTTTCTGTGTCATCATGAATCATTGAAAACCGTCTGCACGCAGCAGGATTAATATCACGTGTTCCTCTGGCCAGGCTACCACGTACACCGCGATATCACCAAATAAACAACATGGCGCCTCCTTTGCAGGGCGCCTCCTTCAGTTCGCAGCAGCACACACTTTGACACGACTCTAGTGTCGTGAAAGAGTTGAGTGGAGAGTAGAGTGATGCTCTGTTGTCTTCGTTGATGACGGAAGGTTTTGTTTCTATGCAAGTGATGGACATACACGTGTATGCTGTAGACATGGTGAGCTGCCTGTTCCAGAGATCATTCGCTCACGACATACAGGTCCCATTCGTGGCTTCATGGTGTGGGGATCGTTAGTTACAGCTCGCAGTCGCATTTGGTGTTTCTGCTGGGTAAAGTTACCAGTGCTCTATAAATTTCACAGGGTGTTATCCCCGTGCTACTGCCATTTCTTCGACAGGAAGATGACGTGCTATTTCAGCAGACAGCGTTCGTCCACATACGGTTGCTGCAACGCAACCGGTTCATCGTGGTGTAAAACAATTGCTCTGGCCACCAAGACCACTTGGGTTACCGTCGGGTCTGCCGACTGCTGTTGGCAAGCGGGGTGCACTCAGCCCTTGTGAGGCCAATTGAGGAGCTACTTGACTGAGAAATAGCGGCACAGGTCATGAAAACTGACAACGGCCAGGAGATCAGTGTGCTTACCACATGCCTGTCCGTATCCGGTGACGCCTAAGGGCTGATGATGACACGGAGGCCGGTCGGTACCGTTATGCCTTCAAGGCCTGTTCGAACGTGTGTGTGTGTGTGTGTGTGTGTATTACTGCCAGAGGGGTGGGGGGTGAGGGAGGGGGGAGACTGTGTATTGATTCGAGTGTTTGGCCACCCTTTACAATGATGTGTGTTTCATTTGGTCTAAATCTGTTATCATATAGCCCTACAATGACGATTTACCTGGCATCTCTCTTCTCAATAAAATGACCTTGTCCATGAGGGTGTTGCATTTTCCCAGTGGTGTACTACAGATATTGTTATTACTGGTTTCAGCATGCTATTGCCATCTTCAGATGTGATAATTAATACGCAAACAGTTTCGTCATGATGTATAAACTCGAATTACTTGTATAATGAATATCGTTGAAATTGTGTAAAATATGCCAATAAAATATGCATAATGTCATCAAATCGTAAAAGAGACTGAATTTAAAATATTGCTGAATGTCTCCTGTATAGGCCTTAGATCATAGGGGAGGAAGAACTAAAGAATTACATCCATGCAAAGCGTGGTAGACAACAATGCACTTTGTATATATGTTTTAGAGTGTGGTTTTGTCTGCCCGGATTAAATTATAGCCTTAGTTTTGGAACATATATTGTGTTCGAGCATTATATTTTACCTCGAAGAGAACTGTCTGTTGATATACAGTCGACACTGACATAGAAAACGTCGTTAATGTAAAACACAACTAACTCTACTCACACGGAGTGTTGAGTGCTATTCACAAGGGATTTCAAATTCATTCCGTATTTCTAGATTTCCAGAAGGCATTTGATACTGTACCACACAAGCGGCTTGTAGTGAAGTTGCGTGCTTATGGAATATCATTTCAGTTAGTCCATTGGATTCGCGATTTCCTTTCAGAGAGGTTCCAGTTCGTAGTAATTGACGGTAAGTCACGAGTAAACAGAAGTGATTTCTAGTGTTCCCCTAGGTACGGTTATAGGCCCCCTGCTGCTCCTTATATATATGTAAACGATTGGGAAACAATCTGAGCAGCCGTCTTATATTGTTTGCAGATGACGCTACCGTTTATCAACTAATGAAGCCATCAGAAGATCAAAACAAACTGCAAAAAGATTTAGAAAAAATATCTGAATGGCGCGAAAAGTGGCAGTTGACCCTAAATAACGAAAAGTGTGACGTCATCCACATGAGTGCGAAAAGGAACTCGTTAAACTTCGGTTACACGATAAATCAGTCTAATCTAAACGCCGTAAATTCAACTAAATACCTAGGTATTAAAATTACGAACAACTTAAATTAGAAAGAACACATAGAAAATGCTGTGGGGAAGACTAACCAAAGGCTGTGTTTTATTGGTAGGACACATAGTAAATGTAACAGACCTACTAAGGAGACTGCCTACACTACGCTTGTCCGTCCTCTTTTAGAATACTGCTGCGCGGTGTGGGATTCTTACCAGTTAGGACTGACAGAGTACATCGAAAAAGGTCAAAGAAAGGCAGAACGTTTTGCATTATCACGAAATATGGGAGTTTCACTGAAAAAGTGGTTCAAATGGCTCTGAGCACTATGGGACTTAACATCTGTGGTCATCAGTCCCCTAGAACTTAGAACTACTTAAACCTAACTAATCTAAGGACATCACACACATCCATGCCCGAGGCAGGATTCGAACCTGCGACCGTAGCAGTCGCGCGGTTTCACTGAAATGATACAGGATCTGGGCAGGACATTATTAAAAGAAAGGCGTTTTTAGTTGCGGCGGAATCTTCTCACGACATTCCAGTCATCAACTTTCTCCTCCAAACGCGAAAATATTTTGTTGTCACCGACCTACATAGTGAGAAACGATCATCATAATAAAATAAGGGAAATCAGAGCTCGCACGGAAAAATATGGATGTTCGTTTTTTCCGCGCGCTGTTCGAGATTGGGATAATAGAGAATTATTGTGAAGTTGGCCAGGTACTTAAGTGTGATTTGCAGAGAATCTATGTAAATATATATGTAGATGTCTGAGAACGTGTACTGTGACATAGGGTAGACAGTGCAAAAAATCACTCGCTAATCCAGTGCTGGACAGCAACTCGTGAGCAGTCACAACATCCAGAACAATGTAATCACAATGTGGAATGAAACCATTACGGTGCTGAGATGCACCTGGTCAACTCTCGTCAAGGGAACAGATGCTATAGTGGTATGAGCAAAAGAAAGTGGGTGGTGGTGTGATATATGCAGTGGAAAAGAGCAGTGTACCATGTGACGATCCAGTCAATATCGTCATTCTGCCGTGTCTGCCTGTAGTGTGCATTTCAGGTTTCGCGTAGAGCATTTACAGTTGTTTTCATGTTTGTTTATGTATGATCAACTGCAGGGTTCATTATAGGTGGCATAAGGCAAATTCACCCAACATGACAGTAGCAGAGATACCTTGGGCTACTTTGACCAACTTGAACCCTTGTGACATCACACACGTGAGTCACTGATCTTACCCACATGGCTCCACACACAGGCTGCCTGTATGCAAGGGCACAATCCAAGATGGTGGAACCCAATACAATGCTGATGGAAAATTCAAACATGAAAGATGACAGAACTAGCCCAGTTGTGCAAAAATTGTGGCATAAAAAGCAACGAATCTGCTAAGCATTAAACAGGGTGACCAAAAAGCCCGTTAACATTTGAAAATGCACTAATTCACAGGTTAATGCAGCTAAAGAGGTCAAACTTGACACGTCTGCGTGAAATGACATGGTTTTTTTTAAACCAAAACGGGTGTAAAGTCCAGCCAACAGATGATAGTGGATAGCAACACACCAGTGACGAAGCATGAAAATCGTTTATAAAACTGTGGCATTATGGATACCAAAAATCATAGACCTGTCATGGGAACCCAATTTGCATGACGGGAAAGTCACAGTGTGGTGTGTATTTACCTTTTTCTTCAAGGAAACGCCGGATGTGCTTTTCAGACTGTCAGCGTGATGGGTGCTAGGTACATCGACATATTACAGAATCGCATCATCCCTAGCGTGTCTGATAGACACCTGCTGTAAGGTAAGTCTTTTACGCAGGATGACTCCCCATCCCATATTGCTACATGTGTGGAAGATCTCTTGTGCACATGATTTGCTGCGGATAGCACGCCGAGCTGTCACTTCCCTCATTCTTGGCCTCCCAGGTCCCCTGACCTCAATCCGTATGATAAGTTATTGTGGGGTTACTTGAAGTCGCAACTCTACCGCGATCGTCCGACTTTATTAGGAATGCTGAAACACAACATCCGACGGCAAGTTCTCACCTTACCTACTGATATGATGTGTAGTGCTGCTCACAAAATTGTCCCTCAACTACAGGTATTGTTGGTGAACAGCGGCCGACATGTTGAGTAGTTGTTATAAAGAACACCGTCTTTTCTATGTTATGCCAATTATTGGTTTTGTATCATACGAATTGCCATCTGTTGATCATTTTATACCCCTTTCTTTATTTCAACAAAACCACATGTCATTTCAAGCATGTGTGTTAATTATTAACTCTATAACTACATTATTCTTTGTATTATTGGATTTTCAATAGCCTATAGCAGTGAGCTGCGAACAGACGCGCAACGACGCTCAACTGATTGTAGTGGTCTAGCAACTTGGAAATCCTATGGTAGCAGGAGGGAATGTACCAGTGCATGCTTAAGGAAGTGAGGCAAAATGGTCCAGGAACTGACTCTGTTAAAACTGAAATATTCACTGGAAACAATACACCTGTTTCCAGACAAATGGTTCAAATGGCTCTGAGCACTATGGGACTTAACATCTGAGATCATCAGTCCCCTAGAACTTAGAACTACTTAAACCTAACTAACCTAAGGACATCACCCACATCCATGCCAGAGGCAGGGTTTCCAGAATGAGAAACACCCCCCAGGCTGTGGCTAAGCCATGCCTCCGCAATATCCTTTCTTTCAGGAGCGCTAGTTCTGCAAGGTTCGCAGGAGAACTTCTGTTAAGTTTGGAAGGTAGGAGACGAGGTACTGGCAGAAGTGAAGCTGTGAGGACGGGGCGTGAGTCGTGCTTGGGTAGCTCAGTTGGTTGAGCACTTGCTCGCGAAGACAAAGGTCCCGAGTTCGTGTCTCGGTCCGGCACACAGTTTTAATCTGCCAGGAAGTTTCAACTCTCAGATTGTTTGCAGATGATGTTGTCGTTTGCAGTCTAGTAGTGTCGTCAGAAGATCAAAACTAATTGCAAAATTACAAAACTAATTGCAAACAGGCAATTGACCCTAAACAATTAAAAGCGTGAGGTCTTCTACATGCCGGCCGCGGTGGCCGTGCGGTTCTGGCGCTGCAGTCCTGAACCGCGAGGCTGCTACGGTCGCAGGTTCGAATCCTGCCTCGGGCATGGGTGTGTGTGATGTCCTTAGGTTAGTTCGGTTTAAGTAGTTCTAAGTTCTAGGGGACTTATGACCTAAGATGTTGAGTCCCATAGTGCTCAAAGCCATTTGAACCATTTTTTTGTCTTCTACATGAATACTACGGAGATTGCACTAAATTCCAATTACATGATAAATAATGCAATTTGAAGGTTGAAGATTCAACTAAATACCTAGGGGTAAAATTACGAACAACTTAAGATGGCCAACTTTGATCCCATAGGGAACCGTCGTGGACAGCTACCGTAGAAGGAGAGGCACACAGCAGTCGGTCACAATCCAATTAGTTCTTATTATACTTGCAAATCTAGATTACGTCTGTACACAGCCATCTTCAGTGCATTTTCGATGGAATTAAACAGACTCGCGGCAGTTCGCGTCACCATATGTCCTTACAGGTGTATAGACAGGACACTCAACTTGAGTGGCCTTCTGCCTATACTCCTTTAAGAACCTATGGTGACGTGAACTGCCGCGGTTCTATTGAACTGCAACAAAAATGCATGAAGATGGCTGTTTATAGCCGAAGTTTAGATTTTCAACCATAAAAAAGCTAATGAGACTGCGACCGCCAGCTGTGTGTCTCTCCTAACTTAAGATGGGACCCCCACATAAAAACTGTTGTGGGGAACGCTAACCAAAGACTGCATTTTATTGGCAGAACACTTCAAAGATGCAACAAATCTACTAAGGAGAATGGCTGCACTACACATGTGCGTCCTCTTCTGGACTATTGCAGTACAGAATGGGATCTTTACCAAATACGATTGATGAAGGACATCGAAAACATTGAAAGAAGGGGATCTCGTTTTGTATTATCAAGGAACAGGGGCGAGAGAGTCCGGACATAATAAATGAGCTGAAGTGGCTATCATTAAAACAGCATTTTTCTTTGCGGCGAGGTTTATTCACGAAATTTCCGTAACCATCTTAGTCTTCTGAATGCCTATATATTTTGTTGACTTACACCTACAAAGGGAGAAATGACCATCGTGAAAAATAAAAGAAATTAGACATCGCTTAGAGACATTCAGACTTTCACTTTTTTTGACGAGGTATTCGAGAGTGGTAGGTCGGGTAATAGTCGGAAAGTGGTTCTATGAACCCTCTACCAAACACTCAAGCGTGAATAGGAGAGTAATCATGTAGGTGTAGATGTCATATATGGTATGGTTGCTCACAATCCGTGTCTTGAGACTGCGGTGAGCTTAAGTATATCTGGATTATGTCTGAAGCAGCATTATCTCCTGACGAGAAGGTAATTGTGATGATGTGGGATCTTACACTCTGTTCCCACTGATGTCCGGATAGCAAAGTTGCTCACCTTTTGTGTCCAATGACACGTAGCGACCACAAATGCATATGGGGAGGAGGGGAGGGTGGTGCTGCACTCTATGGTAATGATGTGGTTATGAATGAGATGAGCGCGTGCGCTCTGTCCCTCTTGGTGTGTGGTGAGGATAAATGCACGTGGTCTGAAGTGGCAGATATGGGTCTGTGCCGTGGCTAGGAGATGGTTCTGGGTTAAAGGGTTGCTCACACACTGTACCCCGTGATGTGTACTGAGGTCTAGTACACATAACAGAGTAGTGAGAGTTTCAACTAGTAGTGTAGATGTGGTTTATGATGGTTTGGGTGTGCTTTATGTCCCAAAATGTGTGATGAGCATAAATGACACAGGAATCTGGGGACCAGTGACAGCTGTATTCCATGATGTAATTCTGTATGGTATAATTGCTGAGGAGTTGTGCCGCGCTATGTGTCGTGAGCATACGTACACATACAGTAGAACAAGGGGCTGTGACAGCTGTACCCCAGAAGAAGAGCTGGTTCTGGAAGCAAAGGATGCTCAAACGCACTTTTCTGTGATGTGCAATGAACATGATACTCATGCTCTGAACTGTGTGACGTGTAGTAAGTCTGAGAACACATGGAGACGAAGAAGGGGCGGCTATAACAGCTACACCCCATGGTAAAGTCATTAGTTAGCTATGGGGTATAGCTGTTATAGCCGCCCCTTCTTCCCCTCTGGATGGTATGGCTACTCACAGGTTTTTGATATTTAGTACTGAATTGACAATGGTACTCCGGCGCGGTGGTTTATCTGTTTATTGCAATAATCCGAGTTTGTCACGAGAAACCCTCTGACCAACGTCTTTACTATTGATAGCTGCAACTTTTCCTCTGAGCGTGGTATTCAGTGTACACCAGTGCTTCACCGGCTACAGTATCGTCCACAGACATTTTTCCGTTGTTTCCACACTGTCTGGCTGACGACAACAACAAAACAAGACGATTCTGATAAAACCGATTATATTACTTCTTTTAATTTTATCTAATACTAAATAACGTGCATTCTTGTCGTAATATTCGTGCAGGGAAATGCACTTACACATTGCAGGGTAGTCGGTGCTCACAACCGTTAGGCCAGAAGTCGCAAAAGCTGACATTTTTAACGAGAGACGATGGACGTGGTGTAGTTTCTCATGAGAACTTTGTTTTGGGGTAGCCTGTACAGAGATTTGGATAGTCGGGAGTGAGCGAGAATCGTACTTGGAACTTGTACGTTAATTTATAATAACTTTTTAAAATATGAATTTAATTCAACGGACACGTCATTCTGTTATTTCTTATTGCGGAGTGTATCGTCTAAATTTAATAAACAGAACTGACACTTCAGATAACACGACGGTACCCGGTCATAAGCGAAGTTATACAAAGCGTAATAGTAACAGTCTCTAAACCTGCTATTAGTTGACGCCTAGGCATTATAACAGTCACAACACTGTGGCCGTCTTGAGTTCGACTTCTAAGAAGATTGGATTAACTTGCACTATGAAATGTAAGGGCGTTATATTAAAAGTATTCTCTATGTCGTTATAAACGTATTTAACTGCATCCCGTACTTCAGTTGAGAGGGAAACCTACCATTACCCACACTCACATCACATAACCTCACCTAGCAGCAAGTGTTGTGCATAATGTGTTACCTTCTGCATTGATATGCTTTGGTGCAAAACACTAGGAAAGAGACTAGACAGAATCTATGGATCTTTTATAGTAGGTTTTAGTAGGTTTTCCGGTACTACTCTCTCGTTAGGCTGAATGACTGATATGCGCGGTAAGAAGAGCTTTAAAGAGTACTCCAACCTTCAAGGAACAGTTATTAGTATCTACAGAGGATGAGAGGGTTTACAATAAGTGCAGCTTTTCACTCCCCCATCCCCTTGTCCCCTCTATTCACCGCTGTCCTATCCCACTGTCTCTTCCCCTACCTCTCCCTCTACGCTGACTTGTCCCCATATTTTTCCTACCTCCTCTCTCTATCTGCTATCTATTCGTACACACATCCTCTGGTAGATTGAGTATGACCATCAAATGCTTTAGAAATATTTACTGCATACATTCCTAAAGTTGGAAGATTACCACCAACAGTAGTGTAACGTATTTAATGCATCGAATTACACTGAGATAACAGAAGTCATGCGGTAGTGATATGCGCATATACAGATGGCGGTAATATCGCGTACACGAGGTATAAAAGGGCAGTGTATTGGGTGTATTGGCGGAGCTGTCATTTTTACTCAGGTGATGCACGTGAAAAGGTTTCCGACATGAATATGGTCGTACGATGGGAATTAGCAGACTTTGGACGCGGAATTGTAGTTGGACCTAGGCGCACGGGACATTCGATTTCGGGAATCGTTAGGGAATTGAATATTCGGAGATTCGTAGTGTCAAGAGTGTACCGAGAATACCAAATTTCAGGCCTTACCTCTCACCATGGACAATGCAGTGGCCGAGGGCTTTCACTTAACAATTGAGAGCAGCGGTGTTTGCACCGGGATGTCAGTGTTCAGAGACAAGCAACACTGCACAAAAAAACTGCAGATATCGACGTGGGATGTACGAAAAACGTATCCGTTACGACAGCGCGGCGAAATGTGGCGTTAATGGGCTATGGCAGCAGACGACCGACACGAGTGCCTTTGTTAACAGCAAGACATCGCCTGCAGCGCCTGTCTTGGGCTCGTGATCATATCGATTGCAACCTAGGTGACAGGATGTAATTTTTATGGATGACAATCCGCCGTATCACCGGGACACAATTGTTCCGATTGGTTTTAAGACCATTCCGGACAGTCGAGCGAATGATCTGGCCACGAAGATCGCCCCACATGAATCCCATCGAATATTTAAGGGGCATTATCGAGAGGTCAGTTCGTGCATAAAATCCTGCACCGGCAAAACTTTCGCAATTATGGACTGCTATAGAGACAGCATGGCTGACTACTTCTGCAAGGGACTTCCCACGACTTGTTGAGTCCATGCCACTTCGAGAAGTCCAACACGATATTTGGAGGTATCCGATGACTTTTGTCACCTCAGAGTATGTACTCATACACATACCTATTGTTAGTCAAGGAGTGCACAAATTAGAGCATGTGAGATATGCTAATCAAAGGACAAATAGGAATAAGTGTAATCACAAATAAATAGAGAGAGCACATCTTAATGGTGTAGGTATATTATCATACGTGACGACGTCTTCACGATAAAAAGCGACCTCTCATATGATGTAGAGAGATGTCGACCGTTACGTCATGAGAAAGAAGTGATGGTCGGACAAACTCAAACCAGGTTAGAAACAGGCAAGATACAAATCCAAGGGCGAGCGCGACGGGAAAAAAAAGGCGAACAGCAGCAATAACAAGCGTACATTGTAGACATGCCGTACCCACGTTTGGAAAGAAGAAAATTTACAACAGCAGTAGCATTTGCTTCTTCGATTTCAGTATTCTGATTGCCCTCGTACATGCATCACGCACTTTTTGCGCCTTCTCGCTACCGTTACTCTCGTTTCATTGAGCACACTGCATAATGCTTATTATTAGGTGTAGATTAAGTCACAGGAAGAATTATTGATAGAATAACAGCTGCCATCTACATACAAACCTCCCCCGTCTCTCCTAGTCAAGAATCTGTCTGAATAGTCTGCGCTGTGAATCATTCATGCGCAGAATGATGTGAGCTCATTTTAATTAACAGGAAATCGCTCTGTAATTTCTCACTTAAACGACATTTCCTCCCAGGCACACACAAACAGTCAATTAGTTTCTCGACGGCGTACATTTCAGCAGTAGCGGTTAATGCTGGTTTATCTCTTCCCGCACCGGTCAGTCCATAAAGCTAACACATGTTGCTCGCTTCTGTGTGAAGCAGGAGATAGCCCAATACTTTACAGTTAGATAATTTTCAAACCAAACATGAATCTAAAGAATCAAAAATCATCCGATTTCATTTTACGAACTGAACATAAGCGTTAATTTACGATGTTTTGTGAAACAACGTGTCATATTTTGTAATTAACATTTTGTGTGAGTTACGAGAATGATTCGACTCTGACAAAGCACCAAAACCGAAATCTACGTTTACACTTTACATTCATTGTAATGTTTTACAACTCATCAAGATGAAGATATTTCACTCCATTATTACGATTCGAAGCAACACAAAACATCTATAGGACATTGTATCTAACTCTGCAATGTCAAATAGAGACACTGCACTAATTTATTTCATGCCGAAGCCAAGGCAGTCTGAGAAAACAAAATAAGTCTCTGCCTGTGTGGAAATCACATAATTGTGTGAGCACTGTGGGTAGCAGACACTGGGACATATGAAAGTTTGGATCTGTCCGTGAGGTATCCTAGAATAGCCGAAGCAGTTAAGGCAACCTCTCGGATAATGCGGTAATCTAGATGAGAATCCCAGTCTGACACAAATTTTCATTTATTTCCAGTACATTCTATAGCCATGATGGTACCGTATTCGCAATTTGTGAATGCATTTCATAACTAAAAATTGAACCTTATTGTAAGATTTAGTTTGTGATGTTCTATCGCGTCATGGACGTACAAGTATTCCGTCTATGATAAATGTGTTACAGTTTAATTCATCACTAGAAAAAGATAAAAAATTATCTTAAGCAGAAATTCTCCTGTATCTTCCGTAATCTTGCTCCTACATGGCAGAGAATTTCTTAAATACTAGTAGTTCGAACAACATAAACAGAAACATTATAGGAGACTAATCAGACATGTCATATAGAAACACCATGAAGGTAGTTGTGCGCCACGGGCTCTAGAATCAAAGGGACACTTACCTCAAGATAACAGGATTTAAAGGCACAGATAACGAGATTTAAACGGACAAACGTCTGGTGATAAGACAACAGGATAGCTGCAGACGTTACCTCCCTTCCACCCCAGGCTCTTCCATGCACCTGATTGCTTCTTCTATAAGTATGAAGATAGTAACTCGAAAGAACAGATACCATTAATGACCCTGCAGCTTCTCTAGAATAAATGATAATTAACTGAAATCCTCAGCTGCCGACAGGTGTTGTTGATAAACCTCGATGGGGACAGCTGAAAATGTGTGCCCCGACTGGGACTCGAACCCGGGATCTGCTGCTTACATGGCAGACGCTCTATCCCTCTGAGCCACCGAGGACACAGATGAATATATGTATATATATATATATATATATATATATATATATATATATATATTTATACATATATATATATATATATACACTCCTGGAAACTGAAATAAGAACACCGTGAATTCATTGTCCCAGGAAGGGGAAACTTTATTGACACATTCCTGGGGTCAGATACATCACATGATCACACTGACAGAACCACAGGCACATAGCCACAGGCAACAGAGCATGCACAATGTCGGCACTAGTACAGTGTATATCCACCTTTCGCAGCAATGCAGGCTGCTATTCTCCTATGGAGACGATCGTAGAGATGCTGGATGTAGTCCTGTGGAACGGCTTGCCATGCCATTTCCACCTGGCGCCTCAGTTGGACCAGCGTTCGTGCTGGACGTGCAGACCGCGTGAGACGACGCTTCATCCAGTCCCAAACATGCTCAATGGGGGACAGATCCGGAGATCTTGCTGGCCAGGGTAGTTGACTTACACCTTCTAGAGCACTTTGGGTGGCACGGGATACATGCGGACGTGCATTGTCCTGTTGGAACAGCAAATTCCCTTGCCGGTCTAGGAATGGTAGAACGATGGGTTCGATGACGGTTTGGATGTACCGTGCACTATTCAGTGTCCCCTCGACGATCACCAGTGGTGTACGGCCAGTGTAGGAGATTGCTCCCCACACCCTGATGCCGGGTGTTGGCCCTGTGTGCCTCGGTCGTATGCAGTCCCGATTGTGGCGCTCACCTGCACGGCGCCAAACACGCATACGACCATCATTGGCACCAAGGCAGAAGCGACTCTCATCGCTGAAGACGACACGTCTCCATTCGTCCCTCCATTCACGCCTGTCGCGACACCACTGGAGGCGGGCTGCACGATGTTGGGGCGTGAGCGGAAGACGGCCTAACGGTGTGCGGGACCGTAGCCCAGCTTCATGGAGACGGTTGCGAATGGTCCTCGCCGATACCCCAGGAGCAACAGTGTTCCTAATTTGCTGGGAAGTGGCGGTGCGGTCCCCTACGGCACTGCGTAGGATCCTACGGTCTTGGCGTGCATCCGTGCGTCGCTGCGGTCCGGTCCCAGGTCGACGGGCACGTGCACCTTCCGCCGACCACTGGCGACAACATCGATGTACTGTGGAGACCTCACGCCCCACGTGTTGAGCAATTCGGCGGTACGTCCACCCGGCCTCCCGCATGCCCACTATACGCCCTCGCTCAAAGTCCGTCAACTGCACATACGGTTCACGTCCACGCTGTCGCGGCATGCTACCAGTGTTAAAGACTGCGATGGAGCTCCGTATGCTACGGCAAACTGGCTGACACTGACGGCGGCGGTGCACAAATGCTGCGCAGCTAGCGCCATTCGACGGCCAACACCGCGGTTCCTGGTGTGTCCGCTGTGCCGTGCGTGTGATCATTGCTTGTACAGCCCTCTCGCAGTGTCCGGAGCAAGTATGGTGGGTCTGACACACCGGTGTCAATGTGTTCTTTTTTCCATTTCCAGGAGTGTATAATTTAATAGGTAATGACGTAAGTCTGCTCTACATAGCTGTTCGTTTAGGTATAAGGTAGACCAAAATTATATATTTATACGATTTATATCTATGCCAGCAAGACAGTCAGGTCCCTCTGTTGTCAGAGATATTTACATTTGTTCTTTGCATTCTTAGGTTTACTGGTATGGAGACACTGACTGTCACTAGATTATTCCAAACTCCTAACACTAGCAAAAACCTCTGGGACGGTGGAGTTTTTGCCAGCCACAGTTGCCAGTACATAGCTGTAAATAATAAACATACTTCCAAGTATCATTACCTTACCCAATTTTGTTTCTATAGTAGGTTACATAACCCAGTAACTTGGCTGACGAATCAATTACCACGTAGGCGAATAGTCAGCCATCCAGCCTCTACAGCCATTTACAAAAGTTCTGTTAAGCGTTTATTATTGTAATGCATCGTTTTGTGGGCCATTACCGGCCCTGGTAACCTCTAGCGTCTGTCCTTCCACACGGGTCAACCATCAATCTGTATGTACACTGACAGAAAAAAATAGTACACACTTTAGAAAGTTTCCAATTCACTCAAGATTTAGTGTTGCAACAATGCATAAGGAGCACATGAAGTTATTACATTTACAGGTCAATAGCACAAGTGGTTCTGAGGTATCAGGTATCGGCCCATGGGAAAACATTCATATTAGTACGTGATGTTACCTCTACCGGTGGCAATGCAGGTGCTGGTTCTTGCATCCAGTCGATCGTATAGATGTCGAATACTAATTGGTTCAAATGGCTCTGAGCACTGGGGGACTTAACATCTGAGGTCATCAGTCCCCTAGACTTAGAACTACTTAAACCTAACTAACCTAAGTACATCACACACATCCATGCCCGAGGCAGGATTCGAACCTGCGACCGTAGCAGCAGCGCGGTTCCGGACTGAATCACCTATAACCGCTCGGTCACACCGGCCGGCGATGGCGAATACTGTCCTGGGATACATTATTCCACGCGTGCTCGACCAATTTATGTAGTTCTGTAAGAGTTGTTGGTTCAAGAGTCACACAAGTCACTTCTCGTCCCATCATAGCCCACAAATGCTCGATTGGAAACAAGTCCGTAGATCGTGCCGGCCAGGAAAGCTACTGCACGTCTTTCAGAGCACGTTGAGTTTCATGGGCAGTGTGTGGCCGAGCATTCACATGTTGAAACAGCAAATGACCTTCCTGTTGCAAGAACAGCAAAAGAAAGGGTCTAACGACATTCTGCACTTAGCGAGTGCTGGTTAGCGTCCCCTACATAAACAGAAAAGGTTTATGAATAAGACTTGTAGCTTATCGCATCAGTTTGGGTTGGGGCCAGTGTGCGTTGGATGTATGCACTCTATGAGACAGCGCTCATTAGGCCTACATCGTACAAACGACCATGACTTCTGAGCAGGCAGAATCTGCTTTCATCACTGAAGACCACGGCACGCCATTCCATCTTCCAAGTCATCCTCTGACGGCACCAGACGAGCCGTACACGTCGACACTGCAGCGTGATTGGAAGACGGGGTAGAGATGGGCATGCACGTATTCCAACTGCTAAAAGCCGGTTCGCAACATTTCGTGTTGACACGTCTGGTCTCACAACCCCTTCTATCTGTGCTGTGGTAGCTGTACAATCTGCCTTTGCTGCCCTTACAATACGATAATCCTGGTGGGCGTCTGTGCTCCGTGGACGTACTGAACCTCGTATACAGATGTGAGAATGTTCACGTGACCACTGATACCAGCATCCTTGCACAAATGACGTAGCACGTACAACCTGTGTGGTAAGGACCATCCCACCACTCAGAAGGCCACAATTTACCCCTTTTCTAAATCGCTCAGGCGGCATGGTTGTCTGCTTGCTTCACACGTTTGCACCTCATTGAACCTTCCGGCTGTGAGCATTCTCTATTATAGGGTAGATACAGATGGCGCTCTGGTAGCTGTGCCACAACGCTATCTATTGTCGGACGACGATGACATCATTGTCAGTATATCTACTATCCCCCAGGTAGCATAGGACGTCATCGGATAAAAATCGACGTCGTCATACTAGGTGAACTAATTTTCTTCCGGCCGTGTAATTACTCTAACTCTCCAAACGATGCTGGTTTATATCCCATGTCGGCCTGCTCCCTCTTTCGTCTTCCGCCCAGTAACACGCGAACCCACCATTCCATTGTCTGCCACCAAGTCTGGAGTGATGACGGACCGGTCAGGTGTTGCGTATCAGAAGCCGCAGCTACGTCCCGGTCACCAGGGGATTCCAGTGGCACCAAAGGTGTCGCAGGTCTCGTCACTGACGCCCCGACGTCACAGCAACTTTGAGCATAGACTATTTAGAAGCTTGTCGGCGGTAGCCTACGTAGCGTCCAGCTGTTTCCGGACAGCAGCCAACTCGCCTTGTGTCCGCTCACAACAAGCACAGTCCCTAGTCATATCGTACTGTTTATAAAATACATTTAAGGTCCCAAATGGCGCTACTGAGTTTGAAATGTATACAAAATATACCGAAGGAAAATAACATTACGCTAAAAATTGCTGTGTGGTTTCTCACTGTACTCTGAGACTGCAAGATAATAAGCAGAAATAAATTTCTCTACTGAAGTTGATGTAGTTACAGATATCTGTTATTAGAAATTCTGTTTACCGAAAAGTTACTGCACGAGATAAATCTTCAAACTAGACTGCACTGATGAAAACTGTATGCTGTCTACTAGCACAAAATTAAAACTTTATAGCATGACGGAGTTTCTGGCGACGGGAAAATTGACTCTAGGAAGCCACTCTGCACATGGATATTCACAAGACTTACACAAAAACAAAAACTACGTTTAATTTTCTAACCACTAGTCTACACAGTAAAATACACACATGTAGTTCAGTTCTTTGCAGAAGCACGTGAAAAAAAAGACTAAATTAATTCATTGTTTATCACACAAGCGCTGCTGCTGCTGCTGCGCGTCCTCTCGGCTCGGCGGCTGCCGCTAAACTCCATTCTTCACTTTTTAGCGTATTTCTCTATATTTTCTAATATCTTTCAACATTTTTTCTAATTTTTTCTGCTTTTTCCATATTTTTCACTTTTTCCAATTTTTTCCATATTTTCCATATTCGGTATGTAAAACTACATATTGCTTAGGGGTTTCCTGGTGTGGGTTGCTATTTTTTTATCATGCAACAGTGACACACAGTCCCAAGCAAGCGAGAACACTACAAACTATACTTCTCCTAAATGTCAACCCACATAATACTACCTGCCAAAGCGTACTCTGAAACACATACACATACAGGGATTGCTCTTAAGGTTTAGTGCTGACAATCTTGTTACAAACAAAGACACACACACACACACACCCAAACACACACACTATTTTGTATGTCAGTTTCCTGTAGAAGCCTCCATTCTCTCCACCCCCTGGGTCTACTGCTGGGGAATCCACTTTTGGACGCTACTCCAGAACGTATATAAGTCGCAACACTTCCAAACATTACTTTTGACATAGTACTGGTGGGCCCACCTTTGAACACTACCTCGGACCTACCGTGCGAAGGACCCATTTTGAGATGCTACTACAGACTTAAGGCATGGATGTGTCTTCAGACTCTATCCCAGATGCAACACACGTGGATGCATCCTGTATAATATCCTGGGTATAAAGTTAATGGACCCACTTTCTGATATTATCTTGGACATAACACCGATAGCTCCACACCGAACTATATTCTGGGGTTAATGCTGGTGGATCTACTTTCAGATGACTTCTGAACTCTATCTCAAACCTACTTCAGACTGTGGGGGTCCCCATGGGAAATGAGTTTGATGTTTACATATACAGTAAGGAAAAAAAATCGAAAAAATGGAAAAATGTAAAAAATATGGAAATAACTGATAAACTGAAAAAATATGGAAAAATATTGAAAAATGGTCAAAATAGAAAAATGTGTAACATACAGCAAATTACGGAGGTGAAAGTGTCATACAAAAAAATGTTCAAATGTGTGTGAAATCTTATGGGACTTAACTGCTAAGGTCATCAGTCCCTAATCTTACACACTACTTAGCCTAAATTAGTCTAAGAACAAACACACACACACCCATGCCCGAGGGAGGACTCGAACCTCCGCCGGGACCAGCCGCACAGTCTATGACTACAGCGCCTAGACCGCTCGGCTAATCCCGCGCGGCAAAGTGTCATACAGAATATCTGTATTTATAAAGAGGAAATGGTAGAAATTTGTAGCATAAACGCTAGATCTGAGTGTCTGAACATCTCTTGGATACTTTCCTTGAATGCTACAAGTCTGTATCAAGGTAGACAACCATCTGCTCCCAAAATGGCAGAGATCTGCAACAGTGCTCGCAAACTACTTGAAAAAATATAGAGTTTGTTGTTGATACAGGAAGAGTAGTAGCAACTTCTGGTATAAGCATTATATGACACACATACACTTAGTAATAAAAAAGCATTACAGACACATCAAAAAAAGATTTGCATCACCTTGGTTCCGAGAGATCCGGAACCCGTACAGAAAACTGGAACAGAGATCAACATAAAAATCATTTCCGACCTTTTTAGCGCTCATTAAAATGCTGTACCACCATACAGCGAGTCATTCAGAGGTGGTGGTCAGATAGCTGTACACTCTGGCACCTCCAATACCCAGTAGCACGTCCTCTTGCACTAATGCATGACTGTATTTCTCGTGGCATAATATCCACAAGTTCATCAAGGCACTGTTGATCCAGATTGTCCCACTCCTCAACGGCGATTCGGCGTAGATCCCTCAGAGTGGTTGGTGGGTCACTTTGTCCATAAACAGCCATTTACAGCCTATACCAGGCATGTTCGATAGGGTTCATGTCTAGAGGCCATGCTGGCCGCTCTAGTCGAGTGATGTCATTGTCCTGAAGCGAGCCATTCACAAGATGTGCACGATGAGGTCGCGAATTGTCGTCCATGAAGACGAATGCCTCGCCAACATGCTGCCGATATGGTTGCACTATTGGTCAGAGGATGGCATTCACAGCCGTTACGGCGCCTTCCTTGACCACCAGCGGCTTACGTCGGCCCCACATAATGCCACCTCAAAACAGCAGGGAACGTCCACCGTGCTGCACTCGCTGGACACTATGTCTAAGGCGTTCGGCCTGACGGGGTTGCCTCCAAACACGTCATCGACGATTGACTGATTGAAGACATATGCGACTCTCTCCGGTGAAGAGAACGTGATGCCAATCCTGAGCGGTCCATTTGGCATGTTTGTTGTTGGGACCATCTGTACCGCGCTGCATGGTGTCGTGGTTACAAAGATGGACCTCGCCATGGACGTCGGAAGTGAAGGTGCGCATCATGCGAGCTATTGCGCACAGTTGGAGTCGTAACACGACGTCCTGTGGCTGCACGGAAAGCATTATTCAACATGGTGGCGTTGCTGTCAAGGCTCCTCCGAGCCACAATCCATAGGTAGCGGTCATCCACTGCAGTAGTAGCCCTTGGGCGGCCTGAGCGAGGCATGTCATCGACAGTTCCTGTCTCTTTGTCCTCCATGACCGAACAACATCGCTCTGGTTCACTCCGAGACGCCTGGACACTTCCCTTGTTGAGTGTCCTTCCTGGCGCGAAGTAACAATGCGGACTCGATCGAACCGCCGTATTGCGGCCTAGGCATGGTTGAACAACAGACAACACGAACCGTGAACCTCCTTCCTGGTGGAATGACTGGAACTGATCGGCTGTCGACGCCCTCCGTCTAATAGGCGCTGCTCATGCATGGTTGTTTACATCTTTGGGCTGGTTTAGTGACATCCCTGAACATTCAAAGGGCCTGTCTGTGATACAATATCCTCAGTCTACGTCTATCTTCAGGGGCTCTGGGAACCGGGGTGATGCAAAACTTTTTTTTTTATGTGTGTACATCAGAAATTGTAAGGTGTCAGGCAAATCCAACACCTTCCATGAAAACCCTGACATGATAAACAAATCCAGTAGTATGTCACATAGCTCCGAATAAATCGTGACATTAAATTAACCAAAGTAATACGAGTAACGAGTGAGCAAATGGAATACCACAGACTAACACAAGAATGCCTAAATGCATGTCATACCTTCCCACCGTGAGACAGACGCAGTTCCGAGGGGAGAAACGAGAACAGAAGCTGAGAGCAGAACCGTGTTAAGCTGGAAGGCCCTACGATAAGAGACGGACACCCACGTCGCCAGCTAAACGCTAGGACCACCCCAGCGTGAGTTTTAGCGTGAGACTTTTTCGCGTCTCTGTTACGTCAGGACCACCCCTCAGCCCATGTTAAAAGATAGAGCCCTCCAGAAGAACAGTATAGATCTTACGATAACACTAAAAGGACCACACCAGCTGCAAGTTTTAGTGTGAGACTTTTTTGCATCTCTGTTACGTTGCAAACTTTAAAAACATTGCCCCACCACGAAAAGTATAACGTTTCTCATTGGATAGACAGAATTTTTGTAGGCAGAGCTTAAGGTTAACATTGAGACCCTGATTGGTCAGATGAAAACACAGCCACATAGTTTTTTTAAACCAACTTCAGTAAATTATAGTAAGGAGAAGTTAGGAGAGACTTGCTTCCGAGACGGCGAGGTGAGCAGAGCTGTGCTGCCCGCCACCCCCAGACGAACACTGACAAGGTAATGAACGCACGTGATGCCGCATAACAGCGCATAAAGCTTCACTCAGAACTGCAGAAGTCTCATCTGTTACACCCCCTTTTTGCGTAATACTAGTGTCGATCGTCAATTAAAGCTCATGGTGTTCACATTTGCCACTTGAAGTAAAAATCAGAAACGCGATGATTTTTCTGTTAAATAGTTATTGAGAAGCCACATCAGCCACTGTAATTTACGACGAGGCGAAAATTACAGTGGACAATATCCAATGGATGTACCACAACCGGAAAGAACGACGGGAGAAATGATCAGAAACAAAAGTGGCGAAGAATCGCGACATTCATATGGAACTATGACGAAGCACGACAACGATCATTTCCTCACAGTCAGAAAATTTCAACACTTTCGAGAAGGAAACTCATTACATCCACGAACTTTTATTGATCAATTCCGAGTAGGATTACCAGAACACTGGACGCTAGCACACAAATTACACTTTAATGTGCGCACATGTCAGGAACAGTCGCAGAAACCATGCAGAAAGTTGCAGCGACATGCCGATCGTACGAAGATTTCAGAGAGAAGTTTCTCTAACGCTATTGGTCCAGCGAAGCACAGAACAGAGTCAAGTACGAATTATTACAGAACCCATATTTTGAAAATTCAGGAGAGAAGAGTCCCGTGAAATTTGTAATGGCAAAGAAAAATCAATGCTTAGATGTACCATACAGTGACGGAGAGTTGATTAAATTATGCGCGATGAAGTTACCATTGAAATACCAGCAATCATTAGTAGGTCGCGGAGGCAATGACGTCGAAGCATTAAAGGTATTCTAAGGGAACTAGAGTTCATATTTTCGGAAGATGACGCAAGAAAAGACGAAGCGCACGTGAAAACGAAAGCAAAAAGCAGTGGAATCCACAAGACACAGTACGAAGAAACAATAATTACGAACCACGTGATAACTTCGCACCAAGAAACGACAATAGATTTCAACAAAGAACCGGTTATGGATTTAGAAGAGAATATGGCAATAACTATAATCCACCCAGGAGCGGCAACAACTATTACAGAGGGTATAACGACAACCGGAACGGGTACTGGAGAACCAATAGACCGACAAATTATCAACAAAGAAACCACTATCAACAAGCTGAACAAGAAAAGAGAATACAGATAGAAGAGGTGGAGGTAAGACCACCAAACCCCGATAAACGTTCGAATTGACAGCTAAGCGCCCATGCCAAAGAGAATGACGCACCGACCCAGGACAATTGCAGCACCTTGAACAGAGAAGTAAATATCTTATCACGAGAAGAGAAGAAGGAAGAAACAAATCCGCAGGGACCAGATGAAAACGAAGACAGGAAAATAACAATATTGTGTTGGGACGAAATTAATTGGGAGAATACTGACGAGGAAGATGAATTACCAGAGGCATGCACAACGAATGTAGGAGGAAAGGACGAAGTAATGGGTATTGCAGAGCTATTTGAGATGGAAACCATGGATAGCGAATTCAATGAGGATAATGCGCAGTCGACAGAAGTTGAAAATAAGTTACTAGTGGGCACACAACCAACGTATATAATGAAGGAAGTTATGAAGCGATAATTAGAGCATTTAGATGCGATTATGTGGAAGTAGCGACGAAGAAGGAGAAGATAGACGAGGATGAGGAAAAAGTAGAGAATTTTGAACAAAGCGTAAATGAAGGAAGAAATAGAGAAGAGGAAATAAAAGAGAGGGAAGTAGCAGTCGAAGCTTGTCCTACAGAAAGTTCGAATTCACAAGGGAAATTCCTGAAAAGACTCATGTAGGGAAATTCCTGAAAAGACTCATGTATGATTCAGTGGAGGATTCGTTGATGCAAGAAGAAGAAGAACAGAACCAACCCTTTCAAATTCAATCAATTGTGAAAGCCATGGTAAAGCATATCCCAGTCAATATTGTAATTGATAGTGGAAGTGAACTGACTGCAATCTCAGAAAATTTATTCATGCGGTGTAATGCCAATCAGGAATTGCCAGTTCTGAAAACACATAAGATTAAAGTAAGAGGTCCTATTAGAAACAATGCTGCGGAAGTTACGAGACAAACAAGGTTAACTCTTTCGTGTCAAGGTCAAAAGATCGAAGCCAACTTCGTGATTATACCTAAACTAACTGTAGATTTGATTATAGGTGCAGATTTTTTAAATGAGAGACGAGCGATAATAGATATGGGGAAAGGTAGTGTAACATTTGGGAATGTCACACTTCTCTTTGAGCAAAAGCTAAAATTATAAGAAATACCAGTTATAAATAAACAATTAAGAATGATGTGAGATAAAGAGGATGAAGAGGAGGAGGAAGAGATTAGTGTTTAACGTCCCGTCAACAACGAGGTCATTAGAGATGGAGCGCAAGCTCGGGTGAAGGAAGGATGGGGAAGGAAATCGGCAGTGCCCTTTCAAAGGAACCATCCCGGCATTTGCCCGAACCGATTTGGGGAAATCACGGAAAACCTAAATCAGGATGGCCAGAGACGGGATTGAACCTTCGTGCTCCCGAATGCGAGTCCAGTGTGCTAACCACTGCGCCACCTCGCTCGGTCGAGGATGAAGAATTAGAATGGTATGCAGAAAAGGGGGAATCGCCTCAACTCATGTTAGAAGTCCATAAAGAAATCGACGAAAAATTGCAAGAAGTTCAAGGTATTTCGGAACACAGTAAAAGAGAATTATAGGGTATTTTACGAGATAAAGCAGAGGTATTTTTACCTAAGACTGGCAGTATTAAACACTTTCAGTACAAGTTTGAAGATTAATTTTATTACTGATAAATAATCAGCACAATATTTCAAGATTGTGTTGCAGATAAGATCGTCAGGAGAGAGAAGAATGAAGAGAGAGGAAGGTGGGAAAAAGAAAGTAGTTTCAATAAAAACAAAAACAAAAATAACACCAATAGTACCATAGATTAAGGTGAAGGGATAAAACGTAGATAGTCTAACAGCATCAAATACTAAAATGCTATACACCATGACACTACACAAAAATAAAAAACGAATTTGAGGATTCTTGTAGAAGTTAAGACTCAAAATATCTTAGAATTGTAACATGGAAAGGGCGCCAAACTTTGTAAATCTTTTTAAGAAGGTGTAAAACAATGTAGGTACTAGACATATGTTAGATGATTATAAGTAAAACTTTTTGTAAGAACCATTGTAAAAACTCCAGCAAGGACGAGATGCAATGACCCACAAGTTGCAACGCGAGAAGTATCAAGAAAGAAGAGGACGTAATGAGCAAGACACGATTCCTACAAGGCAGAAGTATCGAGAGAAGGGAAAGGACAGCAAGACGAACAGAGGGCCCTTGTAGAGTGGGCAGTAAATCTGCTGAACCACAGGGTGGCGGAACCCTGCTGGGACAGAACACGGAACCCTGCAGACACACGACAGGACATGGAACGCCAGAAGGGTCTCGGAATGCCCCGACTCAGCAGAGCGAGCAAAAAAATGGCCCGACGAGAAGACTGCTTGGGCAAGCCACCACTGGCAAAAAAAAAAAAAAAAAAAAAAAAAAAAAAAAAAAAAAAAAAAAAAATGTGTAAAATTCACGCTACTGCTATTAAACAGCACACTGTTGCACAAAACTGAAGAAAACTTCCACAAAGTAAAAATGACACACCCAAACAATTTATCAAACTGTTACTAAGAGGAGAACTTCTAAGTGACTAGTTATCAATAAATATTTCCATATCCTGCCCAGAGAAGAACCAAGAAGCAAGTAAGAAGCAGAGAAAAAGCAGGAAGAACAGAAGTTGAAGATTCGCAAGATTGAGACCAAGAAAGAAGATGGGTGAAGAATAGACGACATACCTTCCTAGATCCCTATCCTATTGTAAACTAGTCGTCTGCGAAGTATTACAACGAAAAACGACCGCTTTCTGCGACACATAACGATGACTTTCACACATACAAAGCCAGTAAACCACGAGATTCTGCACTCACTGCTCCATTCCATTATGGGACCTCCACAACAGCAACACACACTTGCAAAGCCAACAAGGAACGACCAACGAAGCTGTACATCAAATACTTGCTCACATCCACTCGCTCAAATCCATCACCTTCGTGCAAAAACATTCGCCAACCTCATGCTTAAACATTCATAGGATTGTGTGAATGTGTGAAATCAAATTATGTGATGTAGGAATTGTGCAAAAGAAACATGTGAAAAACTAAATAAGTTAAGCACACCAGACAGTTAATAAACTACAAAATAACAGTCATTGACTATAGACTTAAGTAAATAATAGACTATCGATAAAAATAAGTCATTAGTTCTGAAATGGACAGTATATAAAGAACAAAAGTATGGCATAATAAACACTAAAACTATATGCCACTTATTTTCTCCTCATAAAAATAAAAGAATAACTATATTTTACTTATTTTCTACTTATAAAAACAAAGAATAAAAAATTATCTTGTTGGATGTTTTCCTTTTTTTTTCAACATTTGTACCATTTGTTAGGATAATATTTCAATACTTGTGTACGTATATTTCTTTGTCAAAGCAATTCTTGGAAATAATTCTTATTTGTTAGTGTAACAATGTTGAAATGAGTGTCTAGAAACAAAAACATTTTACTTGTACATGATATTTAGAAAGTGTGTTAGGATACATTTTACTTAATTACTTCATTTTAAAAAAAAATATTTCTAAGAAACTCGATGTGAAAGACTCCTCACTTTCGATAACAATCTTCTTAAAAAACAAACTTCACACTTAAATAGAGAAAGAAAATAATTAAAAATTAATAATAATAATAATAATATAAAAATATTCTTCTCTTGTCAATATAAACATATTTTTGAGAATAATGTGGAAGAATATAAAAACATAAATTAGTAATACAAACTAGCATAGAACCAGAATAACATGGCTGAACAGTAGGCAACAAAATTTAAATAAAGGAATAATTTTTGACTGGCTTTGACAACGATTCAATCATTGCCTAACTTCAGTGCAAAAATTAAGTTCAAAGGGTGGTGATATGTAAGGTGTCAGGCAAATCCAACACCTTCCATGAAAACCCTGACATGATAAGCAAATCCAGTAGTATGTCACATAGCTCCGAATAAATCGTGACATTAAATTAACCAAAGTAATACGAATAACGAGTGAGCAAATGGAATACCACAGACTAACACAAGAATGCCTAAATGCATGTCATACCTTCCCACCATGAGACAGACGCAGTTCCGAGGGGAGAAACGAGAACAGAAGCTGAGAGCAGAACCGTGTTAAGCTGGAAGGCCCTACGATAAGAGACGGACACCCACGTCGCCAGCTAACCGCTAGGACCACCCCAGCCGCAAGTTTTAGCGTGAGACTTTTTCGCGTCTCTGTTACGTCAGGACCACCCCCCAGCCCATCTTAAAAGATAGAGCCCTCCAGAAGAACAGTATAGATCTTACGATAACACTAAAAGGACCACACCAGCTGCAAGTTTTAGCATGAGACTTTTTCGCGTCTCTGTTACGTTGCAAACTTTAAAAACATTGCCCCACCACGAAAAGTATAACGTTTCTCATTGGATAGACAGAATTTCTGTAGGCAGAGCTTAAGGTTAACATTGGGACCCTGAGTGGTCAGATGAAAACACAGCCAGATAGTTTTTTTAATTGTAGTAAGGAGAAGTTAGGAGAGAGTTGCTTCCGAGATGGCGAGGTGAGCGGAGCTGTGCTGTCCGCCACCCCCTGACGAACACCGACAAGGTAATGAACGCACGCGATGCCGCATAACAGCGCATAAAGCTTCACTCAGAACTGCAGAAGTCTCATCTGTTACACCAGCGCATAAAGCTTCACTCAGAAGTGCAGAAGTCTCATCTGTTACACCCCCTTTTTGCGTAATACTAGTGTCGATCGTCAATTAAAGCTCATGGTGTTCACATTTGCCACTTGAAGTAAAAATCTGAAACGCGATGATTTTTCTGTTATATAGTTATTGAGAAGCCACATCAGCCACTGTAATTTACGACGAGTTAGATAAGTAATTAAAGATAATTGAGGGTCACTGTAGACCATTCTGATAGTTTTCTCTCTTGTGAAACTTAATTTAAACCTAGATTATAGATGTGATATGGCATAGGTCATCCTTCGATCCATTGTAGAACTTGGGAACCCATTCAGGGAATATTCGTTCACATTTTTGTTGAACGCAGTTGGTTTTTACCATCCTGTATTAAAACATTTCCTTTTATCAATAGTGCAATTTATAAACAATATTTTGTGAGTAGAATAAAATTTCCAATGGTAAACTTAACTGCTTTTTCGACGTTATTTTACCAGCTAACTAAAAATAGGAAAGCCTTGAACCCCTTCCACTAAATTTAGTTAGTATTAAGATTCTTTTACAGGGAGTGCAGTGGAGCTGACGCTGAAATCATTAAGTATTTGGTTATATCATCGCTAGTCTCACTGAACTCTTCTGAATTCTACATGTCATGTGTGGTCTGGCGTCTCCTTACCAGCAACAGGTCCCAGGTTCAAACTAGTCAATTCCCTAAAAAACACGCTCAGAGCGTCGTTGTGCGAAAATGGTAGGGAGACACGATATAGAACAAACAGACACCACGCAGAATGTTAGAGAATATCAGAACAGGCTGTAGGTTCTTAACGTGATAACTAGATATTGCAGAGGGAGGGACACCATATATGCCTGAGTAGTGGGATAACAATGCATTCTAGAAAGACGTGTTGACAAGACAGAAATGTCATATTTCCACTAACTGTGCGTGTGGGGAAATGGTAATATTATTTCCAGTCCACATTGTAGCAATCAAGCACTGAATTTTTCAAACTGCCTAGCAGTATTTTTACAATGTGTTCCTAGCTGTAAGATTTTATTGCGATATAAACTGTTAGGCATCGCTTAGGTTTCCATACTGCTAGTTATGTATGTAGGAATACAGTGAAGAAAAGTTACTGACATGCACTAAGTTCTGTTATCTTACTTATCTATTATTACTGTCGAGTGTGATTATTTGACGGTCTAAGGCACTACAGTCATGGACTGTGCGGCTCGCCTCAGCGGAGGTTCGAGTCCTCCCTCGGGCATGGATGCGTGTGTTTGTCCTTAGGATAATTTGGGTTAAGTAGTGTGTAAGCTTAGGGACTGATGACCTTAGAAGTTAAGTCCCATAAGATTTCACAGACATTTGAACATTTTTGTGATTATTTGAACTTCGCATGCTGTGGTATACTCTTCCAACACACAATAGCTGAAGCCATATGTGTTTGGAATCGTAAAAACTTTGGAGGCAATGTAACATGGCATGATTCCATAAATGAAAAGCGTTCCACATGTATCACATATTGACACTACTTCTGATCAAATAACGAGATACTCGCTGATAGAGGATAAAACGACTACTATATCTTATCTGTATGGCTTATATTAACAACTAACACAATTACTAGGCTTTTTGCTGATTATTTAAGCCATTTGTCATAATTTGAACAATATTTGTTGTTGTTCGCTCCAGCAGTATCAGTCGCAGGATATTTACAGCTTTCGAAGCATAAATAATTGACCGTTTTGGAAGTGAGTTAATGTGCATTGAGGGGAAACGGCTGGCAATGTGTCCAGCATGAATATAATTTGGAACCATGGACTAGGTTAGGTCCATCGCCGCATATTCGTCACGGCCGCCTCGCAACATTATGTGACAGCCTATGAGCGCTTCTCGTTTGTGATTTTAATATTTGGGAACATTTTACCGTTATTCGTTATTATCTTTTTAAATAAACAAATACACTGGTTGACGTTAATGAAAAATAGTGTTCTAAGGGAATGTTGTAACAACTTCATGTTTACGATATATGTATTATCCATAAGAGCCATATTATGATTATTATAAAGCTGGTGAAAAATATTTTAGCATCCATCTACACCACACGATGGTTCACAAAAAATTAATGCATATGACTAAACTGTGTTTGACAGGTGGGGATCTAATGCAAACTATTATCTGTCTGCCTGTAATTTTAATTATTTAACGTGGAAATCGATTACACGACCTCGAGTTGAGAAAGTACTCGTATAAAATAACGTACGAGGGCGTGCTGTAAAGTAAGACCTTCGAGTTTGCTATTCTGCTCTCAATATAGGCTGTGGTATTACATGTCCTTCCTGGTGGCATGACTGGAACTGATCGGCTGTGGACGCCCTCCGTCTAATAGGCGCTGCTCATGCATGGTTGTTTACATCTCTGTGCGGGTTTAATGACATCTCTCAACATTCAAAGGGCCTGTCTGTGATACAATATCCACAGTCTACGTCTATCTTCAGGAGCTCTGGGAACCGGGGTGATGCAAAAATTTTTTTTTTGTGTGTGTACAACAGGAATATCAGAATAGGCTGTAGGTTCTTAACGTGATATAGCAGAGGGAGGGACACCATATATGCCTGAGTAGTGGGATAAGAATGCATTCTAAAAAGACGTGGTGACGTTAATGGAAAATAGTGTTCTGAGGGAATGTTGTAACACCTTCATTTAGACGATATATGTATTATCCACAAGAGCCATACTATTATTATTATAAAGCTGACGAAAAACATTTTAGCGTCCATCTAACCACACGATCGTTCACAAAAAAATTAATGCATATGACTAAACTGTGTTTGACAGGTTGCGATCTAATGCAAACTATTATCTGTCTGTCTGTAATTTTGATGCTTCTCTGACGCAAGTTGCAACCTTCTGCCGCTAGAAGACTGAATTGTAACATGTAACATGATTGTGCGCAGCGTAACTATGTCGGTGCGGGAGAAACAGTATGCTGTAATCGAATTCCTGACCGTCCACAAAAGCCGTACCCTCTCTTTCAGAACGAAAATACCAGAACACACACGAGCGCTGCAACATCTGCAACAGCCCGGTGCTTCGAATTCACTGTCATCGATTATCCGACGTCCTGACTGGGCTCAACCCGATTTTCATCTGTTTCCAAAACTTAAATAGCATCTTAGATGGCGTCACTTTGATAGTGATGAAGCGGTGCAATCAGAGGTGAGGTTGTGGCTGCGACAATAATGTCAAAATTCTACAGTGACGTTATCAAAAAACTGTCTCTCGTTGGTGGAAATTTGTTCGTCATCAGGATGACTATATTGAGAAATAAATGTGTAGACATGAGGAATAAAGATGTAGAATGTTAGTAAAGTTTGTTTTATTTTAAAAATTTTAAAATTTTTCACATAAAAAATTCGGAGGCATTACTTTTCAGCACGCCCTCGTGTTCTGAGATGCTTACTACTACAGAGCATATATAGGTGCGGGATACGTAAGGACTGAGGTCAAAGTCTGGATTGTTCATATTAATAAATTCGTACACGTCATTTTCTATTTACACTGAGGTGATAAAGTCATGGGATAGAGTTATGAACACATACAGATGACGGTAGTATCGCTTACACAAGGCATAAAAGTGCAGTAGATCGATGGAGCGGTCATTTATAATCAGGTTATTCATGTGAGAAGGTTTCCGATGTGATTATGGCCGCTCGACGGGAGTTTACGGACTTTGAACGCAGAATGGTAGTTGGAGCCACATGCATGGGACATTCCATGTTGGACATCGTTACGGAATTAAATACTGCGATATCAACAGAGTCAAGAGCGTGCTGAGAATATCAAATTTCAGGCATTACCTCTCACCACAGACAACGCGGTGACCTACGGCCTTCATTTTCGACAGAGAGCAGCAGCGTTTGCATAGAAATATCAGTGCTAACAAATAATCAAAATTGCGAGAAATAACAGCAGAAATCAATGTGGAATGTACGACAAACGTATCCGTTAGGACAGTGCATCGAAATTTGCCAATAACGGGCTATGGCAGCAAACGACCGAAGCAAGTGCTTTTGCTAACAGCAAGTTAACGTCTGCAGCACCTCTCCTGGGCTCGTGACCATATCGATTGAACACTACACCACTGGAAAACCGTGGACTGGCGAGAAAATTCCCGATTTCAGTTGGTAAGAGCTGATGGTAGGGTACTAGTGTGGCGCAGACGACATGAAGCAATGGATCCAACTTGTCAACAAAAATGTTCAAATGTGTGTGAAATCTTATGCGACTTAACTGCTAAGGTCATCAGTCCCTAAGCTTACACACCGCTTAACCGAAATTATCCTAAGGACAAACACACACACTCATGCCCGTGGGAGGATTCGAACCTCCCCCAGGACCAAGTTGTCAACAAGGCACTGTGCAAGCAGGTGGTGGCTTCATAATGTCGTGGGCTGCATTTACATGGAACGTACTGGGTTCTCTTGTGAGGTAACGGGTGAGTTGTGGCGCCCCGAAAATATTTTAAGTTTTGATTTGGCGTGGCCGCACGGGCAGGTCGGCGGCCACTGGCCGCTCGGCTGGCCGCGCACGTGGTGCCGAACGTTAGCTGGACAAGAGAGTTAGCCCCAGCGCATGGTCCAGGCCGAGCACGTGGCTGGCAGTTCCTTAGTGACGCTGTGTCAATGAAAGAGACTTTTGTATGCTGAGAGCGCCAAAGATGGCGGACTTTGTGAAACCATCATGGCAGACATTTCACAGTTTTTTTTTTAATTTTTTTTAAATTGCTCTGAGCACTATGGGACTTAACATCTATGGTCATCAGTCCCCTAGAACTTAGAACTACTTAAACCTAACTAACGTAAGGACAGCACACAACACCCAGCCATCACGAGGCAGAGAAAATCCCTGACTCCGCCGGAAATCGAACCCGGGAACCCGGGCGTGGGAAGCGAGAACGCTACCGCACGACCACGAGATGCGGGCATTTCACAGTTCGTATAGAAATTAATAATAACCAGATGAATCATGATACCTCAAAAAGAAACATGTACATTACTATTATTTACACGATGATTCTAATGGTGTAATCAGATTTTCAATATCTTTGTTAGTTTAAAGCTTAGTATCTGACAGTAAATTATACAAGTAACACCCAGCAACGAATTTCCAAATTCTAAACGCTTCATCCGATTTCGTCGATTGACGTGTCTTTAGAAAGCTATTAGTGTAAAGCTAAATTGGTATAAAATACAGGCATGTAACTTGAATAGCATATGAATTATTGGAGGTCAAATTGCCCTATTACTATCGATCGCGTCAGGCCATAAGTGCTCCACAGTTACACGGAAAAACGGTAGCAGCATGCTTATAAATATATTTATTCATCTATGTCTTTGTTTATATCCGATATATACTATTCATGAAGAAATTAGTTAAATATTTACTGTGTTTTAGAAAGCACAGAGACATTAGGCTACTGGCCTACCTTTTGTTGCTATTCCTTTGATATATGTTTATTTAATTTGTTTATGTATTTAATAATGTGTGTTAGAACGTGTTTATGGTCCAGTCATAGGAATATTTATTTAATTTCAAGTTATTTAAATGTAAATCAAGTATTTCGTATGTGTTTCAATATGTTTGTGAGTGTACGTTTGTTTGGAGACATGCAGGGAGCGCTCTAGCCAATCACAGCGCTCGTTACTAAGAGATACGTATGGAGGCTGGGGAGGAGCATCGTTTCCCGAGAGGACACGAGGTAGTTCTGAGCAGTGCGGCGTGGGGGACAGTCGCACAGGACAGGCGGAGAGAGTGCTGGACGGTACGGTACGGGACACGGGAAGTGCTGGACGCGACGGCGCGGCGGATGCACGGTCGCGAGAGACACTTGAGAGTGTGGAGCGGTTTGCGCGTGGTCGCGAGAGACAGAAATACTTCGAAGTGCGGGCTTGTGAACTTGTGAGATTTCCGAGGTTTCTACGGTGAAGTCGTAGTGTGCGTTTTGAAGTGAATATCTCACGAGCTATGTTGTTGTTCATAACTAATTACGTGCAGTAGGAATCTATTGTTTCCCTGTTATTCAACTTGTATTTTATTAATTGCTGGACCATCGACACCAATAAGTGTTTTGCAGAAATATACTGCATTCTCAAAAGTACTTCTACTGTCGTACTCATCACTTAAAGTCGTTAAGATAGTACCTGCAGAAGTTATTTTATTGCAATCTTTCATTTATAAATTTATATGTTACTTTCATAATTCGCAATTGCCGAGTGATAGAAACCTTTGACCATTCGAGTCATGTGTGTATTAATATCGTATACTGTAGACTCAGCAGTATTTGGCCTATAATGCGGCAACTACGTATCCCAGCCCATAGACAACGAAACCAACCAAAAATTTAATATTTCATCTTTGAGTCTGAGGGTACGTTGTTGAGGGCCACATCACCACCACACCATTTCATTTATAATATGAAAGCCGGGAATTGGGGGCTCGCCTGGGATTTGTGCCCTGCAAAGTAGTAATTCCTTTGCTCTCTATTATTCAGCATAATATGCGAAGTGTAAAAACCTTTGCAAAACCAGTAGAGATTTCTGTAAAGTGAACCTCTCACAAAACACAGTGTGAGATCGGTTTTTCCGCAAGTAGGTTTCTGGATATAGTGAAATTATGCAGTAATTTTCACAATTAAGACATGCTGCCGATAGAGGTCGTAATCTATCACGTTGTGTAGGGGCTCAGAGTCTAAATAAGTTGAATGCAGGGAACAGTAGCGGTTAGCGCGTTTAACGGACAGCTGTATCGGATTCGGTTGGAACACCCGGTAATGGGCGGCAGCTACGGTTACATCAATCGACTTCTCCAGAGGCGGACGCAGCTCAGCAGCAGTACAGCAGCATCTTCGAGTACTCCAGGGCAGTCTTCAATGTCGACTTCCACTACAACCGACGGCATCATAATGGCAGAGGGAACCATCCCAGATCAGATAACTGCCTGCGCAAATAGAGAGATAGTGTTGGTTTCTGAAGTTCAAGCTCCACTTATAGATCTTGCGGATATAAAACAGTCACCTAGTATGTGTAATTCTGAAAACTCAAGTGAGCCGGTTAGCCAGAGCACATAAGAGTAACTTGTAGGAATTCAGGCAAGGGGAATGAAAGTTGGGGTGATATGATGTCTCAGCTAATGCAAATGATCCAGGGATTGGGAAATAATATGAATACAATGGCAAATAATGTCAGTACAGTTCAAACAGTTACGGATACAATTCGGACTGATATGGGTACAATGCGAACTGAAATAGGTTCCGCTGTGAAAGAGGAAGTTGAAAAAATTATGGGTAACCTTGAAAAAGCAGTTGATGTAAGTTATTAATGTGTAATGAATGAGTGTCTGAATAGTGATAAATGGAAAGAGTCAGTGGTTAAAAAGAAGTTAAAGAGGAGATGAATTTTGTGAAAGCAAATTGTGTGGAGAGTGTGGAGAGTTCTGAAGAGGTATTAGCAAATAGTAGGGATTGCAGTAAGGAATCTGTTGTAGTAGCAAGTATTTGTGAGCCGGCAAAAAGCGCCGATGTTAGTGAAGGCGGCGTAGTTTGGTCTCGCTGCCTGCTAGTCAGGGTGATTATGCTTCGGCGGAAAGCGTCAATGTTACTATGGGAGGTCTCACCACCAGTTGAAGATAAAAATGTATCGGCAGAGGTAGATGATTTCAGTTTAAAGGAACAGAGTAATGATAATTTATGTAATGATGTAAAGGCTACTTCGGAGGAAGCAATTTACGCGTTTTTAGTCACGAATGGAGGCGAAGCGAAACTTATTGATGAATGTGTGAATCTAAAACGTTTGTCAGAGTGTGAAAGTGAGAATGCATGTAAAATAGGATCGGGGGTTAATCTGGATGAAAGACGTGTAGAAATGGCAGTGTGTGCTGATTTTTGTCCGACCACGGAGGAATGTAGCAAGTCTGGAAATCATAAAATTGTACGACAAATGGTTCAAATGGCTCTGAGCACTATGGGACTTAACTTCTGAGGTCATCCGTGCACGAATCACGGCAAGACCTAAACTTCCATATGTTGTCGCCCATGTGTCACAATCAGTACTCGTGCGTTACGTATATTCCCGTCCAGGAATGGCAAATTTTTTTAGAATCGAGTGTATGGTATTGGCGAATAAATACGAAATAGCAGTGGCTGTGTTATTAATAAGTGCGATGCAGTGTTCCTTCGGACACACATGCACGTCCGAAGGGACATTTCATCGTACTTCTTAATAAAACAAGCACTCCTATTTCATATTTGGGGTGGAGCGTCTCAGCTACCTCACCCTGTCTGTGCATCTGTCATTCGATTCAGATATTAAGTGCCTTTCGCTTCCAGAACTGGTCATTTTAAACTAGATATCCTGGACAACTAGGTATGCGTTAATGTGAATTACATTATATCTAATTCCCTCAGCATTACTTGATTTGATTTGACTGAATTTCATTAAACTCGTCCTACTTTTATAGATTTTCATCTTATAGCCTGTTTTCAAGTTGTCTGCTAGTACTAGTAGCAACATAAGCTGGAGAATGGAAGTGACTGAGGGTTTTGGGGGCATCAAGGAGCAACTTTTCAAAACGCATTATGTCCACTGGTGGACAAAATTGAGTTTGATGTGAAATCCGGTATTTTATTACCCACTCTACACACTCCTGCAATCAGATTGTGTCGAAACGCATTTTAACACCTTCATAAAGAGCGCTCAAAAGTAGCAGATGCAACAAATAGCATTTTGTCCTCCAGTATGATTGAATCAAACTACATTAAGTCCAGCAGTTGTCTTTATTTTGTTTTATTAAGCTATGTTGGCTGCAATGTAAGACTGGTGGACAAAAGCGAAACCGTTTAACTGACCAACAATGACCAGTTAATATTCGTTTTCAGTATTACAGCATTGTTGTGTATAAACGTTTATCATTCTGTCTGTTAGACTTGTAGAAGTCCGGCGTAAAAACGTTGTTGTGGTAAGATCGAGAGTATTATAGCGAGTGAAAGTGTGACTGTTGGAGAGGAAATGAATCGTGGAACGAGAGCAAATCAAAAAGGGAATTAGAGTATGAAAACAGGTGAGAGAAAAGAATAATAAAATTACTGTTATGGCAAAGCTATACAAATCAATCTATTTGTACTTACCTGTATAATTATTTCTCTTGTAATGTTTTATTGTCAGATATCGGGATAAGGATCCTCATCTCATGAGTTTCGAACATTCTTGCCAGCATAAAGTAAGACGCTTTTGCTGTTGTTCGATTCCTGTTAACAGTCTACACAAAACTAAAATGGTAGTGTTTGCTAAACCAGATAAAAAGGAACAACATAAAAGACTTTCTTTCCTTCTCAACGTGAGCAGTCCTAAGCGCAGAAGAGTACGGAATGATCCGAAAAATAAACCAACTGCACTAACAGTGCAGTATCATGTAAGTAAAAAATCGTCAACTTTATGATTTATTACTTAAAACGTGTTAGAGGAGTAATATTGTAATTGCTACCTTTAATGCTTTTCAGCTTTAATCAAAAGGTGGCAGGGTTCCTGTGTGTGCTGCTTTCTTCAGGAAGCTTTTTGGCATTGGTCAAAGAAGAGTGCATACAATCGCTTATGGCCATAAAACAGATGAAGGAGTGCTTGACAAGAGAGGAGGAGATCATAAAGCTGCAAAGTAAGGTTCAAAAAGGAGAAAGGTGATTCAATTCATTTCACATTTACAAGCAAAGGAGAATCTCTACTCCAGAAGTAAGAGTCAGTGCCTTTATCTGCCAAGTGACCTGAGTATAAACAAACTTTTCCTAATGTGTAACAATTCAGTGACATCTGATCTGAAAGTGAAGAAAACATTTTATACGAAAATATTTAATACAAAATTTAATCTAGGTTTTGGAACTTCAGCAAGTGATATCTGTAGCATATACCATAGAATGTATCACCAAATGAAAACTGCTACACACATCAACACAAGAATAAGCTAATGATTGAACTTGGGTCAGATAAACTAAGAGCTAGAGCTTTTCACAAATTAATGAAGCAAACTGTAGGCTGACACTTGCCTTTGATTTGTAGCAGGTACAACCCCACCCAAAATTATCTATTGGTGAGGCATACTATGCAAGACAGATATCTCTGCACTCCTTTTGTCTAACAAACGTGGCAGATACAGAACCTACATTTTACATTTGGAATGAAACGCAGGCAGGTAGAGGGGTCACAAGAAATTTCCTCGACCCTCACCGATTTCTTAAAGAAATTGACCATTGACACATCTGTCACATTTCTCAGATTGTTCACGAATGGATGTGCTGGCCAAAACAAAAATCAGCACGTTACTCACGCAATTGCTTTCCGATTATTCAAAGAATCTCCAGTGCATTTGACTGATGTACTTCTCTGCTTTCCAGTTCGAGGACATCCCCTTTTACCTCCCGACAGAGCACCTGGACGAGCAGAAAAGAAACTTCGTAAAATGTCAGAAATATGGTAGGTGAACGGGTAACTGATGTGAAAATCAAAACGCACATCACCTACTATTCTGACGATCCTTCATTGCCATCAGGTAAACGTGGATACAGCTTGTACAAAGTATAAAATATCTCCAAAGTGTCATCACTGATGAGGCTGAAACAAGAAACGAAAGACGGTCTGGAAAAACTAATAAGCGTCAGATATGGAAACAACTGGAGAGAAAACGAAATACTTGAACTTATTGCCCAAAATACTATTTGTGATTGTTTAGAAGAGGAACCTGTTTTGGAAAAAAATTTGTGAACTTCGTTATTGTAAATGAAGCACATTTCCGTTTTTGTTCCTACTTCTGGTGTTAAAATGTTTTATTGTGTTTTCAAATAATAGAAAATGTTTTTGGCAGTTCAATGTGACTGAAAACTAATCAAAACGCACTATGTCAAAAATAGCTTACACCAAAAGGCAGATTGTCCAACAGAACCCAACAAAACGCATTTTGTCTATCACTAAAGTGCTCATAGCTTGAAAGTATGAAAAGCAGTTTCCTTGTATTAAACACATTTTATCAACAGCCATACCTGAGTATGTGGTGTAAAATTCTTAAAAATTAATCGAATATTTTTGGCGGTATGCGTTTATCGCTTCTCCTGAAAAATTTACCTTTTGGGAGATGTGTTTTGAAAAGTAACTTGCCGCGCGGGATTAGCCGAGCGGTCTAGCGGCGCTGTAGTCATGGACTGTGCGGCTGGTCCTGGCGGAGGTTCGAGTCCTCCCTTGATCATGAATGTGTGTGTTTGTTCTTAGGATAATTTAGGTTAAGTAGTGTGTAAGCTTAGGGACTGATGACCTTTCTTAGCAGAGTACATAATTTATACAAAACTGCATACATTCTTTCAATCTTTTCATTACCAGAAGGCAAAAAAATTTGTACTGCTGCAATAGGTGTTGGCATTGAGCCTAGCCGCGTGGTCGACGGCGCCTTGTCACCGTTCTTGCGGCTTCTCCCGTCGGAGATTCGAGTCCTCCCTCGGGCATGGGTGTGTGTGTCGTCCTTACCGTAAGTTAGTTTAAGATTAAGTACTATGTAAGCTTATGGACCAATAACCTCAGCAGTGTGGTCCCATAAGACCTTACCACAAATTTCCAATTTTTCCATTGAGCCTAATGTAGCAATGATGTGTTCACTAGGCTGTTCATAGTAAATCACCCCTATTTTTATTCACGTACTTGTTATTAGCCCTACTCCATCATTTCCTTTACTTGGTTTAGTCTTGATGACCCCGTACTCACCTGCCCACAGCCGGCCTTTGTGACAGTGCGGTTCTAGGCACTTCAGTCCGGATCCACGTGACTGCTACGGTCGCAGGTTCGAATCCTGCCTTGGGCATGGAGGTGTGTGATGTCGTTAGGTTAGTTAGGTTTAAGTAGTTCTAAGTTCTAGGGGACTGATGACCTCAGATGTTGAGTCCCATAGTGCTCAGAGCCATTTGAACCAATCATCACCTACCCAGAAGTCCTGTTCCCCCTGCAAACGCACTACACTAATTCCCGCAACCCGTTTCTCTTTTCAGGTTTTCCAAGTTACCTATCCAATTGGGGTATCCAAAATTCCATGTTCAGATCCGTAGAACGCCAGATTTCCTTTTCCTGATGACAACATACTCCTGAGAAGTCGCCTCCAATTCACTCCCCCCTCCCTACCGAGGTCTGAATAGGGGAATAGTTTATTTCTGGACTATATTAAATATATTACCGAACGTGGTATATATATAAGGTAAAACAGAAGTTAGTTTGTAGTATTATGCCCTAAATGTGGAAGTGACTATTTCTTATTGGGGTAAACAGATTGACAGACTGTAGATAATATTTGCTTCAAAGATGAATAAGGCCCAAATTAACAAAACGCAGTCTCGCTATTCTTATTTGTGGCTATGCAAATACCGACGCTTACATACCTCAATAGAACATTTTGTTTCACTTAATATCGCCCAGATCAGTAGCACAGGAACTAGAATTTATGCTTTCATCTATAAAGTTATGTTTCGTTGAGATGACCTCACAACGCCACACCACCACAAAACAAGTAATTAAAATGTCGAGTAGCGGCTTTCTCAAAGCTCCATGTTCAGATCCGTAGAACGCCAGATTTCCTTTTCCTGATGACAACATACTCCTGAGAAGTCGCCTCCAATTCACTCCCCCCTCCCTACCGAGGTCTGAATAGGGGAATAGTTTATTTCTGGACTATATTAAATATATTACCGAACGTGGTATATATATAAGGTAAAACAGAAGTTAGTTTGTAGTATTATGCCCTAAATGTGGAAGTGACTATTTCTTATTGGGGTAAACAGATTGACAGACTGTAGATAATATTTGCTTCAAAGATGAATAAGGCCCAAATTAACAAAACGCAGTCTCGCTATTCTTATTTGTGGCTATGCAAATACCGACGCTTACATACCTCAATAGAACATTTTGTTTCACTTAATATCGCCCAGATCAGTAGCACAGGAACTAGAATTTATGCTTTCATCTATAAAGTTATGTTTCGTTGAGATGACCTCACAACGCCACACCACCACAAAACAAGTAATTAAAATGTCGAGTAGCGGCTTTCTCAAAGCTCTCTTATGTGACCTGAAAATAATTTATTGGTCCAAAAAGATATTATTTGCGAGCATCTAATAAGAGCAGAAATGGTGTTTTGATTGAAAAAAGTGACTTCTATTAGGTACAAGAATATTTAATTTAAGTATTTCCACATAGGCACTGGGCTACATCTCATACTTGTTCTCTTCTTCTAACTGAAAAAAACTGATACGTCAGTTAATTAGTTTACGAAAGGTGCGAATTTTAAATAAAGGTATGAGATATGTGCTAACTTCATAATTGTCATTGTACTTCAAAATTTACAAAAGCTTTACATAGCTCGATGTATAAATGTACTGCGAGAGATGAGTCAGTTTCTCACTATTTTTCTTATTCAAGCCTAGTCTGTAATGTTGATTTTACAGTCAAGACATCATTTTTGTGAGACGAGAGGGGATTATCAACATGAACAGGCATTTATGGGAGTATGTACATCTTACTGCACGCGGGACCTTTATAATGGCTATCTTTCGAATAGTATTTTCTGGAGTTAGAACAAGCAGGCAGTGTTGTCATTCAACAGTAAATTCTGCACTGGACGTTTGGGGCTAGGAAGCTACATGCAGGTATTAGGGAACGGTAAGTCTCGAAGCACTTACCACGGCAGGCGGCTGGTACCAAGAATTTCTCGTACCAGTGTGCAGACAATACATGCGGCTAAATAGGCAGAAAAACTGCCTGCCGTGACCTACCTGTTAGGCGCCTCTAGCCATGGCAGGGGCAGGGGCATCAGAGAAGTTTAGGTCGCCCAGCCAAGGCCTTTCAACAGTGAACAGGGATGGTGACCATAAAAAATCACGAATTGGCATGTTCACTGTGGACCGGACACCATTGAGGGAGCTGTCATGTGGTGGTGTCTCTCTACCTGCCGAGTTTTTGGAAGCCTCAGGCCAATGAAACTACAGTCAGAGGACAAAATAAATTTGGCAGACGCATGGGCCAGATAGTCAAGTTGAAGGCTTACTGCTTAATATGATTGCTCACAAGGCATACACTCATAGTCGCCCGTAGCCTTTCAAATCATATCGCTTCCAGTGTAGTCTTGCTCTCAGCAACATCAGTTTGGTGAATGAAGTACCGAAATCACGTTAAATTCAGTTTATAAACACGGTAAGATTGGCCACAAATTGATCATAGCCGTTAGTGCCAGTCTGTTACACATTATTACGTTGCTACGTATGTGCCTCCGCAGCCGGCGTCTGGTTCATAAACTCATGCTGACTGCTGTTCATCGGCAACGAAAGCTGGAATTTGCACGCCAATACAGTAACTGGACGTCCAGTGAGTGTCGACAGGTGGCCTTTTAAGACGACTCACTTTTTATGCCCCGTCGGATTGAGGGCCGTTGGCCTATACGGCATCAAACGCCTGAAAGCAAACACTCTTTAACAATCGTCTGAAGGATCCAGGACGGAGGAAGGAGTTTTATGGACTGAGGAATGTTTTTTGGCTTCTCTATGTGATCTCGTCATTCTGGAAGGCAATATGGATCAACACAAGTACGCATCTATCCCTGGGAACCAACTGAACCTCTACACGCAGTTTGCTTTTCCCCGGCGCGATGGAATCCACCAGGAGGACAAAGCAACGTGTCACACAGCTTGCAGTGTAAGTACGTGGTTCGAATAGCACGAAGATGAGTCTCCCGTACATCCCTGCTGTTCATCGGAAACGAAGGCTGTAATTTCCACGCCAATTCAGCGACTGGACGTCCACCCAATTTAGAATCTGTGGGACCACCTCAATCGGGCTATTCGCGCCACGGATCAACTGAGAAACCTAGCGCAGTTGGCCACTCACTAGATCCGGCATTTCTCCACATCTCTGCTGGTGCCTTCCAGATCCTCACTGACTCTCCTCCTGGATGTCTCGCAACGAGCTGCCCCCCGAAAGGTGGTTATTCAGATTTATGGTAGGTGGTCACATTAATATGATTGGGGAGTGTACTCGTATGTACAAAGTCGTATACGACATTTATCGCTGTTAAATTGCGCTGTATTATTGGAACCATATCATTTACAATAAGTGTACGTTTCAGCTTAACCTGAATATACACTATCGAAAATACACTTTGCAAGTGCAGAATTCTTCATCTATATTTTCCGAAATCTGCTTCGCTGTCATAATAAGATTGGATTGCTAGTGCCTTTCACAGGTTATAGATCTGAAACTTTCCTGGCAGATTAAAACTGCGTGCCAGACCGAGACTCGAACTCTTGAAATTTGCTCTACCGACTGAGCTACCTAAGCACGACTCACGACCCGTCCTCACAGCTTCAATTCCGCCAGTACCTCGTCTCCTACCTTCCAAAATTCACAGAAACTCTCCTGCGAACCTTGCAGAACTAGTACTCTTGGAAGAAAGAACATTGCAGAGAGATGGTTTAGCCAGATCCTGAATGATGTTTCCAGAATGAAATTTTCACTCTGCAGCGGAGTATGTACTGATATGAAACTTGCCTCGCAAATTAAAACTGTGTGCTGAACCGAGTGTCGACTCGGGAACTTTGCCTTTTACGGGAAAGTGCTGTATCAACTGAGCTGCCAAAGCACGACACGACTCACAACCCCCCCCCCCCCCCCCCTCACAGCTTCAGTGCCGCCAGTACCTCGTCTCTTACCTTCCAAACTTCATAGAAGCTCTCCTGCGAACCTTGCAGAACTAGTTCCCCTGGAAGAAAGGTACTGAAGCTGTGAGGGCGGGTCCTGAGTATCACATTGGTAGGTCCGTCGATACAGCACTTGTCCGTAAAAGGCATGTGTGCCGAATTCGAGTCTCGGTCCGGCGCACAGTCTTAATCTGCCAGGAAAGTTTCATATCAGCGCACATTCCGCTGCAGAGTGGAAATTTCATTCTGTAAACATCCCCCAACCTGTGGCTAAGCCATGTCTCCGCATAATCCTTTCTTCCAGGAGTGCTAGTTCTGCAAGTTTCGCAGGAGAACTTGTATGAAGTTTAGAAGGGAGGAGACGAGGTACTGGCGGAACAATCTGCGAGGTTGGGTCGTGAGTCGTGCTTGTTGGGTAGCTCAGTCGGTATAACACTTGCCTGCGAAAGACAAAGGTTCAGATTTCGAGTCACGATCCGGCACAGAGTTTTAATCTGCCAGAAAAGTTTCATATCAGCGTACACTCCCATGCAGAGTGAAAATTTCACTCTAAAGGTTATTGTTGTGCTTCCTATACTGTGGAGTATGAATGTAAGTGACAACATCTCTACAGAGGTAGTTCGGAAACACAGTATGTAAATTAAATTTGCACATCATTCTATTCTCTCGTTCGGTAACATAACCACTCATCGCCCTGAAATAACAGAGCATCACATTCATAGGAGAGAAGGCCTTTCTACGCAGTAGCTGCCCCCATTTTCTCCACTGGCGATCGTGGAAATCAGTCACGGTCACAGAATAACAAACAACATTGCGAGACGTTCCGCCTACGGTCCGTCAGTGTACAAAGTCACGATTGCACCTTCTACAACCACTCGAGGTTTTCCACAACATTTCTGGGACACGCTGTATCAAGAAACTAGACCATGCCTATTTCCAAAAATTAATTACATTTTAAATCTTTGATATAGTTAATTTGTATATTCAGTAAGAACTAGTAATTTTAGGGACATATGGCCATCACCAATGGAAAGATCAGAAAGAATTCTATGGAAATGAATGGACTCATGCTTGGTTTTAATGATTGCTTTTAAATTAATTAGAGTGATAAGACATATTTAATAAATGATTATCGAGGCAGAACAATAAATGAAATGCTGCCGTATTTCATGTCGGCGGATGTAGCTTTGAATGCAACATACTGTAGTGCCAATAGTTTTAATCTATGTTGCAAAATGTAATTTTCATCTTCATTTTTTTCTATATTTGGGCATTCAAAGTACAGGATTTTAATGCAGTGTGTGGGCGCAGGTATACAGGATGATTACACCGCAGATATTAAGGAAATGGAAAGTGCTATTGATGTGCGGTTTCCACAGAATGGGTTGGTAGTCAGGGGGTTAGCCGGTCAACGGATTCTAATTATACTTAGAAACTGTATTTTCTGTGCAAATATACATTTTTAAATGGAACAGTGCCTATTAACATTAACAGAGTAAAAGTAGAGTAAATTAGAAAGTCAGTGGTGTTTGTTGCAGGATTCTAGAGCGAGTCGTTTGCAAGATATCGTATTTTTAAAAGTTTCCACGCCGACCTTTGATTGTAGTTTGTGCCATTCAACGTGCGTCAGTGTGTTGTGTGTTACTTGAGTGTATTGCGACTTGCTAGTCAATTAGTGTGTGACAGTCCAAGCAGTAGGTGATGAGTACACGATGGGACTTAAGCAATGCAGAAAAAGCCGAAATGCTCATGGTGGATGGAGGCTGTAGGAAGAATACAGTTCGTCCGTATACGGTGTATGCGGCATGGTTGCCCAATTGTCGTCAACCAACTTGGCAATTATTTAAAAAGCTCTTCAACCACTTACTTGAAATAACACCTAGACAACGTAACAGAAGGAAACTAGTGACGACAGAAGAGTGGAAAATTAATGTTCTTGCTGCTGTTGATCCACACGTTAGCTCCCGCGCAATCGCACGAGGTAGTGGCAAAATTAGCCAAGAGTCCTACGCATTCTCCATCAACATATGTTCCATCCCTATGGCATCTCCTTTTAGAGCTGCATGCCAACGATTATGAGTATCGTTTTAAGTTCCGTACATTGGCATTAAGACAGTATACTCCAGATGTATCATGTATCTTCTGTAGTGATGAAGCCATATTTACCAATCCTGGCCAGATAAACTGCCGAAACATGCACCATTGGCCAGCTGACAATCCCCGCTGGCTTCGTCAAGTGAAACCTCAGCGTCCATGGAGTGTTAACTTTGTTATTGGATAGTGAACCATCAGCTCATCAGACCCGGGCTCAACGTAACATCAGTCGCAATGACAGAAGTAAATAACATTGAAGTACTTACCATTCGCGCTCAGAAGTTCTCTGTGACGTCTGTGTACAAACCACCAGATGTGGACTTTGTTTTCCATGAACCAAACAATTTTACGTATGACCATATTAACTTTGTCATGGGCGATTTTAACTGCCATGGTGAAGCATGGGGATATAATGAGACTGATGAGAATGGTGTACAGCTTGAATCCTCGGCTGACACTAATGACCTACAACTCATTCATGACCCAAAACAGCCAGCATCGTTCAACAGCAGAAGATGGAGAAGGGGATATAATCCTGACAGCATCTTTGTGAGTAGGAAGTTGGCAGCACAGTGCATGAAGCTTGTTAATGAACCTATCCCAAGTACACAACACAGACCCGTCATTTGTGTTGTGAATGCCACGGTTAAACCAGAGGAGGTGCCTTTCCGAAGACGGTTTAATATCAAAAAGGCAGACTGGCAGAAATTTAAAAGCAATTGGACGAAGAGATTGAGAAAATCCCTCCTCGACCAGATGAGTACGGTAGATTTATCGATCTTGTGAAAGGGATCTCAAGGAAAAACATCCCAAGGGGTTTCCGTACCCAGTACACCCAGGGTCTGACCGGCAGCAGCAAGGTCTTACTTGGCAGGTACCAAAAACTGTTTACTCAGGACCCCTTCAGCGAAGATACGATGGAGGCTGGGGAGGAATTAATGTAGGCTATTGCTGAGGATAAGAGATCACGGTGGTGGAAACTACTCGAGAATCTTGACATGAAACAAAACAGCAGACATGCATGTAAATTACTGAAAAACGTAGGTGGGGACCCAACTGACCACCAGCAGAAGAACAACGGGGTAACAACAAATCAGATTGCTAGCCAACTTCTGAAGAATGGCAAAACCAAAGGGAAAAGTGAAAGGGAAAGAGTTATACCACAACAACAAAAAGATTACGGACTCCTCAATGCTTCATTCACAGCAACCGAACTGGAAGACGCCATTCAGAGTATGAAACTGAATAAAGCCGCTGGAACTGATGACCTTAGAACGGAGCAGATAAAACAGTTTGGGGTCAAAGCTTGAAACTGGTTACTACAAATGATGAACATCTGTATTAAAGAGCTGAATATTCCAAAACTATGGCGGCAGGCGAGAGTGGTGGCTATACTAAAACCTGGCAAGGAGATAAAGGACCCCAAAAGTTACAGACCAGTGTCACTTCTATGCCATCTCTATAAGATACTGGAGGGGATGATTCTCAACCGGGTGGCAGAAACTATAGATGAAAGCTCATAAAAGAATAAGCCGGTTTCAGACTAGGAAGATCTTGTTGTGGGCAAATACTTAATCTGACGCAACATATAGAAGATGGGTTTGAAAAAAAATTAATAACTGCAGCAGCTTTCATAGATCTTACTGCTGCTCTTTGGGTAGACCTATCATGTGCACAGCTACGGGGCCCACCCAGGAACAGCTTCTCTTTTCATTTAACGCGACAGGTTTGGCCAGCACGTAGATAGTGCTGGCTGGATTGCAGAGTCACTGGTCTGCGAGTAAGCCACACCGGCCCCAGTTCAGCTGCCTCATACATTACTGGCTGTGGAATCCAAACTGATAACGCATCCATATTTATTTTCTACTGGCAGGCATGGTTATTGTAAAAACTTGATGTCTTCCTATATCTAGCGATAGGAAGCTCAACTGTTTCAAAAATAAAAGCAGAAAGAATCGTTGGTAGATTCTACACATGCTCAGTATATTTGCAAAAGCAAGGTTGTTATATACACTCTGTAAAGCGGGATAGATGGCGATCTGTGGCAAGTCTGACAACAGAGTACAATCAGTGCTTATGTAGGAGGAAATGATTCGGAGCGCATCATTCGGTGAACACTGTTGAACATGCGGTACCACAGCAAATGTTCCCTACGTTTCGCGATGTTGACCCAACGACATCGTCAATTACGATTGCAGTGGGCAGGGATAATCGAGAATGGACCGTGGATCAATGGAAGAAAAACCCCTGGTCAGATGAATCACGAGTCTCGTTACACCATGTTGATGGTGGTGTCCGGATATGCCCACATCCAGAACAGCTGCACAAAACATGTGCTGTACATGGATGCAGACCGTTGGGGCAGTATTATGCTACTCGGGATATTTGTCTCGACTTCAGTGGGACCTGTGACAGTAATCGAAGGCACTATGACAGCAGTGAGTAGAACTACTATGAGAATTGAAGCCCACTTTGTTTACATTTGTGGCAGCGTGGGATTATCCGAGAGGTCTGAGGCGCTGCAGTCATGGACTGTGCGGCTGGTCCCGGCGGAGGTTCGAGTCCTCCCTCGGGTATGAGTGTGTGTGTTTGTCCTTAGGATAATTTAGGTTAGGTAGTGTGTAAGCTTCGGGACTGATGACCTTAGCAGTTAAGTCCCATAAGATTTCACACACATTTGAACATTTTTTTGTTTACATTTGTGACATCGTATGACGTAGGTCATTGGCCTAGTTATGTCATCATCCTAATCAGTCTAGGCATCAGTGGTATTATCGCTGTTATCAGTGACACCATCATCCTTATCGGTGGTGTCATGGCTGTTATCGGTGACATGGTCATTCTTATCAGTGGCGATATCAGTGATGCCATCGGTGTTATAAGTGCTGTCACCATCCTTAACAGTGGGAGGCGACATCCCTTGCTGTTGCCCCTCCCCTCCTCGCCTTGTATCCAGCCAATCACAATGCAGTGTTAAAAAAACTCAAGATGGCGGAAATAGCCCAACTGCGTTGGTGGAAAATTAAAATCCATGTCCTCCTCCCCATATCTCCAGCCAAACACAGTGCACTACTGCTTATCTCCAACCAATCATGGTGCATTGTTAAAAATACAAGATGGTGGAAATAGCGCAATTTTATTAGCGGAAAATTTAAAATCCTTCCCTCCTTAATGATCGGCTTGTGTTCGTTAGGAGGAGGCCTAGACACACTTGACCTACACGTGGAGTTGTGGTCTGGCGTTTGATTCCGCACGACAGCAGGAGCGCTCCCGTGGTTGTCGCACGCTCCCTGACTGCAAATTGGAACGCGATTCGACCTGTTGTGCTGCCATTCATGAACAGCTTTCCAGGGGGTCTTTTCCAACAGGATAACGCTAGCCCATATACTGCTGTTGTAACTCAACATGCTCTACAGAGTGTCGAAATGTCGCTTGGCCTGCTAGATCACTTAGTCTGTCTCCAATTGTCCACGTGTGGGACATCATCGAACGGCAACTCCAGCGTCATCCACAAACAGCACTGACTGTCCCTGTATTGACCGACCAAGTGCAACAGGCACGAAACTCCACCACACAAACTGAGATCCCTGACCTCTACAATAACATGCACACACGTTTGAATGTTTTCATTCAGCATTCCAGCGGTTACACCGGTTATTAATGTTCCAGCATTTCACATTTTCAATGACTACTCTCCTGCTTACAATAACCTGTGTTCTTACAATGTTAATCACTTATATATGTTAACTAGATACAGGTGCCCCCGAAATTTCATTACGCTACATTAATTATTTTTTGGTGTTGTGATTTTTTTTTCCGTCATTGTATTCAAAAATTGATGTACTGCTTCTTGCTCACGTGTTTGAAAACATTCGTGATGTTTGCTTCAAGACGTATGAACCGGATCCTGCAGATTATATTACTGCACCTGGTATGGCGTGTAATGCTCTGCTGAAAATTACCAAGAGGAGTTGCAGCTAATAACCGATATCGAGTAACTTCAGTTTGGTGAACGGCGCATCACAGGAGGAACTGTTCACTGTTCTTGCATTCATGCAGCTGCTAATAACACATTCTGGTCTTAATATGATGAAAACATCGATAACTTTTTTATAATTTATCTCGATGTGAATAGCTCGCACAGGATGGTCAGAACCAATCTGAAAAACTTGTAAGTGTGTTGCAGGGTAGATTGCGCAGAGAACTAATTGTCAAGAAAAATTTGATACGTTGCGCCGCTTCCGAGATAATTAGCATTGAAGTTACCCAGTCATGCCGTTGCTTGCCCATATTCAGCAGGCTCACCAGTTACAATTAGTATCAGTTTTCTCTCAGTGTAGATAATAGGGCACGAGACTGCTCAGCCTTTGGCTCAGGTTCGATCCTTACTAGCGAACCGTGTTCAGTTTTTGTATCGCTCTCTTATTAGGTTTTAGGAAACCAAACAGAGAACGCGTTAGGCGACATCATCTCTGGCGGGCCGCTTGAATTTGCACACCCAACGGCCTGATTAGCTAACTTCAATGCTAATTAACTCGGAAACGACGCAACGTATGGAATTTAAAAAAAAAAAAAATGATTCCTCAGCAGAGCCTACCCTGCAACACCCTTACAGGCTTTTCTGAATGTTTCTGACCAGCCTGTACATAGTGCTACTTTATTTAGTCTCAAGCTGACGACAAAGATGATGATGATGATGATGATGGTAATGACGTTGATGACGACGTCCACGAAGTTCAGGTGGGCTTTTTCTACTGCTGCTTATACTGCTCAATCAGGAGGAAGAGTGTAATAGATGAAAGATTCTGTACCACTGAAAAAGAAAACATGCGTGAGTAATCAATAACACTGTTAATAGTAAAATATGTATTAAATAACAAAATAAAAACGTACATCAGTTATCAAATGGTTCAAATGGCTCTGAGCACTATGGGACTTAGCGACGTCATCAGTCCCCTAGAACGTAGAACTACTTAAACCTAACTAACCGAAGGACATCATACACATCCATGCCCCAGGCAGGACTCGCACCTGCGACCGTAGCGTTCGTGCGATTCTAGACTGAAGCGCCTAGAACCGCTCGGTCACACCGGCCGGCCCAACGGTTATCAGAATGTTAATGTTCATAAGTATATTTGTCAGACGTATATTTTTTGATTGTGCATGAGCTGAAACGCTAATGACAACTACAATGATTGTTGTTCTTGTTGTTGTTGTGGTGGTGGTGGTGGTGATGACGCCATAACGACGCCTCATCATCAATTGCGAGCAGCTTAGCCGTTTTTTTTCAGGTTTTATAGTATGCCTCCCTGCTGAATCACCAGGAATTTCTTATCGCATTTGCTGAATCAGGTATTGCACAATAGCATTTCCGGAAAGACACGTTTCCCACAAACGCCAAAGATGACGAAAAGGATAACCCTAAGTACGCTGAGTGACTTGTTTTTTCCTAGGGACAAGGAACAGTTTAGCTGTAACTTATAAAGGTTAATCGCACTCAGCTTCTTCTCCCGACTGCGAGTCTCCAGAGAGAAATGTAGGAGAAGTTCTGCATTAACAAATAATCATAGCACGAAGCACTTCAATATCCATTTGCAGTCTTGAGATAAAATTCTCACATTATGATTCAATGCTGCAGTTCATGCCTTAGCAGCGACAGAAAGCCACTGGTGCCCTTGCAAGAGATAAGACTACACGTGCCTGAAATTATCTGGAGCACGCTTATTCAGTAGTACTGACTAAATACTTCCACGGAAGCCAATAATTCATTGGGTGCTGTTCGGTCCAAATCAATAATTATGTGAACTGCTTCAGAATTTATCCCTTCACTCTTGTTTCTTCGTCAGGCAATAATAAATATTTCGCCGAAGCTCTTCCTACTGTCATTATCTCAGCCTCGTGTGAATTATTGCCCTTTCGTTTCGAAGTTAACAAAAATACTAATCACTCTCGCCAATTCATTTTAATTATTCCAGTAAATAAATCGACGTGTGCTGATGATTCAATGGAAACTGTCTTCCAATGGCGAACCTCATGCACATTTACATTCTCTTGAATTGAACTCACTAAACTGAGTTGTGGCACTGAGAGCCTTCTTTACTTACACGATTTATTTAATTACCACCCTCTCTAACCATGCGAGATTATAATTGTCAGAAGCAGTTGCTGAATATCATTGCATGTAATTCTCCTTTTCTACCCTCTGATTTTAAATGTAAATGGAGTTCCTTGCCTGGACAGAGTACGAGCAGCACTTGTAAATTTTATTATACGATTTACGGTTTATAAATTCCGTAAATGTTGGCGTTTGGACTCAGCCCTTAGGTGGGCTTCAGCTGTAGTGAGTTTCCTTGCAAAGAAAGTCACAGGAATCAGGACTCCACCCCACTGGACTCTCTCTCTTAGCCGGGCTGGTGGCCATCGCTCAGAAGGGCGCCTCTGTGGTACAATAGTCACTAGTTCCATCTTCTGTTTATTGCGATGGGACGCTTTAGGGAGCACCGGACTGCAGTTAAGCGTTCTCTGTATGCACTTACAATGGGGGCATTCCGTAGAGCGTCGCTGCTGGCACCAGGAGAGGGGGAGGCAAAATAAATAATTTTTCTCCAAATAGGTATTTGGACACGTCTCGACTCAAATTACGCAAGGAGAGACACTCTTTGTAGTTCCGACGCAAGGTATTTTAGAAGAGAAGACCGCAACCCTCTGCCAAATTTGACGCCAGTCTTTGGGTGACACAAACAAGCACTCTCTCCCTCAATAGTTATCGTCTTTCTCTCTCTCTCTCTCTCTCTCTCTGCGGGACGTAGTGGCCGTGCGGTTCTAGGCGCTACTGTCTGGAACCGCTTGACGGCTACGATCGCAGGTTCGAATCCTGCCTCGGACATGGATGTGTGTGACGTCCTTAGGTTAGTTAGGTTTAAGTAGTTCTAAGTTCTAGGGGACTGATGACCACAGCAGTTAAGTCGCATAGTGCTCAGAGCCATTTGAACCATTTTCTCTCTCTCTCTCTCTCTCTCTCTCTCTCTCTCTCTCTCTCTCTGGTCATACCTGGTAATTTTCCACTCGAGTTTTCTAGCAGGAGAGGTAAGGATTTCTGTTTCTCCCCAACCTATTGGACAGACACTAACAATTAACTTGAAGGGGGGTTAAATTACAAACTCTCAGCCATCCAATTGGCGTAGCGATTATCCTTGCTACGCAATTGGCCAGCAAATGGCAATAGGTGTTTCTCAGGCTGAGCCAAAGTGGATCTCAGATAGTAAGTGGCGGAGAATTCAGTTTTTAGTCTGGGAAGCGGAAAAACTTCGAAATTAGGCGCGAGGACCAAAATCACGAGATTATTCAACGTGAAGTTAGTATGTCGATTAAAAGCCCAATGGCGTTCCCTCCTTATCAGTGACCGAGTCTGTTAAATTGCAGTTGCTTCCTGCCATTAAGGAGCAACAAAAAGGTACTGCAACAGACTTCAAAAACAAGAAGAACAGCACTTGTGTGGGGGTAAGCCGAAATTTCAGGCAGAAGTAGAGTGTTCTCTACAGAACGTTGTGTATAGGATAGCTTGCAATTCGTGAATGTTTTGCGCCTCAGGTTGGTAGTGTAAAATCCGCACTTAATGGCGCAAGAGATCGCTCTCCCATCGTCGATAAGTTAGGACGAGTTAAAGTAGTGTGACGGATACTAAATGGATTCCTGCAGAAGGGGAGGAGTTCGATTATAAACTTGGGTTCAGCAGCTCGGCGACATCCTTCCTCCTACATTGTCAGTTCGTCACTGCATTGTGGTCCGCGCTCACGAGTATCTCATCAGTCTGATGGCAACAGTGATGCGTGGCGCATGGCAGTCAGCATTACAATGAAGAGGCGAGATGGGGGAATATGTTTAGTAATAATGATGGTGTTCGCCGTGGGACGAAGAGCGGCGACTACAGCCCACCAAATAGAGTGAAAATATGAACTAAGGAGGCAGATGTACAGGAAAAAGTCGTGTAATAACTATTCTATAAGTGTGTGTCACTGTATTTTGATGTAGTAAGTTTTCTTCTTTTCCTATTCCTGTGAATCTTTCTTCAGCTCTGTCTTTCTGTAACAACTAAGAGCAGATTAACTAGAGTTACAGGCTGTGAAGTCATGCGTGCTATGGTGTGCCATGTGTAGACAATATTAAACCAGTTATCAAACATAAATTTGGAGACTGACGCGACAAATGAAAATTTGTGCCATGCCCCGCTCGCAGGGCAGATGCGGTAACCACTACGCCACCTTGGCACAACTGCACAGACTACCCTATTACGCCTCCCTTCTCAATCCAAATTCCCATTCACTTCTCAGCAGCCGGCCGGGATGGCCGAGCGGTTCTAGGCGCTACAGTCTGGAACCGCGCTACCGCTATGGTCGCAGGTTCGAATCCTGCCTCGGGCATGGATGTGTGTGATGTCCTTAGGTTAGTTAGGTTTAAGTAGTTCTAAATTCTAGGGGACTGATGACCTCAGAAGTTAAGTCCCATAGTGCTCAGAGCCATTTGGACCATTTGAACTTCTCAGCCCACTTGGCATTCTCTCTAAACCCGAACAGTATTACAGAGGCTCTCCAGGTGCATTGGAATAGCACCTCAGCATAGAATGAAACTGGGGGATCCTGCTTGCAACCCAGGCTTAGGTGCTTTATAATCAAATGAATGAATATGGTTCCAGAGTTGCCCAGTTCAATTGAAACGTACAGTTAGAGGAGAAAAGTATGAGATATACACTGTGCAGTGTCTAATGATTTTAAACTTATACTGGGTGACGTTTTTATGTATAATCAAGCCACGATACTGGACTGTCTTAGTATATAGTTAGGTGGTATTTGCGCTCTTTCCGATGTGTGAGGTTAAATGTGTGCGTAGGTAACGAGAATTGATATAATGATTCGTTTTTATTTGTGTTTCTGTAACCTGATAAGTGATTAGAGGAGTAGAATTATTTTGTGTATTGAGGTTTAGTCCGGAAGTGAGACTGAATGAAGAGTATGCGTTAATGGCAGTGTACATAGTAGTTTATGTTAATATGGTAAATAACTACTAATAAGTTTGCAACAGGGGTACCCGTATAGTGAGTGTTTTGATACAGTGTTGATTGTCTCTTTTTGATGTCCCGTGGAGTAACAAGATCGTAGGAGGTGATTTACGTTGATAGTGTTTCTGATCAAATGATGTTATTTGTATGGAATGTTAACAAGAACTGACAGTGATATAAGGAAAGTAAATTTGTTTGTTCAGAGCGTATAAAGAAAAATTTTTTGTGTTTCTTCCATTGTTTTAAATTAAGTTGGTTTATTTTAGTTTCCTGTCGGTTGGTTTTGGATTTTGATTCCGGCAATTGGTTCATATGATTCAAGTACGTAAAGTGAATTTTGCTGTTAGTGGCTCCACTATTAATTGTAGATGATGTACCTGTGAGGATGAGTATATATATCTTTTACGAGATGAAAAGTTCAAATTGACCAACTCAGGGGAACAGACGATCAGTTTATAAACCGTGTTAGGGGTATAGCCCCATCTGTTGTAGCCTCATTTCTATTATTGATTTTATGTGCTACAATCTCTTCTATTCTCCGTCCGTATGTACGAGGATCTTTTACTGTTCGTATGCTCATTGTGAAATTGTTTTTAATTACTTACCATCTGAATGAGAATATGTATGCTCAAGATGTAGATAACAAAGTTAATTAACTCATGTCCTTTTCTGAGTTATGCGAGAGAGGGGAATGTCTGTGAGGACGATTTGCTGACGGTGTGTCTAAGGGAGTTTGGTTGCTTGAATAATGTATTCCAGACTTTGGTGGTATGTTGAAGCTTTTGAAAATAAAAAAAAATCCGATTTGTTTTTGGCTGAGTTATACATATGATGTCTGTTGGTTGTTGCGGAGCGAGTTAGAGGAAAGGTATTAAGATTTTGATTAATTTGTGTTATCCTTACGAATAGTGAGATGAGTAGTGATGAACAGTGATTTCCCAACAGATGGAGATGGTTATAATGCTTCTTCTTGTAGTTTCTTGGTTGAAGTTTGGGCAGTAGTCTCCTCAGTTTATGCTGTATTTATATTGCTCCTAGAATATGGATGTAGAATGTATTAGCTGGTGTAGGAAGCACTGCAGCATATTATGGATGATTTTGTAGAAGTTACCAGCTGCTGCAGGGACGTATCAGCTTATTCGCCAGTGCAGGATGAACTACAGACGGTTTGAGATGATTTGCGTTTTGTTTCCCCTCTGTAACGTGGAGGATGTCTAATTAATTGGCTACGGGGACTGCAGAGAACAGAGTTTAATTTATCAGGTGTAAACATCCCAAATTAACTGCTTGGACGGTAGGAGAATCCAAATGTTGTGTGACGAATGCAAGTTTGGATGGATACTATTTTGTAGAGTATGAGAGACCACAGTTTGCAATTGACTTTTTGTTACGTAGAGCATAGCTATCAATGATATGAATGGAGAATAGGGTCAGACGTCAGTCATGGCGGGAAAAGAGCTAGCACGAGGAAAATAACTCCCCTATTTTGCTGGAAGCGATAGTTTAGAAGAAAGATAAGGTATGGACAGCATAAGTAGGTGGTATTTAAGTTTTGTTTCTCCTAGAAAATGGAGATACTTTGGTAATTTTCCTTCATTTGAGTAATAGAATGTATGTAATGAGGACCAATATGGACAGAAATTCTGCCGGATTACTATGAGAAATATTACAATATATGTCATGTTTCAGCGTCCATGCAGCTCCAGTATCATCGAACAGGAAAGGAATGCTGTTGCGAAGGAGAACTCCAAACCAACCGAACACAAATATGGAGTAACACGAAGTAAACAGGATTTAAATAGTACCGAAAATAAAGCTATTAAAGCTAGACAGAGGATGATATTCCAGGGCACAGTTACGGAGATGAGATCAAGAAGAAATTTGAGACTTACGGATGCAAGAAACACAGAGAGTAATTTAAGGGACTAATATTATATGAATTCAGGGATATCCCAAAGTTACTTTAACAATATGGTTATGGTAGTGCGGTGTTCTTTTCTTTTTCTGAGCATGTACACTAAGCTGTGAATTTACCTTTAACAAGAGACTTGCAGCTTAAAGGTATGCATCAATAACATTTTAACATTTTCTTTCCCAAACAACACAGTGATCCTTGCTACCATTAATGTATATATATCTGTATAGTTAACAAGATTTTAAAGTTTATCAGCGCCATTTGATAAGTATACATCCATTATAATCCGGAATAGTTATTGAAATATAGTCAAGTCGAATTTATTTTGAAGATTTTGTAAGAGTTTCGTAGCTATTAATGTGATATACGATCAAAAGTACCTGTAAAGATCTGCAGCTGATAGCCTAGTTAATGAAGCATATTTTTGTGAAGAACAATTTTGTTTTATGAATAAATATTGATTATTAAAAAAGTTTTAAATGCTAATTAATACATCAGTCTTTGTAAATGTTTTATATACTTAAATTAGTTTTTTTATCCAATATTTGTAAATTTATGTGAAGAAAGACACACGAGCGATCGAAGACACACTGACAGTGAGCAAGAGATGGGGCTTCAAACTGATACGGCATTTCAATGACCGTCCCCAGTAACTGCACTCAGCGAAGAGCGAGACGAGCAGACCCAGTGAATGGGTCGCCGCTAGCACGCAGCCACGGTGAATGGAGCACGGCAGCGAGAGGCGCAACTCGCCTTCGATCGTATCAGCCGCCAGCTGTGGATACGCGCTCCGGGAGACGGGCTTTTCGAGGACTTCTGCCCCGACTAAAACGAGCGCCCCCTACCTCGCGCTGCTTCCGTCGGCTCACCTGTCACTTGTTTCACTTATCGTTAGGAACAGCTCGGCCCGAAACAGGAATAACCAATAGCATTTTACGGCTTTCGGGACGTCGATCACTTGCTAGTTTGAAGATATATTATTGGATTTCGTCGTATTCTGTTTTTTCTGTATTTTAACTTGCATGTTATGACAGCATGCCGATTCAAGGCAACAGCACATCGACGATTTATCACAAACGTCAGTCTTGGTACGATTTATTGAAAATAAATTTCAATCAACGACATATTATCAATAAAATGCCATAGTAGATTCTACGTCAAGTAATATCAAGGCCAATATCTGGTCTTGTGGTTAGAGGCGTGTGGTTGTGGTGTCGGAGGAAGCCGCTTCACTCCCAAAACGTATTTGCAATCATTTATCTTTGCATTTTCGAGGTCGTAACATACTTAGGGTTTCTATTATTGATGGAATGGAAGTATGTTCTCCAATATCCAATGCTATATACATATAAAAGCGTGCTCTCTCAGGAGCGACTTTCTTTGATTTTTTGACCTCTGTCTGATTAAAAAACGAATGATGAAACTCAAGCAAGAGAAACAACTGAGAATAATATTTGTATTCTAGCATGTTACGAATACTTAGCTGTTTATTAAGTATATGTCACGATTTCCGAAAGTGTGGTTAGGCAAAAACTAAGGAGGGCAGCTGAATGAAGCGACCAGCAAAGACATTTATATTCTCGCTTGTGACAAATATTTGGCCGCCAGCGAAATCACTAACAATACTTCCGCAAATTCAGCGGTCAAGAGAAGATCGCATCATACAAAAAAATGGTTCAAATGGCTCTAAGCACTATGGGACTTAACATCTAAGGTCATCAGTCCCCTAGACTTAGAACTACTTAAACCTAAATAACCTAAGGACATCACACATATCCATGCCCGAGGCAGGATTCTAACCTGCGACCGCAGCAGCAGCGCGGATCCGGACTGAAGCGCCTAGAACCGCTTGGCCACAGAGGCCGGCAACATCAAAGATAAAAATGTCTCCGCGAGACCTTACACAGGCTCATCCGAAATGAAGCAATCATATTGGCTCTCACTACCCTCAAACGCTACTGGTTTTTGACGCTTCCGATAAGCCTGTGTACGGTCTGGCGGAGGCATTTTAATCTTTGATGTTCTGTGGGCGCTGTGACAGACATTCAGCTTTCGTTATGCCAGCCGCAGCGTCCACAGAACACCAAAGAAAAAATGCCTCCGCCAGACCGTATACAGGCCCATCCGAGACGAAGTTTTCACTCACCTCAATTGGCGTTGGTTATTCACGTTTCGGACCGAGCTGTCTCTAACGATAAGTCCTGTTTCTGCATCAGTGAGTTGAGTCTTTGCAAGGGTATGGCATTAGGTAAAGTAATCACTGCAACACCTCCAAAAAACGTATGAATCTAGGGATTTGTATGATCAAATACTGCAGGCATAAGAGTGAATGGACGAGTCAATGAAGTCACAAATATTGTAAAGTTATACTAGGAATGACTGAGTGCAGCATAGGAGCGCATTACATGAACATACTTAATGTAATTTGCGTGCACTTAGAATCTGCGTTATTCAGCAAGTGAGATTAGTATTTAAGCACTCGTAAATAAACACTAAAATCATATGTGACCACACTCCCCGCCCCATTGCCGCTCCATAAATGAACCGTGAAATGCAGTCTGATCACATTGTAAGCACAATGATGTCAAAAAATTCTTGCGTATCTCACCTCTCAGCGAGACAAACACAAGCACATTGTTTTTGTCCGACGCTGCATGTGGTGCAAAGATCGCACTGAACTGAGATATGTCATTGACAGCAATCTCCATTCATGTGATTTATTTAATTACTGCCCTCTGTAATGGGCGAGAGGATTATAACTGTTAGAAGCAGTTGCGGAAGATCAGTGCATGAAATGCTCCTTTCCTATCCTCTGATTTTAAATGTAGATGGAGCCCCTTGCCTGGAGAGAGTATGAGCAACACTTGTTAATTTTATTATTTGATATATAGTTTATAAATTCCGTAAAAGCTGGCATTTAGCCTCAGTCCATAGATTGGCTCCGGCATAGTGAGTTTCCTTGCAAAGAAGGGGCGCATCACACACGGGAGATATGACTCCGCCACACAGAGCTCTCTATTAGCCGTGCTGGAGGCCAGCGCTCGGCAGGAAAGTACATAATACCTGATTTCTGTGGACTCTGGGAGCTCTAGAAAGAGTAAGTGTGGCATGAGAGCAGAGAAGAAAAGCGTGGCTGTAGATAATTACCCACACAGTGGCGACCGTTGGCGGCTCGATAAAACGGCTAGACTACTAAATTCTTCATTGCAATCGGCGACTTAACAATACGGGGCGGTTGTTTTAGAGACTCTTTCTCTTCTACAGTATGGTCAGAAATAGTGTAAAAAGTTTGTAAGAATGTTGCTGTGTAGGTTGGGCTGAGAAATAACTGTTAAGGAAATAGTTCGATATGTTGCCCAGTTTCCGAGTTAATTAACATTGGAGTTATCCCATCAAACAGTTGCATGCTCAGATTCAAGCGTCCCGTCAGACACGGTGTCGCCAAACGTGTACTCTGCGTCGTTTCCTAAAACCGAAGAAGAGAGCGATAAAGAAACTGGACATCAGAACATGTCTGATGTCCAATTTCTTTATCACTCGCTTCATCAAAGGATCGTAAGCGAACCACAGGTTGAGCAGTCTTGTGCGCTATCATCTACGCTATGAGAACTGACACTAATTGCACATGGCGGGCAGCTTCAGTTTGCGCGCAACGGCCTGATTGACTAACTTTAACGCTAATTAACTCGGACACGGCGCAACTTAACAAATTCTTTTCTTCTCAGTTATTTCTCTGGACATCCTACCCCGCGATACATTTACAAACCTTCCAGACTGTTCCTGATACTGTTTATACTGCATAAAAGATCCACCACCGAAAAACTGAAAGTTTACTGGCTACATCAAGACTTCAGACAAAGTGGTACTCAAATAATACACCGCAAAACCCAGTTACAAATGCGATTCTAAGAGGAGTCGGCTACGAATTTGTATGAAGCACCGTGGTCCATCGCTAAATACGCAGAGGAGGAGGATATTAGTGTTTAACGTCTCCTCGACAGTGAGGTCATTAGAGACGGAGCACAAACTCGGATTAGGGAAGGACTGGGAAGGAAATCGGCCGTGCCCTTTCAAGGGAACCATCCAGGTATTTGCCTGAAACGATTTAGGGAAATCACGGAAAAGCTATGTTAGGATGGCCGGAGTCGGGTTTGAACCATCGTCCGCCCGAATGTGAGTCCAGTGTGCTAATCACTGTGCCACCCCGCTCGGTAAGTACGCAGAGCCCTTGCACCTCAACTAATCTGTGGAGCCGCGCTTCTCGGGATGAAAGTCAATGGAACGACTAGGCAGAAAGTTTTCTCTTAGGTTGTTTGGGGACGTACACCAAAATTATGCGTGTTAAGTATCCTACTACGAATAACGGGGAAGAAGGTGTGATTCTTGAAAGCGTATTCTATGAAGGTTCGGGGCGGTGCAGCCGAATTACGTCGATTTCTTGCCACGATGTTTGGGCTGACAACCGTTCAGCCCTCTTCCGGTGAGTGTTTTGCACTGAAGATTGCTATTATTTTATTTTATTTTTTTGCTTTGTAGTAGGTCAAGGTATAGCATCACCAGTGGATCTCGGTCTTACTGTCTTGGTGGAAGGGTAAAAGTGTTCTACCCTACAGTGACATCATTCCGATGACATCATTGGAGTGCAGTGTGAAGGTATAGCGGTGGGATCTGACGTCCCGTGCCACCCTCCGACGCTGGAAGTTCAATGTAACGGGCAACAGGGGACGCAACTGTATAGATACTGATGTTGGTGGTCGTATTATGGACGTCACGTATCGAGTGGTCGTATTAATGGCCGTAACGGAACTATCGTTACGCATGATATGAATCTGATTCCTCGAGGATGGTAAGGGGAACAGGGTGTCAGTGTCAGTGCCGGGGAGTCATGGTGCCAATGTAGTATAAACCAGTGACCGTGTCGCGCTGGGCATCCACTTTGTCATAGAGATGCCTTACATTCTATCGAATGGACGTCTGTAGAGTTACCATGTTTGTTTCCTCGTGGAGGTCAACATCCCTCGTGAAGGGAGCAGCATGCAGGATCCACTGAAGCACCTTATTCTGCAGGCGCTGGAGGGTCTGCAACCGGAAGGCACTAATCGGTGCCCACGCAAAGGAGCCATAGGTGGGCGAATGGTGAACAACCATCCGGTACAGGTGGAGCTTGATTTCTAACATCAGTTCCCTGCTGTTAAAGAGTGGGTACAACGCTTTTACCAGCTTCTGTCCTTTTTGGGTGACGTATTCTGCATGTCGATGGAAGAGCACTTTTTAATCCATTCGGACACCCAGATATTTGGTGTCTAATGACCATGGTACCTGGACACCTACAATAGTGATGTTGTGGTTGAGGATTGGGCACTGTTTGGTGAACTAGATTGCCGTAGTTTTGGCGGCATTGCGGGCAATCTTGTAGGAACGGCACCAGGTGACTGTCGAGTCCACCTGCCTCTGCATACGACCAATGAGCTGGTCTGTGTTGCGGCCGGTGGTATAGAACGCCGTATCATCGGCGTATTGCGCCGGGTGGCGGTGTGGGAGGACTGGCATATCGTTACCATAAAATGTTAAAAAGGATGGGAGACAACACAAAGCGGTGAGGTGTACCCATCGACAAGTGACGAAAGCTGGACCGTTGACCTTGTTGAGTAACCAAGAAAGTTCTATCGTGGAGGAATTATCCATGATCTTCACATAGAGATTGGGGATGGTCGTCTGTGTCGGCATTTTGTACACAAGACTGTTGTGCCAGATGCGTTTTGCAGGTCCAGGAAAACCGCTGGCGTCGACATGGTGGAGTTAAAGCCCTTGCTGACATGTTCTATGATCCTAAGGACTTGGAGTTCGGCCGACAGGCGGCAAGCGAATCCAAACTGTTCCAGACAGATTGTCCCAGCCCCCGCCAGAGGCTGGGAAATGTGGTGGAGCATCAAAGATTCTAGAACCTTGGCCATAGTATTCAGAAGGCTAATGGGCCTGTTGTTAGCAGGGAACATAGGATCCTTCGAGGGCTTGGGGATGGCAATCATTTTGGCCTGCTTCCACAGTGGGGGTAAAACGCCAGTTGTGAGATAACGGTTGAGGATTCTGATAAATAAAACTAGGCTTACGTGGGAGCCGACCGCCCTCGCTTCCGCCGGAGGATCCGTAGGATTTCCGCAGATGTAAGGTGAGGGGCAGTCAGAGGTGGTCTTCGTCTGAAAGTGGCAACAGCCGCTAGAATATTGTGTACCGCTAGAATAATGTGTTAATCTTGGAGTTCATCAGGCGTGGGGTCCTGGATGAGAAATTGGTTTTGGGCCTAAAACGCATCGGCCAGAGTTTCTACCACACGAAGGGCATCATAAGTTAAGCCTTCCACTGTGCAGATGGTATTGTTGGTCTTCACTGCAGAGCGCTGTAGGGCTCAGACAAAGCCCATTCAGATTTATGGTGGAGGAGGAAGGCCGACATCTTATCCTCCCATTGTTCCGTTTTCCAATCGGCGAGCCGGTGGCAGAATTCACGTTGGAGACACTTCATGCGATGCTTATTCCGAGGATCACGAAACTACTTCCACCGCTTGCGGTAGCGGTTGTTCTGGATTGTGAGCTCGCGCAGGGGGGGAGGCAAGTCATCGAGTGGAGTTAAAGTAGAGGTCTTCATCGCAGTTTGGATTTTTGTGGTTAGGTAATCAACAGCACTAACCATATTGGCAGGCGTTGTCAGGTCTAGATGTTGCCAAGTAGTGTTATTAAGGATCCTGGAAAATTTGTCCCAGTCCATGACATCTACAGACAGAGCGACATTGGGAAGGTGCAGGAGCACGGGTTCATGGTCAGAGGCCAGTTCGTGGAGTGGTTCCAACATAAACTGCACAGCAATGTTCTTGAAAATGGCCACATCCAGAATGTTTGGCTGGCAGTCAGAGCAGATTGGTATATAGCTGGGAGTGTGGGGGTAATAGACTGTTCACTGTTCTTGCAGGTATACTATGGGCAGGCAATTAGGAGAAATAAAGAAAATCTGGAGGCAATAAAGAGAGATGTTTGGGCCATATTCTTCCATAAGTCCTCCACTGATGATAAGCCATGTCATGGATTGTGTCCATCAGGAGAAAATTCGTTGTGCAAATACAATAGGGCTCAGGCAACTGGAGAATCTTATTATCACCAGCAGTCTCTTCCTTCTGCTGTTATTACAGCAATTAAATCTATTTTCAGAGACTTGGCTCATCCTGACGTTCTAAGGAAATGTCTGCATGGGCAGACACAGAACCCAAATGAATTTTTCAACAGCATAATCTGGAATCGCCTTCCTAAAACTGTATTTGTAGGAATACATCCAATGAAACTAGGAGTTCATGATGCCGTTATTACATTCAGTTGTGGTACTATTGGAAAGTGATGGGCACTGAAAAAGCTGGGAATTAATTCTGGTGAAAATATGATTACTGGGCTGCAACATTGCGATAAAATGAGGATAGCCGATGCAGACAGGTTTGCATCTAATATCGCCAAGAAAGAAAGACAAACATCCAGGAAAGTGAGAAAGAAGCTGGAAGACCTGCTAGAGGCCAAAGAAGGGCCATCATATGCAGCAGGACAGTTTTATTTAACTGTAAGTAACAAATCTCAAAAGTTTTTTCTTTTCAATTTCCCGCAAACTAAAATTTTTAGTACATGTGCCCCAGTATGTCAGAAACTATCACAGATAAATGAATGAAATTTTCAGAGACTCTGCATAACATCAAAAGCCACCTCTGGTACTACATTCGTTAATATTCTCCCATTAGGAAGTTCACAAAAAAATATTTTCTGCAGAAAAAACTTAATATTTTTTGTTAGTAAATTTAAAAATAGTATTTCTTAAAAACTATAAAATGGATAAAGTAGATTTTAGTACAGTTGACTCTATTAGCTTCATGTAACATACAGTAAAATATTAAGGTCCTGCATCAAATAGTTTTTTTTCAGAAATGGGTCAAATAGTTGCCTAAATTAACATGGGTTAGCTAGGCAGGGTGTGGTCCCCTTACGACCATTAGCATCAAAAATACAGACAACTAGATCCCGAGGCGGCTGATGGTTGTGTGGTGGGCGATTCGCCATTATAACAAAATCTGGCTTAGCCCTTCAACAAGAGCGATGACCATAGTGAGCCTGCCCTCTGACTGACGGATCTTCTGAGCTGTTTCACGAATGAAAGACCTGATGTGGGGCCGTGTGAACAGAGAGATGACCTGGAGGATCTCCTGCATGTCGTCCTGGAAAGAAGCATCAGTCTCCACCACTGGAAGAACATCTCAGTTGGGCTGCTTGACCCTGCGACGGGCTGGGATGGACGTGGTGGCTGGTGGAGAAGGCGCCGCAATGGAGGGTTGTGGCACTTCAGCAGGGGGTGGGAGGAGACTGGATGAGCAGGAGGAGACTGAGCTCCAGCAGCGAACGTGGTCGCAGGGGATGGAGCTGGAGGGGCCTCCTCTGTCGCAGATGCGTCAGGCACCTGAGCATCAGTGGTGGAATGGTCGTCGGGTTTTCCCCATAAGACGGGGAAATGGGTGCGGTCCCGTGAAGGCGAGGGTGGCCGATTCGTTCTTGGTTTCCTTCGTGGAAGGTGGGAAGACTTCATAAACTTCTGGTACCTAGGACAACCCTTCCAGGAAGCCAGATGGTGGGGATCATGAGAAGTGCGCAAAAAGCGGGCACACGTGGGTTTTCTGAGGCCGGGAGTTTTCAGTCCTCTGACGGATGCGAGCCAGCACACTTGACACACAAAAAAGGTAGTGAATAGTAATTGCCGGTGTGGCGCAAACGTTGACACCTGCGGCAAATGGAGGGGCTGTTGCAGCCTTCATACGATTCAATATGCACCTTGGTGAACAGGAGATACCTGATATGGTAAATGCGTTCGACATCCTCTCTCCTAAGAAGGGAGACAACTTGGATGGGCATAGGGATTAATTTTGGGGTCTCAGGGTCCCTCTTGTTGTTTTGGTGGACCATATGGTCCAGAAACTTGAGACGGAGTAATTCATCCCTGACGTCTGTTTCTGTAACTTCGCAAGGAAGCTCTCTGATTACGATTTTTGTTCCTCTGTCGCCAGAAGCCCGGTGAGTGTAGTAGTCCATAGCCCTGGACTTGACAAAGTTGAGGACTTGGAGATAATCATCCATGGTGTCAAGCAGGTACTTGGTATACTGCATGCAGTTGGCCCAAAATAAGGCGTTGCAGTTAAGTGTTCAGTTTAATGTAGTTTTTGGATTTGTAAACGACGATAGGAGGGATCTTCTCCTTCTTTGGAGGTGAGAAGTGTGATCGGGAGGGTGACCTAATTCCTGATCCATGGCAGTAACAGGCTTCGCTGCTCCAGGTGCGGAGGCATCGAAATCAGAATCTCGGCCGCTGCGACTGGCGCGAGTGGAAGATCGTTTAGATTGTTGACCAGGGGATGACCGACAGGACCCTAGAAGGTCTGTTGGGCCGACAAGATGGTGGAGACGAAGCACCATCCAATGGGACGTCCACGTGGCGGTCGGTTGTATTAATGCTGGGGGCCGACATGGCTTGACCGTATCAAGGTGAGAGGCCTATCACCAGGCGGCCATGAGAATCGTCGGAGGACGAAGAGGAAGATCGGTCCCTCACGCGACGCTGTGTACAGGGTTCACGTGAAACGGTATCACTCTCAGTGGTTGTCGTGACTTATGGCGGGAGGCACGATGCGCTCGGTCCTTATCTCGATGGGTGGTGTCAGTATCAGCACAGCCGGCAGCTTGCCGGGACGGCCGTCGAGCGCCCGGTGACACATTGCCGCGCGAAGGGCGGCGGAAGAGTCGCCTACACGCTGATTCCTGTCTTTGGCCCGACTGACGTAGTCAGGGCGCTGGCAGGCTACAGGCACGAACGTCGGTCGCCTATATGTACCCGGTACAGCGGGACGCGCACGAAATAACAACGCTGCCGTAAAAGGTGAACAACAAATCAACGTCAACTTAGACACTACGACTACACAACGCTGAGCAACACTCGTGACCGTAACGAGCAACGCGCACGTACTCACTGGTAAACACTGTCAGGGCTCCAACCTGACAGACGAGAGATTGCTAGTTCACGCGGAGACGAATGCGCAGAGGCATGCGCTGTATGAGCGACCTCTGTCGAGATTGCTCCATCTATGGTGAGTCGGTGCATGCGTAATAGTAATACTACGCACTCCAAAAAAAAGTTTTGCATCACCCCCGTTCCCAGAACACCTGAAGATGGCGTTGACTGTCGATATCGAATCACAGACACAGTCCTTTTGACTGTTCAGAAGTGTCACTAAACCCACCCCAAGATGTAAACAACCATGCATGAGCAGCGCCTATGAGACGGAGGCTGTCCGACAGCCGATCAGCTCCAGCCATTCCACTAGGAAGGAGGTAGACGACTCGTGATGTCTGTAGTTCAACCATGCCTAGGCGGCAATACCGCGGTTCGATCGCGTCGGCATTCTTACTTTGTGTCACGAAGGGCTCTCAACAAGGGAAGTGTCCAGGCGTCTCTGAGCGAACCAAAGCGATGTTGTTCGGACATGGAGGAGATACAGAGATACAGGAACTGTCGATGAAATGCCTCACTCAGGCCGCCCAAGGGCTACTACTGCAGTGGATGACCGCTACCTATGGATTATGGCTCGGAGGAACCCTGACAGCAACGCCAGCATGTTGAAAATGCTTTTCGTGTAGCCACAGGACGTCGTGTTACTATTCAAACTGTGTGCAATAGGCTGCATGATTTGCAACTTCACTCCCGACGTCCATGGTGAGGTCCATCTTTGAAACCACGATACCATGCAGCACGGTACAGATGGGCCCAACAACATGCCAAATGGACCATTCAGGATTGAGATCACGTTCTCTTCACCGATGAGTGCCGCATATCCTTTCAACCAATTGTCGGAGTCGTGCGTAGGGGCAACTCGGTCAGGCTGAACGCCTTAGACACACTGTCCAGCGAGTGCAGAAAGGTAGAGGTACCCTGCTGTTTTGAGGTGGCATTATGTGGGGCCAATGTACGCTGCTGGTGGCCATGAAAGGTGCCGTAACGGCTATAGGATACGTGAATGCTATCCTCCGACCGACAGTGCACCCATATCGGCAGAATATTGTCGAGGCATTCGTCTTCATGGACGACAATTCGCGCCCCCATCGTGCACATCTTGTGAATGACTTCCTTCAGGATAACGACATCGCTCGACTAGAGTGGCCAACATGTTCTCCATATATGAACCCTATCGAACATGCCTGGGATAGATTGAAAAGGGCTGTTTATGGATGACCTGATCCACCAACCACTCTGAGTGATCTAAGCTGAATCGGCGTTGAGGAGTGGGCAATCTGGACCAATTGGTGAACCTGTGGATAGTATGGCACGACGAATACAGCGAATACAGATATGCATAAATGCAGGAGGACGTGCTGCTGGGTATTAGAGGTACCGGTGTGTACAGGAATCTGGATCACCACCTCTGAAGGTATAGCGGTATGGTGGTACTGTGATGTCGGCAGTCATACGACCACACCGCAACCTGAGAGATTGATTCGCCGGATGCGATTCTCTCGATAAACGGAACAGAAGAACGGCTGTGCTAGCCAAATAGTACACAGCCAGTCGCAGTACTTAAGCTCGCCGCGAGGCGCCACTAGGCCACTTCATGTGTAGCAGGGGTGTAGTGCATGTGCCATTCTACAGTTCGTAGCCAGCGCCGATGTCAGTCAACGTCTGCAGCTCAGTTATTGCTGCAATCAGGTCTTTGTAGCTCAGTTGTAAAGTTCCGTAATAGTACTACAGTAAAGCGAACCATACTAAGTTGGCAGTTATAAACAATTCTACGTTCTGTCATGCCGACAGCCAAGTTAATCTTCAAATTCACCGGATTCGACACTCAAGATTACGAGAGATTAATTCGTCATTGCAAGATTTGTGACACGTAAATTATGTCATTCTACAGACGCTTAGTCTAGTCGCGTGTTCTATAATTATCAACCAACAGACCATGACTACAACAAAGTTAAGTAGTAAATACTTACTTATTTTGTACTCCTGCTAATTAATTTTGTTTTCCTGTTGTAGCTACCAAACAATCTTGGCATAGTAGAACACACGTTTCCACCTCCTTAGCTACCTCATATTTGCTGCCTCATGTTGATGGACTCGGTTATCGTGGAAGATCAAGAGCCATCAGGTGCAACATGCAATGTGCGGTTTTCATGAGCAATAAAAAGGGCGGAGATGATGTTTATGTTGATCTCTGTTCCAATATTCTGTACAGTTTCTGGAACTCTCGGAACGGAGGTGATCCAAAACGTTTTTTTAATGTGTGTATTTGCACGCTCTCTGCAATGTAATTATTCATAAAATGAAGAAATTAAAGAAATTACCGGGTCCCACGCCTCATCTAGTTGAAAGTCGAAATTAGCAGAACCTTAATGGAACATTGTGTCAAAGTAATGTTCCGCCTTCCTACAACGACTTGGGCTCTTCTCGGTTCGGAAAAGTACGATCCCGGATTGCGAAGGGCTGGAATCTACAGAATACATTGCCAGAGTAGCAAAGCCTACATAGGTCAGACAACACGTACAGTGCATGAAAAATGCGTTGAGCATTATCGCCTCATATGCCTTTCGCAGTCCAGTAAGTCAGTCATAGGAGAGAATTGTATCTCCACAGGACATTCGATGGATTATTCTGCCACGGAAATCTTGGGATCGACGAGATCCTTCTGGGATTGAACCATTAAGGCAACAGTGGAAACACGTTTGGCGGAAGATCTTATTCATCGTGATGGCGTCCTTGAACTGGATAAGGAGTGAGACGCGGTGATTTCTTTAATTTCCTCAGAAAGAAAACATTTTATAACTAATGACTCGCCTAGCTACAGTTAATTTTATTAATTCTTACACCAGAATTTTAGCTACACGATTGCGTATTCAGACAATGAGCGCGCGTGTAGTATCACCTTTACGTATGCGCCTGCCCGCCATAGACGGAGCAGTACTGGAAGAGGGTGCGAAATTCGAAAGCTGTCGTTCATGTAGCGGTTGCTTTTGCGGATGCGTCTCCGCGCCAATTTTCAGAATAAAATTAGAGATGTTAACTAGCAATCCCCAGTGCCAAACACTCACCTGAGGATGACTGAATGGCTGTCAGCCGAAATTATCGTGGCAAGAAGTCGACATAATCCGGCTGCAATCTCGAAACTTCATGGAATATAGAAGAAGATGCTTTCAACGGAAAGGCCAATGTAACGGCTGGGAGCCATCTTAATTAAAAGCCGAATTAATTAAGAGGAATTACTATCAACTTGAAAATTAATACCTAGACACAACAGCTGCTACCCGCTCGTAACACTTCTTTCCTCTCCGTAAGATGGAAGACACGTTTTGTTGTATCAGTAGTTGAGGTGGTCAGTAAATACGAAGACACGTTTTGTTGTATCAGTAGTTGAGGTGGTCAATAAATATAGTCAGACATCTACAGAGAATTAACACATTATTTAGTTTATTCGTAAAATCTACACTTAATAATTGAGTTATACACAACTTTGAATGCAGAAAATTAATACATTATTTAGTTTATTTATAAAATCTACACTTAATAATTGAGTTATATACAACTTTGAATGCTGCAGATTCTTCTGTGTCGCTCGGTTACATACAATTATAGTAATGTTCTTGATAGAACCATACAGTCTTGAATGCTATTACACTTACACAGGGTGATTCAGCTGCCCCCTCTCCCTCTCTCTCTCTCTGGCGTTTTATACAACCCTCACTGTTATAGGTGGCCTTCATAAACCACACGAGTGATTTTCATACTCTCTCGCTCGCTGCGCTCAGACCATTAATCCCGCAGAAGAAAAGAGCAGGAACTTTTTGTACGAAATTTAATGTAGTTACGTTTTGTAGTGGGATACGTTTCCGCTGGAGGCCTTGGTTTTCGTGTCATTCAAGAAAAACGTACGAAAGTAACCTTCAAACGCATCTCCACACCACACTCATTTTTCACAATTCACGGTTTCTAGTAGTTGTTCGTGGCACTCCCTCCTACTACTGTACAAAAGTTCCCGATATTGATTCTGCTGTTACGCCACCAGCATAATTAGTTACTTCGTTAATGTTATTAATTTAAGGGTGCCTGTGAGAGTAAACTAATTTTGTAAACGTCCCGCTAAAACTAATTACGTTTAAAATTCGGTCCAAAGTTAACCCGTACAAGCATGTAGGTTCGAAGTCAGAAAGCCTGACGAATTCAATGATGTAATTGTTAAGTCTATGCTGTAAAAATTCACAAAACTGTTAAATAAAATTTACACAAACGTCAGTTTTACGATTTGTAAGCGCTCGACGAAACTAGCGACCTTATAACGCCAGTCAGTGAAGACTGAAAAAAGTCGCAAATATTTGTACAGTGGTAAGAGGGAGTACCATAAACACATACTAGAAATCCTGACCAGTGGGGGCTTAGTGTGGGAGTGGGGTTGCGTTGGAAGGTCACTTTTTTAAGTTTTTCTTGAACAACTCTAAAACTACTGCCTCTAGTGAAAACGTATCCAGTACAAAATCCAACTACGAAAGGGTCTGTTCATTTTTGGTTTAGGATTAATAGTCTCCGAGTAGTGAGCGAAAGAGTGTGAAAATGTTGCACGTGGTTTATGAAGGTCAGGTGTAACAATGCTATTTACATAAAATGACAGCAGTAAGGCCAGCTGAATCACCCTGTGTATGTCTCTGACAGTTAGCAACGTTTAGTAGGGTCGTGCGACGACGATATACTGTCAACACTGCAGTCTTCCCTGCTAATGTTGATGAGTCTATAGATCTGCGGGCGAAGATCTGATTTGCTGCTGCTAAACAGCTCGCCGTTCAATCAGAGTAGCACGCAGTGACATCGTGTGATTTTATCGTCCTCTTGTGGCGTTTATGTATCCCCCTTTGGAGAACAGCGAGCGAAGGAAGAGCGATGCTCGACTGGCGCTGCAGTAGTGAGAGATATAAAGCTACCGTCTCTCTCGTAGCTGTTGCCCTCATACCCTCCATCTACCCCTCCTACCAACTTTGATCCTCCCCTTCCTCCCTCTGTGTTTTTCCCCCATGGCACCCTCTCTCCCTTCTCTCCCTTCTCTTCCTCCTCTCTTCCTCCCTCCCTCCTCTCCCCCCGGGCTTCCCCTACCCCCCATTCCTTCTTCCCGCCCCCTCCCTTCTCCTCTGCCACTGGCATCTACACCCTCCCCCTCTCACCCCTATTCAAACCTTTTCCCTTTGGCAGGCCCTCAGCCTTGTACGTGAACAGTGAATACTCGTGCGCCGGAGATCGTCGCCAGTGTTTTGTGTGTGTCTTCGTGTTAGTGCTTAAGTGTCTCTACGTTCGTGCTCCACGGTTCACATGTGTAATTTCCGTCTTCTCTGTTTGTGACCAAGTGCTGAACGTTTTTTATTCGGACATTGCGCCTCTGAACGACTACATGTATTTTAGTATGACTGACTACCGTTTTTTATCCACCATGTTTGATTTGCATTTTCGTCTCTAATTATGCTATGTGTGTTAACTGTGGCCGAAGAGCGGCATAGACACGCCGCTGCTGGCCTACCTTTCCTGTAAATAACAATAAAGAAAAAAAAATCGTAGCTCTGAGTGGCGCGGGGAGTGCCGGGCTAGGTCGAAGAACATTACGTCCATACCGCAGATCTACACATCAATAAAAATTAAAGGGAAAATCGTCGTTGGTCCCTTTCTTGCAGGATCTTTTTCCGGCCGCAGCGATATCGGAGATTTTATATTTTACCGGATTCCTGATATTCACGGTACACTCGTGAAACGGTCGTACAGGAAATTTCCCACTTCATCGCTACCTCGCTTCATCGCTTGAGCGCCGACTATAACACCACGTTCACTCATTTAAATCTTGATAACCTACCATTACTGTAGCAGTAACCTATCTAACAACTGCGCCAGTCACTTGTTGTCTCTTATAGGCGTTGGCGACCGCAGCATCGTATTCTGCCTGTTTACATATACACTATGTCTTCAAAAGTATCCGGACACCTGGCTGAAAATGGCTTACAAGTTCGTGGCGACCTCCATCGGTAATGCTGGAATTCAATATGCTGTTGGCACACCCTTAGCTCTGATGGTAGCTTCCACTCTCGCAGGCATACGTTCAGATGCTGGAAGGTATCTTGGGGAATGACAGCACATTCTTCACGGAGTGCTGTACTGAGGAGAGGTATCTATGCCTGTTGGTGAGGCCTGGCAAGAAGTCGGCGTTCCAAAACATCCCAAAGGTGTTCTATAGGATTCAGGTCAGGACTCTGTGCAGGCAAGTCCATTACATGGATGTTATTGTCGTGTAACCACTCCGCCACAGGCCGTGCATTATGAACAGGTGCTCGATCGTGTTGAAAGATGCAATCGCCATCCCCGAACTGCTCTTCAACAGTAGAGAGCAAGAAGGTGCTTAAAACATCAATGTAGGCCTGCACTGTGATAGAGCCACGCAAAACAACAACACCATAACACCACCGCCTCTGAATTTTACTATTGGTACTACACAAGCTGGCAGATGACGTTCACCGGGATTCGGCCGAACCCACAGTCTACCATCGGATTGCCACATTGTGTACCGTGATTCATCACTCCACACAACGTTTTTCCACTGTTCAATCGTCCAATGTTTACGCTCGTTACACCAAGCAAGGCGTTGTTTGGCATTTACTGGGGTGATGTGTGGCTTAAGAGCAGCCACTCGACCATGAAATCCAAGTTTTCTCACCTCCCGCCTAACTGTCATAGTATTTGCAGTGGATCCTGATACAGTATGGAATTCCTGTGTGATGGTCTGTATAGATGTCTGCCTATTACACATTACGACCCTCTTCGTCACTGTCAGTCAACAGACGAGGTCGGCCTGTACACCTTTGTTTTGTACGTGCCCCCCTTCCGGTTTCCACTTTACTATCCCATCGGAAACAGTGGACGTAGGGATGTTTAGGAGTGTGGAAATCTCGCGTACAGACGTATGACGCAAGTGACACCCATTCACTTGACCACGTTCGAAGTGTTGAGTTCCGCGGAGCGCCCTATTCTGCTCTCTCACGATGTCTAATGACTACTGAGGTCGCTGATATGGAGTACCTGGCAGTAGTTGTCAGCAAAATGCACCTAATATGGAAAACGTATGTTTTTGGGAGTGTCAGTATACTTTTGATTGTTGTTGTTGTTGTGGTCTTCAGTCCTGAGACTGGTTTGATGCAGCACTCCATGCTAATCTATCCTGTGCAAGCTCCTTCATCTCCCAGTACCTACTGCCACCTACATCCTTCTGAATCTGCTTAGTGTATTCATCTCTTGGTCTCCCTCTACGATTTTTACCCTCCACGCAGCCCTCCGATGCTAAATTTGTGATCCCTCGATGCCTCAGAAAATGTCCTACCAACCGATCCCTTCGTCTAGTCAAGTTGTGCCACAGACTTCTCTTCTCCTCAATCCTATTCAGTACCTCCTCATTAGTTACGTGATCTACCCACGTAATCTTCAAGATTCTTCTGTAGCACCACATTTCGAAAGCTTCTATTCTCTTCTTGTCCAAACTATTTATTATCTTCAGTTCCATACATGGCTACACTCCATACAAATACTTTCAGAAACGACTTCCTGACACTTAAATCTATACTCGATGTTAACAAATTTCTCTTCTTCAGAAACGCTTTCCTTGCCATTGCCAGTCTACATTTTATATCCTCTCTACTTCGACCATCATCAGTTATTTTGCTCCCCAAATAGCAAAACTCCTTTACTAATTTAAGTGTCTCATTTCCTAATCTAATTCCCTCAGCATCACCCGACTTAATTCGACTACATTCCATTATTCTCGTTTTGCTTTTGTTGATGTTCATCTTATATCCTCCTTTCAAGACACTGTCCATTCCTTTCAACTGCTCTTCCAAGTCCTTTGCTGTCTCTGACAGAATTACAATGTCATCGGCGAACCTCAAAGTTTTTATTTCTTCTCCATGGATTTTAATACTTACTCCGAATTTTTCTTTTGTTTTCTTTACTGCTTGCTCAATATACAGGTTGAATAACATCGGGGAGAGGCTACAACCCTGTCTCACTCCCTTCCCCCGGAACCGCGGGACTGCTACGGTCGCAGGTTCGAATCCTGCCTCGGGCATGGATGTGTGTGATGTCCTTAGGTTAGTTAGGTTTAAGTAGTTCTAAGTTCTAGGGGACAGATGACCACAGAAGTTAAGTCCCGTAGTGCTCAGAGCCATTTGAACCAACTCCCTTCCCAACCGCTGCTTCCCTTTCATGTCCCTCGACTCTTATAACTGCCGTCTCGTTTCTGTACAAATTGTAAATAGCCTTTCGCTCCCTGTATTTTACCCCTGCCACCTTTATAATTTGAAAGAGAGTATTCCAATCAACATTGTCAAAAGCTTTCTCTAAGTCTACAAATGCTAGAAACGTAGGTTTGCCTTTCCTTAATCTTTCTTCTAAGATAAGGCGTAAGGTCAGTATTGCCTCACGTATTCCAACATTTCTACGGAATCCAAACTGACCTTCCCCGAGGTCGGCTTCTACCAGTTTTTCCATTCGTCTGTAAATAATTCGTGTTAGTATTTTGCAGCTGTGACTTATTAAACTGATAGTTCAGTAATTTTCACATCTGTCAACACCTGCTTTCGTTGGGATTGGAATTATTATATTCTTCTTGAAGTCTGAGGGTATTTCGCCTGTCTCGTACATCTTGCTCACCAGATGGTAGAGTTTTGTCAGGACTGGCTCTCCCAAGGACGTAAGTAGTTCTAATGGAATGTTGTCTACTCCCGGGGCCTTGTTTCGACTCAGGTCTTTCAGTGCTCTGTCAAACTCTTCACGCAGTATCGTATCTCCCATTTCATCTTCATCTACATCCTCTTCCATATCCATAATATTGTCCTCAAGTACATCGCCCTTGTATAGACCCTCTATATACTCCTTCTACCTTTCTGCTTTCCCCTCTTTGTTTAGAACTGGGTTTCCATCTGAGCTCTTGATATTCATACAAGTGGCTCTCTTATCTCCAAAGGTCTCTTTAATTTTCCTGTAGGCTGTATCTATCTTACCCCTTGTGAGATAAGCCTCTACATCCTTACATTTGTCCTCTAGCCATGCCTGCTTAGCCATTTTGCACTTCCCGTCGATCTCATTTTTGAGACGTTTGTATTCCTTTTTGCCTGCTTCATTTACTGCATTTTTATATTTTCTCCTTTCATCAATTACATTCAATATGTCTTCCGTTACCCAAGGATTTCTACTAGCCCTCGTCTTTTTACCTACTTGATCCTCTGCTGCCTTCACTACTTCATCCCTCAGAGCTACCCATTCGTCTTCTACTGTATTTCTTTCCCCCATTCCTGTCAACTGTTCCCTTATGCTGTCCCTGAAACTCTGTACAACCTCTGGTTTAGTCAGTTTATCCAGGTCCCATCTCCTTAAATTCCCACCTTTTTGAAATATCTTCAGTTTTAATCTACAGTTCATAACCAATAGATTGTGGTTAGAGTCCACATCTGCCCCTGGAAATGTCTTAGAATTTAAAACCTGATTCCTAAATCTCTGTCTTACCATTATATAATCTATCTGATACCTTTTAGTATCTCCAGGATTCTTCCATGTATACAACCTTCTTTTATGATTCTTGAACCAGGTGTTAGCTATGAATAAGTTATGCTCTGTGCAAAATTCTAACAGACGGCTTCCTCTTTCATTTCTTTGCCCCAATCCATATTCACCTACTATGTATCCTTCTCTCCCTTTTCCTACTGTCGAATTCCAGTCACCCATGACTATTAAATTTTCGTCTCCCTTCGGTACCTGAATAATTTCTTTTGTCTCATCATACATTTCTTCAATTTTTTCGTCATCTGCAGAGCTAGTTGGCATATAAACTTGTACTACTGTAGTAGGCATGGGCTTCGTGTCTATCTTGGCCACTATAATACGTTCACTATGCTGTTTGTAGTAGCTTACCCGCACTCCTATTTTTTTATTCATTATTAAACCTACTCCTGCATTACCCCTATTTGATTTTGTATTTATAACCCTGTATTCACCTGACCAGAAGTCTTGTTCCTCCTGCCACCGAACTTCACTAATTCCCACTATATCTTACTTTAACCTATCCATTTCCCTTTTTAAATTTTCTAAGCTGCCTGCCCGATTAAGGGATCTGACATTCCACGCTCCGATCCGTAGAATGCCAGTTTTCTTTCTCCTGATAACGACGTCCTCTTGAGTAGTCCCCGCCCGGAGATCCGAATGGGGAACTATTTTACCTCCGGAATATTTTACCCAAGAGGACGCCATCATCATTTAACCATACAGTAAAGCTGCATGCCCTCGGGAAAAATTACGGCTGTAGTTTCCCCTTGCTTTCAGCCGTTAGCGGTACCACAACAGCAAGGCCGTTTTGGTTAATGTTACAATGCCAGATCAGTCAATCATCCAGACTGTTGCCCCTGCAACTACTGAAAAGGCTGCTACCCCTCTTCAGGAACCACACGTTTGTCTGGCCTCTCAACAGATACCCCTCCGTTGTGGTTGCACCTACGGTACGGCTATCTGTATCGTTGAGGCACGCAAGCCTCCCCACCAACGGCAAAGTCCATGGTTCATGGGGGGGGGGGGGGGGGGGGGTACTTTTGATTACATAGTGTATATGTATTTGAATACGCATGCCTATATCAGTTTCTTTGGCGCTTCAGTGTAGAAGGACAACGTTGTACCTGTCGGTGTGATTATGTGGATGAAGACGCAAGCACGCATCAAACACTGCAGAATGATTAAAACATAAATGTATTTCTTTACAACATATACAAAATCAAGCATACATAACTTTGTACCCTACAGTCTCTCTCTCTTTTTCACTAGTACTGGATTACTATATTTAATAGCAGTAAGAGTAGCAATACCATCGTGCTACGTTCGCAAGGTCTCACTCCACTGTCTTCTGTAACCTCGGCGTGATCGGAAAGTAATCTGAGATTAATCTGAGACGGAACTTTGAGTACAGCGGCTTAAATACGCGCTAAACAGAACTGCTGGCAGTGAGGTGACGCGTGTAGCGCCAACGGCGGCATGTAGTCAGCCCTCTATAGCAACGGCTTGTGGCTGGTTTAAAGTCTTCTGTGGACATGTGAGCGGCGCGCAACGCGTCGTGTACTATCGACGAAGAACCGTAGATATCTCAACCAAATGTATCACATTGAGATAGAGAACGCACCTAAAACAGCTGGGTCGAAAGTTATAAGTGGAAAACAGGAGCTATCAAAACTAACATTGGCCTACTGACGATGTTAAAAATACAACTAGACACTTTTTGCAGTAATTTTATTTATCTATACAGTTTTAACTTCATAACAGTTGCTTAAATTCCGTAACGTAGCTTAGACACAGACGTGATATCGTTCCACGAAGTTTTGTTGTACCTGTTCCGACAACACCAGTGTTGTTCCAGTAACGTCGCAGGTTTCGAGAATTCCTTACTCACGACATCTGTCTCCTACTGAACGCTATTGGCATGACTACAAGAGGAGGTATGAAGGAGGGTCCGATGAGGAGAATGACCCTATAATCAAATAGGAACTCACCATTTTATCCTAAGTCTACGGAGTTCATGACGCTTCAGGTTCGGCATATCTGAATGGTTTGCATTCATGTCGTCACACGTCATTGCTACAGCAGTGTTTTCAGTTCCATATCGATTCATGCATCCCATTTAGTGCATTTAATTTATTACATATACATCCACTGTGGCAGGGTGAATCACGGTCCTCCATCGACTCTGTTTCCCCAGTGGTGCTATATCCACGTAACTCATTGGAGAACCTCTGGCAGTAGCGTTCGGAATTCAAGGGTGGAAGCACGAGAGAGAATGATTCGGGCCTAAAGGTATATAGTCAATACAATTCGTCTGGGTTTGGGACCCATACTATATACTATATTACTTATAGTATATAAGTAATCAAACTAGTGCCCATTCAGCAGTTACCAATACACCCTGTGGAAGGCGTCTTGCAATAGTCCACGAAACGTTGGAATTTTATAGTTGACAATGCGGTCCCAAACTCAAAAGAATTTTATTGACTGTGACAAAATGGTTCAAATGGCTCTGAGCACTATGCGACTTAACTTCTGAGGTCATCAGTCGCCTAGAACTAATTAAACCTAACTAACCTAAGGACATCACACACATCCATGCCCGAGGCAGGATTCGAACCTGCGACGGTAGTGGTCGCTCGGCTCCAGAATGTAGCGCCTAGAACCGCACAGCTTCTCCGGCCGACTGACTGTGACAACGGCCGCGGAAGCCTACGTTTACATTTGAAGGTATATAGGTTAAGGGTTAAGACAACTGCCCGCAAAATACAGGAATTCCCGATTCAAGTTCAGGACCGTTACAAGATTCATCTTGTCAAAAAGTAAAGTTGTCGTCAACACTGAAAGCCTCCAATTCCTTTTTAAACTGAAGCTCAGTACATGAATGGTATGATCTTAGTCTTAATACCCTGACATTATTCCTCTTAACATACAAAATTTTGACCCATGAATGAATAGAAACACGATCTGAGTTAGAGTGATAAGATATTCGGAAGTAGGAAGGACTTTCACAGCACAGTGATAAATACAGAGGATCGTGACATAGATTTAAGACACGACTACGACCAACAAACCCAAACCTGTTAAAACAACCTGAATGTATTCTGTTTCGTCTCTTATAGAGAGTGTCCATGCGATGGAGATGTAGACTCCTCGTTATATAGCCTAACACCTACTTATAAGAACTGTTAATCACAATAGTCACTCTCAACATATTCAGGATCAGCGCGTGTATCGAAGTCTTGAGCCGCTCGTACCTATCTGATGCTTTTTGTAATATGCATGTAGAAAAATACTTGTATTATCTGCCGATGGCAGTTTATCTGAATAATGATTCCACTGAAGGCAGAAAGTACTCACTGAAGTGAGCTCTCCCAAGCTCGCCGGCCGGAGTGGCCGAGCGGTTCTAGACTGAGCACTATGGGACTTAACATCTGAGGTCATCAGTCCCCTAGAACTTAGAACTACTTAAAACTAACTAACCTAAGGACATCACACACATCCATGTCCGAAGCAGGATTCGAACCTGCGACTGTAGCAGTCGCGCGGTTCCAGACTAAAACGCCTAGATCCGCTCAGCCACAACGGCCGGCTTGGCGGAAGCAGAAGTGTTCTTTTTCGCTCCGTCCACATGAGTACACTAGCTCATATCTGAACCAACCGTTTGGTCAGTAGGGTACCGCTCCAAAGTACCTTGTACAGCTAATATGCTTCCTTCTACATCGTAGCGCGTCAGCAATCGTTGGTTAATATATTAAAAAACTAAAAACCTGCCTCGATTGCGAAAAAAGCACCTAGTGTTAAGTGTTAACCCAGGTTTCGGGGTAGATAACTACACCTTCTTCAGAACAACAATAAAACCCACAAGTGCCTAAGAAGACCTTTGTCAATGATTAAAAGGACACCATAGCTATACATTTATAAACGAAAAAGAAAAGGAAAAAACAAACAGTACATGTGTACAAAGTCAAAACCACTGCTTAACTTACAACGGCCTATGTTCGATGGGCTACAAATGGTCGCTCACTTACAAGCCTTACCCGCTACCTATGTACATGCGCAAGACAAGGGAAGTTACTTGAATGCGCATGCGCATACGAATACGAAAAAGTTTGTAAATGGGTCGGGGCTAAATGGCCCATGTTCAATACAACCGTGGATCAACGTATATCAAAAAATGGAATGGATAGAACAAGAGACGAGCTAAACAGGCGATGAAACCTAAAAATAACAGCACACGGTTGCTTATGCTAGTGAAGAAACTTATATATGAAGCTAACTATGACAACAGGAGGAACTTGTCTCGCGCATATGCATAGGTAGCGGGTGAGGCTTGTAAGTGAGCGACCATTTGTAGCTGCAGTTTATCGCGAGTCATGGCCCATCGAACATAGGCCGGTTAAGTAGTGGTTTTGACTTTGTACATATGTACTGTTTGTGTTGTCCTTTTCTTTTTCGTATATAAATGTATAGCTTTGGTGTTCTTTTAATCATTGACAAAGGTCTTCTTAGGCACTTGTGGGTTTTATTGTTGTTCTGAAGCCGGCCAAAGTGGCCGTGCGGTTAAAGGCGCTGCAGTCTGGAACCGCAAGACCGCTACGGTCGCAGGTTCGAGTCCTGCCTCGGGCATGGATGTTTGTGATGTCCTTGGGTTAGTTAGGTTTAACTAGTTCTAAGTTCTAGGGGACTGATGACCTCAGCAGTTGAGTCCCATAGTGCTCAGAGCCATTTGAACCATTTGTTGTTCTGAAGAAGATGTAGTTATATACGCCGAAACCTGGGCTAACACTTAACATTAGGTGCTTTTTTCGCAATTGAGGCGGGTTTTTAGTTTTTTAATATAATATGCTTCCACTATGCAGGCAAAGACTGTGATTTTCCTAGCAGACGAAAATAATGCTTAGGGAGACTCTGCAACACGCCTGCGACTTACAACTCGCACTGATGTATATGATATAAAACTCGTTTTCGAAGAGACGGCTTTCAATTCAAAGATTGGTTTGAATACCACTGCCCCTTACCAGACATGGTCCGGTTGGAAGTGTTATACCCCTGTCTGTATCAGAAAAATCGTTAAAAAAGAAGGAAGATTAGAGTTTAACATCCCTCAGACAGCGCAGTCATTAGAGACAGAGAAAAATCCTAGGGTCGACTGGGATCTGAAAGCTGATCCTTTGGATTTATACTCTGTCACCTACGCACTTTGTGCCAGAGCAACAAATCAAAAAACAATAAAGTTTTATTATGACTGTAGGGTATTCCCGTTTATCCATTTGTATGTAAGAGACATAATATGAAACTGGAATCATCCAAAGATCGCGTTGTCACACCAAGGCAACGCACATCGATACTAGAGACATTAGCGATGTCTGGCTTCAACCCGTAATGGTGGAAGCTGAAGTAGACACGATCTCTCTCCCAGCACAGTGGCGCCTTCGCACGGAGGTCAACATAGAGCCGCACTTCGTGACCTCAGCTGCAGCAGTCAACATCAGCAAGTAGGACTAAGAGTTATTCAAGTCTCAGCTGGAAATGTACTTCTGTAAGTATTGAACATTGTACTTCAAGACAACTGTTTTGTTAATTAGTGCATGAAGTGGTGCTTTAATAATCAATGACTACCACAAATTATTAAGCACTCCTGTCGCGAAAGAATGTATTAAGTAAATCTTTTTACCATTCATGTAATAAAGTGAACTAATATTTCATCTGTTGTAATCCAGATGAGCCATCTTCTAGAGCAATCAGGGAACCCACAGCTATTTCCACAGGACTGTTGTTCCATCCGGTCATAATAATGAAGACTCTGAAAGTGTATAAACAAAATTATTCAGCAGCGCAAGCTGACACTTGACTTGCTTAACTTTACACTCCATGAAAATTTCATCAAACCCTCATTTTCTATTCCTAGCACAATAATATCTGGCCTAATGACAACGCCGCCGTACACCCGACTGGGAGCTAAACCACGCTAAAATTATTTTTGTCTACCTTTGCTGTTGGTGGCACATATCATGCTCAGGATCGAGCTCAGGTAACACAGTGACTTATCTAAGGCTACAATCGTCGTCCGCCAAACTAAATTCCACCTTCCTGCAAACCTAGCGTCTGACCTTTACACAGGAAAAATCCCGATACTTTGCTCTCTCCTTGACACAACTGTAGTACGTCGCAAACTATTAAGAAAAATAGGCTAGGAAGGCCGATGATTAAGGCCACACGCAAATTTAGAATGAAGTACAGTATAAAAACAATTTATTATCGCTACGTGGTGACCAGTAATACGCTTATTTGACATCAGTTACGTTTTCTAGGTAATCTGTATTTGCCATTATGTCATAAAGTGCCATTCCAGAGAACCGTAAAATTAGTACACGCCTTTCCTACGAGTTCTGTTCGATGGAACACATAAATATTACGGTAGCGTGCATCATTACTTACTCATGAGGATACGAATAGGTAAAGGCTTTCTTTGTCGCACCAGTCTTGAACCAAAATTGTAGGAGATTCAAAATACTGTTTCTACAATAAGAAAAAAATCACATAACAGAATTAAAATGATACTATTCATTTACAGATCACATTGCACGGCAGCCAAATGGTCATCACCGGTGTAAACACTCACAATGAGGAACGGAAACGTCTGCCACAAAGTGCATGGTGTAGGCACACTTACTTGGTCTGGAGGGAAGCAACGTCTTTTATGAGCGTATCAGTCTTTAAACGCATTGTTCATTGTTTAAGGTTCACGTCAAAACAAACTAAACTTCTGAAAGCTTTCTGGATTCTAACTGGCAGCTCGTATTAGTAATCTTCTGCGACTACGGAACGTGATCGCTGCAGACCTTCGCAGCAGCAAACCGGCGTCTCTCTCCACCATCCGCCTGTCCAGTTTTTACGTCGTCCGCATGCCAAGACTCCGGGCAAGCGACTGGTATACCTATCTGTTACCTCGGTCCAACTCTTGCACCGTCCTCTGTCATTACACATACTGTGACTAACTCAAATTTAGGTGTTGGCATCACTTCTGTTAGATGTTAAACATCAAAATGACGTTACTCTCACTTTATTTCTTCGTTAAAACTGTTACTCCTTACCGCTCTTTGTTTCTTCCGTCCCCACTCGCATTCGATGCAAGATTCCACCCTGTCGTCTGAGGGTGTTTTCGTACATTTATTATACGTTACATTTCCTGGAAACAGTAAGTACACTTTTATCGACATTCGAGGACTTAAATCGTGTGCCATCAGGTGTCCAGCCGAATTGTTGATTCCATTCTTCTGCACGATATATAGATGACTGACCCAACAGACCACTTCAGATTCTGCGAACTGAGATGATATGCAAACTCACTGTCTGGTCTACAGTCAGGCTGTGAATTATTGTTGGCGTCGTGAGTTCGGCTAATGGAGTCCACTACGACCTATGATGCTCATTTGTTGCTCATTTGTTTTCAGACCCCTCGTCGTTATTCCGCGAAGCGCATTTTCTCTCGGAATTTCCTAGCCGCGATGAATGATTTGGCCGGCGAGGTCTTAATAAATCTAATGCAGGATCCCAAACCTTGCTTAAATTGAAACGTCCGTCACGGCTCATTAGGCTTGCAAACAACTTTATTTCGGTAGACTCTTTAATTACGCTATGCGGAAACTTGGCGTTTGCTCCACGAACTGATTTCGTTGTATTTCATTTCATGATTATACTCGAGGCAGCGCTCGGTGATAGCTGATATGCTTGGTTGATTTAGTCAGTTGTGTCACTTATGTTCCTCTTCTTGACTACACTGATAGTCTACCACACTCAAGACTGGCCACATTCACGTACAACGCGATCAGAAAACATAGCAAGTCAGGACGTATGTATCAATATAAGGAAGCCTTGGGATCTATTACTCAATTTCTTAAGGGAAGGTTTACTATCTTTGGCCCGAAAAAAGCATGTTCTTTGAGAATTTTTCTCGGTATGTGCTATAGATATCAATGCCAAATTTGGTCAAAATGTTTACTAATATTTACTCTACAAACTGGAATTTTTTCGACCGCAAAAGTCAAAGAGCACAGGCGGAAGTGCCGTCCGAACGAAACAAAATTTCGGTGTAGACCTCCACGCGCGGTATGTCACAGGTGAGCTGGCTCGTCTGAAATCAAAACTGAGTTGACGTTAGCGAAGTATATCAGATTCTTTAGGAATTGTACCTCGTTTAAGTTATTTGGACCATAGTAAATAAAATGGCGGCCATTTGAAAAAATAGGGTTTTTAATCGATTTTTCGACTTCGTCGGCCAGTAAAAATGTTTATAGTTGATGTATCTGGATAAAAGTGGTACAACTCCTAGACAATTTAGTTAGTTTCGTCGGAAACAAAGAATCATACCAATCGGTTCAGTAGATTTGAAGTTACCATAGCGCGTGGTAAAAAAAAAAAAGTCATTTCGAGAAAAACGCGTTTGACGTTTTGACTATATATAAATGCAATATTATGCAACGTACGTTCAATCTGCTATTCCGGGTCCATAAAATAGTCCTTCCTCTTCCTCACAAAGGGCGTTCTGCTCGATCTGGGCCATCCCGCGCTGCTCCAGAGCCGCTCGTACGGCCGGTGACAGGCGGTTTTCGGCTGCATGAATGCGAATGCTTGGCGAACTGCGTCTAATAGAGTCCCAGGGTGACGTCCATTGTTCAGAATTTCTGAATACCCTCCGTTGAAGCTGCTCACTGCAAGGAAAGTCGCAATCTCCAGTCTACGCACCAGAATGCAAATGCTTGAGGGCTAACTTCCAAACAGATGCTTTCAAACTTTCATTTGAATTTTGTGTGTTTCCTCCCAAGAATCGGTACAATAAATCGTCCTCCGAAAGAAAAAAACTGGTGCGTGAAAAAGACCGATTTCAGGCAGGTGAATTTTTTTGTTCAACCACGAATAACACACATTTCCGTTCCGTATTCGGAAAAATCGTTTCAGGGGTGGATTCTAAACACTTCTATGGATCCAAAAATGCAATTTAAAAAATCGATTTTTTGAGCCAAAAGATAGTAAACCTCCCCTTAAAGTGTCGCCAGCCAGGAGGCGTCGAAGTCGCATTACCGACAATACTGGATGGAGTCCAGTCACCGAGTAAGCATTATAACGAAGCTCATAGTAACTGAAGAATAGACTAGTCTGGCCGTCGAAATATCGTACAGAAAAATGGAATCAACAAACTCATCTCTATACCTGAACGCAAACCATTTACCAATCGCTCTGAGAAATCCTGAAAGATCGCATTCTAGAACGTTGTCGGGGTCATGAAGAGAGCTTCCACGTGGACACCTTCGAGAGAGTTTCCGACATGTTCTCCCCCAAAAAAATGTTCAAATGTGTGTGAAATCTAATGGACTTAACTGCTAAAGTTATCAGTCCCTAAGCTTACACACTACTTAACCTAAATTATCCTAAGGACAAACACACACACCCATGCCCGAGAGAGGACTCGAACCTCCGCTGGGACCAGCCGCACAGTCCATGACTGCAGCGCCCTAGACTGCTCGGCTAACCCCGCGCGGCTGTTCTCCCTCACACGTCAAGGTTGATCCTCTTATGTCGTCACCTCACATGTCTCTGGATGCTGTTCTGTGCTGAGGGCTTAATCAAAACGATTTCCTGTGTGTCCCTCTGCGTTATGGAGTCAAGCGCACTGCCTCCAATTCATTTACTTACTATCCGTGCCTGAAATCATTACACATTTCATCTCGGAAAAGTATTTCCTTTCTTCTAGAAGTGTGGAGAAACCCATCTGTTGATCTCAAGTAAAAGTTTCTTACATTAAATCTGGCATTGATTTGAATACCACTGTGATTTGATACGCATGTCTCCATTGGAGGTGTAGTGCCGTTGCCTTCCTCCGACCTGTAAAATGACTCACTCAGCCAGTTACAGGAAACCTACAGTTAGACGTCGACTCTGAATCGCGGTGCAACGCCTCATTTTTCACATTAATAAACATTGCCGAACTTGAAAAAAGTGATAAGTTACATACAAAAATCCTAGGACCGACCGGTGATTTAATTTGATACGCTTGTATCCGTATTCTGGCACTTTACCATTGAGTGTCAAAGCCACTCTGCTGATTTTAAATTAAGATGAATATTTACGTTGTTGTTGAGGTACGGAATGTATCTTGTGCGCGAAGATTCCATATTAGCTCAACGCATAAACACAGTCGAATCTCCACGCTTCACCTAGGTATAGCACATGTCCGAATGTGTGCCTTCAGGCGAAGACGCTTATAGGGAGGTAGGAGCAGCAGTTCCAAATGTGGCCCCAGCTCCTCGTGCCACGTGCCGACACTCAGTTCGCAGCGAGACGCAGCTGCTACGAGCAGCCGAACATGGCTTCCACGCTTGCGTTACTTCGGCCCTCTCTGGACGGTTTCAGACACTGCTGTCACTTCTATACAACAGAGTGTCCCGCATAAAAGTCGTCATGCGCATTTTCTCTGGTGTTTCGGCAGATATTTGTCGAACGTCTAACTGTAGGTTTCCTGTAACTGGCTGGGTGAGTCATTTTACAAGTCGGAGGAAGGCAACTGGCCGGCCGATGTGGCCGAACGGTTCTAGGCCCTTCAGTCTGGAACCGCGCGACCGCTACAGTTGCAGTTTCCAATCCTGCTTCGGGCATGGATGTGTGTAATATCCTTAGGTTAGTTAGGTTTAAGTAGTTCTAAGTTCTAGGGGACTGATGACCTCAGCAGTTAAGTCCCATAGTGCTCAGAGCCATTTGAACCAAAAAAATGGTTCAAATGGCTCTGAGCACTATGGGACTTAACTGCTGAGGTCATCAGTCCCCTAGAACTTAGAACTACTTAAACCTAACTGACCTAAGGACATCACACACATTCATGCCCGAGGCAGGATTCGAACCTGCGACCGTAACGGTCGCGCAGCTCCAGACTGTAGCGCCTAGAACCGCCCGGCCACTCCGGCCGGCCCATTTGAACCATTTTTGAAGGCAACGGCACTACACCTCCAAAGGAAACATGCTTATCAAATCATAGTGATGTTCATATCTGGAGTCAGCCCAGAATAATCCTGCTCGTCATGTCTTCATGGGACGTCCAGTGACGACGGAAAGCCTCAGTTTTCCAGTTTATAGCTACCCTCCGTCGACCTGCTGTCGTTGACTTCTCTGACGGAAGATATAATGTTATTATCTACTGTATATGCTCAACTTTTAGTTATATCTATAAATCAGATGGAAGAGCCACAAACATCTTCACTGTAACAGCGACTAAATTTCGGGTTTTCATAATAATTAATGTTAACTTTTTGGCTCAGCCGCTCACCCTTCATTTGTTGCTACGTTACCGAAGACAGTATAGTTAGTAACGTCTTTGGATGGTAGTTATTATTCACCAACACACACGATGTTATGGAAATCACTTTAGTTTTTTATTAACAACACTCAATAATAACTAAATGATCATGAATGATTGCGTTTTGTATAGAGGGAGAAGGAGGGTTGATCCTACAATTACTCTCAGCAACTACGGCAACTGAAATTTCTGTGATTTTTATAGTTCGACACTCAAGGATATTATAGCAAGGACTATGGTTCATTATTACCCGTAGATACAGTCGTTCAAACTTCGTATGCTTTTATTTTCACAAAGCTAAGTGTCCAGTCCCGTTCTTATATTCAGTTTAAAGTCCCTTCGTATAGTTCACAGATCCTATTATCAGTATTCGGCATGTAATATAATTTAAAACTGAGCGCTACTTTTTCTCGCGCACACAATTCCTCAGATATTCTTAGTCCGTGACCTTACGGCAAAAGTCTGTCCCGTAAAAATTAACTAGAGTCAATTTACTTGTAGTTTGATAAAAGTGTCCTGAATTTTTCCGTAGCATATCACACGGTAATTCCCGCTATATCGGACGCCGCAGCTACGTAGAGGTATTCAAAGCTCAGAAAACAAGGCAAGAGAACTAAAAATACCCGCGCATGGTTTATATAGTGGGGTTTAGAAACAAAAGTAGCCGCATTAAATTCTCTTTGATTTCCCTGAGGCGCTACTTTGCTGCGGGCGCTATTCTGATGAGAGATTATATATTGATAATTTTAAATAAAACTTTTTCAATGCTATTAATTATACCGATATTATCGACCACCCCTCTCCTGTATGAAAATAAGCGTGATAATATCGTTCTTAATTAAAAAGAGAGTTTATAAGTTACAAACAAAACGAATTTTAAAGCGAAACGTTACGTGCTCATTCGATAAAACGGCCCCAGATACGTCTAGTGCAATATTTGTTTTATCGATTTGTATCAACATGGACGGCAAAGCCCGAAGAATAACAAGTACCCGAGCAGCGACAGCTCCGCTCTTGCGCGCGTTGACTGTTACCGCCAAGCAGGCAGCGCTGCTGAGTCGCTACTGCATTGCTGTTTATTCTTCGTGTTTCAATGGGCAGTTTGATACATATCGACAGACCGAAATCGCACTAGACAAATGTTCGACCATCTACTGTACGGACACGTAAAATTTAGGTTCAAAAGGCATTTCGTTTGTAACTGGAAACAAACCTACGATTTCCCTTGACACTAGTCATCGCACGAAACATGTTGTGAGCAGCATTTGTTTAAGCTGACTCCATCTACCCACTGCAAAAACGAAATTTCAGATAACTACCAAAACAACAGAGAAAATCAGCCTGACCACTCTAAAAAAATTGTTCAAATGGCTCTGAGCACTATGGGACTTAACATCTGAGGTCATCAGTCCCCTAAACTTAGAACTACTTAAACCTAACCAATCTAAGGACATCACACACATCCATGCCCGAGGCAGGATTCGAACTTGCGACCGAAGCGGTAGCGCGTTTCCAGACTGAAGCGCCTAGAACCGCTCGGCCACAAAGGCCGGCTCTGACTACTCTTATAAGAGACACCTTGTACAAGCAGAATACCGTGCCATCCGCGGCAGGCAGTGATTTAAAGTCCTGATGACGCTGGCGGAGACAGCTATCGAAATCTTGAGTGTTTTATTCGAAAATCAAGGAGATTTTCTTGAGGAGAATAGTGTTTACAATATTCTATTCATTGTAGGGTACAACTAAGCCTCACGGATAAGTACATACTCCTGTTGAACAGCTTCAGCCATTTGAAAGGGGTTGCATTGTGACCCTGCAGGAAGCTGATTGTACGCATCGACGGATTGGCTCTAAGCTCTATAGGACTTAACAGCTGAGGTCTTCAGTCCCCTAGAACTACTTAAACGTAACTAATTTAAGGACATCACACACATGCACGCCCGAGGCAGGATTCGAACCTGCGACCGTATCAGCCGCGTGATTCTGGACTGAAGCGCCTAGAACCGCTCGGCCACCGTGACCGGCATCGACGGATTGCTGCGAACGCTGGACACAATGTATCGGTGGTGTATTCTGTGGAACATTCCCACACCTGTAGATCAGGTTCTGGATGTCAAAGTAGTTCAGATGCACATCAAGATAGGCGCATTGTGTGAGCAGCTGTATCCAACCGAGCATCATACAGAGACAAAATCCGGGCACGTGTTGCACCTGCTATATCATCAGAACCACTGGCAACCGTCTGCTTGCAGCATGATTAAGATCACGTGTACCTCTGGCCTGGCTAATAATGACATTTCGACACTGCTGATTGTGGCTACCCCGGTTAGTGGAAGAGTTGACTGGAGAGTGGGATGGCGCTCTATTGTCTTCAGTGATGAGAGTAGGTTCTGTCTGAATGCGAGTGATGGATGTGCACACGTATGACGTAGACTTCGTGAGCTGCTTATTCTCGAGTGCGTTCGCCCACGACACACAGGTCCCATCCGAGGCTTCACGATGTGGGGCCCATCAGTTACATTCGGCGTTTCAGTAGAATGAAGTAACCAGTTCCAGCTACACTGCACAGTATTTTATTCCCATACAACTGTCCACTCTTCTATAGGATGGTGATGTGCTTTTTCAGCACATTGTGCTGCTGCGACTCAACGTGCTCTTCGTAGCGTACAACTATCCTGGCCAGCAGGATCATCATGTTCCTCGCCAACTGAAGGATATGGGGCATGGTGAAGCGGGAACTTAGTCATTCTCCAGAGTCTGCAAGTACCATTGCCTAACTGCAACAAAAGGCGAAAGATACTTGGGACAATCCGTCGCAGGATGGCACTCAGCACCTTTATGATCGTTAGCATGCGAGAACACACGCCTGCATTGACGACAGCGGAAAGGGGGGGGGGGGGAGAGAGGGGGCAGGTGCACTGTGTATTCATGTGACTGTTTGGTCACCCTTTTCTGTGCCATGTGTGTTTCATTTGGTCTGAATTAGTTGAAGGACTTATTTCAATAGTGGTACAAGTCCAATACCTCCACTTTTCTGCCTATAATGCCTCTGAAATTAATGATTCAAACAAACAGAAATAAAGGTTCAGCTCTAGCAAGAAGCCATATGCTTGAATTTTTCTGGTATCTCAACTGCAGATTTTTCAGCGCTCATTTAACTTTAGGACTCTGTACCTCAAAATGAACAAAAATGGACTTGTACCACTATTGAAATAAGCCCTTCAGTTATCGTATACCCCTACAATGATGTCACCTTACTTGTCAGTAAAATGACCTTGTCCTTGAAACTGCTTTTTTTTCCAGCAGCACGTTTCATTGTCCGACTCTATCTCCGTCCGAACAGGCCTCGGAAGGCCCAACGGTATTGAACGACCGCTGTGTCACCCTTAGCCGATAGGCGTCAGTGGATGCGGATAAGGAGGTGCATGTGGTTGGTACCTCGCTCTCCCGGCCGTTGTCAGTTTTCGTGACCAGATATTTCATTGTAATTTCAAGAAATCGAGAGTCATTGGTTGAAAAGCCTTTCACCAGTTGTTTTTTTATTGATTCACCCTAACTGATGAAATAATGCCTTTGAAAAACCGTGACCCCGTGTTGGTATAATGAAATAAAACACCATCGCAGGATGGCATTCAGCATCTTTATGATCGTTAGCGTGCCAGAAGACATGTCTGCGTTGACGACAGGGGGAGGGGGGGGGGGGGGGAAGGTGCACTGTGTATTCATGTGACTGTTTGGTAACGCTTTTCTGTGCCATGTGTGTTTCATTTGGTCTGAATTTGTTGAAGGGGTTATTTCAATAGTGGTACAAGTCCATTACTTGTCACATTAAGAAATAAATATGATGACAGGGAGGTGTTTTTCACTATTAATTTAAGTCGTTAATTTTTTTGCCAGCAGTGACTCAGTACGTCTCTCGTCATACTGTGATACCAATTCCCCAGTTCTCGCGTTGATATTTTCTCAGCTCTGTTAGTTAGCTCGTACCGAATTTCATTGATTCTTAGAGTAGCGTATAGATCTATTGACTATTTCAGCTTCTTCACACACATGTGAATGACCATTCTGACGCTGACAGACAGTCCTTATGTTAAGAGTAAGGAAGGCAATTGCAGCGCGCCTACCATTCGTACGAATTTGCTGCTCCGAGCGTTATCACTTGGCGACATTCTGCGAACTCTGTCGCAGTGCATAACAGCTGCTTATCTTATCGAGAGCACACCCTTCTAATACACGGCCGTTGATTAGCAGAAGCCGTTTTTTGAACTCGCTGCATGTCATCAGCCATTCATCATACCACACGATCTTTAATACTTTGTTCAGAAAGGTACTTGTTCCGACAGAAAGGTTGTTGCATTATGCCACTTGTCTAGAACGCTAACCCATAAGAATAATTTAGTGTTCAAATTTTCCAAGGAACTTATGTTCCTGGTAAAGAAGGAAGGAATCGTATGGAACTGCTGCGTGCGTAAACCGAAGATGTAGACTCAGTCATCTAATTGGAAAGGTTTGCCAACTTCGTTCACAGTAGCATGTTGCTTTCACGATGTGTGAAAATTGTGTCTTACGTTACCTGTCCATCGTAGGTGGCTATGGTAAGTGCGTATGGGGTTTAATGTCTTGTTTTGATGACGACAAAGGGAGGGGGGGCTGAATCCCAGTTCAGGGGAATAGCCTAGACCTACTCCCGTTCAATAGCACCGTGGGGTCCATTAAGAATCTTGATTGCGCTGTTCGGCTGACGGATCATCATCAACAGTGACGTGTGCCTCTCTTCATTAGACATGGCTCAGTGGTTTGTAATTTAACCCAGGATATTGCAACAAAAATAAAATGAAACACTGCACAACGCGCCCTCAGCTCTCCTTGTCAAATGTTGTAGCGGTCTTATGTCTTAAGACTGGTTTGACGCAGGTCCCCACCATGGCACACCCTGAGCCAGTCTCTCCATTAACTACTACAATCCGCATCCATTTGAAACTGCTCACAGTGTTCATGCCCAGGTTTCCCTTTGAAACCTTTACCCTCTCTCCCCACGCCCTCAATTTTCCTTTCATTCCCAAATAGACTGCCCCTTGATTCCTCAGCATGTATTCCACCAACCGATCCCTTCATTTAGTCAACTTGTGCAATATACAATTTCCGTTGTATCAAAGAGGTATATAAAGTTTATATTGGTCGTTGGGTTGCATTCACGTAAAGTGCCGAGTGTGAGGACGTTACAAAATATGGCGGCTGGTGTCACTTGTTACTTCCACATGTGGTGCTCTTAACCCACATATATGTTGATTACATGGCTCTTTGCTCTTTGAAGTAACTATGTTGGTTAGTGAGTAACAGCATACTGTAATCGAGTTTCGAATTCGAAGAGTTCGTCTACACATGGAGTACCCTCTTCTTCAGCATGACGCCAGACCACACACGAGTGCTGCTACATCTGGAAGAATCCGACACCTTTGGTTAAATGTCATCGACCATCCTCCATACAGTCCGGATTTGGCCTCATCTGATTTTCATCTCTTTCCAAAGGAGGGCTTCACTTTGATAGTGATGATACGGTGCAAGCAGAGCTGAGGTTGTGGTTCCGTCAACAAAGTCACATGTTCTACAGTGACGGTATCGACAATCTCCTCTCTCGTTGAGAGAAATGTGTTCGTCGCCAGGGTGACTATGTTGAGAAATGTAGACATCAGAAATAAAGATGAAGAATGTTAATAATGTTTGTTTTACTTAAAAATGCTTAAGACTTTTCGCATAAAAAGTTAGGAGGCATTGCTTTTTAGTACGCCTTCGTATAATTTGTTAAGGTGAAACGTCCCCTTAGAACAATTATGACTGTCCTTAAACTGACACACAATATTTTTAGCGCAACGCAATCTGACTTTCAAAAATCCCTACAAAAGGATGGTCCTGACTAACATTAACCTATACCTTTCACAAATCACTTACCTCACAAAAATCTTGGTTACTCGAACTACTGCAATACAGCTAGCGCCACTACTGCCAGCTAAATAAACGATTCCAACTACGGAAGGCACTAACTACTGATAGGCATAGTTAGCAAATGAAATATTTTAATAGAGAACAAACAATGTATTTACCTTAATAGTGTTGAAAAATCATAATATACGAGGGCAGTTCAATAAGTAATGCAACACATTTTTTTCTGAAACAGGGGTTGTTTTATTCAGCATTGAAATACACCAGGTTATTCCCCAATCTTTTAGCTGCGCAACACTATTTTTCAACGTAATCTCCATTCAATGCTACGGCCTTACGCCACCTAGAAATGAGGGCCTGTATGCCTGCACGGTACCATTCCACTGGTCGATGTCAGAGCCAACGTCGTACTGCATCAATAACTTCTTCATCATCTGCGTAGTGCCTCCCACGGATTGCGTCCTTCATTGGGCCAAACATATGGAAAGCCGACGGTGCGAGATCGGGGCTGTAGGGTGCATGAGGAAGAACAGTCCACTGAAGTTTTGTGAGCTCCTCTCGCGTGCGAAGACTTGTGTGAGGTCTTGCGTTGTCATGAAGAAGAAGAAGTTCGTTCAGATTTTTGTGCCTACGAACACGGTGAAGTCGTTTCTTCAATTTCTGAAGAGTAGCACAATACACTTCAGAGTTGATCGTTTGACCATGGGGAAGGACATCAAACAGAATAACCCCTTCAGCGTCCCAGAAGACTGTAACCATGACTTTACCGGCTGAGGGTATGGCTTTAAACTTTTTCTTGGTAGGGGAGTGGGTGTGGCGCCACTCCATTGATTGCCGTTTTGTTTCAGGTTCGAAGTGATGAACCCATGTTTCATCGCCTGTAACAATCTTTGACAAGAAATTGTCACCCTCAGCCACATGACGAGCAAGCAATTCCGCACAGATGGTTCTCCTTTGCTCTTTATGGTGTTCGGTTAGACAACTAGGGACCCAGCGGGAACAAACCTTTGAATCAATTGTGACAGCACTACCAACAGAGATGTCAAGTTGAGCACTGAGTTGTTTGATGGTGATCCGTCGATCATCTCGAACGAGTGTGTTCGCACGCTCCGCCATTGCAGGAGTCACAGCTGTGCACGGCCGGCCCGCACGCGGGAGATCAGACAGTCTTGCTTGACCTTGCGGCGATGATGACACACGCTTTGCCCAACGACTCACCGTGCTTTTGTCCACTGCCAGATCACCGTAGACATTCTGCAAGCGCCTATGAATATCTGAGATGCCCTGGTTTTCCGCCTAAAGAAACTCGGATCACTGCCCGTTGTTTGCAACGCACATCCGTTACAGACGCCATTTTAACAGCTCCGTACAGCGCTGCCACCTGTCGGAAGTCAATGAAACTATACGAGACGAAGCGGGAATGTTTGAAAATATTCCACAAGAAATTTCCGGTTTTTTCAACCAAAATTGGCCGAGAAAAAAAATGTGTTGCATTACTTATTGAACTGCCCTCGTACATAGCAGTTCGACATCCAGTCTTACAAATTGCAAAACTCCGCCATTTCTCTCCCCACATCCACCACTGCTGGCGGCTCACCTCCAACTGCGCAACGCTACGCGCTGTTCACATCCAGCTGCCCAACACTACAATGGCAGACAACAATGCAAACTAGCCACAGACTGCACACAGCACAGCCAGTGATTTTCATACAGAGCGCTACGTAACGTTGTCAATAAGAAAACATAAACAGCCTACTTACATAGCCCCCATGCTCCCCACAAAAAATTTTATAAGTTGTTTTGGGCATTGGCCAATAATGATTTGATAAAATTTTTCATAATTACAAGAACAAAGATATCAAATGCACACACTTATTGATACAAAGTTGGTCAAAAGCTAAAATTTTCTCACAGTCCATAAAGACAGTCCTGATCATTCATCACAGTAAAATTGCAGTGTTTTTTTTTTCTCAAAGTCTGAGCAGTAAAAGAAAATGCACACGGAAGTAGTGGATTTCCATGCAGTCTTGAAGAAGTAGTGTTGTCCTTCCAATGGAAAGACAGTGCTGACTCTTGACATGCAGACAGGTAATCGGCCACAACAGAGCAAACCCACAGTAGAGTCATTCGAAGTTTTGAAGAATATTGGTAAGTAGGTCATCACAGAGTAGACCCACTGTAGTCCTGGTAGAGATTACGGTATTGGTGGGCCACCAGAGGTGCAGACCCACTGCAGTCCTTGTAGAGATAATGGTACTGGTGGGCCATCAAAGATTCAGACCCACTGTAGTGCTTGTAGAGGCGGCCAGCAGCCATCTGTTGCGACTGTGCAGGTGCACAATCACCATCGAAGAGTCTTGCGGACGATATAGCAAGTCCATGAACCACCACTTGTGCACTCACAAATAAATTTTTTGAAATGTACTTAGAACCAGCAATGCTGTTATCCAGTCCCTTGCTGAATTATTAACACACATGCAAACACTAACAGTCCTACTTTTTTTCACATATTGTGCATATACTATGACCAACAGAAACGTGTGCAGTGAAATGGAACTTACAAGTTAATATGATGAACTAGTGTCAATTACAATTTTATAACATAAGAATACAAAGGCACAAAATACATCATTATAGAACATAACAATACAGAGAACATTTGTAGTACAAGCTTTACAAAAGAATCGAAATAACATATACATCAGTGTTACAGGAATTATGACATAAGTACATACATAAAAGATCAGAATAACTTTTGAAACATCAACTTCACACATGAGCAACAAAACAGAACAGATAAATAATGTCTAAACATCTTTACAAAGTAAATAACATATTATTAATGCAAATTATATTTGAGGATAACAGTATTCCTCATCATAGTGAATGTAGCTGAGTATTAGAAAAATTCTACAACATAAATCGTATCAGATAAACACATAAAGACAGGATGAACACAAATACACAAGGGTACACAAACATATAGCGGAATAATACAAAAGGAAAGGACAGGGTTTGTTTTACTGCAGTATTTTGCAAACAAAACTTTCTTTACTTCTTGGAGATCTCCCTTCATTCATCATTATTCCCAATAAGTCCTATCTATACCTGCTTTCTGTATTCTATTCATATTTCTTTCAAAATAATTATTTCTCAGTGTACAATACTCATTTTGGCCCAAATCTTTTTCATATAACTTCTCAATGCATTCTTTCCCTATTGTCCATAGTCAGTTTCTTATATAGTCTACCCCCTCTTAAGCTAACTTAAATCTACTGAGCTCAGATGCATAAACTAAGGGACGAGGCAATGCAGCAGCACAAAACAATTAATACAAACAGCAATGACAAAAAAATGGAAATTGGCGAAGCAAGCAGCATTATAGAAATTAGCAAAGCAATTGCAATATTACAACTAATATAAGGCAATGTGCAGCAAACAATAAAAATAAATCAGTAGTAAAACTGGCTTAACAGAGTAATGTAAAGTGAAATTTAGTAGCACTATGCCTGGCAAACAGCAGCAGCAAATGCAATAACTTATATCTAAACATGACAAAGCTCAAGCAGAAAAAATATTACATTAAAAATGGCCAAGTTTAATACCTATGTCACATCTTAACACTAGGGTGATGCATCAGGAGAACTTACGCTAGCAGATAAGTTACCAAATCGAAAAAAAATTATTTATGCAATTCCTGTGAAGGGAAATGTCTATTTATGTGCCCTCGTTTTCTTGGAAGTAGATCATAAATTTATAATTGGCTGGATCTGTAGGCATAAAATAACTATATTAGTACATCTATTAAATTTTTATTTTAACCAATGCTGCAGTGCAGCTAGAAACTAGATATTAAACAAAATGAGTAAATAAATACATAAAGCAAGCCGTATGGCATTTCTCTCAACTAGCAAGACAATAGCCATGAAATGTTTCTCATCATTTCATTAGGCATTTTAGTAAATATTATAAATTAAGAGCTCCACAGTATAATCATATGTTTTTAAATTTGAGCGTGTCATATTTGCGATGCTTTCTACAAAGAAATGTCAATAGCGAGGATAATGGCCTCTTTCTTTTTTTTTCTCCACCTGTGCCTCTGAAAGGCACACACTAATGGCTTTTTTCCAGGCGACTGTCGCGCAGCTGGGTGCCCATGACTCATTACGTGAAGGTGGTCACTTGACTTTCTTACTGAAATATTTACGACACTAGTTTGCATTACAGTGACAGTCTCATATAAAAAATTTCACAGGTCGAGAATTTGCATTGCAAATGTGTAGAAACAAAATCCTATGAATATAACAGTGTGCAAAAAATTTTCGCCTGCATTTTGATACATTCACGCATTTACACACATTTCATAACTCTTAAAGTACGATTCTTGGTTTCCAACATCCTTTTTCACAAACCAGAGTCCCTAACTTCTATTCATTATTCATATACGTATTTGTCGACACTTCTTCAATATTACATCATAATAAATACGTAGCATAATCAAATTCCTCATATACGGTAGCATCATCTTATTGATCATAAACATACCTCAACAGCATAATACACATCGTCGTCGTAAAAATAACATCATAACACCTCAGTCAAATCTCAAAAACGTCGTAGCTTCCTCCAACAATTTCAAACCCTAAAAAATATTCTCTGCTCATTTCAGTAGTGTCATCTAACTCAAACGTACTTTAAAATCATGCTCCCTTACCAAATACATCATTCAACGCTCTCATAGTATAACAATGGTTCCAAAAAAATATGAACAGTTCACAAAGTACAGACAAAATACAATTTCGTAAGTGTGAAGCAATCCAACTCTGTAATTGCGTAAACATGTGTCACTGACGTAGTAAAAAAAATGTTTATCTCTCAATTAAATGATCAGATAGCTGTGTAATTTGTGTGTTAGAGAAATATGGTACCGATGTGTAAAGCTGTATAAGCAAATACCATATTAGCTAGGGCTCCTTGTGCTTGCCAAACACATGGTACACAAAGTAAATGTGTACCCCCCTGAGGATTAATGTAATTATACCCTCAGCTGTTACAGGTTACAGCAATGGAATGAAATGTATCACGGAAAACCTTTGTATCATTGTAATTAAAAATCTTTAAAAATAAATGTTTTAAGTACAAAATTAATCACTCAAATGCGTGTCCTGTAGCGCTAAGCTGTGCATCTTGTTGTAACATAATCTCTGTCATTACTTAATCGTAAAAAATGTGCCAAGTGTCGTAATTATCGTCGTCCATAAGCAAAGTTCTGTGGAAGTCAATGTACTTACCTCATGATAAACGAAAGTGAAATGCTTTGCGTATAGATATCTTAGTTATTACGCTTATTGCCGTGATGAAGAAAGTACTGTGCTGTAACGTATTGTTGTGCTACGGAAAAGGCTGTCTCATTGTAGCTATACCACAAAAGTTACTACTAGAACATGTTTTACTTTCCAGAAGAATTCAGAAACACTGTGCAGATATAAAACAGATACACCGCAAAAGCAACATTGTAAATTGTCACTCATTAGCAGCGTCGTGATAAAATCGTGTAGCTGTCACATAAACTCACCACTGTGTCATCTGGTATCTCACAGAAAGTACTTTAAATCCAGAATGTATTTTCAAGTAAACCAAAATGTTGCATTAAAGTCTCATTAGCAGTACCAGTATATGTTCTAAGTATGTGAGCCTTATAGTCGTTACGTAATCGTGCAACTAACAAGCAAGAATGTACACACACAATAACACTGTGTCGTCTGTTCACAATAACAATGCATTTGTAATTTCTGTTTAAATAAGTTCTCTTGGTTCTTGACTGGATATTTAACTTCAAACATTGTTGCATGTTAACAGATTCTAAGTTTGACAAAGCATACTAGCAATGTAAAGTGAAAAGTTATATGGCAAAGACAAAGTTGAAAAGCAGATTATCTTTCAATAAACGGTTTTACATGTGAAATGTGGTGTAAACCGTTACTCTTCCTAGCACGCAGTGTTTCAACTTCGACGCAATTATCATGTGGTAAACGACGGTAAAGAATACTGGAATTTTTCTCAAGGTTAGCGTCTATGTAATTTTTCCCTGAGCCAGACGGAGCACGTGACTGCCTGCAGTGCGAGTCATTGTCTGTCTCTTTGTTGGCGCACGTCGTTATTAGGATTAGGAGACCTAACTTTTGCAAATTCACCTTGTCGAGAAGGCCTTGCCCTGTTTGAAGCTCGCCAGTTCTGATGCAATTCAGGTCTGTCGTTACGATCATATCGTCTGTCGTCATGTCGGTAGATTCCATAGTTTCTTTCTTGCCGGTCACGTGGTGGAGAATTTCTCCCTGAATCGTAACTGCGCGCTGGACCGTTGAATCTGAAGTTATTCTGTCTCCCTTGATAATAATTGTTTTTGTTCCCGTATTGTCTGTTTCTATGGTTATCTCTGTCATATTCATAATAGCGGAAGTGCGATCTTTCTCTGTAACTATTACTCTGCCAGTGGTTGTCATACGGCTGGTGTCTGTTTTGGTCACGATTTGTGTTGTGAGAATAGCCTTGTCGTGTCCAGTTATTATTTCTTTCATCGTGGAATTGCGACGGATGTGACCTGTAATTGTTGTGCTCCTGTTTTCGCGTCCCGTGATTGTCAGTGTCAATTTCTAATTCTGACAAGAGTCCCTGAAAAGCTTCAATGTCATCTTTGCATCGTCCTGCCAAAATAATCTGTCGTAAATGTTCCGGTAGTTTGATTAAGCAAATGCGGATGAGTTCTGAGGGGCTGTATGGGTTTGACAGGTACTGATTCTTGTGCAACATGTCTTCAAAATATTTAACAAGACTGGAAAATTCAGATTGTTCGAAATGTTTCATCATTATGAGGCTATGTTTTACTCGGTCTAGTGTAGCTTGAGACAAATATGCTGAGAGGAAGGCATGGTAAAATTCTCCTTCACTGTGACAATCATGAATTACCGATCGCATTCTTTCAGCTGGTTCATTCTCTAAGTAGCCACACATAAATTCTAATCTGTGCTCTAATGACCAGTTGGGAGGAAAACAATGAGAGAATTGATGGAGCCATGCTTTTGGATGAATGTCGTTGCCAGAATTCTTATATTTTTTAAATTTACATGTAGTAATGAACAGCTTATAGTCAAAATCATCATGTTGGCGAGTCGCATATCGGTCATTGTTACGTCGTTTCGGCGGTTCCATTTCAAAATTCGGTGCACCTTGCCAGTTTCATTCATAATTTCCGAAATGCGCTGTGTTATTATTTTGTGGCTGTTCCGTATTTCTATGTCCCTCTTCCCGTATTGGGGCGCGAGAGTCCTCTGAAATACGTTATTCTTGTATTACCTGTGTCAGATGATCTTGTACTTCCCGGATTTCTCTTTGGTGTTGCGTATTAATTTGATTCTGATTTTGTTTGAATTTCCTAATTTGTTCGCACTCTTCTGTGTCATTAAAGACTACCGGTTTTGTATCATTCAGATTATCATCTACCTTCGTAGATAAATTATTTAGCTGATCCGGAAGTTCAACTACTTTCTCTGATAATGAACTAATTTCCTCCATGTGTCTTTCTGAACCAATTTTCAGAGTATCTACTGTGTCCTTTAAGTTTTCCTGAGTTTTTGCAAGTTGCGTAACCGAATCGGTAGATGCAACTGAGTCAATTTTAGCTTGCAAGGTCTCATGATTTTCATGAACAATAGTTTGCAGTTCTTTTAAGGCTGCTTCGTGATTCTGTAATGCATTTTCATGCCGCGAAAAAATAGGTTGGAAATGCTCACAAATTTGTATTTTTACGTCATTACAGACTTTTTGACATTTCGCTTCGATTTTATGTAACTCAGTGGTTAAATCTTCACGTGTTTGTTCAAGCGTGGTGTCTAACTTCCGAAGATTTTGTCCCATTGTGTCTAACTTTTGAAGCTTTTCCTGTGTTTGTCTCTGATTTTGTTCCATTGTGTCTAACGTTTGAAGATTTTGTCCCATTTGTTTCTGATTTTGTTCAAGCGTTGTGTCTAACTTTTGTAGCCTTTGTCCCATTTGTTGCATTAACTGTAATAACAGTGCACTGGTGTCTGAAACATGTTCCTCAGTGCTATTCGGCAGTGCATTTGAGCCGGCAATATTCGCATTTTGAAAAGAAGAAAATGTGTCTTGATTTATCTGAGAAAACGGTGAGGACGCAAAACCTGAATCTACAGTATTTGCAAGATTGTGTCCTGTCATTTCGGAATCCTGAGGCGAGCTGTTGCCGATCGATCGATCGATAATGCTTCCCTGTTCACTAATTGTTTCACTGCCTACACCATTATTTGCAGCCCACTCCATTTCCCTATGCACAATTACCAAGTTACTACTTTGAACATTAGTTAATTCATTACTCGGCGGCGCTAACACACTGCTTTCGCCTTCACTGTCATTTCTCAGTTTACTTTGGAGCCTAGTATTACGTTTTTCACACGCCATTATTGTCACAATATTTCACACGACAACACAGAAAAACACAATTTGAAGAGCAAAAATAAGAGAACACATTAACATAGCACTGAAAATAATATCCAGTTAATTGCAAGCGCAGCTGCGAAATACTTGGTGCAAATCTACATGCATGCCACAAGAAAAAGCGACTACAAAGGAGATTCTCTCTACAATTACGCGCTAGCAATAAACAATAGCTACACTAATTACACAAACTACAAGAAAAAAAATCAGAAGATTCCAGTGAGGTATCCTGGCAGGGTCGCCATATGAAACGTCCCCTTAGAACAATTATACATGACTGTCCTTAAACTGACACACAATATTTTTAGCGCAACGCAATCTGACTTTCAAAAATCCCTACAAAAGAGTGGCCCTGACTAACATTATCCTATACCTTTCACAAATCACTTACCTCGCAGAAATCTTGGTTACTCGAACTACTGCAATACAGCTAGCGCCACTACTGCCAGCTAAATAAACGATTCAAACTACGGAAGGCACTAACTACTGACAGGCATAGTTAGCAAATGAAAGATTATAACAGAGAACAAACGATGTATTTACCTTAATAGTGTTGAAAAATCATAATATACATAGCAGTTCGACATCCAGTCTTACAAATTGCAAAACTCCGCCATTTCTCTCCCCACATCCACCACTGCTGGCAGCTCACCTCCAACTGCGCAACGCTACGCGCTGTTCACATCCAGCTGCCCAACACTACAATGGCAGACAACAATGAAAACTAGCCACAGACTGCACACAGCACAGCCAGTGATTTTCATACAGAGCGCTACGTAACGTTGCCAATAAGAAAACATAAACAGCCTACTTACAAAGGACTGTGTGGAGATTTTGTTCAGTTGACAGGTTTCATATCACTTCCTTTACTTTGAGTATATTATTGGACAAGTCAATAACTAGCAATAAGGAAATTTTTTTTTGAAACCTTACGTAAGACCTATACACATTGTCCACTCACATTAATGTGACCACCTTAAGGACCACATTTCGCAGCGGAGACGTTGCAAGACGCGCAGGAAGAATATCAGTGAGGTTGTGGAATGTCCCGCAGGGATGTGGAGCCTTGCCGACTGCAGTGCCGTGGCCAGCTGCGCTAGGTTTCTCAGTTGAGAATCCATGGCGCGAACAGTCCGATCGAGGTGGTCCCACAGATTCTCGGTTGGGTTTAAATACGGGGCGTTTGGTGGTCAGGGGAGTGCGATAAACTCATCTTGGTGTTCTTCGAACCACGCATGTACACTGCGAGCTGTGTGACACCTTGCATTGTCCTGCTGGTAGATGCCATCATGCTGAGGAAAAACGAACTGCATGTAGAAGTGGTCACGGTTATAAGAGATGGATGCAGACTTGTGTTGATCCATTGTACCTTCCAGAATGACAACATCACCCATGGAATGCGACGAAAACGCTCCCCAGACCATAGTTTCCCTCCTCCGGCCTGGACCCTTCCGACGATTATTGCAGAGTGTTTGATTCAGACGTTTCACTCCACACACGCCAACGGACATCTGTCCAATGGGGCATGAAATGTGATCCATCTGCATAGGCCACCTGTCGCCACTTTGTAGACGTCTAGTTGCTGTATTGGCTTGCAAATTCCGGCCTTTGTCGCCAGTGAACAGCAGTCATCATTACTGAATGAACCAGGTGTCTGCTGCGAAAGCCCATACGCAGCAACGTTCGCTGAACGGTCGTTAAGGAGACACTGTTGGTTGTCCCCTGGGTCATCTGGGCGGACAGTTGCTCAATAGTCACTCGTCTGTTCGCCAATACGCATCACCACAGCCGTCCTTCACCCCTGTCATCTATTGCCTTTGGTGCACCAAAGTTACCTCGGCGCCGGTTTTGAATAGCGTCATTTCGCCATGCACGGTGTGCTTTATCCACGACGGCACGCCAACAGTTTACAAACTTAGCCATTTCGAAAATGCTTCTACCCTTGGCCCAAAAGCTAGTGATCATGCCCAATTTAACTTCAGATATACCGCTTCATTACTGCATTACGACCAAGAATGCAGTGTTTTCCCCGTCCACCTGACGCCCTTTATATATCCTCTACTGCTAGTGCTGCCACCTTCCATCTCTGAGTGGTTATTGCACGTTGACGTCGAACATAGATGGTGGTCACATTAATGTGACTGAAATGCACGCCAACAGTTTACAAACTTAGCCATTTCGAAAATGCTTCTACCCTTGGCTCAAAAGCTAGTGATCATGCCCAATTTAACTTCAGATATACCGCTTCATTACTGCATTACGACCAAGAATGCAGTGTTTTCCCCGTCCACCTGACGCCCTTTATATATCCTCTACTGCTAGTGCTGCCACCTTCCATCTCTGAGTGGTTATTGCACGTTGACGTCGAACATAGATGGTGGTCACATTAATGTGACTGAAATGTATATCATCATATCTAAGAGAGATATTTGTCTTTTACAAGATAGCGTGGTTAATTAATATTTAGGAGAGCCATTAACTTTCCTCCTATCTCTAATGCTCTGATGCTTTTCACGATGATTGGTACCAACCGATGCCTTTCTCTAATCTGCAAGAAATACACACAAGCCACAAATCAAACGCTTTCTTAATGTAATTTACCATGGAATGTCTATTTTCGTCGCCCTTTATTTGTAAGGTATAGATTATGAATTTAAAAAAAAAAATGGTTCAAATGGCTCTGAGCACTATGGGACTTAACTACTGAGGTCATCACTCCCATAGAACTTAGAACTACTTAAACCTAACTAAACTAAGGATATCACACACATCCATGCCCGAGGCAGGATTCGAACCTGCGACCGTAGCGGTCGCGCGGTTCCAGACTGTAGCGCCTAGAAACCCCGGCCACCCCGACCGGCATTATGAATTACATTTAGAGTGTAGAGCACAGCCATACTAGTCACACAAAAATGTGATTGTGCCAGGAAGAATATTTCAAACCACTAAGGCTACTCAATATCTACCGAAGTCAGAAAGTTTGATTTTGACTGTGCAGAACGATTAGATTAGATTAGGCATAATTTTCGTTCCATATATCCGTAGCAAGGAAGTCCTCAATGGTGTTGAACTCGTCAAAACAAGAATATGTACAAAAAATATACAAAGAAGAAGTTATCTAATGCTCCTCTCACAGATCCTAAGTGAAATGTTCTTCACGGATGCGGAGTAAATCGAAATACCTGAAACATATTTTCTTTTAAGAGAGAATACCAAAATTTGTTAGAAACATATAATGTATATACATTGTGGTGCACAAGATAATTCTTAGGCTATTGCAGATAGGCATTGTCAAACAGTAAGCAGTCTATAACACAACCTACATTGATCACATTACTGCTTTGAAGATGTGCAATCGATGTCGATCGGCGAGGCCTGGCAAGAATTCGGCGTTCCAAAACATCCCAAAGGTGTTCTATAGGATTCAGGTCAAGACTCTGTGCAGGCCAGTCCATTACAGGGATGTTATTGTCGTGTAATCACTACGTCGCAGGCCGTGTATTATGAACAGGTGCTCGCCATCGTGTTGAAAGATGCAATCGCTATCCCCGAATTGCTCTTCAACGGTGGGAAGCAAGAAGGTGCTTAAAACATCAATGTAGGCCTGTGCTGTGATAGTGCCACGCAAAACAACAAGGGATGCAAGCCCCCTCCATGACAAACACGACCGCACCATAACACCACCACCTACGAATTTTACTTTTGGTACTACACACGCGGCGAATTTTACTTTTGGTACTACAGACGCGTCCGCAGCTCGTGGTCGTGCGGTAGCGTTCTCGCTTCCCACGCCCGGGTTCCCGGGTTCGATTCCCGGCGTTGCCAGGGATTTTCTCTGCCTCGTGATGATTGGGTGTTGTGTGATATCCTTAGGTTAGTTAGGTTTAAGTAGTTCTAAGTTCTAGGGCACTGATGACCATAGATGTTAAGTCCCATAGTGCTCAGAGCCATTTGAGCCATTTTTTTACTACACACGCTGGCAGATGACGTTCACCGGGCATCCGCCGTGCCCACAGCCTACCATCGGATTGCCACACAGTGTACTGTGATTCGTCACTCCACACAACGTTTTTTCACTGTTCAATCGTCCAATGTTTACGTTCGTTACACCAAGCGAGGCGTCGTTTGGCATTTACCAGCGTCATGTGTGGATTATGAGCAGCCGCTCGACTATGAAATCCAAGTTTTCTCACCTCCCGCCTAACTGTCGTAGTACTTGCAGTGGATTCTGATACAGTTTTGAATTCATGTATGATGGTCTGGATAGATGTTTACTTATCACACATTACGACCGTCTGCAACAGTAGGCGGTCTCTGTCAGTCAACAGACGAGGTCGGCCTGTACGCTTTTGTGCTGTACGTGCCCCCTCCACGTTTCGACTTTAGTATCGCGTCGGAAACAGTGGACCTAGGGATGTTTAGGAGTGTGGAAATCTCGCGTACAGACGTATGACGCAAGTGACACCCAATCACTTGACCACGTTCGAAGTCGTGAGTTCCGCGGAGCGCCCCAGTCTGCTCTCTCACGATGTCTAATGACTACTGAGGTCGATGATGTGGAGTACCTGGCAGAGGGTTGCAGCACAATACACCTAATATGTAAAACGTATGCTTTTGGGGCTGTCCGGATATTTTTGGTCACATACTGTAAACGACTTTTAATCTTTATGTACGTTATGCTTATTTATATTACTGATTCCAATAACTGTGTTTATGAAGTGACTACTGTGGTAAGAACTGTTCTACCTACATAAGTAGTGAGACTAATCCATGATGCACTGAAGCTATTCTTTGTTCTATGAAAGTCTCATAACCATTTTCAGCACAAATTACTGCATGGAAACATGAATACACATGTTATAAAAATCTGCCACAGCAAAACCCCATCCCGGCGTCATCATCGAAACTTACCTTACACAATTTGAAAATTATACACAGAGGCCGGGATATTTATTATAAATGTTAGGAATTCAGGAGGACGGCGTAAGTTATCTTCAGTCAGGAAGATTCCCAACGATTAGTAATAAAATGGTGTTTATTAAATATGAAGAAATACTCAAAATACGTGAGGCTAGCTGTGATACTTCTAGCACAATTAGACATTTGAAATTAATATTAAAGTCCTGTCACTGTGCCTCTGAGTGATGCCTACGTGGAATCCCGAGCAGGCCTTCGATACCTACGGAACCTACGTCACAGCGACGTCGGACGAACGCTGCAGCTTGTAGACTCGGCGGTAACTGGAGACTCGGCGCATCGGCGCAGTGAAGAGATCAGTCGGCTGTAGCTCAGTGCTCCGGTATTTAACGAGGCATCGAGCAATCACTATCCACAAACGCGGTGCCCATGGGTTGGCAGCTGCGTCCTCTGGCCGATCTAGGTATAATTCGTGCTGCCAACCCATACAGTTGCTGCGCTACGAGTGTTTCGAGCGCGACTGATCAACTGTGGTGTGGTACTCTCTGGAATCATGAGAACTATCACCGCAACAAATTGTTGTGAGAAAACGTATATGACTGGATTATTTCATTATCTGTATTTTAGATGATCAATAAACTGACAAGGATATATCAGTGACAGGTCTCCCCAAGATGACGTCGTATAATACGTCCATTAAGAATATATACAAAAATAAAATAAATGACCGAAGAAAGCATAAATGAATGATCACAACATTGAACTGATAATATGTATAAATCTCAAAAGACTTACAATATACGTGAATATGAACCGAATTTCAAGTAATCACGAAAGCACAAGGTTTCTATACAGGTCTTCAAGTAATGCATTTAATTATCTGAAGTGTAGTAGAGAATGACGCCTCCCGCCGGAGGTTCAAGTCCTCCTTCGGGCATGGGCGTGTGTGTGTGTTCTTAACATAAGTTAGTTTAAGTAGTGTGTAAGTCTAGGGACCGATGATACCAGTAGTTTGGTCCCTTAGAAACTCACACACACATAGAGAATGACGAAACTGAGTGCATAGTGCACTAGATTGAATAATTACAACACAGTCTTGTACTCAGCCCCCAACGTACGAATAGTAATTGACCTCTAAACCTCAGTAATACCACGCAACAAAAATCGAAACCACGCATAGTTCTTAGAGTCATTTTTTGACCTTTCGCGTAAATTGACATAGCTCACTTTTTTACACCACCAAGGGACCGTATACCGCATGAAGTACGATACGTTTCCGCTTATTATGTCTACCCGTACTCGCGGTAAACGGGTTTTAACGGTTGGGTAGACAGACGGTCAAGAAAGTGAGACTAGTAGGGTTCCATTTTTACCGATTTAGGTGACGAAATCCTAAAAACGAAAATAGCTACAACAGTTACTCAAGATGAGGGCCGCATAAATAATTCCCCATGCTGTTTATTCGAAATGTTCTAGTAGCAGTCGATACATCAGCATATTACTCGTAGCTACGCTTTCGATCCAAATCACGTTTACAGGAATGCAAATAAAACCCATTAGCCTATACACGTGGTAATTCAGATCCCAGTATTAATGCCACCGCGTTTTAGAAGGGCGAGTTAAGAAACACTACGGCTAATCGACGTTTTCTGGCTGTGGCGAGTCTAATGGAGAATTCGAAACACTGTAGAATATGTTTGGCAGCTATGTAGCCGTTCATTTCCTGGGGTGGCGCAGAATTATCCTACTAAATTTATTCGCTAGTAACAGTATTTTGTTATTTCGATAAACATCCCGAATGATTGTAACATAAGCGCTGACATAAAGGTAGGAAATTCATGTTTTTGAGACCAGAAAGCTCTATGCAACAGAAACTGCAGAACATTTTGCCATTTTCATTGCGAAACTGCCGGCTTATTCATGTCTGGGGTAATAATAGAGGGCTGTTTGCCTGGGTTGTCTGCTAGCGTAGTGAAAGATGTTTGCTACTGCAAGGGAGGTCAGGTTTGTTTTCGGTTCTAATCTCGATGGAGGTAGATTGACTATCAGTAAAGCAATTTTAAGAAATTCTCGCGCCCCCAATACGTTTTATTGCTACATTTATTCTGTACCGGCGCCTGTGGATGTCAATATGAAACTCTTGTAGAATTTCATACTTGTTACTGCCTACTTTTTCCGCTTCTGTCAATAATTGAATTGACTTACGTGTGGCACTGAATGATTTTTAACCGAATTTCATTATGAATCTTCACGCATTCCTAAATTTGCACACTTTCATGGTAGGTCAGCAACGGTAACCCAGTATGACTGATCTGAACGTGACACAGACCGTTTCGTGGCCGAATGCGCATAATATTTTGCTAATTCGTAAAGATCTGCGGTACTTTGTATTACTAAAACAGCTATGTTATCTCGATAAAAAATGGTTCAAATGGCTCTGGGCACTATGGGACTTAACATCTGAGGTCATCAGTCCCCTAGAACTTAGAACTACTTAAACCTAACTAACCTAAGGACATCACACACATCCATGCCCGAGGCAGGATTCGAACCTGCGACCGTAGCAGTCGCGCGGTTCCGGACTGAAGCGCCCAGAACCGCTCGGCTACTGCGGACGGCTTATCTCGATAAGCTGAAATTGATTTTTATTACTACAGTTCATACTAATTAGCGTTTCTTCTTTCATTTATATCTTACATTTACGTGTTGTGTTTAACACATTAATCAGCATTAATATAGTCTTACACATGATTGGAAACAGTCTGACAAAGTTCGGATAGTTTGTCACTTTCTCTCCTGTGCGTAGTATGCTGGTAGCACTTCGTCGCCGCGCGTCATTGGCCGAGCGGTCTCAGGCGCTGCAGTCATGGACTGTGCGGCTGGTCCCGGCGGAGGTTCGAGTCCTCCCTCGGGCATGGGTGTGTGTGTGCTTGTCCTAGGATAATTTAGGTTAAGTGGTGTGTAAGCTTAGGGCTGATGACCTTAGCAGTTAAGTCCCATAAGATTTCACACACATTCGAACATTTGAACAGCACTTCGTCGCCTTGCCTCTTATGCTGTGTAGTAGACTTTAAAGCTGTGCGGATCAGCATAACGAAAAGGCGAGGGGTCTCGCTCGTTTTGGCCACGACTGTACATAATGTGTGAAGTTGATATTAATTACAGTCGGGGTTGATATTTAATTTATTTTACTGGTAAAAACAAAAAGTGTCCATTTTTGGTTCAGTCACAAGACTAAAATATTATTAAAAATCTTTTATCGCTGTTTCGTCAGACTCTAATATTTATCAGATAAGTGTGTAGTAATTACTTATAGTTTTTTAAACATGGGTATCAGTCCACGATGCGATGCAGCCGAAGCCACAAGCTATGCAATTCAAGCTCGGAGACAACCACAACTTATCAAAAGGTTACAGTATATTCCTTGGTGCTGCACGGCCCTACGTTTCGACTGAATTATCGTCTCACCCGTCATTCATCGTTTCGCTAGTCAGTTGTTCGTTCACCGACGGGGCTACTATTAAGAAATAATGTATTTGTTTCCAAACTGTCATACCTCGCGCATTTCCTTGGCTCGACTTGAAGGGTTTATGATGAATATTTTAATACCGTAAGGTAAGATTCCAGTTTGCTTCGAAAATTGAAGATCTGTCGATGCAGGGATAAAGCTGGAGAAAGTGGCTACGAGCTCTCACACTCCATGAGACACTGCGGAATTTAGTTCATTTCATTAACTCAGAGTCTGGTGATCGGGAACTTCAAGTCATTGCCTCTCCAAATACTCACGATAACTTCCATCAGCTAGAGGCAAACCCCATCCCTCGCACCGAGCGCTATTGCACAAGCACACGGATGCGAAACTGGGGACTGTAAGCAGACTTGCGTTAAATGTACACACAATTGCGAATATGGACAACCATCGGCTGTAAAATGGAATGACGATGGTGAAAATTTGCACCGGACCGGGACTCGAACCCGGATTTCCTGTTTATTGCGAGCTGTTGCCTTACCATTTTTTTTTCTTTTTTATAACTGGGGGCTCAGATGGCAGAGTGGGCAGAGGTCGAAACAGGAGGCCAGGCCACAGTGTCCCCCTCTCCACCACAGGGTCGGTGGAGGAGACACAGGAATCAACAGAAGTGGAAGGCGTTGTTGTTGTTTCTTTATTTTCATTTTTTTCTAATTTTCACTATTATTATGAAATTATGTGGAACATACGTCATCGACATATAAAAATAAATAAATGCTGGGTAAAGGAAAAGAAAAGAAAAAAGAAATAAAATCCGCGCATTTACGGCGCGCTCTCCCGTCGGCGGAGGTTGGAGGTAGAATCGAGAGGGGGGTGAGAGTCCTCAGCTCCAGGCACCCCCCAACTTAGTGGAGACAGACCCCTCGAGGACAGTTAGCAAATAATGTGCGGCACCGTGGCGTGTTTTCGAGCGCTGCATGTACTGTTCGTGAATAGTTCCAGAAGCCAAGGTGAGATTTAGATCCCCATGGAAGAGGCAACCGATCGCCCACCCCGTGACCCACGTAATGGCATGATATTTGGCGGCGGGAGATTGTTTGTCCTCCAGGTATAGAAACATTCGCGGTTCGATCGCGTCTGGCGGCAGTCGGAGGTAGCAGGCAATGATTTGCTGCACGAAGCGCCAGACATTTTGCAAAGAGGCGCATGTCGGACGGTGGTCATCAGTGGCGAGTTACCTGCAAAGGAGACAAAGAGAGGAATCCAAAAAACCACCGTTGTGCAGTCACTTTTTTGGGGTAAACTTCCTGTTGACTATGTGAAACCACAATGTCCGGACATCCGTAGGAGGAAGGGCTGGTGAATGGTATTCCACACTATGGGCCACAGAATGGAGGGGTGTTTGGTTTCCGTCACATTCCAGGGAACACGACGCAATAGTAGGCTGTAAAAATACTTAGTCCTTGGCGGACGCGTATCTGGGAGACTGGCATGTGTGTAGTTGACGAGAAAGGTCGAAATATGAAACAAATGAGGCACGATGTGGCCGACAGACACCGGTGGTAAGGTGGACGCATGCAAGAGGACCTCAAGCAGGCTGCGTGTTAGAGATTCACCCCGTCCGGTCCACACATTAGTCAGTATGGTACTCATAAACAAGGCCGCAGGTCGCATACGAACGTTGACCAGCCTGAGGCCACCATCCAGTGGGAGCAGGTTAAGTGTGTCATAACGGTCTTTAAACATGGAACCAGCCGTAAGGTAATATCCAAAGGCCGCCTGCAGGTTGTGCCCAATCGCCATCAGCAGAGGGAGAATTTGCGCAATGTGGACCAGTTTTGATGCTACATAACGATTAAGAAACTGAATGCATTGTAGTGTGTCCTGGCGGCGCAGGAGGTTCTGGTGGACGTCGTTACGGATGACGTGTAACAGGTGACGGAAATTCGTTGTTGCTGTGAGTGTGACCCTGGAGGTAAAGGTAATGCCCAGGTACCGGAACGTCCGCGCAAGCGGCAGGGATGCCACTTCACCTTCCTGGAGCCTCGTGCAACGCACATCGCAGAAGATTTGGTGACATTCATGGCACTGCTAGCGGCAGCCCTATAACGTGTAGTCAATTCAAGGACTGTTCGAATATCAGAGCTGGAGCAGGTGTGGAGGAGGAGGTCATCAGCATATACCTGACAGGGAAAAGTGTGTTGGCAAAGGGTGAGGCCAGAGAGGTCGGTCGTCAGGCCCCCAATGAGGGGCTCTAGAGAAATGGCATACAGGAGGGTAGAGAGGGAGTACACTTGCCAGATGTAATGGCGTATGGGTACCAGTCCTGCTAAACGTCCATTGACTTGGACTCGTAAACTGGCACTATTGTAAAGTCCTCATAGGACGTCGATGAACGGAGGGGGCTGCCTATCCGAACTGCCAGCGATAACAGGAAATGGTGGCGTACTTTATCGAAGGCGCTATTAAAATCTACAGATAGCAACGTCCACTGCACGGAGTCTGCAGGCTGCCCCCATCGCAATTAAGTTGCGGCATTCCCACGTGGCAGTCTGTATGTAAGCCTGTCCACCAGGCGTCATTTGCTCTGGGGAGAGGACATGAGGGAGTATTGTTTGGAGACACAGTGCCAGTAAGCTAGCGAAAATCTTGTAATTGGCGTTGAGTAGCATGAGCAGTCTATAGCTCATGACCATGGAACCACGGGTTGGTTTGTGGTACACAATGATGATCCCCTCAACAAAGGTTGGTGGGATTGCTTGGTCAGATGTCATCTGTTCTTGAAACACAGTCGTCCACTACGTTGCCTTCAGGTCCCAGAAGGTTCGATAAAACTCAACTGGTAAGTTGTCAGTGCCAGGTGATCTGTTGACTGCACCCTTGTCGATTTCATTGTCGGCTTCATCTCGTGTGACCGCCACTGTCGAAGTATCCGCCTCTGTGCGTGTGGGGGGGGGGGAGGGAGGGGGGGACTGCGGGTGACGCAAAAAGGAGTCGTCTGCTGCAGGATCAGCATCTCTTTCCCTGTAAGTACGACGATAGTGTTCGACGAATGCGTGAACAATGTCATTCTGATTGATCACCTGCGGGCAGTGAGGCGTGACCAGAGTGTTGATGATCTGATGACGACGCCGTAGTTCGTCGGACACTATATGATGCATAGATTGAGTTTCCAAGCCCGCATGACCGTGGCGCCGCGTCCGTGTCACCACTCCTTGCAATTTGCAGCATGCCAGCGCAGTTATCCTCGCCTTACTTCTTTGCAGTTCCAACTGGTTATCTGGAGTTGGGGGATGAGTATCCAGATCTCAGAGAATCGCATAGTAGAAGTCGACGGTGTTGCGATGTCAGTCGGCCAAGTCTTTCCCGTATTTCATCAGTGTCCTCCAGATCGCTGGTTTGGCGCAGTACATCCACCATGTCAATGTCGAGTGGTAACGGGGAAGGTATCGTTTGCAGACTGCCCATATCTCAGTAACTTGCTGGCGACAAGTCAGGTCATGCAGATGAGAAATACTTAGTTTCCATGGCGCACGGCTGCGCCATGCAGATTCGGATGGAAGGAGGACCGTGCAGATGTAAGCACAATGCTCAGAAAAGACCAGTGGCCAGCGTTTGGCGCCCCATACTGCAGATCTAAGATTCTGTGAGGCATATATACTGTCTAGACTGCTTGCAGAATTACTGGTAAGCAAGCTATGGCCAGAACGGTCGCCACGTTGGATTTCCCAGGTATCGTGGAGCAGGAGGTCCATTTATGTCGTTGGTCGGTGCTGGAATGGGCGTAGACATTAATGAAGCGTCCCCCCGTGGCAGTGAGTGCCATGCCCCGAGCTGATGGAAAGAAGGCGACATCTTTGACAGAAATCCCGTGGCGGACGTAGACGGCCCATGGGATCACTTGCAGAGGCATGGGCGGTAAAGCCATTGACATTCAGGAGACTGGCCAAGTGGACTTCCGCAGGAGGGCGAAATCGATATCAGAAGCCCAGAACATCTCCTGCATAAGACGGATTTTCGCCGTGAAACGGATGTTGTTGGTTTTGATAGTTGCTATCCGGTAGGGATGGTGGCGGACCGCTGGCGGCTGGTCCACTCTGACTTCAGCGCGAGGACGTGGGCGTCGTGGTGGAACGTCATGCCGCCCACTCTCAGGTGGTTCTGGGGAGAGTAGGATTAGTGGAGCGGCGTCGACGGCGCAGGATCCTGCTCCTCGACCTCCTCGTCGTGCCATCCCGTGGAGGTGGGCACCTGTGTATCGTCTATTTTGTCTTCAGAAGATGAAGCAGTGGTTCCTGGTGTAGCGGCTCTACTATGCCCATTAAATAGTCCTCATGGTGCGTTGGGGGGACAGGCGCAGGCACACCGGTCGGTGTCGCCACGTTGACAATGTCTCCTTCGACAGTGGCGGATTCGGGGGCGTCGTAAGGGTCGACAGAGGCCTCGTCGTTGACCTTCAACGTCTCCTTTTGGCCGGAAACGGTCGGCGTCTTCTCTTGCGACGTTTTGGTGAAGGGAAGGTAGCCGCGTCGCTCTGCCGGGAAGGCCGCCGTAGGGACGATGAGCGAGTCGATCTCCATCGTGTTGCCGAGGGTTGGGTCAATGGACTGTCGCGTCGGTACCGTTGGAGCTGGGTCGATGGACGGCCGAGGCGCTCTCCTTCGGGGTAGGGTCGGGTTCAGTTGTGCCGTCGTTTGTGGTGTCCAGGCGACGTTGAGAAGCGGTAGGAGAAGCAAGAGCGGAGGCGTAGATCACCGGTAGCACTGTAGGTTGCGACGCAGGTGGTCCTTCGGTGACTGAAAGTTGCGTAATACGCCGTTGTAGGCATTCGGATCTAAGTTGGCCTTCTTTGCCGCACCCGAATCAGGTCTGAGGCTAGCCGTTATATATAATTACTGCACAGCATCCGCCGATCTGTAAGTAGGACGGGACGTGGCTTCGGAGATCAGTGGTGACCTGTCAGACGCCTTTTAGGACAAGATATGTCCTAAACTGTGTCAATTTCTCCGCAGTATTGACGTGGATTGTGCTGTATGGTCGGAGTGGCGCAACGACTTTCTCTGCAGGAAGTTCGAATGGCAATTCGAAAATGCGTATCGTGCGCATACCTAAGCGCGTGTGGTCGATGGTTACCACCCCAACATTGCCATCAGCATGACAGAAGCGGAGCCCCTGTTTGGTCTCACGTAGGATCTTTAATGATTTTAACATAGACCGTGCTGCTCACGACTGACAAATGTAATTCAATAATATCGGTTACCAGGATCTTCACTTCCTCTCGCAGAAAACGCTCCACCTCGAGTGCTTTGGATCGGGCATAATCATTGCAGAAAGTAAATCGGAGAGTGTCGACTTAAGGTAACGGTTCGTCATGTATTGTAGACGGTAAGCTGGCATACAAGCGACGGCCATCAGAATGTAAACAAGGCGAGCTCGCGCTCCGCACACGGAAACACCGGCGTGTCCACTCTGTCGCCCTGCCAAAGGCAGACGGTGTCCACTTGGCTAGGGAGTGGGTTGCAACCTTGCAAGGCCTTACTAGGGTAAGCTAGCATACAAGCGACGGCCATCAGAATGGAAACAAGGCGAGCTTGTGCTCCGCACACGGAAACACCAGCGTGTCCACTCTGTCGCCCTGCCAAAGGCAGACGGTGTCCACTTCGCTAGGGAGTGGGTTGCGAGCTGCACGGAACAGTAAACAGTCCTCGCGCCCGGCCGCGCCGCTGCCTTGAGGCTCTCAACCATGTGTACCGCGCCAGCAAGCAAATGCAGTGCTAAAATCATGCCCGCGGTGTGCTACTAGACATTCGCGTGCGGATTGCCCGTCACGCCAAGGTATTTCCTTTTACTGTAATAAAAAAGGACATGTTCAAAGTGTTTGCCAGAAAAAGTTCTGATCGGAAACTCAAAATCATTCCAGGCCCTTTGCTTCGCGCCAGAATCAGAATCGAACCAAGGATACTCAGGCTCGCGACACTTCGCCCATGGAAATTCATGTAGTGCATGTCACTCCGCCCAGTGCCACTCTCTCTAACAGTGACTGTGTTCGTCCCACACATAGTGTGCGTCGACATCGCCGGAACTCCCGTCAAGTCGCAAGTGATTTTGTACCAGTGTCAGTTCACGTTGCACGAGACAGTTGCTCTTGTCAGCAGGGCAATAAACTTTTTGTGGACTTGGACATTAACGGCAAAGTGATACCATTCCAGCTCGATACCGGGGCTGCAGTTTCAATGATCAATCAAGACACTTACAAACTGCTAGGCACACCTCCGTTGCATGGAGCAAATGTTAAGTTAAGTACCTATTCAGGTCACGAGATCCCTGTGTTAGGACAGTGCAGCCTTCTTGCAACATACAAGGGACAAACAAAACGTGTGTCATTTTACGTCCTTTGTTCTTCTTCTACAGTGAACTTGTTTGGTTTCGATTTATTTCAGTTGTTTCACTTGTCTATAGTAAATCAGGTCCTATCAGTGAACCAGAATGTGCCTTCAGACAGTGTTTCTCGTCTATGTGACGAATTTGCAGACATTTTTGCACCGGGCCTTGGTTGCGCTAAGAACTATAAAGCACATTTGGAACTGAAAGTAAACGTGCAACCGAAATTTTTCAGAGTGCGCAATGTTCCCCATGCATTGCGTGATGAGGTCGCAAAAACATTACACGATTTGGAATCACAAGGTGTAGTTGAACGTGTGCAGGCTTCTCTCTGGGCATTGCCCTTAGTAATTTTGCCAAAACCTCCCGGAAAATTGAGACTTTGTGTGTACTTCAAGGTAACAATGAATCCACAACTAGTGACTGCAACTTTTCCTTTGCCCGTCCCGGAAGATCTTTTTGACAAACTGTGCCCGGGTAAATATTTTTCGAAGTTGGACCTAGCAGATGCGTACTTGCAAATACCGGTGGACGAACAATCCCAGCGCGTTTTGGTGGTTAACACGCATCTTGGTTTGTATCGATTCAAACGACTGCCATTCGGGTGTGCATCCACCCCTACATTGTTTCAGCAATATCTACAAACTGTTTGTGCGTCGGTCCCTACTGCAGCAAACTATCTGGACGATATTGTGATCTCTGGAAAGACGGAAGAAGAACATTTAGCCAATCTCAGAACATTATTTCAGGTCTTGCGACAAAATAGTCTTCGCTTGCGGAAGGACAAATGTGTGTTTTTTGTTCGTGACTTACCCTGTCTGGGACATCTACTCAATGCCCAAGGCATACATCCCAGTCCAGAGCACCTCCGTGCCACACAAGACTTGCCTACGCCGCAGAATTTGAAGCAGCTACAGAGTGTGCTGGGCAAAATTAACTATTATCATCGCTATGTTCCCCATGCCTCTTCCATTTCAGCTCCGCTTCATCGCGTACGCCGTAAAGGGGTTCCCTTCCTCTGGACGACGGAATGCGAACGCGCCTTTCGCCAGTTGAAATCGGCGTTGCTCTCCAGCACTTGCCTTACGCCATTCGATCCCCAGAAGCCCCTTTTGTTGATGGTGGATGCATCGGATTTCGGGATCAGTGCTGTGCTTGCGCACAAAGATGGATCGCAGGATCGCCCTATTGCCTTTGCGTCCAAATTGCTCTCGTCTGCGCAAAGAAATTATGCACAGATCGAGAAAGAAGCATTGGCTCTCGTATTTGGTGTTACAAAGTTTCATGGTTTCTTGTATGGTCGTCACTTTACCATCATCACAGACCACAAACCTTTGATATCGCTCTTTCATCCGAACAAACCTGTACCTCCACGTACAGCGCAGAAATTCATTCGCTGGTCTATTTTCCTCTCGCAGTACCGCTACGATATCTTGTATCGGTCCACTGCTAAGCACGGAAACGCCAATGCGTTGTCCCGTTTGGCTGTTGCTGAGGATAGAGCATTCGATTCCTCCGAACTTGCTTGCATGTTCATTGATTCGGAAACCGATGACGTGGTCGAATCGTTTCCGATTGATTTTCGTCGTGTAGCTACAGCCACAGCTGCCGACCCTGTCCTTGCTACCGTTCTGCGTTTTGTTGCTACGCAATGGCCCTTGTCAAAGTCACGGATCGGGGATCCGTTGGTTCGCCGATTTTTTCCTCACCAGGAGAGACTTTTTGTACGACGTGGTGTTTTGCTGTTGCGTTCAGATAATGATCAGTACAGGGTCGTGGTACCACGTTCGTTATAGTCCACTGTCTTACATCTTCTCCACCAAGGACATTGGGGTATAGTGAGAACGAAACAACTTGCTCATCAGCACCGTACTTGGTTCGGAATCGATGCCGCGATTACGAATCTGTGCTCTTCTTGCATGGTGTGTGCAGAACAACAATCAGCACCACCGCAGAAATTCTTTGCATGGCCAAAAGCCACTTCCTCTTGGCAACGCTTACACATCAATTTTGCTGGTCCATTCTGGAATGCTCGATGCTTGGTTGTGGTAGATTCATTCAGTAATTTTCCTTTTGTTGTCCAGATGTCTTCCACGACGTCATCCGCCACCATCCAAGCGTTATCCGCTATCTTTTGCACTGAAGGTCTTCCACAGACTGTTTCCGACAATGACCCACAATTCATGTCCGCAGAATTTCAGTCATTCTGCAAGGCCAATGGTATTCAACATCTGACATCCGCGCCGTTTTCGCCACAGTCAAACGGTGCCGCTGAACAATTGGTCAGGACTTTCAAGTCACAGATGTTGAAGTTGAAAGAGTCGCTTTCTCGGGATGAAGCGTTATTGCCCTTTTTGTCATCGTATCGCTCTCAGCCCCGAGATGGTCGCTCGCCGGCTGAGGTGCTCCACGGTCGCCCTCATCGAACCTTGATGTCTTTGCTACATCCGCCGCATCAGGTTCCTGTGCAGCGGCAGACACCTGCTTTTGCTCCAGGCGACGTTGTCTACTACCGCCACTATCGAGGTTCACGGCGTTGGCTCCAAGGGCGCATTCTTCGCTGCCTCGGCCGTGTTTTGTATCTGGTTTTGGGGGCCTCTGTTGAGGTGCGACGGCATCTCAATCAGCTGCGCCTCTGTCGTCGCACGGGATCTGCCGCTCCCCGTCTGCTTTCAGCGACGGTGCCGTCCGGTCAGCGCCCTGGGGACCCATCTACTGGCTCGCCTCAGCCCCAGGTGTTACCGACGCTGCCTTCCATTTTGCCCCATGGCGACGCGCCGCCGCCGCCGACGACGACGCCGCCGCCGCCGCCGCCACCGCCTGCTCTCCCGCCGGCGACGCCCGCAGTGGACGCGTCGCTGCATCCACCGATCGCTTCCCGTGCCCAGTTGTCCTCCGACATGGAACTCTTTCCCGCTCCGGACCATGTGTCGTCTTCGCCCGTCGGGTGCGCCAGCCCGATGGAGGTCGACCCTTCGGCCCCTCCTGTCTCTCTACGGGCGCATACACCGCATGTTGGCGTGCACCCTGGAGCAGGTTTTCAGGCGTTTCCTAGCTCCCCGCGGTCCGAATGGCAGGGTGCGGGTGGCACAGCCTCGCCTGTTGTTAGGCTCCCCACCTCGTCGCATACGTCAACATGGGGTCCTCCTCACGGCGGGCGGAAGCCTTATGCCACAACCGTAAGGCGATTTGCGGGGGAGGAATGTGGTGTCACCGCCAGACACCACACTTGCTAGGTGGTAGCCTTTAAATCGGTCGCGGTCCGTTAGTATACGTCGGACCCGTGTGTCGCCACTATCAGTGATTGCAGACCGAGCGCCGCCACATGGCAGGTCTAGAGAGACTTTGTAGCACTCGCCCCAGTAGTACAACCGACTTTGCTAGCGATGGTTCACTGACAAAAAACGCTCTCATTTGCCGAGACGATAGTTAGCATAGCCTTCAGCTACGCCATTTGCTACGACCTAGCAAGGCGCCATTACCAGTTACTATTGGTATTATGAATCATGTACAGTCAAGAGCGACGCTCATCATTAATGGATTAAAGTTAAGTATTCCACCAGCTACGTCCGTTTTTTCTAAATTCTAATTTCCTTGTCCTGTTCTAGACCTCACGCCAGCCTGCGTGAGCTAAAACGCGTGCCTTTCGGCTTCCTCTAGTAACCCGGTGTTGGCTCTCCTGCCAACCCATAACACTGCCAGTGCTAACAGACAAGCGGCATTGCGTGAAGTAATCACAGAAATCAATGTGGAACGTACGGTGAACTTATCCATTAGGACAGTGGCGGTGAAATTTGGCGTTAATGGTCTATGGCAGCAAACGGCGACGCGAGCGCCTTTGCCAGCAGCACGACAACTACAGCGCCTCACCTGGGCTCGTGACCTTATCGGTTGGACCACAGACGACTGGAAAACCGTGGCTTGGTCAGATGAGTCGCGATTTCAGTTGGTAAGAGACAGAGGTGTATACATACTGCTGTCCAAGCTTCCCTGTTAGTCAGGCAAGGAAGCTCCCGCACGTTGTCAACAGAATGGGCAGGCTGCTTTACTCCTATCGGAGCTTTACTCCCATGTCCAATCCAACACAGGCTACAGGAGTTGCTTGCCTGCCACCCTACATAGTAGTCTATGTAGTGTCATGAGTCGGGTTCCAAAGTTAATGAAAATACCAGAGTGTCACAAGACGACGCTCAGTGAAATACATATTCATTTTGGATGATTCTAGGCCAGAAAATGGAGGATTTTATTTTCCTTTTTTCCTTTTGGGTCTATTTTGGGCTTATTGATTTATTTCGATATGACCGTTTCTCTTTGTAACTTCAACCTCTGTCGATTAGTACCGGCTCTTCTCAATACGAATTAGTCTGGTCATCTCTAGTACACGGTTTCTGTAACAGTAAGAACCATCTCTGAAAGTCTAGATCCTTTGTATCTAAGAACCTGACGATGTCTTTCATACTGCATTCCCCAACCAAAGTATAGTCTTGGAAGTCTAATTTCTGTAACCTTAGTGTGCTCGAGCCAAACATGTCCCCACTTACACCAATTTCAATGACTTTTACCAGGATGTGTATTGCGTGTTGACTGAATTCATTCTAAATGTCCAAAATGCTCGATTCTAATTACCTCTAACACATTTTAGCAAATACGAATATCATTTTTCATATTATGTTAACCTGAACAGCACATGAGTGAAAGAAGAAGCTATTTTTTCTTACTAAGTTTTCTTCCGATTACGCTGCATACCATTAGAATGGGGTTTTTAACATCCACTAAGCAATTTATTTTCCTATTTCAATCAATGTTTGCCGTAAATTTAGAAATCCTATTTATTGCTAAATAGCCTCAAATTCGTAGCACGCATTTTCAAGCATTTGTCAGCTACTAAGCCTTTGTCTCCTTTCAAAATATTTATGAAGTGCTCAGTGGCCGGCTGCTGTGGCCGAGCGGTTGTAGGCGCTTCAGTCCGAAACCGCGCGACTGCTACGGTCGCAGCTTCGAATCCTGCCTCGGGCATGGATGTGTGTGATGTCCTTTGGTTAGTTAGGTTTAAATAGTTCTATGCCAAACGAATGCAGTGGACCGGCCATGTGACCCGGATGGAGGATCGCAGATGGCCTCGGAAGCTCCTGTATTTCACACCTACAGGAAAGAGACCGTCAGGGAGACCCAAGAAGCGTTGGAGGAATGGACTCCATGAAGATTTAAACCAAATATCAATAGATGTGAACGGATGGCGGATAGCAGCAATGGATAGAATACAGTGGAGGAGGAAACTTGCAGATGCGTGCGGTCCACTGGGCCTGATCACGTAGTAGTAGTAGTAGTAGTAGTAGTAGCAGCAGTTCTAAGTCTAGGCGACCTCAGATGTTAAGTCCCATAGTGTTTAGAGCCATTTTAATTTGAAGTGTTCAGTAACTTTTTACGCAATTTGCATTGTGAGACACGTACCGATGTATTTGAATCTGCCTCATCAACACACGACAGCTTTTCAACTGTTGGAATTGTGCTCTGTTTCGTGACTGGTGTATATTCCCCAATTCTTAATTTCTCATCAGTCTGCTTAAGTTTGGTTTGTTCATTTTGCTGCTCCCACCTTTAAGATAAATGAGCTGCTGTGAAATTTCCTACGCAGACATATACGTGGCTAGCCGCGTTGGATTGATAGCGCAACCTGTTGTGAGGTGCAGACGGCTGAACGGGTCCCGTGAAGCTTGCCACGCTTGCGCAAAACCAAGCTGGCCTGCTTTAACCACTGTACTTCAGTTCACATATGCTCTTGTGTCCCTGTGGCGATGGGTTGAGCTGCTTTAATGGTTGCGGTGGAGAAAGGGTCAGGCAGACTGGAAGAAGAATTTGTACACCTCTGGCGCAGACCCCACAAAGTCATAGACTCAAGTTGTCAACAAGGCGCTACCGCCGGGGGTGGCCGAGCGGCAAGGCGCTTCAGTCCGGAACCGAGCGACCGCTACGGTCGCAGGTTCGAATCCTGCCTCAGGCATGGATGTGTGTTATGTCCTTAGGTTAGTTAGGTTTAAGTAGTTCTAAGTTCTAGGGGACTGATGGCCTCAGAAGTTAAGGTCCATAGTGCTCAGAGCCATCAACAAGGCACTGTGCAGGCTGGTTCTGGCTCCACAATGGTGTGGGCTGTGTTTACATGGAATGGTCTGGGTACTGCGGTCCAACTGAACCGGTCATTGATCGGAAATGGTTATGTTCGACTACTTGGTGACCATTTGCAGCCAGCTATGGACTTCATGATAATGCGCCATGTCATCGGACCGCAACTGTTCGCGATTGGTTTCAGGAACATTCTGGACAACTCGAACGAATAATTTGGCCACCCAGAACAACTGACATGATCCCATTGAACATTTATGGGACATAATCGAGACGTTAGTTCGTGACAAAATCCTGCACCGGCAACAGTTTCGCAATTACGGATGACTGCAGAGGCAGCATGGCTCAATATTTCTGCAGGGGACTTCCTACGGCGTGTAGAGTCCATGCCATATGGTGTTGCTGCACTACGCCGGGCAAAAGGAGGTCCGACACGATATTAGGAAGTATCACATTAGCCCGCATCTCGTGGTCGTGCGGTAGCGTTCTCGCTTCCCACGCTCGGGTTCCCGTGTTCGATTCCCGGCGGGGTCAGGGATTTTCTCTGCCTCGTGATGGCTGGGTGTTGTGTGCTGTCCTTAGGTTAGTTAGGTTTAAGGAGTTCTAAGTTCTAGGGGACTGATGACCATAGATGTTAAGTCCCATAGTGCTCAGAGCCATTTGAAGTATCTCATTACTTTTTTTACCTCAGTGTACAACCTGCCTATAGAAAACAGCATCATCCGCGAAATGCCACATGGAACGTTAGTCATTGTTCACTAGATCCTTAATATAAATTGTTAATAGTAGCGGCCGTAAACACTCCCTTACAGTACTCCCGAAATTATATTCACATCTGTCGATTTTATGTACTTAAGAACAGCATGATGAGTGTGATCCCGAAAGATGTCCTGTAACAAATCACAAATTTGGTCCGATACTTGCTAAACTCTTATTTTGTTCATTTTAAAACAGTGCGGAACTGTATCGAATGCCTTTTGGAAGTCAAGGAATAAGACATCAATCTGGACTTCGTCGTCCACGGGGTGTTGGAATTCATGGACGAATAGAGCTGAGTCTCGCAATACCTCTGTTTATGGAATCCATGTCGATTTTTACAGAGGAAAGTTTCGTTCTCGAAAAACGTCATAATGCGTGAGCATAAAATATGTTCCGCAAACGTATGACAGATTGACATCAGCGATGTAATCCTTTACTTACGCACGTCTGTTCGACGGCCTTTATGAAAACCCGGAATATCCTGCTCTTTTTCAAAATTTCTAGGCACTCTTCGTTGTTCCAGTGACCTACGATAGCCGGCCGAGGTGGCCGAGCGGTTCTAGGCGCTAGTCTGGAACCCCGCGACCGCTACGGTCGCAGGTTCGGATCCTGTCTCGGGCATGGTTGTGTGTGATGTCCTTAGGTTAGTTAGGTTTAAGTAGTTCTAAGTTCTAGGGGACTGATGACCTCAGAAGTTAAGTCCCATAGTGCTCAGAGCCATTTGAACCATTTTTTGACCTACGATAAACTGCTGCTAGAAGTAGAGCAAGTTCTTTCATATAAACTCAATAAAACCTCAGCGGCGAAATAGCAGCCTTTCCACTGTTACGCAGTTAATTGGTTTTCTGTTCTGCGATCGCTTGTCTCTGTACATGCTATTTCGGTGCGTCGATTGAAAGGAGGTAATGTATGGTCCTTCGCGGTGAAACTTTTTCGGAAGTTCAAATTCACTACTTCAGCTTGCTCCCTGTCGATTTCCGTTTCGATTCTAGTGTGCTCACTGAGCGACTGAATAGGTGATTTCGACCCGCATGCTAACTTTACTTAAGATCAAACCTTCTTAGGATTTATAGTCAGATCGTTGGGCAAAATTTTACTTAGACATTCACTAAATGCTTTTCGCGCCATTCTCCCCACATTCCTTTTGGTATCATTCAACTTCTGTCGACTTCGCTTAAACAGGAGATGAATCTTTCTCTCCGAGACTGAATTCCACCTGGTGATGTTGCAGGCACGTGATGCGGTAAGAAAATAACGGCGGAGTAGAGACGGATCGGTAATCATTCTAGCAGCGATACGGGTTGCAGATGGTGAAACCCACTGACAGAAGCAACTTTGAAAACGAAGATTATTATGCCCGACGCCAGAGAAGGTAATATCGGAAACGGTGGAACTGAACGGCTGTTAGCGTACTTATGTCGCGAGCATCTATGGAAAGTGACCTAAGGACACTGAAACCACCGGCAAACTGTTGGACGTCCACACCTCATCACAGAACATGAAGGTCGGCGATCGTTGTCAGATCTGACGACAGAGTACATTGCTGGATTTTCGGCGCACGCCGTTCAACGTACGTATATGAATACAGGGCTTCGCAGCAGACAACCCCTACGTGCTCCCACGTTCACCCAAAGACATTGTCTATTACGATTGAAGTAAGCATGAGACCAGTGAGGTTTGAATGTGGATCAACGAGAACGTTTCACCTCGTCAGATGAGTCACAATTCTTGTTGCGCAAGGTCGATGGTCGAGTCCGGAAACGCCAGCATCCATGAGATAGGCTGCTCGAAATATGCAGCGCGCCGCGGACGCGGGACGGTGTGGGCAGTGTTATGCCATGGGAGACATACACTGCGCCTCCACAGAACATGTGGGCGAATACGACGAGTACGAAACTCGTCGAAAAGTTGTGACAACACGAGGCTACGACTCGGTTGATTACCCGAGAAGACTTCATTAATGAAATTCGTCTAGAAAGCTTGTATTCCCACATACACTGACGTGACGATAATCATGGGGTAGCAGCATACACATATACAGATGGCGGTAGTATCGCGTTTTCTTTTTGGTCATCAGTCTACTGACTGGTTTGACGCGGCCCGCCGCGAATTCCTTTCCAGTGCTAACCTCTTCATCTCAGAGTAGCACTTGCAACCTACGTCCTCAATTATTTGCTTGACATATTCCAATCTCTGTCTTCCTCTACAGTTTTTGCCCTCTACAGCTCCCTCTAGTACCATGGAAGTCATTCTCTCATGTCTTAGCAGATGTCCTATCATCCTGTCCCTTCTCCCTATCAGTGTTTTCCACATATTGCTTTCCTCTCCGACTCTGCGTAGAACCTCCTCATTCCTTACTTTATCAGTCCACCTAATTTTCAACATTCGTCTGTAGCACCACATCTCAAATGCTTCGATTCTCTTCTGTTTCGGTTTTCCCACAGTCCATGTTTCACTACCATACAATGCTGTACTCCAGACGTACATCCTCAGAAATTTCTTCCTCAAATTAAGGCCGGTATTTGATATTAGTAGACTTCTCTTGGCCAGAAATGCCTTTTTTGCCATAGCGAGTCTGCTTTTGATGTCCTCCTTTCTCCGTCCGTCATTGGTTATTTTACGGCCTAGGTAGCGAATTTCTTAACTTTATTGACTTCGTGACCATCAATCCTGATGTTAAGTTTCTCGCTGTTCTCATTTCTACTACTTCTCATTACCTTCGTCTTTCTCCGATTTACTCTCAAACCATATTGTGTACTCATTAGACTGTTCATTCCGTTCAGTAGATCATTTAATTCTTCTTCACTGTCACTCAGGATAGCAATGTCATCAGCGAATCGTATCATTGATATCCTTTCACCTTGTATTTTAATTCCACTCCTGAACCTTTCTTTTATTTCCATCATTGCTTCCTCGATGTACAGATTGACGAGTAGGGGCGAAAGGCTACAATCTTGTCTTACACCCTTCTTAATACGAGCACTTCGTTCTTGATCGTCCACTCTTATTATTCCCTCTTGGTTGTTGTACATATTGTATATGACCCGTCTCTCCTTATAGCTTACCCCTACTTTTTTCAGAATCTCGAACAGCTTGCACCATTTTATATTGTCAAACGCTTTTTCCAGGTCGACAAATCCTATGAAAGTGTCTTGATTTTTCTTTAGCCTTGCTTCCACAAGGTATAAAATGGCAGTGTATTGGCCGAGTTGCCATTTGCACTCAGGTGATTCATGTGGAAAGGTTTCCAACGTGATTGTGGCCGCACGACGGGAATTAACAAACTTTGAACGCTAAATGGTAGTTGCAGCTAGACGTATGGGACATTCCATTTCAGAAATAGCTCGGGAATTCAATAGTCTAAGATCCACAGTGTCAAGAGTGTGCGGAGAATACCAAATTTCATGCATTACATCTCGCCACGGACAACGCAGTGGCCGACGGCCGTTACTTAACGACCGCATGCAGCGGCGTTTGCTTAGAGTTGTCAGTGCTAACAGATAAGCAACACTGCGTAAAATAAGAGCAGAAATCAATGTGGGACGTAGGACGACTGTATCCTTTAGCGCAGTATGGCGAAATTTGGCGTTAATGGTCTATGGCAGCAGACGACCGACTCAAGTGCCTTTGTTAACAGAATGACGTCGCCTACCCGCAGCGCCTCTCTTGGACGCGTGACCGTATCTGTTTGACCCTAGACGACTGGAAAACCATGGCCTGTTCAATTTCATGTAGTAAGAGGTGATAGTAGGGTTCGGGTGTGGCGCAGGTCCCACGAAGCCACTGATATGTTTCTCTGTTGGTTCAGCATGGGCAGGGGACATCGTCTGGTAAGCAATTTTGAATATCAATAAACTTCACCAGCAGCCGTATACCGGGTGATCAAAAAGTCAGTATAAATTTGAAAACTGAATAAATCACGGAATAATGTAGATAGAGAGGTACAAGTTGACACACATGCTTGGAATGACATGGGGTTTTATTAGAACCAAAAAAATACAAAAGTTCAAAAATGTCAGACAGATGGCGCTTCATCAGATCAGAATAGCAATAATTAGCGTAACAATGTAATACAAAGCAAAGATGATGTTCTTTACAGGAAATGCTCAATATGTCCACCATCATTCCTCAACAATAGCTGTAGTCGAGGAATAATGTTGTGAACAGCACTGTCAAATGGTTCAAATGGCTCTGAGCACTATGGGACTCAACATCTTAGGTCATAAGTCCCCTACAACTTAGAACTACTTAAACGTAACTAACCTAAGGACATCACACACACCCACGCCCGAGGCAGGATTCGAACCTGCGACCGTAGCAGTCCTGCAGTTCCGGACTGCAGCGCCAGAACCGCTAGACCACCGCGGCCGGCCAACAGCACTGTAAAGCATGTCCGGAGTTATGGTGAGGCATTGGCGTCGGATGTTGTCTTTCAGCATCCCTAGAGATGTCGGTCGATCACGATACACATGCGACTTCAGGTAACCCCAAAGCCAATAATCGCACGGACTGAGTTCTGGGGACCTGGGAGGCCAAGCATGACGAAAGTGACGGCTGAGCACACGATCATCACCAAACGACGCGCGCAAGACAGCTTTCACGCGTCTAGCAATATGGGGTGAAGCGCTATCCTGCATAATCATCGTACGTTCCAATAGGCGTTTATGAGCCAGGCTGGGGATGATGCGATTCTGTAACATATCGGCCGGCCGGTGTGGCCGTGGGGTTAAAGGCGCTTCAGTCTGGAACCGCGTGACCGCTACGGTTGCAGGTTCGAATCCTGCTTCGGGCATGGATGTGTGTGATGTCCTTAGGTTAGTTAGGTTTAAGTAGTTCTAAGTTCTAGGGGACTGATGACCACAGAAGTTAAGTCCCATAGTGCTCAGAGCCATTTTGTAACATATCGGCGTACCTCTCACCCGTCACGGTAGCAGTTACACACGTTTTGCTGTCCAGCGCCATCTGTCGGACATTTTGTGAACTTTGCTTTTTTTTTGTTCTAATAAAACCCCATGTCATTCCAAGTATGTGTGTCAATTTTTACCTCTCTATCTACATTATTCCGTGGTTTATTAAGTTTTCAAATTTATACTGACTTTTTGATCACCCGGTACTTTAAGATACTTTATTTTATTCTGAAAGCAAACAGTTTCGGCATTTTATTTTGACATCTTCAGGCCCCATTCGCTTTTATGGAAATACACGAACTTGTATAGAGCCATAAATCACTGAATATCGTGAATTCCAACCGTTATACAATTGCTTCATACGAAGACGTAACAGTACGATATAGAGTGATTTTTGGCGCTATAAGACAAGTTTGTTTATTTGGAGAAAAACGTATGTTCCCTGAAGCTGGCAAATGAAATGCCAAAACAAAAATGGCTCTGAGCACTATGGGACTTAACAGCTGTGGTCATCAGTCCCCTAGAACTTAGAACTACTCTAACCTAACTAACCAAAGGATATCACACACACCCATGCCCGAGGCAGGATTCGAACCTGCGACCGTAGCAGTCGCGCGGTTCCGGACTGCGCGCCTAGAACCACGAGACCACCGCGGCCGGCAAATGCCAAAACAGATTGCTTTCAGAATAAAATAAAGTATCTTAAAGGATACGGCTGTTGGTGAAGTTCATTGACATTGAAAATTGACGTAAGTTGTCAACAAGGCAGTGTGTAAGCTGGTGGTGGTTCCATAATGGTGCAGGCTGTGTTTACATGGAATGAGCAGGGTCCTCTGGTACAAATGAACTGATCGTTGACGGGAAATGGTTATGTTCAGCTACCTGGAGAGCACTTGCAGCTATTCATAGACTTCATGTTCCCAAACAACAGTCGAATTTTTATAGATGACAATGCAGCATGTCACCGGGCCATAATTGTTCGCGACTGGTTTGAAGAACATTCTGAACAATTCGAGCGAATGATCTGGCTACTCAGATCGCCCGAAGCGAATCCCATCGAACGTTTATGGGACAATCGAGCGATCAGTTCGTGCACAAAATCCTGCACTGGGAACAGTTTCGCAATTATGGGCGGTTATAAAGGCAGCGACGCTTAGTATTTCTGCAGGAGACTTTCAACGACTTCTTGAGTCCATTCCACGTCGAGTTGCTACACTATGTCGGGCAAAAGGAGATTCCACACGATATTAGGAGGTATCCCATGACTTTTGTAACCTCATTGCAGTTCAGGGAGCTTGTCATGATATCAACATTCTGTTTCCTGATCAGCCACCATGAATGTCATTTTTTAATTATTGAATTTGATATTATTCCACCTCTGAGCTTGGTACGTAACTTATGGTGTCTGTAGAGGGAGTTCTCTATCTTAAAAATCCACATACACACGCCACACGTACTCTGCTACCCTTATAGCCACGTCGTACGTGAGACCTGACCGATTAATAGGGGTGCTAAAATGCTCCACACGATAGAGGATGACGAGAAATCCTCATTCAAGATCATCATAGAATCGTCTGAGCCTCTGACTTAAGCCTAGATACTCGACTTTAGTTCGTGGAATTCAAGTTCGAAATCTGACTCTCATATTATTTTCTCCTTTGAATTGAACAAGTTTCAAACTGTTACATTCAGTTTTTGATTTAATGCTTAAACAATTACACTCAACTTTGGAAAATTGTGGATTGCTCAGCTCATTGTATAAATCGTTTTTATATTTAATTTTCTAAAGTCTTGCCTGAAGTTCTGAAGCCTGTTCACTGTTCACTTCAATTTCACTTTAAATTTCCAATTTTCTACCTCACGTTCCGTGAACTGTTCGATGTTAGCAGTTGATTGTTCGCTATCTGTTTTCAAAATGTTAGCAGCCAATCTTCCACTGTTTCTTACTTCCTGCACTGCTCGTCGGCTGATCTAAACTAGAAACATATTTCTCCTGTTCATTCGCACGCAGTTCTACCAAAGTCTCCGAGGTTGTCATGGTCACACGAAATAATTTCACCTTAAGTCAAATAAAACATAATAAATAAATAAAAATACTCATCTTCTTGTTGTTGCAGGCGAACATATCATTAGTAGATAGACTGTTCCATCAATAATTATACTTATACTTTAAAATTAAATCACGTGTGTCCACACGATAGCGAAAGTGGAGAAATCCTTATACAAGATCGTCACAGAATCGTCTAAACCTCTTGTTTAAGCCTCGATACGCGACTTTAGTTCGTGGAATTCAACTTCGAATTCTGAAACTTTCACATTATTTTCTGCTCTGAATTCCACAAGTTGTAAACTGTTACCTTCAATTCAGACACTTTTGTGATAATACATATGCGTTATCCTTCAGTATCCAGCCCATCATTACAAAGACATAACTGAGCCTCAACTGTTTCAAAGTCTGAAACAAAAGAGATCAAAACTGAGACATAACAGCAGCAATTCATTAGATAATCTTTCAAAAATACATTTTTTACCTGTTGCGTATTCAGTCTCAATTAACATTATCATGTATAGACAATTTTATAAGAGAATTCTTGAGATAAATTATGTAATATTTTCGCCTAAAGTTATTAACATCATAATCAATTATAAATACCAGTTTTCTGATACAAGTTAATCACTATTTTCATATGAGTTCCATATTACATTCTCTTATAAAATATCTTACTTATATTGCCTTCAACTTGTATTTGTGTTTGTATCAGACTCGTCCACAGCTCGTGGTTTCGCGTGCGTGTTCTCGCTTCCCGAGCACGGGGTCCCGGGTTCGATTCCCGGCGGGGTCAGGGATTTTCACCTGCCTCAGGATGACTGGGTGTTTGTGTTGTCCTCATCATTTCATCATCATTCCTGAAAGTGGCGAGCTTGGACTGAACAAAGGTTGGTAATTTGTACGGACGCTGATAATCGCGCAGTTGGGCGCCCCACAAACCAAACATCATCATCAACATCTATCACCCGCCCAACGTTGGAGTTTCCAATGACCAGCAATCCTTCTCTCTATGCTTGTCCTGATCTCTCAGCAAGATCTGCCCAGGTCCCGGCAGATTAAATGATCCTGTGCTGCATCAGATACTTTTTCCAGCCTTGGGCAAGACCTCAAACCTATTAAAGGGATAACTGTGCGGCCAGTGCTCACTTTTTCTTTCCGTCCAGAGAATTACGGCCAGGTAACTGTTGGCCATTCACACTCAGGTGAATGGAGACCGGCCAGGTCGAGTGAGTCTCAAGCCTCTTCAACATTTTCGGCTTTACCTTAGAACGAACATTTGCACGCACTCAGCCCCCCAACAGGCTCCAAGATCAACTCTTTCTTCCAACATAGATCACCAAATGAACAAATGAGGGAGATCGAGACGCATAGGGTGGTGTACAAATAGCCGTTATGCTGTCTCATGCGTCCTTCAATGCCAGTTGAAAAAAAGTAAAAGTGAATTAACAACCAAATACAGCCTATTTAAGTGTGAAAAACAACTAAATGTCATTCTCTGTCTTGCTTCACTGGTCTTCTCCCAGACAGGGAGTCCCAGTTCGTCCCAACGGACCGAAAAATTGAAGTTTCACAGACAGTCAGGCAAGATTCCAGGAATTTTTGTGCCGTAGCTGCAGCCTACCAAATATAGTCTCCGTCTAGCCAGTTCCACATTGCTTTCAATCACTATCCGATCGGTCCTTCTGGCGCATGAGAGACTGTGAGGCTTTATAACATACCTTGCAGTACCAACCTAAGCTCATAGAATTATTCCAAAAGACGACAGCAAGTCTCACTGCATACATTACAACGTAATCCTTTGATACAACTGAAATTAGCTTACACATGTTGTTTAAGATATGGCTTTAACTGCTGCTCCGCCTGTACTATATACACTGTACTCTTGTAAGTGTGCATCTCATGGGGACGTTGATAGCTGCCTCTTGATGAATCTTCTCCCACACGATGTAACACCATATGTCCAAATTCTAGTATATAAATAGTTCATTATCGATTATCTTGGACAGCTCTCTGTGGCTTCCGGGTACGAGTCCATCACCGGCACGAAGTGTATCCTGCCAGCCAGGTTCACAACAAAATCCATTAATTGTCTGCATAGCTTAAAACTACTTCATTAATCGCTGTTTCCACATCTACATCTACAATCTACATCCATACTCTGCAAGCCACTTGACAGTGTGTGGCGGAGGGTACCTTGAGTACCTCTATCAGTTCTCCCTTCTGTTCCAGTCTTGTACCGTTTGTGGAAAGAAAGATTGTCAGTGAGCCTGTGTGGGCTCTAATCTCCCTGATTTTATCCTCATGGTCGCTTCGCGAGATATAAGTAGGAGGGAGCAATATACTGCTTGACTCCTCGGTGAAGGTATGTTCTCGAAACTTCAACAAAAGCCCATACCGAGCTACTGAGCGTCTCTACCGCAGGGTCTTCCACTGGGGTTTATCTATCATCTCCGTAACGCTTTCGCGATTACTAAATGATCCTGTAACAAAGAGCGCTGCTCTCCGTTGTATCTCTCTATCTCTTCTATCAACCCTATCTGGTACGGATCCCACACTGCTGAGCAGTATTCAAGCAGTGGGCGAACAAGTGTACTGTAACCTACTTCCTTTGTTTTCGGATTGCATTTCCTTAGGATTCTTCCAATGAATCTCAGTCTGGCATCTGCTTTACCGACGATAAACTTTATATGATCATTCCATTTTAAATCACTCCTAATGCCTACTCCCAGATAATTTATGGAATTAACCGCTTCCAGTTGCTGACCTGCTATATTGTAGCTAAATGGAAAAGTATCTTTCTTTCTATGTATTCGCAACACATTACACTTGTCTACATTGAGATTCAATTGCCATTCCCTGCACCATGCGTCAATTCGTTGCAGATCCTCCTGCATTTCAATACAATTTTCCATTGTTACAACCTCTCGATATACTACAGCATCATTCGCAAAAAACCTCAGTGAACTTCCGAGGTTATCCACAAGGTCATTTATATATATTGTGAATAGCAACGGTCCTACAACACTCCCCTGCGGCACACCTGAAATTATTCTTACTTCAGAAGACTTCTCTCCACTGAGACTGACATGCTGCGTTCTGTTATCTAGGAACTCTTCAATCCAATGACACAATTGGTCTGATAGTCCATATGCTCTTACTTTGTTCATTAAACGACTGTGGGGAACTGTATCGAACGCCTTGAGGAAGTCAAGAAACACGGCATCTTTCTGGGAACCAGTGTCTATGGCCCTCTTGAGTCTCGGGGACGAATAGCGCGAGCTGGGTTTCTTTTTCGAAACCCATGCTGATTCCTACAGAGTAGATTTCTAGTCTTCAGAAAAGTCATTATATTCTAACATAATACGTGTTCCAAAATTCTACAACTGATCGACGTTAGATATACAGGTCTGTAGTTCTGCACTTCTGTTCGACGTCCCTTCTTGAAAACGGGGATGACCTGCGCCCTTTCCCAATCTTTTGGAACGCTACTCTCTAGGCTGAGTACCAGGAGCGGAGATTAGTTGATCTGTAAGTCAGAAGCTCAGCAGTGCGTGTTCCGTCATGGCAGTTCAGTGTGGAGACAAAAGTATGAATGAATGAAGGAATGTGCCCTTCGCTTATAAATCCCTTTTCATTTTTTACAATGATTATCGTCGCATATTCGTTTTCAGAGAAACTGGTAGCCGATACCATCGATGAAAGAGGCTAGTTTGGTAATGTTTTTGGGAGGCTGCATGTTGAATGGATGTATGCAATTTCTTCAAATCGTTAGTAGTGATCAGAGGTGACTGTAAGGCCCTAGTCGCACAGATATGAGACATCTCGGTGGATGAATTAAACAGAGGTGAAAATATGGACTGCATAAACTAGACAAAGATGTTTCCGCATATGAACGCAACAGAGCATTTCTCAGGTGCTTTGAAAAGACAAAATGCAACCTGTCAGTCGCCACTATGGCCTCCCGTAGGCCTGTATGCACAGTTTCTTGTTAGCAATGGCGACAGAGTTCACAGGGAGCATGTGTGGCAGCGCAGAGTGACCATGTTCTTATTAACTCTTTTGTTCTTGTGGTAAAGATATAACAGTTTGTTACCCCTTTCTTTTATAGAGTATGCTGATACAATAGCTCCATACTTAGCAGACATATACAACCGCCCTGTCATCGAAAGATCCGTGCCTAAGGAATGGGAAGCTGCGCAAGTCACACAAATACAAAAGGAAGGAAATAGGAGTAATCCGCAGAATTACAGACCCATATTGCTGACGTCAATTTGCACTAGAATTTTGGAACATATACTGTGTTCCAACATTATGAATTATCTCGAAGGAAACGATTTATTGACAGTTATCCAACACAGATTCACAAAAGATCGTTCTTGTTCAACACAAATAGCCCATTATTCTCAGGACGTAGTGAGTGCTATCGACTGGGGACGTCAAATTGTTTCCTTATTTTTAGATTTCCAGAAGGCTTTTGACACCGTTTCCCACAAGCAACTTCTAACTAAACTGCATGCCTATGGAGCATCGTCTCAGTTGTGCGAAAGGATTCATGATTTCCTGTCAGAAAGGTCACAGTTCGTAGTAACGGATGGAAAGTCATCGAGTAAAACAGAAGTAATATTTGCCATTCCCCAAAGATGGGTTGTGGGTCCTCTCCTGTTCCTGATATACATAAAGGATTTAGGAGATAATCGGAGCAGCCTCGTAGATTTTTTGCAGATGATGCTGTGATTTACCGCCTTGCAAAGTTATCAGATGGTCCAAACTAATTGCAAAATGGTTTAGATAAGATATCAATATGGTGCAAAAAAGTGACAACGAAAATTGCGAAGTCATTCGTAAGAATATTAAAAGGAATCGGCTAAATTTTGGTTACACGATAAATCACACAAATCTAAAGGCTAAAAATTGAACTAAATACTTAGCGATTACAATTACGAATAACTTAAATTGGAACGATCACATACGTAATGTTGTGGAGAAGGCGAACCGAAGACAGCGATTTATTGGCAGAACATTTAGAAAATGCAACAGTGTACTAAAGAGACTGCTTACGCCACGATTGTCTGCCCTCTTCTAGAGTATTTCTGTGCAGTGTGGGATCCGCATCAGTTAGGATTGACGGAGGACATCGAAAAAGTCCGAAGAAGGGCAGCTCGTTTTGTATTATCGCGAAATAGAGGAGGAAGTGCCACGGGTATGATTCGCAAATTGTGACGGCAACCATTAAAACAAAGGCGTTTTTCATCGCGGCGGAATCTTTTCAAGATATTTCAATTACCAAATTTCTCCTCAGAATGTGAAAATATTTTGTTGGTGTCCAGCTACATAGGGACAAATAATTTTCCATAATAAAATAAGAGAAATCAGAGCACGCACGGAAAGATTTAAGTGTTCGTTTTCTCCTAGCGCTGTTCGAGGGTGGAACGATAGAGAAATAGTCTGAATTTAGTTCGATGAATCCTCTGCCAGACTTAATTGTGAACTGTAGAGTAATCATGTAAATACAGATGTAAATGTACATGTGTCTCTCCAGTTGCAGAAATTTTCTAGCTTTCGGTTTGGGCAGTGTTTCTATTGAACGGCTTATGATTAGTGTTACCTTGTCCCGTAACACTTACGGTGCAGAACATACGGTCTCATTTCTTGAAACGCGTAGTTTGAGGACGCAGCGTGGACCAGTTGCCTGGGATGCGCCGCTGCGGGCAGCTGTACCGCTGATCGGCATTCTTGGCGGCGTGGCCTTGCGTGACGTCAGAGCATGTGTGACGACACACGGCCGGAAGCCGGCGGCTCCAGCGTAGCGCCTCGCGCCTACCACGCCCGTCACGGTCTACACAATTGTCGCTCCACAGTGCGAATTGTTACAGCGCCGGGAGGAACACCTGCACGTCCTAGCTCATCCCCTCCTTACTCCGAGTTTTGCCTCATCAGATCATCGAAAACAAGCTTTTGTTTGTCTTTGCCCCTCAGTCTAGTATTTTCTTTATGCTTGCACTACAGCTCCGTTCTTCCTAGATGCTCTTGGCATAGCCAGCTATTTATTTCATACTCAAGAGACTAAAGTAATTCGAAAAGTATACTAAGAGTACAAGTAAATCTTTAATTATTACCTCGAAAAATTTAAGTTCCATATTTCATTTCTTGCTTGCTTGTTGGAAGGTGCCTGCAGTCCTGGTACTCAGTGTATTCCCCGCCACAGTACATGATTTTTTCTGTAAGCATACCCATCTCCCATCGCTATTTGCTTATCACATAGTAGTAGATATATCACAGTTCGCAAGGCTCGACATCATGCAGCAACGTAGGTTTATATCACAATACCCATGCAACCTGAGGTTTTCCGTAGAGTATGGAGGTAGGGATGCTTTGACACCACTATACATTTGATCTATGCATTCTCAGATTTACTGCCATGGAGACAACTACTTTCATAAAGGTAACAAAGGGGATCGGTATGCTTTCGGCTACCCAGTTTCGACTAATTTGCAAGTCACCCAACGGCCCAGTGCTTTGCAAGATAACTTACCAAAATTGCACGTTCTATTCTGTCTGCATGTGCTAAGGCCATAAAGGGGAAAGGGGAGAGCCCCCCTGCCCCCAGCCAACTGCATCTAAGTTCAACTCCCTTCTCTTCGAGTAATGTTTCTTATAATAATTTGATCGCGAGTATGTCATCATTTGCTGTCCAGCATGAAGCTCTGCCAGCAACAGCGATCGGCTAGGAACAAGACTATCGGTATGTATTATGTCAATCCATCTCTGATTATTATTGTGTATGTCGTTATACTTAGGGCTTTGTTATTAATATTGTACAGTCCAGGACACGCAGGTGTTGAAACGACACAGCAGCAGCCATTGTCCACTGGATGTCTTCCCGAGCTGGTGCCCTCCGACTATGACGCAGCACAGCCAGTGTCGTGCCGAGGCTTCGGCAGGGAAGGTTCCCCCCAAGTGCACAGACGTAGAGGGTGGGCAAAAACGGACCTAAAAAAGAGACGACTTAATAATAAACCGGCTTAGGTACTTGACTCCTCTTGGACCACGTCTTACTGCCTGCCTGCGAGAAGCATTTCTCTTGACCCGAGAATGTAAAAGCACATTGTTGCCATAGTGTCATTTCGTCCAAGTACCATTCATAAAGCAAAGACTACTAACGAACGCCGGCCGGTGTGGCCGTGCGGTTCTAGGCGCTTCAGTCTGGAACCGCGTGACCGCTACGGTCGCAGGTTCGAATCTTGCCTCGGGCATAGATGTATGTGATGTCCTTAGGTTAGTTAGGTTTGATTAGTTCTAAGTTCTAGGGGACTGATGACCTCAGAAGTTAAGTCGTATACTGCTCAGAGCCATTTGAACTACTAACGAACAGGCGGCACGCAGGTTATCCGTTAACAGTGCACTTGCTTTACAGCTACCACCTACACAGCTCATGTTCAACAGTGGAGGTTGAGCTGCAACTTCGTTACGGTACTGTAGGATCTCAAAGACTGGCGAGTGGGTTCTAAAGAAAATTTGCTATCTGACCGAAGCTTTCTGATTTTTGGCAACTGAGATTTTGAGTGAAACTCTTTAAGCTAGAATGCTAAAAATTACACTACTGGTCATTAAAATTGCTACACCACTAAGATGACAACTTTTCAGAGCATTCACACAAGGTTGGCGCCGGTGGCGACACCTACAACGTGCTGACATGAGGAAAGTTTAAAACCGATTTCTCATACACAAACAGCAGTTGACCGGAGTTGCCTAGTGAAACGTTGTTGTGATGCCTCGTGTAAGGAGGAGAAATGCGTACCATCACGTTTCCGACTTTGATAAAGGTCGGACTGTAGCCTATCGCGATGGCGGTTTGTAGTATCGAGACATTGCTGCTCGCGCTGGTCGAGATCCAACGACTATTAGCAGAATATGGAATCGGTGGGTTCAGGAGGGTAATACGGAACGCCGTGCTGGATCGCAAAGGCCTCGTATCACTAGCAGTCGAGATGACAGGCATCTTATCCGCATGGCTGTAACGGATCGTGCAACCACATCTCGATCCCTGAGTTAACAGATGGGGACGTTTGCAAGACAACAACCATCTTCACGTACAGTTCGACGACGTTTGCAGCAGTATGGACTATCAGCTCGGAGACCATGGCTGCGGTTACCCTTGACGCTGCATCACAGGCAGGAGCGCCTGCGATGGTGTACTCAACGACGAACCTGGGTGCACGAATGGCAAAACGTCATTTTTTCGAATGAATCCAGGTTCTGTTTACAGCATCATGATGGTCGCATCCGTGTTTGGCGACATCACGGTGAACGCAATTTGGAAGCGTCTATTCGTCATCGCCATACTGGCGTGTCACCCGGCGTGATGGTATGGGGTGCCATTGGTTACACATCTCGGTCACCTCTTGTTCGGTCACCTCTTGTTCGCATTGACGGCACTTTGAACAGTGGACGTTACATTTCCGATATGTTACGACCCGTGGCTCTACCCTTCATTCGATCCCTGCGAAACCCTACATTTCAGCAGGATAATGCACGATCGCATGTTGCAGGTCCTTTCTGGATACAGAAAATGTTCGAGTGCTGCCCTGGCCAGCACATTCTCCAGATATCTCACCAACTGAAAACGTCTGGTCAATGGTGGCCGAGCAACTGGCTCGTCACAATACACCAGTCTCTTGATGAACTGTGGTATCGTGCTGAAGCTGCATGGGCAGCTGTACCTGTACACGCCATCCAAGCTCTGTTTGACCCAATGCCCAGGCGTATCAAGGCCGTTTTTACGGCCAGAGGTGGTTGTTCTGGGTATTGATTTCTCAGGATCTATGCACCCAAACTGTGTGATAATGTAGTCACATGTCAGTTCTAGTATAATATATTTGTCCAATGAATACTCGTTTATCATCTGCATTTCTTCTTGGTGTAGCAATTTTAATGGCCAGTAGTGTATTTGATAGAATAAAACGAGAAATGAGAAATAGATCTCACATATAACATACCATTTCATCTCACTTTAACTTCCTGTTAGGAATGCTTTGAATGAGAATTCTATATCTTACACTCCTGGAAATGGAAAAAAGAACACATTGACACCGGTATGTCAGACCCACCATACTTGCTCCGGACACTGCGAGAGGGCTGTACAAGCAATGATCACACGCACGGCACAGCGGACACACCAGGAACCGCGGTGTTGGCCGTCGAATGGCGCTAGCTGCGCAGCATTTGTGCACCGCCGCCGTCAGTGTCAGCCAGTTTGCCGTGGCATACGGAGCTCCATCGCAGTCTTTAACACTGGTAGCATGCCGCGACAGCGTGGACGTGAACCGTATGTGCAGTTGACGGACTTTGAGCGAGGGCGTATAGTGGGCATGCGGGAGGCCGGGTGGACGTACCGCCGAATTGCTCAACACGTGGGGCGTGAGGTCTCCACAGTACATCGATGTTGTCGCCAGTGGTCGGCGGAAGGTGCACGTGCCCGTCGACCTGGGACCGGACCGCAGCGACGCACGGATGCACGCCAAGACCGTAGGATCCTACGCAGTGCCGTAGGGGACCGCACCGCCACTTCCCAGCAAATTAGGGACACTGTTGCTCCTGGGGTATCGGCGAGGACCATTTGCAACCGTCTCCATGAAGCTGGGCTATGGTCCCGCACACCGTTAGGCCGTCTTCCGCTCACGCCCCAACATCGTGCAGCCCGCCTCCAGTGGTGTCGCGACAGGCGTGAATGGAGGGACGAACGGAGGCGTGTCGTCTTCAGCGATGAGAGTCGCTTCTGCCTTGGTGCCAATGATGGTCGTATGCGTGTTTGGCGCCGTGCAGGTGAGCGCCACAATCAGGACTGCATACGACCGAGGCACACAGGGCCAACACCCGGCATCATGGTGTGGGGAGCGATCTCCTACACTGGCCGTACACCACTGGTGATCGTCGAGGGGACACTGAATAGTGCACGGTACATCCAAACCGTCATCGAACCCATCGTTCTACCATTCCTAGACCGGCAAGGGAACTTGCTGTTCCAACAGGACAATGCACGTCCGCATGTATCCCGTGCCACCCAACGTGCTCTAGAAGGTGTAAGTCAACTACCCTGGCCAGCAAGATCTCCGGATCTGTCCCCCATTGAGCATGTTTGGGACTGGATGAAGCGTCGTCTCACGCGGTCTGCACGTCCAGCACGAACGCTGATTCAACTGAGGCGCCAGGTGGAAATGGCATGGCAAGCCGTTCCACAGTACTACATCCAACATCTCTACGATCGTCTCCATGGGAGAATAGCAACCTGCATTGCTGCGAAAGGTGGATATACACTGTACTAGTGCCGACATTGTGCATGCTCTGTTGCCTGTGTCTATGTGCCTGTGGTTCTGTCAGTGTGATCATGTGATGTATCTGACCCCAGGAATGTGTCAATAAAGTTTCCCCTTCCTGGGACAATGAATTCACGGTGTTCTTATTTCAATTTCCAGGAGTGTATTTTGAAAAATATGCAGCAGATTTTGGTACCAAATGAAGCAGAAATTTTGATACAGCTGACCTAGTTAATGAAATAGTGGCTTGCAAATTCCATTAGAAAAAACTGTTGAAGAGCCATGACACAGGTTTCGTTTTGGATATTTTGAAGTTTTTTTCTCCCCAAAGTGAGGATTACGAGATGCTTAGCCAAACATCGATTGAGAATATTTATGACAATTCCAGTGTCTGCAGCATGTTTTCATTGCAATTTCAGTAGATTAAGGTTGACGAAATTAAATTAAATGATCGTAAGGCATTGATGGTCCGAAGCCCCCGCCACGTTGCAAGTCTTTTCAGTCGATGCCACACTGGGCCACTTGTGTGTCGATGATGATTAAATGATGAGGAGGAGGACACAATACCCACTTCCTGAGCGGAGAAAAATTTCCAACCCAGCCCGGAGTCGAACACGGGACCACTGAATAGCAGTCAGACACAATCTCATTTTGTTCGTTATTGTACGTTGCATTTGTTCAGGGTGGATATCGCATGACACCCACTGAATTTCATCGTTGATCCATTTTATTTTATTTTATTTTTTATCACACAGGACAACTAACCCTCTGACCGTACACGCCGAACTACCGTGCCAGCTACCACTCAGCTGAGGGGGCGGATGAAGAGAAAAAAAAATTAATAAATAAATAAAAAAAAAATAAAAAAATAAAAAACTGCTTACGGTCGAGTTTATATAACGTAGAGTGTCAAATTTAACTGTATTGACGACAGAATGCGACACAGCTGCTAAATTTGACTTCAGTGGCATACCGAAGGAGTTTGTGCGCTGGAAACTAAACTACTACAAAACATAATTCTGGGAACGAATATGTTCTCAACAATTATTTATAGAGAACATCAAAACAAACATATTTAGTTATCGTACACATGGTCCCCGATGGCAGTTTCTGATGCAAGGGGTGATTTACACAGAAGGTAGTTTAGCATACTAATTACAACATTGTCATTCACAGGAACAGGTCAAATGCGTTACCATTTGCCTGTAGGCACGCAGTACATCAATGGGCCATGGATTATCGCGTCCTTTCGAAGACTGCTGGCATGTACGTAATGGTATCAACAGCGACGGAAATTCTATCTACGAGGTCTTCATATTTTTCCACAATGGTTACATAAACCAGCTGCTTCATTTGCAGAAATCCAGACACGTGATGTCAGGTGACCTGGGTGGTCTGACCACAGGAGCAACTCGGACGATCCATCGATTCCTGAAGATGGTTCTCGGATGATTCGTCACAGCAATAATGAAATGGGCTGGCATTCTATCATGCTGGAAATACATCCTTTGTTTAACATTCAGAGGTAGCCGCCAGCGGCCTTGCGACAGTATTAAAACCGGTTCCCGTCAGGTCATCGAAGTTAAGGGCTGTTAGACTTAGCTAGCACTTGTATGGGTGATCGTTCTGGCCAACCAAGTACACTTGGCAACTGGAGTGCACTCAGCCCTTGGGAGGCCAATTGAGGAGCTACTTTATTGAAAAGTAGCGGTTCCGGCCGCGAAAACTGACAACGGCCAGGAGAACGGTCTGCTGATACCACGCCATCCATGTGCGCATCCAGTGACTTCCTTCGGCTGAGGAAGGCATGGTGGTCTTTCGGAACAGTGGGCCTTCTGAGGCCTGTATAACAGAGAGAGTTACAGAGGTACATCCTCCAGCAGTTCTGGCAACACTTGTTCCACGAGGGGAATAGAAGAATTTAAGATCCAATCAACCTATTACTGGCAATGCCGTCCCACATATTAACACCAAATCGCCATTGATGAGCCCGAGGTCGAGTACCTCGTGGATTCACATGTGCCCAAACATCCGAAATGGGGATATCACACACATCCATGCCCGAGGCAGGATTCGAACCTGCGACCGTAGCGGTCGCGCGGTTCCAGACTGTAGCGCCTAGAACCTTTCGGCCACCTCGGCCGGCTAGGATATTTGAATGTCAGTATATATTCCCAGTCAGCGACTCTGACACAACAGCTTACGTCAGCACTACTAACAAAATGTTCCCTAAAATTACAACCATATGTACCTTATAGAAATATATTTGTTTTGATGTTCTCTAACTCCCTATAAATTTGATCGAATAGTTTCGGGACCAGCTGTATATGCACTCTAAGACACAGAAAAACGACGCAACACAAAGGAATTATCCAAATGGGACGGAAATCGGTAGATGTGATGTACATGTACAGACAAACAATTGATTCCAATTTCCAAAAAATTGGATGAGTTATTCAAGAGAAAGAGATTCATAAATTTAGCAAATCAAACTTCGTGGTCCACCATTGCCCTTTATGCGAATAATTGTTCGGCTTGGCATTGATTGACAGACTTGTGGTCGTCCTATTGAGGGATATCATGTCAAATTCTGTCCAATTGGAACGTTATACCGTCAAAATCCCGAGCTGGTTGGAGGGAACTACTCGTAATGCTCAAAACGTTCTCAACCGGGGGGAGATCCGACGATCTTCTTGGCCGAGGTAGCATTTGGCAAGCACGAATAGAAGCAGTAGGAACTCTCGCTGTGTGCAGGTGGGCATTACCTTGATGCAATGTAAGCCCAGGATGGCTTGCCATAAAAGACAACAAAACAGGGCGAATAATATCGTAGACGTGCTGCCGCGCTGTAATGGAGCAGCTGATGGCAACCAAAGGGCTCCTGCTATGAAGTGAACTGGTACCCCAAACCATCACACCTGGCTGTCGGACCGTGTGGCGGGCGAGTGTCAGGTTGGTACACCACCGCTATCTGGGGCGTCTCCAGTCAAGTCTTCGGCCTGTAATCTCATTTACTGGAGTAGAGTTGTCTTCAGTGATGATTCTCGCTTCGAATAGAGCCGCGATGACCAGTGAAGACATGTCTGAAGATACATCGGACAGTGGTGGGATAGAAACCTAATTTTCGCCCACCATACGGCCAGGCAACCAGGACTGATAGTGTGGGATGTCATTTCCAACCAGCACTGATAGCGTGGGATGTCATTTCCTTTCATACCAACACTCATTTGGTTGTTATTCGCGGCACCCTTACAACACAGTGGTACGTAGACGATATTCTACGCCTCGTTTTCTTGCCTTTCATAGCAAGCCATCCTGGCCTTATGTTTCAGCAAGATAATGCACGCCTCCATACGGCGAGAGTTTCTACTGCTTATCTTCGTGCTTACCAAAGCCTATCTTGACCAGGAAGACCGCCGGATCTATTTCCAAATGAGAACGCTTGGAACATTATGGACAGGGTGCCCCAACCAACTCGGTATTTTGAGGATCTAACGTGCCAGTTCGACAGTTTGACACGATATCCCTCAGAAGGGCATCGAACAGTTCTATCAGTCAATGCCAAATGCTTGTATGGGGCCAGAAGTGGACATAATCGTTACTGACTTGCTTAATTTGTGAAGATCTTTCTCTTGAATAGATCATCCAATTTTTCTGAAAGTATAATCATTTGTTTGTCTCTACATGTACATTCCATCTGCCGATTTCCGCCCCATTCGAATAATTCCATTGTGGTGTATTCTTTTTTGTCTTAGAGTGTATTTCTTCCACATTTCAGCTTTCCCTTTTTGTTACCCACTGGCGTCCTATGTGAGCTCCTGATACATATTTCCGCAGTTGCATCTCTTTTCTCCAAAGGTCTCTTTAATTTTCCTGTGGATTGCATCTGTCTTTGCTCTGGTTATGTATGCTTCTACAACCTTGTATTTACTCCCGCCCCATTCTTAGAAAGATTTTTCTGCCCTTCCTGTCAATCTCATTTTTCAGGTGTCTGTATTTCGTTTCGTCTGCATTTCTATATTTTCCCCTTACGTCTGTTACATACAATATATCCTGAATCATTCACGGATTTCTCTTACGTCTTTCCGTTTTACTTGTTATGACCCTCTGCTGCATTCACTATTTCACCTCTCAAAGCTACCTATTCGTTTTCTATTGTATTCCTTTCCCATGCTTCAGTCCAGTTTTGCCCAATGCTCCCTGTGACACTCTCATCAATCTTCGGTTGCTTCAATTTATCCATCACCTATCTCCTTAATTTCCCAAATTTTTACAATATCTTCAGTTTTATTAAGAAGTTTACGACCAATTAATTATGGTCAGAGTCCACATCTCCCACTTGAAATGTCTCATAGTTTATAATCTGTATCTGAAATCTCTGTGTCACTATTACATAATCAATCTGAAAGCTTCCAGTGTCCCCAAGTCTCTTCCTCATATATAACAATCTTACGTGATTCTTAAACCATGTGTTGGCGATTATTAAATTATGCTCTGTGGAAAATTATACAGGGGAGCTTCCTCTTTTATTCCTTTCCTCCAGTACATGTTCTGCCACCATTTTTCCTTCTATTCCGTAGACTACTAGAGGATTCCAGTAATCCATCACAATTAAATTTTCATCTCCTTCATCTATTTGAATAATTTATAATATTTCATCATACATTCTTTCAATGTCTTCATCATTTGCGGAGCTAAATGGCATACAAACTTTTATTACTGTGGTGGGTGTTGGCTCCGTGTTTATCTTGGCTACGACAATGAGTTCTATATGGTGTTTATAATAGCTTACCCATGTTCCTATTTTCTTATTCAGTATTAGACCTAGTCCTGCATTATCCCTATCTGATTGCCGGCCGCGGTGGTCTCGCGGTTCTAGGCGCGCAGTCCGGAACCGTGCGACTGCTACGGTCGCAGGTTCGAATCCCGCCTCGGGCATGGATGTGTGTGATGTCCTTAGGTTAGTTAGGTTTCAGTAGTTCTAAGTTCTAGGGGACTGATGACCACAGCAGTTGAGTCCCATAGCGCTCAGAGCCATTTGAACCCTATCTGATTTTCTGTTGATAACTCTGTACTGACGTTACCAGAAATTCAGTTCTTCCTGTAACCGCACTTCACTAATTCACACTACATCTAATTACAACTTACCAACCTCGTTTTTTGAATTCTGTAATCTGTCAACCCTTTTAAGGTATTTAACGTTACACGTCCAACCAGTAGATTGCCAGTTTTGTTCTTCCTGGTGATGACATCCCAATCCAGAGATTCGAATGGGGGACTATTTTATCTCTGGAATAATTTACCCGAGTGAATTCTATCATTATTTAACCATACAGTAGAGCAGCATGCCCAAGGGGCAGCTATAGTTTCACCTTGATATCAGTCGTTTACAGTACCAGCAGAGTAAGGAGATGTTGGCTAACGTTACAAGGCCAGATCAGTCAATCATGCAGACTACTGCTCCTACGACTACCGAAAGGCTGTTGGCTCTCTCCAGGAACCACGGATTACTCTGGCCTCTTCACAGATAATCCTCAGATGTGGCTGCACTTACAGTTCAGCAGTTTGTATCGTTTCGTCTGTGTAGCTCATTTAAGAAATAGTTTTCAATAACGCTTCACTTTTATTAAACCTACCTTACAAATTACAAAGTTTACTAAATGAGTATAGAGAAAATTCTGCGGTGGGAGGGGATGGCGTAGCCTTGGCGGTTCTACCACGGGTGCAGGATCACCTTGGCATGGCTCTGTGCGCAGCCACAGCAGTCACATCCTTCTAACAAGCACAATGTGATCACCAGTGGCTCTAAACGCATGAATGTAGGCCTAGCACCAGATAAAGACTTTGAAGTAGTTATAGGGGCGGAAAACGTACAACGTCTCGGTATTAAAATGGAATATTCATCGGATGAGTCGGACTATCTATGCTGTGTGATGGACTATCAGTGAAGAAAATGACGACAGAATATGATCCGCTTCATACTCCTATTGATGTTCCTGTCATTGTACTTAAGGTGACAGTACTTGATACGCATGGTGAGACACTGCTTGAATTAACTTTAGGCGATGCACACATTTACAACAACATTCGAGTGTCCTGAATATGTTGGGTAGATTTGGGCCAAACAGCGAGGTCATCTGTCTCATCGGATTAAGGTTCAAATGGCTGTGAGCACTATGGGACTTAACTGCTGAGGTCATCAGTCCCCTAGAACTTAGAACTTCTTAAACCTGACTAACCTAAGGATATCACACACATCCATGCCCGAGGCAGGATTCGAACCTGCGACCGAAGCGGTCGCGCGGTTCCACACTGTAGCGCCTAGAACCGCTCGGCCACTCATCGGATTAAGGAAGGATGCGGAAGGAAGTCGGCCGTGTCCTTTCAAAGGAACCATTCAGGCATTTGCCTGAAGCGATTTAGGGAAATCACGGAAAACCTAAATCAGAATGGCCAGACATGGTATTGAACCGTTGTCCTCCCAAATGCGAGTCCTGTGTGCTACCTGAATATGTATGATCTATACTGTACACTAGCATTTGCAGTAGATAGACTAACAAGCTGGATCTTTTTCTAAGAGGGTCGTGCTATGACTTTGTTGAGACTTTAGACCAATTGGCGCAATGCGCGAATACCTGTATTTGCCCTATAGCAAAGAGTGTAAGTGTCGAGCCCATCACGTCCGTAGAAGCTGAGTTTGAAAACTGTGTTGCAATGTATGTATTCGCACTTATTGGACACGGTATAATACAGGCTTAATTCAAAGCTTATAGAAGACGTCTGTTTCCAAAATACTCTACTACAACGCGTTGTTTGTAAATAAAGCGTTGTTGTTATTTCCTTCCACACAGCTTTGCTACTTACCACTGAACCTGTGTGTCAGGGCCAAGAGGAACTGTATGTTACTTCTACTATACTGCAAAAAGAATTTAGCCACAGTACATAACTGCTGGCAGGGATGGTCACGGGAATGCACGGCTGCAAGGAGACCGGGCTCCAGACAGCCACGTGGCGCTAGCGGGAAGGAAAACCATTGTGTTCGGCAGATCGCTCTGGCACATCGTACTGCGTCTACAGCAGCAGTTTCAGCAGCAATTGTCACCACAGTGTCACTACGAACTGTTACAAACCGATTACTTCAAGAACACCTCCCAGCCAGACGCCCTGTATTGTGCATTCCACTGACGCCAAATCACTGCTGTGTGCGACTTAAGTAGTGTCAAGTGAGAACACATTGCAGGGAAGGGTGGAGGTCAGTTGTATCTACTGATAAGAGCTGGTTCTGCCTCTGTACCGTGTGTAAGTAGGCTGTTTAGGTTTTTATGTTGGTAACGCCACGTAGCGCCCTGTATGAAAATCACTGACTGTGCTGCGTGCAGTCTGTGGCTGGTTTGCCTTGTTGGAATATTTGCTATTGTGGAGTTGGGCAGTTGGATGTGAACAGCGCGTAGCGTTGCGCAGTTGGAGGTGAGCCTCCAGCAGTGGTGGATGTGGGGAGAGAGATGGCAGAATTTTGAGAGCGGACGATCTGGACGTGTGTCCATCAGAAAGAGTCAATTTATAATATTGGATATCATGAACAGATATATATAGATGATGACTTTTGAACATTATTAAGGTAAAGACATTGTTTGTTCTCTATCAAAATCTTTCATTTGCTAACTATGCCTATCAGTAGTTAGTGCCTTCAGTAGTTATAATCTTTTATTTAGCGCCGGTCGGGGTGGCCGAGTGGTTCTAGGCCCTACAGTCTGGAACCGAGCGACCGCTACGACCGCAGGTTCGAATCCTGCCTCGGGCATGGGTGTGTGTGTGATGTCCTTAGGTTAGTTAGGTTTAAGTAATTCTAAGTTCTAGGGGACTGATGATCTCAGAAGTTAAGTCGCATAGTACTCAGAGCCATTTGAACCATTTTTTATTCAGCTGGCCGTATTGGCGTTCGCTGTATTGCAGTAGACTGACAAGGGAACCTCCCCATCGCACCCCCCTCAGATTTAGTTATAAGTTGGCACAGTGGATAGGCCTTGAAAAACTGAACACAGATCAATCGAGAAAACAGGAAGAAGTTGTGTGGAACTATGAAAAAAATAAGCAAAATATACAAACTGAGTAGTTCATGCGCAAGATACGCAACATCAAGGATAGGCTGAGCTCAGGAACGCGGTGGTACCGTAGTTAGCGTGAGCTTGGTTCAAGTCTTCCCTCGAGAGAAAAGTTTACTTCTTTATTTTCGCAAAGTTATGATCTGTCCGTTCGTTCATTGACGTCTCTCTTCACTGTAATAAGTTTAGTGTCTGTGTTTTTCGACCGCACCGCAAAACCGTGCTATTAGTAGACGAAAGGACGTGCCTCTCCAATGGGAACCGAAAACATTTAATCGCAAGGTCATAGGTCAACCGATTCCTCCACAGGAAAACACGTCTGATATATTCTATACGATACTGGTGACGGCATGTGCGTCACATGACAGGAATATGTTGTCGACCCACCTATCTTGTACACTTGGCGAATGGGTAAAAAGATTCTTCTACCTTGCCCGATTTAGGTTTTCTTGTGGATGTGATAATCATTCCCAAAGAAGTGTGTTGCGATGTTTTGTTTAGGTGTAGCGTCCCCATACTACGGCGCAGTTACCTCGTATCGGACGGACGGACGCACAGATAATAATTGTCTGAAAATAAAAAATTAAATTTTTCAGTCGAGAGAAAACTTGAACCAAGGACTTCTTGTTCCGCAGCTGTTCACGCTAACCACGGGACCACGGCGCTCCTGAGCTCAGATTATCCTTGATGTTGCCTGTCTTGCGCATGGACTACTCAGTTTGTATATTTTGCTTATTTTTTTCATATTTCCACACAACTTCTTCCTGTTTTCTCCATTGATCTGCGTTCAGTTTTTCAAGACCTATCCACTGTGCCAACTTATAACTAAATCTGAGGGGGGTGCGATGGGGAGGTTCCCTTGTGAGTAACGAAGATTTTTGTGAGGTAAGTGATTCATGAAAGGTATAAGTTATTGTTAGTCAGGGCCATTCTTTTCTAGGGATTATTGAAAGTCAGACTGCGTTGCGCTAAAAAAATATTGTTTGTCAGTTTAGTGATGATCAGAATAAGTAAAGAGAGAAATGTCTGAGTACGTTCAGTTTTGCTCATCTGTTAACGTAAGGGGTTTACCAGCACTGTCATTTATAAAAAGTTTCTAAGGATATGTTTCTCGTGATGGCCGTGGGTTGGTCAGAAGGAGGCCAGTTGAGGGCCTGCAACCAACCAGTGTGTGTATGCTAGACACACTAGGCCTACACTTGGAGTTATCGTCTGGATTGGATTTCGTATGACGGCAGGAGCACTCTCTTGGTTATCCCACGCACCCTCATTGCAAAACTGTACGTCAGTCTGGTGATTCGACCTATCGTGCTGCCATTCATGAATAGCTTTCCAGGGGGTGTTTTCCAACAATATAACGCTCGCCCTCATACCGATGTTGTAACCCAGCATGCTTTACAGATTGTCGATAGTTTGCCTTGACCTACTCGAGCGCCAGATCTGATTCCAATCGAGCACATATAACATCAAAACTGGCTCTCATCACAATGGGACTTAACATCTGAGGTCATCAGTCCTCTAGAACTTAGAACTACTTAAACCTAACTAACCTAAGGACATCACACACATCCATGCCCGAGGCAGGATTCGAACCTGCGACCGGGGCAGTCGCGCGGTTCCGGACTGAAGCGCCTAGAACCGCTCGGCCACCGCAGCCGGCTATGAAACATCATTCGGACAACTCCGCCGTCATCCACAAACAGCATTAAACCAAGTGCAACAAGTATGGAAATCCATTCCACGAGCTGCATTCAACATTCTGGTTGTTACACCTGTTATTAATGTACCAGCATTTCATATTTGCGGTAGCTTACCTTTTGCGTACATTAACCTGTGATCCTGCCATGTTAATACACTTAAATACGTTTGTTACCTAGACAAATGTATTCCCCAAATTTCATTGTGTCGTGTAGACTTCGTACACAACAGTAATAAGAGTTGGGCAACAGAGTGGTGTGGCAACTGTCGTCGTAGGAAAGCTGTACAGGAGCAGAAATGATTAGCGAACCACTTATCACAATGAACAGAACATTTATTTAACTTGCATTTCTCCAAATGTAGGAAGATTCATTACAAAGAGTGCAGTAAGAAACACAGTCCATCTCAGCATTGTCAACAAGGAATAGTCACGCTGTGATATCACACATTACTCTACATTAACTATTTTTTTGATGATAATTCTTTTTCTGTCAGTGTAAATGGAAACGTACATACACGTTGCACAGCAGAGGAGAAATCACATCTTTCCTCATCTTATTCGATCTGACCTATTTATTGACTTCCCTATAACTGATCTGGAAGACCATATACATAAAGTTATGTCGTCTAGTCACATAGTCAGAATTAAATGTGCTTTGCACACCAGAATAATAAATGTATTATTACTATAGTGAATTTCTGAAACTGTACAAAGACTGTAAATAAGGAGTATCGTCGTGACTGTGGTAGTCATTCTCGCAAAGCAGCAACACATTATCTCCAACTGGTACATTAATTGCAGTTTTGGAAACTATTGCTACCTATCCTTCCTTTGAAAGTGGGAACCTTCGCACTTCATACTTGTTATTTTAATTTAAGTGAAGTACTTTGCAATAAGTTCCCACCCAAATGGTAAAAGTGTGCTGGTTTGCTAAGTATGTTCTGATTTGTACGAAAAATTATAATTCACTGTGAGAAAAATGAATTTCTTCCTTTGCACTAGAAAGTAACTGAAACAATGAGAAAAAAATCAGGAACATTCCTGTACCAAGAACCACGATACTTTTCGTCTACATATGCACTTTAATGGAAGATGTTCTTGTTTGAAAGAGCAGTATCGTAAAATAACTAAAGTGTGCGTCATTTATGTTGGCGGCCGAGTTTAGGTTCGTTCTGCGCATCTGACGTCACAAAACACAGTCAGCCAATGAACAGAGAACGACGTTGCCACATCTCGACTGCAGTGCAGAGCATGGACGAGTGTCTTCAGTTTTAGAAACGTTCAGTCATAAATAAAGTAATAGAACAAAAGCAATGTCTTGATAGCAGACATTCTTTTATAGAAAGTTTGGAAAAAGCATTCTTTATACCAATTGCTTCATATTCTATTAATTAATTAAACCAAACAAGCAATGAGACTCCTAATTCCGGTGATAGCAAGGAAAGGTGTTTGTATCACTCTCACGAAACGCTTTTTCGCAATAAAGAACAGCGGTAATTGTTTATTTCCTATTGTACTTCGACGAAGCATGAGTAATTCATAGTCATACCAACAGTGTTTGTCAGAATTTTGCGTGACGTGTTATAGTCATGGCGCTATGTAGTCAGACGAGGTGCGTGAGCGTAATGGTTAAGGTGGTGGACTGCAAAGCGAAAGGTTATTCCTTCAAACCTTGTGTGGTGCTTAATATTTTCATTATTTAAAATCAATACCGAAGTGTCATACTTCACGAATTATATTCGTTTGAATGCAATTTTTTGAAATTTCTAGTGCTTTTTCTCTTCATTAACCCTTTCGCTGCTGCAGACACGTGCTCCCCGCATTCCGCGCTGTGCGCGATTTTGTCATCACTGCACTGCTCGCCTGTGCAGACACATGGTGTTCCCACTGCTTTGACACACTTATCATTCGATTTCACAAAAATTATTTGGCCCAAAAATTTGATTTTTACACGTCTTCTTGACTGATACCTTCCCCCCAATAAATGACTTAATTTTGTTTCGATGTTCAACGCAGTTATTATGCAGCATTAAATGTAGTAAACCATTACACGAAATTTAGAAGAGTTTGCAGAGGTAGAAGTCCATAGCGTATACTTTCCGTATGGTCGATTTCAGTTGCCACAATGTTGAGAATGAAATGTGGACAAGATACCTAAATTTCGTATAAAATTTACTGTATAACAATATCTCATTTAATTGAAGTACGACATAGGTGTCGTATGTAATATTGAGAAATATTCCGTCTTTCGCGACTGTAATAAAAGTGTTATTTACTCCGGACGCGTTTGGCTTTATTTTAAAGCACTTCAATCAAGGAAAGGTATGGCACATACACAATGGTACTCATGTTCTCTTTCTCGTTTTTGTTCCACAGTCGCAGTTTTACCAATGGTACTGAAATACACTCCTGGAAATGGAAAAAAGAACACATTGACACCGGTGTGTCAGACCCACCATACTTGCTCCGGACACTGCGAGAGGGCTGTACAAGCAATGATCACACGCACGGCACAGCGGACACACCAGGAACCGCGGTGTTGGCCGTCGAATGGCGCTAGCTGCGCAACATTTGTGCACCGCCGCCGTCAGTGTCAGCCAGTTTGCCGTGGCATACGGCGCTCCATCGCAGTCTTTTACACTGGTAGCATGCCGCGACAGCGTGGACGTGAACCGTATGTGCAGTTGACGGACTTTGAGCGAGGGCGAATAGTGGGCATGCGGGAGGCCGGGTGGACGTACCGCCGAATTGCTCAACACGTGGGGCGTGAGGTCTCCACAGTACATCGATGTTGTCGCCAGTGGTCGGCGGAAGGTGCACGTGCCCGTCGACCTGGGACCGGACCGCAGCGACGCACAGATGCACGCCAAGACCGTAGGATCCTACGCAGTGCCGTAGGGGACCGCACCGCCACTTCCCAGCAAATTAGGGACACTGTTGCTCCTGGGGTATCGGCGAGGACCATTCGCAACCGTCTCCATGAAGCTGGGCTACGGTCCCGCACACCGTTAGGCCGTCTTCCGCTCACACCCCAACATCGTGCAGCCCGCCTCCAGTGGTGTCGCGACAGGCGTGAATGGAGGGACGAATGGAGACGTGTCGTCTTCAGCGATGAGAGTCGCTTCTGCCTTGGTGCCAATGATGGTCGTATGCGTGTTTGGCGCCGTGCAGGTGAGCGCCACAATCAGGACTGCATACGACCGAGGCACACAGGGCCAACACCCGGCATCATGGTGTGGGGAGCGATCTCCTACACTGGCCGTACACCACTGGTGATCGTCGAGGGGACACTGAATAGTGCACGGTACATCCAAACCGTCATCGAACCCATCGTTCTACCATTCCTAGACCGGCAAGGGAACTTGCTGTTCCAACAGGACAATGCACGTCCGCATGTATCCCGTGCCACCCAACGTGCTCTAGAAGGTGTAAGTCAACTACCCTGGCCAGCAAGATCTCCGGATCTGTCCCCCATTGAGCATGTTTGGGACTGGATGAAGCGTCGTCTCACGCGATCTGCACGTCCAGCACGAACGCTGGTCCAACTGAGGCGCCAGGTGGAAATGGCATGGCAAGCCGTTCCACAGTACTACATCCAGCATCTCTACGATCGTCTCCATGGGAGAGTAGCAGCCTGCATTGCTGCGAAAGGTGGATATACACTGTACTAGTGCCGACATTGTGCATGCTCTGTTGCCTGTGTCTATGTGCCTGTGGTTCTGTCAGTGTGATCATGTGATGTATCAGACCCCAGGAATGTGTCAATAAAGTTTCCCCTTCTTGGGACAATGAATTCACGGTGTTCTTATTTCAATTTCCAGGAGTGTATATTCCTCTTCTGCAACTGTAATAAGGGACTTATTTAGACCAGACGCGTTTCTCTCTTTTGAAGCATCTTCAGTGGACAGTATTTTGTCTTCTCCATTGCCAAGTCACCTTTCGTAGTTTTGTGCTGCGGTAACACAATATTCAACGTTTGTGTTGGCAGATCAGTGTTTTAGCAAATAAATGATGTTTGTGTGTGCCACACACAAAAATTATATTTGACATAGCTCAGAGCACTTCACTGATAGACGGTATATTCAAGACCTAATGTTTTTGTAAGTCCACAGTTTTGTTTAATATACTTTGTCTACTTCCTTTTGATTGATTGAAGTGCTTTAAAATAAAGCCAAACGTGCTCAGTGTAAATAAAACTTTTGTTACAGTCGCGAAAGACGGAATATTTCTCAATATTACATACACCTATGTCGTACTTCAATTAAATGAGCTATTGTCATACAGTAAATTTTATATGAAATTTAGGTATCTTGTCCACATTTAATTCTCAACATTGTGGCAACTAAAATCGACCATACGGAAAGTATACTCTATGGACTTTTACCTCTGCAAACTCTTCAAAATTTCGTGCAATGGTTTACTACATTTAATGCTGCATAATAACTGCGTTGAACATCGAAACAAAATTAAGTCATTTATGGGGGGAAGGTATCAGTCAAGAAGATGTGTAGAAACCTAATTTTTGGGCCAAATAGTTTTTGTGGAATCGATTGATAAGAGTGTCAAAGCAGTCGAAACACCATGTGTCTGCACAGGCGAGCAGTGCAGTGACAAAATCGCGCACGGCGCGGAATGTAGGGAGCACGTCTTTGTAGCAGCGAAAGGGTTAATGCGGCCGTGGTGGCTTTACTTCATGAACTGCGCGCTCCTCCCTACACGTAAGCTTGCGAACTATGCTATACTATGGCGCTGCTTCTATTGGCGCGTGCGTCGTGTGCAACTGGCAACGCAGCAATCTCCCGCGTCTGGGCGGGCATGCGCGAGCCGCCAAGATAAAAGAATTGAACTATAGCTTGTCATATTCTTTTATACTTTAAAGACGGCACAGGGTAAGTTACCTTTGAACTCTTTTCCAAATGTATCAGTCTTTTCTATGCTTTTAATTCTGATTGATGCCTAGTTTGTTTTACCAGATGATCAGCGTGTTTCGACTACTTACTAGAATTTGCGTGTTTAATGCTTAATTTGAAAATTACTGGCAATGACAACTCACTCCTGGGAGAGAGTGCTCTTGTATGTACAAACCATCGAATATTGCAGAACACACTTTTCTTAAATTAATGAAAGGTCCCACAATCTTTTAAGAAAGCGAAAAAAAACTTTCAGCAGAAGCAGGATCCGTACCACCGTTCAAGCTACAGTCTGTCTGCTAACTTTGTATCTCTATCCACCACGCCGCTGTGCAGTCTCTTTTTCCGTTTTTTTTTTTCGTTTTTCACTGATACGTTTTTGTCACATTTCATTATAACAAGTCGTACCAATAACGATGCGTTTCCGAGAGGGCTTTAATATTTGAAGGGGCATATGTTCATAGGACATGCGTCCTAATTTAAAACCCATAAAATACGAGATTCAATTAAGTGCCGAAGTCCAATATGGCTTCTCCCACTTCTCAGAACTCGATAAGACCTTGAAAATTGATTGCCATCTCCGATGGTCGAAACTGGGCTTGTACACGTCATAGTGATGTCACGGAGAAGTGTTATAGAGGTAAATCTAGCGTCTCCCCGTGGCAGCCGCTGGCGTCTCGACCGTATACAGTGCCTTGCCTCGTCTATTTACCCAACCTCGTACGTGAGGCAGGAGCCGTTCCTGGGCCGCTCAACATAGACGGAAGTGTGGTGGTCGTACTATGCAGGAGTCAGCTCTGCATTCATCGCAACTGCACGTGGGATCAAACGCTTTCTGTCGTATGGGCTCTAAGGTCGTACGTGACTGGCAGAGAAGGTAATGAAGACCAATCTTGCTCGCGGAATTTAAACGAATCTTAACATCTGCAAGCTGATAACCTTGCCGTTGACCCCCCCCCCCCCCCCCCCCACACACACACACACACGAGCGCGCGCGCGCTCTGCACCTAGAAACGATCGTGGTCCCCTCATTCTGAGTCGAGTGGAACGATTGAGCAAATGAATACAAATGCTCTGTGGCATGCTAGGCTAAGACTTTCTAGACATGCGCTTTAAGGTTGAGAATTATAGGATCTGCATAAAAGGTTCAGGTGTGCACCACTCACCAGAGGCCATAGCTGACTATGTGAGTTGCCCACAAGGGTTTTTCGTTAGGTGAGTCTCCATGCATTCCAGATAGTGATATAAAGAAGTGTAAGTGAAAGATAAAAAGAAATTCCCTCATTGACAGAAGCATTACAATTCGTCAACTTCCAAAGAATTCGCAAAAAAGAGTCAGGGTATGAAATGCTCCTAAAAAGCCATGTGGCTCACATAATAAGATGTACAAACTATGTTAGTGAGATTATTTTAAGTAAATAAAGATATACATTGTAAGGATGAGATAATGGAAAATGGAGGTAATATATTTGCTCCAGTACATAAGAAACTCAAATCTACCTAAATAGTATTTAAGCTGTATGAGCGATTTCTTGGGAAAGACTTAGTTTCAAGGATGGGCATAAATGTGTAACTGAATCTTTCTGTCGACTACCAGTCTGACCCATAGATGTAATGGAAAACTTTCGAGAAAATTACAGTTCTCTAGTGATACTGTCATCACTAAGGGTGAACTTCACCATTCACCACTCAGATGGGATAGCTTCAAGTGCTAGGTATGACAAGACATGGTACGAAAAAAATATTGATAGTCTTCTCTCAATCTTACATACAACAGATAGTTCGGAAGTCCACTCATGACAGAAATATATTGGCTATAATGGCAACATATAAAACTGAATGCTCTGGGGATGTCAACTTTAAAACTGCCATCACTCACTATGACAAAGTTGTGGCAACAATGATTAATAAAATACAAAGTACTGCTAAAATAAGTAGACAGATTTATAGGTTCAGGAAACTAGGTAGAGCGCAGCGTCATGTCTCAATGAGAAACTTGGTAGAAGAGCAAGTAGAGGATTCAAAATGGTTCAGATGGCTCTGAGCACTATGGGACTCAACTGCCGAGGTCATTATTCCCCTAGAACTTAGAACTAGTTAAACCTAACTAACCTAATGACATCACAAACATCCATGCCCGAGGCAGGATTCGAACCTGCGACCGTAGCGGTCTTGCGGTTCCAGACTGCAGCGCCTTTAACCGCACGTCCACTTCGGCCGGCGCATGTAGAGGGACTGTGGTTGAAATTTAAAAGAATTATTGACCAAGCACTGGATACGTATGTACCTAGTAGGACAGTTCGTGATGGAAGGTCCCTCCATGGTATATAACCCCCATAAAAAAAACTTCTAAAAAGGCAGCGGCAACTGTAGAATAAGTGGAAAACATAAAATATGCTATCGATTGACAGAGGCAAAATGAAACACATTTGGATGTCGAAAGGGCTATGCGTGAAGCTATTAGTTACTACCGCAGCAGGATTCTATCGAAAAACCTCACAAAAACTCCAAAGAAATTCCGGTCATATGTCAAAACTGTCAGTGGTACCAAAGTTAGTGGTCAACACTCATGGATGACACAGGAACTGAAATGAAGAGTAGGAAAGCTAAAATATAAATTCTGAAGTCTGTTTCCAAAATGCCCTTTGCAAACGAAAATTCGTGAGTATTGCCCCTATTTATTTCTCGCACTATATCAAAATAAGCGATAGTGTCAGTTGCGTTGAAAATAGGTCAAATCGCTGGAACTGAAAGCTCTAGTATCCGCCGGTGGAATCCTTGTCAGATTCTTTACATAATTTTCGACTGTGTTAGTCTCTCTTTTAACTATAATATGCTGAAAATCTCTCGGACAGGGTGTGGTACCCCCAGGTGCGGAAAGCACCGTCACACTTGTCTAAAAAAGAAGGGTAAAAAACTGACCCACGGGGCTACTGTCCAGTATCTTTGACATCCATCTGTTGTAGAATCTTAGAACTTATATTAAGCTCAAACGGAATGAGGTATTTGGAACAGAATGACCTCACCAATGCCACCCAGGACGATTTCCGAAAACATCGGTCATGCGAAACCTAGCGTTTTTCCCACATGAATTTCTGAGAGCCAGGGATCAAAGCAGTCAGATAAATGCAGCAGTATTTCTTGACTTTTGAAAAGCAAAAACACTTGTTACTGACCCAGCACTGAAATCTGCAACAGTTTGCGGAAGGGTTTCACTTCTGTCACGCTGAATGATTCTTTTCAGTCGTCGTTAATCTCGTTCTTGCAGGATCTTTTTCCGGCAGCAGCGATGTCGGAGATTTGATGTTTTACCGGTTCCTGATATTCACAGTACACTTGCGAAATGATCGTACGGGAAAACACCCACTTCATCGCTACCTCGGAGATGCTGTGTCCCATTACTTGTGCGTCGACTACAACACCACGTTCAAACTCTCTTAAATTCTGATAACCTGCCATTGTAGCAGCAGTAACCGATCTAACAACTGCGCCAGACATTTGTCTTATAGAGGCACTGCCAACCGCAGCGCCGTATTCTGCCTGTTTACATATCTCTTCATTTGAATACGCATGCCTACACCAGTTTCTTTGGCGCTTCGGTGTACGTTGTTCACACACTTATCAGAACTTACTGTTTGGTGAAAAGAGATAGGTTGAATAATTCGTCTTGCACTGACCGTTCATCACACTTGCTTCTTCAGCCCATGCAGAGGGGCTTGATGCTAGTGATGAGAATTTTCAGAACTCCAACATCGATTGTTCTGCGGTAAATGCAGCCAAGATTCATCGCAAAAAAGCATTTCAAGATCAACTTCTCCATTAGGGACAGACTGTAATACTCAGTTGCAGAACTGACTTCGAGCAACAGTACCGGAATTGATGAGTATTTGCTCTGGAGTTATTTTTAAGGTTTCAGTTTGTTTTTTAGTTGTTGTTGTTAAGAGTAATTTCGATCTCTGCTCTTATTTAAAACGAATTTTGTTATTTCTGGCCCATTCATCAATTTTTCTCACTTCCGTACTAGAAACGGTCTTATCTGCAGATGAGGCCGTTTCTTTTCGTGAGTATTACCAAGCAGTCAACAAAGGCGATGGTTTGTGTTGTGTAACTGAAGTTGAGAAATTAGTTGTGTGTTCCAGAATCTCGGGTCACAATAGGGACCTAGTGAGCATTCTTTGTTTATTTCCCTGTCAATATTGCTGTTGTTGGCTGATAAAACTGCCGTTCTTTCACAAAAATAATTTTTAACGAAATTGCTTGTATGTACAACGAGTCTTCGACTCCGCTTGGGGGCCTAATATTCTCAATGCGCAACAGAGATGTCAGTGTTCTAAGAATTAAAGCAATTTCTACATCTTTCAGATGTATAAACATGCTTACCAACTTTCGTATATGTCACACAATTCTTTCTTGGTGTCGCGAATTTTCTTCCATCAGTGTATAAACTTTGATAGTATAAGCTCGAATAATCAGGTACAATGTTTTGTCGTTTCAAAAGCTCGAGACAAGCTTAACATATCAGATGACTTACAAAGAACGGTCGTAATACAGACCGATATTCCTTGTGGACCCTAAATCATTGTAAAAGACTAGTTAAAGACACAAGAAATTAGATTAGACTGTTACGAAAGAAGAACTCAGTTATAGGCGTTACATGGAATTCAGGCATATGTGGAAATGAAATGAAAAACCAACAGGCCAAAGAGACCATCATAAGAGAAAGTTAGCTATAGCAACGTTCCAAAACTTCCATGAAAGAAATGTCACGAAAAGTAACTCTGAAAGATGAGAGGAGCAACGGCAACCGCCAAAGGACTTAGTACAAAAGCAAATTTTCAACAGTGCACCAAAGACGCCATTAAATTACTGATCTCTCCCAACAGCGTAGCAATGCTAATGGGATAGTGGAAATAATGCTTTCTACATCGATTCAGAATAACCATTGACACTATGTGCCCATACACTACAGGCAATTAAACTGTGGACCACCTGTTACTGGACCGCAGAAACGTGGACAAGGAGAGAGGAAAATTACTGAAAAGTTTAACAATGAGTGACGGAAACGGGACAGGTGCCAAGATTGAACAGATGCAACTGGTTATAAGAATTTTACAAATTTTGTATTTCGGTAGAGTAGTCAAATGCATGAATTTCAATTATCATTTGCAGAACAAATTCTGAACCACTTTTAAGACACTAGAAACAATTTAATATCCAAAATATCTGTTTTCATATATAACAAAGCTAGTAATCGAGTAAACCAACATTTGTAGTATTACTCTATGTATTGAAAAATTTTAACCAAATTAAAACAAGTATCGAACGGTGTTTTAATGATCATGATTTTATGAGATTCCATACCTAGTGATCAATGTTAATAAGCATTTGTTAAATCTGTTACGGAAAAATGCGTTCAGCTAGCTAGTTTCGACATTAACTCCTCTGGTCTATGGACTGGTTAGTAATTCACATCTGACCAAGAGTTTATTTTACACTTGAAGCCTCAGCACAGCCGTAGTGACCAGCTAGCCTGGAGACTATCTAATTTGTCTTTACTTCCATAGTTGACTGCCGTTGGCACTGGTCATGCTGCTGGTTTCAATATAGCGTGGAGCTCGAAATGCTTACCACATCCGAGGGTCCTGGCGGAAGTTCGAGTCCTCCCTCGGGCATGGGTGTGTGTGTTTGTCCTTAGGATAATTTAGGTTAAGTAGTGTGTACGCTTAGGGACTGATGACATTAGCAGTTAAGTCCCTTAAGATTTCACACACATTTGAACACATCCGAGGTCGCACATTTATACCGCTTCAAATTATTAGTATAATTTTCAGACCTAACAACCTCTATTAAATTCAATGCGTCTTGGATGGTGAACCTGAATTCTAATGCATACAATCCGAAAATATCATAACCATAACGGGAGAACAGCAACTGTACTGAATTTAAAACAATTCTCATTTATTCTTCAGTCTCAGTTGCACCTTTTTTTTAAATACATGACATGTTTCGATTTTTCTAGATCATCTTCAGATCTATGTAACTGCTTCAGCAACCCGTCTTTTATGTGTTAGAATCTCAAAAAATGGTTCAAATGGCTCTGAGCACTATGAGACTTAACTTCTGAGGCCATCAGTCCCCTAGAACTTAGAACTACTTAAACCTGACTAACCTAAGGACATCACACACACCCATGCCCGAGGCAGGATTCGAACCTGCGACCGTAGCGGTCGCGCGGTTCCAGACTGTAGCTCCTAGAACCGCTCGGCCACTCCGGCCGGCTTAGAATCTCATACTAGTACTATTTCACTGATATGCGGTTCTGACACAGACACGACAGGCTTAATTGTATGGGCACAGCATTGGGTATTAATGCCCTATAGGAGCTTCGATTGTAGCTGAAAATGTCTCGAAGAGTAGTTGTAACAGTAAATTGGACAAAAACAAGTCAAATAGAAAGTAGTGTTTCTGATTATTATAGTTCGTTTTTAAACATGTGCAGGTAGCCTCAAGCAAAGCAATCAGGGTACCTAATTGCACGTTATTCGTGACACTGTGCATGCGCGGCTTTCCGCGTAGGACACGTTGAAACATACCGTTCGTTTAATACTGGCAACAGCAACGCTTCCCACCCGGGCTGTCTACATTGGAGGTAAAATGCGGCATTATTCTAACTGTTGTTTTTCCATCACCGTTTCAGACACGGTTCTCTTGCAGAATACCTTTATAAATTATTAAAATTATTAATTTAATATCCACTACGTTCCTGCTTTTGACGTATTTATCGGATCGTTTTTTAGACTTCGGGGTAGCCTTAGCCCCCATTTTCTTATTTATGAACGTTCGCACAGTTTCGATTTGGAAATTGTAAATACTTTGATGATAATGTTGGGTAATGTGCTTTTTCCGGCTTTTAAACAGATCGCTTGTATGGATTGACCGTAAGTAGAAACAAACCTAATCGCTTTTATTTTCCATTACCCGCCATTTCCAAAATTATAATAAGTTGTTTTATACATTTGCTTATAGGTAAACATCTGATGATGCCAACACAGTTTGCGAAACCGGTCGTGTCTATGAATAAAGGTTTTAAACAATCGCTGAGGTCATTCTTATTCGACATGGAATATTTCGACTGTGGCTGCCCTACATACAAGGTGTTATGTTCTATTTCAGTAGCTTCATTCACCACACATGCTGCGCACACATGCTAAGAAACCTGATTTATCGCGAACCCAGCAGAATGCGTTACGGAAACGACATTTCCGTCGGTCAATTTTAATTAGGTGTCGCAGGCAGGAAGGCCGTGACTGTGCTCTATGCGGGTACCGGTTTGGTTGACTGCCTTCGAAGTTCCTTGTTTGGCAGCGATCTTCTTGTGGGACACTTCGACGACCGTGCTATGGAGTGCTGGAGAGGCAAGCAAAGGCGTCTTTGTTCAGAAAAGTGACGGTCATTGGAGGTTACGCCGAAGTTACGAGGGACATTCGGAGTCGTTAGTGGTATCTGCGGCTTGGAGTGATTCATTCAGTGAACTAAAAACTAATCTCAGACGGTGTAACGTACTACTGTTAAACATTCTTTTCTCCTGTTTAGGAGGAAAAATTGACGGCTTTCCGCGACTTATCACGGCGGCTGTGACTTCATGAGTCACTGTGAAACATTCCTTTCTCCGATCTCGTAGGTTCCATTAACATAAGGACTTCGTGGCTCTTAATGCGGACCATATTTCTGTGTTCATCGAGATTTGTGTCGTTCGCTACCATAGTTAGTAAGAAGACTCAGAATTATCTTAGATTTATTGAGGCATAAGAAAGTTTTACTCCAGGCCACGGTTTTAGATAGACATTTTACAGAATTTTATCAGAGCACTGTGACTGTGTAATCGTTTACTCTGATAGGTCTAAACAGAGTGATTCGATCGGCTGCGTTGTGTTGTTTCGGAATGTGTCTGAATATTCGTGTATGATAAAAGGGTATGATGCTGAATTACGTACGATGTTCAGGGCTCCGGAGCATATGCGGTGCCTTCCTGCTGTCAGATTCATCATCTGCACCGACTCCCTAAGTGGCCTTAAGGCTACCCATCACAAGTAAACTGTACAAAAATATCTTCAGCCGATCCACGACACTCTTCCTTTTCCACTAACAGAGGCAGGACAAGGAGATGTCATTCTGCTGGGTACCAGAGTACGTGGACGTTCAGGGAAATGAAGCACCGGATGAAGCAACAAAGAATGCGTGCTTGGAAAATACATTTTATGAATGGGCTATCCCCGTTAATGCAGTTACCTCGCTGTGGAGGCACAAGTTCATGCGTTCTTCGAAGGAGGCGTGGTTTGTGTTGAGGAGAAACGATCTGCTGTCGGTGGCCGTGGCGTCCTTTCTTCATCCCGCTGCGACGGGAGAAGATCCTCTTCCCGTGTCTTCAAATAGAGTACTGTCCTCTGACGCATGTATGCCCTCTCCGGCAGCAGGATCCGTCAGTACGCATTGCTTGTGGTGTACAGATATCTGTACACCAAACTTTACAGAATGCGTTTTATACCAAGCCATAACGGACGCAGTTGTCTACAGCTGATATCCTCTCTGGTTTAGGAGGCGACCAACCGAATGGGGTCCGAGTTTTAAGATTCTGTTAGACGTCTGATTTTCTCAAAGCACCGTAGGTGGAAGACTTTAATGTGTTTCTAGTGTAATTGCTTCTTCTGTTATTTTTCTGTGTCCAACCAGGTGCGATTTTCTGTTACACTGCTTTAGATGTGGTGTATTTTAATCATAAACTGCCTTGAGGAATACATCTTTCTATGTTCTGTGTTAAAGTTTGTGAGTGTGAGAGTGTGTTCCAGGTTGGCTAAGGATTAAATTTACACTTTACCTTTTGGTAAGACTACATTTGTATCCAACTGGTTGAGTAAGGGCGATGATAACCTCACTGTTGAACGGCCTACATGTACGATTATCACCACCACCAACTTCCTAAGGGTTCCTACTAGAATCTGCAAGCTTTAGAGCGGTATGACAAAAATTACTCGGCGTACTGCTCCTCAGATTTACTCGCAAGCGTTTGTTGGTGAACCCAGATTCATTTTCAGCACTGCTATGCTATTAAAGCCAGTCGCCAGCCTCATTTTGACCTGCGACGCAGTTTAAAATTGCCACTACTCCCGTCCCACAAAAAATGTAGCAATAACATTACTTCCAAAAAGATCCCGCAATCAGGTCACTGTTTTGGAAAATGCACATCATTAACAGTTCATAAACTGCCTCCAGCTGGCCAATAAATAAATAAACAGTTCAAAGTCTGTAAGGAGAAAAGTCACACAAAATGATCAATGATCACGCATCGCGGTATAAGTTATTGGTTTCGACTAAACCTCTCGAAGTCCGTCATTTTTATCAAACTCTACCTACAGCTAATAATTGGCTCCACGATCCCTGCCTACCGAGCACTTGCTCGCAGCCGGCCGGAGTGGCCGAGCGGTTCTAGGCGCTTCAGTCTGGAACCGCGAGACCGCTACGGTCGCAGGTTCGAATCCTGCCTCGGGCATGGATGTGTCTGGTGTCCTTAGGTTAGTCAGGTTTAAGTAGTTCTAAGTCTAGGGGACTCATGACCTCAGATGTTAAGTCCCATAGTGCTTAGAGCCATTTGAACCACCATTGAGGAACAAATATTGTACCATGGGGAGGACCTGATCAACCAAAACGGTCACATAATCCTTGTCAGTAATAGGATCTCCAGAGCAACCATGGAGCCCATGGAATACCACCAAATCATCACCGAACCCTCGTCATATTTCACTTTTGGGACGTAAACTCGGCCAGAAGCTGGAAACAGTGTGAAACGAGACTCATCCGACGAAACACCTTCTTACACTGTTCCATAGTCTAGGTTTTATGACTTTGACACCACGTTCTCCTGTAACGGGCATTTGCAACAATGATGAGTGGCTTTGAAATTCCAGCTCGTCCTGCAATTCCCTTCTTATGAAGCTCCCTTCGTGTTGTTTGGTGCTAACAAGGTACGCGACTGCGACATTCAGTACTGTAGTGGCTTTTGCATCTGTCGTTCTTTTATTTTTCCTCACAATCCTCTTCAGTGACCGTCGTTCTCGTTCACTCACTAACACTTTCATCCGTGTTGTGACTTAGCGGATGTCTTCCGCTTTCCGCGTAAGCGGTATAAATCTTCGATACGCTGCCTCTTGAAATACCAAACACTTCGGCTCCCTTGGTTACGGAAGCACCCTGCATACGAGCATCAACAATTTACCCACGTTCGAATTCACTTAGCTCCGGCATAATGATTGCACAACTATACAAAATACTTTTCTGACCATGACTCAGACTTGCAACGTATTGAAGTCACTGCACAGGTGACATTTGTTGCCAACTGCGCAACCTGCTGTCTTGACTGGCATCTACATTTATGTTCATGCATGTTTCCATATTTTTGTCCAACTTCTATATATACTCCGCAAGCCACTATACAGCGCATGACACAGGGTACGTTTTACAAATATTGTTGATTTTCTTTCCTATTTCATTCGCGTACTAAGCGAGAGAAAAATGACTGTCCATATGCCTTTGTACGCGTCCTAATCTCTCTTATTCTTATGATCGCTACGAGAGATATCGTTGGTGGCACCAAAATAGGGTTCTTTACTGTTTTCTGTAAATCGTCTAAAATGATTAATTATGTCATTTTAAGCTCCTAAGATGCTTTTTTCCTCTTGAATTTCAGTATTCTCTTATAACAACGGAAATGAAATTCTAATAATTTTAACGTCTGTTAAAACGCTCCATTCAAGTAATGTGATGCTTGTGACGTCACTGGCTAGCTTGTTTTGGAATTTACGTTTCGAAAAATGGGTTACAAATGGTGTGTAGTACCATACTGTGCAAATACATCTACAAAATGTCCTGAAAAATTGTTTTTGTGTTCCAGAGAATGAGAAGATGCGTAAAAAGTGATTATACTGTACCTGCAAATTTCCAACCCGTCGATGCACAAGTTCACTAACTTAATTGGGAATGTTTTACACTGTGAAGTTAACATTAACTCATCTCTGAGATACGCTTCCCCAACGAATGATAGCGTCACTCAATGAAATTAAACTCGTATTGAAAATTGTCGTTTTACCTAACTACACCTCAATTATGCGAGAACTCAGTTGTTACAGTGGTAAACAGTCTAATTCTGTAGACGATGTCCACAGATCGCTGGTTCGAATCTAACCTGAAAGCACATTTTAACTTATTTGTAAAATGGCTCTACAGTCCTCTCATATGAAAATAAGATCACAGTTACAAAACTTCACCACACCGGTCAGAAACAGAATATTATTGTGTTTTCTTTGATGTTTACATGCGTTTACATTTGCAATCGCTGTTCGCACACGTCACGTTCAAAAGGATATTTTCTAGTTAATGTGACCACACACTTTTTACTTTATTAGAAACAATGCTTTTATCTTCGTACTGTCTAGCTATGATCCTTATTGATTAAACTTTTGCAGTTTCATCATCTTACATGAAGACGAAGTAAGCCTACTTCAGACTCTAGCGTTCGTTTACACTCACAAACACCACAGCCCTTACGTTTGTGTCACCTGCATGTTGTTCACGCAATGTTTTCCAAAAAACGTGAATTCTTTGTTCGCAAAGGAAATGCATTTATTCTCTGTTGTCCGTTACTCAGACAAAGACTAGTGTGAAGCTATATATAATACATCCCACAATCGGAACAACTCCCACAATCAGTTCTCGCTAACGCTGTGAAACAACTGCTACAATCATTTCTTGCTAACGCTATTTTCGCATTTCGTGTAAAACTTTAAAAATACGTTATTCTTTCAGGTCTCGAACGGGTGAACTCTTTCACTGTAATCGAATATCCGGTGCGGCACGGAACGCGTAACGGCTAGAGTATCTCTGCTGAGTGCTTTTTCCACAGGAAATCAGGAAGTTTTTACCAAAAATAACTTTGTTGTGCTTTCAGTCATAGCTCATAACTGATAGTCGACAATCTAGTTCTAATATACCGACTCATTTGCAAAAGTTCTACATTTCCTTTGTTTTGATCGAATTTAATGATGTTGCAAGAAGCAGGGAAAAGAATGTGCCTCGTTGCACATATCGCTGCTCTAAATGGGTGGAGCCTAAACCCATCATCAACTTTCGCAAGGCTTCCACTATCAGCGTCCACAAAATTCCTTTCTGTTGTTACTTAAAAGTTGTAATTGCGTTTTCCATCACTAAATAGCTAAACTGTTTGCAGTAAAAGTACGTAAAAACATCGTAACTTCGGCTAACGCTTCTATAACACAAGTATAGCTTCTTCTTACTCCTAGCCTGTGACCTCACAAGAGCATCAGCCAATAACATAACGTTTTCGATCACGTGAGCAGATCTTGATATTTAATTATTTGTAAGCTTCAATTACATAAAAGGAACACACATTTTGTTAGAATATTGACTGTAAATGCTATTTAAATGTTATAATCGATCAAACATCAAAAATCACAACCATATTTTTAACAAAGGAAAATAGTCTATAGTCGTACATGACAAGCCAACGTGTAAGGAGAGTTATGATATGTCACATGCTGTCTTCGTTGTCTTTTGGCTTCTGTTTTCCGCAGTAGCTGTTGTACAAGTTATATAGGTTAAATACCACCTTTTGGGATTGTAATAAAGGCTTCATTAAACTTTATTACAGCCGCAAAAGACGACATTAAACCTACACATGATATGTTAAAATGGCTTGGCCTCATGAGAAAGTCATCCCAGTTTAATATAAATGTCACTATTACTTCGTGCCCAGTGCGTGCCTACCACTGACGAAAAGAGGGCTGTTGCTGGAACCGTGACGTATAATTTGTCGTCTGGATGATGACATTCGTATCTGAATCTGAACTCTGTTGGCTGCTGTTCTGTTTCAGAGCCAACGGCCTAGCAGCAGTGGTTGCACCGTCTCCCGCCAGCTCATCGAACTTAAGTGCCGTCAAGGTTGGCTAGCACTGGGATGAGTCATCGTCTGGGTCTGCCAAGTGCTGCTGGCGATTGGGATGCACTTAGCCCTTGTGAGGCCAGTCGAGGAGCTACTTGATTGAAGAGTAGCGGCATCAGTCACGAAAACCGACAACGGCCGGGAGAGCTGCATGGTGAACACATGTCCTTCCGTATCCGCATCCGGTGACGCCTAAGGGCTTGTGATGACACTGCGACCCACCGGTAACCTTGGGCCTTCAATGCCTGTTCGGACGGTGTTCGTTTTGTTTTTGTTCTATCTGAGCAGTGGTTTGTTGGACAAGTCCGAATGCATTTTGCGATTTGCAACACGTGAACTTAAGACAGATTATGCTCCGCGCCTATTTTCTTTTTCAGGTGCTTGGTACAGGGCCATGGCAGGGGTAGGACGGATTCAGTCTCATGTCCCTGGGCCGCACAGTGTACGCGAAACACGAAGCTGAGCTGGAGTGCTTTGGTGCTGTGTCCACGGCGTCGGTGGTACCCGCAGTATCTCGCCGGCCCAGAGATGGTTTCGGCCAACGTCGTGCGACGGCTGCGCTGGTGGTCACTGGTACGGCGTCTCTCACCCGAATGCCTTTCCCATCTCACTCGACTACTTGTGGTAAGTGAATCTATTGCAGGGCTCTTGGTCCATGTGTATCCACAAATTCAACACGATGCGGTCTGGTCAGATGACACATGTAAGGGCACGTAGTCCCAGAGTGATTTTCACGTAAAGTGGGATCTTCCGGCTTTCCTTTTCTTTTTTCTCCCGTGTTGGGACTATTCACGAGATGTTTCACGAATTTGGAAGACTTGAAAAATTATACGACTTGCACACATACTTAAACTTGTTTTACACAAGGGAGCAGAGCGAAGGTAAGAAGTATGCATATATTTTGATTGTAGCTTATCTCATGATCTGTCAGCAGTGTGGGAACTGGAAGGCAGTTAAATAACGAACTCAAGAAGAAGCCTAAAGCTTCACAGTAGTGTTACACACAAGCACATGTGCTGTTACGTTATTCGTTATGTAAACTAGTCTCAAATTTTATATATAGTGTGCTGTAACCTCGGCGAACTGCCTCAGTTGTAACTTGAGTCCGTCTCACTGGCGAGTTTATACTTTCACTTGACTTTGGAAAGGACCCTAACATACAAAGCCCAATTACGTAAATCTGCTGCAAAATTGAAGAGCCGTAATAACCTTCTTCAGCGTCTAGCTGTTACATCATGGGGAGCAGACGCCAACACATTGAGAACATCTGCTCTAGCACTCGTCTATTCCTCAGCAGAGTACTAATCTGCAGTATGGCTTAATAGCTGCCATACTCACCTTGTGGACATTCAACTTCGTCACACTGTGCGTATCATATCTGGAACATTATTTGCTACTCCAGTCCAATGGTTGCCGGTGTTGTGTAACATACCACCTCCTCACATCAGAAGACAAAAACATCTTGGTCATCTGTGATCAAGAATACTGAATAACTCGTCACTCCCAATTCACAAAGATGTGAGACAGCTAGAATCATCCAGGTCGAAGTCCCGTAAACCGGCATGTAACAGGGCCATGGAATTGTTCAAAAAATGGTTCAAATGGCTCTGAGCACTATGGGACTTAACTTCTGAGATCATCAGTCCCCTAGAACTTAGAACTACTTAAACCTAACAACCTAGGGACATCACACACATCCAAGCCTGAGGCAGGATTTGAACCGGCGACCGTAGCGGTCACGCGGTTCCAGACTGTAGTGCCTAGAACCGCTCGGCAACCCCGGGCCGGCATGGAATTGTTAAGCAACCATTTCGACCCCAAAGACAGCTGGCGGAAAGAATGGACATATTCTACTCCATAGGGCATCTTGAAAATTGAAGATCCAGCAGTAAGGCTCAATGGTTTCAGCTTGCCAAGATACACTTGGCGCAGGCTTAACCGTTTCAGATGTGGTGTGGGAAGAAGTGCTTCGATTCTTCATAAATGGGGTTGGGTGGGCACCCCATACTGTGATTGTGCTGACGTTCGACAAACAATGAAGCATACAGCAGTGGACTGCCCCCTCCGTGCCTTCCCTGGAAATCTAGTGGATTCTAACATGGTTACTTGCGAAGTGGTGGATTGGATCAATGGCTTAGATATAAAGATCTAAACTGCATTTTAATGTGTCTGTGGTACTGTATTTTATGTGTTATTGTGATAGTTATGTATCATACGCTAAATAAAATAAACTTTCACTTTCTCTATAACATCACTACAGAAATAATGAGTACAATGCTGAAATGATACTCTTTATTAAAAAGGAATGATAAACGTATTCCAGTTCTGGCACAACACGAGTATGTACAGAGATGGAAAAAGTCATGCGATAGCGATATGGACATATACACGTAGCAGGGTATCGCTTATGCAAAGGTATAAAAGAACAATGCACTGGCAGAGCTGTCATCTGCACTCAGGCGATTCATGCGAAAAGGTTTCCAACGTGATTATGGCCGCACAATGGGAATTAACTGGCTCTGAACGCAGCATGGTAGTTGGAGCCAGATGCATCGGACATTCCATTTCGGAAATCCTTAGGGAATTCAATATTCCTAGATCCACAGCGTCAAGAGTGGGTCGAGAATACCAAATTTCAGGCATTACTTCTCACAACGAGCAACGCAGTGGCCGACGACCTTCAGTTAACGACCGCGAGCAGAGGCGTTTGCGTATACATCTACATCTACATTTATACTCCGCAAGCCACCCAATGGTGTGTGGCGGAGGGCACTTTACGTGCCACTGTCTTTACCTCCCTTTCCTGTTCCAGTCGCGTATGGTTCGCGGGAGAACGACTGCCGGAAAGCCTCCGTGCGCGCTCGAATCTCTCTAATTTTACATTCGTGATCTCCTCGGGAGGTATAAGTAGGGGGAAGCAATATATTCGATACCTCATCCAGAAACGCACCCTCTCTGAACCTGGACAGCAAGCTATACCGCGATGCAGAGCGCCTCTCTTGCAGAGTCTGCCACTTGAGTTTGCTAAACATCTCCGTAACGCTATCACGCTTACCAAATAACCCTGTGACGAAACGCGCCGCTCTTCTTTGGATCTTCTCTATCTCCTCTGTCAACCCGACCTCGTACGGATCCCACATTGATGAGCAATACTCAAGTATAGGTCGAACGAGTGTTTTGTAAGCCACCTCCTTTGTTGATGGACTACATTTTCTAAGGACTCTCCCAATGAATCTCAACCTGGCACCAGCCTTACCAACAATTAATTTTATATGATCATTCCACTTCAAATCGTTCCGCACGCATACTCCCAGATATTTTACAGAAGTAACTGCTACCAGTGTTTATTCCGCTATCATATAATCATACAATAAAGGATCCTTCTTTCTATGTATTCGCAATACGTTACATTTGTCTATGTTCAGGGTCAGTTGCCACTCCCTGCACCAAGTGCCTATCCGCTGCAGATCTTCCTGCATTTCGCTGCAATTTTCTAATGCTGCAACTTCTCTGCATACTACAGCATCATCCGCGAAATGCCGCATGGAACTTCCGACACTATCTACTAGGTCATTTATACATATTGTGAAAAGCAATGCTCCCATAACACTCCCCTGTGGCACGTCACAGCTTACTTTAACGTCTGTAGACGACTCCCCATTGAGAACAACATTCTGTGTTCTGTTTGCTAATAACTCTTCAATCCAGCCACACAGCTAGTCTGACATTCCGTAGGCTCTTACTTTGTTTATCAGGCGACCGTGCGGAACTGTATCGGACGCCTTCCGGATATCAGTGCTAACAGGCAAGCAACACTGAGTGAAATAACAACAGAAATTAATGTGGGATTACGACGAACGTATCCGTTTTCACAGTGCTGCAAAATTTGGCGTTAATGGGCTATAGCAGCAGATGACTGACGCGAGTGCCTTTTCCAACAGCACGACATCGCATGTCCTGCGCTCGTGACCACATCAATTGGAACCTAGACGACTGTAAAACTGTGGCCTGGTCAGATGAGTCCCTATTTCAGTCGGTAAGAGCAGGTGGTAGGGTTCAAACGTGGGGCAGATCCCACGAAGCCGTGGGCCCAGGTTGTCAACAGTGCAAGCTGGTTCTGGCCTCGTAATGGTGTGGGCTGTGTTTACATTGAATGGAGTTGGTCCTCTGGCGCAACTGAAGCGATCAGTGACTGGAAATGGTTATGTTCGGGTACTTGGAGACCGTTTTCAGATATTCAACTATGGAATTTTTATGGATGACAATGCACCATGTCACCGGGCCACAATTGTTCGCGATTGATTTGAAGAACATTCTGGACATATTGATTGAATGATTTGGGCACGTAGATCGCCCGACATGAATCATATCCAACATTTATGAGACATAATCGAGAGGTCAGTTCGTGCACAAAATCCTGCACCGGCAATACTTTCGTAATTTTGAACGGCTATAGAGGCAGCGTGGCTTAACATTTCTCCAGGGGACTTGCGACGACTTGTTGAGTCCATGCGACGTCGAGTTGCTGCACTACTCCGGGAAAAATGAGGTCCGACACGGTATTAGGAGATATCCCATGACTTTTGTCACCTCGATGTAATACTAGTAGTGGTACATGGTACCTTCCGCCACGCACCGTACGGTGACTTGCGGAGTATCTATGTAAATGTAAATGTGTATGTAGACGTAGATCATCCACGGAAGAAATCCAGGCATATGTTACACCAAAAGTGTCACCAAAGACCATTGAGAACCGCCTACTTGCAGCAGGGCCTCTGCCAGGCTGCCACTGACAACACGAGACCACCAAGCATGGCTACTCTGGTGTAGTGAAACAGTAGATTAGTATGTGGAATGGCGCTCTGGGGTCTTCAGTGACGAGAGTAGGTTTTGTCTGTTGCTAGTGATGGACGTACACGCTACAGCGTAGACCTGGTGAGCAGCCTAGTCCGGAGTGCATCCGCCCACCACACACAGTTCTCACCACAAGCTTCATCTTTGGGGGCCATAAGTTACAACTCGCGGTCACATTCGGTGTTTCAATAGAATGTAGTAACCAGTGCCCGCTACACTGCACAGGTTTTTATTCCCGTACGATTGTCCTTTCTTCTACAAGAAGGTGACGTGCTTTTTCAACAGGACATTGAACCTCCACATAAGACTGTTGCGATTCAACGTGCTCTTCGTCATATTTCTCGCCAACTGAACACGTATGGGTACGTGGTGAAGCGGTAAGTTAGTCATTCTCCAGGCCCTGCAACAACCATCGCCTAACTGCAACAGAAGGTGAAAGACACTTGAGACAATCCATCGCAGGATGCCATTCGGCATCTTTATGATGGTTTACATGCGAGAATACATGCCTGTGTTGACACCAGACGGGGATACGTTGTGTATTGATATTACTGTTTGGGCACCCTTCAGTGTGACATGTGTATTTCATTTCGTCTGAATTTGTTATCACGGACTCCTACAATGATGAACTACCTGTCACGTAAGTTGCAAATAAAATGACCTTGTCCTTGAATGTATTGATTTTCATTTTCGGACAGTATTTTTTTGAACACAAATGACGGACGTAGCTCGAGCGGTTCTAGGTGCTTCAGTCTGGCACCGCGCGACCGCTAAGGTCGCAGGTTCGAATCCTGCCTCGGGCATGGATGTGTGTGATGTCCTTAGGTTAGTTCGGTTTAAGTAGTTCTAAGTTCTAGGGGACTGATGACCTCAGATGCTAAGTCTCATAGTGCTCAGAGCCATTTGAACCATTTTTTTGACGGAGGTGGCAAGTAGCAGTACTGGATACGTTCGACAAACTCGACCAGTTTTACTTGCCAGTAATCTCGAAAGAAGCCACTACTTAAGGGAGTTATTAGAGGGTACTCATTACTTTCACTCGGAAGGCGTGAGCTTCAGATCTCTGATACGTTGCAGGAAGAGTAAGTTACTTTAGGCGAATGGTGTACTGGTACCTTTGAAAAGGCCATGATCCAACTGAGCGCCCCGCAAAAGGTCTAATCCTCGCTTCCTACCTTTTTTAGAGGATGAAATAATGATCAGTTTTCTGAACACTAACGGCGTTATATTTCAACAAGCTGGCAATCGATCAAAATGTTATAAATCTGATCCTAGCTTCATTTCAGCGCAAGAGATATATTTTCTTACTCTGAACTGTCCGGTTGACAGTCACATCGCTGTTTGAACCAATAAGGAGTAAGACCGCTTTTGTAATATGCATTAACAGGCTGTACCACTGAATTACAGAACGGTATGAAAGCGACCTGTAAGGTTTTGTCGCAGGATCACATTTAGCACTTCTTTTGTCACGATTGAGCTACACAAAGATGCTGTCATCACAACTCATCGTAGCTTCGCAAAATTTGTTCTCAGTTTGTAGAAGTGTTATGTCAAATGTGACAGTGTCGAACTACAAGATAAGTGTCATAATACTACCACGGCGATTGTCTATGGCGTACGTTACTGCGTTTTTTTATATAATTAGCGCAGTTCCTATGGCCTCCATTCGCTTTTATACCTTTTCTAATCACTTTTTTGTATCAGATGAGTTGGGTTTATTATACGAAATTTCTATGCTGTCAGAACTGTGAAATTATTTTTGTTTTATTTAGTGGATTCGTTTCATTTATGTGCTCCTTAATAAAATTTATAGAATGAATTACATTATCTGTAAAATTACATACTGGCAATCTATCCCCACTTTGTCATAGTACCCAACAATCTACCTAAAGAAACAGTTAAAGTGTGTCTAAACTGTGACGCCGTTACATCTATGTTTGTCAATGATAAGACAAACAAATTCCGAAGACAAAATAACACACTGAACAATGGCTCTTACTTTTCCTATCCCTTACAACCTGCTTAGCATCTTTTAACATCACCACAGTTTTGTGGCACTGCAGCACACACAGCATTAAGACAGAAGCCATTACACACTTCACCTGAAAGATTTATATTGTTGAAAAAGCTATGGAAACTATATATTCAAGAACTAAAGCCGGTTTTATGTTGAATATTGCTCTTCTGATCGAAACTTGGGAAAGCAGAAACACTCCATTGAATTTAAGTATGATGTCACCAAATTGCGTGGCTGAAGGCCCTTAATGATTTACTCAGTCAGTAATACCAACAGAAGTTAACAACTTTAGTAGTTCACGCCAAACTTCATAGCTGTGAAGCAGTACTGGTATTCAGAATCTCTCTGTGCTGTTAATGAAAGAAATTCTTAATGAAATTTGTTCACACATTATATTATACAAATCATAACTTGGATAACAGGGTAGTTTTCACTCAGTTAAACACGTTGAACTTGTTAGGTTGTATATTATCAAATTCTAGAAACAAAACTAATCATCAAAAAATAAACTAAAACAAGTTACTGCTCTTGTATTTTGTAGTCGATGAAAGCGATTCAGTTCGTTGTCTCTCGGTCAAGTTTCGTCATATTGTACTCCACTTGTACCATTTGCATGCTCTTTTTCCTTGCATATGTTTTACGTGCAATTACATTGGTTGCAAAACTTAAGGACGAAAATCACTTTCTCATGACGCGTCACCGCCAAGTAACATAGCTCGATGAAACTTGGACCATACATAGGATGAGCTGTTACAGCATAGTACTGAAGGTAATCCAAAGAAATACGCAATGAGATGAAAAAAGTCACTGTTTTTTCAAACTCAACAACTATCATTACACTGACGTCACCACGATTCATGTGGTTACCTGGACGTTTGTTATATAGGATGGGGTCTCGTTATTAATAGGGTGTGTGAAATACACGCCTTGCAACGTGCTTCCATGCTGGCCAAAAAGTTTGTAAGCAATTCTTATACTAAGGCGTTCCATTCCTCCACAAGCGCTGTTGGCAATTGCTGGACAGTCGTTGGTGCATGTGAACGTACTACAATACTTCTTCCCAACTCATCCAACATGTGCTCGATGCGATTTAAATTGCGGGAACGGACAGACCAGTCCATTCGCCGAACACTTTCTCGTTCTAAGAGACATCATGCTTCCCCACAACATAGCACCTGGGCCACCAAAACGTTCATCTTCGAGAATGTTCCATGCTGCATGACTTGTTCCTACCTCTCGCCATATGAGGGTACATCGAGCATTGACAACGTGGTCGTTTTGATGGTCCAGGACTTTGAAGTGGGAAGGCATAATACTCCATGGGCTTACTGACCTCCAAATCTTTGAACACGGTATATTCGGCGGTCAACATTACCGTCACGCTGTACTCCTCCCCCATATGCGTCTTTTCGGGGCAACATTCGACCTTTACATCATTTTTATGGGTGACAATGTGCTAGCGCATCGAACAGCTCGCGTGGAGGAGTTCTTGCAATGGAAGGAAATTCGACGAATCGCCTGGACTGCCCGTTCCCCATCGATGGAGAGTGGAATGCGGTGGGGGGAAGTATTGCAACACGTCCAGGTGCACCAACGACCATCCAGCCGTCGCCAACCACGCTGCTGGAGGAATGGAACGCCCTAGGTCAAGAACTCATCAGCCTTGTGGCCAGCTTGCGAACGTGACACTCTATTAAGAACCATGTTCCTCTTTTTGTAATGTGCAGAGTACCAACATACACTGTGGTGACAAAAGTCATGGGACACTTCCTAATATCATGTCAGACCTCCTTTTGCTAAACGTACTGCAGCACCTCGATGTGACATGGACTCAAGAAGCCGTTGGAAGTCTCCTGCAAAAATACTAAGCCATAGTGCCTCTATAGCCGTCCATAATTGCGAAAGCGCAGGATTTTGAACTCAAACTAGCCTATCGATTATGTCCCATAAATGTTCAATGAGATTCACGTCGAGCGATCTGGTGGCCGATCATTAGCTCGATTTGTCGAGAAAGTTCTTCAAATCAATTGTTAACAATTGTGGCCCGGTGATGTGGCCCATTGTCAACCATAAAACTACCATCGTTGTTTGCGGACATGAAGTCCATGACATGAGTGCCTGCAAATGGTCTTAGTTGCTTCATCTGAACCAAAGATCCAATTCATTACATGTAAACAAAGTCCACGTCATTAAGGAGCCACTACTAGCTAGCACAGTGCCTTTTTGACAACCTAGCTCCATTGCTTCGTGGAGTCTGCAACACGCTCGAACCCTACCATCAGCTCTTACCAACTGATATAGGGACTCATCTGATCGGCCACGGTTTTCGAGTCGTCAAGGATTCAATCGCTATGGTCACGAGCCCAGGACAGGCGCCGCAGGTGATGCCGTGCTGTTAGCAAAGGCACTTGCGTTGATCAGCTGCTGCCATAGCCCATTAACGCCAAATTTCACCGCACGGATACGTTTGTCGTACTCCCAATTTCATTTATGTTATTATTTCACGCAGTGTTGCTTGTCTGTTAGCACTGACAACTCTACGCGAACGATGCTGCTCTCGGTCATCAAATGAAGGCCGTCGGCCACTGTGTTGTCCGTGGTGAGAGGAAATGCCTGACATTTGGTGTTCTCGCCAAACTCTTGACTCTGTGGATCCCGGAAAATTGAATCTCCTAATGATTTCCGAATTGGAATGTCCCATGCGTCTAGCTCCAACTACTATTCCGCGTTCAAAGTCTGTTAATTCGCGTCTTGCGGCCATAATCACGTCGGAAAACGTTGCATATGAATCAAGCGAATACAAATAACTACTCCGCCAATGCACTGCCCTTTTATACCTTGTGTATGCGATACTACCCCCATTTGTATATATGTATATCGCTATCCCATGACTCTTTGAATAAAGACATCATTTCTGTTCATCTCTTTGCGTATGTTGTATTCTGTACCATACTGTAGCAGTTCTTTCAGTGTATAGTACAAGTTTCATCGAGCTATGTTACTTGTCGATGACACATCATGCGAAAGTTACTTTCGTTCTTAAGTTTTGCGCACAACTGTAGAAATAAATGGAAAAGTGAATTTCGATATATGCCATAGCAAATTTGTCTCAATATCTGAAAGTACCGTAAGTTTATCAAAAAAAAAAAGTAAACCATGGATAATTTAATGGATTAAAATTTTATGTAAGTGGAAAAGAGAAATTTAGTAAAGGCCAGAAAAAGTCGAGATTCTACGTTACTTGTATTCTATAAAAATACTGTAATATTTAGAGGGACGTCATTAAAATACCCATGAATATGCACATCCAGACGGTTAATGATATTAAAACTATGAGAGATACAGCGAAATGGGAACCAGGACAACCAGTCAGTGCGCAAGATACCATCACAATGAAACTAAATGACAATGTTGTGACTGATAATTCACAAGGTGCAAGTATTTTTAATAATGACTTTCCAAATGCAGCAACAAAAATAGGATTAAATTGTTCAGCTGAAGAAGGAGGAGAACGTATTGCAAACGTTATTCCACCAAACTTTAAGCAACTAGTAGTAGCACCCACATCCTTCGCTGACGTTAATAGAACTACAAAAGGAAATTTCAAATAGAATTTGAAAATTGGTTCTAATTTCACAAACAATCTCCTTATTGATCCACGTAATACATGGAACAATAAAGTAATTTACTTTGCACATCACAGTTTGGATTCCAGAAGGATTTCTCGAGTGAGAATGCTGTTTATGAACGGTTTCTCGACAGATAATGCTATTTACATAGTCACTCACTAAATATTACAAGGTTTGAATAATTAAATACCATTAGCCGATATTTGATAACCTTTACAAGGTGTTTTATTATTTAGATCATGTAAACCTTTCAGAAAAACTAAAGTATTATGGAACTGATAGCTTTACAGACACCTGGTTGCCATTATACCTCATAGACAGAAAATGAAAGATGTACTGAATCATTGAAATAATGTTTGACGGAGAGAAAATTTTAGTAAATGGGGAGAAACCACAAAGGTAGTCCCAAAGGGCTAATTTCTGGTCCGCTCCTATTCCCTATATGTGTGAATGACCTTCCACTTAACATTCATCAAGCAGATCTGGTGCTTTTTGCAGGTGTTATTATTTTTATAATAAATCCAATTAGTTAAAAAGCAACAGAAGATATTTTATTAATGTTTTTCAAAGTATTATTAAGTGTCTGTCTGATCATGAACTATGCCGAAATTTGAAGAGACAAACTACGGTATATTCTTTCCTGTACAACAAATATTCATACCAACAATTGATGTAGCATATGGACAGATGTCAGTACACAGGGCAAAATGTTCCATATTTTTGGGTGTACATATTGATGAAAACTTGAACTGAAAGAAGAATATTTCTGAGCCGCTCAGACAATGAGCTTCAGCTTCTTTTGTCCTTCGCATAATTGCTAGTCTTAGGAACAAACGAGTGAACCTCCTAAAACAGTTTCCATATTTTCACACAATATTGTCTTATAATTTTCTGAGATAGCTAAGAACCTACAAAGAAAGAACTGATTACACAAAAGCGAGCAATAGGAATAATGTGTGGTGTTCACCTGCCATTATCCTGTAGGTACCTCTTAAAGGAGTTAGGCATTTTAACTGCTCCATCACAATATGTATATTCGGTAACAAAATTTAGAATAAATAATCCACCAAAGCATGAGAATACTGATGTTCATATCCACTACAATATAGGGGAACATGACTTTTATTACCGATTATTTAAGCTGTCGGCGGTTCAGAATGGAGTTCGATATACACATCTAAAATTTTTGATTATTTGCCTATTAAGAGGAAATGTCTGACATGTAGTAAAGAAAGTTTTAGATATGATCTAAAGCCATTTCTTCTGAACAACAGAACATATAACTAACCCGGGTAGCGACTAACGGGGTTCCAACACTCTCAGCAACACGCTGTGTGTAACAACTCCAGTGGCATCACGAACGTTCAGTTAATTAATCTTCACAGTGGATACATACTGGATACGAATATTTTTTCGTTCACTCTGTAGCTTCTCCGAGGCATTCTTCCATCTTCGTAATCCAAAGTCAAAATACACGCATCAATAACGGCTATTTGTGCGCGTCGCTGTCTATATTGAGTCTGTCCTGGGCAGAGCCATAATTACTCTTCCGTCTCGGCAATTCTTTGCGAAGGCAAGTGCCCGCGATAAAGGCTGCAGCAGACTCCGGAATCCAGGCAATCACGCACTTACAACACAGTGTGAACACGCGAAATGAGGCTCTCTAGTCCGTCATCCGTCATGAGAATCGTGTGTTATCAATCCGTGAAAATTGTTACATATTGCATTACAGACGGCTGAAGATTTTTCATGTGGTCTTAACACTTCTTTCTTGTATGTATGACAGTTGTGGTGTCACAGCCAGACACCACACTTGCTAGGTGGTAGCTTAAATCGGCCGCGGTCCATTTAGTACCTGTCGGACCCGCGTGTCGCCACTGTGATCGCAGACCTAGCGCCACCACAAGGCAGGTCTCGAGATACGGACGAGCACTCGCCCCAGTTGTACGGACGACATTGCTAGCGACTATACGGACGAAGCCTTCCTCTCATTTGCCGAGAGACAGTTAGATTATCCTTCTGCTAAGTCCATGGCTACGACCTAGCAAGGCGCCATTAGCCTTACCTAGTTTGAGAGTCATCGTATAAATGTCTCAAGAAGAACGTTGTAAACCAACAAAGAATAAAGTTAAGTATATTCCAAAGCTACGTATTTTCTTGATAACAGTCATAACGTATCCTGTTCCAGACTTGACGCCAGTCGGCGTGTGTGTACGCGAGCCTTTCGGCTCACTTCTCAGTGTGGCGTAACTAGCTTGTTACGCCACAACAGATTGGCGACGAGGATGGGATCGTGTTCTTTCTACTTGCTTTGCTCTGATTTATTTGTGTCATGGCTTCGCCAGATGTACTGTCCGAATTTTATCGCTTGCAGAATCAGCAGACGCAGGCGTTATTGGATGCCCTTGGACAGCTCGTCCAGGGTCAACGTGCCATTCAAACCGATGCGGCAGCCGCCGCTTCACCGTTACCGCAGCCACAACTCGCAGTTGCACCGCCTTTTAGGCACTACGATCCAGCGCAGGAGTCTTGGACTGAATGGTCCCGACAGTTTGGCTTTCATCTAGCCGCCTACAGAATTCAAGGTAATGAGCGACAGCCGTTTTTGCTTTCTTGTGTTGGTGTGTCCACCTACCGTGTGATAGTGAAATTGTTTCCCCGACGCGACGTAGCAACTCTGTCCTACGAAGAAATTTTGTCTGCTTTAGATGCCTATTTCAAAGAAACAGTTAATGTGGTTGCAAAACGGTATACATTTTTTCGTACAAAACGTACGGCCGGTCAAACTAATAGGGAGTGGGTAGCAACATTGCAAGGACTTACTATGGACTGTGCCTTTGAATGTGACTGTGGCCTTTCTTATTCAGATACAATGGTACGTGATGCAATTGCACAAAACGTTTCTGATGTTCGCATACGGGAGCAAATTTTAAAACTAGTTAATCCCTCCCTTCAACAAGTGATAGACATATTGGATAGGCAAGACACACTTGACTGTGCTCAGGAATCTTTTGAAACTTCGCCAGCCGTGTGTAACATTAACCGGCCCGCCGGGCGAGCTGCGCGGCCCGGTCACCTGCCCTCGCGCACTTCGACGCAACTGCCGCCGCGCTCTAAACCAGGTGTGCCGCGCCAGCACACAGATGCAGTGAAATCATGCCCGCGGTGTGCTACTAGACATTCGCGTGAACATTGCCCGTCACGCCAAGCTATTTGCTTTTTCTGCAATAGGAAAGGACATGTTCAAAGTGTTCGCCAGACAAAGCTCAGATCAGACAATCACAACCATTCCAGACCCTTTGCTTTGCTCCGGGATCGAACCAAGGACACTCAGGCTCGTGGACCTTCGCCCATGGACATTCATGTCGTTAATTCCGCTTCGTCCAGTGCCACTTTCTCTAACAGTGACTGTGTTCGTCCCACACAACGTGTGCGTCGACGTCGCCGAAAATCACGTCAAGTAGCAAGTGATTCTGTACAAGTGTCTGTTCAAATTGCACAAAACAGTCGCTCTTGTCGTCAGCAGGACAATAAACTTTTTGTAGATTTGGACTTTAATGGCAAGGTCATACCATTCCAGCTCGATACCGGAGCTGCAGTTTCACTGCTCAATCACGACACGTACAAACAACTGGGCAAACCTCCGTTGCGTGCCGCAAATGTTCAGTTATAAAGTTATTCAGGACAGCTCATCCCTGTGTTAGGACAGTGCACTCTTCTTGCAACATACAAGGGACAAACAAAACTTGTGTCATTTTACGTTCTTCGTTCTTCTACTGCAGTGAACTTGTTTGGTTTAGATTTATTTCAGTTGTTTAACATGTCTATTGTAAATCAGGTCCTATCAGTGAATCAGACTGTGCCTTCAGACGGTGTTTCTCGGCTATGTGACGAATTTGCAGACATTTTTGCACCGGGCCTTGGTTGCGCTGAGAATTATGAAGCACAATTGGAACTGAAAGTCAACGCGCAACCGAAATTTTTCAGAGCGCGCAATGTTCCTCACGCATTGCGTGTTGAGGTCGCAAGAACATTACACGATTTAGAATCACAAGGTATGATTGAATGTGCGCAATGCCTCTTCCCTTTCAGTTCCGCTTCATCGCGTAAGCCGTACAGGTGTTCCGTTCGTCTGGACGACAGAATGCGAACGCGCCTTTCGCCAGTTGAAATCGGCGTTGCTTTCTCATACTTGCCTCACGCCTTTCGATCCCCAGAAACCCCTTTTGTTGATGGTAGATGCGCACAAAGTTGGCTCGCATGATCGCCCTAATGCCTTTGCGTCAAAATTGCTCTCGTCTGCGCAAAGAAATTATTCCCAGATAGAGAAAGAAGCTTTGGCTCTCGTGTTTGGTGTTACTAAGTTCCATGATTTCTTGTATGGTCGTCACTTTACCATCATCACAGACCACAAACCTTTGACGTCGCTTTTTCATCCGAACAAGCCTGTACCTCCGCGTACAGCGCAGAAATTCATTCGCTGGTCTATTTTCCTCTCGCAGTACCGCTGCGATATCTTGTATCGGTCCACTGCTAAGCACAGAAACGCCGATGCGTTGTCCCGTTTGCCTGTTGCTGAGGATAACGCATTCGATTCTTCTGAACTTGCTTGCATGTCCATTGACTCGGAAACTGATGAAGTGGTCGAATCGTTTCCGATTGATTTTCGTCGTGTAGCTACAGCCACAGCTGCTGACCCGGTCCTTGCTACCGTTCTGCGTTTTGTTGCTACGCAATGGCCCTTGTCAAAGTCACGGATCGAGGATCCGTTGGTTCGCCGATTTTTTGCTCACAAGGAGAGACTTTTTGTTCGACGTGGTGTTTTGTTGTTGCGTTCTGATAATGATCAGTCCAGAGTCGTGGTCCCACGTTCGTTACAGTCCTCTGTTTTACAGCTTCTTCACCAAGGACATTGGGGTATAGTGCGAACGAAACAACTTGCTCGTCAGCACTGTACTTGGTTCGGAATCGATGCTGCGATTACGAATATGTGTTCTTCTTGCATGGCGTGTGCCGAACAACAATCCACACCGCCGCGGAAAGTCTTTGCATGGCCAAAAGCCACTTCCCCTTGGCAACGCTTGCACATTGATTTTGCTGGTCCCTTCTGGAATGCTAGATGGTTGGTTGTAGTAGATGCCTTCAGTAATTTTCCTTTTGTTGTCCGGATGTCTTCCACGACGTCCTCCGCCACCATCCAAGCGTTGTTTGCTATCTTTTGCATTGAAGGTCTTCCGCAGACTATTGTTTCCGACAATGGCCCACAATTCATGTCCGCAGAATTTCGGTCATTCTGCCAGGCCAATGGTATTCAACATCTGACATCCGCGCCGTTTTCGCCTCAGTCAAACGGTGCCGCTGAACGATTGGTCCGGACTTTCAAGTCACAGATGTTGAAGTTGAGAGTCGCATTCTCGGGAGGACGCGTTGTTGCTCTTTTTGTCTTCGTATCGCTCTAAGCCCCGAGATGGTCGCTCACCGGCTGAGTTGCTCCACGGTCGTCCTCATCGAACCTTAATGTTTTTGCTGCATCCGCCGCATCAGGTTCCTGTGCAGCGGCAGACTCCTGCTTTTGCTCCAGGCGACGTTGTATTTTATTGCAACTATCGAGGTTCACGGCGTTGGCTCGCAGGGTGCATTCTGCGCAGCCTCGGCCGCGTGATGTATTTGGTTTTGGGGGCCTCTGGTGAGGTGCGTCGGCATCTCAATCAGCTGCGCCTCTGTCGTCGCACGGGTTCTGCCGCTCCCCGTCTGCTTTCAGCGACGGTGCCGTCCGGTCAGCGCCCTGGGGACCCATCTACTGGCTCGCCTCATCCCCAGGTATTACCGACGATGCCTTCCATTTTGCCCCATGGCGACGCGCCGCCGCAGCCGCCGCCGCCGCCGCCGCCGCCTGTTCTCCCGCCGGCGCCGCCCGCATTCGACGCTTCGCTGCGGCCGCCAAGCGCCTCCCTGGGTCACGCGCCGCCGGTCGCTTCCCGTGACCAGCTGTCCTCCGCCAAGGAACTCTTGCCCGCTCCGGACCACATGACGTCATCGCGCGTCGGATACCCCGACACAATGGAGGTCGACCCTTCGGCCCCTCCTGTCTCTTTACGGGCGCATACACCGCATGTTGACGTGCACCCTGGACTACTGGACTAGGTTTTCAGGCGTTTCCTAGCTCCCCTCGGACCGAATGGCCGGGTGCGGGTGGCACAGCCTCGCCTGTTGTTAGGCTCCCCACCTCATCGCATACGTCAACATGGGGTCCTCCCCACGGCGGGCGGAAGCCTTATAACACGACCGTTCGCCGATTTGCGGGGGAGGAATGTGGTGTCACAGCCAGACACCACACTTGCTAGGTGGTAGCTTAAATCGGCCGCGGTCCATTTAGTACATGTCGGACCCGCGTGTCGCCACTGTGATCGCAGACCTAACGCCACCACAAGGCAGGTCTCGAGATACGGACGAGCACTCGCCCCAGTTGTACGGACGACATTGCTAGCGACTATACGGACGAAGCCTTCCTCTCATTTGCCGAGAGACAGTTAGATTAGCCTTCTGCTAAGTCCATGGCTACGACCTAGCAAGGCGCCATTAGCCTTACCTAGTTTGAGAGTCATCGTATAAATGTCTCAAGAAGAACGTTGTAAACCAACAAAGAATAAAGTTAAGTATATTCCAAAGCTACGTATTTTCTTGATAGCAGTCATAACGTATCCTGTTCCAGACTTGACGCCAGTCGGCGTGTGTGTACGCGTGCCTTTCGGCTCCCTTCTCAGTGTGGCGTAACTAGCTTGTTACGCCACAATAATAGTAGTAACTTTATGCTCCAATATTACAAACCTCCACTTGGTAATACGGAACTCCTTAGCATCGACGAAGTATAGTAACGTCTCACACATCGTTTACTTCTAGTAGACAATGATACAAGATTCAGCGCCTCTAAACTGTCATCTCTGTTAATTGATGAACGGTTCAAGATATCAAACGAGTTTTTCAGCAAACCGAAGTAGGCAGAGGGGCACATAATTTTGTAGCATGGGTAATACTCTTAACTCTAGTAACAACTGAGATAATGATGCGAATGTGCGCTTTTTACGTTACGACGTACTTTCTTAACGGCACTCGGCAGCTCTTGAAAACACGAGTACAGTGATAGAACGGTTGTTAATGTTGGCGTCGAAACTTTTCCCAAAAATATCCGATAAATGTACCAAAATTAAAAGACAAGGGAGCCGGAATTGATTATCACGCTATAAACACCGCCAAGTTGGGCTATAATGCATGGCTCCGTCGCTGTATCGAACCTTTCGAATATTTACTTGTTTCCACAAAAGCTGTGCACTTAAAGATGAGTACGGATACAAATTCGAAAAAAAAATGAAAATTTGTGGTAAGGACTATGGGACCAAACTGCTGAGGTCATCGGTCCCTAGGCTTACGCACTACTTAATCTAACTTAAACTAACTTACTCTAAGGACAACACACACACCCATACCAGAGGGAGGACTCGAGCTTCCGACGGGGACAGCCGTGCGAACCGTGACAAGACGCCTTGACCGCAGAGCTACCCAACGCGTTTCAAATTCCAAATTGTTTTCCTAAAGCCTTTCTGATACACTAGAAGTTAGTATACTGTTCCATTTCAACACACGTAGCTCGCTCTGTATCTATGTAGTACAAAATATGCCCAAGAGGAAATTCGTTTTATGTTAGTAGCATATGCTTATCTGCTTGCTGCATATAACAAGGGATTCTGACATGAGAGCCTCATTTGACGGAGTTTACACTGCAATAGCCGAGTCCAGTCACCTTCCCTTTAAAATTTAGCAATTTATGAATCTGAGGAAATTTTCAACGCTAACCTTAACGGGGTTTATATTACCGCATTTATCTTTTTAAGAGCTTTCGATTATCGTGTTATTTGCCATAATTCTCGTTTCGATGTCATAAACCGTTCAAAAAGCAAAAGACGTGCAAGGTTTAGGTGATTCACGCTGTAAGATTTAATAGGTTTGAAAATTAGATGTTGGTTTCTAAGGTTATCCCGACATAAGGCTTGTCATGAATATTAACTGGTCAGTTCCTGGGGAACGGTTTTGTAATAAAAAATTAAGCACTTGTTATAAAGTGTCGAAAGTTACGTAGGACTATCACAAATGAAAGAAAATAGGTAAGTAGCTACGATCAAGTGCACACAGATATTGAACGGAAATTATGCAAATATTCCGTCACGTCACGGATTGCCTGATAGATTTAGAGTGAATAATAGCACAATAACAGACCTAGGATTAGCCGAAATAATACTCAGTAACTTGTACACAAGCCGGCCGGTGAGGCCGAGCAGTTCTAGGCGCTTCAGTCTGGAACCGCGCGACCGCTACGGTCGCAGGCTAGAATCCCGCCTCGGGCATGGACGTCTGTGATGCCCTTAGGTTAGTTAGCTTGAAGTAGTTCTAAGTTCTAGGGGACTGATGACCTCAGATGTTAAGTCCCATAGTGCTCAGAGCCACTTGAACGATTTTGAACTTATACACAAATTAATTCTGCTATAAAACAAGAGAACCCTGTTCACTTCTTATCACCTATGCATTTGTCATACAATGACAGAAAACAAATGCGCAATAGTAAAAACTAATTCATGTAGAGGAATGAAATTTTTGGAATACATTTGTCCAGTTTGTGGGATGGAGCTCCATGCCTTTCACTCTTAGTCGGTCAATACAGGGACGATTAATGCTGTTTGTGGACGACGTTGCAGGTTGGTTGGTTGGTTTGGGGAAGGGGACAAAACAGCGAGGTCGTCGGTCCCATCGGACCAGGGAAAAATGGGGAAGAGTCGGCCGTGCCCTTTCAAAGGAAACATCCCGACATTTACCTGAAGCGGTTTAGGGAAATCATGGAAAACCTAAATCAGGATGGCCGGACGCGGGTTTGAACAGTCGTCCTCCCGAATGCGAATGCAGTTTGCTAACCACTGCGCCACCTCGCTCGGTAATGCAACGGTTATTGTCCAATAATGTCCTATATGTGCAACATTCAAGACAGATCTGGTGATCGAGCAGGCCAAGGCAACATGTCGACACTCTGTAGAGCATGTAGGGTTAAAACAGCGGTATATGGGCGAGCGCTGTCCTTTTGAAAAACACCCCTGGAACGTTGTTCATGAAGGGCAGCTCACCAGGCCGAATCACCAGATTGACTTACAAATCTGCAGTCATGATGCGTGGGATAGCCACAGTAGTGCACTTGCTGTCATACGAAATCGCATCCCAGACCATAACCACTGGTGTAGGCCCAGTGTGTGTAGCGCGCAGACTGGTTCATTGCAGACCCTCAACTGGCCTTCTTGTAAACAACACACGGCCGTCATTGGCACCGCGGGAAAACCAGCTTTCATCAGAAAATGCAATAGACGTTCATCCCGTCCTCCAGTGAGCTCTCACTTTACGCCGCTGAAGTCACAAATGGTGATGGTTTCGGGTGAGTGGAACGCATGCTGGAGGGCATCTGTCTCGGAGCTGTCGTTGAAATAACCGGAGCGCGCAGTGGCTGTTACGATGACGGTGATATAAAAAAGCCGGCCGCGGTGGTCTAGCGGTTCTAGGCGCTCAGTCCGGAACCGCGCGACTGCTACGGTCGCAGGTTCGAATCCTGCCTCGGGCATGGATGTGTGTGATGTCCTTAGGTTAGTTAGGTTTAAGTAGTTCTAAGTTCTAGGGGACTGATGACCTCAGATGTTAAGTCCCATAGTGCTCAGAGCCATTTGAACCATTTGATATAAAAAAGGTTCAACTTTCCTTTTCTTTGTTTTCTTTGGCAAATATGGAATATGTAAGTTGCATGATGCATAACAAGCCTGGAACATAAAAAATTATATGAGGTTTCTCTTCCCAGCGGACAATGGGTTTTGCAGGAATCGGCGATGTTTCATTCTGTGATGTAACTTGAGCTGTGAGTCTGGTAACCTGTTATATCTTTTGTATGGCGTAGGCGAGAGCTGCCTTCGGCTGCAGCAGCGTGCAACAGGTAGCCCGTACATGAAAGAGAAGGTCGGGCAGTATCGACGTGTAAGCTATTTCGAAATTACGATTATTTCTGAATGTTACATTAAAACATTTTTCACACGAAACAATACCACGAAGCGTTACTTAATAGAAGTATAAAACTCAATGTTAAGAGAATGTATGTTCGTTAGTTCCCTATGTACTTTTTCTGCTATTTGCTTTTTGGTCATTAATTTCTTAGAGGTTAGTGTCGGACATGAAATGTAATGCGTAAAAAAATATTTTTTTACATGAATGTTTTAAGTAAATCAAATAGTTATAAATGACAATTTCTCGAGAAAGTCACCTAGTTTGTCAAAGAATCTGTCAACATATTCGTTGCTGAAATTTGCTGCCCACTGGAAATTCTTGGATGTATGTGCGCTCAGTGTCTTCACGTCCATTCATATAACCATAGCAAAAGTCTTTATCTTTTCATTTTCGTCTTATTGAACCCATGCTTTATTTTCACTTGCTTTTGCATGTTTGTACGCTAGATTTAAGAACTCATCTTTATTCAAATATAAGAGCTGGCTATCTACATTTTTAACATGATCGTACAACACCGTTTCCCGTTCATCACTGAATATTCTCAGGAAACACTGACTTTTCCTACGGCTTACTTCTATCTGTTTCATGCTGTTTATGCCCTGACTTCTCTGTCCTTGCCTTTTCAAGGAAAAAAAATTAAGTTTTTGTGCTGCTTTGTACGCTGCACCCTGAAATTGTTATGTCCAATAGAACCCGAACTTACCGCTGTGGTAGCTTAACTTCCAATTATTAATACTTGAGCTACGCTTTGTCGCAGCCTACAGTATAGAGAATAATGTCAGTTGTGTCTAAAAATACAATAAAAACTTAACATTACTTACTTGTAAACTACATATAATAGTTCAAAATTAAGTTCTTGCACTGAAAAACACACTACAAACAAATAACCACCCTTAGACCATCAAATTTACATGTTCGGTCATCGCACCCCACGCTTGAGTTGTCCTGCGTGCGAACTTGGGTGTGGTCTGTGATCGGTAGGCAGACTGTGATGTATACCCACGTTCAAAGTCCCCCTTTGGTTTTGGCAGAATGCCTTCAGATCGGTGAAGAGCGTTTTTCCGTTTTTATAGTGGGAACAGAGAGCATCTGTTTCAGGGTCATGACTGGTGCCGGTTTTGTTGCTATGCCAGGATTGGAAATTTTCGGGAGCAACGGGATGAGTGCCCATGTTGTGCTGCGAAAGATAGAAAATTGGGCACTCGCATCTGGAGGGCTGCAGTGTAAACACATTTATCTCTTCTATATCCACGGAGAGATTCGCGCAGAATTGCACTCGTCCGGACACCGAGCGGAAAATTAACTTTTCACGCGGTCGCAAGTCAATTGTGCTCCAATCGGGAGTACGGCAGATGGGACGCTGGGCAGCTGACGACTCTTGCAGCTTCGACGTCGTCACTTTGCACCTGGCAGCTTCATGTCATACGTCTGCGGTTTTGGTAAAGTGTTGCAGCACTGGTGGAAAGAGAATTCTTAGCATAATTATCACCATTTGCTACGTTGGTGCCATCTGCAGTAGCCGCAGTCAGTGCCTCTCTGCTTGTATGCCAAGTCACGTCTTTTCTACGTGTGGTCAATCACAGTTTTGAGTTAGGAAAATTCTACGTTAGTATTAACGGCACTCCACTCACAGTACAGTCCACAGCACTTTTTCTGTAGTCAAACTAGGAATACAGGCGTGTATTGTTAGCAAACCAGCAGCAATTCTTGCTGATGTTCGTGGTTTTTGTACAATCTGCCACTCTAGTATTCTGTATCAAGATCCAAGGTTTACTTTTGTCCTTGCGGAAAAAAATCTATTTGTTATAGCTTAGTACATTGTCTTCTTGGTTCGTGATCATAAGTTAACTTCCTTTCACAGCTTACATATTTTGGAGGGGTTATCATATAACTTCTTTAGCCGTTATATTTGCAAGAAATTAGCCGTCTCATTAGTATATGTAGGAGGGCCAAAGAAATTTGGAAATTTGTGGTAAGTTCCTGTGGGACCAAAATGCTAAGGTCATCGGTCCCTAGGCTTAGACACTACTTAATCTAACTTAAACTAACTTACGCTAAGGACAACACACACACCCATGCCCGAGGGAGGACTCGAACCTCCGGCGGGGGTAGCCGCGTGAACCGTGGCAAGGCGCATTAGACCGCATGGCTACCCCGCGCGGCAGGGTCAAAGAAACTTAACGTTCAGTAGCCCTTGTGCCACAGTATCAACGTGCATCCTTTTGAGGACAGTGTATGTCAAAACTATTCCCTTGATATTAACGAATGTAAAACAGTCAGACCTAAATAGGACTCACCACAGAATGAATTCCAAATCGTTCTCACAACTGGAGGCTACATCACGCATGGCTCTGTAGTAAGTTATGAACTGTTTCAAGCATCCCCAGATCGTATTGTAAATCTCGACAAAACTGTACAATTCGCTGCTCCAGTTCTTAAACGTTATTGACTGCACTCTTGTAGAAATCACTTTTGATATGAGCCCAGACATAAAAATCTAGAAGACTGAAGTGAAATGACCTCGGTGACCGAGCCACAAGCTGTGTCGACTTATCCACCTTGAGCAATATTGTCGCGTTAAATTTTCGTCTTAGATCAGCAGCAAAACGTACCTGTGCTCCATTTTCATGGACCACATGGCCCGACATTGGCCATGCATCAATTCTGAGCTCAATTACATGGCGACTTAATCGAAAAGTTTACATTTAAAATGCATCTGTATAAACTAGGAGGATATTTCATACTGAAGTCAGTAGGAGTTCGTAACCAAACATTTGAAACTACACTTCATTAATGTGATCACCACCTACGTTCGACGTCAACTTGCCGTAAGTACTCACAGACTGTATGTGGCAGCACTAACAGTGTAGGTTAAATAAAGCGTGCCGGAAGAGGGGGGGAGGGAGGGGGAGACACGGGAATAACAGTACAGTCACTATCGTAATGCGAAAACGAACGGAGCAATTTACCTAACGGCCAAAAGGACATGATCATTGGCTTTCGGACCACGGATGTAAGCATTTCCGAAATGACTAAGGTTGTAAACTGTTCGTGGGGCGCCTTGGTTAAAGTATACCGTGCATGGCGAAATGGAGCTATCCAATACCAGCGCCGGGGCAACTGTGATGCAACACGGGCCGTAGATGACAGGGGTGAACGGCGGCTACGGAGATGAGTACGGGCTAATAGACGTGTAACTGGTGAGGCGCTGACCGCCCAGATGAACCAAGGGGCTGCCAACAGTGTCTCCTCAAAGACCGTTAGCGAACGTTGCTGTATCTGCGCCTCCGCAGCAGCCGCCTGGTTCACGCACCAATGCTGACTGCTGTTCATTGGTGACGGAGGCTGGAATTTGCACAGCGATACCACAACTGGACGTCCACTGAATGTCATCAGGCTGGCTTTACGGATGAATCACGTTTATGCTCCATCGGGCAGATGGCTGTTGCCGTGTATGCCGTGGACCGTCTGAGAGCGAAGGGTCCAGGCTGGAGGAGGGAGCGTTATGGTCTGCGGAATATTTTCGTGGCATTCCCTGGGTAATCTCGTCATTTTGGAAGGCACAGTGGAGCAACACAAGTTTCTGTCTAACCCTGGATACCATGCCCAGCTCTACATGCAGTTTGTTTTTTCTGTGCACGACGGCATCTACCAGAGGGACAATGCAACATGTCACACAGCTCGCGGTGAACGTGCGTGGTTCGAAGAGCACTAGGACGAATTTACCGTACTTCTACGGCCACCAAACTTCCTGGATTTAAAACCAATCGAGAATCTGTGGGATCACCTCTGTCGGACTGTTCGAGCCACGGATCCTCAACCGGGAAAAGTAGCGCAGCTTGCCACGGCATGGAGTCTCGGCGTCTTCCATAACCTCGTTGACTCTCTTCCTGCACGTCTCGCAAAAGTAGAATATTCAGGTTTTTGACAAGTGGTTACATTTATGTGACTGGACAGTTTATCTTGCAAATGGTTCGTTTACAGACTCATGCCTGCCGCAATGTTTCGTTTCTGTTACAGTTCACTTTCACAGATGGCAGTGAAATTATTATTATTATTATTATTGATTGCGATTCACCCTGTAATAATATGCAGGCTGTTTCACAATTTATGTTATACACTTCTAGGGGCTATAGAGGGTACTTAGTAGATCAAGTTTTGCGTAGGAAACTATGTCCGGAAACGGTTCATTTCCATTTTACAAGGAAACAAGAGCTAGCTATTTATTCGCGCTCTAGATGTGTCTTGTGCAGTTCGCCTGTTATGGCAAACCGGCCCGAGTGGCCGAGCGGTTCTAGGCGCTACAGTCTGGAACCGCGCGACCGCTACGGTCGCAGCTTCGAATCCTGCCTCGGGCATGGATGTGTGTGATGTCCTTAGGTTCGTTAGTTTTAGGTAGTTCTACGTTCTAGGGGACTTATGACCTCAGCAGTTGAGTCCCATAGTGCTCAGAGCCATTTGAACCATTTTTCTTTTTTTTTTGTTATGGCAAGCTACCCACATTCATGAGTGGTACGACGATGTGATGTCACGTGGTGCCCTCTGGTTCCATCTGCCTGGTTCCCTGCTTCCTGGTGATGCGTCAGCAAGCATTTCAGTGACTAGTACTGCGGAGTTCACCGACATGTTGTTAATTTACGATGAAGCTCGCCGTAATGGAAGAGAAGCTCAACATCTGTACCACGAATACTTTCAACATCGTGTGATCCATCTCATCCCATATTTGCCAGAGTAGAACAACGGCTGCGGGAAAGTGGGAAATTCACAAGCGATAGAGCAGACTGTGGTGCTCCATGAAGGAGGCGCACTGTCGTACTGTAAGAGTCAAGTGCTTCATAAAGTTGAACAGAATGTTCTGGCGTAACCACAAGCGCCAGAACTACGAACAGAAAACCAGAGAAGGCGGTGAGGAAACGTCGGCCAATGGTGCGCTGAATTGGACCACGCCGCGCCAGGAGCGACATCTGAAAAAAGTGAATATAAGCGCCGCTCCTGCCAGCCTCGTGGCTCAGACCGGCCCACACTGCAACGAACATTAGTGCTATGCTATCAGATTGTCGTGATCCATATCAAGTGCTTACTAGGATTTTGTGTATAGCAAGAACTTTACTGTTTTCATGTCGCCTCTCGCTAACGACACATCAAAGTTAAGTATTATCAATTTGTTTTGTAGAAATAAAACTACTAATGTTATTTGTTTGAATTGTTGTATAGCATTGCGAGAACGCTGCATCCCTTAGGCATCCTCTTAGTGACGAGTGGGCAAGACCCCACAACTGGTGACGAGGATGGAATATTGCGTGGTACCTTAACCCTCTCTTGTCTTTACTTTGCAGGGGCGCTCGCTTTGCTTTAACAGTTTATTGTCGTTTTTGCTAATCAGTGTTTTCAGGTGGGCGCTGCGTAACATTTCTCTGATTTTGTCGTCATTTAGAATTCTGTCCTAGTATATTTTTTGCATTTGTGTCTTCCAATATGGCCACCCCACCTTCCCTGCCCCTTGTTCAGGCGCCAAAGATGCAAGCGTTAGATGCCACACAACTAATGCAGATGTTTCAGTTTCAGACACAGCAGATATCTACCCTGCTATACACCGTGCCGCAGCTACTCGCCAACGCTGCGCGTCCTACGGAACAAGCACCGCCTACTACAGCTGCTATACCACCTTTTCAGCAGTTTTGTAACAGGAAGACGAATGACTCGAGTGGCTCTCACAGTTTGAGGCGCACGTCATCGTCCACAATATACCTGGTACTGTGAAACTTCCCTATCTATTATCCACAATAGGAAGTCCAGTGTTCCGCCTCATTCAAAAACTTTTTCCTAACGCCACTCCGAGTGAACTTGATTACGATCACGTGGTACAGGCCCTAACAAACTATTATGACCGACAAGTGAATGTGGTAGCAGTTAGGTATCAATTCTTTAAGTGTAAAAAACGGTCAGAACAACCGTATCGCGAGTGGGTAACACATTTTCAGGGGTTGCAAGGAAATGTAGATTCGAATGTGCTTGCGGTGCTTTATATTCAGATGTTATGTTGCGTGATGCGATTGTGTACAATGTGCCTGATGTCAAAATCAGAGACAGAACCCATCGACGAGTACTCGAATCATTGCACGTGACTTGTATTTATTTCACTCATCTGTCTCACGTGTTCTGCATGAACAGCAACTCCATCCATATCACGCTCAGACCCTCAGACGGCACACACCATACTCCCGGCGGATTTTGTGCAACGTGTCAATTTCTGTACTTGGTTTTTACACCGTTATGTGGGTTTTCCTTAGTTTCCAAGGCGAATTTTGTTCACCGACAAAGCGAACTTCAACAGGGAAGGTGTTTTGAACGCTCAAAATAGCCACATTCTGGATCAAGAAAACCCCAAAGCCACGTGCACACCAAGATTTCAGCATAACGTCGGCATCAATGCCTGGGTAGGTACCTGCGATGGTAGTGTTATTGGGCCGTATGTCCTTCCTCCCCACTTAACTAGTGCCAGGTACTTGATATTCCTACAACAAGTGCTGGCAATGGTTTTAGAAGACGTGCCACTGCAGATTCGACGCGAATTGTGGTTCGAGCATGATGTCGCGGCAGAACATTTTTCAGTTCGCGTCCGAAACCATTCGAATGTAATCTACGGGGGCAGGTGGATCGGTCCAGGTGGACCACATGCTTGGCCACCAAGAGCCCTAGATTCAACCCCTTTCGACTTTTTCTTGTGGGGCCACATGAAGGATTTTGTTTACGAGACCCCTGTCCAGGCGGTAGAAGATGTAGCTGGACGGATCATGGCTTCGGCAGAAGTGATTAATCATACACCACGTACGCTGAACATAGTTTATTACAGCCAAGTGAGGTGGCGCAGTGGCTAGCACGCTGGACTCACATTCGGGAGGACGACGGTTCAATCTCGCGTCCGGCCAAACTGACTTAGGTTTTCCGTGATTTCCCTAAATCGCTCCAGGCAAATGCTGGGATGGTTCCTCTGAAAGGGCACGGCCGACTTCCTTCCCCATCCTTCCCTAATCCGATGAGACCGATGACCTCGCTGTTTGGTCTCTTCCCCAAACAACCCAACCCAACCCAGAGTTTATTAGAACTTACTGCGCAGATAAATTGTGTGCACCGGACTTGGTGGTCGTCATATCGAACAGCTGTTGTAATATCGCAGCATATAGGAGTAAAATCTGTACATCTTGTTTTCCTTGTAACATGGAAACGAACTGTTTCTGGACATGGGTTCCTATGTAAAACTTGATCTACTAAGTCTCCTCCACAGCCTTTAGAAGTGTGTAATATGAAATGCGAAACCCTCTATAAGAACCAAATTTTATTGGGCCCGTAATTTTTATAGATAAATAAGTAATAAATCTCCTGTAGCTCACAGCTTGGTGTAAATATTTTCACCTAACACCATTTCGGCGACAGGCGTTTCAGTTTAAGCTGGTTCTGTCACCAGTAATCGAACCCAGATCCACCGCGCGAAAAAGTGTCAACCCTAACCATTCAGCTATGGCGGGTGATTGCTACAGTTATGAGAATAAAAAAATGTTACTGATGAGATATTTTTAACTGCAGCGTATTCTGACTAATGACTTCGCCAATGTTCAGTGATGAAGAGTAAATTGAGTACAGACACAGAATCAGTTATTCAGACCAGCTGCGCCGGCTCCCTCCTCTCCTTCGCCAAAGCACAGCCAACAGTAACATCCAAACAATGTAGTGTCATCGCCTGGTTCCCAGTCCCGGTGATCACTTGGCTTCCTAAACTACTCTTGATCCATGCTAGTACATCGTTCTGTGTTCGCTTTTCTGGCACTTTTGTGAAGTTACTCCGTATTTTTAGTGCCTTCGTTTGGACAAAACAACTGTGCAACACGTTATTGAAAGAAAGGAACTATGTGACAGGTAATAGAGAAAAAGAAAAGCACAAGAGAGAAAACTTATAAGAATGTTACTTCTCCAGTCGTAAATACTATGAGCTTAGGTGATGATCCCTTATGACTACAGCTCTATCTTCAACAGCTCAACGGCTACTGCTGCAGGTAAGAGTTTATTTTATTTATTAGTTGCCAAATTTAGCTTCTTGTTTCTTAAACATTACGGATATTACACGAAAAAATGAATTTTCTTAATCTAATTTCTTTATTATGACAGTAAGCAGATAGGTAGGTAATGAAAGAAGTAAAACAAGTGTGATCTTTAAACTATTGTCTGGCTCGAGACTATCCAGCCCTTCACACTATATAGCCTTCACAAAAATTCTGCTTTGTGAATGCACTGAAAGTCGACGCCTGCGTCGATCGCCGAAAAGTACCTTGTGGAAATCTCCGTTGTATCATAAAAAGTGTACATTTCCTTCTTTACCACATGCATCGTTTCCAGTTTTGTGTAGTAGCTAAATATTGTAGCAGTTGCTATAAAATTTGTACAGTATTTTAATCCATGGATTTATTTTCCTGTAATCAGTTTAAAAAGTAAAGTAATGGCGTTTGTTAACCTGGCAGAAAATACAGATATCGAATGGGCTTCCGACACTTCGCCGACATGTGTTGTCCGCCTTGTCTAAAGTACACTGGCGAAAACAAATAGCAACACCAAGAAGGAGTTTATGACATAAACGAAATTTGGCATTCGTGTTTCTACATCTGAAAGATGATGCCTATAAAACTTTTGCACCAGTCTCATAAGAGAGGAGCTATTAATGCCATTATGAGGATGCAAATCAGGTTTGCTTTAAAGACACGCTGTAACGGTCGCGAGCGAGATTGGACTGCTAAGTTGATGTTGGTCAATAATGCCTTTAAGGCGACAAATACGCTATTATCAACACCTCACTGAGTTTGAACGAGGTCATGTAACTGAGCTATGAGAGGATCGATGTTCCTTCTGCGATATTGCAGAAAGATTTGTCAATAATGTTGCCACTGTGCATGACTGTTGGCAGCGGTGGTCACTAGGATGTACGGTCGTAAGAAGATAGCATTCCGGACGGCCAGGTGCACTACCGAGATGGAAGACCACCGTATTCGGCGTATGGCTCTGGCGCATCGTATGGAATGCGCACGTCTGCAGTAGCAATTTGAGCAGCAGTTGGCACCACAATGACACAACGTTCTCTTAGAAATCGGTTACTTCATTGACAACTCCAAGCCAGACATCTTGTAGTGAGTATTCAACAGATCCAAAACTATAGCTATTTGCGATTTCAATGGTGTAAAGCGAGAGCTCGTCAGAGGACAGAGTGGAGGTCTGTTGTGTTTTATGATGAAAGCTGGTTCTGCTTCGGTGCCAGTGATGGCCGTGTGTTGGTTAGGAGTCAAACTGAGGGTCTGCACTTTACCTGAGTGCGTGCTAGACACACTGGATCTACACCTGGTCTAGGATGCGATTTCGTATGACAGCAGGAGCACTCTCGTGCTTATCCAACGCACTCTGACTCCAAATTTGTACGTCAGTTATTCGACGTGTTGTACTGCCATTTGTGCACAGCATTACAGGCGGTGTTTCCCAACAGGATAACGCTCTCGTACATACCACTGTTGTAACTCAACATGCTCTAATAGTGCCAACATGTTGCCTAGGCCTGTTCGATCACAAGATCTGTCTCCAGTCGAGAGCATATGGGACATCATCGGAAAACAACTGCAGCATCATCCATAAACAGCTTTAACGTTGTAAGTTTTGAGGACAGAACAACAACTGTGTAAGCTGTAAATATTTTTGGTTTAATGACGCAATCTTATAACAGAAATACACGCATTTACACACTTTACAATGTGACAATGTTACGACAGTTGTCAAACAAACGTGTCTCATCCCCAGAAAGTGAAATAATCCTAAACACAACAATGGTAATTTTTAACTAGAAGTTTCTTTACAAAATTATCCTTACAACTACAGCATGATGTTGGCCAGTACTACAATAAATCATCCGATTCTGGGTCAAAGTTTAGTACTATTTAGGCTGACAATCAAGTCTACTGAGAATGGTTAGTTTTGTGACAAGTTGAGAAAAAGATTACGCAAGGTTACTCGAGTTTACAGTGGATGCAAGCTGGTGAACCAACAGGTTTATGCCTCTGCTCGCAGTATTTACCTTAGTTGCGATGAGCTGTCGTCTGCATGGCTGCTCTCATCCTCTGAAATTCCTATAAAAACTAACTAAGCCTTTGCTGATTTTTCCAGCAGAAACTCTCCCTGTGTTTCTCGTTATGAGAGAATACATGTCTCATCCCTAGTCTTGGAATATGTTTCTCGTTATGAGAGAATACATGTCTCATCCCTAGTCTTGGAATGTGGCGATATGCACACGCATGGCTGGAGCAGTGTGCATATTAAAATGCCCTATCAGTCCTTGCAAGAACGATTAACTAACTGGCTGCTTCGTTTCTCCACAGTTGGAGCTCAACGACGCTACAGCTAATATCTAGCTGAGTGTCAGCCACAGTGAAAGCAGTGTTCACACAAATTTCTCCTCTGTGGCGTACAGAGCGTTATGCGCCCTGTTCTGCACTCGATGCCAGTTCAGAGAAGAGTCCCCAAAAACTTCGCTCTTGTCTTTCTCGTTGCCAAACTGTCTCCCCACCTGAGCTCTTTCGTTCTCCACGTCACAGATTTTTTCGACCAATAGGAGCGTTCCTAGTATTTTTGAGGGAACTCTCTCTGCCAATCGCAAGGGCCCTATCATTAAACTGCATTGAAATCTCGGCACTTTACTCCTTCCTAGTTCGTTTCCGCCAATCGGACGTTTTGTGGCCTCTCCAGACCCCTAAAAATTACATGCGTACATCACGTGTGTGCCACTTGCTATTCACAGGATCAACTGCATCACTGGTTTTGTTCGTATCCATTTGGAATTCCGAAACGCAGTTTTCTAAAGCTTCTTTCTGTCCTGCTTCTGGTGGCCTGTTACATGCTCTCCAGTATGCGTCACCTGTCTGGTCGCTGACTCCCACCGCGGGATGCCCCCTAAGAGGTTTTCGTGGTGCCTCCCGTGGTGCGGCCTCTGCTTCTTGCCCGCGCCTGCTTCCACACAAAACGTTTCCTCTCACTGCTTGTTTCACCTTCTGCTCACTGACATGCATTATATAGGAGTGGTGTGTTAATACTGTCGATTGAGTGTCATTGCTTTTGCATTACATACTTATAGCAAAATCTGCTCATTACTCCCGAAGTAAGTTCCTGTCACGATGTATAAAACTCTTATATAAGGTGTGAAATTGACGTTCATTTATTCTGCCACATTACAACGTCTCTGTATTGACTGACCAAGTGCAACAGGCGTGGAACTCCATCCCACAAATCACCAACCGGCACTGTACAACTCAATACATGCACGTTGCATGCTTGCATCCGATATTCTGTGATTACACTCGTTCTTAATGAGCCAGCATATCTCTTTTGCAATGGCTTACCTTGCTATTACATTAACCTGTGATCTTGCAGTGTTAATTTCTTACATATCTTACCTAGACAATTGTATTCCTGAAATTTCATTACTCTATATTAATTATTTTTTGGTGTTGCGATTTTTTTTCCGTCTGTGTACTTCCCTTTACACATTTGACAGCGCCAACGTTTTCCACAATGTTTCCCTTGACACTTTTGGCACTCCTGACCATAGCGTGTCTCAGGAATCAACGTGCTGGTAAATCTCTAAAGATGCTGGCAAAATCCTGAGTGGTTTTATATAGGTAAGGTGAGTTTTTAATGACACAGATTGAACAGGAAGAGACAAACTGCAGAAATTCAGCCTATCCAGATTCCTTGTTATCCAGCCTGTCCTTTTGCGACATGATTCCAGATCGTCCGGAGTCCACTGTAGACTGACGAAAGATTCCAAGATTCCCTGGTCCCATAATGCCCAAGAGACGTATTCGCGGTCACACCGAACCCTGCCCCCTTTTTTCTTTAATATTTCTGGGGACAGCCATTTATTATAGCTCCTGAACTAGCTACAGAAAGTTAGTTTGTGGACAATAAATCTATTTTTTGATGTAGTTGTACTTATTGTTACTAAAGAATACTTTAAGACAGATCAGTTTCACGTAAAAAACCTGCCGCAAAGTTAAATAATTTTTGTTACCTGATCGCTCTGTGATCTGCCGTCAAACATGGAATATGCTTATCCGACCCGCCACTGACGCCTAGTGGTCAGTGTAGATAGCTGCCATGCGGAGGACCTAGGTTCGATTCCCGGTACTGTGAAGGATTTTTCATTGGTGGGAGGACTGGTACGGGGCGCACTCAGCCTCGTGATGCCATCTGAGGAGCTATTTGACCGACGAGTAACGGCTCTACACAGTGGAAAGCCTGCAAAACGGCATCCGCATGACACCGTAAGGCAGAGGGCGACAGGGCGACACGGTGGGCAGTAGACACCCCTTGGGCCTCCATGGCCTGGGGAGCTCTTCAGCACGCTTTTCCAGGGAACTGTTTGGCTCAGCTGTGTACAGGCATAAGGACCGAGAGCTATGTCAGTATATCACGCAGTGGGGCAGGTAAGGTTTAGGAAGGAAGTCAGTGGGAAACCATTGAAATCTATCTTCGGTCTTGATAAGCAATTATCTCTGTATGGTGGAGTATTTTAGGTTATATCCACTGTACACGAAAAAACAGTCATATTATTCCGACAGAACTGACTTGCTAGCATTGTATTAGTGGGCAGTTGATTATACAGCGCTGTGGAGACTCGATTGGCGTCAGGCTGGACAACACAGCACCCTATTACCGGTTTTTTGTTTGAAGTGTCAGCAAGGTCAGTAACTATCATTGGTGCACCGATTTTGATCACTTACGAGGAGAGACAAAATGTCATCAGTGTGCATTAAGGAAGAAAGAACTAGAGTAACTTAGTAAATAATTAACAAAAACTGAGAGTGGAATTAAAAGACCGTTATATGTCATATAAAATTAAGATAAAATTATTGATGTCTTCTTTCTTCTTTTTTTCCTTTACAAAACTCGAAGTCTCCTGCATGTTGAACTTAAGCCTACAGTGTAATTATGTGGAGAATTTTGTGACAAACAGGGTTTTGTAGACGCCTGTGTTTATTGGTCTAGGTCCAAGTAACAGTTAAATTTAAGAGATTTATATGGTCCAAGTAACAGTTAAATTTAAGAGATTTATATAGCTGTGAAAATCTGCTGAATGAAAAATTATGCACAGAGACTTATGACTGCCGGTATATTGACGTTCTGTGATTGGACAAACAAACTTTTCATGATTTGTATCTGAAAAATTTTTAGTGAACAAAGAAGTATCTGTAGAAGGATCAGAAAGTAATGGCTTTTTGATTTTCTTTTCGTCACACTTTTAAATTGTGCGTAGAATATTAATTTTTCAGATGCTTGATAGAAATATATACTGTTTATAGGTTTATCTAACATTTTAAAATCTGGATTTTCTACTGCAGGAACACTAGCCTTACATATCTTAACTTGCTAGCTGACTTCGGTCAATGGTCAGATAAAATAATTGATGACATACGACAAACTCTTGTAGAAAGAGCCCCTCTTCAAGTAAATGATAACTTCCCTTCTGATAAGAGCTGCAAAAGATTTTCTTCGGCAAACTACAATAGCAAATTTTTTTAACGGTGAAGAAATCCGTAGAGTAGCTCGTTTATTTCTTTTCAGAAGAACTCTGTTTCTCTTTGCGTTGCATGTTTTTCGTTTGCAGGTGCGTTAGAGTTTTCAAACTGTAAATGTATGTTCGGGTTTATATGCCAACACGAGAAATGTCCAAACCATATGCATGCATACCAGTCATGGCGAGAATTACAGTTGCGTTTGCGCCTAGGCAAAATGGTTGGGGAAGAAAATTGGAGACTCATTCAGGCTGAGAGTGAACTTTGATACGAGATGCTAAAAAGTTTGCCCTACGTAACACAGTTGGTAAGCTGCAGATTCCTTTGAAAAATATGCGAGGCCACTAATAGGATAACGGTTCGAATATGGAAGACAGGGCCGGTCGGGGTGGCCGAGCTGTTCTAGGCCTACAGTCTGGAACCGCGCGACCGCTACGATCACAGGTTCGAATCCTGCCACGGGCATGGATGTGTGTGATGTCCTTAGGTTAGTTAGGTTTAAGTAGTTCTAATTTCTAGGGGACTGATGACCTCAGAAGTTAAGTCCCATAGTGCTCAGAGCCATTTGAACCATTTTTGAATGGAGGACAGAAATACATGAAGTCAAAAAAGAATAACGATCTTAACCTTCACTATTTACTGTTCCATATGTGGCTACTTTTTGTGAACGATGCAGCGTTTCCACGTGTTGTTGCGGTCAGCTTTTTTTCAGTATGGTTTAAGACGTTTTCGAATCCTTTTCCGCACATAGCAATCGATGGAGTATTTTATACCTAACTTGAATGTTCTAATGCTGAGTAAGTGTTTAAGTAGACCAAACACCTACGTCATCTGTCCCATATTCACCCCCATGACAAAACCAGTGTCTCCATTGTGTCTGCGTCTAGAGTAAATTCTGCGTGCATGTGCGAGAAAGTGTTTTAAATGTTGCGTGCTGTGTATCTGAGGTGGAACATGGGAACCAGCCCGGTGTACAGCTACCTGGATGTGGGAAGCCCCTAGAAAACACATCCAGGCTGCCCGGCTCACAGGGCACTCGTCTTTAATCCGGGGATCGGTGGCTGGCATACTGCCACGTCGCGGAAGCGGTCGCATTTACACGCACGGCTAGCTGGACGGGTAATTTGACTATAAAACCATTAGCACTACCCGATGGGAAGCTGAGTATTTACTACACTGAACGAGTGTATGACACTGTTGTTGTTGTAACTTGTTGTGTCCATAGGCGAACAAGGTGTCACAGGAACTTGAACATTTATTAACCTTCCGTTAGCCGTGCGCACTCGCAGGTGCATGAATCTGCACAAAAGGCCGCGGGTGTCACTTCAGAGCCGTAGCAGACTCAATCAGGTACTGTGAGTGTTCACTTTCAAATGCTATGAAGTTTGGTATTTATATAAAATTTAAAATTTGTTATTTCCTGCTTTACTCTTGGGCTTACAAAGTGCCCAGACGAATGGTAATTATTTTTACTGGTAAAAACTGAAGTGGTCGGCGGGAGAAAGTTTTAACTCTCAGTTTAGTAAGTAGTAGTCTGATCAGATTATCTGATGATTTTTCGAAAGCACCACATGCTGCTAACAAGTAGTTTCATATGTACCGCTAGAAACTGCTGTATACAATACGGTAATTAACAGATTAAGAAGTTTTACAAAATTCAAGTTGATAAAGCCATACCTTAGGTCTTTCTCAAGAACGATTGTATAGACTGACAGCTTTAGCTATTGAAAGAGATACCTTGAAGTCAAAAGATTCAAAATCTGTTTTGAAAGATTTCGCTAAACAGAAGGCTAGAGATATTTCAATATAATGGCATCAACCAAGGGAAACACTATAAGTAAATAGGCCTATATTGAACAGCTATGGGGATTAGACGTGACCACGTTAGCGCAACATTTCGCTCCCGTAGGTTATACATTGCTTTGTCTCGTTGTATATATGTTCTTGTTTCTGAATTTAACCAAACGTGCAGTAATCCAAAATACGCTTTTGTGAGTTGGCACTTTCTCCCGTTGACTACGAATAAGAGGAAAAATGGAGCGACTATTGGAGCGTTAAATGGTTACAACATGAGCATGTTTATTACACTATTTACAATGTGTACATACGAATACGGCAAATACGTAACTTTGTTATTCTTAAATGTCACTGTTCACACTCTGACAGTCCCATTGTACTGGCTATTAGTACAGTATCAGTTGCTTACTGGCTATTATCAGATCAGTCACATCGTGCAAGGTCCATCTGCTCTCGCTACGAGTCTTCGGAGATCTGGGGCGGAGTTCGGTGTTTGGTGATATAAACAGACGCGCGGAGGGTTACATTTGCTTGCAGTCATTCGAAGAGATTAGAGACGGAGCACAAGCTCGGATAATGTCAAGGATGGGGAAGGAAATCGGCCGTGCCTGGTGCGTTGCGTGTGGTCGACCAAGACACCGTCCATACGGTAGATACCATTTATGAAACTACTGAAGATTCTATAGTAGATGCTTTTGGAAGAAGCAGTGAGAAACTACAAGATTTCTGATTTCTTTGTTGTACAGTGGTCTGGTCTGAAATTGTACTTAGGATCAACAAGTTCAGCAAAGCTCTCCCAAGGAGGAAGGAAGGAAAATTAGGATTTAACGTCCCATCGACATCGAGGTCATTAAAGACGAAGTGTTTCAAGGATGAGGATGGAAATCCAGCATTTGCCTGGAGCTATCTAGGCAAATCACGGAAAAGCTGAATCGGTATGCCTGGACGAGGATTTGAACAGTCGTTCTCTCGAGCGCGAGTCCAGTGTGCTAACCACTGCAACCACTTTGCTCGTTGCTGTCCGAAACGTTACGGTAAAGTTATGGGGTTTGTGGATCTAGTTGAAAGTTTCGGTAGTTTTTTGAAGAAGTATAATAGAAATAGGGCTTTAATGGTGTGATAATGGATGAAAAAGTGTTTGCTGACAAACTTTGATGTCCGGCCCAGGAGACTGAAGAAGTAGTTTACATACGAGTCTAACGACGAACTTATTAATTAAGGACAAACAGAACGCTCCTTTGAGGTACATTTTGTTCTACTGCTCTGTCGATACAACTGTTCACTCACTAAAAAATAGATGTAAAATTATGGACTGTCTATGCGATATTCATGGTCTGTAGACGTGGGATAGTGGAAGACTTAAAGCAGGATACATAGCTCTTGAGACCGTGTTAAGTGATAGTGAGGAACTGAGATCAATGGGAAAGAACTGAACGACGAACTTTTGATCTTAGCGCCAATCTTCTACTCTGTAAGTTCTCCAGAAAGCTAATTACCTTACATATCAAAAATAAATGTGATTGACTTTCCCCAATACTTTTGTATGTTTATGAATCCTCCTGCCTTTATCTATGCTTGTAGATAGTGGTGAAAGAAGTTTCTCAAAAGTCAAGTTGATAAAGACATACCTTAGAACTTTCCCCAGAACGATTGTGTGGTCTGTCAGATTTTGACATTGAAAGCGATACTTTGAAGTCAAAAGATTCAAGTTCTATTTTGAAAGATTTTGCTAAATTGAAGGTTAGATATATATTGATATAATGGTATCATCCAAGGTAAAGTTGTAAGCACATAAGTCTACACTGAACAACTGTAGGAACTACACACGACTTTACTAACACAATATTTCCCTTTCGTATCATGCAAAACTTGGTGTTTTCTTTTTCAGTTGCATAGATAAAAGTTTTGACTATGTTTAGCAAATTTTAACCTACTTTCATGACAAATTTACTAAAATTTAACTACATACTAGTGAGTTTTTGTCGCTTGTACCATACAAATCACGTGGTTAAACAGTGTCTGTCTTTAATACGTCAATATAATACGAAATCTTGTATTTCCGGCCCTCTATTTGTGATTCAAAATGAAATAATTTGGAAATTATATCACTGAAAAGTCTCAATATTAAACTTAAAAAAATGAAATATAATAGATATCACATTTCTATTGAAGCAAGATCAATGTAATAGGGCTCCTGCTTTCACATGATACCTTTAAATAACCAGAAACAACCAATACGCGAATAAACTGTTTACACTTAGTCATGCCGGCCGGAGTGGCCGTGCGGTTCTAGGCGCTACAGTCGCAGGTTCGAATCCTGCCTCGACCATGGATGTGTGTGATGTCCTTAGGTTAGTTAGGCTTAATTAGTTCTAAGTTCTAGGCGACTAATGACCTCAGAAGTTAAGTCGCATAGTGCTCAGAGCCATTTGAACACTTAGTCATAATTAGCTGTGAAGTAAGATTTAGAAATTTATGTCTGTTACAAAGAAATGTCTCTGTACTACTGATTTTAAAATAAAAAATAACATATTCCCACCATCTCTAGGTTTAGAACTTATTTAGATCTTACAAAAACCCCAAAGAAAGCCACGTAATATCTAAGGGAGAGTGGAGGGAGCACCTAATTATATATGCATGTTTGCAAAAATGTTGTGGACCTGGCCCAGAATGCAGGTCTTCTTGCAATACAGCCACTTAAAATTTCGTGTCTTCCGTTTCCCCAGATGCAAACCCTATTGATGTCTGGTTTCCTCCCACTCATACTACCCCTGTGAAACGGAGTCTGCATCTCTACAGGATTTCGCTGATGTAGTGTGTCTCTCCGTCAATTGTAAATACTGCTACATAATTCTTGTCATATTCCCTCTCCATTGTCTTTCTCGGCGATTTACTCTACTATGTATTTTTATGAATTTATACTAGAAGACCAGTGTGTTCAAGTCGATACACACTAAATGTAGGTGTAAGACGAAAATCGAATTTCAGAAATCGGATTTTCCTGTCATGTTTAATGTTAGGCCTGCATCGACTTTGCAAGAAGTATCAAATACCAGTTTACCGAAAATCAGTTGTTTTATGCGAATAGTGACTGTAAATCCGCTGTTCCCATCTAGTCAGCATGGTGCCTTTCAGGTTATCAGAAGTTCATAATACAAAATGTTTCAAAGAGATTCATCCGACTTCAGGTTACGGTGTCGTATTTGACCACGAACGACACTTGTACATCCTCTGTTGATCCATCGTGGATAGGGGACATCGGCTGGTTAAATAATTGTCAATATCAATGAAAATCTCCAACAGCCGTGTAACTGAGACGTTATTTTATTTTATTCCGCAGGCTGCCAGTTTCGGGATTCCACTGTGCCATCTTCAGGCCCCATATGCATCTCTCCAAATAAACGATAATGTCAAATAGAGCCATAAAACCCTGAATGTCGTGAATTCGATATTTGTAGAGATGCATATGGGGCCTGGAGATGGCATAGTGGAATGCCGAAACTGGTGGCCTTCGGAACAAAATAAAATAGCTTCTCACTTACACGGCTGTTGGAGATTTCTGTCGATACTGACATTTGTACAAAGTCTTCAATACGTTGTAAGTCACAGCCGTAGTCGGAACATTGTTCTGTCTAGGTATGAGTACATTATGACGGAGCTCTAACGTGAGCAAATTGTTGGTGCTGTATAGTGGGTGTTTCCGTATCCAAGGTAGCCTCAGTGTTCGGTATTTCAAGAGGCACCTCATCAAAGATTTATAACGCATGCGGAGAAAACAGAAAAACATCATTCGCTGAGTCACCACGCGAACGAAACTGTGTGTTCAGAGATCGTGACAGACGGTCATTGAAGAGGGTTACGACGAAAAATAAGAGCATGACAGCTGCAAAAGTCACTGCAGAATTGAAAGTTGCCCTCGCGAACCCTGTTAGCACCAAGCCAACACAAAAGGAGCTCCATAAGCTGGGAACTGCAGGGCGAGTTGGAATTCCAAATCCACAATTCAGTGAACCTAATGCCCGTAACAGGAAAATGTGTTGCCGAAGCCGTAAAACCAGGACTGTGGAGCAACAGAAGTAAGTCATTTGCCCAGATGAGTCTTATCTCACACTTTTCCAAATTCTGGCCAAGTGTGCGTCGCAAGAGTGAGATATGAAGAGGGTTCGGTGATGATTGGAGCACACATATCGTGGTATTACATGGACGGTATGGTTACTCTGCAAGTCTACATTGCTACGATGGATTATGTGACCATTTTAGCTGATGATATCTATCCCGTGGTACAGTTTTTGTTTCCCAATGGTGGTGCTGGGTTCCAAGATGACAGGGCCTCTGTTCACACGACTCGCATGGTCCTGGACTGGTTTTGTGAGAGCGAGGATGAATTGTCGCACATTCCATGGCCATCACATACACCATATGTCAGTATCACTGAGCCATTGTAGCGTACTTTGGAGAAAAGTGTGTGAGATCGATGTTCATATCTACCATCATTACGTGAACGTGGCACTATTTTGCAGGACGAATGATATAAGGTTTCGTTGGAAACCATACAGGACCTGTATATATCCATTTCGAGGCGACTGGAAGCTGCTTTTAATGCCAACGGTGTCCCTGCACCATGTTAGGCATGGTCAAGTGTTGTGTTTTTGGTGTTTCTAAATTTTTCTTCACTCTCTGTATATTTATGTATGCAGTGATTATAACTGTGTTTCCCGGAATAAAGAACTGGCCTTAAACTTTTTCTCGGGAAGCTTCACAAAACACACAAAGCTTTGGAGAGTCTCTGTAGTGCTAGAATATTGTATATGGCTGCTCTGTTCCCTATCTTCTAAGGCTGCGGCGTTAAGGAAGTAAGCGAGCCACCTACAGTAGCGACAATAACTATTTTGACAAACACATTTCCATAAGAAAAACAAATTATCCAAAGGAAAATCCTTATAACTGTTATGTCACTCCAATAACAGCGCTAACTGCGCTAATATCACAAAAGAAGGAACATCGTGTTCCGTAACTAGCAATATCACAGATAGTTTTACAAAATTGCCGTAGTTTAACAAAAGTCATGTTATAGCTTAAAAGATCTGTGGAACTCGAATCAGTGTACATATCCACTATTACTTGGTCGCATAACCTTTCCCCTTAATTGCAGCCGCACAACGTGATGGCATGGAGACAACGACGGCAGCCAAACGATGCAGGGGCATTTTCTGCCATTCGTTAACCAAAAACTGCAATAAGTGGTAACGGCTGGAGACTTTTCGTCGCCTTAGCCTTCGATGGAGTTCCTCCCACAGGTGTTCAATCGGATTGAGATCTGGGCTTTGGCCGGCCGTTGTGGTCGAGCGGTTCTAGGAGCTTCAGTCTGGTACCGCGCTGATGCTACGGTCACAGGTTCGAATCCTGCCTCGGGCATGGATGTGTTTGATATCCTTAGGTTAGTTAGGTTTCAGTAGTTCTAAGTCTAGGGGACTGATGACCTCAGTCGTTAAGTTCCATAGTGCTCAGAGCCATTTGAACCATCTGGGCTTTGGCTAGGCCATTTAAGCATCATTACTCGCATTCTTCTCAAAAAGTCTGTGACATGAGCAGAGGTGTGCTTAGGATCATTGTCGTGCTGAAATTCCGGGTGTCGTCCCATTTTATCTTTTGCATGCGACAACAAGTGCGTTTTCAAGACTCCACAATATCTCTAAAAATTCGTAACGCCTTCAATACGAACCAGAGGGCCGACACCTGGACGGGAGAAGCAGCACCACACGCCGACGTTCACACCACCATGCTTAATAGTGGGTGCTTTGTACCGGACATCGTTTCTTGCAATGACCGGTCTCTGAACATATTGAATCCTATCGAAAAAAAAAAAAAACAAATTAAACTTACTTTCATCGCTCCAGATTACAAGTGACCTTGCCGATATTAATGACTTTTTGCTTGGTCGCCGGCCATGAAGATTAGACTTTCCGAAGATCCGTTTTAAGGTACTGTTCAATATTTTAACGTTGTGAAAGTCACGAACCTCTCTGTTGATGATAACAGCAGTCCTCTTTGGATCGATAATTATCCTCCTTACTACATTCTTCGGAGTGTGACTTTGCTGGACCTACTCGTTCTTTGCTTGTTATCTTTGGTCCCTGTCCAAGCGTTTCTTCTTATTTAAACACTCACAGTTTGTATGGACAAACTAAAACCCAGAGCCTGAGACTTGCCTCGTTTTTGGGCAGCGATTACCGCATTTTTGAGGTCTGTTGAATACTCTTTCACCTTCGGCATGTTGCGAACTGCACAAAAACAAAACAAAAGCTAATGTAATCCAAAGATATTCGACGTAATACTGGGGTAGGCATTTATTTTCCGCCAGTAAACCACAGTGCCAAAATACTTTTGGACCAAACACAACAACGTTGTCTGGATTGTACTTACCACCACTGCGCCAAATCCTGATTCGTGTGATGTCATGGACACGTGCCGCAACGTTGTCAGGATTGTACTTACCACCACTGCGCCGAATCCTGATTCGTGTGATGACATGGACACGTGCCGCTGCACAGTCAGTCAAAACGGGCTAGTCAGCGAAGCGCACGACGCACACCTGAACATTGAAAATGTATCCTTATTTTCGCAAAAAATGGCTCTGAGCACTATAGGACTTAACATCTGACGAGCGGTTCTAGGAGCTTCAGTCTGGAACCGCGCTGATGCTACGGTCCCATCAGTCCCCTAGAACTTATAAGACCCACTTAAACCTAACTAACCTAAGGACATCACACACATCCGTGTCCGAGGCAGGATTCGAACCTGCGACTGCAGCGGTCGCGCGGTTCCAGACTGAAGCGCCTAGAACCACTCGGCCACTCCGGCCGGCTCCTTATTTTCGCTACTGTAGCTGCATGTACTAGGGAGATTCCTGCTGGCATCCGCATCAATCGGTCTTGACAACTTGCATCAACCTTAGTTTCGACGCTGAAGTTAAAATTTACCCCATGGTACTGTCTTCGTTTATGTAGAAGACTCAGTCTTGTAAAATCAGATGAATCTTTTTGAACCCCGGTATTTTTAATAAAGACAGTGTGAGGGGAGGGAAACGGGAGGGGGGGGGGAGAGAAAGACTATGAGGAATGTGAGGGACCTCAAAAGGAGGAGGAGGCTATTTTTAGGAAACGAATTATTTAAAAATCTTATTCGTGTCAGTTAATTCTTGCGATTATCCACGTTGTGGAGCAAAATGAGAAGTTATTACAGATGCAAAAATGCTGTCTCCAACAGTTTGGAGACTTATAACGCCTTGAAAAATTGCAAAGGAAGAAGAACATACACTCCCGGAAACTGAAGAATGAACACCATGAATTCGTGGCCCCAGCATGGGGAAATTTTATTGACACATTCTTGAGGACGTATACAACACACGATCTCACAGACAGAGCCATACCCACGTGAGTACAGTCAACAGAGCGTGCACAATGTTAGTGCTAGTTCCGCGCATGGCCTCCTTTTGCAGCAATGCAGGCTGCAATTCTCCCATGGAGACGATCGTAGAGGTGCTGTTGTAGTCTTGGGGAATGACCTGCCATGCAATTTCCATCTGGTGTCCCAGTTGGGTAATAGTTCGTGCCGGACTTGCAGACCGCGCTGGATGACGTTTCATCCGCTCCCAAACATGCTCAGTGGGGGACAGACCCGGGGATCGTGCTGGCCAGGGTAGTTGAGTACACCTTCAAGAGCACGTTGGATGGCACGGGATACATGTGGACGTGCATTGTCCTGTTGGAAAAGCACATCACCTTGCCAGTCCATGAACTGTAGCATGATGGGTTGGATGATGGTTTGAATGTACCGTGTATTGTTCAATGTTCCCTCGACGATCACCAGAGGAGTGCGGCTAGTGTAGGATATTCCTCCCCACACCATGATGCCTGGTGTTGGCCCTTTGTGCTTCTGTGGTATACATTCCTGATTTTGGCGCTCACCTGCGATGATCATCATTGGCACCAAGGCAGAAGCGATTCTCATCACTGAAGACACACGTCTCCATTCGTCCTTCCATAAACGCCTATCACTACACCACTGGAAGCGATCTGAACGATGTTGCGGCGTGAGCGAAAGACGCCCTAGCGGTACTCGGGACCGTAATCCTGCTTCATGCAGACGGTTGCGAATGGTTCTCGTTGATACCAGTGGAGCAAGGGTGTCCCTAAGTTGTTGTGAAGTGACGGTGTGGTCCAGTAAGGCACTTCGTAGGATGCGACGGTCTTGGCGTGCATCTGTGCGTCACTGCTTTCCGGACACAGGTCGAGGGGCATGTGCACCTTCTGCTGAGTACTGGCGACAACATCGATGCACTGTGGAGACCTCACGTCCCACGTGTTACGCAATTCTGCGGTACGTCCACCCGACCTTCAACAGGCCCTCTATCCGCCCTCGCTCAAACTCCGTCAGTTGCACCAACGGTTCACGTACACGCTGTCGTGGCATGCTAACAATGTGGCAGAGACAGGCGGAACTCCGTATGTCACGGTAAATTGGCTGCCGCTGGCTCTGGCAGTGACCAACCGCTGCGCAGCTACCAACATTCCACAGCCGATAACGCGGTTCCTGCACTGCCCTCTCGTAGTGTCCAGTTCAAGCATGGCGGGTCTTATTCATTTCCGTCAGCGTCTTCGTTTTTCATTTTCCAGGAGTGTATAAATACCTACTCATGTGCACAGAATGAACGAATCTTTGGTTCTGGATTCATATTACCGAGGACGACGGTTCAAACCGGCTTCCGGCCATCCTGATTTAGGTTTCCCGTGATTTTCGCTAATCGCTCTAGGCAAACGCCAGGATGGTTCCTTTGACATGGCTCGGTCGATTTCCTTCCCCATCCTTGAATCAGTCCGGGCTTGTGATCAGTCTCTAATGACCCGTTGTCGACGGCACATTAAACATCTTTCTTTCTTTCTTCCTTCCTCCCTTTGAATCTTTGGTCACAAGCCATTGATTATGTACGATAGCCTTTGTCACTACAAGATAGAGTGGATATATCAGTTTACAAATTAGGCAGCTACTTAGGATATAGCATTGTAGCAAAGCAATTAGATTTTGTTTATACAACAAATATAACAGCACTAATGGATCTTTTTGCATCTAATAAACAGAAAACATGGCCAGCTTCAATTAAATAAAGTATACGTTTAATTTCATTGTTTGTCCAATTGTACTTCTTTCTCTTTACCTCACACGAAATCACTTCGTACGCATTAACCAACAATTTAAAAAGCTAGCCGGCTGGTGTGGCCGTGCGGTTCTAGGCGCACCGGAACCGTAAGACCGCTATGGTCGCAGGTTCGAATCCTGCCTCGGGCATGGATGTATGTGATGTCCTTAGGTTAGGTAGGTTTAAGTAGTTCTAAGTTCTAGGGGACTGATGACCTCAGATGTTAAGTCCCATAGTGCTCAGAGCCATAAAGCTAGTAGAAATCTGTCAACATAATGAAGACGCAGTGTCAGTCGACCGTTTAGAAGAGTGTTTACATGGAGCAGAATCTTTATTGGAGTGTTTACATGACTAACCAGAAACGATGTTATGAAGTCAGTTTACAGAAAACCGTATTTAGAAATCCGTGCATACATACTGCCATGCTCTTACAACAGTAACTCAATTTTTATCAACCAATCCCGTCAATTTCCAAATATTTCGGACATACGTTCGCTAGGATTCGTGGCGTTTATACATACGAATCGTATGTTGATGCACTGGAAGTTAGTGAAGGCAGGTAGGCACGGGCGTGGATCCTAGGATCGGTTCTTGGGCAAGGGGAGGCCACACAGTCTCTGAAACACCACCCCTCACCCGCGAAAAAGATATAACTGCCTGTAACCCTCACTTTTAATGTGTCATAAATGCTTTTGATAAAAATAATAAAATATATAATGCATCCTACTGTAATAATTTGTGTGCATCACTGCTTAATAGAGCCAGAAACAAAAAAGCAACCAGAAAGTTTAGTTGAAAGTTATTTGTTTGCTGTTCTGTAAAACAATGCACCAGCCACGAAGTTGCCCCATTGTGAACGAAGTTGTCGAGCACGGTGTGCGATATTCGTAAGCAGCTGGACATTCCCCTGACAGTTGTCACACGACCAAAAGCTGCTGTGAGTGGCTGTGTTGGGAGTGCCATTGAGAGTCATGTACCAGAAATATTAAAGAGACTTCAAGTGCTATGGATGCTGTGTCCTCCGCAGGACGTACAAGATCTGTCATCACTCGTACACTTGACTGTGAGTAGCTTATCAGTGGGAGGTCTAGGAGCCCTGTACAGGGGAGGCTGGGACCAAGCAGAAGAGATTATACTCTCCCGCCCTCCCCCCTCCCCCAACCAACAAGTAGGCATGCTATCTTCCACTGAAACTATAACTGAGCCAGTGAGACGCCCCTCACTTGTTGCGAAACCTGCTGTGTTCTGCTTCAAGGAGCGACAAAAACAAAAGGGTAGGGATCTCTTATTCATCGGCAGTTTTGACGTATAGCGAATAATAGCACCTCTTAAGTGAATGTCATCAGAGGATGGTTCAAATGGTTCAAATGGCTCTGAGCACTATGGGACTTATCTTCTGAGGTCATCAGTCCCCTAGAACTTAGAACTACTTAAACCTAACTAACGTAAAGACATCACACATATTCATACCTGAGGCAAGATTCGAACCTGCGACCGTAGCGGTTGCACGGTTCCAGACTGTAGCGCCTAGAACCGTTCGGCCACTCCGGCCGGCCATCAGAGGATGAGAAGGTTCACTTCGTACTCTGTATACGTGCCTGGACACCTCGTACTATATGTTCAAGAGGCTGTTCCCACAGCCGTTGAGAAAACAGGGTGCAAAAAACTGAAGATTGTGGTGCAGTTAGAATAAACAATGACTGTTACCTGGGTTTCAAGGCCATACTTGGATCATTTCAGTGATTGTCAGCGAGAACAGAAAACCAACCTTACTCACGAAATTTCAACGGATCTCACAATATTCAGCATTGGCCCCTGAACTGTTTGCGACACCCTGTTTCTCTGAACATTGGAGGCTTTGAAGGTTCTGCAACAAACTAGGCTGAAACTTCGTAGATTTGCGCCATAGGGTTGAGAACTGTACGGTCCCTGTAAAATGATCAGGTGCGCACACAATGTCATATGCTGCTATACAAGTGGTGGTGGTAGTTAGTGTTTAACGTCCCGTCGACAACGAGGTCATTAGAGACGGAGCGCAAGCTCGTGTTACGGAAGGATTGGGAAGGAAATCGGCCGTGCCCTTTCAAAGGAACCATCCCGGCATTTGCCTGAAACGATTTAGGGAAATCACGGAAAACCTAAATCAGGATGGCCGGAGACGGGATTGAACCGTCGTCCTCCCGAATGCGAGTCCAGTGTGCTAACCACTGCGCCACCTCGCTCGGTGCTATACAAGTAGCTGACTGTACGTTGGGTGTACACAAAGGTTTTTTTAGTTTAGGTGACTCCTCATTCGAACTAGATGGTGACAGCTGTAGGAAAATCCTAAGTATGCAAAGAAATGTCCTCAGCAGACTAGAGTATTAAAACCTTGGTGATCCACTGCCGAAGCATTCACAACAAAGCGCTAGAGTTTTAAGTGCTCCTAAAAAGCAGTGGGTATCGCATAATTCCAGATACAGTAAGCTGGTTAAAACTCGAATTGATATCAGTGAGACTTTTGTGCGTAATCTAAGTACATCGAAAGGGTATGCTAAGTAGGAAAGGTTGGTGGTGTATTTGTTGCAGTAGACAGGAAACTAAAATCCACCGAGATTTAAATTGAAGCTGCATACGAGATTGTATGGGCAAGACTCAGTACCAAGAACGGGCATAAACCTGGAGCTGTTTCTGTGAGCCATCAGACTCTGCCCAGATGAAGTCCCAAGCTTTAAGGAAAACGTCAGTTCGGTAGTATGTATATTACCCAATGATATTGTCATTATCAGAATATAAATCCAACAATGAACTGCGATAATTGCAGCTGTTTAAGTTGCAGGCGTGATGAGACAACCTGCGGAACAATGTTAAGTGCCTTCTCTGAAAACAACCTAGAACAGGCAGTTCGGAAGTCTAGGCATTATGAAACTATATTAGGTCTAATGGCAACAAACATATTTAAACTCTCTAAGGATGTGCACGTTGAAACTGGTTTCAGAGACCGTGAGGTGGTTGTATCAATGACGGTTACCAAAGTACAAAGAGATATTACAGTACGATGCCATGCTGAAAAGTAATGCCTCAAAATTTTTTATTCTGTTCTTAATCTCGTTTGAGATATGACATATACATATTACTCGATCGACTTTCTCACTTCACTGACGCAAGTTGCAACCCTATGACGTTAGGGGCTCCGAATTGTAGCGTTTAACACGGCGATGTGTAAGGTAACTACGTCAGTGCGTGAGAAACAGTGTGGTGCAATCGAGTTTCTAACCGCAGAAAATGTGCCTCCAATTGATATCCGTAAAGGAATGAAATCTGTGTACGGTGATGATTGTGTCGACATCAGTAATGTGCGGCGCTGGGTTGTTCGTGCTCTTAATGAAGGAAAATGGTGGTGCTAACCTCAACCTGTGTGCCAGAGTTCGGAGCGGATGACCGCGTACGGCAGTCAGTGATGCTCATTGGAATCGGACTGATGAACTCTTCAGAGAAAGTCACCGGATAGCAGAGACACATCTCTCAGTAAATGTGACACATCATGAGAGAGTGTACAGATCGTCATTTCAGAACTGCGGCACAGAAAACTCTGTGCATGGTGGGTGTCTCTACTTTCTCTGATGAATTCACCAGCCCGATTCCGATGAGTCTCGCCTGTTGCTGTACACGGTCGTCCACTCCGAGTTCTATCGCACATGTTGAGCTAGGACCACCATTTCCTTCATTACAAGCACGAACAGCCTAACGTCGCACATTACTGATCTCGACATAATCGTCACCATACATTTCCGTTGTTCTTCTATGGATTTCAATTGGAGGGACGTTTTCTGCGGTTAGAAACTCGATTACACCACACTGATTCTCACGCACCGACATAGTTACCTTACACATCGCCACGTTACACGCTACAGTTCGGACCCCTAGCGGTACAGGGTTGCAACTTGGGTCAGTGAAGTGGGAAAGTCTATCGAGTATGTATGACACGTCATATCTCAAGCCATATTAAGAACAGAATAAAAAATTCAGAGGCATTACTTTTCAGCCCGCCCTCGTAAGTAGGAATATTTATATGTCAACCAAAATAGATAGAGAGGCAGTAGTGTCACAATTTCCGTAGGAAATTTGAAACATTCAGAGCATGTAGAGGCACTGTGGCTGAAGTTTAGAAGAACAGTTAATCAAGCTCTGAAGAGCTGTACCTATTACAACAGTTCGTGATTTGTATTCAGCTTCTGTAAAGAAGATCAAAAGTATTCGGACACCTAGCTGAAACTGACTCACAAGTTCGTGGCGTCCTCCATCGGTATCGATGTCGGTCGGTGAGGCCTGGCACGAAGTCGGCGTTCCAAAACATCCCAAACGTGTTCTATAGGGTTCAAGTCAGGACTCTGTGCAGGCCAGTGCATTACACGGATGTTATTGTCACGTAATCACTCAGCCACAGGCCATGCATTATGAATAGGTGGTCGATCGTGTTGAAAGATGCAATCGCCATCCCCGAATTGCTCTTCAACAGTGGGAAGCAAGAAGGTGCTTAAAACATCAATGTAGGCCTGTGCTGCGATAGTGCCACGCAAAACAGCAAACGGTGTAGGCCCCCGCCATCAAAAACACGACCACACCATAACACCACCGCATCCTAATTTTACTGTTGGCACTACACACACTGGCAGATGACGTTCACAGGGCATTCGCCATACCCACAGCTTGCCATCGGATCCCGTCAGTGTATAATTTACTGTAGATTCCTCCACCACATTGATTGTACCCAGTAGTTAGAAGATAGCACAGATAGCACTCGTCTGTAAGAAGGGTGGCGGAAATATTCAACAAAACAACCGTCCAGTATTTCTCACATCCATCTGTTTTAGAATTTTAGGACAAATTCTGAGCTCAAACACAGGTATGACGATTTATCTCGAACAAATTACCTCCTCCATATCAACAAGTACGGATTCCGGAAAGATCTGTCAAGCGGAAACAAACTGTTCTTTGCTTCTATGTGATTCTAAAAGCCATGGCCAAGGGCAGTCAGGTAGGTAAAGAAAAGCATTTCGCTCATTACCACACCTACGTTTATCTTCGAAAGTACGATCTATGTGGTATCAAGCGAAATTTGTGATTGAATCCACCATTTATTGATAGGGAGGACGCAGATCTTATCCTGGATGGGAAGTCATCGACATAATTATGTAGAAGTAACTTCAAATTTGCCGCTCAAGTTGTATGTTAATGACCTGTCAGACCATATTACTAGTAAAATCAGACTTTTCTCAGAAGATGTAGGTATGTGTAATAAAGTACTGTTTGAAAAAATCTGCCTAAATATTCTATTAGATCTTGATAAGATTTCAAAATGGGGCAGAGATCGACAACTTGCTGTAAACGTTCAGAAATATACTTCACAAAACGAAAATCGTAATATTCTATGACTGTAATATCAATGAATCAATTACCATCAGTCAACTAATACAATACAAAGGGTGTAACAATATGTATGTTTATAAAATGAAACGATCACATACGCTCTGTCATAGGTAACGCAGGTAGCAAAAAAATGGTTCAAATGGCTCTGAGCACTATGGGACTTAACATCTGAGGTCATTAGTCCCCTAGAACTTAGAACTACTTAAACCTAACTAACCTAAGGACATCATACACATCCATGCCCGAGGCAGGATTCGAACCTGCGACCGTAGCGGTCGCGCGGTTCCAGACTGGAGCGCGCAGGTAGCAGACTTGGGTTCATTGGTAAAATACTGGCAAAACAGTCTTTCATTCAGTCGTTTCTTTCCACATTCGGAAACGTTTGTCTTTTTTTATCAGAGGAATATCTTTGTATTTCTGTTTGCGTTACTCCGCTTTCTGTGGTTTACTGGCTGTAACAGTGGACTCATGAGACGTCTAAGATGTTTTGCGTGTAGTACAAGCCGTCACTTGCTTCAATCATAAATTTATATCTGACTGATGCTAAATGTTATTACTTTTACAAAAAGAAAAGTATTATCTTCTCAATAACCTTCAAATAGCGAGTTATACCCTTAGTTTTTTTTATATGAATTAGTGAATTTCCTCACGGCACTTTTGTTGCCTTTGTCTGTGGTAACTTTCAAACCCAAATTAATTAATTTAACAAGATTGAACCTTAAATTTCTGGCGTATCCCTGTACCACCACAATAAAATAGAAACAGTGAACAGTTGAGGAAGTGTGAATGAGAACAATGGCGTATTTAAGTTTACAAAATAATGACAAGTTTTTTATTAATCCTTTTCTAACTACAACTAACTGATCAAATGTGGCAAACACAAATCAGAAAAGCAATGGTGTTCGATAGGCAAAGCATACTTTGGGATGGAAGCTATACAAAATTCTCCCCTGAATTAATCCCTTTTGCAACGCAATCTGACTTTGTTTACATGAATCCACTGTGAGGTCCAACTCTACTTAAATAGAATCAACTACGACGAAGTATACCACAAACTATGGTTCACCTGAGAACAGGAGCTGTAAATATCATTTAACAACCCTACGCTGTTGCTTTCCTCTTGATTCAGGCGGTAGTGGAAAACGGCGCGCTGTGGGTGAGGAGCGGTGCTGCGGCAGCTGTAATCTTCTGACGCGTCCACGAAAATTTGCAAACTACCCGGTCTGGCGTTTCTATTATCAGCAAGCGGGAACTTCCCTATCAGAGCTCTGGAGGAGCAACCCTCCACTTTGCATATCCTGAGAGGAGCCAATCAGCTTCTCGAAATCTCTCTTGACTGCAAAAAGAAAATTTTAGAGTACGGAGGCATCGTTCTCATGGTAAGCATGGCCATATTTTGGCAAAAACATCTACCTAGATGGGATCACAGGCCCTCATTTATGGAGAGATTTGATATTTCTGGGCCGACCATTTCCAATTTTTGAAAGAAGGCTTTTAAGCTTCTCAGACAGTCGTGCCTGTGAAATATACACTACTGGCCATCAAAATTACCACACCAAGAATAAATGCAGATGATAAACGGGTATTCATTGGACAAATATATTATTCTAGAACTGACATGTGATTACATTTTCACGCAATTTGGGTGCATAGATCCTGAGAAATCAGTACCCAGAACAACCACCTCTGGCCGTAATAACGGCCTTGATACGCCTGGGCATTGGGTCAAACAGAGCTTGGATGGCGTGTACAGGTACAGCTGCCCATGCAGCTTCAGCACGATACCACAGTTCATCAAGAGACTGGTGTATTGTGACGAGCCAGTTGCTCGGCCACCATTGACCAGACGTTTTCAGTTGGTGAGAGATCTGGAGAATGTGCTGGCCAGGGCAGCACTAGAACATTTTCTGTATCCAGAAAGGGCCGTAAAGGACCTGCAACATGCGGTCGTGCATTATCCTGCTGAAATGTAGGGTTTCGCAGGGATCGAATGAAGGGTAGAGCCACGGGTCGTAACACATCTGAAAGGTAACGTCCACTGTTCAAAGTGCCGTCAATGCGAACAAGAGGTGACCGAGACGTGTAACCAATGGCACCCCATACAATCACGCCGGGTGATACGCCAGTATGGCGATGACGAATACACGCTTCCAATGTGCGTTCACCGTGATGTCCCCAAACACGGATGCAACCATCATGATGCTGTAAACAGAACCTGGATTCATGCGAAAAAATAACGTTTTGCCATTCGTGCACCCAGGTTCGTCGTTGAGTACACCATCGCAGGCGCTCCTGTCTGTGATGCAGCGTCAAGGGTAACAGCAGTCATGGTCTCCGAGCTGATAGTCCATGCTGCTGCAAACGTCGTCGAACAGTTCGTGCAGATGGTTGTTGTCTTGCAAACGTCCCCATCTGTTGACTCAGGGATCCAGACGTGGCTGCACGATCCGTTACAGCCATGCGGATAAGATGTCCGTCATCTCGACTGCTAGTGATACGAGGCCGTTGGGATCCAGCACGGCGTTCCGTATTACCCTCCTGAACCCACCGATTCCATATTCTTCTAACAGTCATTGGATGTCGACCAACGCCAGTAGCAATGTCGCGATACGATAAACCGCCGGTCAACTGCTGTTTGTGTATGAGAAATCGGTTGGAAACTTTCCTCACGTCAGCACGTTGTAGGTGTCGCCACCGGCGCCAACCTTGTGTGAATGGTCTGAAAAGCTAATCATTTGCATATCACAGCATCTTCCTGTCGGTTAAATTTCGCGTCTGTAGCTTGTCATCCTCGTGGTGTAGCAATTTTAATGGACAGTAGTGTAATAAATACAGAACTGCAATCACCATAATCGTTTCTTTCGTTTCCACCCAGCTCTTCAAACCAATCACTTCATTCTTTGGCTACCTCTAGCCAGACATTTCTTGTGAGTATTCTGTCCGTACAACAATACTGAGTTTTGTCCCACAAAATTGGCCGATCACCTGCTAATGAAATTAGTGCTTCAAAGTCTACTTTCACCATGATAAAGCAAGGCAAGGACTGTTTGAAAAAATATAATTTCACACCATATAACACGCAAACAGAGAACACTAGACGGACAAACGTCAAATGCTGCCAGATGTGAACGTCCACAGCCGCCGCTCCAGTGGTCGGCTTGGTTTGCCGTCACTGGCAGCCGGCTGTGGCAGTGGGGGGCTGCTGGCTTCCCACACCAGCAGGTCCGCAGCCGTGCGCCGCTTAGCCGGTGCGGCCAGTGTGAAATGTCTCATACAGTGTACCTCCCGACAGCCGTGTACCGGTGTCAGTTACCCGGCAGCGGCCGATGAGTCATTAGGTGCCCATTACCTCTTCCTGGAGAGCTGAAAGCTAACTAGCTGCCTGTTGCCAGCCCTTCTCGGAAATCCTACATAGTCAGGCTGCTTTCGAGTATCTGAACAAGTAAACAAAGTTGCCTCTAACACTCGGACATCATAACTTGCAAAGCCTAGTATTTACAGTCTTCCTAGATTCTAAACTTTGTGCCCGAGCGTGCATAAAATGTGCTTCTGGATCAGCTGTCTAGCAAGAACACATTTATGTTCGTCTTTACGCAAAAAAGTTTCACCACAGCTGTGGCATCATCGACGCGTGTTTATTTACTTCCTCCGGAAACATAATGCTAGAAATTCCGTGAGCTTAGAGTGTGTGGACACGGTTGTCGCTCGTGTTTACATTATAATCATGTTGTAAGTAGGCTGTTTATGTTTTCTCTATGTAAGTAGGCTGTTTATGTTTTCTCTATGTAAGTAGGCTGTTTAGGTTTTTTATTGGTAACGCCACCTCTGTATGACAATCACTGGCTGTGCTGTGGGCAGTCTGTGTCTGCTTTGCATTGTTGTAATACTCGCCATTGTAGTGTTGGGCAGCGGCAGCTGGATGTGAACAGCGCGTAGCGTTGCGCAGTTGGAGGTGAGCCGCCAGCAGTGGTGGATGTGGGGAGAGAGATGGCGGAGGTTTGCAATTTGTCATGAACTGATATATATATTATGACTTGTGATGATATTAAGGTAAATACATTGTTTGTTCTCTATTAATATCTTTCATTTGCTAACTATCCCTATCAGTAGTTAGTGCCTTTAGTAGTTTGAATCTTTTATTTAGCTGGCAGTAGTGGCGCTTGCTGTATTGCAGTAGCTTGAGCAGCGAAGATTTTTGTGAGGTAAGTGATTTGTGAAAGGTATAGTTTAATGTTAGTCAGGGCCATTCTTTTGTAGGGAATTTTGAAAGTCAGATTGCGTTGCGCTAACAAAGTATTGTGTGTCAGGTTAAGCACAGTCCTATATAAATTGTTCAAAGGGGATGTTTCATATGTCGACCCTTAGCCGAGGATACCTCACTGGAATCTTCTGATTTTTTTCTTGTAGTTTGTGTAATTAGTGTAGATTTTGTTTATTGCTAGCGCGTAATTGTAGAGAGAATCTCCTTTGTAGTTGTAGTTTTTCATTGTTGTAGAGTAAAACAGTTGTGGCATGCATGTAGATTTGCACCAAGTATTTCGCAGCTGCAATTAACTAGACATTATTTCCATTGCTACGTTATTTTATTTTGCTCTTCAAATTGTGTTTTTCTGTGTTGTCGTGTGAAATACTGTGACAATAATGGCGTGTGAAAAACGTAATACTAGGCTCCAAAGTAAACTGAGAAATGACAGTGAAGACGAAGGCAGTGTGTTAGCGCCGCAGAGTAATGAATTAACTGATGTTCAAAGTAGTAATTTGGTAACTGTGCATAGGGAAATGGAGCGGGCGGCAAACAATGGCGTGGACAGTGAAACAATTAGTGAAGAGGGACGCATTATCGAACGATCGGTCGGCAACAGCTCGCCTCAGGAATCCGAAATGACAGGAAACAATCTCGCAAATACTGTAGATTCAGGTTTTGGTTCCTCACCGTTTTCTCAAATAAGTCAAGACGCATTTTCTGCTTGTCAAAATGTGAATGTTGCCGGTGCAAATGCACTGCCGAAAAGCGTAGAGAAACAGATTCCAGACACTAATACATTATTATTGCAATTAATGCAACAAATGGAACAAAATCAGAGACAAATGGGACAAAATCTTAAAAAGTTAGACACAGTGGAACAAAATCTCAAAAAGTTAGACACAATGGAACAAAATCTTAAAAAGTTAGACTCATTGGAGCAAACTCTTGAACGAACACGTGAGGATTTAACTGCTGAGTTACATCACATTGAATCGAAATGTCAAAAAGTCTGTAATGACGTAAAAACACAAATTTGTGAGCATTTCCAACCTATTTTTTCGCGTCATGAAAATGCACTACAGAATCACGAAGCAGCTATAAAAGAACTGCAAACTATTGTTCATGAAAATCATGAGACCTTGCAAGCAAAATTTGACTCAGTTGCATCTACCGATACGGTTATGCAACTTGCAAAAACTCAGGAAAACTTAAAGGTCACAGTAGACACGATTGCAACACAAATGGACACTCTGAAACTTGGTTCAGAAAAACATAGAGAGGAAATGATTTCACTATCGGATAAAGTAGCCGAACTTTCGGATCAATTCACTAACTTATCTACAAAGGTAGATTATGATCTGAATGACACAACACCTGTAGCCTTCATGGACACTGAAGAGTATGAACAAATTAGAAAATTCAAACAAAATCAAAATCAAATCAATACACAGTACAAAAGAGAAATCCGCGAAGTGCAAGATCAGTTGGCACAAGTAGTACAAGAATTACGTATTTCAGAGGACACTCGCGCCCCAATACGGGAAGAGGGACATACAAATACGGAACAGACACAAAATAACAACACAGGGCACTTCGGAAATTGTGAAAGAAGTTGGCAAGGTACGCCGAATTTTGAGATGGAACCGCCGAAACGACGTAACAATGACCGACATGCGACTTGCCGACATGATGATTTTGACTATTAGCTGTTCATTACTACACGTAAATTCAAAACATTTAAGACTTCTGGCAACGACATTCATCCACAAGCATGGCTCCATCAATTCTCTCATTGTTTTCCTCCCAACTGGTCGTTAGAACACAGATTAGAATTCATGTGTGGCTATTTAGAGAATGAACCAGCTGTAAGAATGCGATCGGTCATTCACGATTGCCACAGTGAAGGAGAATTTTACCATGCCTTCCTCTCAGCATATTGGTCTCAAGCTACACAAGACCGTGTAAAACATAACATCATAATGATGAAACACTTCGAACAATCTGAATTTTCCAGTCTTGTGAAATATTTTGAAGACATGTTGCACAAGAATCAATACCTGTCAAACCCATACAGCCCCTCAGAACTCATCCGCATTTGCTTAATCAAAATGCCTAAACATTTACGACATATTATTTTAGCAGGACGTTGCAAAGACGACATTGAAGCTTTTCAGGGACTGTTACAAGAATTAGAAATTGACACTGACAATCGCGGAACGCGAAACCAGGAACACAACAATTACAGGTCACATCCGTCGCAAATCCGCGATGAAAGAAGTAATAACTGGACACGACAAGGCTATTCTCACAACACAAATCGTGACCAAAATAGACACCACCCGTATGACAACCGTTGCCAGAGTAGTAATAACTACAGGGAAAGATCACCTCTCCGTGGTAATGACTATCACAGAGACAATCAGAGAAACAGGCAATATGGGAACCAAAATAAATATTATCAAGGGAGACAGAATAACTTTAGACGCAACGGTCCAGCGCGCAGTTACGATTCAGGGAGAAATTCTCCACCACGTGACCGACAAGAAAGAAACTATCGAATCTACCGACATGACAACAGACGATATGATCGTAATGACAGACCTGAATTGCATCAGAACTGGCGAGCTTCAAACAGAGCAGGGCCCTCTCGAGGAGGTGAATTTGTAGAAGTTAGGCCTCCTAATCCCAATAACGACGCGCGCCAACAAAGAGACAGACAATGACTCGCACAGCAGGCAGCCGCGTGCGCCTGGTGGCTCAGAGAAAAATAACATAGACGCTAACCTTGAGAAAAATTCCAGTATTCTTTACCGACGTATACCGCCTGACAATTGCATTCAAGTTCAAACTCTGAGTACTATGAAGAGTAAAGGTTTACACCACATTTCACATGTAAAACCATTTATTGACAGATAATCTGCCTTTTAACTTTGTCTTTGCCATAAAACGTTTCACTTCACGTTACTAGTATGCTTAAGAAACTGTTAACATACAACAATGTTTGAAGTACAATATCCAATCAAGAACCAAGAGAACTTATTTAAACAGAAATTACGAATGCATTGTTATAGTGAACAGACGACACAGTGTTATTGTGTGTGTACATTCTTGCTTGTTTGTTGCACAATTACGTAACGACTATAAGGCTCACATACTTAGAACATTTACCAGTACTGCTAATGAGATTTTAATGCAACATTTTGGTTTATTTGAAAATACATTCTGAATTAAAGTGCTTTCTGAGAGATACCAGATGACACAGAGGTTAGTTTATGTGACAGCTACACGATTTTTATCACGACGCTACTAATGAGTGACAATTTACAATGTTGCTTTTGCAGTGTATCTGTTTTATATCTGCACAGTTTTTCTGAATTCTTCTGGAAAGTAAAACATGTTTTAGTAGTAACTTTTGTGGTACAGCAACAATGAGATTGTCTTTTCCGTAGAACAACAATACGTTACAGCACAGTACTTTCTTCATCACGGCAATAAGCGTAATAACTAAGATATCTATACATAAAGCATTTCACTTTTGTTTATCATGAGGTAAGTACATTGACTTCTGCAGAACTTGGCTTTCGGAGGACGATAAGTACGACACTTCCACAGAATTATCTTACAGCAAGACGCACATTTAGCGCTACAGGACACGCATTTCAGTGATTAATTTTGTACTTAAAACATTTATTTTTAAAGATTTTTGAATTACAAAGAAAGTTTTCAGTGATACATTTCATTTCATTGCTGTAATCTGTAACACCTGAGGGTATAATTACATTAATCCTCAGGGGGGTACACGCTTACTTTGTGTACCATGTGTGTGGCAACCACAAGGAACCCTAGCTAATATGGTATTTGCTTATACAACTTTACACGTCGGTACCATATTTCTCTAACACAGAATTACACAGCTATCTGATTATTTGACAGAGAAACAAACATTCTTTTTACTACGTCGGTGACAGATGTTTACGCAATTACAGTTGGATAACTTCACACTTATGAAACTGTATTTTGTCTGTACTTTGTGAAATGTTCATATTTTTTCGGATTCATTGCGATACTATGAGAGCTTTGAGATATTTGGTATGAGATCATGATTTTTAAAGTACGTTTGAGGCAGCTGACACTTTTGACATGAGCAGAGAATTATTTTAGGCTTAGAAATTATTGGAGGAAGTTACGACGATTTTGAGATTTGACTGAAGTGTTATGATGTTATTATTACGACGACGATGTGTATTATGTTGTTGAGGAATGTTTATTATGCTACGTATTTCTCACGATGAAATATTGAAGAAGTGTCGACGAACATGTATATGTATAATGAGGTAAGGAGTAATGAATAGTGGGTAGGGACTCTTGACTTGTGAAAAAGGATGTTGGAAACCAAGAATCGTACTTTAAGAGTTATGACATGTGTGAATCATGTGTGAATGTATCACAATGCCACTGAACATTTTTTGGACACTGTTATATTCATAGGATTTTGTTTCTACAGATTTGCAACGCTAATTCTTGACCTGTGAAGTATTTTTATGTGAGACTGTCACTTTAGCGAAAATTGCTGTCGTAAATATTTCCGTACGAAAGTTAAGTGACCACCTGCACGTAATGCGTCGCGGGCACCCAGCTGTGTCAGACGCCTGGAGAAAAAGTCATTAGCGCGTGCCTTTCAGAGCACAGGAAGAAAAAAAAAAGAAAGGGAAGGCCATTATCCTGGCCATTGTCATTCCTTTAGAGAAAGCATCGCAAAAACGACACGGTCGAACTTGAAAACATATGATTACACTAGCTCTTAATTTACGATATTTACTGAAATGCCTAATAAAATGACAAGAAATATTTTTACATCTGCACACCTGATTATGACAAGCGTCTTTCTATGAGAGTTGAGAGAATTTCTACTAACTTACGAAATGTCACATGACTACTGAATGATATTTTTATGCTTTGCTTTTCATAGTTGCTTATTTCATTTGACATCTGTTTTCCAGCTGTGTTGCAGCATTGCTTTTATAAAATAAAATGCATTTGCTAATGTGAACACTTTCTGTCAACAGATCTATTAAATAATTATTTTATGATCCACATTCTTTAAAAAAGGAGCACTTGGAAAGGAAAGAACAATAAGAAGGAACTAGTAACTGCATTCATAATTTTCTTTTCAAGTAATTGGTAACTTTTTGGTAGAATAACTTCTTGTGGTGCACCACTTTAATTACTTAGACATTAAGATGTGATTATACATTTGCCTTATCTGCATTGTTATCTTTAGTGTACTATTTTTTCTACTTGAGCTATGTCATGTTTCGATATAAGCTGCTGTTTGCCAGGCATAGTGCTACTGAACTTTAATTTGTATTACTCTGCTAAGCCAGATTTATTTTTTTTTTGCTGCACAGTGCCCTATATGAGTTGTAATATTGCAATTGCTTTGGCATTTGTATTTTTGTCATTGATGTTTGTGTTAATTGTTTTGTGCTGCTGCATTGCCTCGTCCCTTAGTTTAGCATCTGAGCTCAGTAGATTTAAGTTAGCTTAAGAGGGGGTAGACTATATGAGAAACTGACTATGGAGAATAGGTAAAGAATGCATTGCGAAGTTATATAAAAAGGATTTGGGCCCAAATGAGTATTGTACAATCAGAAATAATTATTTTGAAAGAAATATGAACAGAATACAGAAAGCATGCTTGGATAAGATTTTTTTGGTGGAAGCAAAGGTTGAAATAAGACGAAAGATCTATAGAATGAAGTTTTGGGATGGACTGCAGTACCAAATGTTACACTGAAAACGAACCCTGTCCTTTCCTTTTGTGTTATCCCACTATGTGTTTGTGTACCCTTGAGTATTTGTTTTCTTCCTGTCTCTGTGTAGTTTCATAGAATTTTTTCTTCTTTTAATATTAAGCTACATTCACTCTGATGAGGAATACTGTTATCCTCGAATATGATTGGCATTAATAATATGTTATTTACTTTGTAAAGATGTTTAGACATTATTTACTCTGTTTTGTGTTAATGCTAATGTGTGAAGGTGATGTTTCAAAAGTTATTGTGATCTTTTATGTATGTACTCATGTCATAATTCCTGTAACACTGACGTATATGTCTATTTCTATTCTTTTGTAACGCCTGTTTTGCTACAAATGTTATCTGTATTGTTATGTTCTTTAATGATGTATTTTGTACCTTTGTTATTGTATTCTTCTGTTATAAAATTGTAATTGTCACCAGTTCATGATATTATTAACTTGTAAGTTCCATTTCACTGCACACGTTTCTGTTGGTCATAGTATATGGACAATATGTGAGAAGTAGGGACTGATAGTGTTTGCACATGTGTTGGTAATTCAGCAAGGGACTGGATAACAGCATTGCTGGTTCTAAGGACAATTAAAAGAAAAACTTTCTGAGTGCACAAGTGGTGGTTTATGGACTTGCTATATTCTCTGCAAGAATCTTCGATGGTGATTGTGCACCTGCACAGTCGCAACGGATGGCTGCTGGCCGTCTCTACCAGGACTACAGTGGGTCTGCACCTCTGGTGGCCCACCAATACCATTATCTCTACAAGGACTACAGTGGGTCTGCATCTATGATGACCTACCAACGCCATTATTTCTACAAGGACTGCAGTGGGTCTGCACCTCTGGTGGCCCACCAATACCACAATCTCTACCAGGACTCCAGTGGGTCTGCTCTGTGATGACCTACCTACCAATATTCTTCCAAACTTCGAATGACTCTGCTGTGGGTTTGCTCTGTTGTGGCCCATTACCTGTCTGCATGTCGAGAGTCAGCACTGTCTTTCCGTTGGAAGGTCAACACTACTTCTTCAAGACTGCATGGAAATCCACTACTTCTATGTGCATTTTCTTTTACTGCTTGGACTTTGAGAAAAACTCTGCATTTTTACTGTGATGAACAATGTGGACTGTCTTTATGGACTGTGAGAAATTTTGATCTTTTGACCAACATAATATTAATAAGTGTGTGCATTTTATATCTTTGTTACTGTAATTGTGAAAAATTTTTGTCAAATCTGTATTGGCCAGTGCCCAACACCATTTGTAAAAATTTTTGTGGGGAGCATGGGGGCTATGTAAGTAGGCTGTTTATGTTTTCTCTATGTAAGTAGGCTGTTTATGTTTTCTCTATGTAAGTAGGCTGTTTAGGTTTTTTATTGGTAACGCCACCTCTGTATGACAATCACTGGCTGTGCTGTGGGCAGTCTGTGTCTGCTTTGCATTGTTGTAATACTCGCCATTGTAGTGTTGGGCAGCGGCAGCTGGATGTGAACAGCGCGTAGCGTTGCGCAGTTGGAGGTGAGCCGCCAGCAGTGGTGGATGTGGGGAGAGAGATGGCGCAGGTTTGCAATTTGTCATGAACTGATATATATATTATGACTTGTGATGATATTAAGGTAAATACATTGTTTGTTCTCTATTAATATCTTTCATTTGCTAACTATCCCTATCAGTAGTTAGTGCCTTTAGTAGTTTGAATCTTTTATTTAGCTGGCAGTAGTGGCGCTTGCTGTATTGCAGTAGCTTGAGCAGCGAAGATTTTTGTGAGGTAAGTGATTTGTGAAAGGTATAGTTTAATGTTAATCAGGGCCATTCTTTTGTAGGGAATTTTGAAAGTCAGATTGCGTTGCGCTAACAAAGTATTGTGTGTCAGGTTAAGCACAGTCCTATATAAATTGTTCAAAGGGGATGTTTCAATGTCTATAGTTAGAATATGTTTCTGCAGACTGCAAGCCGGCCGAAGTGGCCGTGCGGTTAATGGCGCTGCAGTCTGGAACCGCAAGACCGCTACGGTCGCAGGTTCGAATCCTGCCTCTGGCATGGATGTTTGTGATGTCCTTAGGTTAGTTAGGTTTAACTAGTTCTAAGTTCTAGGGGACTAATGACCTCAGCAGTTGAGTCCCATAGTGCTCAGAGCCATTTTGCAGACTGCAAGATGCGTCTGTTATCGTAATAAAACAAAAAAGAAATTAAAATCTTAAAACTGTTTTTAGACCTATTTAAGAAATGCATCATACTTTATCATTGCACCAAGACGCAAAACGTTCCTGGAAGAGAGAAATGATATAGAGATGATACCTCGTCAAATTGCGTACTGTGTAACAAGAGGTATAAAAAAGAAAATTAAATTTCTTTAATTCAATTTGTTATGAAAATGTTTCGTGATGCGCTCCTTATTCCAAAATGACATACAGAGTAATGTACTGTCGATAATCAATTAATATATCTAAATATAAAAGGATATTACAACAGAAGACTTATCTGAGTGAAACTTGCATTTCGCAACACAATATTTCGAATGTGTAGTGCCTGTTGTTAGCGAGAACTAATGTCCACCGTCCATTCCAACGCATTGCTACAGTCGTGTTTGGAAGTTACCGATTACCGTTTCCAAACATGGCTGCTCAAAATTCTCATCTTAATCTCGATGTGTAATTTTAAGTTGCCGCTATTTGCGAAATCTACCAAAGAAAATATGTCCCTTCGAGTAGTGCTATAAAAGGAATCAGGGGTGACGAATTCGCGAGAAGTAGGTGCCACGCGGGATTAGCCGAGCGGTCTCAGGCGCTGCAGTCATGGACTGAGCGGCTGGTCCCGGCGGAGGTTCGAGTCCTCCCTCAGGCATGGGTGTGTGTGTGTGTTTGTCCTTAGGATAATTTAGGTTAAGTAGTGTGTAAGCTTAGGGACTAATGACCTTAGCAGTTAAGTCCCATAAGATTTCACACACATCTGAACTTTAGAGAAGTAGGTGACCAAGAGATATTCCCAAGAAAGGTATTATGCTTCCTACGAAAAAGAAAACGAAGGAAATTGCACAAGTATTCCAATAATTCTTGAAGCGTTTGAAAAGATAAAGAGACGAATCAGGAACACAGTCGACGTAATACTGAAAATAATGACATCCGAGGGGCAAATGGCAGATGGCGTACTTAAAGCCGTACGAAGTATGAAGAAGTGAAGAGAGCCAGGAAGTGATTGTGTTTTGACATAAATGGTGAAAGCCGAGGGCAAAAAAAATTAATTCTTCAAAACTGGAAAAATGCCATAGTTATTTTACTTCAAAACAAATGAGACTGGTATGAAATGAAAAACTACAAAGCCATCAACTTCCTCTCCATCATATACAAAATATTCACTAAAATATCACAATCTGTATCGAAAAAAAATTAGATTTCTATTGGGTGAGGGAACAAGCCTTCAGACGTCAATACAGCACGATGGACCATTTTCGAGTCGTAAACAAAATTATTACAGAACGGAGCCATGAGTATGAGTTACTACTTTGCTTGAGGTAATCTGACTTTTTTTTAAAAAAAAAAGCTTTTAATTTTATTTTAACCAAATCTCTGCTAACAGCCCTTGAGAAGGAAAGCGGCAGTTCTGTTCACACGCAGACCGAGACTACTGTGCAAACATTAACACTGTAGACAGATAACACTACATAGGCGCCCAATACGTCTCCGAGAGAAAGTCAGATATCTCGGTGTCTAGTTGGACCGGAAACTTACATGGGAGGAACAGTTCGAATACGTTGCCAACAGAGCGCACGTGAGGCTCAAACAACTCTACCCAATGCTCAACAGGGAAAGTACACTGAATAGGAGGGTGTCGAGGTCCATATACATGACACTGATTAGACCTCTGATGACGTACGCAGCTCCCGTCTGAGGATTGGGGATATGCAACTCCTACACGCCTGCGCCGCCTGTAAATCATACAGAACAAAGTGCTACGCATCATTAGCAACGCTCCACGCTACACACGCACCGTCTATCTTCACAATTAATGCCGCCTTGAAACCCTCAAGGAGGTATTCAAAATGCACGCAACATGACTATACATGAACTCGAGACACTCGAAAATCCTTTCATCCTTACTCTCGGAAACTGTGATTAAAACCATAGGTGGAAGCAGAAGCGGCCAAAGACACTACTAGCCAGGGCATAACCATCTATGGTAAGCTAACATACACCAACAAGCAACAAACTTTGGCAAGCCCCTGCATATCAGCAACGTTGACTGGATGAGCAAGCTGCTATTAAAGTCGCCCAACAGGCTACAGCAGGGAAACCGACGAGATCGCCCACTAACACACAAACAAATCACCAACATCACCCTACACTGTGACTCTGATATATGACCTATGAGACACAAAACGATGATGAACCTAACCATTACAGGTATGCTGCGCCGACCGAGAGATCAACACCGGCATCCAGCGGCAGCTGCCGAATAACAGTACCGCACAACGTCAAAGGTATCGACATGCATGATACCCACTACTAACAAAGACTACCCTTGCATGACCTGTCGCAGGCAGCAAGACATCCACTACCTAGCTATCGCAGGGTTTTTTTTTTCCCCTTGGCTCTTGCCTTGGCACTTTTTTTCCTCTGCCCTTCAAACCGCTACCCTTCGTTCGACTTTCGACCCAATCTATCTCCAGATGCGCGCGTATTAATGGTTAACCTTAACCAGACATAAGCAAACATCGCAGTACCCACATCCTGCGATACCTCACTTTAGGTAAAACTAACCCTTATGCAGAGATGGCAGTAGACCTTTTGAACTGGCCATCATGCCGATGTGGGCGTGGAGGGGCTCCACATCTTAAAAAAAATCCACATATGTTAATATACGGAACAAACCCAATACATCAATGCAGCAACTTCCACTACACTTCATCAGGAAAATGGAGATTCTGACCTGAAAGTGAAGTCAGGCGAGGAGACTCCACGGCACCAAAGCTAGTCTCACCAATTCTAGAGTTATTTATCAAATTATTGAACTGGTCAACCGAAGAATGAGTACATGTTAATGGTACACATACAGGGTGAATCACATAAAACTTGTACCGCAAATATTGCTGGGCTGGAAACTACTGTCGATGGGCGGTTTTCACAGAATGGATTGCTAGTCAGGGGCTCGTATTGTTGGCCAATCAACAGACTGTAATAATACTTAAAATTACATTTTTGTGCAGATATGCCTATTGACACTAACAAACTACAAGTAAGATAAATGAGAATGTCAGTGGCGTTTATTGCCGGATTTTGGTGCGAGTCGTTTACAAGATACCTTATTTTGAAAAGTTTCGACACCGACACTTGTTTGTGCTATTTAATCTGCGTAGTTGCTAGATACGACGTCGTTATGTTTGCTTACAGTGCGCTTGTACGTTCATTAAGTTCATTTTGACTTGCTAGCCAGTTGGAAATTTGTGGTAAGTTCTATGGGACCAAACTGCTGAGGTCATCGGTCCCTAGGATTACACACTACTAATTCTAACTTAAACTAACTTACACACACACCCACGCCCAAAGGAGGACTCGAACCTCCGACGGGGGGGAGCCGCGCGAACCGTGGCAGGGCGCATCACACCGCTCTAGCCAGTTAGTGCGTGGTAGTCCAAGCAGTAGATCGTGAGTGGAGGATGGGATTTACCACTGCAGGAAAATCCGACATGCTCATGGTGTATGGATAGTGTAGGAAGGATGCAGTTCGTTCTTATACAGTCTATACGGCACAATTCCCCAATAGACGTCAACCATCTCGGCAATTATTTATAAGCCTCTTCAACCAGCTCCGTGAAATAACACCTCTACAACGTAACAGAAAGAAACAAGTGACGACAGAAGATGGAAAAATAAAGTTCTTGCTGCTGTTGCAGTCGATCCGCATGTTAAGCCCCACGCAATCGCACAAGGAAGTGTCATGAATCAGGCAAGTGTCCTGCACATTCTCCATCGACATAGGTTCGACCACTGTCGCGTCTCCCACCATCAAGAGCTGCATGGAAACGATTATGAGAATCATATTGCCGCACGCAGTGGCCGTGCGCTGCGAGGCATGTCACGGATTGCGCGGCCCCTCCCGCCGGAGGTTCGAGACCTCCCTCGGGCATTGATGTGTGTGTTGTTCTTAGCATAAGGTAGTTTAAGTTAGTTTAAGTAGTGTGAAGTCTAGGGACCGATGACCTCAGCAGTTTGGTCCCTTAGGAATTCACACACATTTGAACATTTGATTTTTGAGAATCATATTAACTTCTGTAAATGAGTATTAAGAAAAGGTACTCTTGTTGTACAGGGTGATTCAAAAAGAATGCCACAACTTTAAAAATGTGTATTTAATGAAAGAAACATAACATAACTTTCTGTTATAAATCATTACAAAGAGTATTTAAAAAGGTTTTTTTCACTCAAAAACAAGTTCAGAGATGTTCAATATGGCCCCCTCCAGACACACGAGCAATATCAACCCGATACTCCAACTCGTTCCACACTCTCTGTAGCATATCAGGCGTAACAGTTTGGATAGCTGCTGTTATTTCTCGTTTCAAATCATTAATGGTGGCTGGGAGAGGTGGCCGGAACACCAATTCCTTAACATACCCCCATAAGAAAAAATCGCAGGGGGTAAGATCAGGGCTTCTTGGAGGCCAGTGATGAAGTGCTCTGTCACGGGCTGCCTGGCGGCCGATCCATCGCCTCGGGTAGTTGACGTTCAGGTTTCATAACTAACCTTTTTCGTAGGACTCTCCATACAGTTGATTGTGGAATTTGCAGCTCTCTGCTAGCTCTGCGAGTCGATTTTCCTGGGCTACGAACAAATGCTTGCTGGATGCGTGCTACATTTTCATCACTCGTTCTCGGCCGTCCAGAACTTTTCCCTTTGCACAAACACCCATTCTCTGTAAACTGTTTATACCAACGTTTAATACACCACCTATCAGGAGGTTTAACACCATACTTCGTTCGAAATGCACGCTGAACAACTGTCGTCGATTCACTTCTGCCGTACTCAATAACACAAAAAGCTTTCTGTTGAGTGGTCGCCATCTTAGCATCAACTGACGCTGACGCCTAGTCAACAGCGCCTCAAGCGAACAAATGTACAACTAAATGTAACTTTATAGCTCCCTTAATTCGCCGACAGATAGTGCTTAGCTCTGCCTTTTGTCGTTGCAGAGTTTTAAATTCCTAAAGTTGTGGTATTCTTTTTGAATCACCCTGTATATTGTATCTTGTTTAGCGATGAAGCCACATTTACCAGTAAAGTCCAGTAAACCGCTCAAACACGCGCTATTAGTCTGTTGACAATCCCCGTTGGCTTCGTCAGGTGGAACATCAGCGTCCATGGAGTGTAAAAGTGTGGTGTGGGATAGAGGACCATCAGCTTATAGACCCGTTTTTCATAGATGGATCACTGAACGCGCACAAGTATCGCAGCCTCCTAACAGACCATCTTCCACGGGTGCTAGAAGACGTTCCTCTGTAGTCTAGGAGGAACCTGTGGTACCACCATGACGGCAGTCTAGCCCATGGTGCACGAAGTACTACATCATGTCTTCACGAATTGTTTCTAAATCGTTGGATTGGACACAGAGGACCTGTACCTTGGCCAGCCTGTTCCTCGGAATTGAGGCCTGTACACTTTTTTCTGTGGGGAAAGCTGAAAGACGCTGTCTACAAGGACATACTAACTACACCCTATGATATGCAACGACGTATTACTGCAGACTGCTCGGACATCTCCCCTGAAATGCTAGTACGTGTGCAGCAGTCGTTCCATACAGACTGGAAGCATGTATTGCCGCTACCGGTGGTAATTTTGAACACAACCTGTGATGGTCAGCTGTCTCGTTACTGGTTAGAATCCATATAAGTAGTGTATGCACTTGTGTTATTCTGTACTGTGTGCTGCCTCAGGTATTGTAATAGCGTCGGTGTGGGAACTTTTCAAAATATGATGTCTCGTAAACGCGTCGCACTACAATCCTGCAACAAACACCACTGACATTCTAATTTACTCTTGTTTTAGTTTGTTAATGTCAATCGCCATTGTTATATTTAAAAATACTGTATGTTTGCAGAAAAGATACACTTTCGAAGTATTATTACACTCTGTTGATTGGCTAAGAGAGCGAGCCTCTGACTGACAATACATTCTGTGAAAACCGCGTATCAACAGCACTTTCAATTTCCGCAATATTTGCTGTGCAAGTTTTAGGTGGTTCGCCCTGTATACAAGCCATTTTGATTTTGCTGTTGACATGGTATTGTGCTATCTCTACTGCAGCCTACTATCAACAACAGCTGGTAGAACTTACCAGAGAGATTTTGAATTTAGGCCTGAAAATCAATTGCAGAAAAACTAAAGTAGGGTACAGTTAGTACACTTAAGAGGAAATTTATCTGCGAGATCATAGAACCCGTTGACGTGTTTTGTATTTGGAGCAGTTTTAGATGACGATAATATGGCCAACAAAAAAAAATAAATAGATGAGAAAAATGCCCTGGAGGCCTTCTGGTAAACCAAACAGAGTTTCCTAAATTTTCGATGCGTCGGAAAAGGAAAGTTCACATTCAGTGTGTATCACTAGTTTGTAATCATGTTATTTACACAGGTGCTTTTAATATAGAAAAATTCAAGTACTGAGATGCATTTTTGGAATTACAAGAATAGTTGAAAAACGAAAAAGACTGTAGTGGAAGATGTGATTATAGGCGTTATGAAAAGAGTGGCCGGGGTAAGTGGCCAGGCACAGAAAAATTGATAATGACATCCTCTTGGGAGAAATATTGGGGAACTAAATTTTTCCCAAATCGGATCTCCTGGAGGGGCTTACCAGCATATTACTGTCATTACGAAAAACAAAACTGATGTTTTATGGCGCCAGTGTGTCGAATGTTAGATCCCTTAGTTGGGTAGGTATATTAAAGAATTTAGAAAGAGAAATAGACAGGTTGAAATTGGATATAGTGGAAATTAGTGAAATTAGGTGGCAGAAAGAACAGTACTCGTCGTCAGGTGTGCACAGTCTTATCAAGACAAAATCAAATAGAGATAAGGCAGCAGTAGGTTTAATAATCAGTAGCCGGCCGGTGTGGCCAAGCGGTTAAAGGCGCTACAGTCTGGAACCGCGTGGCCGCTACGGTCGCAGGTTCGAATCCTGCCTCGGGCATGGATGTGTGTGATGTCCTTAGGTTAGTTAGGTTTAAGTAGTTCTACGTTCTAGGGGACTGATGACCTTAGAAGTTAAGTCCCATAGTGCTCAGAGCCATTTGAACCATTTGAACCAATAATCAGTAAGAAAATAGCTACTAAGAACAGCATATTAATTGCATTATCATAGGTATAGTAGAACGCGTTTATATGCTTACTAACTCCACAGACGACGCAGAGATTGAACTTATTTTGTATTATGATATAAAAGAAATTATTTAGATAGTCAACGGGGACTAGAGTTTTATTGACACTAGAAAAAGAAGAGAAGGAAAAATAGTAGAACATGTGTTGTCGGAAAGAAATGAAAGGGAAGTCGCCTGCTGGAATTTTGTATAGAGAACAATTTAGTCGTTGGTAAAATTTGCTTTAAGGACCTTAAAGGAAGGCTATATACGTGGAAGAGGCCTGGAGGTACCGGAAGATTTCAGACAGGTTTTGAAACCAGATTTAAACTGCAAAAGTTTTCCAGGGGGACATGTGCCATTTTTGCCTACAACTTATTGATCATAAACCAAAGACTGAAGCTGAAGAAACCTGAGTAAGGAAATGGGAATTGTGTAAATTGTAAGATTAAGAGATTGCCTGTTGAGGATTCGAAAGGGGGTCATCTGAACCATCGTATGGCACTGATGACCGTGAGTTCCCACCTGGGGATGTTCGGCCGCCGAGTAGCAAGTCTTTTCAATTAACGCCACATTCAGCGACTTGCGTGCCGATGATGATGAAATGATGAGACAACCCAACACCCAATCCCTCCGTGGAAGAAATCCTCGCCCCGGCTTGGAATGGCAGTCAGACGCGCTAACCACTCAGCGAAAGGTGTGGACTGAAAAGGAGTGTTAGACAATGATTGACTGAAACAAGGAAAAGGAATACAATAAGAAACAAAGAAACGAATGGGTAGTTCTGAGACATGAAATAGTGAAATCAGTAGTTGATAAAATAGGCCAAATTACAGAGTCCCGTAGAAATCCTTGAATAACACATGATGTATTGAATTTAATTGATGAAAGGAGAAAATATAGCAACAAAGTGGAGCAGGCAAAAAGGAATATAGAAATTTTACAGTACATAAGACATTTTTTGTATTTAGAATTAGAATTCTAAGTTTAATTTCATCTGTTACATTAGTTTCTGAATTGAAGAAAGCATCCAGATATTTAAATTTTACTCTTTCAAATACACTCTAAGACAAAAACGACGCACCACAAAGGAATTATCCGAATGGGACTGAAATCAGTAGACGTGAGGTACATGTACAGACAAACAAATGATTACAATTTCATAAAAATTGGTCGATTTATTCAAGAGAAAAATCTTCACAAGCTGAGCAAGTCAATAACGCGTTGGTCCACCTCTGGGTCTTAAGCAAGCAGTTATTCCGCTTGCAGTGATTGATAGAGTTGTTATACTTCCTCCCGAGGGATATCGTGCCAAATTCTGTCCGACTGGCGCGTTAGATCTTCAAAATCCCGAGATGGATGGAGGGCCCTGCGCATAATTCTCCAAGCGTTCTCAATTCGGTCCAGGTAGGGTTTTGTAGGCGTGAAGACAGGCACTAGAAACCCTCGGTGTGTGCCGGCGGGAATTATCTTGCTGAAATATAATCCCAGGGTGACTTTCCACGAAGGGCAACAAAACGGTATGTAGAATATCGTCGACGTACCGCTGTGCCGTAAGGATGTCTCAGACGACAACCAAAGGGGTCCTGCTACGAAACGAAATGGCACCGCTGGCCATCACTCTTGATTGTTGAGCCGTATGTCGGTTAGCATTCAGAGTGGTATCCCACCGCTGTCCAGGGCGTCTTCAGGCACGTCTCCGCTGGTCGTCGGGGCTCAGTTCGAAACGGGACTCATCGCTGGAGACAGTTCTATCCCCGTTAATGAGATTCCAGGTGGAGTGTGCCCGGCACCACTGTAGACGAGGTTGTTGGTGCACAGAGCTCAATGGTCAAGGAGCGCTGTGAGCTCGGCCCTCTTTCTGTGAGCCGCTTATTAATGGTCCTTGTGTTCATTGAAGCACCAGTTACACGTCGAATCAATGATAATGATGGACTCGGGTACTCACGTTCTGTCGCCTCTCTCGGTCGACAACTTCGTTCTTAACATTATGTTCGGCCATCGTTCACCCTCTCCTGCCAACATCGACGAGTAGTGGCTTCGCTCCAATTCAAATGTCGAGCGATTTGCAGATTACTCCAACCGGCTTCTCTGAGCCCAGCTACACGTCCTCTCTCAAATGCTGACATCTGCGTATATTATACACGCATCTGCCTGCGAGGCACAGTTACTGTCCAGCTGAGTACGCGGAGTGAAATTCGCAAAGGCCTTATGCCCTGGTATCGACATGTCTCCTGTTTACTTTCCATGCCAGCTGTGCAGTGAAAATGCGCTGAAGAGTAGAGGTCAGAAATGTAGCAGTACGAGTCTAATGTTAGGGTTGCATTCTCCACAAATCAAGGCGCCGCTGTTACATTACTGCTAACTGGCTTCATTCGTTCCCGCTGTAGTTCCACGAGTATGACGCGTCTGGGAACTGTGTCACTGCGGTAGTTCCAAGCTCGTCGACCCGTTCTCTGTTACTGAAACATGCAGGAGTGTAAGGCTCGTCATGACTTATTGTTAGCGTGAAAGAAGATTACACTTTTTTGCAGCTGTAAAGTAGCACTAACAAGGCGCAATGACCGGTTTACAAGATCAGACGGTACTTAACGAAGCTGTGTTTTGTGAAAATGTGGAGGGCGTAAGGGAAAAATTAATTAATGCCAAGTACACAACTACAAATGTGTTTCCACGCTTCAGACCAAAAGCATACAAATTTCGCCCAATGCAAACAAAATGGTTGTATTCTTGTTCACTCCACCTCCACTGCTAGAAAACATATGTGCTGCATCAAACTAAAACTAGGGACAGAGCAACGTCAGTGTTATATCCTTGAGACAAAAAAGCGAGCTATTTCTCTATTCATTTGGTCACGACAACTTGCGTTTATTGGCTAATAGCTTTGTGTAGCTTATCATTCATTTTTGTCATTTATTTTATTAATTAATCACCGTTTCTTTCTCATGTCATGTTTTCTGGTACTGTCATCACAGACTCGGTAAATCCTCGAAAGTGAGTACGTCAACGTTATTGTTAGACAGTCACTGAAAATAAATTAAATATTATAATAAGTTTACAGAAATCTTCGAAAAAGTTTTATCTATACAAACGAATGTATAAACAGAGCAATATTCGCTGCTCTTGGTATACAAATATTGGTATATAACTTGCTTCTCTTATTTAGGCAGATCAGATATTTTGTGACATTTCAACTTTCGCCTGAGAATGGCTATAAAGCCGAAATCATGATTGTGTGAAATAAATTAATAGTAATTTGTAGTTCAACGGCGGAATTTTCCTTCAAAACGGTTGAGTATGTAGTGCATATGCCGCAAAAATGCATGGAAGCAGTGTTAGTGTCATGTATATCAGCATATACAAGCAGTCGGCTACTGTTGGTCATGTTTATATTGTGTACTAGCTGGGTACCCAGCGTTGCTCAGTTATGTATTTATTCCATTCTTCTTTTAGTCCATCTCCTTCTTCTCACTCTGTCCATCTCCTTTTCCCCCACACTCTATCCATCTCCTCTTGCCCTCCGCTGCGTCCATCTGCTCTCCCCCCCCCTCCCCCCCACCCTTCTCTGTGTCCATTGCTACTCCTCCTTTCTCTATCCATTACCTCCTTCCCTCCTCTAAATCCATTTCCTCTTTTCTTCTCTAAGTTCATCATCTCCTCCACCCTTTAAGTTCATCTCCCCCTTCAAGACAGTCACCTCTTACCCTCTCTCCATCCATCTCCTACTCCCTCTATCTCTCTGTTCATCTCCTTCTCCTTCTCTGTCTGTCCATCTCCTCATCACCCCAATATCAGTCCATCTCCTCCACCCCATCTTCTCTCAGTATCACCAAGTTATCACCCCCACACCAATAGCAGACGAGCTTTTCACCTGTAGCTTTACCAGAGTACGCACATTCCACATGTATTTCACGTATATTTAATATACATTTCACACATATTTGTACACGTATTTCACCTGTATCTGTAGCGAATTTCGCCCTGCAGTCTCATTTTCACACAACTCATTATTTATTATGTCATATCTCCTGAACAATGTGTTGTACAATGAAAAGCAGGTACATTCTGTGGTATAATCAGATACGGTCTATTAAATGTATTGCGGATAGTTAGTTGTAAAGACATAATAAATCAAAGTATCATGTGCGATGTGCTAGTTTTTCAACCATCACAGTGTTTATGACATCATATCTCAAGACCTATGTGTCACACAGTGATACAGTTTTGTTGGTATATGTGAAATCTGTCTGCAAAATGTGTCACAAATATAGTTAGTAAGTCAGAAGTAATGAATTAAAAAGTCATTCCTAATGTGGCAGTTTTACTACATGAAGAGCGACAAGGTAGTAAGCTATAAACTTTTCCCCTTCATCATTTTGTGGGGGCTGTCAGCGAGAAAAAAATTCATAAAGGTTTGAAAATATGTGTAAAATTTGTTGCAAGTCACTAAGTGCTCTCATTCTGAAATACAGCATAAATAAAGTCTGGGAATTCATGTGTCATGAACCACATTACTTCTTCACCCACGTTGCCACCCCTTTGCTAGGTACATGGTTGTTATTCCTGTACCGATTCTTTCCAGACAGTAAGTGATGTGTGTACCATGTTTGGTTAAAATTGGACCAGTCGCTTAGGAGGAGATGTGGAACATACACACATACATACAAATATACATATATATGAACATCCATTTTTATAATATGTGTGGATACCATTCTTCTCCTCCCCTCTTAGTATCAGTATTACATATCTCTGCATATAAGCAATCAGATGCTGCTAGTCACGTATAAAACAATGAACTGTAGTAATGTAATGTATCGCTACATTCAGGCAGTCTCTTTATGAAATAATGAATAATTATTAAAATTATTGAAAATAACTTTGAAAAAATATATATTTAATATTGATAAAACACAAGTTAATTTACACACATCGAAAACAGTTTTGCATCATCTCGGCTCCGAGAGTTCTGGAACCTGTACAGAAAATTGGAATAGAGATCAACATAAACATCTTTTCTCCCCTTTTTATTGCTCATGAAAACCACACATTACATGTTGTACCACCATACAGCGAGAACTTCAGAGGTGGTGGTCCAGACTGCTGTACACTTCGATACACGGTACCTCTAATACCCAGTAGCACGTCCTCTTGCATTGATGCATGCCTGGATTCGTCATGGCATACTACCCACAAGTTCAACAAGCACTGTTGGTCCAGATTGTCCCACTCCTCAACAGCGATTCGGCGTCGATACCCGCGAATTTTCGTCCATGAAGACGAATGCCTCGCCAATATGCTGCGGTTATGGTTGCACTATCTGTCGGAGGATGGCATTCACGTATCGTGCAACCGTATGGCGCCTTCCATGACCACGAGCGGCGTACGATGGCCCCACATAACGCCACCCCAAAACAGCAGGGAACCGGATTGCCTCCAAACACGTCTCCGACGATTGTCTGGTTGAAGGCATATGCGACACTCAACGGTGAAGAGAACGTGATGCCAGTCCTGAGCGGTCCATTTGGCATGTTGTTGGGCCCATCTGTACCGCGCTGCATGATGTCGTAGTTGCAAAGTTGGACCTCGCCATAGACGTCGTGAGTGAAGTTGAGCATCATGCAGCCTATTTCGCACAGTTTGGGTCGTAACACATGGTGGCGTTGCTGTCAGGGTTCCTCCGAGCCATAATCCGTACGTAGCGGTCATACACTACAGTAGTAGCCCTTTGGCGGCCTGAGTGAGGCATGTCATCCACAGTTCCTGTCTCCCTGTATCTCCTCAATGTCCGAGCAACATCGCTTTGGTTCACTCAGAGACGCCTGGGCACTTCCCTTGTTGAGAGCCCTTCTTGGCACAAAGTAACAATGCGGACGGGATCGAACCGTGGTATTGGTCGTCTAGGCATGGTTGAACTAGAGACAACTCGAGCCGTGTACCACCTTCCTGGTGGAATGAATGGAACTCTTCGGCCATCATACCCCCTCCGTCTAATAGACGCTGCTCATGCGTGGTTGTTTACATCTTTGGACGGATTTAGGGACATTTCTGAACAGTCAAAGGGACTGTCTCTGTGATACAATATCCAGACTCATCGTCTGTCTTCAGGAGTTCTGGGAACTGGGGTGATGCAAAACTTTCTTTATGTGTGTATTATACCAGTGTTATTAAACCTCTTGAGACCTGGCGACAATTGTCATGATTTTTTTGGAAACAGATATTCTGTACCTGTTAAACAGAATGTAGTGAAATAAGATTCACAAAATTTTTTCTTTTTTTCTTTTAAATTCATGGTTTTCTGAAGTGTCCATTACAATGGACACTGGGTCTTGGAGACATGTAAGTAAACATTAGAAAAGAAGTAAAGTGTCCATTACAATGGACACTGGGTCTTGGAGATGCATAAGTAAACATTAGAAAGAAAGTTGAAAATGTAAAAAAAGTACTTTATTTTTAGTTTATTGAACAAAATACAGTCTTATTATGCAGATATTACTTGAATCATACACTGATTATTAATTTAAAATAATTAATATAAATTTAAAAAGTAAAATAAATGACGAATTTTGACAGTTTTATTTCTGATGATACTCAGAGAAACAGTTTTTCTGTGATGTCAGACAGAGGAAAACTGAACAACCTTTGCACCTTATTTTGGTTTTCTTTGTGCAGCCACTGTTCTTACACCTCATGCTATTTTTCAACCCTGTCATTTCTGGTAAATGGGTTACAGAAGGTGAAGGTGATTGTGGCGGCAGTAATCTTCGCCTTTTAGGAGTTGACTCCTCATCATCTTCATCAGAATGTTGTTCCTCTTGGCCCCTTAACAAATGCTCAGCAATTCTAATTTTGAAATCAAGGTACTGCAGGATATTCCTCTTTGGCTCATCGTTCTTAATTCTGTCACTTCTGTACTGAATCCAGCTATTTGCAATTCCCAGATCTATGAAGTGAAAAATAGTTTTCACGGTACACTTTTTGGTTCTGGTGCAGATCCTGTAAAAACTCATCATTCTGTCAATCAGGTCTATGCCACCCATATTTTTATTGTAGCAGCTGATTACTGCTGGACGGGGAACCTGAATGTATCTCCGATCTTTTTTCGACCACCTTTTACATTGATCCATAGGGTTCTTCCCAACCTTCGTCGATGCAGTTATGACTGGCTTTTGGTCATACCATTTTACAATAGAAATGAGTTTGTCTTTTCTCACTGTCTGGTCAACAGACCCACGTCCTTAATTTGGAAGAATCTTGTCTGCTGTCAGATGGACTGCTCTGGGTATTCTTGACTTCATGATTGTTCCAGTGGCAGGCAAGTTTTTTTCAGCCAATGATTCCAGTAACGGAACAGAGGTAAAATACCTATCAAAGAACACATGTGTTCCTTCTGGAAGGCTCTGGCAAAGCCTGAGGACTGCTGAGGCCCCTATTCCCTGTTTTAATTGTTGACCAATAGCTTCTGGGAATGTTCCTTTACCCTGATAAATCTCAAAGTCGAGGACTAGTCCTGAAGGAGCAGCCAACACAAAATTTTTAAGCCCTTCAGGATTTGGCTTTCCCCTGACAAATTGTTTTATTGCACATGCTCCAGTAAATGGGATCATTTGTTCATCCACTGCCACTTCAGGAGATCGAGGTAAACTGAGGCATGCTCTCTTTACACGTTCTAAAAGTGGCCTTATTTTCCACAACTTATCTTTCCTTCTAGTTTCCTCTGTTACAGCATTATCATCTGTCACCTTCAAATTACTTCTAATGCTGAAGTATCGGTCTCGAGTCATAATTTCAGTAATGCTAATAACTCTTGTTGTTTTACCCCAGTACATCCTAACTCTAGGGTATCTCAAACAAGACATTAGTATTGTTGCTCCAATAAATATCTGCACTTCCTTGGCAGACAGCTTTAAAGACCTTCCAGTCTGCTGTAAATATCTCATATTGGTAAGTTCAGAAGTATCCTTAAAAAAGGCCAAGTCAAAGTATAGCTGAAAGTAGTCCATGATCTGCTTCTCATTATGTTCTGCAACTTCCGTGGGCGAGAAGGTCGCCTGGGGTCCCTCAAACCTGAAATTTGGAAACAAAGCATCAAGGAAAGATCGAAAATATCAGGAATAATAGAAAATTGTTTACAATAAGGTATCACACTTACCTTTCGCATTTCTCCCAAAACATCCTGCGATTCTGCGAAGAACTCTCGTCATCATCAGAATTATCAGTGCAGCTGCTACTCTGTTCACTTGGGGAAGGAACATGCGATTGATGGACAGCATCACCTGCCAGGTCAAAATCACCATCCTCCTCCTCACTAATCTCAAGATCTGACACGTCTCCATTCAAAAGAAGTTCTAAAATTTCTTCTGACCTGAGCTTTGATGTGTATCCTTTAAGAAAATGATTGTTTTAACATAGTTCCTACTTTCCTTACAGAAAATAATGATAGTAGTGCATCACATAATGTCATTGAGCAACAGTCACAACACGAAATTTATTGGAAATTAGCGAAGGTAATCACCACTAATGCCTACGAAATAGTGCTCAGAAATGTGGCCGCAAGTCCCAGCGTCCACTATAGTGGACATTACTGTTTTGCAACAATAATTTATGGAAATACACAGTACTACCAAACCTTATTGCACAGAAAGGTCGTATAAGCACCACTTATAGATACTGTCTACAATAGGTCCTTTTTTCATAAAATAAGTTTCGAAAAATACACAATAATGACGGAGAACTCACCTGCCATCGTAACACGTCGTAAACAAAGCTGTTACTTGGCGCCAAGTGATCGTAGTGACTGTTTCTCCCGCCAGATGGCTGCAGCATACAATCCATTCAAATGTGCCACAGGTATTACAACGGAAAATGCAGAATCTCTGACAGCAGGACAGGAAACTCGATGTCCATTATAATGGACATCAGGTCTCAGGAGGTAAATATAAAACAGATTCTTTCACCATGAAAATTTTTGTAGGGTAGAAAACAAATTAGAACGACTTTTTGAACATCTTTTTATTTACATGTATATACACAATCATTCAGTTTTAAAGTATTGTCCAAATAATATTCTTCTATATGCCTTGAATTCAGCCTGAGTTGTATTCAGACCTATAGGTGTAATTACATGCAGTGCACGGGCAGGTCTTCAGTAAATTCGACCTACACAGATTTCCTGCTTGTAAGGTTTCCAGATGCTTATTTTGGTGTTGGATCTATACAAGCCTTTATACATTGTTCTAACTGATTTACATTCACACTGTACTCACGCAAATAGCCAATAAAATCACAGTATGCAGCTATAATATAAGAATGCCAGTAGCTCAGTCTGTCTTCCTCAATCAGTAAAGTATTGTATCAGTTGTTCTCATTCACTACACTTGGATGTTTAATATTACAACTGCACCCTCAGATTTTAACTCAAGCACTGCCTCTCTACACGTACTGACAATTGATGCCCACACATAACACTGGATTTTAATAGGAGGATATGATGAGTTGTTTTCAGTCGTCAACTTTGTCTCTATGAACTTTATCATGCTGCACAGACAGTCCCATTTGTACCGTGTGTACTGCGCTCTACTACCAAGACATTGAATTTTGCTCCATTTCCATGACCACATCTAAGTCACAGTAGTGCTAGTTCTACATTCACATGTATAGGTCCACTTGCAGTCAGAATGCATGTATTGATGAATATCAGTGTTCTGCTAGCACTTAGCTGAGTCTAAACTTCCGGCTAGGGCATAGCCGAACGATAGCAGGTCTTGATAGACTGGGAAGAAATCCTGCGGAGATGACTGCTGCTGCTGCTGCTGTGGTGGTTCAGGCAGGAACATCTGCATGTCCTCATCTGTAATAATAATAACAAAGTCCTAGGTATGATGACATACCGATATACTAATAATAATAATAATAACTATAACAAGAGATATATCGATAAAATACGTATATAAGAAGCAATCAAAAACTTTCCATTTGAGGGAGTTGCTGCAGTGTATATGCAATGTAGCGCTACTGCACTGTGGGTATACAAGAACCGACATGTAGGTAAGAGATTAGTGAGGCATTCGTATCTTTCCGAAGTGTGTGTAGTAGATACAGACACGTGAACTATGGCGACGTTATTTCCAAATGCTCCCCAACAGGATCAACGTGCAGTTTTTTCCTTGGCTGCAGAGTAACAAACCTCGGTACGGATCCAATGGAGAAAGAAGAATGTGCATGGGGCATGTGTATGGGGCAGCATTCGACCCAGGAGACCGGTCGATTTGGGAATCTCAAGTGGGATACACTTTAGCACTCACCCTAAAGTCCTGATCTTTCCACATGCGAGTACCACTCCTTCAGTCCCTTAAAAAAACCTTGAAGGGTCGACAATTCCTGTAGGGAGAGGATGGGCAGCCGGCCGTTATGGACTTCTTCACACAGCAGGACACAATGTTTTACCAAATGGCATCTTCGGTCTCGTGCGTCGGCGGTACGACTGCCTCAATGCCATAGCAATTTCCCTGATTAGTATTCCGATTCCGGACTGCACGGCCTTCAAACGGAAACTATTTGATAGCCTCTTACACTTACTGATAGTCTTCTTCTTGCAGATAATCGCTGCAGCTGCCAGTGTTTCATAATCTACATCTACATCTGCGTGGATACTCTGCAAATCACACATAAATACCTGGCAGGGGGTATATCGAATCATGTTCACAATAATGCTCAATTATTCCAGTCTCGAATAGCACGTGGAAAAAACAAACACCTATATCTTACGTGAATTCATATTGGCGTGTGACGCATCTAATATCGCGTTGGGTCGTGTGTTAAGTCAAAATATAGATGGAAATGAACATTTAGTGATGTATGCCTTCAGGCAGCTAAATAAAGCAGAAACAAATTATTCCACAACAGAGAAGGAAATGCTAGCTGTTATATATGTTATTTCATACTTTCGTTGTTATTTGTATGGTCGGAAATTCAAAGTCGTTACGGACCATGCTTCTCTCAGATGGTTACCAGAGTTAAAGGATCGATCAAGACGATTGGCGAGAAGGCCATTGAAATTAAGTGAATTCGATTATGAAGTGATTCATAAATTTGGAGCTTCAAATAAAAATGCTGACGTGTTAAGCAGAAAGGTTGCAGCTGCGCAAGTAATAGGTTTTGATCGGCCGGACTGGATAGAGGCACAACTAGCTGTCACACGCAGCCACAGCTTGAAATCCAAGAAGGCTTGCTATGCAGAACTACAAAGTGCGGACCACGCGTTGTCGTTCCTGTAGCGCTGAGACAGGAAGTGTTACGTCAGGCTCATGACCATGTTTTATCAGGTCACGGAGGTAAATGCACAACAGATTGACGAATAGCTGAAAGATTCTGGTGGAAGACACGTCGCAATGATGTAGCGCAATATGTAAAAAATTGTGTTCCGTGCGCGCAACGATCGGATTTAAGTCATCAAAAGATTGAGTTACAGCGACTACCTGAAGCAGATAGACTATTTTCTTTTTTAGGATTAGACATTCAGGGATCTTGTAACAAAACGCCTGCTGGGAACAAATTTGTTTTAACAATTTTGGTCCATTTTTCATATTATTTGGTTACGGTAGCTATGCCTGATCAGAAGGCTAGTATAGTAGCATAAGCAATGGTGAACAATTGGCTATTGAAGTACGGTATACCTGAAACTATTATTACAGACCACGGAAAAATTTTTCTATCTGAACTACTGAAACAACTATGTCGGTTATTACAAAGTAAGAAGTTACGTACCAGTCCATTTCATCCTCAAGTAAACGGGCGAACGAGTTCACCGTACGTTATCTAAGATATTGAGCCACTATGTTGACTCACAGCATTTATATTGGCATGTCTATTTGAACCTAGTCGTGTGGGCCTATAATGCAAAAGTTCATTCTGGAACGGTCTCTCGCCATACGAAGTTGTACATGGTAGGAAGATGCCATCACCTTTCGATGTGCACCAACATAAACTGGGTCCACAAGGTGATCCAGTGAAAGAATTTGTAAAACAAGTTAAAATAAATTTGGAAAATGGTGAAACGTGCCAATACAAAGAGCGTATTGGGCAAAGAGAAAGTAAACTACCACAGTATAGAATACGACAATGGGTATTGTTAACTAATCGTTATACTCCGATAGGCAAAACTAAGAAATTTTTGACTAAGTATCAAGGACCGTACCAAGTTGTTGAAATGACTTCACTGGTCAACATAAAATTGCAGTTACCAACAAGGACTTCGATAGCGCATGTCAGTCGAGTCAATCCATTTAAGAGCGTAGTTGACGCATTGCCACAAATCTCTTCAACAAATCCCGAAGGATGAGAAGGACGAAAGAAGCAACTACCTAAGAAGGATATACCTTATTCACTTAGATCTAGGAGTAAGTAAAGTAGGATTCTCCAGTGTAATCTAAGTATCATGATTATTGTTATTACATTAGTATAATTTTTCTTCTATTATACTGTTTTGTCCTTAATAGTTTTTTAAACGAGAGAAGGGAGTGGTAATGTTTATCTTTCTGTCATCTTACGTGCCGGGATGCTGGCCAGAAAATTTTTTGCGTCCCTTGCACTGTTATATTGTTGCAAAGGAGGTATAATGCAGAATCAACCACTGCACAATGCTATCCTGTTCGTTAGAAAAGTAGATGTCCTACTAACGAGCCACAATTGGATAACTGAGTTTGCATTTGATGTTTGGTAAGTAAGAAATGAAGTAAGAAGACTGCAGGACAGGTTTGTAGCATTACAGAAAGAGGTGGTTAGAGGAGGACTGTTGGAGGATAAGAAAAGTGAGTACCAGGAGTTGAAACTCTCGTATGAAAAACTGAGAACTCAGTTGCAACAGGTAACCGAAATTGTATCGTTAGCATCAGTACGAAGGAAGCGAGGTTGGTTAGATACCAGAGGAAAGCTATTAAAACGGTGTTTGGGACAGCAGATAATGAGGATATTGAGAACATCCACCGTAAGATTCAGAGTGTACAAGAATTAGAGGAGGATATGAGAACAAAAGTGGAATGTCACATGACACAAATAGGGAATATGGAGCAAGGAATACTCAATGTGACTAGAACAGTAAGAAATTTAACAGCTGAATTATACCAGTACGCACATGGAACTAGAAATGTTTTGAATAGTGATTTAGAGAAGATTAAAACTCATTTGAGTAGTTTAGATGATAAAATGCTAGTAGCAGCATCACTACGCACTTTAGTGAACACATTAGACGATGCAAGAGTAGAGGTAGAGACATTACATGAGGCAATACACCATGCTACTCATGGGCAGTTCGGTTTAACGAAGTCCACAGCAAATTCTCGTAGCATTACAACAAGCACAAAGAGACTTTCCCAAGGGGTTGCAGCATGTTATACCAATAACAAGTGGGAATATAGCTTTATTTTATCGTATATTTATTGTAGAAGTAATCACTGATCAAGCTAAGATCATCATCATCAGTTTTCTGCTATATTAGCAGGTCCTTTGCGTCTCCATTTTCTGCGATCCATTGCTTCCTTCTTAAGGCTGCTGTATGCTGTACCGTCCATCACGTCATCCAGTATCTGAAATCTCTTCTTTCCTCGCTTCCTTTTTCCCTTCTACATAACCTTCTAAAACTGTTTCTATCAGTCCGTCATTCTTTCTTAATATAAGCCCAATCCAATTTCTTTTTCATCTTTTCTCTATTACATCTAGTAACAGTCTTTTCCCTCCCACTCTTCTCAGAACCTCTTCATTTTTTACTCTGTCCGTCCGACTTCTTCTTTCTTTCCTCCGCCATGTCCACACCTCAAAATCCTCCAGCCTTTCTCTGTCTTTCTTCCTCAAAGTCCATGTTTCAGCGCCATACAGGATAACGCTCCAGACAAAACATTTTATGAGTCTTTTCCTCAGTTCTCTGTCCAGACTGCTGCAGAAAATTATCCTTTTCTTTTAAAATGCCTATTTTGCCATTACTATCCTTGTTTTAATTTCTGTGCTGCACTTCCAGTCAGTGTCTATCCTGCTTCCAAGATACTTAAAATTTTGCACCTGTTCTAGTATTTCTCCATTCAGAATAATTTTTATTTCTTTATTTCCTCCTAGTGCCAATACTTTTTTTTCTGTGTGTTAATTATCATTCCATAATTTTTTCCGTTAGCTTCAGTGGTGTCCACCAAATCCTGTAATTTTTTCCCCTGTGGCTAGAAGGAGCATGTCATCAGCGAATCTCAAACACTCGCCTCTTTTTCCTCCAATTTCTACACCTTTGTCATCTAATGAGCATCGGTCAATCATATTTTCCAAGCAGAGGTTGAAAAGAGTAGGTGATAGACAGCATCCTTGTCTTACTCCTTTTCCTAGTCCGATCCAGTTTGTACTTTCTCCTCTCACTTTAACTGAAGCTTTTTGATTCAGATATAATGAGTTTACAAGTTTTTTGGTTTTCCAGTCCACTCTTTTTTCCCCCTCTTCAAGCTAAGATACATGCTAAATTAAGTTTCCAGTAGTAGGAATGAATGCAGAATACCAGTGTTACACGGTACATTCATAGCCAATAAAGTGGAGTACAATTCAGAAATGAGTACAGTTACTAACACGAGAAATATTATTAGTTTCTAAGAAAAGAGATGCTCATGTTGTTATGTCCGAAGCGAATTTCAGCGACTGCGTTCAGGAAAGAATTATTATTTGCCCAGCAAGGGCGATACAAACCAACCAAAACTCATGTGAAATTCAATTGTTTTTAGGCAAGATAGAAGCGGCAGAGTGTGAGAAAAAAAAAGCTTTAGCGCCGCAAACGGAATTCCAAAGAATCAGAGAACACTGGCTTTACTCTACGTTCACGTCAGAAACAGTACTCATTACTTGTTACGAAAATGGAAAACCTACAGGAATTAAGCGATTAGAATTACAAGGTGACAGATTGCTAATAATTGGAACTAGATGCGAGATATCAGGAAGACAGTTTCACCTTCCAGCTACCATTACGAGTACAACACTAATTAATGTGTCCAGACCAATGTTGTATTGGACAGAGAAACCCCCACACATTCTATCCCACCAAAACCTAATTTTTATCAACAATTCGTTGGATTCAACTTTATTACAGTCGATAGACAACTTGATAAATTCCGAAAACCAACAAATTTCAGTAAACCATATATTGCAGCATGTGAAACGGTATCATGAAAAGCGTACTTAGGAGATAATTATTTCAAAATGGTTCAAATGGCTCTAAGCACTATGGGACTTAACATCTGAGGTCATCAGTCCCCTAGACTTAGAACTAATTAAACCTAACTAACCTAAGGACAGCACATACATCCATGCCCGAGGCAGGATTCGTCCCTGCGACCGTAGCAACAGTGCAGTTCCGGACTGAAGTGCCTAGAACCGCTCGACCACAGCGGCTGGCAGTTATTTACATGTTGTCAACCATGAGCGTACTCTTGGTTATGATAACTATTTGTGCATACTTCTGTCTGAAACGTAAGATGGTACACTCAGGTGAAATAGCAACCACCAAATACCAGTAAAATGTATACAACTTAGTCATAAGATGGAAGCAGAAAACACAACACTGCAATTAGATAAGCATAGCAGAATCAACGAATGTTCAATACCCCATAGTAACTTAGCACAAGGAGAAATGTAAATTAATGTTCAAAAATGTATGGGCTAACTAAGAGCAAGTGAAGCTGAAAATTCGAGACGAATTTTAACAAAGGGGAGAGATGTGTTACAGCACAGAGTAATATGGGTTCCAAGTTATAAAATTTTTAACGGAGTTCAACCACCTTGACGTGAGATAGGCCGGTTACGCCATGATTGGCGGCGGACCAGGAAGCATGGTGATGGGAGACAGACGGACAGCACAGTCTGCAACTCTGCAGTAGCTGAGCAAGAGAGAGCACACGCAGAGGGAAAACAGAAAAGGACGGTGGCTAAGAAACATAATGCGCACGCTCGTTCGCGCGGCGCGATGCCTCACGAAACAATAGACAAGGCTAGGGAAAACACTCATAGACCAATTTAACTAGGTGCCAAGAGAGAATTATAGCAAGGGTACCAGAATAACGAGGACACATGCGGTCATCGCTAGTAAACCGCACTTCACAGAACTACGGAGAGCTCATTAAACACCGGAGCCTCAGCTCCAAGTAGAGGAGAATGGTTCAGGTCCATGGGAACGATGGAGTCCGTGTCGACGGCATTCCGTTCCATGACCATGTTGTTTTGGTAAGTCTTGTCTCAGATCAACCAGCGCAGTCCCATCCAGTCATGGAGTGCCGCAGAGCTGAACTCCACTGACGAACTTCATGCTGTGTCACACGAACCACTACTGATGGTAGAGCTGATGAGCTACCAGCAACAGTGCAATACCAGGTGCTGTACTCTCTGAGTGTGGGACAGACGACGACGACCAGGGTTCCTGGTGGACCACCGTCCGATATGCCTGAGCGCCTCAGGGCGGGGGCCCTACCAGGCTGGCAGTACTAGGTTCAAAAAATAAAATGTGTGTGAAATCTTATGGGACTTAACTGCTAAGGTCATCAGTCCCTAAGCTTACACACTACTTATCCTAAATTATCCTAAGGACAAACACACACACCCATGCCTGAGGGAGGACTCGAACCTCTGCCGGGAGTAGCCGCACAGTCCTTGACTGCAGCACCTAGGTTCAACACCTGCCGCTTACATCACACCGTAGATGGGGTGGTCCAGGGAAGAAGAGTCATGGAGTGGGATCGAGTACACTCCCTAAGCCGGTAGCAGCTATCCATGCTGTACCAGGCTGGACTAACCATCATTATCGACGCAAGAGGAATGACGTCTCGCTAGGATGCAGGTGCAAGGACTGGTACAGCATCCAACACCGAGAGTCTGTCGGTGACCAAGGCAGGAAGCAACTATGGCCAGCAGTTCACCACCCTTTGTAAAGTTGTCACAATAAACGATTAACTGAATAATCATGGTTTCTTAGCCCCGCGAGCGCTTCCAGACGATTCCTGACATCGTGCACAGGCGTCATCTGCTAGGACCCTCTGTAGCTTCTTGAGGAATATATTCATAATAGATGTTTTCATGCATTTTGCAAATGAAACTACTCTCTTACCTCTGTCATTTCTTTCATCTGTTCCATGTTTGCCAATTACTAAATCATCTTCCTTGTATGTTACAACTTTGGCATTAAAGTCACCAATTATAAATTTATAAAAGCAAACGTTTCCTTTCCACAGGTTTCTTTTAGGCACTCATAGAAGGATTCTGTCTCCTCATCCAAGTGACTAGAAGTAGGATTATATGCTTTAGCTATTTGGATTTTATACCTTTCTTGTATTTTGAATACCAAATGTGAAATTCTGCTTGAAGTTCCTTCCACTGCTGCTATCTTGTCTATTATGGTTTTGTTTACTGAAAACCCAACTCTATTTACTTTTCCATTTCATTCACCACAGTAATAGAAGAGATTTCCCAAATTCAGTTGAACGCAGTTTTCACCTTTACAATGTACTTCACCTACTCCAGTTAATTTTTTTCTAATTCCTCTTCTGTTTCTGTCAATTTGTCGTCTCCCACTAGCGAATGACAATAACATGTGCATATTTGAAAGCATGACATCTCTCGTCTTGAAGACATATGATTTTGTGACACTAAAGTAGCTTCTACCCATAGATTTGAATTTGGGGCTAATTTAGCTCTGGAACATGTTACCTTACTGTCACACATCACGACTCAAAGGTGAGAAGCATAATGCAGTAGCAATACGGAATTATGAGACTGCTGATGCCGATGTCATCGATTCCAGAAATGCTGATGCTGGTGTCAGCAACGTTTGAGACAGAACCTACAGTGACCCTCTACTTGATGCTCAAGTTCTGTATCTGTGTACTTTTTTATTAGTTATCAATAAAGTTTATCGTTGTTGTAAAAAACTTGGAAACTTTTGTTAGTATAAAAAATAATGAGTTCCACTGTGGTTTGGAGTCCACTTTAAACTGTATATTCCCTTAAAACAGCCTGGGTAAATTAGTTGAAAAGTAGAGGTAGACATCGGCTTACGAACAATGACAGAATCATACGTAGTAAAACACTGTGATGTTCAAATCACCCTTTGGGATGACGTCTTTATCGTTTTCCCATAGAGATTTTTTTAATAACTTAGAGTTGTGAGAGAACCACAAACGAATCCTTCTTGTTTTTATTTTACTCACAGATTGCAAACCACTGTATTAGATGCTACCGTGATAACCGCCATCTAGCATCCTGCACTGTTCAGTGTGATAGTAGGCAAACGCCAAATTAATTTACGAGGGCAGTTCAATAAGTAATGCAACACATTTTTTTTCTCAGCCAATTTTGGTTGAAAAAACCGGAAATTTCTTGTGGAATATTTTCAAACATTCCTGCTTCGTCTCGTGTAGTTTCACTGACTTCCGACAGGTGGCAGCGCTGTACGGAGCTGTTACAATGGCGTCTGCAACGGATGTGCGTTGCAAACAACGGGCAGTGATCGAGTTTCTTTTGGCGGAAAACCAGGGCATCTCAGATATTCATAGGCGCTTGCAGAATGTCTACGGTGATCTGGCAGTGGACAAAAGCACGGTGAGTCGTTGGACAAAGCGTGTGTCATCATCGCCGCAAGGTCAAGCAAGACTGCCTGATCTCCCGCGTGCGGGCCGGCCGGGCACAGCTGTGACTCCTGCAATGGCGGAGCGTGCGAACACACTCGTTTGAGATGATCGACGGATCACCATCAAACAACTCAGTGCTCAACTTGACATCTCTGTTGGTAGTGCTGTCACAATTGTTCACCAGTTGGGATATTCAAAGGTTTGTTCCCGCTGGGTCCCTCGTTGTCTAACCAAACACTATAAAGAGCAAAGGAGAACCATCTGTGCGGAATTGTTTGCTCGTCATGTGGCTGAGGGTGACAATTTCTTGTCAAAGATTGTTACAGGCGATGAAACATGGGTTCATCACTTCGAACCTGAAACAAAACGGCAATCAATGGAGTGGCGCCACACCCACTCCCCTACCAAGAAAAAGTTTAAAGCCATACCCTCAGCCGGTAAAGTCATGGTTACAGTCTTCTGGGACGCTGAAGGGGTTATTCTGTTCGATGTCCTTCCCCATGGTCAAACGATCAACTCTGAAGTGTATTGTGCTACTCTTCAGAAATTGAAGAAACGACTTCAGCGTGTTCGTAGGCACAAAAATCTGAACGAACTTCTCCTTCTTCATGACAACGCAAGACCTCACACAAGTCTTCGCACCCGAGAGGAGCTCACAAAACTTCAGTGGACTGTTCTTCCTCCTGCACCCTACAGCCCCGATCTCGCACCGTCGGATTTCCATATGTTTGGCCCAATGAAGGACGCAATCCGTGGGAGGCACTACGCGGATGATGAAGAAGTTATTGATGCAGTACGACGTTGGCTCCGACATCGACCAGTGGAATGGTACCGTGCAGGCATACAGGCCCTCATTTCAAGGTGGCGTAAGGCCGTAGCATTGAATGGAGATTACGTTGAAAACTAGTGTTGTGTAGCTAAAAGATTGGGGAATAACCTGGTGTATTTCAATGCTGAATAAAACAACCCCTGTTTCAGAAAAAAAATGTGTTGCATTACTTATTGAACTGCCCTCGTATATTGGCTGCTGGTGGTTACAACGTTCGATACCGAATCCCATGTGTTAATGATAGCAAACACTATATCATGGACTTTTTAGAGCTTGAGGTGCTGCCCGTCCTCCATTAACTCCACATCGAGGTTGTCACATATAAAACGCCCATCCACATGTAGTTAGGACTGTGGAGGTCTTCGCTAAAAAATAACTGGCATTTGCCTCCCTGACCTGCACGTTGACAGAGATATCGCCCATAGAAAATGTTTGTGTCGTATGCATGCTCACGTTTTCCCGATGTAATGACCGACCAATGAAATTCTGATAATGCAGCCTTAAAACAGTTGAACTCCTCTAAAGATTTTTGGTTGCGAAACATCTAGCCATCTTCAGAGTCGAAAGACAGCAGCATTCCCCAAGCTTCAATGATTACGCTCAGACAGGGCTGATCGGTAATTTATTCGCCACGGTCCACCTCCACCACGGATGATGCTTTGTTGACTGAAATAGATACCAGTACATCAGGAAGGTTGATTTCAATTAAACATATTCAAAGCTAAAGCTGAAGTCTGTGGCCCAAGTTCATGACTGGATCATGACAGCAGGGTGCAGCCCCTCTATCCACTGCGGCAGTAAGCATATCAAGCTGACTGGACCTGGGATCGTCCTGGAGGAAATGGAATGAGGTACATCTCCGTCTCTGATACAAGTCCGTGACCAGAGTATCGGCCAACGTGACGGTAGGACACAGCCCTTCCATACACCGTGACAATAGGAGGAGAAGTGGTAGCGAGTCGCTCTCTCTGAGTGCCTCATTACCTTCAGGAAACATTCCCAATATTCATTTTGACAGCAAGCTGAGTGGGTCTGCGGCCATCCACGAGGGAATGGAATGAGGAACCATCACCGGCCGGGGTGGCCGAGCGGTTCTAGGCGCTACAGTCTGGAATCGCGCATCCGCTGCGGTCGCAGGTTCGAATCCTGCCTCGGGCATGGATGGTTCCTCAAATGGTTCAAATGTCTTTGAGTACTATGGGACTTAACTTCTGAGGTCATCAGTCGCCTAGATCTTAGAACTACTTAAAGCTAACCAACCTAAGGACATCACACACATTCATGCCCGAGGCAGGATTCGAACCTGCGACCGTAGCGGTCGCTCGGTTCCAGACTGTAGCGCCTAGAACCGCACGACCACTCCGACTGGCCTGACCTTCTGAAAGTTCAGTTTACACACTTTTCGCGAATATCGTTTTTCTGTCACTCTCTCCGCCACAGCCACATTCCAGTATCCTAATACCCGAGCCTGAAGTACTGTAGTACAGGGGAGTAAGAGGCATATGAAACACTACTGTGACATTGGTAACGTGCTTTCTTCATTGCGTTAAAGTCCGCGGTTCCTAACCTGTAGTTGGTGCCAGAGAGTTCTGTACTTTGAACTTTTTTGCGTAGTGATTCACAAATACATTGTAAATAAATAAAACGAATGAGTGTGTCATTAAAGAAGCAGCGTAGCGCCATTTAATTGTTAACATCACTCTTGTACGTTATTTGCTTTGGATTTTAAAGCTGGCACTGTTAAAGTGAAGTACATTTGCAGAAGATGCCTCTATTCTTCAACGTGATAGGCATGACTAAATTGCTCATCGAAAATCATTAACTTCATTTCATAATAATTCTTCAGTTGCTTAGCTTTGTTCATTTTGATTTTGAATCATATAGCTTCAAAATGTCAATACGAGAATGCTGACAAAATACATTGTACGTATATGTGCATGAGATTGACATATTATTTACTAATATTTACTTACTATTTTTCGCGTAAAATAGCGGCGTTCTCGAACAAGATTTCAAAACTGGTTGAGCAGTGTAGTGTATCCACCTTTCGTCTCCTCTTCCCAAGCCCTCAATATCCATCCAATGTACAGTACTTCGCGCTCAGGCATTAGGCGGCTGAAGTCGGATGGAGCGAGTAACAAACAAACGGTTAGCACGCGAAAGTTAAAAATCTGTACCGTCAGAATTATGAACCAAATTTTCCCACAGGTGCATGTGTGCTTTTTTCTCTGTAAAATATGAGATCGAGTTAGTGATGTTTCCTTATTATTCTTGTTTATTTACTAGTATTGGTATAATAATTTCATGTGGCATGATTGGTTGTTAGACCCCCGAGAGCCAGCAACTTGGATCGGTTTTTCCTGTCCTTCTTGCTCAATGGCGTCTTCCCTTCCAGAAGTACTGGAGCTGTATGTTTAAGTATAACTGGAAAGAATAGGTGACTAATGGATGTATGAGTGTAGTGTAATGTCATGTTTATGTTGGATGATAATGAGCGAAGGGAGCAGGTGAAACTCGATGACGACACATTATCTCCTCATCTCGAATAGCACCAAGGGATCGCCGAGGTTAACGTCCCCATCCGGCAGATTGATCACCATCAACAGCGTCATATGCCCACCCTTCATGACACATTGCGGTCAATCTTGGAATTTAATCAGGGGTATTAATGCAAAGACTGGTGATCAGGGACTTAATGTCACCAGCCATCCTCCCCTTTTCCGTAAAGTCAAAGTTCCCAACAGTTCGTGGCGTATCCGGATCTTTACTCATCCAGGTATTGGTCACACCCGATGTTGGCAATCAGACGGGAACCGGTGTATCCAGCGAGCCGAGGCCACTGGCATTTGTGCAATATTTCATCGGCAAGTAACAGGTGGAGGCGTATGATGAAGCCAGCCTGAATTTCTAGAGGGAGATGGTTATGCCAAGTATAGCCTGATCCCTTCTACATGACTGCGGCCTATTCCCTCCTCCTTCGTTTCCCAAAATGGCCGGTGTTTCGCCTTTTCTAACCTCTATTTCGAAAGGAAGTCAAATTATAGCCTTTACATCAGGTTTCATTAGCGGATATGCTTGATTGATATGCTTGATTGACAGATGATACAGGGTTCCTGGCTGCTGTACATCATCCAGATTTATACGGATGGAAGGAAGATTAGGATCTAACGCCCTGTTGACCACCAGTTCACTAGATTTGATGTACAAGCTAAATTTGGAAAGGAGGGAAGCAAAGCGACGATGGCCTTTTAAAAGGAACCATCTTGGTATTTCCCTTGAGCCAGTTAAGAAAACCAGGGAAAACCTAATTCCAGATGGTCTAATGTGGACTTGAATATTTGCCCTTCCAAATACAAGTCCAATTTCCACTGCACATTCGGTAGGTTTCTCTGGTATAAGGGCTAAGTGAAGTCAGTGATCCCACTCCTCTCTCCTAATGTTCAAGACAGGTTTTTCCAGAGTGGGTCTAATTATCAGTTATAGTCAAACTTCCTCCATTAAGATTCAGGCGGAAACCGAAGTGCCATTTTTACCAGCTGTTTAGAAAACGCTAGACTCATCTTATACGGTTTCTAGAAACCATCAATCACTTTATTGGAACATGCGGAGTTCACATCTGCCTCAGAACTCTCACATTAACTACCATATATAAATGCTCACGGGAAAAATCGCAACACCAGGAAGGAGTCATGCGACATAAACTAAAATTGATAGACGTGTTTCCACATCTGAAAGATGATGTCTATTCAGATTTCGCGCCATTCACATAAGAATGGTGCTGGTAGTACCACTATGAGGATGCAAATCAGGTTTGCTTCAAATACACGCTGTTAACAGTCGTGAGCGTCATTTATCTTTGAGACTAGACATGCTGAGTTGATGGTAGTTAAGAATGCCTTTAAGGCGACAGAGACGCCATTATCAACACCTCACTGAGTTTGATCAGCAATTGTCACCACAGTAACACAACGAACTGTTACAAATCTCTTACTTCAAAGACAGCTCCGACGCAGACCCCCCCCCCCCCCCCCTCCTAGTGTGGATTCCACTGACCCCAAACCACCGCCATTTGAGACTCCAGTGATGTCAAGCGAGCTCATTGTAGGTGGTGGTCTGTTGTGTTTTATGATGAAACTTGGTGTTGCCTCGGTGCCAGTGATGGCCTTGTGTTGGTTAGAAGGAGGCCAGCTGAGGACCTGCAGCCAACCCATCTGCGTGTTAGACACACTGGACCTATATTCGGAGTTATGGCTTGTGATTTGATTTCGTATGACAGCAGGAGCACTCTCGTGTTTATCCCATGCACCCTGACTGCAAATTTGGACGTCAGTCTGGTGATTCGACCTGTTGTGCTGCCATTCATGAACAGCATTCCGGGGTGTGTTTTCTAATAGCGCCAGTCCAGATACTGCTGTGGTAACCCAAAATGTCCTACAGTGTCTGCATGTTCCCTTGGCCTGCTCGACCACCAGATCTGTCTCCAATCGACCACATATGGCACATCATCAAGCGACAACTCCAGCTTCATCCAAAAACGTCTTTAACCCCCATTGACCGACTAACAACAACAGGCATGGAACTCCATACCACAAACTGACATCCGGCACCTGTACAGCACAATGCATGCACGTTTGTATGCTTTCATTCAACATTCTGGCTCGTTACACCTGTTTTTAATGTACCAGCATTTCACAGTTGCATGGCTTATCTTGCGCTCACATCAACCTGTGACACTGCAATGTTAATCACTGAAATATGTTACATAGACAAATATATTTCTGAAATTTTATTCCTCTACATTAATTATTTTTTGGTGTTGCTATTTTTTCCGTCAGTGCAGATAGATTTCGTTCCGCACTGTGTCATTAAGATGGCGGTTCAAATCCGTTTCCAGCCATCCAGATTTACGTTTTCCGTTATTTCCCTAAATTGCTTAAGGCGAATGGTCCGTTGAAAGGGCACTGGCGATTTCTTTCTCTTTCCTTCCCCAGTCCGAGTTTGTGCTCTGCTCTAACGACCTCGACGTCGGCGGGACGTTAAACCCTAGTCTCCTTTCTTCGTTCTGTAGGCAGAAAGAGTGTGGTGGCGCAATGATTGAGACGGTGGAATCGTATTCGAGACGACTGTGATTCAGATCGCCATCCGACCACGCCGACTGAAATTTTTCACTTTTTTAGCAGTACGCTGGAGGTTTAAACAGCACCAATATAGATTCAGAAAAGGGAACTGTACAGATGACGTGACTATAGAGCTCATCAGAATGTACTTCGAATCCGGAATGTTTAATTGCACTCATGATGCACATCGTAGGTGCATTCGACAATTTTTGATGGCCTGGGATGTTAGTACGCCTCCGAGATCTCTGGGTCCCCAGATGTCCGTACAAACGTTTTGTCCCGTATTGGACTGGACTACTATCCAGTGGCTCATGGGATAGAGTGAGGTAATAAGAAAGATTGCCAAGGGCTGCCCCCAAAGGCTCCATAAGTTTTCGATTGTTATGGGATCATAGTATTGAATCCCTCTTACATCTGTTAAGACAGCACTCTTGCTGTAGGAGGAGTTTTTCCGTACGCGGATGACGTCCTAGCAGCTGTGTCAGCGGGCTCCATGACGAGACTTAGAAAGACGACTGATGTTCTCGTTGAGATGCAACTGCGGCGGCGAACAACAAATTGGCTATAGCTGTCCATACGACCACAAGCATACTTCTCATGCGAAAACGTTCTCTCATTACAAATTCGTCCCTGAGGATAAAAATATGAATGGCTAAATTGAAGTTAAATAGTGTGGGAATTAGTGAAATGCTTCCGATTAGGTGAGTACACGGTTTGCAACACAAAATCAAATAGCGGTAACTTAAGCTTACGATTATGGGTATTGTAGAACACTGTGATTGTATATGTTGGGACAATCTGTTGCAATTTCACAAGTTATCTTCCTCTTTTCAAAATGATCATTCTAAGACACACGTAAATATAAGACTTTTACTGTTAAAAATTTCCACAATGCGATACAGTAAACAAATACACTAATATCCCATGTTAAACTATTAATGCAGTGGGATATTTTAATGAATACACCGATGTATCACGCTAAACAATACACTCTTGCCACATACAAAGTCTACGTTTCACTATAAGAAACTTATCCCCGCATTATTAGTGTGTTAAAAATAAATTGATATCACTATAAGACTGCCTTAGAGAAGTGTGACACTAAAAGATTATAGTAGATTTGTAAATAATGACGGAAACTACAAGTATGTACACACACACACACACACACACACACACACACACACTTACACACGGGATTGCTACATATTCATTGGAAACAATTATCGCCAATCCATCTGTGCTGTTAACCACCACCATCAGCGTAAAAATGACTTTATAGGGGGTTAAGAACAATGAAGTCACTAACAGGATTCCTTAGAAGCACCGGAAACTGTAAGATTATAGTAGACTTATAAATAACACTGGGGAAATCCGAGTAGGAGCATTTCTACAGACAAGTATTTTACGTTAAAACACACACACACACACACACACACACACACACACACACACAAGACATCGCTGAAGTGCTCTGTAAACAATTTCCCCACTTTTTCTGTTACCACAACGACTGGCATTGCATAGAAACGATACAGGTACGCACTTTATTTAAAACAAACAATAAAATCTTCCATTATCTGCTTCATAAGTGTATGTGGCCTCTGCACTGTCCGTCTGCACCATACTGTCAGGGTCACAGACCTCTCACTGCTGGAGTTGGAGAATGGTTGCCTTCTCTGTTGTACAGACAGAAGCATACCACACAACTGATAGGTAATGCAACTGGAGGGCGAGAGAGGTAGAGAATGGTCTCTTTGTCGTGATACAGGCAATGGTCATAAGCGCCCCATACACCTGATAGATAACCCTACTGGAGATATCAACCGAAATGGCCTCTCCAGTGTTCTCTGTTACATCTGCCACCAACAATCCAAAATCGCCCACACGTGATAGATAAAAGCCAGCAGTCTGTAACCTCATAACTGCAATTACCACGTGCTGCCACCCACATTGGAGATTATGGGACCAGCCGCGATAAGAACTGCAGCTTGAGGACACAACATGCAGCCTGTCTAAAAACGATCTCATATATTTTTATTTCATGTCCCTCTAATTCCCTGAGAATATTTCCAGCAATGACATGTTGTTAACATTCCACATACTAGCGAAGTTCTCCTGTTCAATAACAATTTTTTATATCACTTGTAATAAAAAATATTCCAGGACATTGGCAATGATAATTATACAATGAATTGTTTCATGGTGACCGCCTGAGGACGACTAATAGCTGTGCGCAAGACGGACCTTCACGTTGATTCCTTGTTTAACTCATTCCCATCACTAATTTCCTATGCAGATGGAGTGGAGGGACCATAGAGAAACTCTTTCGTTGCAGATAATAGGGACCTACCTAAGTTTACTCGATATAGTGCATCATTTTCTTAAGACCTGCGGAATAATAATATTTGTGGGGACAGTAGCAACTTAACGTACTTTTTTCTTAAGACTTCTCTAATGATAACAATGACCAATCCACCTACATGCTGATACGACATACTTGTAGATGTAGATAAGCGGAAAAATGGATTCAGTGCAACAAGGTTTCCATCACATGAAAATATTACGCAGAACAATGAGATTACTGCATTCGTAAGCCACGTGTATGCAGGACCGTATTTCAGATCCTTAGGCTGAGCCTTCATATTAACTGTAATGTCTCGAGACGTGTGTGGGAGGATGTAATGAGTCGAAAAGATATTTTGTAAACCGCTTATTTCGTGGATGAAGAATCACATTTTCTCAAGATTCTGCCAACGGACCTCAGCATGCAGCATGGCATCTGATTCTCCTACAAACTGTATTATGTAAACATTCTACATTTAGGTATCATATTCTTGTTACTGGTTCCAATGGTTTACTACAAATAGTGCAATCCAACAGCAATGGAACTTTTCACCTCTTTATATAGACAACATGTTACATTTATTTACAGCAATTCCCTACATCAATCGTCAGTCCTATGCAGTTCTTGTTGGCGGTTTTCGCTACAATCTACTGGTGTTGTAAAACTCCTACACCTTCGTCTATCCCGGCTGCTGTGGCCGAGCGGTTCTAGGCGCTTCAGTCCGGAACCGCGCTGCTGCAACGGTCGCAGGTTCGAATCCTGCCTCGGGCGTGGATGTGTGTGATGTCCTTAGGTTAGTTAGGTTTAAGTAGTTCTAAGTCTAGAGGATTGATGACCTCAGATGTTAAATCCCATAGTGCTTAGATCCATTTGAACCTTCGTCTATATTTACATCTAAATACATACTCTTAAAACCGCTAAGCAGTGATGGCGTAGAGTACGTTGTAGCAGTACTTCGAATTTCTTTCCTATTTCACTATCACATAATGACAGATTAAATAATTATAGTCTATATGTCTCTGTATATGCCCTAATCCCTCTTAGACTCGCCACGCTGGATATAAAGTGGTGGTAACGCAATGGAATCGCAGTCTTCGTTGAACGCATTTTCTCTGAATAGTGTTACGCGAGAAGAACGTCTTTTTTCCGAGCTTTTCCTCTTACATACTCGTGCGTAAAAGTGACACTTATATTCTTGAGCAGTAAATAGCGATATCTACAACAAAGCTCCATGTATCTGCAAAGTTGTTTTTGATCGCGGTTCGCCTTGTCACATGGTATCCCCAATAAAAGCATAAGAAACACACTGATGTGCGTACGTACACTCTAAGTAAAAGCAAAAAACTACGCACCAAGAAGTAATTATCCGATTGGAGCGGAAATCGGTGATGTGATGTAAATGTACAGACAAACAAATGATTACAATTTCAGAAAATTTGGATGATTTATTCAGGAGAAAGAGCTTCACAAATTGAGCAAGTCAACAACACGATGATCCACCGCTGAATCTTACGCAAGCAGTTATTCGGTTTGGCATTGATTGATAGAGTTGTTGCACTTCCAGTATCGTACTAAATTCTGTCCAGCTGGCATGTTAGACCGTCAAGATCCCGAGCTGGTTGGAGGTTCCTGCTCATAATGCTACAAATGTTCTCAACTGGGGACAGATTCAGCATCGTCGTGACAAGGTAAGGTTTGGGAAGTACGACAACAAGCAGTAGAAACTCTTGCTGTGAGCGAGCGGGCATTATCTTGCTGAAATGTAAGTCAAGGATGGCTTGCCATGAAGGGCAACAAAGAGGTGCGTAGAATGTCGTTGACATAGTGCTGTGCTGTAAGGGTGCCGCAGATGACAACCAAAGGAGACCTACTATGAAATGAAATGGCTGTCAGGCCACATGGCAGGTGACAGTCAGGCTGGTATCTCACCACTGTCTGGGGCGTCTCCAGACACGTCTTTGATGGTCATAGGTGCTCAGTTCGAAGCGAGACTCGTCACTGAATAAAATTCTACTCCAGAAAATGAGATTCCAGGCCGAAGTGTCTGGAGACGACCTGGACAGTGGTGGGACACTATCTTGACTGTCACCCGACATATAACCCAACAACCAACAGCGATGATCTGAGATGCCATCTCTTCTCATATCAGGACCCCTTTGGTTGTCATTTGTGGCACCCTTACAGCACAGCGGTACGTCGACGATATTCTACGCTCCGTTTTGTTGACCTTCATGGCAAGCCATCCTGGACTTATATTTCACCAAGATAATGCCCACCTGCATATGGCCAGAGTTTCTACTGCCCTTCTTTGTACTTGCCAAACCCTACCTTGGCCACAAGGTTGCTGGATCTCTTCCCAATTGAGGACATCTGGAGCATTATGGACAGGGCTCTCCAAACAACTCGGCATTTTGACGACATAATGCGCTATTTCGACAGTATTTGGCACAAATCCCACAGAAGGGCATCCAACAACTGTATCAGTCAATGTAAAGCCGAATAACCGCTTCCGTAAGGAGCAGCGGTGGACCAACGCGTTATTAACTCGTTCAATTGCATGAAGCTCCCTCTCTCGAATAAATCATCCATTTTTTCTGAAATTGTAAACATTTGTTTGTCTATAAATGTACATCACATCTGCTGATTTCCGTCCCATTCGGATAATTACTTTGTGGTGGGTCCTTTTATTTTAAGTGTATAAGATCAGCCATATGCTGCAAGATGTATCATCTCCTTTGCAATAGAGTCTAGATCATGTGGAAGAGTAAATCAAAAGCTGCAAAATACTTGGGAAATGTATCAAACCACTAATATGTCTGTCCTTGTGTAGGGTGTTGCTGTGCATTATGGGATGCTTACCTAATAGGTTTCTTAGAGAAGGGCACAGACAATTTAAACCCACATCCTCACCTTATGCTTCCTCTGTAGTAAACGTCCCATAATACATTATTTTATATGGATACACCACCTGTATGAGTGTGTGTTATCGATTTCCACGTTAAATAATTAAAACTGTAAGTAGCCAGATCATAGTTTATATCATTTTCTTGGTTCTGGTGGTCTGGAAGGTGTACTTCTACAGAGTTCAGCCCTTATGTGTTCTTATTATACAAATATGCAAATTTCAGATCGACAGTGATGCTACACTTTATATACCCAGACCGTTTAATACGCATTAGTTTAAGTTGGCTGTATTTCTTAAGACCTGTGAAATAACATTGTTTGTAGGAACCATTCCTAATGTTTATAAAACCAAATATACCAAATACATATTGCAAAATACATATACTTGGTGTATTTGGTTATATTTCTAATTATGGAATGAACTGTGCGTTGGACGCTGTAGAAATCTGTCTAAATGTGTTAACTTCTAACAAGCGATACTCTGTACCATGTGCTGCTGTAATGGGCTTCAGCAAAGATGACACACACACACATATATATATATATATATATATATATATATATATATATATATATATATATATATATATATGTATTATGGTATTGTGGAGAATAATGTCCTGCACAGTGAACAATGTGACACGTATAAAACATGTGTCATATATATATATGAATGGTTTCTACAAAAAATGTTATGGTATTGTGGAGAACAATGCCCTGCACACATAACCTTCCATCTACCAGCCACGGTTCCCTGGATCGACGCATTGCCGCACAGGAAAGACGCATTTCAGCCGAGCAGTAAATGCAGCATTTAGAGAAGTTCAGAGGAGGGCAACAACACATGACAGTGATTTTGAGTGCTGCGATACCAAGTGCCACAGTGGCTCTAACTCTGTTGTGTGTAGCTCTTATTCTTCTAAGGCGGAGAGCCGACCGTCAGCATAAAGCACCAATACTCCAGATTCCAGTAGGCTGGTGAGACTGAGGGTATAACACTGTAGAGTGAATGCTGAAAAGATGTAATTTAGGGATAGGATAAAAAGAGGCGACGGGACAAAGTATGAAGATTAAAATTATTGCCAGAAGCGCAAAATAAGTGTGATGTATACACTCATAAGCAAGCAGTAACAAGCAGCATATTACGCAAGATTGTATGCAGTATCTAACCCATGTGGGCAAGCTGCCCAGTTATTTTAGTTATAAATTTTCTCTGAGCTAATAACGAGCATCAAAATGGATACAGGGATTAGTGAACACAGGGTTGTCGTAGCGAGACTTAATACCGTAACTCCTAAATCCTACAAAAGTAAACGAAAAATATATGTAGGCAAAAAAGCAGACAAAGTTCGCTTGACATCTTCCTGAGAGACATTTTGTACTCCTTCCAAATTAACAATGTATGAGTAGAAGAAATGTGGCTTGAATTCAAAGAAAGAGTATCGACATCACTAGAGATATTTATACAAAATAAATTAACAGATGACGGAGCTGGTCCTCCATGCTACACAAACCAGGTCAGAACACCGTTGCAGAAACGACGAAAAAAAGCATGCCAAATTTAGACGAACGCAAAATCCTGAAAACTAGCAATTTTTGCAGAAGCTCAAAATTTAGCGCGGACTGCCATGCGAGATGCTTATAATACGAAACGAAAAACTTTGTCTCGAAACTTGGCAACAAATCCGAAGAGACTCTGGTCGTATGTAAGGAATGCTAGCGGCAAGACACGATAAATGCCTTCTCTGCGCGATAGCAGTGGAGATACTGTCGATGACGGTGCTGCTAAGGCAGAGTAAAATTCCTTCACCAAAGAGGACGAAATAAATATTCCGGAATTAAAATAAAGAATAGCTGCCAACATGAGTAATTTACAAGTGGATATCCTAGGAGTAGTGGAGCAACTTAATCACATAATAAAAGCAAGTCTTCCGGTCCAGATCGTATACCATTTAGTCTCCTTTCAGAGTATGCTGATGCAATAGCCCCATACTTAACGATCATATACCACACAACTGCTCGCTCGACAAAAGATCCGAACCCAAAGTCTGGAAAGTTGCACTGGTCGTATCAATATTCAAGAAAGGCAATAGGTGCAATCCACTAAATTTCAGGCCCATGTCATTAACGTAGATATGCAGCAGGATTTTGGAACGTATATTGTGTTCGAACATTATGAATTGGCGGGAAGAGAACGGTCTATTGACACAGAGTCAACACCGATTTAGAGAATATCGTTCTTGTGAAACACAACAAGCTCTGTGTTGAGTGCTATCGACAAAGGATTTGAAATCAGTTCCGTATTTTTTTTTTATTTCCGGAAGGCTTTTGACACCGTACTTCACAATCGGCTTGTAAACAAATTGCGTGCTTAAGGAATATCGTCTCAGATATACGACTGGATTCTTGATCTCCTATCAGAGAGGTCACAGTCCGCGGTAACTGACGGAAAGTCATCGAGTAAAACAGAAGTGATTTCTGGCGTTCCCCAAGGTAGTGTTATAGGTCCTCTGTTGTTCTTATCTATAGAAACGATGTAGGAAACTATCTGAGCAGCCGTCTTAGCTTGTTTGCAGATGTTGCTGTCGTTTATCGTCTGGTAAAGTCATCGGAAGATCAAAACAATTGCAAAACGATTTAGATAAGATACATATATGGTGCGAAAATTGGCAGTTGACCCTAAATAATGATAAGTCTGAGGCCATCTCCATGAGTTCTAAAAGGAATCCGTTAAACTTCGGTTACATGATAAATCAATCAAATCTAAAGGCCGTAAATTCAACTAAATACCTAGGAGATACAATAACGAACAACTTAAATTGGAAAGAAGACACAGAAAATATCGTGGGGAAGGCGAACCAAATACTGCTTTTTGTTGGCAGAACACGTAGAAGATGTAATAGACCTACTAAACAGACTGTCTACACTACGGTTGTCCGTCCTCTTATGGAGTACTGCTGCGCGGTGAGGTACCCTGATCAAATAGGGTTAACGGAGTACATCGATGAAGTCCAAAGAAGAACAGCACGTTTGTATAATCGAGAAATACGGAGAAAGTATCACCGACATCATTAAAACAAAGGTGTTTGTCGTTACTGCTGCGTCTTCTCATGAAATTTCAGTCACCAACTTTCTCCTCCGAATGCGAAAATATTTTGTTGACCCCGACCTACATAGGAATAAACGCTCATCATAATAAAATAAGTAAAATCAGAGCTCCCACAGAAAGATTTAAATGTTAGGTATTTTTTCTGCGCGCTGTTCAAGAGTGGAACAACAGGGAATTATTTTGAAAGTTGATCGATGAACCCTCTGTCAGGCTCTTAAGTGTGATTTGCAGAGTAGCCATGTAAATGAAGATGTAGATGTAGATTTGTACACCCATGAAGTATCATTTGAAACTGGCGTTAACTTCAACCCAAAACACTGGATCTTGTTCATAAAGGGGGATAATGTAGTGGACCGACCATATACGGGCATAATAGTGTGATACATGAAATGCATTCGCAGTTGCGAATATGGACAACCGTCAGCTGTATTATGGAATGTTGACTATGAAAATTTGTGCCGGACTCGGAATCGAACCCGGATTACCTATTTATCGCGAGCAGTCACCTTACAATTAGGCTATCCCCGCACAACTCACGGCCAGATTCAAACTTCCATATGTCGTCCAACATATGTCTAAAATCTGAACTCGTATTTCATTATCTGTATTCCCATTCAGAGGACACATTTTGATTGAAAGTCGCTTGCCTGGTGTCGGCGGATAAATATGATACTGTAGTGCCTTTGTCGGTCAGAAATACGGTGCAGTGTTCCTTCGGAAACGAATGTCCGGAGGAACATTGCATCGCATTTCTGGACAACACAAGCACTGCAGTATCCCTACAACAGTGTGAGCCTGAGCTGTGTACTGCAACAATATTGTCAACAGACGAGCGAAGGATGTTGCCACTGTAATAATTCAACAAGGCCGATGCATTGTTGCAAGGCAAGATAGATTGCTGAAGCAGAGAAATCAGCAGTACTGCATAGATTCGTGAAGCAAGGGCAGGGCAAATTTCCGCACTGAAAGCGGCAGTGGTGTTTTCAGAAATGTGACTGGTAGTGGCCCATATGCACAACAAGCGTGCAACTACCTACTATAAGTACTGGACATTTTGTAACGAAATTATTCTCTGTCTCGCAGCTCTATCAGGGCGACGAGGCTGTGCCGGACGAAGTCGCCGCATGGACCTGTCAGCAGATGTCAACAATGGAGGCCATAGCAGGGCAACAGCTCTACACAGGAGTTAGTAACATGATGCAGCAAGCCAGCCCAGGTCTACTTTAGCAGCACAGCCAACTCGTGCCCAGAGGGTAGCAGGTCACTCTCCAAGCACATCAGCCGTCTTCCGCCATCGCAAGATGGCCATCTCATTGCAGTGGGCAGCCCCCACGATGACCCAGCCGAGGTATCACCTGATGCCATAGCAGATATGGCATTGTCGAGGATACATGCCACTAGCACGGAAATCATGTGGCCGGCTTACGTAACTAGGCCGGCAGCACGCGGTGGAGACTCCGCGTCAGTATCATGGGGTTTGCATGCAGCCAGACCATCAGAAATCAGCGGCCAGCAAATCACTGACCTGATGTATTACACAGCCCAGATGTTTCAATGAAGAACTTGTTATATTTGTAGCTGCCTTTCACTGGAGCCTCCAGGGCTACCACCTCACCTCCACCACCCACTCCCACTCGCACCATCCTGGCTCGTAGCCACCCCTCCCTGCGCTGGGAGCGCTATAGAGGAATCAAATGGCGTCTTTTTATCACTGAAGAAGACTCAATTCTACATTTTAGCTCCAAAGGCATGATTCCATAATGTTGACCAGCTTTTTTCCGAAGGAAGTGTTAAGATCACAATGCAAACATATTAGGAATTGATCTACTAGATATTATCTATCTCAATATGGAATGTTCATGTTTGGTGCCTATTTAGCTAAATCCATCACGGAATCTCTAACGCAACTATATAGATTATCCAAAAACATACCATCTATTGACATTCTTTATAGTCATGTAAGTTTCGTACTTATGTGGTTCTTAGGATGAAAATCTTGAAAAGTGGAAGAAAATCAGTGACATTTCAACAAATTATCCCAAGATGGTAAACAGCAAAGTAGCAATAGGAAGTGGTCATACATACGAGTGTTTACAGAATATGTCACTGTTTTCAAACGCACTATGACACCACACATTAATAATACAGTGATAAGTTCCTTACTTTACAATGTAGACTCAATATTTAGCAATAGTTCATTACTTAAAATAATTTGCTGCGGTTTTATTAAACATTATGGGCAACGGCCTTGCCGCAGTGGAGACACCGGTTCCCGTGAGATCACCGAAGTTGAGCACTGTTGGGCGTGGCTGGCACTTGGATGGGTGACCATCCAGCCGTCATGCGTTGTTGCCATTTCTCGGGGTGCACTCAGCCTCGTGATGCCAATTGAGGAGCTACTCGACCGATTCGTAGAATACCATCATAACAACCGGGAGAGTGGTGTGCTGACCCCACGTCCTTCCTATCCGCATTCTCCACTGAGGATGACACGGCGGTCGGATGGTCTCGGTAGGCCATTCGTGGCCTGAAGACGGAGTGCATTATTTAACATTATGAACCCCGTATTTACATGCATCTTTGGATTAAGATCTTGAAAAGTGAGTATTTGGAGTAGTGTGTGCGTGGGGGGAGGGGGGGAGGGGAGGAGGTTAGCCAAAAAATGTAACAAATCGCCTTAAAATTGTAAATGGCAATGGGAGGTGTCATTCATTGGAGTGCTAACAGAAAGTGTGATAATATAATTAAATTGTAGGATTTCAGCCACGCCCTTCAATTTCCCAGTAGCACACAGTAATGTCAAAGGGTTTTAAGCAATTTCGTATTCTAAAATAAGACACAATTTATAGACTTCTTTAAGTAGGATAACTCACTCTCTGGCACTACATGATGATCCTTCCACTACGGTGCACATACCTCGAAAGATGAGGCTCACACAATTAGCCTAGAGCAGAAATGACCAAACTTCATACACCTGTATGCCATTTTTCCCAAAGAAATATTTAATATGGCTATGGCATGCCACAAACTAATAGTAGAACTTCATTTTGGTATCTTTTTTTTCTTATTTATTTTGTGTCTATTTAGACACATGATAGCGCTTGAATGTATGCATATTTTAAGATTTGACAGTGCTTAGAAATTTCGGTTCTACTGATTAATGAGAAAAACTGGATACTTCCATATTGACACTCTTTATCTGCAACCAGAAATAGACCTTTCATACGGAACTTTTAAAATAAACATTTTCAGTTTATCTAAATGAAAGAAAAATTAATGTGACTTCTTCTGTTGAAAATTCGATGTCAAATAATTAGCATTAGGTGCATACTTTGTACCTTCTAGTGTACTGCAAGCTATACTTGAGCGTATGACAAGCGGTCGCCGCGCGGGATTAGCCGAGCGGTCCGAGGCGCTGCAGTCATGGACTGTGCGGCTGGTCCCGGCGGAGGTTCCAGTCCTCCCTCGGGCATGGGTGTGTGTGTTTGTCCTTAGGGTATTTTAGGTTAAGTAGTGTGTAAGCTTAGGGACTGATGACCTTCGCAGTTAAGTCCCATAAGATTTCACAGACATTTGAACAAACGAGCGTTTATTATTCATTCATTTCAGAAAATAACGACTCACAGGCATAGGTAGATCAAAATATTGCGACGATAGCAAACACCAGCTTCTTTAGACAGCTATATGTGTCTCGAATTGAATTCCACGTTTATATAATTTTAGTGTCAGCATTTTTCTTCATATTGCCTGACAGTCCTTCTAATTCGTTTACTTCCAATTCTTTTCTTGTTTCGATAAATTTTCGAGTCCATATTAAACAAGACTGGAAATCAGTCAGTTGCATTTCAGTTTCTTCAATATCCAACCAATCAAATTTAGACAACCTCAACCCAGTGAAGTCACATCTGGATACATAATAAATTTTAGTGTTTCCAACAACTCTTTGAACTGAGAAAATTCCGAGGAAAAGACTTCGACTGAAGAATGTATTACAAAGGAAAATAACTCAGTGACTTTTTCGTGGTCTGGCTATCCATGTAAATCCAAATCGCTGGTAATTCTTTTCAAATTTGGGAATTACTTCTAGTTTTTTGAAACAACATCGTTATTAAAAACCTGCAGTTTAGCATCAAAAACGAGAATAAGAGCTATAATAAAAATAACTGTTTTGTTTGTGCCTTGAAGCTGTACGTTCAAACCACTGAAATCCTGGCACATTTCAGCAAGAAACATACATTTTATAAGCCGTGTAACATCCATCAACTGCGAATATTGCGCATTTTCCCCTCATTTTGTAAAAAAACAACCTGATTTCTTCGACACAATCTACAAAGCTTTGAAGTACGTTGCCACGGCTGAAGCTGCGAATATTGTTATACATCATTAAGCCTTTGTACACCGATCTGACTTCATCTAATAACGTTTCAAACTATTTTTATTAGAAGCTTGCAGCTATAGGAGGTTCACTATTTGTGAGCTTTCAGTTAACTACGCACCCTCCGACTCAGAGTTGCAATATTAAAGTTTTGGTTGGTTTCGTGGTCTAGGGGCCAGGATACGTAGTTGCCGAATTACAGGCCAAACACTGCTGAGTCTACAGTATACGATAAGAACACACGCATGAAACGAATGGTCGAAGGTTTCTATCACTCGGCAACTGCGAATTATGAATATAACATATAAATTTATAAATGAAAGATTGCAATTAAATAAAATCTACAGGTACTATCTTAACGACTTTAAATGATGAGTACAACAGTAGAAGTACTTTCGAGAATGTGGTATATTTCTGCAAAACAATTATTGGTGTCGATGGTCCAGCAATTAAATAAAATATAAGTTGAATAACAGGGAAACAATAGATTCCTACTGCACGTAATTAGTTATGAACAACAACATAGCTCGCGAGATATTCGCTTCTAAACGCACACTACGTCTTCACTGCACGGAAATCACACAAATCCGAAACATTTCTATCCTCCGCGACCACGCGCAAACTGCTCCACTGTCCAAGTCTTTCCGCCGGCTGTGCGCCCTTCGCGCAGTACTGTCCGCGTCCAGCACTCACTCCCGTGTCGCACTCCCCTCTACTCCACAACCTCCATACGTCTCCTAGTAACGAGCGCTGTGATTGGCTAGAGCGCTCCCTCCATGTCTCCAAGCCAACGTACACTCACTAACATAGTGAAACACTTTCGACATAACTTGAAATTAAATAAATATTCCTACGGCTGGACCATACACAGGCTCTAACACACATTATTAAATACATAAATTAAATAAACATATGTCAAAGGACTAGAACAAAAGGTAGGCCACTAGCCTAATGTCTCTGTGCTTTCTAAAACAGAGTGAATATTTGACCATTTTCTTCATGAATAGTATATATCGGATATAAACAAAGACATAGACCAATAAATATATTTATAAGCATGCTGCTACCGTTTTTTCGCGTAACTGTGGAGTACTTACGGCCTTACGCTATCGATAGTAATCGGCCACTTTGACCCCCAATAACTCATGTACCATTTAAGTTACATGCCTGTAATTCACACCAATTTAAGTTTACACTAACAGCTTTCTAAAGACACGTCTATCGACGAAATCGGATGAAGCGTTTAGATTTTGGAAATTCGTTGCTTGGCGTTACTTGTATAAATTACAGTCAGATACTAAACTTTAAACTAATAATGATATTGAAAATCTGATTACACCACCAGAATCGTCATGCAAATAATAGTAATGTACATGTTTCTTTTTGAGGTATCATGATTCATCTGGCGACTATTAATTTCTGTACGAACTATGAAATGTCTGCCATTAAGGTTTCACGAAGCCCGCCATCTTTGGCCATCCCGGCGCACTGCATCACCAAGGAATTCCCAGCCATGTGCTCGATGGACCACGTGCTCCAGCAGTTGTGAGGCACCACGCAGATGCTAACGAGCTCGGACCTGCCGCGCAGCCCAAGCAGTGGCCGCCAAGAATATTTCCAGGGCGCCGCAACTCACCCTGTTCCTGTTACCTCACACTATTTTTGGGATTTCAGCCATTATATTATCAATGGAAGCGAAACCAACCTTTGCACACAAGGCTCGTTGACATATGATGCAACAGAAGTCAAGAAGAGAACGTCCAATGGGTGCTAGAAATAATCTGATACAACCTTTTATTATTATTATTATTATTATTATTATTTTTGCCCACCATACAGGGAGCAACGTCAGTCTTGTAGCAACAATTTTGCTTAAATCTATTTCTTTTTCAGTAAGCGAATTTGTACCAGCTGTACAAAAATCTACGCCCTTAGCAGGAACTGGCAACGATATTATCACAATCATTTCTTCTTTGAGGTCACTTGCAACACAATATGGATCACACACAGCTTAATGCGCAGATTTAAATGCATCGGTACTTTCGTCAAGACACAGTGAAATATAAGGAGAGGACTTGGTGTCATTCTTTTTGTTGTTCTCTTGTTTTTCCGCCAGTATTAGAATTCTGTCTATTATTATATTTTGTATTGCATTGTACAGAAAATTTCCAAAATCTTCAAAAAGTGATGAGGCGCTTGATAAACAGGATCCCTTCAAAAACTCTCCATCGGCAAAAGGTTTACCGTATCAGGGAGCCCTGGATCTCGATATTTCCGAATTTTCCCGCAGTTTTCGCAGTGTCGCCGTGGTTACAATCGGATTTGGCATGGTTAATGGGAAGTGGTGGCCGAATGCCCTTCCTGCCGCCACCCCATACCCCCCCCCCCCCCCCCCCCCCCCCCGCGGGGACGAAATCAGTGTACCTCAGCCTTCTGCGTCCAAAGTAATTCATGAAATACTGCGAACGTGTTTCAAATGTCTGTGAGTCATGTAACTGAGGTGGGACATGGGGACCAGCCTGGTATTCACCTAGTGGGATGTGGAAAACCGCTTAATAAACACATCCAGGCTGGCTGGCACACCGGCCCACATCGTTAGTCCGCCAGGCAGAGACCGAGTCCAGGAAGCAGTGGATTAACGCTCTCAGCTAACCTGGCGGGTCCTCGAGCATTTGAGAAATAATTTTTTAAAAAATCGGTTTTTGAAAAATATGTCCATTTTATAGCGCACATATTTCGCAGCATATATGCTCGAGGAAATGTAGCACATGTTATTCGCTCTTAAGTGAGCCAAAGTGCAGAGCCACGTCTTTTCACACAGCATTCTTCTATTGCACGTCATTTTATTTCGCTCTGTGGAACTCAAACGTGTATATTTCGTAATTGAAGACATCAAACCTATGTTTAGGAAACTGGAAATTAAAATGTCCCTGCGGTGCCTCTCCTGCTCCCAGTCGGACGGTTTGACTTCCTACCCTCCTTTAAAAAAAGGAAAAAAAAGGTAATACTGGGTGGGATTATTTGTGACCGGGAGAATAAGAACTCTTCAGAAAATCTGCACTCTTTATTGCCTATTAGCTAATAGCTTTCTCTTTCATGTGATATAAAATTAAATATAGGAAACATAAAGTCGTCGGCCGCGGTGGCCGTGCGGTTCTAGGCGCTGCAGTCGGGAACCTCGGGACTGCTACGGTCGCAGGTTCGAGTCCTGCCTCGGGCATGGATGTGTGTAAAGTCCTTAGGTTAGTTACGTTTAATTAGTTCTCAGTTCTAGGGGACTGATGACCTAAGATGTTAAGTCCCATAGTGCTCAGAGCCATTTGAACCAAACATAAAGTCAATAAAGAAAAGAGACAAGCAACTATGCCCCAGCATTTTTTTCTCTCTAATCTTGCTACAGCTTTACACGGCGTGCTTTCCTTTCTGCGCAGGAATCTTTAATCTCATCAAAGTTCGTCAAATGTTTTGCTACATGGAAAATCAAAGTGTCGTTGTCTAATACCGAAAAAGCTGTAAATGCGTACGAATAGCGACAACTGTAACACACGCCAAATAAGCGAGACTGTTTTGGCACAAATGGTGATTTTGATGTACTTAATTTACATAAATAACACTACAGAACATAATTCATGTAGTACCAATATCAAACGCTAATTAGACCTACTACAAGCAAAAAGTTTTATGTTAGGAAACATTTTTACATTTCATTCACACAATAGTTTCTCAAGCATAAGATCGAAAAGTAGTAGTACGAAATTTTTATATAAATTTGTAATCGTCATATTCTACCATGTAATTTGTGCGACGTCCCCATTTCTTCTCTTTCCTAGTTCTAACAAACAATCTTGACATCACTAATATTGCAACTATTCCTGCCATTGGCAAAACTTATTCTCCGGTTAACTTCAGTAACCCTGCCAGAATCTCAGGTTCAGTTATCCCGCCTTTATAAGCCGGTTAGGCGTTATTACATGTTCGTAAAATGCGTTTTCAGCACTATTCCGGGAATATAACTTAAAGCGGTTGCTAAGCGGGGAGTGTACAACTGGTAACGTAGCGATCTGGCAAAAATTTCTGAAAAGTGAAAATCTAGTGAATCTTTGCAAGATATGTTGGATAGTGTCTCTAGTATACCCGTCGACCACGTCACGTCGTTCTTTTCAGTTCTGAGCACACAGTGAGCGCGTAAACATGTCTAGAAAGTAGTGTCTCCCGCCAAGTATGAGGCCCTGGTTAGAGATTTCACCTGATGTCAGGCAGCCCGCATAACATAACCGTAATTAGTTTCCTTCTTGATGACGATTCTCGGTCGCACTCTGCAGGGGCAATGAAAATGCTCCTGCAGCGTTTTCGATTGGAAGTGTTTGATGACCAACAATACAGCCCGTAATTGGCTCCTCCTGAGTTTCATCTCGGCTCACATGAACAGCTGGCTATGAAGACCACATTTTGGAACAGTCAACGAACAGCAGACTAGCTAGAGAACTGGCGATAAGCACAGGCGGCTGCCTTCTATGGCGACAGTATTGGAAAGTCTTTTACGCTACGACAGATGTCTTAAGTCGGTGCGGCGATTATGTAGAGAAGTAACTGGAGGGTGTAGTTAACTGTTGCAAGTAAAACATTTTTGATTTTCACAGTGGTTTCCATTTCGTGACCGATCGGACCTTACTTTACGAATAGTCCTCGTAATATGTAATTTTTTTACCTGTTATTTCTGTTAGTCGTTTATTTCCGCTCTGGTGGTCTGAATCTATGGATTTCGCTAATAATTATAACAATGCTGGTCATTCGCACACCCAATGAACCACATAAACAAACACCAGTTGGCATTCACCTGTTCCGGTTTATTCGGCTCAGCTCTTATAGCCCCGTCCCCTTTAGTCTCCGGAATTTTTTTTTTTTATTTCTAGACGCGATGGGGATTTCCCTTGCAGAGACATCATGCACACTATGCACACATTCAAAAATCAACTTATGATTCGTTCGGAAATCAATTTAGAATGCGTTAAAAATGTTCAAAAACTAACTGGGATTCGTTTCAAAATCATATTAATAACCGATAGACCAACCTACGCTGGATGCTAAAGCGCTTTGTGGAACAAGGTTTTTTTCTAAAAGAATATTAATTTGGCGCCCCGAAATTGCCGCTCAGGCAGATTCCCCAATTTGCGCCCCCCCCCCTCCTCCCTCCCCCCCACCTTCACCCCTAGATACAGGCCTGGTACCAGGCAATAATACACTCCTGGAAATGGAAAAAAGAACACATTGACACCGGTGTGTCAGACCCACCATACTTGCTCCGGACACTGCGAGAGGGCTGTACAAGCAATGATCACACGCACGCCACAGCGGACACACCAGGAACCGCGGTGTTGGCCGTCGAATGGCGCTAGCTGCGCAGCATTTGTGCACCGCCGCCGTCAGTGACAGCCAGTTTGCCGTGGCATACGGAGCTCCATCGCAGTCTTTAACACTGGTAGCATGCCGCGACAGCGTGGACGTGAACCGTGTGCGCAGTTGACGGACTTTGAGCGAGGGCGTATAGTGGGCATGCGGGAGGCCGGGTGGACGTACCGCCGAATTGCTCAACACGTGGGGCGTGAGGTCTCCACAGTACATCGATGTTGTCGCCAGTGGTCGGCGGAAGGTGCACGTGCCCGTCGACCTGGGACCGGACCGCAGCGACGCACGGATGCACGCCAAGACCGTAGGATCCTACGCAGTGCCGTAGGGGACCGCACCGCCACTTCACAGCAAATTAGGGACACTGTTGCTCCTGGGGTATCGGCGAGGACCATTCGCAACCGTCTCCATGAAGCTGGGCTACGGTCCCGCACACCGTTAGGCCGTCTTCCGCTCACGCCCCAACATCGTGCAGCCCGCCTCCAGTGGTGTCGCGACAGGCGTGAATGGAGGGACGAATGGAGACGTGTCGTCTTCAGCGATGAGAGTCGCTTCTGCCTTGGTGCCAATGATGGTCGTATGCGTGTTTGGCGCCGTGCAGGTGAGCGCCACAATCAGGACTGCATACGACCGAGGCACACAGGGCCAACACCCGGCATCATGGTGTGGGGAGCGATCTCCTACACTGGCCGTACACCACTGGTGATCGTCGAGGGGACACTGAATAGTGCACGGTACATCCAAACCGTCATCGAACCCATCGTTCTACCATTCCTAGACCGGCAAGGGAACTTGCTGTTCCAACAGGACAATGCACGTCCGCATGTATCCCGTGCCACCCAACGTGCTCTAGAAGGTGTAAGTCAACTACCCTGGCCAGCAAGATCTCCGGATCTGTCCCCCATTGAGCATGTTTGGGACTGGATGAAGCGTCGTCTCACGTGGTCTGCACGTCCAGCACGAACAGTGGTCCAACTGAGGCGCCAGGTGGAAATGGCATGGCAAGCCGTTCCACAGGACTACATCCAGCATCTCTACGATCGTCTCCATGGGAGAATAGCAGCCTGCATTGCTGCGAAAGGTGGATATACACTGTACTAGTGCCGACATTGTGCATGCTCTGTTGCCTGTGTCTATGTGCCTGTGGTTCTGTCAGTGTGATCATGTGATGTATCTGACCCCAGGAATGTGTCAATAAAGTTTCCCCTTCCTGGGACAATGAATTCACGGTGTTCTTATTTCAATTTCCAGGAGTGTATTTGCAGCCAAGAAACTTGTGTCACTGGTATGACAATTACATGTTTAATCATAGATGTCGATTGTCTATTCCTGTCTTTAATAGCACATGCAAGAAATTACTTTTGATCTGGTTCTCTTTTTGGATGCATGGGGTCCCGGGTTCGATTCCCAGCAGGGTCAGGGATTTTCACCTGCCGCGAGATGACTGGGTGTTTGTGTTGTCCTCATCATTTCATCATCATTCATAAAAGTGGCGAGATTGGGCTGATCAAAGGTTCAGAATTTGTATGAGCGCTGATAACCGCACAGTTGAGCGACCCACAAACCAATCATCATCATCTTTTTGGACGAAGAGATTTGTGATGTGGTTCACAGTACCGTTTTACACCTCCTGTTCTACATACCTCACACCATCTTACTGCCTTTACTAATCATTCCATATTTCTCAGTCTACCAAGTTTGAAATTCTCTATTACATTGATCTTGCGGTTTTTGTCTCTTTGTCGAACTAGTCATGTTGAATAATACTCACAAATTTAAAAATGATGCTAACTGTGTGTAATTGCAGCACACAATGTAAGTGCACAACAAACAAAAACAAAGGTGAACATTGTTTCGCCACAACAATTTGGAAGTACAGTACACCGCACAGTACTTGTCAGCAGAGAACAGAAGTCATCAGTGTTCTAACAGATACCAACCTATGGGATCTAACAGTGGATGACAGTGCTTTTGAGTGCGCTGTGACTCACAGTGAGTGGGCATGAGCGAAGGTTTGTCACCCATAATTTCTATGAGGCCTCGACACTGATAGCCTGTTTGTGATGAAGTTTGGTACTACGATTTCAAATGCAGATGAACAAATGAATTATTTCGATTGGGTAGGCTACATGAATTCCTCATTTACGCCTTGCCCAAATTATTTCGTCACATGCCACTAATCACACGGATGCTGCTGATTTGTCATTCATGGCCTAGAGGGAGAAGGGGAAGAGAACAGAGGACTCACTTTTCCTATCATCTACAATTCATCCAATTGACCTTTATCAGTTGGGGGAGGGGGGGTGACATTGATTTTTGTGCCAGAATCGGCATATTGCATGGGTGAACTTCATTTTCCTACCATTTTATGTCATATAATTGGCTAGAGACGTGGGCAATGTAAGGTGGGGGGGGGGGGGGGGGGGGACTTATCTTGACACGTTATAGGTATCAGGTTATATAGTGACCCTGAATTTACCACATACAGTTGCCAGTGAAGTGTGGGTAGGTTATTAGGTTATATTGTGACCTAGAATCTGGTCCCAGAAAATACCACAGGCAATTGTCCCTAGAGGCCTGGGTTGGGAGGGCAGAATGTCACTTTACATCATGACCTCGAATTTGGTTCCCGTTCTCTCTTAGTTCCACTACTGCTGCCAAGAGGAAACTAAAAACAGTACTGGCATCACGCTACTGACATAATGAAGATGGGCCTGAAAAGGCTCCAAAACTAGTTTGTGGAAATAAACAAATTCTTCATAAGAGAGTGGTTGCAGTTATTTGTACTTACACACTAAAAGGAGTAGTACACAAGTAGATCTAACAAAGTGTAATAAAATAGACGAAATAGGAAAGTGGGTAACCAACTATGAACAGCACAGTAAGTGCAATATCAAAGCAAGTTAGAGACAAAGCCAACACACACCCCACTGGCGTAAGTTTCTATGCCTACTAGCTCTGCAGAAGATGAAAAGATTGAAACAATGTATGACGAGATTCTGAAGAAAATATTCACTGTGTTAAAAGAGACGAAAATTCCATTGTGATGGCAGAGTAGAATTCGGTTGCAGGCAAAGGAAGGGAAAGAAAACAGTAGAAGAGTATGGACTGGGGCAAAGGAATGGGAGTGGAAGTCGCCTGGTAGCATAATTTAATGGTTGCTAACACTTGATTTAATAAACAATGAAAAATGCATGCATACATGGAAGGGGCAGAAAGACACCTGAAGGTTTCAGACAGATTATATAAAGGTAAGATAGAGATTTCGAAACTAGATTTTAACTGCAAAACATCTCCAACGGCAGATGTAGATTTTGACCATATGCCATGAATTTTTCATTATATCTAAGAAATTTGCAAAAAGGTAGGAAATTAAAGAAATGGGCCGGCCGCTGTGGTCGAGCGGTTCTAGGCTTTTCAGACTGGAACCGCGCGACCGCTACGGTCGCAGGTTCGAATCCTGCCTCGAGCATGGATGTGTTTGAAGTCCTTAGCTAAGTTAGGTTTAAGTAGTTCTAAGTTCTAGGGGCTGATGACCTCAGATGTTAAGCCCTATAGTGCTCAGAGCCATTTGAACCATTTTAAAGAAATGGGAACTGGATAAATTGAAAGAACCAGAGGCAGATGAGGATTTCAAAGGGAGCACTAGATAAGCGGAGAAATGACTGGAATATAACATGAGTGGATAACTTTGCGACATGAAATAGCGATGGCAGCAGGCAAAAGGTAAAAACACAAGACTCAGTAAAAAACCCTGGACAACGATCGAGATACTGAATGGAACCGACGAAAGGCAAAAGCCTTAACATGTAGCAAACAAAGCAGGCAAAAGGGAATACAGACTTCAAAAAAAATTGATTGACAGAAAGTGGAAAATGGCAAAGCAGGAATGGCTAGAAGAGAAACACAAAGTTTCAGTAGCACGTATCGCTACGAGAAAGATGGCTGCCGGCCTGCCGCCTATGAAGACATGAAAGAAATCTATAGAGAGCAGAAAAGCACCAGTGTAAATATCAGTTGTTCAAACGGCACTCCATTACTAAGCAAGAAAGGGAAGGATGAAAGGCGGAAGAATTATATTGAAAGGCTTTCCACAGCAAACTAACTTCAGGGAGAAGAGAGAAAAAGCAAGTAGATGAGATATGACAGCGCGAGAAGAATTTGAGAGGGCACTTAAAGACCTCAAACGAAACAAGGCACCTCGGTCGGACGACACTCCCTCAGAATTACTGAGATCTTTAGGAGACCATAAAAACCGAAACTCAGCGATCAGGTCCAGAGAACCGCGCAATGCCGACTGGCCGCCGTGTTCTCTGCCATAGGGCGTCATTCAGAAGGGGCATGGAGTGGCCTGAAGTCAGCTAGCCGCTCTCTCGGCCCTTGTCGGCTTTCCAGGCTCTGGAGCCTCTGTTTTGTAAGATATTGGCTTGGTATATACGTTCGTTGCGTTTGTCCATACGTTTAATAATACAACAGATACACATAACAGGGACTTTAGTCATCAATAATATATTCTGCTTCACTATTTACAACAGTCTGCCAACGCTGGGGTAATTTCTCGATTCCGCGACTGTAGAAATCACGTGGTTTTGAGGCGAAGAACTCGTCGAGCAGTGTTCGGAGCGCATTTTCATCCGGAAAGGAAGTTCAAACAGTTCAAATGGCTCTTAGTACTATGGGACTTAACATCTGAGGTCATCAGTCCCCTAGAACTTAGAACTACTTAAACCTAACTAACCTAAGGACATCACACACATCCATGCCCGAGGCAGGATTCGAACCTGTGACTGTAGCGTTCGCGCGGTTCCAGACTGAAGCGCCTAGAACCGCTCGGCCACACCGGCCGGCCTGGAAAGGCAGTTCCTTGAAGGTTGTTCGATAGAGAGCGGAAAAGGTGAAAATCTCAGGGCACAAGATCAGGTGAATAATATGGGTCCGGAATGATTTCCAAACTCAGTTCCTGCATAGTGTATTTTGTCAGTCTAACTAAATGCGGGCGAGTGTCATCGAGTTATAGCATCACGTCACGCGATCTTTCCGGTCGTATCGGCCGGTGTGGCCGAGCGGTTCTAGGCGCTTCAGTCTGGAACCGCACGACCGCTACGGTCGCAGGTTCGAATCCTGCCTCGGGCATGGATGTGTGTGATGTCCTTAGGTTAGTTAGGTTTAAGTAGTTCTAAGTTCTAGGGGTCTGATGACCTCAGATGTCAAGTCCCATAGTGCTCAGAGCCATTTGATCCATTTCTGGTCGTTCTTCTTGGATGGCGTCTGCAAGACGTCTCCGTTGTTGACAGTAAAAGTCAGCAGCGATGGTTGCGTCTCGGGGAAGCAATACGTAGTTGGTTTAGAATATACGGTACCCATGCACCCGATTTTCGACCCTTCCCCATTGCCTGCAAATGTCGCACGATGGTGGAATGATTACAGTTCATCACTTTTATCAGTTCTCGAGTACAATGGCGAGGATAATTGTGGATTAATGTGTTTAAAAGGTCTTCACCAAACCCCGATCTTCCTGAACGTGGAGAGTTACTAATGTCAGAACAATCCTCCTTAAAACGAGAAAACCATTTTCTTGCCGTGATCTATCTAGTGGCGTTATCACCACACACGGCGCAAATGTTTCTGGTTGCCTCTGCTTCTGTCACCCCTCTGTTGGACTCAAACAGAAGAATATGTCAGGAACGTATAGATTTCTCCACTTGGCACTCCATTTTGTAGCGCCCACAGCTCCTCTCATTATCTCCAAATAACAAAATGACAATATGTAAACTCAGATAGCAACAGTCAACTAGAAATAAAAAATGACAATCTATAAATAAACCCATAGCAACTGAAGACCAACATGCAAAACAAAAACGCTACGAACTTGTGCAACAACCTAATATATTAGGCAGGTGAATTACCCTCAGACTTCAAGGAGAATGTAATAGTTCAATTCAAAATAAGGCAGGTACTGACAGGTGTGAATACGCGTATTACAGAACCATCAGTTTAATAGTCACAGGTGCAAAACACTGAAACGAATTACTTACAGAAGTATGGAAACACTGTTAGAAGCCGACCTCGGAGAAGAACAGTTTGGATTTCGCAGAAGTGTAGGAACATGCGAGCAATATTGGCCCTGCGAATTTTCTTGGCACGTATGTTGAAGAAAAGTAAACCTACATTTCCATTTAGACCTACGTTTATACTCTGCAAACGACTGTTAAATTCGTGGCAGAGGGTACGTCCCATTGTACCAGTTATTGGAGTTTCTTGCCGTTTCCATTCACGTATGGAGCGCGGGAAGAATGATAGTTTGAATGACTCTGTGCGTGCGGTAATTATTTACAGCATTTGCAAATTTTTATTGGAAGAGCAGTTGAATGGAATGGACAGTGTCTTGAAAGGAGGGTATAAGATGAACATCAACAAAATCAAAACGAGAATAATGGAGTGTAGTCGAATTAAGTCGAGTGATGCTGAGGGAATCAGATAAGGAAATGAGACACTTAAAGTAGTAAAGGAGTTTTGCTATTTGGGGAGCAAAATAACTGATGATGGTCGAAGTAGAGTGGATATAAAATGTAGACTGGCAATGGCAAGGAAAGCGTTACTGAAGAAGAAAAATTTGTTAACATCGAGTATAGATTTAAATGTCAGGAAGTCATTTCTGAAAGTATTTTTATGGAGTTTAGCCATGTATGGAAGTGAAACGTGGACGATAAACAGTTTAGACAAAAAGAGAATAGAAGCTTTCGAAATGTGGTGCTACAGAAGAATGCTGAAGATTAGATGGGTAGATCACATAACTAATGAGGAGGTATTGAATAGAACTGGGGAGAAGAGGAGCTTGTGGCACAACTTGACTAGAAGAAGGGATCGGTTGGTAGGACATGTTTTGAGACATGGAGGGATCACCAATTTAGTATCGGAGGGCAGCGTGGAGGATAAAAATCGTTGAGGGAGACCAAGAGATGAATACACTAAGCAGATTCAGAAGGATGTAGGCTACAGCAGGTACTGGGAGTTGAAGAAGCTTACACAGGATAGATAACATGGAGAGCTGCATCAAACCAGTCTCAGGACTGAGGACCGCAACAACAACAACAACATTTGTAAATTAATAGAAAGCGTTTTCAACTTCGTCTGGAATAAACTCTTCGTTTTTCTAAAAGTAACAAAGACAAAATACAGGGGTGGCAGATTATCTACAACTTGCACTAAAACCAGAGTCGGAGAAATGGTTCAAATGGCTCTGAGCACTATGGGACTTAACATCTGTGGTCATCAGTCCCCTAGAACTTAGAACTACTTAAACCTCACTAACCTAAGGACATCACACACATCCAGGCCCGAGGCAGGATTCGAACCTGCGACCGTAGCGGTCACGCGGTTCCAGACTGAAGCGCCTAGAACCGCACGGCCAGAGTCGAAGAACATTAAAGGGAACAGTGGTTGAGAATGGAGTAAAACAGTATTGTAACATACCCCGTTGTTATTCAATCTGTGAGCAAGTAGTAAAGGAAACCAAGGAGAAATCGGGAGACGGAATTAACATTTAAGGGAGAAGAAAGAAAAACTTTGCGGTTTTCCGGTGACATTGTTATTCTATCGGACACAGCAAAGGACAGTTGATTGAAATAGATAGTGCCTCGAAGAAACATTATAAGAAGAAGATCAACAAGGATAAAGGAATGTAGTCGAATTAAATCACATGATATTGGAGGAATTACATTGGGAAGTGAGGCGCTAATAGTAGTAGATGAGTTTTGCTTTTTAGGCAGCAAAATAAACTTCGATGTTGGAAGTAGATTGGATGTAAAATACACACCAGCAGTAGCAAGACAAAGTATTTATGAAAAAGACCAATTTGTTAACATCTTTACATATTATAAATCAAAGTTCTCCACCGTGTTTTTCTGTATATATGTGAAGGCTAATATTAGGAGCTACTGTAGGGCTTTTGAAACAGTTTTCAATAATAGATGGACTGATTCACGAGAAAGATTTGTCTAAATAATTTACTATCGCCACTCCAGAAAATTCGTCCGGCAGTAGATACTCAATGCTACCCATGCGGAGACGGGGCGGGCCACTAGTAGATTATGAATTTGTTAGGAACTACTTTCTGACGATAGTCGTCTAGAGCCTAGCGTGCGGAAGTGGAATGTGAACGTTAAACAATATGGACAAGAAGAGAACAGCAGCTTTTGAATGTGGTGCCGCAGAAGATTACATTGGTAAGTGGGATAGTTAATAAGGAAGTAGTGAACTGAACGGGGGGGGGTTAAGAAAATTGTGCCATAACTTGTCTAAACAGGAGGATCTGCAGCGAATTCACGCATGGTGCAGGGAATGGCAATTGAATCTCAATGTAGACAAGTGTAATGTGTTGCGAATACATAGAAAGATAGATCCCTTATCATTTAGCTACAAAATAGCAGGTCAGCAACTAGAAGCAGTTAATTCCATAAATTATCTGGGAGTACGCATTAGGAGTGATTTAAAATGGAATGATCATATAAAGTTGATCGTCGGTAGAGTAGATGCCAGACTGAGATTCATTGGAAGAATCCTAAGGAAATGCAATCCGAAAACAAAGGAAGTAGGTTACAGCACGCTTGTTCGCCCACTGCTTGAATACTGCTCAGCAGTGTGGGATCCGTACCAGATAGGGTTGATAGAGGAGATAGAGAAGATCCAACGGAGGGCGGCGAGCTTCGTTGCAGGATCGTTTGGTAATCGCGAGAGCGTTACGGAGATGATAGATAAACTCCAGTGGAAGACTGTGCGGGAGAGACGCTCAGTAGCTCGGTACGGGCTTTTGTTAAAGTTTCGAGAACATACCTTCACCGAAGAGTCAAGCAGTATATTGCTCCCTCCTACGTATATCTCGCGAAGAGACCATGAGGATAAAATCAGAGAGATTAGAGCCCACACAGAAGCATACCGACAATCCTTCTTTCCACGAACGTTACGAGACTGGAAGAGAAGGGAGAACCGATAGAGGTACTCAGGGTACCCTCCGCCACACACCGTCAGGTGGCTTGCGGAGTATGGATGTAGATGTAGTTGTAGATGTAGATGCAGAAACTTTGGGTCGGCTACAAAGACACATCCTGAGGCATCAAAGAATCGTCGGGTTGGCAGTGAACGGACGTGTGGGGATAAAAACCGTAGACGGAAATCAGCGCTTGAAATGGACGTAGGTTGAAGTACACTGAGGTAACAGAAGTCGTTGGATATCTCCTAATATGTGTCGGACCTCCTTTTACCTGGCCTCGTGCAGCAACGCGACGTGGCAAGGACTCGACAAGTTGGAAACCTCCTATAGAAATATTAAGCCACGCTGTCTCTGTAGCTGTCCATATTTGCAAAAGTGTTGCCAGCGCAGGATTTTGTGCACGAATTGACCTCTCGATTACGTCCCATAAATGTTCGATCGGATTCATGTTCGGAGATCTGAGTGGACAAATCATTCTCTCCTATTACCCTGAATGTTCTTTAAACCAATCGCGAACACATGTGGCCTGATAACATGGCGCATTGCCTTCCATAAATATTCTGTTGTTGTTTGGCTGTAAATGCTCTCCAAGTAGCCGAACATGACCATTTCCAGTGAATGTTTGGTTCAGTGGGACGAGAGGATCCAGCCCATTCCATGAAAACACAGCTCACGCCATTATGGGGCCACCAGCTCTTACCAACTGAAATAAGGACTCATCCGAGCAGGCCACGGATCTACAGTGTAGAGTCCAACTGATATGGTCACGAGCCCGGGAGAGGTGTAGTCGATGTCGTACTGTTGGCAAGGGCACCCGCACCCGTCGTCTGCTGCTATAGCCCATTGATGACAGATTAGCCTCACTGTAGTAACGTATGTATTTGTCATATGTCGCACATTGATTTCTGCAGTTATCTCACGCAGTGTTGCTTGTCTGTTAGCACTGACAATTATAAGCAAACTCGGCAGCTCTCGGTGGTTAAGTTAATCCCACCGGCCACTCCGTTGTCCGTGGTAAGAGGTAATGCCTGAAATTTGGTGTTCTCGGCACACTCCTAATATTGTGGATCTCGGAATATTTGTTTCCTAATGATTTTCGAAACGGTATGACCCATGCGTCTAGCTCCAACTACCATACGGCATTTAAAGCCTGTTCCCCTCGTGCGGCCATAATCACGTCGCAAACCTTTTCGCATGAATCACCTGAGTACAAATGAATGACAGCTCCTCCAATGCAATGCCCTTTTGTGCCTTGTGTACGCGAAACTACCGCAATTTGTTTATGTGCATCTCTCTATTCCATGGCTTTTGTCACCTGAATGTATTTACGCAAAGATAAAGAGGCTTGCACGGAATAGACTAGCGTGAGAACTAAATCAAACCCGGCTTCGGACTGAAGACCGCAATAATATTTTTCCATCACATAATATTTGTCCTGTGTCTTTTGTCTTTAGATACTTCGTGTATCTCATAATTCAGAGAGAAACAGAGAACCTGCCTAATATTTGTGACATTAACTAGGGGGAATCTAAGCTAGTTAACATCAAACACGGCAGCCGTATAAACTTTCACTATATAATTAATCTAAACTAAGTAAATTTAACCGTATCTAGGTCATTGTCCGTCTATCAGCTGAATGCGGTGAGATAATCTTCACTCATGCTCATAAATTAAGGTTAATTGCAGAATGTGGTGCCACACAACGTGGCACTAAACAAAACTGGCGCTAATAGCATAGGCCCATAGGGAACACATACGACACAGATCTGTAAGTCCACGGTATTGGTAATAAGTTGAGAAAACCGTCCGGAAACACATGTGCTACAAAACGCCACTGTATCCTGCGCATGTACCCCGACATCAGTATGGGCTATGATCACCGTGCACACATACAAAGGCCATACAACGGGTTGGCATACCCTGGATCAGGTGGTCGAGCAGCTGTTGGGGTATAGCCTCCCATTCTTGCACCAGTGCCTGTCGGAGCTCCTGAAGTGTCGTAGGGGTTTGAAAACGTGCAGCGATACGTCGACCGAGAGCATCCCAGACGTGCTCGATGGGGTTTAGGTCTACAGAACAGGCAGGCCACTCATTTCGCCTGATATCTTCTGCTTCAAGGTACTCTTTCACGATAGCAGCTCGGTGGGGCCGTGCGTTATCATCCATCAGGAGGAAGGCGGAACCCACTGCACCCCTGAAAAGGCAGACATACTTGTTCAAAATGACTTCCCGATACACCTGACCTGTTACAGTTCCTCTGTCGAAGACATGCAAGAGTGTACGTGCACCAATCATAATCCCACCCCACACCATCAAACCAGGACCTCCATACAGGTCCCTTTCAAGGACATTAAGGGGTTGGTATCTGGTTCCTGGTTCACGCCAGATGAAAACCCAACGAGAATCACTGTTCAGACTATACTTGTACTCGTCTTTGAACATAAACTGGGACCACCGTTCCAATGACCATGTACTGTGTTCTTGACACCAGGCTTTACGGGCTCTCCTGTGACCAGGGGTCAGTGGACTGCACGTTGCAGGTCTCTGGGCGAATAAACCATGTCTGTTCAGTCGTCTGTAGACTGTGTGTCTGGAGGCAACTGTTCCAGTGGCTGCAGTAAGGTTCCGAGCAAGGCTACCTGCAGTACACCGTGGCCGTCTGCGGGCACTGATGGTGAGAGATCGGTCTGCTTGTGGTATTGTTCACTGTGGACGTCCCATAGTGCAGCGCCTGGACACTTTTCCTGTCTACTGAAATCATTGCCATAATCTTGAGATCACACTTTGTGGCACACAGAGGGCCCGTGCTACACGACCTGCTGTGTTTGACCAGCCTCCAGTCGCCCTACTATTCTACCCCTCATAACGTCATCAATATGTGTTCTTTGAGCCATTTTCAACACACAGTCACCATTAGCACGTCTGAAAACGTCTGCACACTTACTCGCTGCACTGTACTGTGACATGCACACCAACATCCCTCTGCATATGTGACTGCTGCCAGCGCCACCGTGCGACGACCGCTACCGGCACGGTAGGTCAGCGTGTTCGGTCGGAGGGTTAGCTGCCCTCTGTAATAAACAAAACAAAAAAAAACTGAGTTAATCGATCAACAACGAACTTAAACGGATGTCTTACGACGTCCGCCCCTAGCAGATGCAACGAAAGAAAGCGAACAAAATGGGACAGCCGGCACGGTAGCTCAGCGTGTTCGGTCAGAGGATTAGCTGCCCTCTACAACAAAAAAACTGAGTTAATGGATCAACAACGAACTTAAACGGATGTCTTACGAAGTCCGCCCCGAGCAGATGCAACGAACAAAAGCGAACAAAATGAGATTAAAAAAAAAAAAAAAAACCGCAGGTCAAATGCACTGCATGGTGATACCCCGAGGTGATTTAGACACGCAAACTGCCCACCAGAGCGTTGTTTCACCATGTATCAGCATTATCCTTAATTTATGAGCATCAGTGTAGTTCCTCCCCTATCTTGTGATAAATTTCCATTTGTCTTACCAAGCGGTTATTGTTTTCTTTTTCCTTCACAGTTTATTAATCTACATGAAATATTGGAGTTTTTTGTTGACTTACATGACACTAATTCATTGCGAAGGAAACTTGTTATCTATTTCGCTTGGCTTTTTTTTTTTTTACAGGCATTGTTCATAGCTGCTTCACTAATTCTTTCACTGTTAAGAAACGGTTCAGGTGTTTGAAATTATATGGTACATATCAAGTTTATTTGCGTGGCCATCCTCCGCAGCAAGCATGGACACATTTGTTTTGTAAATAAAACCACCTTTTCTTGCTGCCACGTAATTTATTTATCCCAGACGCGTTTCGCCCTTTTCTTGTTCTAAGATATCATCAGTGAGATATATAACGATACAGTTTTGTTAATTTTAGATTATTAAACAGTTTTTACGTAAAAAAGTAATTACTTACGATTTTCTGATCTCCATTTCCTCTCATCTGATCTGAAGGTCGCACTATCACTTTAAAGAAGGTCAGAACGCAAAATTGGTTCAAATGGTTCTGAGCATTTTGGAACTTAACTTCTGAGGTCATCAGTCCCCCAGAACTTAGAACTTCTTAAACCTAACTAACCTAAGGACATCACACACATCCATGCCCGAGGCAGAATTCGAACCTGCGACCGTAGCGGTCGCGCGGTTCCAGACTGTAGCGCCTAGAACCGCTTTTTTCTTTCTTTTTTTCATTTTGTTCGTTGTTGATCGTTAAGGTTCGTTTGTTGATCCTTCCACTCAGTTTTTTTAATTACAGAGGCCAACCAGCGCTCTGACCGCACACGCTGAGCTACCGTGCCGGCTGAACCGCTCGGCCACTCTGGCCCGCACAAAATTGTGCTTATATGTCAGTAATAAAGTGGTAGTGCGACCTCCAGGCCAGATGAGGGGACGCGCAGATCAGCAAATCGTAAGTAATTACTTTTTTACATAAAAAATCACGATGTGAACTGTTTAATAATCTAAAACTAACAAAACTGTATCGTTATAGATCCCACTGATCATGCCTTAGAACAAGAAAAAGGCGAAACGCGTCTGAGATTGATAAATTAAGTGGCAGCAGGAATATATGGTACATATCGTTTGGCAACGGATCTCATGGCTATTAAAGAGTCTCTTAGAGCCACTTGTGTATCTTTGGTCTTCAAAATGTGTAACTGTTGAGTATAGCGGCGATAATTATAGCATAATATTAATCTTCCGTCATATCTCAATTCTCTGGCCGTCTCATTGGCTGCATAGTGGTGTTCAGTCATAATATTAATTGATTTACCGTGGTAGTGAAAAATAAAGGATGATAATTTACAGAAAGATGTATAATAATAGTCTACGCGTTAAATGGCTCCTTTAGCCAAATGGGTGACGCACGTAAGCCAACCTTCCGGTAGCGCCGATGCCCGAAAAACTGAAATCGCGGATTCACGCCTCGGACATGGGATTTTTAAGTGTGGTTACCGTGTGGCAGTGCGTGGTTCTATATCGTTTAAAGAAAAGAAGACAGAAATTAGTGGTTGCAATTGCGATGAATACACTTCAGACAGAACAACGGCGGACTAGTAAGGGAGCGGAAGGGGCGGTCCCCCCCCCCCCCCCCCCCACAATGCATTTGGTCATGAGGGGTCTCCAAACCTCCAAGACCTCGATATTTGGAGGCGCTCCAAGACCAAACCACTTTTAATTAAATTCCAAACAATGCCAAAATATGTTCAGTAAACAAGAGGGAACTTGGGAGTTCTAGGCCACACACGTATGCAAAATATAGACACAGGTATTAACTTACCTATTAATAATTTGGACAAGAAGAGAATAGAAGCTTTCGAAATGTGGTGCTACAGAAGAATGTTGAAGATTAGGTGGGTAGATCACGTAACTAATGAGGAGGTATTGAACAGGATTGGGGAGAAGAGAAGTTTGTGGTGCAACTTGACTAGGAGAAGGGATCGGTTGGTAGGACATGTCCTGAGGCATCAAGGGATCACAAATTTAGCATTGGAGGGCAGCGTGTAGGGTAAAAATCGTAGAGGGAGACCAAGAGATGAATACACTAAGCAGATTCAGAAGGATGTAGGTTGCAGTAGGTACTGGGAAATGAAGGAGCTTGCACAGGATAGAGTAGCATGGAGGGCTGCATCAAACCAGTCTCAGGACTGAAGACCACATCAACAACATTATCACGCCGTGGCAGTTATCCGAGGATGTGTTCAGAGTTTTTAGAATTTTTGTAAAACGTAACAAACTGCTGAAGAATAAAGAAAAACGCTTGGTAAGACAAGTGGAAAAGAGATAGGGGAGGAGGTAGGTTATCCCACGTATTCAGCTGACAGACGGTTGATGAGCTAGATATGGTTGAATTTAATTAGTTTAGATTAATTATCTAGCGAAAGTTTATACGGCTGTCGTGTTTGATACTCGTATAGATTCGCCCAAGTCAATGTCACGAATATTAGGCGGGTTCTCCGTTTCGCTCTGAATTATGAGATAGACGAAGACTCTAAAGACCGAAGACAACTTACAAACTGTATAATGATAACCAGTTGTTTGCTAGACTTAATTGTTCTACTCGGGGCTCGCACGGAAAAATTTAAGTGCTCGTTTTTCCCGCGTGCCGTTCGAGAGTGGAACGGGAGAGAGACAGCATGAAGGTGTTTCATTGAACCCTCTGCCAGACACTTTATTGTGAATAGCAAAGTAATCACGTAGATGTAGATGTAGACGTAGATGTAACGTTTTCTGATACCTGTGCCATTTATACAAGTGCACTAGAAGTTTAAAAATACGCGTATAAGTGCAGTGATTGATCAGTTTTTTTAACTAAAGTACGTACTACACTCTGAAAATTACTTTTTCAAAGGTTGTACCATAATCATTGTATAATTTATTTTATGTATACGAAAATCCAACTGGATGAACTAGAGTAGAGCGATCTAGATTTAAGCAACTGTTTTTACTAATTGTAGACCTCAGCATCAAAACTATAGTCATCTAGACTTTATACGCCGGAACTGATCAGTACAAAAAAAAAACAAAAAAAAAAAACACGTTTTGCAACTGTTTGATGTCGAGAAAGACTGCAGCGTATATGTCAAAAGATGTTCAACAACAGCTGGGCTGGATGTTGCGATGTGCGGGGCTCTAGGTTATGTCAATGCCACATCAATGTAGGTGTACATGGGGGAGTACAATGAAAATTTCGAGAAGTCAATACAAAAGCTCGTTCAGTTGCTGTGCTAAACACTCCATAAATCTTTGTGGAGTTTATGCATCCTGATCTGTTCCCTCCAGTGTTTATGTTCATTGTTCTTATATTTTACAAATGCATAGATGGATATTTCTTGTCGCCAAAAATAGAAAAAGTTGGAAACGGTTGTCTGATACTGGTTGGAGTGCTTGTTAATTCAGTTAAATTCATAAAAGAGAACTTGAAAACAATTTTGGGCACTTTGAAAGATATGCAGGATTCATCTAAGGCAATCCTTAATACTACATCTGGAACAAGCTTGCTCCTTCCCGCTATATGTGATTTTATCTTCTTGACCTACATCAACTTTTGGCAAACGATACTAGAGAAGGCAAATTTAGTCCAACAATATTTACAGTCTCCAAAAATGCCTTAGGATAAAGTACAAGCCAAATTAAAAACACTGAATAAGTTTTTAGTGATGGAATGAACTACATTTATAGACAATGCTGTTACTTTTGCCACTAAAAAAAAAAAAAAAAAAAAAAAAACTCAGTGACATTGTCCGACGAGGAAGAAAAAGGGTACATAAAACAGCATCGTGTGAACTAACTCATGACACCGGATTATCGATTCAAGAACTTCTTCGATCACTGTTGGAGCCCATAAAGCGATTTATACAAGAACTGTCATAACGATATACAGCCATGAAACAAATCACCAAAATTTTCCAAATCGCTGAAACAAAATTTATGCTTGAAGCTTCCGCTGACGCTCTGGCTGTAGCACTGGAGAATCTTGTGGAAATTTATAATTCGTTTAATATGGAGCGGGTGCAGCAAAAAATAAAAACATCAACTTGAATAAAAACATCAACTTGAATCCGATATGAATGTGGATATCCTTCAATTTTCATGTGAATGGGACTTCAGTGAATCATTGCCCTGTAGAAGTTTTTCTAAACTGAAGCTAATACAAAACTGTCTTCGTTCGATATCTACATCAGCACTCAGCAAGCCACTTGACAGTGCGTGGCGGTGGGTAGTTACGGTACCACCGCCTGATCCCCCTTTTTTATTCTGCTTGCGAATGGCGCGTGGGAAGAATTATTATTGGTAAACCTCTACATTAGCTCAAATTTATTGAATTTTCCCGTCGTGATCATTTCGCTAGACGTATGTGGAAGGAAGTAATATATGTTCCGACTCTTCGCGGGAAGTGGTCTCGAAATTTTAATAGTAAACCTCTCCGTGATGCACAACGCCTCTCTTGTAGTCTCTGCGACTGGAGTTCATTGGCCATCTCTGTAACTCTCTCGTGCCGACCAAACGATCCCATGACGAAACTCGCCGCTCTTCATTGGAATTTCTCTACTTATTTTATCAGCACTACCTGTTAAGGGTCTCAGATTGATGACCAATACTCAAGAATCGATCGAACAAGCGCCTTGTAAGCCACTTTTTTAGTGGATAAGTTACATTTCTTTAAGATTCTTCCTATGGATCTCAATCTGGCATTTGATTTCCTAATATTTGTCTTACGTGTCGTTTTGTATAGTTACTTCTAAATACGGTAGATACTGATTCCAGCAATTTGTTATCGATAGTGTAGTTGTACAGTAGCGGATTTCTTTTCCTGTGTATGCGCGGTATGTGACATTTATTGATGTGCATGGACAACTGCCAGATCCTGCACCATTCATCAATCCACTGTAGATCATTCTGCAAATCGATACTGTCTTCTGGCGTTGCTTCTTTCTTGTAGGCAACCACATCATCTGCTAACAGCGTTAAAGAGCCACCGACGTTTTCTACTAGATCGTTTATATACACTGCAAATGGTAACGGTCCTATCACATGTCCTTGGCGTACTCCGGAAATTATCTTTACATCTGTCGGACTTATACCGTTAAGAAAGACGTGTTGAGTTCTATCTGCAAGAATGTCTTGAATCCAGTCGCAAATTTTGTCTGATACTCGGTAGGCTCATATTATTTTTCACTAGAGGGCAATGTGGGACGTTGTCAAATGCCTTCTTGAAGTCAAGGGACACGGCATCAATCTGAGATCCGTTGTCTACAGCGCTGTAGATCTCATGGAGGAACAGAGAGAGCTGAGATTCGCAGGATCTCTATTTGTGGAATCTATGTTGATTTTTATAGAAGAGGTTCCCGTTCTCCAAAAACATCATAATTCTTGAGTATAAAACATGCTCCATAATTCTAAAACAAATTGCCGTCTACCGAATAGGCTAATAATTTCGTGCATCTGTCCTACGACCCTTCTTGAAAACGGGAATGGCCTGTGCTTTTTCGCACTCGCTAGGCAACCTTCTTTGCACCAGCTATCTACGATAAACTGCTGCTACAAGAGAAGCAACTTTTTTCGCACAATCTTTGTAGAACCTTACAGTATCTCATCTAAAATTGATGCGTTACCAGTACCGAGCGATTGTATTTGCTTTTCTATTGTACGGTCGTTTATCTCAATATCTGCCATTTCGATGTTCGTACGATGCTTTAAAGGAGAGAACGTATTACGATCTTCCATGGTGGAACAATTTCGGAAGCCCAAATTCAGTATTTAGGCCTTCTCTTTGTTGTCTTCTGTTTCGATGCCAGTATGATCGGTGAGTGACTGAATACATGATTTCGAACCGCTTGCTGATTTTACGTAAGACCAAAAGACTCTTCGGGTTTATAGTCACAGCGGTTGACAAAATTTTACTTTCAGATTCCTTGAATGCTTGTCTCATAGCTCTCCATACACTCATTTTCGCTTCGTTCAGCCTTCGTTCGTCAGCTAGTTTCTGACTTCTCTTGAACCTGTGATGAAGCTCTCTTTGTTTACGTAGCAGGTTTTCTGACACGGCTATTAAACCACTGTGGGTCTTTCCCATCCCTTAGGACGTTGCTCGGAAAATACTTGTCTAAGGCATATGAACAAGGACAACCAGCCAAACTCTCCATTTTAACAATTGAAAAATAAAACTTTCAAATGAAATAGATTTAACGACGTTATTAAGAAGTCCAACAAAATAAAGGCGCGTACAACTATCATGTACTTAAGTTACGAAACTAACTGATATTGTAATTGTAGAAGTTTGTTTCTAGATATTTATAATTAAAGGTAATTTTCTTTTTCTGTTCCTTATTATTTCTTAACACTTTTCGTGATGGTTGCTGTGCTAAATGATGATTCGTATTCTGTTTCTCATCTATATCTTTAAGTTTGCGTATTACAGTTACTAGAGCCTAGTGTACACACACTATAAATAGTGGATTTTTTGTTGGGTATTACATCTATAATATTTATCATTTACAAAATGTGCACCACAAATACATCAGTTTCTAAGCAGGCCAGGGGTTCATTTAGTTATACCGCTCCGGGCCTCCGCCGGGCTTAGTCGGCCCCTGAGACATGACAGTGTTAAATATAGAAGAGTTAGCTTTGTAGTCGCATATCCTAAAGCGAACACGTTTAAAAAAAATCTTGCACTCATGAAGTTTGTACAACAGTATGGACTTGCGCAGCAATTTTACTCAAAGCGCAACAGAATCTGCATTCCCGTGGCATTCATTTATGCCGCGAAAACAACATCGACCCTTGGTCGCGTTCGCCACATTTCATGCGATATATCGATTCACAAGGTCGATAAAGTAACAACTATTAGAGTAAGAAACTGGGAGCAGCAGTGTGCATTTATTTTGATAGTAGTTTGTGTTGTCGTTCGTTTGAATAATAGTTGACGTGTATAAGAAACAAAACGAAATAAATTTGTTGTTGTCATGGCAGGGTATAGGAGGGTAAACTATTACGAACTGTGTCGGCTATGTACGTCAAGTGAGGGAACAAAAATGCATATTTTCCGAGAAGAAGGACGCAGGAGACAACTCCCCACAAAAATTCAGATTTGCTTACCCGTTCAGGTGAGTGATGGTAAAAATTACTGGCTGTCGGATTTCATTGATGTTTGTCACTGTGCGACTTCTGCATTGAACGTCAAAAGGCTTCATGGTATGTGAATATTGGTGAACCGATTGGAGACTACTTACTGTCATTAGGAAAAATACTGCATATCAGTGAGACAGATTCTGTAGCAAACATGTGTGACGACTACTGCCAGAATTGATATTCATCGTCTAAGTTTTCGAAATAACTCACTAGATCGATAGATAGTTGATTCTGACTCTTTAGAAGACAGATCAAGTGCATGCATTTATTGTAATGTTGACATGTTGAAGCACTTCAGTATCTCAGTCTTTCCTTGCTAGTGATCACATGTGTGGTGATTTACAAGATATAAAAACTGTCGGAAATTATAAATAATCTACAGTTTTCAGAAGAAACATTATGGCAATTCATAAATAAATGTTCCATCAGTGCTGCAAAGCTGTAGTAGGAAGTGTCCATTAAATTTAATTGACAATTTAATTTTGCTGGAATGTAAGAAATAACTGCTTGTCATGTGTGTCATTAAAGATGTAAATAGTCATTTAAATGTTGTTGTTATCAGCATGTAAACAGGCCATTTGTGTTATTGTTTCAGTGCTAATTGCATCTTTAGTTATGATGCACAGTGGCCAAATGACAAACATTTTATAGGTGAAATATCACTGTCAGTGCATTTACACAAGCAAGTGTTACATATTACAGATAATAGTACTTAAGAGTGTTTCTGCATTATTCGTGCTTAATGCTGAATCTTCTGTTATTTGCTGTGAATACTCTATGAAACACTTTAATAACCTCGAATGATTTATAGGTTTCAGAGACTAAAATTGAGCAACCCTATTTTTGATTATCTGTCTTTCTAATTTCTCTGATTATCTGTCTGAGTGTATATCTTTCACATTGCTGTGAATAAAAAAGGTTTATCATGTATTAACTAGCTTTTCTTAATTATGTTCCGATTTCTTCATACAGAAAATTGTACCATTTACTTTAAATTACATTTGTCAAAATAAAAGACAGTCTTTTTGTTGTGCCTCTGTCCACTATATGGTGTGTAGCAGCTATCCTTTTCATAATATTGTCATTGCTCCATCCTAGATTTTCAATTATATGTATGTTTGCATTACGCAGTTCTCTATTGTTACAACTGTATTATTCTGTTTCATTCTCACAACATCACACAGTAAAAATGAAATACTTTGTAGGGCAAACAATGAACAACACTCAACACGTCCCCTCCTCTTGACAACCATGAAGAACTCTCAACTTAGTGTGTGTTACAGATCAGTGTTTTTCTGTATCTTATTTTGTGGTCATGGTGCCTTTCATTATGTTTTGTTAAATTTGCCATTTTAAAGATTTTGGTGGTGTTCCACATGTACAAAGCTTGTACCTAAAGATAGATGGATTATTTACTGACCTAAGTAGTTACAGACTTCAGCACAGAGCTGTTAGAGCTGGTTGTTGAACTGAACGAGAGTATCTGTATATGTGAAATTTTATGCAGTGCTCATATTCCAAAGCTGTTTGGAACTTTCTGAACTCCCGAAGACAACAAACGTGTAATGCTTTTCTGTCTTATTGAAATCAGTGTTTTTAACATGGTGTTAATTAGTAAGGCTGTCTGACATGCGAGTAGAGTCCTTTGTATCCTGTAAAAAATTATAGATTTTATAATGAAACAGTCCATCACCATAGCTGAATGGTCAGTGCAGCTGACTGCCATGCACGGGGCCCTAGTTCTATACCTGGCCGGGTCAAGGATTTTATGCACTTGGGGACAGGGTGTTTTCCTGTCCTAACTGTCATTTCATCATCACCGACAGGCAAGTCATCAAAGTGGCAACATATAAATACACTTGCACTAGGTAGCTGAACAACCCCAAATGGGGTCTCCCGGCCAGTAAAGCCATATGATCAATACAATCATTTCGTTTCATCTCAAACGGTGGACTTGGTGCCATTAATAATAGCAAATAAATAGGCTGTAGTGTTTCATGTTCTACCAAGAAAACATTCTTAATGAAACACACAACCTTACAGGAAACTGTTGTTATGAAGTAGTCATCTTTTATACACTGTGCAAAAATTATTCTGCATTTCAAAAATATGTTGTATGTTTACATACTTATAAATCATATTTTGTAACATTTGTTTCGGGTCGTGGTGTTGCATCTAATGGGCCATCAGTGCTTTGTTTTGCTGTAAAATAGTATGAAATAAAGTTTAGTTTTGGTTACATTGCAACATGTAATGCACTTAACTGAACAAATATATACACTGGTGATTTTCATAATCTGTTAAACCTATTTGTTGCAAAGAAGTGACAAGTTTTATAAGAAATTGCAAACACAATAACAAACATTTGTGCCCATTTTGTATTTTTATATTCCCTTTGGGATACTGTTAACATTCACCTCTGACTTATAACACACTCACTTTATACTATGGTGCTGTCTGGAGAGAGATTTGTTGTGTGTGAAAGTCTGGAAGTCGAATACAGTGAAGAAAGTCCATCGCCACTACAGAGCATGTATCTATGATGACTGTAAATCTCCAATGAGCTTTTTTTCTGTACTTGTTATCTTTTGATAATAATAATAATTAATTTTTTCTGCAGGTGTGTGAAGATGATTCGCTGCCTAAAATAATATGCAACCACTGTGTGGAGAAGCTTGAAAGTTTTTATGATTTCCGTGAATCTTGTGTTAATGCAGAAGCAATGCTGGAAAGTTACTTTACCTCACTTCGTTACTCTGATGATTTTACAAGAGAAGGAAAGGTATGATTGCTATTGTCAGTGACACATTATACAACAATTCATCAGCATATGTCATGCCTGTGCTGACCTGTGCACTTCTTTTTGTATATGTATATAAAAGCTCTTAAATTACCAACCTCTCAATGTATTTTACTGTAGGTGTATGTCAAAGATGAAAGCTCAACCAAAAAAAAGACAGCTGACAATGATAGTCTAGCAAAACATCACCACAAATCCAGTGTGACTGCATCCACAGATGGCCTGAACAGCTTAGTCCAGGCTGCAAGTATTCAGATTGTTAGTGATGCTGATGGGACACGAGTTCAACAGTACAAATGCCAGATGCAGGTACTTTTACCATACATTTGTCTGCCATATCAAGCTAAAAATTCTTTATTAATTTAATGTAACAGAAAACATACACAAGCAGTTTCAGTAATTTATAGGAACATATATGTTTAAGAAGACATGACTGGAAACTAATAATGCTGTGTGATGAAAATAGTGTTGTGGAAATTGTGATTCTGTGAGTAAGCTTCTATGCATGAATACAGACTTTTGATGTCCTGAAGTCAACTTCATTGTTCATGTTTAAAGGGAAGATCCTTATTAGTACACATTTCCTGTACGTGATATCAAGAATGATGTTCCTGGTCATTAAAGTTCTGAATGTGTAGATATCAGTGACTGGAGATAGTTGCTTCTATTTTGGCAGTGCATGTTTCCAACCTCACTCTTGTTTGTAGCAGTTTGTATTTAAGATATATCCAGCTATGAACTCTTTAGTGAAAGCAGTGGAACATACAGACTCAAAAGGAAATGTCAACACAGAACATTGTGTGTGTTTTGCAGGGCTCTCTCTGAAAACTGATACAACTGAATCAAAAATTGTAAGTAAAATAAAATAGCAAAACTAAGACATTCTCAGCACTTCCTTTCTTGCCAGTTACATATATTATTATAATCACATATTTCAAATAAAATCAGTTATGGGGAAGTCTATATGGTTTTCATTTTAAAAAATCTGGATAAGGCTTCATGCGTGATCTTTGTATGACTGAATCAATATTGTAGTGAAACCAGTTAGTGTAATTCATGTCGGAGAGCAGTGGCAGCATATAATCTCTAGTAGGATTTGCACTGGGTTGGTGGAGGAAAAAAGCTTCAACATAGACTGTTTTATGAGATAAAAATTTGCTGTTTAAAGAGGAGGAGGCTGCCAGTTTGTGATTCACTGTCAGGGGATTTATGACACCTTCAAGAGTGGCTTATGTTAACATTCAGAGTGACCAGATAATGGATTGACTGTCATAGTTCATGGAATGAAAGTGGAACAGTTAGAATACTGAGAAAACTACAGCAAAGAGGGGAACTGAAGGGATACAATCTCTTAGATTAAAGCTATGCCTGATAGTAAACATTTTCCATATCCCTATTGTGTGTTACGTACTATAGGTAAATTCTTTCAACATGTGACTATTCAGCTGCTGACTTAATCATACACAACTCCAGATTTAATAAGCTGCATGCTGAGAATATTTTGTGATGTATAAAATCCCAGAAAATGTCAGAATAATATAGCACAGATCACATACTCAATTAAATCTGCATTTCAGTTTCCAACCCTGTCATTCTCCTAATTTTAGCCATACTTTTGCATAACCACTCCAGACTAATATATTCTGAACTCTGTAATAAAACCACATATAATTATTTTTGTAGGCTTGTCTGTCAAAATCAAAAAAAGTGCTTCATTTCGAGGAACCCACTGTCATTGGTCATTACATCCCTTTGTGGAATGTACGAAATATTCTTCTATACTAACTGCTCATAAATACTGAAATCAATCAGTAATGCGTCACTCTTCTGACAGCTCCATTGGTCAGTGAGAAACAGAACAGAACAAGCACCCAATGTAACTAATGACCACTGTTTTCATACTGTTATCATGTGATGTTTAGTAGAAATAAATCAGGTGTCCAGGAATACATTGTGTAACAGGGTGAGAGCTGTATGGTAGTGAAAGGGAGGTGCTGCAAGTTGACTGTAATAGATATGTTACTTCGTCTTAAAATTCATCTTAAAATAGGAGGCGAAGCAAGTTGACTGTAATAGATATGTTACTTCACCTTAAAATTTCGAAAACAAGACACTGTGCCATCCTGTTACAGCCTTTGAGTTTGAGAAGGAGCTGTAATTTGGAAGTTAAAATTATGTTATGGCCCTTTGTTTTCTGTACCGGGTATTCGTATCATGTTGTATAATATGAACAGTAATTTATTTATTGAAGATTGTAGATTTTCAGTTTATTTTGTACAAAGTGTCTTTAATCGTTGCCAAGAGCTTATGTAGAGTTCCTGTTTTAGTTATTTATATCTCACATCACACCACAGGCTGCACTTGTGATGTACAACACTTTAATGGCACAGCAGTGCACAAGCCTGTAGCAGTAATTTTGGTTGGTTTGTGATGTGGGATGTATGCTGTCATGTTTTGATCTCCAGAATTAAGCAACCACATGGGCAAGTATTTAGCATGACTTGGCATTATTTTTCAATAATTATTGTAGTGTGCTCTTAAATGTGAATGCCATCACATATGTCAAATTTACATGCTACACAAGACAAGTGTTGAGCTCATTTCCCAAATTTGAATCTTAATTAGATGTCACTTTAATGACATGGTATGCTTGGCTCTTCCCGTGGCAATTAACATTTAGCAGGTAAAGATTGTTTTGTGTTCAGTTACAGAGAAAAATTATGTAGTTGTAGTTTACTGCAGATTTAAGGTTTCTTTCAGCTGATGAACAATTTTAAATTTGACCATGATTTTTCTATCCTCTTACACTAATGTTATCCCCTCTTACATTGACATCACAATTTTATTAAACATTTTCTGTTTCCTATGAAATCTGGGATGCAGTGCAACATTTGCTGCATTCTTTACTGCATTGTGCATTGTGCTACTTCTGGTTTTCATTTACGTATTTTCTGGCACATGATTGGCGAGAAAAAGATTAGTAATGAATACTAAATACTGTATAAACTCATGGGTAATGAAGAGAGTAGCATTGTGGTTATTATACTTCAGACTTTGTGTTCAAAATACCATATTTTTAAAGTTTACTTTAGTTTTGCTGTATCATAGCATACACTGCATTGGAAGTGAAGAAATTGCCTCAAAATTTCATTGTGATAATACATTCAAATCAATAGTAGCACATCAGCATAGTAGGAAATGGGCACCAAGCAATGGCAAGCACGCTGAGTGGAAGGAGAGTCAGTGTCCTGATATTGGAGATTCTAGAAGCTTAAATGCTGATGTGAGAAAAGTCGTGGGATACCTCCTCATATCGTGTCAGATCTCCTTTTGCCTGGCATAGTGCAGCAATTCGATGTGGCAAGGACTCAAAAAGTCATGGGAAGACCCAGCAGAAATACTGATCCATGCTGCTTCTATAGCCGTCTGTAACTGCAGAAGTGTTGTTGGTGCAGGATTTTGTGCATGAACTGACCTCTTGATTATGTCCCATAAATGGTCAAGGGATTCATGTTGGGTGATCTGGGTGGCAAAATCATTCACCCAAATTGTCCAGAATGTTATTCAAACCATTACGCACAATTGTGTCCCAGTGATATGGCACATAGTGTTTCATCAAGATTCCATTGTTGTTTGGCTGTAAATGCTCTCCAAGCAGCCAAACATAGTGATTTCCAGTCAACCATTACCAGTCAATACTTGATTCAGTGATATCACAGGACCCAGTCCATTCCATGTAAACACAGCTCACACCATTATGGAACCACCAACAGCTTGGCTCAGTGCCTGGTTGACAACTTGGGTCCATGGCTTCATGAGGTTTGCGCCACACTCGAATCCTACCATCAGCTCTTACCAACTGAAATAGGGACTCATCTGAGCAGGCCACAGCTTTCCAGTGAAGGGTCCAACTGATATGGTCACGAGCCCAGGAGAGTTGCTGTAAGCAATGTCATACTGTTAGCAAGGGCACTCGTGCCAGTTGTCTGCTGCCATAGCCCATTGATGCCAGATTTCGCCACACTGCCGTAATGGATACATTTTTATGATATTGATTTCTGCAGTTATTTCATGCAGTGTTGCTTGTGTCTTAGCACTGACAATTTCTATGCAAGCTCCGCAGCTCTTGGTCATTAAGTTAAACCCATTAGCCACTACATTGTCTGTGGTGAGAGGTAGTGCCTGAAATTTGGTGTTCTCAGCACGCTCCTGAAATTGTGGACCTCAGAATATTGTCTTCCTTAATGATTTTCAAAATGGTATGCCCCATGTGTCTAGCTCCAACTACCATTCCGCGTTCAAAGTCTTTTCCCATTGTGCAATCATAATCATGTCAGAAACCTTTTCACATGGATCACCTGAATACAAATGCCAGCTCCGCCAATGCACTGCCCTTTTATACCTTGTTGTACATAATACTACCACCATCTTTATATTAGCACATCAGTATCCCATTTGTTTGGTCACTTCATTGTGCACTGATCAGCGAGCACCTAATGGACAGTATGTCCACCTTTGGTACAGACAACAGTGGCGACGCATAATGACACAGAAGTGGTGAGACGTTGGTAGATCGTTGGAGGGTGTTGGCACCACATCTGTAGATACAAGTCACCTAATTACTGTAAATTCTGGGGAGGCGTGTTGATGAGCTTTGATGTCATATTCAATCACATCCCCAAATGTATTAGATCAGGTTCAGATCTCGCGAGTTGGGGGTCCTGTATGTCAATTGGAACTCGCCACTGTATTCCTCAAACCACTCCATCACACTCCTGTCCTTGTGACTTGGAGCATTATCTTGTTGAAAAGTGCCACTACCATCAGGAAACATGATTGTCATGAAGGGGTGTACATGGTCTGCAGCCAGTGTGTGAAACTCCTTGGCCATCATGGTGCCTTGCACGAGCTCCACTAGACCTATGGATGATCTTGTGAATGTTCCCCAGAGCATAATGGAGTCGCCGCTCACTTCGCCCCATCCCATAGCACAGGTGACAATGAAATGTTCCCCTGGATGATGACAGATTGGCGCCCTCCTATCGGTGTGATGAAGAAGGTATTGGGATTCATGAGGCACAGTAATGTAAGTGAAACCTCAACCGGATTAGCAGGAATATTTTTGCTTATGTTGCTTTATAAAGTAGTTGTATTTTGTGTGTTTCATTCAAATGGATAAACCTGAAAACTGTGCCCTCAGAAATGCTTTGCTTTGGATAATCACCACCTATTGAATTTGATAATGGTTTGTAAGGAGCCTGCTCCATCATTTTCACTATTTAAGAAATACTTTCTATTCTTGATCCTTGTGAAGGAATTTCCAAAATACTAACCAAAAACGAAGGTACTGGTGAAGTATTCAATATGGGACTGACTATTTGGTGATTAAAGGTGTTAAAATAGCTGAATCACAGGCACTCAGAAGAAGAGAGAGTAATACATTTTAGTTGAAAGCTCAGTGCAAGAGGGAAGTGACTTTGCTGAACAAATGCAAGTATGGAAATGAATTTCTCAGTAATGCTTGGCTGTCTTGAAGAAGGATCCAGCTGATGCAGTACACTGATCAGTGCTATGGGTGAGACACAGGTCTACCATTTTACACCAGAAATGAAATGAAAATCAGAGCTGTGGTTGGAAGCTGATTGGCCCTGCACCAAAAAGCCAATGTTTCTTGGATACAAAGGCCTTTCTTCTTACTGCAATGAGTAAAACAATAACTAGTAAATACTATTGAAGTATTTTGAATTAACAATATGAAAGAAAAAATATATGTAAAGAAATACCTGAATTGAAAAATAATGGAAGGGGGAGAAGGAAAATACATTTGCTCAGACAGGTGCTTTGACAACGGAAAGTAGGTGTTTGTATTAGAAACTGTTGAGACATACTCTCAGTTTGAGATTTGGCACTTCCACCTACACTGACACCTGAAGAAATTTGTAGCTGGATATTATTTTCAGTCCATTGAAGAAGTTATGCAACCTATAAAAGAGGAGTATTTTACAGTGTGTCCAGAATTGCTCTTCAGCTCAATGGAAAAATATTGTGCAAAGTCTGTTTAACAAAAAGAGGATTACACTGAGTAAGAGGTGCATTTTTCACCTAAAAATTCAGACTTTTGTTACCATACTGACAATTTTCTCATTGCACTCGTCTGTGAAAAAAATGAAAAAATATGGAGGAGGAGGGGCAGACAGTAAATTAAAGTGAATGCCGAAGAGGTGTGCCTGTTTTTTCAGCTTTGAAATGCATACCATCAAACTAGACCTGCCAGTCTTTCATATCAAAGAAAATCTTTTTATGTAGCTCTTTTGTTAGAAGAAAGAGGTCCATAAGAGACATTAACAAAAGTAATAGTAGAAACAGAAAGGGATTAAATTACACACAATGCAGGATGGACAACATCTCCCAACACAATAAAAGATATGGCTCTGAGAAACAACAACTATTCATTAGGTTACAGTGTGACAGCATGAACTTAAATAGAACAGTACAAATTAGCGACATGTACAAGACTGCCGGCCGGAGCCAGTGTGTGGCAATATAAAGAGCATTTGCCCACCAGGGGCTGCAGGTGGTTGAGGCGCCATACCCAGTTGATGGCTCTGGTTAGGGTCTGGAGCAGCCAAATAGTGCAATACTCAAATGTGTGATCGCACTGTGGTAGTAGTGATGGAGGTGTAGTAATGTGCAGGTTACAACACTCCTCCTTCCTTTGGAGGGCTCCCCTACAGGTTTGGGGGTAAGAATAGGCCCGCGGTATTCCTGCCTGTCGTAAGAGGCGACTAAAAGGGGTCTCACACTTTTTCTCCTTTATGTGATGGTCCCCTGTAGGGTTTGACCTCCATATTTCAAAATTCTTCTGAAGAACAAGCCAATTGGGGAAGGGCGCCTTACATGGTGCATTGTGTCCGTCGTGCATTGAGACCTTTAGCCGGCTTTCTCGTCGTCGCATTCCATTCCCACTCGTTCTCCATCTCTTGGGCGAGGATACATTCCTGGGTGCGATTTCCACCATGCTCTGTGCACTGTTGCTATCTGCGGAGATGACGGCCATGGACTTCGTTGCACCTAATATCCAGCATGGTAGCTAGTCCGTTGTGGTGGGGCCACCATGTACCCTGTTGGTTGATCGTGGGGGGCACTTCCCTCCCTGTTGCTCCCACAACACCTACCTCGGGAGCAGCTCCACCCCCCCCCCCCCACCACCACCACCACCACCACCATAGGTGACACCAGTCCCCACTTCTAAGCCAGAGAGGCGTAAGTCTTCTTCGGCTTCTCTCACTAGGAAGGGATCCCTTGGGTCACTCCCTTCCCAGGTTCCAACCAGCAGCACGACAGACACCTGCCAGTGGCTGAAGAAGCCACAGGTCGCTGATAATAGTACTTCGTGATCCCCTTCAGTCCCGGAGACTAAATCAAAGAAGCCCTCCCAGCTAGGGCAACCAAAGGAACAGTGCGAGAAATCGCAATCGAAGACCCCTAAGACCAAGGAAATTGTGGTGGCACCCACTCCACCCCTACCTACAAGATCTGCGTCTGAGGATGAGGTGGAGATTCTGGCATCTGCTGAGGACATAGATCTGGTGGCAGCAGGTGACCCAGTGGCATAAGCTGCTCCTCTGTCCCTTCACGCCTCTCTCGACCATGGACAATGTCATCCGCCAGTGGAACTACAGGGGTTTTTTCCATCATCTTGCTGAGCTCCGACAACTTCTCAGCCTTCACCCTTTCTTCTGCATTGCTCTTCAGGAAACTTGGTTTCCAGCGATGTGAACCCCTGCCCTCCATGGCTATCAGGGTTATTGTAAGAACCGGGCAGCTTATGAGAGGGTATCTGGGGGCGTCTGCATCTACGTCCTTCACTCTCTTTACAGTGAGTGTGTCCCTCTACAAACACCTTTAGAGGCTGTCGCTGTTCAGGTGTGGACGCCTCAGTCTGTTACTGTCTGCAGTCTTTATCTTCCACCGGATGGTGGTGTCCCGCAGCATGTCCTGGCTGCGCTGATAGCCCAATTGCCGCCACCTTTTCTGTTCCTGGGCGACTTCAGCGCCCATAACCCTCTGTGGGGTGGATCAGTGGCAACAGGTCGAGGCAGCACCGTTGAGCAAGTGTTGGCACAGCTCGACCTTTCTCTTTTAAATAATGGTGCCTTCACACATTTCAGTGTGGCCCCTGGCACATACTCAGCCAACGGCCTTTTGATCTGCAGCCCTAGCCTATTACCATCTGTCCAATGGAGTGTGCATGATGACTTGTGTGGTAGTGACCACTTTCCAATCTTTCTGTCACTGCCACAGTGTCACTCTTCTGGGCGCCCCCACAGATGGGCTATGAATAAGGCTGACTGGAAATTGTTCACCTCCATTGCCACTATTGAGCCTCTTTCCAATGACGCCATTGGTGCTGTGGTTCACTCGGTCACCACCGGCATCGTTACTGCCGCAGAATCTGCAATTCCCTGTTCTTCTGGGTCCCCTTGGCAGAGGACTGTGCCTTAGTGTTCACCCGAGATTGCTGAGGCAATTAGAGATCACAGGCGGGCCCTCCAGCATCACAAGTGGCATCCCTCATTGGAACACCTCATTGCCTTTAAACGGCTCTGCGCACGAGCCCGCCGCCTCATTCGTCGATGCTAGCAGAAGTGCTGGGAAAGGTATCGTCTCCACCATTGGCTTCCATACCTCTCCATCACAGGTTTGGGCCAAGATTAGGCAACTCTATGGCTATCGGACCCCCGTCAGTGTACCTGTGCTTTCACTGAATGGAGCAGTCTGTACTGACCTCCGACAAAATTGCAAACTGCTTAGGGGAGCAGTTTGCTCAGAGTGCCGCTCCTGCGAATTACCCACTGGCCTTCCGCTCCCTGAAAGAGTGGTGGGAACGTCGGAGCCTTCCATTTCACATGTGCCACCCTGAATCGTACAATGCTCCGCACAGTGAGTGGGAATTCCAAAGTGCCCTAGCCGCTTGCCCTGATATGGCTCCTGGGCCAGATCGCATCCACTGTCAGATGCTCAAACACCTCTCGGTGGACTGCCAGTGACACCTCCTAGACCTTTTCAACTATATTTGGGTTGAGAGTGAGTTCCCATCGCAATGGTGGCAAAGCATTGTAATCCCCGTGTTGAAACTTGGCAAGAACCCACTGGAGGTGGACAGGTACCGCCCCATTAGCCTTCCCAACATTCTTTGCAAGTTGCTCGAACGCATGGTGAGCCGGAGGCTGAGTTGGCTACTTGATTCTCAGGGCCTTCTGGCTCCGTCTCAGGTTGGGTTTCGTAAGGGACGCTCTGCCACCGATAATCTGGTCTTCCTGGAGTCTGCCATCCGTACGGCCTTTGCCCGCCGTCAGCATCTGGTTGCCATCTTTTTTGACATGCGGAAGGCGTATGCGACTTGGTGACATCACATCCTCACCACGCTTCATGGGTGGGGTCTTCAGGGCCTGCTCCGGATTTTCGTACAAAATTTTCTGTCGCTTCGTTCATTCCACGTGCAAGTTGCAGCCTCCCATAGTTCCTCCTGAGTTCAGGAGAATGGGGTCCCTCGAGGATCTGTTTTGAGTGTCTGCCTCTTTTTAGTTGCAATTAATAGGCTCACTGCAGCAGTGGGAACGTCGTGATCAGCTTCCTTGTATGCTGATTACTTCTTCCTATACTATAGCTCTACTGACATTGCAGCTGCAGAACGGCAGCTGCAGGGCACTATCCACAAGGTGCAGTCTAGGGCTGTAATGCATGGCTTCCAGTTTTCGGCTGCCAAGACCTGCGTTATGCATTTCTGCCAGTGTCACACAGTTCACCCTGAACCACGGCTTTATCTTGACGGCGAACCTCTTGCTGTGGTGGAGACACATCGGTTTTTGGGATTGGTTTTCGATACCTGGTTGACTTGGCTGCCTCATATTCAGCAGCTTAAACAAATGTGCTGGCGGCATCTGGACAGTAGCTCTGCAGAATCGCTAGACAGTTTTATCTTTGTCAAAATGACAATTGATAGTTATGTTTTATCTTTGACAAGGATTCTCTCTGCTCATCACGCGTTACTTCAGTATATATGTTGCTCTCAGATGTCCAACCAGTCAGTCGGCAAGACTCAGAGGAAGAGCGTCTCTGAAGATGTGCAGCACAGTCCTGGACGAAACATCAGGAATGGAAGAGTTTCTTGGACCACAACCTCACATCCTGAAAGGTTTACCAGTAGCTATGTTACCTGTAGGTGCCATGGGCCGGGGAACCACAGTGTCTAAAGGTAATGGTGGCAGGTGCCAGCATCAGTGTAGGGTATGTTACCTGTAGGTGCCATGGGCTGGGGAACCGCAGTGTCTAAAGGTAATGGTGGCAGGTGCCAGCATCAGTGTAGGGTATGCCTGCACTAATGTAAGAGGCACTGGCCTCATGTAGGAGGGGCCTGGCATTCTCCCTCAGTCCCTCCTCCCCCATGAAAGAAGGCACTGTAAGTGTGTTGAGAGGCCAAGAGGCATCGCCCTTGTGGAACCAGACCACTGGGAGAGCAGCCGAAGACTGTGCTGGGAGGGTGGGCTGGCATGGCCAGGTGGTGTGCTGCCCATAGCAAGTGCCCATGCCAGTGGAAGAGGTGCCAGCGTAGGAGTGCACAGAAAGATTTTAGCACTCACCTGAGGTCACAGGTATGCACTATGAACACACAGCGCTCGTGCTGGCTGTGGGTGACACCTGGCTTCCAATGCGGGTGTCATCCAAACCCTCAGGGCCCAGACCCGAGTTCTGGGTGCAAGATGCTGAAGATGTCTGTACCACCTCAAAATGCCTGTCCGGTACCAGGAAATGTAGCAGTGTGCGTGGCTGCTGGCAGTGCAAGAGTTCAGTCGGGCTCTTGTCCCTAATTGAAGTCATTCTGTAAGAAGTGACAAGGACATAAGGGCCTCTTCCATTGGAAAGTCTGTGACATATTTGCACATTTGTGGTTTGTAAGTCCACACAAGATGTTCTGTCTCACCGCTGGATGTCATTGTGTGAGCACAAATCTTGGAAGGAGGAAACTACTGTACAAGGTAGGCCTTCGATAGGAAACATGGCTGACAGCACCGTGACAGTCGCATCTGCTATGAAAGATGGACAATGAACAATAAAAGGAAACTTGATAAAGGCACAACAGTTCAAGCTGATCATACCACAAATTTTGACCCCATGGGCAGCCAGGACGAATAATGCTGCTGAGCTGCATTGAGCGTTTTGGATGCAAAAGTGTTAGGCTGCTCAGAGCCATCCACATGATGATGGACCAGAACCAACCCTACCCCATACTGGGATGCATCTGTGGCCAATACTAAATGTTTACCAAGTTGGAAGGCCGCAAGAGAGCGTAATTTGTTTTTATGATGCACAAACATGATTTAGCGGGCTGGCGACCACTTGAAAGGAACGTTTTTACGAAGTAACTGGTGCAGAGAGTGAACCAGAGTGGCTGCACCCAGAAGAAACCTCTGATAGTACGCAGTTTTACCAAGGAATAACTGTAGTTCCCGCAAATTGGTCAGATGAAGTAGAGCAAAAATAGCAGTAACATGCTGTTCCAGGTTGAACACCCTGCCTGGAAAGTTATGAGCGAGATACACAATAAAAAATTGTAACTTCATAAGATTACATTTAATGCTTGCAGTTTGCAAAGTTGTAAAGAAAGAATGGAGGTTACGTAAGTGTTCTTCTGTCATAGCACCTATTTCCCCATTATCATCAAGATAGCTGATGGAACTAGGAACTGCGAGTTAGTCCAAAAAACTTTGGGGAAAAGCCGGGTCATTAACCACCCCAAACATTAAACATTGATATTGATAAAGACCAGAAGGTGTCTTCATGACAAGCAACTGTTTTGAATCATCATCTAATGGAACCTGCAGGGAGGCCTCAGCTGAGTCGGTTTTATAAAAGAACTGGCACCCGGCCAATTTTTGAAGTAATTCATCAGTGTGAGGCAGGGGGTATGTATCAGTAACAGACTGTGCTTTTATGGTAACTTTAAAGTTGCCACAAAATCGGAGCTGACCTGACGGATTTTTGACAGTCACTAATGATGTAGTCTGCTCACTAGTTAAAATCCGTTGGTAAATCCAATTTCGATTTAACTTGTTCGCATAAGGGGAGAGAGGTATAACCGCGCGCGCGCGCACACACACACACACACACACACACACACACACACACACACACACACACACAAACTTGCCGAGCAGAAAGTTTATGTGTGATATGTCTTGAGAAGTAGTTTTACATAACCTAAACGCTCAGAAAACAAATCCAAAAGTTCAGAACACAATGAATCTAGGTCTTGATAAGGAATCTAATCCAATACAAGAGGGCCAGTGTCAGTAATAGAAAATTCAAAAGCAACAGAAGTGTCTGACACAAACAAATTCTCAGTATCAGTATCATTAATAACCAAATAGATCATGAGAGGCTGGACTAGAGATTTATTAGTGTGGTGGCAGTAAATTAACCAAAAACAGGAATATATTGTTTGTTGTAGGTTCCCAGGCGGTGTTTGATGGGGACCAATGATGAGGAGCCCAGTAATGTGTCTCTTTGAAAGTTTAGGAGCAAAACAGTCACTCAGGTGTCCACTTGCAGTGGCAATTGTTTATTTAAGAAAGAGCTTATTCTGACCTGTGGACAATGATGAAATATAATGTCAACATCCATTTCTTCCGAGGTAGGCTGAGAATGACAAACAGATGCAATATAGCATTTCTTGTGGGATGATGCTCAACGCCTTTTGTTGCTGTTGCTGCTGCTGTGTCTATCAGGGTTGTCCATTGCAGCCAGGTTTCCTGGTATGCACGGGATCGACTTCCTCTTCGCTCAGTGAACCTGTTGTTATGCGCCATTGTGGTTCACTATCAACAACAGCAATGGCCCCCCTCACTTTAATTTGGTGGCCTGCTGTGGTGGAAACTTTAAAACACTGAGCAATGTTTAAAACTTCATCCAGGGACAGGTCCTCAAACAGAAAAATCTGAAGTAGTCACTGAGAAACACACCCATTAGACCACAGAGGTACCCACTTTGTTACAAACTGTTGTGTGATCAGACCTTAGGTACTTGATGTGACTGGAAATAATGTACAATATCGTTAAAGTCCTTAGCATTTTTAATGCATAAATAATTTTACATTAGGTGGCATTGTTGAGTTGATTGAGTGTATCAGTTCATAAGCAACTAAAAAGTAGTGATTGAAGCAAAGAAAGAGTACTTGTAATGGAACTCTGCGTGAGCTTCTGGCCCAGTCACCCTAATCAAGTTTTGCATCATTTCAGTAAGTGTTTCTGGACAAAACCCAGGCATTTTGGTTTTCAGGAAGCTTGCAGTTATTTCATTCTGCCTCTCCTGATGAGTTTGTGAGATACTTTGTGGCTCATACATTATCACTCCTAACAGGCCAGCTATGTTTTCCATAGGTCATCCTACTTAATTAATATACAGTTATTCAATTACGTAGCTTTTTCCCCCTGTTGCTAATTAGATTTCTTATGCCATAGAATTTTGACACTGATTAATGTGTACATGTATTTGAAGCTTGATATTTCATTTGTTTCTCAGATCTGTTATGTTCCAGTAATTTGTGTGAAAGCATACTAGCAGTTCTTTTTGCTTGAATCTTTTCAGATGTTTCTTTGCGGTAGCCTTTTTTCTTGAATGAAAGTCTTCTGCCAGTCTTAATGGATCTTTTTCCAAAACAGTATTTATTGATGCTTGACTGCTTTTATCAGTGGATGTCATAGATGCTGTTATTGCACAGACCCATAATTGTAGCATGGGTTTTGATGTTTGCTTTATTTCTTTGATATTTAGGCTTTGAATCAATAGTGACTCCGTTTTCTTCACAGTTCTGTCTGCTTCAACTCTCTGCGCCATACACTGTATATGTGACAAATGTTTAAAGTACTTTTGCATTATCCAGTTCTATTGTAGTGGATGATGAATCACAGACAAAAATAGGAACTCTCCTTACGTTTTGTCACATTTTAGCTTCATTATTTTACTGTAAATTTGTAATCTTTAATGAAGATGTTGTGCCATCAGTAACAAACCTTATACTGATCTAAATGTTTAGAATTTCTGCAGCTGGTGTGAAATAAAACTTGTGGCTTTAATGTTGTGTGATACCATATAATCGAATGAAATAAGGTAAAAACCAACGTTTTGATTGACCTACAGTGGGCTGTCAGTGTTCACCCGGGAGCAGCTCCACAAGATATGGATGTAATTGCATAAACAAACAACTTCAAGAGAACATTCCCCATACCAATGATTGTCAGAAGGAAAACACTATCCTTGGATGCAGAGAGGCAATTAATTGTTGGCTGCCTTTTCATATACATGTACAGCAGAGTAATCACCTTCCATATACCCATGACCTATATTTTGACTGCGGGCAGTTCTGTACCATCTTAGAACAGTGATGTTAATTGTAGTATGTCAGCAAAAGTATGGTAATATATATGTAGAAAAGCTCACTCTCAGGAACCAACAGTTGTGATGCCTGAAGGAAGACCCTCACAAGTTGGCCAAAATGCCTAATTTTACTTCATTTTACAATGTAATGTGGTACAACATGCTGAGGAGTTCAGTCAAGTAAACTGTGTACTACTTTTGGTCAATTTGATGTGGAATTTGTGCCTTATAACTTGGCTTTCTCATCTAAAACAATCTAATTCTTGACTGAATGATCACAGTAGGTAGGCATATAACCACTCATTGTTGCATTCAGTCAAAATGTTCATATGCAATATGTCTTATGCTCATGTTACTGCTTATCTGTGTGGAACTATAAATTATTTCTCTAATTGGCTTTAATGTTTTTCACTTTGTTGACAAGTCAGGCGAAAGGAAGGGCTTTTGGCCACCCCTTCATGCCAAATCCATTAGTAACCATGCCAAACCTGTGCCGATGCAGGAAAAATACATAAGAAAAATAAGAAGAAACTTCTGTTGAAAAGTACTCTAAAAAATTTCAGTGGTTCATTGAAAGGTACCAATTTGCAACAGATTAATCAAAAGGTCTTCTGATTGTTACACTCTAATGATAGTTACTGAAATCTAATAGTTTTGTCTTCAAGATTTTAAGCGACATTGTTGTCCACAAAATTATAAGTTGTGTGCTAAAAGACTTCAGACTGCATCATGTAAATTATATATTTCCATCATAGGAAAAAGTACTCTGTAGTGCAATCAATTTGAGGTGCAACTTAAATGATGAGTACTAATACAGTATGAAGATATGAGCAGAGAGGGAGAGAGAGAGAGAGAGAGAGAGAGAGTGTGTGTGTGTGTGTGTGTGTGTGTGTGTGTGTGTGTGTGTGTGTGTGTGTGTGTGTGTGTGTGTGTGTAAATTGTATCTTCTGCGTGAATAATGATAGAAGTGTGTGGTAAAATTTAAGTTATTCACAGTACTACAAATCTATTCTTTTCAAAAGATTCATCTGATTTTACAAAGGTATACCTTTTACATGCATGTACATACAACCTTGGAGTACTTTTTACTGTTACATTTAGGATCGAAGTTTTCATTTACTTCTCACAAATGCTCATTGTCCCTTTACTGGACACACAACAAACATCCAGATGATACTCCAACTTCATCTTCATGGAAGGTACCAAAGCCAAATATTTATGGATGAAGCATGTTTTCTTCACTTGAGCTGTTATTTATTTATCTTCACTACCCTTAATATTTTGCTATACTAATCTTAGTGTATATGTAAAAAGAGGTACTAATAACATGAAATAAGATAAAATTATTAAAAGGTGTTTCAAAATGGAGAGTTCGAAAATTTAAATTTCACTTAGTATGAAGGCAATGTGAATAACTTTATGGAAACATTGAGGTATTTTTCTCTTGGTTAGCTGCAAGCAGAATATTACCAAATGTGTTGAATTATCTTTTCTTTATTTCAGTTTGTTTATTGGTAAGTTTTTGGGGTTCATTTTTAAAATTAAAAAAATTGAAATCTCTTACATAATATCTATTTTTTCCTCCCTTTCTCTGTTTGATGAAGGATTTCAAATTTGTTGAAAATGTTTCAGGATGTGTTTTGTTGTGTATTAGATGACGACAAATACACTTTGATTATTTTCATTCAGTTTTGGAGTAGATTAAAAGAACACCGCTGATATTTCTAGACGTCCAGAATGAGATTTTCACTCTGCAGCGGAGTGTGCGCTGATATGAAACTTCCTGGCAGGTTAAAACTGTGTGCCCGGCCGAGACTTGAACTCAGGACCTTTGCCTTTCGCGGGCAAGTGCTCTACTATCTGAGCTACCGAAGCACGATTCACGCCCGGTCTCACAGCTTCACTTCTGCCAGTATCTCGTCTCCTACCTTCCAGATTTTACAGAAGCTCTCCTGCGAACCTTGCAGAACTAGCACTCCCGAAAGAAAGGATACTGTGGAGACATGGCTTAGCCACAGCCTGGGGGATGTTTCCAGAATGGGATTTTCACTCTGCAGCGGAGTGTGTGCTGATATGAAACTTCATTTCTAGACATGCTGGTTATGAGGGATGGTGTAAACCTAGGACACAGCTTTTATTGAATACCAACACTTATGGACCAATACCTCTAAAAACTGTCAAATCACCACCCGAGTCAGAAGAGAAGCATGATTAATACAGTCTTGATGTGCAGAAGCTGAATATGTGAGCTGCAGTAGCTTAGACAAGAGATGCAATACTTAGAAAGCATTCTGAGGAACTTTGTGTAGTCCACATGTTACAGAAGTGGTATAGTGTCATGGAATCAAACATTTGGCAAAGTGGCACATCGGAAAGAGAAATATTGGGTACAGCCATACTGCCTTACATTGCCAGAGTTACTGAATGAAGTGACCTTGCACTGTGCAAACATGGCTGAAAGACTACAAAACTGGCAAAGAAGACTAAAGAACATCTCAGATACGCAAAAGAGAAAAAGGACCCACTTGCAATGTTGGGAATATATCACATACCTTGTAGATGAGAAAAAGTCTGTTGGGATGTCTGGATGATCAGTCAACACCAAAATCACTGAACATAAGTGGCATTTTAGGTTGAGACAGGTGGAGAAGTTGGCTGTGACGGAGTACCTGCTGTGTGAGTCTGACCACAAAATAAAATTCACTTGCAGAAAAGTTCTTGTGGTGGAAGGAAGCTACCACAGCCAGTTGTTCAGGGAAACTGTAGAAATCCATAAAAATGACAGTAGCTTCAACAAGAAAGAGGAAAGCCTCAATGTGAAAGGATCCTGGATTCACAGTGAATGACCATTGAAGGGAGAATCACAGTGGTAATGACAACAGAGAAGCCGTGAGACTTTGGTGCACTAGGGACACACAATCTGCATGGCAGCAAACTCGATTTGAGTACGCACCAGTAGAAGAGAGTAAAGCTTTAACGATGCCAGCCACTCTTGCGGGTGAAATGTCAAAAAAATCACCAAACAAACATTGGGTGAAGAACCTGAGGCAGAAACCAATAGGCAGTTTGTCATATATGGATTTATTGCATTCACTGCTGTTTCTATTCAAGCTCCCAGTGCACACAAAGTTGTTGGAAGTGGAGGCCCATAGACAGAGTCTTTCGCAAACCCTCACAAACAGAATCACATACCATGAGATCAAGTGACCGTGGAGGCCAGTGGTTCAGTGTGAATGGCTGATTCATCATGGTGGTAGCTCATTGTGAATGAATGCTCTTACGTGCAGGTGCTAGTGCCATAGAACTCCATTCTGTTAACAAATGAAATTTTTCAGAATGTTCTCGTAATTGTGGAAAAAGCCAGATATCCAACATATCCAGGGAGTGATTGCCATAATCATATTTTTCACAGAGAAGAACAGCATTAAATTCTCCCTTTGGGAAATGCACAAATGCATGAAGCTTGGAAGAGACTAAGTTGTGCTTGAATGTGGCATGTAGCTGCTGTGTTTCCTATAGTCTCATGTTCTGGTGCTTTTCTTTTCTACTCATCCCTGAACACTAAACGTGAAAGGAAGTTATCATCTTCTACCACCACACTCTTGATGAATCTACAAAATTCCACTTTATGTTGTTTATCACCACGATAAAGGGTTTGTGGCAATTGCATCCTGTACAGTTTTAAACATAAACATGCCAGACAGACGTGTGAGGAATGCCTGACTCAGATTTCACAATGGGAAGACTTCTGTGGACTATGTGCAAAACTGTTGCATGCTCACTACACCTCGAACTGCCACAAAAGAGCAATCTGTAAATTTCACCTTACATAAACAGCCAGTATCTTGGAAGGGCTGTTACCATCATCAGATTCATTGAGTTGTAGGAGGTGCAGTGTCATACTCTCAATGAAAATCATGCTGTATAGATGAATCTGAATTGCATGTGTTGAAATAGATAACACACAATGGCTTTTGATACTTTCTCAGTGTGACTCTCGTGAATAAGCAAGTTAGCTGCACCAGGGAGACCTCGGCCAGCAATTGTTTGAACCACCAACTTGTGGCACCCTTATTTTCACCTTTATTCATGTAGAAGATAAAGTCATGTCATATCAGATGATTCTTTTTCTAAAGACCTTCTACAATGTTTGGATTGTTGATCCATGTGATGATGTACATTTTCTATGAACTTTGGATAAACACATAATGAAAAGCTCACAAGCTTCATAGACTTAGTTTGTTGGTTGCTCTGGATCTGATATTTGTGACTTTGTTATATTATATATTAACTTAATGAATCTTTCAGTTACAAAATCATCAATATTTTTCAGGTTATGTTATATGAACTGGCAAATAATGAATAAATTGAGCATCATGGTGCATAGGAGATAATTTTTTTAAACTACTGTATGGTGTAAAGATAAACACTGAAAGAATAATATTTTGATGTTGCCAAAATATAATTTTGCACAGTACATGATTCACAGTATACAATAACAGCAGCATCAAATGGATATTTCACTCTGCAGCAGTGTGTGTGTGTGTGCTTTTATGAAATTCCCAGACAAATTATAGCTGTGCCAGATGGGCATTAAATCCCCATATTCTTGTATTTTGTGGGCTACCTTGGCAAACCATCCAACCCACTTAACATCCTCAGTCTGCCAGTATCTATCTGCCTTACTTTCCAATTTTCTCTGAGACTCTCCCCCTTGTGATTGGAAACTGGTAGATGAGTACTGCCAAAGTAAACCCTTTAAGTGGGTGATGAGGCTTGTCATGATGCATCAAGTGATAAAAGTATTGCTCACAAAAGACAATGATTGAAGTCCAGTCTGGCACACTGTTTTGGTCTGTCAGGAAATATCAATGACATTTTAGTTTAATTGTTGTTAACTATCTGCTCAATTGTGCAGAAATTACTTTTGACTATAGTTATTGAGCAGATACAAAATACTATATTGGTTTTCACAAACTACTTCTCATATACGGCACCTTCCACAATGCAAGCTTGGCAATGCTATGAGAAGATCAGTGAACATGTTCCAATATGGGTTGTTGGAAACCCCTAGGGAAACATTCGGAATAGTTTGTTGATCTTCCATGTGATGAAACCACTGGATGCAATAAATCATAGCATTCCACTTTTTCAGGTTTCATGTTAGGGTGGATGCAGTGAGAAAAGAGACAGTTTAAAGACAAGATGTACAGCTTCTGACAACTTTATTTGGTCGGTACCATAGAGTTAGAGAGATGACCATTGAACCAGTGATGTAATGAAGTATAGTACATTCTTGAAGGGCATCCAGACAGATTTTATGCTTTAAAAATGTGAGGAGTCTGTCTTCATATTTCATACTAAGAACATTTATGCTCCCACTACATACACAAATATCGGTAAAATGAAATGTGAGGCTGAGTGCAAAAGTGTGCTTGCAGCAATTTTCCAATACAACATCCATAAATGGATTGGGAAAAAGAGGACAAATAATACTGTGACAGGCACTGTGTGGCACTGAGGAAGAAAATAAATCCACCATATTGAAAACAAGGGAACTGCCAGGGCATCCAGTGGAACTATCCAGTACAGTCCATCTACTGCTGCATGTGTCACACAGAAATATCAGATATACAGTGCAAGATATGGAAAGTACTGCTCAATAAATTTGCGTGTCCTTAAATGTTATGGGGGGCATACTTTACATGACCACCAGTAAATAAGGCTTGGAGACTGTCCAAGAACGTGACATTCAGATGAGGTCATTGCCAATCTTGACTCTGGGTACTAGTTCAGGGACTCGTAATTTTCAGAGCCCTCTCATCCCTTCCATCAACCACTTCATAATTCATTTCTAATGTTAGCAAAAAAATACATTTATAGTGCAAGTTCGTATTTTATCTTTTGCATAAAGTACACATTTGCTGTTATTTTTAATTCACTTTTATTGCAAAATTTCCTATGCATGAGGATTTTACTTATCTTTTCTATGAAAGTGTGAAATTTACTTGAAGCACTTGTACACTGTTGAGCAAAGTGATTAATCAAGAAATATGTGCTTTAAAATTTGTTTGAAAAGACATGTGCTTAACGATCTTTGTCTATGAAAATGTAAAATGGAATATGCCAATGTAGTTCAGGAAAATTGTGATAATAATTTTTCATTACTTGTATCATATTGTTGTTTTTCATAATTGTTGTGCTTCTGTTGATGTGCAAAATTTGACAGTGTTGTCAGGGTCATTATTATGTAGCCATTTTGTCTTTGTTGGAAATATTGTCATCTATTTGAACTGTAATTCACTACTGTGTATGTGTAGGTTAATCATGTTTAGGTTGGTTGGTTTGTGGGGATTAAAGGGACCAGACTGCTGCAGTCACCGGTCCCCATGTTTAGCTAAATTTACTCAGTAATAACCATTTTCATTCTTAGTGTGGTTTAAAGTGTTGCTGCTTCGAACAAATATTCACCCACAAAAATCAAACAATGGAAAATCCAGGATGGAATGTAACAATACCAGAGAAGGAAAGTTGCTACTCACCACATAGCGGAGATTCTGAGTTGCGATAGGCACAACAAAAAGATTCACACAATTATAGCTTTCGGCCATAAAGGCCTTTGTCAGCAGTAGACACACACACACACACACACACACACACACACACACTCTCTCTCTCTCTCTCTCTCTCTCTCTCTCTCTCTCTCTCTCTCTCTCTCTCTCTCTCTCCACTCACGCAAATGCAACTAGCACACACGTCTGTAGTCTCAGAGTGGTTCAGTTCTCTGAGACTGCAGACGTGTGTGCAAGTTGCATTTGCGTGAGTGTGTGTGTGTGTGTGTGTGTCTACTGCTGACAAAGGCCTTTATGGCCGAAAGCTATAATTGTGTGAATCTTCACCCAGGAAAAGTTACACAAAACTCTGGTCATGCACTGCTTATAATAGTATTCAGAAATGTAGACTTGTGAAGAGCATCAAAGTCCTGGACTAACTTTTAGGAGGATAGATGTTTGCTTTGAAAAGAATTTAGTTTGTTTCCTTCCTCACTCTTTGCCATCTGAGCTTGTGCTCCATATCTAACAGTCTCTTCATAAATGATGTCTTAAACTCTAACATACCTTCCATTCTTCAGAGTAATAACTAAGGTTGTAGATAATTGATTTTCTGAAAGTGGAAACTGGGAGGAAGGAAACTGCAGTTTCTAATACCTCTGTGCAAAGTTTCAATATTGTAAGGTAAAAATGTAATGTTCACTTCAGCCGTGACCTTAAACTCAGTGAAAATTGGTAGGAGAAGTAAAATTATTGCTATTATAAGGGCAAGATCCTCCCATGAACCATGGACCATGCCCTGGTGGGGTAACATGTGTGCTTCAGTAATACAGATAGTCATAGTGTAGGTGCAACCGCATCTGTTGGAAGGCCAGACAGACATGTGGTTCCTGAAGAGGGGCAGCAGCCTTTTCAGTAGTTGCAGGGGCAACAGTATGGATGATTGACTGATTTAGCCTTGTAATATCAGCCAACATGGCCTTGCTCTGCTGGTACTGCAAAGAACTGAAAGCAAGGGTGAAACAATAGCCATAATTTTTTCCAACTGCGTGCAGCTCAGCTACTGTATGGTTAAATGATGATTGCATCCTCTTGGGTAAAACAGTTTTCCTTTCAGATCTGTGGGTGGGGACTACTCATGAGTATATCATTATGAGTAGAAGCAGAACTGGCATTCTAGGGTGTGGGGTGCGGAATGTGACATCCCTTATTGGGCAGGTAGGTTAGAAAATTTAGAAAGGAAAATGGATATATTGAAGTAAGATGTAGTGCAGATTAGTAAAGCTCTGTAGCAGGGATGAGCAGGACTTCCAGTCAGATGAGTCCAGGGTTATTAATATGAAATCAAATAGGGGTAAGGCAGGAGTAGGTCTAATAATGAATAAGAAAGTAGGGCTGCAGGTAAGCTACGATGAACAGCATAATTACACATCATAGTACAGGTTTGTATCCCAACAAGCTCCACAGGGGATGAAGAGATTGAGGACATATATGACGAGATAAAAAAAATTATTCAGATAGGTATGGGAGACAAAAATTTAATTGTAATCAGGGGCTGGAATTAGATAATAGAAAAAGGAAGACAAGGAAAAGTAGTAGGTGAATATGGGCTGGGGGGAAAGCAGCGAAAGAGGAAACTGGCGGGTAGATTTTTGCACAAAGTATAATTTAATCATCTCTTACAATTTGTTTAAGACTTGTGAGAGAAGGTTGTATACATGGAAGTGGCCTGGAGACTCCAGAAGGTTTCAGACTGATTATATAATGGTAACACAAAGACTTTGGAATCAGATTTTAAACTGTAAGACATTTCCACGGCATGACTGCTTGATTATGACTATAGATTGAAACTGAAGAACTAGCGATAAGGCAGAAAATTAACAAGATAGGACCTGGATGAGCTGAAAGAACCAGAAGTTAATTTCAAGGGGAACATTAGGCAACAATTGACTGAAAGAAGGGAAAGAAATACAGCAGAAGACAAGTAGGCAGCATTGAGTGAGAGTGAGTACACCAGGGGATCAAATAGTTAAAAAGACAAGGCCTAGTAGAAATCCTCTTAAAAGGAGAAAATATACAAATGCAGCAAATGAAGCAGGCAAAAGGAAATGCAAATGTCTAAAAAATGAGATTGACAGGAAGTGCAAAACTGCTAAGCAGGTTCAGCTAGAGGATGAATGTAATCATTGTTGTTGTTGTGGTCTTCAGTCCTGAGACTGGTTTGATGCAGCTCTCCATGCTACTCTATCCTGTGCAAGCTCCTTCATCTCCCAGTACCTACTACAACCTACATCCTTCTGAATCTGCTTAGTGTATTCATCTCTTGGTCTCCCTCTATGATTTTTACCCTCCACACTGCCCTCCAATGCTAAATTTGTGATCCCTTGATGCCTCAGGACATGTCCTACCAACTGATCCCTTCTTCTAGTCAAGTTTTGCCACAAACTTCTCTTCTCCCCAATCCTATTCAATACCTCCTCATTAGTTACATGATCTACCCACCTAATCTTCAACATTCTTCTGTAGCACCACATTTCGAAAGCTTCTATTCTCTTCTTGTCCAAACTATTTATTGTCCATGTTTCACTTCCATACATGGCTACACTCCATACAAATACTAATGTAATCATATAGAATCATATATCACTAGGAAAATTAAAGAGGCCTTTGGAGAAAAGAGAAGCAGTCATGTGAATATCAAGAGCTCTGACGAACATCCAGTGGTAAGCAAAGAAGGGAAAGGTGGAGGGAGTATGTAGAGGGGCTGCAGAAGGGAGATAAATTTGAAGGCAATATTATAGAAAGTGAAGAGGATGTACATGAAATAGGAGATCTGATACTGTGAGAAGAATTTGACGGAACATTGAAAGATTTAAGTCAAAACTAGGCCCCTGGAGCAGATTACATTCCATCAGAACTACTGATGTCCATGGGACGGCCACCCATAACAAAACTATTCCACCTGGTGTGCAATATGTATGAGACAGGTGAAATACCTTTATACTTTGAGAAGGATATAATTATTGAAATTCCAAAGAAAGCAGGTGCTGTCAATTGTGAAATAACCAAACTGTCAGTTTAATAAGTCATGGTTGGAAAATACTAACGCAATTTCTTTACAGAAGAATGGAAAAACTGGTAGAAACGGACCTCAGGAAGATCAGTTTGTATTCTGGAAAATGTAGGAACATGTGAGGCAATACTCATCCAATGCCTTTTTTAGAAGATAGGTTAAGAAAAGACAAACCTATGTTTATAGCATTCATAGACGTAGAGAGAGCTTTTGACGGTGTTGAGTGGAATACTCTCTTTGGAGTTCTGAAGGTAGTGAGGATATGATGCACAGAACGAAAGGCGATTTACAACTTGTACAGAAATCAGACAGCCATTACAAGAGTTGGGGCATAAAAGGGAGGCAGTGATAGAGAAGGGAGCGAGGCATGGTTGTAGCCTATCCCCAATGTTATGTAATCTGACATTGAACGAGCAGTGAAGGAAACCAAAGAAAAGTTTGGAGAAGGAATTAAAGTTCAGGAAGAAGAAATAAAAAGTGTGAAGTTTGCCAGTGGTGGTGTAATTCTGTCAGAAACAGCAAAGGACTTGAAGAGCAGTTGAACAGAATGGACAGTGTCTTGAAAGGAGGATATAAGACGAACACAAAAAAAGCAAAGCAGGGATAATGGAACGTAGGTGAATTAAATTAAGTGTTATTGAGAGAATTACAGTAGGAAAGAAAAGACACTAAAAGTAGTGTTATTAAGCATTTACTGAAGGTATTTTGCCTTGAGTGTAGCTATGTATGGAAGTGAAAAATGAAACATGGGAAGTAAACTGTTTCAACAAGAAGAGAATAGAAGCTTTCAAAATGTGATGGCACAGAAGAACATGGAAGATTAGGTGAGTAGGTAATGTAACTAATGAGAATGTACTGAATAGATTTTGGGAAGAAAAGAAATTCGTGGCACAACTTGAGTAAAAGAATGGACTGGTTTATAGGACACATTCTGAGACATCAAGGGATCACTAATATAATATTGGAGGGAAGCTTGTAGTGGGGGGGGGGGGGGGGGGGGGGGCGTTAAATCATAAAGGGAGACCAAGAGATGAATACAGTAAGTAGATTCAAAACAATGTAGTTGTGGTAGTTACTCGGAGATGAAGAGGCTTGCAAAGAATAGAGTAGCATGTAGAGATGCATCAAACCACTCCTCAGGCTGAAGACCACAATAACAAAGGCAGGATTACCTTTAACACATAGAGAAAGTGACTAGAAATTAATGTACCTCGAATGAACTGTGATTGCGGTGTTGGAAGAACATATATTTTTTATCAGAGTGTATCTGGCACCACACTATCTTGCCACAGAAGACAATTAGCAATGTTGGGGAAATGTAAGATAGATCCTTTCGATGTGTTATGCGTTAAGAGAGCAGTTTGTGGGCACTAAATGGTGAGGTTACCAGCACTTTAGGTGAGAACTTACAGGCCAACAAATTCATATAATTGCTAATAGTTAATTACAAGGACACAGCTGATTTTCTTCCTCATTCTGCCCAAAACCAAGCATGTGATGATCCCCTCAAGTGAGCCTATGGTAGAAACAACATGTAACCCTTCCCTCCTCCTTTATGTGACATAACCTCTCTGATTTTGTCCCTGAGATCAAAGTACAATAAATATTCCAGGGTAAGTAATATGTTCTTAGAATCCTTTGTGGAGAGAGAATCTTGGTCTCTTAAAAAAAGCCTTTCATGTGTTAATGAAAACAGTACAACACATGTTTCAGCACACAGCCACCATCAGATACTGTAAATGAAATGGGGGGGGGGGGGGGGGGGAGAAACAGTTGATGGAATATTTAACTGTAAAATGAGAATCAAAAAAATACACCACTAATTAGAAATTGTTAAGGTGCAATGTAAATGGAAATTTGGATTTCCTTGACTGTCACAAATTTCTCGCAGCTTTACACCGTGTCTATAACCAAGTAATCCTATTGTGAATTCCATAGCTCTTTTTCACTTTTATTCTCTTCAAAACAGTTTTAAATCTGGATGAAGGCATGTTTCAATAGAATTTGTACTGGAAGTTATTGTATAATTAACAAATGAAATGCCATTGTTAAAATTTATAATTGTTAGGTTACTTAATGCAGCTAGAAAGAATAATAAAGAGGATAAATTGTTATCAGTTATGGAATATGAGGAGAGCTCGTAGCCTGGAGTTTTATAACAAAGCGTTTGAGATTAAATGTATATGTGTGCCTGTTGCCCATGTATCATTCAACATTCCAGCCTCGAGTGTTACCTTTGAAATTATTATCAGACACCCTGCTTCTCCAGGAAATAGTGGTAGATATGTGAGAGATGTATAAATAATTTTTATTGTTTCCATACACGTAGCAAAGATTATTTGAAGAAGAAAAATTCTAGAGAAGGACCTCAGTGTGCAAGGTACTGCAGATTTAACCATGTGCAAAAAAGTCACATTGCCCTAGAGATAAGAAATGTGACCAAGTTACAGTATAACTAAAAGAAGCAATCCATATAATACCCACATTGTATCTGAGATTGACGGTTAGCTTAACTTTGGTAAAAAGGAAGGAGTTGAAGATTTTCTATGTTGCTTGAGACATCTTTGACTTATTAATGGAGTTTCATATAGTACCATGTAAAATGAGTGAATGTTTGCATTTCACATTAATGCCCGACTTCAAGAATAGTATCACCTAAAAACCGGACAAATAACTATAACTTTAATTATAATGATTGATGGAGTAGTCAGCAGCATGTCTTGAGTCTTGACATTATAGTATTCAAAAATAGGTTCTACATCTACATCTACATTGATACTCCGCAAGCCACCCAACAGTGTGTGGCGGAGGGCACTTTACGTGCCACTGTCATTACCTCCCTTTCCTGTTCCAGTCGCGTATGGTTCGCGGGAAGAACGACTGTCTGAAAGCCTCCGTGCGCGCTCTAATCTCTCTAATTTTACATTCGTGATCTCCTCTGGAGGTATAAGTAGGGGGAAGCAATATATTCGATACCTCATCCAGAAACGCACCCTCTCGAAACCTGGCGAGCAAGCTGCACCGCGATGCAGAGCGCCTCTCTTGCAAAGTCTGCCACTTGAGTTTATTAAACATCTCCGTAACGCTATCACGGTTACCAAATAACCCTGTGACGAAATGCGCCGCTCTTCTTTGGATCTTCTCTATCTCCTCCGTCAGACCGATCTGGTATGGATCCCACACTGATGAGCAATACTCAAGTATAGGTCGAACAAGTGTTTTGTAAGCCACCTCCTTTGTTGATGGACTACATTTTCTAAGCACTCTCCCAATGAATCTCAACCTGGTACCCGCCTTACCAACAATTAATTTTATATGATCATTCCACTTCAAATCGTTCCGCACGCATACTCCCAGATATTTTACAGAAGTAACTGCTACCAGTGTTTGTTCCGCTATCATATAATCATACAATAAAGGATCCTTCTTTCTATGTATTCGCAATACATTACATTTGTCTATGTTAAGGGTCAGTTGCCACTCCCTGCACCAAGTGCCTATCCGCTGCAGATCTTCCTGCATTTCGCTACAATTTTCTAATGCTGCAACTTCTCTGTATACTACAGCATCATCCGCAAAAAGCTGCATGGAACTTCCGACACTATCTACTAGGTCATTTATATATATTGTGAAAAGCAATGGTCCCATAACACTCCCCTGTGGCACGCCAGAGGTTACTTTAACGTCTGTAGACGTCTCTCCATTGATGACAACATGCTGTGTTCTGTTTGCTAAAAACTCTTCAATCCAGCCACACAGCTGGTCTGATATTCTGTAGGCTCTTACTTTGTTTATCAGGCGACAGTGCGGAACCGTATCGAACGCCTTCCGGAAGTCAAGAAAAATAGCATCTACCTGGGAGCCTGTATCTAATATTTTCTGGGTCTCATGAACAAATAAAGTGAGTTGGGTCTCACACGATCGCTGTTTCCGGAATCCATGTTGATTCCTACATAGTAGATTCTGGGTTTCCAGAAATGACATGATACGCGAGCAAAAAACATGTTCTAAAATTCTACAACAGATCGACGTCAGAGATATAGGTCTATAGTTTTGCGCATCTGCTCGACGACCCTTCTTGAAGACTGGGACTACCTGTGCTCTTTTCCAATCATTTGGAACCCTCCGTTCCTCTAGAGACTTGCGGTACACGGCTGTTAGAAGGGGGGCAAGTCCTTTCGCGTACTCTGTGTAGAATCGAATTGGTATCCCATCAGGTCCAGTGGACTTTCCTCTATTGAGTGATTCCAGTTGCTTTTCTATTCCTTGGACACTTATTTCGATGTCAGCCATTTTTTCGTTTGTGCGAGGATTTAGAGAAGGAACTGCAGTGCGGTCTTCCTCTGTGAAACAGCTTTGGAAAAAGGTGTTTAGTATTTCAGCTTTACGCGTGTCATCCTCTGTTTCAATGCCATCATCATCCCGTAGTGTCTGGATATGCTGTTTCGAGCCACTTACTGATTTAACGTAAGACCAGAACTTCCTAGGATTTTCTGTCAAGTCGGTACATAGAATTTTACTTTCGAATTCACTGAACGCTTCACGCATAGCCCTCCTTACGCTAACTTTGACATCGTTTAGCTTCTGTTTGTCTGAGAGGTTTTGGCTGCGTTTAAACTTAGAGTGGAGCTCTCTTTGCTTTTGCAGTAGTTTCCTAACTTTGTTGTTGTACCACGGTGGGTTTTTCCCGTCCCTCACAGTTTTACTCGGCACGTACCTGTCTAAAACGCATTTTACGATTGCCTTGAACTTTTTCCATAAACACTCGACATTGTCAGTGTCGGAACAGAAATTTTCGTTTTGATCTGTTAGGTAGTCTGAAATCTGCCTTCTATTACTCTTGCTAAACAGATAAACCTTCCTCCCTTTTTTTATATTCCTATTAACTTCCATATTCAGGGATGCTGCAATGGCCTTATGATCACTGATTCCCTGTTCTGTACATACAGAGTCGAAAAGTTCGGGTCTGTTTGTTATCAGTAGGTCCAAGATGTTATCTCCACGAGTCACGAGTCGGTTCTCTGTTTAATTGCTCGAGGTAATTTTCGGATAGTGCACTCAGTATAATGTCACTCGATGCTCTGTCCCTACCACCCGTCCTAAACATCTGGTTGGTGGTCACTGGCCCAAAGTGGCTTTTCAGAACTTGAGTTCCACTGGGAAAACCTTTTTACTGTTGTATATGTCGAATATAGTGAATGTGAACTAGATCTGGAGATAGTCAGAAAAGATCATCATTGCTTTTAGTGACATGCAGCAGACAATGCTCACAGCCTTTGAAAGGAGCTCGTGTGCATTGTCAAGCATGACTAAAATTTCATCCAGAATTTGATGGTGTCGTTCAACAGTGTTAATGAAAACTAGGGAGTCCTTGTCATTACGAATACATCTCATCAACTGCGGTAACAAGTATGTGATTTCCTGTCTATTTCTTTCATGTAGAAATTTAAACATTGATAAATCCTTAGCATTTCCAGTTGTCTTACTATGTGGCAATTTTGAGCTGCCACTTCATATTTTAGGTATGTATTTGCTACTGTCAAATTTATTATTAATATGTAACTACTATATACTATACAGGGTGGAGAAAAATTGTGGCACGAAATTTTAACCCTGGATAGCTAATTTATTTATTTACACATGAAGTTCCGTAAGACTAAATTGAGGAGCAAATCTCCAAGGTCATGGAATGTGTCAGTACATGAAATACACCATAAAACTAATAACAGTTAAAAATGAGATGTTTATGAACCTTAAAAACGTCAATCCACACGTTTAAGTAAATGCAATCGACAATACAGCAAGAATCGGCTTACTTTTTCAAAGAACTCCTTGCCAGAATAGGAGGAGTGACTCATTAGGAAACTCTTCAGTTTTAATTTGAAAGCCCTTGTATTACTGCTAAGCATTTTGAATTCGAGTGGCAGCTTACTGAAAATGGATGCAGCAGTATACTGCACACCTATCCGCACAAGAGTTAAGGAAGTCTACTCACGAACAGGGGTCAACCAGAGGTTCATGGACTTAACACCACTTATTGCCCGAACCACCTGTTTCTGAGCAAAAAATATCCTTTTGGAATGGGAAGAGTTACCCCAGGATATAATACCATATGACATAAGCAGGTGAAAATAAGCAAAGTAGACTAATTTTTGTGTCGAACAATCACTCACTTCAGATACCGTTCGAACAGTAAAAATGGCAGCATTAAGTCTTTGAACAAGATCCTGAGTGTGGGCTTTCCACAACAGTTTACTATCTGTCTGGACACCTAGAAATCTGAACTGTCCAGTTTCACTAATCATATGCCCATTCTGTGAAATTAAAATGTCAGGTTTTTTTTTTTTTTTTTTTTTTTTTTTTTTTTTTATTGTGTGTTAGAAACTGTAAAAACTGAGTCTTACTGTGATTTACCGTTGGTTTATTTTCTACAAGCCATGAACTTAGGTCATGTACAGCACTATTTGAAACCGAGCCAATGTTGCACACAACATCCTTTACTACCAAGCTAGTGTCATCAGAAAACAGAAATACCTTACAGTTATCCTTAATACTAGAGGGCATATCATTTATATAAATAAGGAACAGGAGTGGCCCCAACACTGATCCCTGGAGCACCCCCTACTTGACAGTACCCCACTCAGACCCCACATCACAGCCGTTGTCAATATTGTGAATAATGACCTTTTGCTGTCTGTTGCTAAAGTAAGAGGTGAACCAGTTGTGAGCTACTCCCCGTATTCAGTAATGGTCCAACTTCTGGAGCAATATTTTGTGATCAGCACAATCAAATGCCTTAGTTAAATCAATAAATATGCCAAGCGTTCAAAACCTTTTGTTTAACCCATCCAGTACCTCACAGAGAAAAGAGACTATAGCATTTTCAGTTGTTAAACGACTTCTAAAGCCAAACTGTACATTTGATAGCAAACTGTGTGATATAAAATGATCAATTATCCTTACATATACAGCCTTTTCAATAACTTTAGCAAACACTGATGGCATAGATGTAGGTCTAAAATTATCTACATTCTCCCTTTTTATAAAGCAGTTTTACTGCTGAGTACTTCAATCATTCAGGAAATTGACCATTCCTAAAGGAAAAATTACAAATATGGCTAAATACAGGGCTAACATGTGCAGCACTACTTTAATATTCTGCTAGGCACACCATCATAACCGTGAGAGTCCTTAGTCTTCAGTGATTTAATTATTGACTCAATCTCCCCCTTGTCTGTATCATAGAGGAGTATTTCAGACATCAGTCTCTGAAAGGCATTTACCAAGAGAGTAATATGATTCCCTGTAGAAGCTAAATTTTTACTTAATTCAGCAGCAATACTCAGGAAATGATTGTTAAATACTGTACATATATCTGATTTATCAGTAACATAAATATTTTTACTGTGAACTGACTTTATATTGTCGACCTTGTGCTGCTGACCAGACACTTCCTTCACAACTGACCATATAGTTTTAATTTTATCCTGTGTATTAGCTATTCTATTTGCATACCGCATACTCCTTGCTTTCCTAATAACATTTTTAAGCACCTTACAATACTGTTTGTAATGGGCTATTGCAGCTTCATTGTGACTACTTCTAACATTTTGACATAATTCCCACTTTGTTCTGCGTGATATCCTTATCCCATTAGTCTGCCACCCAGGCTGCTAGTACCCCGTTTAGAACGTTCTAATGGAAAGCAGCTCTCAAAGAGCATGAGAAATGTGTTAAGGGAAGCATTATATTTATCATCCATGTTATTGGCACTATAAACATCCTACCACTCTTGTTCCTTGTCAAGGTTTAAAAAACTCTCTGTGGCTGTTGGATTAACTTTCCTACATAGTTTGTAATTACATGTGACATTTGTTTGAGTACAAAAGCCTTTTAATATTGTAATTTGTGCATCATGGTCTGAAAGGCCATTCACACTTTTGCTAACAGAATGCCCATTTAGTAATGAAGAATGAATAAAAATATTATCTATGGCTGGGCTACTGTTCCCCTGCACCCTAGTTGGAAAAAACACAGTCTGCATCAGATCATATGAATTTAGGAGATCTACCAACATCCTTTTTCTTACACCATCATGCACAAAATTTATGTTGAAGTCACCACATTTAACTAATTTCTGGTACTTCCTACAAAGTGAATCAAGAGCCCTCTCTAGCTTGAGCAGAAATGCTCTGAAGTCAGAGTTAAGGGACCTATAAACAACAACAATTAGAAGTTTAATTTCATTAAATTCAACTGCCCCTGCACAACATTCAAATATCTGTTCAGTGCAGTGCCGTGATAGGTTTATGGACTCAAATGGAATACTGTTTTTTACGTACATAGCCACTCCCCCCCACAAGGAACTCCTTGAAAAACAGCCTGCTAATCTGTATCCTGGTAAAGGAAGTCTCTGAATTGTCAAATTATTTAAGTGGTGCTCCGACATACCAATAATTTCAGAGTCAACATGTGTAAGCAGTCCACTAACTTTATCTCTAATACCTCTTATATTTTGATGAAATATGCTAATTCCTTCTCTGCTTGAAAACAGGACATCCTCTGAACGTGAGCCATTAATTAGGGGAACTTCATTTATGCAGGTATACCTATCAGCTGACTTCAATCTAAAAAAGGTACAGCTCTAACGCCAACTACTACAGGAATTTTACCATCAGTGATCCCTATGCTGTCATGTATAAGCTTTGCCAGCCTCCCCTTCCCATACCTATTGAGGTGCAGACAATGTCTAGTGAAACCCGTTCTACTGATAGACTCAACTGGCACCGCTACAATGTGACCCATGCCCTCTGCCATCAGCGCCCTCTCCAGCTACATGTTAATGTGCCTAACAGCCACTTTAAGATGAGGCTGATCATAAAAAGATGCTGAAACAGTTGCACAAAATGCACATTAGTGCCACTAGTTGGAGTTGTTATCTTTACCAGGTCACCACCTACATCATAGTCATCGTCCCTATCAGGACTGTTCCCTGCTCCACCTACTATCACTATCTGATCCTCCTTTGTCAAATTCCTATAAGACTCCCTTATGCTGTCAGTCACCTGAGCCAACCCTGCACTATGCTTCACAATGCTGGTGACCTGGTACTCACTCCCCAACACTTCCTGCAACTGCTGGCCCACACCTCTACCGTGCAAACTACCTAGCTGCAGAACCTTCTTCTTTATGTTTGACTTTGCAACTAACTTAGGCCTCCTAACTGCTGAGGACTGCTGCATGTTCCCTACATCTACAGCTACAAGAGGCTCCTCTCCACTCAACTCTGGCAGTTGGTCAAATCTATTGCATATATGCAAATTATAACTGTCTGAATACCCCCTCCTCCTAGCTGCCCTCTTGCCAACTGCCAGTTCCCATTCCCCACCACCCTTCAGCCTCCTCACCATATCTAGTTCCTCCTTTGCGCATTGTAACTGCACCTGCAGGGCACAGATCTTATGCTCGTGCTCCTCTATCAACTTATTTCTACTATAGATTCTACATTCCCAGGAGAGGATATCGCTAGTATGCCCACTGACTGCACCACTGCATTCCCCCCAATGAAAATACTTTGAACAAATCCCACACCGTAATCCAATACTCACAAACCTGCAACAGAGCCCACACTTCTCACCCATGGTAAAATTTTTCATTTCCTGAAAAAAACTATACGTCTACATTACCTAAGCTCAGTTACACCAGTATAACTATTTAAAGAATTAACAATAGTGGTCTCGAAAATCTCTGTCTGCTAAGAAAGCATCTGTTCTTCTTTTGCTTGCGCCTTTATCCTGCAGTTTCGTAGGGTCTGCATTGTTAGATTCAGATTTGTCAATGGCAATGTTAATGTTAAGGGGTGGCCGGATGCTCTTCCTGTTGCCACCCTGTATCCCCCAAGACGGAATTTGTGTACCTCAGCTGTCTGCGTCTAGTGTAGTCCATGGAATAGTGTGAACATGTTCAGATGTCTCCGATTCGTATAACTGAGGCGGAATGTGGGGACCATCCCAGTATTCACGTAGCAGGATGTGGAAAACTGCCTAAAAACCACATCCAGGCTGGCCGGCATACCGGCCCTCATCGTTAATCTGCCAGGCAGATTCGATCCGGAGCCAGCATGCCTACCCAAGTCCAGGAAGCAGCACATTAGTGCTCTTGGCTAACCTGGAAAGTCTACTAAGAAAGCAACTACTTGTATTAATACTACTACACCACAGCTAATACCAATACCAACAAAACTTCACAAAATTATTAGCTAAAACCAAAAATTCAAGTGGCCACTCGAACACTCAATGAAGTTAAAAAAATGGTTCAAATGGCTCTGAGCACTATGGGACTCAACTTCTGAGGTCATCAGTCCCCTAGAACTTAGAACTACTTAAACCTAACTAACCTAAGGACATCGCACACATCCATGCCCGAGGCAGGATTCGAACCTGCGACCGTAGTGGTCTCGCGGTTCCAGACTGTAGCGCCTAGAACCGCTCGGCCACACCGGCCGGCCTCAACGAAGTTGAAACACTGCATGAAAATTTTACTGAAATATTTCACTAGAAACAATAAGAAACATCAGCTGAAAACTAAAGTACGAGATTTACTAAATGACTTCAATGCACAGAAAACTCTAAAAACACAGCGAGTGAACATTTCCAAAAGTTTATTAAATTGTTATTTTGCCACAAACAGCACGAAACACCGCTGAAAACTGTCAAATTTAATAACTGTATAACAGTGCACAAATAACTTACATTTATACCCACTACAGCTGCTACTGCATGCTGCAAAATGTAAACACACTACCAAGGCGTGAGTCTCGGACAAATGACATAAGCACACTCACGAATAACAGACCATTCAAGTCAATAACACTGGAAGAAAGACTGAGATAATGAAAATCCACTAATAAGTTACTTTTACGGCAAATACTAACACAAATAAACTTTAAAATAAGTAACTGAAGACTAAAACTTCATAAAATAATGACGGGCAACTTCAGCAGCGGTCCAACACACGTACGTGAAAGATAGAGTGCAGCTCATCATATAGAGGAGATAGTGAATTGCAGACAGGCACAACAAAACGGCTGCTATAAGTATGAGCTTTCAACTGGAGCTCTCATGCAAGTCTATTTGACAGTCTTCTTGCAGAAGTAGCTGTCCCACCTTTGAGGGACGAACATCAGCAATCCCTTGTTCCCTTGTTATCCCACTCTGTTCCAAAACCAAAGGATCCAGCTGCTCATGAATCAGCTCCAAGTAGGCAGAGTGTCAATGTGCAACTTGTGGACCTGTGCAGGGAAACCTAATTCCCCCACTTGGCTGTACAAACAAAACAACTTCTCAGATTCCCCTATGATATGTCCCCCACCAAGTAACACATGTGGATGTGCTCCACAATCCCAAAGAAAACACTATTCCACCATTTATCAATATGTATTTTACTTCTGCTTCATGATTATCCACATTATGGAGTCGTGTGCTTGGCCCAAAAGTCAGTGATTGTGTTTGTTATGTCTACACAGGCAACCACCATGAGCAACACACATTACCAAATGTATAGTGCATATTCAGTGCAAAACTGACAGGTACATCATTAGCTCAGCAACACATTTAGAATTCTTTGTACCCAAAACTATCTCATGCACAGTGCTTCCGTGAGTGAACTGCAGGCAACAGAACAATACTACACACACAACATAGTTGTCTCCAGTATCCATGACCTACCATACAATGTACCCAAAGCTGGAAATTATATCAACATGGACAAAGCAAACAATGAATACACAGGTAGGCAGACTGAGGAGGCAACCAAAATGGCTACATTAAAACTGGAAATGCCAGGCCCTGTGTAAGGACACATCAGTGACATTGTATGATGAATGTCTGGGAAATGGAATAGCAAACTATCATATGCCCCAACAAATAGTGAGCAATCAGAGAGACTGCTAAGGTATGACAAGTTTCACTCCAAGCCTCTAGAAAAGAAGCCATTGTCTTATGTGGCTTACACATTAATCACACCTGACTTGCACAAGAATTTATCCTGCGACAAGTGGACCCTCTCCAGTGTACCTGTGTAACATCCCTGATGGTGTCCTATGCCTTTGTGAAGTGTGTTTCTCTAGCTGATCTGTGACATGGGTTGAAGCTGGATACATCGTTGCCACAGACACTGGGCAACAATGTGGCAGCTGCCATCTGCATGTTACATTTTTTATGGGAAATAGGCACTATAACAAAATGCAGTGCCATCCCATTCTATGTTGATGCAGGAGGCGGGCATGCAGGGAGTGCCTTTTACTACATTTCTGGCTTCAGGGGGCCTCCGGCTATGGTACTCTCATGAAACAACATATATGACAACTTCAGGGCATAAAAGAATAATCTTGTACCAAATTTTAGTGTATTTAGAGGTGATAAAAGGAAACACTGGTTTTATATGACAAAAAAAGTCACGAATGCTCTTGTTTCCTCAGTAGGAATCCATAAAGGGTTTGATGCTATTGATGTTCAGAATGGTGTCCAAACTGTCATGTGATGAATATTCTTTTAGAGATATTGAAAATTACATCTGTTTGCGTTAATATACAGCTGCACATCTGACATTTGTGTGCTAACGATTTTCTAACATGCTTAAACAACCAGGTGTTTTGTGATAGTGACGGAACAGACAATCAGTTCTCCTATAGTGTCTTATCAGTGTCTTGTAAACCAAACATTTCATCTCTCCCAAACAAAACGAAGTTGACATGATTAAGGTGGGGAGAATGTGGTGGCCACCATGCTGGCTCACCCCTCAGAGTTAAACTGATGTGTTGCTCAAGTCGACACAGGGAAAAAGAGTGATCAGAGTTTACAAAAGTTTATTGACCATGGAAAGAAAACGTCTGCTTAGATGGTAATAACAAAATCACAATTACAGTGTCTCACAGGTATGAAGAATTTACTGTATGGTGATTCCACAGTCTGACAAAGTAACACAATTGGGATCTTCATAGACAGGTCCGATGAAGCTGTCCTGAATAACATCAGCCTAGGAACAGAAAAGTCTGTCCTGGATACAATCCAATTGCACCAAGGCAAATAATGATAAATGCTGAATATAGTGGCATTGGTCTCTATGATGGACTTTGAGAGTGTCCTAAATGTGATGGCATGAATAGCGCCCACCAGGAGGCTAGGAGAATCTCTCGAAGCTGGAAGAAGTGACTGTGTAGCTCTGGCACCAACCTTTACAGAGGCCGGCAGCGGAATACTCGTGGCACTATTTTCTGCTCATCTGTGTGGTGGGCACAAATAGATCCCTTGAATATGGTGGCCTCTGCTAGCCCTGGTACTGCCACCTGGTGTCCGTCCATTACTGCGGCAGGGCAAGTCTGTGATGCTGAGGCCTGTAGGAACCATGTAGGCTGCACGCATACCCAAGGTGCCTCAAGGGTTGCTGATCACTTTTGGGAAGATTGATGGTATAGCACGAAAAATTGGAGAAAACATTGTTTAAATGTTCTCTGACATCAACAGCAAAGTTTGGTGGGTCCTCATCATTCTGGAACTCTTAATTGCTGCTAGAGTGCTAGCCAGACATTTCCGGTATTACTTCATGGAGAAAGATATCGTAATTTCTTCTACCAAGCGTGTTAGGCAGAAGATACGGCCCAATGAAGTGGTTGTGAACAGTACTAGCCACACATTTATGGTAAATCTGTGGTCGTGGTGGAACATAAAAGTTACTATATGATTTTCCAACACTCAGGTATGACTATTGTGGCTGTCGAGTATTCCTCCCATCTTGAAGGCAGCCTTGTCAGTAAACAAAACACACGTTTGGAAGTCGGGAATGTTTATGTTAATAAACAACTGGCATCTGCATGCTAATGATTGGCATAATTCCATACATTGTTGAAAGTTGTCAGCTGATAGGTATTGTACCTTCTGATCCTGAATGGCTATATTCGTATCTCATGGGGGCATTCCACACATTGATGTTAAAGGTGTTTAGTTCCTTGATGTGCAAGTGCTGACATTGTCCTCAAACTGAACAGTTCCCACACTATGAAGTCTATCAGTTACCCTTTTGGTGTAGTCTAAGGGACCCTGTCTTACAAAGATGGTTATCAGGTCTGTGAAATGACACGATTTGGTAACATCCTTTCTGGAAATTGTTCTACATACAGGCACTTTGCTGCACGACTGCAACATCGTGCCTCCCCATGAATGAAATGCAGGTCAGCTGACTCAGTTAATGTGCAGTCAGCCATCAAAAACATATAAACAGCAGTATAAACTTTCATGTAGATGCAATTTAACATAAACAGTGTTAGTCTAATTGTTTATCCAGGGAAGTGGACACTAGTAACAATAATAGAAGCTAACCCTTCCTAGCAGTAAGATGTAACTGTGTTACAAATCACATTCCAGAATCAGTGTGTTGCATATGAATTGGCCTAAACAGCTGTGAATGTTGGCTTAAGGGAAGCCCAGCATCAAACCCTTCAATGATGCCTAGTAGGGAAACGGTGTACCTGTGACAGTTGTGTCACATAACAAAAGTGTTTCTTTTTACCTGCTTTAATAGCCCTACAAATCTGTATATGTAGTATCTTACACAGTGTATATACACCATGTTTTTACTTTGTGTGTGATGTTGATGGGGAGAGTGTGGGATGATGTACTACTCAGCATTGGTGCTAGTAGTGCCACCCCCGCTTATCTCATAGCTGTGACCATATTTACACTGGCAAACATTTGCTCTCCATTTCCACCATAATAATTTTATTGCAATTTTTAGATATGTGTATCACCTTTTGTGATCCTATTTTATAGAAGTCACACATTACAGGTATTATCTAAGGTGGTTGTCTGAAGTGTAGCCTTGTATAGAAGTAAGAGGTGGCCAATATACACTTCACACAACAAGAGAATAGAAGTTTTTAAATGTGGTACTGAAGGAGAATTTTGAAGATTAAATGCATAGGTCGATAACTAATAGCAGATGCAGCACAGAACACTGAATTGCATGACCCTGAAGAGAAAGTCATATGGCAAGAAAAGATGTCCATGTTTGTATGTTGCTAAAATATCAATTAACTGGTGTTGGTCATATCTGTAGGATCGTGCCACAATGTACACGTGTATGTGTGTATGTGTGTGTGTGGGGGGGATTAAACAATCATCCAGAGAAACAACTAAAGTGAGAGCATATGCCTCCTTTACTCCAGAGTGAAGCAGAAGTAAATGATTTGATAACTGAGACAGAATTTCAATTTCTGTAGGTTACCAACAAATTCTATTCCTGTATTCTTAAAAGAGTATTAGAAACATGCTTGCTTTTTTTCCCCCAGTGTATTGCATATGTTTTGTCATCACATTTTCTTGTGACTTTGGAGGCTCAAATGTTGCCCAGTCATCAACTCATTCCCTTGCCTTATCAATTCCAGCCCTCCAATGGTCAGTAGCTTATGCATGATCTTTAAGGGTTCTATAGGCAACTAGCAATCTTCTTTCTTATGGTCTTGTCACCAAATTAGTTCCGATTTGGTGAGAAGCAATGCAATGAAGTTGGGCAAATTCCCACAATGTTAACAACCTCTGCTAGCATCTATCTAACAGCATCAAACATCCAGTTAAGACAGCTAGTTAACCTGGTAAAGAGAGATTCACAGCACATCTTCTTATATCCAGTTATTGCAGAATATGAAGTGAGTGTTATGAAGAGTGTCATAGCCCAAGGTCAGTAAGGCAGCTTAAATAACATGCCTGTGTTGTATGCGTTTTCTCGGTTCTTATCCTTGTTATTGCTGTATACTATTCAAAATTTATACTTAAGTGTTAGTATCCATTCTTGTGCATACCACTGTCCTTTTCTGACACTGTAGGAACTGCTTTTTTGGAGCAGTTGAGCAACTCGTCAGTCTAGTCCATTTCTCCATCAACAGTATGCCATTGCTGATATAGTCTTTCATCTCTCCATGCACACCTCCAACTGATGGCTAATCCTTTCTAAGACTGTAGTCAAGATGATATTGGAGTTTATTGCTGAGCTGTTGTATTGCAGTTATTGTAGTGTAAGGTGTTTTAAACTCTACCAGGCACGAACTTCCTAATGTCCTTACGTGAACAACATTGAAGTTTATAAAGTGTGAAACTTCATTTAATTTAGGAGAGAGATTGAAATTGTAGGATGACAAGTCTGATGTGCATGGTGAATATAGTACTGTACAGAGATACAACTTCCTTCACTCATTTTTGCCTGCACGTTAAGTGTGTGCTCTAACATTGTCTTGTTGCAAAAATGTGTGACTTTGAAATCTCCATGAGTACCATTTGAAAACTTTAAGTGTGTGTTTGTAAGAAGTCAAATTTATTGGTCACCCTTTTTCCATAAAATTAATAATGATAACAAAATCTACATTGGGCAGGATTGATGATGTAATTTTTCCATCTAATGGTTGGGTTTAAAATCGTTTTCTTTGGAAAGTTTCTGTGGTACTACTTCATAGACTGAAGTTTTGTTTACTTTGTAATGATATCAATAATAAAATGAATAGCCAAATTTTTAAACGTACTGTAAGCAGTTGCGCTAGTACTAACAAAGTAAATACTGCAAGAACAAAGATATTTCAAATAAAATCATATCAGATACATAAATCTTGCATACATACGGGTTTTACTGCATGGTGCATTGTCTTAGTTGTGCTGTTGACCTAATTTCAATGTTGTCCTCAGGGAGCAACTGTAGGAATTGTTACAAAGGGCAGATAATGTACAAGTGTTATTAGCCACTAATTTTATTCCATACTCAGTAGGTGTTCAGAAATAACAGCTGCACAGGTTTCTCCATATGAGTCTGAATTTCTTTAATTTTGCTGCCGTGGTAATGTGTATTTCGAAAATTGAATTGTTAAAAGGTATATGGCTCTGAGCACTATGGGACTCAACTGCTGAGGTCATTAGTCCCCTAGAACTTAGAACTAGTTAAACCGAACTAACCTAAGGACATCACAAACATCCATGCCCGAGGCAGGATTCGAACCTGTGACCGTAGCAGTCTTGTGGTTCCAGACTGCAGCGCCTTTAACCGCACGGCCACTTCGGCCGGCAATTGAATCGTTCTTTGTGTTTTCTCAGGTGGTGCGTTAACAAAAAGTTAAGAGCAAATCTTCTTCTGAACCACAACACCTTTGATTTAGCATCTGCCTCAGCAGTCTCTTGAGTATATCTGTGACATTTTAGTGCCAGATAAACAAAGTGGTAACAATATGTGACAATGCGAATATTTTAAGCAGTGCTCTCCAAATATGATTGAATTTTTCTAAGAATTTTCCAAGTGAATCCTAAATGTATTACTGCATTTGATTTTTGGGATGTTAGCAGCCAATCATTGCACCAAATGGTGATAATCTGCAAGGTTTTGAGTGTTCTACCCTTATCTCCCGAGTTCAGCTACAGCAAGATGCTCATACAGTGTGCTAAAGTAAAATATCATACTAATCTACATGGCACAATTCAAATGGCAGCTTTTGTAGTAACTTACTACTTCTTCTGTATTTTTACTTCACATAATAACTGTTGATTTGCTGGTTGGAAACACTCATATCTGCTAACTCATTGAACTTTTAATGGTTCTCAAAGTAGTTCTCTCTCTCAAATTACAACTTGTTAATTTGAGAATTTTTTTAGGATATTTTACTACACCTTTAAATGTCTTACTCTCACTCTAAAACTTTTAGAGTATCTTTAGCGCAAATTCATAATTTATGGTATTGTTTCCATTTTTACATTACACTGAGATGACAAAAGTTATCGGATAGTGATATGCACATATACAGATGGCAGTAGTATCTCATACACAAGGTACAAAAGGGCAATGCATTGGCAGAGCTGTCATTTGCACTCTGGTGACTGATGTGAAAAGGTTTTCGATGTGATTATGGTCACAAAGTGGGATTTAGCGGACTTTGAATGCGGAGTGGTAGTTCGAGCTAGGTGCATGAGACATTCCATTTCAGAAATCGTTAGGAAATTCAATATTCTGAGATCCACAGTGTCAAGAATATGCTGAGAATACCAAATTTCAGGCATTACCTCTCACTGTGGACAATCCAGTGGCTGACGGCCTTCACTTAACAACGGGGAGCAGCAGAGAGAGAGAGAGAGAGAGAGAGAGAGAGAGAGAGAGAGAGAGTGTGTGTGTGTGTGTGTGTGTGTGTGTGTGTGTGTGTGTGTGTAGAGTTGTCAGTGTTAATAGATAAAGAACAGTGCATGAAATAACCACATAAATCAATGTGGGACATGTGAGGAACACTACCACTAGGACAGTGCTGTAAGATTTGGCATTAATAGAATATGGCAGCAGATGACCAACACAAGTGCCTTTGCTAACAGTACGAAATTGCCTCCAGTCACTTTTTTGAAGTCATGACCATATTGGTTTGACCCTAGATAACTGGAAAACTGTGGCCTGGTCAGATGAGTCCCAATTTCAGTTGGTAAGAGCTGATGGTAGGGTTTGAGTGTGTCACAGATCCCAAGAAGCCATGAGCCCAAGTTGTCAACAAGACACTGTGCAAATTGGGGGGGGGGGGGTTCCACAATGGTGTGGACTATGTTTGCATAGAATGGACTGAGATCTCTGGTCCAACTGAATCGATCATTCGCTGGAAATGGTTATGGTCAGCTACTTGGAGACTATTTGCAGCCATTCTTGGACTTCATGTTCCTAAACAATGATGGAAGTTTATGGATGACAATGTGCCATGTGACTGGGCCACAGTTGTTCATGATGGGTTTGGAGACCGAGCTTGAATTCGAGCAACTGATTTGGCCACCCTAATTGCCCGACATCAATCCCTTTGAACATTTATGGGACATAATCAAGAGGTCAGTTCATGCACAAAATCCTGCACTAGCAACACTTCTGCAGTCATAGACGGCTATAGAAGCAGCATGGCTCAATATTTCTGCAGGGGCTTCCAACGACTTGTTGAGTCCTTACCACACAGAGTTACTGCATTATGCTGGGCAAAAGGAGGTCTGACATGATATTAGGTGGTATCCCATTACTTTTGTCACCTCAATGTGCGTAAAATCTAAGGCAGAACTGTTTCTACATGACAGATCTGAATTCATTTTTCTTTATTAATAAATTAAATACTGAAATGAGAAATTTTTGAGTGGTGTTATTTTATTTCCAGCTGCAGCTGAACAGTGATAAGTCTCTTGAAATGTTAATCCTGTACTAGGATGTAAAATTAGTAAATGATCATAATTACACTGGACAACAAATTTGAAGTGAAAGTGTGTAAATTGCATGGTTTTGAGTTAGTTATGTTTATTTCAGTATAAAATGATACAAATCATCATCTTCATAAATATTTAGCTGTAGTTTTTTTTTTTAAGTAATCTGCATTTTTGTATAAATAACTCACTCTCTAAATATGCATTCATGTTTCAAGATTCGGCGTAACAAATTTTAAGTGAATAATTACTTGACTTATGTTAAGTGTTATGCATTGATAAATTTCAGTGACATTCTGGTAGTATAAAAGTAAAATATTAAGAAAAAATGAAGGTACTGTTACATGAATGAAAGTACTTTGAAAGTCTACTTTGTACCAGTACTATGTAAAGCACAAAAGAAAATATATAAATTAACTGGTCACAAATATAGATAAAGGATTACAAATGTTAAATGTCCATATTTACAGTACATACAATTGCATATTTTATTCAGAGATAAATTCAGAAGATGACCATTTTCGCTTGGCTTGACGTTTATCCACATACTCGGGAACTTCCCTTATGACAGTCCAGCAGTAGTAGTAGTAGTAGTAGTAGTAGTAGGGCTCCACTTTCCGGCATACCTCTTGTCAAATGTGGCAATATCATGATGAAATCGCACCCCATGTTCATCACTTACTGCACCACAATCTTTGGAGAAGAAGTCAGGATGACTATGTAAGAAAGGCATTTTCAGTGACATGCTGCTACTGAGTTTTTTGTAAGATGACAAGATGTTATCTACAATCTCCTTGTAATTGATTGCTTGTTTGTTCCCTAAGGACTGTAAACAGGCTGTCTTAAAACATTCCCAGGCATGCTTCTCATCACCTTGTACGATTCCATCAAAAGTATGGTCTCTAAAAAGCTCTCGAATCTGTGAGCCTACAAAATGGTGCACACAAGTAAGACCAGGGACAATAATATAATCCATTGTTACTAGTTATTATGACTTTCACAAACCATTGTAATATTTGATTTTAAACTTAACATGAAAATCTGTATATAATTATCTCACCATAATAAAACAGTGTAAAATGAAAACTAGAGCTAATTTTGAATTGGCTTTGTGATATTCACTATCAGCACATTAGAATTGATAGGAATGGGCTATTTTCATTGTTGCTCAGTGTTATTTTCATTTTAGTGGTTACTGATTGGCATTTTCTGGAATGTCATTCCAGTAGTCTACCTAAGTTGATCCTGCTGAATACTTGTCCAGAGAAATATGAACTGCAAAAGTGTTCAATATAGAATTTGTAGGCATTTTTGCTATCAGTGTACTGTGAAATATGCTGAGATGGTAACAGATGCTACCCATCCTGCATGTGATAGCAGATTCATTAGATTTTGGGAAGTAACTTTCTTCTAACATCTAAATAAGAATTGGTGGATTGATTCCATCTTTTCTTTCCACACAGGTTTTTCTGCTTCTTGGTGATTCGTCGAAGTGTTCATGCCCATCTGCCTGTTCTGTAATGCTAGTTCCAGAGGGAATTTTCCGTAGGTCAGTTGTTAGATTGTGAAATTGTTGTTTAGGAGGTACCCTCTAAGATTAAATAAAGGAAAAACAACAAAGCCTATGAACACACTTTTATATCTTAAATTGTTTTGGGAGTTGATAATTGTTTAACAACAAGCTGTCTGCATCATATCTTCACAAGGTTGTTATTATTACAATGAAATTCTTTATTTAATGTATTCTTGATTTGTGTATATGAACCTTATAATCGTATGAATGGTGTACTGAATGAAATTGGACATTCTGTTAACAGATGCAACCAGGTAATCCAGTGGCAACTGTTGTGGAAGCTGCAGCAACTGAAGCTCGTTACTCATATGAAACATGCACAAACAGTCCCCGAAATAATGAGAATCCTGCGCCTAATTCAGAAGTAGGTGTTTCTCAACAAGTTTCAAAAGTCGAAGATGGCAGTACTCAATGCAGCGAAACAGACTTCAACAACAAGGTATCTAATAAATAACACCGCATTTACAATTTTACTAACTTCCTGCATTTTATTGGGCTATTCCGTATATGCTTTTGAGGATGTTTTTTACATTTGCTGCAAAATAATGCAACCAATGAGAAATTTTGTTTTGAGAGCTATCTTTTCATCAGCAGTTGATTCAAAACAAAAGCCTAAGCAAAGTTTTGATAATGAAAGTAAATCATAGCTAGAATCTTAATATCTCTATAAGGGTAAAAATTATCATAGCTAAATCGTGTACAGTGACAGCCAATCAATCATCACCAATTCACCATGGTATACTGAAAGTATGGCTATGTGAGGATAGATAACTGCTTACTGAATAGAGCGAGCATTGAGCAACAGGCAAGTGTTTTGAAAAAGACTGATTACCAGTAGAGCTCTGAGAAAAAGTCCTTTTGTTAAAGATTTTGTGAAAAGTGATCTGTTAATTAATTGCATATATTCATATAACAGTCTTTTACATACAGTGTTAATGAACAGATTTTGTGTGGTCTGTGGGCAGAGATTTGATACTGAAAACGGCTTTTGCCTTAACCTGATTTTCTTGAAATGAGTAAGTACAAAGTTGATAAATGTGAGATGATGTATTTGACCGACATTATGTGTATATCGTGACATTAAATGATTACTAGCCAGTGACAAAAACTACTTGAAACCAAATGTGATCATAAAAATTCTTTTCATTGGCAACTAGTAGTAATATTTGCTTTAATCTTCTCATTGAGTTGCAATACACTATAGTCTACAGAATTTATAGAATTGTGTGCTATGCTTATTTGTCCAGAAAAGAGGTAAAGTTGTGTGAAAAATAATTCAAATAGTAGCGAGAACGAATTCCCCACAAGAAATATGACTACCTCATTGCCTCATTGGCTGTTTTTCGTACTTAACTACCTTCCTCAGACATAAGATTTGGCCCATTTGTTTATAGTTTTTACTTACTTTTATCATTCATTGCTGTTTCATTTTCCTGTTTGATTTATTTTTTAACATATTCTGATTAATCAAGATTACAACTTCTATTGATGTAAGGGATCTCCCCAGGAAGTTAACATTACACGTATTCTAAATGTATACCATTTATTAATTGTCTATGTTTTGATAATACAAGGAAAAATAAAATAAACAAAAAGAAATTGGTTACATTAATTTCTGTCTTCACTGTCATTTTTCAGAGGTTGTGGTTACTGTCGGACCTGAGACAGAGCTGTCCTTTTTATTTTTTTTAACACAGCTGATTTCACCTCCATAGTGACGTGAGAATGTTACTATGTCTCTTGCTTCCAAACATATCATCTGCCCACTGTTCTCTCATTGGCTCTGTAGAACCATCTGCTGACACACCCGTAATCATTCCCATCATATCTCACAGTGAGCGTTGACAGTGTTGTTGTACAAAATGTGCAAATATGCCTCTGGCCCCCATCTACACTTTTAGTGTCTCCTGCAGACATGTATGCTGTTGTTGAGTATTCGTCCAATTTTAATGTCAGTTTAGTTCCAGTTGCAAATGGATTCAGCCAAACTGCAGTTTAAACATGTTAGATGTTCGTGAAAAGACAATGTATGTAGTATACATTCCCACGATTGGCTGCACAACAAAATTTCTGGCTGCTCAACACTCCACTCCCTGCACTCATAGTTCTAAGCCAAGCTGGTTCACTGTCCCACCTCCAACTTTCTGAGCAACACTGAAATCTGCACAGCAATGTCTTCTGGGGTGCAGGTCGTACATACAAACAGCAACTAATACACAAATAAAAGATCGAAATCACTATTCAGTCTGATTATCGATATTTTGCTTGTCCCTCGATGTAGTGACGTCTCCACAACAGGTCTTTCTGCTGTAATTTATTCTCATGACAGCAGTTACAGTCAGTTTAATATGATTTATTTCATTTGTTAGACATTTCGTACTGGATCTTTTTTTTTCCCCTCTCTTTTTACCTGAATGTCCTCATCTTGTTCTAAAGCTAATTAAAAGCTGATAACAATTTTCTTCAGTATTCTAATGTGTATATTGACTGACTTTCTCATTTGCAACTCACTTGGTAAATCATTAATTTCTCATCACCAAATAAAATATTGACCAGGGCTCATAATCAAGTATTGTTTTTTAAGGACAAGATTTTCTTCTTTGAATGTTACCTTTACTTAAAAAGCAGCATAAATGTATGTATACAGAATCCGTATATGTATAAGAACATTTATTGCAATCCCATTAAAATACAACAAAAGTTTGTAAGTTGATATAATTTAATGTTATTTCCTCCTGTGTTTCACAGAATTGTCATTTTTTAAGCAAAGCATTATATATAAATGTTGGTATTTAAAACAACTTCCAGTCGTCTCAGAATGTATAAACACAGGTCCTGTATGGTTTTCAAGGGACTCTTGTAACATTCTTTCTGTAAAATACTGGAAAGTTGGGGTAACAGTTATGGATGTAGATAGTGATCAGGCACCCCTCTCTCCAAAGTAAACCACCAAGGCTCAAAAAAGCGAGATATGGTGACAATGGTGGCCGGGAGAGATGCAGCAGTACATTCCAGTGCTCATAAAACCAGTCCTGGAAAATGCGAGCTGCCTGAAGAAGGCCCCTGTCACCTTATAATGCAGCATAACCATTGGAGAATGAACATGGAATACTATGATATGCCTCTCAAATCACCACCAACCCGCTGCCCCCCCCCCCCCCCCCCCCCCTCAAAAAAAAAGTTTCACTCTTGGGATGTAAACTCACCCAGAAGTTTGAAACAAGGCTTATCAGACCAAATGGCATTCTTCCATAGTCAAAGTTTTTATGGTTTCACCACCACATTTTCCTGTTGAGGGTATTTGCATCACTGATGAGTAGTTTTGAAATTCCAGCTCACCCTGCAGTTCCCTGCTACTGGAGCTCCCCACATGTTGTTTTGGTGCTAACTGTGTTCAGGAGTATGACATTCAGTTCTGCAGGGACTTTTGCAGCTGTTCTCTTTATTTTTTATCACAATTGTCTTCAGTGATCATGTCATGATTACCCAATACACACTTTCAGCCACATTATGACCTAGTGGATGATGACAAGTTGCTAAGTGATAAATAGATGAACGTGGACAATGAAACTTTAATTCAATGGTATTCTTCGTCAGATAATTTTTGAGTGTTGCGTAATAGCTGGCATTATCATGGTGAAGACCAGTGTGACTTTTCACCATTGTTTTCCTGATTTTGTCAACAAGTTCTGGTAAACAAATTGTTGTATGCCGTTGGCATTAACTGTTCTTCAGTTCTCTAAAGGGTGTCCAGCATAATAAAAGAAACAAGCAATGATTTTCTTGGAAGTGTTTTGTAAATAACCACTTTTGTTGGTTTTGGTTCACATTGGAACACCCAAACAGTTGAGTGCAGCTTAGTTTCTAGATCACACGAATTTATCCAAATTTTGCCTGCCATTATGGTGACGCTTCTTGATTACACATTACTTAAGCTGAATTTTTCTAACATCCCCTCACTCCAATTGATACAAGCTTGTTTTTGAGCTCCAGTCAAATTGTGTGGAATTCATTGAGAACACACCATTTTCATAGTTAATGCAGCATTCAGTATGCTTTTATCTAGCAGTAAGTTATATGCTTGTCCTCTTTAATCATGTTATGCACAATATTGTGTTTCATTTTTTATGAACAGTCCCCAAGATATATTAATAATGAAATTGTGGCTGTGACAGAATTCTAGAAACAAATTGTAAACAGTCTTTTCTGAAAGTGATTGATGTCTAATGTTGAAGAAAGCTATTTGATGCATTGTTGTTGGGTTATATCCTTACAAAAAATCACAAAAACAAATCCATGTAGAATTTGCATTTTTTGATGGCCCTGTTTCTTTAAACACTCACTGTAAATGAATTTCTTGGCCAGTTTCTCAGGTTCATTATGTTAACAGTAATAAATACCAAATTTTAGAACAATAATAGTCACATCGTAATAGTGTCTCCTAACAATTTTTTGTAAAAATCTTAAAATGTGACACTTGTACAAAGGATCAGTTTTTGATAGTGGGGATGGAATAGTGTGTGCTCTGCTTAGTGAGAGCAGTTGAGAATGCCTTTGATGAGGAAATAGTGGCTCTGGTTTGGGAAATGTGTACATTAATGATCAGGAGAGTAGTGTGCTAAGTGCATGTCCCTTTATACTGACATCCAGTGACATTGTAACTGAGAGACTGACAAAAGAAGGTGCTAGGCAGTGAGTGATACACTCGGCATGATGACACCATTACATGTATTTCTTCATTGCTATCAGATTTTTCTTAAAAAAAGATAATGTTTGTTGTTTAAGAACTGCCATTGCGTTCTTTTTTCATGTGGAAGATTATTCAATAGTATGGAAGGTAACATTGTAGTATATACATCAGCTGAGGAGCAAAAGATTATGTACTACTGTTAGCCAAACTAGCACTTGCCTGTGTATCATTATCATTTTGAATTTTGAAAAGTGATCAAAGGTGAAACAAAATTCCTTATGTGAAAAATGTTTATCATATGAACAAACCATGGATATGGGTCACTAAAACAAAAATTATTGATTGTAACATGTACAGTAAGTTTCAGTCATGGAAGATACGACGAAGTTGTAAACTCAAAAATCAGGTGAATATGAGCGGTGAAGCATTAATTTGGTGTTTTTCTTAATCAAATAATCAGTTTTTGATGTGCAGTGTAACAGCTGGCATTATCATGTTGAATAATGTTATGCTTCTTAGTGTGACTTTTAGTACTGCTGTGTCAAGGTTTGGAATCTACGTAGTGAGGTGTGTGCACTCTTGTGTTGCGACCATCCCATGTCCGAATCTGTAAAATGGTTGTGTGACAGGTCCAGTGTAGCCTATCCAGTGCTATATTCTAAACTGAAGATTACATAGATACACGCTTCATTCATGATCTGACAGAGGGTGATATTGAAGAAATATTTTGTTAAAACAGTGCACAGATATGGGCCTTTCTAATATCATTTCTTACTGTTGACATGCTTTAATGAGAAGCAGTATCCTACGCACAATGCATCTGTACCGTCCCTGTCTCGTGCTGATCGGTGACTTATACATTTGTTAGCGTGAACATACACTAATAAGTTCAGTGACATGACTTTCAGCACAAATTTAGCTCATTAGGCATATTTATGTTGTTTGGCATCCATTATTATTATTATTATTATTATTATTATTATTATTATTATTATTATCATTATCATTATCATCATCATCTTTTATCTGTGAATCGTTTCATTTGTGTACATACAACTAGGGTACCTGTTGATTAATGAATATTCTGTTTATTTGTAAGCGTGCTGAAACTGGAAAATGTCGGTGTATGCTTTATATGGCACAACAAGCAGTACTGAAATGTTTCCTAGTGGTATGCCTCAACATTTATTTTTTTTAAGTTTTATTACCATGTATACTTTTTTTGTAGTAAATATTCCTTCAATAAAATCTGTAACTTGAACTGTTTGATAGGCTTGAGGATGTCCTGGTCTACATTCCAGAGAGCAACTGAAGCACTCAGTCTCAACTGATTTCAAAAACATGTTTAACTTAAAAATTAAGAAAATGGTAGACAGCTGATGTTCCCTCCTAAGGCACTCAACAGAATACACTAGCCTATTTGCTAATTTGGACAAAAGAACATGAATTCTGCAGTTATGTGTCAGCTGGTGTGGAGACAATGGTCTCGTGTATCAAACAGATCCCAAACACAACTATCAGAATGACAGATCAACTGCTCCTAACCGACATTCACAGTTAACAAATGCTGACTTTTGTGGCCCATCAGAGTTGGCTGCCGGCCAAAAGACTAGGCCCAAATGGCAGTCCTCTGACGTTAATGCAGCAGTTTGTGATAGTCTGGGGCACTCAGCTTGTGGTGCAACAAATGAAAAAAGCCCCATGGCTGGCACTTGTGTCAACATTGCAGCAAACTGCACCCATTAACTGGTGACACCCAGTTGAAAACTAGACAGTGTATCGCCACGCTACAAGGCAGTACAGACTTCTTCATTTGGATCTTGAATGTGCACACAAAATGCCCTACCGCTGAGTTAGAAGTTGGGTGAAATTCAGCAACTGGGATACAAGTCGCTGACTTTTATTAGTTACGAGGGTACAGGGGGAACCCTCAATAGGAAAAGTTAGTGACAACACACACATAGTTGCTGTCAATGTCACGGAAGGCAATTTGGCAAAACACTTTATTTTGGGCAGCCCATCCGCTACCAACAACAACGTGCTTCCCAAAAAAGGTCCTACAAAGTTGATGTGCCCCAGCAGATGTGGTGTAGTGGTAAAACCTTTATTCAAGGTATACCACATTGCAACACATGCAGTAGCTGGAGTATGCAAGGACACAACACCAGGGGGACAACCACTTGACAACTTGGCCTCTCTCTCAACAATATTGAGTTGGCCATATAGCAGGAAAAACGTATGCCACACTGAACCCGTTCCTCAAGGTGCACAGCGAGGCTACTTTGTCTGGACTGCTGAAACGACATTCCATGAATGTGGGTTGGCGTCTGTGGCAGCCATGGCCTCCTGCACCATCAAAGGAAAATCCAGCAGTGTCTGCTGCAAGGTATCGTCCAATGCAAAAATGAGAGCCTCCTTTCAGTAGAACTCCGGATTGGGTCCCACTGGTCGCCGTGGTAGTGCACCTGCATTAGCTTGATCGCGGTGGACCAGTAACAAATGTCATAGCAATAAGTACTGAGAAAGAGTGCCGACTTATGCAGTCGGTAGGCAATCATATCTGGTGGCTTATAAGGAGTGCCAAATAATGCAATCAGTGGCTTGTAGTCAATGATGAGTAGGAACTGCGCTCCTTGCAGAAAAACAATTATACTTTTTAATGCCATAAATGATAGCCAGTGCCCTCTTTTCCACCTTTGAATAGTTATGATGTGTCGTTGAAAGTGTCTTTGATCCCTAAGTGATGGGCTATTCGGTGCCATCTGGGTTCCAATTTGACTAGACCACACCTATGCCATACTGGAACACAGAGTTCATAGTTTACCTCGTATAAAAGAAACTGGACAGGGAGCAGAGCACAAACACTGCTTGAAGGACTGAAAAGCCTGTTGATAGTCCACAGCCATGTGAATTTGATGACCTTTTGGGGAAGCCAGCTAAGAGGTTGGGGATGAACTTAACATAATAGGAAATTTTGCCCAAAAAGGACTGAAGCTCCTTCAGGTTCTTGGGAGCTGGCAGTGTGATGGTGGCCTTCATGTGCTCGCCCGTAGAATGAGGCCACCTTTGCCAATCACATGTCCCAAATAATGCACCTTTGGGGAAAAAGAATTACATATTTGCAATTTGCAATGAAGGTCATTCTGCAGGATGCAATGGAAAACCACCTGCAGATTTTGGAAATGCTCCTCTCGTGTTGATCCCATGACCCAGATGTCATCAAGGTAGTTGACACAACAGAGAATGTTCTTAATCAAATGCTGAAAATATTTTTGATAAATTCCTGGGGCAGACAAAATTCCAGATGGCAAGCGATTAAACTGATAAAGCCCAAGAGGGGTTTAGAGCACAAAGAAATGCTGAGAAGCAACATCCAAGAGTAACTGCAGGTATGTTGTGTATGTTGATGTGGGAAAAATACTGGCTCCATATCAGCATTGCTAATAGTTCCTTCGGACACAAATTGTGGATTGACTATTTAAAATTGTTGCAAAGGCACATGGCACCATTTGGCTTCTGGATCATCACCAAAAGGGTGGCTCACTGACTAGATGAAATAGGGGAGATAACTCTTGAGTTCCTGCCTATAATGCAACTAGATCTTGAACTTCTCACACACAGTGAAGGGAATGGGGTGGGAGTGACAAAATTTAGGTACTGCTGACAACTTAAAGGAGATAAGGGCCTTGAAATTTTTTGCTAGATGCAAGGTATTCTCAAAAAGCTGGTTTTATGACCATTGTAAAGAGCCCATATCTTGACAGGTGGCCAATTGGGGCACCAAATGGAGTCTGTCAATGATTTGCAATTCAAAAACAGAAAAGGCATCTAACCCAAAAATATTCTGCACCAACAGTGAATTAACCACTAACAGTGTAAGTTGCCATCTCACATTCTTATAATGTGTTGAGATGGAGAATTGTCTCCACTTTGAAATTTACTGTTTGCTATAAGAAACAACTTGACATAGCAGTCATTATAACACAAGGCAGCCCAAGAGCCTATACATGTATTAAGTTAATTAGACCAACCATTGCCCCTGTGTCTACCTGAAATTCGATCAGTCACCCATCCACAACTGACATTAGCAGAATACACTTAGGGCAGTGCTTGTGGGGCATCGGAAATGGCCTCTACGAATCTAGGGAAAGCACTGGAGCCTCCAACAACCATCCTGCAGCTTGTCAGCTGCCACAAACTGATGCCAAATGACCTACTTTATGGCACCTGCATGCAAGCAATCCTGTCTGATATGCACCAAATAACAATTGGAGCACCGACCGCTGACACTCATTGAGCAGAAACAGATGCGGAAGGATGGCCTTATGTTATGTTATGTTAACCAGGGACCTAGAAACGACAGAGAGACTCCATCCCCGCCACAGCCCCAGTGGTCCGCAACCTCACAACGACTATCGCAGTCCACTTCACCCCTCCACCGCCCCACACTGAACCCAGGGTTATTGTGCGGTTCGGCCCCCTGTGGACTCCCCAGGGAATGTCTCACACCAGACGAGTGTAACCCCTATGTTTGCGTGGTAGAGTAATGGTAGTGTACGCGTATGTGGAGAACTTGTTTGCGCAGCAATCACTGACATAGTGTAGCTGAGGTGGAATAAGGGGAACCAGCCCACATTCGCCGAGGCAGATGGAAAACCGCCTAAAAACCATCCACAAACTGGCCGGCTCACCAGACCTCGACACAAATCCGCCAGGCGGATTCGTGCCAGGGACCGGTGCTCCTTCCCACTTGGAAAGCCGTGCATTAGACCGCACGGCCAACCGGGTGGGCAAGGATGACCTTACTGAAAACCCAAAAAAATTATTTTCAGCGGTCAAAATGCTTCAACTTATTTGTATTTGCTGAGCTCCATGTGAGGAAAGGTATGCAGTAGTGTGATGTCACTGCACTTTAATCATCAATGTCATCAACATAAAGTGGCTCAGGGAAAGACAAACATGTCTGGCTAACTCCGTGGGGCACTGGCAGCTGTGCACCACGCATATAATAGAGGGTGTACATAAAGTCCAGGAACACTTTCAATTACTTATTACACAAGAACTAAACATTGTACAGATGTCATATATTTTTATCTGCCCAGTGTCACATTGCCACAAAACCACCCAGATGGCAGAAATGTAACTTCTCTATCCAGCAGTGGCTTGACTCCAGAAGCCAGGGAGCTGGACCCTAGAAGAGGAAAGCAAACTCTACACGTGGGTCAGTCTGTGGGTAGCAGATAGTCCAGACGTCGTGTAATGACAGACATGGAGAAAAGTACAAAATGCGAACAGTGTGAATGACTGAACACCTAGCACGCAGAACAAAGAACATGGCACAGTGCGAAGGCAGAATGCAAAATGGTCGATGTTAGCACAATAACTGATGAGCCTGGCCTTTTGCCGCAGGTAAGTAAACAAGTGAGTCAGCAGTTCTGCCCTTACTATGCTCCATGCATACTGCTCGTGATAACTGTGGTGTCACCGCCAGACACCACACTTGCTAGGTGGTAGCTTAAATCGGCCGCGGTCCATTTAGTACCTGTCGGACCCGCGTGTCGCCACTGTGTGATCGCAGACCGAGCGCCACCACAAGGCAGGTCTCGAGATACGGACGAGCACTCGCCCCAGTTGTACGGACGACATTGCTAGCGACAATACAGACGAAGCCTTCCTCTCATTTGCCGAGAGACAGTTAGAATAGCCTTCTGCTAAGTCCATGGCTACGACCTAGCAAGGCGCCATTAGCCTTACCTAGTTTGAGAGTTATCGTATAAATGTCTCAAGAAGAACGTTGTAAACCAACAAAGAATAAAGTTAAGTATATTCCAAAGCTACGTATTTTCTTGATAGCAGTCATAACGTATCCTGTTCCAGACTTGACGCCAGTCGGCGTGTGTGTACGCGTGCCTTTCGGCTCCCTTCTCAGTGTGGCGTAACTAGCTTGTTACGCCACAACAATAACTTGCCGCACTACTCTGTCATGAGACCCCTGCCGCTTACCTGCATCCATATTGATGTTCGCTGGTGGCAATACTAAAGTCAATAATGAAAACCATATGGTGCTTTTTTGTATCATGACACATTTGTCATATGGAACAACCTGTAGTATGAAGCATCGTGTTTCCTTTACCGTGTGGTGAGCAAATGGGACACACACAATTTTTTACCATCATATTATTTTGAAATAAAGATCAACTTCTTTATCTGATATGAAACCATTGTACATATTTACTACATTTTCAAGAAAAAATGGAAGAGCATACGGTAAAGAATGCAAAGGTCTCTCTGTGTAATTATTACGTCAAGAGCTGCATTTTCCTCTTTATCCTAAATAACAAAACAGTCTTTTATTTTGAGACCTCTTAACTAAACCTAGCTAATATCTTCATTGATTGTCATTGAAATAGTTTTCTTTTGTCCAGAACACAGTTTTATTCATAATATTATTAAGCTTTTCATCATTTACTTGTGACTGTTTTTTTCTGTTGTTCCGTGATTGTTGTTGTGTGTAGCAACTCACCTTTATTCATTAATAGTGCAAGGATATGGAAGAACGATGTTAGTGACATCAATGTGTTCTTGCTAAATTAAAATATATGTGAGAGGACTGTTGAATGGTCTGATATTGGAAAGGAAACTACTATTAAGTATGAAATTTGAAGTTTAGCTATTGATGCACTTAGCACAAGTGAAGATCATTGGAAGGGCAGTCGGGCTTGGTGGTCTAGTGCTAAAGTTTTTCAGTCTGGCCTTACACCAGCCTTCACTTCTCAGTGATGTGGGAATGTGGAACTCCTAGCCAAACACCCCATACAAATTTATTTTACATTATAGGAGAGCCAGTGGACATCTTAACTCTGCTGATTACTCTCTTCACTATTTAAGCAATGAAGCTGTCAGCTCACAAGAGTGGGCTTTGCAATTTTGGGAGAAATAATTAACACTAAAAAACTGCCACAGTGCCAGGGATTGCACAATGGCTATTTGCGTTAAAGGGAAGCCATGTACTGTATTTACCCGAGTATAAGAAAACACTGAATATAAGATGACAACCTCTCTCCTCCTCCTCCTCCTCCCACCCCCTTTTTCCATTTTTTAAGAAGCTCATTGAGAAAAATTTATTTTTTAAACATATTCTGACTAATCAAAACTACAAACTTTTATTGATTTAAGGTATCTGCCTAATAAGTTAACAATGCATCTAACATAAACTTGTGGCATTTATTCAATGTCTACTTTTTGATAGTACAAGGAGAAGTAAAATAAACAAAAAGAAATGGTTTACAGTAATTTTTATCGTAACTGCATTCTCTTTGTTTGCTATTGTCTTTGGTATCATTATTTTTAGCCATCATTGTCATCATCCTAACATGAAATTGGTGAATCTTATAACTTCATTATCACAAATATTTGGCTATTTCTTCTGAATGTGTTGTGATTTCTGAGATTGTGGTTACAGTGGGACCAAAAAACCACCATTTTTTTCTCAGCACATAATATTTTTACTTCTGTTCGGTGTGAGAATGGTACAATATCTCTTGCTGTCAAACATATTGTCTGCCCAGCGCACTGTCATTGGCTATGCAGAACTAGCAGCTGACAGATCTTCTATCATTCCCTCATACCTCATATCCTCATACCTCAGTAGCCAAAGCTTCAGTTACAAATTTAAGACAACCTCTATATTAATCTGTTAAACAACATAAAAAGTTGTCCTCAGCAGCAATAGTTTAATCTGCAAATATAAAACAACTCTATATTTTTCAGATGACAAATTTTGGAAAAGACCTCGTCTTATCATGGGGTAAATATGGTAATTACGCAAGTACGTACTCCAATATCCACTGAAGCTGGAAAGCTACAACAGTCTTCAACCTGACACCCTGTCTAAGTGGAACTGATGTTCAGGGAAGGCACTTCCCGTAATGCTCCAAAAGTTCTCAATTGGGAAGAGATCCGGCGACCTTGGTTGCCAAGGGTTTTGACAAGTATGAAGACAGGCAGTAGAAATTCTCGCTGTCTGCGAGTGGGCATTATCATGCTGAAATGTAAGTTCAGGGTGGCTTGCCATGAAGGGCAACAAAATGAGGCATAGAATATTGTTGACATGCCACTGTACTGTAAGGGTGCCATGGACGACAATGAAGAGAGTCCCGCTGTGCAATGGTACCCCTTACCATCACTCCTGCTTGTCGGGGCATATGGTGGGCAACAGTCAGGTTGGTATCCCACTGCTGTCCAGGACGTCTCTAGAGACTCCAGGCAATCAGATTCCTGGGAGATGTGTCTGGAGACCCTGCCCTCCCTCCCCCCCCCCCCCCCCCCCCGCCCCCTACTCCTCCCTTGGACAGTGGTGCGATACCAACCTGGCTCACCCGCCGTATGACCTAACAGCCAGGAGTGATGGTCTGGGGTACCATTGATTGCATGTCATAAGAGGACCCCTTTGGTTGTTATCCATGGCACCCTGGCATCCTTACAGCACAGTGGTGTGTCAACAATATTTTATGGCCCCTTTTGTTGCCCTTCATGGCAGGCCATCCTTGGCTTACATTCCAGCAAGATAATGCCTGCCCGCACACAGCAAGAGTCTCTACTGCTTATCTTCGTGCTCACCAAACACCATCTTGGCCACCAAGGTTGTCGAATATTTCCTCAGTTGAAAACATTTGGAGCGTTGTTTCAAGAGACCTCCGATCAGCTCAGGATTTTGACAGCCTAACACACCAGTTAGACAGAATTTGACACAACATCCCTCAGGATGACATCCACAACTCTTTATCAGTCAATGCCAAGCTAAACAACTGCTTGCGTAAGGACCAGAGGTGGAACAATGTGTTATTGACGTGCTCAATTTGAGAAGCTCTTTCTCTTGAGTAAATCATCCAATTTTTCTGAAATTGTAATCATTTGTTTGTCTATACATGTACAGCAATCTACCAATTTCAATGCCATTTTTATAACTCCTTCATGGTGTTGCTTTTTTTTTATGGGTTTATTTCTCAGCATTTCTCCCAACAAGAGACCAGTTTGCTGATACCATCGCTGTAGAATGTTTGACTTTGTTGATGGGAGCCACAACCTAACCTCTGCTTGCACCATGTCATCACTATCAAAGTGAAGCCCTGAAAGGTGTTCTTTAAGTTTTGGAAACAGATGAAAATCTGACAGAGTGAAGACATGACTGTGTGGAGATGGAGGGTGATCAGTGACAGTGACCTGATACATCACATTGTTGCAGATCTCACAGTGCTCATGTGTAGTCTAGCATTGTCAAGCTGAAGGAGACTGTGCGCTACATGTGGATGAATTCTTTGAATTTGAAACTCAATCACAGCACACTGTTTCTCACATTCTGACATAGTTACAAGCTACAATCTGGTGCCCTCTAGTGGCAGAGGGCTGTAAGTATGCAGTTCGTGAAGAATAAAGATGTACAACGTTACTGACATTTGTTTTATTTTTAAAAGAGTTTTCACATAAAAATTTGAAAATTGGAGAAAATCGTATAAATAATTTTGCATTATTATGACACTAGTACAAGATGAGAGAGACTTTGAACATCTTATTGAGTATAAAGTTACTGTATTAAAAAAAACTCACAAAGTGAAGGAGAGCACCCACAATTAAAGATAAAGGAAGTCTGGAAGCTTTTGGAGCCAGTGGCTCCTTCATGCAGAAGGGTTAGAGGGGAAGGAAGAGGGATGAAAGAAAAGGACTGGTGAGGTTTAGGAAATTGGGAGAGTTTGGAAAAGTTGCCCAGAACCCCAGGTCAGGGAAGACTTCCTGGACAGGATGAGAGTATAAGTTTGAGTATAAAGGAAGAAAGAGTGTCTGAAGCTGAGTGTGTTGAAAATGAAGCTCATAGGCATGGAAGCTAATAGAAATTAATTGAAGAATGAGTGGAAAGGAAATTCAAATTAGTCACTGTCTTTCTCTTTCTCAGTTTTATGACATATTGCAATGGAGGCGCCTCCAGGGAGGGGGGTGGGCACAGGTTTTTCCCTGTTAAAAATACACTTTTGGTGGTGAAAATAAATTTTTTTGTGTTAAGTGGCACTGTACTTTCCATCAGACCTATAAAACTACTGTTTGAATAGTAAAGGTTTTATACACATGTGTAGAACTTCCTGGCATTTTAGGAGATGAAACCTAGCAAAAATCAGCATATTTTGGGAAGATCTGTGATGCACGACAATATGTACATCCCAGATTTTCATATTACGAAAGTATAAATACGAATTCCACCAAATACAGCATGGTAGCTTCCAAAGCTCTGAAATGGAGATTGTGTTGCACAATGCATTTTCACCAACCAGTCATAGCTCATTGCAGGTAGTCTCACCAGCAATTGACAGCAGATATTCAGAACATAGGATGGGTGATGTAATCAGCCAGTAGCAAAATCTCACAAATTCGAATAGTTAATGGTCTAAATTAATATACATATGGTATAGTTAGAAGAAAAGCTAAAATTTCACATGTACCATAGGTCATCAAAAAATTATTGCTGTTTTTTTTTCCCCTCTCTAGAGGTCTGCGTGGATAAGAAAAGTGCAATCCGCATCCGCAAGGTCCTAATCTGCAACCACATCCGCTTGGTCCTAATCCGCAACCGCATCCGCAGCAATTAATCTGCATCCGCAAGTTCCTTATCCACATCCGCATATATTTAAGTTTTGAATGAGTAATTAATAGTAATAGACAGTAGTTATTAGAATTATGGTATGTAATGACATAGTTATTGTTAGGGTGCCATTTCTGCAACAACTTAACTACTCTTGACTTCTTAAATCACAGGAAATGCTCTATACCTAATCTAAAGCAGACCATTCCAAACAGGAAAGCATTGGCGCTCCGGAGCACACACAGAAGCGGCTCAGATCTCGTGAGATTGGAAATGCTATTTAAAAAAATAAAATTCAATGTAATAGTATTAAATGGTGAAAATACGTGTTCAGAAACAATTATATTTCGCTGCTCTTGTGCCAAGGCAGCTGAAAATGACGATGGTTTTAAACTGTTACTAGCACATTGCATCATTTATCGTCAGTTTTTTTTTTTACTGCTTGGATGTGTCAAATTTTGAAGCCATTCATGTCAGCTGATGATTATATTATAGCTTACACATTCAGTCCTTGTCATTTCCAGGTGAAAGTATTTGCAGTATTAGGCCTACACTGCAAAACGCTGGTGCACCTGTGAAAAAGTTAAACTGCCAGCAATAATTGACGTTGTCTGGAAGAAATAACTCGTCTTCCGAAGAGTGACAACAAAATCAGTGGTTATAGAAATTAGGAGTCCATTTAGCTTTAGCTAAAAATACGATTCAAATCTCGAACCTCACCTTTTGGCTGATTTATTGAATTAAGACCTAGCGATAAATGAAATGTCTGTTTCATTCTCAACTAAACAAAGTTTTTCACACTTTAAAACATCCTCAACATTGGTCTAAATTACTAAGACAAAATTTGCAGTAGATTTCGCAGTTAATACTTTCAATGTTAAAAAATAATTTTTTTTTTCAGATTTTAATGGAACTGCAAACAATTTCAAGATGTCTATATAAAAACCACTGTCCCATAACTTCAAATGTTAGGCACTGTTCCCTGTTAAGCAATACCGAGTTACAGTTAAAATGTTCAATTTTGTTACGAATTTCGGCCCTTATCTTTACTAATTGGCTGGTAAATTAAAAGACACATTATTATTTTGGATGATTTGAATATTTTGTAAGTTTTCAATGTGATCAGAATAATCTTTCACGGGCTATCGCAGTCACAGCTTGTTGGTGGTTGTGAGCCATAGTTTGAAGTCCCACTTGTAATTAATTACAAGGCCCGCCGTGCCACCACTCCGGCCGGGCTGTTTCACTGTTCACAAAGAGCGACAATGCTCGGTGGCTGCAAATGTTACTGTAGTGCACGCTAAAATTTATGTAGGCACTTATGAGATCATCATTGCCTAGTTTAATAATATTGGTGTGTTAGCTGTGGAATGTTCTTGTTGCAAAGAGTAAAAACTTAAAATTGAGCTCTTTAATATGAAAATTACAACAAAACAAATTGTTTGTTAAATATTTCCTTCTTTTACCTAATGCTACTTAAATGTTCTTGTTGGGAATAGTAAAAATACTAACAATATGTCGAGGAAATTCTTTACTATAAATATTACAATAAAAACTCACAGGCTTCAGATTAAATATTTTCATCTTCTGCTTGCTTCTGATTCAAATTCTGTAAAAGAAAGAATCAGATGAAAAAAAATGTAACTAATTCAGATAAACCCAAAAAATACAGTGAAGTAAGAGAAGCTGTACAAGTACCTTTTTAATTTGGAAGATTACTATTCAGGAACATGATGTCATCAATCGTCTGTGGCTTCAAAGATGTGCGTCGGTCCTGCATTATTTGTCCCGCAGTAGAGGAGCTTCTCTCAGATGGCGCACTGGATGCTGGAATGCAGTGCACGAAGTATGCAAGTTTGGAAAGACGCGGATAGACGTTTTCACGTCCATGCCACCAAGCTATCGGGTCAATGCCTTGCGAAAATTGGACTTTATCATTCGTATGACGCAAAGTCAAGATCTTCTGAGGAATCTTCAAATTGATTAAAAAGTACGTCAGACTTCTGTTTCTTTGCAGGAATTCCAGATGTTGTTTCCTCCTTATCTTTTAACTGTGGACAATTTCTCGCAACATAGTTTTTCGCTTCCTTTACAACTTCATCTTTTTCGGCACTGCTAAGAAATTTTAGGTTTTTATATTTTGGATTCAAAAACGTTGCAAGTTTATGGGTTACTGTTATGTCCCATTTGCTGATTAAAATAGATTTGGCTGTACTCTTTAAATCTATCAGAAATTGGCTGTCTCCATCATTTTTTTTCAAGGAAGGAGAGAAGTTTTAACTTCCACAACACACATAAATAAAGCGTAGGGGTTTTGGAGGCTTCGAGATCACAAGAAGCTATTTTAAATGGTGTCAGAAAGGTTATTATATCTTCCAACATCCTCTTGTCTATAGAATCAATCAAATTATCTTGATTTTTCTCTGACAAAGTTGACAGAACTGCAAACCATTGTGAATTAATAGACTCAAACATATCCAATTTACTGTTCCATCATGTGTCTATATCTCGTTTCAATGACTTCTGAAGGCGATTCTGAAGACCAGATCTTTTAAAGAAAGTTGTGATAGCTCAACAGGAATTTATTAGTCGCTGCACGTCTCTTCTCATCATTCACGTCTCCTCGAGTCGTGTGCTCCAGCACAGTATTAAGAATGTGTGCTGAGCACGAGAGCCTCTTGTATTGGCGAAGTGCTGCCACAATATTTGGACCTCTATCCGTAATGAACACGATGTTATTCACAGCACTGAATAAATCGAACGACCGTAGTATCTTAATTAATTCAAGTTTAATGTTTTCTTCTGTTTTTTTAATCTCACTCTCAAAATTTCTGATGCACAACACTCGATCCTCAAGTTTCACTTCTTCATAATTAACATGATATGCAGTCACTCCCATATAGTTTATTTTACGGTACGAATCAGTCCATAAATCGACAGTTAGTGCTCCGCCTATATCTCTGAATATATTCTTCACTTCTGCGGAGACAGTTTCACGCAGACGATCGGCCATTTCCTTCAAATTTCTGAATATGGTGGTTGGATGAGGTAGCAGTTCCTTAGCACTCACTGCACCGTACTTGGCCCCCACATCAATAAGAAACTGTGCCGTCTCGAGAAATCCAGATCCACATGCAGCTTCGAATGGTAAAATGTCTTTGCTGACAAGATTGATAAGTTTTTCTGTTGCGGCTGTCTTCAAATTTGGCGGAACTTCAGGAACTTTCACGTCTCTCTTGGTATTTAAATAAGTAATTATGCTACTTTGTCTAGCCTCACACGAATGTTTTAGCAAATTTGATGTTCCATTTTTGTGTCCAGTGTAGGAATATACATTTTTACATGCAAAACAAGGCACTATATCTTTTATCTTTTCGTTACCATCAAATACGTATCCGAATTTTTTCCAAATAGGCGATTTCAATTTGTTTTCCTTCACTAATGTAAAATCACCTTTTTTCACCTTACACGAAATTGTATCCATCGATATGGTGTTCATTTGAAGAAAGAACTCTCACTGATATTTGCTACGATGCATGTTGTCACTCGATCACTACAAAGCGCTAACTGAAGGCAGCGGAAAATTGCAATGGGCACCTGTCTGGTAGACAGTGGGCAGGTTTGCCACCCAGAGAGCACTTCACAGGCCACACAAAAGACACGGTCGTGGAAACGGATTAGGTGCAGGTCTCTTGGGTACAGCTACGTCGGTCGTAGCCAGGGGCTGAGGACAACAGACATCCGCTCTACCCGGGCCCTGCAAGACTCCAAGAATGTCAACAGACTTGAAGTTTTCAACTAACATTGCAACATACGTACTGGGCAGATGCCTTGCTCATTATCCGCAGATGACCCGCGGATATCCACACCGGTCGCGATTTTATCCGCCAAGTAACAAATACCGTGGATATATCCGCGGATATCCGCATCCGCACAGACCTCTACCCCTCTCTCTTCAAGGGTGTGGTTAGTCAGGATCCTTAGAGCACATCTTAAATTGCAGCAGCTGAATATTACTAACAAGTATGATTATAAATTTCACTGTTATGCACTGAACATTTTGTTTGTTACCTGGCAGAAAACATGTACCATCAACCACTTCAGTTTTCTCCATAGAAAAGCCAGTTAAGTGTTAAATTACTCAAGAAATCACTTCGAACTTTTTTTGAAGTATAATTATAATTTTTGCAGTCGTTCTTGTATAATCTATAATCTGTCAAAGAACGAAAATAAATATGAAAAAGTAGCCGTGAATCTTGGTCTCGTTTAGCTTGTGTTACCCTTCAAGATATATCAAACACAAATGTGCCAGTAAAAATTTAAATAATGGCATAAATGGCTGGCTGGTTTTCTAGTCCCAAAATTTTTCTAAGTGGCTAGTCTATCAGAGTGTTAAGTTTTGAAAGAGATTCAAATGCTCCGTGATTTAAGAAAGTCATCAGACAGTCTCACACGAAACATAATTTGTCTTGCGTAAAAGGAAATTTTGTGTGGAGTAATGCTTCCCAAACCACCATTCGCAATATTTTCCTACAACCTGTTAGAAATGTAAGTAGTTGTGACATAACACTCATTGAAAGCAGTTTGTTGTTACGAAGTATTACATAATCTTCATTCTAAATTTTGCTGTCGGCAGACAGTTGTGTGTCCACTGTGTTTTGTTGTTGTAAATGGCACATTTTCTTTGCAACTAAAGTTTTATTTTCATGTTATCCTCTCATTTGTTATTGCTGCTGTATTTTTCTGCAGTAGCTGACTAAAGTGGAATTCTTTGTTACTGTATCAGTTCTTATCAGGCAAAATTTTAAAAATTTAACTGAAAACTAAAACAATAAATAATTTCCAGAGTGCTAAAAAATTCCCTGGTTTTTCCCAGTTGTCCCAGGTCATTATGTGACCTGTAGTAGTCAATTTTAACACAAGGAATCAAAAGAATAAACTATTCTTGGACACACTGGTACATGATACAGAAATGCTTGAATGAGTTATGGAAGCGAGTTCATATCAGAAGCCCCAAGAGTTGTTTCCAGCTGAACAGTTGAGGGGTAGAGTATGAATGTAACCATGTATACTATCTGCAAACATCTTTTCCCAATGACAGTATGTATGAAACCAGGCATAGTTATTCCTTTATTTCATGAATTACTTTCCACTAGTTTGCATGTGTCCGCTGCTCGTGGTCTCGCAGTAGCATTCTCGCTTCCCGAGCACGGGGTCTTGGGTTCGATTCCCGGCGGGATCAAGGTGTTTCACCTGCCCCGAGATGACTGAGTGTTGTTGTGTCTTCATCATCATCATCATCATCATCATCATCATTCATCCTCATTACGGTTGGAGGAAGGCAACGGCAAACCACCTCCATTTGGACCTTGCCTAGTACGGCGGAGCGGGTCTCCCACATCTTACCCTACGCTCTGACAAGAAGCATGGGACTTCATTTCCAGTTTTCATGTGGTATTCCATCATATACTTCTTATACTCATTTATATTACTTACATACCGTTATATTGTTTTATATACCATTTCATTTTTAGGGTTCTGTTACCTTAATCAGTAAAAGTGGAGCCCTTATAGGCTCACTTTGTTCTCCATCTGTCTGTCAGACTGTTGAAAACCATTTTTCTCAGGAGCAAGTAAATATAACAAGTCGAAATTTGTCGTACCTTAAGGTCTATGGTCTCTTGGCAGTGTAATAAATATTAGCTTCTAAGTTGATCTAATCGAGAGATATGGCCATTTATGTCATATACTTTGGTACTCACAAATTCATTCATTAAAACCTATAGAGTACTTCCGGTTGGTCTAGAATCATGAAACTTTGCAGGAAGCCAGTATTCACAGTAAAAGCAAAGACAAGAATTAGGAAATTGTTAATGTTTAATTATATCACATGAAAAAAATTTACTTTTGTCATTTGGTATCCAACTTTAAATTAAAACATTCTCAAAAGCCTTGAGATCCCTGGGATTGATATCTTGTCATTATCAATGTTAACAGGCAAAAATTGTTGAGATTCTCAATTTCTGGAATGACTGAACCGTCTATATACATAGTTAAGTTTTGTATGGAACCATCGAAGTGCAAGTCCTACTCACACCTGCCCAATTATTATTATTATTATTATTATTATTAGGAGGCATATTTTAAAAATACTGATTGTGAGATATCATGTTAGGTTTCGTAATGCCACAAAAAATATAACACTTTGAATATTTACACTTCAAAAATTACTGGGCATACCAGAGGACCAGTGAAAATAATCATTAGCAAGAACATTATGACCAGCCATATAATAACTTGTTCCTCCAAATTCAATACACAGAACTACTGCAGTTAATTGTGGAATGAATTTAGCACATTGTTGTTATGTGACAGAGGATGCCAAACCTCTTTGCAAAGATCATACAATATCTGTAGATAATGAGAATTTGTTTTTTGTTTTCTCATCTGGCATCTCCAACTTATTTGATTGGGTTGGGAGCAAGAGCCTCATATAAAATTCATTGTGCTGCACAAACTTCTACAAAATGTTGAACTCTTCTTGGGAATTGAGGGCATCATCTATTGGAGTTCAAAATTATCGTATGCCACAAACATATTACATTGTGGGTTTGTCAGTAAACTTAGAATTAGAAATCGTGAATCATGCACTAAAATTCCTGTAACTTGCAATGCTAGAGTTGTTAAGATGTTAAGAAAGAGTTAATTTTATTTATATTTTTATGGCATTTTGTTGGAAAAGTGATTGTAACAAAAGTATTGCTGTGTAAAAACTGAATCTTTATAAGCCCAGATTATATGAAATCTAAAAATTTTTCATGAACAAGCAGGTAAAACAATGTAGACAAGTGGAAAGTGTACGTTAAACAGTAATTGAAAAATATACAATCCGTCACCTACAAACCATCAGCAAAATGTCGCTTAGCAGCAGTCTGCATGCACAAAACAGAGTTCTCAAGAGGGCCTCGTTGTAGCACCATTGCTACATTCCTGGAGATTGACACTCAGATTGTTCCCTGTTTATTAACTTTCTTCACTTTGTTTCAGTCACCAGAAAACAGTGATGAGGGTGAAGTGACAGCCCATCAGCATCAGCAGGCAGCAACTGTAGCATTTGCAACTGCTGGTCCTGGCCAGGAAATGCTTCTACACTTCAATTTCAATAAAGAACGAGATGGGTTTCTGAGATCAGAAGATCAAGCTGCCTTGCAGAGGTATAATATTTGTACTAAAGGCTCCCACATGCATGTAAATAGATCCTCCAGCGCTAGGATGTCTGTACCGAAGCTAGATAAAAAGCTTGTCGTGCTTCTACAGCTTCATCTGCAGGGAGTTTGTCATACTGTTCAACTGGGCTGTAATGCTGCATGTGCACTTCTTTCACAATTGCATGCTTGTCTGTTGGTTACAGGATGTGGTCACTTTGTGCTAAACATTATTTCTTCTTCTTTTAAACATTTATTACCTTCAGTTTGCTTTCAGTCCTCTGAGCATTGTTGAGTCTAACATATCCATGTCCTTTATTGTAAGCTTGCAGAGAGACCAGGCAAGTGCTTCTTCAGACAGTTGCATTTAAATCAATATTCATATGTTCAGTTCATCAGTTAATTTGAAACAAAGATATACTTTAACTTGTTGTACTATTCATGGTCATCTTTGTGATAAATGAAAACTGCACTTGGAAGAACCATAAACTGTAACAGAACTATTAAAAGTTATTTCTACAGGCAATAAAGATAAGAAGAAACAGAGGGTAGAGAAGTGGTCCCAAAAGTACTTGCATCAGTAGTAATGAACACTTTTTATATCAGAGTGCCAGGAGCACTCCAGCTGCACATAGCCTGGTGAAAGGTCTTTTAAGTTTTTGGTTGAGCCTTGCTTTTTAAATAAAGCTGTACATAAGCTCCCACTCTGCTGGCTGTCCATTTAGGAATTGATCAGAAAAAATATGGAACGGACAACACATACGACAGATATTTTGTGACATTAAGAAGCAGGTAAATATGTGAACTTCACTTGTGTGAGGGACACAGGGAAAACATGAAACTTCCTGGCAGATTAAAACTGTGTGCCGCGCCGAGACTCGAACTCAGGACCTTTGCCTTTCGCGGGCAGAAGTAAAGTTGTGAAGACGGGACGTGACTTGTGCTTAGGTAGCTCGGTTGGTAGAGCACTTGCCCACAAAAGGCAAAGGTCCCGAGTTCGAGTCTCGGTCTGGCACACAGTTTTAATCTGCCAGGAAGTTTCATATCAGCGCACACTCCGCTGGAGAGTGAAAATCTCATTCTGGAAACAGGCAAAACATGTTGCTGGAGGAGGAAACATTGGGGTTTCATGTTGTTAAAGTAAATTACAAAAGTAGAAAGTTAATGAAGTCAACAGTGTGTTGACAAAAAAATCCAAAGAATGGTAATAACCTGTTTGGGAAACAGGCATTGGGGTCAGAACAGTAGACGTGAAAAAATGTGGTTTAAAATTCTACTCTGAGCAGTGCAGTGTCATCAGAACTCAAAGAAACATGTTGTCAATTATCCATTATGGGCTTATTCATCCATTTAAAAACCAGAAGCTGTGGGCACAGGAAAGAAATATAAATAAGCAGAGAAATAATTTCATCTATCTAAATGAAAGTTAAATTACAATAGTTCTGGGAAACTATATTAGGACAGTACTAGAGAGTAAGAAGTAAAAGGTAATATGGAGTCTGGACTAGGAAGAAAAAGTAATGAAAGGAGAAACAGCATTCTAAAACTCAATGAAATCTCATATAACTGAAACATGCTTATTGTTTTAAAAATCAGAACATGAAATAGTCAAACATACTTCTCAAAATACACTGTTGGCCAACATTTTTTAGTAAATTGAGTTTTCATTTGCATGTATATACTATAATAACAGTAGTACAAGATGAAATATAGAAGGTCAAATCTAGAAAATGTGGATTACTGGAATATAAAATATGATTGGTGTGAGATTTGTTTTGATGCTCTGAAGGTTACATCTAAGGTAAAATATGGGAAGAAGTGCATCAGGTGACCAGAGAAACCACAAGAAAGAAATAACTAAAACTACTTCAGAAATTAAAGATGTGAAGAAAGATGAAGGTAGATCACCGCTGTCCTGACTACTCGCAAATGAATGTCAAAGTGCTGTGGAGCACTCATTGGAGCACGTGTATATATTTTGGACATTTAGAAAAGTAAGAAAGGGGCTTAATCACTAGCTAGATAGGCTTGGTTTTTATGTGGACTGTTCTACCTGTACTGTCTAATGTGACTGAGAACGGTGGGAATGCTGTGCACTGTGTAAATGCCAGACAGATTCTGGAAGATATAATTTTTTTCTAGCCTTGCACTCTATTGCTCATCATTTGTCAATGACATATGGAATATTGGTTTTAATGAGAATAAGTCATTCAGGTGCATTTCAGACAGCTACATGAGCAATAAAATTTCAGCTAATAGTATTGAACTAAATATACCTTCTAGATGTTCTCTCCGACACCTCCCATTAATTTTATTACACGAACAGGTTTGCGAGCACATCTGGTACCAGCGAAGCTACATCAAGTAATAATTAGTAACAGAACTGGGGTGTTGTCTGGACATCATGACCATTGAACCATGTATCCAAGGCAACACAGAAACAAAGATTTGGTGTGAAACCTCACATTGCCAGAAAGATGGCACAGTATTTTGGAACTTCTATTAACCATGATTTTCAATCTCTTATAATTGACATTCATGGAATGTACATCCAGTAAGTCTGCAGAAATTTGAAATGTCTGTTTGCTGCTTTGGCTGCTGATTCTTTTGTCCTGTTACCTGTTGAATATGTTTAGGATCGTATGGTGAGGAAACATCTGTCAGCTTCTCATATGAAGGATTTGGGGTGTCAGTTGCAGTGGCATGATTTTCCTGAAGAGCTCACCATACATATTCTGTATGTCTCCTCATCAAGGGGACTGAGTGAAGGGGCATGGCAATTAGCACACTGAACTCTAATTCGGGAGGATGTTAGTTCAAATCCACCTGCAGCTATCGGGATTTCAGCTTTCTGGGATTTCACTAAATCGCTCCTTTGAAAGGACATGGCCAATTTCGTTCCCCATCCATGAAACATTCCAAGCTTGTGCTCCATCTCTCATGAACTCTATGTCCGTGGGACATTTTTCATTTGATAAGAAAACCTCTTATTTGCTCTTGTATCCTTCAACTATTGTGAATGCCATATTACTAGAGATGACAGGATGGCAATAAATTTTAATTTTTTGTGTAATATTAGGAGATGTCTGAGTTTTTAAGTGAAGTCATTATATTGTTATACCCTGCATACAGTTCAATGTCATACCTATTGGGATAGCTGAAAATCTATTATATACCGTAAAGCATTTGTGCAAAAGAGCGAAGTAAGTGAATGGCACCAATGACCCAAAAGTAAATTCAGAAGAAGAAGTAGTTCTCATTGTACTATCCCCAGTTTGGTTCCATTACACATAAACATGTGTTGTATATAATTTGGACTTAACAGGAAAGGGAAAAGTGTGCTCCTCAACTCCTACAATAGCAAAAAATGCACAAGAATCGTATTTATTTTAAAAAATAAGTTCACATGTAGGTGATTAGCTTATAACTTTTTACTTTCAACTTTTAATTATTTTCAAAAATACAGTCTGTAAAGCTACCATGTACAACATTTGTCAGGCAGATACGATGAGAAATAACATTTTCTTTTGAAAGTTCTTATTCCTTGATAAAGTCTCATTTTATGCCCAGACAACTTAAGACGAAAATTAGGTACAACCTGAAGCATGTACTGCCTTATTTTTTTTATCTTGACACCCCTCTCTATAGCAAACATTTAGCACTGACAGTTTCATAACTGGTTATAGAATATTGTAAAATTTTCATCTCTATGTCACTGCAAAAGTTCTGCCGTAAGGAACAAAAAAAAAAACCTCATTTTTTGCTCAATACAAACTGTTCAATCCCATTGTTGATAATTTCTGGGATTTATTCGATTCATACTCGAATTCTTTCATTACATTTGTCCGATTGTTCCACCTCATAATTCAGTGCATTGATAATCTTTATTTTTGATACAGGAGACTAATTACAACCATAATTGGCCAAGGCAAGGCAATAGAGCTGGAAACAATTACCATGAATGATTTTTTTTTTTGAAATTTTGAAGGCTGTTGTTTTAACGTCACAAGGGGCATGTAATTATGTTTACACATACACACTGATAATGAAAAACAATTATCATAAATTTCATTCACTTGTAGTGGCAATTCAAAGCCATTGTTGGACACGAACAGTTTCAAGCAGTAAATAGCTTATGTCATCCACCTCGCAAGATCGATAGCCCTAGAGTATTGAAAGATATTCCACAAGCTACGGCAACAAGAAACATCACGGTTAATTTTAGAACTTAGTATAATCATCTCTAATCTCTAGAAAATGAATCGCATGCTTCATACACCACAATCACAATATAGAAACTTTAGTTGTTCCAGTATCACCACTGTCAACAGTCTTATGCTGCCACCATTTGATTTAAGGGAAAAACATGGAAGGTAAAAGGAAACAGGGGGGAGGGGGGGGGGAAGACTGCTATTCATTTCACCTATTATATACAAGGGGGGATCAAATATAAATGGTATTTTTGTTCCTGAACATCAACAGTTGGTAGGACTAGCCCCACGCTTCTGCTATGCTTAGGCAGGACCGTTAGAAGTGAGGAGAGCGTGCTGTCAGATATTTCCACCATTTTGTCAGTAATGCTCACGACATCTGAGCAACAGGTGCACCTCTCCATTGCGCAGCGCATAGTTATCAAATTTCTTGGTCGTGAAGGAGTTACAGTGGTGGAAATTTGCCAGAGATTAACTGCACAGTTCGGGGTTGAAACATTATCTAGGACGCATGTTTTTGCCTGGCATAAAAGGACAAGAACACGTGGAAAATCAGAAATATGATTGCCATCCTCGGACCAGCATTACAGACAAAAACATTTGTGTGGTTAAAGACATTATTGATGATGTTCGATGGGCAAGAGTATCAGAAATTGCACAAAAAGTTGGAATCCGTTATGGGAGCTGTCAAGCAAACATCACAAACGGCCTACAGTTCTGTAAAGTGTGTTCCAGGTGGGTCCATTAACTTTTGACTGAAAATCTGAAGTTGAGACATTAGGAAGTCTGTCAGAGGCTTACAGCAAGGTTTGTGGAAGACAGTTATGTATTTTTGAGTGAGATAGTCACCTACAACGAAACATGGATTCACCACACACTCCAGAATCCAAACAAGCCATTAAAGAGTGGCAGAGGAAAGGGGAGACAGCACCAGTGAACGCCAAGACTCCGGCCCACCCCCCTCCCCCCCCCCCCTCCCCCATCAGCAAGGTATTTTGCTGATTTATTTTTTGCATGAGCGATGCACAATCAATGCTGCTTACTACTGCAAACTGTTGAACAAGGCGAGAATTGCATATCACTGCAAAAGACAAGACCAATCAATTCGACAGGTCATCCTCCTCCATGACAATGCATGAACCCATACTGCTGCTCTAACTTTCTCCAAGCAGCACTAGACTACACTTGGTCATCCTCCTTATAGCCCAGACTTATCGCCCTGCGATTTCCATTTATTCACACCGCTTAAAGAAGCTCTAGGAGGACGACGATTTGAAGATGACAAGAGTGTGGAAGACTTCGTGCGCAACTGACTGGTGACACGACCCAGTTTTTTTTTTTTTTTTTATGATGAAGGCATCAAAACGCTGCCCATAAGCTGGGACAAATGCATTGCCAAATCAGGAGACTGTGGAAATATAAATTATAATTGACTTGATTTTTTTCAATAAATGAATTTAAATAAAAAATAAAATCCTGTTTATATTTGACCTGCCCTCCTAAAATACAAAATTGCACTTACCTTGTGGAATTTATTATAGAAGTGCCATGTTACATTACAAGAAGACAAAGCACAAAAGGCACTCCACACTTTCACATATCTTGATAAAGAAACACACGATTGATAAGATGCACACAGTTGATATCATCCGCATACCATCCATGCATATTGGCATCGAATATAACTCTTCCTAGCTTACCGCACAGGGCTATGCTACAGGCGGAGTGTTAACATAGAGGTACCAGATCTGCTACAAAGTTGCATATCTTTTCATTGGATGACGGAAGTAGTACACTCTAATGATCAATGGCTGTAGTTGTCTGCTCTCTGGGCTACTCTATTTAAAATACCTTCAACAAAATACAGGATTTGAGCCATTTTAACTAGATACAAGTGTGCCTTGAACTTTCTGTGTTGAACTGAAGTTAATGATTTATTAGTATTGATTCCAGATCAACATTATGAATTGAATGGTTATATGATACTCTCAAAGTAAACAGGCCGAGAAAATTAAGCGTTCTGCTTTCCAAAAATTTGTGGAGTTCTGGAAACTGTTTTAATCACTCAAGTGGGTGTCGGGTATGAATAATTTGAGCTTTCCCTGATTACTGAGTCCTGATTACTGAGTGGAGCTTCAGCCATAATGAGAAGGAATCCACCAAAATCTCAGAATTTTTTAATTCCTCTGAAACTAATTGTTTAATTGAAAAAGCTAAGATTACCAAAAAATAGAGCATTAAATTCTGCATCAGTTAGTTTTGGTATTTGATTAAATTTCCCTGAAAAAAGTGACTTTACCAGAAGATGATGGGTACGAAACTCATTGAAACGTTGCGACAAGACGATGCCACCACTCGGCTGATAACCCAAGAAGAATTCGTCAGTGCTTTTTAACTGTCATAGGGTTAACAAAGGGGCATAATGCCGTTCCTCAATCAAGAGCATTCCACAGATGCTTGATGGGACGAGCATAGTTTAGGAGTGGAGGAGTCACTTGATTCTTCCAATATTATGCGTCTCCAAGTACTCATGACTCTGTGTCGTACATGTAGATAGACAAAGGAAAGAAACTTTAGTCATAAAGCTTATACATGAAACCAACATTAAAATTTTTTACCAGACTTGCACTTGTTTGCAAATCGCAGGTAGCTCTCTGCTGTCTGATCAGCTTCATGGACCATCTCAAATTTCCAGTTTAGTAGGAAGAGAAAGGTTCTGGCAGAATGAACTTTGAGGTGATACATGGGTCATGCTTGGAGAGCTTAAACAGGAGAGTTGCCTATGACAGAGATGTATGTGGGTTTGAATTCCATTATAAAACAGTTTTAATCTATCACAAAGATTCGATTTGATGTGTGGCCTGCTGTAGAATGCAACCATTTCTGAATGCGGCTAACACTTTCTTCACCATATCCTTTCTGCCAAAGATCCAGCTAGAAATGTAAGAAAGCTTGAAAATATAGGGGGGAGTTGTCGGAAGATTCAAGCTTTTAATTTGTCCATGTGTTATATTTGGCTATCCCAGGTGAAAATCACAGTATAGTGTACATTGAAACAACAATAAGATTTTGTACCAGACTTGTATTTGAAACTGCTGATCCATATTCAATTCTCAGTCGAGTACAAAGTGGTAATAGTCAGGAATGTTCATCTTGGACACAATTTTCTCTCTTTATTAATAAGTGAATTGTGTCACATGACAAACAAAAATGTCATCCTACAACTTTTCAATAGTTGGGCAATGTTGCAGCATGTAGTGCTTTGTCTGTATTGCAGGAGAGATACCACAAGACCACTCACCATCAGTTCCATACTGACCTCTGTCAGTGATGCTGCATAGATGCTAATATACGACTACTTCCTTTTCTTTTTATCTGTGAAACTATGGATTCCTCAAGGATCTAAGCCATGTGTTGTGATATTCCTTCAAGCACTTGTGCATATCTATTAGTCATCACTGGCCTTAACAAGCCAACAATAGGTGGAATGTGTGTTGTGATATTCCTTCCAGCACTTGTGCATACATATTAGTTATCACTGCCCTTAACAAGCCAGTATTAGGTGGAATGTGTGTGTTGTGATGCTGGACACTTAAGCAGGATGCATATTAACCCTTCATAAAATTCCAAAATGAACGAAATATGCAAAACTGGAAGACATGGTTATAGCAAGGAAATAATTGTAAAACATTACAACCCTCTGGTATTAAACCATTAACTATGGTTAATGAGGAAATGGCGAGAAGGATAAAATTTTACCTCTTGCATGGCTTCAATAATTAAGTCATATAAATCATAAATTCAGGTAAATTATTGATTGTATAGAGCTTTAAGAAAATAAAGCTCACAGTGTATATAATTTCTAAGAACCTTGTGTGTAAAAAATTCATAATTCAAATAAAATATTATATACTATTCTGATAACTCTTACCCAGTTAATTTCTGTTCTAAATATACAAAAAATTTTCAGCATAATCATGATTTTTACATGTTCCTATTGCAGATTGTGAAACCAGAAGGCAAAAGAAATTTTAGACTGCTTTTTGTCATTTCCTGCATATATATTAGATTAGTTATTTACAGTTTCGCCCAAGATATTGTTTCCAGAAGCACTTGTACAGAACTGAACTTCATTTCGTGAATCCATATCTCATGGAGAGAATGTTGATAGCTATTTTGGAATAAAGAGTATTTTGACCAATCACTGTGTTGCTTTCATTTTTGCATATCACATTCAGTTGGTGCCATCTGCAAAGGTGATTGAAGAACCAAACATATGCAAACCTCTGACTTGCTGTAATAAATATTATATAAAATTCAGATGCTTCAGTGGGCTACAAGAACTACTGCTTCTGATCTTTCTAATGTATTCTATTAAACATTCCTATTTATAGCCTGTATTTGTTGTCTCAGTGTTGGAGATCTAATGGTTGTATGAAATTGTACATCAACAGTACATTTGTTGAACTGGGCATTTTAGAAAGTTTATGAGTTTCGGTAAAGTTGGCTGAATTTATAGGGTTCTGTGCCCCAGTCTGTAAAAACGGAACCCTTATAGGATCACTTTGTCATCTGTCTGTCTGTGTCTGTCTGACTGTTAAGAACCGTTTTTCTCAGGAACGGCTTGATGTATCGAGTTCAAATTTATTCTACATATTGAGGTCTATAGTTCTTTGGATATGTAAAAATTTTAAGCTTCCAAGTCACTTCAATCAAAAGAATTTCCCATTGATATTGCATATTCTGATACTGAAAACACACTCATCAAACCTGTCTTTCAGACAGACGAACAGAAGAGATATGGACCCCTTTTTCTCTGGAACAGGTTGGCGTATCCAGTTCAAATTTATGTCATGTGCTAAAGTTTATGGTCTGTTGGCAGTGGAAAAAATTTAAGCTTCTAAGTCAATGCAATCAAAACATTCGGTCATTTATACCACATATTTTGATACTCCCAAAATCGCTCATCAAAACCTATAGGATACTGCAAGGTTTCACAGTACAAGCAAAGCAAAAAATCTGAAACTTGTTAAATTGTAATCATTATTGCATGCAAATATAAAATGTAAGTAGTAGTCCTGTTTTAGTAAATAAATAAAAATGTTTTATGAAATCTTCTCTCACTACATTATAAATGGAAATTTCTTACTCACTTCTTTTTGTATGTCCGGGCTAGTCTGAGAAACTACTGTAGAAATTTTGATAGGGATTTTGAATTCCAGGGACCAATATCATGCCAGTATCAATATTGATAACAGTGGGCAAAAAACCCCGAAATTCTCAATTCCCAGCTTTGTAGCTCATCCATCGTGTGAATCGAGTATCTCAATGCTTTTTGCATGCTGTTATCAATATAGTTGCTGGCACGGTAATAGTCCTGGGAATTCAAAAACTGTATCAAGATTTCTACAATAGTTCCTGCACAGACCTTTAATGCAAGAATCCTACTCACACTTAGCCAGATTTTTTATTGTAGTACGGCATTTTGAAATCATTGTTTTTCTGTTGATGGCACTACTTTCTTGTAGTTTGAAAACCACTACATCATTTGAGTATGGAATCTGTGATGCAAATTCGTAACTAGTCTGTCTCAGATCATTTGTATAGGGGAAATTTGGTTGTTGTAAACAGAGTTATGTGTGCTCAAGTATTGCATTTTTCTCATTAGATGGCATTACTGAAAGTGCTCTGAATGTAATGCAACTTATTAATGCTATTTTAGTTGTTTTAAAAGTTACACAAATAGCACTTGACAGTAACGTTATTGTAACACCTTGAAGGTTTATTTAACTATCTCGTAAATCAGTGAGTTACTTTTTAGCAGATTTATTAGTTCTTAGAGTGATATCAACATTCTTACAGATTTTTGCTCTGTTATTTGCCTGAAATGCTTAGCCATAACAGGTACAGGGTGCAGCAGAACCGCCTAAGCAGTTTTAAGGAGCAATAAAAAGTAAACCTGGATATATAGAGAAAAAATGATTTTATTTTCTAAATTAGTACAATATACCATTTTACATTCATTTCGCTTTGAAAATAATGTCCTCAAGATGGCGGCCGTTGGCATCAATACATTGTCGTAGTGCCCTGAAGTTTCAGCAGCTCTTGCAAACATATAGCGAGGTATGGCATTCACTTCATCAATAATCTGCTCTTTTAACTCTAGTAGGGTGTGAGGGCAGCTTCTGGCTTCTGAAAACCTTTTCCTTCAGATATCCCCAAAGAAAGCAGTCACACATGCTCAAATTGGTGACCACGCAGGCCACCCGACGTCACCCTTCAAAGATACGAGGCATCCCGGAAACATTTGTCTCAAAACATCAAGTGAAATTTTAGGTGTGTGAGCAGTAGCTCCATCCTGTTGGAACTACAAGTCCCCCAGTCCATGTTCTTCAACACTCGCGTCCATTCTGGGTTGCATAAAATTTTGCAACATTGAAACATAACGTGTGGAATTCACTGTCACGGTCACTCCTTCCTCCTCAAAAAAGTAAGGGCCTACCACGCCAAACTGTGATATGGCACACCACACTGTCCCTTTAGGAGAATGTTGTGGTCTTTCGTGAATAATTCAGGGGTTATTGTCAGCCCAGTAGTGAAATTTTTGCGTGGAATGTTGAACTGTCACCGAAAATCTCCTTGTGTAGCGATCGCAGATCTGTTGTTTTCATAATAAGCGCGAACAGCAAAACGACGATGTGCACCTGTCCAGACCATATTGCCTACTGAAATGTGGTCAAAACGACTGAACAAAGGCAGACCACGTGCATCTGCCTAACCCCGTCCCCACCTACAGCCCCAGCAGTAATCGATAGAAACTGCTAGTCAGTTCTGCCGCACCCTGTGTGTAGCTGCAACACTTGCAGTAAGACCAACAAAAACTATAAAACTTTCTTTACCAACAACATCATTTCCAACATTTACTCTGTAAAATTACTTGTCTTTGATATGAAATATTTTGTTATGGTTTCAGTTTTCCTGCCTCTCAATCGTATCAGTTTATTCAGTAATTTAATTCTGAAAACTTTGCTGTAGGATTAATATAATGTCAAAAACTTATAATTATGACGCATTCGTAGTAATATATATTTTTACCAGTAGCTAGAAAGCTTATGAGAGAATGCCACTGATATTTCTGCAGTAGCTTCATGCTCTGAAAGAGTTACAGTCATTCATACATATCTATACTACAAAAACCAACTCAAATGTTTATATTCTTGGCTGATAAGAATCAAATGAGCACATGTTTCAATTTTTATTATGACCTTTTACAAATATTATTAATAATAAATTCCCTAGTTTCTTTTTGCAGCTTTGAAGAGCTCTCTTCTTATTGATTTCATCTATTATATTAGCTAACATACTATTGCTATTTTGACAAGCTCTAGGGACAGTATGCGCCATCCAGGAAACAAAATTAATAAACTACCCATTACACGGTTTGGGTAAACCGAACACTTTGGACTGTAATTTGGTTAAATTCTGTGCACTGTTACATTAAATTTTCACCTGTCTTTTATACTACATGATTACTACATGTGTTCACAGTGGCTGTGTGCTCACACACAGAATTAATAAGTTTAAATCCATAGCTAAATGTTATATTAATGTGAGTTTTTGTACTGTTACATAGTACAGTTTGTATTTTCTACACTTTTGTACCCCCTATCAGTTGTGACTTGTGGTATATGTATTTGTTCTGTCAAAGACTTTAATGGATTTCTAACACCTTGTATAGAAGGCATTTCAAAATTTTTACTCGTGCATCTTTCAGCATGTAGATTGGCAAACATGATAGCCATCTTTTAAGTTTCTGCTGAAACGATTAAAGATAAGCTTTTCTCATATAAATCATTTTATTGTTTCTCAAAACATTTGCCTTTATACTTGTAATTTTCATGTGTTAATACCAGTTCTGAAAACATTTTTATGACCCTGATTTAAAGGATCCAACAAATGATGAAAAATCATTGCCCATGAACACTTTTTATATGGCATAAAGGAACAAAAGAGGTCTTTACATGATAAATCAGATGAATACAGACAGTGAGATATTAACTACACTCTGCAGTAAAATTAAAGGCTCGCTTTTTCGAAACCCTGTAATAGTCTCCCACTCTGATGAATAAGTTCGAAATTTGGCTCTAAGGTGCCTACAATCTTCTATAATGGACTGGAAGCATGGTGCCATGTGATGTCACCCCCAGGCTCAGTGATGCTTCAAACAGCAAGGTGTCAACAAATGCGGAAAAGAAAGGCCACAGCGCAGAAGTTCTTGTGAGCATTGAGGTGGGTTAACGATGTCACATTGGCACCAAATTTCACCACAATACTGCCCAATTCCACCATGGATGTGTCACGCAATAGAAAGGTCATCATGTCCCTTACTACCTACATTTTACCCCTTCTTTTTCCTCCTGTGTGATGAAAGTCGGAACTGTGACACCCAACTGAAATTGTGTGGTTTTCTTACGAGTGGCCAAGGGAAACATTTCAGACATGCCACTTCTCAGAATCTACATGAAAAGTCCTTAGGGTGTGGCATAAAGGGCGTCAGTGAAACCACCCCTTCCGTCGGGGCATTGATTCCCACACATTTCACTGTTAAAAATGACAGTTTGCAGTGCGATGAGCAACACGACAGTGTTCATAAAATCCATCCACACTGCTTCCGCTCCCTGAGCATTTCAATCCTACTCTAAGAACATCATGAAGCTGCAACCCCACTGAACACTTTGGAGAGTGGTGCGACCACAATTTTTTGCTCTGGTATACAGGGTAGGCCCACTATGGATGGTTCAAAACCATTCAACAAAATTTGAATGTGATCTGAAGCTGCAAAAAGGTTTAATGCTTTTTCAGCACTTGTGTTTCATGACCACCTGTTGAGGGGAGGTGCGGTGGGGGTACTACATTAACACGTGTATGAATAAAATGACAAAGGGTCCCTCTAAGCCCCCAGTTCAGCAGCACCATAGGTGAGAACCATTCCTCTTTGTTTGGCATGTTGAAAATGTATCTGTCATAAATTTCGTCACTGATTCAGCCATGTGGGTAAAAGGGGGTGTGACAACCTTCCCATCGTTTAAAACATCTGCAGTGATGTTGGGCATAATTGTGGTGAAATTTGGTGCCAATGTCACACCATTAACCCACATTCACAGGAACTTTCATGCTGTGGCCCCTTTTTTTCTCTCCTTCCCCCCCCCCCCCCCCCCCCCCCCCCCCCCCCCTCCGACACCTTCATGTTTGAAGTGTCGCTGAGCCTGAGGGTGATGTCACAGGGTGCCATGCTTTGGCACCATTACCGAGGAAGGTTCTAGGCCTTTGAGCCACATTTCAAACTTGGGATGCATTGTAGATTTTTTTGTGTCAAATAAACAATCATTGGATGTACTGTGTGACAGTTGGTTTTGTTACAATGAAGCATTGTGTGTGATTTGGTTGTAGGGAAATTTAATTAGTGATTTCTGACAAACAAAATGTTGTATACGATTCTTCAGTAACTGTTCTTTAATCCTCTGTACCAGTGATTGCAACATGTCCAGGGTAACCAAAGAAACAAACTTTTTATGCTTCCATTCATTTAGGAACTCCCAAACATTTGACTGCTGCTTCATTTCTGGCCTGTAAGTGTGTGTTCAAATTTTGTCTCCTGGTACAGTGTTGTACCAGATTTTGCATTTCCACAGTCAAACTTTTTAGCATTTCCTTGCACCGGTTGACACAAATCTGTTTTTAAGCTTCAGTCAAATTGTAAAGACTATGTTAACAACAGTTTTATTCACAGCTAAATTACTGCAGTTTTGGATATGGCTTAGGAAGTCCCTACCTCACAGTTAATCACATACTGTTCCTGTTCAGTTATGCTGCATTCAGCATCAGTATTTTTGGGCACAACAGTCGATCTTGCCAGACCTTCAGAAATTCATTTATACTTTACGTGTGACCATAACAAAATTCTGCAAACCAATATATAAACAGACTTTTCAGAAGGCGATTTGTTAACAAAAGCTGAACAGTGTTATTCGAGGCCTTCGTTAAAAATTGGAAAAATTCCTCCATTGAAAACTTTAATGTGAAATTTATTTTTTTTTTCATAATACTGTTTATGTCAATACTCAGTGTAATCGAGCGACATTTTCTGAGCTACCTTTGTTTTAAAAATCAGGAAAGACTAATTTTAAAGCAAGAGTAATTTCATATCTCAATTGGCCCATCTAATGGTCATTTGTAAAATCTTTAAAAGGCAACTCTCACAATTTGCCACACAATATTGGTGTCTAGATGTGCAGATAGTTGATAAACTCCATGTTACAGTTAAAAACTACTATTTTATAGTAGTATATGATTGAACAATATGTTTTTTTCCAGATCTTCAATTGCACAGATAGGAGAATTTCTTCGCATGAAAACAGCAAATATTGTGGATGGCACTGCACAGTCCTCATTGGTTGAGATCGCTGGAAATGTTAGTAGACCCTGCAACCGCTGTGGAAAAATCTTCTCATCGATTGAAGAGCTGCAAACTCATTCTCCTTGTCAAGAAAATAGTGATGCAAGTGACAAAAATGGAGGACCTGGTTGCAATTATTCATGTGAAGTATGTGGAAAACCATTTAAAAGAAAAGAACATTTATTTCAGCATCGTAAATTGCATACCGGTGAACGCCCGTATATCTGTAGTGTGTGTGGAAAGGCATTTAGTCGTAAAGAACATTTGGTGCGGCACGCAGTATCACATACTGGACAAAAAATGCATTCTTGTGATATGTGTGGTAAATCCTTTAGCAGGAAAGATAACCTTCATAAACATAGGAAAACACACGGAATATCAGGCCCTTACATCTGTGAAACTTGTGGCAAATCGTTTGTGGTGAAACATTATTATTTATTACATAAAGGTAGTCATTCGTCTTGTTCTTCAGCTGTTTCAGGTGAGGAACAAAATGCAGTTAACACTGAAAACTCACTAATGTACAAGTGTGATATGTGTTCTAAAAGTTTTGGAACAAAACAAAATTTACTAGCACACAAGTTGCGTCATCGAAACAAGACACCACCAGTCAGTGCAAATCCGACACTTCATAATGTTTCTCAGCAGCAGACTCCTGTGCAGTTAGAAAGTAGTGTTGGTGAACCACACACTGTTGCCTTATCTCACAATGCTGCCCCACTTACAACTATCAACAATTCAGCATTGTTGGCTCCAAACATTTTACATCACGTCAACACACCAGTAAGTGGAGCCGCTTCGCAGAGCAATGCTGCGAGTGCTGCAATGATTCAAGTGTCCTCATCTGCTGCAGCCTACCTCTGTACTCCAGGAACAGTTGCAACTAATGAACTCCTGGAATCTTACCGACGAATGCATTCAACGTGATCCACGTATTAATTAATGAACTGTGTTAACCTATAGTGACTCCACATAGGATTCTTTTATAGACTTCCTTCAGGAAAAATGTGAGTTCCGTCTTTCAAAATTTTTAACATGTAAAAGTACAATAAAGAACTGCAACTCATCAATTTATTTGGCTAAGGTAAGTACAAATTTTAATTAACTAATTTTATTGAAGCTCATATTAAAGTTATTATTATTTTAATAACTACCCTTTGTACCAAAATCATACAGCATGTAGTTCAGTATCTTTAATGTGTGGGGAGGGAGGGGGTTGCAGATTTTTCTATTAAAGTGTGGCATATATATCATATTAACACCACTAAATATTTAGCAGATTGTAATTTCATAAACAGTTTTGATACATATGTCTACAAGGCTTTTTGTATCAGCAGCCCATATAGTATTGAAAATGCAATTTATACATATTTTTAAATGTGTATGTAGAAACAAGTTTCTACAATTATTTATTTTTGTAAATCTATAATTTAAATAAATATTGGCTGTATTTTAATTTAGAAAGTGTGTGATTAGATGATGATTTGTGCAACCTTTCAGTCATAAGCCAAGCGTTGTGTCTTTAGGCTCCGTGCACCATCTCGATATATGCATTGTGGAACACTTCAGAAAATGCTTAATGCATAATGGAGCTCCAGGCTGATAAGTGTAGTTTTCCAATCTAAAATGATATTAATTTGACAAAACACCTTCTTTAGGAAGTTGTGATAAATGTAGGACAATTGCAAGAATGTATCGATGTGCTTTATTCAACAACATAACATGTTAAATTCAATATCCATAAGCGTTTAAAAGCTGTATCTTCTTCTTCTACTTCTACTTCTTTGCATTAACCCAACTAATATGTGATCTGCTGTACTCAAAATTAGGCATATTTATTTTTTTTTTATTTAACTTCGTAGCTGGTTGCCCAGACTGTCATCACAGTCATTAGTCGCTTAAGGGAGGGAGTTTGTGTGTGCCACCTGTCTGTGAATTGTGTGAACTTTGTTATGTGTGTGATCGTATTTCAACTGTTAATGTGTCACATTTTCTGTGGCAGAAATTGAGGACCAGCCTATATTTGCCTAAATGAGCATGTGAAACTGCCTAAAAACAACACTCGGGCTGGCTGGTGCACCAGCCGTGGTCATTAATCCACCACATTGGTTCGATCCGTGTCTTAAGTCATATTCCTGTTTCACAAGCTAATGGATTACACTGTATGAGCAGGTTCATCAAAAGCTGTACATTGCAAAATAAATTTTCAACCTGAACTCTTAGTTGTGGTCAACAATGATTAGAGCTTCAAATTATTTAAAAATATGTGCCAGTGGCACATTGAAATTATGAACTGGGCCATAAGACATGCTCAGATGGCTTAGTCAGTACATCATTGCATTTGAAAAGGAAAAAAATTGCATTCCAATCCCAGTCTAACAAAGAGTTTTCAGAAAAATTATAGATGATATTACTAGAACCACAGCTAGGACATTAAAAATATTAAACATGGAAGGATCATTCAGTGTCTTCCTGAATTATTTCAGCTGTGGACCCTGAGGAACACCATTAAAATGAATGAAACCATTAAACAGTTTACTACTAATTATTCAAAGATTCAGTGCAGTATCTACACATATTATGGGTTTAAGTTTAGCTTGGACACATTTTCATTCGTCAGATCAGATCCTTTCAGAGACATTTTTGATAACTGAGTGAAACTAAAATATGTTTCACAGTTAATAAATTGACATTGCCTTCAGTGAGTATAGATTGATAGTACTTTAAAAATATCCATTCAGTGTTAGAATGGGACCCGAGGCAGTTGTTGGCATCATCTACAGCCATGGTCATCAAACTACAGCCTGCGGGCCTCATGTGGTTGGAATCAAGAGTTCATGTGGCTTGTCATTCTCAGCCATATTTTATAACGTGCTTCTGGCACCTAAAAGCAGAATCTAAAAAGTCAACCAACATTAAGGGCTTCTTAAGAGTGTATTTTTCTTGTTCAGTAACAAACAAAAATATGTACAGATAGAGTAATATTTTAAGATGTGCTTTATTTTAATCGACGTTGGTGAATTCGGCCGCTCACCTCAGGGACATAGGGGAAGTAGCATGCTCACTGCATGTTAATAGAAATGAGGGAATATTTTATTGTTTGCATTCCAATACTGACAACTCATGAGTGTGCACAAATAGATCCAATTAGCTGCTATGGTATAAATGCTAAACAGAAGTACACGTGCTCATGAAAGTGCATTATACAGATATGATACATGTGTGTAGTAAAATCTTTTTTGTATACCATGTCCGAAAGAACAGACACCATACATTCATATAACTGAATCGCCTAGATAGGCAATGGATCCACCTTCTTCTGTGCAGCTGCAGGAATCTCAGAGTAGTGAGCATGGAGGAACTGGACTCGGAATAGGTGGCACTCAGTGGGAATGTGAGTTGGCCGTAAGTTGTGCCAAGATGGTTCTACCAGTTGCGATAACACTATGTCCTGGATGGCAGAGTAGTTAACGCACCTACCTAGTAAGCTGAAGATTCCAGTTCCAAATCCCGGTCCAGTACACATTTTCACTCATCGCTACTGATTCCACATAATGTCCGATTGCAGCTGACATCAGTAATCCCTTCGCTTTCCTTTCATTTCTCCCCCCACCTGTCCTCCTCCACCTGCAATTATTTATGTAAACTTTTTTTTTTTTTTTGTCTGACATAAAATAAGTCATTTATATTATTCTTGTGACCTTACTTGTGTGAAGAATAATAATTTGTGTAATATCAAGATTTAAACATCTTTTGACCTACAAATGTAGTTCACTTTTATTTATTTCAGTCTGGAAGTTTCTTCTTTGAATCACTAATGCCGACATGGTATCCAATCAGGAAAAGTGCCCAAGGTGTCCATCCCAATAAGAGTTAGTTAATGGAATTACATTTTTCTGGATACACAATGAGTCTCAACTTTATCTTTGATAAGGATAGAAGCTGAAGCAATGAATTAACATTTGTGTCACTGCCGGGACTTGAACCTAGGTCTCTTGCTTATTAGGCAGACGTGCTAGCCACTAGACCACCATAGTGTTGTGGCTACCACAGCTGCACAGACTACCTATGTCAAATGCGTCCCTCATATGTCTTCAGAAAAATGTAATTCCATCAGGTCAATGGTTCACATATGCCTGAGGTACAGCCATGATTTCCCTATTACATATAAAGCTAGAGTGTTGCTCCAATGTTGGAGAGCCTCGGCAATAGTGATGGTGTGAGAAGGGGAAAATGGGGCTGAAGGTTTGAAATGGTGTTTGTATTAGGGAGGGCATTGGACTTAGGTAGTCCGAATAGAGAAAAAATATCCTATTAAGGATTGGAATACCATGTGGCAGAACATTAGTAACAAAGTTTTAACTATGGCAGTATGATCAACATGGTACCAGGTGGTTAATGACATTTTAGCATCAAACAAGAGACTACATACTGTAGAACTCACTGACTGCCATTTGTGTCACTGATGTGGATTTGTTGACATGACAGTTCACAGGTTTACTTGCTCAGGGTGTAATGCCATATGGACCCAAATAAAGGAGTGGGTGGCATTCCTCAGGAGAAATGATGGTAGATTCATCACTGTAAATGAACTAGCTGCTCCAGATCGGATGTACTTTCCATGACAAAAAACTAACACCATAATGTGGCTACACAGCAATTTTGTTCACACCATCATCCACAAAGCAGAACTCCAACAGCATTGAGGACTACAAATGCTATATCATGAAGGAATATTACAAGCAGCTAACAAAAAAGAACCACAAGAAGAACTTTGGAAATAAGTTAGAAATAGTATTTTAAAAGGAAGGCACAGGATGAAGTGGTGTTTGGAATTTGTGTGAACGGAGACTTGCACAGTGTTATGAACTATGTCTGAACAAATAATCCCTCAGTTTATGGTATAATTGCTAATTTGCTTTCCATTATGAAGACTAGTTCAGATTTCTTTATCTGCAGAGGAGCATTTCATTTGGCTATAGCTTTGAAGGTTGCTGAAGAAGGCGAATTATGAAGAGTGCAAGGACAGGCTATAAGGGGTGAGGGAAGGCCCGAAATAAATAAATTTAAAAAAAAAATGGCTAGTACATCTGCTCAGTTAGCAGTAGACCCAGGCTCAAGTCCCAGCTGTGGCACACATGTTAATTCATTGCTTCGGCTTCTATCCTTATTGAAGATTTTGTTACTTTGGTATATCAAGCAGAATATTACAGATCAGACTGATTTTCCATCATTTAATATATGTAAAACTATCATCTGCCAGTCTGTCCCTTTGTGACAATTTTGAATGAATGAAGTTATATTTCTTAAAACTGTCTCCATTCTATTATATTTGACCTAATACAAAAGCCCGATTGAAAATGGTGTGCTGCAGGTGCCAGGTATTCTTGCAGATATTAGGGTGTGAAGAAGATGCCTAGAAAATGTGCCCAGAAATCAGAAAGACAAACATGGGATCCTGTTGCGATTGCACTGGCCAAAGTACCTGCTTAGGTACAAAAAATTGGTCATTGTGTAAGCCTTCAGGAAACTGCATGCAGTTCCAGTACATTTACTTTTCCACTTAAAATATTTGATGTGATACCTTATAATACAAAATGTTTAAATCACACACACATTTCTGATGCAGCCTGAGGTATTGCCCTACAATGTCGGTATTGGCACTTAAGCAAACAAAGTTTGATGACCACTGACCTAGAGAATTATTGTGGAACACAGAGCTACACTACAAGTACGTATTTGCATATTAAAACAATCCAGGCATCTCAGTTATCATATTCTGATAATCCATCAGCATACACTGTACATGTGGAACATGTGAATGATAAATTTTTATTTTGGACTTTAAGGTCATGACAGCTAGAGAGATGAGGTCATAAATATTGATTTTTGTACTTGTTCTAACAATGTAGTTCAGTGTGGTTTTAAATGTTGACTCATAAAGCAATATTTTGTGTAATGGATATTTCCATATCCCATCACTTTAATACTGTACATGTAAGTTGTTTAACATGAAGTCCAGACACAGGAGAAAATAAAATAGGCCTAAGTACAATGAAATGCAGACAGCAGCCAATGGTCCAGTTATTTCTCCACATGTTCAGGTTGTCAATTTATCGAGATGATTGTTGACTATAATTACGTAATGCTGTTGTAATGACCAGCACTTAATATTAACATGTCAGATAGTTTTTTGGTTTGTCAGTGGACACAGTGAAAGGTAAAAACACGCCAACATCATTTCTTTTGTCCTGTTATCAGAGCATGCTTCGAGGTGTGTACAATGATCCCTAATTTCAATATAGCACTGGAAACTTGTCTGTGAGTTAACACTACCTTTCTGTGGTATGTTTGGACTTACTTTCTTTAAAACCGGTGAAGATGTGCCCAATAAAAATTTTGTTAGATATTATAGTTTAGTAGAACATAAACAAACTTTTTAGCTTCCGTCATTTCCCAAAAGCACATGTGAACATGTTCAGTAACCAAAGGAAATTGCTTTATATTTTTGTCTGTATAAACGTAGAACCAGGTTTGATAGAATCATTTTTCAGCCTTTTCGAGATATAATGAAATTAAGTTGTCTACAAATAAGAATTGTACTTGTAGAAACAGTAAGCAGAAGTGTTTCAGCAAACTTCAACAGTATTATGTATACCCCATTTAGTGAAGTCACTGTCTATATGAATATTGCAGAATGAAATTTTACTGTTCTAAATTTATTTTGTTCAGTAATCAAACTGGTGGTGCACCTTGGCTTGTGATTGTTATGTTTGTACTCTTATATCATTTCAGTGATTCAGCAATAAATTTTAAATTCATATTATTAATGAATGTTTCATCAATGAGACATTTGGCATCTGTGTATGCATAAATGTGTTATGTAAGTGAAAAGGTTTCACTGAGCAACATTATGAAGAGTGAATTTCTGCTTATAGTGCCAGAAAAGACAATGTTTTGAGTTGTCAATAAAATCTGGACAGTTACATTAATTCCTAATATGGTACTCATTACATTTCAAGTGTTACTAAAGGTATTAAATAAAAGCTTATTATGATCACACTAGTCAAATGATGCTACAATTTAAAATTCAAATTTCCACACCTATCCTACCCCCCACCCCCACCCCCTTGTCCTTGTCACTACCAAACTGTAAAGATATTAATCAGCTTGATTGCTTCCTCAATGGGACCACAGATCATTGTGTTTTATGTCAGAAATTATAATGCTGTTCTCATACTACTTCCAAATTGAAGGAGTTTCACTGTTACTATATTCGATCCTTATCAATTATCTTATTTCTTTATATGAGGGCCTCTCTTTCCAAAGAAATGAAATGTAGGGATTGTGTGTGAAAAACAGTATCACATTGTGTGATGTAGTTAAACTTCAAATATGCAATATCAACAATGTATTGTAATTAGTGCTAAAATGGTACAAAATGAAGTTGTTTAATAATCATTCATATGGTAGCAATTGTGTTTTGGATAAAACATGTCACCACAGAACAAACGCCAAAGTTTTTGTACGAAGTAATTGCTGTAGTTTTGGAGGGAAAAATCATTTCTATATATTGGTTGAAGAAGCTTTTGTAAGCACTCAATGGTAGTAGCTATCCATGTTAAATAGCTAAAGATCATTAAGTTGATGTCAAAACTAATAACATGCTCTGCAATATCGCAAGTAATGAAACTTTTATGTTCCATTTGTCTCGCTTGTTTTGATGAAGGACCCAATTCGGGATTTCATATGCTCGCTCGCTCACTCTCTCTCTCTCTCTCTCTCTCTCTCTCTCTCTCTCTCTCTCTCTCTCTCTCTCTCTCTCTCACACACACACACACACACACACACACACACACACACACACACACTTAAGTTGTTGGGCATTTGCCATAATATGTGTTAACATTATTTGTTTACACCATTTTCATATTGATTTTAAAATATCATTGACTTTATGATTTGCATATTTTTGAGCCATTGAATTATCCAGAATTTAAACCTGTAATCCTGCACTACATCAGCCACACACTGGGGAATTCCCTATTGACTAGATAGGAAATATAGACATTAAATCACAATGGATTTATCTCAAAATCTGATCAATTTCTTTGTAAAGAAGTTAGCATTTATTTCAAAGAAAACAAATCAGTTTAAATACTCATATCCTTTTACTTTTTTCTCATAAAATATTTAAAATACGCTATTTTTCCATACAAATATGAAAGATTTTTAAAAGCATGCAGCATTATTTAACCCTTTAACTGCTCTGGACGTGTTAACGCGCACGCCTTTGTACCTGTCCCTGTGTGCTCTGAACATGTTTATGTTTATATCTCCCCAACTTGGGTAACTTGAGAGGAGGGAAAAAGAAAAAAAAAATGTTTACACTGGATGTTTTCATGAAGGTAACAAAATATAGCTGCAATGAAAAGAATGCAAGTCTCTTATTCAATTATAACGATATAAAATATTTGTGCTTTTAAAGGAAAATCATATCAGACTATAGAAGAGATTCATTTCCTTAGTTGATTAATTCTTTAATTGACCCTTCTCACTCATTCATCTGGAGTAATTCAGTTCATTTTTTTTTAATTTTAAAACTGGTGGCTATGTCTGTATCATTAAATAATTATTCGCTGAGTTTCAAAATGCTCAACATGGGTCCATTCTTAATATATCCCTTCTATGTTAGCTTTATATATTTCAGAAACTGATCATTTTTCCATTTCATTTGGGACACATTTGAATATTTTACGAAGAACGTTGAATGCAAGTGCAAAATTCTTTGAAGGTACATTAAGATATACCTTATCAGTCATGAATGCGCAGTTTCTTCCATATCATTAACATATTTTTAGAAACTATTTTCTATAATTAATCAAATGTTACCTTTGATAAATATCATGCTGACGTGCCATGATGATGTAGGTTCATCAGAAATAGTTTATGAAATGGTTCATTCAATTGAATGATTTGATTTGTTGACACACATTGGCAGGCTCATATTTATCACACATCACCTTACTGATCAGTCTTGTTTCTCATCTTTAAAGGTTGTTTCTAATTTGTTATGAATGTGTTAGATCATAATATTATGTAAAATCTGTTCACGCATGTAACCCCCCCCCCCCCTCCTCCCCCCTACCTCCCCGCTCTCTCTCTCTCTCTCTCTCTCTCTCTCTCTCTGTCTCTGTCTCTGTCTCTGTGTGTGTGTGTGTGTGTGTGTGTGTGTGTGTGTGTGTGTGTGTGTGTTTAAAAGGTTATTTAATGGTGCTGCAAGTTAACACCAGTTCAGTCAGTTTTTACTGTCAAAATCTCACTAACATGTTTTGGATAAATTTTCATATCAACTGAGATCCCACTACCTTCTGTGTTCCAATTAAAAAACACTTCACTAACATTTCACCTTGTTGTTGTTGTATTCGTGAAGGTGTAATTACTCCTACAAAAACTCAAGAAAAATGGAGGAAATAAAACTGAATTCTAAAATGTTTTTGAAACCATTTTGTAGGCCTTAAAGTAAGAAAATTTTATATAAAACACTACACATCTTCCAATCATATTGTATCTACAGAAGATAAATGGAGCAATGCAGTTCTTTCTCTGTTTGTCCATTGTGAAATGGGAGTTTACCTTATGTTTCTATAATAAAATTCATACAACACTTAGGATGTTGCACTAAATTCTGTGCTTTATTGTCTTGAATCCGTTACATCAGATAAAAAATTTAATGATCAGGTGATTCTGAGATTCATGTCATTTCATTAATGATAGTGGCCAGGTAGCATACAAATAACTGATTGACTCTTGAATCTGTAGATTGGTTCTTAGTTTGTATGCAGAGGCAAAATAAAATCATGTAAACTCTACATGATTGTAGTTTTTGTCGAGTATGCTCCACTCAAAATGAATTGGATGGATTAATCTGTTTCACATGTTCATATGGATTACAAGTAAGTGTGTAAAAGGAAATGACTGTGTACACCTTTAAGTGACAAATCTCAATTTGAAATCACGAACTCAGAAGAAAAGAAATTCACAAATGTGAGGAACAAATCTCTCTCACAGCTAAATTTTGCTTAATCATTCATATACAGTTTCTTTTTGTAAATTAATTCTTTGGTGAATAAATAACAGTGGGTTGTGAATATTGCAGGTGCGAGTGGAAAAGTTGTGTTCATGTGCAATTTTAGCTTTTAATTGTATGTGTGGTAGTACTGTATCTGTTGATGTTTTCTTGTGTTATTCTGCCTGTCTGTATTATTTAACATGGACACTGCCATACTGCCTCAGAATTGTGAGGTTACCTCATAAAATATGTATAGAAGATTTTGCAGCATAGTCTCAATAATTGACAGCACTAAGAAGTTAAACACTATGTTATTTTTGCCTAAAGTATGTCATTGAAAACTGTCCAAAGCTTACATTCATTTGAAGAACTTGGTTGGTGTTTTTTTTCCCCCCCTCTGCTCGTATTTTATGTAGAATCAGATTGATTTGCATTTTAACTTATGACATACTATGTTGTGGCACTTTTAAAGAGACTGCTTTCCAAGAATAGGTTGTTTTAATGTTTTCATTTAGCTGTATAGTTTTTGGAAAGATGGTTACATATTCTAAAAATATTTGGACATTCTGAATTATTATAATTCAGTGTTGATATTTCAATATTTTATGTATACAAAAGATTAACATAAATTTTCCTGTCAGAAAATAATGGGCATTATTATTTTATCTTTGGAGACTGTTGTGGGAGTTTTGATAATGTATGGACTGTAAACAGTTGATGTATGAATCTAGAAACATGATTGAAATTTTGTTTCGTGTATTCAGATTAGAAAATGTCAGATTGTGTATTGGACTGAAGAACAAATATTTTTGTATGTATAGCTCCAAGAATTGTACAGAATTTGTTCTCCTCAATGTATTGCTGATTACTGAATTGAGTAGTTTTGTGTTAGAGAAACAAATAGATAAATAAAACACAGACATGCAAAATGATTGTTTTGTCTGAAGGTGCACTAAGTCAGTAATAATTTGAGGAGACAAATAGTAAGCTATATTTTTAATTTGTATTCATAAATGAGATAGTATGTAATGTAACTGCACTTAAATTTTTATTGTAACAATATAGCCTTGGTATTTTTCTTTAAATATCACACTTACTTTAGCTGTATCATATATCATGATAAAATACTGTCACTCCATTATATTTTCCTAGAAACTAAATAATAATAATAATAATAGTGTTTTTTGAGACTCTGCAAGGATGTATGCTATATGTAATAAGCTTTCATCTGCAGTAAATGTAAATGTGTTCTGATCACATTTTAGCTGAACAGCTACTAGCAGTGGACTAAATAGTCTGTGAAATAAATATTTCATCCGAAGGTGTTCATTATTTTTCAGCTACTTAAATATTAATTAAGGAATGTATTCTTGCATTGGTTAACAATGATAAGGTTATTCCTCTGTACTTTTTTCTGCATGCTTAGTGAAAGCTCATTATTTGTGATTATTGTAATAAGATTCAAAAGGTTTTTTACTATTTCCAATACCTGATTTGTGTATTTCTATTTAAATTTTTCATGATGATTTTGTTGACTAGAAGGTAGCTGCCTTATTACACTTGTTGCATTCAGGGAAGGCTAAGTTAGAAAACAAATACCCATGGGATAATTGTATTGTATCATTCAAGGGAATTAGTGGAGTGCGGTGGTTGGAAAAACAAACTTCTGTTCAGTTGAGTACAGGATTATCAACTCAATGTCAAATAGGGGTAACGCAGGATTAGGTCTAATAATGAATAACAAAAGAGGAATGCATGCGAGCTATTCTGAACAGTTTAGTAAAGGCGTTATTGTAGCTATGATAAACACATAGCCAACATCCACTCCAGTAGTATCAGTGCATATTCCTACTAACACCACATATGAAGGGCTTGAAAGAATGGATGATGAAATAAAAGAAATTATTCAGTCCATGAAAGTAGACAAAAATTTAATTGTGATAGAGACTGGAACTGAGTAGTAGGAAAAAAGGAGAGAAGAAAAATTAGTTGGCAAAAATGGACTGGGAAAACAGATAGGGGAAGCAGCCTGATAGCAATTGTTAGTTGTGTGCAGTCTGAAATTCTCACTCTTGGCTTAAGAATCAAGGATTCCTGAAAGAAGGTTGTGTACATGAAAGAGGCCTGGAGACAGTGAACTGTTTCAGATAGATTATGTGATTGAAGACAGAAATTTCAAAACTAGGTTTGAAACTCCAAAACATTTGCAGGCCCAAATGTGGACTATGGCCATAATTTAGTAATTGTGAACTGAAGAAATTGCAGTAGGAAATTAAGGAGATAGGAACTGGATAAATAGAAAGAATCATCAGTTATTGAGAGTTTTGAATGCAGTATTAGGCGATTGACTGAAACAAATGAAAGCAGTACAACAGAAGATGAAAGGATAGCTTTGACAGATGAAATAGTGAAGACAGTAGAGGATCAAAAGACAAAAAGACAAGGCCCAGTGAAAATCCTTGAATAACACAGAAGATATTGAATGTAACTGCTTTGCCAGTGACATTGTAATTGAGAGAGCGGCTGAGCAGAGTGCATATTATCTTGAAAAGAGGTTATACAATGAATAACAATAAAAGTAAAACAAAGGTAATGGAATGAAGTCCAATTAAAGCAGATGATTTTGAGGGAATTAGATTATGAAAGGAGACACCAAACATGGTTGATGAGTTTTGGTGTTTATGCAAAAAATTATTGATGATAACCAAAGTACAGATGATATAAAATGCAGACTGGCAATAGCAAGGAAAGCATTGCTGAATAAGAGAAAATTTGTTAACATTGAATACAATTCAAATGTTAGAAGTCTTTACTGAAGATATTAGTCTGGAGTATAACCTTGTACAGAAGTACTTGTGGACTACAAACAGCTCAGACAAGAAGAGAATAGAAATTTCTGAAATGCGATACTGCAGTGGTGTGCTAAAAATTATTGGATAACAAATGAATAGGTACTGAATCAAATTGGGGAGAAAAATTTATGGTATAAATTGATTAAATGAATGTATTGCTTGATAGGACACATTCTGAGGCATCAAGGAAATGTTGATTTGGTAATTGGGGAGGGGAGGTTGTTAAAAATAGGACATCAAGGCTCTGTTACAATAATCAGGCTTCAGTGGAAGTTGCAGTAGTTATGCCACTGATATTTATATAGAATAGACTAGTTGCATCAGACCAATCTTTAGACTAAAGGCAACAACATCATGATGTTGACTAACTCCATTATACTTACACACTCTAGTGCAGAATCTATTTCTTTGCAGTATGAAGAGAAATTGTTAAGATGAAAATATTTCTCTGTACACTTCACAGTTGAACTGTCAAAGTGATCTCAGTTTTGTTTTAAAACAGATCTGTTACTTATAATTGTATACCAAAGAAGTAAAGAAGCACAAGTCCAAAGTCTGCAATTTCTGCCAAGGATCACATTTGTAACTTCTAGGCACTACTTAATTTGTGGGAAGGAATGAAATTCCATGACATGGATGTGCACCCCTTTGACACTGCATAATCAGCTGAGCAGCACTACTGACCTTCCACCATAAATGAAACAACATGTGAGAATGGCAAATACATATTAGCTGTGGAAATAGTGCTTTTGCCCCCCATACCTCATAGACATAGAATTATCTCAATGGCATCCATATAACAATTGTAAAAAATATTGTGTGTCAAGAGTTCTAGCATGCAAATGTGAAGAGACAGAAAAATATTTCCTAAAGTATGTGTGTTATGAATAACTGAGACATTAGTAGAACTTTAATATAATTTGTAACAGTTTCTTCCACATTAAAACAGGAGCTGAGTTCATAGGTGACTGGGGTATTCATAGTTTGTGGTGAAACAAAGCACCCACAGTTGCAGAGTTGAGTGGGCTGTGACAAAACTCACAAACTAGAGTATGGGATGTGAGTTACCTGCAACATACCACAAATATTGTTAAAAATAAATGTTAGTAAAATGGCACACAGTGACATAATTTGGTCGCAGGAGTAAAGAAAGGAAAGGCAACAATATCACACTTACAGAAAGAACTTCGGCATTTAAAGCAGTCAAGCATTTTAAGAGGCTGTATACTTCTAATAAAAGTTTTTGTCATACTATCAAATCTAAAAACTTCCAACATTTAAAAACTTTATGGCTGTCTGAAACTAGTGGCCGTGTGGTTCTTGGCACTTCAGTCTGGAACCACGTGGCCGCTCTGGTTGCAGGTTCGAATCCTGCCTCGGGCATGGATGTGTGTGATGTCCTTAGGTTAGTTAGGTTTAAGTAGTTCTAAGTTCTAGGGGACTGATGACCTCAGATGTTAAGTCCCATAGTGCTCAGAGCCATTTGAACCAATGTCTGAAAGAGTGTCAAAACCGGTGAGAATTCTCAATAAATATTAGAAAGAGAGCAACTATATGGCCCAAATGAAGCAAAAAATATAATACAGGGAGGGAATAGCACACATGAAGAGAGTGTGTTGCTTGAATACCTTAAAGTACTGTACTGAGAAAAGTAATTAATGAAAAACAACATTTTTATGCACTAAAGTCTGTTGTATGTTACACATGCAATGAGTCATTTTACAGTCTAATTCAAGATCTTCAAAACTTCAGGAAATGCAGTACAGCAGGTCATACATCACAGAGAAAATGTTCATAGTCGCTACCATGTCTATTGGGACATTTAAATTAAATCTTAAATACTCATTCCACCAAGTTGCCAAAACTTTGTCTGGGAACCAGAGAAAACATTGTATGACACATTGCAACTGCTTGTTTGTACTATCCTGTGGTCTTCATGCCTCAAGCTGTAACTACTCTGATGGGAAAAGATGCAGATAAAATTTAAAAAAGAAAGCTTACTTGATGGCTCTGTGGGTCACCCCATCTCAAATCTCCACCATCTATGTGGATGATTTTTGTAATAGTTGAGATTTGTCAGAAGGGAAAGTGTTAGTCACGAAGTTTATTTCCATACTTTTCAAAGACTTCAGTGGAAAGAAAATGAAAGGGAGTAACCTCACCTATTTGGTTAAAGTATCCACATGAAACTTAAATGCAAATGAAAGTGAATCTGAAAGTTTTAGCATAAAGTTTTACACCTGTTTTCAACACAGAAGCTCTTCACAGGAAGTATAACCACAATGCTAATTAGACTATAAGCAGGTTTGATTGACTTTGATAACTTACTCTCTTGGGCGCATATGACCCTAGTTGTTTCTGCGCCCTAAAACAAAAACACAAACTTACCCTCCTCATTGATCAAATAATGAAAAATCTCATCTTGTCAAATGAATTTTACTTTCTAAGTACGGAGCACTGGACACATTTCTGCCCTGGTATTGTGTCATTACTTAACCACTAGTGTCTTAGTTTCCTTCCCTGCCCTTCATCTATTCAATGTAAAACCTCTCTTCGAGTGATAAATTCCCATTTGTGAGCTGTCAGCTAAGAGAGATGGATACTTACCATTGCAACTGGCCACCACAATCACCTATTTAGAACAGAATGGATCACTTTAAATGTGCTAATCTACAATTCCAGTGATACATCCATCCAAAATTCTGATGTCAGGTGGTATGTTGGATGCTGCTTTACAATCAAGGTACAGTGAGAACTCAGTGACAGTTCAAATTCCAAGCAGTTGCAGAGCCCCTCAGAACCCTTCAGATAACGATGTTGAAGCCATGAGTGAACAATCAGTTGAAGCAAATACTACAGTGGTTGTATTTGGACTCAATCGATAACTCCAAACATTGATGCCATCCAGAATACTGGTTGATATGGAATACAACACGAACAGCTGTACGAACACAAAGACAAGATTAAACTAAGTACAGCATGCATAGAAGCATTTAAGCAGTCATTCTTCCTGTATTCCATATGCAATTGGAAGTAGAAGAGACCCTAACATGTACAATGGAACTACCCTTTGACATGCACTTCACAGTGGTTTACAGAATGAAGATATAGAATAAAATGTATTTTGCTAAATACAGTTAATTATTGCTAAATACAGTTAGTTCTCAGGTTCCTCTCTGCATAGAAATAGTCCTGGCACATAATAACATTTGAAGGAAAATAGAGAAAGTTAGGAAGAAGTGTCTGTTCCACATTTCTTGTACAATTATGCAGTATAGACAACAATTAATGTACCTGTTGTGCAGTCTTTGCTGCCCTTGCTTCTGCTTATGCACAGAATAAACGAAAAGATCTCCTTCACATTGTTCTGTTTCACGAGATCCATTTTTATTTCCATTCCTCAACATGGAATGCTGGGAAAAATAATTTTCTGTTTTTAATTCAATATGTGATCCTATGCATATATTTTTTCTTGCTTATGGCCCCACCTGTATAGTAATCAATGTTAACACTATGGTATTAATTGTCAGGGAAGATGTTCATGATTTATTGGGCTTCAAGAGTTATTCATATCATAAATGTTCCTTGTACAAGGGTGGTTTGAAAAGTTCTCGGAATCACAACAAGAAGTCAGCACTAGCGCAACGAGTTGTTCACGTAATATTCATTGGACTGTTGCCTGTAAACACACACCACATCAGTGCTCTTGGAAGAGAGCTGTGGCGGTGACATGGCTCTGTTGTTGTTCCCACATAGGGATTTGCGAAGATGGAAAAAATCGAGACTCGAGCAGTGATTGACTTCGTAAAGAAAGGTATGAAAGCAAAGGACATTCATGCTGATTTCCAGAATACACTGGGGAACTCTGCTCATTTATATTCAACTGTTGCCAAGTGGAAAAATGAATTTAAATTTAATCAGGAGAACTTAGATGATGATCCGCACAGTGGTCAGCAGAGATGTGGCACCACTCCAAAAATCACTGCAAAAGTGCACAAAATGGTCATGGGTGATTGCCGATTGAAAGTGCGTGAAATTTCTCATGCTTGTTAGATGTCATCTGAAAGGGTATATCACATTTTAACTGAATAATTAGAAATGAAAAAATTATCTGCAAGATGAGTGCCGCGACTCTTGAGGCAGGATCAAAAACACACCCGCACATGTGCCGTCACCATGGCAAAATTACACGAACTATGGTATGAATTGTTACCACACCCACCTTATTCAACTGATATGGCTCCATCAAACTTCCATCTCTTCCCAAAACTGAAAATTTTTCTTGGTGAACGAAGATTCACTTCAAACAAAGAATTTATAGCCGGAGTCGACAACTATTTTGCACGCCTGGAGGAAACTCATTTTCGGGATGGGATCAAGGCACTGGAACATCGTTGGACCAAGTGCATTAATCTACAAGGACACTTATGAGAAAAATTTAAAAAGTTTCAGTTATTGAAGTCCTTTTTTTCTATTCTGTTCTGAGAACTTTTCAAACCACCCTCGTATCTCTCTTGTATTATTGACTTTGTCTACTTGATGTATGAAAGGCCACACTTGCCACCCTTATAAATATTCAATTTACCATGTGTTTCATAAAGGAGGACTAATTTTCATTCTTAGGAGATGCACAGAACATCAGTGATACATGTGGCGTTTTACAGCCAGATAAATCTACTGTGGCACACACAGCATTTACTATGGTCTGTGTATAACAGTGTTAAAATTTTAATGTCTACTTCATCCTTTCAGGACTCTCTTATGAAAGAAACAGTAAAAATTTGGTTGGTGATGGGTTTAATCAATTATAATAATGGTTTCAACCTCGACATACAGTGGTCTCACAGATGTCACCACAGTGGCATTTCCATGAGTATTTCAGCATGTTATGCAGGTCTGACCACAGTTTCCATTCCTTAACGTGTTACAGTAAGTTCATAGGAATATCTTTGATGCTCAGCAAATAAACATCTCTGAAGAAATTTGTATTTGCATCTGTGTGTGCAATGGCACAGCCCTGTGGTTTATATGAGCACAGACATGTGCTGTAGCTTCAGCCAGCCATCTTGCATGGAAGATAGGTGGATGATATATGACCAAAATATTAGTAAACAAAATGGAGTTTCTTGGACCACATGCCCAAAATTTAATGGGCTGGTCAAAATGCGGGGAAGTCAAGAAGTTAAATGTAATAATTATATATATAAAGTAAACACACTGAGTGGAACAGATATACATCCTTTAGTGTAATTTACAGTGAAAAACAAAAACATTGTTGGGTACTGGGTTGAATGTACATACAAATACATTTATAGACAAGATGGAATATTTACATCACATATTACCAATTTCTGTAGAGCTTATCAAAAACAATTAAATCCCAAGTAAGAAACTATACCCTTTCAGCTTCAAGATAACTTCGGGATTAATTCCTCTTCCCCCCCTGCCGTATGGTGCATTTCATTTCATAGGATACTCTGTTTCCCACTGTAACTTAACCCCTTTTCCTTCTCCAGTCGCAAACAGTGCACTAGAGTTACAACTGTTTCAGATCTCCATGTTGTGGTCCGCAGTCCTGAGACTGGTTTGATGCAGCTCTCCATGCTACTCTATCCTGTGCAAGCTTCTTCATCTCCCAGTACTTACTGCAACCTACATCCTTCTGAATCTGCTTAGTGTATTCATCTCTTGGTCTCCCTCTACGATTTTTACCCTCCACGCTGCCCTCCAATGCTAAATTTGTGATCCCTTGATGCCTCAGAATATGTCCTACCAACCGGTCCCTTCTTCTTGTCAAGTTGTGCCACAAACTCCTCTTCTCCCCAATTCTATTCAATACCTCCTCATTAGTTATGTGATCTACCCATCTAATCTTCAGCATTCTTCTGTAGCACCACATTTCGAAAGCTTCTATTCTCTTCTTGTCCAAACTATTTACCATCCATGTTTCACTTCCATACATGGCTACACTCCATACAAATACTTTCAGAAATGACTTCCTGACACTTAAATCTATACTGGATGTTAGCAAATTTCTCTTCTTCAGAAACCCTTTCCTTGCCTTTTCCCATCTTCATTTTATATCATCTCTACTTCGACCATCATCAGTTATCTTGCTCCCCAAATAGCAAAACTCCTTTACTACTTTAAGTGTCTTATTTTCTAACCTAATTCCCTCAGCATCACCCGACTTAATTCGACTACATTCCATTATCCTCGTTTTGCTTTTGTTGATGTTCATCTTATATCCTCCTTTCAAGACACTGTCCATTCCATTCAACTGCTCTTCCAAGTCCTTTGCTGTCTCTGACAGAATTACAATGTCATCGGTGAACCTCAAAGTTTTTATTTCTTCTCCATGGATTTTAATTCCTACTCCAACATTTTTCTTTTGTTTCCTTTACTGCTTGCTCAATATACAGATTGAATAACACCAGGGAGAGGCTACAACCCTGTCTCACTCTCTTCCCAACCACTGCTTCCCTTTCATGTCCCTCTACTCTTATAACTGCCATCTGGTTTATGTAAAAATTGTAAATAGCCTTTTGCTCCCTGTATTTTACCCCAGCCACCTTTAGAATTTGAGAGTATTCCAGTCAACATTGTCAAAAGCTTTCTCTAAGTCTACAAATGCTAGAAACGTAGGTTTGCCTTTCCTTAATCTTTCTTCTAAGATAAGTCATAAGGTCAGTATTGCCTCACGTGTTCCAATATTTCTACAGAATCCAAACTGATCTTCCCCAGGTTGGCTTCTACCAATTTTTCCATTCGTCTGTAAAGAATTCGTGTTAGTATTTTGCAGCCGTGACTTATTAAACTGACAGTTCGGTAATTTTCACATCTGTCAACACCTGCTTTCTTCGGGATTGGAATTATTATAGTCTTCTTGAAATCTGAGGGTATTTCGCCTGTCTCGTACATCTTGCTCACCAGATGGTAGAGTTTTGTCAGGACTGACTCTCCCAAGGCCGTCAGTAGTTCTAATGGAATGTTGTCTACTCCCGAGGCCTTGTTTCGGCTTAGGTCTTTCAGTGCTCTGTCAAACTCTTCACACAGTATCATATCTCCCATTTCATCTACATCCTCTTCCATTTCCATAATATTGTCTTCAAGTACATCACGCTTGTACAGATCCTGTATATACTCCTTCCAACTTTCTGCTGTCTCCTCTTGGCTTAGAGCTGGGTTTCCATCTGAGCTCTTGATATTCATACAAGTGGTTCTCTTTTCTCCAAAAGTCTCTAATTTTCCTGTAGGCAGTATCTATCTTACCCTCTACATGCCTCTACATCCTTACATTTGTCCTCTAGCCATACCTGCTTTGCCATTTTGCACTTCCTGTCAATCTCATTTTTGAGATGTTTGTATTCATTTTTGTCTGCTTCATTTACTGCATTTTTATATTTTCTCCTTTCATCAATTAAATTCAATAGTTCTTCTGTTACCCAAGGATTTCTACTAGCCCTCGTCTTTTTACCTACTTGATCCTCTGCTGCCTTCACTACTTCATCCCTCAGAGCTACCCATTCTTCTTCTACTGTATTTCTTTCCCCCATCCCTGTCAATTGTTCCCTTATGCTCTCCCTGAAACTCTGTACAATCTCTGCTTTAGTCAGTTTATCCAGGTCCCATCTCCTTAAATTCTCACCTTTCTGCAGTTTCTTCAGTTTTAATTTACAGTTCTCCATACTAGATCAAATCTCTCTAATTTTACTTTAGGGTCTTTTTACAAGATACAAATAGGAGGAAGCAATATGTTGGCTGACTCTTATAGGAACACATGCTCTCGGAATTTTAACAACAAAGCACAATGTGATGCGTGCCTCTCTTGTAGCAGCAGTCAATGTAGCTGGATAAGTACCTCCCTTATGCTTTTGCACTCACTAAATGAATCTGTCACAAAATGTGCTGCTCTTTTTTGGATTTTCTCTATTTCTTGTGTCAGTAATAGTTGGTTAGGGTCCCAAACTGAGCAGCAAACCCTCAAATATCGGTAGAGTAGGGGTTTTTGTAAGTTACTCCTTTTTGGGTTGACTACACTTGCTGTGAATTCATACAATAAATTTCAGTCTGGCATCTGCCATTCCTACAATTAGTTTTATGTGGTTGTTCCAATTTAGCTCACTCCATACCCACCTACCAGATTCTTAATGAATGTAATTATTTGGAAATTGAATAATCTATATACATAATAAAAACAGTTGTATATATGTATGTACCACATCACCTCCTCAACCATTGGACTGATTTCGACCATGTTTGGTACACACATCACTTACTGTCTGCAAACGACTTCTGTGGGGATATGAACCACCATCCTATCAAGGGGGTGGGTGTGAAAATACAGTGTAGCCCAAGGTGTGTGAATACCCATACTTTATTCATTCAGTATTTGAGAATGAGAGCACTTAGTGATGTGCAAAAAAAATGTTTGATTTCAAACCTTTATGGAACTTTTTGTCACTTACGAAATGATAAAGGGAAAATATTAAAACTGCCACATCATGCATGACATTTTAATTTATTACTTCTTTACTACTAACTGTATTCATGACATATTTTGCAGGCAATATTCACGTTACCACTGATCATACCAACAAAATTATACCACTGTATGACATAGTTCAGGATACACATAATCACAAACAATGAGCTGTACAAAAATGGAACTGCACGGCAAAATTCAGGATCTGCAGAAGATACAGGTGTAATATGTGTGAAACACATTTGACTTGTGAGTACGTGGAATTCATGGGTAACATACCAGCAAAATTATATCACAGTACGACATAGTTCAGGATATACATCATCACAAACAATGAGCTGCATGAAAATGGAACTGCAGGACAAAATTCGGGATCTGCGGAAGATACAGGTGAAAAACATTTGAGTTGTGAGTACGTGGCAAGTCCATGGGTAAAAAGTTCATCCTAAACCCATGGAACGATTTCAAGCAAATTTAGTACACACTTTAATAATTACGATCTAGAAAGAAATACTGTGGGGGTAAGAAACATCAAACCTCCAATTGGGGTTGGGGTGACAACTGAAGAGAGAAACGGGGAGGAGGAGATGACAGGGGAAATAGCAGATGGAAGGGGGCGGGGGGGGGGGGGGGGGGGGGGCGGGCGAAGAGATGGACGGAGATTAGTTAGTTTAAAAGAGGGGGGGAAGGGACCAAACTACAAGGTCATCGGTCCCTCATTCCTAATAAAACAATGCCACAAGTGTGAGAATAAAACGGACGAGACATATAACACAAAACGGAAAGGAAGGAAAAACCACAAGAATGAAGGAAAGGCAACAAACACAAAAAGGAAGAAAAAAGGACAAGAAAACAGCAGAGAGACACTAGAAACAGAAGACAGTAAAACAAGAAAGCAGATTACAGTGGCTGGCCAACCACGAGAATAAAAAGGAAAAAGCCAGCCATTCTGCAACACATTAAAGCCTCCACCCTAAAAGCACTAGGGTGGAAAACACAGAGGGACAAAGGACATGCGCTAAAACCTACATAGAAGTATAAATCCCACTCTCACGGATAGCGGCTAAAAGTGGGCAGTCCAGCAAGAGGTGGACGACTGTCATTTGGTAGACGCAGAGGTGGGTCCTCGTGACAGAGTAGGTAACCATGCATTAGCCATGTATGGCCAATGCAGAGCCGGCAGAGTACAACTGATTTCCTGCGAGAGGACTGAATGGAAGACTTCCACTCATTCGTAGTCTCCTTAATGACATGCAATTTGTTGTGCATACTGTTACGCCATTCCATCTCCCAAAGCCAGAAAACCCTGTGGCTTGCGGCACAACGCAGGTCAGCTTCGAAGATGCTCATCTCCAGAAGGGTTTTCCGCGTCGCCTGTCTGGCCAGCCTGTCGGCAAGTTCATTGCCTGGGATTCTGACATGTCCTGGGGTCCATACAAACAGCACTGGACGACGGGACCATTCCAGGGCATATATGGACTCCTGGATAGACACTACCAGAGGATGGTGGTCGATAGCTTGTAGGCTGCTCAATGAGTCAGTACACAGGAGAAAGGACATGCCAGGGCAAGAGCAGATGTGCTCAAGAGCACGAGATATGGCCGCCAGCTCTGCAGTGAAAACACTGCAGCCACCTGGCAAGGAGTGCTGTTCAATATGTCCTCCATGAACATACACAAAGCCTACATGACCATCAGCCATTGAGGCGTCAGTGCAAACCACGTCAGAGCCCTGGAATACGTCAAGAAGCAAGAGGAAGTGACAGGGGAGAGGGGCAGGGTTAATGGAGTCCTTAGGGCCATGCAAAAGATCCAGACGATACTGCGGCTGAGGCATACACCATGGAGGCATACGTGAAAGGACCGCAAGTAGAGGTGGTAAAGGAAAGGACTCTAGTTCAGATAGAAGGGATCACACGTGAACCACAATCATTAGCCCCAACGTGGGCCCCCGATGCAGGAGATGGACTGCCACAAGTGGGAAAAGTAGACAGTAATTCGGATGCTCCAGAGAACTACGAATGTGTGCAGTGTAACTGGCGAGCAGTTGTGCACGTCTGATCTGCAGTGGACGGACCCCAGCCTCCACCAGCACACTGGTCACCGGACTCATCCTAAAAGCTTGTGTCACTAAGTCGAACCCCACACACACTGATGCACAGGGTCGAGTACATGCAATGCTGAGGGCACTGACAAACCATAAACCTCACTCCCATAGTCAATTCGGGATTGGACTACAGTTCTGTAGAGCTGCGGCAGCATAAAGCGATCTGCACCCCAACTGGTGTTGCTCAGGCAACGGATGACAGTGAGGTGCTACCAGCACTTCCGCTTAAGCTGACGAAGATGAGGAAGCCAAGGCAATGGAACATCGAAAACCAGTCCTAAGAATCGATATGTTTCCACTACAGTGAGTGGATCATCATTAAGATAAAGTCCTGGGTCCGGATGAACGGTACGACGCCGACAGAAGTGCATGACACATGACTTTGCGGCTGAAAACTGGAAGCCGTGGGCTAGATCCCATGACCGCCTTGTGGATGGCTCCCTGTAGGCACCGCTGAGCAACACCAGTACTGGAGCAGCAGTACAAAATGAAGGAATCGTCTGCATACAAAGATTGTGAGATTGAAGGCCCGACACATGCTGCTAGACCGTTAATGGCCACTAAAAAGAGATAGACACTCAATACAGAGCCCTGTGGGATGCCATTCTCCTGGATATGGGGGTAACTATGGGAGGCACTAACTTGGACACGGAAAGTACACAGCGACAGGAAGCTTTGGATAAAAATTGGGAGCGCGCCCCGGAGACCCCATCATACAATGTGGCAAAGATATGACGTCCTATGCCTTACATCATGTCGTATGCCTTACGTAAGTCAAAAGACAGCAACCAGGTGTTTGCGTCTGGAAAAGGCTGTTCGGATGGCAGACTCAAGGGGGACAAGATAACAAGTGGTAGAGCAACCCTGGCGGAAGCCACCCTGACATGGAGCCAGTAGGGCACATGACTCCAGCACCCAACCCTACCGTCGACACACCATACGTTCTAGCAGCTTACAAAGAATGTTGGTGAGGCTAATGGGCCAATAGCTACCCACGTCAAGCGGGTTCTTACTGGGTCTGAGCACTGGAATGACAGTGCTTTCACGCCATTGCAATGGAAAGACACCATCGCACCAGATTCGGTTGAAGACTACGAAGAGATGCCACTTGTAGTCAGGCGAGATATGTTTAATCATTAACTGTGGATCCGATCTGGCCCAGGAGCTGTGTCGGGGCAACATGCAAGGGCACTGAAGAGCTCGACACTCCATAAATGGGGCATTATAGGGCTCAGAGTGGCATGTAGCCGCCATTTGAGGACGCGAAAGGGGGGGGGGATAATTCTCCGATGCAGAGGCGCAAGCATAGTGTTCAGCAAAGTGCTCGGCAATTGCGTTTGCGTCTGTAGACAACAACGCCATTGATGTGAACACCAGAGACACCCGTAGGGGTCTGCTACCTGAAAAGACATTTGATCTTGGTCCAGACTTGGGAAGGTGACATATGGCACCCAGTTGTCGACACATACCTCTCCCAACACTCCTGTTTCCGTCTTTGTATAAGATGGCGAATGCGAGCACGGAGCTGTTTAAAGGATACGAGGTGCTCAAGGGAAGGGTGCCGCTTATGTCGTTCTAGAGCTCGTCGACACTCTTAAATGGCTTCAGCGACTTCCGACGATGACCACAGGACTGTCTTTTGCCAGGGGCACCCTAGAGAAAGAGGGATCGCATTTTCCGCCACAGAATCGACCGTTGTGGTGACCTGGTCAACCACATGGATGGTACCATGTGGGGGAGATTCAACAGTGACAGCAGAGGTGAAGGCTTCCCAGTCTGCCTTGTCTAAAGCCCACCTGTGTAGGCGTCCATGGGCATGATGCCAGGGGAGTGACAGAAAAATGGGGTAGTGGTCACTACCCTACAGGCCGTCATGTGCTCTCCAGTGGGTAGATGGGAGAAGTCCTGGGCTGCAAATTGATAAATCGATGGCCAAGTAACTACCAAGAGCCACACTGAAATGTGTGGCGGCCCCAGTATTTAAGAGGCAGAGGTCGAGTTGGGACAGTAAATTTTCGACTCCTCTGCCTCGGCCAGTAAGCATGGTACACCCCACAAGGGGTTATGGGCGTTAAAATCTCCCATAAGTAGGAAAGGTTTAGGGAGTTGATCAATCAGGGCAGGGGTACCACACCATCTGGAGGAAGATTTACACTGCAGACAGTTATTTCCTGTGTCGTCCTTATCCTGACAGCCACAGCATCAAGAGGAGTTTTAAGAGGTACAGGTTCACTTCACTACATACCGAGTTCAGGACACTGACACAAATACCATGTGACATGCTATTACATTCGCTATGGTTCTTGTAATATCCCCTATAGCCACGGAGGGCACAGGTTCACATTGCCAGAACCAGGTTTCCTGGGGGAGCAATGCAGAAAGCAGGTGTAAAGCCTAACAATTCCCGTAACTCAGCCAGGTGGTGGAAAAAACCACCGCAATTCCACTGGAGGATGACGTCATTGTTAGGCTGGGAAGGGATGAAGAGCTCAAGGAGGCAAGTTACACCTCAGGGTCACCTGGTGCCACCGATTCAGTGCCTGTGCGATCGACATCCATTGTGTCTGAGAGTCCAGTGAGATCTAGGTCTTCAGTGGACGCCAGAATCTCCACCACATCCTCAGATTCAGAGCTTGTAGGGCGCGGTGGTATGGGTGCCACCGCAAGGTCTCGATTCTTGAGTGCCTTCTGCTTTTTTGGTTTCTCTCGCTGTTCCTTCGGTGTTTCTGGCTGGGAGGGCTTGACTGGGTCAGTCCCAGGGACTGAGAAGGACAATGGAGTCCTACAACCAGCTACCTGTGGTTGCTTCAGCCACTGGCGGGTATCTGCTTATCCACTGGTCGGAACCTGGAAAGGGAACGACCCAAGGGACCCCTTCCTGGAGAGAGGAGCCAAAGAGGACTTACGCTTCTCTGGATGAGAAGTCCCTGATGGTTGGGGGAGGGGCGGGGTGTGTGTGTTGATGGCTCTGAGAGCTAACTGTACATGGCGAAACTGGAGATGGTAGAACTGTTGTCGTAGCGGCAGTGTAGGTTAATGTTAATGTCATAGGTACAGGATGGAGCCTCAGTGTAGGTCAGGTGGTCCAGGGTCTTGTATTCCATTATTTTCTGGTCTTTCTGTAGAATCCTACAGTCTGGCAAGCAGGGGGAATGGTGCTCTCCACACTTGACACAGATGGGAAGTGGGGCACATGTAGTATTGGGGTGCGAAGGACGTCCACAATCTCGACAGGTGGGGCTGGAAGTATAGCGGGAAAACATATGACTGAACTTCCAGCACATAAAGCACCGCATCGGGGGAGGGATATATGGCTTGACATCACAGTGGTAGACCATCACCTTGACCTTCTCGGGTAATGTGTCAACCTTGAATGCCAAGATGAAGGCACTGGTGGCAACCTGATTATCCCTCAGACCCCGATGGATGCGCCAGACGAAGTGAACACCTCGCTGCTCTAAATTGGCGCACAGCTCGTCATCAGACTGTAAAAGAAGGTCCCTATGTAATATAATACCCTGCACCATATTTAAGCTCTTATGGGGGGGTGATGGAAACAGAAACATCCCCCAGCTTGTCACAGGCAAGTAATGCACATGACTGTGCAGAGGATACTGTTTTCTTAAAACTGATCCAGAGTGCATTTTGGACAAGCCCTCCACCTCCCCAAACTTGTCCTCTAAATGCTCCACAAAAAACTGATGCTTCGTTGACATGAATGATTTCCCATCAACTTGTACAGACGAGGTACCATGCTACCATACTGGATATCAGGTGCAAAGAAGTCCATGGTCATCATCGGCACAGAAAGTGACACTGCTTAGTGCATGGTGGAAAACGCACCCAAGAAGGTGTCCTCGCCCAAAAGATGGAGAATGAGCGGAACTGCAATGCAATGACAAGAAAATGGCTATAAAGATCTCAATGCACGATGCACCATGTAAGGCACCCTTCCCCAACTGGCTCGCTCTTCAGAAAAATTTTGAAGAAGGGAGGTCAAGCACCACAGGGGACCAACATGTAAAGGCTGTAACATTGTAAGACTCCTTTAGTCGCCTCTTATGACAGGCAGGAATACCTCGGGCCTATCCTTACCCCCTGACCTGCAGGGGGGATGGACAGAGATGAAGGAAGAAGGAAATAGATTTATAGAATCTTGAAATAAATAAATACCTGGGCAACATGGGGTACTCAGCTAGTTAGAAAGTAAAAGGTCTTTCCAGTTATTTATGTGGAACAAGTTAAATTTATTTACGTTGAGAGTCAACCGTCAATTTTTGCGTCAAGTGTCAGTCCTCTGTAGATATTCTACATCTACATACAAATTCCTAAAGCCACCATACTGGTCATGCTGGAGGGTACCTTGTACCATTACTAGTTGTTCCCATTCCTGTTCCATTGGGCAAGGGGAACATAACTGTCAATACGTCTCTGTACAAACCCTAATTTCTTTTACTCTGTCCTCACTGCCTTTACGCAAAATATACATTGGCAGCACTAGAACTGTTCTGCCGTCGGATGCAAATGCTGGTCTCCAATTTTTCTCAATAGTGTTTTGTGAAAAGAATGTCTTCTTCCCTCCAGGGATTTTGGTTTGAGTTGATGAAGCATCTCCATAATACTCATGTGTTGATCAAACCTACTCCTAGCTCATCAGGGTATCTGAGTGATGCCTGTTCTGTTGGGCATGGTCAACAGAACAGACACCACTTGGACACATACATTTCTGATAAAGAGGGTAACTGCTCCTCAATGTTTGTTTCAGTATGAATTCACAAATATTGTCTGAACTCCTACGGGAATCAGAATTTGCATGTAGTGAGTATAATGGATGAGAGATGCTGCATTGCAGTGTGCAATAAGTTGGAAATTTGAGTCAGTCAGAAACTGTGTCGTTATGGCCAAAGTGGTTAGGACAATTAAAGTAACCATGCACGTAAAATGGTAAATCTGGATTCTAGTTCCAGTCCAGTACAAGTTGTTGAGCTATTGCCACTGCATTACCACAATGCCCCAAATGGTTAGCAATCACAATTTGTCACCCCTCCTTTCCCTTTCCTTCCCCTTCCTATGTTTCATGTTTCTTCGGTAACACATCTAACAATACGCCTCTGAATTGCCTTGGTGTCTTCATTTAATCCAACTTGATGGGGATCGAAAACATTTGACCAGTGCTCAAGTATGGATGATACAAGTGTTCTGTATGAGATGTCCTTTATAGATGAGCTGTACTTCAGAAAATTCTCCCAATAAACCAAAGTTGACCATTTGACTTTCCTAGTACCACCTTTACATTCTCATTCCAATTCATATTGCTTTGCAACATTACACCTAGATATTTAAATGACCTGACTGTGTCAAACAGCACACCATTAGTAATTTATTCAAACATTTCTACATTTAGAGCATGCTGCCATTCATCACACCAAATTGAAATTCTGTCTTTAAGTCATCCTGTACCCTCCTACGGTCACTCAGTGACGATACTTTCTAGTACACTACAGTGTCATCAGCAAATTGTCACAGATTTCTTATCACCCTGTATGTCTGATCATTTATGTATATAGAGAACAAGAGTGGTCCTATCACTCTTCCCAGCAGCTCTCCTGACTCAAATGAACACTCACCATTCAGGGCAATGCACTGTGCTGCTGCTGGTGCTCAAATACCCAATAGTGCAGGCCCATTCAAGTCCATTACTTAAGAAGTCTTCAAACCACTCACATATCTGGGAACCACTTCTGTACGCTCAGACCTTTGTTAATAGTCTGTAGTGTGGCACCATGTCAAACACTTATTGGAATTTTAGAAATATGGAATCTGCCTGTTACACCCTCCATCTGCAGTTTGCAGGATATCATGTGAAAAAAGGCCAAGATAAGTTTCAAATGAGCAATGCTTTCCATATCTATGCTGATTTGTGGATTTCTGTCTCAAGGAAATTTATTATATTCAAACTTGGAATATGCTCAAGGATTCTGCAGCATACTGATGTTAAGGATATTGGTCTGTAATTTTGCAGGTCCTGTCTTCTATCTTTCTTATATTCAATACAATATTCTAACACTGTGACTTCTCTAAATGTAACAGTGTTACCTGTGAACAATCTTGTGGACTTCCAGCATTATCTACTACATCATTAATATAAATTACAAACAGAAGTAGCCCTATAAGGCCCCCTTGGAATATGTCTGAAGCTAATTTCATGTCTGCAGATTTTTCCCCACTAAGATTGACATGCTGTGTTCTATTTGTTTGGAGGTCTTCTATCAAATCACGAAGTTGGTCTGACATTGTGCGTGCCCATATTTGGCAATAGAGAATGGTATCAAACTACTTCCAGAAGTCAAGAAAAATGGTATCAGCATTGTTGCTGGCATCTATTGCACTGTGTGTCTTATGAAGAGAACAAGCTGGATTTCTCAAGATCATTATTTGCAGAATTCATGTTGATTCCTACAGAGATTTTTTTGTCACCAGGCAGGTCATATTATTCGAACATTAACACTTTCGCTGCGGCTGGCGCTTATAAGCGTCACAACAAGCCATGAGCCAGTGCGGCTGACGCTTATAAGCGTCCGCGCTCACTATCGGATTACTCAGTGTAGTTGCAATGTCTAAGCTAGCATCATAGCATGTAAACTTTTGTTTTGTGTGGTCAGTTATTGAATGTATATTGTTCGTAATGGCGGCTAATGAACCGACACCTGGACCTTCCAATGTGAAAAGGAGCAGGAAAAGTGTTAAATTGACAGAGGAACAGTTACTTAGTGTGCTAGACGACAGTGATTTTTCTGTGTAGTGAGGACACGGCATACCATGGAGATTGTCATTTAGAGCCTGCAGAAGAATTGCAGAGGGATGATAGCGTGGAAGCACGGCTTTCAAATCTGTTTCGTGACAGTTCCGAATTTGACGATACGGATCACGATGATTGTGTGGAAATCGAAGAAGAAAAAGAGCCCGACCTGTCACACAGAGATAATCCAGGCGAGTCCTGACATAAAGAACCACATAATATGCAGTATCGCTCATTTACGAAGGAAGAAGTTTTGCAAATTCATCCTGCTGGCAAATCTTCTATGGATTTCTTCATATTATTGGTTAACAGACTAAGTGTTGCAACTCGTAGTTGACGAGAAACGCACGATAAAGCAGTCGACATACTGCTGATCTAAAATACAAAAGAGGGATCTAGGATCTGTAAATGGAAACCTCTAAGTATAGGCGAATTACTACACTCCTGGAAATGGAAAAAAGAACACATTGACACCGGTGTGTCAGACCCACCATACTTGCTCCGGACACTGCGAGAGGGCTGTACAAGCAATGATCACACGCACGGCACAGCGGACACACCAGGAACCGCGGTGTTGGCCGTCGAATGGCGCTAGCTGCGCAGCATTTGTGCACCGCCGCCGTCAGTGTCAGCCAGTTTGCCGTGGCATACGGAGCTCCATCGCAGTCTTTAACACTGGTAGCATGCCGCGACAGTGTGGACGTGAACCGTATGTGCAGTTGACGGACTTTGAGCGAGGGCGTATAGTGGGCATGCGGGAGGCCGGGTGGACGTACCGCCGAATTGCTCAACACGTGGGGCGTGAGGTCTCCACAGTACATCGATGTTGTCGCCAGTGGTCGGCGGAAGGTGCACGTGCCCATCGACCTGGGACCGGACCGCAACGACGCACGGATGCACGCCAAGACCATAGGATCCTACGCAGTGCCGTAGGGGACTGCACCGTCACTTCCCAGCAAATTAGGGACACTGTTGCTCCTGGGATATCGGCGAGGACCATTCGCAACCGTCTCCATGAAGCTGGGCTACGGTCCCGCACACCGTCAGGCCGTCTTCCGCTCACGCCCCAACATCGTGCAGCCAGCCTCCAGTGGTGTCGCGACAGGCGTGAATGGAGGGACGAATGGAGACGTGTCGTCTTCAGCGATGAGAGTCGCTTCTGCCTTGGTGCCAATGATGGTCGTATGCGTGTTTGGCGCCGTGCAGGTGAGCGCCACAATCAGGACTGCATACGACCGAGGCACACAGGGCCAACACCCGGCATCATGGTGTGGGGAGCGATCTCCTACACTGGCTGTACACCACTGGTGATCGTCGAGGGGACACTGAATAGTGCACGGTACATCCAAACCGTCAACGAACCCATCGTTCTACCATTCCTAGACCGGCAAGGGAACTTGCTGTTCCAACAGGACAATGCACGTCCGCATGTATCCCGTGCCACCCAACGTGCTCTAGAAGGTGTAAGTCAACTACCCTGGCCAGCAAGATCTCCGGATCTGTTCCCCATTGAGCATGTTTGGAACTGGATGAAGCGTCGTCTCACGCGGTCTGCACGTCCAGCACGAACGCTGGTCCAACTGAGGCGCCAGGTGGAAATGGCATGGCAAGCCGTTCCACAGGACTACATCCAGCATCTCTACGATCGTCTCCATGGGAGAATAGCAGCCTGCATTGCTGCGAAAGGTGGATATACACTGTACTAGTGCCGACATTGTGCATGCTCTGTTGCCTGTGTCTATGTGCCTGTGGTTCTGTCAGTGTGATCATGTGATGTATCTGACCCCAGGAATGTGTCAATAAAATTTCCCCTTCCTGGGACAATGAATTCACGGTGTTCTTATTTCAATTTCCAGGAGTGTAGTTTTCCTGGGTGTTTCGTTACATATGGGTAACGTTAAATATCCGCGATTACAATACTACTCGAAGAAAGAACCGCTGTTTGAGAATAGAGGAATAGCAGTGTGTATAAGCAGAGACCGGTATTTAATATTACGACCTCTGCATTTTGTAAAAAATCCACTTCCAGGAAACCCAAAACCAGACGACCGTCTATATAAGGTACGATCTGTATTGGATTATTTTAACACGAGAATGTCTCAAATGTATTACCCAGGAAGAGGTTTATCAATAGATGAATCAATGATTCTTTGGAGGGGAAGATTGTCATTTAGACAATACATAAAAAGCAAATGTAATAAATATGGCATTAAGGTATATATGGAATCCAAATTTTTCCTGAAGGCAGGGGATTTGTTGTTTGTTTGAATTGTATTTTTTGTTACATTATCAACAAATCACGAACATTTGAATGACACCTGTGACCCCTATAGGTGTCAGACAGCAAACAGAATTTAAAACATGACCACGATACAGTCAAAGCTTATTTGAAGTAGTGCATCTAAGGTGTCATCATTAAGTCAGTACAGAACATGATCCTACAGATCTTACGAGGTCTTGACGTCAGCCTGTAGCTCAGGTGTGCTTAGGAGCGTCGGCTATGAGCAGTACCTGCCATTTCGGAGTGTTACCGGCCCGCATTCGAGCGTTACCGGCCCGCACTGGAGAGTTGCGCGCCTGCAGCGATGCCACAGCGAAAGTGTTAAACAAGTTCAACTGATGTCAGCGATGTAGCCCTACTGTTGTTTGTATAAGGAAAATGCAAAACTGTGATACTTGATTGAATATGCGCAGAGAAATGGGGGGCTGAAAGCTCTTTCAAACAAATATCTGATGGTCTACGTTTCAAGGGACTTTAGCATCAAATATCCTTATGGACAACTGGACTGTTGTTGTCCTCCTCTCTCCCCCCCCCCCCCCCCCACACACACACAAAAAAAAAACTATGGACTCTTCTTTTTAAGCACACTAAAGGCTAACTCCATCAGCCACAATACTGCATGGACAATGCTGCTCCACCAGTAGGTCGTAACTCACAACGTAACATCACATAGTGCAGAGCACAATGTTATAAAAACCTGTTCTGGCCGCTCGTTGCAGGTATACTAACTTCACTGTTACAACTGTCAGGATATGCGAGTCTTTGGGTTCCCATACAGACATCTTTTCATTACTTTAAGAGCAATTCTTAATTGAAACAATACAATTAGTCTATTGCTTGAGCTGCTGTAGATGCTCAAATACACAATAGTGCAGGCCCATTCAATGAAGAGTTGGATGTCAGAAATTGAGTTATAGTTTTTTTATTCGCACCACCAATCGCTTTACAAAAATGTGGACATAAATTTAAAGTTTCTCTCAGCAAGAATTACAGAAGCCGTATGTTGGAAGAGACTGAGTAGGAATGTGTCTGTGCAATTACTAGCTGCATCCACAATATATTCACAGCATACTTGTTTATTCATGATTACTAAAATGGACAAAATGCTCCTCTCCTGATTATTCGCAAATTTTCATCTACGGCTTTCATCACAATATCAGCATCCTTCCATGGCTTAACTGGTCATCTTTGATCCCAGATCTTCTGCTCCTTTAATTGTGTATGGTAGAGAGTATACATTGCAGTGGTTGCACAGTTTCTCCATATTACTATTATTTTCCTGCACAGTACAACCAAGAATGAATACCCGTACATCTCTAGATCAACTTAACATATGGCATACTCTAAGATATTTTTTTCTGTTTATGGCTCTTACAAACACTGAGGGTATTCTGTGAATCTTTGCACCAAGCACTGATCATCCACAAGTCTTGTCTTTTTCAACAATGTTCTATTAGTGTCATCTTCAAGTATATAATATTGCCCATCGACAGTTTCAGAACCATAGATACACTTTGTAAGTCTCTTTAAAATATCGTTATTGACAGTGCTATCAAATTTTCTTTAATTGTACCTGACAGTTTCTAATATTTTGTCACTGGGTTTGTCTGCTAGGATGTCATTCCAGTAAGACATCTGACCTAAAATTCAGATGTACAAATTCTGTTCACAAAGTGACAGTTTGGAAAACAGTCAAACACATGTGATCATTACCTTCTGAATCTATGAAAGAGTGGGAAATGGGGAGGGGGACTGCTGAGTATCAGTTTCAGGTGGTGGAATCTGTGCTGGATCGATAGATGTGAATTTTGGTCTGCAAAAATGTTATTGTGCATCAACTCATGTTCTATGAGCCTACAACAAACCAGTAACAACATTACAGGTCTGTAGTTTACGTCTCATTTGTGCAGCAATCTGTTCTGAAAATTGGAACAAATTGAATCTATTCACAGTCACAGAGGATTCCATGTTGCTTCCACAAGCTTCAGTGAGTAGACAAGTCAGTTTTGTTATCAACAGGATCCCACCAGATCCACTGTTCTTGTGTTACTGAATGACTAATTGCTTTTAAGCCCACATTTTTGTGCCTGTGAAACTATCATGCACAAAAAATATGTTTTTATCCATTCACATTCATTTTGGTTTAATGACTTGTAGGCTGAAAGGTTGTGACAGATTTACAGCATATACCAGGCACCAAGTGCTGTGTCCCACTTGTAGTAGAGTCAAACATTTCGCAAAGAAAAGAAATCAGTATTAACCTGCAAGATGATTTCAGCACAACAGCAATTTCAGTGCAAGTGCAATTGCAATTTCAGCAGCACCTCTCTGTTGGAGGTGGTAAACTATTGAGTCTCTGCAGCCTTTCAACTAGCTCACCTTATCAGTTATGATGGAACTTACCGTCTATGGTGAAGTTTCGTTAATTTATTTAATAAGTCAATATGAGGGAACAGTTGTACTAAATGCCAGAAGAAATCCTTGGACGTACCAGAAATCATATCCCTCATTTTTAAGTCAGTTACCTGCCGCTTAACTGAGTCATCAAACAAACCTATAGATTTCCATCTGTTATATAATTATACATGGTATTATGCTGGAATAGATTAAAATAGAGCTCACCAGCTTGTTTTATAGATAATAACTACACGCCACGTCTGTTGTTTTTATGGTTCCACCTTGCAGCTGTTTTCTGTCTTTTTTATGCTTAAAGATGCCGTCTGTTCTGAAACTTTTGTTTAATGTGTCAATATGTAACACTTATCGTAACATAGACCATGACACAGATAAGACTTAATACATTGAACCATAATCTACACCTCGAGCTACTCAGCACACATCAGCTCATCATTGAAGACATTATTATACGAGGCTCTACACTCTTATGTAGTGAAGTCACAGAACACCGTTTTCATACTTTTAATCTCTATATCGCATAAATTTATTATTGTAACATTAATAGTTTATCACTTTATGTGCCTGGTAATAATGATCATAACACTAATACAGAATTTTTTGATGTATATATTTGGAAAACCTGGTATCTAATCCTTTTCCTTCTATGGATATATTCTTTACACTGTATTTCGAAGATATTATCTTATGTTGTAAAAAACTGCTGCCATTTGGCAGCACCTCTAAACATAATATATTCCATTGTTTGCCTCATAACAGTTTCCTATGACATGTCAAGGACACAACATGAAAACAGCTTATACATGTCTTATGTATTTTATTTGTAACTACTGTGCACTATTCGCACAGCTATTTTCTTACAGTATGACAAGAGACTACTATGGATTGTTGTCCCTACAAGGTATGTTTACTTTGAGTTTGTATGTATTTTATGTTGGTTTGACATTACAATTTTCCATATTTGTAACTTTATATACATGACAGTTGTGTTTAATTAATGTGAACAAAAATGGACTGCCCCTGTAAAAGTTTTTTCTATACAAATGATTGGAAGATTTAATTTAGTTTATGTTACTAGTAAGCATTGTGTATTTGGAGCAATGTGGATAAATAAACTTATGTAATAACAAGAACAATGATTAAAAATAACATATACATTCTACAAGCAATAAAATATTGGTACTGTTATACCTGAAGAACAGTGGTTACGAATTGGTTTCCAGCCAGCCATATTTCTTCCAGCTGAATTGTCTCTACTGGCAACATTTGTTTTCACCAGTAAGCTGAGGACACATATGTTTGTTGTTTGTGTATATTAGTGTACATATTCAGCATGTGTGTGCCCATGGTATGACAAGAAAGTACATAGGTTTATTCTGCAACAGTGAGTGTATACTGCTTGCAAAATTGATTCATGGTGACAGCAGTTCTTTGCGAAGCTTTTTTGTGAACTTTGGCAAGTAAATGTGTAAATGAGGTTATGTCAAACAAATTATAAATGAAGAGATTTTAATGAACAAGCATGTAGAAGCCATCCGTGAATATTAGAATGTGAAACACCAAATATTGGTGACTTCTGCAAAATCATTGAACTGACTTTGCAGAATAAGAGTTGTCCAAGAGCATGTGCCATTGTGTAGTAGAGTAAGTAGACTGTGACAATAATGTTGAGCATATTCAAATGGAATCTCCTCCAATATATAACCAACACAACAGTTGTGTACACGGAAATAAACTAGACTATTAAGGATAGTTGGACTTCCAGCAGGAGGAGCAATATCTTGCATATCATTATAATGCTGCTGAAATCCAGTTAACCTGTAAGTGATCACATATTTGCAAAAGTCCTTTGACCCCTCACGTTCATAACATGTGATATTGTTTTGTACTGTTATAATGAGAAAGGTTATACTGATAGTACATTGACTGACACAGTGAAGCATTCCGAAGAAACAATCAGATGTCAATTTAGCTTTGTAGATGTACACACCATCTGTGACGGTGTAAATGACCAGAGTTGCAATTCTCTCCAGCGCATAGAATGGCCACCAATTAAAATGGTGTTCCTCATGTTTTAGCATTGTTATCAGCACCTCACATTACTTGGAAGTGACCTCATTGTGGGGGTCCCCTTGTTCCGCTGGTTATATTATGCAATATCCAGATTTGTGGGGTATTCACTAGTGACAGAGGCCCAATATTGGACTGCATGGGAATGTGGGACAGGTATATTTATTATCGAGGTCCCAGTTGATCATGTCTGACCACCACATGGGAGGATAGCCGCATTGTGCACCAAGCACCTTGTAACACTTTCACATCTCCACATGCCATTCGAGAACGATTAATGGACTCCTGACAAAATTCTGTGTCATCCCACACCATTGCTCAGAGACTAGCAGCAGCCAGACTACGCAATTACTGTCAATGCTTAGGTTGCCGTTAATAACAGCACAAACAGCTGTGCTTGGATGATGTCAGCATGGACTGCTGATGAATGGCACCACATTGTGTTCAGCAATGAACCTTAGTTCTGCATTAACCCCTGATGACCATCGTCAATTACCTGGGAAGAGGTCCCATTCTTCTAATGTTTGGGAGAGGCACAGAGTTGTTACTCCTGACATCATGGTATGGGAGCCATCATGTATGACTTCAGATCATGGCTGGTAGTTATTGAGAGAACTCTGGCAGCACAACAAATTGCCATGAACATCCTGCATTTCCATGTGTTACCTTTCATGTGACACTATCATGGTGCAATTTTTCAACACTACTCATCCATACTTGACACATTTCTACGAACTGTTTGTGATATTGAGGTACTCCTGTGGCCAGGAAGATCCCCGGGTATGTCCTCAACAGAACATGTGTACTATCAGCTCTGATGCAGTGCCAGCATCCAGGATATCAAGAACAAGTTACAACAGTTATGGGACAGCTTGCTTTCCATCTCCCCTTATGGGTGCTTCGCTTTTCACATGTTTCGTCAGACAGTGTACGCATGGCTAGGTTTAACGTTATATTGGCACAAATGATACCCACCTGAAGTGTGTGTTACATATCAAAATTTTTAATGTAATGAAGAAAGCCCACTTCAATTTTTCTTCTTTGCTTTTCAACTTACACGAATGCCACAGAGCACTTTTAAGACTTGCAAGTACTGATTTGCTTTCTGTCCCCTTCATACCAAGTATGTCTTGACTATTATGAAATAAAACACGGTGAAGGTGGCTTACAAAAGAATATAATATGTTTACAAATGCATCCACATTAATTTATTTTCACATTACTAGGAGGCATTAGAATTCTTGACATTTCTGACTAGTGAGTACATCACACAAGAACAATAGCATTACTGCAAAGCAAATTATGCACAGCAATCCAATAATTTAATAATTAAAATAATACAACCAATGGCACAAAACTTCAGATCTTGAAAAGTTTCCTTTTCATAAAGTTTAGCTACAAATTAATGCTAATTTAAAACAAAAAGTGACAAATGTTCATCTTAGCCACCGTTTAAAAATTTGTACACAAAAATTACATTGAACAAAGTTCTGGATGTTTAGCACACCACTTTTTTCTGAGACACACAAGTAAATGAAACTGGGGGAGAAATGTTCCAGGGCCTTTAAAAATGTATTTCTTTGTATTCTGTACATGATCCACAGTATACTCTTCACCTGTTACACCACTCAACTGTCAGTAAAAGAAAAAAATACTGATCATGCTGACTATGGAACCAGTTATTTCTTTCTCCAAATTTGTAACAGTGAACTTTAAAACAGATACCAGAACAGATAAATGCATTTTTAAAACATGATAATTCCAATTACAATGACTAGGTTTACATCCACACGGTTCACAAATATATGTGTAAATAATGCAATACTTGAAACATGACACTTATTTCTTTAAAATTGCAGTGAACTAAAAATTCATAACACATACAATTTCATCTAAAATACTGCAAGATATTGACAAAGTATGCCCATAGTAGAAACTGTCTCAGGAATAACTATCAACAAACAGCTACATAAGTGAGTGATGTTTACATTTACCCACAAATATACCCTGAGGATTAAACTAAGATCTTATTGTTATCACAGTGTTAACAATGACAATAATGAAACACTTGATTCAGTCTCTATTAATAAAAGTCTGGGGGATAAGGGGGACAAATACATGATAGTTGGGTAACTTTTTTCTTCAAGTTACTAGGAAAATCAAAAAAGTTAAACTTCTGTTGCTGTATCAAAAACCACATACAATGCATTAAAGTCTTATTCATACATAAATGCTGTGCTTCTAGAAAATTTTAGACATTCATCACAATCATGTAAACAGTAACACCAATCTCTATGGAGATTAAATCATAAACAATGTGATAAAAATGTTCAAACTGTTTCATTTCAACATTATCATTCCCCTTGTGTGTGTGTGTGTGTGTGTGTGTGTGTGTGTGTGTGTGTGTGTGTGTGTGTGTGTGTGTGTGTGTGTGAGAGAGAGAGAGAGAGAGAGAGAGAGAGAGAGAGAGAGAGAGAGATAGCCTTTGGAGGTGGGGGACAAGAATTAATACATCAACAACCAACTGAATGTTACTGAAAATTGCTGACCAAGAGGCGACTCTAGCAAAATGGTTAAGACACTGGAATCATATTCAGGAGAAGGAAGGGTCCATTCTTCATCCAGTCATCTTGACAAACTTTTGGGACTTCACGTAAATCATTTTAGTCAAATACCAGGATGGTACTGTCAGAACAAAACCACTGTTGATGCCTTCTTTCATTCTTCCACTGAACTACTGCTTTATGCCTAACTATCTCAATGTCATTGAAGAATTAAACTCTAACCTACCTACCTCACAACATTCATATTCCAATAGATTAATTTATTCCACAAATGTGAACTGCAGTTCCAACTGTTTAACTCAAAGCAGACACAAAATGTTACAATTCACATGATGATATCTAAAACTTTCAATCTTTATCTTCTGCTGTGTTATATAATATAAATTTTTGTTCTTGTTAAGCAATCATCATTTGCCTTAAATATACTGAAGATGCAAACTGCTCCTTTGACCACAACAACCACAACCAAATTACATGGCAACATGTACTTTGTTCCATTTCCTTATTGGAAGAAATATTTCTTTTCTTGTAAGAAGACCGCTTTCAACCATAATATAATTTTATAAAAAAGGCATTACTAAACCTAAATTTGTGTTTTTTGAGAAATTATTATTTTATGATGGAAGATGTATATTCACAGGATTCAAGCATCTACAGTAAAACCCCATTTCAAAGTTTCTGCATTTTATGATTTCCTGCTTTTTACGTTCGTTTTTGTTAGTCCTATTCTCTTGATAATGCTTTCCCATCACGAACAATCCAATGTTACAACATTTCCTGCATTTTAAGTTTTCTTTGATGTTATCATCAACAAGTGCATCATATTCCTGCTCAGTCAGCCTTGGAACAAAGCAGAACATGCAGACTATATGCACCGTTATTGATCATGTAACATAGCATTAAAGCAGTAAGAAAGATTTCCACTGTCAGTGTGTTGGATCCCAGCCACCTGTATGATACGTTCACAGTGTTTGAAAGGTTGGGAAAGTATGCTGAACCACTGCCTTAATGATAATCACGATCTGATGGTAGTGGCTAGTAGCAACCTTCCTTCTGCTCATTGCACTGTGTTACAACAGCTTTAATTTAATTTCACAAACAAACAAACTCTACGTTTGAAGACGGCTGTCTCCATAATGGGCTTTCATGAATCATTGTTACTTCCGCGTCAAGTACACTAATCCACACTAAGCACACAGTCTTAGATTGGTACAACCTGATGTCCAACAAACATTACTACTCAAGATGCTCCATAACATTATGACAATTTCTGCCCTCTTTCTCACCCAGGATATCCCTGAACCAATTTACTTCCTAGCTGTCAACAAGCTGAAGATTTTGAGCCTATTGCTCTCTGTTTGAAAATTCACCATAATTTTGTAATGATTATCAACAATAAGTCTCACATTAGAACATGAACATCTTCTTAACGTGGTTTCACAAGAGACTTTTGATCAGAATGAAGAGAGAAACCCGCACGCGCAATTGTGTGTCAGTTCTCAGCCACTTACTTCGTGATCATCACTTACGACAATTCTACAATATGTAGATTCACATGTTGGATCGCAAGCTCAGTTAGTGAAGGGACTAGGATTTTCCTCTTCCACCTTGAACGTTACTGTGAGAAATCAGCCTAACATCGAAGCCAATGTAAGACAGTCTGGTTCCATGGAAAGAAAGTGTAAATACACTTGGCCACCAGCATATGACTGTTTGGATAAACTTGTTGGAGAGCGGTTTGTTAGCACGAGAGCATCAGAAATTCCACTTAACAGCAAAATACTGGGGGAAAAGGCATTGCAGTCTGCTGCAAAAATGGGAATCACCAACTTCACAGCATCAAATTACCAAACTTTTTGAAGAAGGGAAAATAGAGATAACTGGTGAAGAGGTCGACAAAGATGATGACCAAGAACCACTTGTGCCAAGCAGTACAGATGCTATGGAAGCTATTAAAAAATTTTAGGCAGTACATTGGTAGTGCATCAGGTGGTGGTAATGCGTTTGATGCCGTATATACTGTGCAGAGACATGTAGAGCAAAGTGCTGTTAGAAAGAAACAAAAACAATCAATTATTTCAGATTTTTTTTAAATAGGCAAAATTTAAATTATTTTAATTTCATATTTTGAACAATTTAAAGAGAATGACAGAGTAATGTATTGATTTTTGTTTGTTTTATTTCCTATGATTTCCTTTATTTTAACTTTGCTGCATTCTACACTTTTTTGGATCGGTCCACTGAAAAATGTGAAAAGGAGATTTTACTGTATTTTTCCTGTATACCGTATTTACTCGAATCTAAGCCGCACTCGAATCTAAGCCGCACCTGAAAAATGAGACTCGAAATAAAGGGAAAAAAAAATTCCCGAATCTGAGCCGCACCTGAAATTTGAGACTCGAAATTCAAGGGGAGAGAAAAGTTTTAGGCCGCACCTCCAAATCGAAACAAAGTTGGTCCATTGTAATATGAGACACAATTTACGTCGAATGAAAGACGATACAGCTACAGTAGTTTTGTTCGAGTCGTAAGCTTAGCAGTTAAGCTTTACCAGGTAGCCACTGCTATGCGTCATGCGCTCCGTCCGTATTTATACGGGTACCCTTCCTTTTCACGTGCTTCGTCTCGTTTGAGTCGATTGCTTATTTTGCTTTCATCTGATAAGTGCCGTTTTCTTTGTTATAGGTGTTTACGTCACTCTAAGCTGAAAATGCATTACTGTACTGTGTAATGCATTGTTTGTCGCATTTTGATAGTGCGTGTTTACGGCCTGTCGCCGCTCGCGGCATGACTTGCTTTTGTGCGCGCTACCGCCGCTTAAAAAAAAAAGAGGAATCGTCTCATTAGCGAAACAATGGCCAGATACTGCTATTTGTTGTTACTTACACTGCTGCTTTCTTTGATAATGATCAACAAGAACCAAATGCGTATGATAGAACATGCGTATGATAGAACATGTTCTGAACGAGAGTTTTGCGAAAATTTTCCTCCGTTTGAAAATCTTTGCGGCCGCTTCTTTAGTACATCAAATTCTGCACAGAAATTAGTCATCTTACATTTAAAATCTAGTCAGTTGCCGTGCTTCATTTCTGACTGTATCACTATTAGGCATAAGAATAATACGAATATAAACATGACACTATGCGTATATTCTTCCGCGTTTGCTGTTGTCTCACTCTAGTTTCGTAGTTTATTACGCAGACAGGATATAAATGAGATAGCAGCAAACACGAAAGAATACATGGCAAAATGTTTATATTCGTATTATTCTTATGGTGAAGAGAATACTGCATGTGATTCACATTTCATCAGGTTAGCATTAGCAACCATCTCTTCTCACAGGTAGGAAAAAACTCGGAACGTAGAGTTGGCCATATTGACAAACATCCCTAACAGTCTTGCCAGTCGGATTTTCGTAGTACATTGAAATTCTGCTACATTCGAAGATGAACAATACGGAATTTGTATTTACTTCGTTGGATAATGTATGAAATGCAGTGGTCGAAACTCGGGGTGGAGAAAAAAAAGCTCGTCTTCTACCTTTTTTTAAATTTATTTACTGATGCAGAGGTTTTGGCGCCAGTATTTATCTTTGTGCCCACAAAGCATGCTTGTGTAGCGCTACATATATTCGACGGCAGAAGTTAGTTGTGGCGGCACCTATCAACATTTTTCAGAACTTCCGCTTGCTTTGCACTCGATTCTAAGCCGTAGGCGGTTTTTTGGATTACAAAAACCGGAAAAAAGTGCGGCTTAGATTCGAGTAAATACGGTATGCTTTTATGTTTCTAATACTACTACTCATCCTAGCACAAGATTTATGAAACAGCTTCTAAGAATCCTTTGATCCCTAGCAATAGGAACCTGATATTCTGATGATGGATGATGATGATGATGATTACAAATCTATTTTCTGGTTGCTTTTATACATGGTACGCCACTATGTGGCAAAAAGCATGTGAGTACAATGTGCAGGCCAAGGCTCGGTCTGTCTCAACATTGCTTGGTACTTCCCAGAAGTATTCAGCACAGTGCAACGTTTTATTTAACAATGAGGTGCAGCATTCTTCAGTGAGCACTACTTTCTTCAGTTTAGTGGAATTGTTGTGTCGGCAATGTTTAATCTTTGTTATTCGTTCATGGTATAAAAAAAACTTGACAGGTTCAGTGACTCTTTGCACTATCTACTGCACAAAATGAGGCAATCTAGTTATCTACTGTCACAAGCTTTTAAAAATGAATGGGAACAACACCCATCATATAGTCAAAGCGTACCACAAATCTGCTATGGAACAACATTGCAACACCATCAGAAAGAATTTAAAGATTTAGCTGACAAAAAGAGCAAAAAATTATTATCGACACATGGGATTCATCAAGCAGCACTTTGTGCTAAATTTGTAGGCATGGAACATGTGATCAAACTGGTGTGTGAATAGCAAGTTTTCTGAAGCCTCACACATTATTCCACTGTGAACTGTAACAGTTTTCAATGGAAATAAACGAAAAGTATGGAGACACTACATATTACTGCAAAGTACATTGGTTAAGTCAAGGGGTATGCCTGCAATTATTTATCAGTTTAAATTTATGAAGGAAAAAGGAAGAGCAGAAACGAAAATAAGAACATCTGGTATGGACTGCAGATCTCGCACTGCGCAAGGAATAATTTGAGATGAAAAAGAAATGCCATCCATTTCCCTAAACCAACTCATGTTAAAGAAAATGCAAGGTTTGAAGAATACATTGAGGACTTGAAAGAATTAAAGGACAGTTTTCTAAACATTTTGGGGACACTGCCAAGCTTAGGCTTTTTCCCGAGACAGTTTGCCATTTCAGATAGAAGTGGCCCTGTGCATGTGCAAATTACAATGTAACTCCCATTTAAAAAATAAATTATTTTTTTGTTTAAACTGTCCAGAGGGCCTACATAGTTTTCTTCTGAAGAAGTTCCACATCTCCATTATGAGGTTGGAAACATAATAAAGTGTTAAAGACTTTTTCAATTATAGAACTACACAAGTCACCACTACATAGCAACCCGAGTGCAAAAATCTGTGACATAGTCTGCATCTGACTGTATGTTGACATTTTGTACCAGATGGAAAATTATGAAAATTTGTTTTGTTTGCGATCTATGATGTTGAGAAACATCAAATCGTGTTACATGCAATATGGCTGTATTGCTGTTTACATGCGAAGCTTTCGCAGTTTTCCCCTCTTTTCGTTCCTCATGCTCTGACAGCACAGTGTGGTGGTGGGAGAAGTGTGCAGCCAGGCAAGAGAGCTATGGCACATGAACAAGAGAACTCCTTGCAATGCCAAATTCTTGCCCATTCCTGTTTTTATAGGTATCAGTTTTTAGTATTTTAATATATAAATTCTTATGGTCGCCCAATAGTACATTACGCACAATGCTGCTGTATACTTTTGGACCAGGAAACATGCAAATCACTATTTGCACATTGCTCTGGCAACATTTGCCCTTTTTACTTGATGTTCAGAGTATGCTTATCAAAATCCACATGTAAAATGTATGGTATCACCACTTTTAATACAACAGCAAATGGCATTTGGTGCAAAACAGCACTGATATTAGAAAAATCTAACTAACTAAACCTTGACATACAGGTTTTCAATCACAGTCTGAAAGCTCGCCATATGATGCAGTCTAACATGGCTGTTGCATAGCCATTTACTCTCATTCATAGTATCTACTGATCAAATGCAGCAAAACTGAGTACCTACATTTTTGCATACATGCATACATTCACAAGTTAGATTATTGTGGGAACTTTGTGAGATACATGTAGGAAAAGCATAACACATTCAGAAATCAAACACGCGACTGATACCGTTTGGAAAAAAATGACTAACTGTTAAAGAAAATGTCATGAAAAATCACAGCAAACAGCTAAATGTTTAAAGAAAGTAGAGCAAAGAAGCACGAGGTTTGACTCTTACAAGTAAAACTTCCTTCTCACTTCCACTCATACACATTTCATCACATAATCAGAGAACCACACGAGCACTGTACAGGGTGTCTGAAGGATTCAGGAAAGTAATAGTGGCAAGTACAATCTCTCTGTGCACAATTTCTTGGCATTTAGTAAACAAGGAGCAGTGGGTCAGTACACAATGTGCATTTGCTGTGAAGGCATTTTATAAGAATGGTGACAGTCTAACTTCTGCTCAACAAAAATTCAGATACTAAAATGTAGGACACTGTGGCCATGTTACATCTTGCCACACTATCAAGGCATAGGTTGAGAATTTCGAGGAGACTGGTTCAGTTATAAAACAGAATCTACCCAGAGGTCAACATATTCAACATGCTCCATAAAACATTTAAGCACCCTGAGTGCCACGTCAGAAGCATCGGTATGGAAACATATGGTAGCATTAAACCTATGTCCAACTACCATCCATCCAATACTCCACAGTGATTTGAAGTTTCACTCTTACAAAATTCAAGTTTTCAGGAACTGACACAATCAGAGCACATATTCTGTGAAAAATGATGGGATTGATTAATGATAACTCCAATTTTCTCGACAATCTTTCCATATTTGGCGAGGCTTAGGTCTGTATCAGCAGAAGTAAACAAGCAGAGGTTCAGCTACTAAGCTCCAGAAAACCATTGTCAATAGTAAAAACCAGAAATACTCTGCGTAAAGGTTAAAGTTTTTTTGTCATATCAATGTGAGGTGTTGATGGGGCCTTACTGCTTTGGGGATGACACACGGAATGCAACAACAGTAACATCTGAACAATTGGTGTATATGCTTGACACATTTGTAGCAGAATAATCTCCAAACTTACCCTATTTTCATAATACTTGGTTCTTGGTTTCAGCAAAATATAGCCACATCCTATACTGCCAGAGTGTCAATGCCAGCTGGTTGGCAGCGCTTTGGTAACCTCATAATTTAACAGACTGACAACATTCACTGGTCCTCAAGAACATCAGATTTGTCAGTAGCTGCCTCAAACGCAAACTATACACCACATGCTATACGACTAACACAGAGCTGAAGACAGGGATTAGTGAAAAAATCTCTGGTGTTTCAAAGTGCAATGCAACATCTCCTTCCAGGAATGCATACATCTGAATGGCCATATCATATGGACCTTATTTTCAAAAACTACTTCAATTTTTTTGTGTTTCCTTGGGCCACTCTCTACATGACAAAATGTATCTTAAGTTACACAGTTGAGCATGACAGTAGCTAAATATTCCACAACTGCTTGTTGTACTTTCAAGTGACTGCAGATGGACGGCGCGTGAAACGAAAGGGGCTGCTCACTAAATTCCGAAATATGATCTTCACCAAGGATGTAGAGTATGTGTTATTACCACCAATTTTCAAATCGTGTAATGATCATCATTCAAAAAATAAGAGAAATTAGAGCTTGTTCTGAGGCATTCAGACAGTAGTTTTTCCCTCACGCAATCCACGAGTGGAACGGGGGGGGATATGACTTTGGCGTGAATTGTGCCCTCCCCACACACCACTTGGTGGCTAGCAGAGTATATATGTAGATGTAGAACTGCACCTCTAACAGCAAACCATAATAAAAGAGAGGGGTATGTTAAATAAGATACTGCAATGAGCTAAGTTGTCAACAACAACAAAAATGTATAAGCACAGATCAACACAAACTGACAACTGCCATGTACACTTAGTAAAAAGAAAAATGGAAACACACATTTGGTAAGCAATGACTTGCTGATAAAGATTAATGAACAGCATCCTAACTTGCGAGACTAGAAAGTGAGCCAAACATGGAATTAATGTGTGTGCTCGGTTAAAGTCAGTTTGTCTGATATACCAGGTCTGTCTGACTGTGATTTTTAGGTAGTCTTTCCCGATTTATCTCGACAAATGCAAGAGACATTCCCCCATATAAATCCCAGAAACACAACACGCCAACAGATGAAATATGAATATATATAGTAAAATTTTACACAAGTCACAGACAGATGCCACACGCGATTTCCCTCCTTTTGTGCACGTAATGTGTGCAGTGATAAGAAAGTCAATCTCATTACTGACTTAAGACAAAGATTATTGCCAAATTCTGAATGGTTAATTGCCAACCAGTAGCAGAACCTGCTATACAGGTGAGGCAAATACTGAAGGAAAGGAAGAATACTGGGAAGAAATTCTAAATAACTGAGAATCATGTCACAATTCATGTAATAAGAACAATAAATAGGCTGCACAATACTGGAGTAAATAATAGTGAAACTCTAACCTTTCCCAATATATTTTGTGGAGGTGATACCCCACAGCTCACAAAAGTACTATGACATTTTCTAACCTCTCCTTTCAGGATCTTTATCAAAATGCAGAATAGTCTGGACACACACACACACACACACACACACACACAGAGAGAGAGAGAGAGAGAGAGAGAGAGAGAGAGAGAGAGAGAGAGAGAGAGACTCCCAGGAAATGACTTACGAGAGCTCCAGATGAGACATGTAAAGTATGGATTAAAAATTTTGACTCTTATTCAAAGGGGATTTTGGAATCCTTTACAAACTTTGCCATAGCTTTCATTTTCCCCCTCCCCATTTACACTGCGTAACAACACTACGTTGCCCTATTGCTAAAGAGAGAGATTCTGTGGGTCTCAGAAGCAAATGAAAAATATATAGCACATAACTTTGTTTATGTATTTGATTTTATGAAATGCTCACAAAATTGAATTTTGATTAAAGAAGCATTTCCAGTTTAAATGCCCACAAGATTAAAGAAATATTCAAAGAACTTGAAAATAATTAGGTTTGACTGTTACAACAAATGGATTCAGTAGGAAAGTACTTTCCAATGTTCACCAAACACAAGTTATATAAGTTTTCTCTCTTGCACTATTCTTTGGTTTGTCAGTAGCTTCTCCTATGGGGGACCAAACAGTATAGTACATTATTTTCGTTGCAGATTGTGAGCAAGTATGTGCCAACATGGACTTAAAAAATGATACAATGAATAAGAAAGAAGAGCTTTATATGGAATATTTGAACATTATTATCACTGCAAAATTCAATAATCTAAAATTTGTTACAGAATGACATACTAAAGTGGAGAAAAGGAGTAAGTGTTCTGTACAAAATTCAGCTGTATTTTACATTTCTAAACACAAGATTCTCAATGTCATCACCTTAGAACATATGCCCTGTTTGAAAAATAGTCACACTACTTATGTTAGTAGATACACAAAAATTAAATGCATAACACACCACGAAATTCCAAGTTTATCTTGCCAGATCTACTAACTGGAGGGAGGGAGAACATTCAGGAGTCTAACATGTGACCACCCCACCATTAACAGCAAACATTACATTCTATTTTGACTCATTAGGCAGGTAACCCTGGTCACAAGAACAAAAGTGTTTTTTTAGTGATAAAGTTTGTATTTCTAATGGACCCCTGAATTAATGTGAATCTCACCTCACCATCTGAATATCTGCAATATATCTATAGAATGAGGTATTTGATTAATACGACTCGTGATTTGGCTTCTGCTTTCTTTTTAAATTTTTCTACATCACATGTCACATTTAATGCCCGAAAAACACACACACACACACAATTTGGGTTTTACAGCACATTTTTGGAGGATGCCAGAAACAGCATATACAAATTCCAATAATGGATATGAGAACTCTAAGTGCTCCCAGTTTAGGCAACATATTCACAAAATTTCAACACATTCATTGGGAGTCCACCTAAACCGATAAATGGTAGTCTGCTGTGTAGAGGATTGCTCAGTAATATCTCAGTCAGTTTCATCCAAAGTTTACAGAAAAGCTGTCTCACACTTGAAGTTAATCAGTTTCAAAATTGGGGAAAGGAAATAATTTCTTTTCTAAATCCTTAAATCTTATAGCATTATGCATCATACAGTGATGGATAGCAAAAGCATGAGTTCACTCTCCTTACCGATTGAGAGATAATTAGAAGTTACAGAGCATGTCAAACTCGACAACACAATCTTAAAATCAGCGCACAAGAGAGAGACAAAGTAATTTCACAACACCAAACAATCTAGGTGATTTTTTGCACAAAAAGCATCCATAAGAGGATCTACATGAAAATTTAGCTATAATGACTGATGGAATTCCAAAATTAATCTTTCATTCTACATCAGCTTGTGGCTTGAGATGGAAACAAGGTACTTGCTGGCTGAAGCTTTGTTTCAGCACGATATGCTACTTAGATAGAAGAGAAATGCTCATGAGAAAAACTTAAGTTTGGGTCTTAGATCAACAGCTAATTTTTTACTTCAATTAAAATAATGGTGGCTTGTTTCGGTGAGACAAGTTGTAGAACTCAGCCACAAGATAGTTTTAGGTCTTTCACGAGTGCCACAAGGCTTGATGTGTTGTGTGTCTTGTAGGTACATGCAACACCACGTCAAGTGTGGCTGGCTGCATACTGCAATATGTCACTGACCCCCCCTCCCCCCATCCCCACCACTGCAATCCGTCAGTCACAAAGTTATTTTATTCCAGCTTTAGTCTATCAGAAAGCATCTGATGACTGATTAGAAAACAAACTGCAATGTAAATTATGGCTTTGGTCAAGGTAACATTTGTTTTACTTTAAATTTATATTATGCTACAATAATAAAAGAGATGAATAACTTTATTACTGATTTAAATATGATAAATCTGCTTCCACTGTTGTTTACAGACTAGGGCCTCAATACCAGATGGAAACATTCTTCCTCATTAAAACCACAAAGTTATGGAAAACTCATTTTGGTTCACAAACTACTAAATTCCATATGCTTTGTTATTGCATGCTCAGTGCACTAATTATCAGTAGGAAACTGTATTTGGATTTACTTCAGGACCAATCTTATCATATGTTCATATCAAAATGACATATTCACCTCTATTTTGGAGTGTAGCTAAACCTAGATCATGGCCAGTTTCACAATGACTGGAACAGTGGTCTCCTCCATTTCTACACCTCTAACCTTGAGTATCATGCTTTGCTGCACTCTAGATACAAATGATGATGATGGATAAGTTTGACATAATCAATTATAAAACAGATGTTGATTAACTGGCTACACGTTCAGTCTTAGGATTTTCTTTTCATCTGGGATTCACACACAGAAGAAAAATCAGTGCACAGGAACTATAAAGACAAGTGAAAGAAGATATTCATCCTAAACATGTGTAGCATTTAGCAAGAACATTATATTTACTTTTCACTTCTCTCTCATATTTCAAATATAAATTTTTAGAAATAAGTGAGTCATTAAAAAAAAGGTTTTACAACATATTTTCATCCAAAGAAGATCCAATACCTAATCAATGTCTTAATTGTACACTTATCCCTTTTGCCAACATATTTCTGACATCCTCTTAATACACTGAATATGTATTGTACACAGCCATGTTAAAGATAATAAAAACAAAAACTTACTACACTTATAGTAAAAGAAGAAATAACATTTGAAGAAACTAACTGGTCAGCTAGAGGTAGTCTGAGATTCCACATGATCCCGGCAAATATGAGCAGTCATTTCTTTCAGAGGTTCAAGCTCTTTGCTACTGACAAGATCAAATTCTTTCACAAAATAGTAAAAATGCTTGTAGCAGGTATTGACATGAGGTTCCTGGAAAATAAAATTCAGAATTTATCAGACGCAAGTTAAACATTTTGTTCAGATCAGAATTTACATATAAATATGAAATATACCTACCGCTCCAATAGCCACAATTCTATCAAAATGGTGAATATAAACATGTACAAAGACTCTGAAAAGACGGGTCAGAATTTTTCGACACAAGGGGATAAATGTCTTTGGAAAAGGTACATCTGAAATAAAAAATGTACATCTGCACTTATTCTGTTCTGTAATTCTTTACAACACAACACAATACAATACATGGACATATACAAATATTTAACTTAACCGCATAGGTAATTTATCTAGTCCATTCCCAATTCAGTGGCATGTTGTCTTTTATAATTTGTAACACATTTAAATACTCTGACAATCTAAGTACTTAGTGCAACTGTTAATCAATAATTCATATTTACACTTCAGTCACTATGACTTATTTCCCTACAAATACAGCAACTTTGTTTTAATTTGAGGTTATTTAGAGAATGTCAATAATTACCTGTTGAAACAGGAAATAAAGTTTCATTGTTTATCTGTGACTCTACCCAGTCCATAAGGAGGCTAACATATTGTGGTGCAGGAAGAGGAGTTGGTTTCTTGTACTTTACACCATCTGCCCACAAATATTCAAATTTTGGTCCTCCTGACATAGTTGGACAGCTTTCTGGAGTGCAATACTCAGACACCGTACCATAAATTAAGTTGATACGATTGAAAAAATCAACAACTGAAACAAACAGAATAATTGAGACAAAGCGCGTGTGCGCGCGCGCGCGCGCGCGCGTGCACACACACACACACACACACACACACACACACACACACACACACACACAAATATATGTATAATAATGTTCTCTCCAAAATACAATGTGTGCTCCAAAAGTATAAAACCACTACCTTTCCCATGTAAAACTATAAAGCCCTGCAAACTTTATCCAATGGAGATATGGTGTGGGAACATTCATGTACAGTTGTGAATTTTTTCCCTCCAGGAGAAAGTGTCAATTGCTACCAGTCCATCTGAGAGTGAGAACATACAGTGAGCAGTCCTTTGATCCCAGTACGTTGACAGAGAAAAATTAAGCAGTGATACTGCATCAAGTTTTCCCAAAAGCTTGGACAACACTCAAGTGGAAAATATTCACAATATTCAAAAGGCTTTCGAGGATGACACTATGAGCAACTCACAGATAAAGGAGTGGTACAATCACCACTTCAAATATGGTCACACATCAGTGAACAGCAAACCACATTCAGGAAGACCTTCAACAAGCCAAAATGACAATGTCATTTAGCAAGGGCTGACTTTAGTCATGGAAGACAATAGTATCACAGTATAAAAGCTTTTGAGCAAGATAGGGGTAAGCATTGGATAAGAACTTTCAATTTTGACTGGAGATTTGTGCACGAGAAGTGTGTCAGTGAAATTTGTACCAAAAATTGCTGCCAATGGGGCAGAAGGAACACCATCTGGAACTTGCACAGGACATTCTGGAAAATATACACAGTATCCCCAACTTTCTGAACAATAAGACTGCATGGATGAGGCATAGGTTTATGGATACGACTCAAGAGACCAAAATGAAGTCATCACAGTGACAACATATAACATAATCAAGGCCAAAACAAGCATGCCAGGTCCAGTCACATGGATTGTTTTCTTCAATTTTTATGGGATGGTGCATCACAATTATGAATCAAAAGGCCAACACTACCAGGAGGTCCTTCCTCACTTTTGTGATGCCATGCAGCATGAATGACTCAGCAGCTCTGTCATGGTAAAGGACCCATACACTGAGCACATCTCATTCAGACTTTTCTCAGCAAACACAACATTTCAGTGGTTAGTCAGGCTTTCTACACTTACAACATGTCCCTATAAGACTTTTCACTATTTCTCAAGCAGAAAATTTGCCTGAAAGGAGAGCAATTTAGGTCAACATGCAGAATGTGATGACCCAGCTGATCAACATTCCTTAAGGCAAGATCCATAAGTACTTCAAACAATGGCAGGAGCACCGGGAGAACTCTGCGCATTACCCAGGAGAATACTTTGAAGGTGATTACAATTCTGTACCAAGTCAATAAATGTATTTCTGACAATCGAAGGTTTGATACTTTTTGAACACACTTCGTAGAAGCATAACAAATCATTATATAATGGTAAACACTATTGAGGCACATAAAGGAACTCTCATGACACACATCAGTAAAAGTTCCATAACCTGTAACTAGCAAGTATTACTCTGAAGTCACAGTGTGGTTCCACTGCATTTCCTCCTCCTGAGTGCCTAATGGTACATGTCCCTGACAACAGATGTGATGGTGGTGTTGGTTGTGAGTGGGAGTCAATGGTATTCAACAGAGTAGTTATTAGCGTCATTACTAAGATGGACAATACGCCACAAAAATGTGGCTAACTGATCCCTTTCAAAATAAATCTATTAGTCACATTCAAGTACCCTAGCTAACAATTTTGGAAGGTCAGGCAGCACAAAATCTTAAAATACATACCAGATTCACCTCTTCAGCTAAAATAGAGATTATATCAACTGTTACAACGTTTAATGCCTTCTAACCATGGCAGAAAACATTTCCTTTATATTGTCTACATTAGACTGTGATTTGGAAACAATGATTGTTTACGGAATAAAAGACAAACTAAAAAAGTTATTTGTGTTAGCTACTTATTTTCTTTTGTAGCACATTTTGAGGATGTTCCAGTGTAATGACAAGCGCCGGCACGAAGATGAAGAATGCAAGAGCAGAGAAGGCCGAGAGATGGTGTCAGCCAGTAGTATACTGACTAGGAACACATCACGACAGCAGCGGCCTCTATCTGACTAGAATATAAGTGCCGCTCCTGCCAGCATCTGCCAGACAGTAGAAGACAGGCACTAGCAGACCTGGACTAGGAACCATGCATTAGTAAAAGAGGCACTAGAAGAGAGGCACTAGAACAGCCGTAACTTGTGATCCCTATGAACTTGTGTGAATTACTTGTATGGACATTGTATACAGCGAAGGACATTGATTACGTGCATGTTGCCAATTGCTTGAGACCCAAAGTTAAGTTTTGTCAATCTACCTTATTATAACAAAAACCATTAATGTGATTTGCTTGAATTGTTGTATAGCTATCCAAGAAAGCAGCATCCTTTAGGCACCCTATAAGAGACGAGTGGGCAGGACACCACAGAGGGCTTACACCCTTATCTTTAGGTGGATCAGTGGCTTACATTGGAATTTCTTGTCCTGTATGTAGCCAGTTGTCTGTTTTAACCAACGTTTCCCTACAAGTAAGTTGTGTGTTAGTTGCCACAACATGGCAGAAATGGGACACACATTTCATCTATTAAACAAACCTAATGGCTGAGGACATTTCAGGATATTAAATAACACAAAGCTTGGGCATCCTTAACCATAACATACGTACCTATACTGAAAAATTCTGTTGCCGGAAGCACTGGAACTCTTGAAAAATATCTAAATACATTAGCTACGTTTGTATCCTTGATCAAAGCTGTATGTAATATACACATTTATATTCTTATGCAGTGTTTTCTTTAATAGTCTTGATTTAGAAAAATTGAAAGAAACAAACAGCAACTCAAAATCTCACTTCACTTTATTCATTATATGAAGTTCAGTCACATTGCTTTTTCTTCACATAGTAACTTCTGAATAGAAAAATCAATATCTGTTCTGTTTTCTATTTTTATTGGTTTCTGCCACACACTGTGCCAGATATCTCTCTGCTCTCCTTATATGTAAAGGTCATAATCTCAGTATCATACTTATCATTTGTGTATTCTGTCCACGATTTGAACTTGGCACAAAGACTTTTTCATGACTAAAATTTGTTCGTCCTTCTACCCTTTTGTTGCACTGGGTAATCCTAATATGGTATTTTAATTTCTCATCTCAGTTTTGTCAACTACCAGGTCTGAAGCAAGGACAAAACTAGGAAAAAAATTTAAAAAAAAGGCTGTAGCCTTTTCCTCCACACAAATCATCAAGCAATTTCTTCCATCATTCCACAATGTGAAATCTCTAAACCTTATAAACAGAAGCATTCCAGACAGTCTCGAATGACTCCAACAATATAAGGAGGACGAGCAAAAATCATGCACATTGTCACATATTGAACTACAAATGCAAAACTGTTTCTCCCCCCTCCCCCCCCCAAAAATTACTAGGCCAAGAGAGTGCAACAACTGAACTTCATATATTGGAGAAAAGTGGCATCAGATTCTCAGTGTTTTTGCGCACCTTTAGAACCAAGGAAGAAATAACAACAAAATGGCATAATAACTGGAGCATGTTGTTGCTCTCTATGCCACAAATTCTCTTGCAAGGGAGATGACATTATGGGATAGCCTATACAACCAAATGTGATCAGTAACAGCTTTTATCCCTCAACGCCCTCTTTCAGTATTTGTATCACGCATCATGGCTAGATAGCAAGCTAAAAGAAAATTAAGAAATAAATGTATTGATTTGTATACTTTTTAGTTCTATTTATTTTTGTTTTAGTTCTTTAACACATTGACTGCCACGTGAATTAAATATGACTCACAGGAAGTGTTCTCTTTGGGCCACGTGAAGTAAATACAACTCACGGACATTTTTCCATTTAAAGCTCCGTGGTGCAGTTGGAACTCACAGGAGCATGCTGTGACTTGGTGTTATAGTAGGTTATGGCCCCAGTAACAAATCAAGTTCATGGCCTACGGTTTTCTAGAGCTCAAGAGTAGTTATTGACATTTGAATTTGTGAGTTATATATAACTCACGTGGCTAAGTCGTACTGGACTTTTCTTCTTTTTATTATTTATTCATTATTTAGTTTGACATATTACTTACACAGCAGATTGCAAATTACATACAATTTTATTTACATTCTTCAACTCTAATTGCGGCAACAATGAAACTGAAAAATTTGGGTCATTCCACTTTGTTTCTCTAACACCTTTATGCACTGTGCTTTATGAAAAAACACTATGCAAAAATATGAGTCACAATTCTTACATTTCCATGCAGTTTGTTTGCATTTCTTGACAGCTTGCTTTCATGCAAATCCATTCTTCATTTTTTCGTAGCACACTGTACAGCTACATCTGGCTGCTCCCCTTTTCACAAGTGCACAATCTGCAGGTAACACTGGGCTTTGGTGAGAGGTGTTGTTGTTGTTGTTGTTGATGATGTATCGGTAAATCACATGAGCATTTACTAGTGCTGCCCCTGTCAGCAATTCAATTGCAAGCTTCCTGTATCATTTCACACCCCACCTTAGACAATGTGAGTATGACTACATTTGGTCAGAAAGATCTATAAAAGACGTTGATGGACTATAGTCAATTATCATTGTTAGCTTTTTATTTTTCCCCCTTCCTGGTTTGAACTTCTTCTTCTTCTTCTTCTCCTTCTCCTCCTCCTCCTCCTCCTCCTCCATGAACAGTGCTCAGCATCAGAACATCCCTCTTATCTTTCCATTTCAGTACTACTACATCTGTGGTACTTCCCTCTGCTTTGTGTTCCCCCTTCTTCAGTTTTGAGGATTAAGTTTTCTGTTTGATCTTACAGTACCAACTAAATGTGTTGATTGTTCAAGAAGCTGGTGTGCTAGATGAACACTTGTGTAAAAATTGTCTGTATATAAGATTCTCCTCCCATTAGTAATCCTCTCATATGGCTCATAACAACAGAAGTGCAAGAGAAACACCAGGATTTGCATTCTTCCCACAGTAAACTTTCATATTCCAGGTGTAGCCACCCTTTAGATAAAGTTTAAACAATTTAATTCTGAATTTATGGTGCTTATTCTTTATATGCTGAATGAAACTCAGTCTTCCTCGAAATGGCACAAGTGTTTCATCAATGTAAACGTCTTTCTCCGGCACAACTACACTTTGAAATCTCTGCAGTAATTTATCAGTAAGAGGTTGAACTTTGAATAAAGGATTTCCCAATTGGCACTGGGAAAATGCCATATACGTAAAATCAGTTCAAAACAATTTTGTGACATAACATTTTTTACGTTGTTGTGATAGAGCATATTTTTTGACCAATAATTTGGAATCCTTGGCTTTACATTTAGTGACATCCTTAACAAAAATCCTAAAAATTTCAGTTTTGCTGACATCAGTCCACGCTTTCACTCATGAATTAACAGTTACTGAATGGCTTTCTAAGACTTGTTTTGCGTACAAACTAGTTTGTTGAGTCACATATTCTAAAATTACATCAGTTACAAAATATTTGAAGAAATCGTATGGTGTCTTGCCTTTGAGAGTTAGTGCAACAGAACCATTTACACCAGAACTGGAATTAATAAATGTAAAGTTATTCATATTTTTACCCATAAGTCCCCCCAGATAACCTCATTAGAATTTGTTCTAAGTGTGTCATCTTCATAACTTTCTGATATTACACTTACTTCAATTGACTCTGAATCAACTGCAGTAGTTATGGCACCAACATGGTTAGATGTGCTTTGTTGCCTGGCTTTTACAGCTGTGAAGTCTGGTTCTTTGACTGAATGTGGACTTAAAACTCTTCTTCCTATCTTCACTGATGTGAGTCCATCATCAGACCTTCCGGTTTCGCTTCTGGTCTCCTCTGGTAAAAATTTTTCTGAGCTATCACCAAATAAAGACACAGATCTTCATCACTTATGTCCATAACTTCATCTAAAAGCTGCTGTACATGCCTTTGTTCATCTTCATAACTTCTATGAGAAATTTTCTTCTGCCACAGTATCACATTGTTATGGAGCAAACAACACTGAATAAAGACTGTAGCAACAATAAAGGAACTGTATACAAATAATGCTGTGGAATGAAAAACTGACAGGAGTACAAACCTAAAATTATTAGCGACATAGCAAATGACACACCTGGTACCTTTACACTGGGGCCATGTGAATCATATGCAACTCTCACAAAAATTTTAAAAAGTTACTAAAATGCCATATTTTCACTTCATTTGCACTTCACAAGTTTACTTGGAGCAAACTAAAAAACGATATTGAAAAAAAGTAAATGGCCCAAGGGGTCGGTAACCCAACTATACCATGGCAGCCAATGTGTTAAAATGAACTGGTAAAAAGAATCACAAACCAAAATGTGGAAACTGATTTATGTCTCAGTTACACAAAACAGATGTAATATGAAAGTGTGAGCACTGAAATTACACAGAAACACAAAACCTTTTGTTGTATATACATTTCATAAGTACTGTCTGATTGGTTGGTTGGTTGGCTGGCTTAAAAGAGAGGGGGGGGAGGGACCAAACTGCGAGGTTATCGGTCCCTTGTTCCTAATAAAACAATGCCACAAGTGTTACAATAAAACAGATGAGACATATAAAAAAAACAGAAAGAAAGGAAAAACCACAAGAACGAAGGAAAGGCAAGAAACCCCAAAAGGAACAAAAGAGAACAAGAAAACAGAGATGCTAGAAACAGAAGAGAGTAAAACAAGAAAGCAGACTACAGTGGCTGGCTGACCACAAGAATAAAAAGGAAAAGCCAGCCACTCTGCAATACATTAAAACCTCCACCCTAAAAGAACTAGGGTGGAGGACACAAAGGGACAAAGGACATGCGCTAAAACTTAGGTCAAATGATAAAACCCACCCTCATGAATAAAACGTAAAACTAAATCAGCCAATGAGGTGTTGTCAGATAAAATTAGCGGCAATGAGTCCGGTAACCCAAGATTTCGTCACTGGGCAGTCAAAGTGAGAAAGTGCACCAGAATATGGGCCACTGTCAACCGGGCGCCGCACCTACGCTGAGGCGGGTCTTCATGGCGCAAGAGGTAACCGTGGGTCGCCCAAGCATGGCCAATGCGGAGCCAGCAGAGGATAACTGATTCCCTGCGAGAGGCCCACATATAAGACTTCCACACATTCATAGACTCCTTAATGACACACTCTTTGTTGTGCATATTGTTATGCCATTCCGTCTCCCAAAGGCGAAAAATCCTGCAGCGAATGTCAAAACGCAGGTCAGGTTCAGAGATCCCCATCTCCAGAAGCGGTTTCCACGTAGCCTGTTTGGCCAGACTGTCAGCAAGTTCGTTGCCTGGGATGCCGACATGTCCTAGGGTCTAGACAAACACCACTGAATGACGCGACTGGTCCAGGGCATAGACGCACTCCTGGATGGACGCCACCAAAGGATGGCAAGGGTAGCACTGGTCAATAGCTTGTAGGCTGCTCAAGGAATCAGTACACACAACAAACGATTCCTCGGGGCATGTACGGATGTGCTATGGCGGACGGATGTACTATGGGGGACACCAACTTGGACATGGGAAGTGCGAAGCGACAGGAAATTCTAGATGAAAATCGGGAGTGAGCCTCTGAGGCCCCATTTGTATAATGTGAAAAGGATTTGATGTCAGCATGTCATGTCATATGCTTTACGTAAGTCAAAAAAGATGGCAAGCAGGTATTGGCGTCTGGAAAAGGATGACTGAATGGCAGACTTGAGGGGGACAAGATTACCAGTGGTAGAGCAACCCTGGCGGAAGCCGCCCTGACATGGAGCCAATAGGCCACGTGACTCTAGGACCCAACCCAACCGCCGACACACCACACATTCCAGCAGCATACAAAGAATGTTGGTGAAGTTGATTGGCTGATAGCTATCCACATGAAGTTGGCTTTTACAGGGTTTGAGCACCGGAATGATGGTGCTCTCCCGCCATTGCTATGGAAAAATGCCATCGCACCAGATCCAGTTGAAGATGAGGAGATGTCCCTTGTAGTCAGATGAGACATGTTTAATCATCTGATTGTGGATTCTGTCTGATTCAGGAGCTGAGTTGGGGCAATGTGCAAGGGCACTCAGGAGCTCGCACTCTGTAAATGGGGCATTATAGGATTCACTGTGGCATGTAGTAAATGAGAGGAATTTCCCTTCCAGCTGCCGTTTGAGAGTGCGAAAGGCTGGGGGTAATTCTCTGACGCACAGACTCGAGAATAGTGCTCAGCAATCACGTTTGCATCGGTAGATAACACGCCATTTATGTTAACACCAGGAACACCTGTTGGGGTCTGGCACCTGAAAACATGTTTCATCTCTGCCCAGACTTGGGAAGGTGACATATGGCACCCAGTGGTTGAGACATATCTCTCCCAACACTCCTACTTCCGTCGTTTGATAAGTTGCTGAACGCGAGCACGGAGCTGTTTAAAGGCTATGATGTGCTCCAGGCAAGGGTGCCACCTATGCCACTGTAGAGCTTGCTGGTGCTCCTTAATTGCTTCAGTACCTTCCGGTGACAACCAAGGTACTGTCTTTCACCGGGGGCACGCTAAAGAACGAGGGATCACGTTTTCTGCCACAGAAAAAGATTGTTGTTTTCAGCTTCTCAACCATCACATCTGTGTTTCCCATGTCGGTGAGATTCATGTGGGCAGGCGTCCGTGGACTTGATGCCGGGGCAGTGACAGGAAGATGGGGAAGTGGTTATGACAATACAGGTCGTCATGTGCTCTCCAGTGTACAGATGGGAGAAGTCCTGGGGTGCATATTGATAAATCACTGGCCGAGTAACTACCATGAGCCACACTGAAATGTTGTGGCAGCCACAGTATTTAAGAGGCAGAGGTTGAACTGAGGCAGTAAAGTTTCGACATCTCTGCCTCGGCCAGTAAGCACAGTGCGACCCCACAAGGGGTTATGGGTGTTAAAATCTACCAAAAGTAGGAAAAGTTTAGGGAGTTGATCAATCAGTGCAGCTAATACATTCAGGGATACTACACCATATGCAGAAAGATTTACACTGCAGACAGTTATTTCCTGTGTCGTCCTTATTCTGACAGCCACAGCTTCAAGTGGGGTTTGAAGGGACAAATGTTCACTACAGACTGAATTTAGGACATAAACGCAAATGCCACCTGACACTCTATTATGGTCGCTACGGTTCCTGTAATATCCCTTATAGCCGGGCAGGGGTACGCATTGCTGGGAACCAGGTTTCCTGGAGGGCAATGCAAATAGCAGGTGTAAAGCTTAACAGTTGCTGTAGCTCAGCCAGGTGGTGGAAAAAACCGCCGCTATTCCACTGGAGGATGATGTCATCATGAGACTGGGAAGGCATGGAAACATTCAGTGAGGCAGTTTACGCTCTGGGTCACCTGCTGGCACCGACTTTTTGACTGAGCAGTCTATATCCATTTTGTCTGAGGGTCCGGCGAGATCTAGGGCCTCAGCGGACACCAGAATCTCCACCTCATCCACAGACACAGAGCTTGGAGGTAGCGTGGTGTGGGTGCCCACCGCAAATTCCCTTGGTGTTAGGGACCTTCTTTTTGGATTTCTCTCACTGTTCCTTGGTTTCCCTGGCTGGGAGGACTTCACTGATTGTCTCAGGACTGAGGATGAGCGTGAAGCCCTGCAACCAGCTGCTTTTGGGCTCTTCAGCCACTGGCAGGTGTCATCTTTCCCTTAGTAGAAATCTGGGAAGGAGTGACCCAAGGGGACCCCTTCCATCGAGAGCAGCCGAAGAAAGTTGTACGCTTATCCGGCCTTAGAATGGGGGACGGACGTCCCCGATGGTTGGGAGGGTGTTGCTCCTGAAGCAGGTGGTGCAGGAGCAACAGGGTGGGAAGTGCTCCCACCATCAAGGGGGCAGGTGTAGTCTTCTGGCTCTGGGAGGTGACTGGGGTTGGCGGGGCTGATGGGGTTAGAACAGTTGTAGAGGCGCATAAGACGATGTCATGCGTACAGGATGTAGGCGTTCAAATTTCCTCTTAGCGTCAGTGTAGGTCAGTTGGTCCAGGGTATTGTACTCCATGATTTTCCTTTCTTTCTGGAGAATCCTGCAGTCTGCAAGAAAGGAGAATGTGCTCTCCACAGTTGACACAGATGGGAGGCTGGGCACATGGAGTATTGGGATGTGATGTGCGTCCGCAATCTCGACATGTGGGAAGACATATGACCAAACTTCCAACATTTAAAGCACCACATTGGAGGAGGGATATAGGGTTTTACATCACAGCAGTAGACCATCACCTTGACCTTGTCGGGTAATGTATCACCTTCAAAGGCCAAGATGAAGGCACCTGTGGAAATGTGATTATCCCTCCAACCCCTGGTGGACATGCCGAACGAAATGTACACCTCGCACAGCTCATTGTTGAACTGCAAATGAAGGTCCCTGTGGAAATATGATACCCTGGACCTTATTTAAGCTCTTCTGGGGCATGATGGTTACAGAAATATCCCTAAGGCTTGTCACAAGTGAGTAAAGCCTGTGACTTGGCAGAGGATGCTGTTTTGATCAAGACTGACCCAGATCTTATTTTGCACAAGCCCTCCACCTATTCAAACTTGTCCTCTAAATGCTCAACAAAAAACTGAAGCTTCATCGTCTTGAAGATGCCCATCAGCTCTCTAACATAGAAGGTACTGGGGCGAATAAAAGCTGCTGCCATCCTTAGCCTGATGTTCCTCCCATGGTGTAGCCACAGAGGGGAGCGATATGGGGTCGTACTTCTGTGCATTGAATTGAGCCCGTGAACGCTTAGAGACTGCTGGTGTTTGACCACCAGCAAGAGATGATGTACTACGCTTCATCGCGTGTCATCCACCCTGATGCCACCCACTCCGATCAGGCGCCCTCCTCACAGGTGCCACCCAGCCTCAGAAAGGGCCACCTGGCAGGATGGCCATTGCCGGGAGTCTTGATGCCCCAGGGAGACAGGCATCTACTCCTTGGCATACGTGGGGAGTTAACAGTGCAGGCATCAGCAGAGTGATCCCTGTGTGGTCAGGAGCTACAACCAACAGGGTACATGGCGGCCCCACCACAACGGACTGGCTACCATGCTGAGTATCAGGTGCACCCAAGCAAACAAGTCGATTGTCATCGTCAGCGCATAAAACGATACAGCACAGTTGATGGAAAAATACGCACCCGGGAGGGTGACCTTGCCCAACAGTTGAAGAATGAGCAGAAGTGCAGATCCACGTCAACAAATTATGTGATAGGTCTCAGCGCATGATGGACACGATGCACCATGTAAGGTGCCCTTCCCCAATTGGCTCGCTCTTCGGGAAAATTTTGAAAAATGGAGATCAAACCCTACAGGGGACCATCACAAAGGCCGAAACTTGTGGGACTCCTTTTAGTTGCCTCTTACAACAGGCAGGAGTACCTCGGGCCTATTCTGACTCCCGGACCCGCAGCGAAGTACTGTGTGTGTGTGTGTGTGTGTGTGTGTGTGTGTGTGTGTGTGTGTGGGGGGGGGGGGGGGGGGGTCAACTTTGACACTTCAAAGAAAGGATTAGTGAACATAATCCATCGTGTCTGTGCCCCCTTTGTGTAATACCATTGGCATTTTTTATTTCCTTTCATGCTAGAAATCTCTTCCTCATATATTATACATTTCAACATTGCCTCATAAAAAATAGAGTATGGTCTGGTGATCTAGCTTGTCATGGAACAAAGTATCCATAATTAATATGTTTTGAAGAAAAGAAGTTGTTCAAATGACATACAGTGTTGAGATGACAAATACTCCACACCAGACCCAGATATTAACGCTGCATTTCATGTTGATGCCCTATGTGCACAATGTGAGGCTTTACTTCTGCCCACTGATGCCTGTATATAAGATACTGATCACTTTTTTTGCATTAATAAAAATGGCACACTATAACACAAACACTAATGAGTTTGAAACAACCAGAACAGACAACAATATTTCATTGTGTTTTGGATAAACACTGATTAACACAACTATTTTCACTGAGGCTACTGGTTGTTGGGTTTACTAACATTAGTGTATTGTCTGTACTCCCAGTCACTCATTTTCCCAGCCACGTGACATTTTTCATTGCAGCCTTGTGATGTTGGATAACATCATGTAGGAGAATATGAATTCGCACCAGGCAGTCCAGAATACAAACGCCATCTGCCACTCCATTTCTTAGACCTTTTCTCTCTTTGGCAAGGTGATGCAATAGATAAAAGAACAAAATCTTTCCTCAAATCGACAGATACTATAGTGCATCTTTTACTTTCTGAATCGTTCGGTCTGCTGGAATCTTCCTCTATTTATTACTGAGTTCCAAGAAAATTGGATGACTATGGAAAGATTGTAACTCTACACCACGTATAGTGAATTTTTATGGCACTTTAGTCTTAATAACAATGAAGAAATATTGTAAAGCACAATACTGTCATTCATTACAATAACAATGTTCTTTTAAAATTCCAGTAAGTGAAAACAAAATCTAGTCCAGCATGTATGATTTTATGTATCCAGTCACGATTAATACCACACAAGGTCTCATAAGCAGTGATGATGATTGCTATTTCAGTAGGACTAAACAGTGTCATTACAGTTCCTCCTTTTCAAACAAATGCAGTAAAAATTGTAATTGAAATCAGAAAACGTAATGGTCTGTTTCACAGTCTCTGACCCTGTACTTGTGGCTAAACTCTGTCGTATTATTTAAATGAGGCAGTTTAAAGAGAGGAAACCTTGGTACTTTCTAACATGGCAATTTTTAGGGGGAGGAGCTAAAAAAAGAAAAATATTGTGGGAGTGGGGAGGGGGACAGTATGGAAGTGGCTCCAGCTGGATGCCCCTGGGGCTAGTGCCACTGGCAAGAGGTGAGCCCCTAGTGCCTATCCAACACTGAACACCAATGTAACAACATGCATAGTAAAATGGATCTCAATAGCATTGACATTGTTTTATCTAAAACATTGTGATAAATTAGTATTTGTTAGAGCTACAAGAATTATTAGCTTAATAAATTAAGAATGTGGTTCACATGTCGAAAAGGGGACAAATTTAACTATAGACTACCTAAGACCTGTGATGCAGCAAGTGGCATTTCATCCAATTCCAAAACCCCGAAACAAACATGAAACTATAAAAGGTGTTACATTGTTTTTTTAGTACCTGCTTTACTTCGTAAAATGTACTATTTATTCTGAACCTATCATCATTGTGATTTTCGGGGAAAGGCGGGGGGGGGGGGGGGGGGGGGGGGGTGCGGAAGAGGAAGTGCCAAAGTTTAGTTCTCATCTTCGATTGGCAAGATATGCGAGGGAAAAATTACGGTCTGTATGCCCCTGTAAAAGTAATCCCTTACCTTGAGTTTACAGTTATTACATGGAGCACAAATTAGTGGCAACATTAGAATCATTCTGCAGTCAGCCACAAATGCCAGTTTTCTACTTTCTTAATAGAGTTTCGTGAAAAGAATGTTGACTTTTCACCAGGGATTCATTCCCATTTCAGCTCACATAGCATCTGTACCAGTTTTGTGTTGGCTGAACCTACCAGTGACAAATCTAGTAGCATGCAACTGAATTGTTTCAATCCCTGCCTATAGCCCAACCTGGTGAGGGTCCCGAATACTTGGACCAGTACAACAAGAATGGGTCACAGAAGTGTTCTGAAGCAGTCTCTTACAGATGAGCTACGCTTCCCTAAAATCCTCCTGATACACTGACACCTTCCATTCGCTTTCCTTATCACCGCACTTACATGACTGTTCCATTTCGTATCACTCTGCAACATTATGTCTGGATATTTAATTAATGTGACTGAGTCACGCAGCACACCACTAATGGCACATTTGAACACTATATGATTGTATTTTCTATTTACATGCATTAACTTACATTTTTCTACATTTAGAGCATGCTGCCATTCATCAACATTAAATATAAATTCTGTATCCTGCCACAGTAACCCAATGACAACACTTTCCCCATACACTACATCATCAGCAAACAGTCACACATTGCTATTCACACTATCTGTCAGAGTGTTTATGTATATAGAGAACAAGAGTGGGTCTATCACACTTCTCTTGAGCACTCTTGACGGTACCCTTGTCTCCAATGAACAATCGCCGTGCAGGACAACATACTAGAGTCAATTACTTAAGAAGTCTTCGAGCCACCTGCAGATCAGAGAATCTATTCTGTGTGCTCACACTTTCATTTATAACTGCGTCAAACTGCTTTCCATAAATCTTGGAATTAGGAACACAGAAATGGCCTGTTACCCTTCACCAACAGTTTGCAGGATATCATGCAAGAAAATGGCAAGCTGAGTTTCACACAAGCGATTTTTTCCTAAATTTGTACTGACACATGGATAAAAGCTTTTCTGTCGCAAGAAAATTTATTATATTCAAAGTGGTAGTATGCTCAAGACTCCTGCAGCATACTGATGTTAAGGATATTGGTATGTAATTTTGAGTGTGTTGTTCTACCCTTCTTATACATTGGAGTCACATGTGCTGTTTTCTAGTCACTTGGGACTTTGCATTTGAGAAGAGATTTGCACTAAGTGCTAGTTAAGTAACAGGCTGATGCCAATGTATACTCCCTGCACAACCAAATTGTTATTCCATTCGAACCTGGCACCTTTTTTGCTTTCAACTCTTTCAGTTGCTTCTCAATGGCAGGGATGCCTATCCCTATGTCCTGTATAGAGTCGACAAGACGGTCAAATGATGGTATGTCTACACACACTTCCTGCATGTATGTTATTTTAAACACAACATTTAAAATTGACAATTTTCTTTTTCTGTCTTCTATTGCCACAACAGACTGGTTGTCAAGTGACTTAATACAGGTTGTTGGCAACAGCTTTCACTGTCATGAGCATCTATGTAAAGATCTGAGCATGAAGCATACAACAACTTCCACTGTCAACATTTCTACATTCTTTTTTGAACAGAGTGTGCAAGAATTTGTTTCCTATGCATTTTCTGAATTTTATTATTAAACTATGGTGGGTCTTTTCCATCCTAATCCACTTATTCAGCACATTACTTCTCTAAAGTGCATTTTATAATCAGTTTCAACATGGCGCATAATTCTTCTCTTTTCACCATATTGAAACCAAATAGAATATCCATTCACTGTCAAGCATAAAAGCTCTCCTATCCTCTTTGACTGGTTTAGTTCCCTAAGTACCCATTATCGCTATGATGACATCTGACACTGTCAGCAAGGTTACGCCTCCCTGTAACTACAATGTCAACAATATTTCCATTGCATGTGTCTACACCACCTGTAATAAATTCACATACGCCTCAGTCTATACCCTGTAGGTTAAAGTCACCTCCAACTAATACTGTATGATTGGAGTACTTTCACACTACTGAGCATAGCTTAAGAATGAGTCTGAGGTAGAAAATAGGAATGGTGTAATTGGAACTACGGTAGTGTCTCTGACAGCTGGCAGCACAGTAGCCAGCTTTTGTCTACTAAGAGCAAATGCCTGCAAGTGAAAACAGTCATCTATAAACCTGTTTTATGCAATATCCTATTACATGACTGGTTATGGTAGACGTGCAAAGCACCTGTGCCAAGCCAATTTCAACTGTCGGCGATTTTCTCTCTTCAACTGTACTGAAGGAGAGAGGCAGGCAGGCATGTATGAAACTGACATGAAAGGAATGGTGAATGACTCCTCCTTAGAAGTCATTCCTTGGTTCTACCGTTCAGTTTAACGAACCATTCCATTGAATCAGTTACTCCGCAAATGACCCACCTCTAATGCCTAATTACCTCCAACCCTTGTATTAGATTTTTTACTGTGATGATGGGGATATCTATAGAGCTCCAAAGTCCATGAATGTTCACACAATTTTCACCCACTAGTCACCCCAAACATTCCGTTTCTAAATTGTGCTGATCAGAACGAAATTTTTCTACATGTTGCACTCACCGATTGAATCATAAGTTAACGTGGTGAAATTTATATTAACTGAACCATCACACTGTAGTTAGGGTGTATAATATGACCTGGCAGAGATGAAGGTAGCCTTAATACGAAGCATGTTTTTTAAGTAAGTAACATTTTGCCACACCGCGGCCACAGCACTGCTGTCGGCGTTCTGCGCATGCACACTGGGTACCTACATCTGTTGTGTACACACTGACGCCATTACAGACTGATTCTTCCTTGTTTATGTTGCGTACATTGAGTGTTTAAGATGCCTCTGATAATCATGAGTCCCGCTGACTGTGAAGTACAGGCTGTTATAAGATTTCTTAGTGCTAAAGGCCTAAAAGCGATCGATATTCATCATGAGATCTGTGCAGTTTAGAGAGAAAACATTATGAGTGATGGAATGGTAAGAAAGTGGGTGAGAGCATTTACAGATGGCCGCACAAATATGCATGATGAACAACGGAATGTGTGTCCTTCGGTCGTTAATGACAGTTTGGTGCAGGAAGTGGACAATAAGGTGAGAGAAAACTGACACTTTATGATTTCCTCCTTGCGGGATGACTTTCCTAATGTTGAAGAAACACATGAGCAGTCAGTGTCTTCAAAACAATGATGAAGTCAAAACAGAGGTGATACAGTGGTTAAGGAGTCAGGCGGCAGACTTCTATGAGGAGGGTATTCAAAAACTGGTACAACGTTATGACAAGTGCCTGAATATTGATGGAAATTATGTAGAAAAGTAGATTAAGTTACAGGCTTTCATGTAAAAATAAAATTATTGAGATATCTTAGCACGTCTTTTTTTAATTTCAAAATGCTACTTACTTATAAAACACGCCTCGTATTATTGGGCGAACTGGGTGAACTGTAGGTAAGATTAAATGTTGAAGACTTCCACAGTTCAACACCAATTCTTGTATTTATATTTTTCAACTCCGTAACCTTTGGCATTTTGTCACTGCAGGCTATAAAAGTATTGCTAAAAACAAGTGAACTATGCAGTTCTGTTTCTACAGAGTGCTTTCACGATGCTTTTAGTTCAGCATAGCAGATGTTTGATGGGATGTTAATGTGTCCACCATAAATTTCTGTTTTGGAAAGAATATGACAGGCTTGGGAATTTAGCAATTTTTTTTTTTTTTTAAGACTTTCCAATTATACAATGTAGATACGTTTTCAGAGCTGCCCTTCTGCCAATTAAAAATGAATATGTGGTTAGTAATCCAGGTCTGTTGCTTAAAAATTTTATATCTAGACAAGAAATAGTGAACAAACAGAAACTGTGCTATGCACGAAGCAGCATCTTTAAATATATTTTTATAGCAGTACCGTATTCCTTTAATACCTAACAAACTTGGTTGATTGTTTATGATACATTATGACATGTAGGTATTTCTGTTTTAAGATAAGAGAATGGAATGATGAGAAAAATTTTGTCTCTTTCACCTTGGGAATAAACATTTTGACTTTATGTCAATTTGGCAGATTTTGTATAAACACCACTGCTTTTTTATTCATACAGTTTCTAAGTTAACATCAGAGCATGGGAATCTGGGCCTTTTTAACACAGAAAATTTCAAAGTGGCGACAGAGAATTTAATCTGGGACCCTGAAACTAGAAGGGCGATATAAAATCCATATTACACCAGTTAACAGAAATTAACAGATAAAGAAGAACTTTGTTTTGGTCAAGGCAGAATCCCCAAATGCATTTCCATTCTTTTTAAAAATCATAATTTGACATAACTGTATGTCTCTTACTTACTGGAATAGTAGAGTTTTGATCAAACAAACCATCCTAATATTTCTACAGGTAATGAAACAGCCTATAATTAGAAACAATGGGGTCAACAATTTCAAACCAAACGTGATCCTCATATAACCACAAAATATATTAACTAAATGAATGAATGACACAAATTATAGGCCATGTGTGCCAATTACTCTTGATTGGTGATCACTGAACACACTGTTCATTTTTTGTACATATAGATGCTTGGGGATGGTCTGTTGTTCAGCTCTTGTTCCAGTTCACGTTCTTTTGAAAAATATTAAGATTTTGTAAATCACCACCACCTAGAAATAATATTTTCCCTAACTAAACAAAAATGTACTTAAAAAGTAAGGTATCTAATGTGGGAAAGAAAGGAAACCATAAAAACAATAATGTTTGCTGTCTCAATGCCCAAAACCTGCTTGATGATGGAGATAATTTCTGAATTTATCTGATAAATGAACTCCAAGAACCACAATCTTTACATTTAAAGAAAATAAACTGAAATTTACGTTCCTGCCCCATCAGCCAAAATTACTACATGTTGCCTGTTTTAATTTTTGTTTGGTTCAAAAAAATCACCATGAGAGTGACAAGAGAAATTACCTGAGGATACAAACATTTACCATTATATGAGGGTATAGAAGCAACAACACATGGATTATATTAGGGATTCAAATACACAGAACTCAGGAATAGTGAAGTGATACTAATACAATATTGGAGAAAGCATGGGAGATTAACTGAAAATGAAATAATTTTTAAAATATTCTTCACTTTCTGTGAAGCAATGGGTTACCACCACGACTCCCCCAAAATAATTAATACAATGATATCTAGACAAAAAGTTATGTTTATATAAACAAATTAAAAAACAGTAACATCCAATGTATAGTATAAAAACCCGACACAAAATGGCAATCATATCTGAATTCATGACAGTAAATATTCTTACCATGAACTGCAATCCAGTCATTTGTATCTTCACCATTTGGCAGCTGTACAACAGCTCGTAAATTAATTCCAGAGCTCAATGACGCTTGGGCTTGTTTATGAAGGGAATACCTTAAGGTTCCTGGTTCAAAGCTCTTTTTGGGACGGAAAGTCTGCAAGCAGATAAATTAATAATGAAGTACATTTCTCGAAATCTTAATACAATCACTATTCACATCACCTAAATCAAGAGCAATGTAAATATAAACTCAAGTTATTAATACAAATGTTCACCCTGTAGCAAGTTGTTATTTGTTGACATTCCATATCACAGGCAAGTATCACACTCTCTCGTATCTACAAAATAACCAACCCAATGACAGACAGTGTAAAAAATAAAAAACTATCACACAGTACAAGCGTGTTAGTAATAGTGTCAGTGCTGGTGAAAGATAGGATTTGGAACCTTGCAACTCATGGATAACAATGGTTTTTCACTGTTCATACTTGTTCTTAGAGCCTACTTTCAGTCTCCAAAAAGCTACTAATGACACAGGGAAACAAAAGAAAGAAAGAAATAAAAAAAGGCTCATTTCAAAAACTAGTACAAACACTGTGCTGTCAACAGATACACAGTGCCAAAAGTGTTATATTAATCATGCATATACACCACTTCTGTTAGTTTAGCCATATTTGCTTTATTATGATTCTAATGTTGAATCACAATGTTTACTTGTAATCAGGTTATTAATTTCAATCAGTAATGAGCATCTTCAGTTTACCAAATGCAACATGACACATCTGCTCACCGTACTTCCACCAGGCAGTCAGCAGAATGTTTTTGATCAGTCTTTTTGGATTAGGTATTCAACACTAAATACAACCACCAAACCATTTGTGTCAGCTGAGGTGGTGTGTGTGAGTTTTTGTATTGAGAGTTTTGTTTGAGCTGTAGAGGTCTAGTGAAATTTGAGTTGTACAGGGAGTGAAAGGCTGTTTACAATTTGTACAGAAACCAGATGGCAGTTATAACAGTCGAGGGGCACGAAAGGGAAGCGGTGGTAGGGAAGGGAGTGAGACAGGGTAGTAGCCTCTCCCCAATGTTATTCAATCTGTATATTGAGCAAGCAGTAAAGGAAACAAAAGAAAAATTTGAAGTAGGTATTAAAATCCATGGAGAAATATTAAAAACTTTGAGGTTCGCCGATGACATTGTAATTCTGTCAGAGACAGCAAAGGACTTTGAAGAGCAGTTGAACGGAATGGACAGTGTCTTGAAAGGAGGATATAAGATGAACATCAACAAAAGCAAAACGAGGATAATGGAATGTAATCAAATAAATTGGGTGATGCTGAGGGAATTAGATTAGGAAATGAGACACTTAAAGTAATAAAGGAGTTTTGCTATTTGGGGAGCAAAATAACTGATGATGGTCGAAGTAGAGAGGATATAAAATGTAGACTGGCAATGGCAAGGAAAGCGTTTCTGAAAAAGAGAAATTTGTTAACATCGAGTATATATTTAAGTGTCAGGAAGTTGTTTCTGAAAGTATTTGTATGGAGTGTAGCCATGTATGGAAGTGAAACATGGACGATAACCATTTTGGACAAGAAGAGAATAGAAGCTTTCGAAATGTGGTGCTACAGAAGAATGCTGAAATTAGATGGGTAGAACACATAACTAATGAGGAGGTATTGAATAGAATTGGGGAGAAGAGGAGCTTGTGGCACAACTTGACAAGAAGAAGGGATCGGTTGGTAGGGCATATTCTGAGGCATCAAGGGATCACAAATTTAGCACTGGAGGGCAGCATGGAGGGTAAAAACCGTAGAGGGAGACCAAGAGATGAATACACTAAGCAGATTCAGAAGGATGTAGGGTGCAGTAAGTACTGGGAGATGAAGAAGCTTGCACAGGATAGAGTAGCATGGAGAGCTGCATCAAACCAGTCTCAGGACTGAAGACCAGAACAACAACAACAACATGTGGGATTCTTGGTATCATGGTCTTCATATGAGCTATGCAGGTCAAGAGCAGTTTACAATACCAATAGTATTTCATTTTTGCATGATTACCTTGAAAGCTGAGAATTTGTGTCCTTGATTTGTGGTATAATACTTGTTTTGGAATGGTAACATTATCCTTGTTGTGTATTTAGTCTGTTCCTGCCCAAAACACCTAATCAAGCAGGTGTTCAATCAGTTTCATGTTATTGCTGGAGTTAAATGTTTTGAGTGTTATGTATGTTTATTCACAGGTTTAATAACCAACGTCATAGTCACCATATTGCACAACTTTGAAATAGTTGTGCCCACCACTTTGATGACATCATAGGTCAAAGCTGACAGGTGGTACCAAAATTTTTGGTTTAGCCCGAAAATTTAGTCGCATCATTATTGATTTCATTTTTAACTAAATAGAACTTAACATACAAGTAATTAACATCTCTTTTTTTCCCCTAGAATTATAATTCTGTGCATCACTACCCTGTCACCTATAACTGCCATTGAAATATTCCAATAAAGCATTTATCCACTATGAGACAATATATAGCTTCAAAGCCCAGCTCTTGTAAAAGATATCTACTATATGATCCAGGATGAGCAACAGGTATTACTGTTTGCGAATATAGTTGTACAAAATGAGTTATTTCTCAATGCAATGTTTTTTCAAGAAAATTGCAGATCAGTATCTGTAGTGTCTGGTACTAATGTCGTATTACTCTACTGAGCTTCATATCACCCTCATGATGGGGAGCATGCTGACTGTTTTCCATACAGACTAAAGAGAGGTCATGGGGCATAGCTGCATGTTTATGGGCCAGCAGTCACTTTTCTGGACAGACTGAAGGGAATGCAAAGAACATAGCAGCATGTTTTGTGGCCTTGAGTCATAACTATTTCCACAGTGTGCGCAGTGACAGTATAATGAGATGTGCACAAACAGTGCAAAACTATTTTGGTACTATAAATTATGTTGTGCAAATTATGTAGTCAAAACAACATGGTACAATAAGGACCAAACAACTGAAGCAGTGCAGTTGTTAAAACAATGACATCATATTCAGCACAACAGAGTTTTCCTCTGTCCGGTCACCTTAATTAGGTTTTCCTAAATCATTTCAGGAAAATGCCGGGCTGGTTCCTCCAGCAAGGCCACAGCCAAGCACCTGTCCTATCCTATCTTCATAAAAACGCCCTTGTGTACTCTGTATGTGTATATTTGAGCAATTTATTTTCAATGTATTATGATGACAAATGCTATATCATTGTCAGAGAATCCATGGATGTATGCATGAATATATAAAAATTATGGACTAAGTATCTTCCTGTGACATGTAAAAGACTGAAGTGCACCTCAAACTGGTCCAGTTTATTACATCTGTTCCCTGTCGTCCCAGACTTTCAGTCGTTCCACCATCGACACTACCATGGCACTTTCCTTGCCCATTCTGGTCAAGCATAATGTTCGATTCATACACACAGACAATTCTGTGAATGTGACATTTCTGAAAATTGTAAACTCCAGTGGAGAATTAGGGATCAACAGAAGCGTCCGATCCCACATGTCGGCTTTGACCCGTGACATAAGGGTGTTGTCGTGTGTGACGTCATGTTCCCTGTCGTCCCAGACTTTCAGTCGTTCCACCATCGACACTACCATGGCACTTTCCTTGCCCATTCTGGTCAAGCATAATGTTCGATTCATACACACAGACAATTCTGTGAATGTGACATTTCTGAAAATTGTAAACTCCAGTGGAGAATTAGGGATCAACAGAAGCGTCCGATCCCACATGTCGGCTTTGACCCGTGACATAAGGGTGTTGTCGTGTGTGACGTCATGATGGCGCGGAGTTTGGTTTGTGTGTGTGTGGTGTGTTTGTAGATGTCGTCGTGTTGTGGTTTGTTGTGCTCTCTGGTGGTATGTTCAGTGTTTTCGTTTGTGTGGTGTAATGGGCTCATTTTCCAGAATTGTTCGAGTGTCGGCTGTGTTTGTAGTGGAATTCGTTTCAGTGAGTTAACGATTTTGCGTTAAGGTTAATTTAGTGTTGTTCGCTGTACATCGTGTGGTAATTTTAGTAAAATTAATTGGTTGTTGTTTTTGTTCAGGAATGGATATGATGGATAAAATTAACAGTGTGCAGGTCAAGGGAAGTGTTCGATCCCAATGAGTGGCTGTGTATGTTGGTATTGATATTGGGAGATGTTTTTGAGCTATATAGGCCAAGGGAAGTGTTTGATCCTAATTTATGGGATCGGAGCTGCTATTGAGCTATATAGGTCAAGTGAAGTGTCCAATTCCAGATGATATTGTGTTTAGTGGTATTTGGGGAGTTTTTTGATGTCTGTTTTTTTTCGTCATTTTGTGAGGTTTTGTATGGAGGTGGGCGTCTAAATTTGTTTATATTTTGTTTGCCCACACCCAAAAACACCCCATTTCGCGCACTTGTACAGTTAGTGTCATTAGGCTTTTTGTGGAAAGTGTGTGTGTTTGTTTTTCGATGTAGGCCCTATTTTCGTCCTCATAATGTGTACATAAGGACTTTATATGTGCCATATTGGAATCGTGCTTTATGGTCATTTCCACCATATCTGTGACGTCATGAGTCAAAGCAGACGGGTGGGATCAGACGCTTCCATATTTCGGAGAATTATGGAGTAATATAATTTTTAAACTGTTGCTACATATATTAAGACAAACTGCTATATAACATTAAATAGCTATGCATGATCTGTTCATGGAGATCTAAAATATGAGGTAAGTAAGTGGCTGCATGCTCCTGGGCAACAATGTAGTAATCCTATGTCCGGACGTACCATCAAAGTTAGAAAGCATAATGATACGAAAATGCAAGATACCAGCAATGATTTCTAGTAAAGTCATCAACACCAACTTTGAAGAGTGTTGCATATCACTGGCAACAACCACCACGATATGGTCATTCTATCCCTTTCCTGTAACTTCCTGAAGTAAGTGCAGCGGATATTATGAAAGCTTCTGATGAAATACCCACACCAGTTTTCTCTATACTATTAAACAATGGATCCTTCCGCACATGTACTGAAAGTACTGTAGTGTCATGTAAAGTACAAAAGCCAAATTATGGGTTAGCTGCTGGTAGTGAGATGCAATTTGATAAACTCTATGATCCTCTGAGGCACACAGTAATTTAACTGAAACTTTAAATTTGGCTTTGCCGACACACAACCAAACTGTAATGTTTCCACCTGACTTAGAGCTATGACTGTGCTACAGATCATTATGTCACCATGACTATGATTTTGTGTTTACACTTGTTAGCTTCACCAACACTCAACCAAATTGTCACTTTTCAACCTGACATAGACCTTGGGCTACACTACAGATCTCTCTGTTACCACAGGCTACATTCCAAACAATAATATAGACACAATAAATGTAGTCTGCATGCTATTCTCTTCCTCACAAAGATGACATCCAGTATGGGTGGTTCAAGAGACCCATTACACCACCTTAAGTACGAGCAGATGTGCATTATTCAGCAGGTTTCATGTTCAATAAGATCCCAGTAGAGCTGAAACAATGACACATCCCAAGTATTCCAATCTAAGTTGAAATATTTCTCTGAGGCACACTACTACTATTCTGTATAGGAGAACCTTACAGTAGTTCAGAATTTTTCTCATAATTTGTTCATATGGTCAATGTTTTATTAATTCTTTTGTTCATAAAGTTTCTAATCAGTGTAATGTGATCTATGTACTGGCTCATTCTATGAACAAATGGCTTTGGCTCACATGGTCACACTGAATATGATAAATAATAAATAAATAATTTTGCCAATGAGGCATCACATTCGTATCAATGTTGATGCCAGTGGCCTGAGGAAGGTGTGTATGCTTCTTGTACCAGTTTTGGATGGCAGCAGCACAGAGATTAATGGCTGGACCACTGTATCAGATGAAAAGCCAATGCTAAAAGTGTAATGACTGTAGGATAAATGAAAAACAATTTTGCAATCAGTCTGTCATCTCTAACCAACTGGAAAAGTTTGCTTAAGACTAAGATGACGAGTGCCACTCATTAGGTGTCATCTACACCTTAACACCATGCAATCCATCTCTGCAGCAAAAGGCAACTAGAGAGGCAGATGGTGCAAAGTTGTCTTTGGTGACAACAGTAGACTGTGCCATGCCGTAAGCAATGGATTTTCGCAAGTGTGGGACTGATGAGAACAGCCACAACTGAAATCACATACAAGACCATTTTAGGTAAGAGCTTACAATAACCTTACACTTGCTGTACTTGCTGGGCATTGAACAGTGCAAACACTTCTCACATTAATGTTTCTGCTCTTGAAGTTGATTGTCACCTGTTCTGACCAGCTCCGTCACCAGAACTGTCCCCCATAGAGCACATACAAGCTGTCATGGGACAACAGCTGGTCTATTTCACATTCTTACCAACATTACCTGACCAATTGCATCAAGAAGTGGAAGAGGTGAGAAACACTATATCGTGAGATGGAACCCAGAATATCTATAACACATATATGCAAAAGTACACAATTGCATTGTATAAACCACCCTCGTCAACTTATCAGCCTCACAGCAGTCTTCAGTAAGATCTTCTAAATCATTATTTCTCAATGACTCCATCACCAAATTGCAACCGACCTACCCATTCCCGATATCCAGTTTGCTATTGTCCCACCTATTCCATTGACAACCACCTTCTTTACCTTACCTACCTAATCTCCCATCAACTGCATTAAATGTAAGTCTGCCATATCTGTCTCCCTTGATATCCTAAAAGCCTTTGACAGATTTGGCATTCTGAACTGCTCTTCAAGCTACAAACCTATGCACTCCTTGCTTCAACACCATACTAGACGTCACAATCAATCACTCCTGCTCCCGTATCTTTCACGCCACTGCAGGTGTGCCTCAAGATTCTGTCCTTTCAACCTTCCTTTACATCCTGTACACTGCAGACAATCCCAAACCGTTACCCCAACACACCACCTGCAATATGCTGACACCACCACCTACCAAGCCACTCACCACACCCTTCATCTCTCCCATGCCTCCCTCCAATGCCACCTGAATCTCCTAGTCAAATGGTGTAATACAGGAAACTTCAAGTAAATCTAGAGAAAAGCAAAGCCACCATCTTTGTTCGCACCACTTGGTGTTTCCGTCTTCCAGATTTCCATCTCTCCATCTAGAACCACAGGTGGCAACTAGAAGTCAACAAGATGGATGAAGGAGAAAATGGAAGGATGGTGTGAGGTGGAGCACTGTGATTAGGGCTTGGAAGAGGGGTACATCTAGAGACGGGTTTTATAGTTGGGGGAGTGAAAATTGGTTAAAATTCCAGCTGACTTCTGGTTGCTACCTGTGGTTCAACAGTGCCCCATAGTCACCATCATGACAATTCTTCATGTATCATCTAGTATCACCATTACATCATGACATAATTCGCATTCATAAGTGACAATATATTAACTATAAAATAAAATCATAAAAACCAGTTTTAAAAACCATCAACATTTTCCATCTATGTGTATTTTACAAAACCCTTGTTTATTGTCACTTGTTTTTACGTAAAAGTCATAAATATCGTTCACCCAAGTTTTCTTACAAAATCATCTTTTATATCTTTTGACCATCTTTTCAATACAGTTTATGGAACCTTTAAATGAACTGGGGTTTCTATCCGCTGACAGCCTGCCTCCTTTGTGGACAATTGCAACAACAATAAATGAAAAGTAAACTGCATTGTTGTTACGGGAACCGATACAGTGATACTGCTGTACAAGACAATCTATCTAAATTGCTGTATGAATCTATGATTTACTGTGTACGACCAGTATAACGTGCGTACCATGGCAAATTAGATTCCGGGTATCTATTTCCATTTTATCCAAATCTATACAGTAAAACAACAGAATTTGAGACACACCTTGGCCAAATCTTTGGCTCTTCGGACACTAATTAAAATCACTTAATCCGCTTGGTTAATAGAACTAGCTTCACTGTGGAGAAAAATGCAATCATACACATCTACACTTCTCTCGCGACATTTCTTGTCCTTGTTACATCAGTGCAGATGACCATATAAAGTTAAAAACAGAAAGTCACCGAAACAGCTGAAATTATGTGCCGAACGGCAAAAAACTAAACGTAAATAACCGATGCCGACCCGCTGGAGCGAGTCTACTTTTCTAAAAATATACGAGATGATACAGCACTCTGTCGATAATTTTACGCAAATATCACCATACCCTTCCTTTCTGGAAGAATTCCACGAAACCACTCAGTGCCATTGGTTTTGCCCATATATTACAAAACTTGCACACCCCACACGCACAAACAACAAAACAAACAGGATATTGCGGTTGTCCCTATCGCTATGCCACAAAGTGTATTCAGATTCGAGCGTGACAGTCGAAACAGGTGGATGCACGATAGTTCATGTTTCGATAGTGGCGTGTCGATTAAAAAGAATACATGGAAATTTACACATTTCATTATATGTTTTGGTAGTAGTTCTCTGTTCCGATAGCGTGCACTGACGGCCTACAAACTCCAGTCACAGGCTTAATAAACGAGTGTTTAAGTACAGATATTTTCCCAGAGCATTACGGCACGTACTTGTGTCCTCTGTAAAAAACAATATTTAGGAAAATATTTAGAACTACCGGTCAGTTTCCCTACCCTCATCAGTGTCAAAAATATGTAATAAATGATGAAAGACAGGCTAACGAGTTACCCGAATACATAAATACACTGATGGAAAAAAAATCGCAACACAAACAAGGAGCTGTGCGACAAAAACGAAGGTTGGTTGGCGTTTTTCTACACTTGAAAGACAATGTTTATTCAAATTTCGCGCCAGTCGCATGGTAGCACCACTATGAGGATGCAAATCAGGTTTGCTTTAAATACACGCTTTAACAGCCGTGAGCGGAGCTGCATCAACTGACTAGCACTAGTTCGTTTATTGCTACTGTTTGGTTTTACATAGACCAGTAGCAGCCACTCCCCTATGCTATGTATCTGTATAGTTTTGCTTGTGTCGTCCAGACAGTCTTCTGTGTATGTGTTCTTCATCATCTCCTCGCGTATCGTTGTTTTCCTGTCGTCACCTTAGTCTTGCTGCACAACTGCCGTCGCTGTCGTAGCTTCCAACCGTTGTCGCTGCCAGCAGCACCGTCACCATCTTCTCGCATGCATTTCCTCCTAGACTTTGTCGTCACAGCCACAGCCTCACCGCCGCCTCCATCTACTCGTCTTTGTCTCCATCACTGCCACTCCTCATCTACCATCATGACATCATCTCAGACATCGTTGAGCCCACCCTATACCATCTCAGAGGCATTCTGTCACTGGGATGCATCAACCTTATACCCAACTCCTCAACCTACTATGAACACCCCAACCACATCCATTAACACCACCACCTTCCCTACTCCCACCATCACTACATGGAGTGCTTTGTCCAGCCGACCACCGTATGCCTACCCCCGCTCCCCACAGTATCTTCCCCATCCATAGCCACATCAGCTGCATATCCACCCCTCCCTGCGACACCTCCTCTGCCACCTTCCGCCATTTTCATTTGCCTATCCTCCACTTACACCCTTTCCTGCACTCGCCATTGCCCCTGCAACACCTGCACAAGTTATATCTCACTGCACCACCACTGCTACACCAGACGCCACAACACTATCAAACAGCAGCTGCACTGATTGCAGCCCACTGGAGGGACCAGCCCAGAGCCATATCCTACCCTCTCTAAACCTTCAACCCACACCCCATCTTCTCACGAAATTCCAATCACAAACTTTCTGCTCCGAATGCGAAAGTTTTTTTTGACACTGACCTACATAGGGAGAAACGATCACCACGATAAAATAAGGAAAATCAGAGCTCGTACAGAAAGATATAGGTGTTCGTTCTTTCCTTGTACTATACTATATGGGAATAATAGAGAATTGTGAAGGTAGTTCGATGAACCATCTGCCAGGCACTTACATGTGTTGTGCAGAGTATCCATGTAGATGTAGATGTAGTGTTCTTTAAGTGTTTTTAACTGTCCTGCATGTCCACATTTTTATCGCTGTTTTTCAACTGTTCATAGGAACATCACTATTTCTCACATTCTCCCATTAACATCGCCTTTGGAATTAACTTTAAATTGAAGGGCTTATTTCAATAGTGGTACAAGTCCATTTTTGTTCATTCTGAGATAAAGAGTCCTAAAGTTAAAAGAGCACTGAAAAATCTGCAGCGCTCTTTTAACTTTAGGACTCTGTATCTCAGAATGAACAAAAATGGACTTGTACCACTATTGAAATAAGCCCTTCAATTCATGGTAACTATGTCTCCTTGTTCTGTGTTTAGCGACTAAGTCAGAAAATAACGTCCACTGGCTGAAGAGCAGGTTTGGTTGTCCGCTGCCAACCCCTCCCACCCCACCCACATGGGGCGAGGAAGATGATGTGATAACAAAGGGAAAAAAATGAGAGTGTTAGTTACCTTTGAGATCGGACGTGGTGAGTTGATGTTAGTCAAGAATGCCTTTAAAGCGACGAAGACACCATTATCGACACCTCACTGAGTTTGAATGGGGCTGTGTAATAGGGCTTTGAGAAGCTGGATGTTACTTCAGCAATACTGGAGAAAGACTTGGCAGGAAAGTAGCCATTGTATATGATTGCTGACAGTGGTGGTCACGAAAATGTATGGTCGCAAGAAGACTGTGGTGCAGACTACCACATGTCACTACCAAGAGGGTAGTAATCAACAATGGATGATGATACCAGCCATCAAAACTTCATCTCGGAGAAACCTTGATGGTGCTGTGACGTAAGGCTTCTCATGGATCCCCCTGACATGATGCGACATGACATGACAGCTAGGGTGAATGATGCCATTTGAAATGCATTGTGGAATGTTTTACCATGACACGACAGCCAGTATGAACTGCCCTGCAAAACTTAGAAACAGGAGATATACGATACAACCAGTATTACATCAATGATGCCAAACTTCGTGTTCAGTTCCATGACAAAGCCAACAACATGTGAACACTGAAAAGCCACAAAGTGTAATCTATGAAAAACTTCATAATGTAAAAAAGACCTAATGATAACATAAACAGAGGCAAGAAGATGTATGATGTATGTGTATTATCTGACAGCCACTGAAAAGGCCTTGTTGGATTTATGTCTAACATGCATACAGAATAATCAATAACTGGTATTATTAAACCTGGAGCTCCTCTCTCTGAGGTACTGAAAAACTGCCAAAATGTATTAGAGAATAATTGTAGCTGTGTGATAATTGGGGGAGGGAACCCTGTTTATAGAAATGAGAACCACCTAGAATCAATAACGCTAAGGGAAGTGTTATGAATAATTCCTCACGTGAAATGATTTTATAGTGAGCATTCCTCAAAGGTACGACTTTATAGAAAGCTAATGTGTAAACCAGGAAATAAATGTAGTGAATTGAAAACTAAGTGAAGCATGTAACATTTTCAAGCATGCTAAATTTATTGAAACTGGCAGTTCACTTAGAGAACACTTTACAAGACATGGGCTGCATAGGAATTCTAAGGTGAACAGTGTAACAAAACTAAGAAATAAGAAGACTCCCACATTCCAGGATGATTTTTGCTGTTCTTCACTGCAGAGGAAGAGGGTACAGCAGAGGATCGTAAGTTCAAACCATAAATATGAGTGCACAGTGGAATTACCCTGACATCTGATAATTCTAAAAACAGTGCAAATTTAAACTAGTTTAAATCTCTAGCAATTTTCTACCAAAGCATAAAAGGACTTACAAATAAAATAGACCGGTTAGTAATGAATTTAAATGATACTGAATATGAAAAGCAACCTGAGATATGATGTTTCGCCAAACATCACGTCACTAATGGAATTGACATGTTGTGCATTGACAGAGCCTGATAAGCATGTCATTTTTGTAGATTAACCATTGACAAAGACAGGGTAGTGATTTATGCTACAAATAATGTAGTATTTTGAGTGCTAGACTTAGCAATTTTTGTGTTCAACAACACTTTGAAGTGTGTGGCAGTGAACTGTCAGCAGACAGTACATAAGTTGTCGCATTATCAATTTACATGTCACCTGTAGATGCTCAGAAACTTTCTGAAATAGTGTGAAGTAGTCTTCTCAAAATTGTACAAAAAATCCATCTGAATCCTATTGCTAGGAGATCTTAAAGTAAATTTGTTGGCTGAAAGTAGTAACACAGTAGAACTGGAGCAATTGATAAGCCCTTACGATTTAGTGCAACTAATAGATTTTACGATTAGGGTAACTGACCACTCGAGTAATTCAGTTGATAATGTTTTTGTTGATACGTCTAGGCACAGCAGTTTGGCAGTCAGTAAAAGTTTTAAATCAACTGTCAGCCCACAATGCTATATTTGTTACTATCCCTCATTTCAGTCTTAAGGTATAGCCAAAACCTGTCTGGAAAACTTTGAGAGTAGTAAATAAACAATGGAGACATACAGATAGAAACTACAGTACAGCTAGGTGACTGGTCGGAAGTATACAATGCAGCAGATTAAAAAATTAAATGAATTTATTAATCATCTACAAGTCTTCCTGAGGAAGTGTTTAAAAAAAGAATGGCAGAAAACTAGCGCAACACTACATTTAAGCCATGGATTACCCAGCTAAAACTCTCAAGTAAAATAAACAGGGAGATGTATGCATCAGACAGAATGTCTGAAAATTTCGAAATGATGAGACAAAACAAAGTGTACTATAAGATATTAAGGAAGGTGATACAAAAATCGAAAAATATGTGCTTAAAAGAGGAAACTGAGAAATCTAGTAACAAAATGAAGACCATATGGAAATATGTGAAAAATGAGACTGAGAATAGTTCAACAACAAAAGAAATGATTAGTTTAAACTAACAAATTAGATGACAATAGCAGTGAAGGAAATAAGAAAAATAACTCTGTCCTTAAAACGTAAAAATTCTGCTGGAGTTGATAATACTTTCAGTAAGTTATTGAAATAATGCTCAGAGAAATAAGCAAATCTTCTGTCATATTTTTAATATGTCACTTGAGGAAGGAATAGTCCCTTGCAGATTAAAATATGGATTTATGCTGCCAATTTATAAAAAGGGAGAAAAAAAAGATGCTAGAAACTATCGACCAATTTCATTACTCTCGATTTTTCCTAAGGTACTAGATATTGATGCACAGCAGTATGGTTGAACATATTAGCAAATACAACATCCTCAGAAATTGCCAGTTTGGTTTTCAGTAACGGTTATCAACAGAGGATGCAACATGTGCATTTGTTGAGAATGTTGTAGAATACATAAATGGCAATATGATGGCAGTTAAAAATAGTTTGTGACATGTCAATAGCTTTTTACAGTGTTTGCCACAATAATCTCCTGAATAAAGCCAAAACTTTAGGAATGAGTGGAATAGTAGACAAGTGGCTCGAATCTTACCTGAGTGGTAGAAGGCAGAAGGTAATCATTTAAGGAATGCACCGTGGCAATGTATCTTCAGATTGGGGCTCCACTGGCATTGGAGAGCCCCAAGGTTCAGTATTATATCCACTGCGTTTTTTATGTTTATAAATGACTTGGCACTATGTCCAGGACGTGGAAAGGTCAAAATATTTACTCACCTAGTAATTCTTCAGGACGTATATTAAGGGTATACGGAACGCCCTATGCTTACAATGTTAAATTGAGCTAAAAGTTAGGAACACTTTCTCATTTGTTATTTGGACGATACTCTTGATTTTTTCACAGAACGCAGAGATATGTTCTGCTTTTATGCTGAATTATTAATTTTGAAAAAATAATGTATAGTTTTTCAGATATTTTATTTTTTGTAAATGTTAAAAAAAGTTATACGTTTTAACAAGTATTTTAAAATTTACATCCACTAATACAAAATAATTCCACATATCTTTTAATTCAGATATATAGAAGGTCTTAAGGAACAACTACAGAAAATTTCATCTTTCTACTATAAATAGGCCCTGAGGAAATGTACCTTATACACAAAAAAACTAAAGTTATGGGAAATTAGCTTCAAAGTTTTTACTTCAGTACAAGCCTGCTCCATAGCTTGTATCATCAGAATTGTCCAACAGCTTCCTCTTGATGGCTCTGCTATGCTGTCTAGCCATCTTTGAATATACTTTTATGGCATTATCTGAAGACCTGAGCCATTCCTTCTCCAAACAAAGCATAGCTGCGGCAGTTTGTAGTCCTACACAGAGCCCCAACTTCTGCAGAACTTTGCACTTTGTTATATTGCCCTGATTGAATGATGAAACAGCATCATAAACGCCAAAGTGAAGTGTGTTTATACCCACAAACACAGTTTTAGGTAGTCTATTCCATATCACATAGTTCACACACTCATTTGGATTTAGAGTCCGGCCATGAAGACATTTCTTTAGTAGGCTAATATCTGTGAGGTCTCGGAATATTGGTTTTATTTCATCCATTATGGCAGGTGGCAGGTGACGAGGGTGATTGTATTGTTTCTTAGTTACTTTGCCTCTGTTGTACTTGCACCAACTATCGTCTCCTTTTGGACATAGCCCATATTGGGGATTCTCATTGTTTGAAGCTATATGAAAAAACAGAGCCCAGACTGCTCTTCTCATTAATTCTGCATCTGCTGTATTCTGTCTTATTGCTGGACCATAGCACTTCTGAATATGATCTATTGTAGCATCTGTCAGTCTATTTTTCCCATCTAAAGTTTTTCCATTGCTCAATTTCTTGCCTTTCATGCTAGCCTTGAGCCGTCGAAGTCTTGATCCCATCCTTTTCTGAACATGGCCAACACGCTCCAGTTTGGAAATTTTCACATCGTTACCATAGAGTCTCAGTTCCTCAATTTCTTTGAAAGCCTTTGAGTCACCATCTCCAAAATAATTTATGTATCTAACGTTGTACCATTTTACTGAGCGCTGATAAATTCTTCTTACACCAGCTACTTCCATACCACCACTTGACCCATAATAATTTGCCATGCACTCCTCTTCATGTTTATTTTTCATTTTCTCCTTGCATCTACAATGCTTGGAAAGTATTGCCACATCAACTACCTTACCAGTGTCCACACTTGTAGCTGTTACTACACCATTCAGAGATGTGTGGCCTCTCTTCTGCCAGCTTCCATCAAAAGCTATGGACAAGTCTCTGCTATTATTATTTTCAACAACTGCTTCCTCAACAGCATCTTTCATGTTTTCCTGTGCCACATCTTCTACAGCAGAGCCTATTGCAATTATGTGTTTGTTAAATTTTGAAGGTGGAGGAGGGAGGTTCATCACACCACACAACATGGCACCTGCAGCCCTGCCCTTTCCTATACACCGTAATCCATAAACCAGTCTAATGTTTATATCGTATAGTTTACCTGTATCTGCAGTAACATGTGAGGAATTGAAGAAAGTAACACTGTGTTTGCAATAACTGCTCATCAACTCTAGTTCACAAACAAGTCCTACATGTAAGTTTGTTTTCAATGAAACACCACATTTCCCACATTGTTTGCAGCACACATTGTTCTCTAAAAGTCTGATAATAAAGAGACGTTAATTACCTCATATTTTATAGTCCCAGCATTTAGTTTCTTGTATTCTTCTTCAATTCCAGCTAGGTTTCCTCTTGAAGCACTTTCCGGTGTAGTGGCAGCAGCATCACTCAATGTATCACTACCAGTGTTGAGGTTAGTCGCTACTGGAACATCAGATACTGATGAAGATGAATCAGACGAATTTTTAGTACACTTTACTTTCTTGCGCCAATGTACACGCTTTCTAAATACCTTCAGACTATGTCTTGGCATGTTGAAGGAAAGAAAACTCAATGACATGGATGTACTCACTAGTGGTGGGCAGGAAATCGCGTATCTGTTAGAAATCACAGTGATTGCGAAGTCACTGATTTCACAATAACAACTTTACAAAATCTAATTGCGATTTCAGTCACAGTTAGCAGTCGGAAGTAGCATTTCACATTCAACGCCGTGAGCCATCTGTAGGCCGAATTCCATACTCCTTTCTGTGATTTCAGTGACAATTCGCGGCTAGAAGTCTCAAGTAGCAACTAAAAAGCGCAGTAACAGTGCCATCTGTTGGCCAAAGTTCGTACTACGCTCATCTCTGCGACACGCTATCGAGTCAAACTGCGATTTCCGTGACAAGTCGCAACTAAGAGTCGCAAGTAGCAACTAAAAAGCGCAGTTAACAGTGCCATCTGTTGGCCAACGTTCGTACTACGCTCACCTCTGCGACACGCTATCGAGTCAAACTGCGATTTCCGTGACAAGTCGCAACTAAGAGTCGCAAGTAGCAACTAAAAAGCGCAGTTAACAGTGCCATCTGTAGGCCAAAGTTCGTACTACGCTCATCTCTGCGACACGCTATCGAGTCAAACTGCGATTTCCGTGACAAGTCGCAACTAAGAGTCGCAAGTAGCAACTAAAAAGCGCAGTTAGCACTGCCATCTGTTAAGCAAAGTCCATACTATGCTATTCGCTACCGAGTCAAACTGCGATTTCTGTGACAAATCGCAACTAATAGTCGCAAGTAGCAACTAAAAAGCGCAGTTAACATACTTTTCCTAGTGCCAGCTGTTGACCGACGTACGTACTTCGTTATGAGAGCCTTGTGCCTGACGAGATCAATGTGCTATGTGTGCATATGAAAGGCTTATTTCAATAGTGGTACAAGTCCATTTTTGTTCATTTTGAGATACAGAGTCGTAAAGTTAAATGAACGCTGAAAAATCTGCAGTTGAGATACCAGAAATATTCAAGCATATGGCTTCTTGCTAGAGATGAACCTTTATTTATGTTTGCTTGGATCATTAATTTCAGAAGCATTATAGACAGGAAAGTGGAGGTAATGGACTTGTACCACTATTGAAATAAGCCCTTCATATTATATGACGACATGCACATTCAGCATCAGTTATGATTGGTCAAATACTGCTGTGACTCTGAATGTATTATATTAATAAGAAGCAACATTGCCTTTTTCTCCTGAAAATATCAAGTAACGTAACAAATGTGTTTCATTCTGCTTCCAATATGACAGTTTTGGTTAATACTCCACATGCCTACAGGACTTTGCAATGTTAACAGAGCAGAACTCAGACATCTGTATAAGTGTAGTGAAATGAAAACAGTCATATGAATGCCTCACTTTTGTTCCAACACAGTTCAATACAAGGGAGAAAAGTTTTACACCTGGTATTCTACATGGCAACTTTACACACAAGAACTTTTTGCTGACACTACTGCCACCTACATAGGTACGCTTTTCCTGTGTTACTTTCAAGTAATGCACTTAAGCTATTCCTGATTTAACTGGAAGATCTGTACTTCCCACTTTCATATCAACAGCCTCAAAATGCATATTTACCAATAAGTAAGTGGGGGAAAATTATGGGTATTGGACGGCTTAACATGTGGAAAATGAGATTTTTATTATTCACTCACTGTATTTAACATTTATTATTACTTTAAAATCGTCCAACAACTTCAATAAAACACAGTTTAATCATTCACACACTTATTTCACAACTATTTAACTTTTAAACTGCAAATCCTCTAAGAGCTGTCTTGAATCTTCATGAGTCTCTCTCTCAACTGCCTTGATGTGGATAGATACGTACAGCAACCAGTAATCAGAGTCAGAACTGCGTCTGCAAAAACACAAGGATTATTAAACAATTTTTGCTGTCACTAATTACTAGCAATATCATTGGCAGAGTAGATTGCTAATATTTGCTATAATGAATATCACATTTGCAAGAACGATCTCACTGAAGTAATTAAGTCCATCGAAACGCTTAGTAACTAACCTCTCGTCTGACGAAAACTGTCTAAATATGCAGTGGCAATTTCTTCAGATCTGTTGACAATGATATTTTGAGTTATCACTTTACTGATTGACTGAAATGTAGTTCAGGTACCTGTGAACATAACAATATGTTAGAATTCATTTTCTAAACACGAACTATTACGGTACTGTACGGCTACTTACACATTAATTACACTATAAATATTTTCACAGTTGTTTCTTTAATACAAAATTAAAGCCAACGGAAGAAAAAACGTAAAACATACTTGCCAATGACAGGTTTGTTGAGATGCAATTTTCTGTGTGGACAGATGTAACTTTTTCATACGGTGGTAAGTCGCAGAAATCGCAGGAGTCACAGAAATCGCAGAAGTAGCAGAAGTCACAGAAATCGCAGAAGTAGCTGAAATCGCAGAAGTAGCAGAAATCGCAGAAATAGCAGTGGCGGAGGGATACACGACCTATGTTCCTTAACTGCGACTCTTAACTGCGACAAATCACAGTTAAGAATAACAGATACTGAAAAGTAGCATTCACAGAAATCACTGATATCGGAAAATCGCAGTTTAGTCCATCACTAGTACTCACAAAGGAAACAATACAAATGGAGCAGAATCTATTGTCAACTGTCTAGCAGTGTAGCCAACAGAAAAGCTAACTCTCTTGTGCTCAATTATATCTCTGGCAAGGCTGTCTATATCAGGTATATTTTGCGTCTCATATACAAGGTGTGGAACATCATGTGTCCAAATTATTTTAAAAAATTATTTAAAATAGTTCTATTCACGTCATCCAAATATTTTATACATGGTATTAAACGGGAGAGTCTAAAATTTTCGAAAATGCGTTTACCCAAAAATCGATTTTTCATCGAAAAACTCATTCCATATACCCTTAAGTGAGGTAGTAAATAAGGCATTTGCAGATATGGTAAACTGGTTTGAAATTAATGGTCTTTCAGTCAACCTAAAAAAGACAAACTGCGTTCATCTCTCCTCTAATACTAATGTTGCAGATGAAAGAAATCTAAAAATGGATGATCACGGGATCCCAAATTTTGAGTCCTCTAGGCTTTTTGATCTGCATATGTACATAAAACTGAAGTGGCACTTACATACTCAAGACCAGCGCAAAAGATTAAGCACAGCAACAATTTCATGTAGAATTATCTCTGGCAGTATGGAAATGCGCACAATAAAAACAGCATACTTCAGTTATTTTCATCCATTTATGGCCTATTGTATAATATTCTGGGGTATCAACTACTGTTCTATGCACAGAGGCGAGCTACAAAAATTATGTGTGGTGTCCTTCCTTGGCACTCACGCAGAGACCTGTTTAGAAATCTCCAAAATTTCACAACAACCACGCAATATATTTTTTCCCTGGTAAGATTTGTTATTAAAAACAGTAACTCACTCAAAACCAATAGTTATATTTTTTCCCTGGTAAGATTTGTTATTAAAAACAGTAACTCACTCAAAACCAATAGTTCATTCCATAACTATAACACCTGGAGGAAACTTGATATCCACTATGATCTACATAAAAAACAGAAAGGTGGGTAAGGGGTTATGTACAGTGGAACCAATATTTTTAATCTCCTACCATCAAAAATTAAAGATATTGTTGGAAGCCTACGCAAATTTAAAGAAAAACTAAGGCAGTTACTTCTAGATGGATGTTATTATACAAGGTGTACAACTTTGCTTCCACCGTTTGCCGATAGGTGGCGACAACGGTACGTAGCGGTCGAAAGAAACAGATCGCAGACGTCAGACAGTTAGGTTGTACCTCAGTAATATCTCATTCAAACATTAATTGATTTGTGTATACATCATAAAGTTGTTCTTGATTGACAGTGTCAGTGTACGAGCCTCATTCTCGTCATTTGCGGAAAGTGTTACTGTTTTGTTTCAATATGAAGAAGACAGCGGCTGAGTCTCACAGAATACTCTCAAGTACGTATGGTAAGGACGCTATTAGTGAAAGAACGTGTCGTGAGTTGTTTCAACACTTCAAGAACGGTGATTTTAACGTCGTAGACCGGCATAGTGGTGGCAGAGAGAGTGTTTTCGAAGATGCAGAATTGGAGATATTGCTGAGTGAAGACTGGCTTCAAACTCAAGAAGAATTGGCACGATTAGTGGGAGTGACACAGGAAGCCATTTCAAAATGTCTCAAGGCTACGGGCATGATTCATAAAGAAAGAACTTGGGTCCCGTGTGAGCTGAAACCAAGAGACGGTGAACGGCGTTTGCGTGTTTGTGAACAGTTGCTTCAGCGGCAAAAACGGAAGGGATTCCTGCATTGCATTGTGACCGGGGACGAAAAATGGGTTTATTATGACAACCCTAAACGCAAAAAAACGTAGGGATACTCCAGCCATGTTTCCACGTCGACCGCCAAACCGAATATTTACGGCTCCAAGATCATGCTCTGCATTTGGTGGGATCAGCTTTGCGTCGTGTACTATGAGGTGTTAAAAACAAGTGAAACAATCACACGAGCTCGTTATCGAACGCAATTAATGCGTTTGAGCAGAGGATTAAATGACAAAAGGCCACAATACAGCGAGAGGCACGATAAAATGATTTTGCAGCACGACAACGCTCGACCCCACGCTGCAAAAGAGGTCAAAACGTACTTGGAAACGTTAAAATGGAAAGTCCTACCCCACCCACCGTATTCTCCACACTTTGCTCCCTTTGACTATCACCTGTTTAGATCGATGGCGAATGACCTGGCTTACAAACACTTCTGATCTCATGAAGAAGTCACAAATTGGATCGACTCGTGGATCACTTCAAAAGATGAACAATTTTTTCGACGCCGAATTCGTACACTGCCCGAAAGATGGGAGAAAGTAGTGGCCAGCGCTGGAAAATACTTTGAATGATACACGTGTAATCAATTTGTTTCATTAAGGCCTCAAATGTTGGGGAAAAAACGGCGGAAGCAACGTTGTACACCTTGTAGTATAGATGAATTTCTTAGTCATAACGCATAATATGATTCCTAGTTATGTACAGCGTAACTCTAACTCAGATTTATGAATATCTGCATTTTTTAGTGAAAAATGTATGTTAGCCATGTGCTCAACTTCTCATGAGTACCTGTTACTCATATATTATTTATGTCTTTCATATAATAAATTCAATGAAATTATGTACTAAACAACAATTTGATAAATTCACTGCTTCTGTATCTTGTGAACAGCTCACATACGGATCTATAGAACTTGAAATAAGCAAATAAATAAAAATATTAATAACATGGTTCAGTTTGGCTTCCGAGGCAGCAGAAATATCGAATAATTCACAACAGTGTTTAAAGAAGTTGTACTTAAAGCTCGTCATAAAGTATGCTGCAGGCATATTTGCAGACCTTACCAAGGCTTTTGGCATTACTCACCATAAAATATTACTAAACAAACTAGAAATATTAGGTATAAGTGAAATAGCTAGAGGCTGAGTCACGCACTAAACGTCAACTGAATGGACCATTAGGCAATGTCACCATCCGTATCCCATTACTGAACGGTGAAAGTGATGTTATGGGATTAGGTAGATTCACAATCGATGGAACAGAATATCATGTCACATCACCTCAAAACATTCCAAATGATTCCAATGGCTCTAAGCACTATGCGACTTAACTTCTGAGGTCATCAGTCGCCTAGAACTTAGAACTAATTAAACCTAACTAACCTAAGGACATCACACACATCCATGCCCGAGGCAGGATTCGAACCTGCGACCATAGCGGTCGCTCAGTTCCAGACTGTAGCGCCTAGAACCGCACGGCCACTCCGGCCGGCTCAAAACATTCCATAATTCATTTTGAACAGCGGCATTCACACAGACTTTCAGTTGGACGGAACGCTACATACATCACTGTCAAGCTTTCTCTGGAATAAAGTTTGGAAGTTGATAGTTTTTTGGGGGGGATGGTCAAGGTTTCTATGGAAGAAAATTTTGAAGTTGATGGTTTTTAGGGGGGTGATTCTGTGTCATCGTCTGCTAACAGGGTTGATTTCATGCTATTATTTTTCCTTAACTTTTATTTTATTATTTTGCTTTGTTTTCATGAAAACTGCAAATTTTCCATGACGAATTTGGATATTTTTTTCTGTTGAGTGTTCTTCCTTAATCAAGGCCAGATATCTGAAATTGTAAAATGATATAGGTTTTACAATTACAGTCCGCAGCTCATGATCTTGCGGTAGTGTCTCACTTCCCGCGCATGGGGTCCCGGGTTCGATTCCGGCAGGGTCAGGGATTTTCCCTGCCTCGAAATGACTGGGTGTTGTTGTGTCATCTTCATCATCATCATTTATCCCCATTACGGTCGAGGAAGGCAATGGCAAACCACCTCCACTAGGACCTTGCCTAGTCGACGGTGCGGGTCTTCCGCATCATCCCCCGATGCTCCTTGGAGTATGGGACCTCATCATCATCATCTTACAATTACAGTACAGAGATGGCTCCTACACTGTGCATAAATAAGAACATAATCTGATGAAGTAAGTTTCATTAAATAACCTTTTATTATGTGAAAAATCAACTCTATTAAAGGATAAAAATACAGTTATTTATGGCAGTCTTTGCTAGATAGAAAAAAGTTCTTAAGGCCAATACACATGTCTGTCTTACAACATCAAGTTAATTCAAGTCATGTGATCTCATCTGTTTACAATCTAACAAACAACAAACCATGACAAAGAACGAATAATAATGAATAAATAACAAAGATGTAGAGCAACAACTAATATCTTCCACAAAAACCAGACCTAATGAAAAGGTACTGGCATGAAGTATGAAGGATGAGAACATGGCTTTATTTTATTATTTTGCTTTGTTTTCATGACAAATTGCAAATGTTCCACAATGACTTGGATATTTTTGCAGTTGAGCGTTCTTCCACAAGTGAGTCTAGATATTTGAAATCGAAAAATGATTTAGGCTTTACAATAACAGAACAGAGGTGGCGCCTACACTGTGAATAAATAAGAACAAACAATGATGAAGTAAAAGTGAAAAATCAGATATATTGAAGGATAAAAATACAGTTGTTTATGGTGTTACTTGAGTCATAGGGAAAGAACCATAGAGGTCACTTCACAATGACCATCACTGTACCATCATGTCACAGCACCATCGTGTCAGGATGTATTCACAGTGTCACATCACGTCACATCAAATCAATCCAAATCATCTGATCTCAACTTTCATGCCTGTACTCAACATTTTCAGTCTATCAAATAAGAAAAAATAACAAAGAACGAATAATATAGAATGAATAACAAATATGTAGAGTAACAACTGACATCAATCACAAAAACCATGACATAACGAAAGCCTGATGCACAAAAGTATGGAAGGATGAGAGCTATTTATTGGAAGTAAATAGCCTTAGGGGTCACATGATCAACAATGGGCGATGCCATACGCCATCAAACTACGTTCCTTATAAACCTTGTTGTTGCTATGATGTGATGTGATGTGAGGTGCAGGGTGTATACCACAATTCTGAAATACATTGTGAAATGTTCTGGGGTTCTTTGATGTGATGGACAGTGTGAATTTGCCTTAATGCTTAGGGTAAATAGGCTCTATGTATTCTCTTATAAATATTAATCGATGTGTTTGTGTGTATGTATTTTCGCTATCAAATAAATGTCGATTTGTTGAAATGTTGTTTCAGTTCCTAGCAATCTGCCATACAGAACTGATCAAGAATACCTGTAATGACCATGTTTTGGCTCTTAATTAACTTTATCATTGTTAGTTCCTCAATTTCAATATTATACTTCTACATTTTGTATCACAGATGGTATCTCAATAGCTCACATTCACCGTTCTATGCTGGACTAAGACAATTGACATCATGTTAATGTTCTGTCTAGTGTGAACCCCACATCATTTGATGATGATGGCATAGAACTGTCTGTTATGTTCCATTGTCTACTGTGAATCAGCCCGTATCATCTGCAATACAAAATGAGCATACTATGGAAAGTAAGGAACTAACACTGAGAATGTTTATTAATGTTCAAAGAAAACTGCATCATTAATCATCTTTATCAATTTTCTATGGTAAACTGTAGAAGTCAAACATTCCAAAATATCAACATTCATGTACTAGGGAAAATATGTTCATACAAACACATGAAATAATGTTTAAAAGGGAATACATAGAGCTTATTTATCTTATCCTTTAGGTTTTTTCCCTACATAGCTAATAAAGTCATAAACAACTGTATTTTTCTCCTGCAGTAGAGCTGATGTTTCAGTTAGTAAAAGGTTACTTAATGGAAATGGCTTCAATGGTCTATGTTTTTATTTATACTCTCTGTTCAGCTCTAATGAATGGGAAAAATACAGTTCTTTGTAACGTTTTTAGTTACATAAGTAAAAAATGGATCAGGTAAACAGGCTCTATTTATTCTCTTACAAATATTGTTTGATGGGTCTGTATGTATACATTTTTGCTAGCAAACAAATGTCGATATTTTGAAATGTTTCACTTCAGCAGTTTACCATATAAATCTGATAGAGTTCATCCATTATGAAGTTTGCTTTGGCCTTTAATAAACATTCTCGTTATTAGTGCCTTACTTTCGATACTATACTCTGGTATTTTGTATCACACGTGATATGGGATGATTCACGCTCAAATTTCGCTCTTCAGGATTTATCCGATTTTGAGATATTATTTCGGTTTTCTGGTGACAAACTTAACAGAGTGTTAGCGCTTTTTCGCGTGTGCATCTTGTCACGGGTGTGGAATGGACAGTGGGTAGTATGGTGAAGGGGGGGAACAGCCAAACAATAGTAATCACCCGTCAGTAGCACCACGCGAGGATTCCAACGCCATTTATATGCTCTTCAGCTCCTGGACGCTGACAAAGGCCATATGGACGAATCCACCACTGAAGTCACCTTGGCCGACAACCAAGAGATGCTTCTCATCAATTCATCTATGAAATAGCAACCTTCAGAGGACTCACAGCTGCTCAACGAGGCTGACAAACGTCCACATGTGACAGATGATCCTGAGGGAGCTTTACAACAAGCAGCAAGCACATAAAGACACGATAACGATCCTGTAGGCAATCGCAAACTTTTTTCCATCAATGTATTCGCCCTCTTGTCTCACAGTGGAATAACTGTATTAATAGTTATGACGAATACTTCTGAAATAATAAACAGTTTATTTACTTTTTTCCATCCATCCCATTTTTATTTGAAACCCCTTATACATTAGCACATGTTCTCTCTCTCTCACTTATCTCAGAAAGGGACGAACCATCTTTATAGTATAGTTAATAATATTTAAAACAAAAGAATTGATATCCCTGAATGAAAGACATCACGGATAGTGCCGATGGCAAAACACCATAAACCACTTAATGAAAAAACCTTATATATGACAATAACGCTCCTGAGCTGAGTACAAAAAGTGCTGGGAAGGATAACTTGAGTGATGGTTTGAGCACCACAACTTGTTTCCAACAAGAGATTTTGGTTTTCAGAGAGCACATGGCATGAACGACACTCTATTAAAATTAATACCCTATACCCAGATAAGTCTCCATTGCGATGGATATCTCATCACTGTTTTTCTGACACAAGCAATGCATATGATACTGTCACATTATCAATGCAGGCTGCCAAGATGTTGACATGGAATATTCCTGGTAGCTTTGTGAGCAAACTTATCCTCTTCATTTCCCATTGATCACTGGTAGTACCGGTATCGTGGCGTCATTTTTCAACAGCACAATGCTTGTTCATACATACCACATGTGTCTATGTGCTGCCTTTGTGATGCTGAGGTATTCCTGCGACCAGCATGATCGCCAGATCTGGCCCCAGCAAATCATGTGTGGGACTAGTTCAAACCTTAGCTGCATCCCAATGCCAGTATCCAGGATATCAAGGACCATTTGCAGCAGTTGTGGTCCATTTTGTCTCAGGATATGATACAACAGCTTTATGACACCCTATCCAACCAAATCAGCACCAAGTATCCAGGCCAGAGGGTGTGCAATGTCTTACTGATAAGAAGGTTCGCACTGTCAAGTCATTTGTAAATTTGACTCAGTTATTAATAGCTGCAGTAAAATCATATAGCTTCTGAAACCGTTAAGTTTCATTTTGTTGCTTCATTCCCTTGTGGAGCTTGACTTTTTTTTGTCAGACAGTGATTCTCTATATGTTAAATATAAATTAAATAACAAATATTCGTAGTCACTAAGTTTCTATCATGCTATTATTAACAAAGAATGCTTTAATTATTTTCCTCATATCACTCTCTTTATAAGTGCTTATGTTGAACGACATAAAGAGTGATTCACAGTCAAAGATATCATATGATTCACTCAAGACCAGAACTAAAATGTATGTATAAACATAGGGTGTACCATCTAGACTTTTCACCACCAATATCTCTTGAACCACAATAGATATCGATAAATGGCTTTCACAGGTATGAATGTATGACAAGGTCTCACGAATGTAAGTACTATGAGACATTGTAAGCCATGTGGAAATATTGGTTTCAACACAAGTATTGGAGCAAAGCCTTTTCTGGCACACTCTGCATTGTTTCCAGATGTGTCCAAGATGTTGGTGATGACGTCATACAACATGGCGGCGTGTAGACTTGGCAACAGAGCATGACGTCATCCAAGATGGCGGTCATGATGTCAGCTGATGACACAAGTACCGTTATCCAAGAGTACAGCTTTTGGCGAGGAAGTGCCACACCACCCTCCCCTTCCCTCCCCAGAAAAATAGCGGGAAGTTCAAATTCCAACAGGATAATGCATTACACCTAAGAAAGTGACGGGAAGATAGGTCAATTGGGTTACCTCCACTAATCTAAGTCATCTGACTACCACTTCTTCCTAGGAACCGGCGCCAAGTTTGAGTTTTGGCGCTAAAGAAAGGTCTATTCATGTATCTATACAAAGCTAAGAAAATGGCGCGAGTGAAAGGTTACCTTCACTAAACTCAGTCACCCGACCGCCACCTCCTCCTGAGGATTTGTGGGAAAAGGACTCGACCAATGCTGGACATAAGACTTTATTTAAAAAATTTCATTCAGTACAGCCATCCAGTGTGTTCACGATGAGGTCCAGACTCCAGTTGACTTAGTACACAGTACCACCACCTGAGGGCATGCTCATCAGTGATGTAATGCAAGATGGTGGGAAGGAGTGTGTTCGCCATGAGGTCCAGACTCGAACTGACCTAGTACGCAGGGCCACGACCAGATAGCGCTGTCAACCAAGATGGCGACCATGACATCAGGTGATGACTCAAGTACCATTAGATATGTGATGTCACAGACACACTGATAGGGTTCCCACCCCAAATCCAAGATGGCGGCGGCGGGAAATTCAAAAAGTGCCACGCCCCGTACCCAGGTGGGAAATTCTAATATTGTCAGATTTTCGCGAGTGCCACGCGCACCTGGACTTGGAAGAAAATACTTAACGTTTCCACCATGATCCTCAACAGACCGCCACATCCCATTACAACACATGTTGGTGGGCTAATGTTGAGAGGTGGCATGAGCCCCCTCTCATATTTCTATCTTACGATTCTCCTCTCTAATTGCATGCAGTGGAAAGTTGCTATTCCTTCACATGCGGACTTCCCACGCAGTGTCTCTCGTCACCCAGGTGGTCCAGTGACAGGTGGGCTACACTGATCTCGAGAGGGTTAAGCCGACGTGTGTGAGGCAGTCGAGTGAATGCTTTCCAGACGCCGACATTGTCAAGAGACACGCCCGCCGGGGCCTGAAGTGGCGGCTGGGCTAGAGGTTCCGTTACTTCGCAGAAACTTAGCGAAAACACTTTCTGGCGGGCTACCAGCGAGGCGTGGGAATGACTTGTGTACCCAGGCAGTTGTGGCGGGAAAATTCCCGCGCTTTCTGCAAAATAGTAAGTGTGATTGGCTGGCTCAGGGCATAGCTCCGTGACGTAGCAAAATCAGCGCAGAAATTGGCGCCAAGAATCTCCATTGCTCCGGCAATGGAGTGGAATTTTCCGCCGGTTTTCGAGTTGCTGATTGGAACGTTTAACCACGGCCACTGTTGTGGGGCGGGAATGTTGTGTGTTCGGCCTGTACGGGTGCTCTAGGTAGTCGGCTCTCGCCTTTCGGTCGAGGACGTCAAAGCAACCAGCCCTCGCCTCCGGTACGCCAGATTGTGTTCTGGCAGTTAAGAAGGCAGTTTGGTAATGTATGTCTGCAGCACCGGCAGATAGGGATTTTCCTAGGTGATAATCAGAGCCCAGCAGAGTGCGCCTGTTCGTCTTTTTCTAACTTTGTTCTGTTTTGAGTAGCAGCAATTAATGTTGGGTTAGCTGTGTGTCTCTCTTAAGATTTAAGTGGCAAGGAATTGGGTCCACATACCACTTCGTCATAAACCTCACAATCTAGTTTAGGGACAACTTCACCTTCACAGCGTTTGTTTGTGTATCCAATTTGAGCCAATTTGATGTATTATAAATGTTTCATGTGTTTTTGTTTATTATTTTGTGTTTAGTCTTAACAAATCATATTGTTATTTTGGACAGAACTTTCATTCTGTTAATCGGTAGAGCAACCCATCATTTCTCACTACGTTAATGAAACCTTCCTTTATTTAACTTATTTATCAAATTAAATTATTGCAGGTGCCAAACTCTTTTCTACTCCACTTGCAGGGTTGATTACAGTCAGTTCGCGTATATTTTTTAATCCTTGTGCAACAGCAAAAGTCGGAGTTAGAATAGGGGGGGCTTACAGCATCATTTACATGTGTAGATTCTAGAATTTAGTGTTAAATACACCGCTAGCCCCGGCACCTCGCAATGTGTACTAACATGCAATAATGTGCACAGTGTATGACATCATCCGAGATGGCGGCCGTGACGTCAGTTGATGACACAAGTGCCACACCTCCCTGGTGGGAAGTTTGAAATTTGGTAGTAAAGAACGGTCAATTTGCGTATCTCTATTAAGCTAAGAAAATGTTGTGAAAGAAAGGACACTTGGACTACCTCCACTAAACTAAGTCATCCGACCGCCACCTAATCCTACGAACTGGCACTAAGTTTGAATTTTGGCAGGAAGATAGGTCAATTGGGCTACCTCTGCAACCTTAAGGAAATGATGCGACAGAAAGGACACTTGGACTACCTCCACTAAACTAAGTCATCTGACCACCACCTCATCCTAGGAACTGGCGCCAAGTTTGAATTTTGGCGGGAAGATAGGTCAATTGGGCTACCTCTGAAACCTTAAGAAAATGACACAAAAGAAAGGACACTTGGTCTACCTCCACTAACCTAAGTCACCTGACCGCCACATCCTCCTAGGGATTCGTGGGAGAGGGACTCAACCAGCACTGGTCTAGTGGAGAGACGAAGGAGTGTACTTTATTTGTTTTGAAACAATTTATTTAAGGGTGGAGTATATTTATTACACTTATAAAAAACACATATTCTGACATTTTTGGGGTCACATCACACAGCCTACAGACATGCAAAACACTAAAAGACTCTAATCGACAACTGTCGAAATTATGCAACAACGTGAGCCACGCCATCTGGTGTGTTCGCCACGAGGTCCAGAACCCAACTGACCTAGTGCACAGCACCATCACTAGTGTGAGCTATCATCCCTCTCATCTGTTCATCTGCTTTCTCTCTATCGCCATTGTAACAGGACACCTCTGACACGCGGATACCAACGTCACAGATCGTGTTTTTCAACCACTTGTGAGGTGTGTGTGACGCCCATACTGACGTTACAGATTGTGCTGTTCCACCACTCATGATGTGTGTGTGTGTGTGTGAGCTGCATACAGACTTCCCAAATCGTGCTATACAAAAATTGTTCCACCGCTTATAAATAATTCAATACACTGAGGTGCAGACATGAAATAAACTCGTAAACTGTCCAAGTAATGCATAGCATGGCCTACTGACCAGCTCACAAAATAATCCAACAGACACACGCAAGAACTGCTTGCAGCCCCCTGTCCACTGCACCGCACTGGAGGCTACCAGTGAAGTGATGCGACCCTCAGCTGCCAAGTCACGCAAAGCTGCCCGCAATCATGAGGCAGCGACAACCCATTCATACACTATACCTCAGAAATTCCTCTCAAAATACGTCTTCACTTGGGCACAGTTGCTGACGCGACCGCATGAGAGTGAAGACCTATTTTTTCAGAGTGCGCTCAGGCCTGGTCCAGACCATGTGCTCGTGTGGTTTTTAATGTTGCTGGCACGGTCATGCTATAGCTGCAGTACGGCTCCAGTGGGAACTGTTCACCATTGTTTTCTGCAGAGGAGACTTCTAGCGCTAAAATTATTTTCCACAGATCGCTAAATTTCACTCACAGTTAAACCCACAAAATTTGTCCACTGATCACCAAATACATACATACTATATTCACAAGAATATCGGAAGCCAGGAACATGTTTACCAGTCTAACTACAATTAAATATTATTATGAATGCCGCAACAGTCTGACACTGAGCAACGTACACGTAATTTCTGCTATTGATGGTTGTGGTTCAGGAACGAATATTCATATCTATAGCGCGCATAATTTTCCATGAAAAAAGTCTCTCTCATAACCTCACGGTTATCTATGTGCTGAATCTATACGTCCCTCACAATAGGACACACACTCGTCTTCTCTAGTCATGCTACAACGTAAGCCACACAAAATTTACAATACAATATATACACATTTTACACAAACAGTGCAGTTATCTTTTATATCTGTACAGCACCCAAAAAATTATGGTATGCCCACACTCACACCGGCTATATGTCACAATGCTCCTCAGCCCTAGGGAAGCACCATCGCCTTTTTTTTCTTTCTACAGATGTGATATTCAGCGGCAACAAACTATTTTACACTGATCACCATATTGCACCGTCAACTAAACCTTAGAAACAAGTAGAGGAAACTGATATTTCCACTCTCGAATACCGATGTCGGTGGTGTAACAAATTCCAAATCATCCCTATAATTTACAAGCCAACTAAGGTCTTTCCCATGTCTAGAGAACAGGTAAACATGTCTTCCACATGCTAGATGCACACACCACAATCGATCTTCTCTAAACTAAATAAAGGCGCGAAATGTGCAGAAGCAGTCAACCGAACAATTTACATGGGAGGCAATAACGCTCCAGTGCAAACGCCCCTCCATACACAATCTTCTCAGATTTCCACATAATCACGAAAGCCACCCAACACACAGTGAGTTTTTATTAGTTCGCTATTCAGTAGTCTAGACGACCGCAAAGTTAACTCAGATACATTCCTATACTCAAACAGGCCTCTGCATTCGGACTGCTGCCGCCGTGAATCATTACCATCACAGGCCATGCATACACGGAATCATTCCAGAAAATCAGTCACGTATATGTTTTATCATTATAGTTACAATTAAATGTTACGATCGCTGTCTCAATTGAAGGCATTCGACAATGAGCGAAGTATCGGAAATACACCCTGCTGAAGGCTTTAGCCCTGGAAATGGAAATATCTGTTATGACTGGACATAGTCATTTCCTTTACACATGTCGGAACACAGACACATACATTATAAGCCTAACGCTCAAATGCAAACATATCAAGTACCCCCCACTACTACTAAGTATAATAATTGACCAATAAATGATTCCACACGATGCAAAGTAATACTGACCGAAAATCAACGATGGGTGGGCACGTCTCTTAGGTTTTTCTTGCGAGTACTACCACTTTGCCTTAGAAAGAGAGATGTAGTCGGCCAGATGTTAAAAAAACCCGATCGCAACAACTACTGCATGTTACTGTCACAAGCTATCTTGGTTCTACAGATGCACACAAGTATCCATGTTAAAAGCTATACCCGCTTTACGAATCGACTTACGACATTGCCTCTGAATGAGGTGGTTTTTTCTGGACAAATACCGTGACGGTGATTGTAGGAATGTGTACTATCAGACCAACACGTTGCCGACGATGCAACCTCGTGATAAAATTACCGCATTTTGAAAGTGATTCGGCTAAGGAACGTGGTATGTAAGCTCTATTTGCGGCTCCCTCACACCGCCCCAGCTAGATAATTCTATAGTATTTGTAGCTCATTCTGTCTCGATACCATACCATATCAGGGGTTCTGCAATATATCCACTGAGTTATACGCAATGACTGACTGAGAAGGAACACAAACAGTAGCAATAGATGATGTACCGAATTAAGTCATAAGAAAATGTACACTAGCTTCTCAGATCTCTAGTGTTACGCTATTAGCTAGAAATGATGTCTGGGATTTGGGAACAGGTCTTTCCATTCAAGCACATACCTGCATTGTATCACACCCACTACTCAGTCATATTTCTGACACTCTCATATCTCACAATGAGTCACCTTCCTCGAAGCTACCTGCTACAGTAGAATTACAACCTGGTTTTAGTCAGTCCCTACGCATCCTGCAACTGATCCCATTTCTACAGCTTTCCGCATGTGATCGTTCCAATTTAAGTTGGAACTGAGCAGAAGTCGGAGAAAGACATAACCCCCACCCTCTGCAACCCGCGTAGAAACAGAATGACCTGAATTAGTGCAACAGGATTGTGTTTTTGGCATTCGGCGGAAATGCGCGCAATGTGGCACATATCCAAACTAGATACAGGTACTACAGTCTGAAGCAGATCCAAGTCCATTCAAATATATCCGCTCAACATACTGTCATCGTTATTCTCTACCCCCCAATAGTGAAAAATTACGAACTATAAAAGCCCCACTAACTTCATCCGATATAGAAGTCACCTAGGCACCGATGCTGGCGCAATGACGCATAGCTCCGGTGCGGTCCAGTGCGGAGAAAGAGATTACGCAATGCTCCCCAAACTAGCACAGCGAGCAGCCCTCCAAGCATTCCTAATGGTATACCCCGACCCTCACCAAATTTATACCTCAAACTGTTGCTACTACTACCGCCTATGTGGCACGATCCTATTAAATATACAGGCACTGTAGAGGCCATTTTAAAGTTTTAAGAATGATCGTATCACACAGACTATACAAAATCGCATGAGACGCTCTCTATGGTCCTGCTTAGTTGTTTGAAACACTATTTTCTAACACGCTTTTGTATAATGCCAAACATTTCGTTTTTCTGTCACGACTTCGAGGCCTGTGCCAGGTTCTAAACTGAAATTAAGCAGTTTTGATCCATGGCATTTCGCAGGGAACTAAATGTTTCACGGTGTATATCATGTTCTTACGGCAGATAGCACAACACACTACACATCGGCTGATGTTAAATAAAAGACAGTTACAACATAAGGAAACCGGAAGAGTTACAGCGTTGGCGTAGGTTTCCAAGTACAGTCCGAAGGTGATTCACGAGCTCTACATTTAGACTCGTCTCTCACACTTTGGGAATAGCTGATGGCACTGCATTCCTGTTCGACTGATTCCTCATATTGCACTGATGTACGCGATCAGTGTTTCGGTGCTATCCACCCTAGAAGGTGATGTCCATCCGACAAAACTCTTTTCTCAACTCAAACACGCGATATCAGTCAAGCATTATGTGGTAACCAACAGCGTGCCAGTGCACGGATGGGATGGAAAAGGCACCATCGATGTACTCTAATAATAAGCATCACATTTGATAGCGCGAACAATTTTAGCAACTTTACAGTAAGTTGAACACAGGCCTATGATGTGGCAGCATGTTTCCCCAATTTCAGTATCATAGCTAAACCACCCCTCCTCCACTTTGCGAGTATCATCGCAAACATGGATAGATGACTGTGCAGTACATACATTCAGTGTTAATTCTCGAACACCTAAATCATCAAAGTATACCAGACAGCGCTGCACATATTTCTATCAACTCCAGCATGGTGTTAATTTACGATCTATCTCTCTGCGTATGGGAGTCACAGAGCATTCTCGCTGTCTTAGGGTAAAATTAGAGAGTGAAAGACCCTCCTCACACTGTCATTGACCAACCCACCCTGCAGCACCGTTAGCGAATTAATCTGCAACCGACCAGAAGAAGACCGCTACGCTCCACGTCTCGTGAATGACTGGAACTTTCCGAGTCCTCACCCATCTCGAGACGCGCCTATGTCGAGGAGCTTAGCACTCCTTATCGATGTATAGTAACAGATTTGAAAGTGCCGTGATGTAATAGCAGACAGTTAAGAAGAACAAGAAACGAATAATTTTTATGCGCGATGGAGCTCCAGATGGATGGAGTTCGACGCATTTTGACGTAAATCAGCCAAGCTATCATCTCTAACGTATTGTTCTAGAATCTAGGATCGGTACCTGGAAGATACTGGTAAGAGAGAACATAAACACACGCACTCCCAAGGCTACAACGTTCTGCGCTTAAAACGGGCTATCATGTTAGATCGCCTGTGTTTCCGATCTATCAGCCATATGGAATGTAGCTTTGTTAATATTTCATTGTGAGAAATATATTTCAAGTGTATGACATACATCCTTCTTCCCTGTTTCTCTACGATAAACTATGTTATCGAACCGTAAAACGAAAAAAAACTACTTCCGTAAAACACTTGCTCTGCGTGATACAAGCACAATATAGCTTTCAGGAGACATGTAGTGCCCACTGTTCACATCCGATCACGGTTCAGAAATTAGACGATGCCTGCATCAGGCCTATATAAAATGATCATTAGTAGCGGGGAATACCTCCTACAAGGAAACAGATAAATGCATAGCAGCAGTGTCCGACATGTGAAAATTACAAGTCATTCCGTCACTCTCTCTGTAAACAGCACATCCATCTGGAAAATGTGTACATAGGGATTACAGCACCTCACAAGCACCTACCGCTAACTTAATTATGACGCTGCAGTCTCCATTTTACACTCAAGATGCAACAGGGGGATGGAGTACATTGCATAAATCAAAGTTCATTTATAGGAATGTGTCAAGTTTCATCACGCATGAGATGGAAGTCCTCTGATGACCGACAGGTTTACCGTTAATGATCGCAAGTAGACAGTGCTTTAAACCACATACAGAACATGTGGCTGTATACGAGTAGAATACAGGGTATATCACGCAACTGATGCATCCGTACAAAACACTGGAAAAATTTACCTGCAATAACTTCTCCTTCTCTAGAATGCATCAGTCAATCATTAAATCGTACCTCGTTACAGCTCCATCTCAATCGATCCACTCTCTGTTATCCTTTAGCCCAGATGCAAGTAAGTATAGAGGTGAATGGTTCTCTGTCCACCTGAAAAGCATCAAATACAGTAGTCAACTCTTGTGTATCACTCGTACCTCAATAGACATACAGTATAATGGTGCCTCGACGGAAGAAAATTGACTGCCTCCCTGATTCCCTTCGTTTCGATGTCGACATTTTCTCAGATTCATCTTGTTGCCACATACTTGTTCCCATGTACAAATTGTTCGGCGCGAACCAGAAGAGACGCAAGTACTTCCTCAATTTCCCCGCATACGCGGTCAATTTATACCTATTCTCTCATAATTTCTCGGAACTCCATCGATTTTATGTCAGATCTATCCATGCAATCCTGACATAACCTCTCGTTCTGTGTTCTAAAATTATAGCACAGCTGCCAACACCTAGCCCAAATGCACTGATCAGAACGTGTAATATAGCACTGTGCTCGACTGTATCCAGTCACCCCCAAATTTGGAGAGCATTTGCTCTGTTTTCTGTATGTCTGTGTATATGCATACCTCGCGGATGGCACCTGGGACCCAGATCCGTCCACTGTTGGACCAAACTTCAAGCACAGAATACGTGTCTGGCGTAACGCATAGTTGGTCCATCAGCGAACCCTATCGCAGATGTGACGTGTGGTGGATCTGCCTGCGAACATTGGTCCGCATATATAGTCCATGGCAGATCCACACTCGAACACTAATTCGGATGTGGTATATTGTGGATCTGCACCCATAACACCACTTCATACATTGTGCATAGTGGATCCACCTTCAAAGCCTATCCCATGTGTGGCATATTGTGGATCCACATCTCTACATTGCTCCAGATATAACGTGTGGCAGATACACATTCGAATTCTTTAAATAAAGACTTATGTCCAGCACTGGTCCTTTTCCCACAAATCCTTAGGAGGAAGTGGTTGGGTGACTGAGATTAGTGAAGGTAACCTTTCTTTCGCGCCATTTTCTTAGCTTAGTAGAGATACGCGAATTGACCTTCCTTTAGCGCCAAAACTCAAACTTGGCGCTGGTTCCTAGGAAGAAGTGGCGCTCGGATGACTTAGGTTAGTGGAGGTAGCCCAATTGACCTATATTCTCTTGATTTTATTAGTTGTGATGCATTATCCTGTTTGAGTCTGAACTTCCCTCCATTTTTCTGGGGGAAGGGAGGGGGCGTGGCACTTTCCCACCAAAAGTGGCCATCTTGGATAATGGTACTTGCATCATCAGCTGATGTCATGGCCGCCGTCTTGGATGACGTCATGCGCTGTTATCAAGTCTACATGCCGCCATGTTGGATGACGTAATCGCCACCATCTTGGATACATCTGGTAACAGTGCAGAGTGTGCCAGAATAGGATTTACTCCAATACTAACACAAACTTATGTTTTTGTTAAATGGACAGCCCACTTTATTCCATACGCAATCAATACCATGAGCAGTCACCATAAATCAATTACATCCCAAGGAACTGAGACACGAAGTTGACGTTAGAAATGACGAAAAAGCGCCGCTATTGCGCTTCCAGCGATGCAAACATGACCCACACGTTGCTCATAACTGCGATGTGATTGACGTACGTATGCTTACTTTCACTGTTATCACGAGGGCTGAAAGTAGTACTAGGGATTCCTTCTACAAACATTGATATGTACGTAACGGTGTCCCTCCTGCCCATTGTATTTATCAACGTATAGACTACAGAACAACAGTGGCCAGTGTATGCCGCTCCATTACGTTGCCCAGATTAACCCTTCACCTCTGCAGTTGTGTACATGAACAGGCTGCAATCGGCGTTGTGTGTGGGAATGGTTCATTATGAAGCACGCTATTCTGTGTGGAAGTACGTACAGGTACATGGCACCAATGTACTTTACACTGTAATTAGTATCATTATTGTAATCGTGATATTAATTTACCTGTCCATCCGTTCTAGGCTTTCGACATGGTGTTTACACATGAGGACATGACTGACATGATATTACTGCATGGAGAACGTCACCAAACACGTGCAGTAAAGGTGTATGCCCAACGGTACCCTAACAGACGTCATCCATCCTGCCTACCTTCATGAATACTGTTACAAGGCTTCGCACGACAGGGCAGTAGTCTCCATCAATGCGAATCTAGAGCAGAGGTGTAAGACATGAAGCAGCAGAAGTACTTGTTCTGGCGGCCATTGAAATGAACCCTCATGCAAGTAATTGTGAAATGTAGAGACAGATGGGAATCCCTTGAACAAGCCTGATGCATATTCTGCACAGGTATAGGTACTACCCATTATCACTTGGTGCTACATCAAGGCCTCCATGGCAACGATGTTCACAATCGCCTGGAATACTGTCAGCGGTCAGTGGGTTCTGTGGCAAGGCCATGACTTTATGCATAGGATACTGTTTACAGATGAGGCCACAGTTACAAACCATGGAAACGTCACCTTACACAATATGCACTAATATCCACTAGAAAACCCTTACTGGGTTCGCCGGGTCGAACTTCAACGTGCGTGGAGTGTCAATGTATGGAATGCTATTGTAGGACACCACATCACTGGCCTGCATTTCATTGATGGCATTCTTAGCAGGTGACAGTACGAACGGTTCCTGAGGTGTATCTTACCTGGACTGTTGAAAAACCTGCCGCTTCATCTGCGTCAAATAATGTGGTATCAACATGATGAGTACCCTGTACATAATGCCATGGTGGCATGACAGGCGCTAAACCAACAATTACCAAATCGATGGATTGAACGGAGCGGTCCCTTTCAGAGATTTCCAGCACGGTTGCCGGACCTCACCCACATGGACTTTTTTCTTTGGGGCATGTGAAAGATGTGTATCAGCAGGTCCCAACAACAATAGCCAACAAGAAAACTCTTATTATCACTGCATGTGCTGTAATTACATCAGAAACACTGACAGCCGTGAATGGATTTCTGATGGAGAGTGCACAGCAGTGTTGCCAAGCAAATGGCCTTCTCTATGAACATATGTTGTAACTTTTTGGCTGTGATACATATGATTGCATACCAGCGTACATTTTGTGTATTACAGAGAAGACGTATGTTTGTTTTGTTAGTACTACTGTACATTTACGTGTGCGTTGCACCACCTGCAACAGTTCAATTCCGTCGCAGTCATTAAAAATATTCAGTGACATGTTATGTATGTGGAATCTAGCGTTGTGTAATTGATATACAACTATGTACAACCCTTGACAGCCATTAATTTTGTTTACCCTGGCCGGTATTTCGTTACTGTTATGTCCATTGTATTACTGTCAAAAAATTCAGTAAAGCACGTATGAGGAAACCATGTCCTTGTTTTCATTGTGGGCAACTGAACACCATGTGTTTCCCAGACAATGTACTAACAGTGTACATAACAATACATAAGCACAGCGTTTGTCGCACCGTAGTACGTCAATCACATCGCGATTACGGGCAACGTGTTGGTCAAGTTTGCATCGCGGGAAGTGCAATAACGGCGCGTTTCGTTGATTTCACGCATCAATTTCGCGTTAAAATTTCTCGAGATGTAATTGGCGTATTGTGATGCAACCAACGCCATGATTATTGTAATTTCTTATGTTATTGATAGCGTACGGAATAATATGAGGTATCCATAAAATAAACATGAGTTTGTGTTTTAGCCAAATTCTTTACGGTCACCGAAGGAGCTACTTGACTGAGTCGTATCAGCTCCAGATCACATGGTTTATAATGTCTCATAGAATTTTCTTTCGTGAACCCCTGCCGTACGTTCATACCAGTGAACGCCGTTTCTCAATATTTATTGTGGTTCCAGAGATATTGGCGGTGAAAAGTTTAGGTAGGACGAGCGCCAAATAAACTGGTATAGGCATGTATATTCAAATTTAGAGACATGTAAACAGGCAGAATATGACACTGCGATTGACAACGCCTATATAAGACAAGTGTCTGACGCAGTTGTTAAATTGGTTACTGCTGTTACAATAGCAGGTTATCAAGATTTAATTGAGTTTGAACGTGGTGTTATAGTCGGAGCATGAGCGATGGGACACATATCTGAGGTAGCGATGAAGTGGGGATATTCACGTACGAACACTTCAAGAGTTTACCATGAATATCAGGAATCCGCTAAAACATCAAACCTCTGACATAGCTCTGGCCGGAAGAAGATCCTGCAAGAACGGGGCCAACGACGACTGCAGACAGTCGTTCAACGTGACAGAAGTGCAACTGTTCCGCAAATCGCTGCAGATTTCAGTGCTGGTCCATCAACAAGTGTCAATGTGAGAACCATTCAACAAAACATCGTCGATATGGGCTATCGGAGCCGAAGGCCCCCTCGTGTACCCTTGATGACTGCATGACGCAAAGCATTACACCTCGCCTGGGCCCATCAACACCGACATTGGAATGTTGATGACTGGAAACATGTTGTCTGGTCGAACGAGTCTCGTTTCAAACTGTATCGAGCGGATTGGTGTGTACGAGTATGGAGACAGCCTCATTAATCCATGGAACCTGCATGTCAGCATGGGACTGTTCTATCTAGTGGAGGCTCTGTAATGGTGTGGGGCGTGTGCATCCTATTTGATCACCTGCACCCATTCATGTCCTTTGTCCATTCCGAAGGACTTGGGCAATTCCAGCAGGACAATGCGACACCCCACACGTCCAGAATTCCTATAGATTGGCTCCAAGAAAACTCTTCTGTGTTTAAACACTTCCGCTCGCCACCAAACTCCCCAGACATGAGCATTATTGAGCATATCTGGGATGCCTTGCAACGTGCTACTCAGAAGAGATCTCAACCCTCTCGTCCTCTCACGGATTTATGGACAGCCCTGCGGGATTCATAGTGTCAGTTCCCTCCAGCACGACTTCAGACATTAATCGAGTCTGTGCCATGTCGTGTTGCAGCACTTCTGCGTCCTCATGGGGGCCCTACATGATATTAGGCATTTATATATGAAATTCGTTAGTGTCACCTGAGGAGCTATTTGACTGATTCGTATCAGCTCCAGATCACAAAATCTGAGAACGGCCCAGAGAGCTGTGTGCTGACCCCACAACCCCATATTGCATCCTATGACACCGTTGGCAGAGGATGAAACGGTGGTTGGTGAGTACCAATGGGCCAACATTGGCCTCTGTGTGGAGCTTAGACGGTTCCAAGCTGTTTTTCATGGGGAATATTTCATCTCCTACTAAAATGTGAGTCACAGTAATATCAGCACTCAAAAACGTCTCCTAATTTGTTAATCTCTAGATTTCTGAATAGCTGTAATTTTTAAAAAGGCCGCTGTCACTTTGTTTGCCATACGCTCTAACAGTGTTGCATATCAAGCTGTAATTGATTCCCACAGTCGAAAATATTTTTATGAGCAGCAATCAAAAAGTTTCTGTTCAAAGGCCATGCAGTCCTGAATGGGTATGCCAATCAGGCAAAATCGCTATGGGAAGTGAGGCGGTCATCCCACCGACGCACCGTGTTGAACACACCCATTTGGTAAAACACCATTTCCTGCTGCTTGAAGAAATCCATAACTGCTTGATGTACATCCTCGTCCGACGTAAATCGTCGACCCTTCAAGACCGTTTTTAGGGGACTGAAGGCACGATAATGACATAGAGAGAGATCACAACTATAGGGCGGGTGCTCGTGTGTCTTCCACTTGAATTGGAGTTAACTTCTGAGTAACGACATTTGTGATATGGGACCATGCATTATCATGAAGTAGCAGCATCCCTTGTCGTACCAGTCCACAACGTTGCTTTTCGACAAACATGCATTTACCGCACGTTGGAAAGACATGAATGTCACGATAATCCCTTACCAAGAAGTTGGAGCTTATATTTTATTCACATCAGGGTCGCGCTACATTGCGTACACGCTGTTGCAACGCCCTCAGATGGAAACCTTTTGTGCTCACTTATATATCACAAATACATAGTTCTTGATTTTTCACAGAGCAGTCTGTTTTCCACTGAAACAGCAGCACAGTTCAGAAGTTTCCATTTGTTCTAATATTTGGAAGTAATTCAGCCTATACTTACTGCTAATAGAAAAGGCATGTTATTATTGACCAGTTGTTCCTATATCACACAACCTCATTTTGTAAACGATTCTATGGCCTGCTACATAAAAGCAGTGAAATGTGTAACCTAACGACTTGAAAGGCAAACCTATTTGAAAATGCCTGTAAAATAATAATTAGGTATTGCTGTTATATGAACAGTCTAATTTAAATCAAAATAAATAAAATCTGAGACACTGAAAACAATATTAAGTTACAATAAATGAAATTGATTTGTAAATTAATTTTTTATGATCTCCAACTTTGAGGAAGTCAAAACCGCAAGGAAAAGTCTGAGGGGCTCTGAAAGGACTTGGTTTAAAGGATGCTACAAAGAGAAAAGTGATTAAGAAAGACAAGCAACAAGAACATGGCCACATTTCAATAAAATATGTTCCCTGATGTATGTTTCCACTCCAGAGAAGTCACATAACAGTACTGAGGAATCATCAACTATAACTGAAAACAAAGACTCCATTCACCTACATCTACATACATACTCTGCAAGCCACTGTATGGTGTATTGCTGAGCAGGTAGCTTCTACCACTACCAGTCATTTCCTTTCCTCTTGCATTCACAAAGAGAGCGAGGGAAAATACTGCTTCTATGCCTCTGTAAGTAGAATGGCTGGGGGGCATTCTGGTCAAAACCCCTGATACACCATCTGTCAACAGTTTTTCCCATGTCGTATAACAGCTACGACAATCGTCCATTTTACGTTTCGCTGACATCAGCATCAGCATCTCCATATCTCCGGGAACCGCATGCTAAGGCCAAGGAGGGAAGAAGATGGGGGAAGAGGGGAGGGCCCCCATGCCACTGCAATTTGCGCGAAGCACACCCAACCCAAGTACCCCTACTCTGCAGCCAAATATGATGAAGTTTCTGAATTGCTGAAAATTTTGTCAACTATGTTTGCATTACTGACCTCAAAAAACTCGTGTAACGACTGGCTCACCAGTCACTTTGATAAATTTCATTTGAAGTGACATATCATTCTCCATGGAATACTCGAATGAGTTGATAGCACATTTCTCTACGAATAATTAAAAGTCAACATTTGCTTATGAAATGTAAATAACAAACGATGAATTTGCATTTATTCAAAATGAGCTTTACCTTAAATACTATCCCACAAAATATTGAAACGTGAATTAAAGCAAATCCGTACGGCTACCCACAGATGACTGCACTGTCAGTAAAATCGAGGGATGTTTGATCTTCGTGCCGTTATTCCTTAATGTCACCTACTGCACTGAAAAAACACAACAGAGTCGTAATTAATTATCTTCCACATCTAAGATGTTGAAATAACTCGAAAATATCTGCAAAATACGTCGGCAGCGGGAAAAGTGCGATGTCTACATTGCAAGTTGAGGTTAATACACGAAAAAGCTCTGTGGGACTTAAATAAATTAATATGATGTCACTATATTGCAAAAATATCCCTGCACTGTAAAAGAAAGTGTGAGATAATTTCCACATATGCACGTATTCGCCAAACTAAAGCATGTACCCCAATGCTAGATGTCAACATCTAATAACAGTTGACATTTAAGGCCAAGTACTTCATTCACTTAAAACAAACATGATCAGGCTTCTAACTGCAGAAGAATACGTGTTAACTGGATATAGGTAGACTGAAAGTAACTAATTGGACCTACTCTTGATATGATCACCACAAACCCTCAAACTGAATATTTCCACATTTAACCTGACACTGCATGTGCCTGGAAACTCTACATCCATACACACAGATGGTTTCATAGACCCTTACATTTTCCATCACTTTTAATTTACATTGTTACATATATATTATGGAGGGAAGTGTGAATAAATTAAGTAGTATCATTATCAATCAGTTTAATATATCTATTTAAAAGAAACGTTTTATATTTTGTCGAAAACATTTACAAAAAATGGAGATACATAAAAGTAAGCTGTTATAAAAAATAATACACATATTCAGTGGGATATCATCTCGTTACAGTCTTGGGAGAGGTGCATGGCAGATGGTATGCCCATTGTACCAGTTATTAGGGTTTTTTTCCTGTTCCATTCACGTTTGAAGTGTGGGAAGAATGGTTGTTTGAATGCCTCTGTGTGTGCAGTAATTACTGTAATCTTATATTCATTATCCCTATGTGAGCGATATATATGGGTCTGTAATATATTCTAAGAGCAATCATGTAAAGCTAGTTCTTGAAACTTTGTTAATAGACTTTCTCACTATGGTTTGTGTCTGTCTTCAACCAAATGGTGTATTGCTTAGCAGCTAGCTTCTACCACTACCAGTCATTTCCTTTCCTCTTGCAGGGAAAATACTGCTTCTATGTCTCTGTAAGTAGAATGGCTGGGGGGCATTCTGGTCAAAACCCCTGATACACCATCTGTCAACAGTTTTTCCCATGTCGTATAACAGCTGCGACAATCTTTTCCAGCCCACACAACATCCTCGTGAGCTCGCAGTTGATTCCTCTTCAGGGCTTTTCACACCACAATGCTCATTAGTTCTCCCAGGTACCTATTTTGCCACAATTTTTAAAACTGCTCTTCGCTGAATATGGTATTTCAGAAGTATGAAAGAAAGTTACCTCAAGAATCCTCTTCTTCTCAGTTGTTCTTCCTTATTTGTATTGAAAATGATAGAAGTATCTGATTCTCTCCTCTTCTGTCTTTTAACAATATGCCTTGCTGCTGTTACAATACTTACAAGACACTAAAATAAGATACCACAGAAGAAGATGTATGTTCTAGCACTAAACATATCTAATACTGCATATGTGCATGCACAGGAATAACCTAAGCAGAACCAAAAATAATCTGATACCAGTGCATGTGGCTGGTCTACGATACCCTAGAACTGTCTGTTGTAAGCTAACTGAAACTGCTATTGTTAAAATACCTGGTACACCATACCATCTCCAATTACGGTCACTTAAAGGTACTGGGAAGACAGCTTCTTGGAAGCGATTATCAGACATTGTATTAATGTGAAAATATTCTCCATGGTCTCACAGATCACTTGCATGTACCTGCAGGTTAAATTCTTCTCAAGCACCACTGTATGATGGCGAAGATAATGCATCATGTTATGTACTAGAAAAAAATATAAACGATGCTATTAAGTGCCAGTTATTGCATTTGTTACAAACGATACAGGCCTACTGAAGTCTATGTCCAATAACATTAGTTTGCAGTCATAAAACACAAGTTGTAAATTAATTATTTCTCACATCTAAGAGTCTGAAAAATTCTAAAATGTCTGGAAAATATGTAGGCAGCGTAAAAAGTATGACATTTTACACTGAATATCCATGACCTAGTTGAGGTTAGTACATGCATTGTGTTATTCAGTAGAAAAAATTACAAATGATGCTACTGATTTCCATTTGTTGATATTATTACAAATGACAAAGACTCAAATCAATTAATGTGGGATCACATACATCAGTAATGTAAAAGAAAGTACATATAGACATATCTAAATACGTAAAGTATATACTCAGTCTGTGCAGTTACATTTCTGGAAACCTTGGCTTGTGAAAATAAAAACCTATAATGAACTACACCACCACAAACACATGCACCACAGAATTTTTTATTGGGGAAGAAAGGAATGAGGTGCTTTTATTATCAAAATATTGCGCAGGGCATTGACTTCCTGTCAACACACGATCAAAGATGGTAACAGTGAGAAATGTGACATTTCCAAAGACAATGTCAGAGTCGATATGTCAGAAAATAAATAAAGTGGCTTACCATAAATAATGAAATGCCTCACATTCCAATTAAATATTTCCACATCTAAATTGTCTGTATAACTCGTTACAATACAGGTTTATTTAATTTAAGTAAAATCGCCACGAAAATTCGATTTTGCCTTGAAAGGACAATGAGATGTCCAAATACAACTAATGCCTTACACATGACAATGCATGACCAAATCCATTGCTACAAATGCCAAACAAATCCCTCAGCACATACTGAAATAATGCTATTCTCTATAACATACAGATACATAGATGTAGATATGAAAGTTGTCGTGTTCTAAAATTTAGTGGATCACGATAGGAAATGACATTACAGATTCTACCAGCCCACGATACTGCCACATCTGAAACACACATTTAATATCAAGCCCTTAACCACATCGTTCATGTTAAGACTTCCAATAAGCAAAGTTTAAACAAAATGGCTGTAAATATTACGAGGTATGGGACCTCAGCAATGAAGTGTGACAGCATGACAATGCTGGTTTGCAGAGATGATGGTATCGATGTGGTAATACAGAGTAAACAGACACAACATAGTATGCTTATAGCTGCAAAGCAGTGAGGAATTGTCAGAAATTACCGAAGAGACACAATTACATTCCTTAACACAGTAGTTGAAAAGAAAGATACAAATCATCATGCACATACTTAAACAGTCTTGTGCAGGGATCAAACACATGATTCATTCTGTACTTTTCTCCAGCCCAGTAATACCATGCTCTTTAGCCAAGGAAGACATAAAAGTTTCCTGTAGTAACATGTTTGGGCACTATAAAATCTGCAAGGTGGTTACCAACAACTTTACTCATGGCTGGGCTTGTGGTTTTACACATAAATATATTGTATAGATTTTGCTCGACAACTGGGAGTCATCTACGTTAAACAGTCAAGCCCAACTGCATTATCACAAAGTATAGCCCTAGGTGTCAGTATATGTGGGAGATGTCGTCTCCAAGCAAACATTATGCTCCACCTAGGAAAACATTATAGAACTACCGAAGCAGGCTGGCTCCATTGGTGTAGATTTATCGTGTAGTTTCATGACACAGAATAGAGTGTGAATACCACATGTCCTATCTATAAATAAATGGCGTCATAGCACATTCTGCCAAAAAAATGGCTGCAAATAATGACATGATGGAAGAGTTTAATGCTAAAGTCCGCGATTTGTGTTTGAAAACTGCGATTGACAGACTGTACCACTGACAGTATTTTGGAGAAGAGCGCTTCCCGTGTTTTAATATAGCACTTCGTCAGAGTAGCTTGTTATAGCCATATGCAGGTAGAATATAGTTAATGGTGTACCTGTACTCCAGTGGACACGCTGCAGGAACATTGTTAAACACCATACAGAGACTGTTCCCTCCTTTATTCTTTAATTAACGTCACATGGAAGCAGTTTACACACAGTAGTGATACTCCTACTCAGCACTCGCCTCTATCATATACATAGTATTGCCTGAAGCATTGAAGGACAAGAGGCTTCTGATCCAATCCTAGAAGAACTGACGTAGTCACAACATACAGGCACAGAAGACGCATTACCAGAGTAGGTGCTCGAATACAATGAGTGGAACCTACTGTAATTGAGTGATAATAGATTGTCATCTGTCGTTCAGTTGTCATATGGTGTAACGATTTGACTAGCAGGAAGGTGGAACTGCAGCAGCATCAGTGTCAACAACTAGACGATACTGCTCTCAAACTATATCATTGCATGTATAATACATACTAAATTTCATGTGGATGGCTAGATGTATAGCGCTTTAGTAAGCCTGCCAGCTTACATCTTAATAGTAGTTTATACTGGTAGTGATGTAAATACTGTTTGGCAATGTGAATTTCTAAATAAAGTCAGCTCATAGTCTGAACGTTGCTCAATATGATTCAATTCAGATGCTCACTAATATCACAAAGTTTGCAGGTTGTGTTATTTGTTCCGTATCTTACTCATAAAAAATTGTTTTGCTTTACCACAGATACATATCAATTTTTGAAGTTGCAAAGACAAAAAATTAACTATTTTCTGATACTGTGTTTGTTAAAACCAGCCTATTCGTCAAATATGGAGTGTCTACGAAACATGCTCTCTTGAATCGCTAGACAAGATTCAAACAAATCGTGTTTATGAGTTTTATTACAAAGTGAAATTATACAAAACTTAACTTTGTGTTACACCGATATGTCGCAAGCAAAGGGCGACAGACAAAATAAGAAATCTCTTCAGTATATCAGTTCCCAAGTCCATGTTACATACACAGTACAAGCAAGTGATTAGAGTTGACGCTTCTATCCAAGATGGTAGTCTTGAAGCTGCTGTAGAACTGGGCGCCACCAGTCGAGCGTGGTGCTTATGTCCTCTTCGCATAGGGGCCACTCCTGTAGCATTGTCGTCCTGGAGAAGGGTCAGTCAGTGTGCAAATGATTGACGCCTTCTCACAGCCCTCTCTAATCTGCTTCAGGGCTGAAAATCAGATATTCTTACATTGCACCCACACAAAAACTTGTGCTAACTGTACACTTGTCTTGTTAAATGTTCGCTTACAGTCACACTTATTTGATTTTGTCACTCTCTCAATCAAAGGATCTGCTCTCAGAGGCCCCAGTTTCTTTGCGGCTAACGTTTCCTGATAATTTAGTTTAATGTTCGCAGAATGAGATTTTCACTCTGCAGCAGAGTGTGCGCTGAGATGAAACTTCCTGGCAGATTGAAGCCAAGACTCAAACTTGAGAACTTTGTCTTTTTTGGGCAAGTGCTCTACTGACTGAGCTACCCAAACACGACTCAAGACACATCCTCATAGTTTTACTTTTCTGTTAACACTTAAAACAGATTCAACATAGTTTACACTGCACATGAAAGCCGATTCCCGCACAGTAAACAACCAGTAGTAAGTCAAAGCCGTTTTCAGCGTACATTGTGGGTTGCATACATCAGAGAGAAACCTATTGTTCTCCTTTGATTGACAGGTAGTTAAACTACTGTTCTGCTAAGAGGATTAAGAGCCCCTAGGGATAATCCAAGCTTTTGATTGGCAGGTTCTTAACCTATTGTTCGCCAACCCCCCTTCCTCCTCCTCCTCCACTTCCTTCTCCCCCATACCTTAGGGAAATCCCCTCACCAATACAAGCACACTTTTGATATCAGTTTGATGGACTAATTAATTAAATCGATCAATTAATTAAATCCACTGGCTGGATCCCCAACCCTCCTCCTCCCCTCCCACTTCTGGAATTTGTGGGAAAAAGATCCAGTCGATAGGCCATTTGCAGAGAATTCGATTGCAGTGTATGGAATATTGTTTATACAGTTTAGACAAGGTGTGGAATATTGTTTATTTAAACAACTTAGACAATACAAGTTGGTGTTTGGAATATAGTTTATTTATGTAGTCACAGAAATTGTCTGGAAATTGACAGCAGAGTATGAAACTCTATTTATTTAACTAATGTACATGATATGGGATGGTGAATGGAATATAGTTTATTTAAAGAATTTGTCAGGAAATCAATCACAGAATGGAATATTTAAACAATTACGGCATTTTTAATCTGACAGTGCATGGAAATGCTGAATAGTCGTAGGTTATACCTGCTGCGGGAGTCAGAGATGTTTAAGTTCTTATTTTCCTCACTTTTCGAAGCACACTGATATCTAAACATAGATGGGAAAATAGGAAAAATTACATATCTAAAAGTTCATGATGTATTTCGAAACCTAACATCACTTTCTGCAGACAGGTAAATTACTAGAATCTCAGTGACAAACACAAATCGAGAAACATACAGCAGTCATATAGCACTGACAGTTAAACTATGCAAAAGTGGTCTACAGATCATGAACGGAATGAAGGGCAGTATAGTAGCCGCCATGTGGAATCTCCCGTGTGTGCCTCTATCGTCAAGGCACCACAACAGAGGTCAAAACCTCCCAATGTACTAGTTACAGATCAAGTTTCTAAATATCTCTGACCACAGACCACATACCACCCTCCTCTGATCTCGCGGCCCCAAACAAAGCAACAAGTGGCGGCATTCTGTTGATCAGGAAATTCCAGAGTCGCTTCCTATCTCTCTATTTCTCAAGAGGCCACTCCCTGATTGTCTGCGTGAACCAACGTTCCGAAACATGCAGACGGAGGTTTGCATCTCTCCTCAGAATACAGTGTTCCTATTGGCTAATGTTTCAGACAAAGGGAGAGGTGATACAATTTCGATATCAAAGACAGAGTGAAATAAGCCATTTGGATTACGCTTTCAAATTAATTATTTAACAAATTACAGCAGTGAAATACACACATGAAAAAAAGTTTTGCATTACCCTGGTTCCCAGAACTCCTGAAGCTAGACGTTGACTGTGGATATTGTATCACAGACACAGTCCCTTTGACTGTTCAGAGATGTCACGAAACCCTCTGAAAGATGTAAACAACCATGCATGAACAGCACCTATTAGACGGACGGGGTCCGACAGCCAATCAGTTCCAGTCATTCCACCAGGAAGGAGGTACACGGCTCATGTTGTCTGTATTTCAACCATGCCTAGACGGTCAATACCGCGGTCTGATCGCGTCCGCATTTTTACTTTGCGCCAGAAAGGGCTCTCAACAAGGGGAGCGCCCAGGCATCTCGGAGTGAACCAAAGCGCTGTTGTTCAGATATGGAGGAGATATAGAGAGACAGGAACTCGCTCAGGCCGCCCAATTGCTACTGCAGTGGATGACCGTTACATACGGATTACGGGTCGGGCAGCAACGCCATCATGTTGAATAATGCTTTTTGTGCAGCCACAGGACGTCGTGTTACGACTCAAGCTGTGTGCAATGGGCAGCATGATGCACAACTTCACTCCTGACGTCCATGGCGAGGTCCATCTTTGCAACCACAACACCATGCAGCGTGGTACAGATGGGCAAAACAACACGCCGAATGGACTTCTCAGGATTCGCATCATGTTCTCTTCACTGATGAGTGTCGCATGTGCCTTCAACCAGACAATCGTTGGAGACGTGTTTGCAGGAAACCCAGTCAGGCTGAATGCCTTAGACACACTCTCCAGCGAGTGAAGCAAGGTGGAGGTTCTGTGCTGTTTTGGGGTGGCATTATGTGGGGGCGACGTACGCCGCTGGTGGTCATGGAAATAGCCTTAATGGCTGTACAATACGAAACTGCCATCCTCCGACTGATAGTGCAACCATATCGGCAGCATATTGGCGAGACATTTGTCTTGATAGACGACAATTCGCGCCCCCATCGTGCACATCTTGTGAATGACTTCCTTCAGGACAACGACATCGCTCGACTAGAGTGGCCAGTATGTTCTCCAGAGATGAACCCTATCAAACATGCCTGGGATAGACTGAAAAGGGCAATTTATGGGTTACGTGACCCACCAACCACTCTGAGGGATCTACGCCAAATCGCCATTGAAGAGTGGGACAATCTGGACCAACATTGCCTTGATGAAATTGTGTATAGTATGCCACGACGAATACAGGTATGCATCAGTGCAAGAGGACGTGCTACTGGGTATCATAGGTACCGGTGTGTACAGCAATCTGGACCACCATCTCTGAAGGACTCGCTGTATAGTGGTACAACATGCAATGTGTGGTTTTCATGAGCAATAAAAAGGGCGGAAATGATGTTTATGTTGATCTCTATTCCAATTTTCGGTACAGGTTCCAGAACTCTCGGAACTGAGGTGTTGCAAAACTTTTTTTAATGTGTGTCGATCGCTTAAATCACTCACCTCCATCTTACGATGATCATTCTTCATTATAAAACATATTTTCGGTGACTGGGTATCGCACACAAACATTATGCAAATCAAATAATGGAATGTCCACCGCAAATAGATCGCCGGGCTAAATATATCCAAGGTCCTTTACACACCAACGTTTGAAGGCATAAACACCCTCCTCCGCCGCAACGTTCCACTAAACATGTCTGGTGAAAAAAAATCCTACCTGTCACACAAACTAGCGATCGCGAGGCACGCGCCATTCCCCATTTACAGCATAGCTCCCGTCCGCACCGACCGGGAGAGAGAGCCATAACAGAACGCATGCGTACTCGCAAAACAACTATCGGAAACGCGATGGGGTTTTGAAAAGTACTATAGGATTCGTAAATTGGTTCTCTCCGCTACATTCGGAAGGAGGGAGTAAGGTTCTACTGCGTGATGGAAGAGACTATAGGAAATGCCACTGAAAGACGAAGTCCAGTGTGATGTATGGAGAAGCACTAAACACGACGTAATTAAACCGTGATCCTATCGGTAGTAATAAGCTGTTCATGGCTAAATGTCAGAGGTGGTTATCAATCTGGAATCTGAGGTCGCGATTGGGGTTTTAAAGCACTATATAACCCTTAAGCCTCTTCACTCCGCTACATTTGGAAGAAGGAGAAGAAGAAATGCCTCCTGCATGGTAGGGTAGAAACAACAGCAAATACCACTGCAAAACAGAGTCCACTGAAATGTACTGAGAAGCACTAAACACGACACACACAAACCACGATCCAGTCCATATTACCAAGTTGTCATGGCTAGACGTCAGAGATCTCTATCAATCCGGAATCTGACATCGCGGTTGGGTTTTTAAAGCACTGTAGAATTCCTAAATTGGTTCTCTTTGCTGCATTCGGAAGGAGGGAGGAAAGTTCTACTGCATGATAGAATAGAGATAACAACAAATACCACTGCAAGGTAGAGCCCACTGTAGTGTATTGAGAAGCACTAAACACATCATACTTAAACCACAATATAGTCCGTAGCAATAAGCTGTCATGGCTAGATGTTGGAGACAGCTGAGAACACTTGCACATGCCGGGCACTCCTGTCCCGAGGTCCATCCCATGTACACCTCCAGCACCGACATAACGAGGTCAGTGAAAATTTACGCCGCGGCCGTAGCCACATTCGTGGACATGCATGGATGCCAGAGTGCACCACCCCCTGCCATGCAGGGTATCTGGGGATGAGTGGTGTGGTAGGAATTCGGGTTTTATCAACACATCCAGTGCAAACGTCCATCATTTTGAATCTTTTGTCACATAACACACACACGTCCGCTTCTGCCGCGTGCACACGGCACACTGGTCACTTCGTCAGCTCTCGCTACCGCAGGCAAGATCAGGCAGGTAGGCACATTCTTTGTTCACATTAAAGGCTGAGCTAATCCGTTACTTCCGGTTGCCGACTCCTCGAGACCGCCCTTGCAGGTAGTCTCGGTGCACTGTGGAACAAGCAGCTTCAGCTTGGACGTATGCAGTAGTTCTGAACAGTCCCACACCCACATGGAACCACCAGTTCAAAAGATTTATTTTACCCAATCTGAGGCAACGATGTTGTTGACCATACACCTCGAATACCTCACGTGAAATGTACATGCCTCCCGTTTATACGAGTTATTTACGAAGACAGAAGACATCGGACAATACACGCGTTTTCGCGTCGCTAAAGTATCGTTACTTGTTGTGAAAATCCCTCACAGGACTATGGCGTAGATTATATTCCCTCTAAGTATTCTTTCACCAAACAGAAAAATATCTGACTAGAATATTAAACTAATTTTTGGCTCATGACGGAGTACTAAGATCTACCAATGTCACGCGATGGCCAGTCACTTTCGAACTCTCTCTTAAGGCAATCAGAAGTCTCGTTACATACGAAGTCTCTTAAGGTGACAGCACGGAGAAGTTGTAAATGTAAGTGCTACACTACGTGGTGTAAAGCTTGCTGGTAGAAATGTTGGCAGCGATTTGAAATCAAGTCTCTCCATTCAGGAACACACTTGCGTTGCATCCTACTGAGACGTCTTTTACTGATTACAGCCACTAGTGAGTCATATTCGTGCTCTCTCATATCTCGAAACCACTCACCTTCTTCGAACCTATTTGCTACAGCAAAACTCCAACGTGGGTTTAGACAATTCCTGTGCATCTTGTAACTGTTTTCCTCTGTCTCTGCTCTGGCCTCCCTGCAGCTTCGTCCATGTGATCGTCTCAATTTAAGTCGGGACTGAACGGAAGTCAGAGAACGCTATATGCACCACCTTCTAAAACCCGTGTAGAAACAGACTGTGGTGAGTTAATGCAACAGGACAGTCTTTTGGCCACTCAGTGGAAATAGAGCATGTTATTGTAGCTCTGCCAACGAAACTGATCACTGAAGGATTCTCTCACGGGCAACACAGTAATTATGCTATGCTGGCATCAGACCTACATAAAAAGATGGTTAGAACAGAGAATACCTCTTACAAAGAAAGAGACAAACGTATAGCACCGGTGTATGACTATGTGAAATTACGCGTCATGCCGCCACTAACTCCGTAAACAAGACACCTTTCAAGCAAATGTATACACTGGGATTGCAGTACCTCACAAACAGCTGTCGCTAACTTAGTATCGCCGTAGTTATAGACCTGAAGACCTAATTTTATGCCGAAGATGGGGCAGGGCAACGGAGAACGTCGAATAAATCTTTGTTCATCCAGAGGAATGTGTCGAAACAGGATGGACATGTTTCATCACACATGAAATGTTAGTCCTCTGATGACTGAGAGGTTTGCCTGTGACGATCGCAAGTAGACAGTACTTTAAATCACACACAGAACAAGCAGTTGTATACGAGTCGAACGCAGGTTATGTCACACAACTGATGCATCCGAACAGAGCACCGGAAAAAAATGGTCAAATGCCCTGCAGCAACATCTCCCTCTCTCTCTCGAATGCATCATCATTCTACCATTAAATCATACCTTGTTACAACTCCATCTTAACCGATCCCTCCATCCACTCTCGGTTATCCTTTAACGCATTTCCCAGTAAGGTTAGAGGCAGATGGTTCTCTTTTTTCCAGGAAAGCATCAAAGACAGCAGTCAATTCGCGTGTATCAGTATTATCTCAATAGACGTACAGTGGAATGTTACCTTGAAGAAAAAAATGACTGTTTCCCTGGTTCCTGGTGCCATTATTTTCACGTATTCCTCTTGCTGTTGCATACTCGTTCCCATGTACAAGAATTGTTCTGCACCAAGCAGAAAGCATGCAAGTAATCCCTCAATTTCCCCGCATTTCGACGTATTTTCCTTTAGTTTATACGTATTTTCTGCCATTTTTCGTAATTCTACGGGGTGTTACAAAAAGGTACGGCCAAACTTTCAGAAAACATTCCTCACACACAAAGAAAGAAAAGATGTTACGTGGACATGTGTCCGGAAACGCTTACTTTCCATGTTAGAGCTCATTTTATTACTTCTCTTCAAATCACATTAATCATGGAATGGAAACACACAGCAACAGAAAGTACCAGCGTGACTTCAAACACTTTGTTACAGGAAATGTTCAAAATGTCCTCCGTTAGCGAGGATACATGCATCCACCCTCCGTCGCATGGAATCCCTGATGCGCTGATGCAGCCCTGGAGAATGGCGTCCACAATACGAGCACGAAGAGTCTCTACATTTGGTACCGGGGTTCCGTAGACAAGAGCTTTCAAATTCCCCCATAAATGAAAGTCAAGAGGGTTGAGGTCAGGCGAGCGTGGTGGCCATGGAATTGGTCCGCCTCTACCAATCCATCGGTCACCGAATCTGTTGCTGAGAAGCGTACGAACACTTCGACTGAAATGTGCAGGAGCTCCATCGTGCATGAACCACATGTTGTGTCGTACTTGTAAAGGCACATGTTCTAGCAGCACAGGTAGAGTATCCCGTATGAAATCATGATAACATGCTCCATTGAACGTAGGTGGACGAAACGAAAATGAGCTCTAACATGGAAATTAAGCGTTTCCGGACACATGTCCACATAACATCTTTTCTTTATTTGTGTGTGAGGAATGTTTCCTGAAAGTTTGGCAGTACCTTTTTGTAACACCCTGTATAGATTTTATGTCACTTCTACCCATATGATCATAACATCATTTCTCAGTCCGTATTCTAAAATTCCTCGTAGTACAGTTGCCAACAACTTGCGCAAATGCACTATTTTTCTGATCGGGCAGCATAGTGTAGCACTATACTCGAATGCATCTAGTCACCTCCAACCACATATTCTAAAGTTGCAGTGCGTTTACTCTGTTTTCTGCATGTCTGGGTCACGGAAGGCTCTGTCCACCTGGAGCTCCATCATGTATAAAAACTACCCGTTTCTTCTTCTGCTTCTTAACCATCTGCTATTACATCACAAAGCTTTCATATCTACTACTATAGGCCGATAAGGGGCGCTAACCTCCTCGACATGTGCGCATCTGGAGAAATCTTGTGCTCTTGGATGGGTGCGGAACAGCAGTTACGAACTCGGCTCTCTCTATTCCTTCACGAGACATGGTATGTAGCGGTTTACTTGGGGTCAACTGCAGATTAAATGAGTGACACTGCTGAAAGGAGGGTTAGTGAAAGACAAATCGAGGAAATCTTTCGGACTGTAACTTTATTCTAAGAATGCGCACGGAGAAAGATTGTAAATTACACACTATGCTCGAAGTGCTAGAAAATGTAGATCGCTGTCTGGTATATTTTGGTGTATATGTTCGACAATTAACAATGAACAGACGTACTGCACAGTCCTCTATCAACATTCGCAATGGTACTCGAAAAGAAAAGGAGGGGCGGTTTAGCGATGATACAGAAATTAGGGAGCATGCTGCTGCATCACTGGTCGGTGTTGAAATTGCAGTAAAATTGCTAAAATTGATCACACGATCAACTGAGATGCTTCTTACAGTACATCGACCGTTTCTTTTCCATGCCATCCGTTCACTGGTACGCTGTTGATTACCACATAGTGATTGACTGAGACCGCTTGTGTGAGATGGAGAAAGAGTCTTGGTGGAGGGCAAGAACTTCCGGGCCGGCGGGAGTGGCCGAGCGGTTCTAGGCGCTACAGTCTGGAACCGCGCGACCGCTACGGTCGCAGGTTCGAATCCTGTCTCGGGCATGGATGTGTGTGATGTCGTTAGGTTAGTTGGGTTTAAGTAGTTCTGAGTTCTAGGGGACTGATGACCTCAGAAGTTAAGTCCCATGGTGCTCAGAGCCATTTGAACAAAGAACTTCTGGGATGGGTAGCGCCGAAATTGTGATCGCGTACATGACTGCAATATGAGAAATCAATCGAAACGGAACATTGAGCCATCAGCTATTGCGATGTCTAGTTTTCTGTGAGAGGCAATGGATCAAAGTGTATTAATGTCATCTTAGAACCTGACAAAGACCTCGAAGTTTTGGCGGAAAAAACAGAATGTATGGCAGTGTACAAAGCATGTTACAGCAGAAAAATACAATGTATCTAACTACAAAAGAGGGACACTCAATTGTGACTAATAGTCTGTGGGATATGGTCCTCCTACACTACAGGCGATGAAACTTTACACTGGTCTGTGCAAGCGATTTCGATGACTGGCCACCTGCTCAACTGGATCAATACCTGTATATATAATAGGATCACCACATAAGCTTGATGCCAGCATGCAGACGGTATTTTTTATCGATATATCGGAAGAGAGAGATGTAGTAAAAATCTTATCGAGTTCCCTGTCAGATGAAGTAAGCGGAGCTTTTATAGCTCGTAATTTTTCTCTGTTGGGTGGTACAGAATAACGATGATAGAATGTTTGGGTGATAGACGTAAATGGACCCTGAGGGATACAGATCTGCTTCAGACTGCAGTACCTGTATGATGTGGAGTCTTCCTTATTTTCCTGATAAGAAACAGCACCGTAACTTTTCATACTGTCTTATACTACCTTGTGTGGCAGATTCAGGCTTCATTTGGCGCAGACTTTACACTTCGAACATGGTTGGCAGAGCTACGACAACATGTCCCCATTTCCACCGAGTGGTCGAAATACGGTCCTGTGGAATTAACTCAGCTCACTCTGTTTCTACACAGGTTGCAGAATGTGGTAGGTATAGCGCTCTCTGACTTCTGCTCAGTTCTGACTTAAATTGGAACGTTCACATGCGCAAAGCTGCAGCGATGGCGGGGCAGAGACGGAGGAGCAGTTACAAGATGCATAGCGACAATCTAAACCCACGTCTGAATTTTACTGTAGCAGATAGATTCGAAAAAGGTGACTCATTTCGAGATAGGACAGTATCATGGATACGATTCACTAGTGTCTGTAATAGTTAAAAGACCTCTCCGTAGAATCAAATGCAGGTGTCTGGTTAAATGGAGAGATTTGATTCCAAGTTACATACAACATTTCTACCAGAAAGCGTAACACTATCAGCGACTCTTGTGTGTACGTGTAGAACAAAGACTGCTTTTTATGCACGGTGACGGTAACATAGTCGTTGCGATCGTGTTTTCAATAGGGCGGTCCTTAAGCTCCTATTTCCACTGAGTGGCGAAAATACTGTCCTGTTGTATTAACTCAGCTCAACCTATTTCTACACGGGTTGCAGAAGGTGGTGCATATAGCTCTCTCCGACTTCCGTTAAGTTCCGATTTAAATTGGGACGATCACATGGACAAAGCTGCAGGGAGGCAGGACAGAGACTGAGGAACAGTTACAAGATGCAGAGGAATTGTCTAAAACCACGTTGAAGTTTTTGCTGTAGCAGATAGGTTCGAACAGGTTACTCATTTCGAGATATGAGAGTGCCGCTAATAGGACTCTCTAGTGGCTGTAATCATTAAAAGACGTCTGCATAGAATCCAACGCAAGTGTGTGGCTGAATGGGGAGCCTTGATTCCGAATCATTGACAACATTTGTACCAGAAATCTTTACACTATCAGCGACTCTTGTGTGTGCCTGTAGAACCAAGACCGCTTTTTGTGCAGAGTGACGATAACATAGTCGTTGTGATCGTGCTTTTAGTAGCGCGGTCCCTCGTGTAATGTATATTGCTGGCCGTAAAATCCTTCAGTGATCAGCTTCGAATGTCGATTCCCAATAGTGTTTCTTGGAAAGAACATCGTTCCTATTTGAACTACCTGGTGAGTGCAATCCGACTACCGGAAAAGAAAAATTACTTGTCATGCAAACTGACTCTCTTGATCAATTTAATTGATTAGCCTGTCAATTTGATATCAGTGACATGTCGCCTGGAGGGTATAGGCGATAGCTGGGGCACCACGGATATGATTCTTCACTTGGCGTTTTTCTTTTTCGTTGCAGTGATGTCTTTTAACGATATTTCAATAGTCCACCTATACAGGGAGACAACTATCGTAGTAAAAGCAGATGTGTTACCGAATTTTTAAAGTGATACGTGGTACAAAACTTACATTTACAACTTCTCTGTGCTGCTACCGTTAGAAACTTCGTGTGTGACGAGATATTTGATTACCTTAAGAGAGAGCTCGAAAGTGAGGGAGCGTCCTGTGACAGTGGTAGATCGTAGCACTCCATCATGAGCCAAAATTTAGTTTAATATTCTAGTCCTGGGACACATGAAGGGCCGGCCGGTGTGGACGTGCGGTTAAAGGCGCTTCAGTCTGGAACCGCGTGACCGCTACGGTCGCAAGTTCGAATCCTGCCTCGGGCATGGATGTGTGTGATGTCCTTAGGTTAGTTAAGTTTAATTAGTTCTAAGTTCTAGGCGACTGATGACCTCAGATGTTAACTCGCATAGTGCTCAGAGCCACACATGAAGGACAGAGAAGGAAAGATATTTTTCCGTTTGGTGAAAGAATACTTAGAGGGAATATAGTCTATGTCATAGTCCTTTACGGGATTTCCATAACAAGTAACGATACTTTAGCGACGTGTATTGTCTGATTTCTTCTATCTTCGAAAATAACTCGTATAAACGGGAGGCATCTACAAAAAAATGTGTTGAACTGTATGTGAAATCTTATGCGACTTAACAGCTGAGGCCATCAGTCCCTAAGCTTACACATTACTTAACCCAAATTATCCTAAGGACAAACACACACGCCCATGCCCAAGGGAGGACTCGAACCTCCGCCGGTACCAGCCGCACAGTCCATGACTGCAGCGCCGTAGACTGCTCGGCTAATCCCGCGCCGCAGGCATCTACATTTCGTGTGAAAAATTCCGGGTGTAAGGTCAACAACATTGCTGTCGCGTATGGGTAAAATAGATTTTTTAAACTGGAGGGTCTTTGTGGAGGTGGGATTGTTCAGAACTACAGTATATGTCCAAGCTGCAGCTGCTTGTTTTGCAGTGCACCGCGGCTGCCTTCAAGGGGGCCACAAGGAGTCGGCAACTGGAAGTAACTGATTAGCTCAGCCTTTAACGTGTACAAAGAATGCGCCTGCCTGTTCTTGCCCGCAGCAGCGAGGGCTGGCGAAGAGGCCAGTGTGCCGGGTGAGGCCGACAGAAGCAGACGTGTGCGTGTGTTACATGACAGAAGATTCAAAATGATGGACGTTTGCGCTGGACGTGTTGATAACATCCCAAGTCCTACCACTCCAATCATTCCCAGATGCCCTGCATGACTGGGGGTGGTGCACTCTGGAAATTTTCGCTGACCTCTTTACGTCGGTGCTGGCGGTGTAAATGAGGATGGGCGCGTTGCGTGTGGACCTCAGGATAGGAGCGTGCGGTGTGTGCGAGTATTTTCAGCTGTCTCCAACATCTAGCCATGACAGCTTATTGCCACCGACTGGATTGTGGTTTAAGTATGTCGTGTTTAGTGCTTCTGCGAGCTAACATCCCAAAGATATTCGGGCTCACATGCGGTTCGGTGAAATGTCTTGATTCAAACTAGTCTAGGGATTGAACCGCATGTGTCGCATTACACGCCCTAAATTAGACACTTGTGACCCTTTGGTTAAATTGTCTGACTGATGCAAGTCTGCTAAATTGTATGAAACAAAGTTACATAACTTATAATGGCAGTAATAATAATATCGGCAACTAAATTAACGACCCATTAATGATGTAGGCCACACAGTTACGATTTGGTTCGAATAATGTTTATTCAGAAAGCAAACTAATAGCGAAAGTGGTCGTATTTAGAATTATTGTTACACTCGAGCGCATATCAATTTGACACAGCTCGATCATTCACAATTTCGTCGCGAATTACAAGTCCAGTACTCCACCTCTTTAACTACGCGAGAAGTACACACTAGGCTCGCGGCAGCTCACCGCTCAGAGACGAAGTCCCGCGATACCACACAACGCAAAATTTTCTAAGTCGTTTCACTTCCTAGCTACCTAAAGACCGACCGTCCGCTTTCGGGTCTCCACTAGCACTGTCCATCTGCCCATTCCCGGCCGCGTCTCCCGCGTGCCGAACATCATCGCTCAACTGACTAGTGCAGTTCCTCTCCCTGAAGCGGTAAATCTGATTGGCTACAGCTTACTGTACACTATTTTACCACTTAACATATTTAAATAATCAAAGCTTGACGACTTTCACGTTCTAGGTAAAGTAACAAAAATATCCATTACATAATAAAAATTAAATTCTCTTACATAAAACCGATAGCCCGCATCTCGTGGTCGTGCGGTAGCGTTCTCGCTTCCCACGCCCGGGTTCCCGGGTTCGATTCCCGGCGGGGTCAGGGATTTTCTCTGCCTCGTGATGGCTGGGTGTTGTGTGCTGTCCTTAGGTTAGTTGGGTTTAAGTAGTTCTAAGTTCTAGGGGACTTATGACCACAGCAGTTGAGTCCCATAGTGCTCAGAGCCATTTGAACCATAAAACCGATACAATTTCCTTCTTAACTTTGAATGTCACGGTCAGTAGTCTTCCACCAATGTGCTTTCTGATAAATAAATAAAGAACAAAAGTAACCATTATGCACTAAACTTAACAACAAATATTCTATTACCTAATGATTCAATAAGGTGTCATGCTGTCATCATTCAATGTGTTTTGTGTGGAGGAAATGACTGATGCTTAACTGAAAATACTGATAATATAAATTTACTATATCTTTTAAACAAATAAAGTTAGAGAATTGATATTTACAATGTTTGTCATTTTAATGATGCGCTTCTGTATGAAATGTCGATCGTTAAGATCGACCAAAGCGTTCAGATTTTAGCATTCTGGTCTTTGTTACAAAAGTTGTTAATTTCACTTTAACAGTAAATGCTAAACTGTTATAGATATGATCAATACTCAAGTGTTATTGGGCTCACCATGAAAATTTACTAAGGATGGTAGATTAAAATTACTGTGGCTTCATTTCCTGAATTACTTCAGAATTAAATAGTTTTCATAAATGTTTCCCTTTATTGCCGATCTGAGGTCCGCCATATTTAACACTACTATATCTCCCTGACCACAAACAGCTTCTATAGAGTTTGCCTATGACGTAAGTTCTCGTCTGTCTCATCCACGCACTTCAGCGCTTAGGCCTCATTCAGCACAATAGACGCCTGCGAATTTCCCCATATTGTATGTAATGTATCTATGTATGTATGTATGTGGCGAATCTGCGCTCTTTGTCGCACACAGTCCTGGACGGCAGGGTCCGTTTCACAGTTCCTGAAGGCTGACTCTTTCAGCTGTATACTCAAATCAGAGCAAAATGCTCGTTAACTCACACTGAGAAGCACTAAACACGACACACACAAACCAATCTGCAGCAATAAGCTGTCATGGCTAGATGTTGGAGACAGCTGAAAATACTCGCACACACTGCGTGCTCCTGTCTTGAGGTCCACAGGCATCGCACCCATCCCTATTTACACCGCCAGCACAGACGTTAAGAGGTCAGCGAAAATTTCCTGTGTTTAGTACTTCTCAATACATCGTAGTGGACTCTTGTCTTTCAGTGGTATTTGCTGTTGTCTCTATTTTATCACGCAGTAGAACCCTCCTCCCTCCTTCCGAATGTAGTGGAGAGAACCAATTTAGGATCCTATATTACTTTTCAAAACCCCATCGCGTTTCCGATAGTTGTATTGCGCGCACGTATGCGTTGGGTATGGGTTCGTTCGCCAGTCGGTGCGGATGGGGAGTTACACTGTAGACGGCGAATGGCGCGGACCTCGTGATCGCTAGTTTTAGTGATCAGTAGCATTGTTTTTTTCACCAGATATGTTTGGTGTAAAATTGTGGTGGAGGAGGGTGTTTGTGCTCTCAAACGTTGGTGTGTACCTTCGGATATACACTCCTGGAAATTGAAATAATAACACCGTGAATTCATTGTCCCAGGAAGGGGAAACTTTATTGACATATTCCTGGGGTCAGACACATCACATGATCACACTGACAGAACCACAGGCACATAGACACAGGCAACAGAGCATGCATAATGTCGGCACTAGTACAGTGTATATCCACCTTTCGCAGCAATGCAGGCTGCTATTCTCCCATGGAGACGATCGTAGAGATGCTGGATGTAGTCCTGTGGAACGGCTTGCCATGCCATTTCCACCTGGCGCCTCAGTTGGACCAGCGTTCGTGCTGGACGTGTAGACCGCGTGAGACGACGCTTCATCCAGTCCCAAACATGCTCAATGGGGGACAGATCCGGAGATCTTGCTGGCCAGGGTAGTTGACTTACACCTTCTAGAGCACGTTGGGTGGCACGGGATACATGCGGACGTGCATTGTCCTGTTGGAACAGCAAGTTCCCTTGCCGGTCTAGGAATGGTAGAACGATGGGTTCGATGGCGGTTTGGATGTACCGTGCACTATTCAGTGTCCCCTCGACGATCACCAGTGGTGTACGGCCAGTGTAGGAGATCGCTCCCCACACCATGATGCCGGGTGTTGGCCCTGTGTGCCTCGGTCGTATGCAGTCCTGATTGTGGCGCTCACCTGCACGGCGCCAAACACGCATACGACCATCATTGGCACCAAGGCAGAAGCGACTCTCATCGCTGAAGACGCCACGTCTCCATTCGTCCCTCCATTCACGCCTGTCGCGACACCACTGGAGGCGGGCTGCACGATGTTGGGGCGTGAGCGGAAGACGGCCTAACGGTGTGCGGGACCGTAGCCCAGCTTCATGGAGACGGTTGCGAATGGTCCTCGCCGATACCCCAGAAGCAACAGTGTCCCTAAATTGCTGGGAAGTGGCGGAGCGGTCCCCTACGGCACTGCGTAGGATCCTACGGTCTTGGCGTGCATCCGTGCGTCGCTGCCCTCCGGTCCCAGGTCGACGGGCACGTGCACCTTCCGCCGACCACTGGCGACAACATCGATGTACTGTGGAGACCTCACGCCCCACGTGTTGAGCAATTCGGCGGACGTCCACCCGGCCTCCCGCATGCCCACTATACGCCCTCGCTCAAAGTCCGTCAACTGCACATACGGTTCACGTCCACGCTGTCGCGGCATGCTACCAGTGTTAAAGGCTGCGATGGAGCTCCGTATGCCACGGCAAACTGGCTGACACTGACGGCGGCGGTGCACAAATGCTGCGCAGCTAGCGCCATTCGACGGCCAACACCGCGGTTCCTGGTGTGTCCGCTGTGCCGTGCGTGTGATCATTGCTTGTACAGCCCTCTCGCAGTGTCCGGAGCAAGTATGATGGGTCTGACACACCGGTGTCAATGTGTTCTTTTTTCCATTTCCAGGAGTGTATTTAGCCCTACGATCTATTTTCGACGGTAATTTCATTACTTGATTTGCATAATGGTTGTTCGTGATACTCAAACGTTAAAAATATGTTTTGTTACGCAGAAAGTTCATTATAAGGTAGAAATGAGTGTTTTAAGCGATCTATTTGACTGCTGTAATTTGTTAAGCAATTAATTTGAAAGTGTAGTCCATATGGCTTATTTCACGCTATTTTTGATATCGAAATTGTATCAGGTCTCCTTTTGTCTCCAACATTAGTCAATATCAACTCTGTATTCTGAGGAGAGATGCAAACCTCCGTCTGCGTGTTTCGGGACGTTGGTTCACACAGACAATCAGAGAGTGGCCTGTTGAGAAAGACAGAGACAGGAAGTGAGTCTGGAATTTCCCGATCAACAGAATGCCGACACTTGATGCTTTGTTTGAGAGAAGGCTGATATGTGATCCGTGATCAATGGTATTTAGTAACGCGATCAGTAGGACATTGAGCGGTTTTGACCTTCGTGCGGTGTCTTGACGATAGGGACACACAAGGGACGCCCCAAATGGCGGCTACTATACCACACTTCATTCCATTCATGACCTGTAGACCACTTTTGTATTGTTTAACTGTCAGTGCAATATGACTCTTGTATGTTTCTCGAACTGTGTTTGCCACTGAGAGTCTAGTAATTTGCCTGTTTGCATTAAGTGACGGTGGATTTCGAAATATATCATGAATTTTTAGATATGTAAATGTTCCGATTTTCCCGTCTGTGCTTAGACATTAGTGTGCTTCGAAAAGTGAGCAAAATAAGAGCATTAACATCCCTGATTCCGGCAACAGATATAAACTAAGGCTACTCAGAGTTTCCAAGCACGATCAGAATAAAAACGCGCCGCAATTGTTTAAATATTCCATTATGCGATGGATTTCCTGACAAATTCTTTAAGTGAAGTATATTCTGTACACCATCCTGTATCCTGTCCACTGTTTATATAAACAATATTTCATACACAGCAGTCAATTTCCTGAAAAAATTTTTTAACTGATAACTAAACTATATTCCAAACACCTCCTTAATCACGTAAATTGTTTAAATAAACAATATTAAACACATTTTCTAAATTGTTTGCACAACATTCCGTACACTGCAATCGATTTCCTGACAAATTCTTTAACTAAATAAATAAACCATATTCCATACACTGTCATAAATAAGTAAACAAAGTTCCACACATTGTCTAAATTATTTAAACAATATTCCATACATGCAATCGAATTCCCTGCAAATGATCGATCAACTGAATTTTTTCCCACCAGTTTCGGGGAGGGGGAGGGGATGGGGAGGTTTTCCAGCAAATCGATTTAATTAACTGATCGATTTAATTAATTAGTCAATCAAATTTATACCAAAAGTGTGCTTATATTGGCGAGAGGAGTTCCCTGAGGGATGGAGGTGGAGGAGGTGGGGGGAGGAGGAGGAGGGGTGGGGGAACAATAGGTTAACGATCTGTCAATCAGACAGGTAGCTTATCCCCATAATGTCTTAACCTGTCAATTAAAAGGGTGGATTATGCCCAGGGGGTCTTAATCTTCTTAGCAGAACAATAATCTAAGTATCTGTCAATCAAAGGAGAACTATAGATTTCCCCCTGAGTGTATGCTTCATCCTGATGTAGACAACCTGCAATGTACGCTGAAAACGGCTTTGTCCTAGTACTACAATCAACATCAGACACAAAAAGACATTTGTGGAAATGATTAAAGTCAAGTAGTGAAGTTAACGAACATGGTCACTTGACTAGAATACAAATAAGCCGCTGAGATCCATAGGGGCCTAATGCACACCGCCGTCGATCCAAAATTTAAGTGAATATCAGAGAAATCAGTGATACAGCTTTTTGTGAATTTTTCTGCGTACAATGCGAGTTCACAGCACAAATAAACCTGACTCACCATAAGATCAACAGATTTCAGAAGCATGAACAATTGCTACAATCTCACAATCGATGGTGATGTGGTTCAGGCTCTTATGATTCTCACTACCTCAAATGGATTACTGTATGATAAAGTTCATACCATAAATTTCTGTAACTCATTAGAAACCACCAAATAGGTTTAATGTCAGTATAACTTCATCACATACTTATATCGAATCTAAATTTACTATATAGTGAGTGAATTAGCGTAATTGAGGAGTTTGCTGTCATCTAGCAGCATTTATGTTGAGCGAACGGGGATAAAAGTCTGCCGCAGTGTGCTACCATGTGGTGGCACTAATGTAAGCTTCTAGTTGAGTGGCAAGGGCTAGCTGTGCACATCGTGAACCGTGTATGTTGTTTATCAAATCCATACGTATTTGGCCAGTAAGGCAAATACGTCATGCGAGTTGAGCATGTGCAAAATTTCCTTAAAATGTGCACAACTGAAGGTGTGGTTGCGACCCTGATGCAAGTTTCACAGAGTCTAGAGGAGCAGCAGTGTGGTAGACTTAAGTGCTGTGTCTTTCAGATTGCAGCTTCTATGTTTCGTTTAACAGCATTCAAAGAAAAGTAAAAAATAAATCCGAAAGGTGTCGAAAGTAAGGGTGCTCTTATACAGAAGTCGACACTGACGCCATTGTATGACCACCTTCCATTGCTATAAATGTCAAAAAAATGCCGCAACAGATATTTTTTGCTTCTGTACAACCTAAATTTCCGCTTTTACGCCATATCGAGTACAATGTATTTAGACCATTAATATGTCATATCAGTACTGTGGCAAGGGGGATTCTAAGCCAAAGTACTGTTACCAAAAATGGCGGCGATGACATCATCCAAGATGGTGGCTTTTGGTGGGAAGTTAGAATTTTGGTGGGAAGATAGGTCAACTGGGTTACCTCCACTAACCTAACCCCCCTCCCCTCCCCCAGAGAAATGGTGGGAAGTTAAAATTCCAACAGGATAATGCACCACACTATACTTACCTCTACTAACCTAAGAAATAGCGGGAAGATAGGTCACTAAACTAAGTCACCCGACTGCCACCTCTTCCTAGGAACTTGTGTCATGTTTGAATTTTGGTGGTAAAGATAGGTCAATTGGGCTATCTCTACTAAACTAAGAAAAGAAAGGGCATTAGGACTAACCTAACTCACCTGACCACCACCTTTTCCTAGGAATTGGTGGGAAAAGGACACAGCCTGCACTGGGCTGGTGGAGAGAGGAAGGAGTGTACTTTATTTATTTTGGAACAATTTATTTAGGGATGGAGTATATTTACCACAGCGATACAGAACACACGCTCTGACATGCCACACAGCATACAGAACTGCAAACTACTCCTAAACAACTCACGTATAATGCTCTGCACACGCACCTGCTAACTGTAAACTGTCAAAATAACGCATTGCACAGCGTACTGACCTGCAAACCACTCGTAAATAATGCAATACATTTATGTCCAGAGAGCAAAACAACTCGTAAATTGTCAAAATAATAATCCATCTAAATAACTCTGCAAACATGCTTGCTAATCATCAACTGTCGAAGTCATGCACCAGTCTTTATTTAAACAATTAGAGGCAGCACCACCATCCAGTGTGTTCGCCACGAAGTCCACACTCCAACTGACCTAGTACACAGTACCACAGTACCACCTGTCGTCCGTTCCGTGACGTCATCCAAGATGGCAGTCATGATGTCAGCTGATGACGCAAGTACCGTTATCCAAGATGGCGGCAAACAGTGTGTTCACCGCGAGGTCTGGACCTAGTACACAGTACCACCACCAGAGAGCGCCGCCATCTGTTTTGTGACATAATCCAAGATGGTGGGGGGCAATGGTGGGAAAACGACCCTGCCTCTGCTAGACATAAGTTTTTATTTTGCATGCAGTGTCTCCACCATGAGATCTAGACTGAGTCTGACCTAGTACACAATACTGCCACCAGAGGGTACTGTCATCCCTCCTGTATGTAATCCAAGATGGTGGTCTGGAGGGCGACAATGGCGTGAAAATGACTCAGCCTGCGCTGGGCTGCTGGAGAGAGTGAGGAAGCAGTGTACTTTATTTATTTTGGAACACTTTATTTAGGGATGGAGTATATTTGTCACACTGCTTGGGGTCACGCCAAACAGCCCACAGACCTGTAAACTACTCCTAAATAATGCTCTGCAGACATGCAAACAACTCCTAATTTACCAAAATAATTTCAGGACAGACATGCAGACTCATCCTAAATACTGCAGTACACTGATGTGTAGACACACTCAGTACTTGTAAAATGTCCAAATAATGCATAGCCCAGCCTACAGACCTGCTCACAAAATTATGCAACAGACACGCAAACAATGTACGCAGACACTGTCTGCCACCCCCTGTCCAGTAGACTGCACAGGAGGCTACCTCCAGCCCCGTGAAGTGACGTGGCCATCAGCTCTCAAAAAATGCTCAGATGCCCTCACGTATGAGGCGGTGACATCCCTTTCGTACTTGATACCTGAGAAATTCCTCTCGAAATACATGTTCACCTAGACACTGTTGCTGACGTGACCGGGTGGGAGTGCAGACGCTCCAGGGCCGCAAGTGCCGTCACAGCCGCGAGCCACCGGCAGACACAGGTGAAAGTTGCCTCTATTTTCGGGTATACAGTCAGTGTTATACTGACGTCACAGAACTCTAAGGCGCGCTGACGCAGCTCCCATATGCGAGACACCTCCGGGCAGCATGTGTCATTGCTGTTGATGACAGAGTAGCAGAAGGTGCATTGTTCCTAGCACAACATGAGAGATGCATCTAACTGTGCTTAACTGCAAATAGCGCAGAATACCATCGAATGTACTCTTCCCAGCGGTCCTAACGTGATACCCCAGTCCATCACGTGCTACCCTTCTTGGATTCAACACACACTAACGTTCCTACCGCTATGTAGAGGCTCCTATATCCCAGCACAAAGGATGTGAATGAATCTAGCGTTATGATGGGCACTTATCGAATTTACCCGCCGAATTGCTGATGCTGCTGGTATCGAAGCACCATCCATCATTTCTTTCTTTCTGCGGATGGGACTTTCAGCAGTAAAATTATTTTGCACAGATCGCTAAATTGCATTGGCAGTTAAACCTGCAAAGTGGTCTACCAATCATCAAATACATACAAGACTCACAAGAATATTTGAAGTCGGGAACATATTTACCAGTGTAACTACAATTAAATATTATGATTGCTGCTACAGTCTGACACCAATCGATGTACAGGTAATGTCTCCTCTTGAAGGCTGTGCTACTGGGACACACATAATTTTCCACATAAAAAATCTCTCTCATACGCTTGTGGTTATTGATGTGCTGAATCTATACGTCCCTCACGATAGGACACACAGTTATCCTCTCTAGTCATGCCACAACATAAACCACAGTAACTTTACAATACAATATATACACATTTTACACAACATGAGCCACAGTAACTTTACAATGCAATATATACACATTTTACGCAAACAGTGCCATTATCTTTTATATCTGTACAGCATCCGAAAAAATTATGGTATGCCTACACTCACACCAGCTATATGTCACAATGCTCCTCAGTCCTAGAGAAGCACTGTCCGCCTTTTCTTTCTTTCTACAGACGTGACATTCAGTGGCAATAAACTATTTTACACTGATCGCCATATTGCACCGCCAACTAAACCTCGCAAAGTGCCATACATATCGTCAAATAAAGAATGACTCTTACTCAGTTACACTGCCCTCCCACTGAGGACAGGAGCTTGAATAACAGAGCGTGAAACCGATCTCCAATCCAGCAATATATCACCGCGTACCGTGTCAATGTAGTAAACATATGAGTCATATCCTCCATCATACAAAATCATCCCTTTTACATTAGAAAGCTGTCAGTAGATCAAAGTGACTCTCAGAACTGTTGCGCAAAGACTGGCTCATTTCCCACCCTCAGTACAAACGCGTTACTGTTTCTGGTCCAGACCTGCCTGCTGCTCGCGTTTCTATACCCATCTCCAGACCCTGGGATTACAAGAATATATCTAATTGTGCATGGTTCGCACACAGCAGTATCCTACCAATCGCTCACGCAACATAATTCCAAAGATATAGATTGGGAAATATTTCTATACAAACCTGAAACTTTAGCTAGGTGAAGCGTACTCTAGAGCACTCAGTAACTAGAAGCAAACAGACGAAAAATGATATTTCCACCTGAGAATACCGATCTCGGTTATGTAACAGATTCCAGATCATCCCTGTAATTTACAAGGTCAACTAAAGTGGTCGTGGGGTAGCGTTCTCGCTTTCCGCGCCCGGGTTCCCGGGTTCGATTCCTGGCGGGGTCAGGGATTTTCTCTGCCTCGTGATGACTGGGTGTTGTGTGATGTCCTTAGGTTAGTTAGGTTTAAGTAGTTCTAAGTGCTAGGGGACTGATGACCATTGACGTTAAGTCCCATAGTGCTCAGAGCCATTTGAACCATTCAACTAAGGTGTTTATCATGTCTAGAGAACAGGCAAACGTGTCTTCCACATGCTAGATGCACACCCCACAACCAATCTTCTCTTAACAAAACAAAAGCGCGAAATGTGCAGAAGCAGTCAACCGAACAATTTACATGGGAGGGAATAATGGTCCAGCGCAAACGCACCTCCATATTCATTCTCAAATTTCCACGTGATCATGAAAGCTATCCAACACATACTACATTTTAGTTCGCTGTTCGCTAATCTAGAGGACAACACCTTAATTCATCTACATTCCTACACTCCAACAGGCCTCTCCATTCTGACAACTCCTACCGTTAAAGGGAAACGTGAATAACACCCGCACAGGTCACCAGCGCTGCAGGCCGAGCACACACAGGTAGAATCACTCATCCTAAGAAATTGGTCACATATATATTTCATCCCTGTACTTATAACTAAGTGATACGATCACGGTCTTAGTTGGACGATATTCAACAATGAGCGAAGTATTCGAAATACAACCTGTTGACGGCTATGGCTCTGGAAATAGAAATATTAGTGCCATTCTTATGACTTGACATACTCTTCCCTTTGCTATCACAGTCCTAGACGTCAAATCAATACCTTCCTGATGAATGGACATAGTCATTTCCTTTGCATATGTCTGAACACAAATACATACTTTATAAGCCTGATGCTCAAGGCAAACCTAACACGCATCCCCTACTACTAAGTATAATACTTCATCAGTAACTGATTACCTACGATATAAAATAATACTGAGAGAAAATCAGCGATGGGTGGACATTTCTCATAAGTTACTACTGTGTCTTACAAAGAGAGCCATAATCGTCTCATAGTTAAAAAACCCGATCACAACAACTACTGTATGTTACTGTCACAAGCGGTCTTGGTTCTATAGATGCATACAAGTATCAATGTTAAAAGCTATACCCACTTTACAAATCGAGGTACAACATTACCTCTGAATGAGGTGTTTTTTCCCGGACAAATACCACGACGGTGATCGTAGTAATGTGTATTATCAGACCAACCCGATGCCCATGATGCAACCTCGTGATAAAATTACCGCATTTTGAAAGTGATTCGGCTGAGGAACGTGGTATGTAAGTTCTATTTGCGACTCCCTCACACCACCACAGACAGATAATTCTATATTATTTGTAGCGCATTCTATCTCAATACCATATCAGAGGTTCTGCGATATGACCACTGAGTTACAGGCGATGACTGATTTAGAAGGAACACAAATAGTAGTAGTACATGATGTGCCGATTGAGATCATAAGAAAATGTGCACTAGTTTCTCAGATCTCTAGTGTTACGCTATTTGCTAGAAATTATGTCCATGATTTGGAATCAGGTCTTTCCATTCAAGCACATACCTGCGTTGGATCCTATTGAAAATTTCTTTAATGATTACAACCACTAATCAGTCATATTTCTGGCACTCCCATATCTCGAAACGAGTCACCTTTCCTGAACCTAGCTGCTATGATTACAACCACCAGTCAATCATATTTCTGGCACTCCCATACCTTGAAACGAGTCACCCTTCCTGAACCTAGCTGCTACAGTAATATTCCAACGTGTGTTTAGTCATCCCCTACGCATCTTGCAACTGCTCCCATTTCTACAGCTTTCCGCATGTGATCGTTCCAGTTTAAGTCGGAACTGAGCAGGAGTCGGGGAAAGACATATCCACCACCTTCTGCAACCCGTGTAGAAACAGAACGACCTGAGTTAATGCAGCAGGACGATGTTTTGACCATTCGGTGGAAATGCGCACAATGTGGGATGTCTCCAAACTAGATACAGATACTGCAGTCGGAAGCAGGTCGTCGTGCATTCAGCCCAACATGCTATCATCGTTATTCTCTACCCCCCAAAAGAGAAAATTTACGAACTATAAAAGCTCCACTAACTTCATCTGATACAAAAGTCACCTAGACACTGGTGCTGGCACAATGACGCATAGCTGCGGTGCGGTCCAGAGAGGAGAAAGAGATTTCGCAATGCTCCCCAGAATAGCATTCCTAACGGGTCACCCCATCCGTCATCGAATGTACCTATCAAACTGATGCTGCTGCCTATGTGGATCCATTGCAGAGGACAGTTTAAGGTTTCATCACCTGTACTGTAGGATGATGAGCGTATCCCATAGACTATACTGTGAGTCGCAAGAGACGCTCCCTGTGACCCTGTGCTGTTGTTTGAAACATTCTTTTTTAACACGCTTTGTACACTGCCATACATTCTGTTTTTCTGCCACGACTTCGGGGTCTGCGTCAGGTCCTAAACTGACATTAAGATGCTCTGATCCACGGTCTCTCACAGAAAACTAGACATCGCACGGTGTAAATCATTTTGTTACTGCGGCGACCATAACACGCGACACACAGTGAATGGTTTTAAATAAAAGACAGTTACAACATAAGGAAACTAGAGGAGTTTGGCTGCATTGTGGAGAGTTTTCAAACCGATGTCCGGATGACGACCTCTACATTTAAACTCATCTGTCACAGTGACGGAATAGATGATGGCTCTGCGTTCCCTATTGACTGATTCCTCATATTGCACTCATGCACGCGATCTCTGTTTCGCTGCTAGCAACCCCCAGAAGGTGTCACCCATCCACAAAACTCATTCCCCAACTTAAACAAGCGCTGTCATCAATCATTATGTGGTAACCAACAGTGTGCCAATGCACAGTTGGGATGGAAAAGACACCGCTGGTGTACTGTAATAATAAGCATCACAGCTGATAGCGTGAACAATTTTAGCAATTTTACAATAACTTGAACACTGGCCAATGATGTGACAGCATGTTACCCCAATTTCAGTATCATAGAGAAGCCGCCCTTTCTCTGCTTTGCGAGTATAATTGCGAATGTAGATAGATAACTGCTCAGTACGTCCAGTCAGTCTTAATTCTCGAACACACAAATCATCAAAGTATACCAGACAGCACTCTATATATTTCTAACACCTCAAGCACAGTGCTTAATTTACGATCTATCTCTGTGCGTATGAGAGTCACAGAGCATTCTCGCTGTCTTAGAGTAAAATGAGAGAGTGAAAGACCCTCAACACAGTGTCATTGACCAACCCACCCTGCAGCACCGTAACCGGATTAATCTGCAACCGATCAAACGAAGGCCGCTACTCTCCATGTCTCGTGAATGAATGGAGCTTTCCGATTCCTCACCCATCCAAGTGCACGAGATTTCTCGAGAAGCGCATTCCTTATCGATGTATAGTAACAGATTTCAAAGTGTCTTGATGTAATAGCAGACGGTTAAGAAGAACAAGAAACAAATTATTTTTATGTGTGATGGAGCTCCAGACGGGTAGAGTTCTAGAGTCTAGGATGGGTACCTGGAAGGTATTGGTAAGAGAGAACATAAACACACACGCTCCTAAGGCTACAACGTTCTGCACTTATAATGTTAGATCGCTTGCATTTACAACATATCAGTCGTATGGAATGTAGCGCTGTTAATACTCCAATGTAAGAAATATATTTCAAGCGCAGGACATACATCCTTCTTCCCGTTCTCTACGATAAACTATGTTACCGAACCGTAAAGCGAAAAACTACTGCCTTAAATCATTGGCGCTGTGTGATATGAGTACAATATAGCTTTCCGAAGATGTATAGCACTCACTGTTCACATCCGATCACGGTTCGGAAATTATACTATGCCTGCATCAGGCCTATATAAAAAGATCGTTAGTAACGGCGAATACCTCTTACAAGGCAACAGATAAACGCATAACAGCAGCAACCGACATGTAAAAAATACAAGTCATTCCGTCACTAGCTCTATAAACAGCACACCAATAGATATGCAAGTACTTCCTCATTTCCCCGCATTTCGATGTATATTCGGTAGATTTATACCTGTTCCCTCGTTATTTTTCGCCATTCTATCGATTTTATGCCAGATCTATCCATGCAATCATGACATAACCTCTCGTTCTGTGTTCTAAAATTGCTTGCAAATTGCTTGTTTAGAGAAAGACTGGTGCATGATTTCGACAGTTGACGATTAGCAAGGATGTTTGCAGAGTCTTTTAGATGGATTATTGTTTTGATAATTTACGAGTTGTTTGGCTCTCTGGACATAAATGTATTGCATTATTTACGAGTGGTTTTCAGGTCTGTAGGCTGTGCAATGGGTTGTTTTGACAGTTTGCAATTAGCAGGCGCGTGTGTAGAGCATTATATATGAGTTATTTAGGAGTAGTTTGCAGGTTTGTATGCTGTGTGGCATGCCAGAGAGTGTGTTCTGTATCACTGTGATAAATATACTCCACCCCTAAATAAATTGTTCCAAAATAAATAAAGTACACCCCTTCCTCTCTCCACTAGCCCAGTGCAGGCTGAGTCCTTTCCCCACCAATCCCTAGGAAGAGGTGAAGGTTGGATGACTTAGGTTAGTCCTAATGCCCTTTCTTTCCCGCGATTTTCTTAGGATATTAGAGATAGACCAATTAACCTATCTTTACCACCAAAATTCAAAGTTGGCGCCAGTCCCTAGGAAGAGGTGGCGCTCAGGTGACTTAGTTTAGTGGGGGTAGCCCAATTGACCTACCTTCCCGCTAAAATTCAAACAACCCGCCACAAGCCACCATCTTGTATGATGATGTCAAGAACGCCATCTTGGATGACGTCATCGCCGCTATCTTGGATGACGTCATCGCTGTCATCTTGGATAACCCTATTTTGGCTTAGAATCCCCCTTGCCCCAATACTCTTATCTGGTAAAGTCAGCCCAAAGCAGGTAAACCCTCCGATTTTACCGGACATGATGTGTGAATGGTCTAATAACATCGTACTGGATAATGACGTAAAAGCGGAAATCTAGAATGTACAGAAGAAAAATACAGCAATAAACAGCATTCCTTAAAAAAATACTGTATGACTGTGGCTCAGCACCATCGAATACATATTAAAATAATATATATCAGAAGGACGTCATGATCTTTTTCCGTAAGCACATACACCTCCCATTGCTATTCGCTATAGCTTTTACTGATTTTTTAAATCCAAATACACCCATATCCCAGTCTAAGATCTATAAGTAAACACACAACTTTAAATGACAAACTTGTAGCACAGTGCCATATTTTAACGCAAATACAGCGATAACACATACTAAAACAAGAAGCACAGCACAGTACTTTAGTTGATCATGAAAACCATAAGATGCAGGTAGATCCTTGCTAGTAACAAGATAATATATATATAACCATACAACACTTATGTAGAATATGTGGCTCATCTAAAGTGACAGTCAACTACACAAAGCTACTGCAGTAATTAGATTTTTCTTGGAGGTGTGTTCAGTTGACATTAGCAAAAATCATCGTGCGGTGGGAGTGTACACAGCGGATTTCCTACTTGTTCAGAATAGTATTCTGAACCTAGATGGCTGGAAGTGGAATGGTGGCATTCTGTTAATGGTAGGTAGTTAGGAAACAGCTCATCTTGACACGCTGGTTCAATATGTTATAACCAATAGTGCAGAAAGATAGTTGAAAAGTGGGCAGAGAAGCAAGTCATTCGATGTCACTCACAGATTGGCAGAACCATCTAGAGTACTTAAAATTAATGATCGCATCGTAAATGTAATAACAGATACAGTGCAGCCTATAAGGCTCGAGATACAGATGCAAGCATCTATCTGTAACATACGTTTATACCACAGTACCTATGCAGTCTGTAATTGTATCACCAAATATGGCACAGAGAGGAGCTATACATCGAGATATTGATGAACATGGGTCACCCTACTACCCAACGCTTTGCGAGATAACCTTCATTAAAGGCTAACTTCGTCAACGTAGTAGTAGGTATATTAAAATTTGTAAGGCTCGAAATATAGATGTACGAGGGTTGACTGAAAAGTAATGCCTCCACCTTCGTAACTCTTTAACAGCTGGCAGCATTGGTATGTGGCAGGTACTGTCCTTGTTCCATACCCTATTTTATACAGCTCCAGTTGGAGGGAAGCCTTAGCATTGAACGGTTGTGTTGTTACAGTGTAAAGTATGGAACCCTGCGCAGACGGTCGGTCAATGCGATTTAAGCAACGTCCAGTCAATGGATGTGACCCACACGTTCTTGTGAAATGCCGATTGTGCTTGCAGTTTTTCTCTGAGTGATACGACAATCGTCCTGAATCAATCTGTCAACATTTTGCGTGTGAAACTCTATTGTTGTCACAGAACGTCCAACTATTTGTTTGTCACGCAAGTCAGATGTTCCCACCTCAACATATTTAAACTTATTCGCCCAACGACCCACAGTACTCACATCAACACAATCACTATAAACTGCTTTCATTCTCTAATGAATCTCCTTTGGAGTGACACCTTCTGCTGTCAAGAATTCAATGACTACACTTCGCTTAAATCGCTTTGACCGACCGTCTGCGCAGGGTTCTATACTTTACACTGTAACAACACAACCGTTCAATGCTTTCCGCCAACTAGAGCTATAGAGAAGAGGCTACGGAACAAGCCAGTACCTGCCCCCATACCAATGCTTCCAACTATTGAAGAGTTACGAAGGTTGAGGCATTATTTTTCAGATAACCCTCGTATGTTTATACCACAATATGGTTCAAATGGCTCTGAGCACTATGGAACTTAACTTCTGAGGTCATCAGTTCCCTAGAACTTAGAACTACTTAAACCTAACTAACCTAAGGACATCACATACACCCATGCCCGAGGCAGGATTCGAACCTGCGACCGTAGCGGTCGGCCACACCGGCCGGCTATACCACAATATGCCTGAATCTATGTCTTAGGCATCAACCGTCAGGTGTTATAAATTACGCATTATGTGTACTGTGCTTAGCGTGAGTGCTGAGGGCTGTCTAGGGATGCTGTCATGTCAAAACGCAAGTGGCCAGCTATAGCATGGGCGTCTGCACTAGTCGGTTGCTTCTGCAAAATACCATGAAGTAGTCCAGTAATAATTTTTTTTTAAACAGAACTTCGTACCTATTCTTTCACTCCCTATTCTCCACCTCCATAATTACAGGCTTCAAGTAAATATTTCACATACGTCGCCTGTACTCCTCTTGAAGAAAGGGAGATAATTTTGGAGACAGCGTCAATATGATTTAATAAAAAGGGTTCTAGTCTAACCTCAGTAACTGAGATAGACGACAGAGAACCATGATGAATAATAGTTGTTCAAGAAAGGACATCTCCAACAAATGGGAAGTGGTCCTACGATATTCAGTTGAAATACAGACAGAAAATACCCTTAAAAACAGTAAAGCTACATTAAGAGAGTTCCGAGAATGGTAGTAATTTCCCCAGACTAAATAGCCATCAAAGGCACGCGAAAACTACGTTCATTTCGGAATCACAGTACACGAAATATTCACGAGCTCAAAACAGTTCAGTGCTCAGCATGACGAGCCACAAATTAACACATATGATACAGAGAATAGAACCTCATACTCTGTCTATTCTCAGTTCCATAAATGAAGTGGATGGAATTAGAGTCCTACTCTGGAGCGCATTCAGAAATCTAGAAATATAAAGTCCTTTCAAAAGTTAGAGTACTGTAGCTGTCGTTCTCCGCCCATAATCAATCAGCTCCTCGATCGAATGATGGAAGTTACTGCAGGCGGGTTGGCTTCTTCAAGGACTCGACATGAAGTCCAGAATCTATCCCTTGAGCCCTTCACTCGGAAAGTCCCAGTCTCCACTTGACTCCCATAGTGTTCCGCCACTATATGCTTTTGCGTTGGGTGAAGGCCATCTCCACTAAAAATTAATCATTCCCACATGCTACAGATATAATCTGATTCCACATGACCCCTTTCCACACTAAACTAATATATTACAACTACACTATTTAAAAAACGTCACACTCAGAACATGCACATAAATAAACATACAAGTTGTCCATAAATCAATAAGCCAGCATTTTTACGCAAGTGCACTCACATTAAATGACAACGAATAGTCGTTACATATTATTTCGACAATTATTTATGTCTTCTTGACAGCAGCTCCTTTTGGTTCCCTTTTCAGTTGTGTTGCCCGCTAACATACGTGATTGACGACTTTTAAATTAGCACAGTGTTATAATAGCACTTGCATTCAACATTTAAATAAAGTTACTGGCAAAAATAGTAAACTGTTCATTAAATTAATACGTAAGTATGACAAAATGTGAGGTACTGATGCTGTCTTCATTTGGTGTGTAAATGGCGAAGAATACGATGTTCTGACAAACGTATGCATAATGAAAAAGATATAAAAGACGTCGTAAATCAATAAATAAAATAGATACAGGTACGTTGCTTTCAGGAATAATAGTTGTAGTGCAATGCTATCTTTTGAGATACCATTTGCTGAAATTGCATGAAGTGATTAAAAGTTGTTAATTCAGAGGTTCCTTGTATAAATGTTTATTCACTGTGAGATACTGACTTCAGTAGTTCTAAAGATTTTGAGGTACTATTGTGTCACTGGATGCACCTCATTTTTCTGAGATCGCAGATGTATTCAGCTTCGCATTAGTATTTGACGTGGATTGTTGTCGAATTTCAAAGTGTTGTAACTTGGCCGTGTTTAAAGAGTATCTGACACTCTGACATTTCCTGGAGCATATTCTGCACAAAGACAATCCGAGCATCAACTACCCAAATTCCCACCTCTCGGATTTACCTGTTTCTGGCTACGCGTTCATTGTCCACGCTTGAGCTCGCCCGAGGCGGCCGCGTGGCGTCCTCGTCCCGCCAACTCGCACACAAATGTAATGTATTGCGAATACATAGAAAGAAGGGTCCTTTATTGTATGTTTATATGATAGCGGAACTAACACTGGTAGCAGTTACTTCTGTAAAATATCTGGGAGTATACGTGCGGAACGATTTGAAGTGGAATGATCATATAAAATTAATTGTTGGTAAGGCGGGTACCAGGTTGAGATTCATTGGGAGTGTCCTTAGAAAATGTAGTCCATCAACAAAGGAGGTGGCTTACAAAACACTCGTTCGACCTATACTTGAGTATTGCTCATCAGTGTGGGATCCCTACCAGATCGGATTGACGCAGGAGATAGAGAAGATCCAAATAAGAGCGGCACGTTTCGTCACAGGGTTATTTGGTAAGCGTGATAGCGTTACGGAGATGTTTAGCAAACTCAAATGACAGACTCTGCAAGAGAGGCGCTCTGCATCGCGGTGTAGCTTGCTGCCCAAGTTTCGAGAGGGTGTGTTTCTGGATGAGGTATCGAATATATTGCTTCCCCCTACTTATACCTCCCGAGGAGATCACGAATGTAAAATTAGAGAGATTCGAGCGCGCACGGAGGCTTTCCGGTAGTCGTTCTTCCCGCGAACCATACGCGACTGGAACAGGAAAGGGAGGTAATGACAGTGGCACGTAAAGTGCCCTCCATCACACACCGTTGGGTGGCTTGCGGAGTATAGATGTAGATGTAGACAGTCAAGCTAGCAAATTCAGCTGTCGTCAGTATCAGCCCTTCAGGGACGAATAAGTCGCTCACATGGTAGTCACATTACACACCTCCACTCAATGTGCCACATTAGCTCGCTAATTTGGCAAATTAAGTCGCACCAAATTTTACATTCTTACATAACATAATAAATACATACATAATATAATTAACAAAATGCGTATCAGAACAACACTGTTACTGTATTTTTGGTGGTGTCTGAAACAGCATGTGTCTCCTAGAACATGTCATAACATCAGCACACGTTTACTGAATGTAACACATATTATAAAATTACAGCATATTAATTAAATGCCAAAATAAACTCATAAATTGAAATAAACTCTCGAATCAGCTCGTACTTGTCAAAAGTGTTTAGTGTTATTGTGCTCATCTGATAGTACTTTTTTGCTTTGACCACATCGTTGCATTTCACACAGCACACGATCGGTGTTCTGGCATCGAAGTTTAAGATTGTTCGTAGTCCAGCAGCAATTACAGAAATTCAGTACTTGGCCAAGTACTGCGCTGAAAGGTGCGTCAATCCGCGGTCACCGTCAGTGCTGAACGACGATAGCTGTAGAAATACGGCTGTAGTTTAGTTACCAATAATCATGTGACTTCCCAAACCCCAATAGCTCAGGTTCTGAACGGCCTCCCCAGTGGAATCGATACAATCTCAAACAGGATAGTTGGGCCGGCCGGAGTGGCCGTGCGGTTCTAGGCGCTACAGTCTGGAACCGACCGACTGCTACGGTCGCAGGTTTGAGTCCTGCCTCGGGCATGGATGTGTGTGATGTCCTTAGGTTAGTTAGGTTTAATTAGTTCTAAGTTCTCGGGGACTGATGTCCTCAGAAGTTAAGTCGCATAGTGCTCAGAGCCATTTGAACCATTTTTTAGGATAGTAGGAAAAAATTGTCTTGTAACACAAGTAAAACTTGATTCAGCTAGACATTTCAAACACTCTGTCCATGTTCCCACTAGAAAATACATCTTTCGTACTATGAAATTTGTTCAACTAAAATTTCACTATTTTTCTACAATTTTACCACAGCTAATAAGAAACATTAAAACTACTGCTACCCTGAGCAGAAATCGCCCACTTAACTTTCCTTTCAACTCAGCATACAGCTCGATCATACATTCAGCAAATGTTCACCCATATTTGCACTGAAATACCATTTATACGCCGGCCGAAGTGGCCGTGCGGTTAAAGGCGCTGCAGTCTGGAACCGCAAGACCGCTACGGTCGCAGGTTCGAATCCTGCCTCGAGCATGGATGTTTGTGATGTCCTTAGGTTAGTTAGGTTTAACTAGTTCTAAGTTCTAGGGGACTAATGACCTCAGCAGTTGAGTCCCATAGTGCTCAGAGCCATTTGAACCATTTTGGACCATTTATACTCAGAATTTTACATACACAAATATATTCAAAAACCCTTAAAAATAACGTGCATCATAGAATTAACTCACCTAATATACACCCAAAAACGTAGGTCATACTTTGCACATAACTCTATGTTTTACCCCCAATGAGGTCTGACGTCTTCCACGTGCCAAATTTTGTATGACCAATAATTACAAATAAACTATACATGTTATACGAGAAACCTATCCAAAATACTAGGAGTAACAGATTTAAATAACCTCTTTAATTTTCCCCCAATACCTTAAGTGCAGATCAATTTATAATCTTCTCTTACGCAAATAATGAAATTAATTATGTCTTGTGGATCTCTGCCCACCAAGAGTCGTGCTATCGATGCTGGCACTTCTATTGCACTAAGCTGTGCCTCCATACATCTTAAATTCACCATTTTTACCCTTTAGATAAGCAACATAAACCTTCAAAATTGCCGGCCGCGGTGGTCTAGCGGTTCTAGGTGCTCAGTCCGGAACCGCGCGACTCCTACGGTCGCAGGTTCGAATCCTGCCTCGGGCATGGATGTGTGAGATGTCCTTAGGTTAGTTAGGTTTACGTAGTTCTAAGTTCTAGGGGACTGATGACCACAGATGTTAAGTCCCATAGTGCTCAGAGCCATTTGAACCATTTTGAACCTTCAAAATTGTTGTATCCTTCACATGAAATTACACTTATATACACACTTATATCAATACAAGCCACGATTTTCATTCACAAGGTACGATTCTGCAATCGTTGCCTCTTACAACATTTTTCTCGACAGTGTGTTCTGAATCTCACTTTTGCCGCTTTTTACCTGCTCAAATTCTCGCCCTCATTCCTCTTTCACCAACGAATTCTTACGTTTAAGGACAAAATATGTGACCACAGCTGGAATACCATCGTTAGATTCGAGAAAATAACACTTTCTATCTTCATCAATATCATTTTTTTCACTTACATGCCGTACATTTTTAATTTCACCGTTCTCTAAACATTGCATCCTCAAATGATCATTCTGAACGCCTCTCCCTTTTTCCTTCATATTTATCGTACACACTGTAACTTCAGAACAACGTTCAGTCTCATTATCCATTCGCCGGCCGCGGTGGTCTAGCGGTTCTAGGCGCGCAGTCCGGAACCGCGTGACTGCTACGGTCACAGGTTTGAATCCTGCCTCGGGCATGGATGTGTGTGATGTCCTTAGGTTAGTTAGGTTTAAGTAGTTCTAAGTTCTAGGGGACTGATGACCACAGTAGTTAAGTCCCATAGTGCTCAGAGCCATTTGAACCATTTTTCATTATCCATTCCTATATTCTCATGATCTACCTCCAACTCATCTGTAAGACTTAAATCACTCTCAAAACCCATCGTTACGTCATCCTCATAAGCATTAAATGTACTGTTCGTTTCCTCAGAATTAACGATATCAGTAGCTGTAACATTCCTATAATCAACCACACAACTTAAAACTTCGTCTCTCTTAAATAAATCCTCACTTATTTCTGTCGAATCAGTACAAAGTTTATCACAATTAACTCCATTAACATCCGCCGATAACTCATAAAAAATCATTATTTAAAACGTCCATTACATCTGTCGATACATTATTGAAATCACCACCAGTAACTCCGTCAATCTTCGCCGATAAACCTTATAAATTGCCGCTGTTGTAACGCTCAACATTAGAACTCACAAAATACGTGAATTCCGCCAAACTCGGATCCACCCCTTTCTCTTCCACATTTTCTCTCTTATCAGACGCCTCCACTACCTTATACTTCAACGAACCGTCTAGCACACTTTCACATTCATCCTTCAACATCCACTCAGAATTCATGTTTTCATCAAGAGCCATCGGTGCAATTTCATCAACAGAAATAAAACTCGTTCCTCCGAGGAAAACAGTAGCTTCAACCTTCTTGACATCAGCGCCTAAAACATCACCTTTACTTCCTTTTAACAATAAATTATCCACATCCGCCGACACACAATAAAATTCATCACCAGCTGACGAGGCTACTACTACGTTGCCTTCACAAATACTTTAACATATTTTCGTCAATACAACATCTACATCACTTTCACCTATTACTATAATGTATGCTACTAAATGGTTCAAATGGCTCTGAGCACTATGGGACTTAAAATCTGTGGTCATCAGTCCCCTAGAACTTAGAACTACTTAAACCTAACTAACCTAAGAACATCACACACATCCATGCCCGAGGCAGGATTCGAACCTGCGACCGTAGCAGACGCGCGGTTCCGGACTGCGCGCCTAGAACCGCTAGACCACCGCGGCCGGCAATGTATGCTACTGACTGGTGTCTCACCAAAATTCGTCGTACATTCCACCTCCACCAAATTCAGTCCATCTCATCCTCTCTTCCGATCACAGAATTTTTCACTAAACACATTACTTCTGTCATCCACTTCCCTTTCACAAAATAAATTGTTCAGCCCAATACCCTCATCATCGAATGCCTCGACATATTTTACCATCTTTCGTGGGACCTCTTTATGCTCGCAGCATTTAAAATTATTCACCATTTTATTCTTACGTCTTATAATCTCATCTCCAACATTTGTGGCTTCTTTGCCGAATTTTTGACATCCACAGAATTTTCAAAATAACGTGTCCTTCTCAACGCCGGTTTATTTCGCCACCTCCAATCCTAAGATGCAGTGATCTCTAATTTCCCGACCTTGTATTGTAGCTTCTGTCCCTTAAATCTTCGTTTCCGGTTTTTTATTTTAGTTACGAAAGTTTCCGTTTCCATCTCCCCTTTGCAAATTATTGTTACCACTGCTGTGATAGTTATTTTCGTTATTATTGTCATCCACGTACTGGTAACCATTTCTCTGTCTGCTTTTCTCATTATGTGCCTTGAATTTCAAAGTCTCATCAAGTTTCTCAATAAAATCTAAAAGCTCGTCAATGGAATTTGTGATTGCGGACAAGATCCCACTGTAAAAATTCCGGTAGTCGCCTCTTGAGTCGTAAACTCCGTCAACACTCCCAGCGGGCGATTTGTATGACCCAACTTAGTCAGTTCACGCACACGAAAAACCCGCATTGGCCTACTTCCGTGTTTGAAACTTGGTATGATCAGGAACTCATTCTGAAGTCGCGTTTGTATGGCTTCACTCCAGAATTTGTTCAGGAAATAACTCTCAGACACTTCATAGGTAGTCAATGAAGCACTCAATAAATTTGCACATGGTTGTGCACTGCCTTCAAGGTGTCGTTTCACGTATTTAATTTTTGCCGCTTCCGACATTCCTCTCACAAAACCGTCTCTACACGCAGCAGTAAAATCAACTGGGTGGTATTTGCCATCATCTCCAAAACACTTTGTCGTTCCTGAATTACCCATATAGAACACCCTGCCTCGCTGCTAAAGCATTTAATTCTGCCCATACATCTGTAATCGGCTGTCACTGCTGCAAAACTTCGTTATTAATCTCTGCTTCCAAATGCTGTGCATTTTTCACCACCTCTTTTGCACACTCTACTACTCTACCAGAGAAATTGTTAATAGACTTAGTGGTCACTTCCTGAAGTGCATTTTGTCTTAGCACACATCCTTAACATCGTCACCCAGCCCGTAATGTGTGTCTTTTCCAACTTGTCCCCAAAATCTTTTCCCCCTTTGTCGACTCTGGTGTTAAACAGGTCAACCTCTTCAGAAATAGTGCCTGCACCTGCCCTTATAGCTTCTCTTTTTGAATCTATCATCCCTTCTGCAGAGGATCTAATTTTCTTCAACTAAACTTCTACACTTTCTCCTACACTTGTCTCTACCGAACCTATCTCTGTTTTTATTAAAACTATCCCTGTACCCAATACCCCCATTTTAGAGCTCAAGTTTGTCAGAATTTCCCTTGCAGCCACATCTCCTTTCTCTGATTTGAGACTATCTGCCCCACTAATATCGTCCCTATCAACATCACCATGTTCAGATTTTTGACTAACTGGCCTACTAACATTATCTGAACCACACAGGCTGGGTGACTGCCTAATCGTTGGAAGCTCCATCACTGACAATGACGCTGCAGCTTCACTCAGTTTAACGCTATCGGCGCAAGTACTTAACTTATCGGCAATACTAACTGCTTCTGCTGTACTGCTACTGCCCGAAGTGTCGATGCTGATGAACTAAAAGTCGCCGACGATGACCCGCATCGCCGTGGCCGCCACTGTATCTATTCCGCCGTCGAGGTCACCGCTGCTGTTGGCCACTGTGGACTCGAACTCAGCACGCCTCTGCATAGCCTTCTTCTTCTTTCTTGAAGATCCGTTGCGAACTTCCGCACACCTAGCTTTTGTCACCCATTCTCACGCTAACAACTGTTGCAAAATCTTATGCTCAGAGTCACCACACAAACTGCCTACCGTGCAATAGATTTGGGAGCTGGATCACAGAACACAGTAACGTGTTAGAATTATAATTGCAATTCTAAATGGATTAGACTCATATCTCAGACGAGCCCCCAACTGCGACGTTATGTAACGGTTACTGTTGTGTAGTTGCTCTTCAAATGGTTCAAATGGCTCTAAGCACTACAGGACTTAACATCTGAGGTCATCAGCGCACTAGACTTAGATCTATTTAAACCTAACTAACCTAAGAACATCACACACATCCATGCCCAATACAGGATTCGAACCTGCGACCGTAGCAGCAGCGCGGTTCCGGACTGAAGCGCCTAGAACCACTAGGCCACAGCAGCCGGCAGTTGCACTTCCAAACAGCAGTCTGTACGAGCAAATCAGTTGCTTCTTTACCTTTGTTTATTTTTGCTGTAGGTACCTGGGCTATGCATGGCTCCGTTTTAAAGGAAAAGCTCGATGTTGTCACAGGGTCAAGCCGTGCACATCTACTTTCATGCCCCACAGTTAATTTGCTGCAAATAATAACCTCTGTAGTCAAATAGTCTGTGCATTGGCATGAATTGCGAATTAATAAAATACACAGAAATATAAAATAAAATATAAATGAGTAGTTTAATAAGGAGGTTTCTAGTCTAACGTCCAAGAAAGGACATCTCAAATAAACAGGAAGTGGTCGTATGAGATTCAGTTAAAATGCAGACAGAAAATACCCTTACAAATATAGTAATGTTGGATTAAGAGAGTTACAAGAATGGTACCAAATTCCCCCGACTAAATAGCCATCAAAGACATGCCAAAACTAAGTCCATTTCACAATCACAATACACGAAATACACTCCTGGAAATTGAAATAAGAACACCGTGAATTCATTGTCCCAGGAAGGGGACACTTTATTGACACATTCCTGGGGTCAGATACATCACATGATCACACTGACAGAACCACAGGCACATAGACACAGGCAACAGAGCATGCACAATGTCGGCACTAGTACAGTGTATATCCACCTTTCGCAGCAATGCAGGCTGCTATTCTCCCATGGAGACGATCGTAGAGATGCTGGATGTAGTCCTGTGGAACGGCTTGCCATGCCATTTCCACCTGGCGCCTCAGTTGGACCAGCGTTCGTGCTGGACGTGCAGATCGCGTGAGACGGCGCTTCATCCAGTCCCAAACATGCTCAATGGGGGACAGATCCGGAGATCTTGCTGGCCAGGGTAGTTGACTTACACCTTCTAGAGCACGTTGGGTGGCACGGGATACATGCGGACGCGCATTGTCCTGTTGGAACAGCAAGTTCCCTTGCCGGTCTAGGAATGGTAGAACGATGGGTTCGATGACGGTTTGATGTACCGTGCACTATTCAGTGTCCCCTCGACGATCACCAGTGGTGTACGGCCAGTGTAGGAGATCGCTCCCCCCACCATGATGCCGGGTGTTGGCCCTGTGTGCCTCGGTCGTATGCAGTCCTGATTGTGGCGCTCACCTGCACGGCGCCAAACACGCATACGACCATCATTGGCACCAAGGCAGAAGCGACTCTCATCGCTGAAGACGACACGTCTCCATTCGTCCCTCCATTCACGCCTGTCGCGACACCACTGGAGGCGGGCTGCACGATGTTGGGGCGTGAGCGGAAGACGGCCTAACGGTGTGCGGGACCGTAGCCCAGCTTCATGGAGACGGTTGCGAATGGTCCTCGCCGATACCCCAGGAGCAACAGTGTCCCTAATTTGCTGGGAAGTGGCGGTGCGCTCCCCTACGGCACTGCGTAGGATCCTACGGTCTTGGCGTGCATCCGTGCGTCGCTGCGGTCCGGTCCCAGGTCGACGGGCACGTGCACCTTCCGCCGACCACTGGCGACAACATCGATGTACTGTGGAGACCTCACGCCCCACGTGTTGAGCAATTTGGCGGTACGTCCACCCGGCCTCCCGCATGCCCACTATACGCCCTCGCTCAAAGTCCGTCAACTGCACATACGGTTCACGTCCACGCTGTCGCGGCATGCTGCCAGTGTTAAAGACTGCGATGGAGCTCCGTATGCCACAGCAAACTGGCTGACACTGACGGCGGCGGTGCACAAATGCTGCGCAGCTAGCGCCATTCGACGGCCAACACCGCGGTTCCTGGTGTGTCCGCTGTGCCGTGCGTGTGATCATTGCTTGTACAGCCCTCTCGCAGTGTCCGGAGCAAGTATGGTGGGTCTGACACACCGGTGTCAATGTGTTCTTTTTTCCATTCCCAGGAGTGTATTAATCAGCTCAAAACAATTCAGTGCTCAACATGACGAGTCACAAATTAACACACATGATACAAAGAATAGAACCTCATACTCTGTCTATTCTCAGTTACATAAATCAAGTGGAAGGAATTACAGTCCTACTCTGGAGCACATTCAGAAATCTAGAAATATAAAGTCCTTTCAAAAGTTAGAGTATTGTAGCTGCCGTTCACCACCCAGAATCAATCAGCTCCTCGATCGAATGACGGAAGTTACTGCAGGCGGGATGGCTTCTTCAAGGACTCGACATGAAGTCCAGAATCTATCCCTTGAGCCCTTCACTCGGAAAGTCCCAGTCTCCACTTGACTCCCATAGTTTCCCGCCACTATCTGCTTTTCCATTGGCTGAAGGGAGTCCCCACCAAAAATACATATTTCTTACACGCTACAGACATGATATGATTGCACATGGCCACTTTCCCACATTAAACTAATATATTACAGTAACATTTAAATAAAGAACACGAACAATAAATATAAATACAGGTTTATCTATAAATAAATAAGCTAGCATTCTTACGCAAGTGCACTCACATTAAATGACAACGAATAGTCGTTACATATTATTTCAACAATTATTTATGTCTTCTTGACAGCAGCGCCTTTTGGTTCTCTTTTCAGTTTTGTTGTTCGATAACACATGTGATTGACGACTTTTAAATCAGCTCATCGTTTTAATAGCATTTGCAATCAACATTTAAATGAAGTTACTGTCAAAATAGAAAACTGTTCATTAAATAAATACACAACTATGACAAAATGTGAAGTCATGTTGAACAATCGGGTTTCTGCCAGCTATGGTAGTCTTTTTTGTACGATATTTCAACTGCATGGCTCGCAGTCTCCACTTGACTCCCATAGTTTTCCGCCACTGTCTGCTTTTCCATTGGCTGAAGAGAGTTCCTTCAGACAGCACCTGAAGAAGACGGCAAGTCACGCAGTTGAAATATCGTTCAAGAAAGACGCAGATGATCGGAAGAAACCAAATTGTTCAATATGACAATGCCTCACCTGGAAATCCTGAAGAATTGCAAAATGTGAAGTACTGATGCTGTGTTCATTTGCTGTGTAAATGTGGAGAATGCGATGTTATGGCAAACATTTGCGAAATGAAAAAGGTATAATAGACATCGTAAATCAATAAATAAAATCGATATTGATATGATAGCTACAGTACAGTACCGTTTGTCGAAATAGCTTGAAGTGATTAAAAGTTATTAATTCAGGGGTTCATTGTGTAAATGTTTATTCACTGTGAGGTACTGAATCAGTACTTTTAAGGATTTCACTGGATGAAACTCATTTTTCTGCGATTGCAGATGTAGTCAGATTTGCATTAATATTTGATGTGGGTTATTATCGAATCTCAAAGAGCTATGACTTTGCCATCTTTAAGAGTATCTGACAATCTACTATTTCCTGGAGCACAAAGGCAATGCGAGCATCAGCCGTCCAAATTCCCAGCTCTGGTATTTACCTGATTCCAGTGACGCGCTCATTGTCTCTGCATCTGAGCTCGCCTGGGGCGGCCGCACGACGTGTTCAACCCTCCGACTGACGCACAGTCAACCAAGCAAATTCAGCTCTCCTCACTATTAGCCCTAGGTGAACAAATAAGTGTTTTGTATTTAAGCAAATGTTGGGTTTTAATTTTTTATAGAGCACTCATTTATCCTTGACTACATTAAAGAATTCTGCAGCAAACCGATATTAAGGACACTGGTCTGTAATTTTGCTGCTTCGTTCTTCTACCCCTCTTACATACAAACGTCTCCTGCACTTTTTTCCAGTCGCTTGGGACTTCGCACGATAATTGCAAGCTAAGTAAAGAGCCAATGCCGTAGCGTTCTCTTTGTAAAACCGAATTGGGATTCCATCCAGACGTGGTGACTTATTTGTTTTCAACTCTTTCTGTTGTTTCTCTACGCCAGGCATGTCTATTACTACGTCTTCCACAGAAGTGTCTTTGCGATGGCCAAACGACAGTACGTTGGTACGAACCTCCTCGGTGAGCGATTTCTTAAAGGCAAAAATTATAACTTAAGCTTTCCTTTTGCTATCTTCTATTGTCACGCCAGAGTGGTCAACGAGTGACTGGATAGAAGTCTTCAACCCATTTAGCGATTTTACGTAGAACCAGAATTTTCTCGGTGATATCTTTTACTCAGGTATGACGGGGATAATTGTTGCGTGCTTCGTGCATCAGTCTTTTTACAGATACACGAATCTCTACTAACTTATGTCTGTCTTCATTTGCGCCGTTCTCCTCCGACCCGAGAGTGAAACAGCATTTTTCGAACTTTATTATTAAACCATGCAGGATCCTTAATCCACTTACTCGGCAGTTACTTCTTCCGAGCGCAATTTACAGCCCGTTTAAATTCTGGGCGTAATTCCTCTATGTCCAACGTGCTGGAGCCAAATTATGTTCATTCATTGTCTGGGTGGGATGCTAACAACTGCTTATCTGCTGTTACTAGCAAAAATACTCTCCTAGCCTTCTTGACCTATTCACTAACCTAAGGAACCATGACCGCCATGATGACATCATGATCACCAATCCCTGTCTCTGTACTGACACTGGAGATAAGCTCAGGCCTGTTTGTAGCTACAAGATCTAAAATATTTCCATTACGTGTGGGCTCTCGAAATAGCTACTCAAGACAGTTTTCGGAAAACGTGTTCAAAAGCACTTCTGAAGAGTGCCTGTCCGTACCCCTTGCAATGAAACCAAAGACGTCCCAGTTTACCCTTGGTAGTTTAAAGTCTCCTCCATACTTTATACCATGACCTGGATATTTCCGCGTTACTGAGCTTACACTTCCTTTGAATGACTCTAAAATTGTCATGGCGGAATCGAGTGGACCATAAAAACATCCATCAATTAACTTGATTTCACCTACACTCCTGGAAATGGAAAAAAGAACACATTGACACCGGTGTGTCAGACCCACCATACTTGCTCCGGACACTGCGAGAGGGCTGTACAAGCAATGATCACACGCACGGCACAGCGGACACACCAGGAACCGCGGTGTTGGCCGTCGAATGGCGCTAGCTGCGCAGCATTTGTGCACCGCCGCCGTCAGTGTCAGCCAGTTTGCCGTGGCATACGGAGCTCCATCGCAGTCTTTAACACTGGTAGCATGCCGCGACAGTGTGGACGTGAACCGTATGTGCAGTTGACGGACTTTGAGCGAGGGCGTATAGTGGGCATGCGGGAGGCCGGGTGGACGTACCGCCAAATTGCTCAACACGTGGGGCGTGAGGTCTCCACAGTACATCGATGTTGTCGCCAGTGGTCGGCGGAAGGTGCACGTGCCCGTCGACCTGGGACCGGACCGCAGCGACGCACGAATGCACGCCAAGACCGTAGGATCCTACGCAGTGTCGTAGGGGAGCGCACCGCCACTTCCCAGCAAATTAGGGACACTGTTGCTCCTGGGGTATCGGCGAGGACCATTCGCAACCGTCTCCATGAAGCTGGGCTACGGTCCCGCACACCGTTAGGCCGTTTCCGCTCACGCCCCAACATCGTGCAGCCCGCCTCCAGTGGTGTCGCGACAGGCGTGAATGGAGGGACGAATGGAGACGTGTCGTCTTCAGCGATGAGAGTCGCTTCTGCCTTGGTGCCAATGATGGTCGTATGCGTGTTTGGCGCCGTGCAGGTGAGCGCCACAATCAGGACTGCATACGGCCGAGGCACACAGGGCCAACACCCGGCATCATGGTGGGGGGAGCGATCTCCTACACTGGCCGTACACCACTGGTGATCGTCGAGGGGACACTGAATAGTGCACGGTACATCAAACCGTCATCGAACCCATCGTTCTACCATTCCTAGACCGGCAAGGGAACTTGCTGTTCCAACAGGACAATGCACGTCCGCATGTATCCCGTGCCACCCAACGTGCTCTAGAAGGTGTAAGTCAACTACCCTGGCCAGCAAGATCTCCGGATCTGTCCCCCATTTAGCATGTTTGGGACTGGATGAAGCGTCGTCTCACGCGGTCTACACGTCCAGCACGAACGCTGGTCCAACTGAGGCGCCAGGTGGAAATGGCATGGCAAGCCGTTCCACAGGACTACATCCAGCATCTCTACGATCGTCTCCATGGGAGAATAGCAGCCTGCATTGCTGCGAAAGGTGGATATACACTGTACTAGTGCCGACATTGTGCATGCTCTGTTGCCTGTGTCTATGTGCCTGTGGTTGTGTCAGTGTGATCATGTGATGTATCTGACCCCAGGAATGTGTCAATAAAGTGTCCCCTTCCTGGGACAATGAATTCACGGTGTTCTTATTTCAATTTCCAGGAGTGTAGATCTGTTATACACTCCGAGATAACTTCATAGTCATATTCAAATTCAATTTCAATAGAGACCACATTTTTGTCGACTGCGATGAACACTCTCCATCCTATGGTATGAAATCTGCCTTTCCGATTTATGGTCCATGACTTACTAAATATTTCAGAGCTTTCTACTTAGCGTTTTAGCCAGTTCTCGGTCACAGGAATAATTTGGGATCAACTTTGTTACGAATACTTCAACACATCACTGATAAAATTTTGATATTCGAAGTGTCTTTACTCTGAACATGGTCTGGTTTCGTTGTCTACGTGTTGACTGGCAAGTGTTCATCAGAGTACCTCAAACTACTGCCTACCCTAAAAAAAACTCAATGTGCACTCCACAAGTACGAGTAGCTGCTTCCTTTGTGTAGTGCACGCCTGACCTATCAAGGGTGCCATTCAATTCTCTGTCCGATAACGCAGGTCCAGAAATCTGCAGCCTAGACTTTTACAGAGTCAACGAAGCCTTTGGTTGAGATCCTCCATTTGGCTCTAAACTGAAGGACCCCAATCAACTCCGGGAACAATAATGCAAACTGCGAGATATGCTTACACCCAGGAGGCGAGAACAGCAATCTTCACCACTTCCTCCAGTCGGCTGTGTGAACTAAGGATGACCTCAGAACCCATGCAACAGATGTCATTGGTGACAATGTGAGGCACAACTTGCAGATGACAAGTCTGATTAATAGCCTCAGGCAAGGCCTCCTCCAAATCCCGGATGAGGCCCCCCTGCAGACATACTGAGTGCACATTGGCTTTCTTTCCAGCCCTGCACGCTGTTTCCCCAATGGGCTCCACAACGTGCCCAACATTGGAGCTCCCAACAACTAGGAAACGCCTCTTCCTGTGTGCCTGCTCGAACCCTGCCAAAGGAAAGGCCACTTGTCCACTGACAGGGTAAATGGGGGACGCCAGACAGAGACATTGATCCTCTGCCTGGACCAATGCAAATAAATTACCATATGCCACTCACCCCGCAGTGAGGACGGATTCACGGGGTCAGTCACACTGGAAGGTGCCTCGGCAGCAGTGCCTGAGGACGAAACAAGCAACACCTGAGGTGTTCCGTGTGACACACCAGATTCTACTCCACTGCTACACCCTGAAGTAGCAGCTTGAAGACAGCTGACTGAGGTCAAAAGCGCCTTCAGCTGCTCACAAGCAGCAACCAGCTCGCCCAGCGTCCACACACAACACGCACACATCCCATCCATCCCAGCAATACTAACATAAGAAGTAAACTACAAAGGCACACAGAAGAACTAAAATTGCAACTTGTTACCCTCCTGACGTGTCACAAACGGTTGTTGATGTTTTATTGAGTTGTGTTGCTAGCCATACCATAAAAATCACTACAGTGCTACAGAATGCCCGAATCTACACTTCACAGTTACAAAAACGCATCAGAACCGATGTGCCAATCAATGCTAATATAATTTAAGTAAACAGTGAACATTCTTCTAATGTCAAACATAAATTGCAGTCATTATTACTCAAACACAGCCAAAGAAATCTTTCATGAAACATCCCTTCATGAGAAAAATGTGAAAGTTAAAAAAATGATTATAATAAGAAACTACCTGAAATTGAAAATTTTGTTTCAACAGGCTACAGCACTCAACCAAAACGATGACTTTTAGTTTTTGATGAGGTTCCTGCCATTCCTATGAGAGGTTCCCAACCACAAAATGTTGAAGATCCATACTGCAATAATAAATTTTCTGATGTGGGAACAGGATGAATGAAGTACAGCCCAAAGAAGCTTCTGAGCAAATAATTTATCATTTGTAAATGCATTAACCTATCTCCAGACATCCTTCTATATATTTCACAAATGATCAATCTGCTGTTAATTCTGGATACAGGGGAATTTCAACCGCAGTAATTAACATTTTGCTCGATGCTTATTCTGAAAAGAACCGTATTATTACGTTAGTTAAAGAAATATTTTAATTAGGAGCTTTACTTTATTTTCACTTTAGTTAGTCTACTTTTAAGATTTTGCCCTTCCTTTATTGTTTCTATATTTCATTAATCGTTTAAACAATATATGATTTTATATATATTTTTTCTTACATTCAATGTAAAATATTTTCTGTTTAATATACATTAAAGTTACTGCCATAGGTTTTTTACGTGATACAACTTCCTTAAATCTGTACTTCACTACATGACTCTGAATTATTTCTAGAACATATTGTAAGGTGTGTTTCTGCAGTCTAAAATTAGAAAAAATACCATGATCACCAAACTGAGTTTACTAAACAATAAGTGCTCGCCATATTTCCAGTTACTTGCAAAATTTTCAGCACTCATCATTTTATCATTTTCTTGACTCTCCACCATCTGATTACAGTTAATGAAAAGCTAAAAGTGTCACCAAAACGAAAGACATTCCAATTTAAAAAGGAAACGTGAGTAGTGGAACAAAGCTGTTGTGGTAGCACTCTGCATTGTTGTCAAATGTATTCAAGATAGCGGATCCAAGAGGGCGACCATAGATGTGATAACATCACATTGATGTCATGATGGGAAGTTCGAATTTGGCCGGGGAAAATAGGTCAATTGGGCTACCACTACTAAATTAACTCCACACCCCTCCCCTCCCCTCCTCCATCTGGAAACTGGCAGGAAAAGGACTCAGTCAATGCTGGGGTGCTGGATAAGATGGATGTAAGACTTTATTTTGTATGCATTGTGGTATATGGTTTATTTAAACAATCTGAGTTGCCATAGGCAGTAGCTCCAGCCAGTGTGTTCACCCACCACTACCAGAGGGCGCTGTAAGCCATGTGCCCATCAGTCCTGTAATGTAATCCAAGATAGCGGCCCTGGGAAAAAATGGCAGGAAATTCGCTCAGTCTATATATAGCTGCTGGACTGGGAGGAAGGACATAATTGTTAACTGTGTACTATATGTTCAATGGGTGAGATGTCTGTGCTGTAGAAGGAGGAGTTTAATGGGTATATTAGCTATAATCATGCAGCTGAAGACTGTGTCCATGGCCACCCGCACGATGCTTGGAAAGTAATGAGATTTAGTGGATGTATGAAGAAGATGAATACACTTCATCAAATAATGAAGATGCAGCAGGATGGGGCTACGAAACACTTCGCAACTCATGCTGTTAAGTGCGTGTGCTGTAACTATAGATCACTCGATAAAAGTCCAGTCAGTCTTCCGCAGGGCAAAAGGCAAAACATTCACCCACTCTGGTGTGTGCGCTCTTTGCTGCAGAGTCTCCGTGCCCAATGGAAGAGGACATGCACCAGTCTCACAGCGCTAGTACACGGTAGTTGCTGCGGTGGCCGGCCGTATGGCTGTGCAGTTCTAGGCGCTACAGTCTGGAACCGCGTGACCGCTACGGTCGCAGGTTCGAATCCTGCCTTGGGCATGGATGTATGTGACGTCCTTAGGTTAGTTAGGTTTAAGTAGTTCTAAGTTCTAGGGGACTGATGACCACAGCAGTTAAGTCCCATAGTGCTCAAAGCCATTTAAACCATTTTTGCTGCGGTGGCTATGCGATGCACTTCCTGTCACATTGGAAATACCTGCAACCATCCCCCTTCCCACCCCTAGCACATAGGTACTCTTTGTCATTGAACATGAACTGCATCAGGAATTATTACATCTGGTGTTTAAGGAAAGTGCAGAATATTGTCACATACATATCTCGAAAATGTCAAAGGAACTAAATATATCACTGCACTCAGAGAGTGAGAGCTTTGCAGATGATGCAAGAATATTTAAACAATTTCTGACGTAAGTACATATTTATTGTGAAGAATACCACCACAACACTTGAACATGGACTCAAAAAAAAGAAGATTGTGGCACACTTGTGAAGCCATCCCTAAGGTACTTCGCGCACCTTTGTGAGAAATACCACATCCTTTCCATGTCTTAGAACATGAACTGCTTCAGGAGTTATTAAATCCAACTGAATATGTCTCTACATGTTGTTTGTTGTGGTCTTCAGGCCAGAGACTGATTTGATCCAGCTCTCTTGTGCAAGCTTCTTCATCTCCAAATAACTACTGCAACCTACATCCTTCTGAATCTGCTTAGTGTATTTATCTCTTGGTCTCCCTTTACGGTTTTTACTCTCCACACTTCCCTTGAATACTAAACTGGTGATCCCTTGATACCTCAGAACGTGTCCTACCAACCGGCCCCTTCTTCTAGTCAAGTTGTACCATAATTTCCTCTTCTCCCCAATTCTGTTCAGTACCTCCTCATTAGTTACATGATCTTCAGCATTTTCTGTAGCACCACATTTTGAAAGCTTCAATTCTCTTCTTGTCTACGGTGTTTATCGTCCATGTTTCACTTCCATACGTGGCTACACTCCATACAAATACTTTCAGAAAAGACTTCTTGAAACTTGAATCTATACTCGATTTTAACAAGTTTGTCTTCTTCAGAAACGCTTTCCTTGCCATTGCCAGTCTGCATTTTATATCGTCTCTTCTTCGACCATCATCAGTTATTTTTCTCCCCAAATAGCAAAACTCATTTACTACTTTAAGCGTCTAATTCCCTAATCGACTACATTCCATTATCCTCGTTTTGCTTTTGTTGATGTTCATCTTATATCCTCCTTCCAAGACACTGTCCTTTCTATTCAACTACTCTTCCAGGTCCTTTGCTGTCTCTGACAGAATTACAATGTCGTTGGCATACCTCAAAGTTTTTATTTCTTCTCAATGGATTTTAATCTATACTCCAAATTTTTCTTTAGTTTCCGTTACTACTTGCTCAGTATACAGATTGAGTAACATCGGGGATAGGCTACAACCCTGTCTCACTCTCTTCTCAACCACTGCTTCCCTTTCGTACCCCTCGACTCTTATAACTGCCATCTCTTTTTTTTATTTCTTATAAATTGTAAATAGCCTTTCGCTCAGTGTATTTTACATCTGCCACCTTCAAAATTTGAAAGAGAATATTCCAGTCAACATTGTCAAACGCTTTCTCTAATTCTACAGATACTAGAAACGTAGCTTTGCCTTTCCATAATCTATCTTCTAAGATAAGTCGTGGGGTTAGTATTGCCTCGCGTGTTCTTACATTTCTACGGAATCCAAACTGATCTTCCCCGAGGTCGGCTTCTACCTGTTTTTCCATTCGTCTGTAAAGAATTCGTGTCAGTATTTTGCAACCATGACTTTTTAATCTGATAGTTCGGTACTTTTCACATCTGTCGACACCTACTTTCTTTGGGATTGGAATTATTATATTCTTCTTGAAGTCTGAAAGTATTTCGCCTGTCTCGTACATCTTGCTTACAAGATGAAGAGTTTTGCCATGGCTGGCTCTCCCAAGGCTAGCAGTAGTTCTGATGTTATGTTGTCTACTCCTGGGGCCTTGTTTCGACTTAGGTCTTTCAGCGCTCTGTCAAATTCTTCACGCAGTATCATATCTCCCATTTCATCTTCATCTACGTCCTCTTCCATTTCCATAATATTGCCCTCAAGTACATCGCCCTTGTATAGGCACTCTATATACTCTTTCCATCTTTCTGCTTTCCCTTCTTTGCTTAAGATTGGTTTTCCATCTGAGATCTTGATATTCATACAGGTGATTCTCTTTTCTCCAAAGGTCTCTTTAATATCGGTATCTATCTTACCCCTGGTGATATATGGTTCGACATCTTCTTATCTGTCCTATAGCCATCCCTGCTTAGCCATTTTGCGCTTTGTATCGATCACATATTTGAGATAATCGCCTGCTTTATTTACTGCGTTTATATATTTTCTCCCTTCATAAATTAAGTTCAATACCTCTTCTGTTACCCAAGGATTTCTACGAGCCCTCGTCTTTTTACCTAATTGAACCTCTGCTGCCTTCATTATTTCATCTTTCAAAGCTTCCTATTCTTCTTCTACTGTACTTCTTCCACCTTTTTTTGTCAACCGTTCCCTAACGCTCTCTCTGAAACTCTCTACAACCTCTGGTTCTTTCAGTTTATCCATATCTCATCTCCTTAAATTCCTACCTTTTTTGCAATTTCTTCAGTTTCAATCTACAGCTCATAACCAATAAATTGTTGTCAGGGTCCACATCTGCCCCTGGAAATGTCTTACAATTTAAACATGGTTCATAAATCTCTGTCTTACCATTATATAATAAATCTGAAACCTTCCAGTGTCTCCAGGCCTCTTCCACGTATACAACCTTCTTTCATGATTCTTAAACCAAGTGTATGATTAAGTTATGCTCTGTGCAAAATTCTACCAGGTGGCTTCTTCTTTCATTCCTTACCCCCAGTCCACATTCACCTATTACTTTTCCTGCTATCTAATTCCAGACCCCCATGACTATTAAATTTTCGTCTCCCTTAACTATCCGAATAATTTCTTTTATCGCTTGATACATTTCTTCAATCCCTTCGTCGTCTGCGGAGCTACTAGGCTTATAGACTTGTACTACTGTGGTAGGCGTGGGCTTCGTGTCTATCTTGGCTATGATAATGCGTTCACTATACTATTTGTAGTAGCTTATCCGCGTTCCTATTTTTTATTCATTATTAAATCTACTCTTGCATACCGTAATTTGACTTTGTATTTGTAGCCCTTTATTCACCTGACTAGAAGTCATGTTCCTTCTGCCACCGAACTTCACTAATTCCCACTATATCTAACTTTAACCTATCCATTTCCCTTTTTAAATTTTCTAACCTACCTGTCCGATTGAGGGATCTGATATTCCACGCTCCGATCCGTAGAACGCCAGTTCTCTTTTTCCTGATAACGACGTCATCCTGAGTATTCCCCTCCTGGAGATCCGAATGGCGGGTTATTTTACCTCCATAATATTTTACCCAAGAGGACGCCATCATCGTTTAACCATACATTAAAGCTGCATACCCTCAGGAAACATTACGGTTTTAGCTTCCCCTTGCTTTCAGCCATTCACAGTACCAGCACAGCAAGGCCGTTTTGGTTGATGTTACAAGGCCATATCAGTCAATCATGCAGACTGTTACCCTTGCAACTACTTAAAAGACTGCTGCCCCTCTTCAGGAACGACACGTTTATATGTCCTCTCAACAGATACCCCTCCGTTGTGGTTGCACCTACGGTATGGCTATCTGTATCGCTGAGGCAAGCAAGCCTTCCCACAAATGGCAAGGTCTATGGTTCATGTTCCTAAATACACTTTCAAAAAGATTGCTGCACAGTATTTGCCTCTGTTTTGCGGTGTATACCGCCATACTTGAACACAGTCTCTGAAAAGATCGCAGAACACTTGTGAAACCTGCCCGAAACACTTCACATGCTTTTGTGGCAAAGAGATCTCGAAACCGATATCAGCTGCAATATCTGATTTTACACACCAAAACGACAATATCTGGAAGTCGAAATAAATGTCTCTGTAACTCTAAACAGGACGCTCACCACTTTTCGAGTTTTAGCTGCTTGTGTTTGAAGGCACTGTCAGAGAGAGAAAGACTTCTGAGTCCTATAGCTGCCGTGGTCTTCATCACGTTTCTGAAATGCTGAGTCTCCTTAGTTTATATTTGCTGCTGGAGTGAGGGAAGTTATTTTCCTCACTTCTCGAAGCACACTGGTGTCTAAGCACAGACAGGAAAACCAGAAAACTTACAGGTTTATGACATATTTCGAATCCCACAACGGATGGTGAAAAATACACAAACAGAATTCGAAGCACTGACCTACAGACGAGAAAAATGGCTGGAATTTTCAGTGAATTTTCGATGTCCTGCAGCTGCTGGTCTGGAGATGCTCTGTAGAAACAATTGCAGGTGGGGTACAGCATCCTCCCTGTCCACACCAGAGGGCGAAGGTCTGCTTGGACTTGTCTCTGAACACTGGAACAAAGAAGACATCACGTGACTCCCAGACGTCACAGAACATTCTGTAGATACCTTGCCCCTGTCTTGTTCAAATATATCTGTAGAGGCTTCTATGGCCCGCACAAAGGAAGTCTTGTGACTCTCTGACGTAATGGAACTTCCTGTGAATGGAGAATTCTGATTGGCTCTTACTGTATTTACCTGCCAAACTGCTGCTGCTGCTAGTGTGGGAGCAAAGACCGCCATTTTCTGCACACAAACAAATCACGAGACTTTCAGGGGCAAAACAATTTTGTACAGATCGAAAAAAGAACATACAGCTGACATGTCACACTGACAGTTAAACAATGCAAAAGTGGTCTACAGATCATTCAATATGGCAACCATCGCCAAAGATACTTCCTCAATTACACTGCTCTGCTACTGTCGAGGAAAGTTTAAATTTTTTGGTGTGAAACCGATCTCCAACCGGGCTATATCACCACAAACGATTGTACCACTACACAATATCGATGCAGTAAACACAATTCGTATCTTGCACCACACAAAATCATCACTTCTGCATCCAGCATATAGCTATCGACCACCAGACACTCATTCATAAGTAGTAGGATACAGGGCTCCTACCGCAATTTTGATGTCAAATTGATATTCAAATTAATTAAATTGATTAATTAATTACCCCCACCCCAAAATGACGTCATGTGTTTTCCTCAGCCGGCATGTGGGTCCCCGGGACATTCCTCCCCCTGCCCCTTCCCCTCTATCTCTCCCACCTATGCTGCTGTTGGGAATTAGGAATTTTTGCGGGAATTTCGAATTTCGGTGGAAATTTCTTTGTCCCAAGGCTGTGCTGTCCTCCCACCCCATCACCCAGGTATTTTCCAGGAAATTAAAAATGGCAGTACCGTTTCTGTGACTCTAATCCATGTCCTTCCGGACACAAAGCCCAAGTCCACTCCCAAAACATGTAAACTGTCCAGATGAAGGAGAGAAAGGTTAGGTTGGTGTACTTTCTTTATTTTGGTTGGGAAACTGAAGTAGAGATCGCTCCTATTTACGTAATTGCCCGCAGCTCGTGGTCGTGCGGTAGCGTTCTCGCTTCCCACGCCCGGGTTCCCGGGTTCGACTCCCGGCGGGGTCAGGGATTTTCTCTGCCTCGTGATGACTGGGTGTTGTGTGATGTCCTTAGGTTAGTTAGGTTTAAGTAGTTCTAAGTTCTAGGGGACTGATGACCATAGATGTTTAGTCCCATAGTGCTCAGAGCCATTTGAACCATCTGAATTACGTAATTAATCATAAAGATCAGTCCTAATTATACAACTGTATGCACAGCGCTACAGAAGGACTGCCTAAAATCGCAATACAGCTCAAAAATTGATAGTGCCATACGACTAGTGTTACTTTACTGGGAAAAAATTTCACAATATAACTCGATACTAGTGTCAGTCATATTCAAACTCTATCCTCCACCTACAAGATGGCAGGAAAAAGACGTGGTAAAATCTTATAAGACATTCTATTACAAGGGGTGGTATAACTGATAAAGTTTGGATGCAGATAGTTCCCTCAAAACAACACCGAGTTTCCCTATAAAACTAATAGAAATCTGCTATTCTCGTGGACTCATGACTGTTTTTATTATTGTCGTCACAATTGCGTGTTTGAAAATAGGTGTTACCGCAAGTCCTGCGTTATTTCATACTTCATAACCTCTAATTATAAAGTAGACATCACTTGAATCATAGCTCGTTGTGGAACCTGGAATTGACAGTGTTTTTACCCGATATATGAGTTGATTACGTGACACAGGCTGTGATGATCACATTGCTTACAAAACTAGAACGAAGGAATCTGCTGCTATTGCGATTGGTTGTGTGTTGTACAACAGAAATTTTACACGCAGGCTGGTAGAGGGGAGTTATAGATCAAAAATGTCAAATGTAACCACGTAAACTTTACCTGATTTCGATGCAGTGGAAGAGAGAGAGATGCTGTAACACCTTATAGGAGGTTCTAATACAAGACAGGCTCTCACAATTTGTTTCGTAAATGCAGGTGTGATATGGCTTTGCACTGGTAAAACGGATCATCCCATAGTGTACAAAACAGCAACGTCCTCTTCAGTTGTAGCTTCTTGTTGTCAAACGTTGAGTGATTGTGTTTTTCTTGACAAGTGAGCAAATGGCATGAAAGACTGTATTCTCTAATGCCATTTCTCGGATCTGAAATGTTTGTAATACACTCGTGCATGACAGTTTATTTACAGATACTGATTCGAATGCGAGAGACGCTCTTGGGTCGTGTAATTTATCCATCAAGCTGAAAGAAATTGTTTAACATATATGTTTTTTCTTTGGATTTTAAATTCTCGCTTTTTCTTCATTCCAGTGACGATTTCAATATAGTGTGAACATTCTGTGGTGATCGGTAGTTTTCACAGCAAATTAGTGGAAGTTTTTTCCCCAGTTTTACGCAGACTGGACATGTGTAGGGGGTGCATAGCCCGACTTCTGAATTTTGGTCATCTGTAATCGGCAGTGGTGCACTTCATTGGATGTCGCCAAATAATGAGATGCAAATTGTATCCTGCAGTCGAACATAGAAACTATACCGATTTTGCTCATGAAACTAAAAGAAAATCGACTGCACCTATTCTCATAGAAAGAGGAAATTTATTATCATCACGACTGCGTTTTCCATTTTAAAAGACGCTCGATTATAGGAGGTGCGTTGACGTTAAGTACAATTGTTACTGTGCAGTGTTTTCACATTTAGAACAGCAGGCACTTGAGGAGCAGTGTGGTGATGGTCCATTGCATGTTTGTGTGTGTGTGTGTGTGTGTGTGTGTGTGTGTGCTCTTGTGTTGTCGCCCCAGGTAGCTGTGTTCCAACTAGGGCACGGCATGTGGAATGGGGCGGTCCTAACTTATCTCACAATGTTTAGTTGACTTTACATCCTTTTGTGTTGGCTAATGGCCGATGCTGAACCATCGCCTTAGGGTGGACCAGGTGCCGTTCATCTGCCGGCAGGAAGGCAGTATGCCACAGATAAATGCGCAGTGCGTGATAACCACTGACCATTTGAAAAGGTCTGTGTCGACACTAAAGATGGATAGAGGGTGGGAGGGTGAGGGATGAGGAGAGGTAAGAGGTAGTTTGTGACCATTCATCGAGGAGAATGTATGTTCAACCACCGCTCTCTCTGCAGTCCTTCGGGATGAGGATTTTCCCCAGTACCTGTGTTCCATTATGTCCCATTCATTACGAGTGCTTGTTTTTTCACGACAATTTCGATGTGTAATTAGAAGAGTGATGCATTTTCCATCAGTTGTCATAGTGAGTATTACTTGGACTGCCGAGTGATTGTCGAGCAGGCATCTGTAGCAGACTCTGACATCAAACAGCGATAGATACAGTCATCAGCTATATGCTTACTGGTAATACACCTAACTCCCCTCTGTCCAACAGCAGCATCTCGTCAGTTGAAAATATTTTCCTCCCAGAAAATAAAGATAGTACCTTACACCCAAGGCTTTTTTCTGTCAGCTTGTAGGTGAAGTGTAGAGTCTGAGTATGTCTGCCACTACTTTCAAGTCGTATTGTAAAATTTTTTCGGAGCAGGATAACACCAGTTGTATGGCATTGTCAATTTTTGAGCTGTATTGCAATTACATAATTAGGTTCGATCTTTGCTTCAGTTTCCCAACCAAAATAAATAAAGTACACTAACCTAACATACTTCTCCTTCATCTGGACAATTTCGTCCAAGAGGGTAGGTGGAGGAGGGGGAGGGGTGGTTGGGACCCAGATGCTGGCTGAGGAAACCCATGACATCATTCAGGGTGGCGGGGATTTGAGTGATTAATTGATCAAAAATGGTTCAAATGGCCCTGAGCACTATGGGACTCAACATCTTAGGTCATAAGTCCCCTAGAACTTAGAACTACTTAAACCTAACTAACCTAAGGACATCACACACACCCATGCCCGAGGCAGGATTCGAACCTGCGACCGTAGCAGTCCCGCGGTTCTGGACTGCAGCGCCAGAACCGCTAGACCACCGCGGCCGGCTTAATTGATCAGTTTAATTATTTAGACATCATAATTGTCATAGGAGCCCCATAACCTTACTACTTACATATACTGCAAAGACAGAGAGACCCCAAAAAACATAAGCACCACTAGATATTTCCTTTGAGATCGGTCAGTCATCCACAACGGTGATGAGTCAACTGCCCACTGCACACGCTGGCCTGATGTGAGATCAGAGCGCCCTCAGTGGACTTGAGTCACTGTCTGAAACAGTGTACAAAGGCTGGGCTGATTCCCCCGGCGCTAAGGCATTACTGCTTCCAGCCCCAACCTGATAGCTTGGCTGCTGCCATGTTTTCTAAAACCAGCTATAGACTCTGGAATGAAAAGAACATAAGTATTTTCACATGATTTGACAGAATATCATACCATTTACGTGATATCAAGTACAGAGCAACATGCTGCTGATCGCCAGCACAGTATAACCTCAAAAATGAAGAGTGGGAATTATATCTCTAGAAACCCAAAACTTTAGCGAGGTCATTATGTAGGATGTGCTCCAAACCACTGAGTAACTAGAAACTTATCTTGTCTCTGCAGATCTTTACATGAAAACTCGAAAATAGAGGAAACTGGTAGATCCACTCGTATTTTTTAATGAATATCGATGTCAATGATGTAACAGATTCCAAATCATCCCTGTAGTTTACAAAGCCAACAGAAGTGTTTCTCATGTCCATAGAACCAGTATATATCTCTTCCACCTGAGTTTCACTATCTAGATGCACGCAAGACACACATCACAATCGATGTTCTCTCAACCAAATAAAGATGGGAAACGTGTAGAATGGCAGTACAAGCAGTCAACTGGTCAATTTACGTGGGAGCGAAAAATTGTCCTGCGCAAACACACGCCCATATTGAATCTTCTCAAATTTCCGCAGACAAGACTCGCACCACGCGATCACGAAGGCTGCGCAGCACATACTGAGTGTTTATTCGCTATTCACCTACCTAGAGGTCAACTCGGTTATCTCAGCTGTATTTCTGTACCCCAGTCTGTCCAATTCGGGCAGCGCCCGCCTCTTTGCACGTGTCGGAACACTGACCACAGTAGCTTTACACTCCAACACATACTTTAGAAGCCTGCTGATCACAGCGAATCTGTGAAACATCCACTACTAACAAAAGGATGCCACGACATTTCGATCACGGATTTACTTCAGTCTTTATTCACGTTCAGTAGGCCATTAAAACAACATCATGTGCAAGTAATAAGGTGCACTAAAGTGTCAATTTCGAGAAAATCGCAAGAGAAGTTTTACATGTCTATTATGTGACTGATATATCTGTGCTTAGGTGCCGGCTGTGAGAGTTCATGGCGGTCAAGAGGCTAGCGTACGAGCTATGTGTGACAACCGTGTATGAGACGGCTGTTCGACTCCTGTTCAAACCTTTATTTTTGTAGTACAAGCGTAAATTGTGTGATATTGAAAAAGTTTACACCTACACTATTCGTTCTTGGTACTTTAGCAACGTCTCACCACGTTCGCAGGTTAATTACCAAACGGGGCCTGCCTGTGTGTCTGCAACTCAAAGCGTCGAGGTTCAAAGTAGCTCAGATAGGTCCACAGCAACAGGGCGCAGTCAGATGTCATCGTTTCAAGTGCTGGATAGAGGAGATATCTACACTTACGTCTCCCAGTTTTGACAAACTGCATAGGCATCGTGGGGTGCGCACTACTGAAAACTCGTGTAAGTGGTGGTGGAGGAGTTGAATAAATAAAAAGTTTTAGAATTTGTAGTTTTAAAAGTACTATGGATGCAGCGAGTATTACACCTGTTCCCACAACATTTATTGTGTAGTCGAGGCAAGATGTGACGATGATCAAATAAACGAAAAATTTGCCAAGTACTCTGTGATTTAGAACGCAAAGACTTGTGGACTACAAATATTCTGATCAGTAATTTTCATGACACTATGCAAAAACAGCAGCATTGCCGCGAATTGCTCACTCTGAAGTGTGAAGATAACAATTCCACAAATAACGTCAGTAAGCTCTATGAAGAGGATTCACGAAAATAGGACAGCAATCATTAAGAGATAAAAATATTTCGTAAATTAACAAAAGTATACTCCAATAAGGACCTGCTCGTAAAACATAACGTGCACTGCACCAGCTTACGAGATGGGAGGTGAAACAGTCCTGGATAAAATCCACATCCTGGGTTAACGACAACTCGTCTGGTATACGGGCAAGCCTGTGTATGCTTCTCAGGTAGTTTCCCATGCTTGTTGAAGGAAATGTTTCATTGCATTAAGATACAGAATTGGTAACTCAGCTCAAATGTATTTGTACATTATCTTTAACAAGTCTAAAATCATTTCTTTTGCTTCTTCACAATAAATTTGCTTGACTCATCGAATTAACGAGCAGTTATACTTCTCAGGTTTTGTAATTGAATCATTCTTGAAAATTTTAAGCAACTGCAGCACTTTTTCACGTCCTTCGATGTAAACAATGCTGTCTGTACGATAACAGTTTCGAAGCAAAACCGCCATATTTTCGTACACCATTCCATCATCATCTTACCGTTTTCCATGGTGAAGGCGTGTCAACCAAGCAGCTATCCATCCAGTCTTGGCACTCTGTATGGTCCAGACGAAGCGACGATAGTGGATAATGTTGTCAGTTCTCACCCAGTATTAGTAAATGCAACGAGTGCAACATCTTTTAATACAAACCGTCCACACTGATTCTAAAACCCCTGTACATCTGCGACAATGTTTCGACTTTGATGGGCCATCATGGACTGCCTCATTCCTATGAGAGGCAAGTGATTAATAACACGATCATGCGTGAATAATGCATATACTATAGTGTGTGTGCGTAGGGGGAGGGGGGCGAGTATTGTCTGATGACTCAAATTCAATAGAGATGCCTACAGGGCCGGATCTGATACACAACAATTGGTGCTAAATCTCTAGCCGGCTGGTGTGGCCGAGCGGTTCTAGGCGCTTCAGTCTGGAACCGCGCGACCGCTGCGGTCGCAGGTGCGAATCCTGCCTCGGGCATGGATGTGTGTGATGTCCTTAGGTTAGTTAGGTTTAAGTAGTTCTAAGTTCTAGGGGACTGATGACCTCAGACGTTAAGTCCCATAGTGCTCAGAGCCATTTGAACCATTTGCTAAATCTTTAAACTGCTTTGGGCTGAATAGGCATCAAAATTCATTACCGTCATAGTATGAAGACCGAAAGCTAGTATACATATCGTATAGTAGACCGGTATTGCCATTGTCACAGTCAAGTGGTAGAATATTGTGTGGGTGGTATACAGAATTCAGGAACACTCTTTCATTGGTCATTTTACAGTTGCTGAATACGCTGGAATCTTTCTTTACATTTCCTCTCCTGTCTGTCCGCAGCTCCAGAATAATGAAGTGAGGGTCAATAGTTTAAATCACGCCTTAGTTGTCCAATTGTGTCTTGATACAGTCGGCAGAAACGGATACTTGTAAAGTTCCGATGAGTGGAAACTTAATGGCAGTTGAACACTTGCATTCATTGTACATAAAAGTTTCACATGTTCCTCATCTGATACAGATAAACGGCGCACTTTCCATGGCGATGTCTCCATCGCAACTTTAGTCTCTTCTGTAGCCTCTAGCCATTCTGCTTCAAATGAAGATGTACTACGACCTCCTATCCTCGAAAATCAACTAGATTCCAGTCCTGGTCCACAATGTCCGACTGGCAAGCAGTTACTGGGAGACACACTGGGTTGCTTGGCAACTCAACGAGTTTGTTTCCGGTCCCACTGTAGGGAAGAACCGTATACTGTGTGAAGTAATCGGTCATTCAGATATGATTTTATTGAGATGTTACACTCAGCACGGATTGTGCTGCCTGGAGGATATCCACTGTATGTTCCAACACGTAAATTTTCTCAGTACAACTCTCCATAACTTGGCTCCTCAACAATCCCAGTAGCGGTCCTATTGAAACTTCCTCGCTAAAGTCTATTGTGTGTTTTGTGTTTTTATCTCTGTTTTAAACATGTTAACGTTTGCACGTAACTCAAACATTTTTACAGACCGTTTAATAACTGCATTTAGATCGTCAATATTATATGAGCCATAGGATATTTCCACAACTTCACCACCTCCAAGATGCAGATTTAGCCCTGATGAAAAAAAGGAATGTTGCTGTATATCTCCAGAACAATCAATGCAATAGTGCACTCCCCCCTGGTTAGAGCTATTCGCGGAAAGTAATTAGCACTTAATACCGACGATCTTTCTTTTAAATTAGCGTGTACATCACATCTAAGCCTCAACTGATGTATCTATGTGCATGCTGTTTGTTTTTATGTAATCGTTAGGAGGATTATTAGGCATAAATGCCAACAGAGGTATGAATCAAAGTCTAGGTAGCGTCGAAACTTCACAACACGTGAGTGTTCGCAAAATAGCGGCGCAATTCATTCTGACGGCCTTGTACGCCCTGTAATAAACCAAATCGCGAGCGTTAACCCAACTGTTTTGCGATGATGGAAAGCCAAGCCTTGTTCCCTTGGTGTCTTATGACAAGCTCTACGACAAGGCTGGCCATGGCGTACCAAACCACACCTATGCTGGGTGTGCAGGCCACACGCGGTCCAAAACTCGACCTGTCTTGGCTCGAGCTCTCAGCGCTGTACAGCCTTCGCTGTTTGTTCATTGTAACGATGGACGTTCACAGGTCCAGCGGCTCTTTGCACAAAAAAACTCAGTTTAGCGATCTATCGTCACAAGCTTTAAAAATGAATCGGAATGACTGAAGAGAGGAATGAGAATTCTCAGTATCTATTATGCAGTTATATAGTAGACGTGTACTGAAAAGTTGCTATGAAACGATATTACAATACCATGCAGAAATAATTTAAAGATTTAGTTGTCAATGAAAGACCAAACAATTACAATGGCAGGATTCATTGTTCTGTACATCCAGAAGCACTTTCTGCTAAATTTGCAGGCATGGAACATGTGAAGAACTTCATGGTACGAATAGTAAACTTTCTGAAGTTGTATGCATTATTCCACTGTCAGTTGCAACAGTTTTCGATGGAAGTGAACGAAGAGTATGGAGCTTTATATATTATTGCAACATGCGTTGGTTAACTCAAGGTGCGTGACTGGAATTATTTTTTTTATTTAAAATCCGTTATTATTGAATTTATGTAGGAAAAGATAGTGCAGGAACGAAAATTAGAACGTTCAGGTTTGATTGGAGGCCTTGTATTTTAAGTGTAGTTGACTGCACACTGTCCACAGTAAGACATTGCAAGATGTGAAACGACTTCTTTCTGATTTGATTTGGATGCATTTAAAAAGAAAATCACGATGTACAAGGTATGAATTCTGAAAAACACAGTCCAGTTCCCTAAGCCCACTGTCGATAAGGAAAACACAAAGTTTGAAAACTTTATTCTGGCTTTGAAAGAATTACAAGGATAGTTTTCTAAACGTTTTGAGGAAACTGCCTGTCTTATGTCTGTTTTCGAACTGCTTTCTAGTGCGTTAGCCATTTCAGTTGAAAGTGTCCCTGTGCATGTACTGATGTAACTGATTGATATGTAATGTAATTCCCATTTTAATGGCAATTCCTTTTACACGAAAGTTGTCCAGGAGATCTACATTGTTTTCCTTGGGTTGAGCTTCCACGTCTCCATAAGAGGATGCATAAGTGTTGCAATATATCAATCATTATGTGTGTGAAAGACCTATTGTCTATTATGAAACTAAATAACTCACGAGAATGTGCCAACCTGGGTGTGTAAATCTGTGTAATTGTCTACGTCTAAACACATGCCTAAGGTTTATACCGCATAAAAATTATGTTGTCTTCAGCACGACAAAAATAATCAAATAATACTGAAAATTTGTTTTGTTTGTGATGTATGTTGTTGAGAAATGTAAAATTGAAAAACAAGTCCTATGCAGTGTAACTGTATTGCTATTTAAAAGCAGCGAATTGGCAGGTTCTCTCTCTCTCCCCCTCTCCTCCTCACACTCAGACAGCGTGCCGCGGCAGAGGGTGAATTTTGCAGCTAGAGTGAGCGCTATGGTACTTATATACTCATGCGAGAGCACAACTTGCGAATCGAATTCTTGGCCACCCCTGGTCTACGAGAAACACGAGTGGTTCTGGAATTTTATGTAATTCTTCTGTTTAAAAGCTCGCTGCAGTTTCTTCACGTTTACTGTCCTTTAAGATGTATGAGGGTTATTCGGAAAGTAAGGAACGATCGGTCGCGAAATGGAAGCCACAGTGAAAATCCGATGAAGTTTTGCTCAGATGTGTTGGGCAGTGGCTCTAGTATGCCCGTCAATCGCGTTACTTCGTTCTTTTTAGTTCTGAGCACACAGGGAGCACATAAAAATACCAAGAACAATAGTGTCTCCGCCAAGTACGAGAGCCTGGTGAGAAATTTCGCCCGAAGCTATGCAGCCAACATTACATAACTGTCGTGCGTTTTCTTCTTCAAGACAATTCTCAGCCGCATTCTGCAGGGCAGTGAAGATACTCCTGCATCGTTTTCAATTGGAAATGTTTGGTTACCCACAATACAGCTCGTAATTGTCTCCCTCTGAGTTTCATCTCTGCTCACATGAACCGCTGGCTATGAAGACAACATTTTGGCACAGACAGCGAGCTGTAGGCCAGCGTAGAGAATCGGCGGAAAACCTTCTATAACGAGAGTATTGGAAATTTGGTACAACGCTACGACAAACGTCTAAGTCGGATCGGCGACTATGGAGATAAGTAGCCGGAAGTTGTAGCTAACTGTTGGAAATAAAACAGTTTTGATTTCCACTGTGGTTTCCATTTCGCGACCTATCGAGTCTTACTTTCCAAATAGCCCTCGTAAGTTCGTGGGTTTGATCATTGTACTTTGGGTACTGTAAGTATCTCTGTGGAACGGTTAGGCAAATAAGATTTGTCAAACGCTGTTTTGCATTTTGAAAGAAGCAGCAAAACACCTACATTGAATTTCTACTTATGTGGATCCAACATTATAATGGGATTGTATACCGTACGAGGTCTGTTAAAAAAATTCCAGAAAATTCGTAATTTCGCGTCAATGGTGTGTTGCAGCGAAATGCGGTTGCCTTTCCTGCACACGCCTGTGTTTAATGTGCAACTGGCGTAAGTGTCATTGTTGTATGTCTGTGAGTTATTGTGTGAGTTATTGTTCAGTGCTGTAGTGGGAAGGACGTTGTGTCACACACTCCGCGTGCCGGCCGGAGTGGCCGTGCGGTTCTAGGCGCTACAGTTTGGAGCCGAGCGACCGCTACGGTCGCAGATTCGAATCCTGCCTCGGGCATGGATGTGTGTGATGCCCTTAGGTTAGTTAGGTTTAATTAGTTCTGAGTTCTAGGCGACTGATGACCTCAGAAGTTAAGTCGCATAGTGCTCCGAGCCATTTGAACCGTTTGAACATAGTCCGCGAATTTCGAGATGGCAGAGTTAGAGGAGTAATGTGGCTGCATTAAATTTTCTGTGGAACTCAAGGAAATCATTACACACACCAAATGATGCAGGAAGCTTACGGTGATGAGTGCTTAAGCCGCAATCGGTGTTACGAATGGTTTACACGGTTTAAAAATGGCCGGACGGAAGTTAAGGTGACCCTCGTTCAGGACGCCCTTCGACGTCTACCGACAACGCTCATGTCAGGAACGTCAACGAAATTGTGCGTGCCAATTGAAGACTGACTGTCTGAGAGATTGCAGAAGAATGTAACATTTCAGTTGGATCATGTCAAGAAATTCTTACACACCATCTTGAAATACTTCGTGTTACCGCCAAGTTCGTCCAGAGCTCATGAGTCAAGACCAGGAAGACGTCCGCCTCGCAGTCCTTGAAAAGCTTTTGGATCACGCAAATGAGAATGACATGTTCCTTAGGAGAATCATGGTGATGAGACATGGCTCTACGGTTACGATGTTCAGATCAAGGTTCAATCTTTGCAATGGGTCGGGAAAGGTTCTCCAAGACTATAAAAACCTCGTCAGGTCAAGTCAAATGTCAAAGCCATGTTGATAGTTTTCTTTGACTTTAAAGACTTAGTTCATCATGAATTCGTGCCACAAGGACAAACTGTTAATCGATGGTACTATCGGGACGTGTTGCGACGCCTGCGAGGAAATGTGTGAAGGAAGCGGCATGAAATGTGGCGAGACATTTCATGGCTCTAGCATCATGATAAAGCACCCGCACTTTCATCCCTCTTGGTGCGTGACTATTGTACAAATAACGGAATCACCTTGCTGCCTCATCCCCCGTACTCTCCAGATCTGGCTCCTGTGGACTTTTTTTATTTTCAGAGTTGAAAACCCTATTAAAACGACGAAGATTTGCAACGATAGACGAGATAAAAGAAAATTCGCAGACAGTACTTCACGTCATCCAGCAAGAGGCATAGGAGGACTGCTTCCGGAGGTGGTGGGAGCGTTGGGAGCGGTGTATCAATTGTGGAGGAGAGCATTTCGAAGGAGACCATGCACAAATAGTAAAAGGTGAGTGTAGAAAAAATTTGTGGACAAAGTTCCGGAATTTTTTTAACAGATCTCATATTTAGAAGCTCATAATCACCCACATCAATAGATCTCATTTTAATCGTATGATGTCTAGTTTGGTTATACTGCGAATTATTTGTGGGGGAATACCCAGCCATTTGTGTGAACCGTGAAGACTGCATTACATCCACATGAGATTTTTTATTGTTGTGCTCAAACGCTCCACAAATCCATTTCTGTGTGGAAGAATGCTGAGTAGCTGTTTACCCTGTACTGCTCCATTTCTGCTTTGAAATACCTGTGCTAAACTTCGTCCCCATGGTCAGTTTGAAGGATGTAATAGCACTGCTTTGGCCCAGTCTGCAGCATCTGTTAAAACACGTGTGCAAATATCTTACCTCTCTTTATCTTCACAGGTAGGGCCCAGGCGAATTTGGAACAAGAATCTATAACTTTTAAAATGTATCTGAAGCTCCTTTTCTCCCATGAATATTGTCTCATATCTACATCAGCCTGCCATAAATCATCCAAGCCTCATATTATGACACATCGATGAGGAAAGGTTTTGTTTGCTGGCCTGTGGAGTTCCCTGACCTCTGTCTCCCCAATTATTGTTCGCTAATGTGCCTTTCTCGAAGCTCTGAAATGATTAATATTATTTCACTTGTGTGAGCTCTTTGCCCTGTGGCAGCTGATACCGTGAGCAGTCGTAGGCACTATATTACATATTTCGCTGGGATCGTCATAGTAAATGTACTCCAGAGGTAGATTACTCACTCTTTTACGCTGAGTGTCAATGCCTTCTCCTGTGCTACGTACAACAGTTAACGCTGGTCTAATCATATAACTGTATTTTGTACTGTTTGGGTGTTTTATTCGTTCATTTGTGGTGTTTTTTCACCTGTATGTATTAGATATATGCACTATATCGGCATTCGCTTGTATCTCTTTTAGGAAATACTTGACAGGAACTTATCTTTTTTAAGAATATTAGTTCCGCTATGCCATGTGTTCGCTCAGATTCCCTATCCACAACATGTGTGACAAGCTTGGTTAAGCATGCTGGAAGCTTTCCAAGCATATACGGCTGAAACCAGCTCACCCCATACGTTGCTTCTATTTCGTTAGCACTGTGATGCTTAATGTAAACAGTAATAGTAAATCCTTCTTATCCCTATTATTTTTCTTATTCTTTTCCTTTTTTACCTCCATCTGTCATGTGTGAAAGCTGTTTCATACTTTATGTTACTAGATTAAACACTTCAGAGAGAGAATGCTCTCACTCCAACTGTTCTACTTTTCATAGTCGTAAGTCCCAGCTAATAGTCCCCTGTGCCTCCATGAGTTTGCACTTTTCGACATACTAATGCGTACTACACAGGTTTTGAGATGGTGTATAACAGGGGTAGCCGAGCATTCATCTCACAAGCCATCTCTGCCATAAGTGCCATAGCACTCAGCGTAGCTGCACACTTCCCCCATCACTATGGCACACTGCCTAAATATGAGGAGGATGGGAACAGCAAGCATGCTGAATTTAAAAGGCAATGCAGTCACATTGCACAGACCTATTTTTATATTTAACATTTCTCAACAACACACATAACAAAGAAAATAAATTTTCAGTATTATTTGATTATTTTTGGAATGCTGAAGACATAATATAATTTTCATATGGTAGAAGCTTTTGACATGTGGACAGACGTGGATAATTTCACAGATTTCAACACCCAGATTGGCATATAATGGTGATTTATTTAGTTTCATAATCGACAATGTGTCTTTCATACACATATGTTGAGAGATATTTTGCAGCAATTTTGCAACCTCTGATGGAGACGTGAGAGCTCAACCCGAGGAAAACAATGTAGATCTCATGGATGACTTTCACGTAAAAGGAACTGTCATTAAAATGGAAATTACATTACAGATTAATCAGTTACATCGGCACATGCACAGGGACACTTTCAACTGAAATGGCAAACGCTATGGAGGGCTGTTCGATACAGATATAAGATAGGCAGTTTCCTGAAAACGTTTAGAAAACCATCTTTGTAATTTTTCAAAGCTACAATCAAATCTTCAAACCTTAGGTTTTCTTTAACATCAGTGAGCTTAGGGGATTGGATTGTGTTTGTCAGAATTTGTTCCTTCTACAATGTCATTTTCTTTTTAAATATATCCAGATCAAAAAAGAAAGAAGTTGTTTCACGCCTTGCAATGTCTTACTGTGGACAGTGTACATTCAAGTCCACTTAAAATGCAAGGTCTGGCACTAACTGTGATGATGGGTTGTTCTCCTTCTTAACTTTTCTATCTCAGATTCATGTCCCCCTTCAGGTACTCGTACATCTCGACTTTCATTGCTATTCCCCTGATAAAACTGTCCAGTTCCATTAATCGTGCATTGAGATTTCCATTGACTGCATCAATTTTTCCCTTGATGTACGACTCAAAAATGGTTCAAATGGCTCTGAGCACTTGGGACTTATCTTCTGAGGTCATCAGTCCCCTAGAACTTAGAACTACTTAAACCTAACTAACCTAAGGACATCACGCACATCCATGCCCTAGGCAGGATTCGAACCTGCGACCGTAGTGGTAGCGCGATTCCAGACTGTAGCGACTAGAACCGCTCGGCCACAACGGCCTGCTGTACGACTCACATTAATGGGTTGTGTCAGTTGACTGTTTCACCATGGATTTATATGTATCGCCTTTCACAGCTACTGCCTTGATAATGCCATCTAGTTCCATTGATCTTGTGCTGATTGCTTCAATGTTTCTATCAATATATAGACGTATGTTTGCCCTGTGCACCATCCCTCGGAATTAGTGCACTGCATCCTTGCAAATTTGTCCGTAGCCTACAGTATCCTGACACAACCACATGTCGGTACATTACCTTCTAAGAAGAATCTCCTCTAAGTTTCATCTATACTGACCGTCATTCAGTTTTCTCGATTTTTCACTGACCAGAAGGCCATACTACATGTGATTCCAGCAATTCTTGTGTATGGCAATAAATTTATTGAATGTCATGTTGGTTCCTACATGTGCTTGGTAAATATGCTTTAAATTCGCATTGTCCTGTCTGAAGGCAAAATTTCATATTATCTCTGACCAACTGCTTTTTAATCCTGGATTATGTATAGCTCAGGTAGAACATATTGACTTTCATATTATATTGAAACAAAAATACCTCCATATTTGATCCCGGTTTTCCACTGAAAGATCGTCAAATATGAAAACACTGATGGACTATAATTTCTCAGGAGGTAGAATATCATAACTTTCTCTGAGCGCCTGGTACGTTACTCTGTCGACGCCATGCAAAATGCCCTGTTATACCCAGTATTTGGGCTGATATAATGTTTTTGAGAATATATAAACATGCTCAAAGTAGACCCCGCCAGTATATGTTAATAGTGGTAGAACGACATTGGTCTTCCCGCAGACAGATGTCCTGATAATTATAGCTCGTATATTATTGGGAAGCAGAGATTCAGTTTTCTTCTTGTTTTCAGTATCATTGCCACATCGCCTGGTATTTTTCAACAGGACAATGCTCGTTCACACACGGTACGTGACTGTGTGAACAGTCTGCGTGATGTTGAGGTACTTCCGCAACCAGCAAGATCCCCAGATCAGTCCTCAACAGAACTTGTGTGGGACCAGGCTGTACGTCGATTCTGTTCCAGTGCCAGAAGCAGGATATCAAGGACCAGTTACAACAGTTTTGGGCCATTGTGCCTCAGGAGAGGATACAGCTGTATGACATCTTTCCCAACAGGATCAGTGCATGCATCCAAGCCAGACGGGGTCAGCTGCGTACTGATAACTGTACTCATACGACTAAGTTCTTTGTAAATTTGATTCAACTTTGTAACCACTGAAATAACTTCCCTTACTCTCTCAATCCGTGTAGTGTCATTCCGTTTCCCCCTCCCCTTTGCTTGTTCACTATTTTTGTCAGGTAGTATGTATTCTAGAGTTTTGCGTCAGAGTTTGAAGTTCTTATCAAGTAGGTACGACAGCAGACTTTGCAAGAATTCAGATATATGTTGCTAGGATAGTATCAGATCAGTATGGCCGATTCTATAGTACAACAGAGATGCTACGTGAATTTAAATGGGAATCACTGGAGGAAATCATTTTCTGGTTACTTACTTCCACAGTATCCAGGAAAAAAATGGATATTACGTGATTTGTCCAGTCGTCAAACTGAAGACCCAAAATGGAACCCCTTTCAAACCGTTTGGTGCTGATAACACTGCAAACCACGAGTGCACTGCGTCTTTGTGTTCTTCACAGTGATCTCTCAAAACCTGCTGCTGTTAATGCCCTTATATACCCTACTGTAATTGATATCAACACTAATGCACTTTGGTGGCCATTCTACCTACCACTTATAATTGCAATTCTAATCATTTAAATGCCCGCCGGTGGTGTGTACATGTATGAAGATACACTAATTTCCGACCATGTTTTCTGGGTGCTTCACTTCTTTGACAGATAGCGTACATAGACAAAATGTAATCATCATCACAATAAGAATTTCCTGACAGTTGGCAGGTCGATGGACAGCCAGAGTAATTCATCCTTTCTTCCTCGGTCACATGAACCTTCTTACAATTGAGTAGGCTTCCGCGACCAGAGTCAGTCGACATAAAAGTGAACCCAGAAGAAGGGCGCTACAACCGTGGCCGAAACGTTGGTTTTTTTCTCCAGCAGCAGTAATTTTATACATTATGACTCGGTTCCATACCTACAAAACTTTTATGTCGATGTTCGTTCTTGTTTTTATTTTATATCGATCTTCTTCCTTCACTTACTATATTTTGTGTTAGTCTTTAAGTCGTCAATTAGTTGTGAACTTCTTAATCCCACATAGTGTTTGCTTTCTGTCTTGCCTTCAACAGGGTGGAAGCAAACTCTAGCGACAAAAAAATCTGAGGCTGTTCATCAGAGACAAGGATATCGTCAGGAGCCCCCCAGGGAAGTATGAGAGACCACTCTTACTATTAAAAAAAGTTTTCCATCACCCCAGTCACCAGAACTCCTGAAGACAGACGTTGACTGTGGATATTGCATCACAGACACAGTCCATTTGACTGTTCAGAGATGTCACTAATACCGCTCAAAGACGTAAAGAACCATGCATGAGCAGTGCCTATTAGACGGAAGGGTTCCGACAGCTGACCAGTTCCAGTCCACCAGGAAGGAGGTACACAGCTCGTGTTGTCTGTAGTTCAACCATGCCTATTTGGTCAATACCGCGGTTCGATCGCGTCTACATTGTTAATTTGTGTCAGGAAGGGCTCTCATCAAGAGAAGTGTCCAGGCGTCACGGAGTGAACCAAAGCGATGTTGTTCGGACATGGAGGAGATACAGAGACAGGAACTGTTGATGACATACCTCGCTCAGGCCGTCCAAGGGCTACTACTGCAGTGGATGACCGCTACCTATGGATTATGGCCCGGAGGAATCCTGTCGTTAGGTTAGTTAGGTTTAAGTAGTTCTAAGTTCTAGGGGACTGATGACCTCTGAAGTTAAGTCCCAAGTGCTCAACGCCACCATGTTGAATAATGCTTTTCGTGCAGCAGCAGGACGTCGTGTTAGACTCAAACTGTGCGCAATAGGCTGCATGATGTGCAACTTCACTCCCGACGTCCATGGTGAGGTCCATCTTTGCAACCACGTCACCTTGCAGCGCGGCACAGATGGGCCCAACAACATGCACCGCTCAGGATTGGCATCACGTTCCCTTCACCGATGAGAGTCGCATATGCCTTCAACCAGACAAACATCGGAGACGTGTTTGGAGGCAAGCCGCTCAGGCTGAACGCCTTAGACACACTGTCCAGCGAATGTAGCAAGATGGAGGTTCCCTGCTGTTTTGGGATGGCATTAAGTGGGGCCGACATACGCAGCTGGTGGTCATGGAAGGCGCCGTAACGGCTGTACGATACGTGAATACCGTCCTGCGACCGATAGTGCAACCATATCGGCAGCATATTGGCGAGGCATTCGTCTGTATGGACGACAATTCGCACTCCCACCGTTACATATTGTGAATGATTTCCTTCAGGATTATGACATTGCTCGACTAGAGTGGCCAGCATGTTCTCCAGACATAAACCCTATCGAAGATGCCAGGGATAGATTGAAAAGGGCTGTTTATGGCGACGTGGTCCACCAACCAATCTGTGGAATCTACGCAGAATCGCCGTTGAGGAGTGGGACAATCTGGACCAACAATGCCTTGATGAACTTGTGGATAGTATGCCACTATGACATCAGTGCTAGAGGACGTGCTACTGGGTATTAGAGGTACTGGTGTGTACAGCAATCTGGACCACCATTTCTGAAGGTCTCGCTGTATGGTGGTACAACATGCAGTGTGTGGTTTTCCTGAGCAATAAAAAGGGTGGAAATGATGTTTATGTTGATCTCTATTCCAATTTTCTGTACAGGTTCCGGGACTTTCGGAACCGAGGTGATGTAAAACTTTTTTTGATGTGTGTATATAAGTAAAGGATCTGACGGACAGGGTGAACAGCGGTCTGCAGCTGTTTGCTGATGACGCTGTTGTGAACAGAAAAGCATCGTAGTTGAGTGACTGTAGAAAAATACTAGATGACTTAAACAGAATTTCTGTTTGATGTGATGAATGGCAGGTTGACCTAAATGTAAAAAAAAAGTAATTTAATGCAGATGAGCAGGAAAAGTTATCCTCTAATCTTCGAATACAGTCGCGCCGATTAAATATCTAGGAGCAATACTGCAAAGCGATATGAAATGGATCGAGCACATAAGGATTGTAAAAGGAAGGCGAGTAGTCGACTTCAGTTAATAGGGAGAATTTTAGGAAAGTGTAGCTCGTCTGCAAAGGAGACTGCGTACAGAACACTAGTGGGGCAAGGAAAACATCGTCAGAGGGATGCTGTTGGATTTGTCGCCTATAGGTTCATTCAATCAAGACGTAAGTTTTACGAGGATGCTTCGTGAACTGAAATGGGAATCCCTCTAGAGATATTCTTTGGCCTGAGAAAATTTAGAGGACCTTCACTTGCAGCTGACTACAGAACTGCACCCAACGTACATTTCACGTAAGGGCCACGAAGATAGGAGCAATTAGGGCTCGCACGGGGCATGTTGATAGTCGTTTCTCCGCCGCTCTGTTTGCAAGTGGAACGGAAAGGAAATGAATAGTAGTGGTGCTAGGTATCCTCCGACATGCACCTTACGGAGGCTTGCGACGTATGTTTGTAGATGGAGATGTATAATATTTTCTGAGAATGGTTGCATAAGGGACCTGTGGTCTCTGGTGACTCATTATAGAGTGATATAGTTACGATTTATTCCAGTTAACTTCTTCTTCATGAAAAAATCCCTTTACAACTGACCTGTAATATGCAATTATTGTAAGAGGGACGGGACCGATTTCTCGTAGGGGTCTATGTACAGACGCGAAGATACTTTGGTGTGGTTGTCGTCACTATAGGAACAGCTCAGCACACAGGGGATGGCTAGCATTGTTGCCTCTGGATCACGGGGTCCCGGATTCGATTCCCTGCCGTGTTGGGGATTTTCTCTGACCGGGGACTGGGTGTTTGTGTTGTCCTCATTATTTAATCATCATCATCATTCGTGACAGCAGCTAGATTGGACTGTGTAAACAAAACTGGACTGTGTAAAAATTAGGACTTCATATGGGCGCTGATGACCGCGAAGTTGAGCTACCCACAAACCAAACATCATCGTCATCAACACAGGGGATAGACAAAAATATGGAAACACCACAAACGCAACACATTACTATACCTAATGTGGTGTAGGAAAATCGTTGGCATTCAGAACAGGTAACAGTCGTCTCGGAATCGATAAATACAGGTCATGTATCATTTCATGGGAACATTAAATGATTCTTCCTGCAAAACAGTGGCAAGTTCAGATAACGATGATGGAGGTGAATAGCGATCGAACACATTTGTCTCCAGAGTAGACTACAATAGCCCAATAATATTGAGATCTGGTGACTGGAGGTCCAGGGGATGCGACACTTTATCCTCGTGCTCACAAAAGCAGTCCTGGACGATTCGAGCTAAGCGAACAGAACCCTGTCGCCTTGGAATACAGCATCATCATTGGGGAACAAACATTGTACCATGGGATGACCAGATCAGCCAAAACACCCACATAATAGTTGACATCAACGGGACTTTGCAGAGTAACCGTGGGACCCATGAAATACCACGATATGGTTGCCCGAATCATCACCGAACACTCGCCACGTTTCACTCTTGCGACGTACGCTACGTCGGAAGTTGTGAACAGTGTGAAACAAGACTCATCCGACCAAGTGACGTCCTTCCACTGCCCCCTAGTTCAGGTTTGATGGCTTCGCCAACACGTTTTCCTGTTACGGGCCCTTGCATCACTGATGAGTGGTTCTGAAATTTAACGGTTCTAGGCGCTCAGTCCGGAACCGCGCGACTGCTACGGTCGCAGGTTCGAATCCTGCCTCGGGCATGGATGTGTGTGATGTCCTTAGGTTAGTTAGGTTTAAGTAGTTCTAAGTTCTAGGGGACTGATGACAACAGATGTTAAGTCCCATAGTGCTCAGAGCCATTTGAACCATTTTTTCTGAAATTCTAGATCGCCCTCCAGTTGCCTTTTTATGGAGCTCCCTCCCTGTTGTTTTGGTGTCGACAGGGAGTAAGAAACTCAGTTCTACAGTGACGTTTGCAGCTGCCGTTCTCTTATTTTTCTTCACAGTCCTCTTCAGTGACTGTCGGACATGATAGCTCAACACACATTTTCGTCCGCGTTCTGACTTAGCGGCTGATGTTTTTCAGCGTCCGCTGCATACGGCGTAAATCTTCGATACAGTGCCTCTTGAAACACGAAACACTTCGGCTACCTTCGTTATTGGAGCACCCACCACATGAGCACCAACAATTTGTCAACGTTCGAATTCACTTAGCTCCGACTTGCAACGTACACTGAAGTGACAAAAGTCATGGGATACTTCCTACTATCGTGTCGGACCTCCTTTTGCACGCAGTGCTGCTATAACTCGGCGTGGAATGGACTCAACAAGGCGCTGGAAGTATCCTGCAGAAACAGTGAGCTGTGCTGTCTCTATAGTCGTCCATAACTGTGAAAACGTTGGCGGTACAGTATTTTGATCACGAACTGACCTCTTCATTATACCCCATAAATGTTTGATAGGATTCACATCAAGCGATATGGGTGACCAAATCATTCGCTCGAATTGTCGAGAATGTTCTTCAAACCTACCGCGAACGGCTGTGGTCTGATGACATGGCGCATTATCGTTCATAAAAATTCCATGGTTGTTTGGGAACATGAAGTCTATGTATGAATGGTTGCAGATGGTCTCCAGGTAACGGAACATAACCATTTACAGTCAATGATCAGCTTAGTAAGACCAGAGGACTTAGTCCATTCAATGTAAACACAGCCCACACCATTATGGAGCCACCACCAACTTGTACAGTGCCTTGTTGACAACTTGGCTCCATAGCTTCGTGGGATCTGTGCCACACTCGAACCCTACTATCAGTTGTTATCAACTGAAATTGGAATTCATCTGACAAGGTCACTGTTTTCCAGTCGTCTAGGATATAATCAATATGGTCACGAGCCCAGGAAAGGCGACGCAGGCGACGTCGTGCTGTTAGCAAAGGCACTCATGTCAGTCGTCTGCTGCCATATCCATAACGCCAAATTTCGCAGCACTGTCCTAACGGATACGTTCGTTGTACCTCCCGCATTGATATCTGCGATTATTTCACGCAGTGTTGCTCTTGTGTTAGCACTGGCAACTACGCAAACGCCGCTGCTCTCGGTTATTAAGCGAAGGCCGTCGGCCACAGCGTTGTCCTTGATGAGAGGTAGTGCCTGAAATGTGGTATTCTCGGCATACTCTTGACACACTGGATCTGGGACTACTGAATTTCCTAACGATTTCCAAAACTGAATGTTCCATGTGTCCAACTCCAACTACCACTCCGCGTTCGAAGTCTGTTGATTCTCGTCGTGCGGCCATGATCACCTCAGAAACCTTTTCACACGAATCACCTGAGTACAAATGACAGCTCCGCGAATACATTGCACTTTTTTTTTTACCTTGTACACGCAATACTACCGCCATCTGTATACGTGCATATCGTATCCCATGAGTTTTCTCTCTTCAGTGTACTGAGGACACTGCAAAGGTGCCGTTCTTGGTCAAACACAACAGCGCTACCGGCAGACTTGGCTGGCATGTGGATTTCTTACACTGTTTCCATATTTTTGTCCAGTTTCTGTAATTTCGTTGTACCGTTTTCCATTTCATTCTGTGACCCAAAACAAGAGGTGCATATCGACTGTTTCTTCATTAGTAATCCTATCGATATTTCTGCGCCTCACTGCTACCGTAGCCGCTAATACTATCGGAGAAACAAACCCAATACAGAACCGAGGAGCCCGAGGAGTACTGAACGCAAAAGGAAGGCTAAGGAAGAAATTTTTCACAGCATCATCATGTCATTCGCCGGGCATCTTATAGGGAAACAACAGAAATGGTGAATCACAATGGCTGGACTGGAATTCGAACCCCATTCCTCCCGAATAGGAGGCGAGCGTCTCTTACACTGCGACACTTCTCTCAGTGGGGTATTTTGTGAGCCAGAGAGAAGTGTATCTTGTATTTCGCAGTGGCGCAGAAGTGTTTACCGCCCAGGAGGCAAACTATAACACCAGCAGGGCGGGCGACACCGGATGCGGCCTGCAGATGGCTTGTCAGCGGAGCTGCGGTGATTGAGATAATGCGGCTGATGTGGCGCGCTGCGGACCACCTACTCCACTGCGTCAGAATATCACGCCGTCACGTACTGTAAAGTTACAATCTCTGATCAACTGCGATACAGAAGTGTAGCCGTTTTCTGTGACCATCATGCGAACTTGTGGATGCCTACAACAGTGCTGTGTCAAAAATTTTCATAAGGATATCTCATTTGAACTCATTATGTTGGTAGTCGCACGTCCGATTTCTTCTATTAGATTTGTTCATCGAAACCCAATACGTTAATTACTCCGACTTAGTTATCACCATCCATTGTTATAGCAGCGTTCTGCAATTCCGCTATTACTGAGAAAGTCATGGGCAGCCATAATGTTTCAATTATCTGAAAAAATATGTGCTATAATCTACAGTCACTATGTTTTATTTTGCCTATTGGCAACCGGTTTTGTTAAGCAGTACCATCCTCAGGCCATCCTACGATCAAAAAATCCCGGTACATTTGCTAGAATAATAATCGATAAAAAATTTTTAAATATATTTTCTCTCTATCATAACAAAAGTATGGTATAGTGTGCAACCTTAAAATGAATAAATAGCCAATTAGACCTGGCACACAGTCGTCACACTCGCTTCCATATTAGGTATGTCAAATACTAAAAGTCAATACTGGGCTTCAAATAGATGTAAATTGCGGCCAGCACTGACAAAATTGTCCCCTATGTGCAGAGTTTAATTTTTAATTCTTAATAAATAATCTCAGCGCAAAAATATCTAAAAACTATAGAAATAGCATAAAATACGAAATTACATTTGTAACTGAGGACATTACTTATTAAGTTGGAACAACTTTTCAGAATGCTGTTTGAAATTCCATCAACCTCCCATGAGCTTAACATTTTTTGGAATGATGTTTTTAATATATTGTCTTGCTCCTTCAACTGACCCATTTAATCCTATATTTGCTGCTTTGTTCAGAAACTGATTGTTAAAAGTAATTGCAACTTGTGAATTATCAGTCACAACATTTTCATTTAGTTTAATTGATTTGGAATCTTGTACACTGACTAGCTGTCCAGTATCCCGTCTGACAACGTCCCGTGGTGTTTGAATCTTATTATCTGCATTATTTATTTCTGTCAGGACATGATAGTTCTGGACATCTTAATTACTTTCAGTAAAACTACAGTATCTTTCGTAGCAGTCACGTAATGTCGGATTTCGAGTACTCTGGCCTTTACATAAATTTCCCTCTTCCTCTTACACGAAATATTAACTCCCTTAATTATTCATGTCCTACTTGTTTTTTGAGTGTATCATATGGATGATTTTTTAGGAAAGCAGCTTTCAAATATTGACACAAATTTTCTTTGGAACAAAATGAATTTGACATTAGTATCTCTTTCTACGAGGGTTGGAACTTTAATAGTGGAAACTATTTATTTACAGCTCGTACAAAATAGATACGTGTTTCAAAGTTTTACCCTCCTTCAAAGTAGTGACCAGCATTGTGTATAACACGTTGCCAGCGATGTGAAAGTCGTAGGATACTCTTAGCAGTGCCAGTTGTGTTGACAGTTCGAGCGGCGCGGTCTATTGCCCGAAGAATTTGTATCAGTTCTGAAGCGAATGCCGTGAAGCGTTTGCTTCAGTTTAGAAATCGAGTTGAAAAGAGGGCTTAAGTCAGGGGAGTGCAGTAGGTGATAAAGCACTTAGAAGCTCTATCAGTCAAACAAATCAGTAACAAGAAAATGGCTCAAATGGCTCTGAGCACTATGGGACTCAACATCTTAGGCCATAAGTCCCCTAGAACTTAGAACTACTTAAACCTAACTAACCTAAGGACATCACACACACCCATGCCCGAGGCAGGATTCGAACCTGCGACCGTAGCAGTCCCGCGGTTCCGGACTGCAGCGCCAGAACCGCACGACCACCGCGGCCGGCCAAATCAGTAACAGCTTGCACTGTACGTGCTTCAGCATTGTCCTACAAAATTATGGTCAGGTCCTGCAGAAAGTGTCATCACTTCTGTCTCTAAGCTGGTCGTAGGTTGTGTTCCACAAATGAACAGCATAGAGACAGAAGTGATGACACTTTCTGCAGGACCTGACCATCTTTTTGCAGGACAATGCTGAAGCACGTACAGTGCAAGCTGTTACTGATTTGTTTGATTGATGGGACTGCTAAGTGCTATACCACATACTGCCCTCCCCTGACTAAAGGCCTCGTGAGTTCAACTCGATTTCTAAACTGAAGGAACACTTCACGGCATTCGCTTCAGAACTGCTACAAATTCGTCGGGCAATAGACCGCGCCGCTCGAACTGTCAACACAACTGGCACTGCTCAGAGTGTCCTACGACTTCCACATCGCTAGCAACGGGTTATACACAATACTGATGACTACTTTGAATGTCAGTAAAATTTTTAAACACTTATGTATTTTGTACGAGCTGTAAATAAATAGTTGTTACTATTAAAGTCCCAACCCTCGTATATATACCTCATCCCATACCCCTTTTAGCATACTCTTAAAACATTGTATCCTGTTCTCATTAATGATTTGTTTTCAACAGAAAAATAGACTTTAACATGTCGTTAACGACGACGTTACCATAATTGTAGTATACGCGCAGAATGAATTAAAGGAAGCACATTCAAGTTCTAAATCTGTATGCATATAGTATGTAAGAACAGGGAAAGCTACCCTCGGATTTTGAGAAAAATGTTATGATACCCATCTCCACCACGTGAAAACTATAGGACTCAAAGTCTAGCTGTTGACTTATCTAAAATAATAACCACAACTGTCCCAAATCGCACAGAGCACAAAGTTGAACGTACCTCTCAGAAGATCAGTCTGAATTCGGGAAAAATGGGGGGACAAGAGAAGCAACACTAGCTCTAAAATTAGCTCTAGTGAAACGGTTGAGCCTGATGTTTTTCATACAGGAATAATATTCCGAAAGAATTGCACTATTAAGTTTTTAGATGCTAAGGCGTACTGCAAGTATTATTTTAAAAAATGTTAAAGTTACTCATTTTTGTCGCACGAAGAACCGCTTGTTAACAGCGGTTTGCGGTTTGTACAGCCTTACCAATCTGTCGGCCGAATCGGCGAATAAGCAAACGCAGCCGTAACAACAGAATATAGCGCCGCGTTGTGCGAAGTCCAAATTGCACATATGCCAACTTCAATCGTATCAAAAATGTCTCAAATCATTAAATCATTAATTTTTGGGATAACTTGCAGCTCATATTTTCAGTTACGCTGTTGCAAATATATTTGTAACACAAGTGACTAGCAGAGGAAAGCAAATGAAAACCGTGTACCGTGTTACATTACAGACGACTTCCATAAGTCCGAACTTTAATATGTCCACAAGAAATATTTTATAGCGATATCTGTTGCGCAGTTTTTACGATAATTTTTGAATGATGTATATTTTACTTACAATGAAACAGTTCCTTGAATATTTTGAGCAGTCGTCACAAAAATGTGATGTTGTTATTGGATGACGAAAACAAACATTTTCTTTACACTAGGTACACCTGACAAAAGAAAAATTAATGCATTTAGGCACGTCTCAGTAATTACTAGTTTTATTTAGACAGAATTGGGACGGCGTAAGGAATGGTCGTGGCCGTTGTTCTGCGTATTGTACTGCGTATCTGGCACAATTCCTAAAACCTGATGGTGCAAACTTTGGGCAGATGACTGCAGTTTAACAATACTATTTCACTGATAAACCTGAAAATGACGAAGAGCTATCAGATATTATATTGTCCAAAAATTTTCTGAAAATGCTTTAAGGTTTCGAAAAATTTCTTTGTCGAGAAGCTGAATCTTTTCGTCGTCGTAAATACAGACATGTTATTATGTGCAGGCCAGGCGTCCAACAAAAGCAGTGAATTATTTGCTACAAGTGGTAGGAAGACGTTTCGGATGTAATACTGAAATTTATTCTCTTACATTTTTCCAGATTTTTTTGGTATGTCGATTACATGAATTTTCAGCTAAACAGTCCTTTTTTTAAAGTTTGCCCCAATTTGCCTTGAGGTTTCTGAAGACAGGTATAAAGCTGCGGAAACAGTAATCCATTGATACCTATCAATGGCATTGTTGTATACGAAAGTGCCATAGCATTCATTGCTGCGCAAATGACTTTGTCTTTCTTTAGCTCGAAATGATAATGTGCGGTTTGCACGTAGTTCTTGTACAGAACTTGACTGATTAGCTTTATACGTTGCATTTTATGGGATAGCAACAAGCTTCTCGTCTTCACGTTAGCCTTTATGGTATTCCCTACTAATCACATCTCTGCAACACGTTAATTTGAAATAAACTTCGAAATTTTCCGGCTGCCTTTTCAGTATAACTTCCTACATGGAAATCAGTACAGTTAATCTCACTTGAAATTCACAGGGCCTAGTCACGTAGACCTCCCTTCGTAATTACGCATTGACTCTCATGAGCAGTTTTAAATCTTTCGAACAGTTTTTCTTTCACAGTTTTGCGAGTTTCATTTTGGCGTGTATTTTGTACTTTACGTAATTTTTTTTTTTTCTATTTATACAATTCACGTTCAGAATTTACGAAACGGAACTGGCTTTGCACACTGCTTAACTTCAAGCGTTTTCTTCCCCCTTTCTTTTAACCAAAAAAATTACGGCCTTTTCTTTGACACTTAAAGCCACTATCGTAAATGTTTTCTTAGGACTAAGGAGGTATTGTGTTGTTCTTTTCTGGACGATGAGTAGCCTGAATCGTGTTTCATTATCCCTTTCACACAATACACTTAATCCATCGGCAAGTTAGGTCTAAATAATCAATAAATTCCGATATATATGCAAAAGAGCGGCATTATCCGTTAGAGTGGAAGATGATTGTAGACGATTTCCTTTAATTTCTCTTAGTTCGAAAGAGCGTGTTTAATTCGTTCTAGTAGTTAGCGGAGAGTGAAAACATGACCCTTAGAATTTCTGCTCGCCATGGCCTGCCTCCAGCGGCCGAGGCGGCTGACTACACACACACTGTGGCGGAAATGGGGGGAGGGGGGAGCGAGCACCGGCCACCTCAATTCTGTGAGCGTCCGCCCACTGTCACATTCACGGCGCAGAGAGGAAGGCGCTCTTTTGGCAGAATTAGCCACCCTCGGGGAAGTATGCATTTGCGTGCTGGATTCAACGAACCCGACCCCTGTTCCCGCCAGATGGCCAATATACATTGGTTTCTCAGAACGACAGACTACCCACGCTTAGGCCGTATCCCGTGCGATAACATCGCAATACTGTGGAGTAACTACGGGGCGCCTCCACAAGTGAGTTCTTTGTCTAACGACTAGGACCGCTGACGGCTTGAGAGTAAAGAAGGAGAGGACAAAGTTAAGAAAAGTTTTTGGAGGAACGCTCTTTGATATGTGCGAACTTGGGTCCGCAGCTCGTGGTCGTGCGGTAGCGTTCTCGCTTCCCGCGCCTGGGTTCCCGGTTTCGATTCCCGGCGGGGTCAGGGATTTTCTCTGCCTCGTGATGACTGGGTGTTGTGTAATGTCGTTAGGTTTAAGTAGTTCTAAGTTCTAGGGGACTGATGACCATAGATATTGTCCCATAGTGCTCAGAGCCATTTGAACCATTTTGTGAACTCGGTATCTTTGAGAACGGCAATGTGCCTTGGGGCAGCACTGGCATGTTGCTGGAAAGAGGAGATCAGATAAGTTGGTATTCGGAATCTTCCAAAAGAATCGATGCCGAACGTTCCAGAACAAGATTGACAGGAGGTTTCGGATTGGGGAAATAAAGTACGCGGTCTCAGATTGGCCAAAATCGCAGTTTTGGCGGACTCACACCAGGAAGGAGGAGGAGACACTTCCTCGCAGAGAGCTATAGGAAGCATTTCTTCGTCGGGAGCCATAGCAGACGGACTTGGTCGTTGAGAGGCGCAGAGAATGGTCTCCACCGCGAGGGGAGAAGGCAATTCACGAGCATACTGGCCACACCATGACAGCGTCCGACCCTGTCTGCCAACGAGCGGGGTAGCTGTGCGGTCTCGGGCGCCTTGTCACGGTTCGCGCGGCTCCTCCCATCGGAGGTTCGAGTCCTCCCTCGGGCATGGGTGTGTGTCTTGTTTTTAGCGTAAGTTCAAATGTTCAAATGTGTGTGAATTCCTAAGGGACCAAACTGCTTAGGTCATCGGTCCCTAGACTTACACACTACTTAAACTAACTTATACTAAGAACAACACACACACCCATGCCCGAGGGAGGACTCGAACCTCCGGCGCGAAGGGCCGCGAAGTCCGTGACAGGATTAGCGTAAGTTAGTTTAAGTTAGATTACGTAGTGTGTAAGCCTAGGGACCGATGACTTCAGCAGTCTGGTCGCATAGGAACTTACCACAAAATTCCAAAAATTTCCTGTCTGCTACCTCACCGGGCCCTGTCTCGCGCAGATGACGTAACTGTCGCAGCCATGGTGTACGAAATTCGTACGGGTTGATAGCCACACTGGTTCAGACTGATCAATAAGTGACTGTGTAGTGACCTTTCGGCCATGGTTTTAGTCTTTGGTGCTCTATTTCTCTGTACTCATTAACCTTCCGATGCAATCATCACCAACACTTCAGTTTTCTATTAGCTGTCAGTTAACACATTTTTTTGTTTGCTCGCTCCATTTTGTGGGAACTTTTCCAGTCTTCCCCTCTGAACATCCACGCTCATTTCCATGTATCCTCTCATTCTCCCGTGATGAGTATTTCACCCTTGTGTGTTTTTTGTAGTCATTTAAGTCATAACATTAAATGTACACAACTTGAAACCCTTGTTCTTTTCAGTAGCTGATAGTCCCGATCGTTACTTAGTAAATTATTAATACCGTTTTGAACATGGCTTTCACTCAGCAACCATGTACTAGTTTCAACATAGGATTAAACAGCCAACTGGTTGCACATAAACGGTAGGTACATTGACCTAGGTTTCGACACCTACTAGGGGTGTCTTTATCAGAATGAAATGTTGCTAAATCCTACAAAATAATACATAGAAAGTCAGGTATGACAGTAAACACATTAACCAAGATGACAATTTTCATGACGCACAAAGGTTACTTACGTAAAGTTACATTGCTAAAAAGCAATAGTCAGAATTTGGGGCAGCTATGCTCAAGTCAAAAGTAAATAAAATGTTCTAGCCTTTGCCACGTGTTCCCACCTGGGAACAACATCAGACTAATCGGCCCAGTGGCTTACATTGCTGCCACGAAAAGGTATGAGTAACGCCGCCTGTCAGGTGCGGCCAGTAACATGTTCGCATTTGAAACATTACAACAGAAATAATTGAAAAAGCAACAGTTAATTTTAAAAACAAAATTTAAAAATTAGGGTGACCAGAAGCAATTGTTTGAAAAGGAGGACAAACAGCCTCAAAAAGGAGGACAAAGGAAGAAAAAAGAGGACACATCAAACGGGTCAACTGCAGATGATGACACAACCCGTGAGATTTGGCCAAGTCACGTGACTGCCGGGAATTACCGGTAAAACTAGTAGTTAATTGTTACTGATGGTCAGGTGGTGGTTAACTAAACAATATAAAAAAATTAAAACATTGATTGTGGGGACAGTGTGGCGTCAATTATTTTGTGATGTCAACAGCACTGAATTGTTAACAAAGCGAAAAACGCAAGAGCATTCACCTCCCTTCATTCGACGCACCGCTACCAACATCTACAGTTCAAGCAGCAGCTGACGACATGTAAACTGCACTTTAACCTTCCGAATACAAATAAATTGAATGACTATGAAACAATGAAATAAAACCATGACAGTTAATCGGTCGAGTTATTTCTTACCTTTATTGGCCACTGAGACGTACCTTCCAGCTCCACATATCATACATTTCGCTTCAAATTCATTTCTCCCTTTCTTGAAAGCCGGATATGTGCAGGAAAGTACATCAGAAAATGTACACTTTCGTTTAGGCATAGCCAAATATTTTATGTAACTCACTTGGTTAAAAATTACACTCACAAATCACATGTGCACTACAGGAAGCCAAGCCAATACCAAGCGAAGATACGAAAGGAAAATTTTAAATAATCGATAGTTGCATTCGGTTATAGGGCGATCAACGATAACATCGATGATCCTGGTGCTACCTACTAACACCGCCTTCGTGTGTGTTTATCACGAAGGCTGTGCCAATAATTAAAGTATTTAAGAAATGAGCAATAGAACGGGACGAATTGTAAATGTAACTGAATCAAGCTTTTGCGAAAAAGCAGGACACTGTAAAACTCCGCCCAGACCCCGGACAAAGAGCTAAGAAGGAGGACATTTCCGGATTAATCCGGACGTCTGGTCACTCTATTTAAAGAGAACTTAATATCTTTTTGAAAATACACAGTAGTAAAAAAAATGTTCAAATTTGTGTGAAATCTTATGGGACTTAACTGCTAAGGTCATCAGTCCCTAAGCTTACACACTACTTAACCTAAATTATCCGAAGGACAAACAAACACACCCATGCCCGAGGGAGTACTCGAACCTCCCCCGGGACCTGCAGCACAGTCCATGACTGCAGCCCCTCAGACGGCTCGGCTAATCCCGCGCGGCACACAGTAGTCAAGCAGATTAAGTGCAATAGAGCCATCTCTTGCGCTTTGGCAGAAATTACTATTGTGTAAAGGACAGAAAGACATAAAAAATTACAAACAGCTGTACAATCCAGAAAATATTAGAATGAAGGTAACTTCAGCAGCACATATTTATAAGATTAGAAGAGAATAACGTTTCGAAACCAGAAGCAGGGAAATATAGCATAAAAAGAGGAATCAAAATTCCGGTAACAGTGGACTGAAAACATAGAAAATTTTTTGTGACGTAGTTGGAACTGTTCATTGAGGATGAGGCCATCATTCTTAGAACATGCTTGAAAATCTCCAGCTCTTCCAGCACATTGAGTCTATGACAATTCATTTCTTTATTTAAAATGTAAATTTCTTCAACATGTTTCGGTTTGTGTCCAGAAATTAGCAGATGACCAGAAAAATGGAATTGTGTATATTAGTGCCTCTTTCTCCCAACAAATGATCCTTGTACCTGACACTACAATACCTTCGAGTTTGTCCTACATAATAAATGGGACATGTATCACAACTGATTTTATACATTCTTGAATTGTGTATCTGAGAGTATTGGGACAAGGGCAGTTCTGGCGCACTCTGCATTGTTGCCAGATGTATCCAAGCTGGTGGCGATGACGTCATCCAAGATGGCGGTGTGTAGACTTGGCAACAGCACATGATGTCATCCAAGATGTCGAATTTTGGTGGGAAGTTTGAATTTTGGTGGGAAGATAGGTCAATTGGGCTACCTCCACTAACCTAACCCCCTACCCCAGAAAATGGCAGGAGGTTCAAATTCCATCTGGATAATGCAATACACCACAGTTACCTCTACTAACCTAAGAAAATGGCAGAAACATAGGTCACTTGGACTACCTCCACTAACCTAAGTCATCTGACCACCACCTCGTCCAATGAACTAGCGGGAAGTTTGAATTTTGGCACGAAAATAGGTCAGTTGGAGTGTCTGCACTAACCTAAAAAAATGGTGGCAAAGAAAGAGCACTTGGGCTACTTCCACTAACCTAAGTCATCCGATCGCCACCTCCTCCTAGGAAACTGCTTTCTCTCTCCCATGCGCCTACTGACATCACAGCGTCTAGCCTGCATGTGCATACTAACGTCACAGCAACTAGCCCACATGTGCATAGTAACATCACAGGCCGTGTTCTAGAAATATGCTAGCCACTCTAATGGAACATGTGCGACGTGTAGCTGACGCATCATGCATGTAAAAATAAGAACCATGTCGAACTCTCTGGAATTCTATAGTGTCCCACAAATACTTAACGTTTGCTTTCTCTGTCATCATTCATTCATGACGTAGCACGACCCACCCCACCCCTAGAATGCAGCGATCCTATTGGCTACTGTATCAGTGACGTGATTCGACATCATAGAAGCTATATAAGTCAAGCCACAACCGAACTCGCCCTCATTCTGCTTCTGTGCTTCTCAGAGTTCCACAGCTTGTTCCTTCGAGGTCTATTGATTGTACTTCAATCAACATGAAGTGTACCAGCAGCAGCAACAGCAGCGACAGCAGCAGCAGTGGCAAGCAACTCCGAGGAGATGAAGATCAATTACCTGGTAAGTACTTTTTCTGACTTCAAATATCCGTTTAGACCACAGTCCACAGACTGTTGTGTTCTTTAACGGATTGTGTCTGTGTTATGTGTTGTGCCAAATGTATTCTGTGTTCAGATAACTGTTTGGACCACAGTCCACAGACTGGTGTGTCTTTTAATGGATTGTGTCTGTGTTATGTGTTGTACCAAACGTTTTCTGTGTTCAGATATCTCTTTCAGCCACAGTCCACAGACAGTTGTGTCCTTTAATGGATTGTGTAAGTCTTATGTTTTGTGTCAAATGTTTTCTGTGTTCAAATGTCTGTTTGGACCACAGTCCATAGATTGGTGTGTCCTTTAACAGATTGTGTCTGTGTTCAAATATATGATTCAGTATCAGTCCTCAGGCTGTTGTGTCCATTAACGGATTGTGTCTGTGTTATGTGTTGTGTCAAATGTTTTCTGTGTTCAAATATCTGTTTGGACCACAGTCCACAGACTCGTGTGTCCTTTAACGGATTGTGTCTGTGTGTTCAGTGTCTGTATGCTATAGAAATTTTATACCGTACTGGGTATTATAGTCAGTCTTTTCCCTCTTTGTAGAATTCATCCCTCGCATGCTGGCGGAGCTGGCCCATCAGCTAGAGGTTGAGAAGGCTGAAACACTTCGAGAATGTAAGTACATTTGTAAAACATAGTTGTTAGATAACATAATTTCGTGTAATATATAGGAGTGTTCTAAGTGCACACATTGAGTTGTGCGAGACATTTTCTTTTCTTTCTAGTTGATTCTATGGATAGGGAGAGAGTCGCTGAGGGTGCTATGCACTCAAACCAAGGCGGGGGTGAAATCCCTGATTGGGTTCATCAGATGGCGGCCGCTGTAGAGAAAGAAGAATCCGAAAGGCGTAACCATCTGACTCTTTTAGATGAGGAGGAGGAGATACTGCAGTGGGTGGGAGACCTCAGTGAATGTGCTCTTGAGATGCTCAAGTCATGGAGCCAGAGTGGAGAAGGTGAATATTTTCGAAGTCTATCATTACAACAAATAATTAAGATCATTTATTCTTATTATTTATTTTTTTTAAATCTAGATAACTAAACTTATTTTTTTTGTATGTTGGAGGGGTATCACACAAAGTACACCGAATACCTAGAGTGGTGGTTGCGGGGGCGAGAATAGGCCACACTCCCCAGAGACGCGCAGTGCCATTTATAACGCCGCTCACGGCTGTGCGAGAGGCGGCAGCTGTGGCTACAGCACCTGCCAATGCACCACCGCAAGCCTTCTGGCGCCCATGGGCAACTCAGCAGGCAGAAGAAGAAGAAGAAGAAGAAGGAGAAGAAGAAGGGCATCTGTCTGCCACTTCCCAGCTCGGTAATGGGAACATCAGACCCCGGGAACCATCTCTACAGCCCAGTTGTTCCCACCAGCCATCACCGCCTCCTCAGACAGTTTGCCCCTGCCGCCAGCGAAAGGTATCTGCACCTCGGTGCATACCCCTCCCTGCAGCAGATGCAACCTCACCAGCCCCGTCATCGACAGAATGGACCCCTAGTTGTAGCATTAGTAATACTAATATTGATTATTCTATGGCTAGCAGTAGTGCTCTCCCCCATCCTATTGATAGTGAAGGACGTCAGAATAACGGTATAATGAACCCTCTAGAACACTCAGCAGTTGCTAGGGCTTTTGAGGGGCGCATCTCATTCACTAGGATTGAGAATCCAGGAGGGAGGTATTGCGACCCTGTCGGGTTTTTAGAAGCATGCCTCCCTGTCTTGGAGACTGAGCTCCTCAAAGTCCTAGACGATCCGAGATTTAATGCCATTAAATGCAGTGCAGTACTCTGTTGCGAGCTGAATCTCTCACCTAAACATCCTGGTGATGCAGAGGCTACAACTCTGCATTATATATGGGGTGATAATGGCCTTATTTCTCGGAGCACATCCATTGCTGAGTGGTATCATGAATCCACCTTGAGTGTTATTATGGCCCGATTTTCTGAGATGGAGGTTCGAGGGTCCACTAAGCCACTCAGCTATATACCATACCTTGCATCCATATACATTTCTATGATCTGGTAAATTGAGGGTCTAGCTATATCAAACTCCATAAAGATATAGCTAACAATACAATGCCCCCACGGCATTGTAGCGAGAAGGAAGCAACTCTGCCTTACTCCTCTGGTTTCTGTATTACTAACCTGGTGTCTTCCTGCTTCGGTTGTCCCTCATCGCACAGTAGTAGCGCTCAGGCGCCAGGTTCAATGTTGGTTTGTGATCCTGCTGAAGTGGGGTGTTGGGATGCCAGTTGTTAAATGTTAACAACGTTTTTTAATATACTCGTTTTAGTGAAGAATCCTTTGAAACACACATCACACACTTTCCAACATGGCGGCTCTTGGCTACGCCGTTATACTCAAACCTTTACAACACATTTATCACTTTCAATACTCGTTATAGATACTGCCCACGACACATGGCGTTCACTGATAATTAATAACTTCGCTTTAACTTTATATTTTGTTTATCACTGCTATATTTACTCGCGTCTTTTTTTTTTTTTTGGAGCCGCCTCCAGTTACTCGACCGTGCATTTTTGAGTGGGGCCTCGCTTCTAACTCGCCCTGTCTTCCCGACGCACAAGAGAGACCGCACCTTTCTCCCTCAGCCAATAGGGACATTACACTCGTCTCCTACGCATGTATATATAAAAAATCTCAGCCAATGTGCGTTTAGATCGCTGTTGCCGGGCGGATCTGACATCACGTTTGCGGACATTGTACCGGAAGTTTGTCTCGGAACACTGACTCCGATTGTAAGATCCTACTCCCGAATAGTCGGATCTTGTCCCTGCTAGGGTTGCACAACACTGCCTCCTATGATGTTACCGTTAATGCTCCTTACGGTCGCATAATTGTCAGATGTACATGTAGCCTGGCTGCTACTGAGCAAACTCGATCTCATAAATGTGCGTAACAATTAGCATAAACACATGAAGGGAATGCATGTTGACAACAAGAAGTCATGCAATAATGTCGCAAATACAAACGATGATCCTTGTTTTGCGTGGTCAATCCTGGCTTATGAGAGAAATTACAAGAAAGATCCACAGCGTCTGAGCAGTTACAAAGTCCGTGATAATAAGACATATTATAACTTCAATGGTATCGAGTTCCCCGTCAAGATTCAGGACGTAGCTAAATTTGAGGCGCAGAATACCGGAATATCGGTTCATTTTATGGCCTGAAGAAGAATAAAGACATGTCAGATGAGCAAGACAAGCATATGGTAGTTGGACCCCTCCATTTCTCAAAACTTGCAGGTGAGCATAATCAGAATGTAAACATGCTGCTCTTCTCTGAAGATGATAATTATCACTATGTGTGGATCAAAGACATGTCCCAACTCTTTTTCAGTCAATTGTCAAAGAAAGAACATAAAAAGCATATTTGCTTAAGGTGTCTGAATTACATTTCCTCAGACGAGTTATTAGTGATACATCTATTAGACTGTGTTTTCGAGAACCTGTACGTGGTATTATGCCCACACAGGAAAATAGCTTCATTCAATTTAAAAATGCTCACCACCTGCAGCGATGTCCGTTTGTAGTGTACGCCGACTTGGAATGCCTACTGGCTCCTATGACTCGCTGTGAAGGGAACCCCTTAGCCTCACATACAACCTTCACACAGAAACACTACCTTATGTGGCAGTGTTCCAAGTTGTATGTGGATATGATTCTAAACTTAACCGCTATGAGTCTCATATCAGGAATGATCTTGCGGTTTGGCTTCTCACTGAGCTCGAAAAACTTGCATGTGAAGTTGATAAGCTCTATAGCACAAACATTCCCATGACCAAATCAGAGGAGGATGATGAATTGTATGAAAAGGCGGTTAGTTGTCATATTTGGGGCTGCCGTTAGATGGAAAAGCAGAAACTCCCCATAGAGATCATTGCCATCCACAGAAAAGTTCCACGGTGCAGCTCATAACGCATCCAATTTGAAGTGTAAGTTACCACGGCGCATACCTGTGCTCATTTTCTGGTTGAGCACTTGGATAATTTCGGTATGAAGAGAGATCAGGTCAGTGTCTTGCCTGTAAGTGTTGAGAAGTACATCTCTTTCTCAAAACGAGTGACGCCAAAAATTACGCTCTGCTTCCTTGACTCTTTACGCTTAAAGCAGACTTCACTCCAGAAACTCGTTGAAACTCTACCTCAGAATGATGTGCATATCATTCGATCTGCATTTCCTGATAAAGAAAAGTTCCTACTTGTGACTAGGAAAGGAGTTTTCTCATACGAGTATGTTGATAGTATGGCAAAACTCAATGAAACCAGGCTTCCCGACATATCTGCATTTACCAGTATTCTCACGGATGATGCCATAACTACAGCAGATTATGAACATGCTGTGAATGTCTGGTGGGAATTCAACATACTCAATTTGGGAGAATATGCAAGACTACACATGGACACACACGTGCATTTACTTGCAGATGTTTTCGAAAAGTTGTGGAGTTTATGTATGGCCATGTACTCTCTGGATCCCGCCTTTTATTACAAAGCACCTGGGTTGTTCTGGGACGCTATGCTCAAAAAAACGGGGCGCAGCATCGAACCTTTGACTGATGCTGCAATGCTTCAATTTTTTGAGTACAGGATACATTGGGGAGTGCATCCACAGGCATACCAAGGCAAATAACTCACGGATGGGTGTCGGGTTTAATGCATCCCTTGATTCAAGTTACATTATGTACTTAGATGTGAACAACTTATACGGGCATCCCCTGATGCAGCCACTGCCAGTTAGTGGGTTTCGATGGGTGCCCGAGGACGAATTTAAGGGATTAGGTAGAAAAATAATGGGTCTTGCGGCCGATTCTGACGTAGAGTATGTGCTTGAGGCAGACATCACACATCCCAATAATTTACATGGAAAGACAAGCGACTTGCCGTTATGTCCGGAGCAACAAATTCCGCTAGCAAGCACCATCCCTAAACTGATGGCTACTGTTGGAGACAAGCAGAGGTATATTATTCATTATCGTAATCTCCAGCAGTGCCTCAGTTTAGGGATGAGGCTTGTTAGAATAACCCGGGCTATCTCCTTCAAGCAACCCCCATGGTTGAAGGAGTATATTGAACTAAATACCGAAAAGAGGGTAGTCACGAGTAATGATTTTGAAAAAGATTTTTATAAATTAATGAACAACTGGAAAACTATGCAGAATGTGAGAAATGAATGCGATATTTTGATTAGAACCGCATGGGAAGGGCGTTATGGTGTGAGAAAGTGTGTCGCCAGGCCAAATTTTAAGCGTGCCACCATTTTCAATGAAAACTTTGTTGTTGTGGAGATGTCGAAGACTGCAGTAGAGTTTACGAAGCCTATTTATTTGGGGATGTGCATTCTGGCTATCCCCAAATTCTATATGTACCGTTTCCATTACGAGTTTGCAAGACCTCATTTCGCAGATCCTAAATTACTTTATATGGATACAGACAGCTTTATATACTGGATAAAGAACTGCGATCCATATGAAATAATTAGGTGCAATGGTAAAGAATTCCACACGTTTTCTTATGAGATCGATAATCCTTATGGTATTGTTCCTAAGAACAAGAAGGTTATCGGTCTTATGAAGAATGAGGCGAATGGTTTACCGATTGTAGAGTTTGTGGCATTGAGGTCCAAAATGTATGCATATTGTGCAATAGACAGGGGCACCCAGAGGTGAGCAAAGGGTGTTTGATGTGCAGCATCTGGCGTCCTCATGGTGGAAGACTACTTGCAGTTCCTGTACAGTCGCAGCATTCAAGACGCTCCTCTGCACATCGTTTGGCAAACTAGTATTCGATAGTGAGGTCACGAGGTATACACTGTATTGCAATCTAAAGTCGGATTGTCTCCTCATGACTGGTGAGAATAAGATTCTTCAGTTGCCTGATCCCTGTTGTTTTTGCACCACGAATTTTCTCCTCTTGGACACAAACCATGACATAGCTTATCATCAGTAGAGGACTTATGGAACAATATGGCCCAAACATCTCTCTTCATTGTCTACAGATTTTCTTTATTTCTCCTAATTGTCTGCCCATAGTATACCTGCAAGTTTTCTATTTCAGTTTTAGTTAACCGACCCTGTCCAGTCAACAATTTTCCAACTTCTAATTTTTTTCCTCTCATATCAACATTTAGTTTTCTCAGCCTTGTTCCCAAACGTTTCTGAACATGGCCTACACATTCTATTTTGCTAATAATGGCATCTCCATGTGGCTTAGAGTTCACCATATTGTTGTATGCCTTACTGTCACCATCTCCAAAATATTTGGTGTACCGTACGCCTCTTGTTTCTACAGAGCAATGAAATATTTGTTGTACTCCATGAACTTCCATACCACCACTTGTTCCTCTAAAATTAGCCACACAGTTGTGTTCTTTATGTTCATTGACTTTAAAACATTTGCAATATTTAGACATTATCTCCACATCTAACACTTTACCGGTGTCTACACTCGAGGCAGTCACTACTCCATTCAGAGAAGTATGTCCTCTTTTCTGCCAATTTCCATCAAGTGCAACTGCAATATCTGAACATCCATCATTTTCTTCCACTGCTTCCCTAGCAGCCAGTTTCATGCTTTCCTCACTGACCTCACATACAGCTTTCTCTAATATTGCAGTCAGTTTTTCAAATTTATTTGGTGGTTGATGTAAGTTCATTACTGAACAAACTGTTCTCCCTGCAGCCATGCCCTTACCAATGGATCGTAAGGCATAATCCAAACTAGTATTGATTTCATAAGGGCCACTTGCATCTGGTTTTGAAGAATTCATAAATGAAATCACAGCTGAGCATTAAGTGCGAATTAAATCCAAAGCAATTGCTAGGCCTTTTCTCCAAAAAATGTTCAAATGTGTGTGAAATCTTATGAACTGCTAAGGTCATCAGTCCCTAAGCTTACACACTACTTAACCTAAATTATCCTAAGGACAAACACACACGCCCATGCCCGAGGGAGGACTCAAACCTCCGCCAGGACCAGTGGCACAGTCCATGACTGCAGCGCCTGAGACCGCTCGGCTAATCCCGTGCGGCGCATTTTCTCCCACTGGCACTCTCACAAATTTTCACACTCTGTTACTCACCACACTGTCTACATTGTACAAATTTGGAAATAACATCTGATAATATTCTCAAATTTATAATAATGTTACTGCACCCCTTGTCACTTACAGTAAATTCGTTGTAAATTTCTTGAAATGGTAAGGGCTTCATTGATGATGCACTTGTTGAAGAATTACAATTAGAAACATCGTTGCCAGGCAACATAACCTCTCGTACAAAAAGCTTTCTAAACTTGTTTCCTCTAAATTGTCGTTGCTTGAAAATGCCTTTACGTTTCGTCATCTTCAGTATACACAACAAAACACACGTAAACAAGCACTGCAAATGTAAGTATAACAACTACTCGCAATCACACTTGAACAAAACTAATCGCGTGTTTGAAAGCGTGTTGTTTACAAACAGCAGAAACAAAAGAATACGGGACCGTTGCATTCCAAGGATAGCCAACACACTAGGGAGTAAAAAAAAAATCCCTAATGTGCAATGTAGGGGATACAAAGATCTAAAATATATGCAGAAAAGTGGATTACAGAAAAGTGGGCGTGGCACATAAACATATGTGGTAGGAAAATGCTCTTTAAATGCTCGAAAAATTTTTTTTCAGAAAAATCTTTTTCAGAGTACTTAAATAAAACCTTAATCTATCGAAATATGATGAAAACCGAAAATCTTTTTTTTTTCGAGCTGAACCATGGTCCCCTTAACACAAAATTTCAGAGAATTCACTGCAGGCGAGCACACAGGAATGCAAAAACCTACCTATTAATAGCACAGGTACCGCTAGTCCCTTGTCGACAGTGCACGAGGGTGTGGTAAGTAGGTCGCACACTTCCAGTGGACTGCAGGTATGGATGGAAACAGGTATAGTATCAGGGTTAAACTTACATGCTAAGGACGTACATCGCAAAACAAAGTATAGATGGATTGTTAGGAAAAGAAATCATTTATTTCTTATGCAACTTAAAAGTAATTTTACATTTTCATAGGCAGATACAGGAAAACATGTTCTTGAGTCAATGGAGAGAAGGACACCTATAGAATTCCAGGTCTTGAATAGCAGCAAACTTAAAGATTCGACGCATCCATGAGATCTTCTCCTTCCCCTTCACATAGATGATGGTATCCATGTGATCGATTAATTTAAGTGCAGTCACCATATCTTTATAGGGTATGCCAGGATCATCTCAGTGAATTCCATGGTAGAAATGTGTTAATCACTTTGCACTCTTTTGTGTCTTAGCACACCTCACATACTTGAAAGACCTTGGTCAAGCAATGTTTGCTGAGAATGTCTCTATTATTCCAGTATCTTGTGTGTACGCTACAAACGCAACATCTTTAAATACAAACTGTCTGCGCTCACTATCATAGAAACCCTGAGCATCTGCAATGATGTTCACACCTTGAGACGTCATTGTGATATGCTCTAGGTGCAGTGCAACACCTTTCGAATGAGCTTTATTACCTGCAGCAGCTGATGCCATGAGCAGTCGTAGTCGATCTATTAGCTCGTTGGGCTCGTCATAATATATATACTACGGGATTCGATTGTTCACTGCTTTACGCTCAGTGTCAATACCATCACCACTGCTGCTACTACTGCTGTTGTTGTTTTCGCCTTCTAGTATTGGTTTTATAATCGTTTTATATTTCTTGTTGGTCAGCTTTTCGTGAACTTACGTATACCAGTCATGTGCAGTATTTCACGGTACGTTTCCCTATAATTAACTGAATAATTTATAGGTTTTTTGGTAGGTCTTAGGAAAATAACATTCATTAATCCGGGTGTTCTCTCAAATCGTCTATCACCTATTTGTATCGTGTCATCAGTTACAGTTACAGGATCCGTACCCAACATGTACGGTCTTTCCCTGCTAACGCCGAATGTTCTATCTATCTGACCAGGGGTCTGACGGATAATGAATTCGTCAATGACAACACCCCCCTTATCGTGTGTTTTTGTTTTTGCTGAGAGCTGTCGGAGAGATTCAGTAACCGGCTTAAAGGTCTCTCTTAATGTTTGCTGTCGATCCATATGCCCTAATCTCAGCAACTGTAATTTCTCACGAACTGCTTTCCACGCTTCAATCACTTTCTGCTTCGTCGACATCTATGTGTATACTAATCAGACATCTCTGCAGCGTGAGGCTTTATATATCCGGTCATTTTCTTCTTCCTCGTACTATGTACCTGCTTCCCCTTCTCAACAACAGGGAACTCTACATCTATTTTCCCCTCAATAACCTCGACGTTATCAGTTAAGTCTACATCTACATCTACATCCATACTCCGCAAGCCACTTGACGGTGTGTGGCGGAGGGTACCTTGAGTACCTCTACTCCAATCTCGTATTGTTCGTGGAAAGAAGGATTGTCGGTATGCTTCTCTGTGGGCTCTAATCTCTCTGATTTTATCCTCATGGTCTCTTCGCGAGATATACGTAGGCGGGAGCAATATACTGCTTGACTCTTCGGTGAAGGTATGTTCTCGAAACTTCAACAAAAGCTCGTACTGAGCGTCTCTCCTGCAGAGTCTTCCACTGGAATTTATCTATCATCTCCGTAACGCTTTCGCTATTACTAAATGATCCTGCAAAGGAAGCGCGCTGCTCTCCGTTGGATCTTCTCTATCTCTTCTATCAACCCTATTTGGTACGGATCCCACACTGTTGAGCAGTATTCAAGCAGTGGGCGAACAAGCGTACTGTAACGTACTTCCTTTGTTTTCGGATTGCATTTCCTTAGGATTCTTCCAATGAATCTCAGTCTGGCATCTGCTTTACCAACGATTAACTTTATATGATCATTCCATTTTAAATCACTCCTAATGCGTACTCCCAGATAATTTATGGAATTAACTGCTTCCAGTTGCTGACCTGCTATTTTGTAGCTAAATGATAAGGCATCTTTCTTTCTATGTATTCGCAGCACATTACACTTGTTTGCATTGAGATTCAATTGCCATTCGCATCAATTCGCTGCAGATCCTCCTGCATTTCAGTACAATTTTCCATTGTTACAACCTCTCGATATACCACAGCATCATCCGCAAAAAGCCTTAGTGAACTTCCGATGTCATCCACAGGGTCATTTATATACACTCCTGGAAATGGAAAAAAGAACACATTGACACCGGTGTGTCAGACCCACCATACTTGCTCCGGACACTGCGAGAGGGCTGTACAAGCAATGATCACACGCACGGCACAGCGGACACACCAGGAACCGCGGTGTTGGCCGTCGAATGGCGCTAGCTGCGCAGCATTTGTGCACCGCCGCCGTCAGTGTCAGCCAGTTTGCCGTGGCATACGGATCTCCATCGCAGTCTTTAACACTGGTAGCATGCCGCGACAGCGTGGACGTGAACCGTATGTGCAGTTGACGGACTTTGAGCGAGGGCGTATAGTGGGCATGCGGGAGGCCGGGTGGACGTACCGCCGAATTGCTCAACACGTGGGGCGTGAGGTCTCCACAGTACATCGATGTTGTCGCCAGTGGTCGGCGGAAGGTGCATGTGCCCGTCGACCTGGGACCGGACCGCAGCGACGCACGGATGCACGCCAAGACCGTAGGATCCTACGCAGTGCCGTAGGGGACCGCACCGCCACTTCCCAGCAAATTAGGGACACTGTTGCTCCTGGGGTATCGGCGAGGACCATTCGCAACCGTCTCCATGAAGCTGGGCTACGGTCCCACACACCGTTAGGCCGTCTTCTGCTCACGCCCCAACATCGTGCAGCCCGCCTCCAGTGGTGTCGCGACAGGCGTGAATGGAGGGACGAATGGAGACGTGTCGTCTTCAGCGATGAGAGTCGCTTCTGCCTTGGTGCCAATGATGGTCGTATGTGTGTTTGGCGCCGTGCAGGTGAGCGCCACAATCAGGACTGCATACGGCCGAGGCACACAGGGCCAACACCCGGCATCATGGTGTGGGGAGCGATCTCCTACACTGGCCGTACACCACTGGTGATCGTCGAGGGGACACTGAATAGTGCACGGTACATCCAAACCGTCATCGAACCCATCGTTCTACCATTCCTAGACCGGCAAGGGAACTTGCTGTTCCAACAGGACAATGCACGTCCGCATGTATCCCGTGCCACCCAACGTGCTCTAGAAGGTGTAAGTCAACTACCCTGGCCAGCAAGATCTCCGGATCTGTCCCCCATTGAGCATGTTTGGGACTGGATGAAGCGTCGTCTCACGCGGTCTGCACGTCCAGCACGAACGCTGGTCCAACTGAGGCGCCAGGTGGAAATGGCATGGCAATTGCTGCGAAAGGTGGATATACACTGTACTAGTGCCGACATTGTGCATGCTCTGTTGCCTGTGTCTATGTGCCTGTGGTTCTGTCAGTGTGATCATGTGATGTATCTGACCCCAGGAATGTGTCAATAAAGTTTCCCCTTCCTGGGACAATGAATTCACGGTGTTCTTATTTCAATTTCCAGGAGTGTATATTGTGAATAGCAACGGTCCTACGACACTCCCCTGCGGCACAACTGAAATCACTCTTACTTCGGAAGACTTCTCTCCATTGAGAATGACATGCTGCGTTCTGTTATCTAGGAACTCTTCAATCCAATCACACAATTGATCTGATAGTCCATATGCTCTTACTTTGTTCATTAAACGACTGTGGGGAACTGTATCGAACGCCTTGCCCTCTGAGTCTCGTGGACGAATAGCGCGAGATGGGTTTCACAAGACCGTCTTTTTCGAAACCCATGCTGATTCCTACAGAGTAGATTTCTAGTCTCCAGAAAAGTCATTATACTCGAACATAATACGTGTTCCAAAATCCTACAACTGATCGACGTTAGAGATATAGGTCTATAGTTCTGCACATCTGTTTGTTCGACGTCCCTTCTTGAAAACGGGGATGACCTGTGCCCTTTTCCAATCCTTTGGAACGCTACGCTACCTACGGTACACCGCTGCAAGAAGGGGGGCAAGTTCCTTCGCGTACTCTGTGTAAAATCCAACTGGTATCCCATCAGGTCCAGCGGCATTTCCTCTTTTGAGCGATTTTAATTGTTTTTCTATCCCTCTTTCGTCTATTTCGATATCTACCATTTTGTCATCTGTGCGACAATCTAGAGAAGGAACTACAGTGCAGTCTTCCTCTGTGAAACAGCTTTGGAAAAAGACATTTAGTATTTCGGCTTTTAGTCTGTCATCCTCTGTTTCAGTACCATTTTGGTCACGGAGTGTCTGGACATTTTGTTTTAATCCACCTACCGCTTTGACATAAGACCAAAATTTCTTAGGATTTTCTGCCAAGTCAGTACATAGAACTTTACTTTCGAATTCATTGAACGCCTCTCGCATAGCCCTCCTCACACTACATTTCGCTTCGCGTAATTTTTGTTTGTCTGCAAGGCTTTGGCTATGTTTATGTTTGCTGTGAAGTTCCCTTTGCTTCCGCAGCGGTTTTCTAACTCGGTTGTTGTACCGCGGTGGCTCTTTTCCATCTCTTACGATCTTGCTTGGCACATACTCATCTAACGCATATTGTACGATGGTTCTGAACTTGTCCACTGATCCTCAACACTATCTGTACTTGAGCCAAAACTTTTGTGTTGAGCCATCAGGTACTCTGTAATCTGCTTTTTGTCACTTTTGCTAAACAGAAAAATCTTCCTACCTTTTTTAAAATTTCTATTTACGGCTGAAATCATCGATGAAGTAACCGCTTTATGATCGCTGATTCCCTGTTCTGCGTTAACTGTTTCAAATAGTTCGGGTCTGTTTGTCACCAGGAGGTCTAATATGTTATCGCCACGAGTCGGTTCTCTGTTTAACTGCTCAAGATAGCTTTCAGATAAAGCATTTAAAAAAATATCACTGGATTCTTTGTCCCTGCCACCCGTTATGAACGTTTGAGTCTCCCAGTCTATATCCGGCAATTAAAATCTTCACCCAGAACTATAACATGGTGGGGAAATCTACTCGAAATATTTTCCAAATTATCCTTCAGGTGCTCAGCCACAACAGCTGCTGAGCCAGGGGAACTATAGGGACATCCAATTACCATGTCTGAGCCTGCTTTAAACGTGACCTTCACCCAAATTATTTCACATTTCGGATCTCCGTCAATTTCCTTCGATACTATTGCACTTCTTATCGCTATAAACACGCCTCCCCCTTCACTGTCCAGCCTGTCTCTGCGGTATACATTCCAATCTGAGTTTAGGATTTCATTACTGTTTACGTCTGGTTTCAGCCAACTTTCTGTCCCTAGTACTATATGGACATTGTGACCGTTTATTAATGAGAGTAGTTCTGGGACCTTTCTATAGACGCTCCTGCAGTTTACTATTAGCACATTAATATTGTTATTCCCTGTTGCATTTTGCCCACTCCTACCTTGCCACGTCTCAGGAGGCGTCTTGTCGAGCCTAGGGAGGGAAATCTCTAACCTAAAAAACCCACATGTGCACTCCACACATACTCCGCTACCATTGTAGCCGCTTCTGGCGTGTAGTGCACGCCTGACCGATTCAGGGGGACCCTACATTTCTCCACCCGATAGCGGAGGTCGAGAAATTTGCACCCTAGATCTCCGCAGAATCGTCTGAGCCTCTGGTTTAAGCCTTCTACTCGGCTCCAAACCAGACGACCGCGATCCGCTCTGGGAACGATACTACAAATAGTTAGCTCAGATTCCACTCCGCGAGCGAGGCTTTCCGCCTTCACCAATTCCGCCAACCGCCTGTACGAACTGAGGATGACCTCTGAACCCAGACGGCAGGGGTCATTGGTGCCGACATGAGCAACAACTTGCAGTCGGGTGCACCCAGTGCTGTCTATCGCCTCCGGCAGGCCCTCCTCCACATCTCGGATGAGACCCCCCGGCAAGCAGACAGAGTGAACACTGGCCTTCTTCCCCGACCTTTCCGCTACTTCCCTAAGGGGCTCCATCACCCGCCTAACGTTGCAGCTCCCAATAACTAATAAACCCCTCCCCCCGTGTGCCTGCTCTGACCTTGCTGAAGGAGTGGCCACATGTCCACTCACAGGCAGAGCGGGCGATGCCACACGGCCAGCGTCCACATTGACCCTCCGCCTCGGGCGCCCCGAACGCCGCTGAACCCGCCACTTCCCTTGGGGAGAGGGTGGCCCAACCGCGCCCGGTACCCGCGAAGATGTCTCGACAGCAGGGACAGTGGGTGAAGCATGTAACACCTGGGGTGTACCATGCGACGCACCAGACTCCCCACTGCCGCTACACTCCGAGGCAGCAGTCTGAAGACGGCTGACCGCGACCATCAACACGTTCAGCTGTTCTCGAACAGTGGCCAGCTCCTCCTGCGTCCGTACACAGCAGTCACACATCCTATCCATCCTAAGAAATCAGTTTACTGTAGAGAGTTAATCAACTTTCAACTAGACTGCTAATTCACTAAAGGCGGCTGATAGCTGACTAAACTGTGGTTACTAGACACTTCTTGTTAAAAACAATGAAACCAAGCTCTACCTGTCTCTGGACTGTATTCAAAACAAACGCTAGCACTACTGGCACTACAGCTGACTAAAGGGACTCTCTCTGACTGTACCGAGCGAGGTGGCGCAGTGGTTAGCACACTGGACTCGCATTCGGGAGGACGACGGTTCAATCCCGTCTCCGGCCATCCTGATTTAGGTTTTCCGTGATTTCCCTAAATCGCTTCAGGCAAATGCCGGGATGGTTCCTTTGAAAGGGCACGGCCGATTTCCTTCCCCATCCTTCCCTCACTCGAGCTTGCGCTCCGTCTCTAATGACCTCGTTGTCGACGGGACGTTAAACACTAATCTCCTCCTCCTCCTCTGACTGTATTCAAAACAAACACGAAATCTATGGAACACTATTACTAGCAATCGACAATTAAAGCTTCCTAAAAGCAAAAAAACACGGAAGAAGAAGTGACAAGTAAGAAAAATACAGTTAATACTTAAATTAACGTAGCTCGCTGCACAGCAGACGTGAAGCAGACGGCAGTTACGACGACACTGACACTACTGGCTGCTTTGTTACCGACTTCATTGACTAACTCATTTAACGCATTCACCATTCTCAAAAGAGACCTGAGTTTCTCCTGGCGTATACAACTTTCAAATAACTTCCGGGAATTCAGCCAGGTAACACTTTCAGCGACCGCCGATATTTCGGCGGGAGAACACCCCGCCATTTTCAAGGCAAACTGCAACGGACAGGCGACGTACATGCAAATTTAATACCTCGGTTCTCGGACCCAAGCAGGAAAGATAACACACACACACTGAACACTAGTGCCACCAAAGATGACCAAAGTCAGAGCTATCGATAGTGAGATTATGAAGTCGCAGGTGAGGTAGCATTGAGTCTGTCCCTCTGTTTCTTGACAAGGGAGAGAGCCGGATTCCAAACAGAGTTTAAACAGAAACCTCCATCCCTGTTAACAAGGTTGCTCGCTAATTTAATCTCAACTGCCTCCCGAATCACACTGTCCCAATAGCTGGACGTGCATGCCAATATCTCGGTGTTATTATATAACATGGAGTGACCAGTATCCAAGCAATGTTCGGCAATAGCAGATCTATTTGGCTGCTGTAATCGTGTGTGCCGTTTATGCTCAGTACATCTGTCCTCCACGGTCCTGATAGTTTGACCAATATATGCCATGCCGCAGCTACAAGGGACACGATATACACCCGCCTTACGCAGTCCAAGATCATCCTTAACGGAACTCAAAAGTGCTCTAATTTTAGATGGAGGTCGGAAAACACATTTCACATCGTATTTCCGTAAAATACGACCGATCTTATTGGACGTGTTTCCTACGTAAGGCAAGAAGGCTGTAGACTTAGGTGTTGACTCAGAATTATCATCAATCACCTGATGTACAGTTGGTCGATAGCGCAACGCACGTTCAATCTGTCTATCACTGTAACCATTTTGACGAAATGTAACTTCAAGATGGGACAGCTCAGCTGGCAAAGTCTCAGCGTCAGAAACGATATGTGCCCTGTGTACCAAGGTACGAAGTACCCCTTCACGCTGAGCCGAATGGTGACAACTACTAGCTTGTAAGTACAAGTCGGTGTGAGTACGTTTCCTGTAGACTGCATGTCCCAATGATCCATCATCCCTCCTCCTAACCAACACGTCGAGAAAGGGAAGGCAACCATCCTTTTCCACCTCCATCGTAAAACGAATGTTCGGGTGGATCGAGTTCAGATGTTCTAGAAAGACATTCAAATTCTCCCTACCGTGAGGCCAAACAACGAAGGTATCGTCAACGTATCTATAGAAACAGGCGGGTTTTAAAGGCGCCGACTCCAATGCACGTTCCTCGAAGTCTTCCATAAACAAATTTGCGATCACAGGAGACAACGGACTACCCATCGCAACTCCATCTGTCTGCTCGTAATACTGGTCATTAAATAAAAAATAAGTGGATGTCAACACATGCCTAAAGAGATTAGTTAAATCAGCACCAAACCTGGCTTCAATTAACCGCAACGAATCAGACAGAGGAACACGAGTGAAGAGAGAGACCACATCGAAACTCACTAAAATATCAGAGTCATTCAGCCTCAGTCCCTCCAAACGACGTAAAAAATCAGCTGAGTTCCTGATATGATGTTCACACCGTCCTACTTGTGGACTCAACAGAGATGCAAGATGCTTGGATACACGATATGTCGGGGCGCCGATGTTACTCACTATAGGACGGAAAGGAACCCCTTCCTTATGAACCTTTGGAAGGCCATATAACCTAGGGGGAACCGCACTATAGGTGTTAAGCCTCTTGATTGTGTCCTGCGACAAACCACTTTTCTTCAGGAGGCTGTTGGTCTTTCTCTCAACACTTTTCGTGGGGTCAGCATCGATTCTGCGATACGTTGAATCAGATAGTAAACGTTGCATCTTTTGTACATAATCATGTTTATTTAAAACAACGGTGGCATTGCCCTTGTCAGCAGGTAAAATAACAATACTGGGATCAACCTTGAGAGAGCGTAAAGCAGCCCTCTCTGCTGCTGTTACATTACTCTTGGGTGGACGAGCCCTAGTCAAAACACGGCATGCCTCCCTCCTAACTTCCTCTGCAGCGTCAGGAGGTAGTTTGCAAACTGCCTGTTCAATTGAACTAATAAAATCAACTACCGGCAAATTCTTCGGAGTGGGTGCAAAATTTAATCCTTTCCCTAGCACGGATAAGGTTGCGTCGTCAAAAGATTTCTCTGTGAGATTTATCACAGAACGTCGAGATATAACATCCGACTCCGCGCGATGAAAACGTTCAAACTTTGCCAAATGCCGGGCAGTAACGGAGTTGTACTCCCAGTCAGCTTGGGTCCATGAGGCACCGTCCAACCAATCCCAAGTGAAATCAGACACTTCAGATGCCACCATTAAATGAAAACGATACAATTCTTTGGAAACAGAATCCAAACGTCGACGAGTAAAACGAATCCTTTCGCGAACAAGAGCCAAGCCAGCACGTTGCTTAATTCGGTTGGCGGCAGGAGAATTAATATGGTGCACAACCTTAGCAAATGTTGGGACATGATTTTCATCACGACACCTCAATAAAAACGACAAAGCACATTGCAGTGTAACTCGACAGCTACGAAGTTTATCCAACTTACGTAAACACCGATACATTTCCTCCCCGTAGAGGTAAACAATGTGAGACCTGAGTTTCTCCTGGCGTATACAACTTTCAAATAACTTCCGGGAATTCAGCCAGGTAACACTTTCAGCGACCGCCGATATTTCGGCGGGAGAACACCCCGCCATTTTCAAGGCAAACTGCAACGGACAGGCGACGTACATGCAAATTTAATACCTCGGTTCTCGGACCCAAGCAGGAAAGATAACACACACACACTGAACACTAGTGCCACCAAAGATGACCAAAGTCAGAGCTATCGATAGTGAGATTATGAAGTCGCAGGTGAGGTAGCATTGAGTCTGTCCCTCTGTTTCTTGACAAGGGAGAGAGCCGGATTCCAAACAGAGTTTAAACAGAAACCTCCATCCCTGTTAACAAGGTTGCTCGCTAATTTAATCTCAACTGCCTCCCGAATCACACTGTCCCAATAGCTGGACGTGCATGCCAATATCTCGGTGTTATTATATAACATGGAGTGACCAGTATCCAAGCAATGTTCGGCAATAGCAGATCTATTTGGCTGCTGTAATCGTGTGTGCCGTTTATGCTCAGTACATCTGTCCTCCACGGTCCTGATAGTTTGACCAATATATGCCATGCCGCAGCTACAAGGGACACGATATACACCCGCCTTACGCAGTCCAAGATCATCCTTAACGGAACTCAAAAGTGCTCTAATTTTAGATGGAGGTCGGAAAACACATTTCACATCGTATTTCCGTAAAATACGACCGATCTTATTGGACGTGTTTCCTACGTAAGGCAAGAAGGCTGTAGACTTAGGTGTTGACTCAGAATTATCATCAATCACCTGATGTACAGTTGGTCGATAGCGCAACGCACGTTCAATCTGTCTATCACTGTAACCATTTTGACGAAATGTAACTTCAAGATGGGACAGCTCAGCTGGCAAAGTCTCAGCGTCAGAAACGATATGTGCCCTGTGTACCAAGATGCCTCACAGTACTTAAGTTTTTCACACACTCATTTAATCTGTTTCTCTTTAGGTTCAGTATTCATGTGCAAACAGAGGTGCTGCTTAAGATCATCAACATTAACACCATGCACACATTGGGAGTTTACAACATCATTGTATGCAGAGTCTATGCTAGACAGCAAACAATTCAGTCTCTCCAATGCAAGACATAGCGCAGTATCCAGATCGTATAACTTCTTAACTGAGGCATGCCTTAGATAAACACGGTTGTCACCCGATTTCACACATAATGCACAGTCATCATACACAGTTGTAATAGAAAGTGTCACACCAGTAAGGCAAATGTCTGGGGGAGAACGAGTTGGATAATACTCTGTAGTCATCTGCTGATTGATGTAGCACTCTGCACGACATATTTCCTCCCAGTCAAAGTCGGGAATTGGCACTTTAACACCCCTTAATACATTTTCAATTTACAATCATGCATGCAGGCCCCAGACATGATGTACTTCTATACCAACACTTACACGTTTTGTTCTGCTGGGAGTTAAATTGTACGTGGAAGCGAAAAGCACTAGTGCACTCGACGCCTTCTTATCCACAGTATCTGCACACTGTGGTTGCACTATCACAGAGATGTTCTGCTGGGATAGGTCATATGTCAGTGACCAGTACTGTCCTCCATCTCGGTGTTGTTTATTACCACCAGCAGCTGCATTTGATGTGTCGGGGACAGATAACGTGCCCTCGTCACGCAAATCTATGAGTGGGATGGACAACAGCAGTTTCTTGTCCTGCTCCAGCAAGTGGGCTAAGTGTGCTACAGGACCCCACGTGCTCGCTACAGGTTCAGACATGCTGGAGGTTGTTACCGCCACAGGTCTAGAGGTCACTGCAGGTCTCGGCAGGATGGCAGGTGAGGTTGCTACAGGTGTGGATGTGGCAGAGATAGGCGTGTTGGCGCTCGAACCTGCTGGCTTGGGTGCATCAATGGCTACAGCTGGACAAAGACGAGGAAGCATTAGACATGGACCAATACGTGGAAACAATGAATAATAATTATGCTAACCGCAGAGAGAGAGAGATATGATATGGGATACTTACATTTCCGATTCCTCCTGTTCTTCAGGGCTGTGTTGGATTGCGACTACTGCTGACGCTTCATGGTTCTTCTTCTTCTTCTTCTTCTTCTTCTTCTGCTGCTGACTGGCTGAGAAAGAGTGAGGTCCCAGAGTTGCTGAGTCTCCCCTATACCCCCTCCAATGACGTCATCAGATACTGCTGAAATCTAACATGTGACTGGGTTAAGGGTTCCTATTGGTTCCCACCATTTTCCCCCACCCCAGACCGACATCTTGGATTACATCACGAAATGGACGACAGCACTCTCTGGTGGTGGTACTGCATACTAGGTCCAGACCTCATGGTGAAGACACTGTTTCCCGCCATCTTGGATAATGGTACTTGCATCACCAGCCGACATCACAGCAGCCATCTAGGATTACATCATGGATGAGAGTGTCCTCTGGCAGTAGTACTGTGTACTATGTCAGTTGGAGTCGGGACCTCATGGTGAACACACTGGATGGGTGCACTGCATCAAATTGTTTAAATAAAGACTGGTGCATGCAAAATAATGAAGACTTATGTCTAGCACAGGCTGAGTCCTATTCCCGTCATTTCCTAGGAGGAGGTGGCGGTCTTATGACTTAGGTTAGTATAGGTAGCCCAAGTGCCCTTTCTTTCCTACCATTTTCTTAGGTTAGTAGAGATACCCCAATTGACATATTTTTCCAACAAAATTCAAACTTCCAGCCAGTTCATAGGATGAGGTGGCGGTCGGATGACTTAGGTTAGTGGAGGTAGCCCAGCTGACCTATCTTCCCACCAAAATTCAAACTTCCCGCCAAAAGGCGCCATCTTGATTGACGGCATGGCCGCCATCCTGGATGATGTCATGTGCTGTTGTCAAGTCTACAGGCCGCCATCTTGGATGACGTCATCTTGGATGAATCTGGGACCAATGCAGAGTGTGCCAGAACTGCATTTGTCCCAATACTCCCGAGGAACTGTGGACTTGAGATTGTGGATGAGATTTTTGTGCAAGATATTGTTAATGGAAAAACTAACTTTGAATCCACATTTTTTAATCAGAAGACGACGAATTTTATACGAAATAGGGCCTAAAAATGGAATCGAGAAAATATTTTTGTAATTGTTGCTGCCAGGCTAAGCACTGCCGTAAGCTGTCGGTCGTCATTTTCTAACTCGCAAGTGAAGCTAATTTTTTCATGAAGACTGCTAAAAATTTTCGAACAAAGGGTAGTGAATAAGGAAGTAAGGGATATTATAACATCACATGATCTAGAAGCAACGCAGGAAAGTCAAACAAGGTTATCTACTGCTGCCTGTTATGCTGACGTATCTCTACGATCTGTTGCAAAAAGTAAAAAAGGCGCAATTTCCACACATATGACCCCTTTGTGCTTCTGGTAAACAGCATCCAAGATATGAAGTACATAAGTTTCACTGCCGTTACTTGGATATGGATGTAATAAGAGACACTATGTATATGTGGACATCACATTTCCACTGCAACAGTCGAAAAGCCCTCACAAATAACAATGTTGTAATTGGCTCTCCGTGACGGAAAAATACCTTTCAGTTGTTGCATACACATTATCGGAATTAATAAACTAATTATACAACAGGCTACACAAATGAAAAAAAGGTCGGTATTATTGCGAAAGTATGAGTATCCTGAAAGTGTGTGGTGATCAGATATATTTAATTTGTTGAAATGTATTGCTGACAAAGGCAGATCTACTTCACGACAATTTCCGAACGACGTGAACTCCCGCTCAAAACGTACACATTCCTGTCGCGCGCGTTGTTTTCAGATGCTGAAAATATGCTGATCATTGTGTTGTGCGACAGATTACTTGCTTATTTTTCTCAAAAACAACTATTTTATTCGTGAATCACACATTGTCAGTTTGGCAAGCCGTAGGTGAGTAACCAGCATCTGACATGTGCCTATCATTCCTCCTGAAGGAAACGCTCGTCACTATTTTAATGCTTCTCAGGTCAAGAGAAGGAATAAAATCCTTTCGTAAGTTTCCAGTCCAGTCGCTCAGTGTTAAAACACGATGGGTTACGGGGCTTCAATCAAAATTCCAACAGATTTGGCAATTTATTTTGTGTGAGTCGTTAACCTTTTGTTATTCGAAGGAGCATCACCATTTATGAGTAACAGCCACGTTTCTCCTGTTGACAGGTTTAATTGCACGTCCTTTGCGCAAACTCATCTCACAGCAGCTAATGCGATAGAATTTTGAAACAGAGTGCCTCATTAAACAAGTAATTGGCAATCAGAGAGCTCAATAGATTACGAAAAACTTCATTGTGTCGGTCTGCAGTAACATAAGACAAGAAATTTCATGTTTATTTTCAAACTAGGAAACTCTTGTTTCATTAGCTGTCTATAACCCTTAAAAATTACAGTCACTGGAGTGAAAAAAATACAAAATGAAGTATAACTACTAATATATGGCCATAGATAAGAAAGTTCCATGTGTTTACGAATTGGCAAAATACTCTCCTCCATGTTTGCTATCATTCGCCAAAATCTCATTTCGATGTATCAAGAGTTTTAGGAGATATGAGGTATGTTGTGAATATTTCATTCTCATGGGCGTAAGATCGGGAATGAGCGCGCTTCATAGGATCTATTTTCTCGAGATCGGAGGATCTATTTTCTCGAGATCGGAGGCAGATAGAGACCTCCTCCCAAGTTTAAAGAAAAATTCAACGTGTTAGCTAAATTTCATACGCAGCAATATGTGGTTAATATTCACGAAACACAAAATCATAAAAAATGGTTCAAATTGCTCTGAGCACTATGGGACTTAACTACTGAGGTCATCAGTCCCCTAGAACTTAGAACTACTTAAACCTAACTAACCTAAGGACATCACACACATTCATGCCCGAGGCAGGATTCGAACCTGCGACCGTAGCGGTCACGCGGTTTCAAACTGACGCGCTTAGAACCGCACGGCCACACCGGCCGGCACAAAATCATAGCGACCCCTATTTTTCATAGCAAACTTTTAGAATTTTGCGTAGCGTTTTACTAAAATGTGTATACCACAATAAGTATGACCATTAGCGAGATGATGGGCAGTTCGTCACGAAGCTGACATATAACGCTATAAGCAAGATAAAAATGAAATATTTTTGCTGAGTAGTTTATGTAAAATTGTTTGAGAAAGATTCCAGTGTGTGCTCGCTTAGTTCCTGTCAGCGCAGAGAGTCGCCAACCGGCGCGTGCGAAGTATGTACGAGACGCGTCTCAATATGCGTTGGACCCGCGCGACACGTGCGGAACGTGCACGCAGAGCTGTACTGTCGGGACACGTCACACGTACTATACGCGTCTCAGTTTGCGCTTAGTCAGCACTTTCAAGCTGGTGGAGACTCTGTACTGGTGTGGAGCGTGTGCAGTTGGAGTGATATGGGGCCCCTGACACGTCTAGGTACGACTCTGACAGGTGACACGTACGTAAGCATCCTGTGTGATCACCTGCATCCATTAATGTCCATTCTGCATTCCGACGGACTTGGGCAATTCCAGCAGGACAATGTGTCACCCCACACATCCAAAATTGCTACAGAGTGGCTCCAGGAACAATCTTCTGAGTTTAAACACTTCCGCTGGCCACCAAATTCCCCAGATATGAATATTATTGAGCATATATGGGATGCATTGCAACATGCTGTTCAAAAGAGATCTCCATCCCCTCGTACTCTTACGAATTTATGGCCAACCCCGCAAGATCTATGGTGTCAGTTCCCTCGAGCACTACTTCAGACATTAGACGATTCCATGCCACGTCGAGTTGCGGCACTTCTGCGTGCTCGTGGGGGCCCTACACGATATTAGGCAGGTGTACGAGTTTATTTGACTCTTCAGTGTATGAATTGCATCATGGATCAGAATTCGAAGACCTGGAAACTTCTGTTAAAAAAATATACTGACAACACGAGCTGACTGTTTGCACAAACGATTCGTAAATAAACAATTTGTGGAATGGAATAATTCGGTCTTGCCATTGTTGCGTTTGCAGACTTCACTGTTACACTGGTGCTTCTTGTTTCACTGTTCGAACGACATTGGAGGAAAAGGCGTGTAGTGGGACCTTTAACATGGAGACGAGGCGCCCATTCGACCGGACTGCACGGCTCCGGTGGCCGGCAAATACAACCCCAAGCGTTTGGTCATCAGATAAATCTAACACCCCGTTTATTGAGATCGTTAGAGGCTTTATTAATATTAGTTGGAGCGCATTCGGTGTTACAGTCATTGGCGTTGGGTATTCGCCGTCCAGTATAACGACATTCCTTCGATCGACCGACCGGTGCATCTTGCTCTGCCAAGGAAGGTACATGGTATGGAGCGGCGTCGTGTCAGCACACCGCTCACCCCACCATTGGGTTTTAGTTATCTCGAGTCGCTATTTCTCAGTAAAATAGTTCCCCAGTTGGCATCACGAGGCTGAGTGCACCCGTATCAGTCAACTTCCCCCAATGAAAAATCCCTGGCACTATCGGGAATCGAACGGTCCCCTGCACGACAGTCGGCCGCGGCTACCACTACGCGGCCCCAGTATAACGTCTTGGCTTCTATACGTCAAAAACCCATGGAGTTGATTACATATCCACAAAGATACTCCGTACGCTCGTACGAGGTCTGTTCAAAAAATTCCGCATCTTTGTCAACAAAATTTTTCTACGCTTACCTATTACTTATTGTGAATGGTATCCTTCGAAATGCTCTCCTCCACAATTGATACACCTCTTCCAACGCAATTTCCACTTGCGAAGCAGTCTTGGTACGCCTCTTGCTGAATCGCGAGCACCGCTATCTGATAATTTTCTTTTATCTCCTCTATTGTTGCAAATCTTCGTCGTTTCAACGGAGTTTTCAACTTTCGAAATAAAATAAAGTCGGCAGGGGCCACGTCTGGAGAGCACGGAAATGAGGCAGCATAGTGACGGTATTTTTTGTGCAAAAGCCACACACCAACAGGGAGGAACGTGCGGGTGCTTTATAGTGATGCAAGAGCCGTGAATTGTCTCGCCACATTTTAGGCCGTTTCCATCTCACATTTTCCCGCAGGCGTCGCAACGCATCCCGATAGTACCATCGATTAACAGTTTGTCCCTGTGGCACAAATTCAAGATGAAGTAATCCTTCAAAGTCAAAGAAAACTATCAGCATGGCTTTGACATTTGACATGACCTGATGAGCTTTTTTGGTCTTGGAGAACCTTTCCCGACCCTTTGAGAAGATTGAACCTTGGTCTCAACATTATAACCGTAGTCCCGTATCTCATTACGAGCTCTGATTCTCTTAAGGAACATCTCATTCTCACTTCCGCGATCCAAAAGCTCTTCAAGGACTGCGAAGCGGACGTCTTTCTGGTCTTGACCCATGAGCTGTAGGACGAACTTGGCGGTAACACGATGCATTCCAAGATGCTGTGTCAGGATTTCATGACATGATCCAACTGAAATGTTACATTCTTCTGCAATCTCTAGGACAGTCAGTCTTCGATTGGCACACACAATTTAGTCGACGTTCCTGACATGAGCGTCATCGGTAGATGTCGAAGGGCGTCCTGAACGTGGGTCACTTTAACTTCCGTCCGGCGATTTTTAAACCGTGTGAGCCATTCTTAGCACCGATTACCGCTTAAGTACTCATAACCGTAGGCCTTGTGCATCGCTTGGTGTGTCTCTGTAAAGGTGTTCTTGTGTTGCACGCAAAATGTAATGTAGACGCGCTGCCCCTCTAACTCTCCCATCTTGAAATTCTGGAACTGTGCGAGACAACACTCTACTCAGTACAGCATTGAACAATAACTAACAGACATACAACAATGAAACTTCCGGTTACACATTTAACACAGGTATGAAGGGATGCTAACCTCATTTCGCTGCAACACACCATTGGCGCGAAATTACGAACGTTCCGGAATTTTTTGGACAGACCTCGTGTGTAGGTTAGTAGTCGGCGATGTGGTACACTGTCGGACGCCTTTTGCATATCTAGGAATACCGGATTCACCTCATAACTCGCATGTACTATTTGCAAATTATCGTCTGTGAATAAAGACCGAGCGAGGTGGCGCGGTGGCTAGTACACTAGACTCGCATTCGGGAGGACGACGGTTCAATCCCGCGTCCGGCCATCCTGATTTAGGTTTTCCGTGATTTCCCTAAATCGCTCCAGGCAAATGCCGGGATGGTTCCTTTGAAAGGGCACTGCCGACTTCCTTCCCCGTCCTTCCCTAACCCGATGAGACCTATGACCTCGCTGTCTGGTCTCCTCCCCCCAAACAACCCAACCAACTCTGTGAATAAAGCAAGCTGTGTTTCACAAGAGTGGTTTTCCAAAATTAGTTCTGATTTTCTGAGACAAGCTTCTTTTCCTCAAAGAAAGTCGTCATGTTTAATCTTGGGAACTGTTCACTGCGTAGGATGCTCAATAAATAAGAGCTGTGAAAGTAATTAACTACGCAGCGTATTCAATGTGAATTTCGTCAAGTCCTGGTGCCTTATTCACTTTCACCAGCCTTTTCTCTTTCTTTTTCTTCTGCTAACATCAATATCTCTGAATTTCGTCAAGTCCTGGTGCCTTATTCACTTTCACCAGCCTTTTCTCTTTCTTTTTCTTCTGCTAACATCAATACCTCTGGTCTGTACGGCATCCAACATTTGTGTGGTGTATAGGTTTTCAGTATGTCACGTATTGCATCTCTCAAATATTGAATAAAAGACATTTGTAATTACTTACAACAAAGCTGTTAATTATTTATTAGCGGACTAGTTTCGGACTTAAAAGATTTTCACGAGCCACCTGTTACACAGAACAAAATTTGTTATGAGTGGATGCGTCAAACGTTAATAATAAAGGTATTTGTAATAATATGGTCCTTCTAGTAACTTCGTACCTTTTTTTGTGTTTGGGATGTATTTGGTGTGAACAGTTCTATTTATGTCATAACACTTTAGACGTAGCTCTGATCTGTGTTACTACAGGTCACAGTTGTAATTGTAACTTACTGTAGTATGTTAATATGCGAACATTATATATGTTTGTCTTAATTGTGGTACGTCAACTATCCAGCATGATCTGATTCACGTGACAACGATATTTAATGTATAATGGAGAACTTGTTGTCACTAGAATTCACTGTGTGTCACGCTGGCTTATTTTTCGTGTTATCGGAAATTTGTCAGATGTCAATGCGAAGAATTTTTTATAAGGTCTTATATAATCTCCGAATTATCCAATTTACTTCGCGATTGCATTAATATCACTGATTACATTCGATGTGAGACACAGTGTTCCTTCACATCAGAGTTGTACAATAAATTTTGAGTTTATTTCAAGAATTATCTGAAGGGAAACTTAATATTTCATTAGTATTTCAGTGGATTCTACATACAACAGTATTGTCACGCTGTTATAACTGAATTTTCAGTGAGTAGTTTGGAGTCACGTATTTCGTGAGTGACTACTGTAGGACTGAATGCAATTCATAGCCGACCAGAGTGGCCGAGCGGTTCTAGGCGCTTCAGTCTGGAAGCGCGCGACCCCTACGGTCGCAGGTTCGAATCCTGCCTCGGCCATGGATGTGTGCGATGTCCTTAGGTTAGTTAGGTTTAAGTAATTCTGATGACCTCAGATGTTAAGTCACATAGTGCTCAGAGCCATTTGAACCATTTGCAATTCATATCCTGATTAAGGTGGCACTGAAGATTTCTATGAATCGTTTGTGGTCGCACACAACACACACAAATAACAAAATAAGTATTCAGGAATGGGTTGTTTGGGATGGGTCATTCATACTGACCCAACAGGTCTCTTTATTTGCTGTCATGTGTATATTAAAATAAAAAACAATTATATATATTTAAAAAATAATATTTATTACACACTATTATACAGAGTCATATCACCAACCATTTTACATTTCATATCAACACCTCTACCACGGACAAAAATACAAATATTATCATCATGCAATAGTTTACAAGACTTCCTTGTCCTAACACACAATGGTTTATCAATAAAAAAATTTGTTGATGTTTCTCCAACACCACGTACTTGAGACATAGTGATCATGAACGTCCGGTAACCGACAACATCACGAGGAGGTATCTGCTCCAAAGACGTAGCTGTAGACTTAGTAGTAGTATCAATACGAATTATTGCAACAGTCATCCAACATTGACCGACTGAATTGTCAGTAACAGAAAAAGTAAAATCAAAACGACCTCCTCGGAAAAAAGTCTGTCCTTTCAACGCATCATGTGTATTTTAAAATAAAATAACAATTATATATATTTAAAAAAATAATATTTATTACATACTATTATACAGAGCCATGTCACCAACTATTTTACATTTCATATCAGCACCTCTACCACGGACAAAAATACAAATATTATCATCATGCAATAGTTTACAAGACTTCCTTGTCCTAACACACAATGGTTTATCAATAAAAAAATTTGTTGATGTTTCTCCAACACCACGTACTTGAGACATAGTGATCATGAACGTCCGGTAACCGACAACATCACGAGGAGGTATCTGCTCCAAAGACGTAGCTGTAGACTTAGTAGTAGTATCAATACGAATTATTGCAACAGTCATCCAACATTGACCGACTGAATTGTCAGTAACAGAAAAAGTAAAATCAAAACGACCTCCTCGGAAAAAAGTCTGTCCTTTCAACGCATCATGTGTATTTTAAAATAAAATAACAATTATATATATTTAAAAAAATAATATTTATTACATACTATTATACAGAGCCATGTCACCAACTATTTTACATTTCATATCAGCACCTCTACCACGGACAAAAATACAAATATTATCATCATGCAATAGTTTACAAGACTTCCCTGTCCTAACACACAAAGGTTTATCAATACGAATGCCTCGTCGCAGGGTACATCGTGTCTTCCGATGGAGGCCTACTATTTATAAATCTATTTTGGATGTCGAGACTGACTATAACATGAATGTCAGTTCGTCCGTTTTGATTGATGCCTTGAAAGGACAGACTGTTTTTCGAGGAGGTCGTTTTGATTTTACTTTTTCTGTTACTGACAATCCAGCACCTTCATCAGCATATGAATTGCACTCAATCCTACATTAACATCTCTCGAAGTACGCGACTATAAACAATTCACTAAAAACCCAATTATAAAAGCGCGACAGTACTGGCGCACGTAGATTCCATTGACATTCGAATGAAATAATAGGTTACCTCTTACATAATGCTAGAAATAAAATGGAGACGTGTTGTACAGTTTTAATGTAATGGAGCAGGGTGTCTCACACTGAATATAGTCAGTGATATTAATGCAATAGCCGCGCGGGATTAACCTAGCGGTCTAAGGCACTGCAGTCATAGACTGTGCGGCTGGTCCCGGCGGAGGTTCGAGTCCTCCTTCGGGCATGGGTGTGTGTGTTTGTCCGTAGGATAATTTAGGTTAAGTAGTGTGTAAGCTTAGGGACTGATGACCTTAGCAGTTAAGTCCCATAAGATTTCACACACATTTCAACATTTTAATGAAATAGCGAGGTAAATTGTATAGCTCAGTGATTATATAAGACCCCATAGTAAAATCACCGACGGCCTTGCCGCAGTTGTGAGACCGGTTCCCGTCAGATCACCAAGTTTAGTGCTGTCGTACTTGGCTAGCACTTGCGTGGGTATCCGCCCGGGTGCCCCGAGCGCTGTTGGCAAGGCGGGGTGCACTCAGCCCTTGCAAGGTCAATTGAGGAGCAACTTGATTGAAAAATAGCGGCTCCACTCACGAAAGCTGACAAGGCCGGGAGAGCGGTGTGCTAACTACGTGCCCCTTCATATCCCCATCCAGTGACGCCTGTCGGCTGCGGGTGACGCAGCGGTCAATCGGTAACACTGAGCTTTCAGAGGCTTTTCGAACGGAGTTGAGTTTATAATAAAATTATTTGCATCAGCATCTCTTAGATTTTTGATAATACCTACAAAAAATAATCCAGAGCGACACATAGTAAATTTCAGCGAGAACAAATTCACAGTTATACAAGAAATATCGTTGTCACATGGATCAGATCATGCTAGATAATGAAGGCACCACAGTTAAAATAAATACATATAATGCTCGTACATTAACATGCTACAGTAAGGTACACTGTCCAATCACATTAATGTGACTATCTGTCAAAAGCCTGAATAACAACCTTTTGCAGTGCGCATCACTGTGATACGTGCAGGAAGAGAATCAGTTATGTCCTGAAAGGTACTGACAGGGATGTGGAGCCATGCCGCCTCTAGTTCCGTGGCCATCTGCGCTAGGTTCCTCGGTTGAGGATCCATGGATGGTCCCCAATGATAGAGGCATACTTGTGTTGATCCATAACGCCTTCCCGAATGATGAAATTGCCCAGGGAATACTACGAAAACATTTCCCAGTTTATAACGCTCCCACTCGAAGATAATTGCAGTACGTTTGCTTTCAGACATCTCACGCCGATGGAGCATAAAACGTGATTCATCTGAAAAAGCAAAAATCCACCTGTCATCACTCAGTGGATCTCCAGTTCTGGTATTGCCGTGCAAATTCCAGCCTTCGTCGCCGATGAACAGCAGTCAGTATGGGTGCATGAACCAGACGCCTGCGGAGGCCCATACGCAACAACGTTAGTCGAGCGATCGTTGAGGAGATACTGTTGATAGCCCCTTGGTTCATTTGCGCTGTTAGTTGCTCAACACTTCCACGTATTTCCGCCTGTAAACATCTCCGCAACCGTCGTTCATCCCTGTCATCAACTGGGTCGACCACAGTTGCCTCGGTACCGGTTTTGGATAGCGCCAGTTTGCCATGCACGGTATATTTTAACCACGGCGGCAGGTGAACAGTTTACAAACTTAGTTGCTTTGGAAATGCTTCCACCCTTGGTCCTAAAGCCAATGATTATGCCCTTTTGGATGTTAGATAAAGCGCTCTGTTTCCGCTTTACGACAATGACTGCACTGCTTTTCGCGTCCCCCCGCCACTCCTTATATACCCTCCACAACTAGTCCTGCCAGCCGCCGTCTGCAACATTGATGTCGAACATAAGGTGGTGGCCACATTAATGTGACTGGACCATGTATAACTACAAGTGCGACATGTTTTAGCGCAAATCTAAGCTACATCTAAAGTGCGATGACGGAATTAGGGCTCTCCACATAAAATATATCGCAAATAGAAAACCCTTAATATCCACATTTGATGAATCCACTGATAACAAATTTTGTTTTCTGTAATAGGTGGCTTGTGAAAGTGGACAAAACCCGAAACTAGTCAGCCAATAAATAATTATCAGTTTTGGTGTAATCAACTAAAAACGTCGTTTCTTCAGTTCAGTTCAGAAATCAGGAATATACCAACTGAAATGCAATACATGTGATGGAAGATACATAGATCAAAGCAGCAGGACGTTTGACACCAGATGCAAAGAACATGCAAGAGCATGGAAGTATAGGAAAATCATTCAACTTTTGCAGAACACTTACACTAACCCCAACATAATATTGCCGCCAGAGACACAAACTGGGAAATCATTAGGATAAACAACAACAAAAAACACCTACTCACCTTACAAGAAAACTATCACATTCAAGAAACCAAAACAGAAAAGAAACAACTAATAAATGATCAGACCAGCTTAGCAAACAACACTCCCTTTAAACTGACTGTCTATTAATATAACATTAAATGTACACATATAACCACAGGTTCCATATACTACTACCATCTCCTCACAGATTCTGTCCTATAGTCACCATCCAGGCCCATCTCCGCTCCACCCCGAAAAAAACCCTTGCAATCAACAACCCCACCCATCGCCTCTCACATCTCTGCCTAACATACGAAACATTTTCACTAATTTACACTAAATCTCCCTCTCTCTCTCTCTCTCTCTCTCTCTCTCTCTCTCTCTCTCTCACACACACACACACACACACACACACACACACACACAAACACACACAGTTGGCAACTGTTATAATGGAATGAAAGCACACAAACTGACATAAACCCTGTTACTGTGCAGAGTGAGAAACATACTCAACTTTAGTTCAATTTACAAAAGTGAAGCGTAAATAATGCAGCGGAAGAAATACTGCAGAATGGCAAAAACTGCCAAGTGCATATATGAGTCGAAGTCTGTCGACATAAAAAAAAAAATGGTTCAAATGGCTCTGAGCACTATGGGACTTAACATCTGAGGTCATCAGTCTCCTAGTACTTAGAACTACTTAAACCTAACTAACCTAAGGACATCACACACATCCATGCCCGAGGCAGGATTCGAACCTGCGACCGTAGCGGTAGCGCGGTTCCGGACTGAAGCGCCTAGAACCGCTCGGTCACACCGGCCGGCCGACTGTCGACATCAGCCGCTGCTAGCAAGGAGGGAAGAAGCAATGGTTTGGAGAATATGTAAAGAAACAACGTAAGTAAATCGCACACCAACTTTATAAACGAAACGCTGTTTTTAACTTAAAACAGCCAAAAATGTACAAACGTATGTATCGAATTTGCAGAATAACTACGGAAGACGCTTTATAAATAAAAGCAGAACGCGTCTGGTGTAATTCTCTTTAATTAAATTGCAGTAAGCGCAAGACGGAAGACCAATGAAAACTGATTTTGACAGCTGCTGCGGAAGATGATCATGCAAGCAAACGCCTTTTTCTTCAATTTGTGTGGTAGTCTCCGTAGGCGTGAATACATTTTTAAACGAGAAATTGAATATTTCTCTTTTCTGTATGCTGCCGTCAGTTTCAGCACCCAACTGATAGAGGCGAGGTTAATTTGGATCTGTTCTTTGTTTTTAGATAATCACACGAGACAAAAAATTAGTCACCCCAGGATGCACCGTTCTAATACCGAGTAACGCCGTGTCCAACCTTGATAATCGCCTCTCTTCGGCTAGGAAGAGAGTCCGCAAATAACTTCGCGTGCGTCATATCCAGGTGTAGCTTTTCATTGGTGACTAAATCCCGCAGAGGTAACAATCTGTGGGATGTTGACTGCTACGATTCACTCGCTGTTTCTGATAGTGCTACTCATTTCTCAAAAATGGTTCAAATGGCTCTAAGCACTATGGGACTTAACATCAGAGGTCATCATTCCCCTAGACTTAGAACTACTTAAACCTAACTAACCTAAGGACATCACACACATCCATGCCCGAGGCAGGATTCGAACCTGCGACCGTAGCAGCCGCGTGGTTCCAGACTGAAGCACCTAGAACCGCTCGACCACGGTATTATATGAAGATAATTTATAGAGGCAGTCGAGGTACGACAGGGTATATCCAGCCAGGAACGTACGAGTGCAACACCGTGAATACGGATGTTGTCACCTAGGAAGACAGGACTGTCCACCGCATGTTTATCATGAAGATATAGAGGAAAGGGCAACACTTTTTCACAGATAACATTGAAATAAACGTCCTGGTCCAGTTACACGGTAACCCAAACGATGAACCGCGCGAGTAGGGGCAGTGGTTAGCACACTGGACTCGCATTCGGGAAGACGACGGTTCATATCCCCGTCCGGCCAGCCAGATTTAGGTCTTACGTTATTTCCCTAAATCACTTCAGGTAAATGCCGGTATGGCTCCTTTGAAAAAGGACACGGCTGATTTCCTCTCCCATCCTTTCGTGACACGAGCTTGCGCTCCGTCTCTAATGACAGCGCAGTCGACTAAACGTTAAACTCTTAATCTTCTTTCGTTCCTTCTGAGTGACTGGCCGGCCGAAGTGGCCGTGCGGTTAAAGGCGCTGCAGTCTGGAACCGCAAGACCGCTACGGTCGCAGGTTCGAATCCTGCCTCGGGCATGGATGTTTGTGTTGTCCTTAGGTTTAACTAGTTCTAAGTTCTAGGGGACTAATGACCTCAGCAGTTGAGTCCCATAGTGCTCAGAGCCATTTGAACCATTTGAGTGACTGGGCCAAAGTCACGGTACGAAAAACATAAGCAAAACATCGCAGAACAACGTCCTGCCTGGGTCAAATGGTTCAAATGGCTCTGAGCACTATGGGACTTAACAGCTATGGTCATCAGTCCCCTAGAACATAGAACTACTTAAACCTAATTAACCTAAGGACAGCACACAACACCCAGCCATCACGAGGCAGAGAAAATCCCTGACCCCGCCGGGAATCGAACCCGGGAACCCGGGTGTGGGAAGCGAGAACGCTACCGCACGACCACGAGATGCGGGCGTCCTGCCTGAACTACACCCTCGGTACACCACTGGATCTACATCTGCAGCTGTTTACATAAGGCCGGCCAGTGTGGTCGAGCGATTCTAGGTGCTTCAGTCTGGAACCGCGCTACCGCTACGGTCGCTGGTTCGAATCCTGCCTCGCGCGTGGATGTGTGTGATGTCCTTAGGTTAGTTAGGTTTAAGTAGTTCTAAGTTCTAGAGGGCTGATGACCTCAGACGTTAAGTCCAATAGTGCTCAGAGCCATTTTTGTTTACATACGTATTCCGCAAGCCACCGTACGGTGCGTGGCGGAGGGTACGTTGTATCACTACCAATCATTGCACTTCCTGTTCCGCTCGCAAACAGAGCGAGAGAAAAAGGGCGTTTGAAAATTTCTAACTCTTAAAGAATATCAAGTCTGAAGCCTTTCCTCTATATGGGCAGGATACTGACGTCATAAATTTCTTTAGGTTTGTGGCCTGTAATTAATAAATGATCGTCAAAAGACGAAATGTATATGTTTGTACCTTTTCTTCCTATTAGGCGTTCTCTGCATCTAACAAAAATCGCTACTCCTGTTTGTGTTATACAACAGGCTGAACGTGTGTCACAGCTAATATTATGGCCACCTGTCTTTTGTAAGAGAGAATGCTATGGTTTCAAATTAAGAACAAGAATATTTTTGAAACCATTATTAGTAGAAAATAAAACCATTAAAATAAAACCGTTATTAGTAGAAAATAAAACTAGTAAAAGATTTATCATTCTTGGCGCTTCTCCCAATAACGAACACAATGAATTTTTTTGTACCGTTTTTTGGACTTGTATCACAAACAAATATGACAGTAATGTAGGATTTTCTACTAATAATTGTTTAAAAATAGTCTTATTCATAACGTGAAACCAGCGCATTACCCCTTACAGAACTCTGGAGTCTATAAAATTAGCTGAGACAAAAAAATGGTTCAAGTGGCTCTGAGCACTATGGGACTTAACATCTGAAGTCATCAGTCCCCTAGAACTTAGAACTATTTAAACCTAGCTAACCTAAGGACATCACACACATCCATGCCCGAGGCAGGATTCGAACCTGCGACCGTAGCGGTCTCGCGGTTCCAGACTCAAGCGCCTAGAACCGCTCGGCCACACCGACCGGCAGCTGAGACACACGTCCAGCCTATTACATAGGGCAAACATGACGAGCCATTTCATTCAGATACACAGAGCACCTCCTAGGAAAAATGGTAGAAACATATATAACTAGTCCTTTGCCGGTCATTTATTAATGACAGGCCATAAGCCTAAAGAAGTTCATGACATAGTATCCTGCACACAGAGAGGAAATGCTTGAAACTTAATACTCTAGAAGAGCTAGAAGTTTTAAAACACCTTCCTTTGAACGATGGTTTCATTCTTAATGAGTAGCTGTAGTTATTTAATCAAAAATTTTAATGGTATAGAAAAGCCTTAAGTTGACTCCTCTTTTTCCTCCGAGTAGACTCAGATATATCGTTTTTCGCTCTCTTTCATTTATTACATTATTGCTGTTTCGTGCAAAAATATACCTAATATTTGCTGTTGCATTGTTTTGTATAATTTTTCATTCTCCATAATACTAGCTCTTGATATGGGAGATGAACACTTACATGCTATTTAAAATATTTGTAGTAAATAAAGCAGCTGGTGACTTGTTTCGTGTCCACGTTGCGGCAATTTCGGAACTTGAATCTTTTTGTCCAATGCACACCTCCAGTGACTGTTTCCTCTGGCCACCCTCAGCAGTACACCGTAAACCAAAGTTGTACCGGCAGTTACGAGCCGTATGTCAGTTTCAAAGACTTTAATTTTATGCGGTTTTAACATTAACTCCTTAAGGGAGTGTTTTATGTGACCAGAGCATTAGTGCCATTAAACTTGTTCGTCAGTTACTACATGTAAGTACAGTCTTCTTATAAATCTGTTCGGAATAAAACTGTTAATTCCTTAGTTTTTCTCTGTGTGAATGTCTATTTATAATCTTTTTAGGTAACTGTGGATTTTCTAATGAAGACACATATAGTCGGTTGTGAAACCTGTTAAGAATAAAATTTTGTTGCAACCGGTTGGCTGTTTTACACTTATTATATTCTTGTACGGTTGCTGTCTCAGAGCCATTTCCAAAATTGTAAGATTTTTACATGCTCTTGAGTTTTAACCACAGTTGTTCTGTGTTTAGTTTTCTAACAAACGCTCTCAGTTCCCCTTTTAAGTGGGTTATCATTGACAGTTGATCAGTTCGACCAAGCTCAAATACTCTCCTAGTTTCTTTGATGACATTTTCACCTTTTCTGATCATCGTTCCTGTAATGATGTCATGGTCGATAAGCCCTCACTCATTGGCGACAGTTCGTCTTAAGTGTTTTAGGGAAAGTTCAGGATACCTAAATCTGGACGGGCGGAGGGGAATTTTAGCTGTAGTTCATCCTTAATACGTGTTCACTGTGCCACCTTTCTCTGTACTTAACGAATGTACCCCACATATACACTGACGGAAATGGAAAGTGTTATGCCATGTAGCACAAGTCCAATATTTATCAAACTTCGTGAAGAAGTACATCACATAAAGCGTATTAAATGTTTAAACTTTCACTGAATTCGTAACTGATGTCCGTCAATACGAGGGGCGTTTGAAAAGTCCGTGCAAAAATAAAAACTACTTACATGTTTGGGGTAAGCATTTTTATTTTTCGACATAGTCTCCTTTTAGACTTATACCCTTCGTCCAACGCTGTTCTAATTTGTTGATCCCTTCCGAATAATAGAAATTGTCCAAGCCTGCAAAATAGCTTTTCGTTGCTGCAATCACCTCCTCAGCTGAATAAAATCTTTGTCCTGCCAGCCATTTCTTCAACTTGGGGAACAAATAGTAGTTCGAGGGAGCCAAGTCTCGAGAATAGGGAGGATGTAAAACGAGTTGGAATCCTATTTCCATTATTTTTGCGACCATAACTGTGTGCTGGTGCATTGTTGTGATGGAAAAGGACTCTTTGAGGTCCAATCGCCGGCATTTTTCTTGTAGCTGGGTTTTCAAACGGTACAGTAACGATGAATAATATACACATGTAATAGTTTTACCCTTTTCCAGATAGGCGATGAGGATTACCCCTTGCGAATCCCAAAAGACAGTCGCCATAACCTTTCCGGCCGAAGGAATGGTCTTCGCCTTTTTAGGTGGAGATTCTCCCTTGATGACCCATTCTTTAGATTGTTGTTTGGTCTCAGGAGTATAGTAATGTATCCATGTTTTATCCACAGTGACGAAACGACGCTTAAAGTCCTACGGATTCCTCCTGAACAGCTGCAAACCATCCTTGCAACACTTCACACGATTCCGTTTTTGGTCAAGCGTGAGCAATCGCGGAACCCATCTTGCGGATAGCTATCTCATGTCCAAATGTTTATGCGTTCAGCATCACTTGTGCCCATATGGCCACTCCAAAAATTTGGAAACCATTTATAAACTGTTCTAATCGAAGGTGTAGAGTCACTGTAATGTTTATCAAGCTTCTCTTTAGTCTCCTGAGTCGTTTTGCCTTTCTTAAAGTAATATTTAATCACCACACGAAATTCTATTTGGGTGTTTTTTTTTTTTTTTTTTTTGCAATCACTCGACTTCCTTGATTCACACGAATGCCAAACACAAATAAATAGACCAATATGGCTGAAACTTGGTGTGCGTTATTTGCAAAGATGCTACTAACTAACCATGACCTCGATACGCGCCAGTGGTGCCATCTCTCGGACTTTGCACGGAATTTTCAAACGCCCACGTATCAGTATGAGGTTTGACCCCACAGGACAAAGATATTCTTGTATTCTTTGTGACATTGCACAAAAGAGCCTCCAAATGTCATCTTGAAGAATTTTTTGTCATGTCTGAAACACATGCTTTGTCATTAATTAAAGATTTCCGGCTGCAGGCCGGCGTGAAAATATGTCTTCCCTTTGCATAACGGAGATTCTCTATGGGTAACAAATCAGGAGACCGGACAGGACAACACAGGGTCCGAACATTCCTCACGTTGTTTGCGGTGTGAACTGCTGCGTGGCTTCTTGAATTATCCTGTTGTACGTACCACTTGGTACGCTGGTGATGAAAGATATGACTATAGGGTCTGCCAGTAATATCATACTGGCGAGCATTCAGCCTCCCTTCAACAGTTGACATAGCAGTCCTGTTGTCACTTTCTGTAGTTCTCCACACCACGATTCCAGGAGTTGAGGAGATATGGGTCTCGAGAACAGCTGCTCCTCGTGGCCTTTCGCCAGGTCGTCTATGGACACGTTGGGACCGCTCTCATCGCTATAAACAGAAGTGAACTCATCTCGGAACGCTACAGAATGCCACTCTAGCACTCAACATCCAACTTGGCTCTGAGTCTTCACCATGCAAGTCTCTATTGTCTTTGGTATGGTGCCAGAGGTAAACAACGCGCGGCAACGGGTAATTTCAATGAAGCTTCCAGTAATCTATTCCCCTTCGTGGTGACACCCTGCCTGTAACATCTGCCCAGATATCAGCTCTTGTCATCAGTGCATTCGTCAGAGCCAGTCGAACAGTCTTCATATGGTGAGATACGGGAACAAGTAATGCACGCAGGAACATTATCGAACATGATCGTTTTGGTGTTCCAGCTATTATGATGATGTGGGGAGGCATAATATTGCATGAGCTTACTGATCTCCGAATCTTCAGATACGGTACAATCACCGGTCAATGTTATTGTGACCCTGCACTCCTTCCACATGTGCATCTTTCCAGGGCTGCATTCGGCCCTGACTTCATTTTTATGTATGACAATGCTCGACTGCATCGAACAGGGCCGGTGATGGAACTTTTGGATCGAGAGGATATTCGGCGAACGGACTTGCCTGCCCGTTTCCTGACTTAATCCCACCTAACACGCCACGGATGTGCTGGGGAAATGTTTGGAGCACGTCCACATGCACCAACGACCGTCCAACACTGCGAACCACGCCGACCGGAGTGGCCGTGCGGTTCTAGGCGCTACAATCTGGAACCGAGCGATCGCTACGGTCGCAGGTTCGAATCCTGCCTCGAGCATGGATGTGTGTGATGTCCTTAGGTTAGTTAGGTTTAATTAGTTCTAAGTTCTAGGCGACTGATGACCTCAGAAGTTAAGTCGCATAGTGCTCAGAGCCATTTGAACCATTTTTGAACTGCGAACCACGCTGGGGGAGGAATGGAACGCCCTAACACAAGAACTCTTTGCCACCTTGCCTTGGTGATCATTAGGGCGCGGATTTTAATGACAAGTCATATTTCTTTCTGAACTATAGAGTGAATTTTAGAACAATTTATACACAAGTCTAGGCATTTTAGTGCCGAAAAATGTATTTTGATTGTGCGTATAAAGTCATATTTCGACAAATTTTAGTAACAGGTCATATTGCGGCTAACTTTTAATATAATAGGTCATATTTCCGTCAAATTTTGCCAGAAATGCATATGCCGTTTTTCTCGTATATTACGGGATACTCGGTCCGCAGCTCGTGGTCGTGCGGTAGCGTTCTCGCTTCCCGCGCCCGGGTTCGATTCCCGGCGGGGTCTGCCTCGTGTTGACTGGGTGTTGTGTGATGTCCTTAGGTTAGTTAGGTTTAAGTAGTTCTAAGTTCTAGGGGACTGATGATCATAGATGTTAAGTCCCATAGTGCTCAGAGCCATTTGAACCATTTTTCTTACGGGACACTCGAATAAGAAAATGAATATGTTGCTCACGAGACAATATTTAACGTGCTATTATGAAAGATAAACAGATAAATTAGTACATAGCTTTATTTCTCAGGACTGTAGCAGAAAATCGGTGTATCACAACAGTCGTTTCGCGAACATAAAACATTGTTGCGCAGAGTCGACAATACGCTCTCAGAGCCAACAAAGGCGGCTTCTGCCGTAATAATCATCGCAGTCGCACAGGTGTTCCCAGTAACCAGTCTGAATACAGCCTTTGCCTTGTTCAACATGCCTAAAGCAAAGTGCTCCGACAGCGTGAAGTTGCGAGGAGATGTTCGAAAATTTGAAGGAAAGTTCTTTAGTACTGATGGGAAAATATTATTTTGTAAACTGTGTGAAGTTAAGTTAGTGCAGAAAAGCGCTTTAATGTGCAACAACACTGTAATACCGCTAAACACAGCAGCTGCGTGAAACGAAGTGCTGAAAATAACAGCAGGTAAACGCTGTTATTTAAACAGACAGGTCAATAATCAACCGTGCAATAATTCTGCAAGGATTTGTGTGAGATGCTGGTGTCCTGCAACATCCCATTGGAAAAGTTGAAGTATCCATGCTTCAGACGGTTCTTGGAGAAGTACACAACACATCCAGTTCCAGATGAATCTACACTGAGAAAAAAAGTATTTATCCGTATGCTACAATGATGTGCTCAACAAAATACGAATTTCTATTGCTGAGCAAAAGATCTGGCTGTCGATAGATGAAACTACGGATATTAGTGGGCGATATATTAGAATTGTTGTTATTGGTGTTCTAAAAGCTGATGGCCCTGCAGATATGTTCCTACTAATGTGTGAAGCTCTCGACAGAGTAAACAATTCGACGATTGCTATTTTGTTTGACAACTCTCTGAAGCTACTGAGGCCGGATGGTGTGAAAAGAGACAACGTTTTGCTGCTTGTAACAGATGGTGCTTCATATATGGCTAAAGCAGCCAAAGGGCTTCAAATTCTCTCCCCCAGTATGGTGTACGCCACTTGCCTTGCACATGCGTTGCACAGAGTTGCCCAAGAGGTGCGATCAAATTACCCTGACGTGGACAAATTAATTTCATGTGACAAGAAAATCTATGTGATGGCTCCGCTACGGGTCCAGAAATTCAAGGAACAAGCACCTTCAACGCCCCTCCCACCTAAACCTGTTCTTATACGATGGTGTTCTTGGCTTAATGCTGCTGAGTATTACTGCAGCAACTACACCCAAATACAGACAATCTTCTGTGAGCTTGATAGTGATGAATCAAGTGCTATCAATATTGTGAAAGAAGTATTTACAAATACATTATCTCGAAACTTGGCATACATCAACGCCAATTTTTCAGTGATATCAAAAGCCATCAAACGACTGGAAGCTGTTGGCACTCAGCTATGTGAGGCCCTGAGTATTGTGCAACATGTGCAGAGTGATTTGGGTAGAGCTCGTGGTCATGTGGCTGACAAAGTGAAAACAAAATTGCAAAGTGTTCTCCAACGGAATCCTGGATATTCTACATTGTGCAAAATTAGTGACAGTCTTTCAGGGAATGCCGTAACATTTGAAGATACTGAAACAAAGCTGAACTCCAGTGACCTGGCTGCCTTCAAATACGCTCCAGTGACGTATTGTGAAGTGGAGAGGAGCTTTTCCAGGTAGAAAACTATCCTCAGCGACAACCGTAGATCTTTGACAATGGAAAACCTGAAAATGCACCTTGTAGTCCAGTGCAACTTTGCAGATACTGAAGAATGACATACGGTATTAAATAATGTGAAACGCTTTAAATACTATGTAGAAATAAAAACATTGTTTTACTGTTTCGATAGATGATCTTTTCACTGTACTTTGTGTTTAGGAAATAAAACATTCAGACATTCAAAAAATAGGTGCAAATTAGTCACAAACCCTAAAAAAAGAAAGAACTATACTTACAATATTTTGAGAAGTGAATTTTGCATAACTTTATGGTGAATAAAAAGTTAAATAAACCTCTATTAAGTCACATTTCATTTTTTAAGGTAATATTTATGTACGTTTTAGGTAGTAAATGCTTCCATATTTCACTATTTTTTAGGTAATTAAAATCCGGTCCCTGGTGATCATACACCCTATTAAGAACCATGCTTGTTGTTGTTTTTGTTGTTGTTGTGGTCTTCAGTCCTGAGACTGGTTTGATACAGCTCTCCATGCTACTCTATCCTGTGCAAGCCTCTTCATCTCCCAGTACCTACTGCAGCCTACATCCATCTGAATCTGCTTAGTGTATTCATCTCTTGGTCTCCCTCTACGATTTTTACCCTCCACGCTGCCCTCCAGTACTAAATTCGTGATCCCTTGATGCCTCAGAACATGTCCTACCAACCGATCCCTTCTTCTAGTCAAGTTGTGCCACAAATTCCTCTTCTCCCCAATTCTATTCAATACCTCCTCATTAATTATGTGATCTAACCATCTAATCTTCAGCATTCTTCTGTAGCACCACATTTCGAAAGCTTCTATTCTCCTCTTGCCTAAACTATTTATCGTCCACTACCTCCTCTTCCATTTCCATAATATTGTCCTCAAGAAAATCGCACCTGTATAGACTCTCTATATACTCCTTCCACCTTTCTGCTTTCCCTTCTTTGTTTAGAACTGGGTTTCCATCTGAGCTCTTGATATTCATGCAAGTGGTTCTCTTTTCTCCAAAGGTCTCTTTAATTTTCCTGTAGGCAGTATCTATCTTACCCCTCATGAGATAAGCCTCTACATCCTTACATTTGTCCTCTAGCCATCCCTCCTTAGCCGTTCTGCACTTCCTGTCGATCTCATTTTTGAGACGTTTGTATTCCTTTTTGCCTGCTTCACTTGCTGAATTTTTGTATTTTCTCCTTTCATAAGTTAAATTCAGTATCTCTTCTGTTACCCAAGGATTTCTACTAGCCCTCGTCTTTTTACCTACTTGATCATCTGCTGCCTTCACTATTTCATTCCTCAAAGCTACTCATTCTTCTTCTACTGTATTTCTTTCCCCCATTCCTGTCAATTGTTCCCTTATGCTCTCCCTGAAACTCTCTACAACCTCTGGTTCTTTCAGTTTATCCAGGTCCCATCTCCTTAAATTCCCCCCTTTTTGCAGTTTCTTCAGTTTTAATCTACAGTTCATAACCAATAGATTGTGGTCAGAGTCCACATCTGCCCCTGGAAATGTCTTACATTTTAAAACCTGGTTCCTAAATCTCTGTCTTACCATTATATAATCTATCTGAAACCTTTTAGTATCTCCAGGGTTCTTCCATGTATACAACCTTCTTTCATGATTCTTGAACCAAGTGTTAGCTATGATTAAGTTATGCTCTGTCAAAATTCTACCAGGCGGCTTCCTCTTTCATTTCTTAGCCCCAATCCATATTCACCTACTACGTTTCCTTCTCTTCCTTTTCCAACTGTCGAATTCCAGTCACCCATGACAATCAAATTTTCATCTCCCTTCACTACCTGAATAATTTCTTTTATCTCATCATACATTTCATCAATTTCTTCATCATCTGCAGAGCTAGTTGGCATATAAACTTGTACTACTGTAGTAGGCGTGGGCTTTGTGTCTATCTTGGCCACAATAATGCGTTCACTATGCTGTTTGTAGTAGCTGACCCGCACTCCTATTTTTTTATTCATTATTAAACCTACTCCTGCATACCCCTATTTGATTTTGTATTTATAACCCTGTATTCACCTGACCAAAAGTCTTGTTCCTCCTGCCACCGAACTACACTAATTCCCACTATATCTAACTTTAACCTATTCATTTCCCTTTTTAAATTTTCTAACCTACCTGCCCGATTAAGGGATCTGACATTCCACGCTGCGATCCGTAGAACGCCAGTTTTCTTTCTCCTGATAACGATGTCCTCTTGAGTAGTCCCCGCCCGGAGATCCGAATGGAGGACTATTTTACCTGCGGAATATTTTATCTAAGAGGGCGCCATCATCATTTAATCATACAGTATAGCTGCATGCCATCGGGAAAAATTACGGCTGTAGTTTCCCCTTGCTTTCAGCCGTTCGCAGTACCAAAACAGCAAGGCCGTTTTGGTTAGTGTTACAGGGCCAGATCAGTCAATCATCCAGACTGTTGCCCCTGCAACTACTGAAAAGGCTGCTGCCCCTCTTCAGGAACCACACGTTTGTCTGGCCTCTCAACAGATACCCCTCCGTTGTGGTTGCACCTACGGTACGGCTATCTGTATCGTTGAGGCACGCAAGCCTCCCCACCAACGGCAAGGTCCATGATCCATGCTTGCCTTTTTTAATGTCCAGGGGGTCATCAAAAATTGCGGTGATTTCAGTGTAATTATAGTCTTTTAATAAAAGTGTCATTTCTGTTAGTCTCATTGAGTATTTCTTTCAGTTACCTTCTTAGTTTCTCACTATGACAGTACTTCCTATTTATGGTGCTAGTTACATCGAGCTATGTTACCTGGCAGTGACACAACATACGAAAGTTACTTTCGTCCTTAAGTTTTCCACACCGGTGTAGTTGTAGGAAAGTCGGTATTAGACAGAGTTCCATTGGAAATGCTGGAATCGTAACAAGTCCGTGTAGGCCACAAACGTATAATAGAGAAACTCAGGGTCCTCGAATAGGAACAGTTTGGAAGAAGGCGATATTGTTCTTTCGAAGCCCTGTTGATTATGCGCAGATGCAAACTCACGTTTCCCTCTCTCAGTAAGGGAATGTAATAGGGCAGAACACCGTTAATGTTGATGCGAAAAACACTCAACTGTTCATTGAACATTACCTTGTGGAGTATATAAGTAGATGTAGATTCACAGGGGATTCTTAAAGGAGCAAAATCGTCAAAGGTAAAAATAACTTCGAGAGGACCCCAAGAGAGTTGATATAGGGCCGTTACTGTTCACTATACAGCGTGAACCAAAATTCGTGCTCTCGGAAGCCGCAGTGTGAGTCCTTGGGTTACAAAAATGTATCTAGCAAAAATTTGTCCCATGCATATTGTCAGTAGAAACTGGACGTGACAGAAAGGCAGTTTGACAAAACTGTAATCACGTCATCCACATGTATCTTCATTCAGTACACTTTAGTTTCAATGAAGTGGGTATGGTTTTGCGATTAGGGATCTGATTCCAGGTCTAGAGGTCTAGATTTAAATGATTTATTTTTATTTTACAATTTTTTTGTCCAATAATACTGTAGTTCACTGTTTCTCAAATGATACATGTCCTACGCTACAGTTTTTTAACGTTGATATATCTGTAGTTGCTGAGACACTCCTGAAATATTCATAATCAGTTAAAAATAAATAACCTGTCACAGGACAGATGAGCAAAGTTAAACATAAATACAGTAGTCAGTAATAACGGACAGTTTTTTTTCACTTTGGGGGAGGAGTATAACTAAAATGAGGAGCTGTGGTGATAATGGGCCAGAAACCATAGAGTGGTGTAAGGTCGTGAAACAGATGAGACTAAGGGCTTAAAGGGAGAATAGGTCTTTAAAAGAGGAATAATAAAACGATTGAGGGGAGAGTGTTGTATCTGGGACACTTTTAAGAACACAGGGGAAAGAATGACATTTAGGTGCTAGTGGGCATTGATTTACATCAATGATAAAAAATGAAAATGTGTGCTAGACCGGGATTCGAACCCAGGTCTCCTGCTAGGTAGGAAGACGCTCCGACCACCTTTTTTGTGCTTCTATTCAGTGTTATAGCGATTACATAACGTTTTTTTATTTTTTAAATCATTTTATAGAGCCTCCTTCCCCCCTCACAGCCCCACCTCGCGCTAGCCAATGTGTGCCTTCTCGGCCCAGCTTATCGCCTTTAGCCGGCGGTGTGGCCGAGCGGTTCTAGGCGCTCCAGTCTGGAACCGCGCGACCGCTACGGTCGCAGATTCGAATCCTGCCTTGGGCATGGATGTGTGTGATGTCCTTAGGTTAGTTAGGTTTAAGTAGTTCTAAGTTCTAGGGGACTGATGACCTCAGATGTTTAGTCCCATAGTGCTCAGAGCCATTTGAACCATTCTTTTCATCGCCTTTAAATTTTCCAAACATAAAATAAAAAATTATGACTTCTGCATCAGATGAAAAATATGCCTTTTTTTTAAGCAGAAAAGACTGAAACTGAGTAGTGCACCTGCTGCATCAAATTGGGGGCTAAATGTATGGAGGAGACCATAGCTGTTGTGGCAGGAAAATAGACAGTAGTAAAGTGTGTGGGTAAGGAAACCATGAAATAAAATCAAATGATGGAATCCATACAACCAGTAACCGGTACTTCATGGTGCACTGTACCGGAAACAAAAAAAGCCGAGGATCTACCTGAGTTAAGGCGAAAAATAAAAAGGGGGCAAATAACCGCAGCACAATGCAAAGGGTCATGACAAAAATCTCACATAGCTTAATCATCCAGGTATGACTTCTCTAAGGCATACGCCACATTGAGTCGTGCATTGTTCTATCATCGTCTTTTATTCTAGCTTCTCCTACCCACCACTAAGTCATCCAGACACAGTGGTTATCGCACCTGCATGAACTACCCTAGCACTCCTCCCGTGAGACTCAACTTCTCAACTTAACCACAAACAACTGACGTAGTGCCCTGCCCATCATCTTCATTACTCGCGGAGTTTCGCCGATTTCCGTAAGAGTAATTAAGGGGTGGCTGGCCAGTGATCCCTCAGTGTAGATGCAAACCACGCTAGAACTCTTAAGGGAATCGGCGGAGCGCTGCGAATACAGTAATCAGGATAATGAGCAGGGGCACTACGTTAGTAAAGGGTCGATAAATTGAGAATTTGGGTGTGACGGGAAGCATGGTAGTGCAGTTCATGAAATTACACTGACCACTGGGTCTGGATGGCTTCATGGTCAGAGCATCTGCATACTTAGCAGGAGATCCAGGTTTGAATCCCAGTCCAGCACAAGTTTACAACTTGAGAGGTGGCATGAGCCCCCTCTCATATTTCTATCTTACGATTCTCCTCTCTAATTGCATGCGGTGGAAAGTTGCTATTCCTTCACATGCAGACTTCCCACGCAGCGTCTCTCGTCACCCAGGTGGTCCGGTGACAGGCGGGCCCCTACTGATCTCGAGAGGGTTAAGCCGACGTGTGTGAGGCAGTCGAGTGAATGCTTTCCAGACTCCGACATTGTCAAGAGACACGCCCGCCGGGGTCTGAAGTAGCGGCTGCGCTAGAGGTTCCGTTACTTCGCAGAAACTTAGCGAAAACACTTTCTGGCGGGCTACCAGCGAGGTGTGGGAATGACTTGTGTACCCAGGCAGTTGTGGCGGGAAAATTCCCGCGATTTCTGCAAAATAGTAACTGTGATTGGCTTGCTCAGGGCATAGCTCCGTGACGTAGCAAAATCAGCGCAGAAATTGGCGCCAAGAATCTCCATTGGTGGAATGGTAGTGCTCCGGCAATGGGGTGGAATTTTCCGCCGGTTTTCGAGTTGCTGATTGGAACGTTCTAACCACGGCCACTGTCGTGGGGGTGGGAATGTTCTGTGTTCGGCCTGTACAGGTGCTCTTGTGGAGAGTCGGCTCTCGCTTTTCGGTCGAGGACGTCGAAGCAACCAGCCATCACCTACGGTACGCCAGATCGTGTTCTGGCAGTTAAGAAGACAGTTTGGTAATGTATGTCTGCAGCACCGGCAGATAGTGATTTTCCTAGGTGATAATCAGAGCTCAGCAGAGCGCGCCTGTTCGTCTTTTTCTAACTTTGTTCTGTCTTGAGTAGCAGCAATTAATGTTGGGTTAGCTGTGTGTCTCTCTTAAGATTTGAGTGGCAAGGAATTGGCTCCACATACCACTTCGTCATAAACCTCACAATCTAGTTTAGGGACAACTTCACCTTCACAGCGTTTGTTTGTGTATCCAATTTGAGCCAATTTGATGTATTATAAATGTTTCATGTGTTTTTGTTTATTATTTTGTGTTTAGTCTTAATAAATCACATTGTTATTTTGGACAGAACTTTCATTCAGTTAATCGGTAGAGCACCCCATCATTCCTCACTATGTTAATGAAACCTTCGTTTATTTAATTTATTTATCAAATTAAATTATTGCAGGTGCCAAACTCTCTTCTACTCCACTGGCAGGGTTGATTAGAGTCAGTTCGCGTATTTTTTTTAATCCTTGTGCAACAGCAAAAGTTGGAGTTAGAATCGGGGGGGCTTAGAGCATCATTTACATATGTAGATTCTAGAAGAATTGAGTGTTAAATACACTGCTAGCCCCGGCACCTCTCATAATATGGCGACCCTTAGCCTCGGATCTTTCCTGTGAATCGCTGATAAGCAAGTATTATTAGTAGTAAGGACACTCAGAATTTTTTTTGCTTAATTTTTTTATTGATTAATACCCAAGTTTTTTTCTGGTAGTTCCGCGTTTAGTTTTAAGTAGCGGCGCATGATTACAGTTTTTGTTTTCAGTGTATATATTCTTTTGTTCATTGTTTTTGTGTTCCTTTGATGGTGTGTCCGTATCACATCACACTTTGTCGGGTTTGTGTGCGGTTTCTGTACCACAACAAATCGTGCGTATAATTACAGCGTTGGAGAGGCGTTGTTGAAATTTTATGTCTATGTGTAAAAATACAGGGAGTAGGTTATTTTTATTGTGTATTTTAGATAAATTTTGTTTCTCATGAATGATCACGAGAAGTAAGGCACGACTATTAGTGAGCGAAGCTAAAACAGAAGTGGATACTATAATGGATAAGAGGCACGTTACTGACGGGGTTAGGTTAGGAGATGAGATGGGCACATTTTTAACAGGACAGGACGACAGGGTCATTGATGAGGAAGGTGATTTGGACGCGATCTTAGAGCAACGTCGCGACCGTGATTATGATAGTGAAGTGGAGGATGGAACAGAGACAGGCACACAGGTCGAGACGGTAGCAGAAGTTTATAGTCAAACGAACGAGTGCAGACAGAGGCCAGCTCGGTCACGTCAGAGCTCTAGCGCCCAGGTGTCCAGAGTTACATCGCCCATGTTTGAAGAGGATCAAAAAGATGACGTAAACCCAATACTGAGCTTCCTACGATCAATGAAAGAAGAAGCTGATGAACAACGTAAGAAGGAGAAGGAAGAAGATGAGAAACAGCGTAAAAAGGAGAAAGAAGAAGCTGACGAACAACGTAAGAAGGAGAAGGAAGAAGATGAGAGACAACGTAAGAAGGAGAAGGAAGAAGCTGACGAACAGCGTAAGAAGGACACTCAGGCAATAATTTCGCATATAGGAGAAATTCGAGGGGAATTACTAACAATAAAGAAAGATTGTGGAGAAGTAAAACAAATGTCAATGGCTGCACAAAAAGTAGCAGGCCTAGCCAAAACGGCAGCAACAGGGGCAATGAAAATCGCAAAAGTAACTTCTCAACTCGTACGGCGCTTGCGACGTGCGACACAAGCTCACTCAAAATCCCTAGCGTTCTTAAAAACCCAAGGTAGTATCGCGGTTACGAACATCACGAAACGAATGAAAGAAGTAGAGAGTCGAATAGCAAAACTAGAGCGAAACGGGCACACGAGTACTGCGCGTTCGGATACCAATGATGGAGTACACAGAATTGTGTCTCCGAGGAAAAGCCCACCGTGCTCCAGCCCAGTGACAGAGTGCGGAACTAACAATGCATACACAGAAACAGCGAGTAATAGCTCCAATAATTATAGCCCACTTATGAGAGTGAATTCTGAGTGCCACTTCCACTGTGATACAGAGGTAGCACATCGCAGTTATCAGCAAGATAGAACAGGACACTCAGCAGACGTGCAAGTATCGGAAACGAGTGACAACACCAGTGCGAGGATCAGACAGGATTTTGCACTTCCTGTCGATACTAAAATTCCAGAAGTTCAGAGATAATGGAGGGTCGATGCATCCCAAGAGCTGGGTGATGCAGTTTACAAATTCATTACCGTCATCATGGCCAACCCTGGCAAAATTAGAATTCATGTGTGGACACATCGAAGGCCAAGCCGCGGAAAAGATGCGGGGTGTGGCAGCGACGTGTCAGACTTATCAGGAATTTGTTGATGCGTTCCTGGGGATCTACTGGTCAAAGGAAACGCAAGACAGGATTAAAGACGAAATAATATTTTGTCCTGAACTGGAAGTGTCCGGGCATAACAGCGCAACCAAATTTTTTGATGATTTACTCAAGAAGAATCAGTTTTTAGATAGTCCATATAGCAAGGGAGAAATCATCAAATTTTGTTTTTCCAAATTGCATGTTAGGTATCAACAGACACTTGTCGGCAAGTGTGGATCTGACATCGAAGCATTCAACAGTCTATTGCGCGAACTCGAAGTAGTCTTCGATAAACAAGACGCAAAGGACAGGAAGAAGGCGCAAAATAACAAATACCACGGGCCTGCAAGGGCAGACGACAACAGATCGCATAATCGCGCTCGTCAGTTAGGAAACCAGGGTTACGGAAATCAAGGTTACGCAATTCAAGATTATGGAAACCAGAGACACGTAAACCAGAACGTCAGGGAACAGGGTCAATCTAGACAAGGAATCTGGGACAGGAGGAATAACGAACGGCGAAGCGACCGTAACTGGAGAGAGCGAAGTCAAGGACCACAGGAGAACCAGGAGATTGAAATTAGACCTGCAAATCCTAAGGCACGTCAGAGGAGGGGGAGTCTGACAAGGGATTGGCGCTAGTCCATAGGACTCCACCACATCTCTCACACAAAGAAGTTCGTGGAATAATAGTAGTTTAAGTGGTGTACATAGTAGAATAGGCAAATATATGAACCTTTCTTCGGGGAACAATAATCGTTGCATTAATAGATTAAGATTGTTAAAGTATTAACACGCTGCGTTTTCTCGCATAAGAATTTTCTGCTGTTAATTTTTTTTTGTCTATGTTCGGGATCTCCTCTGTCGTTGCGATAAGAGGCACTACCTTTCCATGAGCAATGTTTTTGTCCTTTCCTATCTGGTGTCCATGTTAAGAGATAAAGATGAGTGACGAGATGTCGCACAAACGGGCGCATACAAGAACGTGCTCTTAGAAGCGTTCTGAGAAGTCGTGATACGCTCCATAGCGGCCACAACCAGTTCGTGAGACGTTCATACCAATGCTTGCAGCCACGCGTCAGTGCACTGCAAGATTGTGGTATATTGCGTGATTTCGAGGATGAATATGGGCAGTATAGTTTTTTGCAGAGCTGCGCCAGCATCGTTGTCTTGCAAGTCGGGGTGAACCTGTAAGCGTTTGACTCCAATGGTGCCCTAGACGAGAGAAATGCTGGCATAAAGCCTACCATGCCAATGTGCTGGTTGGGGATTTAGCGTGCTGCTCGTGACTGTCACAGATGAATAACCAGGGACTTATACTTGGATATTCGTGACACACTGTGTAGCTGGCGTGTGTTGGGCGACTGAATCCTCAACAGGAACCAGTCCTGGCTTGGTCATATTACATTGCCTCTGGAAAGGTGTGCTTTGACCGCGAATACTGCATAACATAGAAAAAGAAGTTGCAACTATAAATTTATTGTCTTGTATAGCCATGGCTAACCCAGTCTCTGGAGTTTCAATGAGGCTTAGTGAGAAGTCGGAGGCCATGTCGTACGGCGCGCACATCACTGTCGTCAATAGCGGCGAGCAGCGAGACATCTCAACGTAACAGGAATTATGTAAGAGTATTGTATAAGGTAAAAAAAATAATAAATAAATAAATAAATAAATAATAAAAAGGGTGCGATATACTAGGATAAGTTAAACTGTATGATTTAACAATAAATAGATTAATATTGTGGGGGTTTTCTACCACAAGTGTTTGGCGCGCGCCTGTTGGGATGTTATTTTTCAGGTCATCGATTCACAGACCCGACATGGGGGGACGACCGGCGAGCGAACGTAGAATAGTTGTATGTTCTTTATAGCTCAGTAAAACTTCAGCCTGCATAATAACATAATTTATTCCGAAGACATAGAATGTAGATCGTTGGCATATGGTACTTAATTCTTGAGCATGTCTACTGTCGATCTATATAAGTAATAGTAATATTGGTGCGGGCCCGCACATTCAGTTGTTCATCCATTACATAGCATCAGTTATCACACACCATGTACAATACTGAGATCGGTCTCTACACATATATCAAAATAAATTATTTCCATGTCTAGATTAGATGTTATAATGATAGCTACAGATAAATAACTATAAAAGTAAAATAAGAGTGTCTGAAATGACAGACCATCAATGTGTCATTATGTAAATTTATTATAACATAGAAGGTCATGGGAAAAAGTTAGGCATAAGATTTTTGTCAGAACTGTGCAGATGATGGGTATCGTGGCAATGCAGAGGCCAGCCAGCGCTAAAACAAGAGGTCTTCGGCTACCTGCAGGAGGGCGAGCGTCCGGTCCTGCAAGCTGACAGTCACCGGGCCGTATACCTGAGGGATTAGGTGGGATCCTCGCCGGGCCACAAGCGAAAGTGAGGCTGGCCGTTGACCCTGACACGCGACCCACACGCAACAGCCTGCTAGCTCTCCGGACGCGGCAGCCGTTTGGAGGGATTCCCTGCAGCAGACCACGTTGTCGTGAGTACACGAAGAAGATCACATATCGTGTCAGAACCTGCGCCTCATGTGCCTCAGGGCAGAAAGGGACGCTCTATACTCACCTGTTTGGGTTTTTACAACTCACTAGCATTGGCCGATCTGCATACACAAAGCAGTATTGTGCCACACTAACAAATGTATGGTCTCATTTCTAACTTCTCCTCTCTATTAGAGAGCAGTTTTAGCAACCGTCGCTCCTAGTTCGATCCTGTATGGATGACCTCACACACTTGTGGAGTCACTCCACGTGCCATCATCCCTTGTCGAACTGCAATATTGGGAAACGTAAAGTACTCTCCACCGAGAGAAGAGACCTAGACTAGTGATGTATCCCAACAAATAGGCCTCAGAGACAATTAATCCACGTGAGGAGAGCCTATCACTGTGTCCTCCTACCGTACTGCCGTGATCATATGCGTAGGTCTTGGTGCAATCTCAACAGAGTACTGCAGATGCTCCAGAACACCCTATTGCCGTTGCAACAACGTAGCAACAACATCCGATGTTTAGCCCTATGAGATGTCAGTACTGTCGGATTTGTGAAGTGCTTCGAATATTTCTAACAATGTGATTTAGTGCCTCATTCTCAGCACAGTCGTGAACTTTGTGCAATGTGCACGCACAACTTGATGCCCCATGAACCTTGTTTTTTTTTCTTAAATTTCTTTCTCTAGTGTTGTTTTTGTAATATATGTTATACCTTGTATGTGTTTGTGTTTTACACTGTAATTCTTATTACAAATTACTGTATTGTTCTCCACACCATGTTTTTTTGTATTTTTTATTTATTGTTGTGTGTATGCAAACAGTGTGCCTGAAGTCCCCATAAACTGAAGCAGATACCACCACTGTCATTGTGAATGGACCATCAGTTCAGGGAACATTTTGTAAAGGTTATTCTTGCTGCAGGGAGACAGAATGAATCGGAGGTTGTAACTAGATTCTGAAAGCTCACAAAGAGATTGTTAACTTAAATAGTATCATGTGTGAGTGAGTTCAGGTTAGTTTCATGATTCAAATTTTTGTAAAATCTTGGGCATTTAATTGCAGAGCACTCCAACTCTGATTGCAAAGAATAAACTGCTCCATATTTGGCTCACATGCCCGGGCCATATTTAGAGCGTGAATGTCTGTGTGAATCGGTGTTTGGAAGGGGCGCCCTGGATATAGATGTGTGATGTGAGTGTTAGTGTTCCATATTAAGAAGGTGAAGTTGGCTACATCATAAATAATCCTCCCTCTATGAGCTAGAATTTTCCGTTGCAGTGATTCTTTTATAGAGTGCGGCATGTGGAGTCAGTTTTTAAGATTGTTCTTGGGCGATTGACTCACTACCTTGCTCCTAAGTGAGCCAACCGCTCACCAATTACAATCTAAAATGGCTAGGGGCAATGAGAGGTGGCACGAGCCCCCTCTCATATTTCTATCTTACGATTCTTCTCTCTAATTGCATGCGGTGGAAAGTTGCTATTCCTTCACACGCGGACTTCCCACGCAGCGTCTCTCGTCACCCAGGTGGTCCGGTGACAGGCGGGCCCCACTGATCTCGAGAGGGTTAAGCCGACGTGTGTGAGGCAGTCGAGTGAATGCTTTCCAGACTCCGACATTGTCAAGAGACACGCCCGCCGGGGCCTGAAGTAGCGGCTGCGCTAGAGGTTCCGTTACTTCGCAGAAACTTAGCGAAAACACTTTCTGGCGGGCTACCAGCGAGGTGTGGGAATGACTTGTGTACCCAGGCAGTTGTGGCGGGAAAATTCCCGCGCTTTCTGCAAAATAGTAACTGTGATTGGCTTGCTCAGGGCATAGCTCCGTGACGTAGCAAAATCAGCGCAGAAATTGGCGCCAAGAATCTCCATTGGTGGAATGGTAGTGCTCCGGCAATGGGGTGGAATTTTCCGCCGGTTTTCGAGTTGCTGATTGGAACGTTCTAACCACGGCCACTGTCGTGGGGGCGGGAATGTTCTGTGTTCGGCCTGTACGGGTGCTCTTGTGGAGAGTCGGCTCTCGCTTTTCGGTCGAGGACGTTGAAGCAACCAGCCATCGCCTACGGTACGCCAGATCGTGTTCTGGCAGTTAAGAAGACAGTTTGGTAATGTATGTCCGCAGCACCGGCAGATAGTGATTTTCCTAGGTGATAATCAGAGCTCAGCAGAGCGCGCCTGTTCGTCTTTTTCTAACTTTGTTCTGTCTTGAGTAGCAGCAATTAATGTTGGGTTAGCTGTGTGTCTCTCTTAAGATTTGAGTGGCAAGGAATTGGCTCCACATACCACTTCGTCATAAACCTCACAATCTAGTTTAGGGACAACTTCACCTTCACAGCGTTTGTTTGTGTATCCAATTTGAGCCAATTTGATGTATTATAAATGTTTCATGTGTTTTTGTTTATTATTTTGTGTTTAGTCTTAATAAATCGTATTGTTATTTTGGACAGAACTTTCATTCAGTTAATCGGTAGAGCACCCCATCATTCCTCACTATGTTAATGAAACCTTCGTTTATTTAACTTATTTATCAAATTAAATTATTGCAGGTGCCAAACTCTCTTCTACTCCACTGGCAGGGTTGATTAGAGTCAGTTCGCATATTTTTTTTAATCCTTGTGCAACAGCAAAAGTTGGAGTTAGAATCGGGGGGGGCTTAGAGCATCATTTACATATGTAGATTCTAGAAGAATTGAGTGTTAAATACACTGCTAGCCCCGGCACCTCGCAAACTTTCCCCATTGATGTTAATCAATTTCCACTAGCAGCTGTGTCTTGATTCATAGTGGCTGCAGGATCAAAATGGTGTCTGTTCTTTCGGAAATATCAGAAAGAACAGAGACCATATACACCCTTCTCAGACTTTGGTTTCTAGGCAGCTCAGCTCTGTGACAGTAGTTTAACATATGATCTTATTCTGTTGTTAAATGATGGCATTCACTTCTTAAGTGCTGACGCCTTTTTCCGACAAAAATTAATCTGCACAATTAAGGTTTTTCCAAATGTAAAAACATGTTCCAAGGCACAACAGGGTAGTCCCGTACCTAGAAACAAACATTCTTTTGAAATTTCAAAGCCTTGAAATTGATAAAATATCGCCAATAACGTAATTAGTCGTATATTTGTTATATTATTACTCTACTACATACCACTAATCAGTAATTCAAATCAGATTACATCTACATCTACGTGATTACTCTGCTATTCACAATTAGGTGTCTGGCAGAGAGTTCAATTAACCACCTTCAAGCTGTCTCTACCGTTCAACACTCGAAAGGCGAGCGGGAAAAACGAGCACTTAAATTATTCTGTGCGTGCCCTGATTTCTCTTATTTTATCGTGATGATCATTTCTCCCTATGTAAGTGGGTGACAACAGAATGTTTTCGCAATCGGAGGAGAAAACTGGTGATTGAAATTTCATGAGAAGATCCCATCGCAACGAAAAACGCCTTTGTTTTAATTATTGCCACTCCAATTCACGTATCATGTCTGTGGCGCTATCTCCCCTATAATACAAAACGAGCTGCCCTTCTTTGAACGTTTTCGATGTCATCCGTCAGTCCCACCTGATGCGGATCTCACACCGCACAGCAGTACCCCAGAATAAGACGGTAAGTGTTCTGACAATGAATCGCAGTCTTTGATTTGCTCTACCCACAACATTATGTATGTGATCTTCCAGTTTGGGTTATTTGTAATTGTTCCCTAAGTATTTAGTTTACAGCCTTCAGATTTGTGTGACTTATCGCGTAATCGAAATTTAGCGGATTTCATTTAGTTCTCGTGTGAATAACTTCACACTTTTCTTTATTCAGGGTCAATTGCCGATTTTCGCACCACACAGATATCTTATCTTAACCCAGATAACCCTGATGTCCTTCTGGAAAGACGACGTCACTCACTGTTGAAATTATTTATTTTTGCGAATAACGCATTGTTGCAACGGACTGTGACGCTTTGTTATATGAAGTAGGCAGAGCCAGTTGCGCGCTGCGACAGTCAGTTTCACGGTGTCGTTCATAGTGAGTGAGAAACTGTGTCTTGAAGATAGGGCCGGTTTTACCATGGACGAACTGACTGACCTTGTCATCGATGGGTATGTATATTTTCTTTCATATTGCGTCAATAATTCTGAAACTTGTCATATAATATCTTAAAGAATTAACCTATATTATTTATGGGTTTATATTACGATTGAAAGTTTTCGTCAGTTGTAATTCAATTATGTTTTCAACCGTCCTTCCAGAAGGACGTCAGGGTAATATGTTGTCATTTTGTATTCACAGAAAACGGTGTACACTGATGGAACTTTTGGACACGTTAGAATCAAAAGATGAGGAAATACCTAATACTGGTGTGAATGTAACATTACACCCTCCTCTAAATTCAGCTGATGACGTAACAGATGAAGATTCTGGTGCTGAAGAAAATCCAAGTGTAGATAAATTACCAGCAAGTCAGCTCAATGCTACTGCGCTTTGTGATTTGGCCATTTTTACCAATGGTAATGCTGTGAATGCAACAAGAAAACAATCCTTCACCTCTGATGTTGTTCCAGGACCCTCCAGCAGTACAAAAACAGCAACAATAACAACAACAACCACAAACAAACCAGCAAAGCTATCAAAGAATAAAGTTCTAAACCTCAAGAAATATAACTGGAAAAGTGGTGAAATTGTTAATCCAACACCTGTATGGCCTCTAATGTTCACAGTTGGAATGAAGAAAGGGCGAACACCGCTTGAATATTTCCAACAGTTTTTTGATAACGAAGTGCTTCTAATGATGGTCACATACACAAATCAGTGCGCAGCCAAGAGAAATAGACTAGGTGATTGTTCAGAATATGAGATGTTGGTGTTTATTGCAATACTTCTGCTACGTAGATATGTAACAGTGTCACGCAGAAAGATGTACTGGCAATCAGATAAAGACAGTCACAACGACCTCGTAACAAATGCCATGTCCAGAGATCGATTTGACTTCATCTTTTCCAATTTGCATGTATGCAACAATGACAATTTAGATAAATCAGACCGTTTTGGGATAATCCGCCCATTACTGTGTATGCTGAATGATAGATTCAAACAATTTGCGCCTCACATGCGGCATCATTCTGTCGATGAATCGATGGTCCCATACTTCGGAAGTCACGGGTGCAAACAATTCATAAAAGGGAAACCAATCCGATACGGATTCAAATTTAGGTGTGGAGGCACAAATGGTGGATATATTATTTGGCTCGAACCCTACCAAGGAGCTGGCACGTGTAGTAAGGATTATGAAGCGAAAGGTATGGGGTACGGTGTGGTAATGACTTATGTTGACCAGTTACTTCCACATGTTCCATATCGAATATACTTTGATAACCTCTTCACCAGCGTTGAACTACTACATGACCTAAAAGAGAGGGGCGTGGAAGCAACAGGAACAATAAGAGGAAGCAGAGTTAAGAATTGTACTCTATCACCTGTAGAAGAAATGATAAAAGAAAATAGAGGATCATATGAAGTTTGTTCTGACTCAGCATCCGGGATTTCCATTGTACGTTGGAATGATAACAATGTTGTTACTGTAGCCACCAACTTTGACAGAGTGCAACCACTATGCTCTGTAGCAAGATTTTCCAGGGAACAAAAGAAAAGGATTAGCATGCCTCAACCTAACTTATTACACTCCTACAGTACTCATATGGGAGGCATAGATCGAGCTGACCAAAATGTATCCCTATATAGATGCTCTATAAGAGGGAAAAAGTGGTATTTCCCGATCATTGCACATTTTATAGACATTGCAGAGCAAAATGCCTGGCATCTTTACAAGCACAACGAAGAACCCATAGATCATCTGACATTTCGTCGTCGAATTGTCACTGCAATTCTTGAAAGTCACAAAAGAGTCACTACCAGCAGAGGACGTCCTAGTAAGAGGGCAAAACTAGATTCTAGATTTGATGTAAGAGAACATTATGTTGCTGAATTACCAACGGATGAGGTAACAAAAAAGAAGAAGCAGCTGAAATGTCGAAGTTGCCACAAAAAAACTACTACTATGTGCATAAAATGTGACGAACCACTTCATGTTTGTTGCTTTTTGTCTTATCATACTAGTGCATAAAATATGTGTATAGGTTATTTTCTTTTTTTGTATTTATTAGCTGTTTTAGCCTATAATTCAAATTTATTTATGTTTATTTGAAAGTATAAAAACCGAAACAAGTTAATTGCGCAATGTCATATACTTTAAAAACATGTTCCCTTATTGTCCTGACGTCCTTCTGGAAGGACGCCCATTTTTGGAAATACTAAATAAAAATAAATACTCAAAATTGTTTTTACTCTCTTCCTTACAACCTTGTGAATGAATGTAGATAAGATATAAATCAATTTGGAAAAAAAAAATCAGGACTATCTGGGTTAATCATTTTGCAATTCGTTTTGGTCATCTGATGACTTTACAAGATGATAAATGACAGCATCATCTGCAAATAATCTAAGAGGGCTACTCAAATTGTCTCCTATGTCGTTAATACAGATCAGGAACAATAGAGGGCCTAAACACTTCCTTGGGGAACGCCGGATATTAATTCTGTTTTACTCGATAACTCTCCGTCCATTACTACGAACTGTGACCTTTCTGACAGGAAATCACGAATTCAGTCGCACAACTGTGGCGATATTCCATAGCACGCAGTTTGGTCAGAAGACGCTTGTGAGGAACGTTGTCGAAAGCCTTCTGGAAATCTAAAAATATGGAATCAATTTGACATCCCCTGTCGATAGCACTCATTACTTCATGAGTATAAAGAGCTAGTTGTGTTTCACAAGGACGATGTTTCCTGAATCCGTGCTGACTATGTGTCAATAAATCGTTTTCTTCGAGGTAATTCATAATGTACGAATACAGTATATGTTCCCAAACCCTACTGCAAATCGACGTTAGTGATATGGGCCTGTAACTCAGCCGATTGCTCGTATTTCCCTTTTTGTGTATTGGTGTGACTTCAGCAATTTTCCAGTCTTTCTGTGAGCGAGCGGTTGTATATAATTGCTAAATATGGAGCTATTGTATCAGCATACTCTGAAAGGAACCTAACTGGTATACAATCTGCACCGGAGACCTTGCCTTTATTAAGTGATTTAAGCTGCTTTGCTACACAGAAGTATTATCAAAAACTAGTTACAATTTAAACAAATTCTGAAACTGAAGCTATTGGAAACTGACACAAATTTCCATTTTCAAGACGCATAAAATTGTTAAGAAATTACGAAATCTCACTTAATTTGCAAATATCATGTGTTCCATGGTAAAAGACCTCCTTCTGTTTCAAGGTACATGAAGGTACATGACCGACTGCCTTACCGTCTACACTTTATATAATTAGTTTTAAAAATATATGGAATTTTACTTGCCATAAAATTCTGTAACTGAAGAATTAACAATATATTCAAAATAGCTTTAATAAATTTTACATTACGTAAATCTGTGAAACTCGAAATATTTACAAATGCTTATAGTGATCTCTAGTGCGCATTTCTTCACGTGAGTTTAAAATCAGCCACTATACTGAATTAACGGCCAAGAAACATCATGCTTTCCTAGGTACACTATCCTCTAGGTACAACACTCTCCTCTTTCTATCTTACTATTGAGTAATTACACATGTTTGTACAAGACCTGGTGTAAGTCCGTTATAACGAGTAAAATGACAGTCTAAAATTAAAAAAATAAATAAAATTACACCTACGCCTAGAATCGAAACACGAGTATTGAAATGCAGCAGCTCTGCCTACTGCACTAATTTCACAGCATAACTATAGTGTACTGAATGAAGATACCTGTCACACACTTGATGACAGTGTTGCTAAATTTCTTTTCTTCGACGTCCATTCTCTACAGAATACTCTATAAACCTAAGATTGGGCAATCCGACGATTGTTGCAATATGTTTGTCTTCAGACATTTCACGCCGATAGAGCATAAAATGTGATTCATATGAAAATGTCACCCGTACTCAGTCCCTGCTATGTGTGGAGATCCTAGCCACGCCGACTGTTAGACAGCAGAAGAATAGCTGTCGTCAATGTGCCTAAAACATGTCAGTGAGTAAGAGGGGGGGGGGGGGGGAGGGGAACTTACTTTACGACAAACAACAGTCTATTCCCTGTACAAAAGAATTTATTACCTGAATTACCTGACACATTTTGGTTCACGATCCGGAAAGCCGTGCGGTTAAAGGCGCTGCAGTCTGGAACCGCAAGGCCGCTACGTCGCAGATTCGAATCCTGCCTCGGGCATGGATGTTTGTGATGTCCTTAGGTTAGTTACGTTTAACTAGTTCTAAGTTCTAGGGGACTAATGACCTCAGCAGTTGAGTCCCATAGTGCTCAGAGCCATTTGAACCATTTTTGAACGATCCGGAAACGGTAATATTAGGATAATCCTATACAAACCAAGAAGATCCCACAGAAAAATAAAAACAAGGTTAAGCACTGCGCCGCCGGCTATTGCGTGCGTCGCCTCTCGTACCTGTTGACCTGACAAACCTATGCTGGTCTCTGACTGAATTTAACAGTCTAAAACTTTCCCATGTTTCCGTGAAGTGGAAAACTGTATGCGTCCCTAGCTAAGGCAAACGGCTTTGCACACTCGCCAAGGCTGGACGATATGCACAATGTTGCCCTCAAAAATTCTCGTGTCCTCCAATACGGAGATACACGAGAAACCCAGCATAAATCCGGCTGACACAGAGCTTCGTGAATCAACAAAGTGTTCACAGAAAAATATCTCTCTCGGTGTCACCAAAGACAATTAAGTGCTCCGTGCAACACACGACACCTCCAGAGAGTCCACAATTATCCCTATGTAATTGACAATATCGTCGCTAACTTCTTCCACTGTATAGCAGCTTCACTTCTTTCCACGATTGGTATTGGCCAATGGGCGTGCTTGTTACTGCCCATAGTCGCTTACTCGACCAATAACAATCTTCGAAACATGGCTTCTTTCTGACCAACCAGCATTCGAGATTCCCTCCTTGCGTTAAGAGCTCCACAAGGTCAGGTGCTCTGCATGTGAACACACACACTGCCCACGGTAGTATCACGTGATTTTAGTGTTTACAAAAGGCCCAAGGCCTTTGATGCGGCATTATGTGCTTTCATTTCGCGCAAATCCATCGCGATGTCCATTGCCCACCAATCAGCCTCCCTGCTTTGAGGGCCGCTCTGTTATGGTTCGCTAAGTGTATTTCCCTGTCGCACTTCTGCGTTGCCGACTAGCAAATCTCTTTCACTTCAGTTCCACTTTACCACCAAAATATTGCGTATTTATCTGCATACTAAGGAGATAGGAATTTTCAGTACTGTGTATGTGCAAACCATATATGTTCCTATTACACTCCATACTGTGCAAACTACCTAATTACGTTCAAACCTATGGTTTATTGCACATCAAACGAATCGGCTTAACGAGTAGAATAGACCCTCCGACGAAATTAACATCTTAGGTGGTAAAAATTACCCAGCCACCTTGCATATCCACCCCCTTCCGAGTTAATTTTGTGCTGTGGTCAATCAACGGTCGAGGCGTTGATTAATACCGCACCAAATTACATAAAAGTTCTAAATGTGAAAATTCAATCCCTGCGAGGGATATTACCCATATTGTCCAGCAATCTTAAATTTTTTTTTCTTAACACTCATTTAATTTATAAATTTTCGCTCAGGTGCTGCTTTCAATTATTCTCTGTATTGAACTTGTATGAAGAATTATATATCACTGATTAAAAATTCTAACCACTTTTACGTTATGCGGCACTGAAAACATGATAGTAAATCACCTTTGAAATCTGCTATTTAAAAATCATTGTCAAGAACTGGAGTTAAGTACCATTAACAAATCCTCCATACCACTTATGTAAATTAACTGTGATGAGGGTGATACGTGAAGATGAGGAAGATTTCGCTTAACCTATTACCTTAAATGCCCTCTACCAGTGTATCCTACATTCGCGCAACATATAAATTGCATAGTTAACCAGTTTTGTACATCTTTAAACAAGTAAAATATTCAGTGATATCCTTGTTGAGGCATGTCAAATATACAGGGTGATTCAAAAAGAATACCACAACTTTAAAAATGTGTATTTAATGAAAGAAACATAATATAACCTTCTGTTATACATCATTACAAAGAGTATTTAAAAAGGTTTTTTTCACTCAAAAACAAGTCCAGAGATGTTCAATATTGCCCCCTCCAGACACACGAGCAATATCAACCCGATACTCCAACTCGTTCCACACTCTCTGCAGCATATCAGGCGTAACAGTTTGGATAGCTGCTGTTATTTCTCGTTTCAAATCATCAATGGTGGCTGGGAGAGGTGGCCGAAACACCATATCCTTAACATACCCCCATAAGAAAAAATCCCAGGGGGTAAGATCAGGGCTTCTTGGAGGCCAGTGATGAAGTGCTCTGTCACGGGCTGCCTGGCGGCCGATCCATCGTCTCGGGTAGTTGACGTTGAGGTAGTTACGGACAGATAAGTGCCAATGTGTAGTCCAGTTACAGTACAGTACAGTTACAGTAGCACCTTCGAAGAAAAAGGGACCAAAAACTTTATTGGCTGAAATGGCACAGAAAACGTTCACCTTAGGCGAGTCACGTTCATACTGAGTTGTTTCCCGCAGATTCTCAGTGCCCCATATACAGACATTGTGATGGTTGACTTTCCCGTTAGTGTGGAAAGTTGCTTCATCACTAAACACAATCTTTGAAACGAAAGATTCATCTGTTTCCATTTGAGCAAGGATAAAATCACAGAAATCGATTCTTTTAATCTTATCAGCTGCAGACAGTGCTTGAACCAATTTCAGACGATAAGGTTTCATAACTAACCTTTTTCGTAGGACTCTCCATACAGTTGATTGTGGAATTTGCAGCTCTCTGCTAGCTCTGCGAGTCGATTTTCCTGGGCTGCGAACAAATGCTTGCTGGATGCGTGCTACATTTTCATCACTCGTTCTCGGCCGTCCAGAACTTTTCCCTTTGCACAAACACCCATTCTCTGCAAACTGTTTATACCAACGTTTAATACACCACCTATCAGGAGGTTTAACACCATACTTCGTTCGAAATGCACGCTGAACAACTGTCGTCGATTCACTTCTGCCGTACTCAATAACACAAAAAGCTTTCTGTTGAGCGGTCGCCATCTTAGCATCAACTGACGCTGACGCCTAGTCAACAGCGCCTCAAGCGAACAAATGTACAACTAAATGAAACTTTATAGCTCCCTTAATTCGCCGACAGATAGTGCTTAGCTCTGCCTTTTGTCGTTGCAGAGTTTTAAATTCCCAAAGTTGTGGTATTCTTTTTGAATCACCCTGTATATACACTCCTGGAAATGGAAAAAAGACCACATTGACACCGGTGTGTCAGACCCACCATACTTGCTCCGGACACTGCGAGAGGGCTGTACAAGCAATGATCACACGCATGGCACAGCGGACACACCAGGAACCGCGGTGTTGGCCGTCGAATGGCGCTAGCTGCGCAGCATTTGTGCACCGCCGCCGTCAGTGTCAGCCAGTTTGCCGTGGCATACGGAGCTCCATCGCAGTCTTTAACACTGGTAGCATACCGCGACAGCGTGGACGTGAACCGTATGTGCAGTTGACGGACTTTGAGCGAGGGCGTATAGTGGGCATGCGGGAGGCCGGGTGGACGTACCGCCGAATTGCTCAACACGTGGGGCGTGAGGTCTCCACAGTACATCGATGTTGTCGCCAGTGGTCGGCGGAAGGTGCACGTGCCCTCGACCTGGGACCGGACCGCAGCGACGCACGGATGCACGCCAAGACCGTAGGATCCTACGCAGTGCCGTAGGGGACCGCACCGCCACTTCCCAGCAAATTAGGGGCACTGTTGCTCCTGGGGTATCGGCGAGGACCATTCGCAACCGTCTGCATGAAGCTGGGCTACGGTCCCGCACACCGTTAGGCCGTCTTCCGCTCACGCCCCAACATCGTGCAGCCCGCCTCCAGTGGTGTCGCGACAGGCGTGAATGGAGGGACGAATGGAGACGTGTCGTCTTCAGCGATGAGAGTCGCTTCTGCCTTGGTGCCAATGATGGTCGTATGCGTGTTTGGCGCCGTGCAGGTGAGCGCCACAATCAGGACTGCATACGACTGAGGCACACAGGGCCAACACCCGGCATCATGGTGTGGGGAGCGATCTCCTACACTGGCCGTACACCACTGGTGATCGTCGAGGGGACACTGAATAGTGCACGGTACATCAAACCGTCATCGAACCCATCGTTCTACCATTCCTAGACCGGCAAGGGAACTTGCTGTTCCAACAGGACAATGCACGTCCGCATGTATCCCGTGCCACCCAACGTGCTCTAGAAGGTGTAAGTCAACTACCCTGGCCAGCAAGATCTCCGGATCTGTCCCCCATTGAGCATGTTTGGGACTGGATGAAGCGTCGTCTCACGCGGTCTGCACGTCCAGCACGAACGCTGGTCCAACTGAGGCGCCAGGTGGAAATGGCATGGCAAGCCGTTCCACAGGACTACATCCAGCATCTCTACGATCGTCTCCATGGGAGAATAGCAGCCTGCATTGCTGCGAAAGGTGGATATACACTGTACTAGTGCCGACATTGTGCATGCTCTGTTGCCTGTGTCTATGTGCCTGTGGTTCTGTCAGTGTGATCATGTGATGTATCTGACCCCAGGAATGTGTCAATAAAGTTTCCCCTTCCTGGGACAATGAATTCACGGTGTTCTTATTTCAATTTCCAGGAGTGTATGAAAATTATTATGCCAATTGTTAACACATGTAAACCTGCATAATATACATGTAAAATATATACAAATTACGACACACACACACACACACACACACACACATATATATATATATATATATATATATATATATATATATATATATAAAGAGATACTTCAAAAATATGATTCATATTATTCGAACGCCTGTGTTTGCTGTATAGTACCTCTGATAACTCATTCTTGTCTCTTTACCTGTCTTGTTATCATCTTTCCAGGTCATATCTGTGTCCATAAATAGAAAATTACTCTACTTACGCATATACCTAATTATGTGTACTACTGTGATGGTAACTATCTCTGACCTACAGATGAAAAGTTTATTAATGTCATCTGAAAAATTAAAACATCATTAATGTACCCCTCCTTAGTCACATTCTTTATAATTCTTTATTGAAAGCTCCAAATACTATAGTTTCATCCCTCATAAGCTGACTTACGTCGTGCATAGCCAGTGATTTCCTTATCTTTGGGTTAATCAGTTCCATGACATTTGTGTGGACAGCTCTGTTGATTTCCACCGGACCCTTATTTGCTGCAGAGAATTTATGGCATTCTTGTCGTTGTTTATTGGACAAATAATGTAATATCTTCCTGCATAACTCCTGAGATAGAAGAGTTGCGTCCAGTGCTTGCCTTGCGCCTCAACAAGCAAGCCAAGTTTGTTTCCACAGATCCAACTACGACGAAACACGTCTATGTGCGCAGAGGCCCATTAAGTAAAGCTTTGAAACCGCTTTTGCGAAGTCCCTACATTTTGTAGAAGGGGCAACAGGACGCTGAATCTCCAGCTAAAGGGGAAAAGAAAGTGGTGTGCATCGATCGACGTAAACCGGCATACTTGATTGCTGAGGACGTCGCTGACCCGTCAGCCAGTGCTGGATGGGCCAGCGATCATCGCCCACGCACAGCAACTCACGGAGTGCCAGATGTCAAGAGAAGAGTGCGCAGCTGTAACAACGCGATAAGGGCGACGAGTGCGAATTCGGATTAACATATGTCGGTCCCAGTGTCCCACATTTCCATGCCCGCAGTATCAGTGCAGGGATTTCCCAGGTACTGCTGCAGAGTACCTGCAGTAGGAACGCCTGCTGCACTCGACCGCACAGGAGTTATAACCGGTGGCCTGTAAACTGCGGTCAATAAAATACGCACCTGTAAAGGTCCACTAATCTCCCTGTACAATTTCCGCAATTTGTCCCGTAGGTATGAGAGCCTCTGGCTCTTAAGGCGCCGTGGTACAGTCCTTCTTTTACGCCAATGAGTGGCCGCAATAGTGTTCTTACCTTTACGTGGTGTACTTATGAAGAGGACTGGAGATGCTCGAACAACAACTGTAATGCCAAAATTGTTATAACCGGATGTAATTATATCTTTTACTGTTTGAGGATTGTTTGTTATTGCCGTATAGTCAGAAACTACAACGGGAAACATAAAAACCAAATTATAAACACAGAATTTAAAAATCGAATCACTTCTACTTGACAAAGCGTACTTTAAAATAAACAAAATAAAATATGGTGCACAACCGCGGATCACCGTGTGGTCCATGTAATGTACAGTCGACGCAACAGAATTGTTCGTATGGCTTCATAAGCCCGGGTATCTTCGGTTCCGTACAACTCACACCAACGGGAACGCAAAGAGCACGGGCAACGACAATAGCGCCACGTGTAACACACTTTTAGCACTGTATATCTTCCCTACTTATTGTAACGATTTTACTTACAAGGGAAACTCTCCATCGAAATCGAACCCCCCTCAGATTTTATCGTAAGATACCCCCGTGGATAGCCGTCAAAAACTGGTCATAGATTACAAGTGGAAATAGGAAGAAAATGTACTGAACTGTGAAAAAGGGAGAAAAACGGAAACAGCGAACGGTCCAAGCTCAACATGTGCAGCATCGAGACTGTCAGCGAAGCAGTGGCGTTATGGTTATGTGGTTACGTGTTGCACTGCGAAGGAGCAGTTCCGGGCTCAAATCTCGCAAATGCACTATTTTTTCCACAAAACTATGAACCGTCCTACCTGTTACTGGCGTGTCTGATCGCTGTATTCAGATTTGCGCCTGTGTCGTGGTGTAACGTCCGTTTGTAACAGCGAGGTGTACGAAAGGGACCTCCAGACTTATATATCTCCAATTTGTTGTAAACAAGTGCCACGTGGTATGACTCTTGCGTTCCGTTTTGACTTTTGAATTCCTTTGCTGTTACACAGTTCACAACCACTTATTTGTTGTTCTGATTTCTGTAAATGGTCTCGCCTGCTCTCACTGTTCATCACATTTACTTGCGACAGTAATATATTGTTACCACATGACATATCTATAACCAGTGTATAGTATGACAATTGCCAAGACTATAGAAGGAGAAAGGACACGTCAGCGACCGAACGGAAAGTTCATAATTTTGTGAAAAAGAATTTAGGGCCTTAGCGAGATTTGAACTTGTATCTCCCCGTTCGTAGTCTAACACCATGACCACATAATCACGACGCCGTAGTTGCACAACCGTGCTCCATGTTGCACATCTTGAGCTTGGACGGTTGACTGTTTCTATTTCCCTTCTTTTTTCGTAGTTCAGTATTACTTCCACCTGTTTTCGTGCTTGATTTGTGTTCAGTTTTTGACGGGACTATCTTACAACTAAATCTGAGAGGGGTGCGATGGGGAGTTTCCCTTGTTACAGACTTTTATGATTTTCAGTAATCGTGTATAATTACCGCATTTTTTTATATATAGGGTGATTCTTATTAACGTTTAAAAACCTCCGAAGCGACTTAGATGACGCTGAGGCAAGTAATTTAGTATGAGACACACGGGGTCGCAAATGTTGAGAAATACCCCAGAACTGGATGAGAAATGTTGAACATGTTACGTCACCAGGTGATGGATCTCGCCGCAACTGCAGCAGTTGAGCCTGTCGCACGTAAAAAAAGTATTCATGTCGGTGTAGCTCCGGGCCTACGTGCGCGACTTCAGCGCGAGGGCTCAGCGTTCGAGTCTTGCGTCTGACAAGCAGTATTTTTTTGTTTTTTTCATTGCCACAGACAGTTACATGTTTACACTGAGGTAAGATTTATCGTTTTATTTATCGGTGTCGCTGTCTACGCTGGTCTACTGCAAGGCACAGTACAGAAAAGCCTACCGTATTGCGTCACAAGTAAATAATTGTAAGATTCCGAACAGCGTCGTTAACATTAAATGGCCTACATTTTCTTTGTAGAATATTGTCTCTAAACAAAAAAACAGAAATGGAGAAAAGGAAAGAAACAAAAAATAAAACCAACTTTTACTTGGTTACAGCGAGGACAATAATTTTGTAATTTCTACGTCTACTACAGACAACATCTACAAAAGGTGTTCGAAATTTGCACCGTTTGCTCAAACGCAAGTACTGCATCTCTCAGTCGTCCCTAAATGCCCAAGCCCAAACGCTGCATGTGCGGTGAGGTAGGTCATGTGGTGACATTACATGTTCAATATTTCTCATCCATTTTTAGAGTATTTCCCGACATTTGAGACCCTGTGGGTCTTGTCTTAAATTAATTGTCTCAGCGTCATCTGCGTCACTTCGGTTTTTTAAAAATAAGAATCGTCCTGCGTACAGTGTAACACTTACTTTTGACATAGTGATGTTTCTGTCTCGAATATACAATTAAAAGCACAGCTTTGTAGTTACATGGTAACCCCGCGACAGCGTCTAAAGACCTGGAATTCCACGGAAGCAGTTACGGTTGGCGTGCCCTCGATAACAATTTTTTTTTCGTTTTATTGCTTTTTGATTAGGTATGACGAACATGATAACACACTGCGCCACAGACGGGTGTATGACAAACAGTCATTTACTGCCAGGATGTCTCAGCATACACAAGCCTCGCGAGATAGTGTCCTGGCACTCGTGCAGTTTGCTGGTTTCAGTGGAGAAAGGAAAAAAAAAAGAAATTCCGCGAGAAGTCTCTGATACCGCGTGATAGTCGACGGACCGTCGTGTCATACTCGTTATTCAGTAGCGGTTGTGGTATGGAGGTGATCAGCACATCGCACACTCGGCTGTTGTCGACGTTCCGTCCTTGGAGCCGCTATCTGTCAAGCAGGAAGTTCTCCATTTGGCATCACGAAGCTGAATGCACCGTGCACTGGTCCAGTCCTCCCATCAAGGACGAATCCCTGCCAGTATCGGGGATGGAAGTCGAGTACGTCGCAATGACTACTCTTTTTGGTTTACCGTTTCCCTCTTTTTTCTTTTTCTTTGTAAAACTAAAATCTCTTCTTTCAATGGACTAAATTTCTAGCGCCCCACAAAGCAAACCTTTTTCTGTGTACCTTATAATTTTTTTCATTATGAAACATAATAGACATATAAAAACAAAATCACACAATCATGAACCCGAACAATTGTAACCACAAGAAGCAAGTCAGGAAGTTGTGAACGGTTCCTGAAACATTACAGAGCCATACATATAAATTATCCAATCCCCTGGCGATTACAAACAAGAGAGAGCATATTGGTTCAAATGGCTCTGAGCACTATGGGACTTAACATCTATGGTCATCAGTCCCCTAGAACTTAGAACTACTTAAACCTAACTAACCTAAGGACAGCACACAACACCCAGCCATCACGAGGCAGAGAAAATCCCTGACCCCGCCGGGAACCCGGGCGTGGGAAGCGAGAACGCTACCGCACGACCACGAGATGCGGGCAGAGCATATTGGCAAATAAAGCGCGATAACGCGGTATCCGCTGCCACTTCCAGTGAGCGGTAAACATATATTGGTACAAGGTATGAGAACCGGGATCGTTCTCGCCTCCCACGATATAGTAAACGTAGTGGCCGAAAAGCCATATAATCGTATTGAGTTCCGTCTGCAGGGAAAAAGGAAGAGACCGGACGTAGAATGATGACAGCCGAAAAGGCAGTTTTGGTAGATAGGATCAGGGAAGCCAGTTGTCACCTAATCCAGATCCAGTGCTCTTAGCTGCAGGAGACATGCCTATGCCTTAAAGTTCAGTTTGCAGACAATTGTTGCGTTGGTCCATCGCACTTATACCAGTACGAGAAAGATGTTCATTGGTTGGTACCATATTGTGAAAAACCTTATAACACGACGATACCACGTCCATAGTTAGAATAGGAAGGGTAATATGGAACCACACGATCTTCGAAGACATTGTCGGCGACGCACGTTCAACAAGGGAGAGGCAAGAGAGACCTCCCCAGTGACGGAAAAAGAGTCCGATAGTGAAATCTGTCACTGAGAAGATATCGGCCCCCTAATAACTTATAGTGATATAAAATTACAGTATATGTTCCAGTTTTGAATTTATCCGGCCAACATCGACAAGGGGAGTCAAACTGACCAGCCGGAGTCAGGTAAAGAGTCAAAATGTGATTGAATGAGCTACTTGAGTACATTTTAAGATAGTGCGCCGGATAAAGAATACCGAAACCATCAACTGTATATCATGAAGCCCCAACTCTCCAAGGGGAAGGGGTCTCACCATCACTTCATATCGTACTCGAAAAATGTGATGTTTCCATAGGAAACGTCCTGATAATCGCTTTGGTTTATGGGCTATCCACCAGGCGGCTATGGAGACGGACATGATTTCAGTGTGCTGTCCCAAAGAAAGAAGTGATCTGTTTCCTGCAGGACCACTCACCGGATCAAACGAGTCGGATCGATCAGCAATGGTTTTTACAACAAGTTGACGTCGACCTGATCAGTTGGTCTGTTCCAGCACCGAACTTGGATCCCATTAAAAATCTGTGGACCAAAATGTAGCGTCACATGAACCTACGCTGGCCGACACCAGACCCCAGATCTAGTGTTGGATCCACGAGAGAGTCTCGTGGAAGATGAGACGTATTTCCAGGGACTGACCGCCTCCATGCCTCGTCGTATGAGGCAGGTAATTGATGCCAACGGTGGATAGACCTATCCTATATTCATCCCTTGTGTGAAACTTTATTCTTCTCACATCATTCCACTTTATTTTAGAACATGTGATACAATGGTATATTCGTTAATTGGAAATTTACGTGAAACCATTGTACCTCCCATTTTATTTATTGAATTAGTACTACCTAACACTTAATATATGTAAATCTGATCCTGCCGCGGTGGCCGAGCGCTTGTAGGCGCTTCAGTCCGGAACCGCGCGACTGCTACGGTCGCAGGTTCGAATCCTGCCTCGGGCATGGATATGTGTGATGTCCTCAGGTCAGTTAGGTTTAAGTAGTTCTAGGTTCTAGGGGACTGATGACCTCAGATGTTAAGTCCGATAGTGCTCAGAGCCATTTATGTAAATCTGATAAAAGCTCAAAAAGGCAGTTTCAATAGAAATTGTGTTCTAATATGAGATAGTCAGTCCGCAGTTTGTGGTCCTGCGGTAGCGATCTCGCTTCCCGCGCACGGGGTCCCGGGTTCAATTCCCGGCAGGGTCGGGGATTCTCCCTGCCTCGAGATGACTGGGTGTTGTTGTGTCGTATTCATCATCATCATTCATCCCCATTACCGTCGGAGGAAGGCAATGGCGAACCACCTCCGCTAGGACCCTGCCTAGTAGGCGCTGCGGGTCTCCCGCATCGTTCCCTACGCTCCTCGCAATATGGGACCTCATCATCATGATACAGTCAGAGAATCCACTTAATATCGTCATATACAAGAACAGATAAACCCTACTGCCCCTCCAACATTTTCTGTGTTTGTTGTGCAAAAGAATTGCAGTCAGGGCATACAAAAGCTCTTTTTCAAGTTAACATTCCTCGGGAGACTAAGAATAGCATTCTATGCACTGTAAACATTTCTCTATGTTAGTGTACAGAGAAACAACCACAGCAAATACGTATACATTCAGTGTCTTCTTCTTCAGACTGCACATCTGAAGCACTGTCTTCAATTGAATTTCTATCAGACGATGAATCACTAGAAGTTTATTTCCTGTGGTTTTCTCTTTTTCTATTTCAAGAACAAAACTTTCTCTTCTGTCTCGTTTGATTCCGCTACAAATTTAGTCTCCTTGAATTGTTTGCCGGTCGGAGTGGCCGTGCGGTTCTAGGCGCTACAGTCTGGAGCCGAGCGACCTTTACGGTCGCAGCTTCGAATCCTGGATGTGTGTGATGTTCTTAGGTTAGTTAGGTTTAATTAGTTCTAAGTTCTAGGCGACTGATGACCTCAGAAGTTAAGTCGCATAGTGCTCAGAGCCATTTGAACCATTTTTTTAATTTTTCCAAACGTTACCTGTATCTAGACGATGTGAGCTACATAACAGGCTGAGTGTAGTGTGACCTTCACACGTTTCAGATATTTTCAATCAACATTTCTCAATTGGTCAGCTTTACACATTTTACCTTCTTACATCACAATTATAGGCGTAATAAAACATTTCAAAGGTTACTTTCACCTGTCAACTTTCCTACCCGGCTCCATATTTATATGGTAGTCTGCTGATTTCTGCAGGCAGCTAAAGATTTGCTCTGCAACCACATATACTAAAAAATTAATTACGTGCTTTGATCTCGCAATTGCTTTCAGTATTTGTGACGTAACAATAGGGTATTTATACACCACTTGTCATAACAGCAACATAATTTGATTTCTACATCTATTAAGAGCCAAGAATATAGACAAATTTTCTGCAGAAGCGTTCAAGTTTGCTTGTGCAGGGATAGAACTATTGTGTAATCTCTGCAACTTTGAACACCGATTTTGTGAAAAGCATTTTTTTAGCAGCTGTGAACTTTTGTAATACTACAGGCTGTAGTGCAAGTGAGATTCTTTCATTTTATGGATTTGTAGAGTTATATTGTGCTTAGAATAAATGATTTTGTTATTGATCTTTCCTATTGCTAAACATATTCTCCTAGTTAAAAGTCTTCTTGTTTATTGTATCTTCAAGTGATATATGGTTAAACAGAGAGTGAATCTTTTTGGTGTATGCTACCTTGTGTCTTTTACTGAAATGTAGGTATTACATTGCACAGTGATATTATCAGAAGCTTGGATTTGCATTTATTCAGTGAATTCTGTCAGCGGCAATTTAAATGATTTTCTGTTTTCATTAACACTTACAGAAAGAGATTATAGTAGTTATCTATGTAGTGTAGATATGCTGTGTGTGAGATATTTCCTTTTTGTTTCCTGTTTGATTATAATTGCATTAAAATGTCAAGAGCTACGAGAGCTAGGTCAAATGTTAGAGCTGTAGGTGATGCAGCTTATGACGATTCTGTGGATTGAGAAGGGACAAGTGAACAGGAATCGTTTCACAGTACTGGCTGAACTGAGACAGATAGGACAATACCTGACAGGAATGACCAGGGTAATTTTTCAGTATCAAACATCGAACAAGAAAGTGCACTTGGGGATTCTGCTTTGGAAAGTGAGTCAGGTTCTGTCGTTAAAGATCCTGGTTTTCCATCCACAGTTGTTGGCCAAACTGAGCCAGTCTCTACTCTTTCGTGTTGTAATGCGAAAGATGGGAACAATGATGCTTTGCAAAGTATTCTGAAAGTATTATCAGAGCAATACAATGAACAGGATCGAAAATTTGAAGAACGTGTCAAAACACTGCACAAAAAGTTAAGGGATATTGAAAGCAATCTGAAACAGAAAAATTAAAAATTTAGAGAGGAACTTTTGACCAATTTAAATGAGAGAAATAAGCAGGTTCAGCAAGACGTATGTGAAGAGTTCTACGCTGTAATAAATAATCTAAAGTCAAGAGTGTAACACATTGAGCCGGCCGAAGTGGCCGAGCGGTTCTAGGCGATACAATCTGGAACCGCGCGACCGCTACGGTCGCAGGTTCGAATCCTGCCTCGGGCATGGATGTGTGTGATGTCCTTAGGTTAATTAGGTTTAAGTAGTTCTAAGTTCTAGGGGACTGATGACCTCAGAAGTTGAATCCCATAGTGCTCAGTGCTCAGAGCCATTTGAACCATTTCTAACACATTGAAATGGCAGAAATTTCACAGTTAAAACAGCAGGTTAGCCATTCTGAAACTCAGATCAAAGTCTTGAAAAGTAGTGTGCATCCCTTAAGGCTATAGCCATAGAATTCGCTACCCAAGATCAGTTAAATACAGTTACCGAACAGACAGACGAGCTCCCTCTAACCGTGACTCAACTGTCTAGCAATGCGAACAAAAATTCTGATGTTCCACTGACTATTTGGTTTGCCGAATCGGAAGAATATCTTTCTCTTCAACATTTTAACCATGGAGAAATGACCATTAACCAACAGCACAAGTCTAATGTACAAAAACTTTGACCGATTATCATATAATGAACGGTAAACTATCCACAGGCATGATGATACGGATGTTCACATGCACGCTTTAATACAGCGTGTTTCAAAAAGAATATACGTATTACAAAGTATTATTTTGTCCAAACTATCGATCGCTGCGCCTCGGCTCGGCTATTGGAAAACGAATACATAGTCTAATGTATATTAATAGCCGCTAGATGTCAGTTGTCTTCTGTTTTGCTTGATAACCGTCATATGTTTAAAATGGCTACTCCGCAGCAGAAATCATTTTGTGTTCTCGAGTTTGCGAAGTGCAATTCCGTGATTACAGTCCAAAGACGATCCAGGTTGAGGTACCAAATTGATCCTCCGAATGGGTGGAACATTCGCAGATGGTATCAACAATTTCTAGATACAGGGTGTGTATGTGAAGGAAATATCCCGATCATCTGTTTACGGCCCATTCTTCTTTGATGGAAACACAGTTAACGGTCAGCAGTATCTCGCTATGTTACAAAACTGGTTGTTTCCGAGGCTGCACGAAGACAACTCCATTTTTCAACAAGTTGGAGCATCCTCTCACTGGAGTCGCACAAGTGCGTGAATATCTGGATGAAAGTCTACCGAACCGTTGGATTGGTCGTCAAGGAACTGGCGACTTAGCATGTCTCAGCTGGACTCGACGATCACCGGATTTGACACCCTCTGACTTCTTCCTGCAGCGTTTCATTAAAGACAACGTTTATGTATCATCACTCCATCCTTCGGTGGCATTCGCAAGAGGTCGCTGGCTTCGAGAGAAACTTGTTCTCTGTCGAAGTACTAGGGAGAGCAGCAGCAGCATCGTCGTCGTCATCCAAAGAAGAAGCGGCAGCAGCAGCCGCAGTCCAGTAGTCGCGGCATCGGCAGCAGCAGCAGCGGTCTGGTCTGGCCCAGCCCAGCCCAGCCCAGCCCGGTTCTGCCCAGCAGCAGCGATGGCAGCAGCAGGAGCAGCACCAGCAGCAGCAGAAGCAGTCCAGCCCACCACCACCTCCAGCAACGGATCTCCTACTGGCAATGGCCCTCACCTCAGCAGCAGTGGTGCGGGGCACAGGCCCCTCCCATCAGAAGCGTCTTCCTTCATCGTGTGCAGTCTGTCGTCGTCCGTTTTTGTCTTTGTTCTACTTCTCCTCCTTCTTCTTCACCATGACCACCCCCACTACCACCGCCACCACCACTGCACTAGTATACACCTCCCCATCTGCCGCCTCCACCACCATTACTTGGTGTGCGCAGTCGCCCCCTTCTCAATACATCCCCCCATTTCTCACCCTTACAACCCCTTACGCCCTTCCTCACCCTGTCTCCTGCTCAAACTCAGCAAACCCCTTCACCCACCCTGGATCACATCCCTCCACTTTCCTCCCCCCCCACCACTACAACATATGCTGTAGCCCCCGCAAGGGTGGTCTCCTGAAGGGCCACGGCGCATGCCGCCATAGTACCACCACTGGGACCTGCCTCCTCCCATCATCTTCCAATCGCTCCCATCCCCCAAACCTCCTCTCACCCTTGTACTGCGGTCCAGCGCCCCAGCGCCACCCCTGTCTCCTCCAATCCTAAAAAATTCCAGCCTCTCCCTCCTCCCCCCTGACGCCATGGACGTCACAACCCCCACCACCTCAACCCCTACCCTCCCCTCAGCCTCTTCCCCTACCTCTACCTACTGCTGTGTCCTCTCCAATCCTAACCCGTCCCTCCTGGAAGCCCATAACCTCACCATGCTTCTCCAGAAGTACTACCCTGGTGCCCCCATCTCCATCCTCATCCAATCCCCTCGTAGGGACTCTGTCCTTATATCCTCTCCCAGCCCCACCCTCCATACTGATATCCTGGCAAAAACCCCTCACATCCCTTTTGGCAACAACGCCTCCCTCACCCCTGCTCCATCCTCCTTATCCTCCTGACAACCCCAACCCCCGCACCACCTGCCGACCCTCACTGCCGTGATCACTTGGCTTAGCCTAGTGGTCATGGAGGAGGAGGTGTTGGCGGAGCTTAATGCCCATCCCCACCTTGACATCCACGCGGCCTGCCGCATCCATAATTCCGCCGGCCCCACCTTTCACGTGCGGGTATTCCTTGAGTCCGCTCCCTCCATTGACTGTCTCCTCAAAGAGGGCGCCCTCTTATTCAACTGCCACTACAAAGTCGACCCTTCCTGTTCCCCTCCCCAGTCAATTCACTGCCAGAGGTTCCTCGAGTACAATGCACACCACACATCTGAGAGTTGCGAGTCCCCCATCTGCCCTCATTGCAAACATGCGCATTTCCTCCAGCAGTGTCATAACCTCGACTCCCCTCCCCCCACCTGCAACACCTGCAGCCTTCATCACCCCACCTACTCACAAAAATGTAAAGCCTGGCACCCCCCCCATCTCCTGAACTTACTCTCCTCGTCCTCCCCACTGATGATCCCACCCCTCCTGGAAATACCCTTGGCTCCCTCCCCACAGACAGGGACATCATCATACTTCAAAATATCCACCCCTTTCAATGCCCCCATACCATCCAACAGATCTGCTTAGCTGCCCATTCTGTCTTTCACCTCATCACCTTCGCCACCTACACCCATAACCTAGTCTACTTTACCTTCTTCCGTCTTGACACCCTTGTTTAAACCCCATCATGGCGTGACAGCACCATATCTTGTTCAACAACATCCATTTCCTACCTACCAACAAACATCTCCTCCCGCACACCCTTACAACCCACTGTGTGGATGCCTTCCTCCTCAATGAAAACTTTCTCCAGCCCACCATATCATTAGCAAATCGCACTACCTCCTCCACCGATCCTATAATTCCCAAATGATATCACGTGGCAGACTTGCCATTGGCCACCTTCGCGAGCTCCCTATTTGGCTCCAACCCCTCCTTACTGACTGCACTGAACACCTTATCCTCAGTCTCTTTTTCCCCGACCTTACTGTCTCCTGCACCACCATCTATGTCTGTCCCACTGCCCCCATCCCATTTGACTTCCTTTCCCATGTTGACCCCATCTTCTACTCCTACGTGATTGCCGCTGAGCTACACATCCACTGTCGTACCGCGGCCCAGCTACTACGCTGGTTGCATCGGTTTTTCACCTCACTGCAAGGTGATCTCTTCCCCTTCCCCCACCACATCCACCCTGTATCCAACACCACTCCCGATGTAGTCCTGGCCTCCCCCAACCTCCTTGGACCCATTATGGCGGACGTCCTAGACCCTATTGGTAGTGAGTATCTCCCTGCCTGTCCTCCTTACCATAACAGATGGACGAAACCTACGCCACACACCCTGTAACGACCCTCCCCCCAAGTTCATCCATAACTACTCAGATGCCAACCAGGAAACCCTAGATACCCAGGTCGGTGGCAACCCTCTGACTTTCCAACATCCAGATGACACCACCCATGCTGCCTTCTTTCACTAGCAGACCATGTCTGAGGCCATTGAGGCACAAATCCCCAACATTGCTATAAACCCGCACCGCCCCACCTTACCCCCACAGGCCGTCCTTCTCCGTCTCGAATCCCGATGTCTCTACCATGCCTTTCTCCGCACACGGGACTGGGACACACTCCAAAGCCACCAGCAACTCCAATGACACATCCGAAATTTGCTCATGGCAAAAAAACGCCAGGACTGATGCCAGACCTGGACCCGCCTAAATGCTACCCTACCTATACACACATTTGAGTACTGGTCAGCCTTCTGTCGCCTTACTGGATCTAAACCCTCCCCACAGTATCTCCTTCTCCATCATGATCAACCTTTTCCTGACAACCTCAGTAAGGCCAATCATTTCGTTCCTTCCTGTCCGATATCCTCACTATTCCTGATGATCCGGTATTTGATTACTCCCTCTTCCCACATGTCTGCGATCATACTGATACCTCTTGTTCCCTGCTTACTCCTAGCTTCCAGTACTTGGGCCACATCCTGTAGGATGGGCCACATCCGTCTCACATCACCACCCCAGACATCATAGCTACACTTCACACTAAGTGCAGCACCACTCCCGGTCACAACCCTGTCACCTAATGTCATCTGTGCAAGGCTCCCTTATCTTTCCTCACTGTCCTGGCTGCACTCTATAATGTGATCCTAGTGACTGGCTACTACCCCAACCTGTGGAAAACCTTCCAGATTCTGATGTTCCCCAAGCCTGCCAAACCACCCTCTGATGTCTCCTCTTACCATCCCATCAGCCTCACCTCAGTCTTCGGCAAGGTCTTGGAGTCCATCCTGACCCGATGACTACATCAACAACTCCACCTGCACCGTCTCCTACCCCCTACCCAATGTGGCTTCTGACCCTCCTTCTCTGCTGACGATCTCCTCCTCCATCTCATGCACCTCCTCTCCGGCCAAATAAATTCCCATCGCTCTGCTATCTTCGTATCCCTTGACCTCGAACATGCATACGACCATGTCTGGCATTCCGGTCTCCTCTGCAAGTTCCAAACCTTCGCCCATCCCATCAGTTACATCTGTCCGACCACCTCGTTCCTCTCTCTCGTCGGTCTTCCTATGTTACCATCAACAATACTGACACCTATACCTTCTACCCCTCTGCTTGGGTGCCCCAGGGCTCTGTCTTTCCCCTCTTCTCTACCTCCTCTATGCAGCAGACATGCCATAACCCCAACCCCCTGTCCATTTCCTCCAATTTGCCGATGACCCCACCTTCCTTGCCCTCGCCCCCACTTTCCAACACTCCCAACGCCTTCTCCAATCCCACCTTGACCTGTTCACCACTTGGTGCAACAAGTGGCTGCTCAAGATCAAGCCTTCCTAAACCCAGGCAATCCTAGTAGGCAACAGCAACCCTTCCTTCTGTCTCCTGGATTTTTACCTTACCATATATGGCCACCCCATTAACCTCATCCCCACACTCAAGTACCTTGGTGTCACCCTCAACCGCCACCTTTCCTGGACCCCCCATCTCCAGACAGTCCAAGCCAAGGCATGTACCTGACTATATCTCCTTAAACTCCTATCCGGCCGAAGATAGGGTTTGGACCCTCCACTATCCTTCACACTTATAAATCCCTCATCCACCCCATCCTCTGCTATGCCCATCCCGCCTGAATTTCCTCCTCTCCCTCCTACTATAAGTCCATCCAAATCCTTGAACGCCATGCGCTTCGCCTGTCCTATCGCATCTGCTTCCCATCCCCCATATGGATCCTTTACAAGTTGATTCCCTTCCCGCACCTTCTCCTTTTCCTCAAACACATACAGATCCTTTACACCTCCCGCAAGCTCGATCCCCCACAATCGCTTGCGCTTGTCTCTCCCATCCTCACCAATCCCAGCCCATTGCCGCGCCTGTAATCTTGCATCTCACCTGCTCTCCATGTTCACACTCTCCATACCCTTGCCCGAGGTGGCTTCCACCAACCGCCGCTCCCTGATGATGTCCTTGTTCCCTCCATCTACCCCTCCTACCAGATCTGACTGTCCCCTCCCATTCCTCCTCCCTTTTCCCCCAGGGCTCCCTCTCTCCCTCCTCACCTTCTTCCCCCCTCCTCTCTCCCACGTCTCCCTTTCCGCCCCCTCCCCTCTCCCCCACTCTCCCTTCTTTCTCCTATTGGCTCCATTCCCCCTTCCATCCCGCCCTCCTACCTTTCCCTACCACCCAGATGCAGGGCCCCCTCTGCATAAGTGTGTTTGTGAGTGCTTCACCGATGAACGTCACCAGTGTTTCCGTGCGTCAGTGTTTCTTGGTTTTTGTGCTACAGTGTTTTCGTCGGTGTCCTCCTACGTTCGTATCTCCAACTGGATGTCTTCGTCCTTTCTACTGATGACCACCTTTGTGTACACAGTGCCTTCCGGTGAACCGCTTCTCATCTATCATGTAATGTTCATCATCATGTATTACCATGCTTTTTATGTTCTCTGTCATCTATGTTTATCTGTTGTATGTACTGGCCGAAGAACGGCGTATCTAGGCCGCTGCCGGTCCGCCTCGTAGTAAAGAATGAGATCCAGTCCATGTTAGGACTCATTACTCTCTGCCGTCACTTCACTAATGTGAAAAACTTGACCACTCCCAGCTTGTATGAACTGACTGGCAAGAACGTTGTGCGAGACTGGAACGAGATAGCTCAGGATGAATTTCTAAGTCTGAAGGATGCACTTCTTGCTGCACTCGTATTGGATGATCCAGATCTGTTGCTTGGCTCCTGTATTTCTTCTGACAGCTCCAAATTTGCACTTCACGTACACTTGTTCAAGAGTTTCAGAACATAGACAAATGACTATAGCATTTGCCGGTCGCATTTTATCTAAATCAGAACGTAATTACTCTGTTACCAAATTAGAAGCATCGGCTGTGGTTTGGGCCTTCGATAAATTTCGCTATTTCTTGTATGTCAACCATACCAAAGTACATACTGATCAACGTGCTCTTCAGTTTCTGATGCCTGCTAAGTTAAACCATGATCGACTAAAGCGTTGGGCACTAATTTTGCGGGAGTTCCGGTTTACTACTGCTTACATTCCGGGAACACAAACATAGTAGCTGACACTTTGTCACGTTCACTTGTTGGCTTTGTCAAAGTAACTGAAGAAGATTGTCAACAAAATAAGTATAGTATATTATAATGAAGAAGGTTGCATTTGAGAATTATATTTCATTAACACTTACCGACATCGCTAAGGAAAAATATAAGAATCTTAAATGGAGGTAAATCAAAGAGAAGTAGAATGAGAGGGACAATATAGCTACGAGACAATTTTACCGGATACGGAGTCTCCCACCAGTTAGCTGAGTGGCCAGCCTGGCGGAATGCCACGCCAAGGGGCCCGGGTTCGATTCCCGGCTGGGGCAGAAGTTTTTCTCCGCTCAGGGACTGGGTGTTGTGTTGTCCTCATCATCATTTCATCCCCATCTCCGGCGCGCCAATCTCCCAATGTGGCGCCGAATGCAATAAGTACTTGCCCTCGGCGCCCGAACTTCCCCGAATGGGGGACTCCCGGCGCACAACGCCGTACGCTCATTTCCACCGGATACGGAATAATATTCTTTTCAAACACAGGAGTCCTAATAGTGAATTATGGGTCATATGTATACCTGATGACTCAGTGAATAAACTTGTGCAGTATACACCCCTTAGTTACTCCCATCCTGGGGCCAGAAAAGGTTTTCAAAAGTTGCGTGACAAATGTTATTTTTACAATATGGAGAAAAGAATTCGTTCGGTGCTTTCAAGGTGTAAACTGTGTTAACAGGCAAAAACTCCTATTATATCACATTGTGCTCCACTGTTTCCCATAATTCCAACTAAATTAAGAAACTAACAGCTGTCCATTTATTCAGACTGCCTCTCAGAACAAATATACAGGGCTATTACAAATGGTTGAAGCGATTTCATAAATTCACTGTAGCTCCATTCATTGACATATGGTCACGACACACTACAGATACGTAGAAAAACTCATAAAGTTTTGTTCGGCTGAAGCCGCACTTCAGGTTTCTGCCGCCAGAGCGCTCGAGAAAGCAGTGAGACAAAACGCCGACAGGAGCCGAGAAAGCGTATGTCGTGCTTGAAATGCAGGACGAAGTTCAACAAAGATCCACCAGCTGCTAACTCCATTCGGCGATGGTATGCGCAGTTTAAAGCTTCTGGATGCCACTGTAAGGGGAAATCAACGGGTCGGCCTCCAGTGAGCGAAGAAACGGTTGAACGCGTGCGGGCAAGTTTCACGCGTAGCCCGCGGAAGTCGACGAATAAAGCAAGCAGGGAGCTAAACGTAACACAGCCGACGGTTTGGAAAATCTTACGGAAAAGGCTGAAGCAGAAGCCTTACCGTTTACAATTGCTACAAGCCCTGACACCCGATGGCAAAGTCAAACGCTTTGAATTTTCGGCGCGGTTGCAACAGCTCATGGAAGAGGATGCGTTCAGTGCGAAACTCGTTTTCATTGATGAAGCAACATTTTTTCTTAATGGTGAAGTGAACAGACACAATGTGTGAGTCTTGGCGGTAGAGAATCCTCACGCATTCGTGCAGCAAATTCGCAATTCACCAAAAGTTAACGTGTTTTGTGCAATCTCACGGTTTAAAGTTTACGGCCCCTTTTTCTTCTGCGAAAAAAACGTTACAGGACACGTGTATCTGGACATGCTGGAAAATTGGCTCATGCCACAACTGGAGACCGACAGCGCCGACTTCATCTTTCAACAGGATGGTGCTCCACCACACTTCCATCATGAAGTTCGGCATTTCTTAAACAGGCGATTGGAAAACCGATGGATCGGTCGTGGTGGAGATCATGATCAGCAATTCATGTCATGGCCTCCACGCTCTCCCGACGTAACCCCATGCGATTTCTTACTGTGGGGTTATGTGAAAGATTCAGTGTTTAAACCTCCTCTACCAAGAAACGTGCCAGAACTGCGAGTTCGCATCAACGATGCTTTCGAACTCATTGATGGGGACAAGCTGCGCCGAGTGTGGGAGGAACTTGATTATCGGCTTGATGTCTGCCGAATCACTAAAGGGGCACATATCGAACATTTGTGAATGCCTAAAAAAACTTTTTGAGTTTTTGTATGTGTGTGCAAAGCATTGTGAAAATATCTCAAATAATAAAGTTATTGTAGAGCTGTGAAATCGCTTGAATCATTTGTAATAACCCTGTATGTTTGTCTTTTGTTATTATGGCAGCAGGGCGTTCGTCGAAATTTGTGTCATTTATCCCATTACGTAGAGGAACAGCAAAATCTCCATCTGTAGCATTTGTTAAACATTTTTTGAAGGAAGTTGGTCACATAGATAAAGTAATATCTAATAATGGAACTCAGTTTCGAGCTCAGCATTGGTTGCGTACATTGCGCCATAGGAAAATTAAACCTATCTTTGTCTCCCTGTATCATGCATCTTCAAACCCTTGTTAACGCCTAACGAAGGAGCTTGGAAAACTCTGCACATTGTATTGTCACCACAAAAACTACACATGGGATAGATATCTTCTTTTGTTTTAGAATGTATTGAACGAATTACCAGTGATTCTACACTACTGGCCATTAAAATTGTTACACTACGAAGATGACGTGCTACAGAGGCGAAATTTAACCGACAGGAAGAAGATGCTGTCATATGCAGATGATTAGCTTTTCAGAGCATTCACACAAGGTTGGCGCCGGTGGTGACACCTACAACGTGCTGACATGAGGAAAGTTTCCAACCGATTTCTCATACACAAACAGCAGTTGACCGGCGTTGCCTGGTGAAACGTTGTTGTGATGCTTCGTGTAAGGAGGAGAAATGCGTACCATCACGCTTCCGACTTTGATAAAGGCCGGATTGTAGCCTATCGCGATTGCGGTTTATCGTATCGCGACATTGCTGCTCGCATTGGTCGAGATCCAATGACTGTTAGCAGAATATGGAATCGGTGGGTTCAGGAGGGTAATACGGAACGCCGTGCCGGTTCCCAACGGCCTCGTATCAATAGCAGTCGAGATGACAGGCATCTTATCCGCAGGGCTGTAACGGATCCTGCAGCCACGTCTCGATCCCTCAGTCAACAGATGGGGATGTTTGCAAGATAACAACCATCTGCACGAACAGTTCGACGACGTTTGCAGCAGCATGGATTATCACCTCGGAGACCATGGCTGCGGTTACCCTTGACGCTGCAGCACAGACAGGAGCGCCTGCGATGGTGTACTCAACGACGAACCTGGGTGCAAGAATGGCAAAACGTCATTTTTTCGGATGAATCCAGGTTCTGATTACAGCATCATGATGGTCGCATCCGTGTTTGGCGACATCGAGGTGAACGCAGAATGGAAGCGTGTATTCGTCATCGCCATACTGGCGTATCACCCGGCTTGATGGTATGGGGTGCCATTGGTTACACGTCTCGGTTCACCTCTTGTTCGCATTGACGGCACCTTGAACAGTGGACGTTACATTTCAGATGTGTTACGACCCGTGGCTCTACCCTTCATTCGATTTCTGCGAAACCCTACATTTCAGCAGGCTAATGCACGACCGCATGTGGCAGGTCCTGTGCGGGCCTTTCTGTATACAGAAAATGTTCGACTGCTGCCCTGGCCAGCATATTCTCCAGATCTCTCACCAATTGAAAACCTCTAGCCAATGGTGGCCGAGCAACTGGCTCGTCACAATACGCCAGTCACTACTCTTGATGTACTGTGGTATCGTGTTGAAGCTGCACGGGCAGCTGTACCTGTACACGCCATCCAACCTCTGTTTGACTCAATGCCCAGGCGTATCAAGGCCATTATTACGTCCAGAGGTGGTTGTTCTGGGTACTGATTTCTCAGGATCTATGCACCCAAATTGCGTGAAAATGTAATCACATGTCAGTTCTAGTGTACTATATTAGTCCAGTGAATACCCGTGTATCATCTGCGTTTCTTCTTGGTGTAGCAATTTTAATGGCCAGTAGTGTATATCTTTATCTCCTCTCCTAGTGTTTCTCACAAGGGTAAATCACTTAATCACAGGTTCTTTCTGCTATACAATGGACCATTTCACATACGTCACGGAAAAATTCCGGGATGGTACCTTTGAAAGGGCAATTTCCTTCCTCATTTTCCCCTAATCCGAGATTGTTCTCCATCTATAATGACCTCGTTGTCGACGGGACGTTAACCACTAAACTCTTCCTCCTCCACGTACGTCGCATTGTTCACGAAAATGCTGTGGAAGTGGAAACAATGAAGACATGTAAAGAGCGTGGCGTTCACCACGTAGCTAATGACCAAGTATTTAATGAGTACTGTAGGTATACGATCAACTCTCTATGATGAGTACATCAACTGGTGACTGATGCCTCCTCGAGCTGGGTATTAATATTCGTTCTTTTAATTCGTGCTGTACTCGACTTCTTCTACTGTGCTGTTTAGTTGGTCAGTGTAAATAATTCTCTTCTACTAACCTAGTGTATATATGGTGAAGTATGTTTTGAGACTAGTTGGTTCTTCACTACCTCGTTTCCTAATTGGTGATATTTGCAATTTGCTCTGAACATTTGTTAATCGGTGAATAATGTTGCAGCAGTCAACAGAACTGATGCTACATTGGTATATTTGAGAATAATTTTGTGAGGCTAACAATACTCAGCTACTGACTATTGGTAATAGAGAGATACTAATTGCCAATTCCATCTGAATATGTATATTGTGAGAAACTGGACACACCGAGAGAGATGGCGCAGTGGTTAGCACACTGGGCTCGCATTCGGGAGGACGACAGTTCAAATCCGCATCCGGCAATCCTGATTCAGATTTTCCGTTATTTCTCTAGGTCGCTTCAGACAAAAGCCGTATTGTTCCTTTGAAAGGGCACGGTCGAGTTTCGTCCCCATGCTTCCCTAAGCCGATGGGACCGATGACCTCGCTGTTCCCACAAAATTTCACCACAATTCTGCCCGATGCCTCCGTGGTCGTGGGTAGGTTGTCGCACCCTCCATCCCGCATTTTCCCCCTTCTTTTGACACCTCTGCAATGGAGATCAGAATCGCAATGCTTAGCGGTGCCGTCCGGTGTGGCCGTGCGGTTCTAGGCGCTTCAGTCTGGAACCGCGTGACCGCTACGGTCGCAGGTTCGAATCCTGCCTCGGGCATGGATGTATGTGATGTCCTTAGGTTAGTTAGGTTTAAGTAGTTCTAAGTTATAGGGGACTGATGACCACAGATGATAAGTCCCATAGTGCTCAGAGCCATTTGAACCATTTTTTTTCTTAGCTCTGAAATCACGCCGTTTTATTATGGGTGCCTGAGGAAAACATTTGAGACACACTGTCGCTCAGGATAGACACGATATAGCCTCAGGGAATGGCATAAAGGGCGTCAATGAAACGACCCCTTGTATTGGGGCGTTCATTTACCTACATTTCGCTGTCGATAATAACAGTTTTCCGTACGATCTGCAACAAAACGATGTTCTTAATGACCTTTGATCCTGTCGGCACTCACCTGACGATTCAACCATTCTCTTACGACACCATGGAGCTGCGAGCACACTGGACGTCATCTGACCACTTTGGTTTGTAGAGTGACCACAAATTCTGCTCTGGTATACAGAGTGGAGCAACTGACGACCATTCAAAACCATTCGATGAAATTCGAAATCGATCAAAAGTAGCAATAAGTGTTTATGCATTTCCAGCACTACTGTTTTGCGCCGTCCTATGGCCTGATCATGGTGGGCTGCGACGTTGACACATGCGTGAATGAAATGGCAAAAGATCTTTATAAATCTCTTCCCCCCCCCCCCCGTCATCTCTGCAACACCTTTGGTACCACCTGCACACCTTTGTTGAGACCTTTAAAAATGTACCTGTTGTAATATGCCCCCTCCTTCTGCATTAGTCTTTTATGATGATTTGAGAGGAAAAACATAACAATAAACTTTTCACGTAAAGTTGGCTCCAGTTCTTCTTGTCTAGCGGTCTGATTCTTGAAGTTGAAATTCTCCCATTTTATGTCCTCATAGCTCGATTATTATTTGACAAATGAATCCAGAAATAAACGTAATAAACAGTACTAGATGGCGTAATTAATATTAGAAATTTTAAACGTGCCAAATAATTGGTAATTTCAAACGTTTCTAAACAAATAATTTGAAATGTACATTGTTATCGATTATAACATCTAAAATAAAGTAATTCCTTTTCATAAATTTTAGCTTGAAATATAATATACTGTGTATAAAATTATATGAAAGTTTTCAGAAAAGCAGCTGAGATAATGCTGATCTATCCAAAATTCGAAAAATAATACTGGTACCGACAACTATTGTTGACAAAAAGTAATGCTGGAGGAGGATGTACCGTTACACTGTACAGAGTCAAGTTTCATACCGATCTCTAGGCGCCTCTGTGCAGGCAACCCTTTCGACACCACTCCAATTCCAGTCGCTAGAGCAACAATGTATCTAGGGCAGTGGTCGTCAAACTTTTTTGCTCAAGGGCCAAAACTAACATATGATGTGGCAATGTGGCACCTTCGGCTGCCGATTTCCAGGTCTTTTTATTAACTGGCAAACGACGTAAATGGTGTGTTATGAACCTCCAATAGACTAGCTATAGTAAAGAAGCGAGAGGTTTACCACTGACTTTCTAGCACTTATCGTTAAAGTCGATATCATTCGGACCACTACGTGTACAATGTTCTCTGTTTCAGATTGCTGCCACCCTCAATGACCCGTAAATTGTAACACTGTAATTGCCCGACGAAATGTTGCTGCGTTGTCTTTGTGAACAGTTGGTTAATAACAGCAAATCGTCTTATATTTAAATGTATTATGTAACATGATACACGATCACAGCTGTTTTCTACGTGTTTTGAAAGTCATTTTTCTTCATCTCACTTGACTGAACTACAACAGCCTTTGTTTTATTTCATACTAGGTGAGGTACCTGGCATTGGCTAGATATGTATTTATTCCAGTCTTATGTTATTCTGTCTCTTCCTTCCCTCACTCTCTGTCGTCCATCTCGACTTTCCCCTCACTCACCATCCCTTCACCCCTTTATCTGTCCATTTCGCACTCCCCCTGTATGTGTCCATGTCCTCCTCCCCCTTCTCCCTCCACTTTACCATCCCCCGCGCCAATAAGACGTTGCCTTTGCTTACCCTACAATATTTCTTTACAGATTAAAAATAATACGTGTATCAGTGTGGTTGAAATGGATCCGAGGGCTTAGGAGGAGAAGTGGGGGATAAACACACACACACACACACACACACACACACACACACACACACACACACACACACGCAAACACACATATATTTAAGAGCTAATGACCAATTATTTCTTTTAACAAATATGTACCTCTTATGACCGTTTCTATAATGCGTATTCATGAATCCAACGCACTTTCATTTAAGTTTGATACAATAGCAGATAATTGGTACGAGGCACACGCACCCATTTGCTGTCAGCACTGAGAAACAAACAAGAAAACATTTCCATTAGTACGTCCCGTCCCACCGCAACGACAAATCTATCTGCCCCTGTACCAAGTGGCGCCTGTCAAGGTGACAGAACAGCTTTACGCACCCCTACTTACAATTCTTCCCGTATATTTCTCATCTGACGAAGGAGACGGGTACAGCCGACAGCTGCAATCCATTTATTCTTTACCGGATTTGGATATATATCATTTATCGTTCTTCAGAAACTGTAAACATTAGCACTTGTTAAAATGAAACAGTACTTTCGGAAATAAAGCACTCGAACTGTTGGACGTATGTGACTCCTTCGCCAAATTACATTGCTGTTTATGACACTGAAATTCTGCAATATAGGGAAAAAGATTTTTAAATACCCGTCCGCCGCCGGCAGGTGTGGCCGAGCGGTTCTAGGCGCTTCAGTCTGGAACCGCGCTACCGCTACGGTCGCAGGTTCGAATCCTGCCTCGGGCATGGATGTGTGTGACGTCCATAGGTTAGTTAGGTTTAAGTAGTTCTAAGTTCTAGGGGACTGATGACCTCAGAAGTTAAGTCCCATAGTGCTCAGAGCCATTTGAACCACTTTTGAACCCGTCCGCCGGTTTCACAACTATTAGATTATGAGGGATATATTCGTAGGAGATATACGAGTAGTTGTGTCACGTTGTCAACAATTACATTTTTAGTCAGTCTTCACAGGAGTCGAGTGTTGAGACCGACTGGAATAATCGTTGCGCTGGCATGAGTCAATGATGACATGTGCCATTCACAGACTTTCACAGAATGACTGTCACCGTGTTTACGAGTGTTGAAAACTGCATAAAATACAGCTGGTCAAATTTCAATAAACTAGAAAAAAGCATAAAGTGCACCTGACTAAACCATTCCAATTTAACTATCTCTGTGAAAATAAAATTCACATGACTTGCATAATCTTACAATATTCATGTAGCTAGGCAGGAGCATATGAAGGGAGAAGGGAAGGAAGGGAATTATTAGTAATTTTGAGCCACTACCAGAAACAAATCTGGGATCAGTGTATCTTGTTCCCGAAATTTATTTTAAAGCACTTTCATGTAAGATGAGATAGATGTATTATTAAAATATTATATTACATTATTAAAATGACCAAGAAAACTTTATTACAATTGCATTAATCCCAAACTTTCAAAAAATGTATAAATAAATATGAAAAGGACAGATGCACTGCATATGCAACAGGCTATATAAGAAAGCTACAGGTCTCTTATCGAATCTGGTTTTTATTCATTATAAACGCAAAACAAACGTAAATACAAATTTATAATTTTTCATTAATGTGACTTGTGATGTTGAACTTTTTTGGCTATGTAGTCTATATCTGCGTCGTTTGGGCTGCATGCACTCCTCATTGCGTCTTCTTAATGACTGGACAGCCGATTGCGAATTTATTTTTCAGGTACTTCAATTTTGAAAATGAAGCTTCACAAAGGTAAGTTGAAGGAAATAGTGTTAAAATGAACTGTGCACAGTCTTGTAAATTTTTGCAATTGTTAGGCACACATTTCTAAAATTCAGTGTACTGTTGTGTTTCACGATGTTCTATAAACAGAGCTTTAAGCTGTGTGTCATGATGAAGTTCGATTATTACAGTTAGCAAATTAGTGTTAGGAAATCCAAATTGACTGAATAATTTGAGATCATCATGTCCAACATGCCAAGGGCTAAGAGAATGAAACAGCTTCGAGTACTTCTAACATCTGCAAATCTGTTTTTTTATTTCTTCCAAATAGGCTTCCAAATATTCTTTCATGTTTTGGTAAATAGTTTCGGCGATAGTTAAGCTTGACCAGAGCATAGCAACAGTTGCAAAATTAGATTGATCTTTTACTTCGAGTTCATTTTTATATAATTGCTTCAAATGCCAATATTTTGTTAGTGATTGGCCTAAGTATCTTGTTTGGTCCTTGTAATTCCAAGTTAAGTGTGTTGAATTTTTGTGTAATATCGGTCAAAAAAGCTGTAAGTATCTACCATTCATCATCATCAAGTTCAGGATAATTTTTGCCACTTGTTGTAAGAATAAAATAATTTCAGATTTCAAATTGACAAACAGTTCCAGCACTTTTCCTTTTCTTAGCCATCTGATAGCAGTATGTAGAAGAACATCACTGTAACAAGCTTGCAATTTCTGCAGAAGTTCTTTAAATTTTCGGTGATTAAGTTCATGAGCACGAATGAAATTTATAACTCTTATAACCGTTTGCATAACATTGTTCAATTTGGTATTTGAAATTTGACATGCCAGACTTTCTTGATGCCGTAAGCAGTGAATGGAGAGTAAATGTGGCAGATTCCATTCCTTCTTAACCAGTGCTATCAAGCCACTGTTGGCGCCCGTCATTGACGGACAACCATCTGTACATACTGTTATTAATTTGCTCATAGATAAGTCATTTTTTTACAATTGCATCCACAAAATTACACCTTTTTGTGCGACCTTTCATGGTCATAATCACTAAAAAATCTTACTCTATTACCCCACCATTTGTGCAGTAACGCACAAATAATGAAAACTGAACCATCGAAGCTAATTCTGTACTGGAATCACATGCAAGACTGAAGTATTTTCATAGTTTGCCCTTATTAATTACTGCCTCAAACATATATTTTGAAATATCTTCTATACAACGTCGACAGATAGAGTCTGAAAGTGTGAGCTTGTTTATTTAAGCTGATATTTGTTTATTGTTGGAGACATTTTGAAGCAAAGATTCAGAAACAGTCATCATACATTGCTTCACTAATTCAGCATCAGTGGAAGCTTTCATATTTTTGCCAGAATATTACATACTTGGTATGATGCTCTTATGACAGCCTCACTTTGCCCAACTGCTGCTAACATAACGTTTTGTTGACGACGAATGGCAGATTTTAGATGAGCAATTTTTTACTTTCTTTCATTTGAATGCAACGGAAAAGCTACTGTAAATGAATTGTGCTTCCTTGTGTAGTGGCGAAATAAATTGTATCTCTTCAGTCCCACAATCGTATACCGGCGTATTAAGCAAGTAGTAGTACCTTCTTTGTGTCCACTTATAAAGCAAAACTCTTCTTCCCATATTTCTTGGAAACTTCCTTTCTCTTCACAAATTTTCCTCTTAGTCACTGTTCTTGAGGTTACATCAGACATTATTAATTCCACTAATAATGATATCGCCAAATATGAGCACACATACACTCAATACGCGACGAACGCTCAAGGGGAACCGAAACTTAGTTCACGACTGACACACTGACACGACAAAGCTAACAATGAGGCGGCTGCGGGACAAGCCCGCCGCAGACAAACGAGCTGCCGTGGGCACTCGGCGCGTTTAATGCACGGCTCACATTACCGAGCGAGGTGGCGCAGTGGCTAGCACACTGGACTCGCATTCGGGAGGATGACGGTTCAATCCCGCTTCCAGCCATCCTGATTTAGGTTTTCCCTGATTTCCCTAAATCGCTCCAGGCAAATGCCGGGATGGTTCCTTTGAAAGGACACGGCCGATTTCCTTCCATAATCCGATAAGACCGATGACCTCGCTGTCCGGTCTCCTTCCCCACAAACAACCCACTACCGCAACGGCTCACATTGTTGGCTAGCAGGCCGCTCACGCCTTTAGCGCTCCGGAAAACCGGCAAGTGGAGCGTTAAATGAAAGTGGTGGATGATTTTCAGTCACCTAATTACTTGATCTGGGCCGCATGCTCCCCGCTGCCCACAGTTTGACGACCACTATTCTAGGGGCTACCTGCCCATAGGCGAAGTGAGCGGTATCGCTGTACAGGTCCGTTTTTAAAGTGCTCGACAAAGGTGCACGGGTGGCACCAGAAGTGTTGCTGAACTGAGGCGGGAGTCAGAGAAACCATCTGCATCTTTCACCTACATCTATATAATAAGCCACCATGTACTGTATCGTGGAGGATACCCTGTGCCACTACTATTAATTTCCTTTTCTGTTAAACTTGCATATAGAGCGAAGGAAAAACAACTGTCTATATGCCTCCATATGAACACTTATTTCTCGCATCACATCTTCATGATCCTCATGCGAAATGTATGTTGGCAGTAATAGAATCGTTAACAGTCTACTTCAAATGCTGGTTCTCTTAATTTTCTCGATAACGGTCCTTGTAAAGAACGTCGTCTTCCCTCCAGGGATTCCCATTTTAATTCCCAAAGCATCTCCGTGATATTGCGTGTAGTTCTAACCTACCAGTAACAAATCTAGCAGCCTGTCTCTGAATTGCTTCAATGTCATCCTTTAATCCGACTTGGTGTGAACCCAAAACGCTTGAGCAGTACTCAAGAATTGGTCGCACTAGCGTCCTATATCCTGTCTTTTTTTACAGATGAATCACACTTTGACACAATTTTCCCAATAAACTGATATCGACCACTTGCCTTCGCTACCACATTCCTCACACTATCGTTCCATCTCATATCGCTCTGCAGCGTTACGCCCAGATATTTAAACGACGTGACTGTGTCAAGCAGGACACTAATAAAGCGGTATCTGAACATTACGTGTTTGTTTTTCCTGCTCATCCGCATTAACTTACATTTTCTACATTTATAACAAACTCCCATTCATGACACCAACTAGAAATTTTGTCTATGTCGCCTTGCATCCTCCTACAGTGACTCAACTTCGACACTTTCCTGTACACCACAGCATCATCAGCAAACAACCACAGACTGCTGCCCACAATATCTGCTGGATCATTTATGTATATAGAAAATAGCAACGGTCCTATCACACTTCCATGGGGCACTCCTGACGGTACCCGTTCCTCTAACGAACACTCGCCATCGAGGGCAACATACTGGGTCCTATTACTTAGGAAGTTATCCAGCCACTCACATATCTGGGAACCTATACCAATACGCGCGTACCTTCGTTAATCTGCAGCGGGGAACCGTGTCGAATGATTTTCGGAATTCTGGAAACCTAGAATCTGCCTGTTATCCTTCATCCATACTTCTCAGTATATCATGTGAGAAAAGAGCGAACTGAGTTTCGCACGAGCAATGCTGTCTGAAACCTTGCTGATTCGAGGACATAAGCTTCTCGGTCTCAAGGAAATTTATTGTATTCGAACTGGTAATATGTCCAAGTATTCTGCAACAAATCAGTACTAAGGATATTGGTCTCTAATTTTGCGGGTCCGTTCTCTTACCCTTCTTATATACATGAGTCACCTGCGCCTTTTTCCAATCTCTTGGGATTTTGCACTGGGCGAAAGACTCACAATAAAAGCAAGTAATAAATGCAATGCAAAACCAAGTAAGGACCCAGTGCTGTAGAGCAGGGGTTCTCAAACATTTTCCGTTGCGCCCCCTTCTGAAAGATAAATTATTTTGACCGCCCCCCTCCCCCCAATTATTTTGCTTTACTTCCTCAGCATTTCTCATACTTCACACAAAAGCGGTCCACAATTTCTATTTACTTCTCTCCAGTTACTGTAACTATCGCCGCGCGGAATTAGCCGAGCGGTCTCAGGCACTGCAGTCACGGACTATGCGGCTGGTCCCGGCGGAGGTTCGAGTCCTCCCTCGGGCATGGGTGTGTGTGTTTGTCCTTAGGATAATTTAGGTTACGTATTGTGTAAGCTTAGGGACTGATGACCATTGCAGTTAGGTCCCATAAGATTTCACACACATTTGAACATTTGAACTGTAACTATCAGTTACCACGACAATAATAATAACAATAATAATAATAATAATAATTCGAGTGTCATTCCAGCACTTCAGAGACAAACTTTTGTTTTAAATTATCATACATTTGTAGTATTCAAAGATGGTGCATGATGACAGCTACAACTAGTTTGTAAATAACCTCAGCTGCGAGTGCAGTACTGGAATCGAGCAAACATGTGTACTTCATAACATATTTTTTTTTTGCAAATTAGTTAACATATTTGTTAGTTATTTAATATTTTACTGTTTTCGTCTGCACAGCTTTTAATCCACTTCGAAAGTTTTAATATTTGAAATATCGCGATGCACAAATGACGATAGAACAATATTCAACATTAAAATGTCAGTTTCAGAACTGTTATATTCAAATTGCTTATCCAAAAAGGAAATAAACAAGAATAAAAATGCAAACGGTTCAAAATTTGGAAATGTTCTGACATTTGTGAAGAAAAAGGTTCAGTCTTGATCGGATCTTTGAAACCGAGACTGGCAGATCCCCTTCCATCTCCCGTAGAGACCGATGTTTCCTCTTGATCAATGCCATTTAGCAAAATGTTGATTGACACCAGTAAGAAGAAGCAAAGGGTAATAACACGTCCGCTGCTCTTCTTGCTAAATCGGGATATTCATTCCTCGTCTGCAACGAAAGATTTTCAAGAGACATCGATTTAAATTCATTTCGGAGTGTTCCATCATTTGAGAGTTCTGTTAGCTTCTCCTGTTCTACTGGTGACAAGTGGTCTGTTACGATCGAATCGAATGGATTGTGGATCCAGTCGGATTCAGTTTTCTCTTAAACGCAAGCGCTTTCTTGTTTAGAAAGAATATATTATTATTTCAGACTTGAAGTGATACGTTAAGATAGTTCAGTTCCTCAAAAGCGTCGGCCAAGTAGTACAATATTAGAAGCCTTTTCTCATCCAGAAACTGAGCCGCAAGTGTAGGACTGCTGTTCAACTGCGAAAGACGAAGTTCATCCTTCAGCACCATAACTCGACGAAGAACCTTACCACGAGACGACCAACGTACTATAAGATGTAGTAGTATCGGACGGAATTTTTATATTATTTTTTTCCTCCATGGGACCAAACTGCTGAGGTCAACGGTCCCTAATCTTACACACTATTTAATCCAGCTTGAACTAACTTACGCTAAGGACAACACACGCACCCATGCCTGAGGGAGGCCTCGAACCTCCGACGGGGGAGTCGCGTGAACCGTGATAAGGCGCCTTAGCCCGCGCGGCTACCTCGCGCGGCTTATATTCTTTAAGATAACTTCGTAAAGAACATGAAATTATCGCGACAAAAAGTGCGAGATATTTTGGATGACATTGGAGGACAATATGATCAAAGAACTTTAACCAAAAATCTAACAAAACAAATTGTCTGAAGTTACTCCTTTGATGGGCTAGTTTCGGACATTCATTGAATTTCCAAGCAAAGATCCATATTACCGTCTAATGGGATAATTTCGGACAGTGACTAGCTTTTTAAAAAATATACATACCTAGAAACATGTTTTATATGTTTAGAAAACATTTTTTACACATGGTTACAAAATATTCTACACATCTTCAGTAAACATTTGACGCATATTTAGAAAACTTTCACAGACATATTTACAAAATCTTTCATTAATAAAGACAGTCTACTCATACAACAAATTAATAATAATCTACAATATTTTCTCAGTGAAACAAAACTTCCCCTTTTCTCCTCTTGGAGTCGGCAATACTCTTACAATTTGGTCTTTGTCTACACTATCATCGTCTGGAATGGTATGAAAAGTAAACACAAATTTTCTGCCTTGATATGGACGCAGAAATCTGACTTCCACTTGTTTTGCACCCACTTCTGTTGCGATTCCGCCAAACTGCCTACATCGCTGTCCCCCCCCCCCCCCAAAAAAAAATCATGTGTCGTGTGTGGATAATCCACAATAACAAAAGCCGCCACTTCCAGAACTGCTTCCTCTGCTCTGCTGCTTTCGTCACCAGTGGGTGTTGCATCATTATTCACACCCAATTCAGGCACTGAGTCAGCATTATCTCTCTTTCTCATATCGGTACCTAAAATGGATCTTTCTGGGGCAACACCTAATTTTCATTTTCGTTTGACACTTGTGTTATTTTTCATTCCATAGCGAACATTCTGAAGCGTATCTTCATAACTTGAAGACCAGGCTTCTAAAGAATTGTTTTTAGAATTACATCCATCAGGCAATTTCTTGAGGACTCTTTCAGGGTCAAATGGAATTAATCTCACTGCACGGAAGGCACTTCTTATATTGTCTTCTTCAGTCACTGACACTTTTTAAGCATCTTTCGATATTGGCCCACGGGAACCTTTCTCCCATTGCGTAAGCACTACCCGCCAAGCAGCTTTTAAAGGTCTGAAGAAACCTACGTCTAATAGCTTTAAAATATGAGTACAGTTTGCTAGCAACAAAATAAAAGAGATTTTATTCTTCTCAGTCATCAATTACTCGCAGCGAAATGTGACTTGAAAGGTTGTCTCCTACCATAACTCTCCCACTCCTTTCAACGCTGGTAAGGCAGCGCCACACCAGTCTTCAAATGTAGACAGATCAAACCATCCACTTTTATTGATTGCGGCTACATAGGATTCCTTCGAGACTTCCTTCTTATCAGGTGTCCCATAAATGCTCCGATTTGTGTAGCACATAGGAAGGTTTACATCTACATTGATATTCCGCAAATCACATTTAAGTGCCTGGCAGAGGGTTCATCGGTTCCTGTGAGATTATCGATGTTAAGTGCTGTAGGGCGTGGTCGGCACTTGGATGGGTGACCATCCAGGCCTCCATGCGCTGTTGCCATTTTTCGGGGTGCACTCAGCCTCGTGATGCCAATTGAGGAGCTACTCGACCGAATAGTAGCGGCTTCGGTCAAGAATACCGTCATAACGACCGGGAGAGCGGTGTGCTGACCCCACGCCCCTCTTATCCGTATCCTCCTCTGAGGATGACACGGCGGTCGGATGGTCTCGATGGGCCACTTGTGGCCCGTAGACGGAGTGGTGGCAGAGGGTTCATCGAATCACCTTCACAATTCTCTATTATTCCAATCTCGTATAGCGCGTGGAAGGAATGGACACCTATATCTTTCCGTACGAGTTCTGATTTCCCTTATTTTATCTTGGTGATCGTTCCTCCCTATGTCTGTCGGTGTCAACAAAATATTTTCGCATTCGGAGGAGAAAGTTGGTGATTGGAATTTCGTGACAAGATTCTGACGCAACGAAAAACGTCTTTCTTTTAATGATGTCCATCCCAAATCCTGTATCATTTCTGTGACACTCTCTCCCATATTTCAGGATAATACAAATCGTGCTGCCTTGCTTTGAACTTTTTCGATGTACTCCGTCAGTCCTATCTAGTAAGGATCCCACACCGCGCAGCAGTATTCTAAAAGAGGACGGACAAGCTTAGTGTAGGCATTCTCCTTAGTAGGTCTGTTACATTTTCTAAGTGTCCTGTCAATAAAACGCAGTCTTTGGTTAGCCTTCCCCACAACATTTTCTATGTGTTCCTTCCAATTTAAGTTGTTCGTAATTGTAATACCTAGGTATTTAGTTGAATTTACGGCTTTTAGATTAGACTGATTTCGTGTAACGAGTTCCTTTTAGCACTCATGTGGATGACCTCACACTTTTCGTTATTTAAGGTCAACTGCCACTTTTCGCACCATTCCGATATTTCTTCTAAATCGTTTTGCAGTTTGTTTTGATCTTCTGATGATTTTGTTAGTCGATAAACGACAGCTTCATCTGCAAACAACCGAAGACGGCTGTTCAGATTGTCTCCCAAATCGTTTATATAGATAAGGAACACAAAGGGCCTATAACACTACCTTGGGGAACGCCAGAAATCACTTCTGTTTTACTCGATGATTTTCCGTCAATTACTACGAACTGTGACCTCTCTGACAGGAAATCACAGTTCCAGTCAAATAACTGGGACGATATTCCATAAGCAGGCAATTTCACAACGAGCTGCTTGTGTGGTGCAGTGTTAAAAGCCTCCCGGAAATCCAGAAATACGGAATCGATCTGAAATCCCTTGTCAATAGCACTCAGCACTTCATGTGAACAAAGAGCTGGTTGTGTTTCACAAGAACGATGTTTTCTAAACCCATGTTGACCGTGTGTCAATAGACCGTTTTCTTGGAGGTAATTCATTATGTTCGAACACAATACATGTTCTAAAATCCTGCTGCATAACGACGTTAACGATATGGACCTGTAATTTGGTGGATTACTCCTACTACCTTTCTTGAATATTGGTGTGACCTGTGCAACTTTCCAGTCTTTGGGTACGGATCTTTCGTCGAGCGAACGGTTTTTTGTAATTGTTAAGTATGGAGCTAATGCATCAACATACTGCGAAAGGAACCTAACTGGTATACAGTCTGGACCAGAAGACTTGATTTTATTAAGTGATTTAAGTTGCTTCACTACTCCGAGGATATTTATTTCTACGTTCCTCATGTTAGCAGCTGTTCTCGATTCGAATTCTGGAATATTTACTTCGTCTTCTTTTGTGAAGGCATTTCGGGAGGCTGTGTTTAGTAACTCTGCTTTAGCAGCACTGTCTTCGATAGTATCTCCATTGCCAGCGTGCAGATGGTGGTGGTGGGTGGTGTTTAGCGTCCCGTCGACAACGAGGTCATTAGAGACGGAGCGCAAGCTCGGGTTAGGGAAGGATTGGGAAGGAAATCGGCCGTGCCCTTTCAAAGGAACCATCCCGGCATTTGCCTGAAACGATTTAGGGAAATCACGGAAAACCTAAATCAGGATGACTGGAGACGGAATTGAACCGTCGTCCTCCCGAATGCGAGTCCAGTGTGCTAACCACTGCGCCACCTCGCTCGGTCCAGCGTGCAGAGAAGGCATTGATTGTTTCTTGCCGCTAACATACTTCACATACGACCAGAATCTCTTTGGATTTTCTGCCAGGTTTCGAGACAAAGTTTCGTTGTGGGAACTGTTATAGGCATCTCGCGTTGAATTCCGCGCTAAATTTCGAGCTTCTGTAAAAGATCGCCTAGTTTTCCGTCCCCAGTGGCAGCCATCATTACTGAAATACTACTCTTAGAAGAATCTAAGATCCTTTCAGGATGTTTTGGTCTCATTCTGTCACACGCTTCCTTCCAGTGTCGTCACACAGATTGGTCTCGTCATAATTGATTACATTTTTGCGAGCGATATTTTCAATTTTTTCACCAACATTCTGGCAATATGATTTCACTGTCTCATAACTCACTTCAACACGTTGCCTTTTAATGTTCTCAGATAGCCGGACACTTAATATGTCAGACGACGCTGTAAGAATGAACGCGACCACACAGTCCCCAGGCATGAAAGCGTTTTTCCCTTCGTCCGCACGTTCATATTTATCAAGATATCCTTTCACTATGTACCTAACATCATCAGAGATAAAAGGAAAACCCCACTGTGTAGCCCTTAAAATACCACGGACAAGTGTGTTCTCTTCAATGGTACTTAAGACAGAAGGCCTTCCAGTCACTAGAGGGTTTGAATTATTAACTTTATTCTCTAACACTGAACGTGGTACATTAAATTTGCTTGACGCCTTTCTGTATATTGGTTCTCCTGATCTTACAGTAGCAACTACCTTTTCAAGATTTTCAGGATCATAATTGCGCCTCGGAAGAGCACCCAGCCTCCTTTTGTAACTACGGGGCATTGTCCGATATTGCCCCAACCTGTGTAGTTATCTGTAAATAGTTCACTAGACATTAGCATAATTAAGCATACCAAATTTTTGTCTTCTTGTACAATAACGAAAGCATTCGCATAAAAATAACTAGCAACAATTGTACACTGCACTGTAACCCACTACACAGCACTGTTTTAACTTCCAACTGCAACAATGTGTGTTCGTAAATGCTTGGCAATACGTAAACTGCAAACAGCAAAACGTCGCGCGAAATAAAAGCTTTCATTCAGTGATACCAACCAACGTAAGAACAGAAATACGCTGTTCCCGTCCGAAATTACCCCTGCGTTCGATATTTCCCCATCTTACGGTACCTCCATGTCCAATGTCCAATAATAGCACATCATGAGTAGAACTCACCTCCTTGCAAAGAATAGAAACTAGCCTATTGTTTAAAGCTCGGGATTTCACAAAATCTACAACACTGATTGTATCATTGACCACTCCATTGATTTGTGGCTGAACTACTTTAGAAGCCAATGTCGCCCTGTGAATCATGCAATATGTGAATTTTGCTGAAGGAGAAACAGCGCACACTCTTCTCATGTACCTCTTTTTAGTTCTAGTAAATGCTGCCATACCATAGGTACATAAACCAATACAATTTTGTCTATAGAAAAAACAATTCTCAAGAAGTAAAACATGTTCGCCGGTATTTCCCCTTTACACGGAATTATGGGATAGAAAGAACTCGCGCATTTCATTTTCGTAACAGTAACGAACAAAAACAAGAAGCTGGGAAAGATTTCCAATATCAGTACTAACATGAAGTTGCAAGGCGAATTTTGGCCTTTCATGAAGACATGGTAGTAATTTATTTGCATCTATACGACGAGCCACGATATCATTTGCGAGTGGTATCGACTTCACTCTTTCGCCAACATTTTTCCTTGTATCATTTCGCACATTTTGACGGTTGTGGCAAGACGTGATTTCTTACCAATAATGTGTTGTGATGCTCTTAGCAACTGATACCTGGTTTGTGAGTATTATGACATTTCCTTTTAGTTGTTGCTTATGACGCTTAAAAATTCTATGGATTTATCTACACGATCTGGACGTTTTGTCAGCAGGTATCTCTTTGGTCTTATAGGTTTCAAGCTATAGTTAGCAAAAATCTCCAAAGAACACATTGTGGTGGTTCCTCATTATTCAAAACAATGCTAGTAAAACCTAATGTCACAAAATGAACTTGATACTTACGCACTTTGTTTTTTGGTTTAGAACGAACCTTGCTGATAGGAATAGAGGAAGGTACGAAATTAGTATGGTCTTCGATTAAATTCGAATCTTATTCTTTATTATAACTGCATACTTTCGAAGGAGAAAAGTCGTTTGGTGAATGACTTCCACGGGACCTCTTGTTAACACTGCTAATTAGCCACTTATCCGGGGGAATGGCGGAACTTGTACCACTTTATTTTAAATGTCGGTAATTACTTCCATTGAATACGCACTAGAATTCAACTTCTAGCTAATTCATTACCTTCGAGCTGTCTCCGTAAGCCTGGCTGAAATCGGTTGGACAGCCAAAATGACTGTGACTAACAATCTGCTGTTGTAGCCAGTGTCGCAAGGAAGCGCCGATCGCATTGTCAAGCGGCTTATTGCCATTAGTGGTTGTTAAATCTTTGATAAGTAGCTAATCCAGTGGATGATCAGTTACAGGGTCTATGTTATGAAATATAACTCGCTTGTTTTCTCATCATTCCTGCTGGCAAGATCTGGTCAGTCTTTGTGAAATATGACAGCACATTAACGATGGGCCAGCTTCTTAACTTGCTTCATGGAAATGCTAGTAGTTTTTCTTCACCGGAAGACTTTTTCTTACATAATATGAAACATAAATATTTCAATGAAAGCTGACGCTCACCTTTATTACTCTTTGTCCCCCTCCCCCTCCCCCCCCATTTTGAGGACGGCTGCTGTATAGAGTATTCGTTGTAAAATCGAACTGGGATTCCAGCCAGACCTGGCGACTCATTAGTTTTCAACTCTTTCACTTGTTTCTCTACGCCACTGATACCTATTACTGTGTCCTTCGTATGGGAGTCTGTGTGACGCTCAAATTACGTTTTATTCTCGGATTTGTCAATATCGCACACCCCCATCTTTCCCTGTGATAACGCCATAGAAGAACGCGAAACAAGTGGGCCGAAATAGCGTAAACATCCTTCGTCGCTTCGGATAACATTCAGATTTCATCGAATGGTTTTGAACGGTCCTTAGGTATTCCACCTTGTGTATCAGAGTAAAGACTGCCGTCGAACATCACTCCAAAGGGGTCAGATAACGTTCAAGGTGGTTGCAGCCCCGCGATATTCTTGAAGAAGAGTTGAATCGTCGGGGGAGTATCATCAGGATCAAAGGTTGTTAACAACATCATTATACTGACCTTCGCACAAGAAACTGTCGTTTTCGATCACAAAATGTGGATAAATGAACCCCCCAACAGAAAGAGTCTTTTCATTCACGCCCTGTATGCCACGTCCTGAGGCTTTATCGTGTAGATTGTGAGGGGCAGTGTGTGTTACATGTTTTCCTCAGGCAGCCATAAGAAAGCCGAGTGATTTCAATGCTGAGCATTGCGGTCCTGACCTCCATCGCAGAGGTGTCAAAAGAAGGGTAAAATGTGGGTTAGATGGTGTGTGACAACCTTCCCATCGTGTGACACGTGCGCGGTGGCGATGGGCAGAATTGTGGTGAAATTTGGTGCGAATGTGGCATTATTAACCCGCCTTACACCTCACATGAACTTCTGAGCGCCGGCCTATTTCCGCATGTGTCGACACCTTGCTGTTTGTAGCATCACCGAATCCGAGGGTGACGTCGGATGGCCCCACTATGAAACGTCCCCTTAGAAAAATTAATGAATGACTGTGCTGATAAACCTCATACATTATTTGCTTTTCAAACACCTGAGCAAAACTGAACGTACTCAGACAATACTCTCTTTACTTATTCTGATCAACACTAAACTGACAATATTTTTAGCGCAACGCAATCTGACTTTCAAAAATCCCTACAAAAGAATGGCCCTGACTAACAATAACCTATACCTTTCATGAATCACTTACCTCACAAAAATCTTCGTTACTCGAACTACTGCAATGCAGCGAGCGCCACTACTGCCAGCTAAATAAAAGATCCTAACTACTGAAGGGACTAACTACTGATAGGCATAGTTAGCAAATGAAAGATTTTGATAAAGAACAAACAATGTATTTACCTTAATAGTGTTCAAAGGTCATTATATATATCAGTTCATGACATCCAGTCTTACAAATTTACTGTCTCTGATGGACACACGTCCAGATCATCCGCTCTCAAAACTCCGCCATCTCTCTCCCCACATCCACCACTGCTGGCGGCTCACCTTCAACTGCGCAACGCTACGCGCTGTTAACAGCCAACTGCCCAACGCTACAATAGCGACTATTGCAACAATGCCGACCAGCCTCAGACTGCACACAGCACAGCTAGTGATTTTCATACAGAGCGCTACGTGGTGTTACCAACATAAAAACCTAAACAGCCTACTTGCACCACACTTTAGAACCATCACAGAGACAGGCACCTTCGAGCCAAATTTCCAAATTACGCGTCGCAATGGGAGACTATTACGGTGTTTCGAAAAAGTGAGCGTTTCATTGTGCTGCGCAGTGTACTTTTCATGGAAATAAGTGATTATTTTTTATTTTGTAATATATGACAAGTCCCGGTCGGGGCACACATTTTCATCTGTCCCCGTTGACGTATGTCAACGCCTGTAAGCAGCTAAGGGTGTTCATTTCGTTCTAGTTTCATTCTAACGAGCTGCATTGTCACCGATGGTATCTGTTCTTTCGGACATATATGACAAGTCTAAGAACCCTACATATACAGACAATCATCCAATATCAATTGTCTAATGAATGAATAAATTATACACTGCACAACACAATTAACGGACCACTTTTTCGAAACCAAGAAATGACGAGAGTTCAGAGATTCAAGTTAGATTAGATTAGATTAGATTAATACTTGTTCCATAGATCATGAATACGACACTTCGTAATGATGTGGAACGTGTCAGGTTAATTAAAGATATCTGTGCAAGATATTACATTACACAAAATGTTGCAAGACACTAATGTTTAAGTTGTTTTTTTTAATTTTTTTATTTTTTCTCCCTCCCTTAATTTATATCTAAAAATTCAGCCAATGAGTAGAAGGAGTTGTCATCTAGAAATTCTTTTAATTTATTTTTAAATGTTGGTTGGCTATCTGTCAGGCTTTTGATGCTGTTTGGTAGGTGACCAAAGACTTTTGTGGCAGCATAATTTACCCCTTTCTGTGCCAAAGTCAGATTTAACCCTGCATAGTGAAGATCATCCTTTCTCCTGGTGTTATAGCTATGCACACTGCTATTACTTTTGAACTAGGTTGGATTATTAACAACGAATTTCATAAGTGAATATATATACTGTGAGGTTTAAGGCAGGTTAATGATGTCACATTGACACCAAATTTGATCACAATACTGCCCAGCGCCACCGTGCACGTGCCACACGATGGGAAGGTCCTCAACACTCTCACCCCCATTTCAGCCCTCTTTTTGAAGCCTCTGGTATGGAGACCAGGACCACTACGCCCTGCATTGAAATCACGCGGTTTTCTTATGGGCGACCGAGAAAAGCATTTCAGACACACCGCCGTTTCGACACGAAAAGGCCTCAGGGGATGGCATAAAGGGCGTCAGTTAAGCCACCTCTTTTCTTGAGGCGTTAATTTCCACATATTTCCCAGTGGAAAACTATAGTTTGCAGTAAGGGAACAACGCAACCATGTTCTTGACAAATTTTGACACAGCTGAGACACATCCAGACGAGGCAACACTTCTGTGAGTACGTCGTTAGCCAGCAACCCCATAGAATGTGATTTCAGCCCTTTGGAGTGCAGTGCGACAGTAATTATTGCTCTGGTGCACAGGATGGAACCGCTAGGGATTTTTCAAACTATTCGACTTAAGTGGATAGTGATAAGAAGAAACAAAAGGTGCTTCTGCTTTCCCGACACTCCTGTTTCACGCCTTCCTGTGGCGTGGGGTAAGGGGTGTGCAACATTTACATCTGCGCGAATAAAGTGGCAAAGGGTCCCTCTAGGAAACCACGTTCGGCAACACCCCCGCTGCTACCCACCCACCATTGTTGAGCACTTTAAAAATGTACCAGTACTGAGACAAACCCTCACAGAGACCTAGGCACCTGCAGGTAAGCTATGCTGCTGCTCTAGACCCTGCTAGTGGGCAAACAGAATTGCGTATTCCATCCTGACTTTACTTATCATAATCCACAGAAATGTATCTCATTATTTTTTCTTTGTTTTGTCCACTTAATCGAACAAAATCTTAGTTTCAAAACCACTATGACTCCTGGAATGATTCATGTCTTACATATTAAATACACTACTGAAGTGGAAGAGTTCTAGGCAGTAAAAAGTTAAGATCAGTCTCATATTCAGTGCTCAACTTTGCACACATATTAAAAATAAAGTGCTTCTTTCTTAACACATATGTTTCGATGGTGGTTTGCGTTTTCTTCGTCTGAACTATCAATTAAATGTAAACTGTTTGTCAGTATGTTGTGCACAGTTACAATCAGTGTTTCTGTAGTGTAGTACGACTTTCGTTTTCTTTTTATATGCAGTAAAAGGGAGGGAATGAATGTCCATAGTCAACATTGTCAGTTCAGTCACTTCATAAGATAGTGTGGATAGGTTTGTAATATATATACGTACCCTGATTGTTAGAAACTCTGTAGCATCAGTTGCTCCCCTCTTGCCAGCCGATTTATGATAATAAACATATGGTCTATCGAAGGGATCGAGTCAGGAATTTCTGTTTGCATTTCGTGTCAACTACTGTGGCAGAGGCTATGGAAAAGAGTTCACAATCAGTACACATTTTTTAAAACCTCCAGGTTATTGAGGCTGTACATGATTTCAGAGTTAATATTTTAGTTTTCACGAAATCTCAGTATTTGTCACTGAAAGATTCAGTTCTTACACTTTTCCCCGCTGTGTAGCAGGAACAGTTTCCACGACTCTGCTCATATCACATTATACAAGCAGAAAAACTGTTGGACTCCCTCTCTGATAACACTACTTCGTGAAAGAACATAAAATTCTCTAAACGCATACACTAAAAATAAAATACTAACATTTTGTCCATCTTTATTCAAAGCACTACAAAAGAACAATGACTAACTTATTACATTAAGAATTTCTCAAACTCTTATATTTTACCTCATCATTGCTGCCGCTACTTTACACTAATTCATTGAGTGCACATTTGCTTCTGTGTCTTTTAATTCAGAGTTCAATAAATTGCAACCAGAGTAGTGGATGATTTAAACTTCTCAATTATTTAGAATCCATGGTCTAGGGATGACCTTTGATTAGTAACACAGCCCAACTGCAAAAAAAAATTGAAGACCTTTTTGGAATCCAATAACTTATTTTGTATGTTGAAGATGCATGATTAAAATAATAGAATTTCATTCTCATGTATCATGTCACGATTCTTAAAAATTATACTTAGAACAGAACTTTACGACATGCTTTATAGTTGCAATTCTGCATTTCGTGTCGGCTGCAAGACCAATACATTGTATTGAATATGATTTGAATACCTATTCTATTGCACTGTTTTTGTAGAAGAGACAGAATTTAGGGCACGAAAATAAAATGACATACTAACTTAAGACTTAATGTACATATGAAATTCAAAGAAAACACCAAATATAATCCTTTTGTTCGCTTACGTGAACAAGACAAGAGTACCGCTGCCACTTGTCTGAAAAACTTCTTGTGCCACATCTTCCCTTTTTTCTGGAGGACAAATCACATTGTAGCAACCAACAGTAACTGGCCATCATGAATGCATTCCATCGCCTCTGATACCTCTTTTCTATTGCTGTAATGATTTCGTGGAACTTATCACCCTCTTCCTCACTCACTGTCGAGAGGCTTTCTGGAAACTTGTCCAAATGTGAGTGAAGGAAGTGTTTCTTCAGACTCACGTTGTATTCTAAGGCTTTACATTTTTACAGCATGTTGTTCGCGTATTCCATACCGTCTGAATCATTCTTGTTTCCCAAGAACTTCTAAACCACTGCTTTGAAACCAATGCAGGCATCCTTTTCTTGCGGAGTGTTACATTCTTCAAAACTTTTATATTTACGTAGTTCTCTGATCTGTGGTCCTACAATAGATCTTTTTGACTTTTGCTTTTTAGAGTGCAAGAAACTTGTTAGTTAGGAATTTAAAATAATTGCCTTTTATAATCCAATGGCTTTGTAGATTGTTTCATTAGTTCCAGTTTAATATGCAAGGCTCATAACAATATTCTGATAATCCACTAAGCTTTGAGTGACAATGTTCTTGGATCCTAAATGAGTGTATTTCTTCTAGGCCTTTCTCATGTTGTCCACTGGTTCTTTCCATCTTGGCTGTTCCGTTGCATATGTAACATGGGTGCTTGATATAACACTGTTGTTATCCTAACAATGTACACAAAAGCTTCAAACCACCGAAGATCATCCATTGGTGTTCGCTATAATTTATTTTTTCACGTAGCAGCACGAGATTCTCTTATGTCTCCTTGATACGGACAGAATGAGTGACTGGGATTGATGCTAGAATGTTGCTGTTACGAAGTAACACACTTTTAAACTTCTCTTACTTGAGTCAATGAAGAGCCTAAAGTTATCTGTATTATTACCTGTCCCTAACTTGTTAATGGGGTTTGGAATGTCAGTGCAGTATACTAGAGAGTCTTCCTGCCTAAAATACTGTTCTAAGTCTCTTTCCGTGTCTGTAGAATGTTCCAGTTGTTCTTGGAATTAGGAAATTCTTTTCTTTCAGTCTTGAAGCTAGGAATTCTGAAGTATCCCTTGGAAGATTTAAATCTCAGACCAAATCGTTCAGCTCAAGTTGTGTGACAGGTTGAGGCATGTCTTGTTCACTTGCCAAATCAGAAGCATTAGAAGGTTCGTCTGATGTACAACTTAGTTCAGAATGTAGTATTAGAAAGTTCTTAGGAGGGACTGGTACAGGAACACCAGGACCATGTGGTACAAGTCTTCTAGCAGACTCCAAATCAGGATAAATCATCCCTTTTTTGTTTTTCGTATTGAAACCTTTTATTTAGCAAATCCAGAAGTAACAGTAATCCAGGTAGTTCTTTGGTGAAAGTCACACCATTGGAACTCAAAAACAAAGAGACTGTAATTTTCCCTTTGACCATTTTCTTAACTTCACAATACAAACGCTACACCCTCTGTGAGGGGCTGATGATTATCCTGACTCCACAGTTTCACTCCAAAATAAGCAGAATAAACACTTTTAACAACTGAAATTGTGTTCTGCTTTTGTGTGGCTATCATAAAAGTCCACAAATATAACAAAATATACCTGGATTGCTCAAATCCTTTTTTCCTCTGCATGGCTACAGCTCAGCAAATAAACCAGAACAAAATAGCCCACTGAAACAGTCTTCTAGACGCTCTTGCTCGGTGCTAGTTCAGTGATCTGTGTGACCGTCCCTTCATTGTAACAGTGGAAAGCACAGCCACCTGCTGATGTGTCCTATAAAATACTTTTATCTGCAACGACTCAGATGTGCAAAATTGATTACTTCAAACTGATCATTTACTTCTAAATAAATGTTTGCACTTCTGTTTCATTGCATATATTGCGTTTTAATGATATTTTAATTATAAATACTGAAATTACAAGAAAACTGTATATGATAAGACAAAAATAATGGAATTTTTGGATTCACACGAGCGAAGTCAATATAAAACAAGCATCGTAATGAAAAAAGAAAAACCGTTGTTGACGCATAAACTCTAAAAAGGGAAATGCAAAAGTTCAACGAAGATACAGTGGAGGGCAGTGAAGTGACGTGGAAAGAAGGTAAGGATTCAGGTCAGATGAATATAGGATGATATCAAAAGCAGCAGAAAATGGTATAATGGGAGAAGGATTCGTGATGAATAGGAAGCTAGGGCAGAGAGTGAGTAACTGGGAACAGTTCAGTGATAGGGTTGTTCTCATCAGAATCTACAATAAACCAGTGCCAACAACAACTCAGATACACATGCCAAAATCACAAGCAGAAGACAAAAAGATAGAGAAAGTATATGAGGATATTGAGCAGGTAATTCAGTACGTAAATGGAGATGATAATTTAATAATAATTGAGAAGTGGAATGCAGTTGCAGGGGAAGGAGTAGAAGACATAATTGAGGAGAATATGGGCTTGCTAGAAAGACTAATAGAGTTATGCAATAAATTTCAGATAGTAATAGTGAATACACTGTTCAACAAGAACAGGAGGAAGAGAGTGGTTGAAAAAGGTCGGCAGACACAGGAGGAGTCCAGTTAGATTACGTTATTGTCAGACAAAGGTTTCGAAATCATATCCAGGAGCAGGTATAGACTCAGATCACAATTCAGTTATGATGAAGGGAAGACTGAAGCTTAAGAGGATCATCCAAAAAAACGTTGGGGAAAGAAGTGAGGTACTAAAATACTGAAGAATGGTCAGGTATGTTTAAAGTTCTCTAAGTACGTGGAGACTGCGATAATGTGTACACTACAGAAGGTAGTTTAACTGATGAGGAACGGAGATCACAGAAAAGGAAAAATATGAAAGTGGGAGAGAGAAATGTAGATACAAGGGAGGTAAATGAGAAGAAAACATGGGTGACAGAAGAAATACTTCAAGTGATTGCCGAAAGAAGGAAGTATAAAAATTCTAGAGCATCGATATAGAAGGCACAGGCGATCCAGTATTAGACTCAGAGTTTAACAATGTTTCGGAAGACTTGCGATTAAACAAGACGGAAGAGATAGATAATATTTCTTCGAATTTCTAATATCATTAGGGAAGTGGCATACAAATGACTATTCAAGTTGGTGGTGGAATCTATAAGACTGGAGACATATCATCACACTTTCAGAAGCATATGATCCACACAATCGTGAAAATAGGAAAAGCAGATAAGTGTGCAAGCTATCGGATAATCAGCTTAACAGTTGATGCACTCAATGGGCTGACAGTAATAATATATCGAAAAACGGAAAAGAAAGTTGAGGATCTGTTAGTTGACGATCAGTTTGGCTTTCGCAAAGGTGCAGTCACCAGAGGGGCAGGTCTGACATTGAAATTGATAAAGGAAGCAAGACTTTAGAGAAAAATAATGAAACTTTCACAGGATTTGTCGACTTGAAAATGCATTCGACTATGTAAATTGGTGCAAGTTGTTGAAATTAATAGTAAGAGTAAGCTATTGGGAAAGATGACTAATGCAATGTGTCCAACAACCAAGAGGGAACAACAAGAATGGAAGACCAAAAATGAAGTGCTCAGATTAAAAAAGGTGTTAGGCAGGGATACAGCCTTTCTCGCCTACTGTTCGATCTGTAAATCGAAGAAGAAATTATGGAAATAAAAAACAGATTCAGGTGTGGAATTAAAATTCAGGGTGATTTTATACCAACTATTAGATTCACTGATGACAGTGCATCTTCAGTGATAGCCAGGCGGATTTACTGGATATACTGAATGCAATGAACAGTCTAATGAGCGCACAATATGGATGGTGAATAAAGTGAAGAAAGACAAATGTAGTGAAGAATTGAATAGATGCTGTTAGTGATGGATTTAACAACAAAATTAGTGACCATGAAGTAGCCGAAACTAAGAAAATCTGCAACCTTGTAAGCAAAATAACACGTGTGGGATGTAGCAAGGAGGACACAAAAAGCAAACTAGCACACGCAAAGAGGCCTAAAGAATTCTACTAGCATCAAACGTAGGCCTTAATTTGAGGAAGAAATTTCTCAGAATGTACGTCTGGAACACAGCATTGTATGGTAGTGAATCTTGTAAATAGGAAAAACCGGAGAAGAAGAATCGAAGCGTTTGAAATGTGGTACTGTAGAAGGATGTTGTAAATTAAGTTGACTGATAACATAAGGAATGAGGAGGTTCTTTGCAGAATTGACAAAGACAGGAACATATGGAAAACACTGAAAAAAGAAGGGACAGGGTGACAGGAATTATTTTAAGACACCAGGGTATAACGTCAATGGTACTAAAGGTACCTTTTGAGTGTATAAACAGTAGGGGAAGACAGAGATTGAAATACATTTAAAAAAACTGAGAATTTATGATGCAAACGCTGCTGTGAGACAAAAAGACTAGCACAAGAGAGGGAGTCCTGAAAGACCACACCAGGCCAGTCAGTAGCAGACCAATGATTCACAAAATTATTTGAATAATTTATTACTTTTATGTTACTGTTTTTGTGTCATGAAGCAAACAATGGAAAAGTCTGTAACATGGTAACTGAAATCAGGCAGAAAAATAAAATCTTACCAGCCTCTTCCATCGTAAGAAAGGCTGCATTAGAGGGAAGTAATAAATTTCAAGTTTTTGTTATTTATCATAATCACTCTAAAAATATTTATTTCTTTTCATCTTAGTTTTCATTCTTGGTTCCTAAGCATCAGACTAGTGGGCTTATTTGGATAATAGTACAAATGTTGACAACGCTTAACACAACTTAAAATCGTATTCCAGACTTTATGTATTGCCAAGTACAGGTTATGTCCTGAAACAATGTATTAATCCAAGAATATATGTATACACAATGTGATCAAAAATATCTGGACACCTGGCTGAAAAAGACTTACAAGTTCGTGGCACCCTCCATCGGTAATGCTGGAATTCAATATGGTGTTGGCCCACCCTTAGCATTGTTGACAGCTTCCGCCCTCGCAGGCATACATTCACTCAGGTGCTGGAAGGGTTCAGGGGGAATGGCAGCCAATTCTTCATGGAGTGCTGCAATGAGGAGAGGTATTGATGTTGGCCAGTGAGACCTGGCACGAAGTCGGCCATCCGAAACATCCCAAAGGTGTTCTATAGGATTCAGGTTAGGACTCTGTGCAGGCCAGTCCATTACAGGAATGTTATTGTCGTGTAACCACTCTGCCACAGGCCGTGTAGTATGAACAGGTGCTCGATCTTGTTGAAAGATGCAGTCGTCATCCCCGAATTGCTCTTCAACAGTAGGAAGCAAGAAGATATTTACATCACATCAATGTAGGCCTGTGCTGTGATAGTGCCATGCAGCCGCTCGACCATGAAATCCAAGTTTTCTCACCTCCTGCCTGACTGTCATAGTACTTCCAGTGGATCCTGATGTAGTTTGGAATTCCTGTGTGATGGTCTGGATAGATTTCTGCCTATTTCACATTACGACCCTCTTCCACTGTCGGCAGTCTTTGTCAGTCTACAGACGAGGTCGGCATGTACGCTTTTGTGCTGTACGTGTCCCTTCACGTTTCCACTTAACTATCACATCGGAAACAGTGGACCTAGGGATGTTTAGGAATGTTGAAATCTCTCATACAGACGTATGACAAAGTGACACCCAATCATCTGACCACGTTCGAAGCATAAAGTGAACGGTGTTTATAGCGTAATGTCGAAAATATTTCATTTCCATGTATTCGTGAAGACGTCTTTGCAATTGTGAAACACTACTACAAAGAAAATGTGCATAATGTAAAAATGTATAAGCACAATTGCTTCACGTATCTGCAACGTGATTTTGTAAACATCTGCATGGCAGATGCACTGTTTTCGCCCACAGCCGTTTACGCTTCGTAGTTGAAAGCTTTCAAAAGCGATGACGGGCGTCTAGGATTTCCTTAAGTTGACTCGACTGTACGAGGGGCCTCGTAGTAAAGAATAAATGCATTAAAATTTCATGCATTGTGCGGAAGTTTTTCACGCATCTCAACGTTCATGATGTCATATCTCTTGACCTTTCGTGTCGTACCAGGCTGTATTTGTGTAGGTACACTCAGCGGCATGTGTAGATACAGTCTGCGAAATATGTTGCGATTAGAGTTAGTAGCAAAGAAGTAATGGATTTAGACGTCACGTATGATGCGACAGTTTTCCACGAATCTTAGTGTTTATGACGTCATAAGTCCTGATCTGTGTGTCATACAATGTGTAATTTTTCCTCCTATCTATGTAATTATGTAGTTCTCAATTCGTTCGAGCAATCAATCATTCATAATATGAAACACAGGCATAGCTCAGTCACTCAAAATGATTCAGAAATTTTACTTGTTAGAATGAAATCAGGCGATGATTCTTCTTCTCTGGAGGCTCGTGCTTTGCGGCAGTCTGCTAATCTGTACAAATAAAATGCCTCGTAATTTTGGGAGCGTTGTATAATCAGTCGGGAAACCTCAGATCAAGCGGATATTTGGCTTTGATGAAGTTTAACCTTCCGAAGAAGTAATGGAGCTCTTGGATTATTAAATGCAGGTTCGTATCCAGTCTTTCGGAAGTTCCCTTCTGATTAACAACTACGCAATATATCGATGAATATAATTAATTCTCAAATGTCAAATACACACCTTTTGTATGAAGGAGCCATATATATGTATATTTCCATTTTTACCGTACAATTTCGTCTCAGTTATTTTTTGTCATAAATCTCAATATTCAGATTACAATTCTTCAAACCAAGCACAGGCTAATCGGCAAGAAGACAATCTCGGAAGCTTTTTTCTTCTAACAACCACCAGAGAGAGTACTACAAAGAATAATTATGCGCTCATGGCATAGCTATTGTATGAAACTACTTTGCGCATGGATTTTGCGAGTTTGAAGATAGAAAATTAGTAAACGTCATTCAAGGGTAGAATTGTATCAGAGTAATTAATCGAATATAAAGAGATATTACAAGTGATATATGATACATTCAGTGGCATATGTGGATACTGTCTGCAAAATGTGCTGCGAATAGGGTTAGTAGCAAAGAAGTAATAAATTTAAACGTCAGGCCTGATGCGGCAGTTTGGTTGAAATCAGTCCAGTGATCTGAGAGATGTGGAACAAACACACACACACACACACACACACACACACACACACACACACAAACAAACGTACATACAGGATAACAATTATTGAACTATATGAAAAAAACGTAAATTAGTTACAAGCTGCGGCGTGCACGACACTTTATTCGACATGTAAACGTCACTACAGGTATTCGGATTTAGGTTATGACATGTTCGATATGCCCGCCATCATTGGCAATGATTTGGCGCAGACGAATAGAATAGCGAAATTCTGCGTGATCAGCTGGAGTGTAGGAATATCAATGCTGTCGATGACCTACTGAATGGCTGTTTTCAGCTCAGCAATGGTTTTGTGGTTATTGCTGGACAACTTATCTTTAATATAGCCCCACAAAGAGGAGTCACGTGTGTTCAGATCTGGAGAACATGGCGGCGAATCGAGGCCTATGCCAGTGGCCTCTGGGTACCCCAGAGCCAGAATGTGCTCCGTGAGGTGCTCCTCCAGGACATCAAACACTCTCCTGCCTCGAGGGGTCGAACTCTGTCTTGCATGAACCACATTTTGTCGAAATCAGGCCCACTTTGCATAATGGGGATGAAATCATCTTCCAAAGCCCTCATGTACTGCTTTTTAGTCACCATGCCATCAAGGAATATCGCACCGATTATTCCGTGACTGGACATTGCACACCACACAGTCACCTATTGAGGCCTTCTCGATCGCGGAATGCGGATTCTCAGTCCTGTAAATGCGCCAATTTTGCTTATTGACGAACCCATCCAAATGAAAGTAGGCTTCGTCGCAAAACCAAACCATACAGCGCGTAATAATTCCCATCATGCCCGGTGGCCAACCGTACAATTTCAACGTCCTAACGCAAAACGTTCAGAAGTTATGATGACTTTATTCCACATATTTTAGTAATTGTCATCTTGTATAAACATATATCCATTTCTACAATATGCATGGATACATTGTGATGTTTCTGTCACAATATAACGTTGCTATGACATATCACTATGCGATATTAATTCATTTTTGTGGCTATTTTGCAGTTATTTCAGTGAGAATAGTGGAGTAGTGCCCTTCAAATTGTAGCCTTGCATTTGCCGTGCTCGGGTGGTGTATTACCAGAAACGTCTCTGTGGCCTATATTGTCGGCAGAAGGCTGTCTCTGAATCTCATTTGGTCAAGACGGCCTCCTCTGAGGATACAGGTAGTTTTGCAGGAGTCATGAAACAATCCGCTCCACAGCTATTGAATGCCAGGCAGACATCTGCACCCCCTGTGGTCACCGAACGCCACAGTCACCCAACAGCCCTCAGAGATTATTTGAACACGACATTTTTGCCCTCCTTTGCACACTTTGAAGAGCGAGACGACACAGCGCCAACCAAACAGCATGGGAGAGCCAGTTGCGTTCAGTCTAACAACTTGATTCACCCAGCAGTATCGTGTTGCTCTGTACGGTGTTCTTAACACCTAAGGTTGACCAATCAGGGAGTTACTGCTTCATCCTGTAACACCATAGCTTACACACTACATACCTTTTGTTGATTCATTTAGCTTTCTGTTTTGTTCAACATCCCATCGTTAAACTTCTGTAATTAGTGTATGATTCATTCGATACCGTAATGAAGTGTATTCTCTGTAATATGCACAATATGAGCAAATGATATGTTTTGTCGCGTCATCTCTTTGGTTATCTTTGAGGTTGAATAATTTTTGTGTGAATAATTTTTTTGTAGTAATACCAATATGTGTAACTGATCTATTTTATTTAATATGTTTGGCTGCAGTTATGTAATTGCTGATCCTCACTTAGGTTTCTTAGTTATTTTCTATGTAAAAGGTAGTGTGGTTGCCCTCGGGAACGGAACTGTGTAGTGCGCGCAAAATGTGATTAGCATGGATAGAAAGGTGGAACAAATAGTCAGTTGGGGACGAGCTACCAAACTGTCAACTGCTCATGTAAAAGTAATGTATTGTGCTGGTACCGAGAGAGGCTTTTCGTGCCACTTTCCAGTGTCTCAGATGGATGGATAAAGAGCTGGAACTATCCTGGAATTGGTACCTTTTATCTCCACCAAGATATGACAAGAGTCCAGCATTTCCGCCTGCAAATCCACCCACCGACATGCACTCACCACCACGTTGCGCAATCACTGAAAAGGAACCAAGGAATTGTAAATATGTAAAGTGAAGGATCAGTTCATTGGATGTTTTAGTGTGCTTAAATATAAGGTAACTTATAACTGAATTTATGTATCTATCTTGATTTTTTCCTTATCACAACACCTCTCAGGTTCCTCTTCGTTTGAACTATGATTACCGAGTGTCCTTGTTGTGAAAAAAAATTAAAGCCTCAAAGCCAAACAGTTAATTAAATAATGTTGTTTGACCTTTGGTAACAAGGGAGTATTCAGATTTACTGTGAATTTGGTAAAATTGTGGGAGGTAATAAATGTAGCTTTGTGAAAGACTCCCAGTGATTGAAACAGTCCAAATTAAAGTTTTGTGGGCTTTCAAAGTTACCTATTTAATCATTGACTTGAAAGTAGAAGACTGTGTTAATAAAGAAATAGTTTGCTAACCATCTTGTGGTTAGTTTCAAAAGTAAATATTACTAAAGTTTGGCTTGAAATGTTCTTCTTAGTAAACAATTTGCTGTTACTTTTAAAAATTAAAAGTTCTTAAAACTGAGGCTTATAAAGTTTTGCTTAGTTAATGATCATAGTGCTGCCTGTTGTAAATTTTCAAAGGTGAGTCAGTTTCTTAGAAATATCTCAGTGTTGTGTTTCACTGCAGTAAAAGTTCAGAACTGCAACTGTTGAGAGTGATATGTTCATGCTTGCTAAGTGCTTGTTTCACTAATGTAATGAAAGTGCATTTATTTTGCTCTACTACAGTGGTCAAGATTAAGGCCCCACATTGAAAGTAGTCCAAATGCTTAAAGTTACTCAGTTATACAAAGTTTCAATTACTCTTTCTATCCCTGTCAAGTTCTGTACAATATTGGGTTCCTCTTGTGTATTAAAAGTGCATATTAATGGTGTAACAGGATCCACAGTTTGTCTATTGTGCTTATGCTAGGTAACAAGTAACAGAAAGACCACTATCTATGATAACAGTAGCTTCTTTTATTCAAATGTCAATGAGAAATAGTTTGCTAATGATTTTTTTCCATCTCAGATAGAAAAGTAATTGGTAAAAGAAAGACTAAACCTATGCCCAATTTATAATTTTATAGTAAATATTAATAGTAATATCATTGAAGCCATTCAGTTTGACTAAGCCCTGATGGTTACAGTGTGTATCATTACCTGTTATACTTATGCAAATAGTTTGTTCTGCTCTAACTGTCAGATCCAACCTTAACGTTAACATATGCAGGTGCCAGAGTTCATTGCACTCTCATGTGACACAGTATAGGCTGTGTTTGCCCATTGAAGTTACTTATTTTCAGTTTCTTGAACAAGAATGTTACTCATTCTTATGCCTAATTAGGGTGGCGACCGTTGTTATTATCATTTGGACACTGTGGATGGGTAAATTATTGTTTATTACTGTTTAAATATTTACGTAATTCTAACTTTGACTTCCGATAAGCCATCTCCATTAGGTATATCGCTACGAAATAAATCTCACGTGAACAGCCTGGTATGAATGTCCATTGGACACAATATTTCGGCAATCGACCACGTTGCCATCATCAGGTGCGCTGATGTACATCAGCAGTGTCCTATGCACACTCATACCAGGCTGTTCACCTGAGAATTATTTCGTCATAAAATACACCTGGAGAAATTGAAGGATCACAGATATATCACGGTCAACACAACTAAATTCCTTTCAGAGGGTTACACTTCTCTGCTTCTTTATACTGCAATTGCTTTAATAAAAATAATTTCATTTATACGAACTGCCTCCAGCTTTGAGGTTACGATGTAACAGTAGCAGACGGTAGTGTTATACGTGGCTTTTCCGTGACAGGACTATTTGTTCTGTTGGGGCATAGTACATAATAAATCAAATTCGGTATTTGATTGCACAAGCTACGTAAATCCAGTTGCAGTGTTATAAGCCCAGTACCAACTCTGTGTTTATAAACATGTGGCTTGCACACAAAAAGAGGAAAGTTACGTGTGATTTCCCTTGGTTTTTGAGAAATTAACAATAATTGTCCCCCGTTACACTAGAATTAGCTAGCAGTCCTCCCATCCATGTAGAGTTTTTTGAAAGTAGATAGTTGAGGTCTGTGAACTTAGATTCTGGTCATTCTGTTTCTGGCCGTCACAGACAGGGGTCATCTCCAGCTGCCACATGGTGCTGATAGGCGCATTCAGTTATGATAGAACAATCCATATTTTGTGTAGCTCATAACTTGCTTGGTCTGTCATGCAACTTGTGTTGCTTAATTTGCTTATAATTTGTGGTTTCTTGTTGTAATGTTAACTTCTATTTCACGAGCTGCCCACACAAACCCGTCTTGTTGCATTTACTTCATACAGTTCTCCACACGTTTTGGTACCTCTTCACTGTGTTAGTGTAAATTTTGTAAAGTAATTTGAGTTGTATAGTTCTTTTCTGTCTGTTGATTTCATAGTGACTCACGTCTGTCATCTGAGCAGATAAATAACTGTTAATCTCAGTCTTGACTTAGATCACAAAATCCTTTAACCTGTCCTGGATAGGAAACCCGTTAAAAAATAAATATAAGCTGTTCTGTACCCAACTGGTTCACTTCACTTTGTTGGGGTTGTCTTCATACACAGTGGACAACTACAAGGATAATTTACTTACACAGCACTCAGTCGTCTTGCACCAGTACGTTTTGGTTTTATGTGTTATCTTGTGACAGCCACAACCGGTACATTCACTCTTCTTATATTAGTAGAAGTTGATTTCATTAATAAAGGGGCTAGAACTTTCATGTCGAATCTGATCCTGGACCTTACTCTTGATTTCATTGAGTTTCCTGCAGTTAGGACAGCATAGTGAAACTGCTCTCACCATATGAAAAGCTGCAATAACCATTTTATCCCATTTTTACGAGGGTCGGTCAAAAAGTAATGCCTCCCATTTTTTTTCTACTTAAAGAAATTAAGTTAAGTGAAAAATTTGAATTTGGCGCCATTCCTCAAACCTTCTTCTGCAATCCACTGCAGTAGTAACTTTCTGTGTCAACAGGTGGCAGCACAGCAGAAGTTTGTAAGATGGCCGACATCGATGTTCGTTTGAGACAGCGTTGTGTGATTGAATTCTTGAATGCAGAAGGTGAAACGCCCATACGCATTCATGAAAGACTGAAGAAGGTGTATGGTGTTGTGACAGTGGATGTCAGCACTGTTAGACGATGGGTTCGTCGTTGTAAGGAAGCTGAAGGGCAAACACCGTTGACTGACGAAAAGCGGAGCGGCAGGCCGGTGAGTGCAGTGACTCCACACATCATTCAGCAAGTTGATGACATCATTCGTGGTGACCGTCGGGTGACTGCAGATGAAGTGTGTCGCATTATTTCTCTTAGTAAAGGCAGTGTGATCACGATTATTAAACAATTGGGGTACTCAAAAGTTTGTGCACGGTGGGTTCCAAGAATGTTACCCGATCAGAATAAAGAGGCAAGGAAAACAATAGCCTCCCAACACTTGCAGCGCTTCCGTTTGGAGGGAGATGAGTTTCTGAAAAAAATTGTGACCGGGGACGAAACATGGGTGCATTTTTTTGAACCCGAATCAAAGAGGCAGTCAATGGAGTGGCGTCACACAAGCTCGCCGAGGAAGAAAAAATTCAAAACTGTGCGATCGGCAGGGAAAGTTATGGCAACAGTTTTCTGGGATACAGAGGGTGTGATTCTGGTTTTTTTTTGGAGCAGGGATGCACAATAAATTCTGTTCAATACGTCACAACCCTCAACAAACTTAAAGCACGTCTTCAGCGAGTTCGCCCAACAAAATCAATGGCAGATGTTCTTCTTTTGCATGACAATGCAAGACCACACACCAGTCGTCACACCTCTGACGAGATTGTCAAAATTGGATGGGAAGTTTTGCCTCATCCCCCATACAGCCCTGACCTGGCACCATCAGACTTCCATCTGTTCGGGCCACTAAAAGAAGCTCATCGTGGGATTCATTTTGAAGATGAGGAGGCCATCAAAACATCCGTGCATCAATGGCTTAGGAAGCAGAGCTGTGATTTTTACCGTGCTGGGATACATGCCCTTGTTCAAAGATGGACCAAAACTGTAGAGATGGGCGGAGATTACATTGAAAAATGACAAAATGATCCTCAATGTTGTGGTTTTCAACCTATGTAATTGCATTTAAATTTCCTGACAATTAAACGTAGAAAAAAAAATAGGAGGCATTACTTTTTGACTGACCCTCGTACATTTATGTCTGCTAGAACCAGCAGTGGCAGCATATGATAGCGTGGTGCACCCAGAAGTTTTGATCTGTATTGATTTTTTGTATGTAGTCGGAGTTTGTAGATTTTTATTAAGTTTTCTGTTTTTTGTATTGCAGGTGAAGATTTTGTTGTATTGTGTGAGAAGATATTGTGTTTTGGTGTGAAGGTATTCTTTTGCGTAAGTTTATTTGCTCATTTGGAATGTTATGAGGTAATTTGCAGTTGAAACTCCGCCATACATTGATAGGGCTAGTCGATCGCGATTTTAGCCACAAGATTCGACAGAATCAGAGCAAGTGATGTAGGAAATTTCTGCGGGAGAGGTGTCAGCAGCGGCTGCGTTACCTGAAATCAAAGAAACCCCAGCAGCAAGTCAACAGATCGAATCTAGCGAGATTTGCGAAACAGAATCGACAAAAGCACAGAGCAGTTCAAATTCTGGAAACTTGGAGGATATTCCGTTGCGAACAAAGTAGATGCTAGAAAAAGGAAAGGGATAACGAAAAAAATCAGAGGAAAAGAGCAGAAGAAAGATATAGGAAATTCAAAAGGATAGGAAGCGATCCGAGAAAGACAGGAAACAAGCAGAGAGAACAGATGAAAAAGCGGAGGGAGACAGGAAACAAGTCGAGGAAGACAGAAAGCAATTTAGGCAAGAGATGGCAGCGTTGCGAGGGGAATTCAGCTGACGCATTAAACAGATAAACAAAAATGTGGTTGAGGTTTCTAAGACCGTCGAATGCAATGTGATGAGCCTGGTCCAAGCTGAGACAAATCTGAAGAAAATGGAGCATATGAATACCTCGCTTTAGCGAATAATGTAGAGCCTGGAGGAAACAAACAACTTGCTTTCTCAAAGAGTACAGGCTCTGGGGGAGCGTACAGAATCTGAAACCATAAAAACCGAGCGATTCTTGTAGACTGATGGGTTTGCCTCATTTAAACAAGGTCTTGAGGAGCTGAGAAAGGAGATTGAGTGTCCATGAGATTCTGAGCCATTACTGACCCTGGCAGAGAGTAGGATAGGAACTAATGATAAGTGGCGTGTTTGAGACAAAAATTCTATGTCTAGTGGAGAGTGATCAGCATGTGTTGGGGCACACAAGGGCCGCCGTGTGCCTGTCTGCTTGGTGGAGAGGCTGGCAAATTAGAGATGATAACAGGCACAAGGATCAACAAACTTCTAGCCTCTGGAATGGCAATCGATTCACTTGAAGAGTCACTCTTCGATCACCTTAAATATTTTGAGTGTAAAAGCACAAAGTCAGCACCTGCAAAGACAATACACGTTTGTAAGTGAACTCACGAATAATTTGATTTTGGTAAGGATAGCAACAAGAAATGTAAGTGATACACACACACACATTTTTTTTACGGCAAAAGCTGGCAGTCGCTACTATTTAAGCAGTTCATTTCGAGCAGTTCATTTCGTTTACGTCTTTTCTCAATCGAATTAAAAGCCCAGATTGTAGCTGACTTGTGAAACAAATCCTGTTGTGGCCATAACATCCTGATGAGAGAAAACATAGTTTCTTAAACTTCTGATGAACAAAAGTAAATGCTACATCGAAATTTTAAAATATTTCTCCTGTTATATGCAAAATTTTTTCTATGTAAGATAACAAATATTTTATTTAATTTCACATCTGTCAAGATGATTGTTCATAATAGCAAGTCTGCACTGTAAACCATGCCAAGAATTACTTTCATAAACACTCATATGGAACAAAGATTCCTAATATTTTTTCTTATTTCCTTTTGCTAACACAAATAATCTATATATGAATTTGAGGTACCATGTTACGCTTTTACTTAAGAATCAATCAGGAAGTTTTATGCTGTGCCATTTTTCCATTAAAGACTCCTTTGAGTGGTTTTCTAATTTCAATACTCATTTGAGTTAGTTGATTTTCAAGGCACTCAAACCATGTGAAGGCCGAGTTTTGCATTCTTGAGAGTTCTTCATTCATTTCCTCTTTAGAAAGCAGTGATGGGGTAATGTGAGATTACTGTTATAATGAGATATTGCTGTCACATATTATTATGCAATATTAATTCATTTTTTGTGGCTATTTGGCAGCTAGTTCTGTGAATATGCTGGAGTAGTGTGCTTCAAAAGGTAGCCTTGCACTCATCATACTGATATGGTGTGTCACCAGAAATGTGTCTATGGGCTCTTTTGTCAGCAGAGGGCAGTCTGTGAATCTCATTAGGCATTAAGTCACGATGGCATCCACCGAGGCTTCCAGCATCGTCATGTAAAGTCATCAGATGACCAAAATGAATTGCAAAATGATTTAGATAAGATATCTGTGTGGTGTGAAAAGTGGCAATTGACCCTGAATAAAGTGTGGAGTTATTCACATGAATACTAAAAGAAATCCGCTAAATTACTGTTACCGGTACACGATAAGTCATACAAATCTGAAGGCTATAAATTCCACTAAATACAATTACAAATAACCTAAATTCTAACGATCACATAGATAATGTTGTGGGTAGAGCAAACCAAAGACTGCGATTCATTGGAAGAACACTTAGAAGATGCAACGAATCTACTAAAGAGACTGCTCACATTACATTTGTCTGCCCTGTTCTGGAGTATTGCTGTGTGGTGTGGAATCCTTATCAGGTGGGGCTGGCGGATGATACTGAAAAAGTTCAAAGGAGGGCGGCTCGTTTTGTATTATCACGAGGTAGGGGAGACAGTGCTACAGACATGATACGTGAGTTGGAGTGGCAATCATTAAAACAAAGGCGTTTTTCATTGTGACGTGATCTTCTCATGAAATTTCAATCATTAGTTTTCGCCTCCGATTGCGAAAACATTCTGTTGGCACCCACCTACGTGGGGAGAAATGATCATCATGATAAAATAAGAGAAATCAGGGCTCACAAAGAAAAATTTATGTGCTCGTTGTTCCCGCGCGCCGTTTGAGATTGGAATGGGAGAGAGACAGCTTGAAGCTGGTTTATTGAACCCTCTTCCAGGCACTTAATTGTCAATAGCAGAGTAATCATGTAGATGTAGATGTAGATGTAGACATTACCACAGAGTCGTCCTCTCCATGTACAGTTTTTTGAAAGTAGAGAGCTGAGGGCTGTGAACATAGATTCTGAGCATTCTCCGTTAGGCTATTGCAGACAGGTGTCATTTCTGGCTACCATCTGGTGCTGATCGGCACACACTAGCTGTTTGGGGGAAGTAAGTATTGCGATTGCGGCAGTGCGATCCATATTCTGTGCAGCTTATTACTTGCTTAGTTTGCCACACAAGTTTGATTGCTTCATTTGATTATTATTTATAGCTTCTTCTTCCAACATTAAACTCGATTTCAGAAGCTGCTCAGACAAGCAGATATTGCTGTTCTTACTCCATTCAGTCTTCCACACTTTTTGGTATCTCCCCACTTTGATTTCGTAATGTTATCTGAGTTGTACAGAACTTGGTTCTCTGTTAATTTCATTATAACTTATGTCAATCATAAGAACAAATAAATAACTGTTAATATGAGTCTTTACTTAGGTTCCAAGATCCTATAACTTGTCGTGGTTATGTGACCCACTATATAATAAATATAGCCTGTTGAACAACCAATTGGTTCACTTCATTGTGTCGAGGCTGTCTTTATATGCAGTGGGCAACTATAAGTATAATTTACTTATTATTTTGTGGAATTAATGAGCAAAGCACTCGCTTGTATTGCATCAGTACGATTTGGTTTTATGTGTCTTCATGTGACAACAATGAGTATTGAACTCACTCATTTTGTATTACTGGAGGGTGATTTAATCAACAGTGGGGTTAAAACTTTCAATATATATATTGAAAGAGCGCACCCAGCTTGCTCACTTTTAAAATTACAGTTCCTGCTTAACACAACAATGTATATATACATATACAGTATAGTTGTGTTTTGTAGGAACTGAGATGTTAAGAGTGAACGGGCTGTGAGTGTACAGATCGAGCAATGGCCTCTTACTAAAGCTGAATCTGCAAATGATAGATACATATTGCTGAAAGATTAATGAAACTTACTAGAATACTGCTGCATGACTCAGCACAAAAAATTCCACAGATGAAGTGTTGTATCATAATCGTGATGACAGCAGTGGTTCTGGTTTGTCTCTTTTCCAGTTTGAAGCCACTGACAAATAAACATGTTATCGTTTGAATTGGCCACAGATAGTATGACGTTTCCTTTAAATAATTTCTGATTGGTGAGGCAAGAAAGTTCTTTTCGATTGCCAGAAAATCATCAGGTTTTTACCAAACTGAGAATTTATTAATGGTTTACATTAGTTGGAAGATAGGTTAGTCAGCATCAATGCCAGAGGTGGGACCTGTACACTTTTTTTCTAAAATAGGAACATTAACTGTGAGCAGTGGCAAAATAGCCAAAAAGATTTTATTTTAATTTTGTTTTGAATTACTACACAGTTAGCATTAGGGCATGGTCATTTAGTAAAGTTTTTTGAGTAAGACAAATGTTCATTAAAGAAAATTTTGTGCCGTATGTTTCTGCAAGTAATAAATATTCATTTTATTTTGAAAGGGAAAGCTAGCTGTTTTAGGTATTCCATGGTTGTAATGAATTACGGAGATGGAATCTGGATAAGTTGAAAAAACTGGAGGTTTTTGAAATTTTTAGAGGGAGCATTAGACAATGACTGACTGAAACAGGGGAACAGTATACTGTATCAGAGGAAAGGGTAGCTTTGAGAGATGAAATAGTGAAGGCAGCCAAGGATAAAATAAGCTAAAACTCAAGAGCTAGTATAAATCTTTGGATATCACAGGCAATATTGAATTTAACTGAGGAAAGAAGAAAATATAAAAGTGTAGCAAATGAAGCACACAGAAAGAAATACAAATGTCTAAGAATTGGGATTGACCAGAAGTACAAAATGGATAAGTAAGAGTGGCTAGTGGAGAAATGTAATTATATAGAAGACTTCTTGAAGAAATAGTAAACAACTAATCAGTTGTAAAATGGAAGGTTTATTTGAACCCCTTGACCATGATTTCAACGTTTATAAAACCATTTTCTTCAGAAAGAAGTACTGACAACCTAAACAGATTAACAGTAAAAATATGGTAAGATATATATGTACAGGTACACTAATATTTCTTTACACATACAAAAAATTGTTCAAACTTACTAGGCTAAATGTAGCACAGGTTCGTTAAAATATAGTCGAAAGGTGTTGGTAAAATATGAAATTTCACCTGTGGTCAACAGTGATATAATGGGATCACAAACACCACTTGCAGAAACGTTCAGTGCTACATAATGCATCATCCAAAGAGTCTCAAGATCTTGAAAGTATTTCTTCTTCTTCATTTACAAGTAAAACGCTGCACCACAAGTAGCAACGAGAGCAAGATGAGATCCAAAGTAAAGCAGTGATTTTTTTATGGCTGGAACCTTCACGAGCACAGCAACATCACCAAGTGGACAAACTTCCATCTGTGATGCAGGCCACAGTGTAAACAACCCAGCTCAGAGCGAAACAGCGAAATATTGTACATATATAGAAAGGACAAATGCGAGGACAGTGAAGGTAGCTCAAACAATCTTACTATTATTCAACAAAATATCAGAGGTCTTAAAAATAAATTAGATATAAATGACAAATTTAATATTTTCTTAAATGTACTCATTTCTATAATTAAAATGACTTTTCCAAAAATAATTGTGAGGAAGAACATTAAGGTTTCATCCAGGAAACCATAGATTAGCAAAGGAATTAAAATTTCTTGTAGTACTAAGAAAGAATTACAGGCCTCATTAAAAGAATCAAATGACTCCCTTGAAAAATATTGTTATAAATTGGACTGTAAAGTTTTTTAAAAGGGTGATAAATAAATCCAGAAGCTTACATATTAAATCTGAAATTGACAATTCTAGGAACAAAATAAAATCAATCTGGAACATCATAAAAGTGAGAGTGTGACAAGACCAATAGGAATGAAAAGGTGATATACGAGGGTCACTCCAAAAGAAATGCACACAATTTTTTGAAATCCATCTTTTATAATACATGTTTGAAAGTTCTTTAGGAACAATATTTTCATTTATCCACATAATTTCCATCCATCTCAACTGCCTTACGCCGTCTTGGAACCAGCGCCTGTATACCCGCCCAGTAAAATACTGGACCAACCTGTTGGAGCCACTGTTTGGCTGCGTGCACAAAGGAGTCATTATCTTCAAACCTTGTTCCACGAAGAGAGTCTTTCAGTTTTCCAAAGAGATGATAGTCACATGGAGCCAGGTCAGGACTGTAAGGCGGGTGTTTCAGTGTTGTCCATCCGAGTTTTGTGATCGCGTCCATGGTTTTTGACTGACATGTGGCCGTGCATTGTCGTGCAACAGCAAAACATCCTGCTTTTGCCAATGTGATCGAACACGACTCAGTCAAGCTTGAAGTTTCTTCAGTGTCGTCACATATGCATCAGAATTTATGGTGTTTCCACTTGGAATGATGTCCACAAGCAAGAGTCTTGCGGAATCGAAAAACACTGTAGCCATAACTTTTCCAGCAGAAGGTGTGGTTTTGAATTTTTTTTCCTTGTGTGAATTTGCATGATGCCATTCCATTGATTGCCTCTTCGTCTCTGGTGAAAAATTATGGAGCCTTGTTTCATCACCTGTCACAATTATTCCAAGAAATTCATCTCCACCATTCTCGTACTGTTCCAAAAGTTCGCTGCGTACCGTTTTTCTTGTTTCTTTGTGAGTCACTGTCAACATCCTGGGAACCCACCTGGCACAAACCTTTTTTAACGCCAACACTTTCAGTATTCTGCAAACACTTCCTTCCCCTATCCCAATGTAGCGGGAAAATTCGTTCACTGCGATGCGTCTGTCAACAGCCACCAATTCGTTAACTCTCTGCACATTGTCTGGAGCGTGTGCAGTACGAGGCGTGCTGCTGCGAGGACAATCCTCAATATTGCCGTGCCCGCTTTCATCACGTGACCTGATTGCTCACCGACTAACTGTACTGCGATCGACAGCAACATCTCCATACACCTTTATCAACCTCTTGTGGATGTTTCCCACTGCCTCGTTTTCACAGCAAAGGAATTCTATGACAGCACGTTGCTTCGGACAAACGTCAAGTGTAGCAGCCATCTTGAAGACATGCTGTGACGACCCCACTCATGGGAACAGGTTGAACTAAGTTTGAAAACAAGCGGGAAGGATGTATCTACACACTGTAAAATTTTCACACATGCAGAATGAAAACTGTATTTTTACAAAAATAGTGTGCATTTATTTTGGAGTGACCCTGGTGTATGACAAGGTGACATATAATCCCGTAAAAATTTCTAACATCTTTAACAATCAATTCTTAACTGCAGCAGAACATGTGGGCTGTAAGGGCTCATTAAATATGGCCATTAATTTATTACAATGAGATGACTATAACTTATAAGACCCAATTTGTATAGCTGCAGTTATTATTAGCGAAGTGAAACATATAATCAGAGCCTTAAAAAATAAAAATACCGCAGGTATAAATTATAAAGCACTATAGTGGTTATATATGTCCTGTCCTGTGTTAAATTTTCAATGAATTTTTGCAGCAAGGCGTTGTCTCAGAGAGATTAAAGTTTGCTATAGTAAAACCACTTTTTAAAAAGGTTGACAAAACTAATGTACCCATCTACCATCCAATATCTCAGCTAAGTTGCTTCCCAAAAATATTATTGTAGACCATCTCAATACTTGCACCATCCTAAACAAAAACCAGTTTAGGTTCCAAAAAACAGATCAGCAGAACAGGCTATTTTCTCTTTAACAAATGAAATTCTTGAGTCAGCAAATAACAAAAGTCACCTATTGGAATTTTCTGACTTGTCAAAGACCTTTGACTGTGTAGACCAAAACATCATCTTAGGGAAGGCCAACTCTATGGTTTGAATGATAGCACCAGGAGATGGATTGAATCATATCTACACAATGGAAAGCAGCAGTAGAACAGGAAATAGAAAGCATTATACTCAATGTCCATCCTTATTTCTCTTCTTTCTTGTGTTTCTCTTGTCACATTACAAACCGCACTGCATGCTCTACTTACAAGCCACACTGTATCAACCGTCTCAACTGCACACAACAGAAGCCTACAAGATCACCCTGATTGGTGGTGCAGCATCTTATGTCCCACATTACACCTGCTGATATAATTAGTCCTATATTTTCAGATTGATCACTCTTCCTGTGCCATATCCTGTACTTTTGCGTGTTCACTCCAGCACCTTTCCGGTGCCACACAATATTGTATCTCATCCTACAAGCCCCTCCCCACCCCCCACACTTCCTCCGTTCTATCCCAGTTCGCACCCACTAATTCCACCATGCAATCGCATCTGCCATCCCCCTTCTTCACAGTTATCCACCGTCAGACCTGCTACCCGCAGTAATATATAATTTTTTATTAGTTATTCTTTCCTTTGATTCTTGTGACTTCCTGCCATTTTTAGTGAGCTTTCGCCTTTCGCTATCGTCGACTACCTCAGATTTCTTCTTGTTTCGCCTTTTCGTGAATTTTCACAAGTATTTGGGTGTATTTTTGTGTAATATTTCCTACGTAATTCTACGTTATTTACTTAATGTTTGGCATTTTTCCACCCCATTGTCAGATCCCAGTCCCACATACTGTTTCTGCGTTGTTGCTTCGTTCATGGAATCCCCCCCACCCCATGGCCCTACCATCAAATTACCCTATCTCTGGCTGCCACTCCTCCTTCCACAATGACCTCCACATGTTCAGATTCCGCTAATCCTTAGCCCTCACCAATATAGTCCTGCAAAACCATGTTATTGATCATGTTATCTACAACAATCTCCAAACCTCCCCCATGTCCCCTCATAGCTGACAAACCATGTCTCACACTTACCCCACTCTAAAAAACTCCCTCCCACCACCACACAGAATCCAGAACCTAAACAGACCCGCAACACAGTCATGAACCTTTCCTCCAGAAGCCTTAGCCCCACAGAAATATCAGTCCTTTGCAAAGGCCTCACCTTTTGCCCCACTCCCAAATTAAATCATGCAGGACTTGTTAGAGACCTTCTCGCCTTCTCCTGGTACCTACAGTGGAAACACTTTTCCGCCTCCGACCCTACCAATCAGACTCAAATAAAGACCAATACTGAACCTTGCCTAACAGTCCACTCCCCCCTGGCCCCAAACCACCCCCTGTTAACTTTCCAGAATTTCTTACCTCGAACCTTGCCTCACCATCATTCCCAAAACGCCTCAACATGCAAGCTAACCCCACATCCACAGAAAGAACCACAGTCCACCATCCAAAGACTGATCCTGGCATTATAATCCTACCCGCAGGAAAGGCTCCACCACTGCTGTTTGAACCACAAGGATTACCTGGCAGGACTCCGCCAGATGTCAGATACTTCTGCCTACACACCTTGCCACAATGACCCCATTCCAGTAATCCAGCAGGACCACCAGTCACTACGCAAATCGGTTGGCTCAACCCAGAACCTATCCCTGGAGTCCATCTCTCTACTCACCCATATCACTCCCTGCACTCCTACCTTCCACATGCTTCCTAAACTCCATAAACCTAACCACCCAGGATGCCTCCACCAACTCTCCACAGTTTCTGTCTCTTTACCACATAGTGCCCTGCTCGTCACTATTGATGCCACCTCCCTGTACACTAACATTCCTAATGCCCAAGGCGTTACTGCTGTTGAACACTACCTTCCCCAACGCCCTACTGATTCCAAACCAACAACCTCCTTCCTAGTAGCCATGACCAACTATATCCTCACCCACAATTACATCTATTTTGAAGGCATTCTTACAAACGAATCCAGGGCACGGCTATGGGCACCTGCATGGCACCATCCTATGCCAAACTATTCATGAGTCATCTAGAGGAATCCTTCCTAAACACACAGAATCGTAAACCTCTCACCTGGTTCAGATTCATTGACAACATCTTTGCTATTTGGATTGTAGATGAGACACCCTGTCCACATCCGTCCAGAACCTCAAAAACTTCTACTCCATTTGCTTCACGTGGTCCTACTCAACCCAACAACCCACTTTCCTAGATGTTGACCTCCACCTCAAAGATGGCTACATTAGTACCTCCGTCCATATCTGACCTACTAACCACCAGCCATACCTCCACTTTGACAGCTGCCACTCGTTCCCCACCAGGAAGTCCTTTTCGTACAACCTATCCACCCATGGTCGTCACATCTGCAGTGACGAGCAGTCCCTCCAAAATATACTGAAGGTCTCACTGAAGTCTTCACTGACAGCAATTGTCCTCCCAACCTTGTACAAAAACAAATCTTCCGTGCGTTATCTTTACAATCTCCCACCACTTCCCAAAGTCCCACCATCTGGCCACAGAGGAGCATTCTCCTCGTAACTCAGTACCACCTAGGACTGGAGCAACTGAATCACATTCTCTGCCAGGCTTTCGATTACCTCTCGTCATACCCTGAAATGAGAAATGTCCTGCCCACTATCCTTCCCACCCCTACCAAGAGTGGTATTCCACCGTCCATAGAACCTACACAATATACTCGTCCATCCTTACACAACCCCTGCTCCCAATCCCTTGCCTCATGGCTCATATCCCTGTAACAGACTTAAATGAAAGACCTGTCCTGTACATCCTCCCACCACTGCCTACTACAGTCCAGTCACTAACATCAACTATCCCATCAAAGACAGGGCTACCTGTGAAACCAGTCATGTGGTCAACAAGCTGAGCTGCAACCACTGTGCCGTTAGTCACTGTCCTCACCCATCCAGCCTCTTGCCTGTTCCCATTCCAGCACTACACAGCCATCATTCCACTACCACACCCAGTCTCTTTTTATTTATCTCATTTTCCGCTACTTCCCCCCCCCCCCCCCCCACTCTGTCCTCACCTTCCTAGCCCTGCATCTAACCTGCAGTACTTCACTGTCCACCACTCCCATCATACTATCCCGTATTTAATTGTGTACACATTTAAAATTAACAAAATGTCAACAGCTAAACAATTACCATCTAGAAAAGGCCATTTTGGTAAAAATAAATTATGTAAACTGTAAGATAATGTAAATAGACAACGATAGCAAAGAAGAAACACAAACACCACTAGCATTGGTAAATGAGGAAAACGGCATATCCAATCTAGATGATCTTGTCACTTCTCAGTTATGTGAACGAAAGTAGAGGTCTAACACTACCTAGAAAATTTATGTTTTTGAGTTGCTCTTGTTCAATTAAAATGGACTCATCTCTGTAAGCCACATGTTCTAAAATTTCTAATTCTTCTAACACGTCAAGCCTTTAACCTTTACTTTCTTTATGCAAAAGTTCTAAGTCTTCTAGTTTCTGTGGTGTGTGTTTGAGAAGAAGAAGATGTTCAGCTAAAATGGAATTTTACACCTTTATCTAGAAGGTAATCCTTATATCTTACTTTGAATGGGCTACCTACGTGTCCCACATAATAGTTAGGGCAGTATTTACATGTAATTTTATGAACACCAGAATTATTGACACGATCTTCTGTTGTTCTGATGGAATGGCTTAGTTTTTATTTTAGACCACTGTTTACAGGGAAAGCATTTCTGCAGCCATATTTCTCATTCAACGGTCTATCTACCTTTGGCGACACATTTCCTAGAAATGGTGTATAGATAAACGTATTACTCTCACTTCCCGTCTTCAAACTACTAGTGCCTACAACTGTACACTTAACAGCTTCTCTTTTTTCTTTTTTTTTTTTGCAATATGATCAGTCAGTCTGAGGTTATATCCATTGTTTATTGCAATGGCTTTTATTACAGATACTTCTTTTTGAAAGTAATGCTATTCTAAGGGAGTGCACACTGAATGATGTATTGCATAGTGGAAAAAAGCAGGTTTTTGGATGATATGAGTCAGCTGGAATGATGTTATCTGCAAAAGGAGATTTATGGAAAATGTCAAAGCTGATTTTGTTCTTGAGTAACCTTAGTTTCAAACCTAGGAATTAAGTTTTCTGCTATAGTTTTGTATTTTTTGTGACATTAATTTTCTCATGGTGGTTGTTAAAAGCATGTAACATTCGTTGTAGATCTTGGTCACTGCCATTAAACACTGTCAGCACATCATCTATATATCAAACATAGAAGGGAGTCATACTCTTCAAAACAGGATACCTTTTGAAATGAATTTCTTCTAACACATTTACAAAAGTGTCTGCTGGTATTCCAGATAACAGACACCCTATAACTAAAGCAAATGGTTGCTCTCACATTTCCAACATATTCACTGTTAATATTTCCTTCTGAAGAAGATGTTTATGTAACCATTGAAATCATGCTTAATGGATTTTAAAAACCTTCCATCTTGCAAGTGATTGGCTGTTTATTATTTCTTCATGAAGGTTTCATCCAACAATTGCTGCTACAGCCATTTAGAAAATTCTAAAGTAGTATATAGAAGCACGTATGAATAAATGAAAGATAGACACTACCTACAGGAAGATTGAAAAGGCCTTTGGAAAAAATAGAAGCAGCTGTATAAATACTTTGATCAAGAGCCCAGATGGCAAACCAGTACTAAAGAAAGAATGGAAAGCTGAAATGTGGAAGGAACATATACACAGGCTACATGAGGGAAATGAACTTGAAGCCTGTATTATAGAAAGGAAAGAGGACATAGATGAAGATGGAAATGGAAATGAGTGTTTGGTTTCATTAGCTGGAAGGCCCCTTATGGGGCAGGTCCAGCCGCCTCGGTGCAGGTCTTATTAGATTCGATGCCACATTGGGCGACCTGCGCCCTAGATGGGGATGAAATGATGATGAAGACAATACAACACCCAATCCTTGAGTGGAGAAAATCCCCGACCCAGGTGGGAATCAAACCCAGGCCCCTTAAGACAGCAGTCCATCATGCTGACCATTCAGCTATCGGGGCATACATAGATGAAGATGAGATGGGAGGTATCATACTGTAAGAAGAATAATTTGACAGAGCAGTGAAAGACCTATGTCAAAACAAGATCCCTGGAGTAGATGACATTCCATCTGGACTGCTGATATTCTTGGGAGAGCCAGCCATAACAAAACTATTCCACCTGATGTGCAATATATATGAAACAGTTGAAATACTCTTAGGCTTCAAGAATAATACAATAATTCCAATTCCATAGCAATCAGGTGACGCAAGGTGTGAAATTAAAGAACTATGAGTTTAATAAGTCATGGTTGCATAATACTAACACAATCTCTTTGTAGGAGAATGGAGAAACTGCTAGAAGACGACCTGGGGGAAGATCAGTTTGGATTTCAGACAAGTGTAGGAGCACGCGAGCCAATATTCACCCTACAACGTTTCTTGGAATGTAGGTTAAGGAAAGGAAAATCTATGTTTATAGCATTTGTAGACTTAGAGAAAGTTTTGACAATGTTGACTAGAATACTATCTTTGAACTTCTGAAGGTAGCAGGGGTATAAGCATGGAGCAAAATGCTATTTACAACTTGCACAGAGACCAGAAAACAGCTGCAACTGTGGGTGGGCATAAAAGGAAAGTAGTGGTTGAGAAGAGTTGGTTGTAGCCTATCCCCAATACTATTCAATCTGTAGTTTGAGCAAGCAGTAAAGGAATCCAAAGAAAAATTTGGAGAAGGAGCTAAAATCCAGGGATAAAAAACGAAAACCTTGAGGTTTGCCTATGCCACTGTAATTCTGTCAGAGACAGCAAATGACTTGGAAGAGCGATTCAGCAGACTGGATGATGATGTTCGGTTTATGGGCACTGAACTGTGCAGTCATCAGCACCCATACAAAGTCCCAATTTTTACACAATCCAATTTTTTTCACAGTCCAATCTAGCCACTGGCACAAATAATGATGATCATGAAATGATGAGGACAACATAAACACCAATCCCCAGGCAGAGAAAATCCCCAACCTAGCCGGTAATCAAATCCGAGACCTGTTGATCCAGAAGCAGCAATGCTAGCCACTAGACCACGAGCTGCCGACAATGAACAGATTAGACCATCTCTTGAATGAATATAAGAAGGACATTAAGAACAGCAGAACTAGGTCAGTGGAATATAGCGGAATTAAATTAGTCGATGCTGGTTGATTAGATTAGGAAACAAGACACTAGAAGAAGTAGATGAGCTTTGCATTTGGGCAGTAAATTAACTGATGATAGCCAAAGTAGAGAGGATATCAAAAGTAGGCTGACAATAGCAACAGCGTGTTTCAAAAGAAAAGAAATTTGTGTTAACATAGAATATATATTTAAGTGATAAGTAGTCTTTTCTTAGAGTATCTATATCTAGTGTTGCATTGTATGGAACTGAAACATGAACGTTTTACTCTGGAATGAAAGTATCTTGTAAAACCGAAAGAAAACTGTATCTGTCAGTCAGAAACAGCTGTAGTATTGACTATAGCTCATTACAAGACAAACTGCAAAATATTAAAGACAGTAATACAGACATTAAAGCAAATACGTTATGAGAAATAGGTAATCATGTCAGATACTGGTAACAAAATAAAGACAATATGGAATATAGTGATTGAGGATACTGATAGAACCAGACATTAAGAGGAGCTGATAGTATTAAGGGTAAATGGAACATTGGTAACAAATAAGTGCAGTGTTGCTAAAACATCTCAGACATGTCCTTAAAATAACTTCAGTAAGGTAAATGAGACCCTGAGTGCATCAGTAGAAATAATGTCTAACATAAAATCTTTAAAATAAAAAAATTCTAGTGATTATGATAAAATATAAACGAAGTTAATTAAAGAGTGTGTTTTTAGTTTATAATATCTGTGTAATCAGATCAAATCAAATCAGATCCTGTAATTTATCTGAAGACAACATTGCTGTTGGATGAGAAATCGTCTGGTACAAGCTATGTTTTTATAGATACGATTTTACAGTAGAATATAGTATTGTATACTTAATTTACATAAATGCTAATTTACATTTGTCCTGTCAGTGGAAAATTTTCTGAATGTTTGAAATAAGCGGAAGTAAAGCCTTTCTTTAAGAAAGAGACTAAAGAGATACTGTCACATTTCCATCTGGTTTCACTTTTTCCAGCATTTTTGAAAATTTTAGAAAAGATAATATAGATTTGGATTTTTGATCATCTGACAGCAAATGATGCATTTCCTAAGCCATAGTTTGAGTTTCCAAAGAGTTTCCAAGGCTGTCTATACATAAAGCGAGAAGGCACGTATTTCGTTAGTCTATAAATTATAGGCTATTGGTGTATTTTGTGAGCTGCCAAAGGAAATTGAGTATGTAAATCACAGTATCCTTTTAAGGAATTAAGATTATTACATTTTAATAAGAAATGCCGCAAAATGGTTCAAATTCCATATCTCTGACAGGAAATAAAGGGTGTCATTACGAATGAGATATGTATGAAGCTGTCAGGCATCATCCATCTGGTATGATTACATGTCATGTCCCACAAGGTTCCATTTCAGGGCCCTTACTTTTTCATATGTATACCAATGACCTTTCATCTGTAACATTAGCAACTGTCCAGTTTGTTTAGTTTGAAGATGATACACACATTACAATAAATAACGAATCAAGTATAGCCTTAAAAAGATCATGTAATGAAATTTTCATGGACATTAATAAATGGTTCCTATCGAATTCTTTACCATGAATCTCTGAAAAAAGACTCTACGTGCAGTTTAGAACTTTTAAGAGGTTTCCCACCAGTTCATACTTAAAATATGATGACAAACGGACAGAAGAAGATAACAAATTCAACTGGGATGAGCATACAACAGAGCTGCTGAAGAGCCTGAACAAATATCTAGTTGCAGTACACATATTGTCAGACGTAAGTGATATAAAAATAAAAACAGGTGGCATACTGTGGTAACTTTCTTTCCATAGTATCATACGATATTATTTTGTGGGATAGCTCATAAAGTCAAGTTAAAGTTTTAGTTCTACAAAAACCTGTAATAATAATCATTCGTGGTGTGAACTCAAGAACATCCAGCAGAGTCTTGTTTAAGGAACCAGAGATACTAAGTACTGCTTCTCAATATATTTATTTTTTAATGAAATTTTTCATAAAAAATACATCCCTTTTTCAAACCAACAACTCAGTTCATGGAATCATTGCTAGAAATAAGAATAATCTCCACAAATATTTGAAGTTACTTGTTTTGGAGCAGAAAGTTTTCCTCAGGAACACACATTTTCAATAACTTGCCAGCAACCATATGCTGTTTAAGAGGAACCGAAGAGGTTTATTGGTAGCGAGCTCCTTCCATCCCATTTACGAATTTCTTAGTAGAACCAACTGATGTGTATGTGTTATGAATAATATCAAATGATGTACAATCTATCTTCTATGCAAACTCAGTACAGTAATGTGTTCATTCTAAATAACTGTTGTAAAATGATTTTTGTATACAGGGTGAGTCACTAACTATTGCCACCTAGAATAACTCTGAAAGTATGATAGTAACTGAAAAGTTTGTGAGACAAATGTTGCATGGGACTATGGGGGCCATAATATGACCTTGGTTTTTTGTTGCTAGGTGGGGTCACATCAGAGTTATGAAGGTCAGCTTTGCTTTTTTTTTTAAAGGGATGCTATAGTCTGATACTTATTTTCTGATAGCGGCTATCAAGATTAATCCAATGATGTGTAACAGTAAAGTCTTTGTAAATGAGGGTCAAAAAGGTGTCATGAACGTCCATTTACACAAGGTGTTCGAAGTGATGACCATTGATATCAATGCAATGCTGCAATCTTCTTATCATGGATTGAGTGGTATTCCTTATCAGTTCAACATTTATCAAAGCACATGCTCTGACAATTCTGTCTTGTGTACCGTGCAAATAGTAAATATTCGCCGAATACGGCATAACCATCTAATGTGCCCTTGAGATGTAAACACCATTCGTCGGTTTCGTAATACTACAGTAATAGGAACGGTAATAGTAGAATCTTCGTATCAAGTGAATGTGAATGATGTATTCCTTCGAAGAACAAGAGACTTATATTCTGAAAGACATCCCCAACGTACTCACCCTATACGTCGTTCATTTAAATATGTGCATGATAAATTGAGAACAACTGGATCTTTAACACATCGGAAACATACCTGGCAAAGGAAAGTTACTGACGAGGAAACGAAAATTGGTACTCTTGCCACTATGGTTCGATATCCTTGTGTTAGTTCGCACTGAATTGCAAAGGAATATGGCATAAACCAGAGTAGTATTATTCGTGTTCTGCATCGCCATAAATATAATCCTTACCATGTCACTCTCCACCAAGAATTAACTGGTACGGATTGTAAGCGTTGCATTGAGTTTTGCCGTTGGGCTCAACTTCAGATTCAGAGCAATGGCACATGATTTTATACACTGATGAGGCTACATTCACAAACCATGGAAATGTTAATCTGCATAACATGCATTATTGGGCAACTGAAAATCCATGTTGGCTGCTGAAAGTTGCACATAAAAACATTGGTTCGTGAATGTATGGTGTGGGATTCCAGATGACAAAATTATAGGCCTCTATTTCATTGAAGGGAATCTTAATGGTAGGAAGTACACCACATTCCTGCAAGAAACATTAGGTCTGTTGTTGGAAGAAGTACCTTTAGGTAACAAGGAACAGAATGTGGTATCTACACGATGGGTGTCTTGCACATTTTTCGCTGATGGATAGAAATGAGTTGCAGAGACAATTCTCAAATCGTTGGATTGGATGCAGACGGAGATGTGTCGTGGCCGGCTCATTCGCCAGATTTGATGCTTCTGGATTTTTTCTTGTGGGGATTCGTAAAAGACATTGTTTATAAAGACGTTCCAGCTACACCTGAAGATATGCGAGAGAGAATTGTCAGAGCATGTGCTTCGATAAGTACCGAAGTGATATGGAATACCACTCAGTCCATGATAAGAAGATTGCAGCACTGCATTGATACCAATGGTCATCACTTCGAATACCTTCTGTAAATGGACATACATATCACCTCTCTATGTATATATTGGAACGAAAGACACATCTAATCTAATCTAATTCCAACGATTCCGAGACATTTGGATACTCAGTTTTCCGTTTATTCGGACGGGATTTGTTTCAGGCTGTCCAAATACGGTAACTCTCAAAATATGTGACGTTATATACCAGACAATCCTCATCAGCTGTTGTGTAGTTTTAAAATCGGTGTTTTGTGCCAATCTATGGATTAGTTTTGTGTTTGCCTCCCTGCAGAAATAGTTAGGGAACACGTCCCACACAAGTCCTTCTGAGCCACATTGTCACATTTTCAAGCTTTTTCGTTCGTGACGTTATTTTATTATTTGCAGAGCATATTTTATTACAATAATTCCAAATTCTGAAATATACACAGAGTTTTCATAACAAAACATTGTTGCAAGGGACCCACCCGAGTCGATGGTTTCATGCCTCCAAATAGCAGGCGCTTCCTTTTTACAATATGCCTTTGTACCTGACAATTTTAAACTGGAAACTCTGATAAACTTTGCAGATATGTCGAGGTACAAGATGTTTGGAACACATTTACTTATTATATATATCTTCATGGCAACTAATAAATAAATGTGATTAATGATGCTATTGTCGTATTAAATGAAAAACATACCAACTTCTTTTTGCGATTTTCAAACATCTTTGTCTTGATACTAAGACCACAAACAGTGTTATCTTTGCATCTAGGTTTGAAAAATTGAATGGAGGGGGGTGTCGCCATATTACAGCTGTATGGGTGTGTTGGGGGTCATTGTCAGTCGTTGTGAGTGATTTGTTTATGTGATGGGTATTGCCTTACCATGACGGTCGATTTTGGTGATTATTTCTGGGTAAGTGAAGTGACTATAGATTTTCAGTGGACCACTGTTGTGTCAACAGGATGCTGTACAGAAAATGTTAACGTAACTGGATTTAATTACGGTGTTTCTTGTTCCCCTGAATGTTAAACCTTGTTAATGTACATATTACGAGTTGCAGAAAGCGGCTGGAGATCGTTTTATATCTCTTACGTAATTAAGAAGTTTTTGAGAAAGATAGCATAATTTACATGGAATGTCAGGGGTTGCAAGTGTTTTGCGGTGATTACGAAGTTTATAAACTGCGTTTTCGCTGGTTTAGCGCTACTATTTGTTTGTTATATGATAAAAAGGGAAGCTGATGCATTTCTGTATTGTAGTACAATATGCCAGTAGACTGAAGCTATGAAGTGAACTTATGACATTTGTCATAATGAGGGTACTGTTTACATTACGCCGCTCATGCGTTTGATGTTACTTTTATTGCGTTTAGGAGAATGTTTGTGTATGGTGTTATTCTTATGTGCTGTACACGGCCGTAATGCAATACACGAATTGTTTACTATACATTGTTGTTAGTTATGTTTCTCTGATAAGTTATTCTATGCTATTGCGCTTAGGCTGTTTTCGTTTAACGTAGACCTTATATACGGAGTCCAGTGACTACGACATCTCGCTGTATATTCAGTCGTAATTGACGTTCAGAAACTTTTCGATTAGAATTTCAGCACAAGTAAATTGCCTTGCACTCCCCTTCTACCCTGAGTGTTTGATGGAGATGGTGCATACTTTTTCTTTAGGAAGCCCAACTCCTATTTTTCTCAAATGGCATCGCGAAAGTCATGGATGATACAGTCCGGAAGATGTAGCATTTCTCAGTTTTGAAAAAAAACATTTGGCTCACTACCACCCCTACGCTTATTATTGAAATTATGATTATATGTGGTGTGAAGCTAATTTTGTGGCTGGCTTGAGGATTTATTGATAGGGATTACACACCATGTTATCTTGGATGGAGATTCATGCCCAGATGAGCCCAAAGGAAGTCTGTTGGGACCATCGCTGTTTTTGTTGTATATTAATGACCCTGCAGACAGTATTAATTGTAATCTCAGACTTTTTGCAGTTGATGCAGTTACTTATAATGACTGTTGTCTGAAAAAAGCTACACAAGTATTCAGTCACATCTTGATAGTGGTGCAAAGATTGGCCACTTGCTGTAAGTGTTCAGAAATGTAAAATTGTGATTTTTGCAAAATGAATAAACTCAGTATCCATTGACTACCCTATCAGTAAGCCGAAGCTGGAATTGACCAACTCGTACAAGTACTTCAGAATAACACTTTGTAAGGATGTGGAATAAAATGATCACATTGGCTGTGTTGTAAGAATGCAGCTGGCAGACTTTGGTTTAAAAGTAGGGAAATGCAGTCAGTATATGAAGGAGTTTGCTTACAAGTCCCTCGTGTGACCCATCTTAGAATGTTATTAAGATGTCTGGGATCCATATTGAATAGGAGTTGCAAGGGATATTGAACATATGTTCCTACAGAGGAGAGCAGCACAAACACAAGTTTTTCTTTCATGGGAGAGTGTCAGAGGTGCAAAGAACCTGAACTACAGACACCTCATAATAGATGCAAGCTATCCTGAGAAACTTCACTAACAATGTTTCAAGAACTAGCATGAAAGGGTGAATGTAGGAATAGACCCCCATGTATCACTCCTACAGGTACAACGAGGACAAGATTAAATTAATGGCAGCACACTCAGAAGCATTTAAACAACTGTTCTTCCTGTACTCTGTACATGAATGGAACAGGAAGAAGCTCTAATCGCTAGTACAATGGAAAGTATCCTCTGCAATGAACTTTACAGTGGTTTGCAGAGTATAATGTAGACTATAAAATATTTCGGGTCTAGTGCAGCAGGGGATACAACCCGTCGGCTTTGGACAATGACGTCACAAGTCGCCAGATAGCAGTTTACCATTTTCGCTTTTGCTGTTATGTTTCAGTTTCGTTTTTTTTACTGATTGCTTAATAAAGTGGATCTGTTTATTCTATCTCGTGAGATTTTTTTTTAAAAAAGCCAAAAAACACTTATCAGCCACTGAAGGGAGCTACAACACTAAGAAGAATCGCTTCGCGATTGGCGACTTGTGACGTCAATGTCCAAAGCCGACGGGTTGTATCCCCTGCTGCACTAGTCCCAATATTTCTTAATCTCTCTCAAAATGCTACACAGCGAACCACCCTCACCCTTCGCTCCCCTCCCCCAAATGAAAAATATCCTCTTTTTCACACTGGTTCTCATTTCTTTCTTGTGAAGACATTGCAATTGCATGGTGTTTTTTATGTGTGTTACACTTTGCTCACCATGTATCATACCAAAGGACTATATATAAGAATAGCTCAGTTCTTAGCTGTACGGTAAAAGAGTTGTTAAATAGAATAGACATTATCAGAGCCTTGATGTTTTATGTTTATAAATATTATTCTTATTTACATATTATGATGTACTGACCATAGATTCAGTCAGAAACAATGTAAATGTGGTGTTGTAGTATTCTTGTTGTCCTGCTGTTTAAATAAGAGCTGTACATTACACATTGTTGTTCTAGTACTGTAACACTACTTAGTAATGGATACAATGTTAATGAAAGGTTTTCAAATAAAGGAATGAAGAGAAGGAAAATATCCAAGTAGACCTTCAATAAGTTTTCTCTTTTCAACTGTAGGAAAGCAGACATTAAATTGTGAAACCAACTCTCAGCTTCCCCAGGATGTAAATTTTGATTATTGTACTTCATGTCAGTCAGATGTCGCAAAGAGGCAGAAGATAACAAATTTAAGAGGCTTTGGGTTCTTAAAGTATTTTAGAAAATGCACAAAAGAAGTTCCAGGAAAGGAAGTTGATATAATTAGCAACCTATTTTCAGATCTAGTACTTGTAATATTCAAACTGTGTATGTGACCTCTGTACATGCAGCATGATGGAATGACATTCTGTACTGGTAGAAACTGTAGTGCTATATTAGTTTTCCAGATTAAAATTGTGATCTCATTCTATGGGGTTTGTTGCTTGGCTTTTTAACCATTAAGGTTTGCCATAGAGGTTTACTGAAAGGTAGTCATTATTATTCTAAAGATTTGCTTGCATGGAATCGGATGGTTAGGGTTCAAATTATTGTTGATTGTCTAGAACCGCCTCAGTTGTTGGAGGAGGTGTAAAGGAATCAGCTTTAGTCTTTTGGAAGGAACCATACCATCATACTTGTTACATCATTCAAGTTACTGTGGATAATCTTTATCAGAGGGATTGAAGAGATTTAAACCCCACTACTTCCAAATCTGAGGCAAGTCCCTTAACTATACCACCACCTTTCATGATAATGGTCTGTCAGTTGACATTAACCAGATAAGTTAACTTTTGGATCATCTCTACTGCAAGAAGCATGTTTTATTAGCATAGGTGCACAGATACTCTATTATGAAAACAATTTCAGGGTTATGTCCTAATTATTTCTAAATAACTTAAGCTATTCATATGACACTCAAATGATAGTACCACTTGGTGTTTATAAACTGAAATTGACTGTAAATCTTATGATCAGTCCGCTTGTTTATATAACTGTAGTTATTACTCTGGGTATGGCAGATATTTTTTTTTGAAACATTCCACCTGGGGAGTAGATCTGAAATCTTATCTTCATTGTACTCAGATAGTGGTATGTATTTGTATTACGTAGACCAGGTGAGAATAGTTGTCCATTTATGTGTATACAAATCATTGAAGTCTGGAGTAAGACTGCATGATGTGAGAGACTAACAGTTTAATTTTAACTTTACCTTCAGAATTTGTAGAGGCAAGAAGAACCACTGCCAACTAGGTCTATTTGATTTGTACCCTTCTTTGACAAGAAACTGGTATTGTCTTTCAGCATAATAATGCCTAATAATGTGGGTAGTGAGGCTAGTACAGTGGTACATAGTCTCTGGGGTGAAAATTGGGAAGACATTCAACTCAGTGAGCTTGCTTCTTCAGTATATGTAAAGAAGTTGTAGTAAAGAAAGTGAACGGCTTAGTGATTTTGCCTCTTGACATGCTTATATCAGTGTAACATACATAGGGAACAAATACCAAGATTTCCTTTAGTTGAATATGTGATTTCTGTGTGAGGATTTCTGTTCAGATGGAAGAAGTAGCTGTTAATACCAAGCTTCATGTCATGTCCCTCGTATCTAATAAAACTTGTTTGTCCACTGGAACTGTGTAGTATATTTAATAATGGTTTACTGTCAGCATTGGGGAAATTATAAAACATTTTATTTGTACCAGTAAGTAGGCAGAACTTGCACAAGCTGATGTTTCAATTGTATTGAGTCAAATTCAGCTTCAGATTACAAGAAGGAAAACATTAATTGTTGAACCACTAAGGAGTAATCGCTGACACAGGTGCTATGAAATACCAGGCTCAAAAATATTGTTGCATTGTACTTTCGTGAGTCACCTGTGTGTGTGTTGCAATGTAATCTGTTTGTACACACATCAGAATACACATGCCTAAAAGCACTAAAATTATAAGGAGGTTATGCAGACAATTTTCTTACTACCAGTGTTTCTGAAGAATTTTGGAAAGGCTATGTGTAAGAGTATTAAACATCACTTGCATACAATTTGTTTTTAAACTTGCTGTTTGGTTTCAGGGTAGGATGCTAAACAATACAATTTATTTCCCTATGTGTGAGACACTTGCAGTGATAAATGAGAAGTTGAGGAGGGCAGTAGGTGTCTTTCTTGATTTAACAGAAGAATTGATGCTATGCTCCGGACTATACTTCCACACAATGTGCAGCATTATGGAAAGAGGGGAAAGCTCACCAATGATATGTTTCATATCTAGTAAATAAGAAGCATGATGTTGTCTTGGAGTTTAAACGGAACAAATCTGAATGTGACTGGAATGTGCTAAAGAGGTAGAGTTTTTGATTGGTGGTTGAAGGGGAGTACTGGCAAGGTTGTGTTCTGAGTACATAAATTTTCTGTAACTTTCAATGATTCACTACCATATGTGACAAAAAATTTTACAAAATGGCATATGTGGGTACATATGAAGTATAATTTAAATTTGCAGCTGGGAGGGTAGTAGATAATGGCAGCATTGAGTTTCCATATTTAAGTGCAGGAAACCCCAGGTAGTTAGTTCTTTTGCCTGAATAAGTACACCATTTGGTAGCTGCCAGAGAATAAATTCATGGTAGTGATCTGTTACACATGCGTAGTCAACTTGCTCAGCAGTAAGAGCTGTCCTATTAATTACTCAACAGAGTTGTTAAATATAGTGTTGTCATCTAGGGAACCATTGGTTAAGGTCAGAACATGGCATCTGGCTCATAGAGAATGTTCATGAGATCATGGCCCCTTTGGCTTAAATTAGACATGTTAACGATTAACGAAAATTATCTCATCATTTCTTTGAACATCTTCAGGTTGCTGAGTTGTCCTGAATTCAAGCCATAGATGGTCTGGTTGTTGTATGTAATGTTAAAGACATGTAGCTACAAACGTACTGCAGCCACTAAGTCTCATATTGTATATTTTCTGTTGACACATCCCACATTGTAACATTTATTGTGAGTATGATCTATGGAACAACTGAGCAGCCAACCAATTTACTAAGGGTACTTTGTAAGCAGTATCCTTTGTAGTTGTTGCATTTTTCCAGTATTGTACCAGTGAACCGAATTCCATCAACTGCTTTACCTACAAGGGAGCCTATGTTGTCATTCCATTTCATTTACCAACAAATTGTTACCTCCATGTATTTGTATGAATTGATTCCAATTGCAAATAATTGACATTGTAGTCATTTTGTGAAGTAAATAGTTTACATTTCCAATGATCTAAAAAAAGTTGTTAATCTTTGCACCACTTACCTTACTGATGCCTGACTAAATACTTCTGCAGTTATAGATAACTGCATCATCTGCAAAAAGCCTGAGGTTACTATTAATACTATTTACAAGGCCATTAATATAGAACATGAATAGCATGCATGAATGTAGTTGGGAGGATACCCTTTCATACAATAGGAAGTATGCTCTACCAAACAATTCATAATAATTTGTGTAGTGTAGAGACATGTGTCATTAGTGATATTATTATGTTGAAACACTGAAGAGATATTTGTTCCAGTCATCCTTCTGAAAGGTGTAGTTAAGTCATTATGCATGCTACACATAACATATTTGTGTCAACTCAATGTCATGTGTTGTAGAATGGCTCAGATTCACAAATAAAATACATTTTCTCCCTGAAAACATATTGACATGCTGGCCATTTATACATCTGAATTTTGAATCCTAATCTACAACAAAATCTGATAAATGTAGCACAGCCACATACTTAAGTCTCCTCATGAATTCATCTGTGGGGTAGGGGCAGAGGAGAAAGACAGGAGCTAAAGTAAAAATATTTAACAGGACAAGTGAAAGCTTTTTATTTAATAAAGGAGTGAAACAAGGTTCTAATCAATATAGCCCTGCACAGCATGGTAAATAAGATCAATAAGAGGCACTATATATATATGAAAACTAGCAAGATACGTGCATATGCTGATGATGTAGCAGTAGTAAGAAGAAATGCCAACACAATTAAAGAACCGTACCTGGCAACGGAAAAAGAATTATTAAAGTTTGTGTCATAGTAAATGGAAAATAAAACAAGGTATATGGTAATGATACACTCAGAGGTCAGAAGAACCCACAAAAATTTAAATATAAATGGGGCGTGTTTGAAAGGAGTGTCCTCTTTTAATTACTTGGGAGCATTAATATCAAATGATAACAGCATCAGAAAGGCTGTAAGAGAAAGGATACAAGCAGGGAATGGAGTTTACTTTACATATTTACAACTCTTCAGAAACAACCTTGTTACAAGAAGAACAAAACTTGTAATAGGCAACGCCCTAGTTTGCCCAGTTGTCACATGGGTGTCAAAGGTATGGGCACTGACAGAAGATGATAAAATTGTGTAAAGAATGATTGAGCGAAAAGTACTACATAAAATTTATGGCCCAGTAAGGGAGGAAGAAGTCTGGAGGATATGCTGTAGCAGTGAGCAAGGGAGAGATATAGTAAACTATGTTAAATCACAACAAAAATTACGGCTAGGGCACTTGGAGAGAATAGCAGAGGACAGAATACAAAAGAGAATGATGAATGGTATGATCCATGCTGCTAGAAGAAGGTGGGTGGATGATGCGATGGATCTCACCAGCATGGGAGCCTGGGGGTGAAAATAAACGAAGAAGAAGAAGATTTCGTTTGTTTTTAAAATTTTTATTATCTGCCAGCACTTTAAATTTGCAAGAGTGGTGGTGAAATATTTCTGTACTTTGCTCCTTTTATGGCAAGAGGAAGGTTAAGGTGTATATAGTGTAGGCAATTTTTTTCCGTAGTGTTCTGTTTATGTAAGCTGCCACTGTTTTTAAATAGTACCTGTTTCTTCACACGAAGTTCTAAATCTGCAGACATAGTCTCCAAGTCACCATACGGTGCATTGTGGAGAGTCCATTGTACCACTGCTAGCCATTTCCTTTCCTGTTCCACTCCCAAATAGTGTGAAGGAAAAAACCGACTGGCTACCTATATGCCTCCATATAAGCCCTAATTTCTCATACCTTATCTTCGTGGTCCATATGCGAAGTGTATATTGGTGTCAGTAAAATTATTCTGCAGTCTGTTTCAAACGGTGGTTCTCTAAATTTTCTCAATAGTGTTTCTCAAAAAGAATGTTGCTTTCCCACCACAGATGCTTCCCATTTCAGTTCCTGAAGCATCTCGGTAATACTTGGGTGTTGTTCAAACCTACCAGTGACATATCTAGCAAACTGACTCTGAATCGCTTCGATGTCTTCCTTTAATCCAACTTAGGGCAGATCCCAAACACTTGAACAGTACTTGAGAATAGGTTGCATGAGTTCCCTATATGCTATCTCCTTTACAGATGAACTGAAGTCAACCATTTGCCTTCCCTACCCCAGTTCTCACATGCTGGTTCCATTTCATATTGCTTTTCAACGCTACAACCAGATATTTAAATGATGTTACTGTGTCAAGCAGGACACTACTAATGCTGTCTCTGAACATTACCTCTTTGATTTTCATATTTATCTGCAGTAACTTACCTTTTTTTCCTACATTTAGAGCTACCTGCCATTCATTATTGCCAACTAGAAATTTTTTCTAAGTCGCCTACTATCCTCCTACAGTCAATCAACTGTGACACCTTCCCATACAGTGCGGCATCATCAGCAAACAACTGCAGATTGCTGTCCACCCTGTTCTGCCAGATCACCTCCATATATAGAAAATAATAGCGGTCCTATCACAGAAAAAAAGTCTTCGAGCCACTCATATGTGGGAACCAATTCCATATGCTCATATCTTTGTTCTAGGATGAAAGCCAGATATTACCCGTGTGTGTGTGTGTGTGTGTGTGTGTGTGTGTGTGTGTGTGTGTGTGTGTGTGTGTGTGAGTAAAAAAATTTGCACCAGAAAACTATTCTATATGAACCTAGAACCAATCAAAAAAACTTTTAGTTAGTTTCCTGTTCCATGGATTATTTTGCACGATAGGTCATAATGATGTGGAACAAGTCATTTTACATCCATACCACAGATTAATTTGTGCATATGGTTACATTCTGAACGTTTCTAAGTTTTTCATAAAAGAAAAGAGATATAAACATGTTGTGTGTTAATAGGTCCTACCTAGCATGTTTTTACACATTATTTTATGGAATAGGAAGAGTTGTCAAGGAGAAACTTTCTCAGTTTGTTTTCAGATTTTCTTTGCTGTCAGTCAGATATTTTATATTGCTGGGTAAGTGAATCAAAAATTTTTGTTATGACATTGTGCACTGTTTTTTGTGCTGAAGGCAACGTTAATGTGGAAGAATAAATGTCATTTTTCCTTCTGGTATTGTAATTATGTACATCATTGGTCGTTTTGAACTGTAGTGAACTATTTACAACAAACTTCATGAGAGAATAAATATACTCTGAAGCAGTAATCAGACTCCTTGAATGGATGTCTACAAGATGATCATGAGAGAGTGCCACATAATATTCTTACAGCACATTTTTGAACAATGAGGGCTTTCTTTGTTAAAGATGAGTCGTACCACAACATTATTCCATATGACATTATTGAATGAAAATATACAAAATAAGTCAACTTACTGATCTGTCTTTCCTCAAGATTTGCAATAATTTTTAATGAAGTTTCCACCCTATTTATTATTGCCTCATCATGTGTTGTGATTATCATTGGTGTGGTACCTCTAGATGGGCGGAACAGAATATGTTACCTTTTTCTAAAATTGGGGGTGAGACCATTTACAGAAAACCAGTCAGTGATACTTTTAAGAATTTTATTTGTCATTTCTTCCGTTTCTGTATGTATGGTTGAATTGGTTACAATACTAGTGTCGTCTGCTAAAAGAACTAATTCTGCTTGTTGTATATTAGATGGAAGAGTGTTTACATATATGAAGATTAATAGTGGACCTAAGATTGAGCCTTGGTAGATCCCATACATGATTTCTCCTCACTCATAATTATGTCCCCAGATTATTGGTTGAATTACTAAGTGAATCTTTCTGCTGTCTTTTGGTTAGATAGGACATTATCCATTGATTGGTTATACCATCACTCTTGTAACTTCAATTTATCTAGGAGAATATTGTAAGTCACACTGTCAGATGCCTTAGATAGGTAATAGAGTGTACGAACTGGCACTATCTTATTATCAAACGTTTGTAAAATCTGGTGAGTGAAATGTTTCATTTCTGACCTCAGTGTTTTGAAATTACATGTCATACACACAGAATATTTTGAAAGTGAAATTTATGATTTTGACCTACACTGATGTTTACTCTCATAGTGGGAGTACTAGATGGATGTACTTACTTTTTAATTAGCTAACTGATTTTGTGTTAGAACATGATTTGCTAATTAGGTAATTGCTCCATAGATCATGTGCTACATGCAAAACACTACTCTGCAGTTCCCACTTAACTGCTTGAGGCTTCATCGAACCACATTCAGACTATTTCTCTACTGTTCTATTCTTGAATAACATGTGGGAAAAGTGAACACTTACCTCTTACTGTACAATCTCTTATTTTATCTTTGTGATCATTTATTCCTATGTAAGTGGGCGTCAATAAAATATCTTCACATTCAGAAGAGAAAGTTGGTGATTGAAAAATGCCTTTGGTTTAATAATTGCCATCACAGCTTGTCTGTGTTACAGGCATGACACTCTCTCTCCTATTTTGTGACAGAACAAAACCAGCTGCCCTTCTTTGAAGTTTATCGATGTTCTCTGTCACTCCTACTAGGTAAGGATCCCATATTGCATGGCAATACTCTTGTCAGATGATGGACAAACATAGTGTAGGCAATCTGTGTAATAGAGTTGTTGCATCTTCTAACTGTTCTGCCAGTAGTACACAGTCTTTGGTTCACCTTTCTCAGCATTACCTGTGTGTGATCATTCCAATTTAAGTTGTTTTTATAATAGTAATCCTTAGCCGTTTAGTTGAATTGACATCCTTTAAGTTGGTGCGATCTATGGATTCCTTTTAGTACTTACACTTTATATTGTTTAGAGTAAATGGCCACTTTTTGCACTATACAGGTACCTTGTCTAAATCATTTTGCAATTGGTTTTGATATTCTGATAACTTTACTAGATAGTAAATGACAGGCATCATATTCAGTCACTCTAAGAGAGCTGCTCAGATTGTCTCCTAAATTGTTTAAGGAACAGCAGAGGGCCTATAAAGACTTCCCTGGAGCTCATACTGGTAATCTGGGTTGAGTCCACTTTCAAGCTATTAAATACAATTTGCTTAATGTGATTGATGACATTTTGTCAATTCTTCAGATACAGTGAGCTGTATCGAAAAATGCTTTCAGTTTAATAACTGTGTTATGTTGTTGTTCATCACTTTCAAAATGCAGAAATTTGATAGCAGGTTAAAACCATATTCTGGGCTGGACTTGGAACATAGCCTTTAACAGGCAGTGCCTTTACTGACTAATATACTCAATCTCACCTTGCGAACAACCCTCACAGCTTCACTTTTGCCACTACTTCCTTCTTGCTTTCCAAACTTTACAGAAACTCCCCTGTATAACTTGCTGGAGTGGCACTCGTGGAAGAAAGATATCGGCAGAATTGAAGCTGTGAGGTCTGGTCATGAGTCGTGCCTGGATAACTCAGTTGGTAAGGGCATTGCCTAATCTTGGAATGACAGAGTTTTAAGCTGTGATGAAGTTTAAAAATGCCACATACTGTGCTACAGAGTGAAAGATACATTCTGGAAACTTTAAATATCATAAAAAGTGATCATCACATTGATTTGAATACCACAGTGCTTGATTAAGGTTAGCCCTGAGGTGATCCTTCATAATGGCACACTCAGCCAGTTACGATGCGGAAGCTACGGTTTGATATGTTGCTCAACCCTAGTACAAATTGGTATTTGTCACACAATCCTTAGGATGCACATAGTTGCTTGTTGCCTTTCGTTCTGTCTTTAAAAAGTATTTCACTTCCTCTGTAGAAGATTGTTGAGAGTCGCAACCTTGGTGTTGTCTGTTTCACATCAGTGTAGTACCGTGACCTCCTTTGACTCAGTTAAGTGCAGTTGAGTGAAACATTCATTTTGTTATGTTTTATTTACTTTAGTTCATTCCCAAGATCGATGCAGAGTTTGCACCCTAGTAATCCTTTTATAAGGATTGCTCAGATGGAACCTTAGTGGAAAAACTATGTATTGCAGCTGCCTGCACAAGGCGTTGTTGTGTTTCACCATATCTTACACCTATGTATGTTCTAAATATATGAATCCATACAGCCATACAAATTATAAAAGTGAATGTACATATGCTCATATGTGCGTATGTTCTACATCTTCTCTTAAACCACTGGACCGATTGTGACCAAACTTTGCACACATGTCACTGACTGGAAATAATCATTGTGGGGGTGAGAATCACTTATATATCAAAGGGATGCGAGTAGGTGTGAAAAAGAAGTGTAGCGTACGATGCCTGAATACCTGTACTTCATTCTTGCAGTATTAGAGAATGAGAGCACTTAGTGCTGTGCAACGTACTTTACACTTTATTTCAAACATTTTTCCACTGACAGCCCCCTCGAAGTGATGAAAACAAAAGTTTATTTTCACTGTTCTGGCAGTAAAATTGCTCTATGAACTATGGCATTTTAATTTATTCCTTCTTTAGTAGTAACGGTATTCACAACACGTATTACAGTCAGTAGCCACGTATACCACTGGCGTAGTGACAAAATTATATCTTTCTGCAGCACATACTTCAGGAGATAAGAGGACATAAACATTGAGATCAATGAAAATGAAACTGCAGGGCAAAATTCACTAGACATGTACGTGCAGTGTGTTTAGAAATACATGTGGAAATATATTTGACATGCTTAAGTGGGCAAAACCACAGGTAAAAAGCCCCTGGGACAATTTCAACAAAATTTGATATATATTAGTTACAATCTGGAAATAAGTAATTGGGGGGGGGGGGGGGGGTAAGAACCACAGGCCTCATATTTGAGTGAGGGTGATAGTGTGGCAAGAGAAGGGGAGATGAGGAGATGGCTCTGGATAATGGAGAGGGGGAAATGGGCAGAGGGAGAATGGGGAGGAAAAGATGGACTAACAGAAAATTGAAATAAATACATACCCTGGAAATGCTCACTACTCAGCTAGTTATACTATAAAACAAATTCGTATTGTTGACTCTCAACTTTTGTATAACCAGATGTAAGGTGATAGAATGCTTTGTCTATTCGTGACTTTTTGAACTACGAAAACATCTTAACCTAATTCAGTACTTCAGAGCTAAAGAGATGTATGTCTAAATTCCACAAGTTTGATTCGAGACCATATTTGTAAAACCCATGTGTTGCTTTGTTTATTAAAAAAGGCCAGGAGCCTGATAGACATCTTAATTGATTTAGGTTGTGTTACCAGGCACATAGGCTGCAGTAGCACGGCCACCCTCTTTCTATAAATGAAGTAATGTGTGAGTGTTACATGGTCTTTAGTCGATGTTGTGGTGACTGAACTTACTCTCCTTTACCCCTGACGTAAATTAATACAAGTTGTGGGGTTGTTACGTTGCAAAATTACGGCAGTAATTTTACTGTATGGTGGTGATGAATACGTAAGAGATCTATAAATGATAGTTGTGTATAGTTTTTCATTATATATGTTGTGCTTAATCCTGAAAAACAGACATAATCTTTCCTGCAAATAATTGTCTCCGACTGCCTCAGTTATTACTGAAGAATATAATCTCTTGCTCACACTTTATGGTTGATGGCAGTAAGCCCAGGTTTCAGTGCCACTAAATGTCTCTTTCAAGGAAGTATTTCTTTGATACTGGTGTAATAGTCCATCCAAAAATTCACAATTTGCCTTTCAGTGTGTAAGTAAAACTAGCAGACTACACGACTTGCAACACAGTCAGGCATTAACTGTTGTCAGTTTCTATACGACTGATCTACAGTGTTTGTCATGCTCAATTTTTTAATTTGTATACCTCCTTTTACAACAGGATCAGAGCATTTTTCAGATGGTTGCACCTTCATAAGCAACCCCAATACTTGCTCCAGTTTGAAAAAACTGCTAGCAGATGAAGGCTGTCGGTGGTTAAACTGCCAGTACAATCCAATTAACAATATACAGGGAACTCCTTCAGAATTTTTGGAGACTGTTCATTGAGCGAGGTGGCACAGTGCTTAGAACACTGGACTCACATTTGGGAGGCCGATCATCCAGACCCGTGTCCGGGCATCCAGATTTAGGTTTTCTGTGATTTTCCTAAACTGCTCGAGGCAAATTTTGGGAGGTTCTTTTGAAAAGTCATGACCGATTTCCTTCGCCATCCTTGACACAGTTTGAGCTTGTGCTCCATTTCTAATGACTTCAGTGTTGACGGGACGTTACACCCAATCTTCCTTCCTTAAAGTCTGTGTAGAGATATTCTCTTAGTATTTCAGTATGAAGCTCCAATGGCTCATTACAGAGTAATTGGATATCATTTGATTTCTTACAACAATTTATCTTCATGTCTCTATCACACTGAAAATACCTGCACAGCCATACAAATGTCGATAGTATGTGCTGTGTGTGTCGTTTGCAAACAAGTTTGTCCCATTCACAGGTGGTACTTGCTTTTTAAAACAGTAATGCCCTCTGATGTCTTCACTGTGAAGCTTGCATTTGGTACTGTTCAGTTCTCTCTTGGGTTAGTTGTATCTTAACAGTGATACACAGCATTGCTGGTAGGTTTACTGAATAAGAGTTGACTGATATGCACCTTATGTATGGCTTCACTGATGTATTTGAAGAGCAGCACTATACTGAGATGTTCCTGCAGCAACAGTACCTTGGCATCTGTACATAGGCGTTTACTGAAACTGGATCCTTCCATGTTAGAATGGAAGATAATGGCCATGTAAAGTACACTATGTGATCAAAAGTATACAGACGCACCCAAAACACACACATTTTTCATATTAGGTGCATTGTGCTGCCAGGTACTCCATATCAGCGACCTCAATAGTCAAATAGTCATTAGACACCATGAGAGAGCAGAATGGGGTGCTCTGCAGAACTCACAGACTTTGAATGTGGTCAGGTGATTGGGTTTCACTTGTGTCGTACGTCTGTACGTGAGATTTCCACACTCCTAAACATCCCTAGGTTTATTGTTTCCGATGTGATAGTGAAGTGGAAACATGAAGGGACATGTACAGCACAAAAGCATGCGATAAAAAGTATCCAGACATATGGCTGAAAATGACTTAAAAGTTCGTGGCACCTTCCATTGGTAATGCTGGAATTCCATATGGTGTTGGCCCACCCTTAGCCTTGATGACAGCTTCCACTCTCACAGGCATACGTTCAATCAGGTGCTGGAAGGTTTCTTGGGGAATGGCAGCCCATTCTTCACGGAGTGCTGCACTGAAGAGAGGTATCAATGTTGGTCGGTGAGGCCTGGCATGAAGTCAGCCTTCCAAAATATCACAAAGGTGTTCTATACAATCAAGGTCACGACTCTGTACAGGCCAGTCCATTACAGGGATGTTACTGTTGTGTAACCTCTCCGCCATATGCTTTGCATTATGAACAGGTGCTTGATTGTGTTGAAAGATGCAATTGCAATCCCCGAATTGCTCTTCAACAGTGGGAAGCAAGAAGGTGCTTAAAACATCAGTGTAGTCCTGTGCTGTGATAGTGCCATGCCAAATAATATGGTGTGTGAGCCGCCTCTATGAAAAACACGACCACACCATAACACTACCGCCTCCAAATGTTAATGTTGGCACTACACACACTGGCAGATGACTTTCACCAGGCATTCGCCATACCCACACTCTGCCATCAGATTGCCACATTGTGTACTGTGATTCATCACTCCACACAACGTTTTTCCACTGTCCAATTGTCCATTGTTTACACTTCTTAAACGAAGTGAGGCGTTGTTTGGCATTTACTGGCATCAGGTGTGGCTTATGAGCAGCCGCTCAACAACGAAATCAAAGTTTTCTCACCTCCTGCCAAACTGTCATAGTACTTGCAGTGGATCCTGATGCAGTTTGGAATTCCTGTGTGATGGTCTAGATAGATGTCTGCTTATTACACTTTACAACCCTCTTCCAGTGTTGGCAGTCTCTGCCAGTCTAGCGAATTTCGATAGTTGATGAGTCTGTGGTTGACGCATGCGCCTAATTGTTAGGATTGTTGTATCCATGTACAGCGTACACCAAACTCCTTGGATTCTTGAGTGTACAAGATAATTGATGGTGCATCACTGTACCCCCTGCTGTGATCACGGTGGTTGACATTTTGGACAGTACCTGTTTGGGAACAGCTCTGCCATTTGTTACGTACTGCACTGCACACTGACAGACCAGATAGAACACATTGTGATAAAAGTATGTGTGTTTCATTGGAGTTACTCTTTGTTTTATGTTTTAGTGTTTGCATATTATGGACATTTCTACTGTGAAGGTATTTTCACAGAAACAAAGGTAATTGGGATAACAAATGGAATAAATCATAAGTAAAGTATTACCCTGTAAAAAAAAATTACTGGAGATTGTGGGTCTTTTATACAGAATTACCCCGAAACTATCCCTGAACAACTTCGAAAATTTTGTTGGTAAGGTCCGGGTTCACTGACATTACAGTGCATAACATAAAAAATCCTGGAATGAGTAGAAGGAAGATGTTTTCTACAAACGACATAATCATGACACTAATCCTGAAATATAAAATTGAACAAAGGAAACCAATAATGATTTTCAGCAGTAATAATTGTGAATATATATGAAACTCCAGTAAAATGAAGAGCTTTTCAGCTAAAATTAAATGAAACAAACTAAATAGCTGAAACTTAGAATATAGCATTTGGGCATGCTTTTACTAAATTAATGTAGTAATTGTGATGTCAATAAATTTTATGTATTTTTTGAAGTTCTACATTTAACTGAAACCGTTTTAGGCTCGGTACTTAATTCTTTTCATGTGCATATTTTTCCGTTTAAGTGCAAACATACATTTTGAGGTCACAAAGCCTTCTGGAACTTTTACTGGATAACACAGTAGTCTCCTGTCTGCAGTATTGAGAAGAAGAGTATCAAAAGCTAGCCACCAATGAAATTTGTAACTATTTAGTCAATACCATTGGATCATTCCACGCCAACTCACCAAGGCCTCCCTGCTTGACCGTAATGAATTTCGACGAAATTTTATATGAACATTCGCCCATGTCCGCTATTAACATTGGCAAAGTTCAACATTTGTCGGGGCAATACTTCCCAGAATAGTCATTTGTTTGACTCCGTGTCTGACTGTGCAGAGTGAGCATGAATTTCTGCCGACTTTGAGCTGTTATGTCTCTGGCAATATTTTGTTGAAGTTATATTAGGCCATCTTGTATAACATTGTGTATTCTCTTAAGAACGAAATGAAAATATTTTATGAGCCATACTCAACCATGAAAGTTTAGACAAAATGGCCTTAAAAAATTTCAAAGTTTGGTGTCTTATATGACTAATGTGGAATTTCACATGTAGTGATGTAACAATACAAGGTTCTCAAATATCAGGTTTTGTTTGTATACCACTTTCCAACACTGAATAAATTTAGTGTAAAGTTGAAGAGTTTGCAGAAATAAAAAATGCAGTGTTTTTGACCAGATTTTGCAAAAAAGAAGAAAAAACCAAAAAAACTGTGTTCTAATAAAACTTTCCAAGCTGGTCTCATTAGGAAAACAACAATTTTCAATTCCAAAAGGAGTTTGATTATCCAATGCGGGCTAACAAGGCTAGATAATTTGAATGGATTTTAGGCATGGAAAAAAACAGTAAGAAAAACATGTAAACTTCAGATTTTTATATCTAAACATGGAATTTAATACACAATAGGTTAGTAGCACGAGGATGTGGAATGCAAAAATTTCATTCACTTACTATTTTCCAATAATCTTCAAATTAGTTGAAAATAGGAACTTTTTTTTTTTGAAAAGGTGAAAATATGGTGTATGTGACTCATCCTTTACAAGTACTGTTTTCTATTAAAGCTTCAAAATTAATCCTATTTGAAACAATGCATTCCAAGCCCCTCCCCACCCCCCAAGAACAGTGAGTTTAATGTCCAACAACAATGCTACATACATTGAGGTAAAGTAGCAAAAAAAAAAAAAAAAAAAAACACTGTGAATAAAGTTTTAACTTTGGTTTTTTATATCCCATTGATTAAAGAAATGATAAACATGAAACATCGGAAAACATCAGCTGAGCAACGTGAGGTTTCCAAATGTAAAATATCATTCACATACTGCTTTCTAAATTTCTGCAAAATCAGTTCAACCATGACTTTCACAAAAATGCAGAAAAGATCGCATTCAGTTTACTTTCAGAAAACCTGTTTTCCATAACTAACTTCAGACTAATCACAGTTGTAAATAGCATGTTTTCAAGCATTCATTAATGTGTGTTTGATTTTGTAGTGTGTGCTAACAATACCAGAAAATGGACAAATTTGAGGGAATATACCATGGCTGGAGGCTACATTGCTGCAGCCTGTTGTCAATGTTTCATCGTGTGTGGTTTTTATTTTTAAATTGACAAATTTTATCTCGCTATATTGCATTGGCCCATGGTGACATTGTTGCTACTGGTTCGAGAACATGAACCAGTAACCCCATCACCACAGCGTTCATCGTGTGTGGTTTTTATTTTTAAATTGACAAATTTTATCTCACTATATTGCATTGGCCCATGGTGACATTGTTGCTACTGGTTCGAGAACATGAACCAGTAACCCCATCACCACAGCGGTCATGCCAGATACCTGTGCAATACCAGCCACGGGTGGGTTTCTTCATCCAGTTTCCCAAGTCTGTAATATGTTTTCTTAATTTAGGTTCCAAAGCCTTGCAGTGATACCTTTTTGCTTACAAAGCCATTTGAAAGTACCACATCTCCGATTCCCAAATCTGTAATAGTATGTGACATATGTGGCAAGAAAATGTAATATCATTTTTTATTTTAGACTTCTGACCACTGCTGCATTATTAACATATCAGTGGAATAAAATGATGCACTGATAAAATTTATGCATCCTCCGGGCCTGTCTGCTTCCTTTCATTGGCCCGGAAGACAGGATGGCCTCGCTATAGGGTGGCATCCTATACTGGGAACTTTAATTTACTCAATGAAACCACCCAGATGGATGGCTAGATATGCAGTAGCGCGATATATTACTTGTCAGTTTAAAAATAAAAGCCACATGTGATAAAATATGGACAATAGGTTGCTGCAATGTATCCTGCACCCATGGTACATTCGCTCAAATTTGTCTCTCATTTTCTGGTATTGTTAGTGCACACTGGAAAATCAAACACAAGTTTCTGAATGCTTGAAAACATTCTGTTTCCAACTGTGATTAGTCTGAAGTTATGGAAAACAGGTTTTCTGAAAGTAAACTGAATGTAATCTTTTTCTGCATTTTTGTGAAAGTCATGTTTGAACTGATTTTGCAGAAATTTAGAAAGCATTACGTGAATGATATTTTATATTTGGAAACTTTATGTTGCTAAGCTGATGTTTTCCAAAGTTTCATGTTTATCATACCTTTAATCAATGAGATATAAGAGTTCAGAGTTAAAATTTGATTCACAGTGTGATTTTTCTGTCTACTTTGCCTCAATTTAAGTAGCATTGTTATTGTTGGAAATTAAACTCACTGTTCCGGACAGAGGTAGGAAGGTTTAAAACATGTTGTTTCAAATGAGATTGGTTCCAAAGCTTTACGAGGAAATGGTATTTGTAAAAGAAGAGTCAAATATACCCTATTTTCACCTTCTCATAAAAAATCATCATCTTTTTAACTAATTTGAAGATAACTGGAAAACTGTAGGTGAATGAAATTTTGCATTCCACATCCTTGTACTGCCGACCTATTGCATATTAAATTCAGTGTTTAGCATTATTCTACAAGATATAAGAATCCGAATTTTATATATTTTTTTTGTACCATGATTTTTGCACCCGAATTTTATTCAAGTTATCTAGGCTTGTTAGCTCATGTTGGAAGATCAAATAAACTTCTTTTGGTGTCAAAATAATTTTCTTCCTAAGTGTCCAAGCTTGGAAAGTTTCATAGAACATAGTTTTCTCAAAATCTGGTCAGAAGTACTGTATTTTTTTATTTTCTTACAAGATCTTAAACTTTACACTAACTTTATTCAGTACCGGAAAGTAATACATGAATGAAAGTTGATATTAGAGAACCTTGTGTTGTTGGATTATTATATGCCAAGTTTCATGTTAGTCATATAAGAAGCTTTTCCAGGCTGTTTTGTCTAAACGTTTCTAGCTGAGCATGGCTTGGAAAATTATTTTTGTTATTATTCTTAAGAGAATGGATAAAATTGTCCAAGATGGCCAAACTTCATTTCTGTCAACAAAACATTGCTGGAGGTATATTAGCTCAAAGTCACCAGAAATGTATGCTCGCTCTGCACAGTTGCACATGGAGTCAAACTAATCACTATCCTGGCCAGTATTGCTTTGATGAACGTTGAACTTTCCAACATTAATAGGAGACATGGGCGAATGCCCGCACAGAATTCCATTGAAATCGACGCCAGTTGAGCAGGAAAACATTGTGGAATTAGGCTATTTAACATGGAATGACCCCATATGAAAGTGTAGGGCTTCATCATGTGATGTCAGAAGTACGGTCTGGTTATCAGTGTTGCTGGCCAGATTTTCTGTCCTTACTTCACCTCTGGAATCATAGCTGTGTCTGATCTTAATGGGGAGTAACTGCTACTGATGTCACACCATTTGAGAGCTTCATGCTTATTTAATGCATTGTGCTGTTGTAACAAATACTTTTAATTTTCTGTGTTTGGTCAGTGTCATTATGTTTCATGTAGACACCAGTCATGGAATGTGTAACACATCTTGGTTTAAGATTCAAGTCAAGCTGCCATTAGCATATAGCTACAGTGATTGTTTGTACATCCACTCTGTACTGGCACTTACAGTAAATAAACTGTATTCTGAATTTTTATCAGTAATTGTTATGACTTAGTTCTCATTTGCAGAAGTAATATCGTAAGAAGTAGGCACACAGCACAGTTAAGCTGCCAAAGAGATCACAAGGCAATTGGATTTTTGTAATTTTTTTATATTCATGATACATGAATTTAAGAACTTAAATATCAGTATCTTAAAGAATCTCAATGCAACCCTCAAAAGTTCTCAAGAAAATTGACTTTGAAGTTTTCTGTCCATCTTTAATATGCTAAAGTAAGTATTTTTCAACAAGCAATGTGGCTCTGTGGTAGAATGCTTACCTGCTGTGTGGGAAGCATGGGTTCAATTTCCATCGGATTCAAATTTTTAAACAAAAGTACATGTTCTAAGAGTATTTGTGAGAAACCTGAAACACACAAAATGGAAAAAAAATTGTAATGTTTCAGCTTAAATAATTTTGGTCAACGATCTTTTATATTTGCAATGAAATGTGGATTTTTGTGTCTAACATATAATTAGAAATAAGATGAAGAGCAATTTTTCATAAAATCTATGATTTTTTTTATCTGCACAACAGTAGTGGTGGGTGGTACTGGGGGTGGACAGAATTATGGAAACACCAAAATACCATGCCTAATATGACGTAGGAAACTAATTGTCATTCAGTGATCATAGAACGGTTAAATACAGGTCCTGTATGGTTTTTCAAGGGAATACTATTCTCATCTTCCAGCCAAATAGTGATAAGTTCATGTAACAGTGATGGAGGAGGATAGGAAACAAGCAACCTACTCTCCGAAACAGACCATAAAGGCTCCATAATATTGAGATTTAGTGACTGTGGTGCCCAGGGGAGATCAAATAATTGATCCTGGTTCTTGCCAGACCAGCCCTGCTTATGGAATTCCCCTTAATACTGTTTTGGTGTTGACAGGGCTCGCGAGAGCAAAGTTCAGTTCTGCAGTGACTTTTGCAGATGATGTCATAATTTTTGTCACAATTCTATTCAGTGACAGTCTCTCATGATCACATAGCACACTCTTTCATCCATATTGTGACTTTCAGGGAGACCACATGGCAATCAGATTTTCGTAGTGTTTTTTATTTGTGCCATATGAACTTCAGAACTCGAATATCAATCTGCTGAAAGTGTTCGATGCAACTCCAAAGAATTCTTAAGAAACTAAACATTGAAGTATTTCAAGCATCCTTAATACCCCAATGTAAGGTTGGTTGGTTGGTCCCCCCCCCCCCTTCCCATTCAGTGTAGCTCTACGGCAGCAGAATATTCACCTGTTGTGTGGTGTGCCTGGATTTGATTCCTGGCTAATACAAAATTTTCAAACAAAGGTGCACGTTCTATGAGCATTTCTGTGACGTGTAAAATACATAAAGGTGAAAAAAGTAATGGTTTTTTCTTTTTAACCATCTTCTATAAAAGCTTAACAGTTATGAATTTATTTTTGTGCACAACATGTAATTAAAAATAAGATGATGTACATTTTTCATAAAAAGGAGCAGTAGATTTATGTTAATTAGCGTACGTTGGATAAATTTTCTTTCTGAACCATGTAGGTACTCGAACTATATGGACAAAATGAAATAAGACAAAAGCCAGTTCAGTCTAGAGTACAACCACTACCCCCCAACACCACCCCACTTCCATATTTATGTATTTTACACATCACAGAAATGCTTGTGGAAGCTGCATCTTTGTTTAAAGATTTGCTTCAGTGAAGAGTCAAACCACGCTCTCCATATGACAGACAAGCATTCTACCAGAGCCTTGCCTGTGAAAAAATTAGCGTTACATTAAGATATTAAAGATGCTCAGAAAACTTCAGAGTCATTTTTTTCAAATTTTTGAGAGTTGCATTGATCTGCTTTGTGATATTGGTACTTGAATTCTGAACTTCACGCAGCATAAATATAAAAAAAAATACAAAAATCCAATTGTTGTGCGGTCTCTTGTTAGCATCTGATGTTTCTCCAGTTTTCCTGTATGTGGCATAAATCTTTGATATGGTGCCTCTTGAAAAACAACACACTTCAGCTCCTTTGGTTATGGAAATACTCACCATATGGCACCAACAATTTGCCCATGTTCGAATTCAGTTAACTCTGACATGATGCTCTTACAACTACCCAGAATGCTGTTCTGACCATGACTGACATTTGCAGCATATCAGACATATGCCATTCATGGTCAAATAAAACAGCACAATCTGCAGACTTGGCTATCATCTACGTTTATGTTGATGAATGCATTTATTGCGGTGTTTCCATGTTTTAGTCCAACCTTTATATCTCTGAAGAGGCCAAAAATGCATCAATTTTCCGTGTTTGGAATGAAGTGCAACAAAATGCTGCTAGATCCAGAGACTAGGAAAGAGACCATTTGTTGACAGGTTTCTCACTTCTGCAGATTGAGAACTAGATAAATTAGAAGCTAAGAAAAAAATGTGTGAATGCAATAGTGTCTGCCATTAAAATCAGTGAGTAAGAATACTTTAATTTTTTAGGGAGAGAAGAACAATGGCTTCACTGTTCTTTATCAGAATATGAAACATGGTTTGGTTGCAAGCAAAGAATTTGCCGACTTCCTCAGGGAAAGGTAGGTGCATGCATTAAACATACAGTTTTATTTTTAGTAGTGATACATTACTTGCTGTCACCATTACTTGCCCATGATACTGCTTCCTTCAATTGGTATCATTTTGATGCAAGTCTCTCAGATCTTATTGTCTTGATTTGTGACTGTATGAACATAGTCTTCTCCTTCTTTCTCACTTGTTTTCAAGTTATGAAAATTATGTATGCCTGAACAATTTATTGAAAAGTATAAAATAATTTTTAAACAAAAGTCATTTTTCTTTTATGAAAATTGGATGTTTCCCTTTAAATTTGTGTTTATATAATGGAAACACTCTATAGACTACAAGTAATGGAAGGAGTAAAAGTAATAACTCGTTCTATAGTGAAAGCTGTGTGTGTGTGTGTGTGTGTGTGTGTGTGTGTGTGTGTGTGTGTGTAGGGGAGTCAGTCAGTAAGTCAGTCATTATGCTTAATTTTAATGTTGCATGTGGAAGTCTTGTTTGTTTGTTGTTGTTGTTTTTTTATTTTTAAACTAAAAAGTTAATCTTTTTAGTGATGAACCATATTGAGATAATTTCATTTTAATGGTGGCGATGGAAACTGTCTATGAGTAGAGTTGTATTAGGTATACCTTTCATTTGGAAGACTGGTACAGGGTAATGGTTAAGCAAATAACTGATAATATTGTGAGTGGCATTTGGTTCACTTGGTCAGGATCGCGTAATAAACTGTGGGAGGGCTACACCATTTCTAGGATGCAGTATTCGTTTCAGAATACTACTTACAAAGAGGAAACAATGAGGCCCTTTGTAGAGGGGACTCCCCAGGTGGCTCAGGACTCTTTTGTATGTGCATGGCAAGCATAGAGTGCCAAGCTATTGCAGCACCTACTTCCTTTCTTGTGTGGCAATCATCAGTCTGCAATTATCCTTACATCCTTCACTTACCTTACCATGATGGCAGCCTTTGATGTTGATACAACTGTCCCAAAGGTTCTGCCTTCTTTACTGAACATCTTTGTTCATTTACGGTACTTCATCTTTTGTCTAAAGTAAATTTTGGTCCCCTTCTGGGTTTCCCACTGTAGTGTGGACTGACTAGAGAGCAACATCCAATGTCAAATCTTCTGCCTATGGTGTTGACAACACTATGCACAATAACTGCCTTGATTCATATGTACACACTTCAAAGCCACTGTGGTAGCTAGTCTGACATGGTGGGGTCGTTAGGTAACCTTTCGTTAGAGCCCCCTGACACACAGGGATCACACTGCGATGCCAGAGCTGCTGTCTAACCCTGTATGGCAAGGAGCAGATGCCTGTCTTCATGGGGCATCAGGACTCTCGGCACCGGCCAACATGTCAGATGGCCCTTGCTGCGGCTGAGTCACACGTGTGGAGAGTGCCCTTGACTGAAGTTGGCAGCATTAGGGCAGACGTTTTGCACATGAAATGTATTAAATTACATCAAAACAATGGACATTATCATCAGGCTCTCTCTTCAGAGAGGAATTGAAACATCTTTGCAGACACTTACAACCGTACTGTTTTCCCTGTCTTGGTTACCCCATAGGAAGAGGGCCAAGCTGGACATCTTGGAGTGAAACAATCTATCCAACATTTTTATTTGGTTTGAACAGGGAGATAAAAATAAGTGTTCCTAGCCCACTAATCCCACACCGAAACAGGGTTTATTATATGGTTTCAATCCCTGTGATTCTAGTGAAGCCAACTATTACCCATAAAGAGTAGTAGGAGGACCTTTACTAGTTTTTTTTATTAAAGACGGTTTTTTCAAGGCGTGATGAACTTAATATTCTGTCTTTTAATCTCCAACACTTCACATTGGAGGATTAGATGTGATGCGGTTTCATCACCCTAACTAAACTGCGTACACCTATCAGCTTCTTTCTCCATAACCATCGTGTTTAGGTGTTTCTTAAAGTTCCTATGGCCTATCATTAGTTGTGCCATGAGTTCAGTCTGTCTTCTGTTCAAGCCCAGGACTACGGAACTTCTCTTAAAACAGGTTTTAGCATCATTAGCTTGCTGTGGAGGTCTGTTGTTGTTGTTGTTTTTTTTTACATGCTGCCTTCCAATGCAGTTCCATCACTTTTTTGAATTAACAGTCACCTTAGTGATGGCAAGGACAGGTTTCAGTCCAGTAAATGGAGTTGTTGCACCTGTCCTGTCAGTCGTATCAATGTGATCATTGCCACTGATTCCTGAGTTAGCAGGTACTCACAGAAGGTTTACCATGTTGCTTTCCCCTGTCTCACAAGGGCTTTGTGGCATTCTGAATGATCTTAGATCTCTTTACGAGAGCTGATAGGGATGTCAGAGTTTCTTGGCTATCTCAATAAATGTAGATGCTATGATTTTTGTAGCATATATGCAGATTCTCCTCTTCACATACACTGATAGTGGATATTTCCACTTGGAATACCATGGCCAGCATCGCTATAGAGATTGCACTCTAGAGTCGAGGTTGTGTCCCCTACACACTGATGTCAATGCTTTCGACTGCCAGTAAACTAGACCATGTCTCCTGCACAGTGCTGTGGTTTGTCCTCTCACTGCTCCCTTCTTCCAGTTGTTAAATTGAAAGGTATATTGAAGCAGCTGGAAGTTATTGTACAGTCAGCTGGCATTTCCCCAACCATTCCTATATTCATCACATTCCATATCATGATAAAGGGATTCAGGATATTCTGAAGTTATCCTTTTTTTCCAGTTTTAAGCCCGTATGCCCAGTCTGTTTTAACCCACAGGTGTGATGGGGCATATCCATCGTGGTTTCCACCTCAGCTGTTGGTGTGCTGCTAATTATACCTATTATGGCTAAGCAGACCAGTCTCATCATCATGCCAAGCTCCTTGGCAGCCACTTTCTGTTCTACATTGTTCCTCCATGTATCCAATTTGTACTATATACTTCAACTGATATGGATTCTTTTACTGAGACAAATCAATTATTGTGTGTGGAACATATTGAAGGTAAATTTGTAGAAGCTGAGTTGCTGGGGGAAAAAAACCAATGGATCACTATTTATTAATGCCTTCTCTACTGCATAGTCTATGGCCCTTGAAGCATGTGAACGTCTGGGTGGCATATGAGTGACCATTCGCACACACAAGACTTGGAATATCATCCAAGGTATCATCTTACGTCAAGACCTTACACTCCAAACAGACGAAGAGCTTCAGAAAAATCTTGAGCGGCGATGCGTTCATTGTGCCTGATGCATCCAAAATGGCCCCAAGGATAATCGAATAGATACAGTCACCTTTATCTTAGCCTCAGAAGAGAACGTCCTACCAAGAAAACTTAATTGTAATGTGCTTCAGATGTTTGCGCTTTGACCATATGTCATCCCACTGTGTGGTGGACCCAAAATGTGGTAACTGCAGATGATAACTCGTGAAGGTAGTGCTTGTGAATAAGCAACTTGTCATGTCAGTTGCACGTAACATTATCCTCCGTGTTCACCGGTTTGCTCAGCCTTCAAGAAATAAAATAAAATACTGGAATATAAATCTATTGACCACCTGTCATATACTGAGGCATGAAAAAAGATATGAACGCATACATCCCCTTGGTAAGACATCCAACTGTGCGAAATTCACAGCCATCACTCCCATGACCTCAATTTTTTTGGAAAACAGTTCTCCCACTGCCCTCCTTTCTTGTGATTTCCATGGCACCATCTTTGGAAACCATTCCCGCAATTGGCCAGAGGATCAGCTTTTTCCTAAGGTGTCTATGTGTCTGGGCTCCTTCCTGGGATTCCTGTTCATGCAAACCCTCAGATCAGAAACTCAATGTCAGCCAGTTGCTGAAGGAACTGCGATCTACAGGACATAGGGCTATTTGCTCTTCATCCATCCCCACAGTTGTCACAAACAGGCCCTTGCAGGAATACCATCCATCAAAGGCTGCTGCGGTGGTGGAGGAGGAGGACTGGGAAAATGCTACACCAGTGACCCTGGAGACGCCGCATACCCCCTCCCCCTCCTCCCCCCCTCTCCCCGCCCCTACCATCGGATTCTGAACTGATACGCGATGTGATTCCTCCCTTATTGGTGATGGGCAGTGATCCTGGAACATGACCTATTCTTCTGGCCCCTTCACTCCTAACTTGAACAACTTTGACTTGATTATTCAGTGGAATTGTTATGGATATCGTAATTCCTGACTTGGTCAGTCGGGGGGCAATCTCCAATACATGGTAACTGAAAAAACTCCACACGTCAAGATCGCTAAAAAACATTTTATTGGAAGACCAGTTTTGACAAAACTGTGCTGTCATAATCTGTTCTTATGCTTTTGAATTTGTACAATGTATTATCCATCAGTGTTAAAAATCACTTCACATTATGTATTTTTGCAATTGTGACGCCGAAGTGTAGTGATGTTCATGGTAGTGGAGTGTATGAGGTGTGTTCAGAAAGTAAGGTGACTTTATATTTTGACGAAAAAATATTTATTCATTCATCAATATTCATGTTGTTCCCTTCAAAATAATCCACCTCAGATACAATACACTTGTACAACGCTTCTTCCAATCCTCGAAGCACTTCTTATGAGCACTTTTTGGTACAACTTCGAGTACTTCCAGCGATGCAGTTTTTATTTCGTCAGTCATTGAAAATCTTTGTCCTTACAAAGGTCTCTTCAGTTTTGGGAACAGGAAAAAGTCGCAGGGTGCCAAATCTGGTGAATATGGTGGCTGAGGCATGATTTTGTTGTTTTCGGCCGAAAACTCTCTCTCAGGCAGCGATGAATGAGCAGGGGCATTGTTGTGATGCAAAAGCTGCGAATTGTTTTTTCACAACTTCAGATGTTTTTGTGTATTGCTTCTCACAAACGGTGCACAACGTCAAGGTAATACTTCTTATTGACCGTATGACATTGAGGCAAAAATTCATGATGCACTATGCCACGGTAATTGAAAAAAAAAAAAACAATGAGCAAAACTTTGACAGTTAATCGAACTTGGCTCTCCGGGACGCTTCCATTGGGGCGATTGAGTTTTGATTTCGATGTCATAACTGTAAACTTGTGTTCAGTCACTAGTTATGACCCATTTGAGCAAATCAGGATCATCCTTGACGTCATTCAAGATTTCCTGAGCAATACTCATCAGATGGTTCTTCGGATCAAAATTGAGAATTTTCGGAACAAACTTCGTTGACACACGTCTCGTGCCCAAAACATCCAAAAACATTGCATGACACGAGCAGACCAGTATACCAACATCTCTTATGGTAATTAGACGATTTTCCAAAACAATTTTCTTCACAGCTTCGACGTTATCGTCTGATGTTGATGTGCTGGGTCGTCCAGAGTGAGGTTCGTCATTGACATCTTCTCGACCATCATGGAAGAGCTTGTACCACTTTTTTACAATTTTTTACTTAGAGCAGACTCACCATGTGCCACTGTCAACATTTCAAGTGTTTTCGCACTTTATTCCATTTTTCACACAAAATTTGATGCAAATTCTTTGCTCCATTTTTTTATAATAATCGAAAATTGCCGAGCACACTGAAACACGTCTAACCTTTCTCTCTGTCAAAACAAATGAAGTATGCTGCACACTTGAAACTGTGAACATATGCACCAATATAACAAAATAAAGATCAATAATCGAATGCACATTGCCCACTCAGTTTGGAAAGTCACCTCACTTTTTGAACAGCATTTGTAAATATGCAATGTAAAGCGACTTAAAATACTGATGGATAATACACTGTTGGAAAAAAAAAAATCGCAGTACCAAAAAGTAAATAATGTAGGATAATGAAATTTTAGGAATATGTTTGTCTAGGTACATACTTAAGTGATTAACATTGCAAGATCCTAGGTTAATGTAAGTGCAAGATATTGGTACCAGAGGTCAGTTTGTGGGATGTAGTTCCATGCCTGTTGCGCTTGATCATACAATACAGGTATGATTTAAAACTGTTTATGGATGACGCCGGAGTTGTCATCTGATGTTGTTCACATGTTGACACTCTGTAGACTATGTTGGGTTACAACAGCGATATGTGGGCGAGTCTTATTATGTGGGAAAACACCATGAAGAATGCTGTTTATGAAGGGCAGCACAACAGGCCAAATCACGAGACTGACGTATAAATTTGCGATCAGGATGCATGGGATAACCACGGAGTACTCTTGCTGTCATGTGAAATCGCACCCCAGACCATAACTCCAGTTGTAGGTTCAGTGTGTCTAGCACACAGACAGGTTGGTTGCAGGCTCTCAACAGGTCTCCTCCTAACCAGCACGTGGCCATGACTGGCACCGAGGCAGAACCAGATTTCATGAAAAAACAGACCTCCATCCTGGCCTCCAATGAGCTCTTGCTTGACACCACTGAAGTCCCAAATGATGTTGGTTTGTGGTCCGTGGAATACGTGCTTCAAAGCATCTTGCTCAGAGCTGTCCTTGATGTAATTGATTTGTAACAGTTTGCTGTGTCACTGTGGTGCCAATAGCTGCTAAAATTGCTGCTGCAGATGCAGTACAATGCGCCAGAGCCGTACACCAAACAAATGGTCTTCCCTCTTGGTAGTGCCCGGTCGTGCTGCAACCGTACATTTTTGAGACCACCACTGCCAGCAGTAATGTACAGTGCCTCCATTCCTGCAAAGTCTTTCCGCAAAGACCTCCAGCTTCTCGTAACCCTATTATACGATCTTGTTCGAACTCGGTGAGGTGTTGATAATGGTGTCTTTGTCATCTTAAAGGCGCTCTTGACTAACATCAGTTCACCATCCCAGTGTCAAAGGCAAATAATCCTCACGACTGTTACAGCATGTATTCAAAGCAAGCCTGATTCACAGCATCATAGTGATGCTACTAGCGCCACTCTTATGCAACTGGTGCGAAATTTGAGTAGGCTTCAACTTTCAGGTATAGAAACACTCCTACCAACTTTCATTGATGTTGAACATCTCCTTCTTGGTGCTGCGATTTTTTCCCCCCATTAGTGTATGTTGTAAAAATTCAAAAGCGTAAGATCTGATGATGACAATATAGCTCTGTCAAAACTGGTCATTCCATAAAATTCTTTTTTAGTAATCGTTGCTTGTGAAGTTTCCTTCAGTTACTCTAATGGATATTACTGTCACCTGCTGAAACTATAACACTGATCACATCAGTGTGAACCAATGTACAGACCCCTCTAGGTGATGATCATTTCCCAACGCTGTGTGGTTATCATGCATTCTGACGGAAGTGTGCTGGTCCTGAGAGGGCATGCATCTAGAGGGGTCTGTACATTGGTTCACACTGATGTGATCAGTGAATGTACTCCCCTTTGCACCCTGATGGAAGCAGTAGTGGTGCAATTAAAAATGACCTTGTCGATCACCATTTGCAATGTTTACTCACCTCCCGGCAGGCCACTTACTTTGTTTGACCACCTTGATCCAACAACTCCCCCCCCCCCCCTCCCCCCCCCTGGCCCACTTTTACTCCTTCTTGGGCATTTCAATGATCACTACCCCTTCTGGGGGAGTATCAATTCATTTTGTAGAGGCGTTTTGATGGTTGATCTTATGATCCCTTGTGGGTCTGGGGGTTAGAATAGGCCCAATGTATCCCTGCCTGTCGTAAGAGGTTACTAAGAGGAGTCTCACACTTTTCAGCCCTATAAATTCTTCTGTCCTCTTTCACCCCCATGACAGTATTGGATTTCTCTGTGCCTAATATCCAGTACAGTAGCCAGTCTGTTGCGGTGGGGCCGTCATCTACCCATTTGGTGTTAGCCCCCCTGACAACACAGGGATTTCGCTGCTGATGCCTGAGCTGTAAACTCCCCACGTATGCCAAGGAGTAGATGCCTGTCTTCCTGGGGCATCAGGAATCCTGGCAACGGCCATCATGCCAGGGGGCCTTTGCTTTGGCTGGTTGGTGTCCGTGGGTACAGCCCCTGATCAGAGTGGGTGGCATCAGGGCAGATGACCCACAATGAAGCGGACTAAGTCATCTCTTGCTGGTGACCGTACGGCGGCAGCAGTCTCTAAGAAGGGCAAGATCGAGTACAGTGCTGACAGATATGACCCTAAATTGTTTCCCTCCCTCGCTGCACCATGGGAGGAACATAGGGCTACAGGAAGAGAACCATATTCACCTCGGTATTTAGTATGTAGCAGAATGGATGGGGGCTCCTTTGTATCTATGAAGCCTCAATTTTTTGTTGAACATCTTGAGGATAAGTTTGGGGAAGTGACAGCGCTGTCCAAGATGAGAAGCGGTGTAGTCTTGATTCAGACAGCATCCCCAGCGCAATCCCAGGTGTTACTCGCTTGTGACCGGCTGGGTGATATTCCTGTTTTCATCATTCCCCATAAAGGCCTCAACATGGTCCAGAGGATTATTTTCCATCGGGACCTCCTCTTGCAGTCTGACGACGAGCTCCGGGCCAATCTAGAACGGCGGGGCGTTCATTTCATCCGGTGCGTTTACAGGGGACCCAAAGACCATAGGATTGCTACCGGTGCCTTCATCTTAGCCTTTGAGGGTGATTCATTGTCTGAAAAGGTAATGATGATGGTTCACCACTGTGACGTTAAAACATACATCTCTCCCCCTATGCAGTGCTTTAAATACTGGAAATTCAGGCACGTCTTCCTGCTGCACTTCCAACGCCACATGTTGAGACTGCAGATGTCCACTGCATCCTTATACTCCGTATGCCTCCTCCCACTTGTATCAACTGTTGAGAGCAGCACTTCCCCTGCTTGCCAGACTGTGCAGTACTCCAAAAGGAGCAGAAAATAATGAAGCACAAGACCCTGGACCAGTTGACTTACCAAGAGGCTAAACATAAATTTGAACAATTACACCCTGTTCGGTTGACGTCCACATATGCTGCAGCTACATTACCAGCGCCATCACAAGTACCAGTTGTACCATGCTGTGTGCTACAGTGTGCCCTCCGGGCCTCCAGAATACATATGCCCCCTTAGTGGTAGGGGGAAAATCTCCTTCCATTGCTCTCAAAGTACCTACTCGGGATCGAGGCCCCCCAAACGCAGGGGATATTGATCCCCTTCCCCCAGCCAGAGAAGCAACAGCCTCCTCCTGGCTCCTTTTGTGCGGAATGTGTGCCTCTTGGGGCCCTGTCTCCCAAGGTCTCCACTAATGCCACAGCGGACACTCGCCAGTGGCTAAAGGAGCCGAAAGCTGCTGGATGAAGAGTTTCACGGTCTTCCTCCTTGCCTGAAGCTACTTCAGAGAAGTCCTCCCAGCAAGCCCCTAAAGGGAAGCAAGATGGCAAACAAACATAGAAGTCTGCTAAGAAAAAGGACCCTCTGGTGGCCCCATCACCACCGAGTCCCTACCAGTTCTGCACCGGGAACTGCACCTGCGGATTAGGTGGAGATCTCAGCATCACCTGAGGACCTGGATCTCATTGATGCCTCATTCACAGTAGGAATGGATACAAATACTTAATCAGTGGCAGCAGGTGATCCTGAGGCATAACCTGTCTCCTTGCATGCTTCATACCTTCCCAGCCTCACAATAACGTCATCCTCCAGTGGAATTGCGGCAGTTTTTTCCACTACCTGGCTGAGCTATCGCAACTGTTTAGCTTTACTCCTGCTTTCTGCATGGCCCTCCAGGAAACCTGCTTCCCGGCAGTGCGGACCCCTTCCCTCCGCAGCTATAAGGGATATTACAGGAACCGTAGTGACTATAATAGTGTGTCAAGTGGAGTTTGTGTTTATGTCCGGAATTCAGTATGCAATGAAGCTGTGCCCCTTCAAACCCCTCTTGATGCTGTGGCTGTCAGGATAGGGATGACACAGGAAATAACTGTCTGCAATGTATATCTTCCTCCAGATGATGCAGTACCCCTGAACCCATTGGCTGCACTGATTCAACAACTCCGTAAACCTTTCCTACTAATGGGAGATTTTAACACCCATAACCCCTTGTGCGGTGGCACTGTGCTTACTGGCCGGGGTAGAGATGTCGAAACTTTCTTGCCTCAACTCGACCTCTGCCTCTGAAATACTGGCGCCTCCACACATTTCAGTGTGACTCGTGGCACTTACTCGGCCGTTTATGTATCCCTCTGCAGCCCAGGACTTCTCCCATCTGTCCACTGGAGAGCCCACGATGAGCTCTAAATGCTCGCTCGAACGAAAAAATGGCTGACTTCGAAATAAGTGTCCAAGGAATAGAAAAGCAACTGAAATCACTCAATAGAGGAAAGTCCACTGGACCTGATGGGATACCAATTCGATTCTACACAGAGTACACGAAAAAACTTGCCTCCCTTCTAACAGCCGTGTACCGCAAGTCTCTAGAGGAACGGAAGGTTCCAAATGATTGGAAAAGAGCACAGGTAGTCCCAGTTTTCAAGAAGGGTCGTCAAGCAGATGCGCAAAACTATAGGCCTATATCTCTGACGTCGATCTGTTGTAGAATTTTTTGCTCACGTATCATGTCGTTTCTGGAAACCCTGAATCTACTCTGTAGGAATCAGCGATCGTGAGAGACCCAACTCGCTTTATTTGTTCATGAGACCCAGAAAATATTAGATACAGGCTCCCAAGTAGATGCCATTTTCCTTGACTTCTGGAAGGCGTTCAATACAGTTTCACACTGTCACCTGATAAACAAAGTAAGAGCCTACGGAATATCAGACCAGCTGTGTGGCTGGATTGAAGAGTTTTTAGCAAACAGAACACAGCATGTTGTTCTCAATGGAGAGACGTCTACAGACGTTAAAGTAACCTCTGGCGTACCACAGGGTTGTGTTATGGAACCATTGCGTTTCACAATATATATAAATGACCTAGTAGATAGTGTCGGAAGTTCCATGCGGGTTTTCGCAGATGATGCTGTAGTATACAGAGAAGTTGCAGCATTAGAAAATTGCAGCGAAATGCAGGAAGATCTGCAGTGGATAGGCACTTGGTGCAGGGAGTGGCAACTGACCCTTAACATAGACAAATGTAATGTATTGCGAATACATAGTAAGAAGGATCCTTTATTGTATGATTATATGATAGCGGAACACACACTGGTAGCAGTTACTTCTGTAAAATATCTGGGAGTATACGTAAGGAATGATTTGAAGTGGAATGATCATATAAAATTAATTGTTGGTAAGGCGGGTGCCAGGTTGAGATTCATTGGGAGAGTCCTTAGAAAATGTAGTCCATCAACAAAGGAGGTGGCTTACAAAACATTCATTCGGCCCATACTTGAGAATTGCTCATGAGTGTGGGATCCGTACCAGGTCGGGTTGAGAGAGGAGATAGAGAAGATCCAAAGAAGAGCGGTGCATTTCGTCACAGGGTTATTTGGTAAGCGTGATAGCGTTACAGAAATGTTTAGCAAGCCTTTCACCTCTGCTGTCACCATTGAATCTCCCCAACATGGTATCATCGATGCGGTAGCTGAGCAGGTCACTAGAACGATCATTTTTGCGGCGAAAAACACGATCCCTTGTTCTTTAGGGTGCCCCTGGCGAAAGTCAGTACCCTGGTGGTCGCCGGAAATTGCCGAGGCCATTAAAGAGTGTTGGCGAGCTCTACAGTGACATAAGTGGCACCCTTCCCTAGAGCACCTAATAGTTTCTAAACAGCTCTGTGCCCATGTTTGCCAGCTTGTAAAAAGACGGAAACAGGTGTATTGAGGAGGTATGTCTCGACCATTGGGTACAATATGTCAACTTCCTAAGTCTGGGTGAAGATCAGATGTGTTCGTGGGTATCAGACCCCAACAGGTGTTGCTGGCAATAACGTCAGTGGCGTGTTATCTACTGACGCAAATGCAATTGCCGAGCACTTTGCCGAGCAGTATACTCGAGCCTCTGCGTCAGAGAATTACCCCAGCATTTCACACTCTCATATGACGGTTGGAAAGGAAAGCACTCTTGTTCACTGAACGTCACAGTGAACCCTATTATGGTCCATTTACAGATTGGGAGCTCCTCAGCATCCTTGCACACTGCCCCAACACAGCTCCTGGGACAGATCAGATCCACAGTCAGATGATTAAACAGCTCTTGTTTGACTGCAAGTGACATCTCCTCATCATCTTCAACTGGATCTGATGTGATGGTGTCTTTCCAATGTCAGGAGAGCACCATCATTCCAGTGCTCAGACCCGGTAAAAACCCACTTGATGTGGTTAGCTATTGGCCCATCAGCCTCACAAACGTTCTTTGTAAGCTGTTAGAACGTATCGTAAGTCGGCAGTTGTGTTGAGTCCTGGAGTCACGTGGCCTACTGGCTCCATGCCAGGTCAATTTCCGTCAGGGTTGCTCTACCATTGATAATCTTGTTTCCCTCGAGTCTGCCATTCGAACAGCCTTTTCCAGACACCAGCACCTGGTTGCCATTTTTTATTTACGAAAAGCTTATGACACGACATGGCAACATTGTATCCTTGCCACGTTGTATGAGTGGGTCTCTGGGGCCAGCTCCCGATTATTATCCAAAGTTTCCTATCGCTCCATACTTTCCATGTCCAAGTTGGTGCCTCCCCTAGTTCCCCCCATATCCAGGAGAATGGGGTCCCACAGGGATCTGTGTGGAGTGAATCTCTATTTTCAGTGGCCATTGACTGTCTAGCAGCGGCTGTCAGTTCATTGGTCTCACCTTCTCTGTAAGCAGATGACTTTGCATTATGTACTGCTCCTCCAGTACTGGAGTTGCTGAGCGGCGCTTACAGAGAGCCTTCCCAAGACGCAGTCATGGGCTCTATCCCACGGTTTCCAGTTTTCACGCATGAAGTCGTGTGTCTTGCACTTCTGTCAGTGTCGTACTGTTCATCCGGAACCAGAACTTTACCTTAATGACGATCCACTCACAGTAGTGGAGACATCAATTCTTAGGGCTGGTTTTAGATGCCCAATTGATGTGGCTTCCTCATTTTTGTCAGCAGAAGTGGAAGTGCTGGCAGCACCTCAATGCCCCTTCTCTGCCTGAGCAGCACCAACTGGGGTGCAGATCGCTCTACACTGCTGCAGCTCTACAGAGCCCTTGTTCAATCCCACCTTGACTAGGGGAGTCTGGTTTATAGTTCGGTGGTGCCCTCAGCATTCCGTTTACTCGACCCAGTGCACCACTGTGGTGTTTGCCTGGCAACAGGAGGTTTTAGGAAAAGTCCGGTGACCAGCGTTCTGGTGGAGACTGGAGTCCCCCCATTGCAGGTTAGGCATGCACAACTGCTTGTCAGTTACGTTGCATACATTCAGAGTTCTGAGCATTCGAATTATCATCTCCTTTTCCCATCCATGGCGGTTCATCTACTGCATCGGAGGCCCAGGCCTGGGCTTAAGATTGCGGTTCATGTCCGATCTCTTCTGTCTGATGCCTTTACCACCTATACTTGAGGTCCATTCACGTACACCTCCATGGTATACGCCTAGGCTGAAGCTTCTCCTGGACCTTTCACATGGTCCTAAGGACTCAGTTAACCCCACAGCACTCTGCTTTCACTTACTTTCGATTCTTGACATGTACCGGGACCATGAAGTGGTTTACACCGATGGCTTGATGGCTGATGGTCATGTTGGCTTCGCTTATGTTCATGGAGGACATATTGAGCAGCACTCCTTGCCACATGGCTGCAGAGCTAGTGGCCATTTCTTGTGTTTATGAGTGCATCCGCGAATGCCCTGGCGAGTCGTTTCTTCTCTGTTCTGACTCCTTGAGCAGCCCACAAGCTATCGACCAGTGCTAACTCTCCATCCTTTGGTAGCGACCATCCAGGAGTCCATCCATACCCTGGAATGGTCCAGTTGTTCCGTGATGTTTGTGTGGACCCCAGGCCAAGTCGGAATCCCAGGAAATGAACTTGCCGACTGGGTGGACAAATAGGCTACACATAAACTGCTTCTGTAGATCAGCATCCCTGTAACTGACCTGTAATCATTATTACATGATCATTTTTCAGCTTTTGGGGGCAGAATGAGATAATCTCAGTATGCACAACAAACTGCATGACCTTTAAGTAGACTACGAATGTGCGCAAGACCTCCATGCGGGCCTCTCACAGGGACTCCGTGGTTCTCTGCCTGCTCCGCTTTGGCCATACATGGTTATCACATGGCTGCCTCCTCTGTTGCGAGGACCCAGCTCGGTGTCACTGTGGTTCACATATGACTGTCGTCCACATCTTGCTGGACTGCCTCCTTTTAGCCACTCTGCGGCAGACTTTTAACCTTCCCAGCACCCTACCTTTGGTTTTGGGCAACAATGCCTCAACAGCAGATTTAGTTTCACATTTTACTCATGAGGGGGGTTTTTGATCGTACCATCTAAGAGTGGGCATTTAGCGTTCTCTCTGAGGTCACCACCCTCCTTCCATTTTTACTTTGTCACACATTCTTTGCATTTGTTTGTCTTGGTGGTCGTCTGTTCCCTACATGTGTTCATCTCGCCTTTGGAGTGGACATTTTAACGTGTTGTAGAGTGGCTGGCTCATCCTCTTTTATTATTGTGACCAGCCAATGCAGACCATATGCTCTATGGTTTTAATACCTTCTTCCACTTTTCCTTGTGGTGTATGTTTTCCCTGTTTTTTGTTCATTCCATTCATTTTCTATTTAGGTGTGGTGTTTGGTGTTCTTGTGCCTTGGGCCTTGCTTGCATCAAGAGAAAGGGACTGATGACACTGTAGTTTGGTCCCTTTATACCCCAAACAGACCAACCAACCAACGATCTTCTGATTGACTATCCATGACCTATCTCCCCTCAGTATTTGTACCCACTTCAGTGCTGTCCATGGCACCTTTTCAGTTACCGATCTAATGAATTGTTCCCCAGTCTCGTGGCTTCACTGCATATCAATCTTTGACAGTGACCACTTTCCAGTGATCCTGTTACTTCCTTGCCACTGCCATATGGACTGACTACCACATTGGGTGCTTTGAAGAGCCAACTGGCACATGTCTGCTGTTACGCTCACCCTCTTTATGTAAGATTGTGTCTCCGAGGTAGTGCAAGACACACCCGCACCACTTCGAACTGCTGTTGCCTTTCCTACAGCTTCCCTCCACAGCCAGCCAGTGCCATGATGGACCAAAGACATTGCAGTAGCTTCGCAGAATTGCTGAAGAGCTGTGAAAAGTTTAAAGTTTCATCAGTTGCAGGCTGACCTTATCACTTTTAAGCGACTTTTTGCTGGGGCTCTCTATCTAACGAACACAGTAAGAACGGAGGAAGTGTCCCTGGGAACGTATGCCTCATCACCCCAGTTGGTGGCCAATCTCCATAGTCCTTGTACCACGAAAGATGAACAGTAGAATTAGTAGTATGGAGTCATTCAAAAGAAACTACAGCAGTCATTCGTTGAACAGTAGATTGGAAAACATTTAGTACTTGGGTAACACATACTTGACTGTTGTATGATAAGGTGTGTTCTGTTCTGCATATTCAGTTCCAGAGACAGACTGAAAAACTTGGCAGATGGATCCCAGATTCTCAATTCTAAGTTAAAAGGTCTCCTCATGACACACTCATTTCATTCCCCGCAGAAATTCCTAACAGTAATTTTAGGGTCTTTTACTGTATTCATACTTATACACATACAATGTTGGAAATATTTCGCCAGCCGGAGTGGGTGAGCTGTTCTAGGTGCTTCAGTCTGGAACCACGCGACCGCTACGGTCGCAGGATCGAATCCTGCCTCGGGCATGGATGTATGTGAGGTCCTTAGGTTAGTTAGGTTTGTTGTTGTGGTCTTCAGTCCTGAGACTGGTTTGATGCAGCTCTCCATGCTACTCTATCCTGTGCAAGCTTCTTTATCTCCCAGTACCCACTGCAACCTACATCCTTCTGAATCTGCTTAGTGTATTGATCTCTTGGTCTCCCTCTACGATTTTTACCCTCCACACTGCCCTCCAATGCTAAATTTGTGATCCCTTGATGCCTCAAAACATGTCCTACCAACCGATCCCTTCTTCTAGTCAAGTTGTGCCACAAACTTCTCTTCTCCCCAATCCTATTCAATACCTCCTCATTAGTTACGTGATCTAGCCACCTTATCTTCAGCATTCTTCTGTAGCACCACATTTCGAAAGCTTCTATTCTCTTCTTGTCCAAACTGGTTATCGTCCACGTTTCACTTCCATACATGGCTACACTCCATACAAATACTTTCAGAAACGACTTCCTGACACTTAAATCTATACTCGATGTTAACAAATTTCTCTTCTTCAGAAACGATTTCCTTGCCATTGACAGTCTACATTTTATATCCTCTCTACTTCGACCATCGTATATCCTCCTTTCAAGACACTGTCCATTCCGTTCAACTGCTCTTCCAAGTCCTTTGCTGTCTCTGACAGAATTACAATGTCATCGGCGAACCTCAAAGTTTTTATTTCTTCTCCATGGATTTTAATACCTACTCCGAATTTTTCTTTTGTTTCCTTTACTGCTTGCTCAATATACAGATTGAATAACATCGGGGAGAGGCTACAACCCTGTCTCACTCCTTTCTGAACCACTGCTTCCCTTTCATGCCCCCTCCACTCTTATAACTGCCATCTGGTTTCTGTACAAATTGTAAATAGCCTTTCGCTCCCTGTATTTTACCCCTGCCATCTTCAGAATTTGAAAGAGAGTATTCCAGTTAACGTTGTCAAAAGCTTTCTCTAAGTCTACAAATGCTAGAAATGTAGGTTTGCCTTTTCTTAATCTTTCTTCTAAGATAAGTCGTAAGGTTAGTATTGCCTCACGTGTTCCAACATTTCTACGGAATCCAAACTGATCTTCCCTGAGGTCCGCTTCTACCAGTTTTTCCATTCGTCTGTAAAGAATTCGCGTTAGTATTTTGCAGCTGTGACTTATTAAACTGATAGTTCGGTAATTTTCACATCTGTCAACACCTGCTTTCTTTGGGATTGGAATTATTATATTCTTCTTGAAGTCTGTGGGTATTTCGCCTGTCTCATACATCCTGCTCACCAGATGGTAGAGTTTTGTCATGACTGGCTCTCCCAAGGCCATCAGTAGTTCTAATGGAATGTTGTCTACTCCCGGGGCCTTGTTTCGACTCAGGTCTTTCAGTGCTCTGTCAAACTCTTCACGCAGTAACAACATTATTACAGAATAATTATTTAAAGAATTTGGAGGTGGTTGTTTTGAGGTGTTGAATAGATATGTGTGTACTTCAGGTGGCATATAAATATGATTTTGACAAGTTAAAACAGCATAACATTTGTACTCGTTTATACAATCAGGAGTAATGTTAAAATGGCTTAAATTTCATACTTGTTAATAACAATCAGGTGAAATGTTACAGACGTTAAGTACAATAATCATATTGGCTATAGTAGTAAAATTATACATAGGTGACAATTTAAAATAAAACGGTGACTGGTAACAGTAAACTTGTTGTTTCATTTAATGTCAATAACAGTCACGGTAAAGCCTAACTTAAAATGTTCGCATTTGTAGGTTTAAGTAGTTCTAAGTTCTAGGGGACTGATGACCTCCGATGTTAAGTCCCATAGTGCTCAGAGCCATTTGAACCATTTGGAAACATTTCATTGTATTTTTTGTTTGTAATCAGCATTGTATGGATATATATTTAGTGACTAATTATGTTACTGGGTGGCTTTAATTCAGATGGTTACACAGAACCTAACAAAATAAATAAATAAGCCAAGTACTTCATAACAATAGGTTTATAATATTCATAGACAGTGTAGAAACTTTCATAAATGAAGACAGTGAACTACTGATTTATATTCACACATGTTGGTAGAGAAGGATCTTGTTAAGGTTTAGCACCAAACTCGGTTAGTAATTATGTGAATATATAAACATAGAAGTATGTGCAGAGAGGAGGAGAAAATATAAGTTCATTTTTGTTACAGATCTAACATTGAAGAAAATAATTCAAAGTTATTGGCTAAGTTAGCTAAGCAAACAAGTTCTGGCAGTGTGCAAGGGACATTTGCTCCAGTTTGGCAAGTTCTCCGCTCTTCAGCAGAGAAACTGTCAAATTTGCACATGCAGATGGTACAGAAAGTTACTGAACTGGTGAAGGAAGTTAGCAAATATGCCGAAGAACTTCATAAAAAACATAAATTGGTAACTACATAGTAATTAATAAATGTAACTGTGTGATTACATACAGTTTACATCAAATTTTGGCATTATCTTTCTTAATGATTGTAACCTCACCTGTGTCTGAAACTGTAGCCTCTTTCATCAATTTCAGATGTGGTATTGTAACTGTATATTATTGTGTTTTGAGTCCAGTAACAAATTTTGAGCATTGAAGTATTTTCTGTTCCATGACATTCTCTTGCAGTTACATTATCGTGATAGTATATTCTCTCTCTTTTTTTTCCAACAAAAAGTATAATCTCTCCTTATACTACAGTAAGTACCTCTTAGAATCGAAGTTTTTTTGGTGATGGGTTTATTGTGTGTATTCCACGGTTAAAAGTGAACAATTTTACTTATGTCTGTAGTCTATTTTGTAATCAAATTTTCTTTTACAAACATTAGTTTGTTCATATGCTTGACAGTATAGTCTGTGATTATGCAATTTTTTTTATAAATAACTAATTATGGTGATTTTGATAAATATATCTTGGGCGGTAGTTTTACTTTGTTTTCGTTTCGTCTTTTGCGATTGGTGTTATACTACGTGTTAGAGACTCTTAATGAAGGGTAAGGAAGAGAACCCATAAATGATAAAGAGAGAGGTAGCAGGTTCATTATTCATATAATAAGAGAGCCACCTGTAAGTCAGAATATTGTTAGTTCACAGAATGGTAAGAACTGGAGTTAGTATGATGATTCGCATTGCGTAAAGCTTTTTTCCCTGTCAAAAACTATCAAGCTCCATTGTACTCCTTCTTTCCAATTGGAAGAGTGATGTCCTTGTCTTGGATGAGTATGCTGGATCATTCTGTCCAGTTAGACACTGAGCAAAGATGAATGAATGTGGAAAGAAATATTACAGAGCCCTAACATAAAGATTGCAAGCTGCTGCCATATGTTATTCAAGAGATAATCTCAAAGTTTTAATTATCACTGTGGAAAACTCAAGCTCAGGCCATGGAACATGGTGATGGTGTTTGTCCTTTTGTCCATATTCACCTTGCAGTGCAACACATTTTTCCTCACAATGCATAATTTGTTGGAGACATTGGTTGTAGAAGCAACATTTTTTTTAAAAAAAGAATCACCTCATCATCATTCTAGAAATGCATACCACACAATGGTTTCTTCATCAGAGAAGGGGAGGAAGTAGCTGGGTGCCATGTCGGGAGAAAAAAAGGGGCAAGGTAAAATTTGAGAGCCCAAAGAAGCAGTTCATGTGACTGTGTCTTTGGCAGAGTGAGTTGCTTGCTTTACTCCTTCATCTTGGGGTTGTAGTGATGCACCCAGTAAATGGAGATTGGGTCACCAGAGAAGTCTCACGAATTGACTTGACACAGCAGCAACATTTCTGCCTTCGTTCAGTGGGTGTTTTGAATGGGTGTGAGCAGTTGTGGAATCCAGCAGGTTGCACCTTTGACATGACGTAAGACCATGTTATACACTGAAAAGCAAAAGAAATTGGTACATCTGCCTAATATCGTGTAGGGCCTCTGCGAGCACACAGAAGTGCTGCAACACTACGTGGCATGGACTCCACTAATGTCTGAAGTAGTGTTGGAGGGAATTGACATCATGAATCTTGCAGGGCTGTCCATAAATCCATAAGAGTACGATAGGGTGGATATATCTTCTGAACAGCATATTGCAAGGCATCCCATATATGCTCAGTAATGTTCATATCTGGTGAGTTTGGTGGGTAGTGGAAGTGTTTAAACTCAGAAGAGTGTTCCTGGAGCCACTCTGTTGCAATTTTGGATATGTGGGGTGTCACATTGTGCTGTTGGAATTGCCCAAGTCCGTCAGAATGCACAATGGACATGAATGGTTGCAGGTGATCAGACAGGATGCTTACGTACATGTCACCTTTCAGTTATATCTAGACGTATCAGGGATCCCATATCACTCCAACTGCAGATGCCCCACACCATTACAATCACCTGCTGACATGCAGGATTCATACCCATACACATACATCCCCTTGATACAATTTGAAATGAGACTAGTCTGACCAGGAAACATGTTTCAGTCATCATCAGTCCAATGTCAGTGTTTACGGGCCCAGGCGAGGCATAAGGCTTTGTGTCTTCCAATCATCAAGGGTAGATGAGTGGACTCAGAAAGCCCGTATCGATGACACTGGTTGGTGGCCCAGCATTGAAATTTGCAGCAGTTTTTGGAAGGGTTGCACTTCCTTAACACTGAATGATTCTCTTCAGTTGTTGTTAGTCTCGTTCTTGCAGGATCTTTTTCTGGCCACAGCAGTGTCGGAGATTTGATGTTTTACCAGATTCTTGATATTCACGGTACACTCACGGAATGCTGTGTCCCATTGCTTGTGTGTCGACTATAACACCACATTCAGACTCATTTAAATATTGATAACCTACCATTGTAATAGCAGTAACCAATCTAAGGACTGCACCAGACACTTGTTGTCTTATATAGTCATTGCCGACCACAGTGCCATATTTTGCCTGTTTACATATCTCTGTATTTGAATACACATGCCTATGCCAGTTTCTTTGGTGCTTCAGTGTACAATGAATATACTGTTAGTATGTTATACTTAAGTATTATTCTCTATAGGACTGATGTTTACTAGTATTAGCTATTATCCTAATTATTCTATTGTGGGCACATGTATACCATTGGTGCCCCACCCCAAATCTCAATACCATACTGTAGGTGAGTGTGTGTAATTCCAAAACAGATTTGTCTTAAGACAGGTGGCACTATTATGGTAGAAAGGTGTTTTAGCATGTAGGTGTTACAGGAGATTTTTTACACATGTAGGTGATGTGCTCCATCCACGTAAGATGTTAATCTACTATAATATTTAGAAATTTGTGTTTTATCACTTGTTTCAACTGATAACTATGGCCCAGTATCCAGTTGTCTTGATTTATAATTCAGCAGAAACTCCATCAGAACTTCTTTGTCCTCATTTAGTGCCAGTTTGTTTTATGGTGCATATTCTGACATAAGGCTAATGTACTCTGTATTATTTTCACTGCTTTTTTAGAGCCTCAGCTTATGGAGGAGGCATCGTCGGCATAATTTACTAGGTTTGAATTTTATGCAATTATTATGTCATTGATGTGCACAATAAACAAAACAAACTCTACAGTCAAGAATTTTATAAGATGATTTTACTGTTTAATATGTGTCCCCCAGTTGTATGCTACAGCTTAACACATTGTCTTCTGTCAGTAATATAGGATCTTAACAAATCTAAAGCCACTCCTCTGACTCCATAAGTTCCTAATTTACATAGAAGAATAGAATGAGTCAAAGCATTGGATAGGTCTAAAAAGGCACCAATAACTTTTATTTCCATCAAGTTTATTCAATAACACTTGAAGAAAAAAAAATGTAGCTACAGCTGTTATTGTAGACCTGCCCTTCCTAAAACTATGCTTATAGCCTTTTAATAAATTGTTCTTACAGAACAATAATTCATGCAAGAAGTAGCCTTTCCAACCACTTCCTAAGTATTGATGTCAATGAAAGAGCCTATAATTTTGTATGTCAGTAGATATTCCCTTTTTATGCACTAGTGACTTTTGGCAAGTGAGGGAATCACCTCTGAGTGAAAGAGCTGTTTATTAAATGTTGTAGTGGCATTATTAAATAATTTTTGCATTCTTTCAGAAGTTCAGCTGAGGTGTCATCCCAGCACTGGATGTATTTGCTTTTAAACTGAAAATGGTTTTCAGGGTTTCCAATTCTGTAGCACACCTCAGGAAAAATGAATTACTGACGTTGCTGGGTTTTAGCACTTTTGGTGGGTCAGTCACATCTTCCCTGCTCATCTTACTAAATTGGTCTGTGAATCTCTCATTCCTTTGGGTCACTCAGCAATTTTTTCATTGCCTCTTGTTATATTATTGCACACTGCCACACTGCATTGTATATCCCCCCTCCTGCATGTTTCTTATTACTGGATTTCCTCATCTTTTCTGCATACATCTGTGCTGTTAATGTCTTAAGTGCTTCCCTGTAGGTTTTCTACAGACTTGGTATGTAGATTGGAAGTACTGCAGTTTGGTGTCTCTGAAAAGAATATATAAATCCTTCATATCTCCTGTAATTTTATTCCATTAGGGGGAAGTTTAAGATTACTGGAATTGTCAGTTCTCCTTAGTATTTTGACCACTTGGCACCCTTGATTAAGATAATGGGTTAATGTTGTATAAAATTTGTCTCACCTTTCATTAATATTTTCTGTCTCATATAGGCCTACCTGATCCCAGTTTGTGTGTGCCAGAGTTTCCTTTAAAGTGTGATAGTCTAGCTTTCTTTTATAGGACCCCATGAGATACTACTACTTTGTCTGTATGAAGCTCTAGAACTAATGCATTATGATCTGGAATGTGGTTCTCAACAGTTCTGACTACAAGGTCTTCCTTGCTTAAGTTTGTAATAACATAGTCAGTACATGTCAGAGAGTCACATCTCATTTTTGTTGGTGTTGAACTCACATGACTGTAATTATAGGGCTGAAACCTATCAATATATCTAAGATAATTCATACTATTATTAAGGAGTCAGTGTTCACATCTACTACTATGATAGTCTGCTTTTTATGAGGTGAAAGTTTATCAACACGTTCCTGTAAATGACAAAAGAATTCTTTCATGTTACTGTTAGGGGATCTGTATAGGCTAGCTATTATTAAACTGCTGTTTCTCAGCTTTATTCCTATTGCAGCTATTTAAAAAACCATCCTGCGTGCAAAATTATCCACCAAGTCAATTTTTTTGCTCTGGACATTATTTTTGACATAAATACCAACGCCACCGCCTTTACGCTGTTTCCTATGACAGACACTGACAGTTTTATAATTACTTAAATTAATGCTACTCATTTCTTCAGTTTTGCACTGTAGTTCGTTCACAAAATAAATATGAGAAGGACTACTACCACTCAGAAATTTGTCAGTTTGTTCAATTTTGTCAGTAAGATATTGGATGTTTTGTGATATTATTTTGAGTGTACTGTCATTTATGATGTTATTGACAAGTACTTTGCCTTCACGTTTGCATAGTGAAGGCTGTTATACTCCAAAAACGATTCTGTAGGACTACTTTTACTTCCAAACAAACTGTTTTTTATATATAAGGTTTTCACTTCAATCCTTTCTCGTACTATTTGATTTAATTTTTCACACAAATAACATTTACCTGCATAATTAAAGTGCAATCTATGGTTAGTGTGTTGACCTCTATCCAACTTTCTTATGTCTGGAATTGATTATGACAAGTCTACATCTACATCTACATGATAACTCTGCAATTCACATTTAAGTGCTTGGCAGAGGGTTCATCGAACCGCAATCATACTATCTCTCTACCATTCCACTCCCGAACAGCACGCGGGAAAAACAAACACCTAAACCTTTCTGTTCAAGCTCTGATTTCTCTTATTTTATTTTGATGATCATTTCTACCTATGTAGGTTGGGCTCAACAAAATATTTTCGCATTCGGAAGAGAAAGTTGGTGACTGAAATTTCGTAAATAGATCTCGCCGCGACGAAAAATGTCTTTGCTTTAATGACTTCCATCCCAACTCGCATATCATATCTGCCACACTCTCTCCCCTGTTACGTGATAATACAAAACGAACTGCCCTTTTTGGACCCTTTCGATGTCCTCTGTCAATCCCACCTGGTAAGGATACTGCACCACACAGCAATGTGGTAAGCTGTCTCTTTAGTGGACTTGTTGCGTCTTCTAAGTGTCCTGGCAATGAAACACAACCTTTGGCTCGCCTTCCCCACAATATTATCTATGTGGTCTTTCCAACTGAAATTGTTTGTAATTTTAACACCCAGGTACTTAGTTGAATTGACAGCCTTGAGAATTGTACTATTTATCAAGTAATCGAATTCCAATGGATTTCTTTTCGAACTCGTGTGGATCACCTCACACTTTTCGTTATTTAGCGTCAACTGCCACCTGCCACACCATACAGCAATCTTTTTCCAAATTGCTTTGCAACTGATACTGGTCTTCGGATGACCTTACTAGATGGTAAATTACAGCATCATCTGCTAACAACCTAAGAGAACTGCTCAGATTGTCATCCAGGTCATTTATGTAGATCAGGAACAGCACAGGTCCCAGGACGCTTCCCTGGGGAACACCTGATATCACTTCAGTTTTACTCGACGATTTGCCATCTATTACTACAAACTGCAACCTTCCTGACAGGAAATCACAAATCCAGTCGCACAACTGAGGTGATACCCCATAGGCCCGCAGCTTGATTAGAAGTTGCTTGTGAGTAACTGTGTCGAAAGCTTTCTGGAAATCTAGAAATACGGAATCAACTTGAGTTCCCCTGTCGATAGCAGTCATTACTTCGTGCGAATAAAGAGCTAGCTGCGTTGCCCAAGAACGATGTTTTTTCGAAACCATGCTGATTTATCAATAGATCGTTCCCTTTGAGTTGATTCATAATGCTCCAAAACCCTACTGCAAACCGACGTCAATGATAGAGGTCTGTAGTTCGATGGATTACTCCTACTACCCTTCTTAAACACTGGTATGACCTGCGCAATTTTCCAATCTGTAGGTACAGATCTATCGGTGAGCGAGTGGTTGTATATGATTACTAAGTAGGGAGCTATTGTATCAGCGTAATCTGAAAGGAACCTAATTGGCATAAAATCTGGACCGTATCAAGCGATTTTAGTTGCTTCATAACCCCTAAGGTATCTACTTCTAAGAAACTCGTGCTAGCAGCTGTTCATGTTTCAAATTCTGGAATATTCCATTCGTCTTCCCTGGTGAAGGAATTTAGGGAAACTGCGTTCAATAACTCCGCTTTAGCGGCACAGTTGTCGGTAACAGTACAATCGGCACTGCGCAGCAAAGGTATTGACTGCGTCTTGCCGCTTGTGTACTTTTCATACGACCAGAATTTCTTCGGATTTTCTACCAAATTTCGAGACAATGTTTCGTTGTGGAACCTATTAAAGGCATCTCGCATTGAAGTCCGTGCCAGATTTCGCGCGTCTGTAAATTTTAGCCAATCTTCAGGATTTCGTGTTCTTCTGAACTTCGCATGCTTTTTCCATTGCCTCTGCAACAGCGTTCGGACCTGTTTTGTGTACCATGGGGGATCAGTTCCATCTCTTACCAGTTTATGAGGTATGAATCTATCAATTGCTGTTGCTACTATATCTTCGAATTTGAGCCACATCTCGTCTACATTTGCATAGTCAGTTCGGAAGGAATGGAGATTGTCTCTTAGGAAGACTTCTAGTGACACTTTATCCGCTTTTTTAAATAAAATTATTTTGTGTTTGTTTCTGGTGGATTTGGAAGAAACGGTATTGAGCCTAGCTACAATGACCTTGTGATCACTAATCCCTGTATCAGTCATCATGCTCTCTATTAGCTCTGGATTGTTTGTGGCTAAGAGGTCAAGTGTGTTTTCTTAACCATTTACTTTTCGTGTGGGTTCATGGACTAACTGCTCGAAATAATTTAGGACAATCTTGGAAGATGTTTTCTGCCTACCACTGGTTTTGAACAAGTATTTTTGCCAACATATCAAGGCAAAGTTGAAGTCCCCACCAACTATAACCGTATGAGTGGGGTATTTACTTGTTACGAAACTCAAATGTTCTCTGAACTGTTCAGCAACTATATCATCGGAGTCTGGGGGTCGGTAGAAGGAGCCAATTATTAACTTAGTTTGGCTGTTAAGTATAACCTCCACCCATACCAATTTGCACGGAGTATCTACTTCGACTTCACTACAAGATAAACCACTACTGACAGACACACACTCCACCACCAATTCTGCCTAATATATCTTTCCTGAATACCGTCTGAGACTTCGTAAAAATTTCTGCAGAACTTATTACAGGCTTTAGCCAGCTTTCTGTACCTATAATGATTTCAGCTTCTGTGCTTTCTATTAGCGCTTGAAGCTCAGGGACTTTCCCAGGACAACTACAACAATTTACAACTATAATTCTGTCTGTTCCTTGATCCAAGCACATCCTGTATTTGCCATGCACTCTTTGAGATTGCAGCCCACCCTGTACTTTCCCGAGGCCTTCTAACCTAAAAAACCGCCCAGTCCACGCCACACAGCCTCCGCTACCCGTGTAGCCACCAGCTGAGTGTAGTGAATTCAGTGAAAAGGGAATCTTTGGTAAGGTGTCCATTTTCTTTGTACAAGAAGGATAATAGGGAATTATAATTAACTTGAAATATCCAGAGAGTTTTCAAAATGGTATATGCTAATTAAAATGGCAAATTTCAGATAAGGTGTTAAACTTATTAAGTCTTAACAAACTTAATTATTATTCTATGATATCTGAGTTCCACAAAACTTATTTAATTAAATTTGTGGAGTAGTGTCCTGCAAGAAATTAGTCAGTGAGCATCTATAAGGGCCAAATAAACAATGAGAGGAGAAAATCAGGTGTAGAATGTCCATTCTCTGCAGTGTAAGTTAGTTGTTACGACCGAAATCAGGCTGGTAACAGCGACTGATCATCTGTGCTAAATAAAAATTGATTCAAAAAACTAAGGCCAGTAATGATACCACATGCTGAAGTGAAGTAGACCATTAATGCTGTGCAGCAACCAAAATCAGTAAAGTCTCTTTTTGACAGTGGAACAGGCCACAAATAAGTTAAATTACAACACGGAAGCAAGGAAAAATGTTAATATTAACCATTGCTCTTGCCATTATATGTTCAATGTGTCATTCTCCAAATTGCCCATTACTGTTACTGAAAAGATTGCAGTGGCTGTGAAATACCAAATTCCCACGCTTCCTCACAGGCAAACAAATAACAGATATCATAAATACCGTGGTAGAGAATGAGTAGTTTCATTATTTAAATGGAAAAAATGGTGCTGACAACACATGAAGCAATAGCCATCATCTTGTTATTGCAATAGGCGTTGTACATAGATGGAAAAGAAGTGTGACTGAAATTGGGGGTCAGTAAGCCGAGATTAGTAAACATCCTTTTGTTGCATACCGTCTCGTAGCTATGTAGATAGAATGAGATTTACACTCTTCTACAGATTGCACATAGTCAAAAATTGTAGGACTGACTTCGTGCTTTGGGGAGAGGTCCATTGAGATTTTGAGATTTCGGTATGTTGCGAGCGTGTATTTGCAATTGTCAAGCCGTCATTTTAAGTAACTGCTTTATATTCATGGATGGAGATAGAGACTTGTTTGTAATTGCTCTGCCCTCTGTTTTATCAGATGGTGTGATATGTACATTTTCACTCCACAAGCCACCTTACAGTGTGTGGCAGATTGTACTTGTGGACCAGTATCACTTACCCCTTTTCTTGCATGAGTTGCATATGGTTTGCGGGAAGAACGATCGCTGCTATGCCTCCATGTGGGCTGGAATCTCCCTAATTTTATCTTCATGGTCTTTTTGCGAGGTATGCAATATATTGGTTGGCTCTTATAGGAATATACACTGTCCGAACCTTTACAGTAGACAATAATTTGATACAGAACACCTCTCTTGCAGCATCTGCCCTTGGAGTTAGCCGAGCAACTCTGACATTTTCATCCTTACTAAATGAACCTGTAATGAAACATGCTGCTTTTCTTTGGATCTGCTCTATTTCCTCTAACAGTCCTATCTGGTACAGAGATCATATTGATCAACAATATTCAAGTATTGGTCAAATGAATAATTTCTCAATCTAGGATCTGCCTTACTTGTGATTAATTTATGTGGTTATTCCACTTCAAACTGCATTGTATGCATACTCATAGATATTTCATGGAAGTAACTGCTTCCAGTGATGGTTCTGTAATTGTGTAGTCTTATAATAAAGGTCTTTCTGTCTACGTGTTCACAATATGTTAAATTTGTTTATGTTGAAGGTCAGTTACCATTCCCTGCTCCGAGCATGAATCATCTGCATGTCTTCCCGCATTTTGCTAAAACTTTCTGGTGTTTGCTTCTGTGTATATAACAGCATGAACCACGAAAAGCCTCGTGGAACTTCTGACATTATCTACTAGGTCATTTATATGTATTGTGACATGTAATGGTCCTATACCACTCCTGTGGGACACACCCAAAGTTACTTTCATGTCTGAAGACTTCTCTCCATTGAGGATGATATGCTGTGTTCTGTTAGCTAGAAACTTCTCAGTCCAGTCTCACAGCTGATCTGATATGTCATACGCTCGAATTTTGTTCATTAGGTGGCAGTGTAGGACTGTATCAAAAGCCTTTTGGAACTCAAGGAACATGGTATTTGAGACACCTGTATTTACAACTTTCTGTGAATTGTGGATGAACAGAGTTAGCAAGTCTTTCTAATTTCCTGAATAATCTGATTTGCTTTTTAAATGATTAGGCAATAGTTTTGCCAGGATTGTTGGCTCATAAATTTATTTTATAGGTGATCAGAAAACCACACTATCAGTGTAGTTTTGTGTCTGTTTCTCTGCCAATAAATTTAGAACATTTTTGAACATACTACATATTGGCAATGTCACAGTTTGATAGCTAATGAGATTGCATGGGTGAATGTGAGAGCAAATGTGAGCAGATGTGTGTGAATTTTAGGCATTTTTAAAACTGTAGCCACATTCACCAAGAAAATATTTGCAAAGATGCTGACAATGTCTTTGTTTGGTACTTCAAACTCTGATACTTTTAGAGTATCACCCTATCTGTTGACCGACTGTTGGATAATAGAAGGTACACTCTCAGGCTGCATGTTACATAGGTGTCATTTCTTCATCTAATCCAAAGGCTGTGGACACACACACACACACACACACACACACACACACACACACACACACACACACACACACACAGAGAGAGAGAGAGAGAGAGAGAGAGAGAGAGAGAGAGAGAGAGAGAGAGAGAGAGCACCCTTTAGCCATTGAAAAGATGTTTGGTACTAATAGGAGGTATAAAATCTACTGTCAAGTACAAAATTCCAAGTTCACCTCATTTTTCTGTAATTGTTCCTTAATGACTGTTACGTAAAATTAAGCCCTGGATGCTATTTCCCTAAGAAGCTCCATAACGCGCCTTAACCTAACCCAATATGTAGCAGACCCCTCCCACTGTGTGGCTACATGACCCTGCAGAAGGAATAGTCACTTGTCCACTCATAGGATGAATGTTTTATCTTTAAAACTGCTTTTTTTATTCTGTTGTTTGGCAGTCAATTTGTGAAACCTGACATTATCATTTAGCAATAACTAACAATAACAAAATAATGCAGTGTAACTGCAGATAAATATTGCTCCTGGAAGATGAAAAAAGGCACTAGCTGAGTTAGGAGAGATAATCACAAATTGTATTTCCTGTTGTTTTCTAGTGACAACAAAAGATACTAAAAAGAAATCCATCCTGTGACAGGAAGATAATAGAAGAGAATTGCTGTCTTTCATATGCCCTGCCAGAGTTATTACTTACAAGTTAGGCACACTATAAATTAAGTTGCAGCAGAGTTTTCCTAGCCACCCCTGACGAGCATTTCCACCTCCACAACCTACCACTCCACCATCTCTGCACCATAACATTCCAATTCACCTCCGGGTCATTATAGAGTGGTGTCAGAAGTACTTATGGCCATCATCTGGCAGATGGTGCCAGCAGAGTCAACCTACATGCAGCATATCTTCACAACTGCAGCACGCAGTTTCATCAGACAGTGGGATGAGTGAGCAGACAGTTAGTTCTTGTGGTTGTTTTTCTTGTTTTGTGTGTAGAGGGTATGGAGTCCAAGTAGGTGATGCATGATGATTTGAGGGTACGTTTGTATAGTCAGGGGGACTGGCTGTTCTTTTGAAACTCCATGGTAATTCAAAGGAGCTTTATTTTCGGTCTATAAGATGGGGTCTCAGTGTAACTTGTAAGGTCAGTTTGCACCATGTACAGTATTAATACCAGTAATTTGTACTAATTGTCACCACCTCAAGGAATATATTTAATAGCAATGATAAAAAGTGAGATATAAGTGTGTGTAATTTAATACAGTTCGTTATGAGTAAATTTTGTAGCTTTTAGTGTATATTGGTGATTACGGTTCTGCAATGGCAATCTCAAGTAGAGGGTGTCACTACGTGGGAGGCAGATCAACCACTGGTTAACGAAATGACTCAGTTGAAAGCAGATAATGCGGACTTGCATAATAACCTTACAGCCAGGGAGGGCGAGTTGGAATTAGCCAATCAAACCACTCCTTTGTTAGATTCAGCTACAGCCATTTTTATCAAACCCTTCTCAGAAAAGTCGATTGATAACTTGATGTCCTTTCTGGATGACCATCAGTTAACAGCTAATATTAGGAGGTGATCACAGGATCAGTTATTATAGATGATGAAGTTATAGTGGGTAGGGGAAGCCAAGACATGTACAAGGGGGCTTAAGAGGAGAACAGAAATTTGAGGAATTGAAAAGAAGGCCTGCTACATAGGAAGAAGAAGCAAAACAGTGCGAGGTTTTTTCATGAGCAATTAAGTACTATGTCAAAGAAGCATAATGAGTCAGTAGAGAAGTTTGTGGCCAGAATATATAAAGTGAATGTGCAGACATATGAATTAAGTGAAAGTGATGAAGCAAATAGTCACACTCCATGAAATGGAATAGAGCACTGGACACATTTTTGAGGGGCTTGTACCTGATATGTAGAAGAACGAGAACAAATAGCGTGAGGGACTTATACACTGTGGTCAGATTAGCCACAGAGTTTGAAGAAATTAATGTAGTAACAGGAATACGGGATAAGAGAGTAGTTTTCTCTACTAATGTGAGGTGTTACAGAGGTGGGAGAATGGGACATGTGCAGAAGTAGTGTTGCCAACCTCATTGCAGTAGATGTAAAGTGGTTAGGCACCACCATCTTGATGGTAGGAATGGTAAGGAGAAACAAGAGTCGAATAAGCAGGTGTTAAATGCAAAAGGGAACCCCAGGCCTGCCAAACAGAGTTCCTGATAGGTGTTGCTGCAACTAATACAAATGAAGAGGCAAAATGTAGTATAGTACGAATAGTGAAGGTAGAAAGCACAAGTTTTTATGAGATGATGGGGCACTTGTGTTGGTGGTGCATATGGACCTTGAGAGTCAGTGGTCATTAAATTCTCCATGTTCCTCTTAAAGAATTGTGCTTGGTAGAACTGTTGGCAGAAAGTGATGAATTAGACACATCATGTTGCTTTTGTCAGGAGAAGCACAGTATGCTTAGGGGAGGAATTGGACAGGTAAATAGTGCCCCTGAATTTATATAATTTAGATGCCAACGAAGAACAGCTCACCAAGGGAATGTTGTAGCTAGTTTGGAAGTCCTGGATGATATGAGTAGAGACTCGACCAGTGTGCAGCAGTGTAATGTACAAACTGCTGATAAAACTGCATTGCGTAGGTAGTTAGATCATCTTAGAGGTACGGATAGATTGGAAATCAAGAAATTATTGTTTGAATTTGAGAATTAGCCTTAACAGCAACTCCTGTAACACAACGTTGTATCACTACAGGAGCTGAGTCACTGGTATATCGTAGACCCACACCATATGCAACCAGTATAAGAGGAATTAATTGAGCAACAGTTTGCAGATGAGGTAATAGAGCAAAACACTAGTTGTTGGATGGCAGCGGTCATAGTTGTACCGAAAAAATCTCAGGATGAGGTCAGAAAATATAGATTCTGTTGTGACTACAGACATCTTGACAGCAAAACTACAACCAATGCATATCCGATCCCAAACATCAATGAAGCTGTTGACAATTTGTGCCAGTGCAAGTACTTCTGTATCTTAAACCTGAAGATCTCAGATAGAAGTAAACCCGAAGGACCATCTGGAAACAGTGTTCTCAGTCCCCTGGGGCAATTTTCAGTATTGTAGGATGCCATTTGGCAACATTTTAGCGTTTGCTGGACAGAGTCTGAGGGGACTGAAACCTCACCAGTGCACAGTATACCTGGATGACATCATTTTCGTGAAGGATATAGCACAGCATATGCAGTTTTTGCAGGAGGGCTTTAAAAATTTTACGAGCAGCAAATTTAGAACTTAACATAGGGAAATGTCATTTTGGATTAAAAGTAGTTATGTGTTTATGGCACATTATTAACAGTGGAAGGGTTAAACCTATCTGAGGTTGGCAAAAGCAGTGCAAGAATTTCTGATTCCTAGTAATACTAAGGAGCTACAATCTTTCCTGGGGTTAGGGAATTATACAAAATTAATAAGAGTTTGCAGATATAGTGGGACCACATGCACAACAGTTAAAAATGGGGGTAAATTTCGAATGGACAAAGGTATGCCAAGATGAGTTTGAGGAGTTAAAGAGAGTTTTGATGTCATGTCCAGTACTAATTGTTCCAGACTATGAGAAAGAGTTTATTTTGATAATGGGTGCTTCGAATCGGGTCCTAGGGTGTGTTCTCATTGAAGTAGTGAACAGAGAGGAGCGTTGGGTAGCATATGCTTCTAGACAGTTGATCAGAGTGCGAAAAAACTACACAACAACGGAGGAGATACTTAGTGTAATACATGGAAGCATGTATATCGGGTGTTATTTGTAGGGAAAGAAGTTTAAAGTAGCAAGGGACTGTGCAGCCATTAAGTGGTTTTTGGGGCTTTAGGTCCATTCGAGTAGGCTAACTAAATGGGTATTGAGGGTAAGTGAATTAGCACACAAGCTTGGTAAGAGACATATGAACACAGATAGTTTAAGCTGGAAAGTAGCAGTGATAGAGACACTAGGTCACAACCTTGCAGAATGGCAAACAGCGGAATGGGCTGACTTTAAATGTAAACAGTATGAGTCTGAGCTATAATTCACTTTGTGGGCCAGTTATTGTGTAAGACAAGAAGGTTGGAGCCATGAGTAGTGGTGCCTGCAAACCTAAAGGAGGAAGTACTGAAAGAAGTGCATAACCACATTATTTTCAGGACACAGGGGTTGTAGAACAAGAAGTTGGTGAGTAGCAGAGCGGCACTTGTGGAAGTCTAGGATAAAGGATGTCGATCAGTATGTAAGGGGTTGGTGGTACAGTGCACACAGCGGGCAGATATGAACCTTTGCAGAGGTTACTAGAAGCAATAGAGCCTTTCAGAATGTTAATTTGGATGTCCTCTGACCATTCAACAAGACTTCTGCTGGGAATCGATTCGTGTTGACCACTATTGATCATTTTTTCTAGATATGTGGAAATGATTGCCATCCCTAACAGGCACCAACAGCTGCACAAGCATTGGTTAGCAGCTGGTTGCTCAAATTTGAGGTGCCAGAAACTATGATCACTGACCAAGGGACAATTTTATGTCTGGTTTTTTGAAGCAGCTATGTAATTTTGTAAGGGTTAAGAAGTTAATGATGAGTCCATTACACCCTCAGGCTAATGGTAGGGCGGAGTGGGTACATCGCACAGTGGGAAGATGTTGAGTCACTATGTGGGCATGCACCTTAACAATTGGAACATATATTTATCCTTCAATGGGAGTGCATATAATTCAAAAGTCCATTCTGTGACAGTGTTTTCACCATATGAGGTAGTTTACGGAAGGCACATGCTGTCACTGTTTGACAAAATAGGGCGAAGAAATGGCAAGGGCAGGGAGTTCGCTAAGGATTTTGCTAAAAAGACAAGGGAAATTTGGAAACATGTGCAGGGAATAACACCAGAGCTTTGGAATGCCAAGAGTGGTTAGGGAATCATGTGGGCATGTTACCATCATATAAAATCAGCCAGAGGGTAATGTTACTGAACCCGTACATTCCGAAAGGTAAGGACAAGAAATTTGTTACTTATTACCAAGGGCCAAATTGGGTAGTTGAAACAATATCACTGGTAAATGCCAAGCCATTTTCAGGTGCTCCAGATGCTTTGACACAGGTAACGTAATGCTTTGGGCGTAAAAGTACGGGAGTAGGAAGGTGAGGAAGTGCAGAAACCTTGCATAACCTGTACAAAGGGTTCCGTATGCATTAAGGCCAAGGGAGTAAACGGGGTAGTATACATTTGGATTAGTGTGTACATGTTATTCAGGAACATAAATGATCATTATATCAGTAGGAAATGAGAATGGTGGGAAGAAGTTTTGTCTTTTATGCTCATTTGTTGGAAAGTTAAGTATTTGAGGGTTGAGTGTTCTTTTATGTCTGTATAATGGCAGACCTTTTGGTGGGGGGGGGGGGGGGTGGTGATGGGAGTCCCCGTTTCCCAGGTTGCCGTGGGTCGAAATCAGAGGGGAGGCTTTATCTTACCAGGTTGCACGTCTTCACCAGGAGTGGATTGGGAGGGGGGGGGGGGAGGGGGGTCGCTGCAGGTATTATAATTGAAAACAGGAGTACTGTCATTGGGCATTGAAGCAGACACTGAATGCTTGGGAAATGTTTAATGAGGTAAATTATTGGGAAAATATGTTTATGGATTTACAGAGTGAGATGGAAGGGAAAGACATACTAAAAAACAGCAGTATAGATGGTGGGCAATAATCTAGGAGTTACAGAAGCTCAGATGGATACTTTGGATAGGAGAATGGCAGTAGCAAGATTGTTGCAGTCTTTGGCTGATAGCTTGTGGGATACTTGGGTAGTAGTAGAGGAATTGTAAGGAACAGTCCTATATGCGGTGCACGGGCAGCTTAGCCCAGTTCTATCAATGCTGGATCAGTTTTTGGTAGGCATACAGAAAATGCAGGAGTTGCCACTGGAATTAGGAGCAGACTAGTTGAATTGACGGTTTGTCATATTGCAGCAGTCGTGACCAGAACATGTCTAGTGCAACTGTACATACTGGTACAGTTTCCAGTAGCCAGATTCAAATGTTACACCATACACATGCATACCCAATAAAATGGAGAACTTTGGGGAAATTTGTCCAAGTAAAAACACAGGAGATACTACTGATCACAGAAGATGGTGATAGCCGTGTGGTTATGTCACTAACGGGACTCAAACATTGTCAGAGGGAGAGGGTTATTATCTGCCCGACCTGGATGTACATACAGGTGCTGGCATTTGCGAGGTACAGTTGAACTTGGTAATTTGGTAAAGGAAGATGTCAGGATTGTCCACCTGACCCTATTTTCATCAAGTGTGTTTGCACAGGGTGTTTTCTGTAAACAGTACTGAAGTTGTAGTAGCAAACTGCTATGAACAAGATAAGCTCGAGTAACCTAAATGTTTGGCTTGGCACATGGGTGGAATAATTATTAATGGAATGGACTGTGACATAACCAGGCAGATGTTTCACCTTTCATCTTTCAACTTTTGTTTTTGGGAAAACCAAGTTGAACATTACGCAGCCTCAGTCATACTGGTCAGAGAAGCTGGTGATACTTCCAGTGAAAAACCTGACTTACCTAAACGAAACATTAAATCCTAACATAATACTGTCCCCGAACTGGCTCATAGACATGCAAGAGGGGTGTGTTCCAGTGGAGCAGACGCTTTCAGATGTTCAGCAGTATTGAGAGGAGCAACAGTGAATGAACAAGACCATAAGCATCACAAATACAAGCACCACTTTAATGTTGACTCCGCTTTGTGCAGCCTTCATCTACCTTAGGTGGAGGGCAGCTAGACAATGCAATCCTCTGTACATCAGATACTGTTGGACTGGCTAACTGCCCAAACATGAGAAGGTGTGATGAGTGTGAAAAGGAGTTATAGTAGTAAGAGTGAGTTATTGTAAGATGTAATTAATTGTGATTTGAAAGATGAGGAACCTTGGGTGGTGTTGAAACAAGCATTGCTGCTTGCAGAAGAGATGCCATAGGGGCACAATACGAGAGCATTCATGTAAGTAGTTGCTTAATATTTAAGGGGTAACTCAGGTGAGAATGGAGATAATATGTAATAGTTTGTGGACTAATGGAACCAGGGGGCTGGAATTGTAAGGGAAAGTACCTCACTTTCGGAGTTTTGATTTTTGATGTGAGAGGAAAAACTGTAAATAACATATGTTGTAACTTTGTGATGAAGTATTCTGTTACAGACCAGTCAGAGTTTAGACCTGGTGTCCAGGTCTTCCAAAAGAGGGAATATATGCAACACTATCACTTAATTTTGGGCGTTACTAATCTCAAGCAAAACGATGGCAGCCTTGTGTGAGGCAAGCAGGTGGTCACAGAGACACTGATAATGTAATTTCACAAGTGAGCCTGTACATGTGAGATAGCCAGACTAAGCTGTGCAATCATGGTGACATTGGAAAATGACTTTTCAGTGACAGATCATCCTGTGGTATATCTCCACTGTGTTGGGAAACAAAGGTGTTGATCTGTATATGCCTGGTAGCAGTGTACTGACACAATTGTGCCACCAATCGCTATAAAAACCATCTGCTGCTAGCACAGTTATGTGCTGTCTGACAGCATCCTCCACAACATTTGGTCCACATTGGCTTCCAGCACACTGTGGGCCAGCCAGCAGCCAATGCCAGTCTGGGTAGCCATCTCCATCAGACCAGCTCTAGATTATAAGTATATTACTGTTGATTGAGGCGACAATTGTGAGTAATCCCTCAAGGGCCTCCACATGCGGATCCGGGGGTATTCCTGCCTGTCATAAGAGGTGACTAAAAGGAGTGTCTCACATTTCAACCTTTATGTGATGGTTCCCTGTAGGATTTGACCTCCATATTTCAACATTTTTCCGAAGAGCGAGTCAGTGGGAATAGGGCGCCTTGCATGGTGCATCGTGTCCATCATGCACTGAGACCTATTGCATCCTTCGTCGACGTGGATCTGTACTTCCGCTTATTCTCCCACTGTTGAGTGAGGTCACCCTCCTGGGTGCGTATTTTTCCATCAACTGTGCAGTATCGTTTTCTATGCTGACAATGATAATGGACTTGCTTGCTTGGTTGCACCTGATATCCAGCATGGTAGCCAGTCTGTTGTGGTGGGGCCGCCATGTACCCTGTTGGTTGTAGCTCCCTGACCACACAGGGGTCACTCTGCTGATGCCTGCACCGTTAACTCCCCATGTATGCCAAGGAGTAGATGCCCGTCTCCCTGGGGCATAGACTCCTGGCAATGGCCATCCTGCCAGGTGGCCAATGCTTAGGCTGGGTGGCACCTGTGCATCATCTCTCGCTGGAGGTCAAACACCAGCAGTCTCTAAGCATTCATGAGCTCAAGTCAACTCACAGAACTGTGACCCCAAAGCGTTCCCCTCCCTGGTCACACCATGGGAGGAACGTCAGGCTAAGGATGGCAGCGACTCTTATTCGCCCCGGTACCTTGTATGTTAGAGAGCGGATGGGGAATCTTTCAAGACGATGAAACCTCAGTTTTTTGTTGAGCATTTAGAGGACAAGTTTGGGGAGGTGTAGTGCTTGTCCAAAATTAGATCTGGGTCAGTCTTGATGGAACCAGCACCCTCTGCCCGGCCACGGGCATTACTCGCTTGTGACAAGTTGGGGGATGTTCCTGTAAACATCACGCCCCATGAGAGCTTAAATATGGTCCAGGGAATCATATATCACAGGGACCGTCTTTCGTAGTCTGATGATGAGCTGCACGTCAGTTTAGAGCAGTGAGGTGTACATTTCATTTGGTGTGTCCACCAGGGTCTGAGGGATAAGCAGGTTGCCACCAGTGCCTTCATCTTGGCCTTCAAGGGTGATAAATTACCTGAGAAGATCAAGGTGATGGTCTACCACTGTGATGGCGAGCCCTATAAACTTCCCCCAATGTGGTGCTTTAAATGCTGGAAGTTCGGCCATATGTCTTCACCAACCCCAGTCACCTCTCAGAGCTGGAGGACCACACCTGCCCCCTTGATAGTGGGGGCACTTCCCTCCCTGTTGCTCCTGCACCACCTACTTTGAGAGCAGCACCCTGCAACCTTCGGGGATATCAATCCCCACTTCTGCACCGGAGAAGCGTAAGTCTTCTCTGGCTCCTCTCGCTAGGAAGGGGTTCCCTTGGGTCCTCCCTTCCCAGGTTTCTGCTTGTGGGAAAGATGCCAGCTGCCAGTGGCTGAATAGCTGAAAAGCAGCTGGTCGCAGGGCTTCACGCTCATTCTCAGTCCTGGAGACCGAATCAATAAATCCCCCCCAGCCAGGGAAACCCAAGGATCAGCAAGAGAAATCCAAAAAGATCATCCCCAAGACCAAGGGAATTGCGGTGGCACCCACACCACTGCTGCCTACAAGCTCTGCGTTTGCGGATGAGGTGGAGATGCTGGCGTCCGCTGAGGACCTAGATGTGGCTGGACCCTCAGACACAATGGATATAAACTGCTGAGGCACTAAGTCGGTGGCAGCAGGTGACCCTGAGGCGTAAACTGCCTCGTTGAATGTTCCATGCCTTCCCAGTCTCACAATGACGTCATCCTCCAGTGGAATTGCGGGGTTTTTTTCCACCGCCTGTCTGAGCTACAGCAACTGTTAGCTTTACACCTGCTTTCTGCATTGCCCTCCAGGAAACCTAGTTCCCGGCAATGCGGACCCCTGCCATCTGTGGCTATAAGGAATATTAGAAGAACTGTAGCAACAACAATTGAATGTCAGGCAGAGTTTGTGTTTATGTCCTAAACTCAGTCTGTAGTGAAACTGTGCCCCTTCAAACCCGTCTTGAAGGTGTGGCTGTCAGAATGAGGAGGACACAGGAAATAACTGTCTGCAATGTATATCTTCCTCCAGATGGTGCAGTACCCCTGCACTGATGGATCAAATCCCTAAACCTTTCCTACTTTTGGGGGATTTTAACACCCATAAGCCCTTGTGGGGTGGCACCGTGCTTACTGGCCGAGGCAGAGATGTCAAAACTTTACTGTCTCAGTTCAACCACTGCCTCTTAAGTACCGGGGCTGCCACATATTTCATTGTGGCTTGTGGTAGTTACTTGGCCATTGATTTATCACTTTGCAGACCAGGACTTATCCCATTTATGCACTGGAGAGCACAATACAACCTGTGTGGTAGTGACCACTTCCCCATCTTCCTGTCACTGCCCCGGCATCAGGCTCACGGATGCCTGCCCAGATGGACTTTAAACAAGGAGGACTGGGAAACTTTCACCTCTGCTGTCACTGTTGGATCTCCCCCACATGGTATCGTCGATGTGGTGGTTGAGCAGGTGACTACAACAATCCTTTCTGCAGCAGAAAATGCAATATCTTGCTTTCTAGGGTGCCCCGGCGAAAGGCAGTTCCTTGGTGGTCGCTGGAAGTCGCTGAAGCAATTGAGGAGCATTGGCGAGCTCTACAGTGGCACTCTTCCCTGGAGCACCTCATTGCCTTTAAATGGCTCGGTGCCCGTGTTTGACAGCTTACCAGACGACGGAAGGACGAGTGTTGGGAAAGATACATCTCGACCATTGGGTGCTAGACGTCACCTTCCCAAGTCTGGGCAAGGATGAAATGTGCTTTCGGGTACCAGACCCCGACAGGTGTTCCTGGTGTTAATAAATGGCCTGTTATCTACCGACACAGTCGGGATTGCCGAGCCCTTTGCTGAGCACTATGCTTGAGTCTCTGGGTCGAAGAATTACTCCCCCCCACCCCCCACCTTACCCCTAGCCCTCCAGCCTTTCGCACTCTCAAATGGTGACTGGAAGGGAAAGTCCTCTCGTTCACTACATGCCACAACACCCCATTTACAGAGTGGAAGCTCCTCAGTGCCCTGGCACAGCTCCTGGGCCAGATCGGATCCACAGTCAGATGATTAAACATCTCTCATCTGACTACATCTCTCATCTGACTACAAGCGACATCTTGTAGTCATCTTCAACCAGATCTGGTGCGATGGCGTCTTCACATCGCAGTGGCGGGAGAGCACCATCAGTCCGGTGCTTAAACCCGGTAAAAACTCGCTTGATGTGGATAGCTATTGGCTCATCTGCCTCACCAACACACTTTGTAAGCTGCTGCGATGTACGGTGTGTTGGCGGTTGGGTTGGGTGCTGGAGTCATGTGGCCTACTGGCTCCCTGTCAGGGCGGCTTCCACCAGGGTCACTCTACCCCTGGTAATCTTGTGTCCCTAGAGTCTGCCATCCGAACAGCCTTTTCCAAGTGCCAACACATGGTTGCCATCTTTTTTGATTTACAAAAAGAGTGTGTGACAACTTGGCAACATCATATCCTTGGCACATTGTATGAGTGGGTCTCTGAGGCCTGCTCCTGATTTTTATCCAAAATTTCCTGTCGCCCCGTACTTTTTGTGTCCAAGTTGGTGCCTCCCATAGTTCCCCTCATATCCAGGGGAATGGGGTCCCGCAGGCCTCTGTATTGAGTGTGTCTCTATTTTCAGTGGCCATTAATGGCCTAGCAGCAACTGTAGGGCTATCTGTCTCACCTTCTCTGTATGCAGACGACTTACGCGTTTCATACTGCTCCTCCAGTACTGGTGTTGCTGAGCGGCACCTACAGGGAGCCATCTACAAGGTGCAGTCATGTGCTCAAGCCCACGGTTTCCAGTTTTCGACCGTAAAGTCATATGTCATGCACTTTTGTCGGCATCATACTGTTCATCCGGAACCAGAACTTTACCTTAATGACAAACCACTCACTGTAGTGGAGACGTACTGATTCTTAAGACTGGATTTCGACGCTTGATTGACTTGGCTTCCTCACCTTCATCAGCTTAAGCGGAAGTGCTGGCAGCACCTCAATGCCCTCCGCTACCTGAGCAAAACCAGCTGGAGTGCATATTGCTCTACACTGCTGCAGCTCTACAGAGCCCTTGTTCAATCCCACCTTGACTGGGAGTCTAGTTTATGGTTCGACAGCGCCTTCAGCATTGCGTGTACTCGACCCAGTGCACCAATGTGGCATTTGCCGAGCGACAGGAGCTTTTAGGACGAGTCCGGTGACCAGCGTCCTGGTGGAGGCTGGAGTCCCTCCATTGCAGGATAGGCATGCACAACTGCTGGTCAGTTACATTGCACACGTTTGTAGTTCTCCTGCGCATCTGAATTACTGTCTCCTTTTCCCACCCACAGCGGTTCATCTCCCGCATTGGCGGCCTAGGTCAGGGCTTCCAATTGCAGTTCGTGTCTATCCCTTCTTTCCGAACTAGAGTCCTTGCCGTTACCCCTATACTTTAGGTCCGTTCACGTACACCTCCATGGTGTACACCTAGGCCACGGCTTCACCTGGAGCTTTCATGTTGCCCTAAGATCTCAGTTAACACCACAGCTCTCTGCTGCCACTTCCTCTCGATTCTTGACATGTACTGAGGGCGTGAAGTGGTTTACACCGATGGCTTGATGGCTGATGATTGCATCAGCTTCGCATATGTGCATGGAGGGCATATTGAACAGCATTACTTGCCCAATGGCTGCAGCGTTTTCACTGCTGATCTGGTGGCTATACCTTGTGATCTTGAGCACATACGTTCATTCCCTGGGGAGTCGTTTCTTCTGTCTTCCTCGAGCAGCCTACAAGCTATCAACCAGTGCTACCCTCGTCACCCTTCGGTAGTGACCATCCAGGAGTCCATCTATGCCCTGGAATGATGTAGTCTTCAGTGGTGTTTGTCTGGATCCAGGTCACTTCGGAATCCCAGGCAATGAACTTGCTGACAGGCTGGCCAAACAGGCTACGCGGAAACCACTTATGGAGATCGACTTCTCTGCAACTGACCTGCGTTCAGTACTACGCCGCAAGGTTTAGGAGATTTGGGAGACGGAGTGGCATAATCTTAGTATGCACAACAAACTGCTTGCCATTAAGGATTATGTGAATGTGTGGAAGACCTCCACGTGGGCCTCTCGCGGGGACTCTGTGGTTCTCTGTCGGCTCTGCGTTGGCCACGCTTGGGTGACACATGGCTACCTCCTGCGCCGTAATGACCCACCTCAGTGTCGGTACGGCACCCAGCTAACAGTGGCCCATATCTTGGTGAGCTGTCCTTCTTTGGCTGCCCTGCTATTGGCTCTTCAGTTACCGAACTCGTTGCCATTAATTTTATCTGACCTCATCAGCTAATATAGTCTTATGTTTTATACGTGACAGTGGGTTTTATGATTCTATATAAGTTTTCGCGCATGTACTTTGGCCATTTGTGTTCTCCACTCAAACACTTTTAGGCTGGATGTTTTAATGTGTCGCAGGGTGGTTGGATTTTCCTTTTTATTCTCATGGTCAGCCAGCCACGGTCATCTGCTCTATTGTTTTTATCCCTTCTACTGTTTCTTGGTTCTCTGTGGTTTTCTTTTCCTGTTTTGTCCGTAGTAGTGTTGGTTGTCCTGTCATTCTTTTGGTTCTTCCATTCTCCTGTTTTTGTGCTGTTTGTCTCCTTCCTTTTCTTCTTTCCCTTGTGTAATTATTTTACTGGGAACAAGGGAAAGATGACCTCACAGTTTGGTTCCTTCCCCCCTTCCTTTAAACCAACCAACCTCAGGGGTCACAGCAACACCGAACTTCTGCCTTGGACAGCATCAGTTTGCTGCCATGGTGGTTCTGCTGCCATCCCTCAACACCATGGTGAGCTGCTAACTCAGTAACGTTGGCCACCTATGGGAATTCAGGAGAATTATGCGTTGCTGGCACTGCTTACTTGGGACTGCATTGTGTTAACTCAGACACACGCTACTGAGTGAGGTGAACAGTGTTAGTGAAGCAGGATGTGAATGTCAATTGGCCACCACACTGTCGCAGTTTTCCAATGTCATCACCACCAGACCAGATGCTTGCAGACTTATCAGAGGGTGCCACAGCACTCTGACATTGTAATCCAAGATGAATAAAATATGTTGTATCTTGCAACAGAAATTTGCAAGTCACCCCTGACCAACACTTTTGCCTCCAAAACCTGCCACTCCACTACCTTTGCACTTTAGTGGCCTCATTCATCCCTGGGTCCCTAACCTAGAGAAGTTTCACACAAATGGAGAACATTCTCCCTTTTTTTTTTGAAGTGAGATCTGTAGTATTCTTCTTCTAGCTGAATAAGTTCTTTTCAGGTTGGTTTTACAGAGGAGTTTTTTTTTTTAAATAGTAAAAATGGCAGAATTTGTGTTGCTCAGTGGGCAAAAAAATTTACATGTAGCCCAAAGAAATAAGGAACAGATAACCTGTAGAAGTTTCTGTAGATTTAACAATAAAAACGTTATTTGGCTGGTGAACTTCCTTCCCGAAAACCGTGAAAGAAGAGGGGTGACCTTTCAAACTAAGCAAAAATGAAACATTTTTGTGCTATTTAGTAGACCCAGGTTTTCAGTCTGAGTTGGAGAAGACTTAGGCAGATACCAGACAACTGTGTCCACTGACATTTTCAGATGTTCATCATCACGTTTCCTCGCAACATAAGTCTTACATTTTGTTATGTTAGAAATAAGTTGGCGGTTCAGAAAAGTTAATAACTGCTTTATTCCAAACCTAGTGATCAGTTTCTCATAACGAAAGTGCACAGATGACTGCTTAAGTACTTAAAGCATGAGCAGACCATTATGTATCATGTGTAACCAAAATTATCTCAGGTTGGAAAACTCTGACAGAGTTCCGGTTTGGAGTGGATGAAAATATGATATATTCTTAAGATTTCATTTGCATGTTATGTTCACCTAACTTCAGTAGCAAAAAAGTTTCCAGCATGTTGAAAATTCAGTAACATCATCAGAAAATGCATCTTTATAGGCTGTCTGTAATAGTCTTAATAATGTGTCGACGAACACAAAACTAAAAACAAAGGTAGTGGAACTCTTCCATAACACATTGATGTCAGTTCCATATTTGTACGTCAAATAGTTTGCCTGTTTGAGACAGGTGAATGAAACATAAGATTATGCAGATGTTCTGTGCACATTGAGAACATTCTCAAGGATGATGAGAGGTAGTGAGAATGAATTCCTTAGTCAGAGAAAATGTTTTACTCATATGAAATGGAGAATATTCCCAGAAAATGTCACACACACACACACACACACACACACACACACACACACACACACACACACACAAAATGTATTTCAGAACTTTGATCTTGGGCAGAAACAAAGCAATTGCATGTCCTGGATTTGGATGAAATTTCCCAGAGATTTTCTTCAATGAAGAAAATTTAGACAGTAGTTTTGGAGGAAATAGTTGTGCAACACTGTCGCGTAAGTGCTTGTGATGATAACGATTTTGTGCAAGTGTTCAGTGCATCAAGAGGTGAGCTGTGCAAGTGGCCCACTCTGTATTTGTTTACTTGGATTCAAGTCTGCATCCTGAATTTTAAGAAAAAAATTTATTTTGTAAGGTTAATCATATTCACAAAACTATCAATATTTCAGTAATATAAAGAGTTTCTATTTCTGTAATGTGGAAGAGGTTGTGAATATTGACAGAATTTTCATTTTTTATATCATTTGCAGTTAGTATTGTTCCCATTTAATAATTATACCTTACAATAAACTGCAGTTTACATTCATGATGAATCAGAAGTTGTTTTCCGTACAGGCTGGCCAAAAAATAGTGCTCTCTCTTCAGTGTGCCACTGCATAACCTGGACAAAAAACCACGATGATAAAACAAAGGAATATAAATCAAAATACATAAAATTGATTAAAAACATATGAACAAAGATTTCAAGTGGAAAAAGAATGACAGGAAGAAAAATGAGAGCAAATGAAGAACTTGATGTAATGATTAAAATGATGTGACAAAAGAAGGGGAATAAAAAATTACATTTAAAAAATAAAAAAATTACTGCACCTGACAAGATTACAACCCACAAAATCCTGCATGTGAAGCTATTATCCTAACCATCACACTTCGTAACCACACTTTTTTTAAAGCTATTGAGTTTCACACAAAATTACAAATTTGTTTTTCATCAGTTACTCACAAATGAGGGACACCAGAGTGAGTGGCTACAGGGTATAGCTGGGATATTAACCTACATCACTGTATATTTGGTTCTAAAAAGTCCATCCCACCACTGGGGACCTCTTCCTTTCAGTTAATATTGTTGAGAGAGATCACACGATATTGGAACCAAAAAGAGGCAACTGCCTTTTCTGACTGTCCTCACCAAACACCTAATGAACTTTGAGGAAGTTTGCATGTGTGTTTGTGCTGTTCCTTCACCTTGCTGAAAATGTGTGTACATTCTTTCACCTTCTATAATTTCTTTTTTCCCAGGTCAGTTAACAGTAGAAACACAGGCTTTACTGTACAATGTGCTACAAATGAATAAGACATAACCTGCATATACAGTAACTAAACATCAAATGGTTAAAGTAGTTTATATCAATAAAATTCTGACTGTTTTGTGAAAGAAGTATATTTTGCATAAGGAAAACGTTTATTTGAAATTGGAAGGAGAATCGAACCAGAGGCAATCCCCCCCCCCTCCCCCCCCCCCCCCCCCCCCCACACACACACACAGGTTTACTAACTGTTAGTAGCCCTGTAGTTATTATAACTTGAGCAGGTGAGATATCTTCTGTACTGGATTTCTCAAAAACTAAGTACTGCTGAATATTATCCACTTTTTGGTTGTGAGGTAGCAGCCATTATATCTCATCAGTAATAATAATAATAATAATTATTATTATTATTATTTTATTATTATTATTATTACTACTACTACTACTACTACTACTACTACTACTACTACTACTACTACTACTGATAAGTAGTGTTGAACTAACAGCCAAAGTAGATGGTGTAGTTTTTTTTATTCAGTGATGAACATCTGTACATTCGGATCTGTGATCAACAATGATGACTGACTACCCCTTGTCAGAGAGCATTGTAAAGTCCTGCAGGTCTACATAACAAAATGCATTTAAATAATAAGCAACTCTTAGAGCATTGATAGAAACAGAGTTTTTAATGTCGAAAGATTTTCTGTTCGATAAGAAATGGCTTCAGCCATAGCCTTTTCAATTTAGTAACTTAAGAGTTAGTACTGTCAGATTTTTCTGGTAGAAACACTGACTATTTTCAGCACTAAGAATTATGTCTGGATGCAAGATGACAGAGCATTTTGTAATTGTTATTGATTTAAATTTGTTTCTGATACATACTAGTTACTATCAGAAAACTGGTTTTGTTGTTCGAATAACTGAAATTTTGTTTCACAGTCTCATTCAGACAAATCAATTTTACATGTGTGATCAAATAATGAAGCTCTTACATTAAAATGATCGGATTCTTAATTTTTGATACTATATTAAACGGGTTTATATAGTTGTTTTGCTTTGAGGAAGTTCAATTGTGAGTGGTTCATTGATTTTATATTTTTCTTTTTTTTCATAATGCTTGTGAAATTTGTTGAATGAATCCAAACTAAAATATCACCGTATAAATAAGACACTCAATGAAGGAAATAATTTGCAGGTTAAAGAGGAAGAAGGAAGCACATTGGAAGTGGTCCAAGCTATACAGTCAACGACCTTGATACTACAAAAGGCTAAGGATACATACACACAAAGGGGCTTGGAATATGAAAAATTAAAGAAAGAAAATGCATCACCTAAGGATCTGGAGAAAGCAGAAATAAAACTCAAGAAGGCACAAGAAGAGTATAAAGCATTGATAGAAAAATACAAGATGATTAAAGAGGAATTTGAAAGGAAAATGATATTGGCTTGCAGGGTAGAGTTATATTTTGTTTCATTTTTCACATGTACATGCCATGTAATTAGTACTATTGTAGAAAGTACTTAGTTATTTTATGTAGATGGATATATCAAGGTAAGAAATTAATCACAAAAACTTGTGTAAAAAATTACAATATCCACTTTCACATGTGCTGAGTATTCACCATATATTTGTGATGCAAACAAGATTGGAGTTGTCACTGACCTCTTAGTGCGCCCTCCCCCCCTTTTTTTTTTTTTTTAAAAAAAAAATCCAGGTATCTAGAATGCTGAACTTCCTGACCTGGTCACTGCTCTTATTTCTACAACACACTATTAACAGGATTTTGGTGATAGAAAGTGTGTGGCCATTCATTCTGACTCTCAATATAACACGATGGGTAGACTTAAAGTAAATTGGTTGATCACACATACTCTTAGGCACCTCTTCCTTTGATAATGTAATATGTTTTGCCAATTGTGGGGCTGGTCTAGGTGGTACTGATGAGTACACTCTGCTGATGGTGTCTCTAAGCATAAGAGCTATTGGGTAGAGCTTGATAATCTGACAAGTACATTTGGGAGGCTACTAAGATTTTTCTCTTGTTTTGTAAGGATTTTGTTTTACTTGAGTCACAACAGCTTGTGTTTGCTTACATGGTGCATTCACCACAACGATTTTCAGGGTATTTAAAGTACAGGAGGATGCCAGGTGCCTTCGAAAGGACAGGGCCTATTTCCTTCTCTATCCCTGACACAATCAGAGTTTGTGCTCCGTCTCTAATGACCTTGATGGGACGTTAAACCCTTTCTTTCAAACTACTGTACATTGTACTTTGGAACAAACAATGGATTGACATGCGTAAGTTTTCCCAGTCTTTGAAATGTTCCCCCAAGTATAGACACAATAAACGTCATACTTTGATCAAAACAAATATTATATTATCTCCATTGTGATATGGTCTGCAGCTATAATAAATGTTTTGAATGATTTTGTGATGTGAGTATGTCACATGAAGAGAGTGGCAGCTGAAGTCATCGTGAAATCATTCAAAACACATCTTATTTCAGTTGGCAATTAGATTTGTTTTGTAATGTACGCTTTTGACAATCTTCACACCATTTAGTATAAGGACAGCAAATTGTTTTAGCGTACTCTGTGACTGTGATACCGCCTCCCCACTCCCATCTGACTTTGTAATCCATTTTGTGAAAATCTTCAACAGTATTAATGGACTGGTATTCATTCTGCATTTTAGTCCACTTCCTGGGGTGAAACATAGTTAAAAATATTGTTTTATTTTGAGCTTCACTCCAACAGTGAGTATTTTTTAAATACCATCATGATTTAAGGTACTATGTGAAATTTTTTTTCTTTTTTTTCTCAAAGTAGTTTTTGACTACTGTGATTCATGCACCGAAATGGTGAGTAGGTACACAACTGAGTCAATAATTTTGGTAATTGACACAAGAGAACGTGATGTAGTACCTTAAAAAATTAGTAATTTTTGTATTTATTGTAATGTTCTCTTATCCAAAAGCTGCCCAATTTTTTTTCTGTTGTCTAACATCAGAACACTAAAAATGTCAAATTTTGTAATAAAATTGCTGTAGACACATACTGATGAGCCAAATTATTATGATGACTGTCCACGACGAGATTCAATGCTGCTTGGTGACATTGCTGGCATGTGACATGGTAAGGAAAGTATATAATAATTATATTAGAGCAGAGATGAATGAGGAATCATTCTGTTGAGGATACAGAGGGCAAATTGTTATGACCTGGTGTCTGGGAGCGTGTGTCTAGGACATGACAAAGTTGATCAGCTATTTATGTGCTATTGTTGTGAGAATTCATTGGAAATGTTTGAAGGACAGTGAAATAATGTGTAAGTGGTAAGGTGTGTAACATTCACAGCTCATCACAGAATGTGGAGGCTGCACTCTCTGTAAAGCTGGATAGGTGATGGTCTGTGGCTGATATGGTGACCTAGTACAGTGCTTGTACAAGCACAAGTGTTTTGGAGCACATCATTCTGCACACATTAAGGAATGCGCGACTCTGTAGCAAACAGCTCCTATGTGTTCTCATGTTGATCAAGCAACATCAGCTAAGATTGCAGTGAACATAGAGATAACTCTGTGTATTATTGGAAATGTGTTGCCTGGTAATGTCTTGTTGATGATCATGTCCAAATATGATGTCGTGTGTGTGTGTGTGTGTGTGTGTGTGTGTGTGTGTGTGTGTGTGTGTGTGTGTGTGTGTGTGTGTGTGTGTGTGTGGCTGCTTGAAACTTGCACCTCGCAACAGGTACAGGCTGACGGTGGCAGTATTATGCTATGAGGGGGCATTCACTTGCACTTTTATGGAGCATGTTGTAGTTGTCAAAGGCACAGTGACAGCTGTGGACTAAGTGAACATTATTGTGGACTACCTGCATCCCTTCATGCTTAAGTCTTCCCTGAAGGTGATGACGTCTTCCAGCAGGATTGCTGTCTGTGTCTCAAGGCCAGAATTGGTCTACAGTAGTTAAAGGTGTGTGATACTCAACTCGTATTGACATTCTAACCACCAAGTTCACTTGGCCTGAGCCCTGTGAAATATGTCTGTTACTCTATCAGGTGTCACTTCTGTGCCGCAACATTTATTCTAACATTAAGTACTCCAGAATTACTTAAACGTATCCTTGCAGGCTATATCCATCTTAAGGTTCGCCCATTTGTTGCTAGCCCAATGCGATGCTTCAGATGTCAAAGTTTTGACCATACCATTATGGGATGTAATGGTAGTGCTAATTGCGGCAATTGTGGAGGCTCGGCTCACGAATCAGGCAATTCTTGTACACTTCCTCTGAAATGTGTAAACTGCTCCAGAGATCACCCAGTGTTGAGCAGAAAGTGAGAGGTTTACAATGAGGAAAGAAAAATTCAGGACTTTAAAGTCAAGAGGTGCATACCCTATGGTGAAGCTAAAAGAGTTTTCAAAGCTATGCAACCTCTGGTTTTTGCTACTTCTTCTGCATCCGCTAGTTGCCAAGTGTGATGCCTCCACACAAACTCTGACCACAGATTCAAGTAAGAGCACATGCACTTGTTGGTGTACCTGTGGGGGAAACACTCCATTTGAAACAGAAGTCATTCGGAAGCTTTTGGCAATTGGCTTACCACCTGAGCCACGTACCATCAGCCACCATCAGAAGCCAAGTAAGCCATCCCCGCAACATCAGCGACCTCTCTCCCTCACTGATGGGGACTATGCTGTTGAGGATATGGACTTCCAATCAGAGGAACCGGAGGGCCAGGAACCTGTTCACGTTCTCCTTGACTTCCCCCGGTATGTCACCACCTTTGAGGGAGAAAGACACGAACAACTTCCCTAAACAGTGGCTTCCGTGGAGAATTCTGTGTTGTGCTGGAATTTACATGGTTATTGTTCACATTTGGAAGAATTAAAACTCCAGGTCTAGGAGAAACCATTCTGCATCTGCTTACAAGAAATGCGTCTTTGTTACCAACACTCTGCATTACGGAACTACCACCCATACAGGAAGGACGAATTACTGAAGACAAGGCTAAAGGTGGAGTGGCTGTTTTCAATGATGACAGATGCCACTCCTCTCCTGTCCCTTTTACCACAACCATACAAGCAATTGCCATGAAAGTTCTAGCACCCTTTAATATCATCATGTGTTCTTTGTGTCTTCCACCTAATGATGCTTTGGATGCAGACCCACTGACAGAACACTTACAGGCACTCCCATCCTCATTCCTTCTTGTGAGGGACTTCAATGCACACAATGTGCTGTGGGACTCGGCTACGACTTGTCCATTCTGAGAATATTTGCCTTCTGAACGCGGTTCAGATGACACCCTTCTCCACTGCTACGGGGTCTTTTTCAGCCACTGACCTTTGTTTTCCTTCCTCAGCTATTACAGACTCAGTTCATTGGGAAGTGGCTACATATTTACATTGTAGTGACCACTTCCCATTGTGGATCCGTCCGCTGACTAGGACGGTGGCTGACAGACCATGCAGATGGACGATACAAAGGGCAAATTGGGTAAAGTACAGTCGACAGGCTATTGTTGAAAGGATTGTGCACAGGAGATGGTGACCCATATCACTTGTGAGATCCAATGGGCTGCTGCAGAGTCCATCTCGCAGTCTAGTAACCACCTCAGATGATGGCCTGTAGCTTGGTCAAATGATGACTGTCAATGGCCAGTCAGGGTCAGATGAACAGCTCTGCAGAACTTCACACCGCCCAACTACAGAAACTGTTCATGCCCTCAGATCTGAGAGAGCACATGCAAGGTGAGTGATAGAAGAATGGAAGAAGGCTTGCTGAGGGAATTCATGACTTCCATTAATTGGTCCACTTCCACTGCGCAAGTTTGGAACTAAATAAGATGGATTTCAGGCAACCCCTTACGGAGGTGGATACACCAGAAGACATGACTCAGGTTTTAGCTGAACACTTAATTATCACTATGTCATCCAGACAAGCTCCTGCTTCTGAGGTGTTCTGTAGGATTGCAGGGATGAGGAAGTTCAGTTTCTTCTTGCATAATGAGGAAGTCTGCTACCTTCCGTTGTCCATGTGGGAACTGGAATCAGCTTTATCTGCAGCCAGAGACACTGCTCCAAGACCAGGTGAGATCCGTTATGCTATGCTTTGTCATCTGTGCCGTGAAGCGAAAGGACAGCTCCTCTCTTTTTTCGATAAGATCTGGTTTCATGGACAGTACCCCACAACTTGGACAGAGGCAATATTAATTCCATTTGGGAAACCAGGCAAGGACCGTAGTGCCTCTAACGGTTAATGGAGTGTAGCCTGTATCACTTGTATAGGTAAGACTCTTGAACATGAGGTCAACCACCACTTCGTCTGGCTGCTCGAATCCCAAGGTCACCTGAGGTGCTCCCACAGCAGTTTCAGGCACTACCATTCCACCCGCGACAACTTAATTCTACTGGAGATGGCAATACAGGAGTCCTTCTTACACCGAAACCATTTGGTTTGTGTGTTTTCTGACCTCAAAAAGCATATGACACTACTTGGAGGTACAACATCCAACTTCATGAGTGGGAACTGGCGTTTCCGATATTGTGTTGGCGGTGTCTTGTGTGACTGCTATGTTGAAGAGAATGGGGTCCCCCAAGGCAATGTCATCAGTGTCACATTGTTTGCCATCACTAACAATGGCATTTCCTCCACAGTCAGGAGCCCTGTCAAATGCTTTTTGTTTGTGGGTGACTTTGCAATCTTCTACTCCTCCTCTGATTTTATAACGACAACAAGGCAGCTACAGCTGACCATTAGGAGGCTGGAAAGCTGGGCCAGGAAAACTGGTTTTTGGTTCTCACCCGAGAAGACTACATGTGTCAATGTTAACTCTGCTCGTTTAAGTTTTAACCAACAGCTGCTCACAATGGGGGCAGTATTTTACATTTTCAAGAAACTGCACTTTTTGCTTTTGTTATTTGACTCGAAATTAACTTGACTCCCACACCTGAAAGACATACAAACAAAGGGCTTCAATCATTGAATATTTTGAAATGCCTTAGCAGAAAAACATGGAAATCTGACAGGTCCCGCCCCCTGCAGTTTTATAGGGCATTTGTTCGATCACATTTAGATTATGGCAGCGTGATCTGCAGGTCAGCCTGTGCTTCCTATGTCAAAATGTTAGGTCCTGTCCACCATGAGGGCATTTGGATATCTACTGGAGCTTTTCAGACCAGCCCAGTTCATAGTCTGTCTGCAGAGGCTGGTGAACCACCACTCTGGATTCAGTGCTGCATCCTTGTGGCTCGACAGACTCTGAAAATCTCAGTGTCATCTCAGTTCTTGGAATTTAGTGCAGTGGTCGAACCCACCTTTGAATGGCTGTTCAGGAATCGGTCCCGCGCAACCAAGCCATTTGGGATATGTGCTACAGATTATCAGGCATCAAAATGCACAGCCAGGGATGGGACACATTGCCGCCTTGGTGTCTTCAGAGGCCCAAAGTGATTTTGAGCTTGACACAGTACATGAAAACTTGTACTCCAGATTGTTTGTTTACAGCTTTGTTTTCGTCCATTTTAAGTACATACCACAGTTTTATCATTGTTTACACAGATGGATCCCAGCAAGAAAATGTTGTGCTGTTTTCTCTGATACAGTTTTTAAAGTGCATCTTCCTGAACTATTTACAAATTATGATGCAGAATTATATGGCATTCTGATGACACTGGAGAGGATTCACAAACATCACTGTACAAGATTTCTTGTATGTTCTCACTCATTTAGTGCATTGCAAGCACTTCACCAATTCTATCCAGTAGACCAACTGATTCAGCTCATCCATGACTCCTTACAGTGGCTCCAACACCATGGCAAGGTGGTGATATTTTGCTGGGTACCTGGCCGCATCGGGATACAGGGAAACGACATGACCACCGCAGACGCAAAGGAAGCATGTCGGGATTGTGCTGTCTATCAGTGTCCCATCCCGTTGCATGCCATCATCTCATTTTCTGATAAACACATCATATATCAGTGGAAGACTGAATGCTTGCAGATGACAGAAAACAAACTGCAGCCACTCAAATCAACCACAAAGGCATGGCAGACTTTGTGTCAGCCTCACTGCTGGAAGGAGGTTCTGCTTACTAGGTTGCACATTGCACATAGCACTTTAACACATTGTTTCCTCCTTCGGTGAGAGGATCCACCGCTCTGTGAAGTTTGTGGCGTGCCACTTTCAGTTCAGCATATTTTGGCAATGTGTGCCCTATATACTGATATTAGGGCAGCACTCAGTCTCGATAGAGATCTGCCCACCATTCTCACAGATATTTATTCCAGTCTTACAAGAGTGATGACATTTCATAAACTGTCAGGCCTCATCCCTAAATTGGTGGGATAGGGAGGCAGACATTAATACATCATACCATGCTCTGCATGTGGGGACAGCCTTCATCCCCACCCCTGAGATAGGCATTCTGACTTTTTGTAAGGGTGCTGATGACCATGATGTTGAGCGCTCCTCGTCTCTAATAATAATAATAATAAAATTATGTGCCCACATACAACTGTTCTATAATTTGAGGGAAACATGTCTCCTGTGTATAGGCATTTGGTGCCACATATGTGTGGAATAGAAAAATTGAGAAAAGACATCGGACAGCTAATACAATTTATAAGAAATGAAATATCGGACAAAAAACTAAAAAGGTTAGGTTAGGTAAAATCTCACAACAAGAAGTGATAGAGCAATTAGGTGAAAAGAAGCAGAAATTACAAGCATTGGCCAAACGACTTAGAAGATACAAAAAAAGTGAAAATAGAAGGAAACAAAGCCAAACATTCAACACAAACCAAAAGAAATTTTATCAGACAATAAATAACACACACAGTAAAATAGACAATCCACCAAACATAACAGACATGGGACACTTCTGGAGCAACATATGGTCAAACCCAATACAACATAACAGACATGCACGGTGGATACAAGCAGAAACAGACACATACAAGATGATACCACAAATGCCTGAAGTGATAATTTTGCAACATGAAGTCACCCGAGCAATTAATTCTATGCATAATTGGAAAGCCCCTGGAAAAGAAAAAATAGCAAATTTCTGGCTAAAGAAGTTCACCTCAACACATTCATATCTAACTAAATTATTTAACAGATACACTGCAGACCCATACACAATCCCTAATACACTTACACAAGAAATAACTTATCTGAAACCTAAACATCAAGCAGACACAGCAAACCCATCAAAATATTGCCCCATAACATGCTTACCAACAATATACAAAATATTAACTTCAGTCATTACACAGAAATTAATGACACATACAACACAGAACAAAAGTATAAATGAAGAACAAAAAGGCTGCTGCAAAGGCACACGAGGATGTAAAGAGCAACTGATAATAGATGCAGAGGTGACATATCAAGCTAAAACTAAACAAAGATCGCTACACTACGCATACATTGATTACCAAAAAGCTTTTGATAGTGTACCCCACTCATGGTTACTACAAATATTGGAAATATACAAAGTAGATCCTAAATTGATACAGTTCCTAAACATGGTAATGAAAAATTAGAAAACCACACTTAATATCCAAACAAATTCAAATAATATCACATCACAGCCAATACAGATTAAGCGTGGAATATACCGAGGAGACTCATTAAGTCCTTTCTGGTTCTGCCTAGCTCTGAACCCACTATCCAACATGCTAAATAATACAAATTATGGTGCTAAATAATACAAATTATGGATATAATATTACTGGAACATACCAACACAAAATCACACATTTGCTATACATGGATGATATAAAACTACTGGCAGCAACAAATCAACAACTCAACCAATTACTAAAGATAACAGAAGTATTCAGCAATGATATAAATATTGCTTTTGGAACAGACAAATGTAAGAAAAATAGCATAGTCAAGGGGAAACACACTAAACAAGAAGATTACATATTGGATAACCAAAGCGACTGCATAGAAGCGATGGAAAAAACAGATGCCTATAAATATCTAGGATACAGACAAAAAATAGGAATAGATAATACAAATATTAAAGAAGAACTAAAAGAAAACTAGAGAAAGACTAACAAAAATACTGAAAACAGAATTGACAGCAAGAAACAAGACAAAAGCTATAAATACTTATGCTATACCAATATTGACCTACTCATTTGGAGTAGTGAAATGGAGTAACACAGAACTAGAAGCACTCAATACACTTACACGATCACAATGCCACAAATATAGAATACATCACATACATTCAGCAACAGAAAGATTCACATTAAGCAGAGAGGAAGGGGATTTATTGACATAAAAAACCTACATTATAGACAGGTAGACAATTTAAGAAAATTCTTTATAGAACGAGCAGAAACTAGCAAAATACACAAAGCAATCACTCATATAAATACATCAGCTACACCATTGCAATTTCATAAGCACTTCTACAACCCTTTAGATCACATAACATCAACAGATACAAAGAAAGTAAATTGGAAAAAGAAAACACTACATGGCAAGCACCCGTATCATCTAAAACAGCCACACATCGATCAAGACGTATCCAACACATGTCTAAGAAAAGGCAATATATACAGTGAGACGGAAGGATTCATGATTGCAATACAGGATCAAACAATAAACACCGGATATTACAGCAAGCATATTATTAAAGATCCCAATACCACAACAGATAAATGCAGACTTTGCAAACAACAAATGGAAACAGTAGATCACATCACAAGCGGATGTACAATACTAGCAAATACAGAATACCCCATAAGACATGACAATGTGGCAAAAATAATACATCAACTACTTGCCATACAACATAAACTAATAAATCAACATGTTCCCACATACAAGTATGCACCACAAAATGTACTGGAGAATGATGAATACAAATTATACTGGAACAAAACCATTATAACAGATAAAACACCACCACATAACAAACCTGACATCATACTCACCAATAAAAACAAGAAATTGACACAACTAATTGAAATATCCATACCCAATACAACAAATATACAGAACAAAACAGGAGAAAAAATTGAAAAATACATCCAGCTGGCTGAGGAAGTCAAGGACATGTAGCATCAAGATAAAGTTGACGTTATACCAATTACACTATCAACTACAGGAGTCATACCCCACAATATCCACCAGTACATCAATGCAATACAGTTACATCCAAACGTATACATACAACTACAGAAATCTGTAATTATTGATACATGATCAATTACCTGAAAGTTCCTAAATGCAATGTAACATATACCGAACAGTTAAAAGGAAGTCACGCTTGATCAAGGTCCGCGTCACTTTCCATTTTTAACCAGACATAACGTCTGAGAAAGGAAAGAAAAATAATAATAATCATCATAAACTAATGTGCCCACATACAACTGTCCTATAATTTGAGGGAAACGCGTCTCTTGTGTATAGGCATTTGGTGGCACATATCTGTGAAAACCTACCACGGGCTTTATGAATCCATGCCATGCAAAATAGCAGCTGTATTTCTTTCCAAAAGTGGACCAATACACTAATAAGCAGATGTCCATAATGTTTTGGCACCTCAGTGTGTGTTTGTTAACAATAAAAAAAACTCAGTGACTGATCAAGCATGTAGTTACCTGAAAGTTTATTTATAGTAAGAATATACTTTGTACATTTAAAGTTAGTATAGGAGTTCACTTAATCTCTCATTTTTTTTTTTTCTTAAAGCATTTTCAAGAAATTGAGGAAGCTCATGTGAAACAGATGAAAGAATTTCTCAATACTTACGCTGACGATCTGCAGCACAACCATGACCTCATTGGACAGGTATGTTCCTCTTAGTGTAGTGATGTCACTGTGGATAGATAGTCAAATAGGTATCTGTCATTCCTATAACATTTGAGCCCACTATTTTCAGTTTATTTTGACATAATATTCAGACTGTTGGTTTTATTGAAGACTGATCCCCCCTCGTGAGTACTACAAATTTGGTATACCAAAAAGACGCCAATCCAGGACTTTATCAGATAGATTAACTGTTTATGTTTTTACAACATTAAATTATAGTGTCAGTTTGTTTAGAGGAGAGGGAAAGGTTAATATTGTTTCTTGTTATTACACTATCTGATCAGAAGTATCAGAGCACTGTTAGTGGATGTTAATAATGGGATATGGCCGACCTTGGCCTTTATGACAGCTTCAACTCTTCTGGGGATAGTTTTTGATGTGTCAGAATGTCTGCAGATGAATGCCTGCCCATTCTTCCTCAACAGCCGAAACCAGAGAAGGTAATGATGATAGCTGGGGGGCTGGAACGGAGTCGACATTTTAACTCATCCCAAAGGTGTACCATTGGGTTCTGGTTGGGATTCTTGGCATATCATTCTATTTCAGAAATATTAGTGTCCACAAACCGTTACCTCAAAGATGCTCCTTTATGGCAGGGTGCATTGTCATAATAATACAATCAATTGGCATGTCTGAACTGCCCCCATACTCTTGATATAAACTTCTCAATGTTGGTGCTACAGATGATGGCAGGTAACATTCTGAAGGCATTTGTCAATCTCAAACCCGTCCTCCCCCTGCGGGTTCGGGGGTAAGAATAGGCCCGCGGTATTCCTGCCTGTCGTAAGAGGCGACTAAAAGGAGTCTCAAACGTTTCGGCCTTCTGTGATGGTCCCCTCTTGGGTTTGACCTCCTTTTTTTCCCCAAATTTCCGTTGTTAGTGCGTGCCATTTGGGGAAGGACGCCTTACGTGGTGTTTTTCTATTGGTCCATCATGCACCACCATCTTGCATGTTCCTTATTGTCGTGTGGCGGGATTTACACCCAACGTCTTCTGGATTACCTCCTTCTTGTCTTGTGCGCAATCCCCTTCTTAGCACCCACGACAACTGTGGACCCTTTCAACACCTAAAATCCAGCACGGTAGCCTGTCCGTTGTGGTGGGGTCGTCATGTACCCTCTTGGTGGTAGCCCCCTGACCACGCAGGGATCGCACTGCAGATGCCAGAGCTGTTTCCTCCCCATGCATGCCAAGGAGTATGTGCTCATCTTGTCTGGGGCACGGGGACTCCGGGCAACGGGATATCGGCCAGGTACCCGTTGCTTTGCCTGGGTGGTGCCCTTGGGAAGAGCCCTCGTTCGGAGTAGGTGGCATCTGGGCGGATGTGGCGCAATGAAGCGCAATAAATCACACCAAGCTGGTGGTCACATGGCCACCAGCGTCTCTAAGCGAGGCAGAGTAGACTTTGATGCTGCGCAATATGACCCTCAGTCGTTCCCCTCGTTGGCTGCACCATGGGAGGGACGTAGATCTAGTGCCAAGCGGGAGCCTTATGTACCGCAATCCTTGTCTGCAGCAGGACTGATGGTGACTCCTTTCTTACGACGAAGCCTCTGTTTTATGTGGAACACATGGAGGATAAGTTTGGGGAAGTGGCGGGGTTGTCTAAAATGAGGAATGGGTCCATCCTCCTCAAGACGTCTTCCCCAGCCCAGTCACGAGCGTTGTTCTTGTGTGATAAGCTGGGTGACGCCCCTGTTACCGTCACTCCCCCCACAGTAGCTTAAATATGGTCCAGGGGATTATTTACCATCGTGACCTATTGTTACAATCCGATGACGAGCTGAGAGCCGACTTAGAACAACGTGGAGTGCATTTTGTCCGTCGTGTACATCGAGGACCCAAGACTAACAGGGTGGCCACCAGTGCCTTTATCTTGGCCTTCGAGGGTGATGTCTTGCCCGAGAAGGTCAAGGTAATGGTTTACCGTTGTGACGTCAAGCCCTACGTCCCTCCCCCGATGCGGTGCTTCCAGTGCTGGAAGTTTGGGCACATGTCCTCCCGTTGCCCATCCGGCACCACATGTCGAGATTGCGGACGCCCCTCTCATCCCGATTCTCCATGTGCACCTCCGCCTGTCTGTGTCAACTGTGGGGAGCACCACTCTGCATGCTCGCCGGATTGCCCCGTTCTTCATAAGGAGCGGAAGATAATGGAATTTAAGACCCTGGACCGGCTTACTTATCTAGAGGCAAAACTGAAATTTGAAAGGTTGTATCCTGCTTCCCTTCGAACATCTTATGCTGCAGCCACGTCATCGTCGCCCTCGCGAGCGGCGGTTGTCGCCTCCTCTGTGTCGCCTCCTCTGTGCCGCCTTCAATGGGCTCTCGGGGCCATGCCTCTCTGTCTGCCCCCCTCATGTCTGGGGGCACGCCTTCCTCTATTGCCCCCTTAGCCGTTGGGGGCAAACCCTCTTCTGTCGCTCCCCCCACGCTTACTTCGGGAGTGACGTGTGCTCAAAAACCGGGGGGCTCGATCCCTCCCCTCCCCCCCCTTCTCCACCGGCGTTGCCTCTGCCGGTTCCTCTCTCGCGGAAGGGGTCCCTCGGGGCTCTCCCTTTCTCCGTTTCTTCTCCTACCCAGCTGGATGTCAGCCAGTGGCTGAAGGTTCCGCCACCTGCTGGTCGTAGGGCTTCTGCGTCGTCGTCAGCCTCCGACGCTCCTTCAGAGAAGCTCTCCCAGCCCTCTCACCCTAAGGGCAGACGCGAGAAGAAGGAACGGAATGTGTCCAAAAAGAAGGACGTTCCGGCTGTTTCAGTGCCATCTGCTGTACATAGTCCTGGCTCCGGGGATGAGGTGGAGATCCTCGCCTCTGCCGTGGATCTCGCCCTCACAGAACCCTCGGGGACCTTTCCTATGGCCTCAGCTGACTCTCCCCCGGTGGCAGCAGTTGGCTCTGAGGCGCCGTCTGCCTCTTAGTCGCCTTCACGCCCTCCCAGTCCCTTACTGCTTCCATTCTCCAGTGGAATTGCGGCGGTTATTTCCGCCACCTGCCTGAGCTCCGGATGCTTCTGAGTGTTTCCCCTGTTCTCTGCATTGCTCTGTAGGAAACTTGGTTTCCAGCAATGCGGACCCCCGCCCTTCGTGGTTATCAGGGATACTATAAGAACCGTGCTGCCTGTCAACGAGCATCAGGTGGGGTTTGCCTCTTTGTTCACCACTCTGTTTGTAGCTCGCCAGTATCCCTTCTGACGCCTTTAGAGGCCGTCGCTGTCGGGGTTGAGCTCTCATCAGCCATTACTGTTTGCTCTGTTTACATTCCTCCGGATGGGGAGCTCCCCCGACATGTCTTGGCTGCGCTGCTGGCTCTGCTCCCGCCACCATTGCTGCTTCTGGGCCATTTCAACACCCACAACCCTCTATGGGGTGGGACTGTCTCCGATGACCGGGGTCGTGCCGTGGAGCATGTGTTGGCTCAGCTCGACCTTAGCCTCTTGAACACTGGTGCTCCCACGCATTTCAGTGTGGCCCATGGCTCGTTCTCGGCCATCGATCTCTCTCTTTGCAGCCCCGGGCTTGTCCCATCCCTCCACTGGAGGGTGCATCCTGACCTGTTTGGTAGTGACCATTTTCCCATCTATTTGTCACTGCCCCAGTGTCATTCTTCTGGGCGCCTGCCCTGCTGGGCTCTCCACAGGGCTGACTGGCCGGCTTTTACTTCCGCTGCAACCATTGAGTCTCCCCCACAGGGTGACATTGACGAGGTGGTCCGTGTCTTAACCACGTCAATCATTTCGGCGGCCGAGGCTGCCATCCCCCGCTCTTCTGGACTCCCTCGGAGGAAGGCTGTCCCCTGGTGGTCGCCGGAGATTGCTGAGGCTATTCGCGACCGTAGGCGGGCTCTCCAGCGTCATAGGCGGCACCCGTCTCTAGAGACCCTCATCGCCTTTAAGAGGCTCCGTGCCTTGGCCCGTCGCCTTATCGCACGGCGTAAGCAGGAGTGCTGGGAGAGGTATGTCTCATCCTTGGGCTCCCGTGTCTCCCCCTCGCTCGTGTGGTCCTGGATCCGGCGGATTTATGGATGCCAGACCCCTATGGGTGTCCCTGGGATCTCCTTGGACGGCGCTGTCTGCACGGACGCTGCCGCCATTGCTGAACACCTTGCTGCGCACTTTGCTCAGAGCTCTGTGACGGCCACTTATCCCCCCGCCTTTCGCTCTCTAAAGGAGCGAGCCGAGCAGACGCCGTTATCATTCCACACGCGTTGTTCTGAAAAATACAATGCTCCTTTCAGCGAGAGGGAATTCCTCGCTGCCCTCACCGACTGCCCTGATACGGCACCAGGACCAGACTGCATCCACGCACAGCTGCTGAAGCATCTCTCCCGGGACTGCCAGAGACACATCCTCATCATCTTTAACAGCATTTGGAGCGAAGGTGTGTTCCCGTCGCAATGGCGAAAGGGTCTTATTGTCCCCATCTTGAAGCCCGGTGCGGACCCACTGGCGGTGGACAGCTATCGTCCCATTACCCTCACCAACGTTTTGTGCAAATTACTCGAACGTATGGTGGGGCGGCGTTTGTGTTGGGTCCTTGAGTCGCGCGGTCTCCTCGCTCCATCCCAGGGTGGCATCCGTCGAGGCCGGTCTGTTGCGGACAATTTGGTGCGGCTGGAATCTGCTATCCGTACGGCCTTTGCCCGACGTCAGCATCTCGTTGCTGTATTTTTTGATCTGCGGAAGGCGTATGACACCACATGGAGGCATCACATCCTTGCTACATTGCATGAGTGGGGTCTTCGTGGTCAGCTCCCGGCTTTTCTTCAAACCTTTTTATTGCGCCGCTCTTTCCGGGTGCAAGTGGGTGCCGCCTCTAGTTCATCTTATATACAGGAAAATGGGGTCCCGCAGGGCTCGGTGTTGAGCGTCTCCTTATTTCTAGTGGCCATTAATGGTCTGGCTGCAGCCACGGGGTCGTCGGTGTCTCCTTCTTTGTATGCCGACGACTTCTGCATCTCCTTTAGCTCCACGACTACAGGAGTCGCCGAACGCAGGCTGCAAGTCGCCGTTCGCAAGGCAGCATCATGGGCTCTGACTCATGGTTTTCAGTTCTCTGCAACCAAGACTCGATTTATGCACTTCTGCAGGCGTTGGACGGTCCACCCTCATCCTGAACTTTCCCTCGACGGCCACCTGCTTGAAGTGGTGGACACTTGCCGCTTCTTAGGACTCGTCTTTGATGCCCGGCTCACATGGGTTCCTCATATTATTCAGCTGAAGCAAAAGTGCTGGCGGCACCTCAACGCCCTCCGCTGCCTGAGCCACACCTCTTGGGGTGCAGATCGCTGCACGCTGTTGCGATTATACAGAGCCCTTGTGCAGTCCAGGCTTGATTATGGGAGCCTGGCCTATGGGTCTGCATCACCCTCAGTGTTGAAGTTGTTAGACGCCATACACCACTGTGGGGTTCGGCTTGCCACTGGCGCTTTTCGTACGAGCCCCGTGGATAGTCTACTGGTGGAGGCCGGGGTTCCCCCACTGCGGATTCGCCGCCATCGACTGCTCGCCGACTATGCTGCCCACGTGCATTGCTCGCCGGGCCATCCCAATCGTCGCCTGCTATTCCCTGCCATGGTCCTCCATCTGCTCGAACGGCGACCTAGGTCTGGGCTTTCCATAGCTGTCCGCGTCCAGTCCCTGCTGTTGGAACTGGGGTCATTCCCTCTTCTGCCTCCCTTCCGGGTCCGTGCACCTACGCCTCCCTGGTGTTTGCCCCAGCCGTCCGTCCGTCTGGACTTGGCACATGGACCCAAGGATTCGGTTCCGCCTGTGGCCCTCCGTCGTCGTTTTCTTGCGCTCCTCGCCTCATTTTCGGGCTGTGAGACTGTCTTCACTGATGGTTCCCTGGTTGATGGTCGCACTGCCTATGCTTTTGCTCACGCTGCCCATGTTGAACAGCGCTCCTTGCCGGCTGGCTGCAGTATTTTTACTGCAGAGCTGGTGGCCATATTGTGCGCTCTTGAGCACATGCGTTCCTGCTCAGGTACGTCCATCGTCATCTGCAGTGACTCCCTGAGCAGCCTCCAGGCCATCGACAGCTGCTATACCTCTTCTCCTCTGGTGTCCTCTATTCAGGAGTCTGTTTCCGCCATTACCCGCTCTGGTCGTTCGGTGGTCTTTATTTGGACGCCAGGTCACGTTGGCATCCCGGGGAACGAACGTGTCGACAGGCTGGCCAAAGGGGCGATCGACACCCCAGCTTTGGAAATCGGCCTCACGGCTCACGATCAGCAGCTGGTGTTGCGCCGTAAGGTGCTTGGGATGTGGACTGCTGAGTGGCATGGCATGACATCCCTGAATAAACTGCGGGCTGTCAAGGAGACGACCGATGTGTGGCGCTCCTCCCTGCGGGCTTCTCACGCAAATTAGTTACAAACTACTACGGTATGCACACACTTTATTCAACATGTAAACGTCACTACAGATATTCAGATTTAGGTTTTGACGCATTCGATATGTCTGCCATCATTGGCAATGATGTGGCACAGATAAATAGCAAAATTCTGCATGACCTGCTGAAGTGTTGGAACATTGATTCTGTCAGTGACCTCCTGAATGGCTGTTTCCAGCTCAGCAATGGTTTTGTTGTTATTGCTGTACGTACGTATAGCCTCACAAAAACGAATCGCATGTGTTCAGATCTGGAGAATGTGGTGGCCAGTCAAGGCCCATTCCAGTGGCCTCTGGACACTCCAGAGCCAGAATGCGGTCCTCAAGGTGCTCCTCCAGGACATAACACACTCTCGTGCTTCAATGGGGTCGAGTTCCGTTTTGCATGAACTACACATTGTCGAAATCAGGGTCACTTTGCATAATGGGGATGAAATCGTATTCAGAACCTTCGTGTACCATTTGGTAGTCATCGTGACATCAAGGAATATCGTACCGATTATTCCGTGACTTGACATAGCACACCACAGAGGCACTCGTTGAAGAGACTTCACAATCACAAAATGCTGATTCTCAGTCCTGCAAATCCGCCAGTTTTACTTATTGATGAACCCATCCAAATGAAATTGGTCGTTGTTGTTAAACCATGCATCCATGCATGCCCATACTAATTCCCATCGTGATCTGTGGCTAACCGTGCAGTTTGAACATCATAACATAACACGAACTGTGCAGAAGTTATGACTATTTTATTTCATATAGTTAAACAGTTGTCACCCTGTATGTAAGAAAATAAAGACCTCATACATTCACTGGGAAGTAATGGAAAGTAATTCTTTAACAGTGGGCAACAAGTTACCATTTCTCATTAAAATACTAGTGCTTGTACTGCTGCTTCATCTTATAAGATAGATTAAACACTAAAGTAGACATTGTGGCCAAGTTGCATTGACATCCCTCAGTACTCAGTCTTTTTTGTAAGATGATGCAGCAGTACACCTAGAAGGATTTTACCGAGATTGAGACCAGCAGCAGAAGCCTACATATTTATATAAGCTATCCTTAGTTTGGCAATACGTATGTTCCTCATTATTTTCTCGTGCAATATTGGGAGCCTTGTGACATTTGTTGGATGCCCCAAGAAATTATGACATAAACGAGTAACCTATTCAGAGTAACTGTGATATATTATTATTTTGGTGTCCATGTTTTTGGCACCAAAAACACACATTTTAGATGCTAATCTATTCAGTTTATTTGCTAATTAATAGGGTCCTGAAAATTTTGCACCTATATTAGGTGAAATTCAGTCTGATTTTTGTTTGTTTGTAGATAATTATTATTCATTTTCTTGTGCACGTGTTCCACATTTGCATAGGGTCATTATGGTTGGGATTTGATTTGGCATGATTAATTTAAGGGTTGGCTGCATGCCGTTTCTGTCACCACTCCATTACCTGCGGGACTGAATGTGTGTACCCAAATGTCTGCGAGTTGTGTTAGTTATGTGAAAGTGATGAGCAAAATTTTTCTAAAGGTTTGCAAATTGTGTAACTGAGGCGGGACTTAGGTACCAGCCTGGTATTCACTTAGTGGGCTGTGGGGAACTGCCTGAAAACCACATCCTGGCTGGCTGGCTGGCTGGCTGGCTGGCTGGCTGGCTGGCTGGCTGGCACACTGGCCGGCGTCATTACTCCACTCAGTGGATTCAGTACAGGGCCGGTGCACCTCAATGTCCTGGAAGCAGCACTTCAACATGCAACTATGTATGTGGATTTGTTTGTAAGTGCTTAGACATAAAAATTTAAAAGTTTGTCACATTATGTGCCTGAAGAAAAGCCTGAGTGACCTGAAATTGGCTGTTAAAAAAGATGATGATTGGGGAGGTTTTTGAGTGGAATGATTGCTTTTGGAAAAACTTAAACAGTTTTTTTCCTGTGTTGTGTATTCCTTCTTTTGGCTGCATTTAAGCTTTCAACAAATGGTTTTTTTTTTTTAGAAACTGCTGTATTTTTCTGCCTGTGAACTAAGAATGTCTCTCTTTTCCCCACTCAATTCAATAATTACAAAATCTGCTGAATATTAATTTCAACTTTTGTGGGCATTTGTAGTCGTGCAATGTGCACTGAGAACCATAGATAGAACAGACAAGTACTTAGCGTAGAGATAACATCAGGGTACAACTTGGTATGAAATAGCTTGTCAGGAAAGTTACTCCAAAATTTGAACTTTTCAGGTCCCTTCTAATTAGTTTACGAGTACTGTCTTAGACATGAAACCCGCCGTTGGGTGGCTGCCACAGATACTAAGCTGGAGACATTCACTTAAGGCAGTCGTATAACTGGCCACCCCCCTCAGAATTCCAAGTCCGGCCATATGCATGGTCTAGCAACACTGTAGTATGTGGAAATGTGTGGGGGAAATTCTGTTATTCTTCACAAGCTGCTACAGAGCTGTATCTGCTCGTGGTCTAGTGGTAAACATCGTGTAGTATAGATTTGAGGTTGCAAGTTCAAGCCCCTCGTTGCCTTATTTTTTAAATGTGCTAAAGTTCTGTAAGATGAAACCCTAGAGATGACACACTTCTTTGTCCTACGCACCAGTAATAGAAAGAACTTCCAGAAACAGTTCCACCAAACAGTTTGTGGCTGCGTCAAGACCAGAACAGTTGCCTACAGCAGCCACCAGCTGTTGGCCACACACCACCTGCCGCCTAAGCCAGGCCCTGTCCAACCAGCCAAACATGGCATGGCGCAGTGAATGTATTACCAAGTTCATTTTCTACTTACAGTTCCAGTACTTACCTTGCAGTTGCATGTGTGATGGTGCATGCTTGAAAATTATGAATGTTGTTAAAGAACTGTAAAATAGCATTGCAAATGGGAAAGGGTCTAACGTGTGAGACATACTATTCGCTATAGGTTTAATAGATGGTTGAAGGCAACACAGGCAGCTTGGAATTTTGTATTGAGTGCTTTTGAGAAAACATGTTGGAAAAGGGTTTTCTTCTTTCAAGAAAGACTATTGCAGCATGAATGATTTTCCAAATTCAGGGAGTCTCGAGAACAGGTATATGTGATGAACTATGCCCATTTAAACTTTGTGTGACATTTGCATTCAATATGCAAGGTACACATATCGGGAGTAGGAGTACTAGATCGTCTAACACATAGCAACAAAAGATGAAGGGATGGCTATTGGTACATTTTTGCTTGAATGTCATCAGTTCCCTCACTGAAAACTCCTTTGTGTTCTTGTTACAGGTGATGTGTTATGATGCCATTAAGTTCTTAAGACAGAATTAATATCTGAGCTCTAACAAAAGACAAATACTCAAACAAAGGTCAGTCTGAATGTACTATTGTGCATCTGGTGGCTCAAAGGTGGTGTTGTGCCTTACAAACCCCTCCCCAGGGGCATGCATATCACAGCTGGTATTTGTTGCCAACAGTTAACACATCTTTCAGTCGCAGTGAAATAAAAACAACCTACAAAACTGCACCACATGTTGCTACTGTAAGATAATGTATTGTGCTGATTCAACATACAAAACTATCCAGGAGTTCAAAAGTCGTCCGTCATGCACTTATTCTTCTGATCTTATACCCTCACATGTTTACCACCAAGAAAATAACTTTCTGGACGAAAATGCACTTCAAACCTGGTTTGACGACATCTTTAACTCAGATCATGTACAATTTTACAGGTGTGGAATCTGTAAATTACCTGAGCATTGTCAGTCTGTTTTAATAATTTAAGAGAATAGTCTGTTGTTGATTAATTCCTGTCTGGTGTAAAATAATGGAAAATGCTATTAGATTATGCTTTGTACTAATACAAATGAAATGTTGCTTGCTACGGAAACCATAAACCAAAAGTCTGTTGTAATAAACCATGAAGCCTGTAACATGAATGAGCATATTTCAGCATGAATTAGGAAGATATTACTCTCATCGGAGTTTGAAAGGGTCTGCATTTACTTGCTGTCTCAGTGTAGAAATTTGACAGTTCATAAATAAAATAAACAAGATTTCCTTGTTGATATTAGATCTGATTGCCTGTATCTCGGTCACGAAACTGATAAAAATATGGCTTTCACAGGGAAATCCGAGTCAAAGTAGCCTACGCTTCACAGGTGCCCACGTTGCCTGTGAGCTGGTGAAAAGCTGTAGTATTAGTCTCTCTCTTATTGCCCCAGTTGTGGCTAAGACAGGTAAATCATAACGTAAACAGTGTGTATACGACCTGGGATAACTGGAAGATCCGTGAAAGACCTGGAAATTTTTTCATCCGGGAGAAAACTGGGAAAAACCCAGGAATTTTTTAGAATTCTGGGAAGTTCTCAAGGATTTTTAGTTTTCATTTAATTTTTTGTAGTTTTAACTGGTAAGAATCAATACTCTAACAATGTCTATTTCTGTTTTCTGCTTCTGTGGAATAATACTGCAGCAACAGAACATGAATGAGAGAATAAAACTTAAATTGCAAGGGACATGTGCCATATAAATACACACAGAGCTCATACAAGCATCTGCCAACAACAAAATGTGTGAGAGTCTTTAGGAAGACTACGCAATGCTTCTTAACATCATCTACATCTACATGGTTACCCTGCAATTCACACTTAAGTGCCTGGCAGAGGGTTCATTGAACCATTTTCATACTACTTTTCTACCATTCCACTCTTGAATGGTGCGTGGGTAAAAGGAACACCTAAATCTTTCCATTCAAGCTCTGATTTCTCTTATTTTATTATGATGATCATTTCTCCCTACGTAGGTGGGTGTGTCTAAAATATTTGCGCATTCGAAAGAGAAAGTTGGGATTAAATTCATATTCTTGAGGAAAAAAAATCTTGTTTCACAAAGCGCCTAGCATCTAGTGCATGTTAGTCTATCGATTATTCAGCTGATTTCGAAACGCATCCCTATTGGTTTTTGAACATTTTTGAACACAATCTAAGTTAATTTCTAAATGAATCATAAGTTGATATTTGAATACGTGCATAGGGTACGTGATGTCTCTGCCCGGGGAATCCATCTAGAAATAAACTTTCCTGCAGCCAAAAGGGGACGGGGCTATACGAGCTGAGAGGAATAAAGCCAAACGGGTGAATGCCAACTGCTGTTTGTTTAGGTGATTGATTGGGTATGCAAATGATTAGTGTTGTTATAATTACCAGCCAAGTCCATAGATTCAGACTACCAGAGTGGAAATAAATGATTAACAGGAATAACAGGTAAGAAAGATTACGTATTATCTTCTCGGTGTATCCAAGAAAATGAAATTTTGACGGAACATTTTTGGTCAGATCGCTACACTAGAAAGGACAAGTTGTACAATCCCTGGCTAGCAGCCTCTTAAGTTCTATTCTGGGAGGAAAAAAAAGGGGGGGGGGGGGGGTCAGGATGTCAGACCGGCCTATTGGGAGCAGGAGAGGCACCACAGGATGTTTTAATTTCTGCTATCCTGAATATAGTTTGATGGCATCCATTACAAAATATACACATTTCAGTTCCACAGTGCGAAATACAGTGACATGCGGTAGACGAATGCTGTGTGAAGAGGCATGGCACTGCACTTTGTCACACTTAAGACCAAATAACACACCTTACATTTCCTTAAAGTTATATGTTTTATGCATCAGACTCTTCAGAAAGAAGTGCGCTCCAAAATGAACATATTTTTGAAAATTTTTTTTTTAAATTTCTGACGTCCTATCTCAAACGCTCCAGAGAGGTGGGTGGAGGGGGGGAGGCCACCATCTAGTATTGCCCCGGTTCGAAATATCATAGATCCGGGGCTGTTGCACAGAGCAGTCAGAGTTATAGTGGGGGGGGGGGGGGGGCTGTGTAGTCTGCACGTGATCAGTGTTTACATTTAGTGATTTTGCTGTTTCCTCTTTGCTTACTGCTCTCACCTTAAATGAAAAAAAAGTGATTTCTGTGGCTGGGAGCTATCAAGTGAATTAAAATACATTCACATAATTATGGAGGGCTAAAATGTGTTATTAGTTTTGGATTTTATTTTATTTCCACCTTTCTGACAGTCAAGCATTAATCGCCTTGCAGAACAATGAAGTGATTTATTTCGCTTTGCTAAAGAAATTCGGCTTTTATTTATCTTTTCCGCTGAGGCAGGCAATTTATTTGAAACGAAGTGTTCAATTCCACACTATTGGCTAGTTTCAACTGTTCGCTGCATTTCAAGTGCATGTTCTCATCTTCTAGCACGTATGGCATTATGCCATAATAAAGAACCAAACATGAGATAATACATTTCTGGTACTCCAAGAAAATTTACATCCTGAAAACCACCCTGAAAAGCTTAATATCAGGTCGAGGCCTACTTCGTTGGGAATCTGGATATACGAATGTGCACTTTAAGCTAATTATTCATTTCAGTATGGTTCACAAAATTCCGATGCTCTTGGAGTATCCTGTGATGTTTTGTTTCTTTTATTACATAATTTAAGATATTTTAATGTTTTACGAACATACATGCTTTCTACGTCATCGTAGCTGTGAAAGTGTGGTGACGCCTCTTATCTGGCGCTCTCTGGCAACTGCTGCAACAAATGTATTTCTAACAGATCGCGGGGAAAATATTGCGAATTGTGGTTTGAAAAGTGTTATTTTTAAGTAAATTTCCTTTTAAGGGAGGTGAACTATGTGCGAGAATGTACGATGAATTTCTTAAATCACAGAGCGTTTGACTCTCATTTAAAAATCAACTCTTTGATGAAAAGCCATTCAGAAGAATTTCTAGCCCAGAAGATCAGAGATGTATGTCAGTATTAAACATTTTACTGGCACATTTGTGTGATGTATCTTAAAGTGTAAAACTAACAAAAAAGATCAACATTGTAAGTGAAAGCTTAGATTCTTTTGTAGCTTATTAATCGTAATGTATACTAATTTAATGCATTAACTTTTCCTGTTCTTGTGTTTGCGCTACGTAACAGTGATGTTGCTATTGGCTGACTGTATCACGTGTCATGTTCTGAATATCCGCTGTTATCGGCTGGCAAGATCACGTGACATGAGCTATGACTGGCTTACAAAAACGCATTGCAATCTCGATTTTAATGCTTCGGAAAGTAACATGAGGTGGTTGGTGGAACGTAAATTTATACTTTCGTAATACGAAAATATGCAGCGTACGTGTTGCTGCACATCGAAGAACATTCCAAAACAAGTTTTTTTCCCATGTGTTTCGTTTTCTAAAGTGCTGGGAAATTCTAAGCCGCTGCATAAAACCATAACCATTCAAATGATTGACAAATTTTACAGTTCCGAGGGAAAGTATACTGTCACTTAACACAGAAAAAGTGTATTTTCACCCGGGAGAAAGTGTATTTTTAACCGGGAGAGCCGGGACAAATCTGGGAATTTTTTTTTTCCTTGTCCACATATACACCCTGATAAAAGAAGAGATTATTTGCAATATCCACATCAAACTACTTTCCTTGACTCAAAACCGTAAATTAATAACATTATTTCACACCTTACGTGCAAACAACTCAGGTTATTCAATGAAAGTGATCTGAATAGATCAAGTAATATAGCCATCCAGGAAGTAACTTGTCATTCACAGACTTACCAAACACATCCAGCATAGCTGCCAGAGTCAGTTGGGAAGAATAGCAACCGAAGTGTTCCTTGAGTTGGCTGTGAAGCGACTACACATTCTTTCTTAAAGACGTGGCTGCCAAGGGTCAAAATGCCAAAAGTATAGGTCACTGAGTCTTATTCACATTTATGTAACTAGATTTAGGGAATGGAACGTAGTTAATAATATTACTCAGATGCACTGACTATGGTCTGCATTGTTGGTCACTATTCAAAGTGTGTCCTCTGTAGTGAGAGGATCAGGGTGTGGGTATATGTTATAACTAATGAATTAATTGCATTACTATTCCAATGTCTTTAATTTCGTTATTCAAGCCACCAGCAGAGACCAGCCACCATTCTGAGGCAAAATTAGAAGATATGTCAGTAATGCGTCTTCAGAGTCTTTCACGGTGGCATGACTGGATAAAATCTTCTTGGTTTTCAAGCTGCGTCAATTCTAATAAAATTATCAAGATTTTGATGGCTAGCTCCATTGTCATCAGGAGTAAAACTATTGACTGCAGGGATCGGCACTATTTCAAACTTATATACCTACCTTTATGGCTGCTGTCACCAATCAGAAAGAGCCAAAATGATGCGTGCGTGGAAGGCGAGTTGGGCAGCTCATAGCAGCTCCGGCCCGCTGTGGGATCAAGTGACGTCAAGTGATTCGAGGGTCCAGCGCCAAGTTTGAAACTGCCGCTCCCGCCTCCCTACAAGTGTTAAGCATCCGCTGTTGCTTCCTTTCAAAATCCAAAGCCTGCTCCCATGCCCTACTTAGTGTGTAGCCCTGGTCTCTGTTGAAATTGTTGCTATTCATTCTAATCTTGGCTGCCTCTTTTATAACAGAGTCCCAGTATGGTGACGCATGAGCCGAGACTTGTGTTCTCAGTATCGTAATTAATTGCAGGCTGCATCATACCCCAAGAACTGTCAGTTATTCGTTTTTGTTTTTTTTTTTTTCCCTGCCTGAAGAGCAATGGAAACTAAAAAGAATAATCAGCAGAAGTCATTCACATTTCTGGAGCATCTCCATTGTTTAGTCAAAGGTAGAAAGAAGCAGGCTTCCCACAACATAAATGACAAGACACGTTGTAATTTACTCAAAGTAACCTTGTTGCAGTCAAAAATCCAATTTTCCAACTCACTGTCACTTATTAAGCATGGACTGTTCAGAATATTTCATTGAATTTACATGTGAATATCTAGTGAATGTAGTAGGGTAATAAAGCTCCAGTCTGGAAGTCCGTCAGCTATCACTCAGTTGCCAGACATTTTCTGGATGGTATTTTATATATAACTTCTTCTTCTTCTTCTTCTTCTTTTTGTTTTTTAAAAAAAGCTAATACTAATGATTTTCAAACATTCGGCTTGCTATCTGTGTAATAGCACTTTAATTGCATCCTTTCCGTAACCATTGTTTTGTGATGCCCTTAATTTGCATCAGATATGAGGCACATCCAGAATGTTAGTTTTCCTATGATTTTTCCTTTAAAGCAGATATATTTAGCTGGGAAAATTGCACATGTGGTGCAGGTCTACTATGTGACAATCATAAATACCAGCTGGACAGGTCTTGCCTGGTGCCAGTAGCACGACAGCTGTGCCCCGAAATGGCGTCTTACTTGTTCTCCTGCTACCTGCAAGGTTCAGTTAGTGATAACGTCCTTTAATGCGCAAAGCTTAGCCCCCATCAAAAATTGCAAGAACTCAAGAAAATAAGTAGAAGGTCTGCCCTTCACTATGTTTTGTTAATTTCTTATAGTCTTTTGGGTTTCAGTCTTAGGTGCAAAGCAAATAGGAATTCTCATTCATAAAGCACTTTTGGCTTTTCTTGGCAAAACATTGGTAACAATTACTTTCTAATTGTTGCCAGTAGATGATAGTAACAACTGTATGATCAGAATGGTATGAATACACGGTGAATTCGATGGTGTTACACTTTCCACTTGGTTTGAATGACATTAGTGGTGATGCACTTACTCCAGCACTGACTATCTAAGTAAAGATAGCGTGTAGGCATCTATGCTTCTTATGGGCAACAACACAGATTAAGTTCTACTTACTTCATCGTGCTCTGCAAGCAAGTATATTTTATACACCAATTTGTGACGAGGAACACCCGCCTTGCTGCACCATCTCGTGTTTCTCTCAAGAACAAGCAGGGAATGGAACCAAAAACTCCCAACGTTACAAGGGAAACAACCATCAGTCTGCTCAATCTAATACGTGAAGCACCAAGTAGGCATGAGTTTGTTCTTGTGATGATTAAATTAATTCTGCTGATAATTCCTTATCAAATATTACCCTCTACTATGCATCTGAATTGACAATCACTACACATTTTATATGTTAAAGTTAGTTAAGTAAAATCTCACTGCTGTCCTGCTTACGCTGTTCTTAAACATACTGACCATTAGTTATTTGACTATACAGGCGCTACTCAGTGGTTCACATGTACGAGGAGCATCCAGAAAGTAAGTGTCCCTATTAAAAAAAAGAAAGTTATATGAAAAAGTTTATTAACACCTAGTACAGCAATGTTTGAGCTATTTTTTGACATAGTTACCAGAAAAATTGACACTTGTCATATCGTGGGATGAACTTCTGTATTCCTGTGTCGTAGATGTCTGCTGCTTGTGAATGGAACCAACGTGTGACAATCGTCTTCAGCTCTTCGTCATGATCAAAATGCTGGCCATAGGACAGGAATTTCTTGAGGTGCAAGAAAAGATGGAGATCCATGTGCCATCGCCTGTGACAATCCTGTTGAGGAACATGTAACTGTCATCACAGTACCACTGCACAAATGTCAGTGCTGCTCCAAAGCATTTCGTTTTGTGCTCAGTTGTCAGGTTTTTTGACACCCACCTCGCAGAAAATTTCTTGAATAGCAGGTGCTTAGTGACAATTTCTGTGGAAAATGGCCACTGAGCTCAGTAATCTTGAAACGATGGGTTCTCCAGGATGTGCTGCTGCACCAGCTCAACCTGGTGATCATTGATCATGGGTGGTTGCCCACTGTGCTCTTCATCATGGAAACTTTCGATGTCTTTCAGAAAAAGCCTACATCAACAACATACCATCTGTTTGCATATGATGTTATGCCCATGGACCTGACAGAGCTGATGATGAATTTTGATGGGTGCTATGTTTTGTGCATTAAGGAATGTTATCACTGACCGAAACTTGCAGGCAGCAAGAGAACTAATAAGAGACACCATTAGGGTTACTGGCACCAGGCAAGACCTGTCCGGTCGGTATTTGATTGCCATAGAGCTTTAATACGCGTGCAGTTTTCCCAGCTAAATACATCTGCTTTAAAGGAAACAACATAGGAAAACTAACATTCTGGATGTTCCTCTAATCTGATGCAAATTAAGGGCATCACAAAACAATGGGTAAGGAAAGGATGCAATTAAAGTGCTATTACACAGATAGCAAGCCGAATGTTTGAAAATCATTAGTATTAGCTTAAAAAAAAAAAAGTTATATATAAAATACCACCCAGAAAATGTCTGGCAACTGAGTGATAGCCGACGGACTTCCAGACTGGAGCTTTATTACCCTACTACATTCAATAGATATTTACATGTAAATTCAGTGAAATATTCTGAACAGTCCGTGCTTAATAAGTGACAGTGAGTTGGAAAATTGGATTTTTGACTGCAACAAGGTTACTTTGACTAAATTACAACGTGTCTTGTCATTTATGTTGTGGGAAGCCTGCTTCTTTCTACCTTTGCCTATACTATTGCAATGAGAGAATTTTAATATTTGTGATGCATCACTAGTTGTGGCTGGTTTAATTTTCAGTGGCTTTTTGAGTCTACATTTTCTGTCATTGTATGTGGTTTCCAGTCCAGTAGCTTTTCTTGATTGAAACTTTATCATCCTTAAGTAATGGAGTCTCACTGTAGATGTTCACATTTTGCAATCAATGCTGCTTTGTTGTCTGTCTGGTCCTTTGTTTTGGGGATAGTGTCAATGACAGTGATCTCAAGAAAACTTTTATAATTCTATAAATGGAGATGCTCCAGAATTATGAAACATGTTTGCTGATCAGCTTTTTAGTTTCCATTGCTCTTCAAACAGAAAAACATTAATAATTCTGACAGTTCTTGGTGTATGATGTTTGATCTGCAGACAGTACACCTGAGTATTATTAGTAACTATGCTCTAGCCCCTAAACCTAATTACAGAAACACAAATAAGACTCAGTGACATTTTTGGCATTCTGACCCTTGGCAGCCATGTGTTTGAGACAGAATGTGTAGTCACTTCACAGACGACTCAAGGATCACTTTGGCTGCTATACTTCCTGCTATTAGTATAACTGAATCTTGGTAGTAATGCTGAATATGTTTGGTAACTCTGAGAACAAGAAGTTCCTTACTGGATGGACAGAATTATCTCACTTGATCTATTCATATATTTTTCGTTTAATACCCTGTTCTTATTTGCGATGCAATTTTGCAGTTCTTGAACAACATTCATAAGATCAAAGTGTGTATCATCTCATAGGTAACTGCAAGGTAAATAGTAGAACTGTAAATAAGAGAATGACAGTTGATAAGACACTCATATGGATGCACCGTTTTCAGCTGGTTGGACCACACCTGGCATTAGGCAGCAGGTAGAGTATAGCTGTGCCATTACTGGTCTGTTGGATGGAATGGAAATGAAGTCCCGTGCTGCTTGACAGAGCGTAGGGGAATGATGTGGGAGACCCGCACCACCGTACTAGACGAGGTCCTAATGGAGGTGGTTTGCCATTGCCTTCCTCTGACTCTAAGGGGGATGGATGGATGATGATGATGATGATGATGATGATGATGATGATGATGATGATGATGACACACCAACACCCAGTCATCTCGGGTCAGGTGAAAATCCCTGACCCCGCCAGGAATTGAACCTGGGACCTCATGCTCGGGAAGCGAGAATGCTACTGCGAGGCAACGAGTGGCGGACAATATGTTAGATAGTGAAGTGAATTATCTTTGAGGTTCCATCAGACAAAACTTTAGCACATACCCTAAATATGATAAAAAAAAAAAATTGGCGAAAGGGGTGTTGAAATCACATCATGTCTACACTGCATGATGTTTACCACTAGACCACAAGCAGGTAGAGCTCTGTAGCAACTCGTGAAGAATGACAGCACTCCCTCCGTACACCTATTCATCCTCCAATGTTGTCAGAGCGTGCCTATTGCCAGACATAGAATTCTGAGGGGTGGCCAGTTATATTTGCCTCCTAAAGTGAACAACTCCAACTTAGTCTCAGTGGCAGCCAGCTGGCAGCTGGGGTTTATGTCTAAGAACGTACCTTCCATTGTAAAGATTTGTCTAGATTTAGCCATAAGAACTTCACAATATTTTGTTGTACCCTTTCCGGATTCTTGGGAGTTCTTATCATCTCTCTCCATTCTAATGATTTAGCTTAAAATTGCATCATTTGGTTTATAGTTGCATTCAGTTTTGGTCAGTTTTAATGGAACTTAAGAGTGAAATTTTTTCCAAAGTATTTTTGAAGCTTTCAGGAATCTTTTCAGATATCTCGTATTTGAAATAGAACTGATATATGATCTGTGAATAAGAATGAACATCAGTAGCAAGTGGTAGTACATCTAATAAAATAGCAACACAGTATCAAAACCCATAGGACTTCTCAGAAAACTGGAAACTGTTTACCAGTTTGAGGAGTAACTGCTTGTATTAGATTTTACACTTACTCTTTGTTTCCTATCTGTTAAGTATGAACTGATATACTGTAAAGTGCTATCCCTGATTCAATACATACATATCTTGTGGTGGTGTAAGAAGCGATTCACTGAATCTGATGCTTCAGTCAGACCACAGAATATTCCTGTGAATTTTATACTCTTTCCTAATGTGGCTCATACAGGAATTGCATAACAAGTAATGAGACTGATTTTTTGCTTGCACAACTTTACTTCACACCACACACTACTGGAGGGAGGGGGGGTTCAGATTGGTGGTGGGAGGTGTATGGCCGAAAACGCATGGTGTGCCAGTCGCCTGCGGGATCTTGTCTTGCAGAATCTTGTGTTGAGTGGACACATCGCAAAGTCATCGGGCGTGGCGCAACATGCAGCAAACAATAGAGCAAAGTTATGCCATCAAGTTTTGTGTGAAACTAGGAAAACCAGGTACGGAAACGTTGCATGTGTGTCGGTAAGCCTACAGCGATGATTGCCTGTCAAAAGCCCAGGTTTTCAGGTGGGTGAAGAGCTTTAAAGAAGGCCGGGATAGTGTTGAGGATGAGGACTGCTCCGGATGCCCGTCAGCAAGCAAAACTGACAAAAACATTGAATCTGTGCATGTGTTGTTGAACACCGACCATCAGATGAGTGTCAGGATGATAGCAGACGACCTCAGACTTGATAAAATGACAGTGCACATCATCACCACTAAAGAATTAGTGATGAGAAAGATCTGTGCCAAGATGGTCCCGAAGATTTTGTCAGACGTTCAAAAGCAAGCGTGTGCTGTCACCTGCCAAGACAATCTTCAGAGCCTTGAAGCTGATCCAGAATTTTTAGATAATGCTATCACCAGAGACGAAACCTGGGTGTTTCGGTATGACCCGGAGACAAAGTGCACGAGTGCCGAATGGCACACCACAGCATCCCCACATCTAAAAAAGGCTTGCATGAGGAAGTCAATGGTGAAAGACATGCTGATTGTGTTCTTTGATGTCAGGGCGTGGTTCATGATGAGTTTGTGCCCCCAAGGTCAAACTGTCAATGGTGCTTTTTATTGTGAAGTGCTGAAGAGACTGAAAGTCAAGGTCCATCGTACTAAGCCAGCCATCGCCGATGATTGGAAGCTGCACCATGACATTGCGCCAAGAGGCACCTGCTTCATGGTGGCCAGCTACTTGGCCAACAAAGAGATTCCAATTCCCCAGCACCCCTGCTGTCCCGATGTGCACCCCCCCCCCCCCCCCCCTCCCCAGACCTTTTTGTTCCCCAAACTATAAAGTTCCCTGAAAGGACATGGTCATGGGATCCTGGAGGAGGTCCAAGCTGCCACAAAAAGGGCTTTGAAGGCCATCCTGGACTCGGCATTCCCAGCAGCGTTTGAAGCATGGAAACCTCGCATGCAGCAGCTTGTCGACTGTCAAGGGTCATACATTGAAGAGTACTAAGTGGTTCTAGTGATATCTACAATAAATTTTGATTCACAAGCTCAGTCTCATTACTTTTTATACAAACCCTGTATCGCGTTCGGGAGGACGACGGTTCAGTCCCACGTCCGGCCATCCTGATCTAGGTTTTCCGTGACTTCCCTAAATCACTCCAGGCAAATGCTGGGATGGTTCCTTTGAAAGGGCGCGGCCGACTTCCTTTCCTAATCCGATGAGACCGATGACCTCGCTGTTTGGTCTCTTCCCCCAAAACAACCCAACCCCGAACCCAATATCTTTTGAGTAAACACGCTGGTGCCATTTATAGTTCTTTAACCTTGTTGGGAGCCAAGTTGGGTTTTAACAATGAAGTCAGTTTATCATATGAAATTTTTTATTTTGTTTTTCTGCAGCCTGTTAGACAACTTTAGAGAAGACAAAGGGAAGACTAATACATTGGTAATTCCCAATATCTTTTGTCAATCCTCTTGTTAATAAAGGCTTATTATCTCCATATTTTCATACAACATAGTCAAAGCTGGTGGCAGTTATAAAATATAGTCAGAAATTGTGCTTATGCTTTCTCTGAAAATTATTTTGTGCGATTAGTTCCAGAGTGTAAGTGATTGTGAAAACATAATCGACATCTTACCAAAAAATAATCCTGAGCAGGTAGGGAGCATCATGACGGACAGAGGAATTATTGACCACAAGATCATTGTAGCTAAACTGAACACTGTAACATCCAAATCAACCAAAAATAAACGCAAAATATATCTATTAATAAAAAGCAGATAAAAATTCATTTGATGTGTTCCAAAGAGAGAGTATCTATTTCGTCAAAAACTATGTAAGCACCGAGCGAGGTGGCGCAGTGGTTAGCACACTGGACGCGCATTCGGGAGGACGACGGTTCAATCCCGACTCCGGCCATCCTGATTTAGGTTTTCCGTGATTTCCCTAAATCGTTTCAGGCAAATGCCAGGATGGTTCCTTTGAAAGGGCACGGCCAATTTCCTTCCCAATCCTTCTCTAACCTGAGCTTGCGCTACGTCTCTAATGACCTCGTTGTCGACGGGACGTTAAACACTAACCACCACCACCACCACTATGTAAGCGTAAACCAGATGTGGCTTAAATTAAAAGAAATAGTATTGATGGCAGTTGAGAGATTAATATTGAATGAATTAATAAAAGAAGGAATGTATTCCCCATTTTACAGAAACTAGGCATGACACTGTTGCAGAAACAATAACAAAAGCATGCCAGATTTAAAAGAAAACGATATGCAAGATTGGCCATGTTTTGTGGAAGCTCGAAATTTGCTGCAGATTTCAGTGTGAGGTACTGTTAATACTTTCCACAATGAAACTCTGTCTCAATATCTGGCAGAAAACCCAAAATTATTATGGTCTTATGTAAAGTACACCAGTGACAACACACAGTCGATAGCTCCACAGTGAGAGAGCAGTGGTAATGTTACCAATGAGAGTGTCACTAAAGCAGAGTTACTAAAAATGGTTTTCCGAAGTTCCTTCACCAAAGAAGATACATTAAATATTCCAGGATTTGAATAAAGAACAGCTACCAATATTAGCAACATATGTACATGGGCAGGGATGGGGGGAAAATGTTGACGGAATCTGCTTAAGATGACAATGTACAGGAGGTCCAGTGGTCAGGATTTGAGAGTGAGCATCCAGTGACAGAACAGAAAATTAGGCAAAATAAAGAGAATATATTTTAGTGTACAGTGTACAAGGGGCGCACCTAGGGTCGGAAGTTAACAGGTTTAGGGCAGTCTAGGAGTATGAATAACTAAGTGGGCAATGGGTTTACATTAATCAATGTCAGTGGCCAGTCATGGAACGCAGAGCCGGAGGCTCTGCCTTCCAAAAAGACATCTGTTTTGCTCGAGGTCTAGATCACAACAGAGAGAAGCAGCTGCATTCTGCACTGCAGAATCCTCCAGAGTCCACACCTGTGACCTGTATCCCATGCACGCTGTTGGCTAAAACCAATGGCATGAATTCACTAGCAGTTTCAGCAGAGGGCTTAAGGCGTCTCCTGCCAGCAGTTCTGAAAGACAGGCAACTTGTGTCACATAGGCACAGCGTAAGTTACTCTGGGAGAAAACTTGTAAAGATTTCACTGGGCCTTTAAAATTAATTTTTTAAACCAATTCCCTAAAATATTCCTAGACTGGCTGCCACCCTGTACTCATAAAAGTATGTACCCTCAGTATAGGAAGCAACTTAAGTTGCTTAGTGAAGGCAAATCTTCTGGTCCAGATTGTATAACAGTTAGGGTCCTTTTGGAGTGTGCTGGTGTAGTAGCTCCATATGTAATATAGTATTCAACTGCTCACTAGATGAAAGATTAGTACCTAAGGACTGGAAAGTTGCACAGCCCGCACCAGTGCACAATAAGCACTCCGTCGTCAGACCACAAGTGGCCTACCGGGACCATCCGACACCCGTGTCATCCTCGGTGGAGGATGCAGATGGGATGGGTGTGGGGTCAGCACACCGCTCTCCCGGTCATAAGATGGTATTCTTGACCGAAGCTGCTACTATTCGGTTGAGTAGCTCCTCAGTTGGCATCACGAGGCTGAGTGCACCCCGAAAAATGGCAACAGCGCATGGCGGCCTGGATGGTCACCCATCCAAGTGCCAACCATGCCCGACAGCACTTAACTTCGGTGATTTCCCGGGAACCGGTGTATCCACTGCGGCAAGGCTGTTGCCCAATGCGCATTAAAGGAGATGGAATTAGTCTGCTGAATTATGAATCTATTTAACTAACATCAGTTTGTAGTAAGATTTTGAAACTTATTGTGTCTGAAAATTATGAAATACCTGAAATGAAACAGTCTATTGACACAGTCAGCACAGATTCAGAATATTTACTTGTGAAAAACAACTGGCCCTTTATTCACATGATGTAATGAGTGCTATTGACAGTGAATCTTAAGTTCATTCTATATTTCTAGGTTTACAGAACACCGTAAACACGGTTCCTCACAAATGGCTTCTAATAGACTTGCTTGCCTGTTGAGTATTAACTCAAATTTGAAACAAGATTCACAGTTTCCTGTCAGAAAGGACACTGTTTATAGTAATCATTGAGTGAAACGGTGGTGATATCAAGCATTTCCCAAGGAAGTGTTGAAGCCTTCTGATGTTTCTAATCTATATAAATGATTTGGAGACAATCTGAACAGCCGTCATATTGTTTGCAGAGGATGCTGTCATTTATCATCTAGCAAAATCATAAGATGATCAAATACAATCACAGGCAACTAGCTACTGTTAAAAAGTGCGGGTTACTCCCTTTTTCAAGAAGGGTTGTAGGACAAATGCACATAATTACAGGCCTGTATCTGTCATAAAATTATGGAATATGTACTACACTCACACATTGTGACATTTTTGGAGGGCGGAAATCTCCTCCATCAAAATCAACATGGATTCCACAGAAATACATGTTGCAGAATTCAGCTTGCTCTGTTTCCTCGTGAGATTCACAGTGCCATAGATTGCAGCACTCAAGTTGATACCATGTTCCTAGACTTCAGGAAGGGATTTGACACCATCCCATATTGCCATTTAGTGAAAAAATAAGAGCTTGCTAAGTACCAGACCAGATTCATAACTGGACTTCTGTGCTGAGAGAACCTAATGTGATGCTCTTAATTTACCCCAGAGAAGTTTGATGAGACCGTTAATGTTTACAATATATAAAATACTCTTGCAGAAAATGTTGGCAGCTCTATAAGCCAATTCATAGATGACGTGGTTGTCTGCAAGACAGTAGCAATGTCAAGAAACAAATAGTAAGAAAAGCAGATGCGAGACTTAGATTCATAAGAAGAATCTTGAGGAAATGCAACTCACCCATGAAAAAAGTGGCTTACAAAGCATTTGTTTCACCAGTTCTTGAGTATCGCTCATTGTCCTAGGACCCTTAGTAGGTAGGAGTAATAGAAGATATACAGAAGATTCAACAAAGAGCAGTATGTTTCATTACTGGCTCATTTAGTCATTGTGAGAGCATTGCATAAAGATACACTGTTATATCTGTCATTGTTTCAGCATGTTAGATTCTCCTGCATGAATGTGTAGGGAACATTTCTTGTATAACTTTAAAACTTAACAAGTAATCCTTCTCTTTTTTTAGGTGGGTTGGAACTTAAATAGCGGTAACTATTTATTTACAACCGATACAAAAGAGTTACATGTTTACACCTGTTACTGTTCTTCAAAGTAGGCCCTAGCATTGTGTAGAACCCATTGCCAGTGATGTGGAAGGCGTAGTATACCGTTAGCAGAGTCTGTTATGTTGATGGTGCGAATGGAGCGGTTTGCTGCCTGTCAGATCCCTGGAACAATTCTGAAGCAAATGCCACGAAGTGGTTCCTTCGTCTTTGGAATCAAATCAGTCACAAGGACTTAAGTCCGGGGAGTATGGTGGATGGTACAGTCCCATCGACTGAACAGAGCAACCACAGCTTGCACTGTATGCACCCACGCATTGTCGTGCAAAATGATGGGTGAGTTGCGCAGAAAGTGTCCCCACTTCTTTCGCTAGGCTGGTCACAGGTGATACTCCAAAAACAAACAGTAATACTGTGCATTGACGATCTGCCATCGAGGAATGCAATGCATTAGGATAACACCATCACAGTTGTACATGAGAATCACCGTAACTTCCACCATACTGGGGCTCTGACGCACTTTTGACTTTCGTGGCGACCTGTAATGACGCCATTCGTTGTCTTGGCGTTTCAGTTTTGGCTTGTACGATGTGGCCCATGTCTCATCCAGTGTTATGATACTGCTTAAGAAAGCCTCTCCTCCGCACTCGTAGCGCTCAAAGTGCGTCTGAGCAGCGTCGTAGCACATCCATTTCTGCTTTTCCGTCAAGTCATGTGGAACTCTTTGTGGTGCAGTTTTTCGCATGCCCAGGCGTTTTTTCAGAATGCAAAGGACAGTCGTATGCACCAATCCAGTTTCGTGGGCGAGCTCACAAATGGCATGGCGTCGATCACTGTCCACTAACATGACAACAGCAGCATGCACTACTTCTTCAGAGATGCTAGGACAACCCGCCCAATGCAGGTCTGCCACAGTTTGACGACCTTCGTTGAAGGCTTTTACCCAACATGCCACTGTTCTGTATGTCAATGCCGTTTGCCCGCATGCCTCTTGAAGACCTTGATGACACTGTTGTGCTGTACGACCTTTGGCACATTCAATCTTGATCCAACTCTGTTATTCCTGTTTCAAAAATATAGTGACTTCCGTTATGTTAGATGTCTTGCTGACAATTGACTACGTTTCCCTCGATTGTGCGCGTGCTGGTAATGTGAGACGGGTGAGTCCATTTGCTCGGAGGTAAGGTAGGTATGTCAACAATGTGTGCTATCAGTGACAATTGTAGATTTCATTGCATAGTATCTCCACAGCAGTGTTACCACTATTTAAGTTCCAACCTACATATATTGCCTATATACGCTATCTCATTCTTGCAGTGTTCAAGTATGGAGTTGGTGGGTGCTTTCTTTATTTTCTCTTATGCATTGCTTTGCTTGAGTCATTGAGTCACTTCATCACTGGTGGAGACACGACTACTATGGACCCACAGATTAAAGGGGGACATGGGTGGGATCTGGGCTACTCTGTCTGAGGTGGCGATACAGAATACTTAGTTATATTACTAAAATGCTATCCCAAAACCCAGTCCCAGTTGCAACATAGGGGCAACATTAATTTGTTTTCAAATGTTTCAAGTAATTATTGACAGAGTTTAAAAACGTAAAATGCTGTTGTAATTTACCCATTAAGACGTATAATCTTATGTTATTATTTTAATGCAGTAAGACAATTATTACAGTTCGAAATTGTGTGTTTGTCTTAGGCAGTGTTGCCGAGAGCACACAAATACCCTGATTTCATTCATCCAGTATTTGAGAATGAGAGCACTTGACAATTTACAACAAACTTGAAGCATAATTTCAAGCCTTTCGTAAACTTTTCCTTACTCACATTCTTAAAGGCAAAAATTTAACACCTTAAATTAGTTTTAAAGTAATTTGACATTGGAAGATGTTCTGTACAATGGAATAAGATTCAATAAAGAATTGGCGGTTTACTGGTTACTATTGGAATCCAATGGGCAACTAAAGTGGTAGTTCTTATGGGTGATGTGTCAGTGCTGATGTTCGATTTGATATTGTTTTTCACATTGTCGAGCAGGTGTTCCATCGCCACACAGCTATTGAGTATGGCTGTCAGCTGATCCAGGAAAGCAAGAAGGGTAGGGTCCGGGTTTTCCTGGGGGGCAGGATCTCAAAGGGTACATCTGGCAGGTAGATTAATGAGTAGTTGGTGTTCAGGTTTGTCAGTCTGGTGGCTGTGACGAGTAACGGGAAGGTAGGTCCTAACACGTCTAATAATGTACCGCTTATCAATAACCTATGCCCCTGCAGTTGGGTTTGCTTTGTACCAACAAAATGATCTTGTTCATAAAAAGTACAAATGGCAACTACCAGTTTTGTTACTAAGGATAGCCAGTGTGACATTATCTTTTGAAAAAATTCAGCTACATTACTAATGACCTCCTTGAGGCACTCGGTCACAGGCTTCTCAAAATGAAACAGTGTGTACTTGCATGCCTTAGGAACTGTGTGTATACATTTCATGGGGGTGGGCTGTGACTTCCCTGGTTCAGCACTGTAGTGATTCTGCAGTGGAGAGTAGTGCATGGTACTTCCTCAGGTCCCCCACGATCTTAAATGACTAAACTGACCTAGCAGACGTCCAGTCTTAACGGATTTTTAACCTGAAAGGTAGATGACAGTATTTCACACACTCTCTCCACTCTCTTTTACTGCCATCCTACTTTCCATTGCAATTCTGCACAACAACAACAACAACAACAACAACAACAACTACAACTACTACTACTACTACTACTACTACTACACAAACACCATGTAACTTAAGTGTTTTCCTTCTAAGCTGAATTAGGCTTGCTAAGGTTCCACTAACATTGCAAATAAAAATTTCACCTTGAAAGTTCATGTAACCTATTACCTGAACAAAAGTATGCTTTACACTCGCATGAGCCGCTTTCATAGAAGCAATGCAAACATAGAAATAATCATGATATATACTCACAAATATCCCTAATGACACAAAGAAATTAGATTGCAAAGGGCTTCTCGTGACCTCAAGGCATGTGGATGTGTCTGAGTAACTGCAAGTACATCTACTTGTCTAGTTTTACCTTTCTTTCTTATATTTTCTCTGACCACTTCCACCTCCCCTTCAGAAGGACCTGCTGCCAATTGAGGCAGTGCTTCCAGTTCACCCAGAAGTGGACAAATACTTCTTAAATCCACTGCTGTGCTTTGGATCGGAAGTTATAGTTTGGCGTTGACAGGAGACGACATCTAGACTACCTCAAAAGGTCCTTGGTAACACAAAATGAACCCTTTTAATTTTTCTTTGCAGCATGTAATGTTTAGATGGCATTATGCACTGCCTGACATGTGTTTATGCAATTTTTTTCAGAGCGGAAGATATATTTACCCTTTGTGCTAGGTTTGCATAAATTGAAATGGGATGAAGTTTTTTTTAGCAAAAAACAACCACTATAGTTATAAGTCTGTATTTTCATGGATCGTAGTTACTTGCTGCTACTACATGTGGCAGTAGGGTGTCCCAATCATTGTGGCTACTGTTGACATAACAACAGCATTTTTACTATCATTCAGCGTACCCTTTTTTTGTATCCTTTCTGTCCTGGCGTTTGCTGGTGTAGTGCAATAGTTCATTACTTCTTTATGCATAATAATTGACACAGCTGCTTCAATAACTTGGATATAAAGTTAATGCCTTGATCAATTATTACAGCCTCTGGTATTCTGAATTTCAGTGTCCATTAGTGAACGATATCCTGCGCCACTGTTTCTGCCTGTTGATTTGGAATGTCTACCATGGTTACAAAATATGAGAAATTATCTCTGCTGGTGGTTGGGCAAATGGACCAAGAACGTCCGTACTGATCATTTGGAATGGTCTGTCCTCTTCAGGAAACCTGTATAATGATATTAAGTGTTGACTCACCTCGACTATTTGAGCGCAAGGAATGCAGTTCTTTACGTAAAGCTCTGCAATGCGGTACCCTGTGGCCTGTCGTCCACTACACCTTGCCTAAATGAAATAGTGTGTCTGCCTCAATACTTTTTTTCCACAAATTTGCAGGCACAACTGTGCAGCAGCTGCACCTTGTTTGTTGTACAACACTCCATTGCCAGAGCTTAATTGCACTTGCTTCAAAGATTTTTGACAGTCTGGGTCAGTGTCTTTGACTCTTTGCCATTGTTCTGTGCCTACCTCAATACATTCTGTGACTCATACTTCAAAGCTAAGTCCATCTGTGTTACTGCGAGATTTCCGTTAAAATGTTGCCCATACAGATAACATCTGAAATAGGTTATGCTGAAAATTAGTGTGAGCACTTCCTTTCCAGTAGCTGAATAGTTCTTCTCTGCCTTATTGAGCTGTCCAGAAGCATAGGAAATTGGGTGTTCCTTCCCATCTCGTTCTTGGCCCAAAACATAGCCTATAGCGATGTCACTTGACTCACACAGCAGTATTTTTTGGTAGTCAGGAAAAGTGATGATGGGACAGGTGGTCAATAAATCTTAATTACGCAAAAGCTGCTTCACAATCCAGAGGCCAGTGAAATTTTTCTCCCTTTAAGGAGTATTGATACATCGAAAATTTGCTATGAAAATTATTGATTTCAAGAAATGACTGTTATTTCTGTACCTTGCTGTGCATTAGGAAATGCTGTGCAGATAGTAAAAGTCGTGGGTCGGTTCGTACCCCATCCTGGCCAATAAAGGCCTAATTAGCAGACATCCTGTAATATGGAGTCACATTTTTCTAAAATAAGGGTCAGTCGTGCTGACATAATGGATCCAAGACCTCTCGTAGACCCACCACTTGTTTCTGGATGTCCTTGGGCAGTACAGTGATATTGTCTAGGTAGACCATGCATTGTTTCGGTTTCAGATCACATAGCTCCAAGCCCACTCAATCATGTCCTTTCATATGCGACACCTTTCCCCTTAGTGCGGTTAAATCGACAGACTGTCCGGCTGTTGAATATTCTACTCTGACATCCCTATTAAATTCGATTTCCTTTAACAGTTCTAAGTTAGTTTAATGTACCTCTTGATAGCTTCACCTCTTTAGAATCAAAATTGTCTGCACTGGCAGCATTCACTTGGTTTCTATCAATTTGCTGCACAAAAGATAAACTATGACGCATGAAACATTGTGCCTGATCCAATTTATTGTTTTCTGGCAAGGGCTCCACTACACAAGAAGTATTAATCAACAGTTCAGCTCCTATGTTAATCCAGAGTAGCGTTCCTGTACTTTTGGGTATTATATCATGCAAGTCAGTTCCAAAGAGATTGTGTACACAGTTTAGGTGGCCCCTCATGGCATGGGAATGGTATCCTGTCTAGCTCTACTATACACTGTTGTAGATTGAGGAACTCTAGCTCAAGAGTGGCACCATAGCTTATGCCCATGCCAAGGGAATTCCCCAGTTGAAAGTCCAACAATGCCGTCCCAAACAAGTAAACAATATTACCACCAACATCGCATTTAGTCAACTGTCAAATGTGTGGCATCAAATATAATCTGGCTTGCTGTGGAAACCTGTGTCCTTTATCCATCGAAAATGTACACAACCTCACTTTTACGTAACCAGTTAGACAAATGTCTACCACTCATTTCGCTCAGGAGTGCCCTGTGGTCACACTGTCCCCATCACATTTAACGTATGGGCACATGTGTTACCCTGATTCCACCTTCCACCCGACAATGGACATATTCTATTGAAGTGCTCCACCTGCTTGCATCTTTGACACTGTGGCTTCCTACAAAATCACTGAATATGACCCAGAGACACCCCCTCCCCCTCCACTCCCCAATCTGACATATAACCTCTGTATTAAAAACCACTCTCTTCTTTCTCAGCCCAGTCACTGAGTCAATCTCTTCCAAGCTGCCGCAGTTGCTACTGCTTCGTCTGAGGTTTTCGGGAATTCTATGCACACTTTCGTAGCATTTCAGCCCATAGCCCCCCACAGAAATACATCAAGCACCTGTTCTGCATTGTGCAAATTGACCTTTCTGGTACGATCATCGTCCAATAATTCATACACATTAACATTGATTTCCCAGATATGGTCAACAAAACATTCTACCAATTTCATTGTTTCTTTTAACTAAACCATTAAGTTGGTCGTGGTAATACCTAGATGTATTTTTTCTTCTGTAATGATCCACTAACCGTTCATGTAAGTTCATGAAGGACTGAGCATCCTACAACTTATCGTTGAACATTAAATATGTTCTAACATCCCCTCTTAATTTTGATTGAGGCACACTTAATAACAGTTCACTATACTAGTTTCCTAACTTCATGGCTGTATGCAAACTGTCAAAAAAGAGGCAATACCCCAGTTTTGCCCGAAAATGGGGCTATGAGGTTTGTTCAATAAGTCCTTAGAAAAAGAAGGGAAAGAAAATTATTTTGAGATGTTTTTCCCCCACCATAATCCTCGTTTAGCTCTATAGCTGTAGTTTTCCAAGTATTGCTCCAAATTTTTTGAGCTGTCCAAAAAGTAGAGTTTCGGAATGTGTGCAAAATAGGCATCTGGTTGGGCGATGACTACCTCATTCGATGTGAACCATTGTCTTCTGAGTCATTATTTCAGGAATTAAAAAAACAAAAAAGTTACTAGGGACCAGATCCGATGAATACAGTGTATTTCCTGGTAATTAGAACTTTAATTCCATAACTTTGGCCATTGACACTACGCAAATGTGCACCTGTGCATTGTCATGGTGGAAGAGTGTATTTCTCATTTTCAAAGGAGAACATTTTCCATGTCTTCTTTGTTCAGCTGGTTCAGTAGTATGCATAAAACTCCCAAGTTATTGTTTGCTCCTTTACAAAGTAATGGGCATAGATGATTACACTTGCATCCCTAAAAAAACCATGACCATCACCTTGCCAGCCAATTTCACCGTCCATGCCTTCTTCAGGACTTGTTTGCATCCAAAAAATCCACCATTCTGATTGTTCCTTAATCTCTGGAGTGTAGTAGTGTATCCGTGTTTTGTCAACAGTTACATATTGATGCAGAAACCTGGCAGAATTTCTACAAAGAAGCGCCAAAACATCCTCGGGGTCAACCACACGATTGCATTTATTCTCTTCTGAGAGTAAACTTGGCACCCATCTTGCAGAGATTCTTTTCACACCCAGTTTTTGTGTAAAGTGTAAAGCACTGTACCTTGTGATATGTCTGTGGTCTCAAGTATTTTGCGCAGTTTGATTCGTCAGTCACTCGAAACCATATTGTAGATTTTGTCCCTTCCATCCCGAACGCTGTTTTCCTATTATGGATGTACAGCCATATTTAAGCTCATTTACCCAATTGTAAACAGTTGTGAAAACGGGAGCAGACATGCCCTGAACTTCATCCAGTTTAGCATTGTTCTATTTCAGTGTTATGCTTTCTCAATGGAAGTGTTTAATCCACTCAAAACTAAATTTTTTCCATGGTGCAAAATAAACATGAGCTTCTCGTTTCAGTCAACAGGACAATGAAACCACATGATGGTATTGGCTGCAACTTTACCTGCTCTGTAGCGACTGATGATGCTGGCTACCAAAAAACTGTTTTGATACTATGAGTGCCATTTCGCGGATTTTCTACTTAATTGTTAAATGACCCTCTTATCAGTGAGGCAGTATTAGCATCAAGGATGGGTGAAGTCACGCTACAAGTTGAACGTCCCTTTCCTTCACCCTTTAAACGAAGTGTTTCCATATGCACTTTCATTACCAGATTCTTCCAGCAAATGCTGAACCATCTCCTGGGTTGTTGCTCTTGTACCGATGAACATTTTTGCTTATTGCTACCACTGCAACCATACAATATACTCAAACTCAAAAGAACAGAATGGAAAAAACACAACCAAACAGGCCCAAAAACAGTGGGTACATACTTACGTTCTTGCATTGACTGCCACTGCTGCTGAATCCTTTTGATTTCTGCCTTCCGTTGGTCAACTATTTCAACCTGCAACAGTTCTTCCACCGCCAGTCTCGAATGGATTCTATTGGAAGGTATGTCTCCCTGCTGGAGGAAGATGAGGTGCTGACGACTTAAGCAGTCAGTTGGTTGCCAAAACTTCTTACTAACAAACCTAATTAAACGTATGGCAGTGGGTCTGCAGCAGGCGATAGGCTATGACTCTTCTACCCCAGTGCGTGTGCATCTGTTCCAGTGCACAGGCACTCCTTGTGCACAGTAGTGCACAGCTTTGTTACCTCAACAGTTTGATGGATGGTTACTGCTAAGTCAGGAGGGCAGGGCAGCGACGTGATCGCTGGTAGCCAGGGATAGGCAGGCTTGCCCAATGGGACGGCCGAAGGTGTTGAACATGGGCCCGCAGGCTGGAGAGTGGTGGTGCCAGACTAGAAGGATCCCACCGCTTCTCTCAGACCATGTGGTAGTGGCAGACATCTGGTTGCCAGGAGCGCAGGCAGTTGGGCAGCAGTCAGTGGTTCACATCCTGGAGACAGCGGTGGTGGTTGCATCATATGTACAATGTTGAATGGTACAGCCTGAGCATCATAGTATGACCCAGTTATGTCGATGATGACGGGCTGGTCCTGAGGACTTAAATACTTCGTTCCGGTGCTGACCATGTGGAAGCAGCCACATTTCAGCGTGTCTCAAAAATGTATCAAATGGGCTAGTGACTGAAGTCCAGTTGTTGCCTTATGGTAGTGGGTGGAACTGCAGAAGCTTCCTCAACATTGATCTGTATCCCAGGCCCACACTTTTACCTCAAGGAATTTTGACAACATGGAAACAGGCACATGGTGGATGGTTGATACAATGGCAGGTCATTGACTGTGACTAGTGGTGGTGACAGTGGCCTAGTTAGGACTCTTGGACTGTGGTAGAGTTTTATGCTGTTAAATTACTTTCACTGAAATTGCTTTTTATTTAAATTTGTTTGAGGTTTCAGTTAATCTGCTTTCCGGAGCCCAGTAAATAGAGCTGACTGGTTAAAAATGTCTAGAACTAGGTACTACTTCACCTTGGTTTTTCCAACTCATAGTTTGTAATATTATCAGTGCTGATCACTGATCAACTGTTTTCTGTAGTACCTCAAAGTTTACGAATTAAGTCATAAATTTCTGTGGATTCACTGCTTTCAGTTGAATTATGAAATCTGCTGTGATCAAAAGGTTTTCGTATTTGCTTTCTGAAGCTGTTCTAGGAGCCTTTACAATTTAGTTACAGACTATTTTGTTAAGTTTCCAGAAATTCTATAGGTTGCTATAATCGCTGTATTCACATCATTTAACTCTACAGAGACAGTTCCCAAGCACACTTTCTTCATTTAAATCATTAAAATCATCTCTTACTTATAACTTAATGAAGTATCAAGAAGAATGCAGAATCTCAAGTTCATTTCTTGTACAAAAGTTGTTAGCTACCTTAAAACTGTTAAGCCTATTTTCAACTTCTATACAATATTCTGTTAACAAGTGTCCATGTAAACAGGTTATTTTGATATTTACAATTTGAAAGCATAGTTTTAAATTAACCGTTCTTAAAATACATGTATTTGCAAGTTCTTCTGTTAAGCTATTGATATTTCAGTCAATTAAGAGAATAGTATGATTGGAGGCTATGTTTGGTAATACATTCTTTCCTTCATATTTATGCTTTATATTTTCAGTGCACACCTTTGATGTATCGCTCCCTTGCTTTTTAGGATTTTACTCACATGTGCAAACATTTAAGTGAAATTCATAGAGCCTATCTTGTTGAGCTGTTGGCCAACTTCTCGTAACCCTTTAACATTTAAACCTTTCTTGATTCAGTGAATATTACCCAGTCTGTCACACTGTTCCCTAATACCACTATTTATTGTGTTAACATGTATATCGCTTACTGATCTTCTGTGAATAATACCACTAATTACCAGCCGGGAGGTTGTGCACACGTTATCACCGATTTAATCAGGTTCCATGTTTCACTTAAGGTATCTTTCTCACTGCTATGTAAGTACTGTCTCTGTGCTGCGAGATGTGTGTTCTGAGAGGTATGAAGGGTGATAAATGTTCAGGCTGTAGTATTGACACCAACTACAATGCCTACAAGCTGCTGCAACTTCTGCTGGTGTGGAGATAGTAAAAGTTTGTGTCCACATGGATTAAAACACACTGTTCTTGTTTTCTGCTTCTTTTCCATTTTTGGCTGTGTTCCTTTTCATACAAAACATGTTTCTAAAATCTTTGTTTAGCAGACGGGATTGAATTCAAGTGCAATCGTTGATCTTGCAGTCTGGCACAATATATGTTGACCATGGAGTCATCTATTATTAGGAAGTAATTTTTGTGATATACTTTCTGTGCTTCAGTTTCTTTCCTGATCTTTTGACTATAGGTCAATGTTATCTATTTATATTTACTTGCAGGCTATGAACTGAAGGAGTTCTCTCTTATTTCTGACTGCAGTGCATGTGATTGTGAACTTTCACCACTTCGTCATGTAATTAGTTGTTTTCTGCATACACAGGATTCTGTTTGACTAACTAACTTAGCATGGGCTTGATTAAATGTTAAAATTTCTGTTTTCAGCATTTCAGCATCATCTTGAAGCAATTTAATAATTTCTTACTTCAAATTCACTAAATGTGTGCTTTTGCACATTTCAATACATAAACAGGATGGACACACCCATGAAAACTTACATATTCACTTTCACACACTTACTGTTTAGCCAGCAGTTACATTTCACAGACGAAATACATGTCACGATGTGTTCTAAACATTCTCTACATTTTAAATTCTTTTAGTATTTTTTTTTTTTAAGGACAAAAATGTGTTATACTTCTCTATTGGGGTAATCTTGAATAGTTACTTCTCTGTGAACATTCTTAGGCGAGTACATTTCTTTTAGCAACTTCAGTTCTTCCATAATTATGTGCTACGTTATGTTATTGCAAGATTTGTTATACTTATTACAAAGGTGAGTAATATGTTCTATTAATGTTGTTGTATATTTGATGCTGTTAAATTGAAGCAGCTCAAAGAGACCTCATTTCCTAATGAAACTAGTGCCCACATCTTGTATGGGGATATTGCTCAGGAACATAATAGGTGATATCATGTTTTCCATGATGGTGTAAATATGTGTATGTTGTAGTTTGGTTACTGGAAAGCAACCATTGTTGATGGAAGTTCTGGTGTGACCATGTAGTACTAAATATCCACAGTGTAACCAACTAAGTATAAAAATGTCACTTTCTTTTCTATACTGTACTCCTCTAAAAATATTTTTCTTTCATATTCTTCTCAGTTACCAGTTTCACTAAACAGCTGATTAGTATATTTGTTACAGATCATAAGAAAACTTTTGAAAGTAATTTTTGTAGCTTGTCATGATCTGAAGGTGAATGGTCGCTGCAAAAAGTGTGATATATGTTTTGAATTTTATTCATTACTTTGAGAACAGCTTAATTTTTGCTAAACTTTTAATTATTTCATTTGCAGATACATATTGACTTCAAACGCCAGTGTTTGGAAATGACTGTTGAAAAACTACTTGAACAGTTCGTTTTGACGAAGTACACTGGCTTGGAAAGACCATGTGAGTTGAAAATAACTTTTGTGTGAGTCTTGGCACCATTGTTTATGACAACTATTAATGAAAAATGGCATAGTTAAAGGTATTTGTAGAGAAATTTGAGATGCACTGGATATGGAATGTTTTTGTGTCTCCCTATATGCTAAGTTGAGATAGTCTGCTGGTCATTAAAAGGGCTTGTGGAAATGTTTTAAAATTTGCAGGCTGTGTAGGGAAGAGACAATGAAATTATTAGGTGTGCAAATGATTTACTGGCTGTGATATCAATCTGTAAATTCCATAACCTGCACATTGGGCAAATGTATTATTTTCTCTTAAAATATACAACTTAATTAGGTCTTGTTGAGGATTGACCCATGCTCAGTTAGAATTACAGGCAGATCCTTATGTATTGGGACTTTAAGTTCTTTTTCAGAGAATCTCTTGTCTTTTTGTGAGCAAAAGAAGATGCAATTACACTGCAGCCACTCTTGCTGGGGAACTGTTGCAGTGCGTGCGTGCGTGCAGTGGGATTGTTTTTGGTCAATTTTTTGGCTGTTCAGTAATACAGTGAGCAATAGTAACAATAATTCGCAATGCATGCAAAATGTTGTGCTACTGCCATAGCACTATTGTAGAATACCACAATGATGTTCCATTACTATTCCACTATGTAGTTCAAACTGCTTTGATGTTTATTATTTGATTAACAGTTCCTTAACAAGTGCTGTCTTTGTAATGCGTTCTGTTGAAGGAATTATATCTTTCTTTATCAAAGTTTTTGACTTCATATGGATCATTATAATACTGATGTTTCTATTTTAGGTGCAATTGAATTTGAGGAGTTTAGTATATCAGGGCTTTCATCCATAACTAGTCAGGCGCAGGATTCCTCAGAAAAAACAACAAATGGTGAAAAGCCTTCAAAGAAAGAAGGTAATCTAGATTGTGCTGCTCAGAAGCCCAAAGAAAGCAAAACATCCCGCCGCACTACCTCCCTTCTGAACCTCTTCATGTCTAGCTCCCAGGGTATGTGTGTTTCAAGACGTTTAGTACTAAGTGTGCAATTTCTGTTAAAGCAGTGGGTTATTTGAAAGATTCTATCCAAAGCTCTTTATTGGTGTAATGGCTCGGCAACAGTGTCTGTGCAAGTTTTTGTTCTTTGTTATGCAATTCTTCTATTCAAATGAATTTCTGTTGCAGGAAATTAGAGCGTTAGCAATTTTTTATACTGTATTTGGAGTGTCAGAGTTTCAGTTTTTTAAATATCCGAGGTATGGCTTATATTAGGTTTTAAGTGATGCAAAATTTGGGTCAATTAAAATAGCATGTACTGGTGAATGTTCTAATCTTTTGAGTTCATATTGGTGTGCTTTAAGATTTTGTTATTTATTTTTGGTGCTTATAAATAATTAATATTTTTTTGTTGAAATCTGTTGTTTCTCAAATTACATTCTAACTGTGTGTGTTGTGTGTGTGTGTGTGTGTGTGTGTGTGTGTGTGTGTGTTTTGAGGCACTGTGTGGTATCTCTTTCCAATAACCTTCCAAACCTGGCTTAATGCACCATCCTAAGTCTCACAGTTAACTGAGTATATGGATGTTACAGAAATCAGAAAAGGATGAGAAAAGGTATTCTGCTCTTTCCGTACAACAATAACCATCATTATTGTTTTCACGATTTTTTCAACACTAGTTTACCGATAATAAGGGCGTGTAATCATTTTACAAAGCATTGCCTTCCACTTGCAACTTAGAGTACTTATCATTTCGTATGGTGCAAACAAAGCTCTCTTGTTACTGCTTACCGTTCCGTCTTTTCTCTGCACTTCAGAATTCTTATTTCTAATCTTTGATACATTACACTGAAAATTTTTACACATTTCAGGGAATCAAACTTTGTTGGTAATATGTTAACATTGGTCTACCACAGTTGAAAAATAAATCTCTGTATTTGACGGTATGTCACTAGACATCTCTATCTCCTCCTCCCCCCCCCCCCCCCCCCCCCCCCCGAAAAAAAAAGAAAATTCCTGTCTGCCCCCCCCCCTCCCCTCCCTCCATTGCAGCTCAACTAAAGTTGGCTGCAGTCCTTTGTGTGTGGGGCACACTAACTGTATAGGAGACCATATAAACAATGTGTCTCTCTGTGCAGCTCAGACTGAGCATATGCGTAAGAGTTCTCCAACAAAGATGGTTTCAATTCAAGTGGCTCTTATTGCCTATCAGCACTTTTAATGCATTTAAGGGGGTACTTAAATAAGAAAGCTTCAGAGTGTTTTTCTTTGTTTGTCAGTCATGCTCATTTTTGTTCTTAGTAATAGGAAGAAAGATTAGGGTGTAATTTACTATTGACAACAACCTGAAATTTTTCATACAGGAAGAATATGCCGAAAGAAATACTGTCAAAATTTTAGTTGCTACAGTGCACTGCAAGTATTTTTTAAGAAACATTACTCATTTTTGCTGCCCAAAGAACCCTTTTTAACAGTGTTTTGTACAGCCTTTCCTGCCTGGTGCAGAAATAGGCGAACAATCAGAAGCAGCCATGATGAGAACGTAGCACCGTGTAGTGCAAAGTCCAGAGTGCACACACGTCAGTTTTAAGCTCTTAAACCATACCAGAAATGTCTCATATCTTTTTTAAAATAACTTGCAGTTCATATTGTCAGCTAAACTGTCCCAAATGTAGTTGTTACGTGGGTGACTAGTAGAGGAAAGGAAATCAAGGCAGTGTATGAGGTTACATTACAGATGACTTCCATCAGTCTGAACATCAGTGTGTTGACATTAAATATTTTATAATAATTCCTGTAACAGAGTTATTATGATGATTTCTGAATAATGTACAATTTCCTAACAGTGAAAAAAGTGCTTGATTATTTCCAGTAATTGTCACAAAAATGCGAAGAGTCAGTTGGATGATGAAAACAAACATTTTCTTTGCAGCAGGCACACCTGAGAAAGGAAAAATTAATACATTTATGCATGTCACAGTAATTACTAGTTTTATTTAGTCAGAAGTGGGATGGAGTAAGAAACAGTTTTAATCTGCTAGAAAGTTTCATACTGGGGCACACCCAGCATCAGAGTGAAAATTCCATACCAGCATTGTTGTATATGACTGCACAAGTGATTTTGTCTTCCTTTCATTCGAAATGATAAAAGTTTGGTTTGCATGCAGCTCTTGCACAAAACCTGACTTGACTCACTTTATACATAAGAAGCTTAGTCTTCATGTGAGTCATGAATTTCCCTTTAGTATTAACTATTAATCACATCTTGTTTATGCATTTACCTGAAGTAAACTTTATAATTTTGTGACTTCCTTTTCCATATAATTTCCTGGATCTGTTAACTAAGTCAAAGAAACTTGGAAGTCGGTAATGTTACTCACAATTCAGAAGATCCAGTCACGTAGAGCTCCCTTAGCAACAGTGCATTGACTCTCATGGGCAGTTCTAAATAATTCTAATAATTTTGGCATGTATTTCATACTTTGTGTAAATCTTTGTTTCATATACACAATTCATGTTCAGATTTTATGAAATGGAACCAGCTTTGTGCACTACTTAACTTTAAGTATTTTCTCTCTCCAATATGCAACCAGAAAATTTACAGCCTTTTCATTGACACTGAAAGCTATAATGGTACACGTTTTATGAGGGCTGTCCTGGACGCAATTAGCACACAGAATCGTTAGTTATTTCCTGTTTCTTCTAATGTTTTGCAAAAGTCTCAAACCTCAAAGAAAATTAATTCAGTTTTATCACCGTTTGAAACATTTAGCAATACTGCAGAGGCAACTGCTAATTATTATGGATGTTAAATGAGTTGCAAATTTGATTGAATAGTAACTGCAAAAAATTTTACAAATTACAGTCACGTTGTGCCGTGTTATCTGTTTAGTGTTGTGCTCCAACCAAGACTATGCACTCACAGTGTTGTGCATGCACTGTCTGCCACAGCTACAAGAGGGCTGTACTTTCCTCAAGCCACCTGGTAAGCTATGAATTTGGCAATTTTCAACTTCATTTTTAAATATTTGCAGTAATAGTTTTGACATTGTGTTTCTTTCAATGTATTCTTCTTGAAAAAAACCATGAGAGGTTTTGACATGTCAGATTGGGCAGCGCCCTTGTCAGATAGTGCAGGAGAGCATAGAAAATTAGTCGTGTCCTTTTCAAAGGAACTATCCTGACATGTGTCTTTGTCCATGTAGGAAATCTCTGTGGCCAGCCAGGGATTTGAACCCCTATTCTCTTGAAAGCAGGTCCACTGCCTTAACCACTTCACCATCTTTCTTGATTTTATTTTTAAGTTGCTCACAAGTTACGAACTGTTTCTAACAAGTTAACAAAGTGAGGGCAGAATACACACGAGTCTATGGGCAAATAATGAAGTCAAGTAGACATAAGTAGTTTGAAGAGTGAAATATTAAATTGTATATCAAGAATGAAGAAATAATGAACAACTAGCGTAAAAACTTAAATTTTTAATCGTTATAGGAATGTTCTAGTACAATGTAAATAGTTTTTGATTAAAGGAGATCACTCACCAAAAAGCAGGAGCTTCAGTTGTCAATAGGCACACACGAAAAGAAAGGAAACTTGCTAGTTTTCGGAGTAATCCTTTCTCAAGTTAGAGTAAAACATACATATGATGGGCCACCTGGATGAATACTTTGCAGGGTAATTTCAGGCTTTCAAGCTGATCTATGTAGTGTTCCTGTGAGGGGACAATGTTGGTATCATTGTACATTTATATACGCATACTTTCTCTGACAGCATACAAAATGAAAAGTTCATTAGTCCTTCGTCAGATTATAAATTTTTATCAGTAAATTGAAATATCCAAAGTATTAATTGCAGTTGTAAATAATTTTGATATCAGCTGCATTATGCATTTAAAGAATGCATATCTGAAAGAATAGATATTGTAAAAATAAATTTTAATATGTTCTAACACGCAAGCTTACAGGTGATGGTGTTCTGTTGTACTGCACACAGAGCAATGTATTTCAGAACAAAATGTAAAATTCACCATTATTCAAATCATTATTCCATAACTTCCCTTTAAGTTTTTGCGACTTTTACACAGAGGATGAAAATTCCTATTGTTTAGGGTTTGAAGATTGTTAGAAGGGCATTGTGGTTTATTGACCTTCAGACTGCTACGCAGGTTACAGCTGGACCTGGTGTTAAACTTTTTAGTTTCTGTGAATAAAATAACAAATTTAGAATTTTGAAATTTTTTTAGTGTGTTACAAAATTAATCAGCTTCATTACCATAAAACACTTGTGTAAAATGTTCACTAAATACGGCTGTAAAAAAACTCATAGCAGGCCATGACTCATAAAATTGTCTGCATATTGAGAGTTTTCTGTTGGCTGCCTTGTGTTTTTCAGTTATTCTAGTATGCTTTGTTGGCTGCCTTGTGTTTTCTGGTTATTCTAGCATGCTTTGTTGGTTTGAAATTGCGTGGAAAAATTTCAGTATTCTTTCAGTGTGTATTGTAAGTAGTAGTCATGTTGAAACAGAAAGGTGGAACTTTTGATTTAGGTCAATCTTGGTATGTGGAGAAAGTTATGCAAATAATAAATGACAGCAATGATAAAGATGAATAAGAAACAAATGTTGAAAGTTTGAGTTCAGAGACTAATGATGCTTTAGAATGAGAAGAGGAAACTCCAAACATACAGGAATGTGGAAATGACAGTGAGAATAACAGCGAGGGAGACGATAAGTACTATGTTGTGTGCCTCGTTACTAAAACAGGTATGGTATGGTTAGCTGACTGCAAAAGACAACTTGCTGGACTGCACACAATACAATTATTGTGCCTCCTAATTTGACCACCCCATCTCAAGGTATTCAGTCAGTGAACGAAGCTTTCAAATTTTTCATTGATGAACGTATGGCACAAAATGTTGTAGCTTGCACTAATGAAAAGGCTCTACGTTCTTATGATGAATGGAATGCAAAATATCTGGATAAACACTAACAGCATGCTACATATACTAATTAAATAATTGCCTTTTTAGGCATTATAATCACATGAGGTTCCTAAAAGCTAAAAGGGACTCTGTAGAATTTCTTTGGATCACAGACCCTCTCTACAAGAGAGGCAATTTCCTTACCACAATGTCTAGAATTAGGTTTCAACAGTTGTCATCATTTATTAGATTTACTGATGTCAATACAAAGACCAAAGAAAAAGGAACTGATAAATTAGTAGCAGTTAGAATTATTGTTGAACTTTTTGTTATTCACTGCAAATCCAACTATAGTCCTGATTCACATGAGTGTGGATGAACAGCTTGTTTCCTTCAGAGGATGCTGTCGCTGTAGAGTGTAAATGAAGTCGAAGCCAGCAAAATATGGCTTTAAAATCTGGGCCAAGTTGATGTGAACTCAACTTATTGTATAAACTTAAATGTTTATACCAAAAAGGTTTGAAATTAAAGTAAAAAAAGGGTTAACATTGTCACAACAGATAACTTCTTTACCTCTTTTCACTTGCACAAGAACTTTATAAGAAGAATCTGACCCTCTGTGATAGCTTCACAAAGAACAAGGCAGATATTCATAAAGTTATGCTTCCTAATGCATTATAACATGATGGTTCTGATAGCCTAGTGCTGCGCGAAATTATCTGCTGATGAAGGATGTTGGGCAGCTCAAGAAGGTGCGATGATGGGTACAAAGACTTCTTTATTGAGGTGTGATTTGTCATTAGCAGATGGCGCAGAGAACATGACGGCACCTCTTGTCATACTCCCTGGATGGCAACCAAGTGTGGGGTTGCCTTTGGCATCCAGATGCTTTGGCAGCAGGCAGCAATTGATGCTCATGCTGAGGCAGAAGCTTTGGTGTTCACCTATTTCACCTATTGCCTAATAGTTTTTAACCTTCAAGAGAAATTTTTCACTGCTGAAATATAACTTCATGTAGAAGGCTTACAAAACACAAAGGGAGACATGTCTTCTGACCAAGAAGATTCTCATGCGTGCTGTGCTAATATGGAATTCTGAATTTTACACTTGCATGATTTAATGCAAGTAGAACATCCCAGTTATTATGCTGTGAGTTCACGTAGTAGCTTAACATCTTTGCAATCATTCGACGAGCCTTTTCTGTTGGACTGTGTGCCTGTGGATGTAACACACTAGTCTGAAGTTTCTTAATGTGCAGTGACCAGCATAAGTACTTTGTTAAAATTGGACATAAAATTTGTCCTTTTGTCAGTTACTATTGTCTCAGACATTCCAAACTTGAATATTCACTGGTTTACCATTGCATGTGCTACTGTTTCAGCCTGCTGGCTTCGTATGACTACCATACAAACAAAACAAGAAAAATGATCGCTTATTGTCAAAACATAACGGTTTCATGATGGAGTTTGTGCAAAAGGTCCAACGCTAACCACCCCAAACATCTGAAGTGGTTTATGTGCCTTGAGTAGCCTTTGTAACATCATCCTTCGGTGACTGAACACTGCCCTTTGTGTGCATGTCAACATCCTGTCGTCATGTGCCTTACCAGTAATATTGCACTACTATGCATTCCGTTACTCTGTGACCAGCGTGTCCTTCTGAAATGGAACTGTGGACCTGCCTGAACACTTTGTTTCGCTTTTGTTGATGTTCATCTTATATCCTCCCTTCAAGACACTGTCCATTCTGTTCATCTGCTCTTCCAGGTCCTTTGCTGTCCCTGACAGAAGTTCAATGTTGTCAGCAAACCTCAATGTTTTTTATTTCTTCTCCATGGATTTTAATTCCTACTCTAAATTTTTCTTTTGCTTCCTTTACTGCGTGCACAATACACAGATTGAATAACATCAGAGATAGGCTACAACACTGCCTCACTCCCTTCTCAACCACTGCTTCCCCTTCATGCCCCTCAACTCTTGTAACTGCCATCTGGTTTCTGTACAAGCTGTAAATAGCTATTTCCTCCCTGTATGTCACCCCTGCCACCTTCAGAATTTGAAAGAGAGTATTCAGTCAATATTGTCAAAAGCTTTCTCTAATTCTACAAATGCTAGAAATGTAGGTTTGTCTTTCCTTAATCTGTTTTCTAAGGTAAGTTGTAGGGTCAGTATTGCCTAAGGTGTTGGAAATTTCTATGGAATCCAAACTGACCTTCCCTGAGGTCAGCTTCTACCAGTTTTTCCATTCGTCTGTAAAGAATTCATGTTAGTATTTTTCAGCCGTGACATATTAAACTGATAGTTTGGTAATTTTCACACCTATCAACATTTGCGTTCTGTGGGATTGGAATTATTATATTTTTCTTGAAGTTTTAAGGTGTTTCACCTGTCTTGTACATCTTGATCACGAGATGGTAGAGTTTTGTCAGGACTGGCTCTCCCAAGACTATCAGTAGTTATAATGGAATATTGTCTACTCCCGCGGCCTTGTTTGGACTTAGGTCTTTCAGTGCTCTGTCAAGCTATTCACGCAGTATCATATCTCCATTTCATCTTCTTCTACATCTTCCATTTCAGTAATATTGCCCTCAAGTACGTCGCCCTTGTGTAGACCCTCTATATACTCATTCCATCTTTCTGCCTTCCCTTCTTTGCGAACTGGTTGCCCGCCTGGGTTACTGATGCACATACAAGTGGTTCTCTTTTCTCCAATGGTCTCTATAGTTTTCCTGTTGGCAATATCTATCTTGCCCCCTAGTGATACATGCTTCTACATCCTTACATTTGTGCTGTAGCCATCCCTGCTTAGCCATTTTGCACTTCCTGTCAATCGCATTTTTGAGATGTTCGTATTCTTTTTTGCTTGCTTCATTTACTGCATTTTTATATTTTCTCCTTTAATCAAATAAATTCAATATGTCTTCTGTTACCCAAGGATTTCTACTACCTCTTGTCTTTTTACCTACTTGATCCTCTGCTGCCTTCACCATTTCATCTCTCAAAGCTACCCATACTACTTCTTCTTCTTCTTCTTCTTCTTCTTCTTCTCCTCCTCCTCTTGTATTTCTTTGCCCCGTCCTTGTCAATTGTCTCTGAAACTCTGTACAACCTCTGGTTCTTTCAGTTCATCTAGGTTCCATCGCCTTAAATTCCCACCTTTTTGCAGTTTCTTTAGTTTTAATCTACAGTTCATAACCAATAGCTTGTGGTCACAGAGCCCACATCTGCCCCTGGAAATGTCTTACAATTTAAAACCTGGTTCCAAAATTTCTGTCTTACGATAATATAATCAATCTGAAACCTTCCGGTATATCAAGGTCTCTTCCATGTATACAACCTACTCTCACGATTCACAAACAAAGTATTAGCCATGAGTAAGTTATGCTCTGTGCAAAATTCTAGCAGGCGGCTTCCTCTTTCATTCCTTACATCCAGTCCCTGTTCACCTACTACTTGTCTTTCTTTTCCTATCGAACTCCAGCCCCCCATGACTATTTAATTTTTGTCTCCCTTAACTATCTGAATAATTTCTTTTATCACATCTTACATTTCTTCAATCTCTTCATCGGCTGCAGAACTTGTTGGCATATAGACTTGTAATACTGTGGTAGGCATGGGCTTCGTGTATGTCTTGGCTACAATAATGGGTTCACTATGCTATTTGTAGTAGCTTATCTGTGTTCCCATTTTTTATTCATTATTAAACCTACTCCTACATTACAGTTATTTGATTTTGTATTTATAGCCCTGTATTCATGTGACCAGAAGTCCTGTTCCTCCTGCCACCAAACTTCACAAATTCCCACTATATCTAGCTTTAACCTATCCATTTCCCTTTTTAAATTTTATAATATACCTGCCCCATTAAGGGATATGACATTCCACCCTCTGATCCGTAGAATGCCAGTACAATTATATCATCTAAATACCCCATACATTGCTTCGGTTTTAATTTTCACAACACACTACGTAATAATTGCTGGAAAGTAGCTGGTGCATTTTTCGGCCTAAAAGGCATGTAGCGATATTGGTAATTACCAGAAGAGGGTTTGAATGCTGTCTTTGGCCAGCCTTCATGCGCCATCTGTTGGCTGATAGTGTCCATTTCGTAGGTACATAGTTGTAAAATTTTGACACTGGACCAGATTATTTAATGTTTCTGTTTTCTTTGATTTATGTACTACAATCACCACAGAACTAATATGCTTTTCTGCCATCTGGTGATTTGCCGCCCCCCCCCCCTCCCCCCCGTACAGTGTCGACAGATGCTGACAAAGGGCTATTACTTTTATGATTCTGTCTTGCAGCTATTGACTCTTAAAAGTTGTGAACATTTGAGGAACATGATATGGTTTCGAATAAGCAGGTGCTTCATTTACAGTGGGAATATGATTCTGAGCTAGTGGCGTAGCAAGCAGTGGGCCAGGAGGATCAAATAACACAATGCATTCTTTTAAAAATCTCTATGTTCCTCAGTGTCTTTCACCTCTAGATGTGGTGCTTTATTTCTCAGTGCAGTCAAGTTGACACTATCCTGGTGTTCTGTAATTTAAAGTGAAATCCCTGCCCAATTTGTCTGAATCTAGTTCTTTCTCAATTAGCTATTGAGCAATCATGTGATAGCTGTACCTTCTTATGGCCAAGGTTATCAGTGCTCAGCGTCATTACTTTGCTCCCTTAAATTTCCTGTACATAGAATAAACTAAGATGTGCAGAACAACCCACCTTGTCCAGTTCTTCATTGTCAGATAAAGATTCTACAATGCACAGAGAATTTACTGGCAGATCAGCTCCCACCTCAGCCCATCTTATCTTTGTGGTACCTTTCGGTACGATATCCCGTGAGTTGACTTCAAGGGACCTTGTAAGCAGTTTAGGGGGCTGCATCTGGCTGAGAGGTGAGCCTTGTGACAGTAACAGTATTCCAGCCATAGAGTTAAAGTGAAACAATGCTCTGTTCTGTTCTACTGACACCATTTCAAGTCAACTCTGGTGCAATATGCACCCAGAAAATCTAAACCGAGAATGACTTAGTCACCATTGCCAACTACAGGAAAAACTTGTATGTCAACTCAGAAGTTACCTTCCCCCACTTGGAAATGTATTACCATTGAACTGAGAGAATCTACAAGATCCCCTTCTATGCCGCGTAATGCCCAGTATGGCAGATTTAATTTCACTTTATCAACGGTGCCCTTGCGTACCACAGATGCCCGAGATCCGGTATCTAATAAAAATTTGCATAACTTTCTCTCTATGTAACTGGTCAGAAAAAACATCTGCCATTGGTTTCCCACATGTGCTAACTCATTGGTAGCATTGTTGAGTGGACACTATGCCCCTTGACTTGTTTAACTACAAGGTGCAGAGTATGCCCCATGACATTATTTGTACAAATAATTGTTAGTCATTTTATGGAAGAGAGTTAACAGCTTGTTGTTGACATCTAATGAAAGGAGTTAAAGTAACAGCTCATTGTATATTTATGGCATTGTGTTGACGACAGGCACATAAAAATGGCAGAAATTCTCTCCAATCTCCATGGAAGAACATCACTGAGAAACTTCCCAACAGTTTGCCTTATTTATCTGTCTGTGAACCAGTATACACCTCAGTTGTGTTGTGAGTGGTTACCAGGGCTGTTCCAATGGAATGGAGAGCTAGGGCCTCACCAAGAGTGCAGACACTGAGTGGGCAGAATAACTGATGGTGGAAAAGGGTGAGTCCAAGAACTAACCGGGCAAGGTATGAGATTTCTTTTGCGTACAGGAAAAAGCCTTTCCCTTGGCTCACGACTGTAACACACAGTGTTGTTACAGGGTCATTTTTACCAAGTGGCATCGTAAAGTAGTAGTATCACTAATACGGTTTGTGCCACAATGATGTTTTTGATTCACCCAACTACCACATACCCATCTTGCTTCAATAACTGATTTCTTGCTGCTACTTTGCTATGGTGTTGTAGGAAGCAGATATGCTATTTGACTGAAGGCTTCCTATTTTTGCCAGTTTCCTGCCAACTGAAGGCCAGAGCAAGACATCAGTTGAGGAAGCAAGCAAAAATTTAATATACTTGCCCCTCCAGTCAGTACTTTCGCTGCTTCCAAGTTACCTGGAAAATGTGCAGCTGATTTTGATTCCAAATATAGCAGATATTAAAGTGAAGCTAGTTAATGAAGTAGCTGCTTTCAAGTTCCAGCTGAAACAACTGATGAAGAGCATCGACAGCTTCCCATTTGAATATTGTGAAGGTTTTTGAAAGAATGGGTTAAGAGATGCTTATCCAAACATCAAAATATCTTAGTTGATACTTAAGACTGTCAGTGACTGCAGCATCTTGTAAACACAGCTTTGGTAGCAGTGCTAGAGCCATATGATTGCTTCAGTACAGCTCTAATGGTTATTATCTTTACTTGTTCCAGTATTCGTTCTTCAGCCAGGACACTGCTGCATCCTATTGTTATGTTTAAAGTTAATCAGGGCTGACTGTTGGTGGATGACATTACTGGTGAATTTAGTTGAGAGGTGATAACCACAATCCACAGTAATGTAAATGGCCTTTCACAGCCTTCCAGTATCATTATTTCCATCATATTGAAATAATTTGCCACATGTTATAGCAGTATTATGAATTTTGTTGGTGTTAAATACTTTCAGTATGGAGTTTTATTAATGTTGCATGCCTAATTACCTGTAACCACATACATTTACTGATCGATTTTCGTGACAGACATACAGATTAACTTGTTCTGTCACATTCTTTAATAAATATTGCACAGGTTTTTGACTTTTGGTCAAAATTTTTGTTATTATATTACATGATTTTTTAATATTTTAGAAGAGGCCAAGACACATCCCGTCCCTCCCTCCCCCCTTGATCCCACCCTCCAAATCAACATAATCATTGAGAGAAAAAAATAGTGTTCCATATTAGCATTTATATATTGAGTAGTAGAGTGTGGGCCCTCACACAGAGCTGTCCAAGAACAAGGTCCCAGTGAAAGTGGTTTGCCATTGTCATATTCTGAGCACTGAAACTGATGCTTCCAGGGGAATTTTTGTAGATGAACTACAGACATTATATGCTAAGACAGAGTTTTACAAACCACCATGGCTAATGGCACAGATTACTGCTGTTGATACTGTAACTCTGCTTTCATCTAAAAAGAAAAGAAAAGAAATGTTAACTGCCATATTCGTGTGGAAGAAATGAATACTAATAAAACTATTTCATTGTAGGATGTTCATAGGGTATCTGGCAGGCTGAAAAGCTCTTAGTACTAGGTAATAGGTGATTTGATACATGAACTGTATGTAACTGAAAAATTGGAACAAACTCAACACACCTTGTGTTGTTGAACACCAGGGAGTATTGCTGTGACATGATTAATGTATTAATTGTAGATTTTGTTGTTTTTTTAAGTGGTATTTCCTAGAATACCTCCACCAAGTTGCCAACACTAACTTCACTAATAAATTTGCTGTAGCTCACTTCATATTACAGGCAATGAGACTAGCAGTATTTGCATAAACTTCTATGGTAGATTGTATTTTTAGCCATATCTTTTCATTACCAAGCAGAACTAAAGAAAGGAAATGTGTGTGTGTGTGTGTGTGTGTGTGTGTGTGTGTGTGTGTGTGTGTGTGTGTTGGTTGACACGGTATGTCCTTGTTGGCAATCTAACAATTCTGTTTTTGTTCATTGAATTCATATTGTAATTTTTTGTTTTTGTTTGTATGTTTTGCTTAAAGTATGGACTATTTATGTGCTGCTCGAGTGCTATTTAATGTGGAAAATTATTTTGCTTTTGATTGGCACTAACTATATAACTGATAAAAGTGTACTTTTATTCTGCTGTATGTAAATTGTTCTGAATGCTTTGACCAAGGAGAGTGTAGAAGTGAAAAAATTACAGGTACCAGAATGTTTTCCTTTCACATCTGTGCTAGTGTTCTACTCCCCATGTGATTTCATTGCGGATTTTCTTAATAGTTCTTCAATTCAGGCTGCCCAGAAAAAGATATACAGTGCACAAGACCTGGGCTATAAGAAAGGTAGGGTACCATAATGAACATGTATTAGTATTGAAAGGATGAGGAAAAAAGAGTGCTGTGATTATTTTGCTGAGGGAAAACTAAGAATCAAGATTTTGTCAATCTGGTTTTCAGTTACTTAAATCCACTTGACACACAGTACAGTGGGCATACACTTCACTATTACCTATTATGTTCAAACGAATTGGCAGATTACCACTTACAGAAGGGCCGAGCGGTTCTAGACGCTGCAGACTGGAACCGCGCGACCGCTACGGTCGCAGGTTCGAATCCTGCCTCGAGCATGGATGTGTGTGATGTCCTTAGGTTAGTTAGGTTTAAGTAGTTCTAAGTTCTAGGGGACTGATGACCTCAGAAGCTAAGTCCCATAGTGCTCAGAGCCATTTGAACTTACAGAAGATAAAGCAGAGGTCACAAGCATCCCATCATTTTTAACTGCATTTTGAAACATGCCATGTAGTATTTCTTATTTGTCAGACTTAGATTGTTCTAATTCTAAACTGTAAGTCAGTGAACATTGAAACACCCTCTAATCAAGATTTCACTGATGCTTGGAGAACACTCCACTTGCTGCACCACAAGAACTATTTATTTATAAACACAATGTCAAATCTGCATTTTTATGTTTTAGTGGCACAATGAATGATCCACTTGCTTTAAGGTGCCTAATGACAGAAGCTCTTTCTTCATCAGACATTTTAGCTGTATACCTTTCGGCCATCTTCTGAGTGAGCTTACTATGTCTTTCGTATCACTTGAAATATGGCTGGAAGGTGTCTTCTTCTTTTTCTTTAGTGTTTGTACTGCCTGGTGGCAGGCTCTGCTGAGTGGATTTTTGGTGTCTCCATTTTGTTCAATCGTGAGCCATGTCTGGATGAAGACTTACAGCATTCAGGTTGTTGTGCAGTGTGTCAGTCCATCGATTTCTTTGTCGTCCCTTGGCTCTCTTTCCTGCGACTTCCCAATGTGTATGTTGTCTGTACAGTAGTATCACCCTTTACATGCAGTGCATGTGCAAGCCAACACAGATGGCTTTCTGATGTTTTCTTCAAGAACAGTACAACCACAAAACATTTCCTGAGAGTATCGTTTGAAACTTGATCCAGTTGATTGATGCTGCTTGTCCATGTAAGCATGACCCCCTAGTCGTTGGCCTCTTTTGTAGCTGGCCAACACTTGTTGCCATAGAGAGTAGGATAGATGACAGTTCACTAGATCTATGACTTCAGATGATACTCAAGCTGATGATTGCAGGTGACTCCTCTTGTCGTTCACCACTTTATCCAAGCTGTCTGCGTCCTAGCATTGACCTTCTCTGTAAGTTGGCCATTGATAGAGATTGTAGAAATGAAATGCTTGAATTTTGATGCTGTTGGTGGAACTTCCCTCTCAAGGTTTGGTGACTCAACTTCTCATGGATCTGATGTCATGTACTCAGTTGTCACATTGTTGAGCCACAGGCCATATTGTGCAAGCCGGTTGTTCCACACTTGTTTGGCGCTGGAGATCAAACTTGTCCTCCGCAGTCAACATGACATCAGCGTAGAGAAGATTCCATCTAGTGTCATATGCAGGTCTGATGTGACAGTGCCCATCACAAGAATGAACAGCAGTGGTGATAAGGCCAAGCCTTATTGGACTCATACTGTGATGTGAAAGTCACTGGATTTGCCTGCAGCTACATGAATGTAGCTTTTTGCTTCAACATACAAAAGCCATACCCTGTTAACAAGGTGCTCTGGAATGCCATGTCCTTGAAGCATTAACCATATTGGATAATGTGATATCTGATTGAAAGACTTTTATAGGTGTAGAAAAGCAAGGTGCTGTGGCTTGTTCTTTTTGCAGTATTTTTCAACCAGTATCTGTGCAACTTGGATTAATCAGTTGTGACCCAATTTTGTGCAAATCTGGCTTGATCCCTTTTGATTTGAGCTATCTTACAAATACTTTTGTCAAGGATGTGTTCAAAGATCTGCATCACATGGCTCAGGAATCTGTGTGGACAATAATTAAAACAATCAGCAAGGTTTCCTTTCTGTTAGAAAATGGCTGAAAGATATGGCCGAAATATCAGCTGAAGAAATAGTTTCTGCAATTGCATGCCCAACATGTAATGGATCACACATTGTCAGATATTTGTATTTTGTTTTCAATATCAGTCGGCCTCTGTAGCTGTGCAATCAGTATGTTTGACTGGCACACAAAGGACTCGGGGTCAATTCCTGGTGCTTCCAGGATTATTTCCTTAATGGAACAATTGGAATAGGATGGATTCAGCCTTGTGAATCCAATTGACACCCTACCTGAATGAAATGTAGGGGTTCCATGGTCTGGAAAGCTTGACAGTGGCAGATAGAATGATGTCCTGACCCCATGCCCCTCCATATTGCATTCAAATGACACCATATGTCAGAAGATAACATGGCAGCAGATTAGTACTGCATATTCCTCTTGGCCTGATCGCAGAGGTGGCAGTTGCCTTTCATGGTGTTTCTTTTTTTATTGTTAGCAAAGAATTATCATGTTATGAAAGATACCCAATGAAGCTATACTCCAAAACTTACTTCCTTTTTGTCTTTATGTTCCATTCAATATTATCTTGATTTTTGAGGTAACACAAGATTAGTTCTCCCTTTAGAGTGGTTGAAGCAGCACTGTGTGTGTGTGTGTGTGTGTGTGTGTGTGTGTGTGTGTGTGTGTTTTGGGGGGGGGGGGGAGTGGTTAATGCGTGTTTGTTTTTGCATGTGCACTTCAGTGGTGAATTTTTAAGCAGTTGATGCAAACAACATAAAAAACTGTTAAATGCTGAGGATTCATTACATCACATTTTCCTTGCTATACTTGACCAGTTTCCCAATTAAAAGTAGTGATCTTTTCCATTAGATGATCAGAACAAACAGTGTGAATAGTACATAAAAACATCACCAGTAGATTTGGCAACTTGGCATGTTGTATGTTTGCAGGAAGCAGTGGGAACCCTGAGGGTGGGAGTCTTCCCACCTCAGCTCCCACGAGCCCAACGACTGGGGCCGGGGTTCCTCCCACTGGGAATGCAACTTCGCTAGCACGGAACCCTTTGCGAGGATCAAAGTGTAATCTCTCAGCCTGTCACCCTAATAGGATCCTGCTTTTGTATGCTTTGGTTTGCTTGTTGCTTTGATATGCTGATCTTGGTTGTTGGTGGGACTGTGCTTGCTTCTTCTTAATTTGCTCAATAAATCACATAATTTAGTAATTATAGCAACAGCTTTCAGTTTTACACTCTGGTTTCTTTTTCATAGCACACTCATCTATAAAATTTTGGTTTATGTACGCCTTCACCAAGCTACTCTTGTTGGTATGTGCAAATCTATGTTTTTATAATGCTTAAGTTCAGCCTTATTTTTCATTATGCAGACCCTGTAAGAAATGAGTTTCTCTAAGCATTTTGTATTGTAGAATATCACAATCCTGATTTAGGTTATTATAATGTGTTAGTAAGGAAACTATGCTTTTAGGTGACATTAAGCAAATAACTTCAGTTAGTAAACAAGAGACTATGTAGTTGACTCTTGGAAGTTGATCACCCACTGGTAGTATGTTAGTTTACAAAAAGAGGAAAATTTTGGCTATCAAGTGTAGCCCCATTACTTCAAATGTTGTTTACCCTTCATCTATTACAGTAAAGTGTTGTGTGGGTGGAATTATTTGTGTAATACTTGTGGGAGTGCAAGTATAGACATTGAGCCATTAAAATACAGCAGCAGAGTAGTGCATTATCTTGAGACCTAATTTATACAATCAACAAATTAAATTCTAGTCGGTATGCATTGGGAAGTCCACCAAGGTAGTCAAATGTATTAAGTAATCAACTTTTAGAAGAAAGAATGGTTAAAATCTGTTTTCTTAATTAGCAGTTAATGTTTTGGCACGCCAGCCAGGATTTTAAAGGCTTTAAAGTGTTTTCTGCTGTCAATAAGTTTGATGTTTGGGTGATAGGAATTTTTATGGACGCACGAAATATACTCAGATGTTTGCCAATATGTCTAACTCATATAACTAGCATTTATAACAGCTGGAAAAATTTGAAAAAAGTATGTCATCAGTTATAGTAGTCTGGTGGATTAGGTGGGGAGTGAGCAGACTGAATTTAGTTGCTGTAAGCTATACTGTGTACAGTATTCATCACATTGGTGTATGGAGCTTAAAAGGTTTACAGCTAGACATTATGGCAAAGGTTAATTGGAGGTTATGTTGCTTAAGGCTCTGACAACTATTGTTGCTTTAAACCTTAGAAACAAATGATTTATGTATGCTGTGTGATGAGCATTTGCTCCTGTGTCATTGCGACAGGACATGTGTAAAAACTGTGGAAATAATTTTTTGTGACATTTAAAATGCAGAACACAAGCACTTATTCAATTTTTCATTTGTTTAGTTCAGTGAAGCATCCTTTTTGAAACTATAGCTTCTCCAACTGAAGTGCAGTTACTTTGGCTGGTAAGAAGTTACTAATATGCTCCGACATATTTTAAAAACAAAACAGAAAATATTTTGTATTAAGGAAGACAACATGTGCAGGATGCTGGTGAGTATTTAGAAGCATATATAGACATATACTTTTTCCATCTCACTGCAGTGGAGAAGTGTGTCAGATAATTGAAAAAAAAAGTGATTTATTAGGAGACATTCACAAGGTTGCTGTTCAGTACAAACTATAGGGTGGGCAAAATAAAACTGGCATAGAAAAATTTTGTGCAACTTTAAAGTAGGTGACCCGAACTACTTACATTATCCACATCCGGGAGGGGAGGAGACCTTATCATGGAAGTGGGGTTTTGGGTGCTATCTTAAGATGTACAAAATATTTTCTGGGTCAGTTTTGTTTTGCCTGTCCTGTATATAAAGCATCAGAGGTTCATTTTCTTTTGTTTGATAACTCTTGTGTTCTGTTGAAATGAATAGCTACATGTCTAAGACATATCTCACTGAAAAAGAATTGATTATATCTGAATTTAGGTGAGGGATGGGAGGTAAGACTTTCATTTGGTTGCTTGACATGAATGCAGTTCGTATATGACAATTGTTCTGTTAATTCTGGGTATGGAAAATGTTACTTATTCAGCCATTCAATTAGAAAAGTGTAAAGGTAATAGGAAAAAATTAGATATTGGAGGAAATTTAAAGTTTTCAGTTTTTTGTTTTTGTTTGCTGTAGTAAATTTAAAATAGTGCACTCTTCACTTTCGGTGTTGAACTATGTTTATTTCATTTAAATATTTGGCTGTTAGTGTGATGCAGTGGAAGTATTGTTATATGTTTGAGCTTGCTACATTTAGTTTGTAATTGACATATATTAAAACTTCCTTTTTAACATTATTAAGCTTTTGTATCTTTGTCAACAATATTCCTTCACACGATTGCTGCATGCAGTAACACATTTGAAATTTAAGATAAGTATTTATATTTAAACTTTTAGTGGTGACAGAAATAATGTTGATTTCTTTCTCTTTTGTTGTAATAAGATTATCATTTTTAAGTGGTATTTTCTAGTGCTCTTATCTTTTAAATGAGTCAATTAAGCAAAGGGTTTTCTTTCCTCTTTTTACCATTGCACACTTTACCACTGACTCTTCAATAAGTGTACTATGAGAATATGTGTGTCAGCTAATCCATCATTCCAAAACTCCTGGCATCTGTTCTTACCTAAATGTTGGCGGGATGTGTTGCAATTTTCTTTTATCGTTAGAGCTTATCATATTAGTTTATAACATAGTATAATTTGCCTGTGATTAATTGGATTGCTGTCATTTGAAACTGTAATAATTTTTGTATATTTTTTATCTTTCTTAATTTTGTTTACAATAATCTAAGGATTTATTGTATTTCTTTCTTTTTTCTTGCTGACCAAATGCGTGGAAAAATGTGCAGGCGACTCTCCAACTCGATCACCCTATTCTAGTCTCTCATCCTGGACCACAGGTTTCTGTTCTTGTTCACTCCCTCTATGCACTTGCTTAGCCACATTCAGCTAAGAAATTAAGTATCAGACTTCTGCATAATGCTTTTGTAAAATCAAAGACTATTATGCTGAAGTAATGAGCTTTCCACGCAAATGGTGATTGTATCACTCAGTCGTAGCAGAACTTTACACAAATGCTGCCTGTTTTGCTATAGTAGAAAGTGTTAACTGTTTTTTTGTGTGTGTCAGCATTTATTATTTGTATGAACTTCTGAAAATCTAGTCTTTGCATTCATAGTAAACACTGCAAAGTAATTAGTTTTGTGAGCTTGCTAGACATTTTATGTGCATTTACTGCACTACTGGTGTATAACCTTACTTAGACTCAAAGAAACAGGAAATTTTTTACTTGCTTGGTTCTAAAATTACTTACATCCTTCTGTACTATTGTTTCCTGATGATAGCTCTTGTCTTTAGAGGAAGAATAGGCTGTCAGAAACCTATAGGATTTTTGTAGCCAGACATGTATTAAAGGGAAATAAAGTAAGATTTACTGGCTGTTGGCCAAATGTGACATTGAACTATAATTATAGTTATGCTGAATCAACTTATTCCTGCATTTTTGTTATGGCCTACATATTTCTTATTGTCCTCGCATAGAGCAAAGTAGTGTGAACTGTTCACCAGAAAATTTGCACAGCACAATAGCAAAATGTAATTCTGTTTGTCATAAAAAAGCATATTTCTTTAAGAGTGAACCAAAACTCCTCCAACAAAATTTTGCAGTGGTAGTATGGGCCAAAAGTGGGGGGGGATAGTAAACACGGGCACTAATAAGCATTGTTTAAGAACTGTCAACATTTATCCAGTACAAGAGATGTTTTTCACAGTAGCAAAGATGAGCATGTGCTCATAGTTCTTAAGTTATGATTTTTTGAGACCACGTTTACTTTACTTTTTTCTGATTTTGGCTCATACTACCACCTCTTAAAAGTTTGTAGATGGATTTTTTGTTCACTCTGTATAAATGGCTGACATTTGCTACTTATGCATTGGTGTCTCTGTTCAAAGAAATGTCTATTTAAAATTTTCAGTGGTTTTCATTGCAAATAGTGAGTGCTAAACTAATTTGATCTGTCATGAGTAAAAACTCGGGGTCATTTGCACTTCACCATACTTACAAAGATTTCTACATCATTTAAAATGTCACATTATTTACATTGATTGCATAATGAGGTTTGAAGTAGAATTAGCCACTGCTTGGCTGGAAACAGTTCAATCAATGTCACGTGTATTCAATGTCCATTCTGCAATGTGACACTGCCACAAGTACTTTTGTGGACGTTTTTTGTAGCAGCTTTACTTTTAGTTATATATATGTGGTTTTCTTTATGCTCCACATTGTCTGGTTACAATATTCTAATTTGTTTTCTTAGTATATTTTGGGTACTCATTTGTTTTCTTAAATATTTTCATTTATTGTACATAACTTCATTTAAGGTGAAGTTGCAGTCTTGTCAGACTTTTGTTTCCCTGTCTAGCATGCATACATGCACTTCATTCCATATCCTGTGTACATTGTCATCAATCACTACAGAAAAAACTGCAAATTCACTTGACTTAAAATTGTACTGCATTCTTTTCTGAAAATGGGCACCATGGCTAGTGTTGCCGTAGGTAGAATAAAAAAATGTGGTTTGTTTAGAGCTGCTGCATTGTTTTGACATTTGTGCTGCCAGCATCGTAGCACTGATTCAACTGGTGTCAGTCTAGACGACGAAGTGAAATGGAATATTTTTAACCAAAAAGTATACATCATAGTGAAAGGGCAAATTCATTAATTTGTTGGCAGCATGTACATATTTTTGTTTTGTTTTGATTTAAACCAAATATTAATTTCCATTTATGTGATGACTGAAAAGTAGGTAATGGCCACATAAGGCTGAAAAACAGTTACATACTCAAATATCTGTATATTGGTTCTTTTTCATGGAACATACATTTACCAAAGAATTTGGGTAATATTGCGTGAAGTTTTCAAATGGGACCAACGCCATTTGACACAACAGCCAGTAAATATGTCGTCCAAAGGTTCTTTTCTATTATCACTGATATACAGCTCACATAATTACTGCAGTGTTCTGAATTAGTTGTAATTTTTTAGTAGTTATGTAGTTGCCTCTTCAGGAGTGCACAAAGTGAACATTTTTTGATAGCCTGTCTAAATATTAGCATTTAGTAGCTTCCCAGTTAGCAATTATAATAAGAAATGCACAGTAGAGTTTTGTTAATCGATGTAAAATATTACAGAATCATGTGTGATTTGCAGGGTTTTTAAGAAGCAGGCGTGAGAAGCGTAAGGAAAAGAAAGCGAAAAAGAAGAAAGATGGCATGGATAACACTAGTAGTAAAGAAGAAAAGTCAGATGTGTGAGTAACTATTAATCATTCAGGTAGGAAATTCACATAGTAGAGTGTCATATCACCTTAAAAACACGATACATGGGACAACCCTTGATTCAGTTTTCCTAAATTGTTAAAATAATATATGCTTTGTGGCTACATTGAAGAAACTTGTTTCCATTCCATTTAAAGGTAGTTTATACTTAAGTCAGAAGTCTCAAAATTTTATTTTTAAAAATGGACTGATACTATCTCTAGAGACTAAAGTCTTTGTTGTTCAACTCTTCAGAAAGAATGGAAGTCTTGATGCTTCCAGGGAAGACAAGGATGACAATAGGAAGTCAGAGACACCAACTCCCGAAGTGGATGAGGAGGGCTACTGTATCAAACCTAAACCAGATCCTTGGGAAAATGATAAAGGGAGCTTTTATTCGAGCTCAGACACTGATTCAGGTGAGTTATTTAGAGCAAGAATATATTTTCCTGAAATTCTCCACATATGAGCTATGGTACCTAAATGTTAGACGTGTAATTAATGATGTATGGCAGAATTAGTTGAAGGTTTAGATATGTGGACTGATTATTCATCACCATGTGTCTTAAGAGTGCATAATAATACCTTCATTACAGTGCTGACTAAACCTATTCATGCCACTTCTTGTTTTGTTATGTCTATACACTATGTTTATGTTATGTATATACCTTCTATGGCTTTTCAGGCCTAAATTAATACATATTTGACACAGAACCGCTTAGTGTATTGCTTTACTCTTGCCTTAAGGATCTTTCATTATGTATGTGTTCTAAGTTAATGTTCGACATCTAAGTTTAACAGGACTGCAGCTTTGACTGGCACTGCAATTGTTTTGAATGTCACTGATTTTTAGTACCTATGAGTAATTGTTGAAATTCTTGAAGAAAATATAGTCACATCTTTGTTTTTTAACATAGGAAGTTGTGGTAAACAATATCTTTAAAGATGAATGTAGAACATTTTTCAACATTTAGGAGCATAAGTTTTATGGAAACAAAACTGCCACTAACAGAAAATAAGTACTTTCAAAATTTCAAAGCTACGTCTTTGTTGGGAAGAAAGAGAGGAATGAATACTCAGGATAAAGTATTAAAATATTGTAAAAGCTGTAACAGAAAGAAAATCCCCACTCACTTCAAGAGTTTAGAGAGACATATAATTTAGGTAGGAATCAACATAAGAGTTGAAGAGATGAACTTTGAAGTACACGTTGCAACCCAGTTGTTTTTATTTTCCAGTAAACTTGTACATGACATCCACAGAGTCAGAAGATTTATGATCTGTAAGGAATATGACTAAACTGACTTGAGTGACATCTATTGATGTCTTTCAGTACCTAATTTTAAGTCTGGGAAGTAGCTGTCAGCAATCACCTTCCTTATTTGTGGTCTTGTCATAACACCTCCTTCCACTTTTGCATCGAGTAACTCTTGAAACTTCTTTCACAGATATTAAAAGGTATCTAAGTCTTTGTCCAGAGCCATTACGAAATTTGAGTTCCAGCATCAAATGAAGATGAAGATGGAGCACGATATCTTTGTCATGATCAATCAGTGGTACATTTTGGCTGCACTCTCTCTCTCTCTGATCAACTGTATATTCATTGCGTAGTGGTGTTTTTATCTTTACTGTTCTACTTGCATATAAAACAGTTGTACTTGAGTACCTTGTTTTTATTCCCAAGAGTGAATTCTTTCAAACGACCACAGCTACACCGGTTGCATTCATAGTGAGTGTTTTTTCAAGAAGTAGTGACATGCTGTTGTATGTCTCTTCAAGTCTGGCAGAATATCCAGCAAATAGTGATGCATATGTTTCTGGAGATAGTAATATTGTCTGAAGATTAGTCTTATGTGAATGAATTAAGTCACGAATCTTCAATGTTGTGTTCCACACTCACGATGTTTGATGTCTATACTCTAGCAAATAATGCCACCCATTGCAGAGAACTTCAGGAATTCCTTGTGTCTATGCCAAAAGTGTGAGGTTGCTTTACACAGTACAAACAAAGGATTTTGTAAGCCTTCAACAAAATAGTTGTGCCTTTTTACTACCAGATCCAATAAGATGTCACATAGCTCAGCATCATTTATTATGTCTTCAGCATGTTGGTGGTCAGTCTGAATTGAGATGAAAATGCATTATCTTCTTGCATTTCTGAGTCAACAGTGTATGTTTCAATGGCTTTTGATATTGAACAAGTGACAGGATCATTAGAAATTGGTTTAGGAACTGAAGGAACATCTGGATACATCACAGGTGCATGAGTTTTATAAGAGAACTTGGTTATGTTTGTCGTTCAGAAATAAATCTGTGGTGTGGTTTTTGGACTCTCATCATATCAAGAAACTCTTTAGGCCAGACTGTTGTTCTTCTTTTCCTTCTGTTTACAACAGCCACAAGTAGCCACAGTGGACATGGTGACCCCAGTTCAGTGTGATTAAACTTGAAAATATTTCGATGTTTGCATAAATTCTGTGCAAAGGACAGGGTCCAAGGGAATATTATGATGCTATATGAAAGATAACAAAAACAATAAAAGTATTTCCAGCAAATGGTGTTCCATGAAAAATAGAATTTTATCAGTTTCTTAAAAAGCTTTACATGAAGCTTAACAGTTTTCTGATTTTAAAGCAGCTTAAAAACTGCTTTGTAAGATGTAGGTATGAGAACAGATTTCCTAGTTTGTCCATTAGTGTTATTATATTATAGCCATTGCTAACAGTGCAAGAAACATCTATGAACAGGTGGTGCACTGCCATCTTGTCTTGGTTCATGAATTCAGACACCACACTTCCAGTGTGGGTTCAGAAGATGGCAAACCATAACTGGTAACATGATTGTGGGACACAGATGTGCAGAACACTATGAGAAGATTTTGAATAGGAGAATAATACTACCCACGAGGAAGGTTTCTAAAGGTCACTGTATTTGGTATCACAGTCAGTGGCCTAAAGCCCATGATGAGCGGACTTATACAAGATTAACTAAGCCTCGTGGTTTGTTGGATGTGAAAATTTTTATTTAATTATCAAATATTGGTATTCTGTTTGAGAGAGAGTGACTACCCATTGAAATGGCATTCACAAATGAGAAACAACACTTGGAATTTGTGCAAAAGGACCTTGCAGCAGTTGGTGTAGAACAAATGTCAGTCTGTATATAATCTTAAACCGAAGTTCTGTCCTGGTTGCTACTGGCTCTAATAGGATATACAAGAGTGTGTACACCAGATAATATTTTAAAATATTTCATGCAGTGTCTTAAATCAGCTCCACAGTTATGCATCAACACTGATGAATCTAACCAGGGAGACAACCTTTGCTGTTCTGTGCTTTCTGCTCATCACGCATTAGTATTCAGTTTACAAAAGATATTCATACTCTGTGATGGATCATTGAAAAGATAAGTGGGTGGGATTGATGAATAACAAGCTGCTTTCTTCCATATCAGCATTGCACTTTTAATAATAAGAAAACTTTAGGTTGACAGATTTTGAAAATCAGCAAGATGGGATACATGTCACATGAATCTAACTGGGTTCATGTTTTCATTGCAGCTGTGGAATACTACAGTTAAATTTTTGTTTGACTTAATCTGGGTGATAAATCTGGAGGAAATAATAAGAAGTCAGTACCAAAACACATTTATTCTCATGACAATAAAGGAGAAACATGAAATGGAAGGTGTCCTTGTCATATAAAATACCAAGGTTTTTTACCTTTTATGGAGTTTGCTGGGACATGTACATTCCATTAACTACAAACCATGTATAAACCAACAAATTTGATGAGGAGTGCTGTAATGTTTCAAAACAATGTTTTCCGTGTGTGAGGAAACAGAATTACTAACTTCAAACTTTCTTGGAACAAGGAAGAAGGTGATATTATTTGATTTTCACAAAACATGTGCACCTTGCCAGCTATAAACACATGGCACCTTACTTGATGTCTCACTGTGTTCTCTGTGTGTACCCCATGGCTTGTAGTATTCTTCTTGAAGTTTTGAAAGCATCTCACCAGATGGCAGCACCAGACAGGTAAGGGACGTCAATACCTAACCACTCAACTGTGTATTACTTTAGTGGGACATACGTGTTGCATCTACCACTAAGGGGTTGACACGTCTTCATATGGGACGTGTATAGATTCCTTTCCAAGTGAGAGGATCCACTGATGTGAAGTACTTGAGGTGTATAGCTTTTTGGTATGCTTTGTAGTATTTTAGTGTATATTCAGACAACAGGGTGGAGACCAGTTTGTCAGGTGATGTACTATCTGTTTTTCAGAGCTAAAGAAAAATGGGGTAAAAGTTTTAACGTTTTGTGAAATGCATTATCTGATTTTCAAATTACTAGGAGATTTTAATGTATCATTAAGGTAGGTAGCTTATCAAACATCTTGTAAGTAATCACCCTGTCTCACTTTCTGAGGTGTTTGTTTTAGCCTTCACTCTGTTTAAACTATCAACTATTTTAGCAGTTTGTGGTACAGAGAGGGCTGGTGAATATGAGTGAAAATGAGGTAGAGGAATGAAATTTTTGCTGGGTTTGTATCTTAAGTAGACATAAGTTTTATCCCTCCTGCGGGATCGGGGGTAAGAATAGGCCTGCGGTATTCCTGCCTGTCGTAAGAGGCGACTAAAAGGGGTCTAAAACGTTTCGGCCTTATGTGATGGTCCCCTGTTGGGTTTGACCTCCACATCTCAAAATTTTTCCGAAGAGTGAGCCAATTGGGGAAGGGCACCTTACTTGGTGCATTGTGTCCATCTTGCGTTGAGAACTTTCGCCAGCTTATTCTTTGTTGCATTGCAGTCCTGCCTGCTCTCCATCTCTTGGGCATGGATACGTTCCTGCATGCACTTTCCGCCATGCAATGTGCAGTGTCACTTTCTCCACTGACAGCGACCATGGACTATATGTCACCTAAAATCCAGCACGGTAGCCAGTCCGTTGTGGTGGGGCCGCCATGTACCCTGTTGCTTGTAGCCCCCTGACAACACAGGGATCGCTCTGCTGATGCCTGCGCCGTTTACTCCCCATGTATGCCAAGGAGTAGATGCCCATCTCCCTGGGGCATCAGGACTCCCGGCAATGGCCATCCTGCCAGGTGACCCTTGCTGTGGCTGGGTGGCGTCCATGGGGAGGGCCCTTGGTCAGAGTAGGTGGAATCAGGGTGAATGACACACAGTGAAGCGTGGCACATCATCTCTTGCTGGTGACCAGCCACCAGCAGTCTCTAAGCATTCGAGGGCTCATTTTAAAGCTAACGTTTATGACCCCAAATCGTTCCCCTCCCTGGCCACACCATGGGAGGAACGAAAGGCAATGAATGAAAGTGAAACGTATTTGCCCAGGTATCTCGTCTGCACCGGAGCTGATAGAGAATCCTTTGTATCTGTGAAACCTAAGTTCTTTGTAGTGCATTTACAGGACAAGCTTGGGGAGGTGGAGGGCTTGTCCAAAATGCGCTCTGGGTCAGTTTCGATAAAAACGGCATCCTCTGTCCAGTCACGCAGGTTACTTGCTTGTGACAAGTTGGGGGATATTAACGTTACCATCACACCACATAAGAGTTTAAATATGGTCCAGGGTATTATTTTCCATAGTGACCTACTTTTGCAGTCTGATGATGAGCTGCGCGCCAACTTAGTGTCGAGGTGTTCATTTCGTCCGGCACATTCATCGGGGTTCGAGGGACAATCAGGTTGCCACCAGTGCCTTCATCTTGGCCTTCGGGGGTGATGCATTACCAGAGAAGGTCAAGGTGATGGTCTACCGATGTGGCGTCAAGCCCTATATCCCTCCCCCGATGCGGTGCTTTAAGTGCTGAAAGTTCGGCCACATGTCTTCCTGCTGCACTTCCAGCCTCACATGTCAAGATTGCGGATGCCCATCACATCCCGATACTCCATCTGCCCCGCCTCCCATCTGTGTCAACTACGGAGAGCATCATTCACCTTGCTCGCCAGACCGCAGGATCTTAGAGGAAGAGCGCAAAAACATGGAAAATAAGACCCTGGACCGACTGACCTATCCTGAGGCCAAGTGGAAATATGAACGACTACATCCTGTGCGCATGACTTCCTCCTATGCTGCTGCAACGACAACCATGTTAGCCCCATCAGTTCAGCATATTCCAGCCAGATCAAGAGCCGTACGACTCCACATGCCCCCTTGCCCCTGGGGGGGGGGGGGGGGGCACTATCCCCCCTGTTGCTCCTGTGCCACCTACCTCGGGAGCAACCCCCGCCCCCCCCCCCCCCCCCACACACACACACACACACACACACACACACACACACACACACACACACACGTCCCTTGGGTCCCTCCCTTCCCAGGTTTCAACAAGCGGGAAGGCTGATGACCGACAATGGCATAAGTGCCCACAACCAGCTGGTCTTAGGGCTTCACAATCCTCCTCCGTCCCGGAGACTGAATCGGTGAATCCCTCCCAGCGAATGAAACCCAAGGGGCAGCGTGAGAAATCAAAGAAGAAGAGCTCTAAGCCAAAGGAACTTGCGGTGGCACCCACCTCACTGCAACCTTCGAGCTCTGCATCTGAGGACAAGGTGGAGATTCTGGCATCCGCTGAGGACCTTGATCTCGCCGGTCCCTCGAACACGATGGATAGCACTTGCACATGTGCTCAGTCGGAGGCAGCAGGTGACACAGCAGCGTAATCTGCCTCCCCAGCCCCTTCACGCCTTTCTCAGCCATGGACAATATCATCCTCCAGTGGAACTGCAGCGGTTTCTTCCACCATCTTGCTGAGCTCCGACACCTTCTCAGCCTCCACCCTTTTCTCTTCAAGAAACTTGGTTTCTGGCAATGCGAACCCCAGCCCTCCATGGCTATCGGGGTTATTATAGGAACCGGGCAGTTTATGGAAGGGTCTCTGGTGGTGTCTGCATCTATGTCCTTCACTCCCTTCACAGCAAGTCTGTTCCTCTACAAACACCTTTAGAGGCTGTCGCTGTTCGGGTGTGGACACCACAGGCTGTTACTATCTGCAGTCTTTATCTTCCACCACATGGTGATGTCCCATAGCAAGTCCTGGCTGCGCTGATAGCCCAATTGCTGCCAGCTTTTCTGTTACTGGGCGACTTCAACGCCCATAACCCTCTGTGGGGTGGGTCAGTGGCAACAGGTCGAGGCACCTCCATTGAGCATGTATTGACACAGCTCTACTTTTCCATTTTAAATGATGGTGCCTTCACACATTTGAGTGTGGCGCATGGCACGTACTCAGCCATCGACCTTTCGACCTGCAGCCGTAGCCTCTTACCGTCTGTCCAGTGGAGTGTGCGTGATGACCTGTGTGGTGGTGACCACTTTCCGACCTTTCTGTCACTGCCACAGCGTCACTCTTCTGGGCGCCCTTGCAGATGGGCTATGAATAAGGCTGACTGGGACTCGTTCTCCTCCATGGCCGCTATTGCGCCTCTTTCTAATGAAGCCATTGATGCGATGGTTCACTCAGTCACCACTGGCGTCGTTACTGCCGCAGAATCTGCCAGTCCCCGTTCTTGTGGGTCCCCTCGGTGGAGGACTGTGCCTTGGTGGTTGCCTGAGATCGCTGGGGCGATTAAAGATTGCCGGCGGGCGCTCCAGCGTCACAAGTGGCATCCATCTTTCGAAAACCTTATCGCCTTTAAACCGCTCCATGTGGAGGCCCGCCACCTCGTTCGCCAACACAGGCAGGAGTGCTGGGAACGATGTGTCTCTACCATTGGCCTCCATGTCTCTCCGTCCCAGGTCTGGGCCAAGATTAGACGCCTCTATGGCTATCGGACCCTGTCAGTGTCCCTGCGCTCTCACTGAATGGAACAGTTTGTACTGACTCCGACGTAATTGCAAACCGCTTGGCAGAGTATTTTGCTCTGAGTTCCGCTTCTGCGAATTACTCACTGACCTTCCGCTCCATTAAAGAGCGGATGGAACGTCGGAGCCTTTCATTTTGCACCCACCATCCTGAATCCTACAATGTTCCATTCAGTGAGTGGGAATTTCACAGTGCCCTAGCCGCTTGCCCTGATACAGCTCCTGGGCCAGATCGCATCCACTGTCAGATGCTGAAACACCTTTCAGTGGACTGCCAGCTACGCCTCCTCGACCTTTACAACCGTCTCTGGGTCAAGGGTGAGTTTCTGTCACAATGATGGAAAGCATTGTTATCCCCGTTTTGAAACCTGGCAAGAACCCTTTGGAGGTGGACAGCTACCACCCCATTAGCCTCACCAATGTTCTTAAGTTTGCTCGAACAGATGGTGAGCCGGCGATTGAGTTGGGTACTCGAGTCTTGGGGCCTCCATGTCAAGGTGGGTTCCGTAAAGGCCGCTCTGCCGCTGACAATCCGGTGAGCCTGGAGTCAGCCGTCCGTACGGCCTTTGCCCGCCGTCAACACCTCATCGCTGTCTTTTTTTGACATGCAGAAGGCATACAATACGACATGGCGCCATCACATCCTCTCTACACTTCATGATTGGGGTCTTCGGGGTCTGCTGCCGATTTTCATACGAAATTTTCTGTCGCATCATACCTTTCGCGTGCAAGTCGCGGCCTCCCATAGTTCCTCTCAAGTTCAGGAGAACAGGGTACCGCAGGGGTCTGTTTTAAGTGTGTGCCTGTTTTTAATTGCAATTAATGGACTCGCTGCGGCTTTGGGAACATCTGTCTCTGCTTCCTTATATGCTGACTACTTCTGCCTTTACTATAGCTCCACTGGCATTGCAGCTGCTGAACGTCAGCTGCAGGGTGCTATCCGCAAGACGCAGTCTTGGGCTGTAGCGCATGGCTTCCAGTTTTTGGCTGCCAAGACCTGTGTTATGCATTTCTGCCGGCGACGAACAGTTCACCCTGAGCCACGGCTTTATCTTGTCAGCGAACTTCTTGCTGTTGTGGAGACACATCGTTTTTTGGGTGTGGTTTTTGATGCCCGGTTGACTTGGCTCCCACATATTCGGCAGCTTAAACAGATGTGTTGGCAGCATCTTAATGCTCTGCGATGCTTGGGTCACACCAGCTGGGGCGCCGACCGATCTATCCTCTTACAGCTCTACCAGGCGTTAATCCAGTCCCGTCTGGATTATGGGAGCCTGGCTTATGGTTCAGCATCCCCATCTGCATTGCGGGTGCTGGACCCAATCCTTCACAGCGGGATCAGACTTGCCACTGGTGCTTTCCGGACCAGCCCTGTGGACAGCATACTTGTGGAGGCAGGTGTCCCTCCACTGCGGTTCTGGTGCCAACGTTTACTGGCCGCTTATGCTACGCATCTTTGTAGCATGCCCGGGCATCCTAACTATCGTCTTCTGTTCCCACAGTCGGTCGTCCATCTCCCAGAACGTCGGCCCCGGTCGGATTGTATGATTGCAGTCCGCGTCAGAGAGCTTCTCTCCGGGCCCCTATGCGTACACCCCCGTGGTGTGTGCCTCTACCTTGCCTTCGGCTCGAATTGGCACAGGGCCCGAAGGACTCAGTCCCTCTGGAGGCCTTTCGCAGCCGCTTTTTTTTCCATCCTTGCCATGTATCAGGGCTCTGGCGTTGTATACACTGATGGTTCAATGGTTGCTGGTGGTGTCGGTTATGCTCTGACTAGGGGACCACTACAAACAACATTCATTGCCGGCTGGCTGCAGCGTTTTCACTGCTGAGCTGGTTGCCATCTTTCGTGCCCTAGAATATATCCGCTCCTGCCCAGGTGAGTCCTTCGTTATATGTAGCGACTCCCCGAGCAGTTTACGAGCTATCGACCAGTGTTTCCTTCTCTCTCGTCTGGTGATGGCTGTCCAGGAGTCCCTCCATACTCTTGCCCGTTGGGGCCGCTCTGTGGTCTTTGTGGCCATGTTGGGATACCCAGCAACCTGGTTGGTTTGGGAGATTAAAGGGACCAGACTGCTACGGTCATCGGTCCCTTGTTCCAAAATTTCAAACACCCACACAGAATAAAAAGGAACAATGGAGAAGACGACAGGCGACACAGGACAAGAAAGACTTAGACAGATACCAGACAAAAGAAATGAAAATCACACAGTGTGTGACAGTGGTTGGCCGACCATAGAGACAAAAAAGGAAAAGCAAACCACCGAGAAACACACTAAAAAATCAGACTAAAAACCATAAGTTTTATACATTTCAACTACATACATCTGACATTTGTAACAACCATATTGTTCAGTGCCCTAGGAACAAAAGCAACTGCCACCACCACCACCACCACCAACAACAACAACAACAACAACAACAACAACAACATTGAGCAGAATGCTTTTGGCAAATCAGTTTTTGAGCTCCCATATAGAATAAGACATTTTACAAAAGGGTTTTACAAAGTTCGTGTAAGTATGCAATGCCTGTATTTGTGTTTTGTTTTATAACAGATTGAAAAATCTTTTCTGTTTCCTTTTTAAGAATTAAAAACATATCTTTTTAATACCGAAAAATAAGACCTTGTAGAAGGACACCACCATTTGTAGAGATATGTTAATATTTCTGAATCTGATTAATCAGCACTGAATCTATTATTATGCACATGAAAAACCTTTTTAAAATGTTAAATCATAACACATAAAAAACTGTGATTTGTCATCAATTGCTTAACTTGAGAAACCCTATCACCATGCGAATCTGGATTTCAATAGATTCGCAGTCAGAGTTGTATGGAAGCTAGTCGGCTGCTGTTCTGTGGTGTTCAAGTTAAGATTGAACACCACAGTTCTGTTGAAAGTGGTATATCCTGGCATTTCATCTGTGAACTATTGCAGTCACTGACAACAGCTCTAAACTTAACATTGAATTCGTACCTAGGTGCAATATGATATTTACATTCATATAAAATAATAAGAGGTTTTCTTTTTCTTTCACATTTCGTTCTCCCTCAGTAGGAGAAGGTTGGTCTATTACAAGACATGTAAGAAATGACCTTTATCATATCAACAGTAGGGTTAAGTTTTTCCTTTTTTACCTCTTGCCATTTTGTTGATGGCGCTGATAGCAAAGGAAAAGGGGGGGGGGGGGGGGGAGTGTGTGGATTATGCTCCTAATTGGGAATTCCCAAACTTCAAGAGAATTTGACCTGAGCAACAGCTCTCGTATTCATCGTACAGATGGGGGAAACCTTAAAAAACTGTGGGTAGGACTGCTGGCTTTGCCAACTTACATATGATCATCACTGTCTCCATGAGTGCAACAGATATTTGTTGTGTGTTCTCTGACACTGCCTCAGCCACAAGCTCAGTAGCTTCACTCACACTGTTGTCCTGGATGGGTTTTCCTCTAACGCAGCATGGAGGAAAGGCCGTTCCTTGTTCACATCTTCCATCATCCTTACTCTACCTAAGAAGGCATTGCAGCTGTGCCAACTTGCCCACCACAGTAAGCACATGCTGGATTGTCATTCTTCATCTTTGTCAAAGTGGGACTGTTACAGTATGCCTGGAAACGATTCCACCATGACATGGAAGCCCAAGAACTTATACCATACACATTGTCGGTGTCCTTTCTCCACCCATTGTTCTCTGCCATATCTGTGGCCAGGGTTAGTAGTAGTGGTCTCTTCTCACAAGTCTGGTTATCATCACACCTCCAAACCCAGTATGTAACAAACCTTTCTGTACTGTTTCTTCATTGTACATCACACAGCAACAGTAACCCTTGGAATAGTGCTCTTGTTGTTCACATCTCCATCCACTTCTGCTGTGTCTTCACAGGCACTGACACATTATATTGGCCAGTGAGGGTCTTGTAGTTGTGGAAGTGGTGTGCTTGTAGCTCTATCAGTGTCGTCATCGAGAGACTTTACACTGAACTTAAACTTCGTGCAGTCCATGAGTTTGCTGTTGAACTCTCTGTCCTTGCAGTGGGTGTACATAGTTGTTACTCACACTTTCATGTCACAGTTGTTCTTTGCCGTAACCCATGGACCTTTAGTCAGGTGCAACCCATGGTTCACAAGGTTATAACAAGCTATTGTTTTTGTTGAAGTCATCAAGTTAGTTCTTCCCTGCAGAACTACCCGATTCATCATCAGAGTTTCATCCAAAATTAAGCAAGCCAAGTATCATTCATGGTTTCAGTTTTTCACTTTCTGAGCAGAACTGCTGTGGGTCACTTCACTTCATTTGACTTTTCTACATCTGCTGTGCCTATTCTCATGTATTCCGGACATTTATGATCAAGATTTTGCTTTTGCTGTTACAACAGCAAGCACAGCGGTCTTGTTGATAATACGTGTTCATCACATGTGCTGACCCAGGTGAAGCCCCAGCGTGAAAGAAGTAATTGGTAGCAAAAAAAGCCCACGACTGTCTGTGAACCAAATCCTAAACCACTCAGTATGTAGTGTGACAGTTAACCATATAGCTAATGAGGTAATACCATTTGTAGTAAACCATAGCAAACCCGAAAGGGAGGGTACTTTTATTTAAACAAATAGTTATGTAAGGATTTTTGTAGTAGTTTACACTTGTGCTAAAATCATTTACAGCTTAGAGGTAACAAGTAAGAGTTTATGAAACAACACATTGCTTTAAGCAAGAGGCCAACTATGAAATATTGAAATTTAACAAAATGAGGTTATTACAATGTACAAATTTCTAATGTGATAATCTTAACTCATAGTTAAGATAGGCATTTGTGAAACTTATTACCAAAATTTCTTGGTGAAAAATGGGAGATGTTACCAGTATTTGAGTAGATGCATATCATCTACAGAAAATGGGTAATTTTGATAGCTCTGAAATTATTGTAAGTATTTAAGAAGGGAACTCAGTCTGTATAATTCAGAAATACTGTTATTGAAAGATAAATAGCTAATAAAAATAAGGTGGTGTAAAATCCAGAAGAATACCTGACAAAGAAGTACATAATTGGGCAAATAATGAATAGTGAAAGAGGAGGAACTTGATAACAAACAGTAAACCTAAAATAGGGAAATGACAGATAAGGATTATGTGACAAAGTGAGACATGAAATGATGAAGGAAGAGAGGAAAGACTGGCGAGAACATAGCAAACTTAACAAAGGCAATATGATGAGGACCAAGTTTCTGAAGCACATATGCTGTGAAGGAGAAACAAATGACTCACTGATGAAACAAGGTCTGTGATGCTGCATTGCAGACTAAATGATAATGAAAAATCAAAAAACAAGCTGCTGCAAAATGTAAATGTTAAGAGGTAATACAGAATCCTGAACACTACTTGTGAGTGGGCATTCTACTATTGGTTATGTGTGTCTTCCCACTGAATTTGGTAGTGTGTCATGAATGTATGGATTTTATTGTTAGAGCTTGTGTAACATATATCAACTTAACTGAATGTATTCTGTAGCTTTCCATAATGAAAGTATCACCACAAAGTCTTGAGGTTTAGTGAATGATTTTTAGAGTAGTTCATTTTGTCCAATGTTGGAGATGTTCTACCTTCATCTCATTTGTATACTTTTATTTTATGAGCCAGTGATTCATGGATCAGAAGATAGGAACATGCACTCTAAAATATATAAAGTAACATGTGTGCTTAATGTTATGATGAGGTTGTCTAGCAATATATTGTTTGCATTTTCTAAGCTATTATCATGTGTTGTGTTTCATGCAACTTCTTCTTTGTACCCCCAGCCAGTCTCATTGAACTACCCTTCTGCCTCTGTAATTTTAATTTATCAAAGTTTCTTCAAAAAATTAATACTGTGTATACCTTATTGAGAAATACTGTAATCATTGTTTTTAGACGATGAAAGAGAACACAAAATTCATGTGGAAATCAAACCATTAAGCAACGGGTCTGCTCCAATGAGTGCCAGTGTTGATGAGCTCCGTGCAACGGTGGAAAACTTGTCTCTTTCACCAGTTGCTACAGTTACAGTGAGTGCTTCATTGCACAAAATTAACTTTTTTGAATGTGCATTTTAATTTTATTTGGTTCTTTGTAATTATGAGTTTAGGGTTAATTGATGTCCAAACCCTTTATTTTCATACTTTATGTATTTTTTTTAAAGGCAAGAAGAGATTCAGCTGCTGACCCAGACTCTCACATCAAACGCTCCCAGTCCGTCTCTCAACAGCTAGGAGGGTAAGGAACCAGTGATACTTAATTTTAGTCATTAGATAATATAATTTTGAAATCAGTACAAGACTGAGCTGATGATGTTAAGTTTGATTAAGATAGCTTTAAGTTTAAGACTTATGTTGTGCCACATCAGTTCCTTCTAGGTATTTAGCTGACAGGATGTAGGTTTTGAAGTAAATTTCATACATTTTGGTTTATCAAATGAGTTTATGGGAAAAGAAATAAGTGTAAGTAATTTGTTTGATCATGGAATACCTTGTTTGGAATCAACAGTGGTGGGGCTATTGACCGTTCAGTGTTTTAAAGATATAGTTGATAAAATAGTCCTGAAATCATTGAGTTATTTACATCGTATTGCAGTGTTTTGCAGTTTTCTGGTTCCTTGTTTGTATCAGATCTCATAGATAAAGTCTTTCTTTGCAGTTACTCTTTCATTGGTAATGATGAAATTATTCCATGTTAAAGCATGTTTTAGCTTACAGATTTGCATGACCAGTTGTGAGCATGATAATTTCATTAAACTAGAAGTGCTTATTAAGTCGAGGGGTAGAAGACAATACGTTTTTATATTTTTAAGGTCTGCACAAGTTTTGCACTCATTTTGACAGTGTGAAGAGTTCTTTAAAGTGACTCAGTTTTTCGGGGATGATGTTATTTTTCTAAATTGAAGAAAGTTATATGATTGCATCGCTAAAACGTGTGTGTATACTTTTTCTTTCTCATTCAGTCCATTAAAGAGCACAAATACTAGAAACATTGATTCATCTTACAAACATTAAACATCATTTTGTATTACATAAGTTTTTTTCTAAGTTTCCTGCTAATGTAACAGATCTTTTTTGGAAATCTGCTCTGTGAGCAATTTTTTGTCGTAATCTAGCTCGTACTTCTTAATGTAACTAGTCATCCTAAATATTTCCCTGCAAGAGAATATTTTCTGATAGTATTAGGTTACTGTTGTAATACACAAGTATAATGTCATCATTCAAAATTGCAGAGGATTTGCATTTTTTTGAAAAAATAAATTACACATCAAGGAATAGGTTTAGATTTTCCCATTTAAACTTTGCAGACAGTTTCATCATGGGAGGTAGGTTCATATCTAGGTAGTTAATACGGAGTTTGCACAGTCTTGCTGTGATAGGCTGTTACTGTGCCACATCACATGGCTGTGAAGAGGGCTCATAATGGCAACTGGTGTGTAATGGTGTCTCGTTTCCCATATGTAATAAGCATTTGGATCATGCAACAAGTAATGACTGATGAATAAATATTTTCTGGATGACAGAGATTGAGGAGTCAGTTATTTTACATTGCAAGACATGCTGATCACATCAGGTTGCCTCCAATGAAGGCTCTTTAGATGAAACTGTTTCATGGTGCTTAGTCCAGTAGATATTTGAGGGCACGCACAGGCAGTATCCGTGACCTGATCACTCCTATCGGACATCATGTAGCGCGTGTTGTCAGATGTGCCAAATGGTTCATGCAGTTTCAAATGCTGCACTGTCTTCTAACTGGGCGTGTGTGGCACTACCTCTGCACATCTCATTTGTTTACCTGGATCATTACCAGAGACTTACCAAAAGGATATTAGTTACTTGCATTGATGCGGAACCATCTTTTACAGTTTTCTTATGAAGTGGTTCATTGGACTGTACGATTGGAATGATCGTCAGTGATGAATCCAAGTATTTTGTGGCCATTGATAATGATCATATTTCCTATGGACATTTAGTGGTGCCTGACTCCAACATTTGCTGTGGGAAGAAATGTTCCCCAAACACTGTTTTGCTGAGCTGGGTAACCTTTGTGTGTGCAACATTGTTGCCAGTTACAGTAGTAATGGGATTATGAAAGTGCAAGTGCCCTGTGTGAGATATCCTGAACCACACATCTAGCCTCTCGTCAATCTGATTCCAGACAACATTTTGCAACAGGACAGTGTGCAACTGCAGGAAGCAAGGATATGACTGGAATGATTGTGAAACATTTCCACATAAGTATGGGGTACTAAATTTCTCAACCTCTCACCAACACAGCCTATACAAGACCTTGTAGAAAACCACCGGCAGTTCCTGCATCCTGTATGGGATTAAGAGACAGACCTGCAGCATATATTGGACATGCCACTAACTACCATACAACATTTTTCTGCTTCCATGTCTACTGAAAACACATATTTTACCCAAAAGAGGTAGCCTAATGAGTTACTACAGCTTCATTCAGTGGTTACACACTGTCTGTTGCTACTCGTATTTGCTGTCACCATTGGTTGACACCATTGCTGGATTAAACTTCACATATTTTGAGAATTCACCCTGTAACACTGATTATGCTCCATATCTATTTGCCTTGTGTTACAAGACAACTAATGAAAGTGGTTTGATGAGTAGTTTCAAGGCGTTGAGTGTACCACATTTGACATATTCCTTGTACCAGTACACTAACTAGTGTGGCAGATATGTCTTCACTGCATGTAGCTGTAATAATTGGCTTTGCAGAATCTATTAAAAAGCAGAACGTTTTTGAAAGAATGCTAAACTGGTCATACGTACGACCTGAACAAAGACAAGAGGATGGTGTATCCAGTCACAGCAGATTCCTCACTAGCGTGGTTGGCTCCTGCGACTTCCAACTCATTACCATGATTCTAAAGTCCCAAGTCCCCAGCAGAATGATACCTATTTGTGTTCCTTACGCATAAACTGCTCTAGAAATCAGTGTCTGGGGTCATGAGTATTCCGCTACACATTTTGTTTAATAAGTTGCTAGATCGAATTTTTATGAGATACAAGTGATACCATAATTTGAATTTGTAACTATGTTGACCAAAGTTTCCCATATTAACACTAAGTGATACAAAAGTCCTCAAACCTCCAAATTAAGGTTATTTAGCCACGGTAGACTTCGAGCTCTTCCCTGAAACTAAAACCTGCCCTAAAGTAGGAGCATTTTAATGATGGTGAATCGCATCAGTGCAATATGGCATTCATTATTAACAACATTGTGGTCAAAGCAAATTGTCAAGGTATTCCAGAGTGCTTACAGTTGGTGGTATGATAATATATTTTGTAAAAAAATTTCTGTTTATTACAATGTAGTACCGTTGGCGTGTGGGTTACTGTTGTGATCTGCACTCCCGGGAAATCAAGATCAAAAGCTGACCATTCCACTAACTCAATGCGCAATGAGGATTTTTTTCAGCTTTGGTAAAATCTTATCAAATTTGTGGTAAAACAATTATGTTCTTCTAAGGACACAAAAGTGCACCCATCTGTGAAAGATTCATCTTTGTACAAATTTCGAAGTGTCTTACGTACATGCCTAGAAGGAGAGACACTGTTGACATTCCACAGCTATAGGAAATGCTTTAAAATTAATTCACTGACTGGGAATTAATTCCAAAATCCAAAGTGCTGTAATGAAGAATGAGTGTGTGTCGACCAGCAAGGAAGTGATTTCTGAGTCCAAGACAGGGCATTTCACTCGTATTTTCACCATCATCATTATCAGTGAGGACCTGCCTTTCCACTGCTATTTAGCAGTGGCTGAAAGGTCTAGTTGGAACTTTGAGTCCACCAAAGATGTTTTCAATGAGCCCTTATCTCTGTGGGAGTGGGTTTCAAGATTATCTATAGCATATTACATGACACTAGGTCACAACAAAATCCATTATTGCATGTTGTTGCACGTCAACAGAAGTACTTTCAAAATCCGTCTTGAACTTTGTCTTAATATGGAGAAGTGAGAACTTTTTGGCTCATCAGAGTTAGTCACATTAATTCCCCTTCTTAAGCCTCAGAAGAATCTTACCAGTCCAAATAGGTAATGTAATGTTACCCCTCATGAAACACATGGGAAAACTTGAGAGCAGATGGTCAACTGCTATCATGTCACAATCTTAGGATCATAAAAAATGTATTCTGTACCCCAGGTATGATACATATCATACAATTACTCACCCAATCAAGGAATGATTTTTGCAATAGTCATCCACAAGTCAAGAGACACTTTGGATTTCAAAATTAATTCGGCCAGAAAATTAATTTTAAAACGTGTTGTACAGCTGTGGATTATCAACAGTGTCTGTTCTTTCAGACCTGCATGTAAGAAAGACACTTCAGAGTGCGTGCAAAGACCAATATTTCACAGATGGTTGCAGTTTCACATCCTTTGAAGTACATAATTGTTTTACTGGAAATCTGATGCATATTAGAAAAAAGGAATTTCAAATGATATTTACAAATCATAGTTGTGAAACATTTTAGATGAGCCCTACAGTTTTAACATAGTATGTACAGGGAGGAGAAGACAGTGAGATTTGTGTGGCTCTTCAGTATTATGCTCCGATTGTGGTACCGGGTTTTATCTGCTGATAACTTTCACAACTTACCTGCTGAGTAGCATGTGATCCAGAAGATGTAAAGAGCAGATGAAATGTCAGCAAAGGATGAAGTTACTCATCTGCTCCAGTTGCCCTAGCCCTCTTCAGGGTCTCTAATAAATAAGTGATGCTGAGAAAATGGAGCTGAATATCCAGAGCACCATTTTCCTGCTATGACAGTAGGGACAGATGCGTTTGACTTGGTTATGGGCATATGGGAACAGAGAAATGAGCAAGCTGATCCTGAAGCCAAAGAAAACTGTAGAAGTATTAGCTGAACAGTGTGCTACATCTGTGCAAGCTACTATCTTAATGTTGAGACCACAGGGTTGTGTTCTGAAAGTTGGAGCATTGGCTGAAGATCAGGACAACATGGGTGAGGACAACATGCTGCAGTTGGTGAAATTAGTGTTCTGGCTGTGACATTTCTCCTTCTGATCCTAGAGTTGGGGTTAAGTCCCAACCATCTGTTCCTGTAGGGCACACTCTAACAACACCCAAGATGTTCTACAAATTTTGTATGCAATAATATAACGGAGCACATTTTACGTTTTGACAGATAGGCAGAAGCTGACTCGCAGAATGTTTCAGACGAGCATTTCAATAAAAATTTTACTTGGTAATGTTTTGTAAAACACACACACACACACACACACACACACACACACACACACACACACACACACACATTTGTTCTCATCATTTATTGTTGCTTTTGTTCCCTACAGTATGTGGTGGAGTGTCTACCAGGCTGCTACAGTCTGCTGCATGTGTTACCATGTAATGTTAACCACCATACAACTTTATTTGGTGTTGCATTTTCATGATATTTAAAAGAAGTCATTTTCCTGCATAGGCCATTTTTAAAAAATTGAAATAAACGCTTTATTTCATTATTGGCGATTAGCTAATTTTTCCTCCTTGGTCATGTGGCAACTCCTTCCATAGCCTCCATCCGTAGCAGCAGATGATGGGTGAGCCTCACTGCTTTTCATGAGCAATTCAAACTCTGGCACTTTGTTGCAAATGCTTTGGCAGTTTACCATTAGGATTTTAATATTCTCTACTGTGAGAGGCATTTCTTTCAACCTTACAATGATACTTCCAGGTTTCTTACAGCTATCATTATCTGGATTGGATGGAGAGTCAAAAAAAAAAACCCTTGTATGCGGCACACACAGTCAGCTACCTGAGTTGCTCTTATGTGTAGCACACTTGTAACCCTTTAGGGGGACCCTACAATTCTCGACCCTATGGTGCAAGTCCAGGAAATCGTAGCGCCTAGCTTTTCACAGAACCTTCGAAGTCACTGGTTCAGTCCTTTCACTCGACACAGAACAAAAGGGCCACGATAAGTTCTGGGGAGAAGACTGCAAATTGTGAGCTTTGTTGAAACACTATGCACAAGGCTGGTCTTCTCAACCTTCTCTGTCAGTCGCTAGAATGATCCAAGTATGACCTCAGAGCCCAGACAACAGGCATCATTTGTTCCAATGTTCACCACAATCTGCAGTTAGCTACACCCTGTTCCCTCAGTGACTGCAGGGATAGCCTCTTCAACATTTTGAATCCCCCCCAGGCATATACACTGACTGTATGTGGTGTCCTTTCATGTCCCTTGCTGCCATTTCTTAAGGGGTACCATCATTTGCTGTACATTTGAGCTGCTGACAACTAATGAACCCTACCATTTTGTAACTGCCTCCTCTTGACACCAGACAAAACAGGTGAAGTGAGTCCCACTGGCTCAGTTTCAGTTCCAGTGAAAGATAGTGTCTCGAATTTGTCGGTTAGGGGATTGGTATAACACCCTGAGCCCTTTGTGGTCCCCGTCCACCTAGATCTACCGTTGACACATCGCTTGCAGTCAAGTGGACGTGTAATAATGGATCCTGTACTTTCTGCATGGGAGACAGAATCCACAGGAGAGAATAGTACTTGAGGTACCTCTGGTACCGGTAACACAGGTACACGACTCTTGGCAGCTCTTCCAACACACCAATTCGCAGCAGCTGCCAATTAATGAGCAGCAATCAGGGTGATTTTGAGATGCTTATGAACATCAGCCAACTCATCCCGTGTTCGAGAACAGCATTTACATGGGGCTGTATTTTTGGTGGTCCAATGTACTACAAGGCAGTGAACAAATAACTTTAATTTAAACCCGCTGTCTATTTTGTTGGCTGTTGAGCTAAAAAGTTGCTAATTTCCTATAAGAATTGGAGAAAATACACACAAGATTTCTGTTAAGTGAACACAAAAACCTGTGATAAAAATTACTAGTTTCATAAAATGTTTTGAGGTTTATTAGAGTTGTTAGCAAACTCGAAAACAGTTAATTTGTGATAAGTGCTGACAATATATAGGGCTGCTACACTTCAATGGGAAACTAGATGTAACACAATATCTGCTACAGTGATTAAACCACAAATACCAAATTACTACAGATTGCTCATAGGTTACGCAAAGGACAATGGTGGGTTCTGAAAATTCACAAAAATACACATTTTTTTGCATTGATATACAATGAAATTCAGGGGTGATATATTCTCTGGCAGACTTGTGAACTACAAATGCTGATTCGTTTAAAAATAAGTTACGTAACCAAAACACTTGTACTGGTAACTTATGAAAATATAGTATTGTAAGCATCCAGAAATTCTCAGGTAACCAATTTCTCATGTAATTGTACAATGAAATTAGAGAACAGTTGTTTTGAACAAGGATAGGCTTGCCTTAAGCCTATAATTGATGACAACGGTATGAGTTTATCGTGGCATTTGCAAATGTTCAAAAGTTAACAATATATCACAATACAAATAGGTATCTATACAATCGGTGAAAGATTATGCAAAAGCAATGCAAACAGTAAAATGTGCAAATGTAGAACTTAAATTGACACATGAATCTTGTACATGCAGTTTCAAACAAAGGAAAATTTCTGAAGTAATTTTTTATATGTAAATAATGTACGCATCACACGGATTTTTCATGCAGCATATTTCTATGCACACTTCTACACTGGAGTGCTGATGAAGAACACTGCAGCATGAGTTTATCTCAGTCAGAATTGTTAAAATATGGAGCACTAACAAAGCATGACTTCTGCCTGTTGCAGCTAACTATGCAGGTACTTGTATCGGTATTGGCTGATGCATTTGCTATAAGATGTGAAAACATTGTGGCAGCTTTCTTTGTTTCTACTTTTGAGATGAGCACACACAGTGCCTGTTCACTTCTGTCGCATTGAACCAACAAAATTCTCATGAAAAAAGTAAAAAAATAGTGTACAAGTTGAGTGTGTAATAAAACAGGAGTTCATTTCTGCATGTGTTTGGGGAAACATCCAGGGGCTTTCAGAGGTACACACAAACACCATTTTTTTCTCCTGATTCCATTATCTAGCTACATAACTCTTAGTATTCAAATAACCTGCCCATATGATGACTTACAGGAGGATAAGATGATGACTTACAGGGGGATAAGATGATAAATAGAAGGTCTAAAACCTGAGTCCTCTCGTTGCACCGCATGAAAGGATCCAACTGTAGTTTCACTCATTGTCCGTTCTTCAATTTAAAATTCAGATTAAATAGCAAATAATAAGTTTTATATGCAAGCCATAAGGTATACTTTGAAAGACCATCTTCAGCATGAAAAGCATAATCTTGTATCACCAGTCCTTAAAAAAAAAAGAGTGCTGATGTTAATAATAATAATAAATAATAATAATAATGGCCCAATATACACAATAATAATAATAATAATAATAATAATAATAATACTGGACCAATATACACAATAACAATACTAAAATGTAGACTTCCACGGCCTGAAAAATCATGTCCATTATAATTATCCAGGCTGTTATGCCGTGGTCGGTTGATCAATTTTGTCTCAATTCCCAATGTTTCGTCTCCGACTGCGGGAGACATCTTCAAGGGGGTCCGTAGGTCGATGGAAGGTCCAACACACCCACTGGCTTGCTACTGACCTACGGACCCCCTTGAAGATGTCTCCCGCAGTCGGAGACGAGACGTTGGGAATTGAGACAAAATTCATCAACCGACCACGGCATAACAGCCCGTATAATTATAATGGACACAATAACAATAGCATACAAGCTTTTGGATATATGGATTATTTCACCTAAAAAAATAAAAAATAAAAAAGATGACGATATGGGGCTTTTTGAGGATCAAATAAGTCACCCAGGCCCTTTGGTCAGGCGAGGCGCAACACAGACTGACTGTAATTAGTGAAATACTGGTAATTGTTAATTCATCCATTTATATTTTGTCACTTGGTAAGCAGTTATTTCCATATTTACTTGACTGTAGTTTAAATTTAAAAATCCTTTCCAGGAAAAGTAAAAGTACACTATTTTGTTTTTGCTTCTTTCGCCTTTTCTACATCTACATCTACATTTATACTCCGCAAGCCACCCAACGGTGTGTGGCGGAGGGCACTTCACGTGCCACTGTCATTACCTCCCTTTCCTGTTCCAGTCGCGTATGGTTCGCGGGAAGAACGCCTGTCTGAAAGCCTCCGTGCGCGCTCTAATCTCTCTAATTTTACATTCGTGATCTCCTCGGGAGGTATAAGTAGGGGGAAGCAATATATTCGATACCTCATCCAGAAACGCACCCTCTCGAAACCTGGCGAGCAAGCTACACCGCGATGCAGAGCGCCTCTCTTGCAGAGTCTGCCACTTGAGTTTGCTAAACATCTCCGTAACGCTATCACGGTTACCAAATAACCCTGTGACGAAACGCGCCGCTCTTCTTTGGATCTTCTCTATCTCCTCCGTCAGACCGATCTGGTACGGATCCCACACTGATGAGCAATACTCAAGTATAGGTCGAACGAGTGTTTTGTAAGCCACCTCCTTTGTTGATGGACTACATTTTCTAAGGACTCTCCCAATGAATCTCAACCTGGTACCCGCCTTACCAACAATTAATTTTATATGATCATTCCACTTCAAATCATTCCGCACGCATACTCCCAGATATTTTACAGAAGTAACTGCTACCAGTGTTTGTTCCGCTATCATATAATCATACAATAAAGGATCCTTCTTTCTATGCATTCGCAATACATTACATTTGTCTATGTTAAGGGTCAGTTGCCACTCCCTGCACCAAGTGCCTATCCGCTGCAGATCTTCCTGCATTTCGCTACAATTTTCTAACGCTGCAACTTCTCTGTATACTACAGCATCATCCGCGAAAAGCCGCATGGAACTTCCGACACTATCTACTGGGTCATTTATATATATTGTGAAAAGCAATGGTCCCATAACACTCCCCTGTGGCACGCCAGAGGTTACTTTAACGTCTGTAGACGTCTCTCCATTGATAACAACATGCTGTGTTCTGTTTGCTAAAAACTCTTCAATCCAGTCACACAGCTGGTCTGATATTCCGTAGGCTCTTACTTTGTTTATCAGGCGACAGTGCGGAACTGTATCGAACGCCTTCCGGAAGTCAAGAAAAATAGCATCTACCTGGGAGCCTGTATCTAATATTTTCTGGGTCTCATGAACAAATAAAGCGAGTTGGGTCTCACACGATCGCTTTTGTTTGCCATGAGTATAATATGACTACAAAGAAGTCAACCAAGTTGAAATTGTTCACTATAGCAGAAGTAAACACTCCTAATAAATCAAAGTAGCCAACAAACCTATTGCACATAGCAGAGATAGTCAGGTGTTACGAATGTTAGTCACATGTGTTGGTGAAGTCTCAGGTGTGACTATGGGGTGGATACAAAAAACTGAAAAATAGATTGTGTGGGCATTTTGACCCCTTCCTCTTTTTCTTTCCTGCATATGGAGTACACTCATGGATTCCCATGATTGGTTTTATTCTGCTTTACATGTCTGAACCAGTGTTGTGAGGAAGCAAATCTGTGAACACTAATTTATATAATTGAATCATTTTATATAATTATGTGCAAATATTCTCAGGAAACCAAGTAGTGATCTTTTGGGATTGAATCTCTTCCAAAGTCCGACTGCATCTAGTGCCTCAACCCCAACAGGGAATCATCCATATGCACCACTACACAGCCCAACGCAGCCAACAGTTAGCAGTCCAGCTCCATCAACATCATCATCACGCTATGCAGGTTTGTAATTTAATCTGAGATAATGTCATTTAATTTATTATAAGTAAAGTTTTTCATACTTTTTTATCCAGCCAGTCAGTCAGTCACCCACTTGGTAATGAGTGAGTCAGGCAATGCTTCAATACTTCCCAAACAAATAAGTCACATGCTGAAAGAAAAAATATTAAATTTAACAATAATGTGCAGGGACTCTCAGTTTCAAGAATATAAAAAAATCAAATTTGAATCCTATCTTTAATTCTGAATGACTTCTTGTTTTTTTATTTACTATTTGTGTTTTTACCAGTTAAATAGATAGTGCGGTCAAAAGTGAACATGTCATTTACAAAAATCACATACACTGCAACTGCTACAAAAATAAAATATTGTTTGTATGTTAAACCCTAATTTCTTTTCCTCTCATTGGGTGCTGCTACATTTCCTCTTAATATTTTATGAATATTTGTTAAGTAGATTACTGTTTTGTGAAATACACAGATATGAGAATGATTAACTTTGTTCAGGCTCTTGATCATTGTCCAAATCCTTAACATCCCAGATTTGTGGCTGCCTTGGTGTCTTGGTTGCCTTAATCTTCTTATACAATTTTGCTGCAACACATCCAATACTTTTCCAGTTTTTGTCACCTTCCTGTTACTTTTATGGTTGGTACTTCTCATGCTTCCTCGGGGATTTGTCAATGCCTTGTCTGTTCAATTTTTTGTATTCAGTGCAGAACTCGTTTTCTTTCTTCAGTGACCAGATTTTGTGTCATTTTACTGCTGCTCCCAGAATTTTTTATGTTCAGATTTTTTGCTGTTTTCTCATTTGTTGTAAAATGGTTTTCAATGTTCTTCCACTTATTCCATTTTATTGCTATTCTTTCATCATTCCTGTCTGTTACTGGTTGGTAGTTAGCTGTCACAGTTGAACCACTTAAAGTATAAGGTGTGTAACTCCACTTTCCCTTATTTTTTAGATAAGGTCAGGATCTTGTTCAGGAAGTGGCATTCTGTCATCAGAGCAAATTACGTTATTTGTAACTTGCATAGCAGCTTAATATGCAGCAGCACAAATTTCTACTGTATTCAGAGACATCTATCTGTTGACTGCTGAAGTGGTGTAGTTGCAAGCTACTCCACTGTGCCTGCTGTTGTTCTTAGTTGATGCAGGTAGTTGTGGATGTCTGACTGTTCCTGTAATAGGATTTTACTTCTGCAGTTGTTTGAATTGTGTTCTGTGTTATTCACCATGAGTTAAAGTAATAAAGACAGCATTGAGGAGCTGATTAATTGGGACAATAAAATATCCAGTGATGAATATTTTCCATGACATTGAGGTAGCCCAGTGCTTGTCAGTGTTTTGACATCAAAATTAATAGTTCTTGTGTTTGGATGCACTTACCAATATGAAGTGCAATATCTGAGACATAACAGCTGTAGATAAACTTGACTTTGCATTATTATGTGGCCTGATAAACGGAAAATATCACAACGGCAACTAACTTTTTTGTGTAGCCATTAATGGAAGAAATGAAACAATGCATAAGAAATACTTTTTGGAAACATTCAAAATCTCTAATGGAAGAATTCATAAAAAAGGTAAAACTTACAGAGCCTCCATGTGAAGACAGCTGAGGCTAGGAAACTCCTGGTAACAAAACTCCTGAAGAAAAACTGGTAATAGTATGTGACCACATAGCATTATTTCACTCTTATCCGTCTCACTGTACTATATATGCCACAATCCAAACAAAAGATATTTATCAGAAAACTTGAATATTTGACTGCTCAAGAATTTGTACAAATAACATTGTGAAAGTTAAAGGAAAATGTCAAGTGAAGAAAACATTTACCGTAGAACAACACCAGTGTACAGTGTGATAACTTTGCTAACAAACTCGTCTGTTCGAGAGATGAACAACAAAAGGTACAGCTTCAACAAGGCTATGAATTGCATCTCCATAAGGCTGAAAATGGTAGTGTGTCCATGAACGTAGACACTGTAACGTTGGTTTCTGAGAGTTCCTGTTATGCCGTTTGTTTTGATTTAGAAAAATATGTATCCTCTCATAGACTGACATGTCAAGTAGCTTACTAAAAAGTAATTTATATGCTTCCCATTCGGGAGTGCCATGAGCTTTCATCAAAATTAGGATCATTGTACTGTGGGGATGAAGTGACTGGATCTCGAAGTTCCCAAGAAATTGGTGCCTGTTGAGTCACACACATCGAAAAAAAAAAAAAGAGCACCCTCCACAAAACACGTTGTCATCTATAGCAATGTTTGTACGGGAAAGAACAGGAAATGTAAAATAACCATGACATTAGTGAAACTAGTTTAAAGTAAAAAAATAAATAAATTGAAATCGTGCACTAAAAATTCATGACTAGTGGCTATTCCTTCCTATCTCCCCAATGATGGTGATTTTGGCTCAGTAGAAAATTGCAGCAAGGTACAACAGATATTTTGGCCTAATGATTGGTAGAAGATTATTGTCAAGACAGTAGGAAAAAATACCTTTCAAACCACTGTAATGACAGTGATTTCTTGTCTGTGGAAAACTTGGTGTAGTCAGTCATCAAGAGGACTGGCACTGAAAATCACCCAGTGTCATGGCTAAATATGCAGTGGATTTGGTACTAAAAGATTGATCCATCCACATTCTTTTTCAAGGAAACTTGTTCAACAGACATGGAATTTCACAAGTTGGACTTCAAGTTGAGATCTAAAAAAACGATGCACTGTTTTTCTAATATACCATAAAATGAGGTGAATCTGATCATAAACGGCAGTTTATTTTTTTTAAGTGCGCCCATTTACTGTAGTGATATCTGAATAAAAATTCAGTATGTTAATTTCACAACCTTGATAATGATATATTCATGTATTACATTACGTTTAATTTATAATTGCAGTTATTAGTTTAAGTTAATTGTTCATCTGTTTCACCTCCTCAGTTGAGGCGAATCCAATCATCATTGTATTTTGTATGGAGGAACGGAAGAAGACTTCCAGTGGAGTGAATCTGATCACTATTTTGATTTTTAAATAACATATTGCTGTATTTGCAACAAAATTTTACAATTTCTATACCAAACATATTTTTACAAGCACATTAAACTTAAGATTTTTGCTATAAAAACACTTGCATTCATGAAATTTGACAAACAAATATTAATTTTTAGTTATTGTATGTCGCAAACAATGTGAAAAGTACTTACTCAGTGTCATGATCATCTGTGCCTTTAAAAATAAATTTACCTTGCCTTCTATGTTCTGCAAAAGCTTTTTTTAATAATGTGGGCTCTTTCTACCTCAGTTGCATCATCAATTTCTGGAAAGACAAAATAAACATTATCATCAATAACTTTGTTTCTCAGAAATGTCATTTTTTAGGTGTCATTAGAGATGCTTTAAATTTTACCAATAAAAAACCTGAACCTTTTTTTCATAGGAAATTTTACTATGGTGAAATCATTTTCTTTAAATTCATGCCAATCTTTATCCTTTTCCTTGTCCATTTCTTCATTTTCATTTGACTCGTGCTGTTCTGGATCGCTGTTAGATGTTCTGGATAGGGACTCCCTACTTGCAGCCCCTTCACTATCATTTTCATTTAAGTCACTGACAGTAAATTACTTTTCCTGGAGTTAATGCCAAACACTTTGCTTGGTGCAGCTTTCCTTGGTGCAGATTTCCTTTTGTTTCATTAGAGCGAACCTGTTTCAGTTTCATTTTGAAGACTGTTGCGCAAGAAACGTTTGATGAGCTGGTGCCATGTGCATTATTATCGGTTGCTTCTGGAATCTGTGAAATGACGTTATTGGGACAGAAAGGAAAAATTCCTGCTTTTCTTAACCCAGATATTACATTTGATATGGACGTGATAGCTATATTTTCAAAGGTTTTTTTCAACAACCTAGAAAATTTGGATTTTGGCACCACTCCTCTATTCTTCCTTTCCAATCATATAGCACATTTCCCCAAGTTTTAAAGGTCTAAAAAAGGCCACATCAAGTGGCTGACACAAATGAGTAGAATTAGGTGGTAGAAGCACAAATTTAATGTCCTCTTCCTGGCACAGTTTAATCTTGTTACATGACTGATTACTCTGGAGATTGTTTAGGAAGTCCCAAATTCATATTCTTGAGGAAAAAAACCTTGTTTCACAAAGTGCCTAGCATCCAGCGCACGTTGATCTATAAATTATTCGGATGATTTCAAAACGCATCGCTATTGGTTTTTGAACATTTTTGAACGCATTCTAAGTTTGTTTCTGAATGAATAAGAAGTTGATTTTTGAAAACGTGTGTAGCGTACTTGATATCTCTGCCAGGGGAATCCCCATCGCACCTAGAAATAAACTTTCCTGCAGACAAAAGAGGACGGGGCTACAAGAGTTGAGTGGAATAAAGCCGAACAGGTGAATGCCAATCGCTGTTTATGTGGTCGACTGGGTTTTCGAATGATCAGCGTTGTTACAATTGCTACCGAAACTGTAGGTTCAGACCACCAGAATTGAAATGAACGACTAACAGTGGATTGCATATTATCTTCTCGGTGTATCCAAGAAAATTAAATTTTGACCCAAAATTTTTTGGCAGACCGCAACACTAGTAAGGAGCAGTTGTACAGTCCCTGGCTGGCAGCTGCTTAAGTTATATTCTGGGCGTAGCACAGAAAACGCGTTGTATGAATGCGTTGTATGAATGCGTAATAACATCTAACCAGAGAATAAACGTGGGATAACGAAACTGGTGATTGTGGTAGGGTTAGTGAAGCTAACCAGAGATTAAGTTTTGACACTGGCAGGAATAGTTGCAAAATTAGTGACGGCAAGGAGAAGAAGCTAGGACATCACACAAATTATGGAAGAATATGAGGATTCCAAATTTATATAAAAATTTCGTACTACTACCGTATTTACTCGAATCTAAGCCGCACCCAAAAAATGAGACTCAAAATCAAGGAAAACAATTTTTCCCGAATCTAAGCCGCTCCCGAAATTTGAGACTCAAAATTCAAGGTGAGAGAAAAGTTTTAGACCGCCCCTCCAAATGGAAAAACAGTTGGTCCATTGTAACGTGAAACACAATTGAGGTCGAATGGATGAAGATACAGCTACAGTAGTTTGGTTCGAGTCGTAAGCTTAACAGTTAAGCTTTGCCAGGTAGCCATTGCTATGTCAGGCGCTCCGTCCGTATTTATACGGGTACCCTTCCTTTTTCGCGTGCTTTGTCTGGTTTGAATCGATTGCTTATTTTGCTTTGATCTGTTATAGGTGTTTCTCACTCTAAGCTGAAAATGCATTATTGTACTGTGTCATGCATTGTTTGTTACATTCTGATCATGCGTGTTTACGACCTGTCGCCGCTCGCGGCAAGGCTTGCTTTTGTGCGCGCTACCGCGGCCTACAATTTTAAAAAAAAAAAAAAAAAAAAAAAAAGAGAGAGAGAGAGAGAGAGGAATTGTCTCATAAGCGAAACAATGGCGAGAGTCTGCTATTTGTTGTTACTTAAACTGCTGCTTTCTTTGATAATGATTAACAAGAACCAAATAACAGACTGCCTGTGATAGAAGATGTTCTGAACGAGAGTTTAGCGAAAATTTTTCTCTGTTTGAAAATCTTTGCAGACGACTTCTTTAGTACATTACATTCTGCACAGAAATTAGGGTCTCTTAGATTTAAAAATCTATTCAGTTGCCGTGCTTAGTTTCTGACTGTATCACTATTCAGCATAAGAATAATACGAATATAAACATGACATGATATGTATATTCTTCTGCGTTTGCTGTTCTAGTTTCGTAGTTTATTAGGCAGACAGGATTTAAATGAAATAGCAGCAAACACGAAAGAATACATTGCATAATGTTTACATTCTTCTACCTTTTAATTTAGTTACTGACGCAAAGGTTTTGGCGCCAGTATTTATCTTTGTGCCTGCAAAGCATACCTGTTTAGCGCGACATATATTTGACGGCAGAAGTTAGTTGTGGCGACACCTACCAACATTTTTCAGAACTTCCGCTTACTTTGCACTCGATTCTAAGCCGCAGGCGGTTTTTTGGATTACAAAAACCGGAAAAAAAGTGCGGCTTAGATTCGAGTAAATACGGTACTTTTCGGTCTCGTGTTTCAGCAACTGGAGAGTATGAACAAAGTGTGAAACTATTTTGTAACATGAAGCTTTTTCCTTGTAGTAGGCCTAATAGGCATTTGATATTGCTACTTCTCGACTTATGTTCTGTTGTGTTATAAAAATGACCATTTGTGCCAAAACAGTCTTGTTTATTTGGTGTGTTACAATTACTACAATATTAGGCAACCCTGTTTCGTGGCAGGCTGAGTGCCACTATCTAGTATTGCCTCAAGCCGAATTATGCGTTTTAGTGTGATTCACGAAATTCTGCTCTTGGAGTATCCTTTAATGTCTTGTTTCTTTTATGACACAGTTTAAGAGCTTTTAATGTATTACACGTACGAACATATGGGCTTCCTGCATCATCGTAGCTGTGTGAGCACAGTGACGTCTGTTACCTGGCACTCTCTGGCTACTGCTGAAACGAACCTACTTCCAACAGGTCACGGAAAAATATTGTGAATGGTTGTTTGAAAAGCATTACTTTCAAAGTAAATTTCCTTTTACACAAGGTGAACATGTGCAACAATGTAGGATGAATTTCTTAAATCTGAGTGGTTGACTCGCATTTAAAAATTAACTCTTTGAGGACGATCATTTAGAAGAATTTCGAGCCTAGAAGATCAGATATTTATGCCATTGTTAAAAATTTTACTGGCATATTTGTGTGATGTATCTTCAAGTGTAAGACGCGCAAAAAAAGATCAACGTTATATGTGAAAGCTTAGCTTCTCTTGCAGCTTATTAATCTTCGAGACTAATATTATATGTGGAAGCTTTGCTTTTCTTTTCTTTTCCTTCCTTCTATTTTCTTGTAGCAACACTATTTATATTAATTTAAATCATTAACTTTTCCCATTTGTGTCTTTGCGCAACTTAACAGTGATGTTGCTATTGGCTGACTACGTCACGTGTCCTATGCTCTGAATATCAGCCAGCGGGATCGCGTGACATGAGCTATGACTGGCTTACAAAAGCACGTCACAACCTCGATTTCAATGCTTTGGAAAGTAACATGTGGTGTTAGGTTGAATTTGAATTTATGCTTTCATAACACGAAAATATGCAGTGTACATGTTGCTGCACATCAAAGATCTTTCCAAAGCATGTTGTTTCCCTGAGTTTCCTTTTCTAAAGTGCCGGGAAATTCTACACCGGTGTATAAAACCATAACCATTGAAAGGATTGATAAGTTTTACAGTTCCGAGGATAGGTACACTCTCACTTAACATGGAAAAAGTGTATTTTCACCCGGGAGAAAGTTTATTTTGAACTGGGAAAAATCTGGACATTTTTTTTCCTTGTCCATGTATACACCCTAGTTAAGCATCTCTTTCATGCTCTCACAGTGACTAAACAATATTGTAACAAAACATGTCGCTCTTCATTGGATCTTCTATCTCTCTTATCAGTCCAACATGGCAATGGTCCGAGATAGATGAAAAATACTGAAGAAATGGTTCAACAAGTGCCTTGTGAGCAACTTCTTTTGTGAATGAATTACAATTTGTTTAATATACTTCCTATGAATCTCAGACTGTCATCTGTTTATCCTACTATTTTTTTTATGTGCTCGTTCTAGTTGAGGTGGTTCCAGGTCGATACTTCTATACGTTTTACGGTGGTCACTATTTCCAGTAATTTGTCATGAATAGTGTAGTTGTGTAGTAGTTGATCTCTCTACCTGTGTATGTGCAATATGTGTAATTTATTTATGTCTAGAGCGAATTGCTAGTCCCTGCACCATTCATCAATCTTTTATTGGTGCCTATGCAAATGATTACTGCCTTCTGGTGGTGGTATCTTCTTATAGACAACAACATCATATGCAAACAGCCTTAAAAGAGCTCCTTGTACATTCTACTAGATCATTTATATACACTGTGTGATCAAAAGTATCTGCACACCCCCCAAAAAATTAAGTTTTTCATATCAGGTGCGTTTTGCTACCACCTACTGCCAAGTACTCCATATCAGCAACCTCACTTGTCATTAGACATTGAGAGAGAGAGGAATGAGGAGCTCCGCAGAACTCACGGACTTCAAATGTGGCCAGGTGATTGGGTGTCATTTGTCATAGGTCACACTCCTAAACACCCCTAGGTCCACTGTTTCCGATGTGATAGTGAAGTGGAAAGGTGAAGGGACATGTACAGCACAAAAGCATACAGGCTGACCTTGTCTGTTGACTGACAGAGACCGCCGACAATTGAAGAGGGTCGTAATGTGTAATAGGCAGACATCTATCCAGACTATCACACAGGAATTCGTAACTGCATTGGGATCCACTGAAAGTACTATGACAGTTAGGCAGAAGGTGAGAAAACTTGGATTTCATGGTCGAGGGCTGCTCATAAGCAACACATTATGCCGGTAAATGCCAAACAATGTCTCACTTGGTGTAAGGAGTGTAAACATTGGACGATTGAACAGTGGATAGCCATTGTGTGGAGTGACAAATCACGGTACGCAGTGTGGCGATCCAATGGCAGGGTGTGGGTATGGCGAATGCCCAGAGAACATCTGCCAGCGTGTGTACTGCCAACGGTAAAATTCGGAGACGGTGGTGCTATAGTGTGGTCATGTTTCTCATGGAGGGGGCTTGCACCCCTTGTTGTTTTGCATGCCACTATCACAGCAGAGGCCTACATTGATGTTTTAAGCACCTTCTTGCTTCCCACTGTTGAAGAGCAATTAGAGGATGGTGGTGATGGTTACACAACAACAACATCCCAGTAATGGACTGGTCTGCACTGAGTCCTGACCTGAATCCTGTAGAACACCTTTGGGATGTTTTGGAATGCCAACTTCGTACCAGGCCTCACTGGCTGGCATAAATACCTCTCCTGTGTGCAGCACTCTGTGAAGAATGGGCTGCCATTCCCCAAGAAACCTTCCAACACCTGATTGAATGTATGCCTGTGAGAGTGGAAGCTGTCATCAAGGCTAAGGGTGGGCCAACACCATATTGAATTCCAACATTACCGATGGAGGGCACCACGAACTTGTAAGTCATTTTCAGCCAGGCGTCCGAATACTTTTGATCACATAGTGTACATTGTAAATAGTTACTGTCGTATCAAACTTCCTTGGGATACCTTTGAAATTACCCCAAGGAAAGCTGTACACAGGACCATGGCTTGTTACAAAAGAGGAGGAGGAGGAGGTCATTGACAAACTTTCGCTCTTCATTCCACCTGTTCACCACTACTTCATTTTCTTTCTTCTGACAGTGCTGAAGACATTGCTTCCTGAATGTAAAATGATGATGATGATGATGATGATGATGTTGATGATACATAACAAAGGTTATGTAAATTGGTTGTTGTTGACTGATAAGTATAATTTTTTATAGTAAATAAAATTATTTACCTTTTACAACACAAGTGATGTAACTACATTCCAGCCATTATGTCACATCTATAACTGGTAACATTTATTGAAATTATTTACTACAGTTAGGAAAAACTGAATCCTATATTTTTAAAGCATGTAAGTCAACTGAGAAACATTTGTAGGAAATTGGAAAAAAAAAAGAAAAAAGAAACTTGTATAATAACTTTACATGGGCATATTTACTGGTATTATGTTACATGGTGCAAATGTGATTGTGAGAGAAGATATTGAATTTCAAATTTTATATTTTAGTAAAGTAATTAATCATCAAAAGCTGGAAACTGTTGCCTTTAGAGACAAATACATACAGAAAATACTAAAATTGCACATTCCTTATTATTAACATTAACATTATCTTGATTGCATGCAACATACATACAGTTATACGTTTCACAGTACTAGTGCAACATTCAACAACAACAATAATCAGTCCATTCACTCGCGATCTTGACTGTCATTCATTACAATCCACTTCCAAGTTTTATAATAAAAAGGTAAGTTTTCATCAGGCAGATAACTTTGGAATTTAATTGTGTTAGACTTAATTGCAACATATCCTGATGGGTAAGTTTATTTTTCTGGCACAGTTTGTGGATCACATTTGAGCTCTAGATGAAAAGTGTGATTATCAGTCCAGTAATCACTGTAGAAGCTGCAATACAACTGTTTCTTGTATTATCAAAAACTGAATGTGAAAAAGTGGCGCTAGGGAATGTCACTTTCCCTTGTCTTCCAATACTTTGAGATTCTTCAGAAATTTTGTTCTTCCTTTAGTGCAGCTTCCACCATGACTGGTAAAAATTGTGTTCTCTCACTGGAAATTTGTTTTGAATTTTGTTGAATCTCCCAGAATAGATTAGGTACATCAGAAATCTGCTAAGAGTGTGATTTTTATTCTGAGCTGAGCAGTTGTCTGAGAATAGATGAAGTTTGGTGTATTCCTTTGGTAAGCTCCCGGAAGCACTTGTATTACAAATAATCGATAAATGTTGCTTCCAAACTATAATGCAGTGCATGTTTAATTGTGTGGACAACAATGACAACATTCAGCAATCAAAACAATTGCAGAATGTTGTTCTGTTGTGAACACCTCTGGTAATGCTACACAGGGGTGCGAGTAGAAAGTATTCTACGAATGCTATCCAACCACTATTTTCAAAGGGACATGAGTCACTACTGATGCCTCTATAAAAATAACATTGTTTTTCAGAATACTATGGAATGTGCACTAACTGACATTGACACCTCTTTAATGTCAGTCTGTGCAGTTACAAATGTAGTGTCTGAAGCAATAGCAAACACAAAATCACGGACTGATGCTCTTTTAAAGTTATATGGTTCAATTAGTCTGATGACACACATGATAAAAAGTAATATAAAAAGTACTGTTGAATTTGCTATAACAATACTCGTAAACCATTAACCCTTTAACTGCTCTGGATGATTTAAGACGCGCTCCTTTGTACCTGTCCCAGTGTGCTCTGAATGTGTTTACGCACGCCACCAGTCCTTCTGTCTAATACTCGTACACACATTCAGAGCACACAGGGACAGGTACTCTGAACGTGCCTACGCGTAGACACGTTCAGAATACCATGTAGAAGGACTGGTGGCACGTGTAAAATTGTTCAGAGCACACAGGGACAGGTACAAAGGCACACGTGTTAACACGTCCAGAGCAGTTAAAGGGTGAAGTACCTAGAAACAAGAATAATGTGAGCTACACCAATTGTGCTGTAAGGGGGTCAATTGGCAATTGTATTATAATAATGAGGGACCCTAGTTTCTTTTCATAGATGATACTTCCTTCAAAATATAAAGCCTTCTTGAATTCAATACCTGCTCTGACTTGCTGTCTTGTAATATTAATTCTGAGAGAGAGAATTATTTTACTCTTCCCAGAGAGCATATTAAATTGATTATTTTGTACCATAATGGTCATAGTTACAAAATGGCTTTTGTGGTTCCTCAAATAAACCTCTCAATTTTGCTTCATTAAAAAATTGTGAAGGTGCTCTTTTACTCCTTTCTCATCCAGTGTTCTTTATACAAAGCTTCAAGAACTTATATCTTAAAAGTTGAGTGGTGTTAAGTAGTATTATTCCTCTTCTTTTGGTACTGTTTCATTCATAACTGTATCATTGTGTTCAAAAACACACAATTTAAGAATGAATAGCAACAAAATGATTGATATTTTCATGGATGTGTTAAGGAATACCAATCAAATATTATTATTATTTCTTTCTTTTCTCAGACGTTATGTCTGGTCAAAAATGGAAAGTGACGCGGACCTTGATCAAGCGTGACTTCCTTTTAACTGTACGGTATATGTTACATTGCATTTAGGAACTTTCGGGTAATTGAATAAGTGTCAATAATTACAGATTTCTGTAGTTGTATAAATAAGTTTGGATGTAGCTGTATTGCATTGATGTACTGGTGGATATTGTGTGGTATGACTCCTGTAGTTGATAGTATAATTGGTATAATGTCAACTTTATCCTGGTGCCACATGTCCTTGACTTCCTCAGCCAGTTGGATGTAGTTTTCAATTTTTTCTCCTGTTTTCTTTTGTATATTTGTTGTATTGGGTATGGATATTTCGATTAGTTGTGTTAATTTCTTGTTTTTATTGGTGAGTATGATGTCAGGTTTGTTACGTGGTGTTGTTTTATCTGTTATAATGGTTCTGTTCCAGTATAATTTGTATTCATCATTCTCCAGTACATTTTGTGGTGCGTACTTCTATGTGGGAACGTGTTGTTTTATAAGTTTATGTTGTAAGGCAAGCTGTTGATGTATTATTTTTGCTACATTGTCATGTCTTATGGGGTATTCTGTATTTGCTAGTATTGTACATCCGCTTGTGATGTGATCTACTGTTTCCATTTGTTGTTTGCAAAGTCTGCATTTATCTGTTGTTGTATTGGGATCTTTAATAATATGCTTACTGTAATATCTGGTGTTTGTTTGATCCTGTATTGCAATCATGAATCCTTCTGTCTCACTGTATATATTGCCTTTTCTTAGCCATGTGTTGGATGCGTCTTGATCGACGTGTGGCTGTGTTAGATGGTACGGGTGCTTGCCATGTAGTGTATCTTTTTCCAATTTACTTTCTTTGTATCTGTTGATGTTATGTGATCTAAAGGGTTGTAGAAGTGGTTATGAAATTGCAATGGTGTAGCTGATGTATTTATATGAGTGATTGCTTTGTGTATTTTGCTAGTTTCTGCTCGTTCTATAAAGAATTTTCTTAAATTGTCTACCTGTCTATAATGTAGGTTTTTTATGTCAATAAATCCCCTTCCTCTCTGCTTAATGTGAATCTTTCTGTTGCTGAATGTATGTGATGTATTCTATATTTGTGGCATTGTGATCGTGTAAGTGTATTGAGTGCTTCTAGTTCTGTGTTACTCCATTTCACTACTCCAAATTAGTAGGTCAATATTGGTATAGCATAAGTATTTATAGCTTTTGTCTTGTTTCTTGCTGTCAGTTCTGTTTTCAGTATTTTTGTTAGTCTTTCTCTAGTTTTCTTTTAGTTCTTCTTTAATATTTGTATTATCTATTCCTATTTTTTGTCTGTATCCTAGATATTTATAGGCATCTGTTTTTTCCATCGCTTCTATGCAGTCGCTGTGGTTATCCAATATGTAATCTTCTTGTTTAGTGTGTTTCCCCTTGACTATGCTATTTTTCTTACATTTGTCTGTTCCAAAAGCCATATTTATATCATTGCTGAATACTTCTGTTATCTTTAGTAATTGGTTGAGTTGTTGATTTGTTGCTGCCAGTAGTTTTATATCATCCATGTATAGCAAATGTGTGATTTTGTGTTGGTATGTTCCAGTAATATTATATCCATAATTTGTATTATTTAGCACCATAATTTGTATTATTTAGCATGTTGGATAGTGGGTTCAGAGCTAGGCAGAACCAGAAAGGACTTAATGAGTCTCCTCGGTATATTCCACGCTTAATCTGTATTGGCTGTGATGTGATATTATTTGAATTTGTTTGGATATTAAGTGTGGTTTTCTAATTATTCATTACCATGTTTAGGAACTGTATCAATTTAGGATCTACTTTGTATATTTCCTATATTTGTAGTAACCATGAGTGAGGTACACTATCAAAAGCTTTTTGGTAATCAATGTATGCGTAGTGTAGCGATCTTTGTTTACTTTTTGCTTGATATGTCACCTCTGCATCTATTATCAGTTGCTCTTTACATCCTCGTGTGCCTTTGCAGCAGCCTTTTTGTTCTTCATTTATACTTTTGTTCTGTGTTGTATGTGTCATTAATTTCTGTGTAATGACTGAAGTTAATATTTTGTATATTGTTGGTAGGCATGTAATGGGGCAATATTTTGATGGGTTTGCTGTGTCTGCTTGATGTTTAGGTTTCAGATAAGTTATTTCTTGTGTAAGTGTATTAGGGATTGTGTATGGGTCTGCAGTGTAACTGTTAAATAATTTAGTTAGATATGAATGTGTTGAGGTGAACTTCTTTAGCCAGAAATGTGCTATTTTATCTTTTCCAGGGGCTTTCCAATTGTGAGTAGAATTAATTGCTTGGGTGACTTCATGTTGCAAAATTATCACTTTAGGCATTTGTGGTATCATCTTGTATGTATCTGTTTCTGCTTGTATCCACCGTGCATGTCTGTTATGTTGTACCGGGTTTGACCATACGTTGCTCCAGAAGTGTTCCATGTCTGTTATGTTTGGTGGATTGTCTATTTTAATGTGTGTGTTATTTATTGTCTGATAAAATTTCTTTTGGTTTGTGTTGAATGTTTGGCTTTGTTTCCTTCTATTTTCACTTTTTTTGTATCTTCTAAGTCGTTTGGCCAATGCTTGTAATTTCTGCTTCTTTTCATCTAATTGCTCTATCACTTCTTGTTGTGAGATTTTACCTAACCATTTTCGTTTTTTTTCTGACATTTCACTTCTTATAAATTGTGTTAGCTGTTCGATGTCTTTTCTCAGTTTTTCTATTCTGATCTGTAGCCTGTGTTGCCATGCTGGTTTTGTGGGTTTCTTCTGTGTGTTGGTTGGTTCTGATCTCTGCCTAGTGTGTATATTTAGTGTAGTGAGTGCTCCTATATAAACCAGTAGTTGTAACTCTTCCATAGTTGTGTTTTCATTTATTTTGTTGTGTATGATTGTGTTGATAGTTTTTGTTGTTGTTTCGACTTGTGGGTTAATTGGCGGTCTATGCAAGAATGGTCTAATGTCTGTATTTGTGTCTTTGTATTCTATATATGTCAGTTGAAATTTTTCTTCTATATCTAACATGTGTGTTACTTCGAGTTCTATTTGTGCTTGTTCTGGTGGCTGTCTTAAGATTTTGTTTTCTTCTGATTGTTTAATTGATGCGTGTTGTTATTTGTTTGTTTGCTCTGGGATGTTTGAGTCCATTACTGTATTTTCTTCTTCTTCTTCTTCTTCTTCTTCTTCTTCTTCTTCTTCTTCTGATTGCACATTATTTTGTTCCAGTATTTGTTGTACTTGTTGTTTGAGGTTTTCTAATTCTGACTGGGGTATCCTGTTATTTTTTATTGTTACACAGATCTGATCAGCTAGTCATTGTTCTGTTAAAAATTTTAATTCTGGGTATCTGATAATAAATGTTGTGTATACTTGTGATCTGTATCCAGTTGTGTTGGTTCCTGGGTTTGTTGCTTTGTAATAACAGAACATGAGGTGTCGATTAACTTCATCTGACCATCTCATCCTCTGTCTTTGTTTTCCTTCTAGGGTGGTTGCAGGAAGCATATCCTGCAAAACACCTCTATTTGGATTTGAATCATTTTCCAGTTGGCTAGCAGTGTCGTTACCATTGTGGGAGGGCATAGGGTTCAAACGTCGTTCCCGACCATGACGGCACTTGTCCGAGGCTTCTTTAGTTCTGTCCTGAACCAACTAATCACACTAAAAGGGGGGTTAGCCCTATTAGTGGTTTGTTCTTTTCATCGCCTTTTACGACTGGCAGAACATACCGGAGGCCTATTCTTTTTTTTTATTATTATTATTATAATTATAAACCCCGTGGAGGCCCGGGAAAAGAATTTCATAACCACTTCTACAACCGTTTAGATCACATAACATCAACAGATATGAAGAAAGTAAATTGGAAAAAGAAAACACTACATGGCAAGCACCCGTATCATCTAACACAGCCACACATCGATCAAGACGCATCCAACACATGGCTAAGAAAAGGCAATATATACAGTGAGACAGAAGGATTCGTGATTGCAATACAGGATCAAACAATAAACACCAGATATTACAGTAAGCATATTATTAAAGATCCCAATACAACAACAGATAAATGCAGACTTTGCAAACAACAAATGGAAACAGTAGATCACATCACAAGCGGATGTAAATTACTAGCAAATGCAGAATACCGCATAAGACATGACAATGTAGCAAAAATAATACATCAACAGCTTGCCTTACAACATAAACTTATAAAACAACACGTTCCCACATAGAAGTACGCACCACAAAATGTACTGGAGAATGATGAATACAAATTATACTGGAACAGCACCATTATAACAGATAAAACAACACCACGTAACAAACCTGACATCATACTCACCAATAAAAAGAAGAAATTAACACAACTAATCGAAATATCCATACCCAATACAACAAATATAGAAAAGAAAACAGGAGAAAAATTGAAAAATACATCCAACTGGCTGAGGAAGTCAAGGACATGTGGCATCAGGATAAAGTTGACATTATACCAATTATACTATCAACTACAGGAGTCATACCACACAATATCCACCAGTACATCAATGCAATACAGCTACATCCAAACTTATTTATACAACTACAGAAATCTGTAATTATTGACACTTATTCAATTACCCGAAAGTTCCTAAATGCAATGTAACATATACCGTACAGTTAAAAGGAAGTCACGCTTGATCAAGGTCCGCGTCACCTTCCATTTTTAACCAGATGTAACGACTGAGACAAGAACGAAATAATAATAATATCATTATCATCTTGTTCATAGTGCCACAAGGAATATTTTATTGTATTTTTTAAATAATTGCTTGTCCAATAATTTAGCTACTAGGAAGTCCTATCAACTTTGCCACTATTCGTACGAAATGTGAATTTGAAGGAAGTGCCATCCTGGTTTAAGTTTTCCATGATTGTCCTTAATCGCTTAAGGCAAATGCCGGGATGGCTGCTTTAGAAGGGCATGGCCACTTTCCTTCTGCACCTTTCCCTAATCCGTGCTTGTGCTCCACTTCTAATAACAGGATCTTAAACCCCAATCTCCCCTCCTCCTCCTCCTCCTCCTCCTCCTCCTCCTCCTCCTCAAAGGAAGATATTTTTTCTGTTGCCTAGCCTGTATTGCATGGCTTCATGAGTTCTACATTCTCTTGCTTCTTTTTGTATGCTTGTGTTTAACAAGAGATTGTGCAAAAATGTAAGAGCAAAAGTATGAAAGTAGAAATAAACGGATGGACAAGAATAGCTACAGAGCTACAGTTAATTTGTAAATATTGCGTTAGTTTTTATTTTTCCTTCATTTCATGCAACTGAAAATAACAGTAAACTGGACAGTTCTAATGTTAATTAGTATATGGACTATGTCCATTGGGAAGGGAAAAGCAGATGGGGATGTGCTATGTGGAGTAATGAACCTGCCTCCTCCCTGATCAAAATTTAGCAAATATATATTAGGGGTCTGAAGCTCTAGATGCTGGCAATGAATGCATGAAAATTGCAGTAGAGAACACAGTGTTAATAGACACTGGTAATGAAAGGGATATAAGTGCAGCATTTGATGTCACTCAGCAAAAGTGAGGTCACACTTAAAAAAATAGTGTTGTCACAGCCACAAGTGTGGGCTTAGGCAAAGTGACTGGCATTGCTATAATGTCCAAATTTTGTAGATGTCCAGAAAGACAAAAGCAACTTCATTTAGACAGTTGTACAGTAAATTTCAGTGGTACAAGTAGAGTCATGGAAGGGGCAAGAATGAAGAAACTTTTTCAGCACTCGCAGCTGTGCAATGATGTACAATACATCAATTATGTAGGCCATGGAGACTACAAAGCCTATAATGAAATTGTGGCATCCAAGCCATATGTGGATGGGATATGGAAATGAAATCCCATGCTTCTTGGCAGAGCATAAGGGAACGAAGCAGGAGACCCGCACCGCCATACTAGGCAAGGTCCTAATGGAGGTTATTTGCTGTTTCCTTCCTCTGACCCTAATTGAGATGATTGATTATGATGATGATGAAGACGACACAACACCACCAAGTCACCTTTGGGCAGGTGAAAATCCCTGACCTCGCCAGGAATCGAACCTGGGACCCCGTGCTCGGGAAGTGAGAATGCTACCGCAAGACCATGGGCTGCAGACAGGATGGGATAGAAATAAAGAAACTTGAGTGTTCAGGCATGTGCTGAAGAGACTGGGCCTCTATCTTCAAAAACAGAAGTCGTCGCTAGGGAAAACTTGGCGTGACTTAATTTGAACTGTGGGATAAAAACACTGACTTCCCTAGCTCACTATTGCCTGAACCAAAACAGGGTTTATTGTGTGGTTTCACTCCCTTTGATTCTTTTATAGTCAACCAGTACCCTTAAAGAGTAGTAGGCGACCTTTTAGTAGTCCTTTGTTAGATATAGTTTCTTCAGTAAATGATGACCCGAATATTTGGTGTCTTTTGATCTCCAATGCTTTGAATCGGAAGATAAGCTGTGGTGTGGCTTCATCACTCTCACCAAAAACCAACACCCACGGACTTCATTCTTTATACCCATCATGTGTAGGTGTTTCTTCAAGTTCCCATGGGTTGTCGTTAGTCCTACCATGAGTTTACTCTGTTCAAGCCACGATTACAGAATTTCTCTTAAAACATGGCTTTGGCATAATTAGCTTTACACTTTTTTTTTTGTTGTAGTCCAATATTCCACATGATGCCTTCTGGTCCAGTTCTGTAGTTTTGAATTAACCATCGCCTTAGTGATGGTAAGGACAGGTTCAGGTCCAATAAACGGAGTTATCGCACCTGTCCTGCCCAGCCTATCAACTTGTTCATTACCACTGAATCCTAAATTACCAAGGACCTACATCAGGCTTACTCTGTTATTTTCCCCTAGTCCCACAAATGTGTTGGCATTCTGCTACAATCTTTGTTCATATTTCGGGGGCTGATGGAAATTTCGGAGCTGCTTGCTGTCTGAATAAATGTAGATGCTAAGATCTTTCTAGCCCCTGCAGAAATTCTCCACACACACACACACACACACACACACACACACACACACACACACACACACACAGTTCCCAGATATTTCTGCCTGGAATACCATGGCCAGCATTCCTAGAGAGATTCCGCTCTCTATTCTGGTCTGTACCCCATATACCCTGGCCCCGGCTCCTTCATCTGTTTCCAACTCACCAGTAAAACAGATTTAGTCTCCAGCATGGTGTCATGGTTCATTCTTCTACTGCTTCCTACTTCCAGTTGTTGCATTGAAAGATTTATTGAAGCAGCTGGAAGTTAATTTATAGTCAATCAGCATTTCTACAACCATTCCTATAATTACCACATTCCCCGTATTGATGTGAGATTCAAGATATCCTAAGGGTACCCAGTTATTTCTTGTTTTTAACCCCTGCGTATATTTTAACCCAGAGGTATGATGGGGACATGTCCATTATCCAGCATGGTCTCCATCCCAGCAGTATGTGTGCTGCTAATCTGGCATGTTATGTCTAAGCAACCCTGCACCTTGCCAAGCTCCTTAGCAGCTACCTTCTGGTCTGCTTTATACCACCATACTGCAGCATATCCAGTACATACTTTTGGGGTTTAGACCTCAGTGTTTCCCAGTCTCTTCTAGTGCCCATAAGAGTACCTTTTGTCTTGGAACATGGCCATTATAGTTTAGCATGCTGGGTTACCTGTAGATACTTCACTACCGCCTCCAAGCTAGTTTTTCATTGAGAAGTTTAAGATTCCAGTAGGTGTGCTGGACATGTTTCCTTCCTCATAAATGGTTCTACAACAGTTTTCTTGGAGCTGACCCATAGATAATATTTCCTGCATCAGTTTTGCACAATGTGCAATGCATATTGTGACATAGTTCTAACAGTACTAGCAAATTTGCTAAGTATTACTTTGACTAAGTCATCTGTGTATCCTTGGCAAAAGTAGCCTCTTCGCTCTTTCATGAGTTCATTCACTACTACTGGGTGCCACAGTAGCAGTTTAAAACCTCTCCTAGCAGACACCCTCTTATGGTGTTGATCATAATTTTTTCATTCATCATGATGACTTTCACCTTTCTTCTCCTCACCATGATCTTATTCTACCTACGTATAGTGGTCTCAATGCCATGCTCTTCTGCAGCTTCCATGGATTCATAGGTTGTATTGTTAAAGGCACCCTCGGTATTCAGGAAGATGCTGAGAGCAATTCACTGAAAGTGTAGAGCTTTTCCACCTTCCCAACAAGTTGGCGAAGGGCTGTTTGATGTGATTTGCTTGGTTGATGTCTGTGTTGCTTTACACTTACAGAAAACTTAGTTTGCCTCCTTTCCCTAATTTGCACATCAACCAGTTTTTCTAGTGTCTTTGAAAGATGGGGCGACAGATGGATCGGTCTTACATCCTTGGCCTCGATATGATCAGTTCTCCTTGGCTTTGGAATGAAAACAACCCTAACTGTCCTCCAAGCATTAGGAATGACTCCTGCAGCTAGCATAACCGTAAACAGCCTACATAGAAATTTCATTAAAATCTCTCCAGCTTGTTGCAGTAGAGCTGGAAAGATTCCATCTTGGCCTGGCGACTTGAATGATTGAAATGTTCCCACTGGATTTTTTGCTGGCAGATTCCCTATTTGATTACCTGTAGGCCAGTGCCTCTTGGAGATTGGCTGCTGTTCTATGTTGCGTGCCACAGTGCATTGAGGAAAATAAGTCTTGAGGAGCACATCCAGCATCTCATTCGCTGTCCTGGTATACTCACCATTCCCCTTCCATAGAGCACCTCTTGGATTAGTTGGTGTTCTGGTGAGGGTTTTGTGAAGTCTGGCACAAGTAGCTATACCTTCCAGGATGATAGTTGCACTTGCTTAATTACAAGGTTGTATTTGACAGGGGCCTTCAGGTATTTTACCCATTGTCCTTTTGTTCATGCAAGGTTGAACAGTCTCATTACCTGCTTTATTTGTAATTTCAGGTTATTGTTCCACCAAGATTTATTCCTGCTCGTACACTTTGGGCAGTTTTTCTAAATATGAGGTCATAACGGCAGACATCAGTGTCTGACATTTCCCTGAAATCTACTGGATTCCCTATTGAAGTTCTAACCTCAGATAAGTGTGAGTTTGAGAACTTTGGTGTAAGAGTCACAGTCTGTTTTCCTAACATGCATATAGGCCATGGTCTGACACCCATAACAACCACAAACTTAATATACATGTGGTCAGGTAAGGATGGCTCCAGTGCTACATGCCGTTGTTCAACATAGCTGCCCATTAAAATGGACCAAAAGTTACACCAATTACTTCTTCCCTTCTTATATTCCTGGACATAGGTTCCCTGTCCCAGTTAAGGATCTCCAGGTTACTCTATAGTAAAAAATTCAAGAAAATACTTACCTCTGCTGTTGGTGTTGCTGTGTCCCTCCAGCAGGTCATGGGCATTGGTATCATAACCAACCATCAATTGTTCATTCTGCTGTGAGCAGCTGTCTACCAGTCTCCTCACTTCCTGGGAAAGACTAGTACTGTGCTCATAAGAAGGTAAGCTGAGGGCAATATTCATTGTGCTTCCTTTCTCACGTTGTTTCATCCTGATGGTCACTAAGTCCTAGGAACAGAAGTCCACCACTGGCATGAATTAGATTCCATTCTTAACATACATGCCTGTTCCAGAGTTCTTTAGGTTTCTGCATAAATCAATTTACTTCCAGTTCCTTAGAGGCATTAAACACCCCCTTTTATAGATAGTGTTCTTGCATCAGGGCCACGTCTACATCTTGCCCTCCTAGAAGCCGTTTAAAAATGGCAGCTGCTGTTTTAAAGTGTTGCATGTTTATCTGCTACACTTGCAGTCTCCAACTTGACACCATGGTCACTTCCTGTGTCTTGTACCCAGTGGCAACTTGCGAGAACCTCGAGAACAATTTCAGAACCTATCCTCACATTGCTGCAAGGGATTTTTCACTGGTTTCCACAAGAAGGGTTTGGCCGTCCAGTACAACATTTCAGTTGATTACCCTCCAGTTCTCTTTTGAGACCTGTTTCCGTGCCCATAAATTCTGTGTGTCTCATGAGGAGTATCTTTAAGAAGTTTTGGTACCCATATTAATATGTATGCGATTTTGAAGAGCTCAGCCAATGTATTGACCAGCAACTTCACCAATTCCCACAGAGATATCTTGGGCACCATCTCCTTAAGCCAACAGACTGTTTTTATACCCTCACAGACAAAGATAAGAGCACCCTTGTCCAGACAGACCCTCCTGAAATTGGGCGTGGACTTGCACCCTCCCCAGTCTTCTTAAATAGAGCCATCTGAACAGTGGCTATCCATGTTGGATAAACATCATCCTGAAAACCAAGACTTCAGTACTATGGATCTGTTTCCTATTTCTTGCCTCAGCTTTATCTGGATCCATTTATCCTGAGAAGTGGGAGTATTAGACTTCTCCCTTGGTCTTTTATTCCCTGTCCAATTGGTAGTAGGGGTCTGGTTATTACTTTTACTCTGAGACAGTCTTCTTCTCCTTCTTCTTCTTTTGGAGGTTCTCAGTTCAAAACCTTTTACTTCCATCCATTTATTTTTAGGAAGCCATTCTGTACCTTCCTTTTTGTTCTTTGAGGAGTTTCCTCCTCTGAATCCCAGACAAGGATTTGATCTTGACCTTGTCCAGCTTCTTGGACTGGTCTGCAAACCAAGCCAATTGTAGAAACAGATTCTGTCAGTTCCAACCCCAGTGCTTGAGTGTTTGTCTCATCAAGCCCCCCAGTTTTTGTTTTATTTTCCATGTTGTCCATTTTGATCCCATGAGAATTAGGGATGTATTTAGTGAACACCACAGAACGCCATGCAGTGCAAGGTCAATTACTCAGGGAGGTCGCACTGTATACCTGAGGCAACATTGATAACACATCTTGCTATGTGCTATGCACCCCTTGACACAGATCACGTCACACATCAAGTTGGGTATCTGGGGGAACGACTGTGGGAGAGGATGGGGGAGAGATGGGGCATTGTGGGATACTCTTTGTGTCTGGTACATCCATTGAGGCTTGTCCAGCATGGGTGACTCTGCCAGTAGCTGTGCTGCTGCCAGCATAGTGCTAAGCTTCTTGTTAACATGCAAGCCTCTCCACTCACATGGACCGTGTTTCTACAAGGCTGTGTCCCACGGAGAGGACACTTGCCTAAGTGATGGGGAACCAATCGCTAGCAAGAATTGACTGACACTGCCAGCTGCAAAGACTCTCCAAGATTATTGTGATTTAACAATTAGGCAAAATACTCATTGTGTGGAAGCAATGAAGGAAACTGTATGGACAGTGAATTTTCATACACTCTCCAATGACGAACCTCAGTATGGACTGTGCCCAGCAGACGTGGAAAGCTGGTACAAATAACAGTAAGGGTTTAGTAACTGATAAGAAATATAATCAGAGAAACAGTCTGTCTATTGCAGTTGCAGAGGCAGTAAAGCTATTATTCAAAGTTTTGAGAAACACTGATCCACTTCCAAAGTGTTTGCGTGGCAGGATACAGTATACAGATAATTCTGTGAACAATGTCACTTAGACTCACTCACACAAAACTGTGTTTGTGGGCATATACACTTCACACTTTCGGGTTTATGATGTCATTGCTAATTTTAGTCAAGGCAACTTGAGTAAATGTGAAGTGCTGCAATTTCTAGGTTTAGGGGTAGGCTGTCACACCATTCAGCTGATGAGAAATTTGTTTACTAAGAAATCCAGAAAACGTGCTAAAGACCTACAGTGGGGGTGCAAGACTAACTACAAAAGGTACCAAGAGGAAATTACAATTGGAAGATAAACCAGACACTGATGATCCAAGAAATGCAGTAGACAAGTTTTGATGTCTCAACTTTGGACTCCATTTTCCATAAGTGTTCTTTTTTTGTACAAAAAGTACATTTCCTCAGTTTCTGTTCAACATAAAAAGCTGAAATTTTCAGGATATGCTCAATCATATATCTTGCATCACCTGAAGGTATTCTTAATATGAATATAAATGGTTTTTAACGTTTCATCAAGAAAATAGCATCGACACTTAAAAGAAAAATCAAGGTTAGGGGAAAAATTATATGTTCCCTTGTAAGAGATAATAGTAAATTCCTGTAAATTCAGCAGTTACACAAGAAATGTTTCTATGATCCTAGGGAATATCAAAACTTTGCTTGCAAAGCTTTGTGGTAATGTACCCTGATGTAGGTTGTCCATGATTTCCCTAAATAATTTCAGGCAAGTGCTGAAATGGTCTCTAAAAGGGCACGGCTGCTTCCCTTCTCCATCCTTCCCTAATTAAAGCTTGTGCTCGCTCTGTAGTGACCTCGTTGTCAGCAGAACATTAAACATTACTCTCTTCCTCCTCCTCCTCCTCCTCATCATCATCATCATCATCATCCTCATTGTACACTATCTGGATAGGGTATGCCATTTCCCTGTGGGAGCCACAGATTTGGAGAAATGGACAGTCTGCCAAAACTGCTCTATGTAAATTTTCATTATACAACAGGTGACTTAAAAAACTTTCCAGACACAAATGTTAGACACCTTAAATATAGTTCAAATATTTGGTTTGTACAGATCTGGGAGATCTTTTCTCTGAAGTTGGGGAAATGCAACAGCCAGCCTTACCACCAAAGCAGTCGCGGCAGACACCTACACCCACACAGGGCACCATTGCAATTCCAAGGCCACCATCAAGACGAGGAGAGGTATTAAATATAATACAAAACACTATCTTAGCTATACTGCATTTAAAAAATCAATCAGTGTGTCATCTGAGATCCTAGTAGTCCAAAAGCCTGTTCAATCAACCAGTTTAATTTTCCTGATTTCAGTTAGTCATGTGTTGCAAGCATGAGTATGTTCATTTAGAAAAGACAGAATTCCATTTTATAGTCTTCCACAGCTTAAATAACAACTCAAGTGTTGCCAACATACTAAGCCTCGATGTTGTGGTAATGTAATAAAATTTGACATAAATAGACAATAATTGTATATAATTTTTGATTAATTCCTCATTAACTTGTATGATAATTCAGTTATATATATGACACACACACACTGGGCTATCTCCCCCCCACCTGATTCATAGTTTCCACTGTGTGAAAATATGTTGTGCTCTTCTTTCAACTTGTAGGGTCCGTCTACGCGTGGGAGAATGAGTCCAGCTCCAATTGCCCGTGCGGATAGTGTTGGGAGCTTGGAGTTCCGCACAGCTGGCGTTCCAGTAGGATCATCACGAGGACCATCACCCCTTACTATTGGAATGGCTGACACCATACCACTTGCTGTTGCATTTCATGAAATTGTCCACTCCTACTTTAGAGGGACAGATGAAACAAAGTAAGCTGTAGGCGATACATCTCCTTTTGCCAAGTATTTATCACACTATTGTTTCATCATTGTCACAATGAACAGTAGGACAAATATTAATAATAACTGACAGGTCTCACTACTTACCTTCTTCTCAGAGATAAGAACCACAACTCACATGTCCCAGATCAAGATACTTAAGAGGAGAACATGGTAAGTGTCATAACCTGATTTCCCAGAAACTTTGCTCAGTGAAAAAGGGATCAAAATAAGCTAAAGTGTGTCCTGGGTTATCTGTACATATTTGGGCTATTTCTGAAAAACTATGGTTAAAGTTTTTGAGGTAATTTATGTGCCTTTTATCACGTGATATCTTCAGATGAAATGGTGGTGCAGTGGTTAGTGCCACAGCTTTTTAATTACCTGTTCACTATATTACTTTCATTTTTGTTTTTCATTTATATTTCCATGTCTGTAGAAGATAACTACACAAATGTTTTCCGGTGTATACTGGTATAACATTGTCCTTGTTCGTCTATTAATTGTATGTCAGATGAATGAATTAAATAAGGAAATTATTTGAAATTGTTTTTGGTGAAATTCCTTTAGTGTATCTTGATTCATAACACTGTTCGACATGGGTTCTATTTCTGATATTAAAGTATGTGCTTCTAGACCATATTTCCGTGGGAAATTCAAATACGTAAACAAAATATCGTTGTCAGGGATACTTTTATGTAAAATATATATATATATATATATATATTTTCATGGCAAACACAGAGACGTTACAGAGAAATAAGGGGAAGTTGCCGCATCCAGTAGTGATAGGACGTGATAATTTCTTGTGCAGCAGCAGGTGGGAAAAATCAGACATCATTAGGTTATCACCGCCACACCTATGTCATTAAGACCACCTGAAACATCTCATTAACTCGAACGGCGACAGCCGGTCGCTGCCTCGGCAGTAAAGCTTCACGCCTCCTAGGGGCAGGTGCATCGAGTTTACAACAGTGGTGTTAGCCGTAATTTGTGTCAGTCTTAACGAGTGGGTGTTTTGGCTGACAAGTGACTGTCTGTCATATTTCCGAGCACGGTTGAATTTTTTAGTTCCTGTGTGTAAACTGATTGAGCCTGGTGCTGAAGGTAAAACGACTGCTTGTTTTTACTCAGCAGCGTTCCTCTAGTTCCCTACTATTAATTTAATACAGGTGTATTACCAAAGTGGTATTTTTAAATTTGTAGAAATGCCACATCGTCGTGGATGTCGATGTAAGCCGGACAACTTCTGCTACATCTGTGGGTAGTTCACTTTTGCCAGAAATAGGAAGAAAATTTCTTCAGTCATAAAGAAAGCATACAAACATTACTTTGGAGTAGAGGTAGGAGACAAAGATAAAGAATAGGTACTACATTTCTGTTGTGCTACATGTTACTGCAAACTAATTCAGTGGTGGAAAGGTAAAGAGAATGTGGCGTTGTTTGCTGTTCCCATGGTGTGGAGGGAGCCTAAGGACCATGTTACTGATTGTTATTTCTGTCTAACAAAAATTCAGGGTTTTACAAACAAAAAGTCGAAGAGGCACATTGTTTACCCAGATGCGCCTTCAGCGAGAATGCCAGTGCAGCATTCCGACAACCTTCCAGTACCTTCAAGAGCTCGAGGTCAAATTCCGAGTGACAGTGAAATAAGTAGTACTGAAGAAATAACAGATGATGATACTTTATATCACTGCACCAGTGAGTCATCGCCACATTTACTAACACAGGCAGATTTAAATGATTTAGTATGTGATCTAGGACTAAGTGAACAAAAGGCGCAGCTGCTTGGTTCAAGATTACAAGAGTATAATCTACTGCACCAAAGTACTAAAATCAGTGTGTTCAGACACAGAGAACATGCCTTTATTTCTTATTTTTCAACTGACGAAGCACTGACATTTTGCAATGACTTTGCTGGCCTGATGAAAGTGCTGAACTTCACTTATATTTCACAGGAGTGGAGACTATTCATAGGTGCATCGAAAACAAGTCTGAAGGGTGTTTTGCTCCATAACGGAAATAAAATACCCTCTGTTCCAGTAACTTACGCTAGTTTGGCAAAAGAGAATTACGAATTCGTACAAAGGATGCTAAATTCATTAAAATACAATGAACACAAATGGAAAATATGTGCAGATTTCAAGGTAATTGCTATGGCACTTGGAATGCAACAAGGCTACACAAAGTATGCCTGTTTTCTTTGCGAGTGGGATAGTCGAGACCGAAATTCTCACTACATGAAAAAAAATGGCCTAGGCGAAGATGGAAAGTTGGCGAAAAGAATGTACAACGTGAAAGTCTGGTAGCTCCTGAATATATACTACTTCCACCGCTTCACATCAAACTTGGCCTGATGAAACAATTCGTGAAGGCCATGGATCCAACAGGCTGTGGGTTTGCATATCTAGCTACCAAATTCCCCCGTCTTTCAGCTGCAAAAATAAAGGAAGGTGTATATGTGGGCCCACAAATCGGGGAGCTGCAGAAAGGTGCAAATTTTGAAGCATGTTTAACTGATAAAGAAAAAACCGCATGGGACTGTTTCAAAATGGTGTCGGAAAACTTCCTCGGAAGAAGAAGAGCTACTAACTACAAAGCAAAGGTGAAGGATATGATCAAAGCATATCAGGATTTGGGGTGCAATATGTCTTTGAAGGTACATATAATAAACTCTCATCTGGACTACTTCACAGAGAGTTGTAGTGACGTATCAGATGACCATGGGGAAAGATTCCATAAAGACATTTCTACAATAGAAAGGCGCTATGAAGGGAAGTGGGTACCTTCTATGTTAGCAGATTATTGCTGCAATATCATTCGAGAGAAGAAAGATTCACAATACAAGAGAAAAAAGTGATGTGCATTACAAGGCAGAGGCTCATTGTTTGTCAATTTTCTGTAATTTCTCATGTCAAATAAATGCTTCAAAATGTATACACAAAGGTTACTGTGTTATATGTTAGATCCCACCCTCCATTAATGTGATGATCTTATAACATCATAAAGATGTGCATTTGTTTGTCAAATTTCACCTCACGTTTGCTGCACTACATCAGAAACTGAAAAGAGAAATAAAATTGCGATTACTCATAAACTATCCCTGACAGAAAAAAACCAAAAACAGTTTTCAATTCAGCACTCAAAATACAACTAGAATCACAATATTTTTTATCAGAAATAGAAAAAAAGTTTTTTTTTGTAGAACAGTGATAATCAAATGCAAGCACCTGTTTTCGGAAAAGTGATTTGTTATGCGTGATTGGTCCGAAATTATTCCCAATGCACAAAATCTTCAGCAATGTTGATGAAATTTCTTTCCTGAGCGAGATTCATATGAAGAAATGTCACTGTGAGAAACTGGCCATTGTCTGATGCTTGTGTGTTTAGAATATTCATACAACTGGTGTCATCTAAGGGAATGCACCAAATCTTCCTGAAAAATAAACTTATGAATAAAATATAAGAATTGATGTGAGACTGAAGTATGAGAATTTAAACAGATTGTAACTCCTCAACATACCATATGCACATGTATTATATAATAAATGTATGACGTTCATTGTGAAATCCAGTTGTAATTTTGCAATTAATATAATGCCATTATATCCCTTCATTTGCTAAGAAACATTCATGTAGTAATCTTCTGTGGACATGGATATATAAATGAAAAACAAAAATAAAAGTAATAATTGTGTTTCGAACACAGGGCACAAAATTAAGAAGCTGTAACGGTAATCCCAGAATCACCATTTCATCTGACAGTATCATGTTTTAAAAGGCACTTAAGTGTCTCAAAAATATCTTGAAAACTTTGACCATAATTTTTTCAGGAACAGTTGAGTATCTACACATCAGCAAAGATGTATGTGCTTATTTTGACTCCTTTTCCACTGAGTGAAGTTTATTGGAAATTGGATGATGGCATTTGCCATGTTCTTGTTGTTAGTCAGTCCAAAGGATTTTTCCTCAGAACAACATATTTTTCAGCTTTCAAATCAGATTATACTAAAGTTAAATGACAAAATTGCCAACTAGCATCTTCATTGATGTAATTCACACTGTTCTTCTACAGAAGCTTAAATATGTAATTTCTGAGATCTTGAAATACTGGATTTCATCCTGTCAGGCTGAAAGAATGCAGAGTGTTGAATTAAGAAATCTGTGGAGTATACACAATAATAGCTAATCTTGAGAATGGAGACTAATCGAGTAAATTCAGAACTTGAAACTGTGGTATGTTTTCTTGACAGCTAACTGGTTTTCTGCAAATGGACAGTTCACTTAACTTCAGTAAAACGCAATACATGTAATTCAGATCAATCTTCTTAATTGTCCCTGCTCTGCAGTTTTTGTATTATGGGTAATATCAGATGTTAGAGATGAACATCTCAAAGTGTTGACTGACTTTTCCTATATTCATTTGCTAATGTCATATGTCGTCATTTTCTGGGGTAACTTATAATTGAGAAAGAAGAGTTCATAGCACAAAAGTGTGTAACAAATACGTGGTTTCCACTCTAAAACATTCTGAAGACAGCTCTTCAAACTGGTGGGCATGCTGACAAGCCTTACCATACAGTTACTTCCTTATGAAATGTGCTATCAAAAATCGGTCACTGTTTGAAAACAGCAACATTAATAAATGCAGTACTAGAAGTACGAGGTGCATTCAAGTTCTAAGGCCTCCGATTTTTTTTCTAATTAACTACTCACCCGAAATCGATGAAACTGGCGTTACTTCTCGATGTAATCGCCCTGCAGACGTACGCATTTTTCACAACACTGATGCCATGATTCCATGGCAGCGGCGAAGGCTTCTTTAGGAGTCTGTTTTGACCACTGGAAAATTGCTGAGGCAACAGCACGGCTGGTGAATGTGCGGCCACGGAGAGTGTCTTTCATTGTTGGAAAAAGCCAAAAGTCACTAGGAGCCAGGTCAGGTGAGTAGGGAGCATGAGGAATCACTTCAAAGTTGTTATCACAAAAAAACTGTTGCATAACGTTAGCTCGATGTGCAGGTGCGTTGTCTTGGTGAAACAGCACACGCGCAGCCCTTCCCGGACGTTTTTGTTGCAGTGCAGGAAGGAATTTGTTCTTCAAAACATTGGGGTAGGATGCACCTGTTACCGTAGTGCTCTTTGGAACGCAATGGGTAAGGATTGCGCCCTCGCTGTCCCAGAACATGGACACCATCATTTTTTCAGCACTGGTGGTTACCCGAAACTTTTTTGGTGGTTGTGAATCTGTGTGCTTCCATTGAGCTGACTGGCGCTTTGTTTCTGGATTGAAAAATGGCATCCACGTCTCATCCATTGTCACAACCGACGAAAAGAAAGTCCCATTTATGCTGTCATTGCGCATCAACATTGCTTGGCAACATGCCACACGGGCAGCCATGTGGTCGTCCGTCAGCATTCGTGGCACCCACCTGGATGACACTTTTCGCATTTTCAGCTCGTCATGCAGGATTGTGTGCACAGAACCCACAGAAATGCCAACTTTGGAGGCGATCTGTTCAACAGTCATTCGGCGATCCCCCAAAACAATTCTCTCCACTTTCTCGATCATGTCGTCAGACCGGCTTGTGCGAGCCCGAGGTTGTTTCGGTTTGTTGTCACACAATGTTCTGCCTTCATTAAACTGTCACACCCACGAACGCACTTTCAACACATCCATAACTCCATCAACACATGTCTCCTTCAACTGTCGATGAATTTCAGTTGGTTTCACACCACGCAAATTCAGAAAACGAATGATTGCACGCTGTTCAAGTAAGGAAAACGTCACCATTTTAAGTATTTAAAACAGTTCTCATTCTCGCCGCTGGCGGTAAAATTCCATCTGCCATACGGTGCTGCCATCTCTGGGACGTATTGACAATGAACGTGGCCTCATTCTAAAACAATGCGCATGTTTCTATCTCTTTCCAGTCTGGAGAAAAAAAATCGGAGGCCTTAGAACTTGAATGCACCTCGTAGCAATGATAGACACTATCCCTCTGTCCTCCTTAGTGTGGCAACAAAAAAGTGTGTGGTATTCAGCCGTAAAATCCTTTGACCATCTACTCAGTGATGTGAAGAATCTAATCTGAATGTGCAAGAATATGTTTTTTTTTTAAGGATGTATGCATGAAAGAAAAATACTGTTTTAGGCTTAGAAAGTATACTGGAACTGTAAAGCTGACTCGTTCACATTGTAGAGAGATATGGCAGTTATGATCCATGGAACATACATGTTGTTAACTAATGGACCTAAAAGTGAGTATACATGGTTACGTTCAATTGGTGTCGTCATATAACGTTTATATGCCTGTATAGTTAAAACGTTACAATATTCTTACATGGCTTCTTGCCTAATGAAGGGATTAACCTAAGTTGTTAAATTAGTAATATGCATTGTTATATAAGCTTTTCTTTGCCAAGACAGTATGCCACAATGAATCAACACATCTCATTAGTAACATCAGAAAAATACATGGTGTATCAAAAAGAATCATCCAATTTGGCACTTATTTTTTTCTGTAACTAATAAATATATACAGTGAATTTTGGTTTTTGACGAATGTGAAACTCAAGTGTGTGTGTGTGTGTGTGTGTGTGTGTGGGTGGGGTGTTTTTTTTTTTTTTTTTTGCTGCCCATGAGATGTAAAACTCGAGAGTCTGCTCTTTCCAGCAGTATTTTGTTCACACACAAATACCTCAGATAACATAATAGTTAGTTTTTGAAATCGTGATTCTTTTTGGTACATTCTGTACTACAATTTATATTTTTATGTAGGTGCTCCAGAATCAAAATTTCAAGTCATCTATTATACGTTTATCAAATTCCTTCACTGTATAAAATGCTTTGCCTTTTACTGATTTTGTTGTTATGTTTTTGAATTTGGTCAAAGGCACTAAGTGGCTATTATTAGGCAGTTTGTTAAAAGATGTGATGAGGTATATTTAGAACTGTTGTGAACATTTGCTAGTCTGACATTTTGTTTGTCAACTGTGTGTCCATTTCTTGTTTTATGTTGCTCTATTGACATACTAAGGAGAGAGTTACACTGATTTTTAGCATATACGAGGTGCATTCAAGTTCTAAGGCCTCCGATTTTTTTTTCTCCGGACTGGAAAGAGATAGAAACATGCGCATTGTTTTAAAATGAGGCCGCGTTCATTGTCAATATGTCCCAAAGATGTCGGCACCGTACGGCAGATAGAATTTTACCGCCAGCGGCGAGAATGAGAACTGTTTTAAATACTTAAAATGGCGACGTTTTCCTTACTTGAACAGCGTGCAATCATTCGTTTTCTGAATTTGCATGGTGTGAAACCAATTGAAATTCATTGACAGTTGAAGGAGACGTGTGGTGATGGAGTTATGGATGTGTCGAAAGTGCGTTCGTGGGTGCGACAGTTTAATGAAGGCAGAACATTGTGTGACAACAAACCGAAACAACCTCGGGCTCGCACAAGCCGGTCTGACGACATGATCGAGAAAGTGGAGAGAATTGTTTTGGGGGATCGCCGAATGACTGTTGAGCAGATCGCCTCCAGAGTTGGCATTTCTGTGGGTTCTGTGCACACAATCCTTTATGACTAGCTGAAAATGCGAAAAGTGTCATCCAGGTGGCTGCCACGAATGCTGACGGACGACCACATGGCTGCCTGTGTGGCATGTTGCCAAGCAATGTTGACGCGCAATGACAACATGAATGGGACTTTCTTTTTGTCGGTTGTGACACTGGATGAGACGTGGATGCCATTTTTCAATCCAGAAACAGTGCCAGTCAGCTCAGTGGAAGCACACAGATTCACCGCCACCAAAAAAATTTCGGGTAACCGCCAGTGTTGAAAAAATGATGGTGTCCATGTTCTGGGACAGTGAGGGCGTAATCCTTACCCATTGCGTTCCAAAGGGCACTACGGTAACAGGTGCATCCTACGAAAATGTTTTGAAGAACTAATTCCTTCCTGCACTGCAACAAAAAAGTCCGGGAAGGGCTGCGCGTGTGCTGTTTCACCAAGACAACGCACCCGCACATCGAGCTAACGTTACGCAACAGTTTTTTTGTGATAACAACTTTGAAGTGATTCCTCATGCTCCCTACTCACCTGACCTGGCTCCTAGTGACTTTTGGCTTTTTCCAACAATGAAAGACACTCTCCGTGGCCGCACATTCACCAGTCGTGCTGCTATTGCCGCAGCGATTTTCCAGTGGTCAAAACAGACTCCTAAAGAAGCCTTCGCTGCTGCCATGGAATCGTGGCGTCAGCGTAGTGTAAAATGTGTACGTCTGCAGGGCAATTACGTCAAGAAGTAACGCCAGTTTCATCGATTTCGGGTGAGTAGTTAATTAGAAAAAAAATCAGAGGCCTTAGAACTTGAATGCACCTCGTACTAGGCAACTATAAACGTATGTGCTAGGGAGTGTCATAATAATTAATTTCCTTGAAGTAGTGGCTACAAGATTTCTATGGTGCTAGCCCCACAATGCCTCTGATAGCCTTTTTCCCCATATAAATCAGGGTGTATACGCCCCGGAACAACCAGAAAAAACCTGGGAATTTTTTCATGTGGGAGAAATCCAGGAAAAAACATTGGAAGTTCTTAGGATTCCAGGAATTTCTCATTGTTTCAGTTTTCAGTAAAATTTTTATAATTTTGACTGGTAACCACTGATACTCCAACAAAGAATTTTACTTTAGCCAGCTTCTCCAAAATAATACTGCAGCAATAAAACATAAATGAGAAGAAAACACCAAAATAAAACTTTAGTTGCAAAAAAAAGTGCCATTTATGTAATCAAAAAACAGTGCAACACGAGCATCTGCCAACAGCAATATGTGTTAAAGATTATGATACACTATGTAACAACAAACTGCTTTCAATGCGTCTTTCTTGTGGGCCTTGTTTCGATGAGCATGAGGTCACAACTGTTTACATTTCTAATAGGTTGCAGGAAAATATTGTGAATAGGGAGTTTTAGAAGTGTTATTATAAAAGAACATTTCCTTTTTTTTTTTCAAGATTCAGTGCCCACAACTCTTGGTGTGCAGGTCATGCTACTGTTCTCCATATTTACCAGGCCCTGACCTCATCCCAACTGGACTACGCATGCCAGGTTTATGCATTGGCAGCACCATCAGCTTTGTAATTGTTTGACCCAGCCCATCATTGTGTAGTTTTAAGCCACTGGTGCCTTTGGGGACTAGTCCTGTACACAGTCTTCTTGTGTAAGTGGATATCTCCCCTCTTCAGTTCTGATGGTACCAACTGTCGCTCACATATGCAGTTGCCATTCGACAATTCCTTCCTCACCCAACATATCCCATTCTTTGTGCATACCGGGGGCATTTACTTCCTAATTCCTACCCTCAGGTGGAATTACCAATTGGAATGCACCTCAGAGCTATCTGCTAGGATCTCCGCATCTCCTCCCTGGAATGTGCTCATCGTGTTTTCTCTCGCATCTGCCCTTGTTTGCTGCTCAAGCCATGAATTAGGACCTGTCTATTTCAAGGTCTTAAAATCTCTCTTGCCCATGAACTTTCAGCCTCTTGAGGAGTGTCAGGGTGAACAATCTTCTTTTACACTGATAGCTGTAAAAACATGGGATAAGACAGGATATTCTTTTACATACCCTATCTGCCAGTAACACAATTTGTTGCCAGGAACATGTAGTGTTCATACAGCAGAGCTGATAGCTGTTAACAGAGCCCTCTGCTTTATTAAATGGACCTCCCTTGACTGCATCTTAATGTGTAGTGACTTAATTAACAGTCTTCAGGCGGGTGACCAGTGTCACTCTTGTCGCCCTATGATCTCTGATATTCATAATCTTCTTGCTGAACTTCGTTATACTGGTTGCTCAGTTGTCTTTCTCTGTGTCCCATGTCAAGTGGGCAGCCCAGGGAATGAAGTGGCTGACCATTTGGCAATAGAGTGAATACTTGTGTCCCATTTGCTTTACAGATCTGAGGTCCAGATTTGCTGACTTGTACATGGAATGACATGTGGTTGTCTGCTGTGCCCCCCCTCTAATATACTCTGTGCCGTCGAAGAGATTGCTGCTGCATGGAGCTCTTCTTTCCTTTCCTCCCAGAAGGAATCCACTACCCGATGTTGCCTCCACATTGGTCGAACCAGTCTAACCCGTAGTTTTATTTTACATAATGAGCTACCTCCACATTGTAGTGTGGAGCCATAAAAACAGTAACTCATATCATAGTGGAATTCTCTGCTCTTTCTGGGCCTCCGGCCTAAGCATGGCATCTTGAATTCTTTGCCATAAACATTGGTGGATGATTCATGGATGGTTGAACTGGTTCTCCACAAAATTGATTTTTACTTTCAGATACAAAGCTTTAAGCTACCTTCGGCTGGGGCAGGGTAGTTTGGATTGGGGCTGGGGTGTCTCGTGCCCCATGATGAGTCTGAGGGTTCTCCAACGATACCTCCTTCACCAGCTCACTCTTTCATCCTTCTCTTACGCTTTTTTAATTGCTTTAGGATATATTTTATCTCCTTTCCTGCTGCACCCTGTGTTTTTATTTAAGAGGTAGTACTCTGTTATAGTTGGAGCTCTTTAATGCCTACCTACACTGCAGCAGGGATGGGACAGCTGTGGGCGGGGACATTTCCTGTCACATGCAGAGCCTCTGGGACACTCGCCTACTGTCTCTTTTATTTCTCTCTTCTTCTTTTTATTGACAGTCCAACTGATGTCTATTGCATTTTTAGCCTTCCCACTTTTACTGTTCTGAATCTGCTGACTAAAGACATTCTTTGCTGTGCAACTGTCTTCCCCCTTCATTGGGCTGGCAGGGGTCAGATGCAGGGTGGGACTTCTTCGCCATTGAGTGAGCTGTGAGCCCTTGTCTGCTCTGACCTTCATACTGGCCTGATCCATTCACTTCTCCATAAATTCTTTCTAAGCTCTGCCATCATATTGCCGTCAGTGCCTCATTCTTCCTGCTCCTTCATACTTTCATCATCAGAAAACATACTTCTCGGGTGTCAACTAATTCCAAATGAACTGCTCCTGGATCAAGGGTCTGATGACCTAGTTGTGTAGTCCCTTGACCGAAAGAAAGTGAGAGAGCACGCACACTGGCTATAGTAATTATTCAGGTCAGGAATTACCGAGTTTGCCTGTAGCTTCACTGACCTTTTCACAAATTAAATGACTCTATTGAAAACTGTAAGTTGCTTTATTGTGCAATGGTGCCAGTAGTGCTTCTGCCTTGCTCACATCACCTACAGTGTTAGTTTCTAGGATAATATTGGCGAAGTATATATTTTATCACTCCCAAGGAATTAGAATATTGCAGCCTTCCTTTTGACTATTTATTTATGTTTTTGTGACTTCATAAGCTGATTTACATTTCTTTAAAAATTTAAGAATGTGTCTATCATTGGCCTTGCATTTTTACTGCATTGATTGTTGACATGTAATGCTTTTTCATAATTGTGTATTTATCTGCGTAGTGTGATTTACCATAATACAGGAGCATTGAGATTCTTATATTATTTAGTTGTGATTGGTACCAATTTCTTTAACTCCTTGGTTTATAATGTGGATTTCACTTCCAGTAATTCTTATAATGCTGAGGGCATTTCTCTTTATAGACTTAAGTTAGCATACCTAAAAATCTTGTGGTTCATTCCACTTGGTTAATCTTAATCTAGATCTTAATTTTTTCTAACTTCTGTTCATTAATGGATCTATTTACTCTCCACTGACAGGTATGTGCTTTATTATCTAGGGGAATTGTTAAGCCACAGCTTTCATGGTTAAAAATACCTATTTTAATTCAACTAGATTGCATTCTGCGTAAGTGAAAATAACTCTCTCCAGACATGCAGTCAGCCTGGTGGGCTTGTAATTTGTGCAGTAAAATTTAAGTATCTTAATGTGTTAAGTAAATAGCTTATAGCTACCCTTTTAACCCTAATATTGATATTAATGTAACAGTGTGTTATCGTTCTCACTCTACGATTTTTATTTTTGAGAAGTAATACTTACTAAAAACAAGTCTTCATTGCGATTGGGAGTATGGTACACAGAGACAACTACAATTTCTAGTTTTGGAAACAGTACAGTTGCAACTTCAAAATAAGATTCTATACAGAGATCATGTACATTTACAATTTCATAATTTACTTTAAGTGTTTTTTTAATGTAGATGTGGACCTGGTGGTCTAGCACATAGAACACTGGACTCCAGCTCTGGACTTCATGACTTCAGTCCCAGATAGGAGCAGGGATTTTTCATCAGTCGATACACTCCGGGACAGCCCTAATTCCACTCGACCTGCTATGAAAAGAGTACTGGGGATCTATCGCGGGGTGGACGTAAAATACATCTGGGGCAATGGGCCTGCCATCCGCCCCCCTCCTATTGCCATATTGCTGAGAGACTGTACTTCATCTACAGTCGGGCCAGTGGCCTAGTCACATGCTTAAGCCACAGACTTTACAGTTATCTTTTATTAATGCAGACAGAGGTTCCACATTTTATGTCTGTTCTACAGAAATCTAGTTTATAGCCATCTGGTATAGGTCTCTATAATTCTCCATATGATAATGAGTGTTCATTTACCATAAGCACACTACAATTTATCTTTTCCAACCAGTATTGTAGTTCTAGATACTTATTTTTTAAGGACTGATATGTAAAAGGGAAAAGGGTAAAACAACCATGGGTTACACAAGAAATCATTTCCAAGATGGAGAGAGAAGAAAATTTAAAAACAAAAACACTGAAGATGCAAGAAAGATGTACCAAAGATTAAATAATGAACTGTGAAGAGAAACAGAGCAGGCTAGGAAAAATGGCTAAAAGAGGAATGTGATGCGGTTGAAGAACTGGACTGGAAGGGAAGATAAGACTTATTACTATACAACAGAGTAAAGACTAGGACATGGGATCAAAACAGAGCAGTAAGTGCTACTATGGAAACTTTGGGTAAAGACGAAAAGGTAGCGTACAAAGATCGCGACATTCTTCAGAGATGGGAAGGATAAGTAAAAGAGCAATATAACACAGATCACAAACCAGAAACTCTGGAATTGGAATTGCTAAACAGTGTAAGTGATGATGAGAAAGGACCAACCATCATAATTGAAGTAGTTAAATTTGCCATAGCTGCAATGAAAAATGACAAATCAGTAGGTACAGATATGATACCGGGATAAATATTAAAATTCTTGAACCAAGATGGAATTAGAGAAATATTGAGGTTATGTAATAAAATATGACGGTGGTGAATGGCCTGAGGAGTTTTTGACAACAGTAATGATTCCATTATTTAAAAAGAACCAATAAATGCAGTGAGCAGAGAACAATCAGCTTTATTTCACATGCAGCCAAAGTGATGTTAAGAATAATTAAGAGGTTTGAAAAAGTAATGGAGGAGAATCTTGGTGAGGAGCAGTTTGGCTTTAGACGGAATACGGGCACCAGAGACGCAATAGGGCTCCTACAAGTCTTGGGAGAAAGGTTTATTGAAAAAGGAAGAGACCTCTATATGTGATTCATCAATCTAGAAAAGGCATTTGGCAATGTGGTTTGGGACAACTGGCACCTATGATGAGGGAAAAGAGAGTGAACTGGAAAACCAGAAGACTTGTAAACTCATTATATCTGAATCAAAAAGCCTCAGTTAAAGTGAGAGGAGAAAGTACAAACTGGGTCGCACTAGGAAAAGGAGTAAGACAAGGATGCTATCACCTACCCTATTCAACATCTACTTGGAAAATATGATTGACCAATGCTCATTAGATGGCAAAGGAGTAGTAATTGGAGGAAGACGAGTAGGGTGTTTGAGGTTTGCTGATGACATGGTCCTTCTAGCCCCAAGGGAAAAAGAATTATGGGTTTAGTGGACACCATTGAAGCTAACGGAAAAAAATGTGGAATGAAAATTAACACAAAGAAAACAGAAGTATTAGCACTAAAAGGAAATAAAGAAATAAAAATTATGCTGAATGGAGAAATATTAAAACAGGTGCAAAATTTGAAGTATCTTGGAAGTAGGATAGACATCAACTGGAAGTGCAGTACAGAAATTAAAGCATGGATAGCAATGGCAAAAAAGGCATTTTATAAGAAAAGGAGAATTTTCTGCAGCAGTCTGGACAGAGAACTGAGGAAAAGACTCATAAAATGTTTTGTATGGAGTGTTCTTCTGTATGGCACTGAAACATGGACTTTGAGGAAGAAAGACAGAGAAAGGCTTTTGAGATGTGGACATGGCGGAGGATGGAAAGAGTAAGTTGGATGGACAGAGTAAAAAATGAAGATGTACTGAGAAGAGTAGGAGAGAACAGACAGTTACTAGGTGTAATAAAAAGAAGAAAAAGGAAATGGATTGGGCAAATATTAAGAAAGAGTGACATACTGATAAAAACGGTTTTAGAAGGTCATGTAGAAGGGAAAAGGAAGCAAGCAAGGAAGGAAGAGATATCAGATACTGGATGACATGATGGACAGTACAATATACAGCAGCCTTACGAAGGAAGCATGGATTGCAGAAAATGGAGAGGCAAAGGACCTGCTAATATAGCAGAAAACTGATTAATGAATGAATACATTAACATGCAGTAACATTGAACTATTTTCATTGTAAGCTGGTATTAATGATTCTGCTTCAGAATTATGAGTTTCATGTATTGTATTTGTCAGTTTTGTTGTGCATTCTGCTATATTTACAGTGTCACACATCGAAAGTATATCTGTTGTTTAAATTCTACATTTTGTGTGTGTTCCTTTTGTATGTGCAATTCGTCAATTTTTATATATAATCCAGTAGGAATTGGCCCATTTTTACATTCTCCCTGTGAAAGAGCACCCAACACAATTACAGACTTAGCTTCTGGTAATGTTTAATATTTCCTCTATAATCTGGTTTAGTTTAGTAGCAAGTTCTGTAAGGTCTCACTCATTTTTTTTTTTTTTTTCTCTAGGACTAACAGTTTCTGCCTTCCAGGGGATGGAAAAATTGCAGATTATTAGAAGTATTTTTTAGCAGTATAAAATTAATGCTTATGTTTAAATGAAGTTGGTCAGAAACAAATATTAAATGTTTGTTAGATGTCTAAGTGCAGTAGAGCCATATTAAGGAATAAATTGTGTTCTGGGGTTGTAATGTGATGAAGGGGATGTGCAGTACAAGCACAAGAGAAGGTAGGTCGCCAGATGGTGTTCATTGGCTTTTCTTCTCCATAGGTCTGTAAACTGAATATCGAGAAGATGATTCCCCACTCCATCTACTCTACTGTATCCCAAGAAACAACTACAGGATGTTTCACAGAGGTATACGAACCCTCCACAGCACTCCTTATGAATCACTAGTGGCACAGTGCACAGGCATGCCTGGGGGATGTTTATTTTCCACAAAATACATTAACACTACATGGAATGCAGATATGAATTACTGCTAATACCAACACAAGAAGCATGCATGGACAGAATATACATAAATCTCTGCACACTGTTCTACAGTGCTAGAGGTAAAAATTGATTCTTAGTCATCCTATATAACAGTTGTAGTATTCTTCGCGGAAAGGCAACTTCCACCACTAGAGTGCTGCTCGATAATGTTTACAGAGAGGCTGTACTTCCCCACCATTTCCTGTGTAGTTCTCTTATGTGAGTAGACAAAATAACTTTACTGAGCTAATGTTTATGTAGTATCATTATTTTCAGCTTATTGAGTGAGTAGTTACTGGCAGTGAAGTGGGCAATTGTTATGTGAAAAAGGTCAACAGCTGGAGCTGTCAGTTTTCTACTGCACTGAACAGCCTGTCACTAGTGTAACATGCTGGCAATATGTATTTAAAAATGTCGATTTCATTCTCTCCACTATCACTGCGTGGAATATTTTTCGCAGCATGAGTCGTAAAAGATTCATCACTTCAGCATCAGTTCTCCCAAATATGAAGATGCCCAGAGGCTTAAATCGCATCTTTCTGTAACAGAAGGAGGTCACCTAGGTGTTATGTAACTTGAGCTACTTCAACACAAGTCAGTCAATGCATTACAGCATATTACTGTTATAGAATTCAATATGACCAGTCACATTCGATCAGACATAATCATATCCTTTTGGGAAATATACTTTTGATGTGTGACAAGTTACTTGACTCGTTGCAGCCCACTGGAGAAGTGCAAACACTTCCTGACTGGAAGAGATTAGTGCAGCATACAAACAACACAATTAATGGTGAGACAAGTACAATAACTTTCTCATCATTCATTAATTCGCCACAGAGTGACTGCAAAAAGATTATGTGGCTTTACAATATGTTGTCAATGGTAGACAGCAGCTGGTTGTTACATTTAGCAATCTAATCACCAACATTAGAGTGGTCACTGATAACATCACACTTACAAATTAAACACTTCTTAGACATTGTTTACGTGAATGTATTGTATACGAAAGCTTACTTAACACATGCACAAAGCACCCATTTAATAAAGTGAAAATAGCTCCAGTATATTAACAAGAGCTCAGTGAAGTTATTTTGTCTACTAACCTAAGAGAACCGGGCAGGAAATGCGCAAGAGGTATAGTGTGTCTGTAAACTGAAAAGCGAGCAGCCCTCTCTGTTGGAGAAGAAATTGCCTTTTGCAGAAGAATGATACAGCTGCTTTACAGGATGACTAAGAATCAGTTTCTCCTCTAACAATGTAGAACAAAGTACAGAGATTCATGCAGGTCCTGTCAATATGAGTTACTTGTATCAGTGTTATTAGGAGCACATATCTGTATTCCATGTAGTGGTAATGCACTTTTTGAAAAATATACACCCCTGGAGATGTGTGCACACTTTGTCGTCAGTGATTCATAAGGTGCCCTGCGGAGGGTCGGTATAACCTTGTGAAACACCCTGCAGTCGCCTCTTGTGACATAGTGGGGTAGAAAGAATGGGGAATCACCTCCTCGATCTTCATTCTGCAGACCTATGATGGATGGAAATGCACAAGCACAACTTAGCAACCTGCCTTCCCTCATGCTTCTGTCTCACACATCCGTCTGCCCCCTTCACCTTGTTACATACTCGGAACACAATTTACCCTTTAATATAGCTCTACTGCACTTAGACATTGTATGCACACTTAATATTTGTTTTTAATTGATTTTATTTGGAGATAAACCTTTATTTAGTACCATTAAAAGAATGTTTTTAATAATATGTGATTTTTTTTTCATCCCCTGTAAGGCGGAAACTGTTAGTCGCAGAGGGAAAGGAAATGAGTAGGCCCTTCTTTGTAGGAAATTAAACGTAGTTTAATTTGGTACTGGGAAACAGTTTTGCTACAAACTGTGGCTTTCAAATTAACATGAATTAAGAGTTACTAGAGAAAATCTCAAAATTGAACTCTAAAGGCCCTCACATTCAAATCCCACCAGTCCGAATTTTTAGTGTCTTGTACATGACATTCACTACTAGGATTTAGCAAGAATTTGTGACTACATGAATTTTTTCCCTAATTTTCCTTTGTTGACTGGACTAAATGTCTTTCACAATTAAGTGCAAAAGTATTTTAGTTTATCATAGTTAGTGTAATTTCTCTTTTAATGCAGAACCAATCAAGCGTGTCATTCCTATGTGCTAAAATTGTTACATAACATACCATAAATTTAAAAATTGCGACACTGTAATCTGCTTAACCCCTTAAAATAAAACCCGGATTACCTCATTTTTATTATTTTGGCAGAAACTTAAAATCCCAAGTATACTCAGGCAACCTAAAAACACACCTTTGAAAAAATAAAACCCCACTTACACCTATTTCAAGACTGATAGTTAAGTGTTCAGCCAGTAGAGAGCATCTGGTACTACATTTGGGGTGGTTGCTGCTACATATCATTCTTACTGTGTGCAACTTTTGACACTCGACAACAAAATGCACGTTTTCAACCTCTCTCCTGTATTGTTGTTTAGGCAACACTTTCAAAAAAATAGAGCTGTAGTGATCCTCAGTTTGACATTGAGTTTAATGACTCAGAAAGTGGACAAGAACATAGTGTTACTTCATTATAGACTGAAAGTGATAACAGTTCATTGGTTGAGTGATAAGTACTCACCAGTAATACAAGATAAATACATCCACTGTGCTCCAGCCAGCTCCTCCAAAATTTATGTTCGCTGGAAACCATTGTGAAATATATGGTTAGAGTTAATAGCTACACAGAAACCAAAAAATGACTTCAATTTTCAGGATAATTTCGTCAAAGTCCACTGCACAAATATACTCAGTATTTTATCATTGGTGAACTTCAAAATTTTGTAACTCATTATTTTGATCTTTAAAAACTATCTTTATGTATGTATATGTAATGTGATCTGTTATAGAATGTTTTTTAATAATAAAAAGTATTATTTTTTGGAATATAATTGGAAAAAAGTCATTATGTTAAAGGGTTAGTCATGAGCTATTAGCTTCATTTTTGTTTGTCATTTGGAAATCCTAGCAGAATGACCATCATTTTTCATGAGATTCGAGCATTTATTAAACATTTACAGGTTCTCATCATTTTAGTTCTTTCCTAGGACCTTCCCTTACATCCCCCCCCCCCCCTCTTACATCCAAGCAGTATCTGTTGACATAGTGGTCTATGCTGTATCATGGGGCTTTCACCTTCCTAACTAGAGAAAAGGATGACAGGACATCAGACAACATATCTGCTAGTCTATTCCCATGGAGGACTCTTTAAATTTATAAATACTCTAAATAAATTACACCTACACTCTTCTACTATTTACTTATATACTATATGAATTACTATTACTTATATTACTTAAGTGCTCCATAATTTCCAAATATACACTCCCCTTAGTTTCTAAAATATTACCTACGGTGTATTTTTACTAGGAAGCCTGAAAAGGAGAGATACGAAAACAGACAAAACAGAAGAAAGGAATGCAAGGGCGGGTACAATATACACTTTTCACTTATTTGTAACTGCAGTGCTAGAGTTGTTGTTTCTGGCTCCACCAGTTGACTGGATAGTCACAATGCTTGGCTATCTATCAACAGTCAAATCCCAGTTCAAACAAAGACAGCATACTCAGACTCATGAAATCAGTAGTAATGATGTCAGAAGATGACAACAAACACTGTCTCCCAATGCGTTATTACTTCAGACACCTAATGTAATGGTGTGGTAGTATCCTTCCACTACTGCGATGAGGGAAGGATTTCTTAGGTCAGTCAGGGTAGTATTGTTAATGTCCCACATGGACATTGTGATTTCAGTGAACTGATGAGGGAGACAAGAGTCCGTCAGAGGTGAGGATGGCTGCAGCAAGGTAATTGGACTTCAAGAAAACTCTCTATTATTCATCGAACTAGAGCAGATAGAGTTGCACAACCTCATCCGGTGGGAGCAGCCTGGCACCAATCCAAGTTGTCTTCATATTACTGCAGTATAGGCGGTTGTACCTAAGTTCATGCATGCTGTTGAGAGGTAGCATGATAGGGTACTGTGTAGTACCAGCTGTGAACCTATTGCAACATTCTTGTATGTTAGAATATCTGCACTTAGCACAGAGGCAGCAGTGGCTAGGTGTAGCCTTCACTATATTCCACGGGTGGCCCAACAGTATCAGATCTGAAACTCCAAGAAGGGCGGCCTATGACCAACTGGAGATGGCTGTCTGACCCGACATATGGATCTGCTGAGCTTTTTGCTGACACATTGTTTAACTTCTCTGACCCTAGTGTGCGAGTGGCAGGCTGAGGCTGATGTTGATGTTGATGCCGATGATGACGATGACAAGGGTGACAGCTGTCTAAAAGATCGGGCGAGGTGGGGCTATCCAACAGCACAGCAGCCACCTGGTTATGGTTACCAGCTTGAATTTGCCTGGTGGCTTCATTGGCACGTACAAATGAGGCCCCAGTGACTGTTTGTTTGGCTTTCGGTCATCAGGTGACAGTGGTATGCACCACTAATTCATGCAATGCTACATAGAGTCGTTACCTGAGTCTTCCCACATGTTGACATGACATGGGGGGGTGGTTTTCTGGTTTTCAGGTCACTGTGGTCAGCTGCGGGCCTTCATGGCAGTAGGTGGATGACAATGTCCTGAAATCCCTTGGCACCATGGTGTTCCATATGCGGAACAACACTAGTTTATGCAGTTACTGTAGCTTATTTTCATGACTACTTCAGTGCATGTTCATAGTTTCAAAACATACCAGTGTTTCATGTGTTTCTCCGTGAAGATATCTTGAGTTTAATTTGTGACAACTGTGTTGTTGTGCAAGCTGAATTTAGTCTCTGTACCAAAATATCTTGAACTCTATATTAATAGCAGTACTGTTCAAAAAGATCGTTATTAACAACCAGTCATAAGTCATAAATTTTACCCAGTGGTATACCATCAGACCAACTTACTGAAAGGACGTTGGTCATAATACTGTTATGTATATATAACTTTTAATTTTGTTGTGTTGTTATTACATGGTATTGATGACTCTTCTGAAATGAATAAGCATGCAAAATAAAAAAAATGAACGAGATATACAATGCATGTAATGGAGGGAAGAAGCAAAATGTTGGAAGGTAGACCAACTTTACAAATTTTGAGCTAAGTTATTGTATTTCTGTTGTAGGTGCCAGGTGAAGTTGTCTGGTGACATGATGCTCTCATTCCCTGCTGGAATTGTGGCTGTACTAGCTAACAATCCAAGTCCTGCCCAATTATCATTCCGAATTCGTAACACTCATAGGCTTGAGGACATGCTGCCCAATAAACAGCTCGTCACAATGTAAGACTGTAGTGTTAGTTAATTGTGATAAAGATCAAATGTCAGTTGTGTATGTATGCAGTGAAAAACTTTTTTACTGTTTGCTTTTGTACCATTAAAATGTTCTGCAGTATGAGAAAAAAATTGAGCTGTGCAATTTCCTATTTGATGAGTCTATTTACATTATAGTTCTCAGAAAAAAGTTTTTGTTTTTTCACTTTGTTCTTAATACTATTAAGCGCCTTACACCTCTGTCTGTTTAGTAATTAGTTTTCTAAAAATATATTAGTTATATTTGAAACAGTGGAGGAAAAGACAGATTGCTACTTACCATAAAGAAGATTCTTCGTTCACAGCCTTCATCAGTAAAAGTGACACACAAACACACACACACACACACACACACACACACACACACACACACACACAAGCACACCTCATGCACATACGACCAGCATCTCTGGCTGGAATATATTTACACATATTTATCAATACAGGAAATGAAAATTATAATGAACTTTACAAATAATACTTCCTGCTTTCCTTAACAACCTCTTAATAAATTCTTTCATGTAATGTACTTTGGGTTTTGCCATCCTCAGATCCAAACTTCCAGCTTCTGAACTAAAGTTAAATGTCAAAATATACCATAGGAGTGTGTCAACTGTCAGCTGTATGCATGCCGGTTAATGTCGGATTTTGTCATTTTCGTAGAATAAAAATAATTGCTGTTGCTGATAAATGCTACCAGTCATGACTATATCCATGATACTATTGACACTATATGTACTGAGACATACTGAAGTGCCAGACCATTATGACCATGTGCTTAATAGTATATAGGTCCATCTTTGGAACACAGTACAGTAGTTATTCCATGTAGCATGAATTTAGAAATTATGTGGTAGGTTTCTGAAGGTATATGGGACCAAATATCTATGCACAGGTCATGCAATGGCCTGAATTATGGGTTGACAGTTGCTGGGTGTGGAGCTGGCGCTCAGTAGTGTCCCAGCTTTATTGCGTCATGTCAGGATCAGGTTAATTTCATGACTGTGTAGGTAAAATAGCCATTATGAATTGAGAAGGGCAGACTGTATGACAGTTTGTGGTTTCCCTACATACAATCAGTTTACTTTTGAGGCAGTATCCAAAGGAAAATGAGGGGCTAGTGCCAAAGAGTAAGAAGCAGTGTTCTCTCCCCTCTGTATTTTTTACTCCTCCACTTGTAACCGATGGGTTGAGAATCCCATGGTGTGATGCAAACACATGGACAAGAAACACTTATTTTGTGGGTTGAAGACTGTTACAGAAATAACAAGTATCTCGACTAATTTTGAGAGATTTCATTTTTTCAATATATGTAACAGACTTCGTAAATAAGGCTAAATTTGCTTTTGCTCTATATGCAGTATCTGTTTTTGGAATAAAATTTTGTGTCACTATTATTTGCTGTTTTTCAGAGACTCTGCCCAGTCAAGTCACGACAGTACAGTATTTGATTTCAACATGAATGCATTAACAGCTCTACTTCGAAGGCAGTCGGATCAGAACCCGTCAGCATCCTACTTTAATGTAGATATTTTGAAGTACAAGGTTGGTATTATTACTGCCTTTATGTTTAATCCAAGTATCACATTGGTGAACTAGAAATTTAGTTGTGGTTTGATTTTCAGAAACATAAGTAGTGAATATTGTGTGTTTAGTACCTCATTAGGCTGTGGTGACAGTGGCACTCATATTGGTGGATTCTGCCAACAGCTGACATTGCAGAAAGATTGACGACCTTTTCAAATCAGTACGCCACTGTATATGTGATCATACTATAACTGATTTCATCAACCAAACCTGCCGGCCGGTGTGGCCGAGTGGTTCTTGGCACTTCAGTTTGGAACTGCATGATCGCTACGGTCACAGGTTCGAATCCTGCCTTGGGCATGGATGTTTGTGATGTCCTTAGGTTAGTTAGGTTTAAGAGTTCTAGGTTCTAGGGGACTGATGACCTCAGATGTTAAGTCCCATAGTGCTCAGAGCCATTTGAACTGTCAACCGAACCTACAGATTTAAAATGACAGTTGTTGAAATCCAAATCAGTTTGATTTCTTCAGTCACATCATCTGATGTTTGCACAAGTGAAATAGGGATTGTGATAAAGTGAGAAGTTTAATCTTGGAAAGAATGAGTTTGTGGCTTCCTGAGGATGAAAAATATCATAAGAGGGATATAGTTTGGAATATATGGACTGAAATTGCAGGTTAATAGGAAAACACGAGCAGGCAAAAAACTTTATCGAAATTTTAGGTGTAAATTGTAATCTCAAAAAATTACTTTTCAAGTTTGAAAGATGATATATCTTACATTTACAGTTACTGTCATAGACCTTTTTTGGGTTATGGTTGATGGTTATTAGCAATTGACAGATTGTTATCAGTGGTGTATTTGTTTTCACTTTCCATTTCTTTAGATTTTCAGAGTATCTTACACTTGTGTGCTGAATGAGTCACTGAAATTGTGTTGTGTTCGTGGCAACGCACATCCCTTTTCTGCTGGTGTCACTCAAAATCTTACTCAACAGTGCAGTTGGGAGTGGTTCGAACACCCGCTGTACAGCCCCGATCTCGCGCCTTCTGACTACCACTTGTTCTAGAATGTGAAGCATGATTTTGGAGGAAGATGCAGAGGAAGGCATTTTGATTGCAAGGTGTATAGTTTTGTTTGTTTCCTGCTACAATAAATTTCTAAACAATGGTGGCAGCTATGTAGAACAATAGTTAAAGAAATGCTATTTCTCGTAAAATTAAGTTTTGTTTTGGAAAAAAAAAGTTTTATGAGTTTTGTCCAGAATAGTACTTACTTTCTAGACATGCCTCATATGTTCATAAAGCTTGTTTGATTATTCCAGTAAGTGAGGACAGTGTGTATAGTACTTACCAAATTGTTTTCAAGACAAATACAGATGCAGTCGGTATCTTTTTAACAGCAAAATCTGCATCACAACATTTGTCTCCACTCGCAGAGGCGTTAAGGTATCCTTCCAATCCTAAGACATTAAAATGTGATCTACGTCATCCATAGAATAGATCCTAATGTAACATTACCTTCTTGACCCCACTAAAAACTGATGAAGGGAATTGGATGTGACAAAGCTGTCGCACACTGCTACCAGGCGACCTCTAGCAACAGCATCTGGCAGCTGTTGTATGTGCCACTGTAAATGCAGTCTTAGATGTGCATAAATCCTCATCTTAATTTTGCAGTTATTTGGAGTAGGTAATTATATAAATAGTTCTTCAGTTCTCTTGCAATTGAGGAGCTGTGTCTTCCAAGGGTGACACACTTAAACATGTAGATTCTTTTATTGCGGTTACCTACAGTCTTTGTTAGTAAAATTGCGTATAGACTTCCATTATTTGGCAACAGAATGTATGCAGTTAGCTGTGAGGTTCTGTTATATTCTGATCATAGTCTGCATCAGCAATTGTGAGATATTCACAATAAATGCACTTTGTGAAATTCAGACAAATGAGCAGTTGCATGTTTTCAAATATGCAGTGGAACCTCGTTAATACATTTGAAAGGACCGCAGATTTTGAACATCATAGGTGGGAAAACAAGCTATGGAAAAATACATATGGTAATTATTTTTCTTTTGTTGGTGAAATTGGAGTATGGGTACCATACGTGGGGTAATATTGAATCTCATGACGCCACATTTCCTAACATGCTATAACAATAAATTATAATTCAAAAAGCCCTTTTTCAGTATCATGTTCAGAATATCAGACCTATAAAATTTCAAAATTACATCTTAGTATACAAGAAAATATGCCGACGTTGGCTAAATCCAACATATCGGACTTCTGTCAGCTAACTGGAATGCAGGAAAGTCACATAATGTGAGAGCAAACTCTCTAGTGTTCAAAATACGTACCTGGCCTGTGATGAAGAAAAAATAATAATACACTAAAATTGCAATTTTTACTACACTTCTCAAAACAAATGAATGGCATTCATTTAGCATCTCTTCATTAGTGATTCGCTACTGGTAACTGAGTAAAGATTGTCATTTCAACAAGCTCTCAGTGTATTGTGCATATTGTTAGCGTAACTACATTATAGAATGATAAGATTCACTGCATAGTCCTGTCTTCACAAAAGTTTCAAAAACATATCAATAGTTGACTGTTTCTTTTGTCCTAATTTTAATATTGTATTGTCTGTCTTGATTAATGTGTTCATCACATCTTCGTTGACTTCAAAACTCAAAACACTTAACTGTGTCCATTGCTTTAGTAGATTTTAACATTGTAGGAGTCATTAAAGGTTCCGGTTCATCCTCATCCTCATCTTCACTTTCCTCTTGCTTCTATGCCATCTGTTCCTTCAGCAATTCTTCAGTTTCGTGGGGTGACAAGTAGCAACACCATCAACACAATCAACATATTCATTGAAGTTAAGACAGTCAGTGTTTACTTCTTGCCCCATTATTTGCTGCCATTGTTCAGCTGTAATTATTTAGTTTTCTGACACGGTGTCTTCTGTAATTTCTGGTATCCGATAAAAGCCAGCCTTCTTGAAGTGGTTTGAGATTGTGCTCTCTTGCAAGGACTCCCAGGTATGTGTTACTAAATGCATAGAGCCCAAGGTCATAACTGAGGGCAAGCCAGCTGCTTCTGTACAAGAATCTTCCTGTACTTTTGTTTCAGGCATTTTATAAGGTCTTGGTCAAGTGGCTGAAGGTGGCTTGTACAATTCAAAGGAAAGAATGCTGCATTTGTATCAAGAAGACACATTGTATGTTGGGGATGCGCTGCACACTAGTCAATAAACAGGATGGTTTTTCTATTTCTTATGCCCAAACTTGCATCCCAGGTACTCAAGGATTATTCGAAAACAGTTGTTGTTACCCACACTCACATTATGTGTATATTGACATGGAAATTTCTGCACATTTTTTGAAGCATCATGGACTCCTCTCCTTTCTAGTAATTAGTGGCACCAACTTTTCTCTTCCACTTTAGTTACAACATAATAAAATATTAGCTTCCCTTTACTAAACTTTCCACCATGGTGTTTTTCTCCTCAGAACTTGAGAGTTTGTCAGACAGGAGGTGAAAATGTAAGCATGTTTCATCTGCATTAAAAAGTCATTGGGCCTGTACTTTTCTCTTATGGAAGAACATTTTTTCATGCCTGAATAGTGTCAATGTTCACACTTCCTGCCTCACTTTGAACACATTTATACACAAAATTATGTCTATTCTTGAGCCTTTCAATCCAACCACTGAATGCCTCGAAATCTGGGAGTCTCAACTTTCATGCCAAATACATTCCTTCAGCATGAACGACTGTATGCTCAGTTAGAATGTTCAAACCAAAAGTTTGTTTTATCCACTTTAGTAGCATATTTTCCAGTTCTGGAAACTGACTGTCACACACTCATTTGTTTGCCATTTCTTCCTTTCAAATGTGTTGCTTTAATTATTGTTTGCATGCTCACTATTGTGTTTAATGTTGATGGAAGACTGTTCAGTTTTCATGCAATATCAACATACTTCATGTGTGGATTTTTGTCCACTTCTTGAATACGTTCCACTTTTCTTTGTCTGTAAACTGTGTCACTGACTTTTTATCCATGACAAACTGGTAGCACAAACAATGTCGTGGACTAGAAAAGATTATGAAAGAGGCCATGATCTAAGTCAGTCGAACGCTAAATACGAACAAAGGAGACCAGTGACTGAATTACACACAGTTCACTTTGTGTGGCCGCTACAGTAGTCTGAAGTTGTTGGAGATATTATCAACATATATGAACTAGCATTGCAATGTACTGTATTTCTACCATAGCAAATTGACCTGTATGAGTTGCAAAGTTGTTGGCACTGACTACAACCATTTGCCTACATATTTCTGCACCATGCGACCATGAACATCCTACTGTCACAATTCTCAGTGGCGAAAGTTGCAACAGCCAAACAGTACCAATACTGCCAAACCTGAATGTGCTAAACAGGGAGGGAGAATGCACAAACGATTCTGTTTAACATGTGTTTAATTCAGTTGCGACTGCGACTTCCAAAAAGGAATGTACTATGCAGGTAAACATGGTAATAAGAGATGTATTAATGAGAGTCCACTGTATGGGTTTGTGAAATGCTTACTGGCCACTCCAGGAGATTTCAGCACACATGAATCGGTGACTTACCAGTGTTCTGTGGAATGTGTTGACGCAGTGGTTAATACTGAATATTTGTATTCAAGAGGCATTAGTCTCCTTTCCTGGTGTATAGGCTACTTTTTCTGTAGTTTTTATAAATCATGTGAATACTGGAAAGGTTAAAGACGGTGGGCAATTTTTTCAAAATCCATGCCCAATTAAAGGTAGCGGCCAGTCTAATAACCCAAGTATAAAAAAGAATTTAAACTCTAACTTACTCTTCTCCCTCTCACCCTTGCATTCTCAGTGATCCATCAATAAGCATCCATTGAGTGGCAATGATTATCATAGCTTTTATTAATTTTTACCTTAATGGACTGGGTAAATATGTTGATATGATTATTGAGTGTGTTTAAAAATTACCAGACTAAAACAACCACTATAGTCACCTCACATTGGCCACATAAACAACAGGACACTTTGTTGTTGTTGATATATCTCTCTTGAAATGTTTTCTCTGAAAGTATCATTGATACCTCATAGTGAGAACATCCCTACTGAAGTCGAGACAAGATTCATTTGTAAAGCAAATGGACAGTACATTATTAAGCATTATTGTCTTTGTCAGATTTATAAATGTCACTGTTGTCCAAAAATGTGTATATAAGTGGAATACCTTATGTGATGTGTACACCCATTATGTGAGACACTCTGAGTGTGATGGTGCGGTGGTTAAAACAATGGGCAGGAATTGTGAGGCTAAGGAAATCAGATACCCAGTTGTTTGTCTTAATTTCAGTTTTACGCGGGTACTGGAAATTGTTTCAGGCAGATGCTGGAATTTCTCATTCTTTCAGACTTGTTCAAATTCATATCTATTATCATAAATGAGATTTTGAAGGCTAACATCATTTCCCCTTTCCAAAATGCAAGCACCCCCCCCCCCCCTCCCCCAAAACACACACACACACCCACACACACACTCTCTCTCTCTCTCTCTCTCTCTCTCTCTCTCTCTCTGAGTTACATGTCTGTTACGTGGTAAGAGAAGCAAAACTAATACGCAATGATTGACTGTACAGTTTATTCAGGTACAGTTGGAAGTATTAGTTTTACCCAGGTGGCATTGTTGAGATGTAACATTATTGTTCTAAGATTTGTCATTTGCTGCTGTTAGTAATAGATCACCTTCCAGAAAGACTGTTTACAATAAATTGCCAGCATTTTGTCCTCATCACAGTTCTGTCGGTCATGACTTTGAAGAAGTTCTTTTATTGTATTTGTCAGCTTCAGGTCTCACACAATGTATCAGGATAAGTTTTGACATCTCAGTAAGTTAGCAGATGATTTAAGCTGGTTATATAATACTCGTCGGTTGACACTTTCATTACAAGGCAGCCTCTATGTTGCTCACTAAGGCACTTATAGAATTAATATGACCAGACAGGAGTAGAAAATACTTAGATTGAGCCTGTTCTCTAGATTGGCTTTGAAACACAACTGCTATCGAGAGTATGAAGGTTTCTGTGTGGAATACAGAAGCTACAAGCATTGGCATAATATACAGGCTGTATCAAAAAGAATCATCCGATTTGGCACATCTATATTTCTGAAACTAGTAAACATATACAATGAATTTTGTTTTTTGATGAATGGGAAACTAAAAAAGGTTCCCCCCGCCCTGCCAAAGGTGTTCAATCCGGCCCCCTCGAAATGCATGGCATATGTCAATATAGTATTCATATTATTCCCACACTGCACACTGCAGCTAGCGTGTCTTGAGTTACAGCTTCCACAGCTGCTGTTATGCAATGTCTCAGTTCATTCATTGTTCTTGGTAATGAAACTGAGTCTTTTATAAACCCTCACAAGAAATAGCCACATACAGTCAGGTCCGGTGGCTGTGGAGGCCAGTAATGTAAGGCTGAATCATTTGGTCTAGTGTGACCGATCCATTGTTCAGTAATCCTTTGATTTAAAAATTCCCACACTTCCAGTTGCCAGTGTTGTGGTGTACCATCCTCTTTGTAAAAGAAGTTGTTTGAATCAGTCTCCAACTGTGGGAAAAGTAAGCTCTCAAGCATATAGAGATATATGCTTCCTGTAATAGTGTTCATGGCAAAGAAAAATGGACCATACACCCATTCCTGTAAAACTGCACAAAACACACAAAATTTTGGAGAGTCCCTCTCATGTTGACAACTTCATGTGGTTGTTCTCTACCCCATATTCTCAGATTGACGATTCACTTTTCCATTTAAATCGAATGTTTCCTTGTCACTAAGCACTAAGTGTGGAAGAAAACTGTCATTCTCCGTATTGCTAAGAACAAAATTAAAGAACTCCACACTCACAGTAGCTGAATTTTGCGTGGTTTCATGTGTAAATATCAGTGCAACACACACCATACAGACATCGGGTGCATGTTGAGCTGTCGAACTGCACAGCAAATGGATTTTTGCGGACTTCTTGTGAGACTATGGCAGACGTGTTTGACATCTGCGTCAGGCATTTGTTGATGGCCTGGCGATTTGCCTTTACACAACCAACCTGTTTCTCAGAATTGTTCATGCCATCATCTAATGCTCTGTGCAGTAGGAGGATCCTCACCATATCTAGTACGAAAATCACACTGAATAGTTGCTACAGATGAGCACTGCACAAGACGTTGAACACAAAGCGCTTTCTGTTGTCCTACGCCATTTTTGCTAGAAGTGAAGTGGGTGCACACTGCTGCTACGTAATGGGAACCATGTAAAACTCAAGAGTTCGCTCTTTCCAACAGTATGTTGTGCACACGCATATCTCAAATAACATAATAGTTCAGATTTTTTTAAATCAGATGATTCTTTTTGATACACCCTGTGTTTCAGTCATTTCTATGTTTATTGTAGTACCAGAGAAAAATAAAATCTCAGCATTATTCCTTTTGTTTTATAAAGAGATTGAGCATACTATGTGGGCATATCCTGTGTCTTCACAGGGTCATCATATTAATCGGGATTTGGCAGTGTTAATGGTAGAGGGTTGCTGGAGGCCCTTCTTGTTGCCATACACTTAGTGTAGGATTGAGACCCTCAGGATAGTAGTTTGCAGATCAGGAAGGAAGGCCAGTCTGTACTTAAGTGTTATTGTCAGAGACTTAGATGATTCGGTCAGCTGCTATTGAACACTGTGTATAACCAGCTACTGATCATAGCTCATTTTGACATTAATGACAATAGCTGTGTGGCTTCAGAGGCTATCCGCTGTTACTGAAAATAGCTGGTTGTATTGGTTATGACAACTAGTCTCTCACGTGGGATGGATGCACAGCTTGGATTTTGCAGCATCATACCCGGAAACGATTGTAATACTCTGGTTTAAAGCTCACAACGGGAACATGCCATAGGTCACTCCGACTCACTTTAAACTTCACTTGGTGAAAGGATTATGAAATAATGGAACACTTATTTTGTCTTAGGTGCCAATACACAGTAGTCTCTGAGAAAATGACAGACAGAGTTTTGACACCATGTCCTCAGTGTGTGCGTGCAACACAGTAAACCAAGCAAGTTGGCAGTATTGTGGCTAAGAGTGTACTTTCACATTTTTGCGCTCTGTGTTCAAATTCAATTGCATGATTTTTGTCACGGAGTTGTGTGATATCACTATTTTTTTATGACATCAAGTGGGATTATTGAAAAGAAAAAATAAGGACTTCAAATATTACTTAAAGTAGTCTTTTTCATTACAGATCTTATATAACCTTATATAATTAACAATAATTGAAAATGAAAAAAATATAAATTGAATCATGTGTTCCTCAGGAATGCATGTATATCATAACATAAAAACTTTCAAAGCCTAAAAATTCAAATGCACATGCCACAGTAACCTTTTTTTGTGTGAGCGTCATTAGAATAAACAACCTAGTTAACGTTGCTAACTACTTCATAATTTGGCGATAATTTCATGGCACACAAAGCCTGTCAAAGCAGTTTCTCAAAAGCTGGAGCCTGCAATTGGTTAAGGATACAGGTGTGTGTTTCATTAATTGCATCACTTCTACTTGTGATTTCTGTTTGCTGATTGCTGAGAATAGGGCACTTCTGTAATGGGCAAATGTGATTCTTCACTTGTTAGTAAAAGTATATGTCATTGCCTTGACAGAATGGCATACCTTTTTACGTAATTACTTTTAATGAACATGAACATGTTGATATTCATGGAGAATCAAGCCATCATATATGGAGGGATAGCTTTATCCATCCCATGAGTCAATACTTTACATAAATGCTCCATTTTTATGTAAGATCACAAAACTTTGTCCAAAAAATGATGATAGGTATATTTTGTGAGCATTCCAGATTCTGTGATTGTTGCATGCACATTGTGATGTCAATCCACTGACTGGTTTATGTCTTGCTGGACTCAAGGACCAAATTTGCCACCGACTTCCAGAAGATAAACAAAAACTGTTAGTAACAGTTTTGCAGAAATTGTTAATCCATACTGGGTAGTGTAAGAGTGCATAAGCTCACAAGTACAAAACAGCTGTTGTGATGGAGGACCCAAGTGACAAGTAGAGGATCGACTTGAGATAATAGAAAATGATCAATTCGTGGATGTTCGATGGTTTCACAGAAGCTAGAATCGATACTACATGAGCATTGTAACAATGAGCAATGACTGAGGTTTTAAATTCAAAATTTTCTGACAACAATGAGGTTGCCGCAAACATTTCTTTCAATGGTATTCAGAGTTCAGCTGCATAATGTCCCCCATTACACCAGCACTAAAGACAGGTGTATGTTTGATGAGTTATTGGAAGTGGCAGAATTGTTTGAGCTCCAAACCTCCACCATCTGTTTTTGTTATAAACACAAATCAAACAGAATGTGTGACATCTCTAGTAAGACAATGTTATCATTTTGAGGTGAGAAAGTTAAAAAAAAAAAGATAGCAGTTGGCCAACTGAAACAAAGAAAACTAGCATCAGTTTTTCGACAAAGTTTTGTGACCTCATTTAAAAATGGAGGCACTTCTGTACATGACTGACTCGTGGGTTGGGCAAATGGATCTCTCCTCATATGATGTCATGGTTGTTAATGAAATCGGAATATTGATGTGTTCATTAAAAGTAATTCCACCAAAGTGTGTGTTATTCTGTCAACCCTATGACGTATGCTTTTACTGAAAGGTGAAGAACTGCATTCACCCATTACAGAAGTCCCCTATTCTCATCATACAATGAACAGAAATCACAAGTAGAAGTGATGCAATTAATAAAACACACACCTGGATCCTTAACTCTGTGGTAGAAAGCTGGGGTTCAGTAGATCCCACGGCCTGTAGTTTCATGTATAACTCCAATATGGTGGCACGGGCACTGCTGAGGTTCTGAATAGATGTCAGTGGCGTTTACCCAAGTGCGCTCCATGCATTTTCCTCATTCGTGACCCAGAATTTGGTGTGTAAATATCTTCGTTTTGTCCATTGGGGTCTACTGCACCCCACCTTTCCCAGCTTGTTGCCTGGATTTTCAACACTGCTGCACCAGTTGTAAGTGACAGATGCTTTTTAGATCCATAATACTATATCATAATACATTATTACAACAGTCTTATACTCTCTAATGTAAATAACAATTGTTGCTTTGTAACTGGGTCACTGGTATTCGTCTGTTGGATTATATTTTAGATATCATCATATGGATGGCAAAGTGCTAGGCTGAAGGAGCTACTGCAAAATTTGGAGGAAGAGGAGGAGGAAGCCGAGAATGTGGAGGATCACCAACTGCATGAACCACTACCTGTTGATTATGGGGGCGAGGAATCTGATGGCCAAATTGGAGAGAGTGAACATGACACTGACTCAAATAAGGACGCCACAGACGATAGAATCGACGGCCATATCAAATGTGACAACTTTTACCACAGAAAGGATGACGTTACCAAGTGGATGAAGAATCCTCCTGGCCCACAGAAGGTTAGATCATCATGTTTGAACATCAAAGAAGCTCCTGGACTGACGAGAAATGCAAGGAATGCAAAGACTCCCGAGGAAGCCCTTAGTCTTTTTGTTACACCAGAGATTGGTCAGATCATCGTCGACTGCAGCAACAGGAAGATAGAGACATGTATTGAAAACTATAATACCAACACAGATAGCCTGTATGGAAGGGCATCCAAATATGAGGTCATAGCTCTCCTCAGGGTTCTTTATCTAATGGGGGGGTTCAAAGCTTGACAAATGAATATGGAAGCTTCTGGGCCACCAATGGGACTGGTGTTGAGGTCTTCCTCCTGATGGTGACACGTCAGATTCCACCTGCACTGTCTCAGGTTTGATGATCTCAGTACTCGGCATGCACAGGATAAACTCTGTCCAATCCATGAAAGCATCAACCAGTTCAACAAGAACTGCCGGGACAGTTACATCCTCGACAGCAGCATTACGAGTTACGAGAAACTAGAGTGTGTCTGTGGCCGATGCTCTTTCATTCAGTACATCCCGACGGAGCAACTCCCAATCTGATAGCCAAGATATCTTGATCGGGAATGAAGCTAATGACCAACAGCTGGTACTCTAATGTTCCACTGGCCACTAAACTCACACACAAGCACAATACAACACTGGTTGGAATGGTTAGGAATAACAAAACAGAAATCCCTAAGGCACTCATTGAGACTACTGGCCGTCCAGTCTGCAGCAGCATGTTCAGATCCAGTAACCAGATCACATTGGTGTCCTATGTTCCTCTTACGTTCCAAAAAAGGAGGAGGTTGTGATTCTTCTTTCCACCTTTCACCGCAATGTTAATACAAATGAATCAACTGGGGACAAGAAGCAGCTTGAAGTGATTGCCTACTACAATAAGACCAAATGCAGTATTGACACCATCGATCAGTTGTGTGGAACTTTCGATGTGAGCCAAACATGCAGAAGATGGCCACTCGGGATCTTCTTCTTGTAACTCAACTCAGGTGGTATCAATGCACAAGTGATCCAGTTCTGCAACTTGCCTCAAGTGACCCTTACACATCCACAATTCCTGAAAACCCTCTCCTTTGCGCTTCTTAGAGGGCAGCTTCACAAGCGCCAGGAGGCATCCAGGCACCCTCCTAACCCTTTGCAGCAGTCCCTCAAGAGCTTCATTCCTAGTTCCAGCAGCCAAGCTGTGACACCTCCTCTGCCAAAAAAAGGTGAAGAAGAATTCAAGGTGTGGGCCATGTAGCTGAAAGGCGGACAGAAAAACAAACTACATATGCAAAGCCTACAGTCAGTACATTTGTCTTTTCTAACATTGAACCTTCCTTGGTCCCAACTGTGTCGTAAAGGACAAACACAGGCTCAGATATAGAACTTGGACGTTTAATGTATCCTGGATTTATTATGTGAGCACTAATGTGTTCATTGTCAAATGTTATAACAGGGTGTATACACTCCGGGACAACTGGGAAATTCGGGAAAAACCTGGGAATTTTTTAGAATTCTGGGAATTTTTCATTGTTTTAGTCTGGAGTTAAAATTTTTGTAGTTTTGACTGGTAAGAACTGGTAGTCTGACAAGGAATTTTAACGTGTTCCGCTACTGCATCATAATATTGCAGCAATAAAACATAAAAGACAGAATAAAACTTAAGTTGCGATGAAAATGCGCCATTTAAAACAACAAAACACAGTGCACACACAAGCGCCTGCCTGAAGCAAAATGTGTCGAAGGCTTTAGGACGAACACAATAGAATACTTCGTAACAGCCAACTACTTCCAATGAGCATGACATTGTAACTGTTTACATTAAGTTCGTTTCGAGCAGTTGCCAGCGGGCTCATGCGCATGTGCAGTTGAGTTGCATATGAGCAGTACCTTCCACTTCTGGCTACTGGACGTGTGGTTGCAGCAGTAGCAAGAAGCATTCAGGCTACCCAGAAAACATTTTCTGGCACGCCTAAGCGCATGCACTGAGCAGTCTCGGTTGTAGTGGGGAGGGGGATAGTGACCCGTGTTTATGTTTAGTGATTTTGCTACTTTCTCTTAGTTTGCAGTTCACACGTCAAATGAAGACAAAACGGATTTCTATGGCTGGGAGCTATCAAGTGAATTAAAATACATTTACATAATGACGGAAGGGTAAAAGGTGTTATTAGTTTCAGTTTTCTGATTCTATTTTATTTCCACATTTTTGGCAGTCAAGCATTAATTGCCTTTCACATCAATGAAGTTATTTTTGTCAACTTGCTAAATAAATGCAACTTCTATTAATCTTTTCTGCAGATGCAGTATATTTATAAGAAACGAAATGTTTCATTCCACACTATTGGTTTAGTATCAACTGTTCATTGAATTTCAAGTACACATTTTCATCTTCTGGCACGTATGGCATTATGCCATATTAAAGAACTAAACATGAGATAATACAGTACCAGTACTCAAAGAAAATTTGCAACCCGGAAAGGCCACTGAAAAGCTTGATATCAGGTTGGGGCCTATTTCATTGTAAATCTGGACACATGAATGTGCCCTTTAAGCTGAATTATGCATTTTAGTATTATTTATTATATATAAAAACAAAGATGAGGTGACTTACCGAACAAAAGCGCTGGCAGGTCGATAGACACACAAACAAACACAAACACACACACAAAATTCAAGCTTTCGCAACAAACTGTTGCCTCATCAGGAAAGAGGGAAGGAGAGGGGAAGACGAAAGGAAGTGGGTTTTAAGGGAGAGGGTAAGGAGTCATTCCAATCCCGGGAGCGGAAAGACTTACCTTAGGGGGAAAAAAGGACAGGTATACACTCGCACACACGCACATATGTGCGTGTGTGCGAGTGTATACCTGTCCTTTTTTCCCCCTAAGGTAAGTCTTTCCGCTCCCGGGATTGGAATGACTCCTTACCCTCTCCCTTAAAACCCACTTCCTTTCGTCTTCCCCTCTCCTTCCCTCTTTCCTGATGAGGCAACAGTTTGTTGCGAAAGCTTGAATTTTGTGTGTGTGTTTGTGTTTGTTTGTGTGTCTATCGACCTGCCAGCGCTTTTGTTCGGTAAGTCACCTCATCTTTGTTTTTATATATAATTTTTCCCATGTGGAATGTTTCCTTCCATTATATTAGTATTATTTATGGAATTCCTGTGATCTTGACGTATCCTCTGATGTCCTATTTCTTTTATGGTGTCACGAAAGAACTCTTAATGCTATATGTGAAGGAACATATGGGCTTCCTACATTATCGTAGCTGTCCACGTGCAGTAATGCCTGTTTTATGCTGCTCTCTGGAAACTGCTGAAACAAACCCACGTTGAAGAGGTCGTGGCAAAATATTGCGAATGGTTCTTTGAAAAGCGTTATTTTCAAAGGAAATTTACATTTACACATGATGAGTTATGTTACGTGTGAGAATGTGCAATGAATTTCTTAAATCACAGAGCATTTGACATCTCATTTAAAACTTAACGCTTTGAGTACCAATCACATGGAATAATTTTGAGCACACACAATTAATGTCATTGTTTAAAATTTCACTGGCACATTTGTGTGATGTATCTTAAAGTGTAACAACGCTAAAAAGACCAAAGTTATATTTGAAAGCTTAGCTTTTCTTGTACGTTATTAATCTGCAAGATCAATATTATTCATGAAAGCTCAGATTTTCTTGTAGCTACACAATGTACATTAATTCAAACCATTAACTTTTCTTATTTGTGTGTTTACACTACTTAAGTGATGTTGCTGTTGGATGATTGGCTGACTACATCACACGTCCTATGCTCTGATTGCTGTTATTGGCTGTTGAGATGACGTGACGTGAACTATGATTGGCTTACAAAAGTCCATTGCAATCATTATTTCAATGCTTCGGAAATTAACGTGCTGTGTTTGGTGGAATTCGAATTTATACTTTCGTAATACAAAAATATGCAGTGTACATGTTGCTGCACACCAAAGATCTTTCCAAAATGGGGTGCCCCCCCCCCCCCCAACTTCCCCTTTTCGTTATTTCAAAAGTGCCGGGAAAGGTAGTTCTACGCTGGTGTATAATTTATTTAGGAACACTGTATATCATTCTGCAGTGTTACTCCTCTGAACTATTTTGTCCTGAAGCTTTCTGCATGAACAATAATAAGGTAGCTACCGTTATTCACAGGAAATTTCAGACCATCAAGCCTATTGCTCATTTTCCAGCACATTGACCTCACCTGGTTCTGGTTTACATACATTTTGTCAATGTAATCAATTTGAGATGCTCCACTATCTCAAATATCTTGCATTCCTATTAAAAATACTATTCTTGCAATCACAATATAACTTCTTTCCATAAGTAATTTTCTCCCACCATTCTCACGTTCTTTAATATTCGTAAAATTGTCCATTGCCTGTTGTTAGGAAATACGGTGTCTGCTGCCAGGTATTCACCTCTCGAATGTATATTGAATATTGTGTGATGTAAACCATTCTTAGAAGAATCATGCACATCACCTGCTTCTTTCTTATGATTGCATCACTTTCTTGGTGATTTAAAAGATGCAGATCCAATAATTTCATACTCGCATTCACTTAAGTGTATATACACTGTAAGGTTCTCATTCCTACACCACTCATTTCAGCTGCTCTTGCCATGCACCACATGGAGGCGTGTTGCTTGCTTCCAAATGTCCCCTGAAGAAATTGTTTATGTGAACACTACAGCCATAGTTTTTTGTGTAACACTTGGTGGTTTTCCATTCCATCGCCCATAACAAACACTTCACAACCAATATGCAAGTCAACGCATGCACACTAAAATAAAAATCAACAATGAACATTCAAAGCACTCTCAGCGATGTGTGATAAAAGACTGAAATCGGCAGGATGATGCTGCTAGTTGGAGCATCATATCATAACCCCCTTGCTACTGCACACCTTTCCCATCATGCACCTTCTTAGGTGCTCAGACCACTAGTCATATATGAGGTTGATATGTGTCTGTCAATACGGCAATGGCGTAAATGTGTCACATGGTGTAATCATGTGTTGTGCCTTGCATGCAGCATATGGAGGGTGACAGCAGATACGTCTTTGTGACTTTGCATTATGTGGAAGAAAAAGGAACACTTCAATATTTGACTAACACCGTGCTTTGTGATCTGGGGAAAACTAGATTCCTTGGTGTGGAAATGTTTGACAATGTTTACTGTGAAAACTGGGAAATAAAAAAAGTCAAATAAAGGCAGTCTGTTCAAAGGTCAATGATGTAAATTCTACTGCTGAGTAACATTTAATCCTTTTTTGCTCCATTCTGTGCAGTGTGACATGGTTGCATCCTCTTCAGCACACCATCCCCAGGGTGACTGAGGCATTGCTTTTCAAGTCTGCCTCACCATAAGACAGAATTATCCAGTGTGTAAGGAGGGATTCCTGTCATCACACCCAGCAAGTTTCAACCAGGGTTTAATGTCTACATCTACTACAGGTCATTCCATTCAGTTGATTTCTGCCTCTTACAGGAAGTTGTTTGTGAGATGTAAATGTTATGTTCATGATATATCATCATAAAAGATGAATCTCTCACCAAAATGTTGACCTTTGGACTTGACAGTAGACTGAAAGATCCTGTCCCAATGCTTTCAGCACACTAATTACCATTGGTAGCAGTGATAGACATACGACATCTTTACTGTTCTGTAACATGATGGACTCTCCTGCTTGCTGAACCCGTGGGACTCTGCGCTTGACACACACCTCGCTTGTGCGCTCCTCTACAATGATCATCAGTTGTCAGACAAATCTTACACTTGTTGGTGAATACAGCTGATGCCACTTGATCCGGTTACCACCGCAAGTGTTCTAGTACTCACTTCCTTCACACACCACTGTGCTGGAGGTTTCTACTGTTGTTTGTAGTGGACGCACAGAGGCACAATTGATTAATTGTGTGGAGACAATTCAACCCTCCCAAAGTGCCTGCAAAAAGGCAGTGCACAGTTCTATGCATTCTTGTAGGGATACCTATCGGCCATATTTATAGGTTGTGGTCATCACTAGTGTTACTGAACATGGGCAACTACTAAGAGGTAGAGCTTCAACATTTTCAGCCTCACAATAGCAGCTGAATGTCTGAATGACATAGCTGTGTTGTACGGCAATTTTGCAGATGACTTCCCTTGCTAGTAACACTTCTTGCAAAAAGTGACAATGCACATAAGTTTCAAGTTTGAAATGGCCCATTGAGGCACATTTACAGACTGAATAGTATACACAAACTGCTTTGTCGTGTTTATAATTAGAGACCAAGCTTGCTCTGCTGAATTGCACTGAGGCTGGAGGTTTATATTGGTGCCTGATGAAGCAGTTGCTTTGTTTTGAATAGTTTGTGAAAGAGATTGCTGAGCCAAAGAACAAATCAATGCAAATCATGAGAGAGGTGCAAAATTTGTCCTCCTCATTTTTCAATCAGCATTTCCTGTGATACTAAAAAACACAAGTTAAGCTGGTGTTACATCTTGCGTAGATTTCTTTACTTGTAGGCTAACTGGGTGAAAAATTTAAGTTTCAGTACAGCTGCAGTCTTCCAGGGTGACATTTATTTATTTATTTGTTTATTTTCAGTTATTTGCACATGTGCAACTGAGAAGCCTCAAAGGTTAGAGATATATTTCGTAAGCTGTAATTTTCATTGTATTAATTTTAGTGTGTCATGATACATCATGCCAAGTACTCTGTAGTAATTCATATGGTAATATTCAAGATACATTATTGTATTCTTATTTTGAGATTATTGTTGTTATCTGGAATACCTCAGCTTTTCTTTTGTTATGTATCGTTAAAAGTATGCTAGTTCTGTGCACCACTCCTGCAAATTTTGGTCCTCTAACTAAGAAAAGCATCATACACAGAGTTCATTCCTTGAAAGAATTAAATTTTGTGGATAATTATGTCAGACAGGATAGCATATCAATCGTGACCCATGTCGTTTTAAGATTTCTGAGATATAGGCTCTTCCTGTGTCTGCAGAGTAACATTTTCTACCCAGTTATTTTGTGTAAAGGTTGTTTTATCTTAGAATAAATCCATTGTTATAAGAAAAGAGATAAGTGCCTGCACATTGCTGTGTTTTTCCCTGAAATTTCTAACTGAAAAGTTTGAACATCCAGGTGATCTTCTCCAATTTCTGTTATTGAATGTCGAAATTTGCATCCTGAATTTTTTTATCAATTGATATATGCGACAAAGATCAACAATCAGCATAAGTGTAGTTTGATATTATAATACTGCATATATTGTCATATTATTACTGGCAAGCAGTGTTGGATATTATCCTAAATTAGTTGTATTGTCATCATGGTTGAAGATAAAAATTTTTATGCAGTGGTGTGTCATTCAGCACAGTCTGTGGAGTTCATTCAGATGTATTGTTGGAACAAAATTCCAGGTGACTTTCTTGTTATGAGCACACAGCAGTTAAATGTTGAAGGGCAGTGCTTCCTGTCCCAAGCCAGCCATTCATAATTTTATTGCTCTTTAGTTTTCCTAAACTATTGTTACTCCATATGAGCTGTTATTTGCATAAAAGGCTACTAGGAAATGTATATGTAATGGTATTTAGAAAAACAGTTTTTTTCCTTTTGACAACGATAGTAAAAAATTTAAACTTCTCAGGATACTATTTCAGTTTTATGTGAAACGTTCTGCTGATGTACTTAAGTATCTAACCATATAGTTTAGCATAAATAAAAACTGGATGCTCTGAACCAGTGGTGCATGTAAAATAATGTGCTATTCACATATTATATGGGCGTTCTCTCCTAGCTATAATGCATTTCTGTGATTTTCCATAGAGAAGATGACAGAAATGTAGAAATGTCACTGGATGTTGTCAGTAATGCAGATTCCATTCTATCATGGCCCCATACAGTCTCAATGAGGGACAGGTTTCGTTATTGTATTGCCTGGGTAGCTGCACCTTGCGCAGAGCAGTTTCGGTAATGTTAGAAGTTGTGGTATGTACATTGGTTTGTTGGACAATTACATGTCCCTAATGTTAAAAGGAATAGTAACAGAATGTACTGCAGTATTTTTCATGTGTATCCTGCTCTGTTGAGTATTCCTTCAACAGAGATCTCATGTGCGGGGTTATCGTGGACTGTGGCTGTCCACATCATGATGCTGCCAAGAGTTTGTCTCACATGTTGTCCCCTTAAACAGTCCAGTAGCTGCCACTCACTTTTTCAATACTACACTCCCAAACAACCATCAGTGATGGCTTAACACAACTTTCAATCATTCATACCTAAGTTGTCTTTTGCTAAAGTATTGTTGGCAGGCTGAATAGTCATAATATAAGAGAGGAAGCCTGGTTAGGTTCAGTCTAGCTTGTTGTACCAACTCAAATTAAAAGCCAATATTCGTGGCACAAAATTGGTTTTATTTTATCAAGGTGTATACGCTCCGGGACAACCAGGAAATCCGGGAATTTTTTCATCCGGGAGAAAACTGGGAAAAACATGGGAATTTTATAGCACTCCGGAAATTTTTCAGAGTTTTAGTTTTCAATTAAATTTTTGTAATTTTGATTTCTAACAACTGATAGTCTAACAAAGAATATTACTCTACCTTGCTATTGCAGAATTATATTGCTGGAATAAAACATAAACAATAGAAAAAAATTAAGTAAAACCTAAGTTGCAAAGGAAATGCTCCATTTATAACAAAACAAACTGCACACACACACACATGCCTGCCAACAACAAAACGTGTTAAAGGCATTAGGACGAAAGACTATGCAATACTTTATAACAGCAAACTGCTTGCAATGAACGTGACATCACAATTGTTTCCGTTAGTTTCGTTAGAGAAGATGCCAGTTGCGTATGAACACTACATTCTTCCGCTTCTGGCTACTTGGAAGCGTGGCTGTAGCGAGCAGCCAGATGCTACCCAGAAAATATTTTCTGGCATGCATTGTTTACATTTAGTTATGTTGCTGTTTCCTCTTCGTTTACAGATCTCACGTAAAATAGATTCACATAATTATGGAAGGCTATAATACGTTTTTCGCTTGTATTTTGGTTTTATTTTATTTCCAGGTTTTTAACAGTCAATCATTAATCGCCTTGCAGAATGGTGAAGCTATTTTCGTCGGTTTGATAAAGAAATTTGGTTGTTATTAATATTTTCCACTGAGGGAGTCAATTTATTTGAAATGAAGTGTTTCGTTCCATACTATTGGCTAGTTTCAACTGTTTGCTGGATTTCAAGTGCATGTTTTCATCTTCTGGCACATATGCAGACATGTCAACTTTCAGAAGTGAAAAATCATGAGAATTTTAGCGGTGTACTGTTGTGAATTACAACACATCCCTGACAAAGTTGCAATAATTCGATGCCTGTAACAACTCAATTACATTTGCTTTATTATTTACATGTAAATACTAAATAATGGACCATGCAGTATGGCATTATCAATAAAATTAAATGAGCGTATGGTATCGTTGGCCGGGAGGCTCCTATTCGGGGAAGTTCAGCCACCAGGTGCAAGTGTTTATTTCATTCGACACCACAATAATAAAGAACCAAACATGAGATAATGCAGTGTTGGTACTCCAAGAAAATTTACATCCTGAAAACCACACTGAAAACTTAATATCAGGTTGGGGCCTACTTCATTGTGAATCTGGACATACGAATGTACCTTTCAAGTGGAACTGGGTATTTTAGTAAGGTTTGCGAAATTCCAATGCTCTTGGATTACCATCTGATGTTGTGTTTCTTTTGTTACATTGTGTAAGTTCTCTTAATACGTCAAACATACGAACATTCAGGCTGCGCATGGGCAGTAACAACTGTTTTCTGGTAGTTAACGACAACTGATGAAACGAACCTGTTTCTAATAGCTTGCGGGAAAATATAGCAAATGGTGGTTTGAAAAGAGTCACTGTCAATGTAAATATCCTTTTACACAAGATGAGTTATGTGGCATATGAGAATGTGTGATGATTTTCTTAAATCATAGACCGTTTGTCTCTCATTTAAAACTTAAAAATTTTACTAGCGGGTTTATGTGATTTATCTTAAAGTGTAACACACGTAAAAATAAGACCAATTTATACGTGAAACCTTAGCTTTTCTGGAGACCAGTATTATATGCGAAAGTGCAGCTTCTCTTGCAGCCACACTTGTATATTAATTTAAACCATTGACTTTTCGAATAACCCCCCCCCCCCCCCCCTTGTCCGCCACTCATGGTTGTTCACTAATGTGCTAGGAATTTCAAGCCGGGACATGAAACTTTAACCCTTCGAAGGATTGATAAGTTTTACAGCTCCGAGGGAAAGTATCCTGTCATTTAACATGGGGGAAAGTTTATTTTTGTCCGGGAGAAAGTGTATTTTTAACCAGGAAATCCTGGAAAAATCCAGGATTTTTTTTCCTTGTCCGTGTATACACCCTGTTTATGCTCCCATTGTTGTGCAGTGACTGTTTTGAATCATAATTGCTACTACCAGAATAAAGAATCACTAGCACCAGTACTGATGCCTCATCTCAAAGGTCTCTGGCAGCTCTTCAGGAAGACCACCCACAGTTCCACCGTAAGATCCCCTTGGAATAAAGTCAGTTGCACAAATTGCGCTAGTCAATACTGTACTGTACTTACTAACCCAATATTATGGTAAGAAAAGCATGTGAAATACTGAGGTTATAGTTGGAATTAACATGCTTATCATATTGTCCGTGTTCCATCCACAACCTGGTGCATTGAATTATTGGGTGTACCATTTGATTGCATTGTCTGGATATTGCATCATTGGAAATGGTAATTTTATACGCTACTTGACAAAAAAAAAAAACACCCTGAAGGGGAGGAGTAAACAAAATGAAATGAAACTTCATGGGTTGACAGGGTAGGTGACATTTCAGTGAAAACGATATCATGTCAAATTAAAAAAGCACCAACGTAGGTCATCCAGTGCAGTGCAGAACTATGATTGACTGCTGAACACAGTCTGACACACAAATCAGCAGTCGATGCTTCCTGGTCACCATAGCACTCCAGACACATCCATTAGTGTTGTGGTGTTAACAGCAGCCAATGCATGGGACAGTAATTCCCAAGTCCAGCTGCAGTTAGTTTCTGACCAATGGTGTGAGATGACACAAAATTTTGCAGGAAGTCCACTTCTTGTTCTCGGATGGCAGGCAAGAAGCGACGGGTTTATGATGTGCTTTGTGTACAATACAGTGATTGTCCCTTGTGGTGGTCAGACTGGTCGAGCGAAACGTTGACAATGAGTATGCCTGCCTTCACATTCCCGTATAGTCCAACATTGCACCACTCTCACATCCGAATGTCCCACAAATCAGCTGGCCAAATTGAGAGGCACAATGAGGCTCTCATAAAACAGTAACACAAATACGTGCCATCTCCGTGTCCTTCACAGTAATATCTCAACAATTGACATGTTCATGCCCATTGTATACCCTACCGGGCCTAGTAACTACACTAACCACGGGCAGCACTAATGCTCTCTGGGGGCCATTTCTATCTGTCACAAAGAATTGCAGCTCTAATAATGTATGTACCTGCCAAGGGGTCAGTATGTGTACGAAGTTATATTGACATATGATCACGTCTTCTGAGTGCTTCACTTTTTATGGTCAGGCAGTGTACTTTCTACTAGCTTAGTTTTATTACGAGAGAGAGAGAGAGAGAGAGAGAGAGAGAGAGAGAGAGAGAGAGTGAGAGAGGGGGGGGGGGGAGGAGAGGGAGAGGATAAACGAACAGAAATGGTTACAGAGATTAATCTTGTTTTCATTCTATTGAGTTATGGAATTTTGATCTCGGTTGCCATTTAATGTATTATATGTAATGTAATGGAATAATTTATAATAATCAAATATTAGATGACAAAATTTATGGCTGATTTTGTGGGAAACAATACTTAAATCTCACCCAGTGACACATTTGGCTGTAAGGTGACCTACATGATCTCTGTTGTTATTCCATAAGCTTTGATAAGAGGCTTTCACCAAGGAAGGTGGCAGTGCAGTCAAAACACTGGACTCGCATTTAGTAAGAACAAATTTCAAACCTTGACCTGCCATCCAGATTTAGGTTTTCCATGGTTTCCTTAAACTGACTAAGGATACCAAGTAGCTGGTTCCTTCGAAAGAACCAGTCTGGTCTTTTCCACTACATGCTTCCTTATCAGTGTAAGGTTTTTTGTGTTTTATGCAGTCCCTGTTACATTTTTATCTGTCTTGTCATGTTTTGTTATCACTTTCTGTGTGCATCATGATCTATGCCACTACAAAACTTATTTTTGATAGATAAAGCCAAAGAGTGGAGCAGGGTCCTGTCCATTCCAGCTGGTAGCTTATTGGAAATGTGAATCGAGCCATACTGACCTCAGAATTGACTACAAATACAACAGTCATGCTATGTCTTCAGCCTCACCTCTACTGAATCTCACTGTAGCTGTTCCAGTTGATGGTGGTGTCAAAAACATGCAATCTAAGCCAAATGCTCAATGGTATGTATGGCATTTGAAATCTCTTTTGCTATCTGATTTTTTATGTAAATAAGTCTACCTTTAAGAAATTGCTAATGTTTTATCTTGAAATGCTCAAGACAGAGCAGGAATGAATGTTTCGTGTCTGAGGGAATTAACTTTCAAAAGGCAGTTCATTATCTTTCAACTATAACAGAGTTCTTATAGTCTTGTTCTTATTGTGTACAGGAGACCGTCATGTAACTTAATTTTAAGATACTATAAAATAGCTTATTTGTTGTAGTAAAGTTTGAATTAATGAGTTTTTTTGTGAAAACATGACTGTCAAGTACATTTTTTCTGTTTTATGGACACCAGCGAATGAGGGTGCTCAGTTTTCATGATCTCCGAGAAAAAATAAAAATAATTGTACTCCATACATACAATAATATTTACGGCATTTGTTTAATTGAGAAAGTATATGTGCATATCATCAAATGCTGATTTTTTCCAAACAGTATGATAACATACTTATCGTGGAAGATAAGTGTCTCACGTAATATGACAAACAATAATTTTAAGAAATGCTTTAATGTGCCGTTCTTCAACACACTAAGCTTTAATTGGAACTCATTTTAGTTTACATTTCTTATCCATTACACATTATACTTCTGTACATTAATTTGAAAAAGAAAAATCATTACTTGTTGTTTGTTGGACTGTTGGTCGGAATATTATGGCAATCTGAAGATACCACATCCAGAGCAACCTGAAATACTGTGGAAGCATCAGAAGTGGCAGCAAATCTCTCGAGATTAGCAATTGCAGCTGCAACTTCAGTGTGGTGTGGTAGTGTAATACCTTCACATTCCTCCTCAGGAGATGAGAGTAAAGCATTACTATTGCCTTCTGCATGAACAGAACTGATGACAGGTTCTTCAGCAACACAGTTGTCATCTGCCTACATCCATTCTCCCATATTGATGGTACAAGAAAGCAGCAACCAGTTGTAAGCATGTAGAAGAGCAGCATTAGAATCCAAAATAGTATCAACATTATGAGTAAGTTCAAATGTAGGCTGATTAGTTTCCCCTTCAGCTTCAGCAATGTTACCAGCTACTGTCCAGGCCTTCATGAAATGGTTACTTATGGTGTCTGTTTTAACTTCATCCCAAGCATCAAATATGCTATCGATAACTTGCAGTGCATTAAATTTGGAATTGTTTCTTGTAGTTTGTTTGCACTGATGGTGGCCTTGAGCAATAGGTATCTATAATTACACTTCATTGAGGTGATAATGCCTTGATCCAATGGCTGCAGACTGCTCTTAGTGCTAAGAAGAAGAAAACTTCTATGTTCAGAACTTCGAGTTTATTGAACTGTTGAGCCAAGCAGTGTTTAAGAGTTAACAAAATACTTCTCTTCCTCACGGCCATTTGTTGCCAAGAGCCAGCTACAGAATAAAGATTTGATCATCCAAGCTTTATTGTTATTCTTTAGTGGTGGCATGACCAATTCACCGACAGTTAACATAAAAAAAACCCTGGATTTTTGTATTCCAGTCACTAATGGTTTAGTTTCTCAGAACCATCTGAATTACAACACAAGACCACTGCCAGCCTCTCCTTGCTGCTTTTCCCTCCACAACATTTTTAACCCTTGACATGTAGTGTTTTTTTGCAGAAAATGCCGGCTCCATCCATATTAAACATGTCTGTTGGGTGTTGCAAATGAGAGAGCTTGGATTGAAATCACTGCAACCACTCATTGGTATCTTCCTTGTTTACTTTATGTGCCTTCCCACAGAATGACAACACTGATTTCATGCATCTTTCTAAAACACCGTAGCCAGCTCCCAAAACATACCAACCCAGAAATTCCATTTTTCTGGCAATTTTGCGAGCCTTTTTTTGAAGTGTGGGGCTGGACAATGGAACTTACTGTGAGCACATGTGTTGGAATCATGGAAACAGCGAATCCTTCATTTCTTCATATTTGACTGGCCTCAAGCACTTACTACGGCCGCTCACTGAACAGCTTGCCAGATTTTCCTCTGTTTTCTGTCTTGAACTTCTACTGATGAGAGAGCAGACATCAAGGTTTGGAAGTATTCTGCAACCATTGTTTTTGTCTCCACTGTTGACCATATTTATAATTTGCTGTTTTTGCTTGAGCTTCAGAGGATATGAGGTCATTTCTGTTTCATTGACCTATTGCAAGTGTTGTAATGAAAAAAATAGCACATATTCACTTTTTACAAACAGAGACAGAGTTCTGCAGATTGTTGGGTGTCATGTGCTGTGTGTAGTCTGCTGACAGCACCTTTCTTACCCTGCCCTTGTGTCTTATGCTGTGGAAGTAACATGTGAGCAGCAAGCAAGCAATCGGACAATTGGTTCAAAATTATAGTAAAGTGCGTTATTGAGAAAAATTATGTGTAATGCATAATGGAAAATACCATAATGTGCAGCATTATGTATGTACATACGTATTTGGTTTAGACAAAGAATAAGATATGGAACAAGCCCACCAAACAAAAATTTAATTACCCCAGTGTGCACCCACAGGTGAATCATTGTGCATTTACAGACAGCACAGTGATAACAACATGTTCACCCATGTGCACACTACCTTGATGTGAGCATAAGGCAGTAGAGATCAGTGATACACTTGTGTTTCAAGAAGACATTGTACATAGACATCGATAAATGTAAGGATGTGACAGAGTGGCGAAAAAGGGCAATTGTGTCTGGCTGTGCCCATAACCACACAGTATGTGAAGTTGCTGGATTTGTTGTTATTTCATGGCAAACCATTCAATGTGTCTACAAGCAGTGGCGTAACATGTCGCCATGAAAAACAATGTCACAATTGGGGTCAGGAAATTATACTCACTGAGAGGATCCCGAGACGTGTTTGACAGCTTGTGAATCAAATTTGGGGAGTGTTTTTTCAAGGTTTGATAAATACAACAGATACAGTTTTTCATAAAATGAGTTTTTCTGTTTTCACCTAGACAGATATGTTTCAGCATTAGAATTTTTACGTGACTACTACATCTCACTGACATTAATAATGCGTTGTAAGAAAATACATGAAAATTTAATTTTTGTAACAGTATATTAAGATGAGATATTTCCAGCTTTTTCAAAAGTCAATAAATGCTTATAATTATCGCTGGTACAGTTACATTACCTTCTTTAATTCCATGTATTTTTTTTCCACTACTAATATTTTTATGTACTGTAATGTTTATTACATGCCTGCATTGTGGTAAAATGCATTTTTCATATATTACTATACATAGTATTTTATTTAATTTAAAGTTTTTGACTTTGCTGAGAGCACAACCTATAATAATAGAAATAATTGTTTAACTTACTCAACTTACTTATTGTCAATACTATGTGAAGTATGAGATGAATAACACAAAAATTGTTACTTGTTACAATCAAATTATTTTCAAGTTCTCCCTCTTACATCTATACACATTATTCATCTAATACATCTTTGTAAAACTCCTTTGCACCATTTCGAATTTCAGAATACTTTAGCAAGGCAGAAACATCTTTCTTTGCTTAGTATATTTTGTTTTGGTAAAGACTGTCTGTTAGTACTGTTGGACAGCATGGTTTCTTTCGTCTCATGATGTCAGCTTGTATTGGATCTCCCAAAGTATGTGTCTCTTGCTGACAAATGAACAATTTTCTGTATTTTCTTTCATGAGGTGACTTGCTGGCAGTTCATTTTGAATGATAACTTGGATTTTAGTACTTTCTGTGCACTATCTTTGTAGATTTTTAACTGTCCACTCTGTATTTAGAACTTTGAGAGTACCATACTCTTCTAAAATATTGTAATATTCCTTAGGAGACAAGATTCTTGCTTGATTTCTTTCTTTTTTTCAGTAAGACTTCTCAGTTGTACCAAACACTCAGTCTGGAGGGATGTAGCTATGGCCACAAATAGGGAAAAAGTGACAATAACATTGTAAGCAACTTTAATGGCTCCTCTTAAAGATTGAGTGTCCAGTCAGGTGTAGAAAACGGTGCTCTCCCTCTTTTGCTCTTCAGTATGGATTATGATGCACAAATTGTGTAACCATACTTGTCTAGCCCAGAAAACCTCACTGACTGATAGTTTTGGAATAGGCTGGTTTTGTTGTACGTCAAAGCAAGTCTTAATGAAAGTAGGATTATTTTCCCTCATTGTATCGTAAAAACCGCTTTGCACAAGTTTTATGTAATCTGTGTCTAGTTTGTAGTTCATTCTTCTTCTGCAGACATGTTTCACATTTTATTTCTATTAAACCAAATTTACAAGTGGAGCAAGTTTTGGTATGAGGTATCCTGAATGATAGATTGAAATATTTGTAAAATTTCTGCTCGTATTTCGATAAGGATCATTGTTACATTCAAATTTTTCTTTCTTTCTTTCTTTCTTTCTACACTGAAGCTTCTGAACATTTTATTGACTGTGGGATCCGAAGGAAAATAACCTCTTAGACTTCCCCCTTTCATGGTGGCTCTCTCTGCATTTATATTTTTTATATCATTCCTGATGGCAATAGTTATGTCCTTACAATCCCTTCCTGTTCTGTTACCTCCTCTCGTTTGGTAACCTTCCTCCTTCATGGAACATGCTTACTAGATACGATAACCTGTCCTTTGAAATGCCAGATACTCCTAGGAAACTGGCAGCACAAACAGGCCCTATTTCACCATCCCTTTTTTGTAATGGTATACTTCACTCCTGTAGCCTTTGAAGGTGCAGGTGTTCCAATGACAATAATGTCCAGTGGAAACACTACTCCTGCCAGTAAATATTGCCACAGCAAGGAGTAACATTGCTTAAAGCAACCATTATACTCCATTGTTATTAACTGCTTGCTGTGGAAACAGAGCCAAGACACAAGAGAGTAATAATACTGTCTTTGTTGACTTTTGCTGTAACTGTAAGAATGCATACATTGTTTTGCTAAAACATTGTGATTTGGAATGTTCATATACAGGACAGTAGTTGGCTTTTGCTAAAACTTGCTTCGGGGGTTGATGTTAAAGGTCAACATTATGTCAATACCACACCTAACTCAATTTTGAAAGTTTTTGTGTATATCAAGTTTTGGAAAAATGTTCCTGAGTTGCTTCCAAACTTGACAGGGATTGCAGTATGGAGTGAATGAAGAGCCATCCCAACTTGTTTGTGGAAGAACAATGAACTCTTGGAGTCACTCACCTCACAAGAGGCCATTGCCCACACAGCCACATAAAGACAACAGCAGCAAAGTTCAGCAGTGAAATGGATAAATGTTTTCAGAGATGTTTCCATCATGTTTAATGCACTCAAAAACTGATATTAGCCTTGAAAACTGTATTTATTAGTTTTATACAGCCTTACAAATTACGGCCTCACACCAATCTCAAAGGCTGTAAAAGAATAATACATGAAAGGGTAGTAGTGGAAAAAAAGATTGATAAAATACATAAAATTGCACATAAAAAATGCACATGCTTAGGTAAAATAAACTGAATTTTCTCAAACATGGATGCAAAGTTCTGCTCCACATTACTTGATGACATTTGAATGCAAACTGACTCACTGTACACATTGAAGTTTTAGGTGAAGACGACGAACGGATGACATTACTGTAAGGCATTTATGAAAATTACATGTTTTGAGATACAGAAATACTGATACAATTGATTAATACTATGTAGTTTTTCAGTGACAAATAATATTCTATTATCTCCATTACATCGCCCAGTTTACTGTCTAACAAATATCCATCTAGTGCAGAGAGGCTGATGAAAATTATCACCACAAGATGGCATCAATGTATAAAAATGTAATTAAAATAAGTTAACATTTAGTTGTTCAATAAAACATTAAATTACAACAGATATGTAATTTAGTATCCAGGGATGAACGTATAAAAATGTTAAAACTGATATACAAAGATATTCCGATGATAAGATAAAGCAAAATTTACAAAGGTACACACAGAACGACAGGTAGTGTATTCAATGTGTAACAGTGTTGCAGAAACAAGCGTCAGTGTATAATATAAAGTACTGGAGGGAGTACAACAGATGAGTGTGTATTTAATATACAGCTAAAGATAAATACTGAAAAATTAGCATCTGCCAAATCTAGTGACCATGCACAATGTGGATATTACTGTTCAAAGGTTGAGCACACCATTAAAAACCTACTGGTCTTATGTAACAATATTCCACTTATGATAGAACCAACAATAAATAAAAATCAGAGATAAACAGTATGTAAAAGAAAGATACAACATATAAAGCATAGCGATAATATGCTGTGACATGTAAATTTGATCAGTTGCACAAAGGAAGGGGGTTAAAATTTTTTAATTAGTTTTGCTATTTCTAAAATGTTGCCCATATAATGCATTAAATAATCTGCTCATTGTATTACAGTCAGGTAACCCTGAAAATATGGTTGTTGCACATCATTTTAAATAACGGGTACAATGCCAAAGACATGCTCACTGCGTAATAACAAGCAAATCGAGAAAAAATATGGTAGTTACACCACAATAACGTCCCAGAGGTGCTTCCAAAAATATTGCCACATTATGACTAATCATTGATATACAAGTATAAGTTGCTCAACACCACCTGACAGAGTACACAGCAACAGTGAAACACCTTAAGTATTTTCTCGCAAAAGTATGTCTCGTGAATACATAGCGGCGTTACACAACAACACTGTACAGTAACTATATTGAGCATATATAAAGGATACAGAAGATGGAAAGCAGCTCAAAGAATACATTTTGTTGGTATGAACTACCTACACACACATAAGCTATGTAAAGAAATAACGTACTGACTAGCCATCTATGGGACTCCAGTAATTTCCTGTAGCAGCAGCTATAGATATTCCAAGGATGAATTAAAGAAAGCAAACCTTAAGAGCCTGTTATATGATCAAACTGTGCAGTAACTGTATTGAACGCACATAAAATGAAAAGAGGAGGAAAGCTACTTTCATTCTTTGTTAAATGAAATTCCGCTTAAAATTGAAGGATATTGAAAATGAATTGAATATATTGGAGCAAGTCGCAGAATATAATGGATAAAACAGCAAGGAGATTAGAGTTTGGTATAACAGATTGAAAAATAGTCACCCAGAATCCTAAAGATTAAAAGAAAGTGAAGACATGTATTACACATGATGGTAATTTTTGCAATGGCCTAGTGAACCATTTTAAAATACCGAATGTAGAGAAAAGTCTATAAATCAAGAATAACCCTGGGAAAAAGTTAAGTCATTCAATAGAAGCCAGACCAATAAATATGAAAACTCGGGCATGTATAGACTAAAGTGTAAGGATTGTGAATGCTTTTATGAGGGCAGATGGGTAAGTCTTTCAAGAACAGATTTAGGAAATATATGCACTACAGTAATGAATGTAGCATTAAAAAGCATTTATTACTGAATAACCATACTGTTGGTGGTGATCATGGAAATTTAAGTATTTTAAGTAATGCATCTAAAGAGCAATTTCTTGATATGTTAGAAGAGTTAGAAATTAATGTTGAAGAGGATGAAACATCCAGAAATACTAAATGAAGAAATAGAATTCTCTAAAAACTACTGCTTCAGTTTGTTCCCGGAATATCTATAGGCATCGGTACAGAGGGAAATAGCTACACTCTAGTAATGGCGACTCAGTACAGTATTTCGTTATTCAACTTTCAGCTGTGGTAATTCATACCAAAAATGTACTCTCTGTGTAGCTTTTCTTCTTTTTTTCATTTTGTGTGTGTTTGATACTGCTACTGCACAGTTTGATTGTATAAGTCCACTATTTTCTCATAAGATTTGCTTTCTTTAATTTTCATTGAAATATCAATTAACATTACTACAGGAATTATTGGATTCCAATAGATGGTGACTGAATATGGTATTTCCTTATAGGACTTTATTTACAGTAATTTTGCATTTGTGTGAGTAATTCATAAAAAATGTATTCTTTGTTTACCTTTTCATCTTCTTCATTCGTTATATGTGCTCAATATAGTTACTACACAGTTCTATTGTGTAACACCACTATGTATTCATAAGATTTGCTTTTGTGAGAAGATACTCAAGGTGTTTCTGTGTACTTCATCTGTGAGGTGATAATGAGCAATTTATACTGGTACATCAGTGATTTGTCATAATACAGCAATATTTTTGAAAGCATCTATGGGTCATTATGGAGGTTTAACTGCTGTATTTTTCTCAATTTGCTTGAGGTATGCAGTGAGCATATTTTTGGTATTGTACCTATTATTTAATGTGATACGTAACAACTATATATTCAGGCTTAGTTTGCCGTAAGACACTGACCAGTTTATTTATTATGTGATTGGCAACATTTTAGAAATATGAGAAAGAAATAATTTTTTAACAGATTCCTTTGTGCAACCTTCTGGAGTTACATGTTGCAGAATATTGTCGTTATATTTTACCTGCTGTATCCTACATTTACGTACTGTTACCTTGGTTTTTAATGTCTTGTTAGTTCTACCATACATTGAATATTGTTACACAAGACTGATAGGTTTTTGATGGTACACTCAAACCTCTGATTAGTAATTTGCACTTTGCATGGCCACAAGATTTGGCAGGTGCTAATTTTCACTGTTTACCTTTAGCCATATATTAAATACACCGTCTGTTTTAGTCTGCTGATTAGAATGAGACCCTTAGAAGCCAAGGGGGTATACGTGGCAAATTTCTAATTTTGGAGGTAAGTTTAGATTTCAGTAGTTAAAGCAGACACAAATCTGTGTGGCAAATAGATACAAGTAACAAGCAGTCTGGTGCTGACATCTAGTGGCTGAAAAGAGAACGGTTAAGACAATCCTATATTTTCTTTGGAAGTCAAAGAGTGTAAGCGCACTTTTATCCCTTGGCTACCAAGTGATTATAAACAGCTCTGTTTTCTTGGTTGAGTCTTTAACGGAAGCTATGTAATTTAAAATTATGTTATTGGTTCTTTGTGATTTTTCTTATTTTATTTTCTACACAAATGTTATAGATGTTTTTAAACTATAAAAAATAATTGCACATCTGTGGAAAATAAGCTGTATAAAGAGTTTTGTGCAGAGAATAATTTACCACATGTTAAAATGTGTTACTATAGATTTGTGTTCAGTACGTCCTTCAATCTGTTTCTATGCACCTTGTACTGATACTTGTGTGACATGTGACACGTTGTAAAATTTGATAGTTCATGGAGACTCAAAAATATTCACACATTGGCTCTTGAAAAGGAATTATGTTTTCATAAGGCACAGGTGGCTAGAGAAGCAAAAGAATGTTCAAAATATGACAGTTCATAAGTAGCAGTGTGCTTTGGACCCTCAGAAGGTACTCCCAACACCTGTGCTTTCTTGCAGCAGAGCGTATTATGCATGACAGCTGTGGACCTACAATTTTTGTGTGCATGATTTAGCCTCTGGAGTCCCAGCAATGTACATTTGGTATGAGAGTCAAGCTGCTTGTGGATGCCAATAAATTGCTTTGTGTCTTTTACAACATGTAAGTAGATTGCCCACATCAGTTAAACACATTACAGCTTTTAGTGACTACACTGGGGATCAAAATAAAAGTACATACATTGAACCTGTAGATCACAAATTCTTGATATCTGGTCATGCTTATATGGAAAGTGTGCAAGATTTTGGAATTATTGAGAAGGTTGCCCAGAAAAATCCTTGGAATTTTGTACCTGATGAATAAGCATTCCTCATTTCAAAGACCAACAGGAAATTTAAGGTAGTCCAGATGACTGTGATTTCCTCACCCTAAGTGCACTCAATGATTAGCTCAAGGACTCTGTGAAAGGCTTGTGAAAAATGCAGTGATTGGACTTTGAAAAGTCACCCTTGATCATTTTGTACAAAGAATCTCTCAGTGAAGATGTGAAAGATTTTCAGAATGTTAATAACATTGTGGGAGAAATATCAGTGTCTTCCCTGCTCTAGAAGTAAACATTGAAAAACTTAAGCTCAAGTATCTGAAGTACAGAGACCTACAGACTCTACTTCCATTTGTGCCACCACTGCATGATGAATTTTACCAGAAGCATCCACACCATGAAGCTGCAAGCACATTGTAGCCAGTTAATCAAAACCAAGAAGTAGTTCATTGTTGTTCAGAAAATGAACGTGGCAGGATGTTAGAAAAGGATTGTGCGTAGACTCAAAATAATGTTCAACTCAAATTACAAGTTACTACCTGCCATGAAAGTATTCCTTTTTATGTCACTGTTATATTAAAAATCATGTAAATAATAAAAAGTTACTGACAAAATTATGTCACTGTTATATAAAAAATCATGTAAATAATAAAAAGTTACTGACAAAATTCAGCATTGATTGCTCTGGATAAGGTAGGCAATAAAGCTTCAAAAAATGTGCAAATATGCATGTCTCTGCAAAATTGTTACGTACTAAATAGGCTTCCTGTCATTTTGTGTGTACCTTTGTAAAGTTTGTTTTGTCATATGATGGAATTACTACTGCAGCAATTTTAACATCTTTATGTTTGCATTACAGAATTCTAAATAATGTACCTGTTGCCATTCTTTAGTTTATTGAACAACTAGGTGTTAACTTACTTTACATTTTTATACATTGACACCATCTTGTGATGATAATTTTTCCAGGTGGATATTTGTTATGTAATTAACTGAGTGATGTAACAGATATAATAGAATGTTATTTGTCATTTACAAATACATTGCATCAATCAATTGAATCAGTACTTCTGTATTTCAAAACATATAATCTGTATGAACACCTTATAGTAGTGCCATCTGTCGGTCTCCTTCACTCAATACTTTGATGTGTACAGTGAGTCAGTCTGCACTCAAATGTTATCAAGTAATTAAGAGCAGACGCTTTGTGTCCATGTTTGATAAAATTCTATTTCGTTTTACTGAAGAATATGTTACAGATATTTTAGTGAATTCTACCCCTCTTCATTGCATTGTAAGTATTTCATCCATGTGTTTTCACTGAGTACATACTTTTTCAGTTTTTATTATGTAAGTTTTATGCAATTGTATCAAAGATTTCTCACTGACTTTTGTGTATTTCTCTTGTACAGCCTTCGAGAATATTGTAAGGCCATAATGTGTAATGCAGTGTAAAATTAATAATTACAGTGGTCAAGACTAATATCCGTTTTTGAGTTCAGAACAGTTCATTGGGCTGGAAGAATTTGACTGGTTTTCTGAACACTCCCATGGCCTATTACATCTCAATTGACTTGCAAAATCACCAGACTTTAACCCCATAGAAAATCTATTAGAAATGTTAGAACAGTGGGTAAAACGCCAACATCAGCATCCCTGTAATTTGGTGGAATTGCACAATCAAATCCTTAGCAAGTGGCTTAACCTGCATGCAACATACATGCAAAAACTCAATTCCTAACCTAATACAGGTGGTTATCAAGTCAGGGGCGGAATTACACAGTATTAAATTATTCTTGTAATGAGTTCTCTAGAAGTGACAAACGTTTTGTCCAGTGAGCTTATGTAAGGTGGGGGTCAAATTTATTTGTTGTACAAATAATCTGAAATTCACTTTCAACAGTGGATTTTTTAATGTAATTTGGCAGGGACATGATCAGGTAGTTACTTTGTGTGCTATGTAGTCATATAACGAAGTGAGTGCCAAATAGTTAATTCACATTCACGGTAGGTGATGGTTGGTTTGAGGGTATTGTGGTAATGGGTTGCAATCATTGTGAATTATTATTGTTGATGGACTCCAATAATGTCCCCTGGGACAACCCGAGCAGACTTGGGTTGCTCCTGTAACACACACAGTCATCGTTAGAGAGGCTGGTATCATAAAACTCACTACATAATACATAGCCATAGTAGTTGTTGTTTGCACACTGAGATGGTGAAATCCAGTTGTTTATAGAATTTGTACTATATCAGTATACATTTCAAAGACAACTTCATAATCAGGGATTCTGTAGTTTTGTAAGGACCTTCATTGTGATGTCACCACACCAGAAATGCGGATCTGTGAATTTTAACAATCAAGCCACTCCTGCGTGTTTCAGTGTACACAGTTTTCAAAGATGACTGGTGACTACAAACTTCATTTGCAAAGTACAAATTCTATAAAGACAAGTAGACAGCTTTTATGCTTAAGTCTTTCTTTTATCTCTTGGTATTTTTATGTGCGTGGAGCCATGTCTGCATGCCAATGTCATCAGCTTCCATAGCAAGATCCATTTACGTGTAACAGGGTGTCAATGTGTATATTGGTGGGTTTTCACTGGCATTTTGCTAGCTTAATATTGTCTGTAGTGTTTCATTTGTGATGCCTGAAGGTGGTCAGTTTCATCCATGGAAACGTCCTTTTGATTAACAGTGCTTTTTGCCAGTTTTTGCAGTTGTAGTTCCTTCAGTTGAGTATCAAGTATTCATAGACTGCTTGAGTATTCAGAGCTCCTGTCGACTCATGTGGCCAGTTTCTTGCCTTCCTCTGTGAGAGGGTATAGGCAAAACTGAAGGTGCATGTCCAGGATTTATGTATTGCATTATATTCATTGAATCTTGTTTTGTATGATGCAGATGTGATGGTGATCCCTTGATGCCTCAGAAAATGTCCTACAAACTGATCCCTTCTTCTAGTCAAGGTGTGCATGTCATCAGGAATTCAATGAAAGTTGTGTACATAGACATAGCCACCTTTCTGCTTAGCTTACCTTGTTCCTTGATGACGTTCTTTGTTTAATCCACTCTGTCATGTATATGATTCCTTCAAGTGAATTTTTGGTCCAGCCAGACCCGATATATCTAACCTTCTGATGGAAGAGTGTTGCTTGTACTTGTAGGTTGATAGTTAATGCTGTTGATGTTGGTAGTGGTGTGGTCCTCAGTCTGCATTTAAACTAGACTGTCACCCACGTTTTGTCATTTACGTTAACACACCATTTCTCCCACTCAGAGCTGTCTATAAATGAGTGTTTCCAGGTTTGGACCAGGATGAGTTTATCATTGACATATGTATGTTGTGTTGCTGGGAGGTCATTAACATGGAGATTAAATGAAGGGGGCTGGAGATTAAATGAAGGGGGCACTAAGATGTCATCTTGATACATTTTTGTATAGCATGTAATGTTATCTGCATGTACCAAATGTGAATTTTGAAGGTTCTGTCGATGAGGTATGAGATGCAAGAGCCTGTTGCCAAACCCAGCAGCATTCGTTTTGATGATGAGGCTGAGACTTCATTAGTTATCGCCCATGATTTTCTCAGTACCTAGTAACACTGGCCCTCTTGCTGTGTTGTTAATTTAGTTGTGTGTAAAGTGTATCATTATACCAAAGAGTTGTGATTTTGAGTTCTGAAGACTGAGAACTAATTTCCTTGGCCTCAGGGTGTTGTTATGTGATGTTTGGAAGGCATTTTAATATTATTTTCTCATCAATTGTGCTGAAGGAGTTCAACAGGCTGGGGCTCTGCTTGAGGAACCATATAGATCATTAATTTTTTTGTGCTAACCAAATGAATCCTTAAAATTCAATTTCTAGATCTCCAAATGGGCTAGTTGGACTCGTAGTAAACAATAATGACAATTTCAAACTGAAGAATATGTGCTGGCAATAGGGTTATCATTCATCCTCCATATTTCAAGACCATCACCATTATGGACCTTCTTGTCCCAACATCCCGATGAGACCCAATTTTGTCCTAATTTTGCAAAATAACTCTTATGAGATTGGCTCATGTACTGAAGAAACACCATCAGTTAGAGCAATATGTAAATGCAGCCTCAGTTTTATTTGTGTGTGCAAGTTTATATTGACAAGATCATCTGACAGATCCCGTTGCATGTTGTGTATTCTATATCGACAATGCAAGTACCTTCTGTATCTAGCCCAGTCTACTTCTCCAGTAATGTTGTTGTTGTGGTCTTCAGTCCTGAGACTGGTTTGATGCAGCGCTCCATGTTACTATATCCTGTGCAAGCTTCTTCATCTCCCAGTACCTACTGCAACCCACATCCTTCTGAATCTGTTTAGTGTATTCATCTCTTGGTCTCCCTCTATGCATTTTACCCTCCACACTGCCCTCCAATACTAAATTGGTGATCCCTTGATGCCTCAGAAAATGTCCTACAAACTGATCCCTTCTTCTAGTCAAGGTGTGCCACAAATGTCTCTTCTTCCTAATTCTGTTAAATACCTCCTGATTAGTTATGTGATCTACCCATCTAATCTTCAGCATTCTTCTGTAGCACCACATTTTGAAAGCTTCTATTCTCTTCTTGTCCAAACTATTTATCGTCCATGTCTCACTTCCATACATGGCCACACTCCACTTCAGAAACCACTTCCTGACACTTAAATCTATACTCGATGTTAACAAATTTCTCTTCTTCAGAAACGCTTTCCTTGCCATAGACAGTCTAAATTTTATATCCTCTCAAATTCGACCATCATCAGTTATTTTGCTCCCCAAATGGTAAAACTCATTTATTACTTTAAGTTTCTGATTTCCTAAACTAATTCCCTCAGCATCACCCGATTTAATTAGACTACATTCCATTATCCTCATTTTGCTTTTGTTGTTGTTAATCTTATATCCTCCTTTCAAGACACTGTCCATTCCATTCAGCTGCTCTTCCAGGTCCTTTGCTGTCTCTGACAGAATTACCAATGTAATCGGTGAACCTCACAAAGTTTTTATTTCTTCTCCATGGATTCCAGTAATACGGGTCTGGAAATGTTTAAGCAGCACCACGCAGAAGGTTGGGCAAGTTCCCATTTGAATAGTGATCTGATAAAACTATCCTTTCTAAATGTAATGTGAACAAGAGTGCAAGTTAGTAATGTTTCAAGTGTATATGGCAGTTACGTAGGGTGTGAAGGGCGATGACCCAAGGGTTGCTGTCAATTGTTTATCATCTAGTAAACTTATCCTATCATAGCTTATGCCTAAGGATGTAAAGAGAAAGTGTCACTTTTCAGATGATTACATATACGATTGGTCTTTTGTCAAGAAAGGACGTACAGATCAGGAAGCATTGTGAGAGATTTGTACATTTTTACACCCCAATTTTGGAGTGTCCTGATAAGATCCCAGCTGTGTATTGCAACCGTAGCTGGCAATAGCTATTGCTGATGGCGTTTCATCCAAGCAGAAATTATTTAACAAAGTACTTGAATAAATTGTTGGATCTTTCCTCTGCTTCCAGTATTCCTTCAGAAGGTCGCCATGCTGTTGATTTTGTTCTTCTGGTCTTTCTGTCCTCCTTTTTGATTTCCAACACTTCCAGATTGTGTATTCCATTTCAAAATGTGTCCCATTCCAACAAGAGAGCTTCTGGGGTGTTGGACATCTCTTTCCGAACTTCTTTAATCCACATTGTGGTAGTCTTCTTTTTTAAGAGCTAATCGTGTATTTGTTTGGATAGTCTATTTTTGTCCATTCTGTACAAGTGTCCAAGAAATACCAACCTTGTTTCCATTATGATTTCAGAGATCCTCCACACTTTGTGGTAGACATCATTGTTACTCTGAAGTTTCCAGTCGGACTCGTCTGGAGTGCATTCGTCATGTTTCATAGGATTCTCTTCTCCAGAATCTCTAACTTCTCTAGCTTGTAGTTCATTGAAGGGCATTCACTGGTGTACAGGCATTCTGTTTCGACCACTGTATCACTGTTTTAGTTTGGTATTCCAGGAGATAAGCGTTTTGTTGTGCTATCACAGCTTTTTCTAGCACATTTTCTGGTTTGGTATCCCTGAGGTGCATGAATTTCTTTACCCTCATAATGAAGCCTCTCTCTGTGTCAAAGAACTTCAGTCTGTGTATTTGTCATGAACTTGTTCTTTCTTATCAAGATCTTCAGCTCCTTTCTGCTAGCAATCCTTTCTAGATGGTTGATCTGAATAGTTGCTTCTGCTGGGCATTGTGAGTGTATCACAGTCAACCACAAAGGCCAGGCTTTTGATTTTAATTCCTTCTGATTTTTCCTGTGGGCAGATCTGGTTTATTCTTGTAATTTCTAGTCTTGACTTCCAAATTCTCTCTCTCTCTCTCTCTCTCTCTCTCTCTCTCTCTCTCTCTCTCTCTCTCTCTCTCTCTCTCTCTCTCTCTCTCTTTTCTAGAACACCGTTGAATAAGAATGATGATAGTCAGTTGTCATGTCTTGGATCTGTCAGTTCTCCCATGAACTCCACCTTCCAGGTTGTGCCTGCTAAGATCTCCTTTATTATGTTTGCTGATTTGGTGTCTATTATTCATTTTTTATGTGACACACACCACAGAATAGGTTATGTAAATTGCCAGTACAGCACTGCAGAGCTGCGTGACATTAAAATACATGTGTAAAACATGTATTAATATATAACAAATCAGGATTGATTGTAATAATGAAAAAGGCATTATATCTTGCAATGACCTGAAGCATTTATAAACACTAGAACTGCAGAAAGCGGAGATTCATGAAGGGATAACTGATGTAAAAAATAAGTCATGGAAAGAGTAATTGGTGAAAAAAAAGGCTCTTTTATCTTTAATTTCACTTTCAGTTCACCCAGGTTACCCGTGCCTGTTACTGTTGCAGTTACCTGTCTCAAGGGCAGACCTTTCCCAGTTACAAAAATGTCCTTAAAAATCTTGGCAGCTTGTTGAAATTGTTACATAAGATTACGTTGTGCTCCATTTATTTACTACATCATCAGACTGTTGATTGTTAATAGAAGGGTTGTTATCAAATTGATCTGTTCTACTTCCATTCTATTTCTCTGTATCCTTTTCAATGCACATGATTTGCTTTGGAGTGCTTCTAATAATCTGGAGAGCTTTGCTTTATCAGGGGGCATATCCTTGCATTATGAAGGACAATCAAAACGATTCAGCACAGGAGAAGAGTAGTCCTCTGTGATTGGTATTTTTTCTGCTATGTTACCCGTAGAGTCACAGGTGAAAAATGGCATTGGACCTGCAATTTAGTGATAGTCTTCTTATATGTATACATGCTCTTAAGTAAGAAATAACAGAAGACAGCCACCCAGGTGGAATCTCAGCTAAGCTGAAAGATATTGCACAACCAACTGAATGCATTCAGATTTCAGGAGACAATCCAGGCTACAATAGGTCATACCACTTTTATGTTATGTTGAGAATCTGAAGCTTCCAGCGTACATTTTTTTGACCTTCTATCAAGGCAACATACACCAAGATGGAACCACCTCTGCTGCAGGTGTGCAACACTTTTGATCTTTAATAGCACCCATTAACCTGAGATCAAGTCTTTTCCATATTCAGAGGACAAGTGAGATAGCCAGTTTCAAAGAGGAAGAGGTAGTTAAGGAATGATTTCCTCAATTTTAGTAATCACTGCACAGTCTGTTCCATTATGGGCTTGATTTAGAGATTCAGGAAACAGTAATATATTCTCAACCACAGTCATCTGGAAATGCGATACATTACAAACCATGCCAAAAGATTAGTCATACTGTGTGACAGAACATTTGTATGCCATAACACCTAACTGCAGCCAGGATTACGGTTTTTGATACTGTAAAATTGTGTCAAAGAGACAATGAGGCAAGGAAGATGAAGGCTTTGTGTTGATTTGGGCAATTCTACTGGACTACATCCCTGTAAACTATTCAGTGTGTGTGTGTGTGTGTGCGTGCGTGCGCACGTACGCGCGCGCGTGCTGGGTAAATCATAATGTACACATCAAAGCACTTATTTTTGTGGTGAATACTCTCATCATATAAATCTGTTACTGGTGACTTTAACTGTGCTGAAACAAGCAGCCATGTCTTTGTATACAAATAAAAATGCCATTTATGAACTTTATGAAGGCAGCAAGGCACCTTTTATATGAAATGTTGAAGTTCATCATTATTTTGTAAATACTATCATAATAGTCAGTTTTTTCATGTTGTGGAAGAGCTGGTAATGATTGAGAGCCAAATCAAGGCACTACAGAGGATTATCGAACAGAACCCATTTGAAACTCATAAAAAGTTCTCAAATATTTGTGGCAGTGTGTGGATGAGCAATTGCAGCTAAACCACACTATTAAGTTAAATTGTTGATTTTGAATTGCTGTTTGCCCTTCATAACATTTTACTGTAAACTCTTGGATTGATTACTGCACATTATTACGTAAAAGTGGACCAGCAGTATGTCTTTCTAGTTTGAAAAGACAGTCAACTTAACTGTAATTGAAGAAGTACTCTGGTGATACTTCACAGGTTTCATTGGTGGACTGGTGTGAGCCAACTCTACAGGGGTTGGACAGAAATAAGGAAACACCACAAGACATGCATGTTCAAACATAAATGTAGTTATTAGCCAAGCCTGCAGGTTGTAGTGTTGTATTTGACCACAAATGGCACCACACAATGTTCTCAACACATTGCAAGCTTTAGTCATGGTCAACAGTGTTCTGTGTAGTTGTGAATTTGTTATGTCAGAATTAAGTGAATTTGAACATGGGCAAATAGTTGGTGTCAAGAGACACCATATCGAAGATGTGTACTGTATACAGCAAAGGTCGAAAAACATCTCACACTAAGTCACAATGCAGACAAAGTGTGTGTTGACCCATCGTGATAGGCGGTCATTGAAGAAGATTGTGACCAAAATATGAAAGGATGACTGCTGCAAAAGTCACTGCAGAACAAAATGTCACATGTGCGAACACTGTTAGCACAAAAACATCATGAAGGGAGGTCCATAAGAAGGGAATTAAAAGGCGAGCTGGAACTCCAAAATCAGTTATCAGTGACGCAGACTTCCATAATGGGAATACACAGTGCCAAAGCCATAAAACCTGGACTACGGAGTAATGGAAGAAAGTCATTTGGTTGGTTGGGTTTTGTTTCACACTGTTTTCAACTTTTAGCCGAGTTCATGTCTGGCTTCCCCATCTCAAGCATACAATGCGGCTGCATGCTGCCTAGAGTGAAACAGAGCAGAGGTTTGGTGATGATTTGGACATCCATATTATGGTGTTCCGTGGTTCCTGCCGTTACTATTTAGGGTCAAATTACTGCCAAGGATTATGTGAGCATTTTGGCTGATCAGGATCGTCCTTTGATATAAAATTTGCTCCCCAATGATGACACTGTGTTCAAAGATGACCAGATCCCTGTTCGCATTGTCGAGGACTCGCTTTGTGAGTACAAAGATGAGTTGACGCGTCACCCAGCCATCACAGTCACCAAATCTCAAGATCATCGAGACTGTGTGGTCTAGATTGGATAGATGGATGCATGATGGCTATCCACCTCCATCATAATTACCTGAGGTTGACACTGCTGTGTGGTCTAGATTGGATAGATGGATGCATGATGGCTATCCACCTCCATCATAATTACCTGAGGTTGACACTGTTTTGTGGGAAGAATGATATAAGATTCCCTCAGAAACCACACAAGAGCTGTATGTATCCATTTTGAGATGATTTTAAACTGTTTTGAATACCAAGGGTGTTGCCTACACCATATTAGGCATGGTAATGTGGTAATGTGTTGTGATTCTGTATTTTTACACCTCCCCCCCCCCCCCCCCCCCCAGCGAATACAATACTACTAATGTCACAGTTTCATTTATAAACTACACTAATTTCTTGATTACTGTCTGAAGTTTTTGCTCGTAGAAAGCAAATCATTCCAAAGTTTTGTCATGTGCAACAAGACACAACATATACTGTGTGTGCATCAGAAGAATAAACCTGATTTAAACATTACATCATGTATTCTTCTGTGTACTGGAATCTCATTGGTTTTAGTTTCACGTGGAGTGGAAGCCAAGCTCTCTCAAGTATAGTCAAGTACTATGATTAGGACACGTTTTATACCGTGCATTACTCGCACATCAACTGAGTGATAATATGGAAAAACAGCTATACCACTGCATGTAACTATGACAGCACTGGCAAACCAGCTGGTCCAACTAACCTGCATTGACGTGAGCAATTGCTATGTAAAAAAAGGATGAGCAGAGAAACAATATAGCTTCGGATGTCGTTTAATTTGTAAAGAGAATGATATAATATCTGGCAAAACTTCAACAGTACCATGTACTTCTTAGAGAACCTGGCAGAAAGCATAATGTGCCCCCAGTCTTAGCTATGATAATACTGTAATTAAAAACAAGAGTGATGAAAATTCCTAATTTAAACACAGGGTAATTTTTCTGTGTAAGATATGTGTGATGCAAAAGTGTATTCCAGGGATTTCACCATATAGTTACATACTGAAGCTACTGAAGATATTAGCTTACAGTCATTTGTCTAGTAAACCCTTGATTCCTTCCATATCTGAGTCCAAGAAATACATTTCAGTACTCGTAAAGTCATCTGCTACATTGATAAAATCATCAACAGCAGAATCCACGAAGCCAAACAAGTTCCAAATTTTCTCCTCTTCTTTTATGATGTGCCATTATGTATCCCACCAGTGTTAGACAGTGATTTGTGACAAAAGTTTGTGCATTAGTTCCAGTACATTTGAAAGTGTAAATATCTTCTTATTTCGTGCACCAAATCCCTTAACTTGGCTGTAGATCAGTTCTATTGGGTTCATGTTGCAGTGGCATGGTGGCAACCTTAAAACTGCATCATTGAAATGCTGTGAAAATTAGTATTGTCCATGTTTCCATGGCACTTATCACTCGGGCTCTTGTGAGATCACATCTGTGGTATATAACACTGGACATAGTCCAATAAAGGGTGTATGATGATCCATTTTTGTCCTAAAAATTTAATTTATCATGTTTTCTTAATTTAAACAACCTTTATTAACAGTCTTGCATAAAAAATCGATAATTAAGAATTTATATCTACAATGAAAAGTGGAATTTTGTGTGTAATATGTAATTAGAAACAAGAAGACATGAATTTTTAATTAAAAATTATGGTTAGATATGTGTTAATTAATATTTGATTTATTTTACATTAAAAAAATAATTACCAAAACCATATTTGAACCCTCGATCAATGGAGTGATAGAGGATTACCATTCGACAATGCTACCAATTCAGCTGAGCATCTAGTGTGGAAAAACCCTTTCACTTTAGTAACTACAGTCCCTCTAAAAACTTCAAAGATGAATTTCTCTGTAAGCTTGTGCAAAACTTTAAGAACAACTGGTTTCTCGCAACTTTATAACTGCATTTCCCGCATGTGTTTCGCTTCAGAACAGGAAACCGCATTAGACGTTTTCACACTATGTATTAACAATGCAACAATCGCGGCACAACAGTACAAAGACTGGGGCTGTACACAATTTTTGGAAAAGGGGGGGGGGGGGGCCTACATAGCTAAAATGTGATAAAGAAAAACATTGATAGCTTTTATACACTAGAATATCTTAAAACTTTCATTTACCATAACATAGTAATAAGATATATAATACATAAGTAGGAACAACTTCAAGAAAATAACACCACCAGTGTACACGTGCTATGTTTGCTCACCGATCATCATGTTTCTGTTTGTTTGTATCAGGTTTATTCTTGTGATGAATGAAGTGAAGTGTAGCAATCATTTTTCTCCTCTCGGTGTCCCAGAGGCGTGATGACCCAAGCTGCTATAATCACCCAGTAGATGCCACTACATCCTCTTTCACATCCATTATGTAAACAGAAGTTACTTCCTGTTTTGTCCTTTGTTTACAATGTGATGTTGCACAATTTTAATTAAACGAATTCAGACCCCCTCCCCCCCCCCCCTCTCTCTCTCTCTCTCTCTCTCTCTCTCTCTCTCTCTCTCTCTCTCTCTCTCTCTCTCTCTCTCTCTCTCAGGTGAGGCATTGTTATTGCAATTTTGTTATTTGTCTACAGCAGTAATAAAGAGAATTGAAACTGAATGCCAACTTTGATATGAACAAAAATCAGGAAAGACCAAAAATAAAAATAAAGACCAATGCAATGTGACTATGAATGCTGTGCCATTATGCCATGTGGTGAGATAGTTACTAGTAGTTTGATGCTTGCTGCCATCTAACCGGGTGATTGCAGTGTGTGACATCATGGCCATGTTTCTGCTCTTGGATTCTTAAGAATAAAATTGTTTCTTATTGTAGTTTGGTTTTCCACACAAAAGAACCACGATAAACAGAGTGAACTACATGCAGTAGCACCACATGTGTAGTTTGCTATGAATGTTTATATTAACCATCATTTTCTTATTTGAACTTCCAGTATTTGTCTTGCAGTTACAGGTTGGATTTTGCATACTTGAATATTGTGAAAGTTATTTAAGCATTACAAAATAGTTGCAAGTGAAAAAAGATTCTACCATTTGGGTTTAATAGGGGGTTCAGGTAGGGGGCCGAGTGGTCTAAGGCGCTGCAATCATGGACTGTGCGGCTGGTCCCGGCGGAGGTTAGAGTCCTCCCTCGGGCATGGGTGTTTGTGTTTGTCCTTAGGATAATTTAGGTTAAGTAGTGTGTCAGCTTAGGGACTGATGACCTTAGTAGTTAAGTCCCATAAGATTTCACACACATTTGAACATTTTTTTTTTTTTTTTTTTTTCCAGGCAGGGGAGGTGCCACTAAACATGTGTATTGTGGGGCAAGTGCTATCAGACAAATCACATGAGAAAAAGAATTTTTTGTTTCAAGAATTATCATTCTGGCATGAACAATGTTTTACACTCAGGAAGTCTGGATAATTAATGTAATTTGCATTCAATGAACAAGGTTCAGAAGTTTAATTTAGGAGTACCGCATCATCCAATTCATAGCAACACAAATCGAAAGGGTGACTACTACTGTATTTTTGTGTGAACATCATTAGTTGACTCATTCAGCATTCCCTTGCAACATTGATACTGGTGAGAAGTTATGATGCCTTTATGTCAACTTCTTAAGAAGAAATTAATGACTGATCCTTAATGAGAGACATCTCAAGCAACGGACAGTGTGCAAAGATAATAGTTGCATCTGGTTTCAAAAAGGTTGTTGTTCACTACAGACTCCTCCCCCACGGTTGTGTCCATCATAGCTAGTGTTTGTTGCCAAGAACTGAAGCACTGTTTGGTTGCAATATAAGAAAAATGACCAACAAAATTGCAGCAGGTGTCGCTAACACATAATTCACTCTTCTGATTTCAGAAACAAAACTATCCAAAAGTCGTCCATCATACAGTTATTCATCTGATTTTGTGCTCTAAAATGTTCACTTTTCCCACTCCATATCACACATCCGCCGAGCAAATACCTCTCCGAACGAAAATAAACTTTAAATGTGGTTTGATGCCGTGTTCAACACCAAATGAGTTCGTATCTACAGGTGTGGAATTTTAAAACTACCTGATCATTGTTGCACTGTTTTAGATAATGTTGGAGAATATGTTGTTGATTATTAATTTCTCTCTTATTTTTACTATTATGCTCAGTAAACTAATAGAAAACACTATTAAAATATTCACTATAGTAATAAAAGTTAATTACAACACATCATGATAAGCTGATAACAGAAGTCTGTTTTAGTAAAACATCAAGTACTTGCTATGTGAACGTGCCTAAATCAGCACAAATTAATTAGATTTTATACATGTTGGACTTAAAGATGGTCTGTGTTTATGTGCTGTCATGTCATATTCTAATAGCAAGGAAATTTGGCAATTGAAGTAGATGCATAAAGAAGCTTGGATAATAAATTATTTGGTGTCACAGTTTCATTAATAAATTTGAGTATTCACCAGGAATTGATAACCCAATTTCATACTGTAAGTGAAAATGAGTGAAATTATTCACTCAAAATGACAAGAAAATATCTAGTGAAACTAACAGGATACTTCTGTGCCATCCAGAATGTAACTTGGCAGTTGCAGAGTTACCGAATTATTCTGCATTCAATTATACTAACAGCGGGAAGAATTTGTTTCACTAGCTGATGTGTACCTTAGCTGGCTTGGAAGTGGTGGCTGCCAGGTGCCAGAATACCAAAAGTAAATGTCAGTGAATTTTTTCCATTTCTGTAACTAAGTTTATAGAGTGTTGTTACTAATAAGGCTAAGAAGCACAGGCCGCAAATTTAAGATCATAACCCAAGAATTGTCACAAATATTTGTTTCTCTGTCTTCTAAGTGTACTAAGAACTGAAAAGATCATTCACCAGTCGTGATTCACATTTTGGGAGCATCTCCATTGATTATATTGCAAACATTATGTGTAGACAACATGTCTTTTGACTGTTATAGACTTAGAAAATGTTGATCTTAAGAATGCTGTTATTGACATTATCCCCAAAATGGAGGAACACAAATGAAGAGACATTTACACTCCATTGATTGCAGAACACTGACATCCACAGAGAGGCCTCATAAGCTATGGATACCTGAAGTTCCAAAACTAGAATGTCTACTGTGCAAGGTAGTCATAAAAAAGCTGTAGAGAAAATTACACCAGCAAATGTGTGTAGTTTGATTTCAGCTTCTGTGGACGTGATACAAAAAGCATTTTATTTACAGAACTTGAATATGGAACACACAACATTCGTAGTAATGTATTCAGTCTGTAGATACTGAAGGAAAGACAATTATAATCTCCTTCTGGTAATTACAATATAACCTATGCTGAGACTTTGTCAGTAGAAGTGAAAAGTGGTTATGTCGAAGAGCTTTTCAGAGTGCTGTTAATTTCGTCCCTGATGGTTTCATACGAATAATGCCTCTAAGCTACCACAGTACACGTATGGGAAGTAATGAGGTGTAATGTGAGGAATGGGTAGCTTTGAGAGATGAAATGGTGAAGATAGCATACGTAAAAAGCCTAGACCTACTAGAAATCCTTGGATATCATAGGAGATATTGAATTTAATTGGGACATTGAGAAGCAGAAGGGCCTAAAGCACACTATCACCAATTTTGAGATTGTAGCATATATGCATGTTCCTAAAATGTGTTGATCATATATTAAATTAGCTTTGTCTGTATCTGTAGTTCCACATTGTACAGGGTTATTACAAATGATTGAAGCGATTTCACAGATATTTTCACAATGCTTTGCACACACATACAAAAACTCAAAAACTTTTTTTAGACATTCACAAATGTTTGATATGTGCCCCTTTAGTGATTCGGCAGACATCAAGCCGATAATCAAGTTCCTCCCACACTTGGCGCAGCATGTCCCCATCAATGAGTTCGAAAGCATCGTTGATGCGAGCTCGCAGTTCTGGCACGTTTCTTGGTAGAGGACGTTTAAACACTGAATCTTTCACATAACCCCACAGAAAGAAATCGCATGGGGTTAAGTCGGGAGAGCGTGGAGGCCATGACACGAATTGCTGATCATGATCTCCACCACGACCGATCCATCGGTTTTCCAATCTCCTGTTTAAGAAATGCCGAACTTCATGATGGAAGTGTGGTGGAGCACCATCCTGTTGAAAGATGAAGTCGGCGCTGTCGGTCTCCAGTTGTGGCATGAGCCAATTTTCCAGCATGTCCAGATACACGTGTCCTGTAACGTTTTTTTCGCAGAAGAAAAAGGGGCTGTAAACTTTAAACCGTGAGATTGCACAAAACACGTTAACTTTTGGTGAATTGCGAATTTGCTGCACGAATGCGTGAGGATTCTCTACCGCCCAGATTCGCGCATTGTGTCTGTTCACTTCACCATTAAGAAAAAATGTTGCTTCATCACTGGAAACAAGTTTCACACTGAACGCATCCTCTTCCATGAGCTGTTGCAACCGCACCGAAAATTCAAAGCGTTTGACTTTGCCATCGGGTGTCAGGGCTTGTAGCAATTGTAAACGGTAAGGCTTCTGCTTCAGCCTTTTCCGTAAGATTTTCCAAACCGTCGGCTGTGGTACATTTAGCTCCCTGCTTGTTTTATTCGTCGACTTCCATGGGCTACGCGTGAAACTTGCCCGCACGCGTTCAACCGTTTCTTCGCTCACTGCAGGCCGACCCGTTGATTTCCCCTTACAGAGGCACACAGAAGCTTTAAACTGCGCATACCATCGCCGAATGGAATTAGCAGTTGGTGGATCTTTGTTGAACTTCGTCCTGAAGTGTCTTTGCACTGTTATGACTGACTGATGTGAGTGCATTTCAAGCACGACATACGCTTTCTCGGCTCCTGTCGCCATTTTGTCTCACTGTGCTCTCGAGCGCTGTGGCGGCAGGAACCTGAAGTCCGGGTTCAGCCGAACAAAACTTTGAGTTTTCCTACGTATCTGTAGTGTGTCGTGACCATATGTCAATGAATGGAGCTACAGTGCATTTATGAAATCGCTCCAATCATTTGTAATAGCTCTGTATTTATGAACATTCATGAAAAGCTGTCTCATCGATTCCCCAGCTATTCGTTTCCACATGGGCCCAAAACACAAATAATGCTCCGCACTGCTCGGATCGGTAGGTTAAAGTAGTTTTAGACAGTGATAAAATTCAAGTTCCTGAGAATTTATGGGAGGTGGACATTGTTGAAGTTAGGATGAGTAATCCAAAAGGATGTGCTCCGACATCCAGTGGAATTGTGAAGTATGAGTTAGCAGGAGCTGTACTGTGAAGGGATTAAGTGTGGGGATAGCAACATGAGTGATTCACATGCAGTAATATCTTCCCCAATGGGTGGTGTTTGGTGTTGTGTTGTGACCAGCGAGCCTGGGCCAGATGTACAGGAAAGTGCATTGTGCAGAGTGGAATGGCAGACAATTTTGTTGTTTTTGGTATTACGGAGAATGCACAAACATTTGTTGATATTTGTGCTGCAGATGTTGCACTAGAAAAGGTACAGGAACACACATGTTCTTAGAAGCAGGATGAACAGTGAAAAAGAAAGAGGAGACCAGTTTGTAGAGTGGATAATCAAGTAGACAGAGCTGAATCTATTTAAGAGTGTACATCAAAGGCTGAGAATGTGGCGCAAGCACAAGTACTGGGTCACAGCTTTGCAGGGCAAACAGCTGACATGTGCAGCAAGCCATTTACAGCACAACTGCGGTTTGGTGCACACAATGAGTATAAAGTGGGTGAAGGGTGCAACATGAGCATAAAAGTAAACGTTCTTACTGAACATCATGCCGAAGTTAATCTTTGGCGACAGAAAGCTGATGATAGTGTAGAGTTGTCACGAGGCGCATCTAGTGTACAACACAAAGCAGTTAAAACATGTACAAATACATTAAGCAGTAATTCATATAGTATAGCACCGCCAGGCTCCAGGAAGTTGTTACAGGTGAGCAGGAATAGCAACCACACATTTTGAGAAGAATGCAGTCTGTAAGCAGCCCTAAAGTATCAGGAATAAGAGGGACACACTGTCAAAGTGTTGTGAATGGTGGGGCTGTATGTACTTGTCTTGTGAGGATGGTTTTTTGGAGTATGTTGTCTTGGGACACATAAGGAGAACTTTTGTCAGAAGGACAAAATTTCGAAATTTGTCCCAAAACAAAGGGTTAAGAAACCACTGGACACACAGACAGATGAGATGTCAAGCAAATCAGTTTAATACAGCCAGACAAAGTTTCGTTGAAGCTGATATGTTAAGGATAATTTATTAAGAAAAAATATTGTCAATTTAGTTTGTAGGTGTGGAATGGAGTGTTACAAGTTGTTTTGCATAAGCATGGCAAGAATTTGTTTCGCAATATTTGAGATGATGTGAGATTAAGCAGTACAAGTGGGAGGTGAAAGAAAGATTTATGGATTCAGAGATTAATACAATAATTTGCTTAGTAATTTAGAGTAACAGACTTACTATTACTTACTTGTCTCACGGATTAATTGTAGATGTAATCACAGTAGAGAACTGGATCAGAGTGAAACACACACACACACACACACACACACACACACACACACACACACACACACACACACACACGGGGGGGGGGGGGGGGGGGGGGTGACATTCCCTCATCAGTGCAAGTATCATGTTACGGGAAACGTGACTAAACGCTGTGTTTTAGTGAAACAAATGTGCACCAGAGTTGCATAAATAAGTCTGAATTTTGAAGGATGCAAACACTCCTTTTTGCTGGAAACCAGCAGCACCACAATGATGCCAGGTCCAACATGGTTACCTCTGATCAGTTACACAATCATAAATTAGAAAATAAAATCCACTTAAACATACCATTATCTTAACACTAGTCACTAATTTACACGGCTAAATACCAAACCACATTCCTTGCTTCGCACAAAACAAAATCAAATTATGAGAACATCTAACTGTGTTACTACCATGTTGTTTCTTAAAACAACTTAGTCTCCCCTTAGTGACTGCTCATACTTGTTTACAACAAAACAGTGGCCAACTAATCTTATCTTCACTTCCCGAATCACTTCTTATGGCTAACAGCTTATTTACTACTAGTCAGTGAGCTACACATCTTGCTCATGACACTCATTCAACCCATACCAACCAGATGAAAACTAACACCTATTTACACGTCCTCAGAAAATACTGTCTGCATTCCACCATCACACACTGAACCTACAAGTATTACTCAACCCCTGACAAAACCCATTGGCTTGCCGTCACCTAGCAGTGAAACAATATCAAAACAAAAGTGCTGCATGCACCCCAATGAGGGTACTGTAGGCATTGTGGCTCCTCCTGCTATCACCAAATGGCTTGGTGACAGGCTCGAAGATCCCTTAATGAAACCACAGCGGAGATTGCCAGTGGTGGGCAGGTGAACCTATTGGAGACACTGTTGACAGTTAAGAATGGCATTTATTGACTTCAATACATGACGTATTGAGGCAAACATCTCTCTCCTGTTTGCCACTGGCCAGCACTGGCTTATGGGCAGTGGCTTCTGCCCTGGCTGCAGAGCCAGCACAAGGTGATGCTGACGGAAGGGTCTTTGTTGGCAACCAGCCCTTTGGAGGCCTCAGCCGTTCCTTGGTGTTGTAGAGCTCTGGTCCGCTCGCATCATCACGATTGTGCATGAAGACAACTGTGCGCGGGGTACGAATCACTGCCCTCTGGCAGTGGTTGGACAGTGGCTAGCGCCGTGGTGCGAAGTCCTACCAGCATTGGCTGCGGCAGGCATGGACAGCAGGTCAGTGGGACTGTGGCATAAAGTCCCATCGAGGACTTGGTACTGGCGGGCAGGTGCATTCCCCTCTCAATACCATGCCTATGGTTGGCGATGCCCAGTAGTCTCACTGTCCAGCATAGCCCTGGTGTCATGATGATACTTCTGGTTTCCAGTGGTGGGAAATGATGATCCCCTGCCTCAAAATTCAGACTTAGCTATATACCTTTGGCATTCATTTGGTTCCCTAAAACCTAGCACCTAGTGACTTTGCCCATAATAAGAGGTGGAAACAGCTGTAAAATCGTTGTTTATTGTAACACAACCGGTTTCGCTGCCTACAGCTGCAGCATCAAGTGCAACCTACGTGGTGATAAAAAAGCAAATTACACCATCACCACATTTTGTGGATATTAAAATTAATAAAGGAATGTCTAAAATGTGCTCACAATGTTAAAAGATGATAGGCATACCCATCGCTCCTAGTCAAAATTTACTATTGAAAGAATATTGTAAGCACAATGATGAGCCTAAGGTAAAGAAGGGATACTCCATTCTTTAAAATTTTCCTGTATCCAAAAAGAAAAAAGAAAATAGTTTATAGTGAATGGAAGAAAAAAGTTTATAAAAAGGGGCCAAATTGGCGATAAAAAATTTTCACTGCTAACATGATTAGTCGCAGCACTATGCAAATAACTGGAAGGTGCCGGGTGGCAATTTCTTACCAGTGGGATGACAGTGCAGCTCGGTGCAGGGCAAAGGAAAAGCGGCCCACACAAATGATAGAGACTAGTTGGCTGGCAGAACGGAAGCTATCCACGCATTAGTGCAATGATTGCCCTAAGAAATATATGGGGCAGACTGGTAGGTCATTTCAAATAAGATTTCGGGAACACATTACCTTAAATAACCCACGATCTGCATTAACAGCACACTTATGTGAAGAGGGGCACAGCATCACAGGCACTACAGGAAATTAAAAAAGGGTTCAAAGGAAAAAAAGGCCATATTTTGAAGATATTAGAGGAAGTAGAAATTTTTAGGTATAAAAATATAATCACACAGTTCATGTTGAATAATTGGAATTAAAGCACCATAACATTCTGGGTAATTTTGATTATTTGTATGATTAGGTGTTAGTATGTAATAAAATTCTGTTTTAAACTCGCTGGTAAAGGTGGCGACCCTTTTTACCATCTATTCATCCCCTTTCTACAAACTTTTATTGTCCACTCACCATAAAATATTTTCTTATTTCTTTTGAGATGAAGACAAATTTTAAAGAATGGAGTACATTTTCTTTACCGTACACTCACCCTAGTATTGACAATATTCTGTGAATGGTAAATTTTGACTAGGAGCGATGGGTATGTCTATGATCTTTAAACATTGTGAGTACATTTTAGACATTCCTGTACTTTGCTTTTTACCATGTAGGTTACACCTGATGATGCAGCAGTAGGCTGCAAAACCAGTTGTGTTTTAATGAACAATGATTTTACCAGCTGTTAGCGGAGTTCTTTGTAACATCGAGTCTTTCAACAGCTGTGATTGCCCCGAATATAGAATAGTTAGTTACAACAAGAGACTTGCCCTGGTGACATCACCACACGTGCAGTGCGGTTACCATCGTGCGGTGCACTATACAGTAGTGTGAAGAGGTGCATCAAATGAGACTTTGGACTGAAGACCATAGTAATATGATGGCAGAGATTGGCAGATATTCTGGGATTTGCAGAGAATATCCATACACTGCCGATTCATGATGTCAAACTAACACAATTTTATTATAACTGAGACTGTTGGTAGCCACATTATAGCCCAGCCTTTATTTCTGCTTGTGAAAGAAATGCTCTAAAGCATGTGAACAGCATCAACTCGACACACAACACAGTCTCACTATATGCCAGTTAATCACAGCAAAATGCCCTATGCTTGCATCTTTTTGCCACTGACTTAATTTCTTTCACAACAAACTGTCACCTCGTAGTGGAGACAATAAACAAATGTTACAGTAAACCACACCATCATTGATGCCCACTCCCACTCCACATACCCACTATGGATGTCTCATAAATTATGACACTAGATGCAGATATTCACTTACTTTATTGGCTCCATGTTTTCAGTTTTTCTGATTGGGTATTCTGCTGTCGCTCAGAAAATGAATACTTTGGGTAAATACAAATGTTACGTGCAGTGAACATTCTGTGTTTCCATTCTGCCAGCTCCACCATTCAAGAAATAATGAAACTAGCCAACAGAAAAAGTCTATGAACTAACAAATAATAATAATAATAATAATAATAATAATAATCAGTGAATTTAGCAAACTCCGTCAGTCACCTGACTGTAATGAAAAGCTGCAATTTTGATCTACACAGCACTGCATTATGAACATTCTTTTACTTAATTTCGTTGTGGTTGTTTTAAATAACAGTAGAGGAAGAGGAAAATCGTCTGACTTCAAATTTACTTTTACAGCGATATTTGAATCTATGACTACACTAGCAGCAGTATGCAGCTAGTGAGGCATCAGTAACGTGAAAATTCTCTAATTGCCAAAATAGTGGCAAAGTCAGAAAGAGGCAATAAAATAACCTTCTAACAGTCAGAAAATTAATTTTATTTCTCACTATCATTTATTACACAGTAATGGTTCAGAGTATTTAATCATAATTACAAAGAAATATCACATGAATTTAGGACATTTCAGCTCAGTTCTGGAAGGCTGTCAACTAGTACTAAGTTTCCAAAGATTTTTAAACTCTTCTTTCACATGTATTTCTTTTTGAGACAGTACAAGGGATTCACAAACATTTTTCTTGCTGTTTGTGTGATAGGACTGTCATGACATCCTTTCCTTAGTCATTGTTTTGTGATCATGCCAATCCATGTCAGATACATGTGTATTGGATTATTGTACCTATTTATTCAAATAACTAATGGTCAATATATTTCACAACAGTGAAAGCTGCAATGCAACAAGCTGATTATTTAATTACCTGTGTATTATGTGTCATTTCAGTTGCATATGCAACAGTAATATTTGTTATCCAATTATCTGCAAAATTCATGCAACTAGAGCAATTAGTCTCACGAAACACCTGGTGAAGATGTCAAGTTACGATGTCAAAATATAGCATTGGGAAAACACAGACCACTGGCAGTAGACCCGATTCTATGAGATGATAGCAAATCGCTAACTTTTTTGTCATTTTTTGTTTCCTTGGCAGCTCATGAATTGAGGCCTACATTCATTAAGTCAGATTATTCAATCTGATGCCAAATATAAGAAACATTGTTTTCAAATTGCTCATGAGAGAAATATTGCAAATGGCAGTGCACAATTTAACTGTAAAGTGACTCATGTTTAACCAGTTGTATAACATGTAAAAATATTTACAAAACAAGGTGCATAAAAAATTGTTACACATGGAAAAATGTTGTTATAACTGGCATATCATGTGAAGCAAGCTGTGTTGAGTAGTATTATTTACAGCAATTCCTTATTTCATGAGAAAATTACAGCTACGATCTGTAAATATGCTTTTTACTAAACTAAAGTATAAATATATATGGAGCTACACAGAACAAATTTGACTTTATTTTCTACCAGTACTTCATTGTAAAGGTGACATGAAAGGTTTATGTGCAATTTCTCAGAGAATAACACACAGCAGTTTGTGCCATTACTATGCCATCAGAAATGTAAAAACCAGAGAGCTTCCCACTCGCATATCAAACAGTTGATTGTCATTCATACATTCTTACCACTAACATATCCTTTTTGAGGACTTGGTGACACTTGAGGTTTTTAGCAGAATGAGTCTTAATTTTTTTTACTAATTATGGTATGGGGAACATGCAGCAAAGATTATTTTCCTCCTACAACAGTGAAGATCTTTGCAGATGTCTGCACTCAGCACTGACTGCCAGCTGTCACAACGCTTTACAAAATTCATGAGACAGGCAACACAGCAGTGAGAGTAGTTCAGAAATCATTAAGGAAGTTGTCTGGAGGTGGGTTGAAATTCAGATGATAATGTTGCTTTCCGAGTCACATTCAATGTGTAATAGCGAATGATCGCTTCCGTTTTCAGTACACCGAAGACAGAAAAAAAAAAATGTGACTTCTAGTTTGCAGTCGCTGCTTCTGCATATTATTAGCAACTATGCTCTAGTTCCTTAACTTTGTTACACAAATGGGAATAATACTCAATGATACATATTTTTGGTATTCTGGCCATATATGGCCTCATCTTTGAGATCCAAGCTAGAAGTCACTTCCAAGCAATACATGAGAGGTGAATGCCACATCGCTTCACTAGCTGTGGGGTAAAGGAGTCGTGCCATAAAGTGGATGCTGCATTGGCTCTCTGTTCCAGTCTTGATGGAGGGAAATTTTTTTCCTATTATGTGACGGAGCCACAGGCAGCCACATAGAAAATCAATAAGGAAATCTTAAAGAACTTTTCCATCATAAGCACTATCTCTGCATCTAGCACCCCAGGGTGTAAATGTGAGAAACTTATAGTACTGCACACCTGATAATGCCTTTTTCTGCTTCTGTTTATGTAACTTTTGGTTTTTGTAAATACACAAATTTAATTATGAAATTATGTCACTGAATAATTTATTATTTGGGCTGCTTTATGCATATACTCTTAACTGCCAAATTTCCAAACTGTTGTAGTATGACACAGGATAGCAAGTAAACACAGACCATTTCGAAGTCCAGAGTGAGTAAAATCTTAGCAATTAGTGTTTATCTAGGCACACTCAGTTTAAATAGTTCACAGTTAATTAAAACAGACTTCCATTGTAAGGGTATCATGATATGTAGTAATTCATTTGTATTTGTAAAATGCATATTTTTATATTGTTTTCCATTAATTTATTGAACAAAATAGTAAACAAAAGAAAGTAATCATCAACAATATATTCTCTAACATTATCTAAAACAGTCTGACTGTGCTCAAGTGGTTTACCAATCCCAACCTGTAAAAAGGACTCATTTGGAATTAAAGATGTCATCAAGCCAGTCTTGAAGAGCATTTTCATCCAGGAAGGAATGGACTTGATGGTTGTTAAATATGGGGTGGGGAAGATAAACATTTGAGGGTGCAAGTACAGCAGATTGGGTTTGTGAAGGATGGCTTCACAAACTAACTCCTGTATAGTTTTGTTGGTCATTTTTTCTTACACTGTGACCAGAGTGTGTTTTATTTCTGGAAGCAAATACCAGATGCGATGTACACACCACTGGGGAAAAATAGTGAACAACACCCTTCGTGTGCCACCAGATGCAAAATAATATCTGTTCACACTGCCCTTTACTTGAGGAGATGCCTTTGTGAAAGTTCAGCCATTCATTTCATCTTAAGAAGTTAACATAAGGAAATCAAAACTCTTCACCAGTTACGATGTTGAATAAGAATGCTCAGTGAGCAAACTCATGACATTCAAGCAAAAATGCAGTAATAGTCACACCCTTTGATATGTGTTTCTTTGAACTGGAGCATGTGGTGTTCCTACAATTGACTTCCGAAACTTCCCTATTGAATTCATGTTCACATGGTTGGTAAATGTTTGCAGTTCATTACATGTGTCACTTATCAAGACTTCCTGAATGTGGAAAATTGTTCATGACAGGATGATCTTTCTGGAACCAAGAAAATCCTTTTCTCACTCTATTTGTCAGATAGCACTTGGCCCTCACACAACACAAATGTTCAGAGCCCTCTATTAAACCCAAAGCACAAGTGTTAGACCTTTTTCCACCTGCGGCTCTGTTTCATAATGCTTAAACAATTCTCGTAAGATTCATGTATGCAAAATCAAATATTTAACTGCAAGACAAATACTAGAAGTTTACATAAGAAAATGACATTTGATAAATACTCTCGTAGCAACCCATGCATATTGTGTTACTGTGTGGTTTATAGATATGGTTTCATGCGAAAATGAAACTGTGGTAGGAAACAATTTTATGCTTACAAGTACAAGAGCAGAAACGAGCCCAAGGAGCACCTCATTGCACCACGTTATGATCACCTGATTGGATGGTGGCTGGAGTCAGGTAGCAAGTGGTGGTGGCTGCTGTAGGGTAAGGAAATTCTTGAGCATTGACTATTCTGATCTTGATGTGCCCACAAGATCTTCTTCAGAAATGTTTCTGGGAGGTTTTGGTATTGTGCGTGGGTTACAGAGAAATACATATTTTCTTCGAGATTCTATCAGGCTGATAAATTTAGCAGATGGTCGAAATAGGGTTTAAAAATGAAGGAAGGAGTAGACTCAGACTCAGAGCTTTGAGTCTACATTGTGCTAGGTTTACCACTAGATTGGAAGGAGAAACAGCACTATAGTGGTATCACTATAGTGGTACACCTCAAGCAGAAGATACCATTAGCCCCCAGACACTTCATCCAAACACTACCGCATCCTGTGGAGTGTTGCCAGATAGTGATGATGGCTGGACTTAGAATTGTAGGGGCCAGCCAGTTTTATTGGCCTCTTAAGTGAATGACACTCTGCAGCAGCTGGCTGATAGTCAGGTTTTCTAAGACTGTACATGTCGATGGCAAGTTATAAGTATATCGAAATCACATGAGGCAGTCTTTCCTGCTTGCTAACAAAGCATCGTTTATGCAGCGGTTACAGGCATTCTCATGCATGGGGTTTACACAGAGTAAAATTGTGACCTCTTATTTATTTGACTATTTCTGCCCCCAGCAAATGATTCTGGAAGCCATAATCTGGTATACTTCCCTGTACCAGGGTGTGCTGAAAAGTAACAAATCTAAATTTTTAATGTGAACTCTTAAAGCTTTTTAAATAAAACAAATACACTGAAGAGCCAAAGAAACTGGTACACCTGCCTAACATTGTGTAGGACCCCCACAAGCACGCAGAAGTGGTATTGGAGGGAATTGACATCACAAATCCTGCAGGGCTGTCTATAAATCGTTAAGAGTATGAGAGGGTGGAGATCTCTGAACAGCACGTTGCAAGGCATCCCAGATATGCTCGTAATGTTGATGTCTGGGGCGTTTGGTGGCTAGCAGAAGTGTTTAAACTCAGGAGAGTGTTCCTGGAGCCGCACTGTAAACATTCTGGACGTGTGGGGTGTCACATTGACCTGCTGGAACTGCCCAAGTCTGTTGGAATGCACAATGTACACGAGTGGATGCAGGTGATCAGACAGGATGCTTTTGTATGTGTCACCTGTCAGAGTCCTATCTAGATGTATTAGGGGTCCCATATCACTCCAACTGTCCATGCCCCACACCATTACAGAGTCGCCACCAGTTTTAGCAGTCCCCTGCTGACATGAAGGGTCCATGGATTCATGGGGTAGTCTCCATACCCATACACATCCATCTGCTCAATACAATTTGAAATGACACTCGTCCAACCAGGCAATGTGTTTCCTGTCATCAACAGTCCAATGTTGGTTTTGACAGGCCCAGTCGAGGCATAAAGCTTTGTGTCGTGCAGTCATCCAGGGTACACGAGTGGGCCTTTGGCTCCGAAAGCCCATATCGATGATGGTTTGTTGAATGGTTCGTGTGCTGACACTTGATGGTCCAGCACTGAAATTTGTAGCAATTTGGGGAAGGGTTGCATTTCTGTCACATTGAACAATTCTCTTTAGTCATTATTGGTCCCAATCTTGCAGGATCTTTTTCTGGTTGCAGCAATGTCGGAGATTTGATGTTTTACCTGATTTGTGATATTCATGGTACACTCATCAAATGGTCATGTGGGAAGATTCCCACTTCGTCGCTACCCACGAGATGCTGTCAACTATAACACCATGTTCAAACTTGCTTAAATGTTGACAACCTGCCATTGTAGCAGCAGTAAGTGATCAAACAACTGCACCAGACCCTTGTTGGCTTATGTAGGCACTGCCGACTGCAGCGCCATATTCTACCTGTTTACATATCTCTGTATTTGAATATGCACGACTATACAAGTTTCTTTGGTGCTTCAGTGTATTATTCTTCAGACTTTCCTGGCAATCTGTTGACATTGTGAGCTGTTGGGTATTCTGCCGGATGCCAGCCTTGTTCTTGCATGCTATTTCAAAAGTGTGGCTTGTTACCTTCATCAGGCGCTATTAGATACTGCTCGTTGACTGGAAGTGGTCAAGTATTTGTACCTGCACTTTCTCCACCATGAACTACAAATGAGAGCACCACTTCCACCTAAACTATATAGATTGCCAAAAGTACACAAAGGGTAAAGGATGTGTGCCACTGCACCCATTTGCCAGCAACATTGGTGCGTGAGAATAACAAACAGCCAAGTAACTGAAGAAATTGCAGTTCCCATGCATTGGGGAGTGTATTAATCACATCTGCAACTCAGGGGACTTCTTCCAATGTCTCGTGCAACTACATATCACAGAATGTTATATAGTGGTCTGTTTTGATGTGAGATCCCTGTTCAGTATGACACGTTGGAAACAGTTGCAGAGGAATTTGCTGATGCTTTGTTGGATCTGTTCAGGTATATACTGACCTCAACTCATTTTCTGTACGGGGACCAATATTATGAGCAGACAGAAGATAACTCTCTGCCTCCAGTGGTTGTCAGTATGTTCATGGAGAGATCTAAAGGAGAGGCATCAAAGTTAGCTAGATACAAACCTACAAGCTTCTTCAGGTATATGGATTATACTTTTGTGCTCTGGCCTCATGGTATGGATAGCCTCAGTGATTTCTTGCAACATCTGAACTCTCGTCACCCAAATAGTAAGTTCACCATGGAAATGGAAGAGAATGGCCAGTTACCATTTCTCAGTTTACTTATCAAAAGGAGAGCGGACGACTTGTTCGTCCACAGTGTGCATTGAAAACATACAAACACTGATTTACACCTGCAAACTGTCACTACCGAGTGCAGAACAACAGAGATCTGAATATATTGGTTCACAGGGCACACACTTTGTCAGAGCCAGATAGTTCGGCAGTAAATATAGAGCATCTATGATCAGTGTTCTGCAAGAATGGATACATGCCCAAACAGATTCAGAAGGCCCTTCAATCAACCACTCCATCACAAGATTTAGAAGAAAAGCAAGTTGAGGCAAAGACTCAAGCATATCTGCCATATGTGGGATCCATTTCTGCCAAAATCAGCAGGATTCTCAGGAAGCACATCATCAGGTGTGTGTTCTGTCCACTTACTAAAATACGAGGGCTTCTGGGGAAACGTGAAAGATAACCTAGGACTATGGAAACCAGCAATTTTTAATATACCTTGTCAATGTGGCATGTCGTACACTGACCAAACAGCTAGGACAGTAGACATCAGATTGAAGAAACGTCAGAGCACACCCAACTAAAGGCAACTAAATCAACTATTGCTGAGCACTGTCTGGAACTCAATCATTTCATTATCTATGATGAAACGAGGGTTCTGCCACAGACCCCAAGATACTGGGACAGTGTTATAAGAGTGTTTGTAGAGAGAAATGTGACAGAAAACCACACTTTTTTTCCAGTGAGAGACCAGTTTGTTGATGCCACCACATTACAGTGTTTGACTTTGTTCTCCAAGCCACAACTTCACATCTGCTTGCATTGAATCATCACTATCGAAGTGAAGTCCTCGGAAGGTTTTCTTCAAGTTTTGGAGACAGATGAAAATCAGATGAGGCCAAGTTGGGACTGTAAGGAGGATGATCAGTGACAGTGAACCCAAAGGCATTGGATTGTTGCAGATGTTGCAGCACTTGTGTGTGGTGTGGTATTGTCATGCTGAAGGAGAAGGTTCTCTGTGTATGAATAATTGCTTCAGGTTCCAAATTTGATTATAGCATGCTGTTTCTCACACATTGACATAGTTACATAATACACCGCCATGTTACATGCTACAATTCAGAACCTTTTGGTGACAAAGGGCTGCAAATATGTAAACGTGAAGAATAAAGGTATAGAATACTAATAAATTTTTATTTTTTAAAAAATGTAATAGTTTTCACGTAATAAATTTGAGGGCACTACTTTTCAGCAGGTCCTCATATTCTGCAATGGTGTGATATTTCTATTGATCATTACAGTGACACCAGTGTTCCAAGATGACCACTTCTGCCACCAGAATGGTGTATGTGTTGATGGCTGTGGGGGATGGAAGCTTTCAGTACCACAGTGAGCACACAGGGCCGAGAAAGCTGTCTCCCTAAAGAATTTTTCATTATCAAATGGTTATCATACAGTAGGTGAATGACTGCAGCCCAGGTGCTGACTGTGGCTGTGTGCAGGGAATGTGTCTGCTGAAGCAGTGGAATCAACAGACAGCAATAACGGCTAGTGGAAACAATGACTGTGGCGTTGCTGACACAAGATGGGTGTTCACTCAGTAGCGCAGTGAGCTTATGGCTGGAGTGGCGTACTGTGCCCATGGACTAAGGTAGCTAAGCCCAAGTTGAACGTAGAACTCTAGAAGACTGGCAGAAGTGTCAGGCGATGGCATCACCTCAGTGATACCAGTTTGAAGTCTATAACCATCAGGACTAGCTGACAGCTCAGACTGATGTGTGCACTAAGTTGAAGGTGCTCCTCGCTAAATTTGTTGCTGCCTGGCTTCACATCCAACTGATGATGAGTACAGAGACTGCCCCAGTGGATTGAAAAGTACCAATGGCGTGAAATTTCTGACTGAACTGTGGAGATACGTACACTGAAGTGCCAAAAAAACTGGTATAGGTATGCACGTATTCAAATACAGAGATATAAAAAGGCAGAACATGGCACTGCAGTCGGCAATGCCTAATTAAGACAACAAGTGTCTGGCGCAGTTGTTTGCTCAGTCACTGCTGCTGCAATGACAGGCTATCAGCATTTAAGTGAGTTTGAACGTGGTGGTATAGTTGGCACACGAGCGATGGGCACAGCATCTCTGAGGTAAGGATGAAGTCGGGATTTTCCCATATGACCATTTCATGAGTGCAAAGTGAATATCAGGAACCCGGTAAAACATCAACACTTTGACATCGCAGCAGCTGGAAAAAGATCCTGCAAGAACGGGACCAATGACGACTGAAGAGAATGGAGACAACCACATGAATCCGTGAACCCTGCATGTCAGCAGGGGACTGTTCTAGCTGGTGGAGGCTCTGTAATAGTGTGGGATGTGTGCAGTTGGAGCGATATGGAACCCCTGATACACCTAGATATGACTCTGACATGTGATACATGTGTAAGCATCCTGTCAAATTACCTGCATCCATTCATGTACCTTGCCGGCCGCGGTGGTCTCGCGGTTAAGGCGCTCAGTCCGGAACCGCGCGACTGCTACGGTCGCAGGTTCGAATCCTGCCTCGAGCATGGATGTGTGTGATGTCCTTAGGTTAGTTAGGTTTAAGTAGTTCTAAGTTCTAGGGGACTGATGACCACAGATGTTAAGTCCCATAGTGCTCAGAGCCATTCATGTACATTGTGCATTCCAACAGACTTGGGCAATTCCAGCAGAGCAATGCAACACCCCACACATCCAGAATTGCTGCAGCATGGCTTCAGGAACACTTTCCTGAGTTTAAACATTTCTGCTGGCCACCAAATTCCCCAGACATCAACATTATTGAGCATATCTAGGATGCCTTGCGACGTGCTGTTCAGAAAAGATCTCCATCTTCTCATACTTTTAGGGATTTATAGACAGCCCTGCAGAATTCGTGGTGTCAGTTCCCTCCAACACTACTTCAGACATCAGTTGAGTCCATGCCCTGTCATGTTGCGGCACTTGTGTGTGCTCTCAGGGTCCCTACAGGATACTAGGCAGGTGTACCAGTTTATTTAGCTCTCCTGTGTTTTTGCCCTGGCTGCGTATTTTGTGCTGTCGCACATTTGACTGTGAAATGTTGCTTTATGCTATTGCATGTAGCAATCAAGCCCACTGCTATGATAGACAGTTGCGTGCAGAACACTATGCCAGATTATTGCAGCACCGAATTGCAAAATTATGCAGGCGGATGGCCCGCATACTCCCTTGACTGTCCACTGTGCCCTGAGACTAGTGCTGCAACAGGCAGGTGACATATTACCTTCAGCAAGACTCATATAGCTGTGTAATGTTATGTCTCAGTTATTTGAAGATCATCCCACAGATACGAGGATGTAAATCTGAAAAAATAAATAAGTAACACTCTGCCTCTGATACATTACATTTGTTACAATTGTACTTTCCTTCCTTGTGATGGTCCTGCCACTATTAATCTTTACTTTGGTGTGAAATTGAATTCACAGCACTCTTAAAAAAATTTTGTCCAAATACACCACATGTAAAATTTCCCAAGTAAGAGCCATTTCTGGCAGTAAAATTGTAATAGTAGGCATAGTTAATAAGTTCATCGCTGGATACAAAAATGTTATCTTTAACTTATTTTGGATTAGTTACCTTTTGATCTCTCATAGTGTGGAACAACTAAGGATATACAAGAATGTTTGTGTAATTTTTCCTATGAGAAGAGTTCAGAATAAATATCTGGTCTCGCTAAGTAAAAGAAAGCCCACCCCATTAGTCGTGCAGTCTAACACACGACTGTCGAGGTCTGATGAGCTGGCCAGTCTGTGGATGGTTTTTAGGTAGTTTTCCATCTGCCTTGGCGAATGCGGGTTGGTTCTCCTTATTCCACCTCTACACTATGTCGGGGATTGCTGCGTAAACAAGTTCTCCACGTATGTGTATGCCACCATTACTCTACCACACAAACATAGGGGGGTACACTTGTATGGTGTGAGATGTTCTGTGGGGGAGGGGGGGGAGGTCCACCAGGGACCGAACCACACAATAACCCTGAAAGAGTGGTTTGGTGTGGGGCGATGGATGGGTGAAGTGGACTGCGGTAGTTATCGTGGGGGTTGCGGACGCTGCAGTGAGGGCGTAGACTCTGTCGTTTCTAGGCCCCCAGTTAACATACAAAACAACACAATACAATACAAAGTAAGAGAAGGAAATATGTAAACTGTATGTTTGTTGGAAATATCTGTGCTTGCTACACTCGGCATTTAGGAGTGACACAGTTTTAGTTCTACGGTGCTTTCTAATAGTGTTTTTGGTGGTCAAGGAAGTAGGCAAGAAAAGTTCTCGTACCTAATGACACATATAGATGGCGAATGATGCAGCAATCTGTGGTTCCACTATCTGAATCACTGTAGCCATATGGTGACTCTGTCCTTTCTGTCACAAAATTTATTGTTAAAATTGTGGATAGCTGGTAAATGAGTGAGAAATTGCTGTAGTTCGTTGGTTTGTGAGAATCAGTTCTATGTAAATGCAGTTGATAGCTCAGTCAAGCTGGATATTAAACTTGCATAAGCACCAGTTGCATTAAAATGGGTCATGCATTCAATTTTTGTTACAATAAAATTGCTGATCATTTGTTGATTGTGCATCACACTGAATTAGCAATTCCTTTTAAATGTTACTGTTCAGACTCCAACAGTACAGACTCACTTTAAACCACCTTCCATATAGATAGTTAATTTCCTTAGCATCATATATAGGATATAGTAGTACACAGGATCAAGAAAACACGCACACTTGGGGGTTGGCATGTAATTCCTCATCCAAATTCAAGGCTAAGGTTTAGGTAGCAGAATCAGGCCAGGTGCATTTTAAAAACACTTGTGTGAACACAATGAGATGACAATACTACTGTCATCATGCAGGGCATCGGAACGTGCAGAGGAAAATGTATCACCTCGGAGTACTGTAGAAGCAATTGTAGCCAAGTTAGAAGACTGGGACATCAAATCGACATCCACCATGGAGCTACAGTTCAAATCATTGTCAGGTTCCTTTTTTATCTTTTAAATGTTCATTCCCTAGTTCTTGTCGCTTGTAAGCAAGACGTTATTTTGTCACCTGACAATAGCCTATTATGACAGTGGTATCCATAAACTGCCTACTATCTGCACCGTGCACAACCATAACTGGTCATTTCAAGTTGATGTAGAGTGGCTCCCAATGGAGTACACAACAATGAGCATGTTATATGCTTTTGGTACTAGGTGCATCCAGAAATCAAGCTGCTGCTGCTCGTGTGTATGCTGCACTGTTTCCATAAAGACACCACCTTTATAACAATTTTTTCATTGCGGGTGCAACGCATTCAGGAAACCAGTAATCTTTGTCCACAAGTGGTAGACAGAGGTTGTTCAAGGACTGGACATATTCCACAAACAGAGTACCTGATTCTTGAAACTGTTCATCAGTCACCTCGCCCATGTACCTAGAATATTGCAAGCCATCCCAGGTATGTGAAATGTGGGTTGCTGAAGTGTCAAATGATGAAGAACTGCATTCGTGTCATTACACGTTAACTCAATACCAGCAGCCAGAAGACAGTACTCACCAAGTTAAGTTTTGTGAACAGTTTATAAAAAATGTTGTATAGACTGACAAGCTTAGCTTCACTTGTGAATGTATTTTCAGTCTCCACGACAGCCATTATTGGTCAGAACTCGACCCATGTAATTCGTAAATGTGACATTCAGGCAAGCTTTGGCATAAATATGTGGGCTGTAATCGTGGGAGGATTGCTTTTGGGCCCTTAGCTGTTGGTGGACAAGATGAATGTACTGCTATATCATACGTTCCTTTGTAATACTTCGCTTGATGCATTAGAAAACGTTCCTTTGGTGTTCGGCAGCAGCCATGGTTTCAGCATGATGGTGCACCACCATACTTTGGAATGAATGTGCGTAACTATTTAAATAAAGCATTTCCAGGGAAATCGATTGGGTGTGGAGGTCCAATGTTCTGGCCTCCATGTTCCCCAGACATTATCCACTAGATTTTTATTCATGGAAATGCGTAGAGGGACATGTTTGTAGTACTCCACCCATGGAGATATGCAGCGTAACAGCTGAAGTGCATGCTGGTTCGGCAATGTGGGTGCAGTTGTGTTGCATAGTGTCCAGCAAAGTATTATCCGTCAAGTGATGAAGTGTTTACAAATGCAAGGTGGTTGCTTTGAACATATTTTGTAATGTGAATGTTGCTCGTACGAATATGTTCCAGCTCTGTGAAGATAAGCCCGGACGTAAAACGTACAGAATGGAACTATTGTGCATAGTATAATGTGCAGTCTAGTGTAACCTAGTACTTATTGTGCTTTTGTGCCTCATTGGATACAGATGATGATACTTTATGCAATATTATGTGTTATTTGCTTTATTTGCGTCATGGATGAAACAAAGTGGTTGTTTATGTCTCACAGGTTCATGTTATATCTTAAAATTTAAATAAAGGTAACAGTAACTGAAAGAAATACGCAAGATACCTCAATGTGGAGGTGTAAATTGGATACAATTTGATATTTTAACTGTAATAAAAAGTTTGATGTGAATATGACTTGAACATCCATAAGTCAGCATATCATTTCTCATGGTGTTGCCTCATCTCACTGAGCTAATGGGGCAGCTCCAGAGCAGCACAAAGTTTATGCTCCCTGTTATTGACCATATAGCATGTAGTTACAGCATTGCCAGAGCCTCGTTCTTAAAATCAAATCTCTATGAGATCTATTGGTGGATCTAGATTTTGCTAGATATTTTTTGTCTTAAACTGGGTTGAGGACTCGCATGCTGATCATGAAGTGTGGCATTTTTTTCTTTACCCTCTACATCTTTTGCAACAAGTCACCAATCATTCTGCCAAAATACGATTAATCCTCTCTCAAGTCCTCTGTCCTCCTTTTGTCTCCAGCTCTCTGTTACTGTGGCACATAAATCAATGTATTAACAAATGAAAATCCCGAGGCAGAACTGAGCAGTGCTGAATGGAAAGTTGAGGCCAAAGAGTAAAGTACTGATAGTGAATATAGCAAGTTTGTTGCCAGACAAAAGACATATTGCATACTTCTGATCTTTACACTGTCGTGCAGATGTTTTCATTATAGTACAGATACAAAGATTAAAATATTCAAGAAATGTCCATGAATGACTTCTGAAAATTTGTTGGTGGAATTTGCTTTTTGAACTTGAGTATTTGACTGGACTTTTGATGCTGTATTGAGTAAGTGATTATTGCAGTGCAGTTGTGATACTCACATCTGCATTGGCTAGTTTTCATGTCTATTTTACAGTTTTCCATATGGTCTGAATTGTATTACCATTTTCTGTAATAATATGCATATATTTGGATATTTTAATACCTTTCTGTAGTATTTCTGTAATTTTTGTTGAATGCAAGTAATACAGGAAACTGACTTATTCTGGAATATATGCATATAACTTTCCTTTTACAAGATATTTTAATTCCTTTACTTTTTTCCTTATAGAAATTCTGCATTTTTTTGTATATAAAAGCAGCTTCCAAACAGTGACATAAATTCGATTTGAAATACATTTAATTTCAGATTAGCTTCTTTTCCCATATATATCTCTCACCTTTTCACATGTTTTATTGTTTTCTTAAAGTATTGTATGTGTTGTTATGGTCTACAAACTTCACAGTTCTGGTAAAATTTTAAGAGAAATATTCTTCATATTCACATTTATCAAATTTAGTCTTAATTTTTTATAATAAAACTTATCCAGACATAAAATTACATTAGTCATATTTTTTAAATTTTAGATTTCTTGTGTGTAAGTTTGTTTGAACAATTCTGTTGTTACTGTTTTATATAGGCAGCCAGAAAATAATCGTGCTTTATGGAAATTCACGGAACTCTCCCAACATAGTGAAAATCATGGTGTTGGTTCCCTGAGGGCACGTTTGGAAGTGACTAATGGTCCAAGTAATCAGAGCACTATAGCAACACAATTTAATTGTGAAGGTACTACTCTGTCGGGCTTAGAGTTTGAGCTGGTTGGTGCAGGCTACAGACTGTCACTTGTGAAACGAAGATTTGTCTCAGGTGAGAAAATTTGTATGGTTGATCACAAATTTCTGAACTTCAGAATTTGCATTGCTCTCCCTCTGGTTAACCCTTTAAATGTATTTGCCTCATTTTATAATTTATTGTAAAGACGTTCCATTTTGCGTGTGTTGGTAAATGCATTGCAGGCTATGCACTCTAAGAATCAGATAATATACCATATGCTTAGGTTTTGAAAATGCAAAGAAGAGGATTGCAGGAACAAAGTATTGTTTGAAGACTAACTCGCAGGAAAGCTGATGCTGTGGAGAAGGGTTCAGATGGCACAGGTTGTAAATCAGCGATTGAAATTGAGCACGTTGTGCTCTGCAGTATCTTCTGCCACTGGGTGGTCAACTCGTCTTGGACACAGTTCGGCAGTGGCTGTTTATTCGAATGGGCATTTGATTGGTGGTCATGTCCACATGGAAATCCGTGCAGAAATTGCAGCAGAGCTGCTTTATGACATGGTTGCTTTCGCAGTTGGCCCTGCCTGTGGTGGGGCTGGAGTATGATCTGCTGGATGGGGGAATCGGGCAGGTCTTGCATCTGGGTCTTCCACAGGAATGTGACTCATGTGGAAAGGGGTTGGGAGAGAGTGGCATCAAGATGGACCAGGATGTTGTGTAGGAGCAGAGGAAAGTGTATCCCTCATTTCCAAGCCTGATGATGACAGTCAAAGCACTGGTGAAGGACATGGTTCATCCCGGACTGGAGCAACTGAACGCTGTCCTTCTCCAGAATATATCATTAGTCAGGAATTGAGGGACATGCTACTCTGTCCTTTCCACCCTTCCTAAAGTGGTATTCCACCACCTGCACAACCTACACAATATCCTGGTCCATCCCAACACCATTTCTTCTCCCTAAGCCTCACCACACAGGTGGTATCCCCGTGGAAGACCTAGGTGCAAGGTCTGTCTGATTCATCCATCCAGCCCATCATATTCCAGCCCTGACAGAGGCTTGGCCTGTAACATCAGAAGCAGGGACACTTTTGAAAGCAGCCATGTCATATAGCAGCTCTGCTGCAATTTCTGCATGGCATTTTATGTGGACCTGACCACCAACCAACTGTACTTAGGCCATTGCAACACTATGGAAAACAGGAGACTTGACCATCTAGTTTCAGAGCACACTGCTGAACACAACAGGCTCTATTCCAATGGTTGCTTCACAACCTATGCCATCTAGATCCCACCCACACAGGAACACGGTGGGGGGGGGGAGGCAGCACACGCCCGCATAAAATGAATGAATGAATGAACAATAAATAATAAATGAATTTGGGTACTTTCAGGGCCGTCGTTGGCATCCCATAGTTCAGTTCTCTCTCATCTTGTACCCATGTATCTTCCTTGCCCATAATCCTGGATAACTTTCCTGCCTAGTCCTTATTAAGCCACATTACCTGAAGGTTATTGAGTATGTCAGCTTTTTCCGACAGCCGATCAGTTCGTCATTCCACCAGGAAGGAGGTACACAGCTCGTGTTGTCTGTAGTTCAACCATGCCTAGACAGTCAATATCACAGTTCGGTCGCGTCCGAATTGTAACTTTGTGCCAGGAAGGGCTCTCAACAAGGTAAGTGTCCAGGCGTCTCAGAGTGAACTAAAGCGATGTTATTCAGACGTGGAGTACATACAGAGAGACAGGAACTGTCGATGACATGCCTCGCTCAGGTCGCCCAAGGGCTACTACTGCAGTGGATGACCGCTATCAATGCATTATAGCTCGGAGGAACCCTGACAGCAATGCCACAATGTCGAATAATGAAATTTCCTGGCAGATTAAAACTGTGTGCCGGACCGAGACTCGAACTCGGGACCTTTGCCTTTCACAGGCAAGTGCTCTACCATCTGAGCCACCCAAGCACGACTCACGGCCTGTCCTCACAGCTTTACTTCTGCCAGTACCTCGTCTCCTACCTTCCAAACTTTTCATTCTGATGTCGAATAATGCTTTTCGTGCAGCCACAGGACGTCGTGTTATGACTCAAACTGTGCGCAATAGGCTGCATGATGTGCAACTTCACTCCATACATCCACAGTGAGGTCCATCTTTGCAGACACGAGGCCATGCAGTGCGGTACAGATGGCCCCAACAACAAGCTGAATGGAATGCTCAGGATTGGCATCACGTTTTCTTCACAAATGAGTGTCACATATGCCTTCAACTAGACAATTGTCGGAGATGTGTTTGACACATTGCCCAGCGAATGCAGCAAGGTGGAGGTTCCCTGCTGTTTTGAGATGGAATTATAAGGGGCCGACATATGCCGCTGGTGGTCATGGAAGGCGCCGTAATGGCTGTACAATACGTGAATGCCATCCTCCGACCGATAGTGCAACCATATTGGCAGCATATTGGTGAGGCATTCATCTTCATGGACAACAGCTCAAACCCCCATTGTGAACATCTTGTGAATGACTTCCTTCAGGATAACGACAGAGTGGCCAGCATGTTCTCCAGACATGAACCCTATTGAACATTCCTGGGATAGATTGAAAAGGGCTGTTTATGGATGATGTGACACACCAACCACTCCGAGTGATATACGCCGAATCGCTGTTGAGGAGTGGGACAATTTGAACCATCAGTGCCTTGATGAACTTGTGGATAGTATGTCACGATGAATACAGGTATGCATCAATGCAAGAGGAAGCGCTTTTGCGTATTAGAGGTACCGGTGTGTACAGAATTCTGGGCCACCACCTCTGAAGGTCTTGTTGTATGGTGGTACAACATGCAATGTGTGGTCTTCATGAGCAATAAAAAGGGCGGAAATGATGTTTATGTTGATCTTTATCCCAATTTTCTGTGCAGGTTCCGGAACTCTCGGAACCGAGGTGATGCAAAACTTTTTCTGATGTGTTTGTTTTGACATCTCAGAGACCTTAGGAACCAGAATGTGTGATGGAGTTATGTATTACTGTAAACTCTTGATTATCCACAGTAATTGGGGACTTGAAAAATGTGGATAATCAAACTCCATGGGTAACCCACAATTAAAGTGTACAGTATTGAATAAGAGCTCCTCAAAAAAAAAAAAAAAAAAAAAAAAAAAAAATTATAGTGTCCTAATTAAAATCAGTTAACAAGTGTTTATAATAAATTCTAGTTTAATAATAGCAGTATGCAAGAAAATTCAGTACTTACAAAGAATACAGTTCTATCCAGTTCCACATTGCTGTACACTACTTTGAAACAAAATACAGTCCAACACTTGCAGAGTTCATGCAGCACACTGTTCACTACACTCATGTTGTAACGTGAGATTGTCGCTCAACTGCGACCAGTCCCGGGTTAAAGTAAAATTTTCAGCAGCTAAAAGAAGTTGTAGAAATGACCGTGAATAATCCGCAAAGCAGATAATCTGCTCACGGATAATCGTGTGTGTACTGTATGTGGAAAAACAGCTGTTTTTGTGTAAACTTTGATTTCTGTACTGTGACCGTAGTGTCTTAAGGAGGTTTGCTTTGGACTGATTGTAGTGTGTTTCATGCCAGAGGTTTCATCACACTACTTTAGGATGCAAGGGCAGTGCAGTATGGAAGATGTGGTCAAGCTGCCCATGATGCAGAGAAGACATGCTCATCCTTGCCATACTGTATTAACGTTATAGGTAAACATCCAGACTATAGCGAAGAATGGCATAAATTCAGTCAAGAGAAGAAAATCAAAGAAATTAAAATACCAAAGTGTTTACCTTATATTGATGCAGTCACTTACCTTTAGTAAATCTTTAGCATGCACACTCGTGGAATCAATTATGTAAACTTGCCTCACACCAACAACTGTACATGCAAACCATATGTATACGTCTGCATCCGTAAAATATCATTCACAGCTAGTTCTAAATTGATTCAGGCAACTAAAGGTATCCATCAGTTGAGGAATTTAGGCAGCCTCTCCCGAGCTACAGCTCCACTCCCTCACCACAGAAGGAGAAGCCTCCATCCAGAGGTAAACCACGTCCTAAGAGAGTAAAGTAAAAGCCATGTAATTAGAGATCTTATAGAATCTGCAATGTATGAGACATATGTATGCATATACAAAACAGAGGTATGGATGTATAGAGGCAATAGTAACACAACCATGTATTCCTCTTTCACCTCCTCTCCTCCCCCCCCCCTTCCCCCCCCAATTCATTAGTATTAGTTACCAACATCACTAAGACAAAAGGGAAAGAGGAACCTATCTGAAATATGGCACCTTTACTACAGTGGAAATTGAATGTTTATTATACTCTCATAATTACGTCCATGGTACAACCCACATGTGTCAGTGTTTGTGTAAAAGATGCATACTTAAAGCCATCTGATTCCTCATTCCTGAGAGGATTCAAGCTTTGTAGAAAAGACTTCAGTGGTGATAGATGGAAGGATTGAGTTGCTTTGTACATCAGTGACTCTTTGCAGTGCTCATCCCTCACTCTTAACACTTGACTACAAGCTATAGTTACGTAGTTTCATGTTCCACGTGTAATAGCTATATGTTTAGTCCTAACTCTCCCTGTCTGTTCTCCTTTTTGGAGATGTCTGTTCACACACTGTGGTTTGGAGCTCCTGTAACTCCCCTCTAGGGGTTGCTTTTTAGAGGATCAGTTTCTAATGGATCACTTATGCCTTCTAAATATAGGTAAGATTACTCATTATAGCACCTCATTGGGGTTGTTCTCTGCCTTAGGCTTCACAAAAAGCTTACCTGCTGTTGCTGATTCTGCTGTATGTGAAGTGGTAAATGACTTACATCCCAGTTATTACATCCTTGTCTTAATTCACACAGCAGAGTGAGCAGTATCCGAATAATGACCACTAAAATGTGTGCTCATTGATTCAAACTAGATGCTGTACAACCGCTGGCTGTGAAACAACCCAGTTGCAACATCCAGAAATGATAGGACCACGTGACAAGAGCTCATCCACAAAGCCACTGATGCAGTCGTTCTAGCATCTGCAACTCATTTTAGAAGACCTATTCCACAGTAGAACAGTGACTACCACTTTGCACTGACAAGGGAACCTCCCCATCGCACCCCCCTCAGATTTAGTTATAACTTGGCACAATGGATAGGCCTTGATAAACTGAACACAGATCAATTGAGAAAACAGGAAGAAGTTGTGTGGAACTGTGAAAAAATAAGCAAAATATACAAACTGGTCATCAGTCTTGGTCACATAGGCAACACAAAGAAGCCTGTAAGCTCAGGAGCGCCGTGGTCCCGTGGTAGGGTGAGCAGCTGCAGAAGGAGAGGTCCTTGGTTCAAGTCTTCCCACGAGTGAAAATTTTACTTTCTTTATTTTTGCATAGTTATTATCTGTCCGTTCGTTCATTGACGTCTCTGTTCAATGTAATAAGTTTAGTGTCTGTGTCTTGTGACCGCATCGCAAAACCGTGGGATTAGTAGACGAAAGGACGTGCCTCTCCAATCTGAACCGAAAACATTTGATCGCAAGGTCATAGGTCAACCGATTCCTCCACAGGAAAACACATCTGATATATTCTATACGACACTGGTGACGGCATGTGCGTCATATGACAGGAATATGTTGTCGACCCACCTAACTTGTACACTTGGCGAATGGGTAAAAAGATTCTTCTATCTTGCCCGATTTAGGTTTTCTTGTGGATGTGATAATCACTCCCAAAAAAGTGATGAAAACATAAGAGTTTGTCACATAAACTGAAAATAAAAAATTAAAGTTTTCACTCGATGGAAGATTCGAACCAAGGACCTTTCGTTCCGCAGCTGCTCACGTTACCACGAGACCACAGTGTTACTACGGTCCCATCTTCCTTCAAGTTGCCTATCTTGCCATGAACTACTCAGTTTGTATATTTTGCTTATTTTTTCACAGTTCGACACAACTTCTTCCTGTTTTCTCAATTGATCTGTGTTCAGTTTTTCAAGGCCTATCCACTGTGCCAACAACTTATAACTAAATCTGAGGGGGGTGCGATGGGGAGGTTCCCGTGTGAGAAGCAGGAGGAAGGTGCTACAAAGATTCAGTATCAGCTCATCTGTAAAAAAATCTAGCAAAGTTTTGGATAGTTAAAGCTAGAGTGAGAGAAATTTTAAAGGAGAGCACGAAGTGTTATGACAAGAATTCCTGTACATTAAAAAACAACAGATTGTAACTCCTGCAGTTTTGCATGGCATTTGTTCAATTCTGATGTCAGTATACTTCCACTAGATACAGGGTGAGTCAGGAAGAGAAGTAATGGAGGGGTGATAGTATTAGTGATTCTGGACAAGAACTTCATATGGGCATATTCCTTGTTCCAAATTGTTTCAGAGATAGAACACATTTAATGTACATTATTTTTTATTTTCTGTGTTATTTGAACATTCTCATTGTTTATGATGTACCATATTAGTGTAAAGTAAGGTGAGATGAACAGTTTTATACAGGAACATGCTCTGAAGATCCTGCTATTAGTGGTGTCATTGACATAAATAAAATCACTAATCCACCTTTTAAGCATCTGTTAAAAAAAGGTAGCGTGCAGCAAACCATTTGGGATCCACACACAAGAAGGCCTTAGAATCACAGATGTTAAGATTATTGACTAAGATTGTAGTGGGTCATGGCTATTGTAATAGCCCAGTCTAACTTGAGAAATTACAAAACACAAGAACCCTTTCAAAATGTTTGTTGAGCATCATGATTTTATTAATTTAATCTACTGCTGGGCCCAGGTGGATGCAAACTGTCAGCTGTTCTACTGTTCCCCTGCGCAAAGTCTTAAAGTTCATGTAGCATATGCGACATGGAAGTTTACACAATACAAAATGCATGTGACATGATGAAAATTACTCTTCCCAGAAATTTCTCATCTGCTCATACTTTCTCAGTGCCTTCAAGTCAGTAATGGAAAAGACTTTTGCCTGTTACAAGGATTTAAAAATTTTGGGTAGATGTGTCACAGATCATGATAATGAACAGAGAAGTGAGAACACTTCTGAGTGACTACAGGTAAAACCCGTAAGATATAATTTAGTGAAGACGATTGGTTGGTCATCTAATGTCCCTCCTTTGGTGCTGACATGGCAGCACATCCCTGGTGGTACACTGTGTGGAAACCCCCTTTTCTCTCAATTCTCACTTAAAACTTGCTGGCGGTTACTGTGATGCCATCTCTGCACTCACTGTCTCTGTACACTTGGAGACCCAACTTGTCCACCATTGCCACTGCCCCATTTAACTGAAAATTCTGCACTTGAAACTGTAGTAGGGTACAGGTATACTCAACCCATTTAGAAAGGAAAGCAATTTCATTATTTCTGAATTATAACCAGTGACTTGCAGCATTGCTGCTACATACACACAAAACCATTGAATATAATTTATTATTTACCAGCACAATAACTAATTGGTTAGCAGTGAATGTTGTTCTGTTTATACGTATACATTTGTTTGAATCTCTCTCTCTCTCTCTCTCTCTCAACATGTTACCGAGTCTTTGATGGCAGTACAAGAAAACGGGACATAAGGATGAAGCATATTCTGCAAATTGTGATGAATTATTAAATTTACAGCTGTCTTCAAAAAAAATTACAGAAATGATTCAACTCACTATTTGCCGATAAACACAAGTTACTATGTTGAAAAGAATTCACATATAGCATGAGTTTTGGTAACAGGGCCACAACAGTGACTTTGCTCTGTGTAATTTTTTCAGTTGATGGAGCAGTATGTTTTCTCACATAGTGGAAGCAGAATAAACAAGACTGCAACCATCTTGTTGGTATTGGACAAAGTTCTTAGTTCTTTTGTTTTTTTTCCTCTAAAGCATGAACTGTAGCATGCCTGTTCACCAATCTGCACATGTGAGCTGGTCCATGATCAAGCCACAGCAGTGAGTAACTAGCTGGCTCACAGCGACTAACAGTAGGGGAGAAGGAGAGGAGAGGAGAGGGGAGGGGTGGAGAGGGGAGGAGAGGGGAGGGGAGGGGAGGAGAGGGGAGGGGAGGGGAGGAATCTGAACACAGTAGCTGCTATGGTTGGTAACGTTAGTTCTATGAAGATGTATAATTTCATGGTGGCTAATTAATGTCTTTCGTGACAAATTTATTTTCTAAGGCTCTTGCATTGATGATGAATGACAATGAAATGAAACTTTTTTTTTTATTTCATGAAGTGAAGAACACTGGGCAGCTAAGTATAAAATATGATTTTTGTTTTGTTCGATGCAGCCTTACGATGACTATCACTTCCAGACAAATTTTAATTTGACATCAGTGTATATTTTGTGGTGATTTTATTCAAATGTTGAACATAAAAATAGTGGGTGTCAAAGAATACTGCTTATTTTACTTTTTACTTGAACATCAATGCCTGTTAGCATTTACTGAGCACTATTGATTTGAAGTTATGCTTTAATTTTAAGTCTGTCAGTGAACTTCAGCAGGTAAATTACAAGATCTTTCCTCCCCCTCTCACCATCCTATAGGGCCAGAAACTACCTGGCCAGTGTGGGTGAGGATGAGGTGGGTGTGGCCTGCCGTGAAGGCTGGAAGACTGGAGTGTGACTGGTGATGCTACTGGTGGTGCAGGAGACATTCCCAGGTCTGGCATTGGAGATGCAGGAGACAACAGTGGGTTGGACTCATAGTATGCTCCTTGTTCCTGAGTGGGCTGTGGGTCTGACATTTGACCCAGAACAGATTGAAGGTGGTCTTGTGTGTTGTCCGGGTTCAGATCCATAGGGACGATGGCTGGAGAACAATGAATTCCAGATGTTCACTACTTGGATTGTTGTCTTGGAATTGGACCTGAATTATGCATTTGTCTGTTCTTGGAGTGGACGATGTGAGCTGTCCCCTCAGGTGTGTCAGATCTCTAAGTGAAGCATTCCCTGGATGACGCAAATGTTGCTAGTTCTGATGTCAGCAAAGGATTCCTCTAGGGGTGGCCAGCAGGACCAATTTATGGCCTTCCTGTAAGAAGATGGAGCCACATATTCAGCCAGACATATGCCCAGAAATGCCACCAAGATGTGGATGCCCACCTTAAAAGATGTAACTCCTCCTCCTCCTCCTCCTCTTCCTGCTACTACTACTACTACTACTACTCCATGCACTGAAGGAAGCTGTAAAAAATCTAGCAAGAAACAGAGAGTGTATCTGTGCAAAAGTTCCACTGAGTTTTGATCTTTAAGAGCACGGCCTGGTGCGAGGATAAAAATGAGATCAGTGCAGAATCGAAAGGAAGAATGTCAAGGTTTTTTCCATTGGTTTTTTAAGTGTCCTCACAAAATTTTCTGCCATATGATGGTAATGTTCTTAATTGCATTCTGGGTACAAAACTACTCGAAACCTGCAGAAATAAACTGTGGACCGTTATATGTCACAAGAGGTTGTGGGTTCAATAGCAAAAAATTGTTGCGAGGACATTTGTCGTGTTTCCCCTTGTGGTCCATCACATTTTTATTACATATGGGAAATGAGAATATGCATCTACAAAAATCAACCACATGGCTAACTGGAATGGACCTGTAAAGTCTGCAAGCAACTGGTCCTCAGCTGGGTTACCACAGGCCATGGCTGGTAGGTTTTGGGTGGTGCTGGTTTGCTGAAACTGGTAAGCCTGACATTTTTTACCAACTCGCGCAATATCCTCATCTTCATGTGGTCAGTAAACATCCTGTTGAGTAAGATTTTCCTTTTCGGAAATGTCTTGGGACTGATGCAGAAGGTGCAATATATGGGAGTACAGAACCTACAGAATCAAAACTCAACTCTGGCAGTCATCCTTATTCAACAATAGGACATCTTTCAAAGGATTAAGGGAATGACGCCATGAAAAGCAAACAACCAAGTTCCACAGTGACTGCCAAAGGAAGGGAATGGTCTAGCCAGTTTGTATGAACTAGCAAATCTGTCTTAAGAATGAATTCTTACATATGGCTGCTGTGACATTTATAGATCTGACAGGAAACTCTTTCACCAACTATTCTAATTGTGAATCAGTGTGGGATCAAACAGTCTCTTGTTCATTAAATTTCTCATCCTGGCCCATAGGGAGTCTTCACAACACATTGGCTTTCACTTATTAATTTGATAAAAGAGCCTAGCATTGTATCTCTGAAATATCTGTACATGCAACTTTGACTTAGGGCCAAACATTTACAACTGCTGCTTATGATTTGTTATCATAGAGGAAAATGTGGAACTTTTGGATACCAAATGTAATTGCCAAAGTCTCCTTCTCTATCGGTGAATAATTTTCTTGTGCCATGGTCAGCATCTTAGAGGCAAGTGTGATAAACTTTTCTGAACCATCTGGGTACTTACACTATAGAATGGCCCTGATGCCGTATGGTGATGTGTCCATGGTTAATGTAAGTTAGGTGTGGAGCAGTTTGGAGGCAATGCATTAGCTGAAGAAATGTTGGTGACAATCTGTGAACCACTGTAAATGGATCCCATTGCTCCACAGTTGATTCAATGGTTGGGCTACCACCACAATTCAGGGAATAAATTGGGCATAATACATAACCTTGCCCATAAAGACCTACAGATTCTTTACAGTCTTCCATACTGAAATATGGGGAATAACTGCTACATTCTCTGACATAACTTCAAGGCCTTCCTGGCTAATAATATACCCTATATACCAAATAGAAGGCTTAAAGGAGGAACATTTTGACAAGTTACACTTTAACCTGGCCTTAGAATACTGTGAAAGATGTTCTGGAGATTCAGTGTATGTCCCTCTTCAATCCTTCCTGTCACTACTATATCATAAAGATTATGGATACAATGTGGAGTGTTGGCAAATAGTCATAGAGATTTCTGAAACATTGCTGGTGCAGCAACACCAAAAGACAGTCTGTTATATTGATAGAGGCCATAAGGAGTATTTAATACCAGAATGGTTTTAGATCCCTCATCCAAAGGAAGTTGAATGTAAGCTTTTGAAAGATAAGGTGCCGAGAAATACTGACCCCTTGACAATTTTTAAAATAATTAATCAGTACGTGTAAGGGGTTACAACTCCACACGATTGACTGAGCATTTACTTTATGAAGTCCCCAGAGGGGTGTAAGGCACTACGTGGTTCGCGAACAATGACAAATGTTTATCAGGTTCCACTACATATGAAACAGGTGGCTCAGTGACTGTGTTTCTGTAAAGTTGAGAGAGTGTACAGCAATCAGTTGCTAAAATTCTGTTTATTGCAGGTCTAGATTTCATCCACTGTGTGGCTATCACCTGTGTGGTAAGGTGTAAGTCAGATCACCATCATCACCACTTGCATGTACAAATAATACCTACTAGACTATCCATGTCACATTTCATTTATTTATGGTTTAGTGTTTGTTTGTTTGCTGTCCATATAACAGTCAGTTTTTGGACATTGTCATAGATTTTAGTTGACATATGCAAGGGTTTAGTTAACATACTAAGGGCGTTAAAAAAGTTTTGCACAGCTGTCTCTAAATTTTTTTTATTTTTTGCAGGAGGAGAATGAAATTTTTTGTGAACATACTTGGAACATTTAGCTATACATTGAGCCTACTCAATGAAGGCTCCATCAGCTGTGACGCATCTGGCCCAACATTCTTTACATGATGTAAATGCAATTTGGTGAAATTCTGAGGATTGACTTTTACACCATTGCTTGACACAGGAAATAAGGTCTTTCTCACTATCAAATGTTTTACCACACAGGTGGATCTTCAGATGACCAAAGAGGTAAAACTGAGATGGAGCCAAGTCTGGACTCTAGGGAGGATGAGGAACAATTTTCCAACCCATTTTCTTGATTTTTCTCCTGTGTCATAAGGGCTGTATGGCTTTTGGCATTGTCATGGTGTAGTCTGATGAGCTGACCCTGAAGCTGTGGTCTGTGGGTCTTGATGGCACTTCGCAGCTTGTCCAATGACAAAACAATAACGGTCCTGGTTAGTTGTGGAGCCAGGTTCCAAAAAGTCAATGAAAACGACACCACACTGATCACAGAAGAAGGAGGCCGTCACCTTTCGGCCTACTGTTCGTGAAAGTCTTGGTTTCTTCTTCCGAGGGAAACCCGGATGACGCCACTCCATGGAATGGGTTTTGCTCTCAGGTTTGGACAGAAACAACCATGTTTCATCCTGGGTATGATGCCGTCAAAACACTGTTTCCATTCTTCAATGAAGGTCTTCATGAGACCCTCGCACCCATACTTCCTCATCGTTTTCATTTCTCTCGTCAATAACCTAGGCACCTAACGTTCACAGATTTTTCTGTACCCTAGTGACTGTACCAGTGATACCACACTACCCAATGACAAACAAGTCACTTCAGCAAGCTGTCGTATCGTCACACTTCTGTCATTTTGGATGATTTGATCAATGATCTCCTTATTCACATCACTCACTGCCGTCAGTGGTCTGCTGCATCGTGGGTTGTCCACTTCTTTGAACCACTGCAACCACCGCTGGATACTGCTGCGATTCACTGTGTCCTGCCCATAAACAGGGAGCAACTTCCTGTGAATCGATGTGGCAGAGTCATCGCCGGTCTTGAAGAGGAACTCCATCACCGACCGTTGTTGCAACCTGATGTCTACTTCACCGTCCATTATGGCTCACTGTAAATAAAATAAAATACTCTTATGTACCAACTTACAGCTAAATTTTCCAAGTATGTTCACAAAAAATTTCGTTCTCCTCCAGCAAAAAATAAAAAACATTAGAGACAACTGTGCAAAACTTCGTGAATGCCCTTTGTACATCAGTGTACACATTGATATTGATACGAGGGGTGATGAGAAACTTCTAGCCCAAGATAGTTACCATAATGTCTCACCCAAACAGCACCACCCATTTTTGTGGTGACCCTTTGTGGGTATGCAAGTCAAATTTCGCGGCTCCAGCTTTGTTAGTTTCGCTGTTAAGATGCATTGCATACCATAGTGTAAGCAAAATGGTGAATATAAAGAGAATCAAGAGCCATGCTGTGATTGAATATCTTCATTTGAAAGGAATGACGCCCGAGTAAATTGCAGAGGACATGCAGAATACACTTAAAGACAGTGCTCAGTCTTCTGCAACGATGAAAAACTGGGTATCTGACTTCAAAAGTGGAAGAATGAGTGTGGAAGATGCACCAAGGAGTGGAAGGCCTGTTACCACTGCCACTGGTGGAAACAGTGAATGAAATTCACTATACGATTTTGCAGGATTGCCGAACCACATTGCATCACATTGAAACCACATTTGGAAGTGCTCATGACATTGTTGTGGATATTTTGGGAATGAGGAAAGTTTCATCTCGGTTGGTCCCAAAAGTCTTGAATGCAGATCAGAGACGGGATCATGTGCAGTGTTGTGAAGAAATTGTCTACCAATTTGAAGTGGATGAAGATGGCTTTCTTGCAAGGTATGTGATGATGGACAAAACATGGGTTCACCACTTTGATCCTGAGACAAACTACAGTCACAACAATGGAAACATCCGTCATCCTGTACCCCAAAAAAATTCTGGGTGCAAAAATTGGCCAGTAAGGGGATGACATCATCTTTCAGGGCCACTGAACGTGTAATTACAGTGGATTACTTGCAAATGGGTGTAACTGTCAATGCATCATACTATTGCACCCTCCTGCACCATTTGAAAGAAGAGAGAGAGAGAGAAAAAAAGGCATGGAAATTTGGTGTGCATCAGGACAATACAGCGGTGCACGAAGCCCTTGCAACACTGGAAATGCTGTGTGACAGCAGGTTCAAATAGTTACATCGGCCGCCATATTCTCCAGATTTGGCTCTATCAGACCTCTTTCTTTTCCCAAACCTAAAAAAAGACCTCAAAGGACGATGATTTGACAGTGATGATGCAGTGATTGATGCTGTGAACGCTTGGGTGGGCTTGAAATCAAAGACCTTTTATTTGAATGGTTTGCAGAAGTTACCTGAGTGTGCCTGCAAGTGTACACTGGTATTACATTGAAAAGTAAATTGGTATTATGAAATTTCTGTCATTCTTTATTTGTTAGGCTAGAAACATTTCAACCCCCCTCCTCCCTCATAGTGAAGGTCAGAAATTATCCTTTTTTTGCAAAAACAAACTTATGCTATAAACACTGTTTTGCAGAGTGCCTTTACAACTTGAAATATAAATGCATATATTAACATAGCGTATAAAGATCAGAAATTACCATTTTTATGTTGCAAAAACAAAGTTATGCTATATACAGTTTTACAAAGGGTGATTACAGCTTGAAATCTTCTGAGTAACAGCATTTCTCTGTTAATAAATGCGTAAGTTTATTCTTTAAAGCCTCGTGATGACTAGGTGTTGTGTGATGTCCTTAGGTTAGTTAGGTTTAAGTAGTTCTAAGTTCTAGGGGACTGATGACCATAGATGTTAAGTCCCATAGTGCTCAGAGCCATTTGAACACATTTATTCTTTAAAGTGTTTAAATTAGCTGCCTTGAGGTCAGATGAACGTCTGTTATAAAAGATGGTCCCTATTGTATGTGGACTATGGTCAACAGCCTTTGTTTCATTTGCAATTTTGTGAACATTTCCCCTTCCCTGTGTGTTGTACCGATGTACATTACTGTTTGTTACATTATATTTTGGATTTTGTTTCACAAACATTATTGCCTGCAGGATGTACATACAGTAGATGGTTAGCATTTTATATTTTCTGAAGATTTTTCTACAAGGCTCTCTCCTGTTTACCTTGGCTACAAATCTTACTGCCTTTTGTTGTAGCCTCAAGAGCCTGTCTGTATAGACAGCTTGTGTTCCACCCCATGTCTGAATACCATACTGAAAATGTGAATGTATCACTCCAAAGTATATTTGCCTCAAGCTCTCATGGTCCAGGAAGACTGAGACCCTTTCCAATAGGTACACATTTGTACTGATTTTCTTACATATATGGTCAATATGTTATTTCCATGACAGGTGTTTGTCAACAATTATACCCAAAAATTTGTGTGTGTTTGTGTAGCCAAGGGATAATGGAGGAGTAGATAGAGTTCTGTTTATGTTCTGACTGTAGCCAAGCGACTTCTGTCTTCTCCTTATTTACAATTAACTTATTTGCAGTAAGATAACTTGACAGGAAGTTACAATTGATTTCACTACTGTTTGTAGTAGTTAGTATACCACAGCCCCAGCTGATAAAAGATGTGTCATCATTATACCTTACAATGTTGCAGTTTTGAGGTTCAAAGTAAATCATCCATCTGCACAAGAAACAGAAAAGGCCCCAATATACTTACTTGTGGCACGCCAAGTATCTTGTGGGTTGATGTGGTTGTTACTAACAGTTCACAATCAGTGTGAATTGAAGTACTGACATGTATAGTCTAGCAGGGACTATTTGTACTTGCAAGCTTTAAAAATGGTGTGACCTTACTTGCATCTTACCGCGCCTATGATAGCCACACAGTGGTTGAAATCTAGATCTGCAGTACCCAGATTTTTAGCAACTGATTGCTGTACATTTTTTCAACCTTATGCCCATCTGCTATAAGGAATCTGAGACAGCACGTGTAACCCCTCTAAGGGATCCATTTCCAATTTAAATTCATTCTGCTATGTTAAAGCTGTAGAACAGGCTTTGACAAATTTTGGTACTTCAGACTGGTTGAAAGAATTCGAAACCTTTCCCCACCTCAGCATATGGGACAGCATTATGAATTGATTTGATAGTTGTTGGGCAGAAAACCCAAATGCTGTGTAAGCATTGAGGCCAAAGTATTTTCCACTGAGGGTTCCGCTGCAACAAAGAAAGATAGGAAGAGTTTTCATTACTTTCTTACATGTATTGAAATTTCATAATGGCCATAAGTCCACAGCTCCGCTGCTATTGATGTTAAGGGTAGAGATCTCATTCGAAGATATGTAGACTGATTAGTATAAAAGACTGAGGCCCTTTACTAAAAACGAATAATACTGGAATACTGTGATCTGTGCTGACAGTATAAGACAGTGTGGTGCTACCCTTGAATCTCTTATGTCACTTCCACTTGATTCTTGACGTGTTCCTGGGCTCTGAAGTTGTTTACACCAACGGCTCAATGGCTGATGGCAATGTTGGCTTCACCTATGTCCACAGAGGCCATATTGAACAGCATTCCTTGCCCGCTGGCTGTGGTGTATTCACTGCAGAGCTTGTGGCCATATCTCGTGCACTTCAGTACATTCGTTCCTGTACTGGTGAGTCGTTTCTTCTCTGTTCTGACTTCCTGAGCAGTTTACAAGCTATCGACCAGTGCTACCCTCGCCATCCTTTGGTAGCGAACATCTGCCGTGGAATGGTCCAGTCGTTTAGTGGTGTTTGTGTGGACCCCAGGACACATCGGAATCCCAGGCAACGAACTTGCTGACAGGCTGGCCAAACAGACTACTCAGAAACTGCTCCTGGAGATGGGCATCTCTGAAACTGACCTGCGTTCTGTCTTACGCGTCAAAGTTTTTCGGATTTGGGAGACAGAGTGGCATAACAGTATGCGCAACAAACTGTGTGTCATTAAGGAGACTGCAAATGTGTGGAAGTCTTCCTTGCGGGGAATCAGTTGTCCTTTGTCGCCTCCACATGGCCATATGTGACTCTCACATGGTTACCTCCTCCATTGCGAGGACCCACCTCAGTGTCACTGTGGCTCCCAAATGACAGTCATCCCACCTCTTGCGGGACTGCCCACTTTCAGTCGCTCTGCGGCAGACTTTTAACTTTCCCAGCACCGTACCTTCAGTGTTGGGCGACAATGCCTCAACAACAGCTTTAGTTTTACATTTTATTTGTGAGGGTGGGTTTTATCATTTGATCTGAATTTTAGCACATGTCCTTTATCCCTCTGTGACCTCCATGCTAGGGCTTTTAGGGTGGAAGTTTTAATGTGTTGTAAAGTGGCTGGCTTCTTCTTTTTTATTCTCATGGTCAGCCAGCCTTGGTCATCTGCTTTCTTGTTTTTAATCTCTTCTCCCTGTTTCTTGCATGTGTCTGTGGTTTTCTTGTCCTGTTTTGTCAATTGTAGTGTGTATTCTCCTTCTGTCATTCTTCTGGTTCTTCCTTTCTCCTGTTACTGTGCCGTACTACTTCTTTGTTTCCTTCTTTCCCTTGGGTAATTGTTCAACTGGGGACAAGGAACTGATGACCTCGCAGTTTGGTCTCCCCTCCCCACCTTTTAAACCCACCAACCATCTCTGATGCCATTTGCATTGACATTTGATCACTAACAACCCGGTCAGCTCAGATAAACATGTTATGTGACTGTGGTGAAAATACTGTTGATTGACATCATAATAATGTGGGCAACTACATATATTGTGGGAAGAAAAACAATTAGGAGAAATAGGCAGTATACGAAGACGTTGCTAAGATTGAGGTGAAAAACTGTTGTGGCATGAGGTTAGTGCCCATTCAATGTGCCACAGTGTGCAATTTCATCAGTAGATGACAAGGAAAAGTAAGTAGAGATTCATGGTCTGTGAAAAGATCTATGCACAAAGCATACAACTACCACCACTGTCATGCCTTAGCAAAATGTGTCTCAGAGAACCCGAGAAAATTCTGGTCCTGTGTAAAATCGCTAAGCGGGTCTAGGCTTCCATCCAAACCCTTGTTTGACAGTCTTGTATGGCAGCTGTAGATAGCAAAACAAAAGCCAATGTTTTAAATTTTGTGGTCCAGAAATCATTTGCACAGGAGAATTGTACAAATATACAATCATTTGACCGTCAGACTGACTCCCGTATGGTGGTCTTTCCTAATGTAGAGAAACAAACTGGGTCCATTCTTTCACCCTTGTTATGTAGAGCAGTCACATGCACTTTCTGCCAGTCGCTTGGGACTTTGCACTAGGAGAGAGATTCGTGATAAATACAAGCTAGGTGAGAGGCCAATGCAAATAAGTCAACATGTCTGGATGGAATCCCAGTTTGGTTTTACAAAGAGTACTCTTCAGCATTGGCCCCTTACCTAGCTTGTGTTTATCGTGAATCTCTCTCGCCCAGCTCAAAGTCCCAAGAGACTGGAAGAAAGTGCATGTGACTACTGTACATAAGAAGGGTAAAAGAATAGACCTGCAAAATTATAGGCCAATATCCCTAACTTCTGTCTGCTGCAGAATCCTTAAACATATTCTCAGTTTTCTTGAGCCTGAGGAGCCTATGTCCACGAATTAGCATGGTTTTAGAAAGTATCACTCGTGTGGAACTCGGCTTACCTTTATCTCATGTGATGTACTGCGAACTATAGATGAAGGGCAACAGGCTATATTCCATAATTTGAGATTTCCAGAAAGTGTTAAACATGGTGCCCCATTGCAGGCTGTTAACAAAGGTACAAGCACATGGAATATGTTTACAGATATGTGAGTGGCTCAAAGACTTTTTAAGCAAGAGGACCCAGAATGTTGTCATCGAAGGTGAGTGTTCATCAGAGACAAGGATATTGTCAGGAGTGCCCCAGGAAAGTGTGATAGGACTGCTGTTGTTTTCTGTATCCATAAATGATTTGACAGATAGATTGGACAGCAATCTGCAGTTGTTTGGAGTGTGGTAAGGTGTATGGTAAGGTGTCAAAGTTGAGTGACTAGAGGAGAAAAAAAAATGACTTAGACAAAATTTGTAGTTGGTGTGACAGATTTGGAAAAATGTAAGTTAATTCAGGTGAATAGGAAAAACAAACCTGTAATGTTCGAATGCAGCATTAGTAGTGTCCTGCTTGACACAGGTACATCGTTTAAATATGTAGGTGTAAAGTTGCAAAGCAATGTGAAATGGTAATATGAAATGGAACAAGCATGTGAGAATTGTAGTAGGGAAAGCAAATGGTCGACATCAGTTTATTGGGAGGATTTTAGAGAAAGGTAGTTCATCTTTAAAGGAGACCACATGTAGCATGCGATCTATTTTGAGTACTGCTCAAGTGTTTGAGATCTGTACCAGATCGGATTAAACGAAGATATCAAAGTAATTTGGAGGCAGGCTGCATGGAGGGAAGGTGATGTTCTTTTTGAGGAACACTACTGAGAGAAAATGTGGAGAACTGGCATTTGAAGCTACTGCTGAACAATTCTACTGCTGCCAGCATACATTGTGTGTAAGGACCACAGAGATAAGATACGACAAATTAGGGTTCATACAAAGGACTATATACAGTCATTTTTCCCCTCTCTCTAAGTGGAACAGGAAAGGAAATGACTAGTAGTGATGCAGAGCATCCTCTGTCATGCGCTGTATGGTGGCTTGCGGAGTAGCTATGTAGGTTTAGATGTAGGTCATGCGATAGTTGCCAATCAAGATGACAGTTCTGGTATATCAAATTTTATGGAAAAGGCAGCCAGAGCTGCACATAAAGTGTTGAAAGCCCTGGCAGTATTCACAACTTCGGCTAATAAAGGGTATGGCTGTGTTAATGCTTGAGCATGCACTTCACTGTTCTGTGCTAATCTGATCGCTTTAAACAAGCAGCCACCACATGGATTCTTGTTGCAAAATATTAACTTAAAAGTGAGTTAATAATTGTTAGGTACAGCACTGATGCTTCAGACAGAGGGGCCAATTTTTGCACAAGATAATAGAGCTGTATCTTTGTAGATAATAAAATAGCTCGCTGTCTCTCAAGGCTCTTCATGCCACTTGTCTGTAAACGAAGTGCTAAACACTTGTTACACTTCCCAGTTCTAGTGAGCTTCATTAAATGACTGGAAAACTGAGACATGCCGAATCTGTCCGCTTTTTGTACAAGCTTGTGCTCACATCGAGCTGTTGTTTCCTGGTTGTAACACTCAGAAAAGTACCACTGTTTGCTTCTTCAACAACACCAGCTTTATTGAAGGCCTGTCGAGTGCAAATGAATCGCAGAATACAATAGATCATGACTCTTCCTGAACTAAACAGGTACAAAGGCTTCTGTATGTGGAAATCTTTTGGCCATTAAAGTACTGCGGATTCACTGACGAACTCGAATGTTAATGCTGGAGAACACTGTAAGCTTGTCTGACAGGGAGGTACTTGAATACAAACTACTGTCTCGGTGCATGCACATACTATCAGCTCCCTCGTGGAAAGCATAATGTATGGTCAAACAGAGAGCAGACACAGAACCACAGTAAGGAAGTAGACATGTCTGTTTGCAAGTCAGATGTTCACAACAGGGAATAATAATTGTCCAAATCAGTGCCATGTTGACATTAGGGAATAACATTGACCAAATCAGTGTCATGTTGACAGCAAGGAATAACATTGACAAATTGATGTCCAGAGAATAGCCAAGTACCACAAGGTCATTGTAAATAATTCCATCAGAGGCAATGTAGCACGCATCAGCGAGCTGATATAATTGAGGCTGATGTGGTCTGCTGCAGGCCTCCAATCTACTGCTTTTGCTTACTCACATGACATGGCATCAACAGATGGATCACTCCACACCACTCCTACTGACCTTACTGGATGTACACACATTGATATTGATTAAACCAGTGATACCTTTGGTACGATTACAAGAAAACTAAACTAAAAATGTAAGTAGGAACTACACTGATATATCTAAAAATATGTGAGCCCTTATAGAATGATTAAGTTTATCTTTATGAAATTGATACATATGAGGTGCTACGGAAAAGTTCCCCAAATCTAACACTAAATACAATCACATCATATAAAATTTTTATTTTCCTCTGTCGCCATCAGACTAATCCTGTTTGAATCTCAGACACTGATCGTAGAACTTTTGCCTTGATCCACCTAATGAAGTATTTCAAAGTTCTGTTTCCAACAAAACTGAAACTGAGCCAGCTAAACTCACTTCTCCTGTTGGGAAACCTGTTATGTCCTGTGTCAAGGGGAGGCGAACACAAGTTGGTAGGTCTCTCTCAGTTCATTATGGCCAGAGGATATCGGCTGGTATGTATTTTTCAATTCAAAAAGCTTTAGCAACAGCCATCTGCTTTGGGTTATTTTATATTATATATCAAATGCTACCAGTTTTGGCAAATCAATATTGCCATCTTCAGGTCCCAAACACTTTTTTTTGTATTAACAAGCTTATCGTATGGTGCCGTAAAACTGGAACTGTAAATCTGAACTGTTACGCAACTGATTCATATGAAAGAGTTGGATTTACAGTTCCAGTTTCATGGCACCATACAATAAGCTTGTTAATATGAAAAAAGTGTTGGGGTCACCCTTTCGTATAAATCAGTTGCATAACAGTTCGGATTTACGGCTCCAGATTTACGGCACCATACTATAAGTTTGTTAATACGAAAAAAAGCGTATAGGGGCCTGAAGATGGCAATATTGAGTTGCCGAAACTGGTAGCATTTGATATATAAAATAAAATTACCCAAAATATATGGCTGTTGGTAAAGTTTTTTGAATCGTTGGTAGGGGTCTGTTGATCGTCGGCATTTCAAACGCATGGTGAATAATGGGATCTGTTAGAGAAATGGCTGCAAGGGATGGGAAGGAGTACCATGTGCACTCAGTGTATGCTTGAGGGCCTCATTCAGCATGTCGAAGAGGCTATTCTGGCAGTCATTGTGGGAATAGGTTGCAGCCAACTGCAGATTGTGGCACACATTGGAATAAACAGTGCCTGTCACCTGGGCTCAGAGATCATACTAGGATCATTCTAGTGACTAGTAGAGAACGTTGAGAACACCAGCCTTGCTTACAGAGGTCCAACGAAGCTCATGATCTGCAGCATTGTACCCAGAACAGATTGTGGCCCCTAGTTCTGAGTAGAGTCGAAGGCTTGAACCAGAGACACTGATGGTTCTGTCTGTTAGAATCTATGGTGTGACTTCTTAGGCTTCAGCCATAAGGTTGAGAACTGCAGGGTCCCCCTAAATGGGTCAGGCATGCACCACGTGTCAGAGATGACTGTGTGTGGAGTGCACACAAGATTAGATTAGGTGACTTTCCATCCCATCCAGATAACAATAGGTGTGGAAAACCCAGAAGTATCTGTTTAAGAAACCAAAAAACACATGCTGCAAGTGAGAGTATTAAAATTCTAGTAGTTAACTGCCAAAGAATTCACAACAAAATGCTAGAATTTGAACTGCTCCTAAAACCATTGAAGCTCACATGATATAGGCACAGAAAGCTGGTTAAAACCTGAAGTTGACAGTAGTGAGATTTTTGGGCAAAATTTAAGTGTATACCAAAAGGATAGGATAATGGGAAATGGAGGAAGCATATTTTTCCCAATAGACAAGAAACCCGAACCACAGAGAGAGTAATTGAAGCTCCATGTGAGATTGTCTGGCCAAGCCTAAGTATATGGAGTGGGCATAAAATTTTAAGTAGAACCATCTAATGACAATCAGACTCATCTCCTAATGTAATCAAAAACTTGTACTTGAGTTCACTAACCATTCTGCAATCATCAGAGGGATCTGAAAGTGCGCAACACTCCATTATAATAATTAAAGTTTCGTTAGTGCTGGCTATGACAAGACGACTCCTGAAACATTACTGAAAGTAATGTCTTCTCTGAAAACTACCTAGAACAAGTAGTTCGAAACCCTGTTCTCGATTGAAGTATGTTAGATCTAATAGGAAAAAAAAAGTGACATCTTTGAGGATACCCATCTCAAAACTGGTATCAATAACCATGAGGCAGTTATAGCAAAAATGAACACTTAAGTATAAAGGGCACCTACAATAAGTAGAAAATTTGTGTGTTCACAAACTAGACAGAGAAGCAGCACTGTCATCTCAATGAGGAGCTTGACCCTTTTAGTACAAGATAGGAGTGTGCAGACAAACTATGGCTCAAATTTAAAAGAATAGTTGACTGGGCACTGGATAGGTATGTATCCAGTAAAGCAGTTCATGATGGGAAGGACCCTCCAAGGTATACAGTCACTGAAAAGAAGCACTAACTACTGCATAATAGGTATGAAACAAAGTGTAGGGCAATAGATATGGAGATGCTGAATGAAGCTCATTAGGCTGTCGAGAGAGAAATGCATGAAGCCTTTGGTTACTACTGTAGCAGAATGTCATTGAAATGCCTTTCCCAAAACCCAAAGAAATTCTGAGTGTATGTAAAGGCTGTTAATAGCACAATAGTTTGTGTCCACACACTCACAAATGAGACAGGAATTAAAACTGAGGGTAGCAAAGCAAAAGCAGAAATGCTTAGTTCTATTTTCAGATTTTTCTTTCTAGAGGAAAACCCAGGACTATTGCTTAGTTTAATTCTCACACCACTGAAGAGGCAAGTGAAATCGATATTTGTGTTAGTGGCATTGAGAAACAGCTGAAATTTCTAAAATTGAACAAAGCCCAAGGGCACAGAGAGATCCCTCTCAGATTCTATACCCAGTTTGTGGCTGAACTGGCCCCTCTTAGTCAGTCACTCAGTCAGTCAGTCAGTTAGTTGGTTAGATGTTCCTTGAATAACTTGCACAGTAAATCATAATGATGTGGACTGAATGATTGCACATTCTGATCACAAATTTATTTGTAAATATGGCTACATGCTGAACAGTTAAAAGTTCTGTGGTTTATTGGTATCATCATCATCAAATATGTATTAGTAATTTGTACCCACACTTGTCAATAATAGAAATTCTTCTATAGGATGGGAATATTTGTCAAGGAAAAACTTTTTCAGTTTGTTTTCAAATTTTACTTTGCTGTCTGTCAGACATTTTATACCATAGCATAAGTGATCAGAAATATTTGGCTTAATGAATGTCACTTGTGCTTCTGGTATTGTAATTATATATATATATCATTGTTCCTTTTGAACTGTAGTGGATTATTTACAACAAACTTCAGAGGGAGTAAATACACTGTGAAGCAGTAGTTGGAATGCCCAACGCCTTAAATAGATGCCTACAAGATGACTATAGGAGAGCACCACATATTATTCTTGCAGCACGTTTTTCACAATGAAGACTTCCTTTCTTAAAGAAGAGATACTCCAGAACATTATTCCCTGTGACATTATTGAATGAAAATATGCAAAATATGTCAACTTACTGATTTCTCTCTCCCCAAGATTTGCAATGATTCTAAGTGTAACTGTGGCTGAATGAAGTTGTTTTAGAAGTTCCAAAATGTTCTTTTTCCAGTTTAAATTCTCATCAGTATAGACACCTAAGAATTTCAAAGTTTCCACACTATTTATTATTTTCCCACCACGTGTTACGCTTATCATTGGTGTAGTGCCCCTAGATGTGTAGAACTGAATATGTTGTGTCTTTTTGAAATTGAGGTTGAGACCATTCACAGAAAACCGTGGTTACCATTTATTGTATTTCTCTCTGTAGGCTTGTATTGATTACAATACTAGTGTCACCTGCAAAAAGAAATAAGTCTGCTTGTTGTATAATAGATGAAAGGTGGTTTACATATATGAAAAGCAACAGTGGCCCTAAAACCTGTTAACTAAATGTCGTAGATCTCTGAAACAGAAAACTGTGCCAAGTGGTTGGAAGTAAGCATGTTACAGTCATCTACAAGAGGGGTAGCAGAAGTGACCCACAAAACTACCATCCAATGTCCTTGGCATCAGTTTGTTATAGAACCGTAGAACATATTCTGAACTCAAACATAATGAGCCATCTGGAACAGAACGACCTCCTCCATACCTACTATAAGGGGCGATCAAACAAGAAATGAGCTGGAGGCATAATTACAGAAACCAGTATCTGTATGTTAGAAGTATTGACCCTGGATGTTGAGACACTTGTCCCACTGTGACACAAGGCAGTGAATAGCTGTCTCATAAAATTCCCGGGGCTGTGATGTTAACCAGTTCCACACATACAGTTGGATGTCTTCATCTGAGGTGAATCGTTTGCCCCTCAGAGCCTTTTTAAGGGAACCAAAAATGGCATAATCGCAGGGGGAGAGGTCTGGACTGTATGGAGGGTGGCCAAGAACCTCCCATTTGAATTTCTGTAGGAGTGCCATGACTGTGTTGCCCATACGAGGCTTTGCATTGACCTGGAGCAGAATGACCCCACAGATGAGATTGCCTGGTCATTTTGATTTGATCGCTTGGCGAAAGGTGATCAAGATTTGTATCACTGGACATTCACTGTTGTCCCGTGCTGTAGGAAGTGATCAGAAGGGGGCCATCTTGGTCAAAGAAGAACATCAGCATAACCTTTCCTTCACTCAGGTGGATGGCCTTGGCTTTTTTTGGGTGGTGGTTACCCTGGATGTTTCCACTGGATACTTTGTCGTAGTGACTCTGGTTCGAAGTGATGACACCATGACTCATCTCCAGCCATCACTCGTGTCAGGAATGCATTCCCTTTCCGAGCATAGCACTGCAAATGAGCAAGACAGTGGGCCATTTGACACACTTCCTGGTATGGTTGAAGATTGTGGGGCACTCATTGGGTACACACTTTGTGCATTTGCAGTTGGTCCTTCATGATGGTATGAACACTTCCGACACTCAGTCTGACCACGGCGACTATGGCTTTCACTGTCACGCGGCGGTCCTGGGTTATGAGCTGGATGGTGTCATCAGTAATGCAAATGAAATGCGGTGCTCCAGGCTGTGCATTCTCGGCGTAAGACACCCGTCCTTCCCTGAAGCACTTGTGCCATGCCTTGACTCTTGCAAGGGACATGCAGTGTTCACCGTACACTTGTGACATTTGTTGATGAATGTCTGTTCCTCCTACTCCTTCTGCTGTCAGAAAACAGAACACCACCTTGTTGCTCTTCTGTTGATGCCTCCATGTCATGGTTTGCAATGCGGCTGGCAGCGTTGGACAATTGATGCATGTTGCTGCTAGCTCTGTATAGTCATGTGATGTGCACACGTGTCCTCTAGCGATGGGCTGTGAACTTCCACGCTCCGGTCGGAACCACACCTCATTATGCACGCCATGATATAACCCTCCTGTCACCGGTTTGCGCATTCCAGACTCCGGTTCGTTTCTTTTTGAACGCCCCTTATAATACGGATTCTGAAAACATTGATTATATGAAACCCAACTCACACTCTTCTCACATAACATATTGAAAGCTTTGGATGTAAGCAGTCAGATAGATGCAATATATCTTGATTTCTGCAAACCATGTGACTCATTGCGAAATGTGTGCTTATTATCAAAAGTACGATCGTATGAGGTATCAAGTGAAATTTGTGACTGGGTAGAGGAGCTTTTGGTAGGGAGGATGGAGCAAGTTACCTTGGATGCAGAGCCATTGACAGATCTAGAAGGAACTTTGTGTGTGCCACAATGAAGTTTGTTGGGTCTGTTGCTGTTGAATATTAATGGTGTTGACATTGTGGGCAGTATTAATAGTAACCTGAAACTTTTTGCAGTTGATGCAGTTAGCTGAAATGAAGTGCAATCTGAAAGAAGCTGTACAGATATTCAGTCCAACCTTGTTAAGATTTCAAAGTGGTGCACAGATTGGCAACTTGCATGACATGTTTGGAAATGTAAAACTACACACTTCACAAAAAAAAGTGTGGGTAAAACTGGTAGCAGACTTAGGTTTATCGGTACAGTATAAGGGAAATGCAGCCAGTCCACAAAGAAGCTTGCTTTCAAATCACTTGTGTGAGCCACCCTAGAACATTGTTCATGTGTGTGGGATACGTACCAAATAGGACTAATAGGGGATACTGAACATATACGGAGAAGCACAAATGGTCCAGGTTTGTTCGACTGGCGGCAGAGTGTGACAGAGATGTTGAAACAACTACTGACACATTCTTGAAGATAAACATAACTCCCCTGCTAAAGCCTACTGATAAGGTTTCAGGAACCAGCTTTAAATTATGATTCAAGGAATATGCTACAACCTCACACATTTTGCCCCCATAGGGGTTGTGAGGACGAGATTAGATTAATTACAGCATACACAGAGGCATTTAATCAGTGATTTTTTTCCTGTGCTCCATATGTGAATGGAATGGGGAAAGCCCTAATAACTGGTAAAATGGAACATACCCTGTGCCGTTCTCTACACAGTGGTTTGCAGAGTATGGATATAGATGAAGATGGAATGTGAGGTGTCTGCATCAGATACAAAAGTTTTGGTGCTCTTCATGCTGTTAAAATTTCAAGGCTGTGTCATTCACCACTTTTGTGCTACTACAGAATGTCAAAACATGGGAAATATCAACCACAATGATGTTCCACCCATTCTGTGACTGCAGTAGTTCTAGGAACAAACGAAGTATACTGAGTTCTCTTTAGTACTTCTCTGGGGAAGTTATGGGTTATCAACCCTATTTCTCTGCAGTAGTTACTTGAGAGTATTCTAGGCGAGTTGAATACGTAATAATACCATAAAAAAATTTATACATCAAATTTGTACTTACTTTGATGTTATGCTGCTAAATATTATAATCTCTTTTCTTTATTATTGTTTTATTAGAAACAGCAGGTGTTCTTGAACTAGAAAAAGTTTTTATTGTTTTCAAGACTCCCTGGATATGGTTTAAACCATGAGCTTGAAAATACTAATGACAAAAATTTGCAAACAGTTGTTGTATTTAATGTTGATAATTTTTTGTTATTTTTGGTGCTTAAATTCTATATATTTGCTAACATTTTTTAAAATTTTTGTATCTTTATTTAACCTTTCGTTAGGTGAGTCACCTCGTGATGCCACTAGTCATGATGTATCTCCTGGATATGTACTACGATTTTTGTCTTTAAGTGGCAATTTCTTTGTATAAAAAAAGATTGCCGTTATCTTCATTGGTACAAATGTGACATATACAGAACTGAACATCAGGCTATGATTTTAAAGTTAACTTAAATAGTTTACATAATTTAATGCAAAAGTCTAGTAAATAGCTATACAAATAGTCCTCAGTAAACCATAGATTTAAGTAAATCATTGAAATAATCAGAGTGCATCTTAGTGTCTTCATTGCTTCATACAGATAAACAATTTTTGCATGGTTTTGCAAACTAAAAAAGATGCATACCACATTTTTCGAAGATGCATACCTTTGGAGATATGAAATTTGAGGGTGCTTCCTTTTTGTTTTTTCTAACTATACGTACAAGAGACAATCTCCTTTTCTGCAATTCTATCACTAATTCCAAACTAGTGAACCAATTATCCACTGTAATGCCCCTACCAGTCTCATGTATTGGCTCAGCAAGTCTCAGAAGTACTGCTTTGACAGAATTTTATTCTGAAAGAGATCTTCTGGCAGTAGTCCACACTACAGGATGTTTGGAAATTCCTGTTAGAAACTTCTAGGACTTTTACAGGGGAGTGATTACATAATATTTTGAATAAGAAACCAGTCCATAAATGTGCCATTTCCATTGTACAAGTGTTTCAATTCAGATGGTTAACACGTCCACTTCTACCTAAGGAACTGAGTTAGGTGTGACACAGTACAGTTATTAGGTAACAATTTGAAAGGAAACATAATGCAGCATCCACTTGTTACTTAACCATATTTGATTATATCAGCACTTAAACATTACATGTTTATATTATTCTGAAACAAAAAAGGACCCAGCATACTATACATACAGAACAGTACGGATGCAATACAACATCAGGTGATCATCTGACATAGTACCAATCATCTTGTCTACTCTGTTACGTACCAGAACAAGCAGCTCTTGAGACTTTTATCTTTTGCCCAGCAGATATGGATGCATTACACATCTGAACAGAAATTGTTGTAGAATGGAACCAGTACATTTCCAGACATTGGTTCCTATTCAAAATATTATGAACTCACTCCTCTCTACAAGTCCTAGAAGTCTGTAATGGGGATTTCCAAACACCTGTACGACTCCATGTTGTAAGTATAGTGTAGTTTAGTGTCACACAGACAAAAGATTTTTATTCCACATTTATATGGTTTCAACTGGTGTAATCCACACCACCATCGAAATGCTGGTAGCTGCTCATCAGTAGTGACGTTTTGACGAATGGGGTAATGTGTCTTGTAGTTATTCACAAACGAGGTGAACATTTCCCTCATGGGCTCCAATTTGTCTATTTTTCTTTGTTATTAACTTGAGATGCCATGATCGAAATAAATGCATCTTGTTAGGAATCGGAAATGTTTCTCGGACATAGTCATTCTGAAAATATTGACGCCAAGATCATCTGCTGCCCAGAAGTCGTGAATATTTTGTCATCTTACAGTAAACACACCAACAGAAAAAGACTTTCATTGTGACTATATCTGTGTGTCTGCAATCACTCTCACATTCAAAATTCCCTTCCAGATCAGCTACGCACCCGCTGATATTTTCCACGGTTAGATGTATCATCACTAATGAAAAGGCTCCAGCAATCAAATTCAGTCATCATATTCTTTTCGTTTCCCACTACCCCAGGCAGTTTGGTCAGTGTATTATAGACCCATCACTGTGTTGTTTCCCAAGGCACATGTCTCCATTTATTCCATACTTACTTGAAGTAAAATAATAGATATGTTTTTATATCATCATTACTATGTTGTTGTTGTTGTTATTATCATCATCATCATCATCATCATCATCATCTCCTTTTGTACTCGCCCAAGTAATAATTTTCTTCACTTTCCTGTACTACATCAGTTTTCCCTTCATCGACTTAATGATCTGTGTCTGAGTCTACAGATATTGTTCCAGTCATGTCTTCAGTTTCAGAATCAATTTCTACAAAATGATGTTCAGTGGAGACATCATCATTGAAAAGAATGATCCTTAAGATTCTCAGAATTATACACAATACCCATTTTCAAGACTAGGAATTGTAGTAACAATGAAATGTACACTCATCTACCAGACAATAACAGAACTACTGGCTTGAGTGTGCTCTAAACAATGCTGTTGTTGCATTCAATAGTGGCAACAATGCATTACACAAGTTGGTGTGATACATCTAACTGATGCAACATGGTACACGTTTGAGGTCTGCCCCATAGCAACCACAGCATTATTGAGATAAGCTTGAAACTTCTGTGGAACAATAATAATGTGATGAAAGATGTCTGGGCCATGAAGCACTTATCTCCATTTCTCCATTTATTGCAGAAATATTGAACATAAATTAGTCCGTGTATATCACAGATACATATGCGACTAACAAAAGGTTAATTGTAACCAAGGAATTATTAGAACAGTGTACTTGCTGTATGGAAGTTACTCGGAAAGAATAGGCCACCACCTATCAGTAGATGATTTTGCAAATGCACATAATGTACTAGACATGTCCACCTGCACTTGGACCCAGATACACTCGCTTACCTGCACAATGTCGTAATAGATATTGGCAGTACCAAAATTAATACCATAATGACCAGTTCATCCTCTGACTTGAGAGTGACAATTTTGTGTAATTTCATTATTTTTTTAAGTACTAGCCACATCCATCCAGTTGTTTCTACCCCCTCTGCCGTCCCCTCCCCCCCTCTGCTGTCCCCTCCCCCCCAGCCACCCTTTCCTCCACACACTGCCGCACTCTCCCGCCCCACTCTGCCGCACTCTCCCCATGCCCTCTGCCGTCGTTGCCCCCCCCCCCCCAGTCTCTCTCTCTCTCCCTCCCTCCCTCCCTCCCTCCCTCCCTCCCTCCCTCCCTCCCTCCCCCCCCCCTCTCTCTCTCTCTCTCTCTCTCTCTCTCTCTCTCTCTCTCTCTCTCTCTCTCTCTCTCTCTCTCTCTCTCACTCCCTCTCTCCCCCCCCCCCACCTGTCTCTCTCTCTCCTCTCTGCCCCCCCTCCCCCTGCCCGCTCTTTTCTGAACTACAGGTAGATTTCTAGTGTGTTATGGATATCTGAAATTTTAGTGTCCATCTGGAATGGAGTCTGTTGGTTAGCTACCATAGTACTGAACCTGAACTGCATTTCATGAGTTGTGTACTTATTGCATACACAATGAGGATTTCATCCACTTGCACAGCTGTTTGTCATGTGCACTATCATTTTGACAGACATGCTGTGTGTTTTAGACAGCACAAGAAGAATGCTAATGTGGGAGTGTTGATGCTTTGTGATGTTTGAAGCATGTTTGTGATGTTTGAACACATTATAACAGATTATCTGTAACCAAAACACCACCTCAGTAATGCTGCCATCTTGTAGGACAGACATGTTTAGTTCAGTAGCTGAAATATGTTTCTCAGTTGCATCTAAGAATTTCTGTAATGTTCTATCTGATTCTCCTTTAAAATGCTGTCATACCTAAATCCACCATCAGTGTCGATGATTATTAAGTGCATGTCAACCCCCTGAAATGAACTATTTCATATGCAAAGTGACGTGAATTTATAAGATGTGGTTTATGATCTTTGATTCTGTTTTGTGAAATATGATTCTCAACAAAGTTGATGAACAAATATTTGTTTGGCAAACGTGTATGATTACCAAGCATAAAACTAATATTTGTACAGAAGGTTATAAAATGAGAAAGTTCTAAAAATCATGTGTCTTCTTGCTGAAATTTATTTTGGTACCTGTTTCAGGCAAGTATATATGTGATGGTGACCCTGACCCAAGGAATAGGTATGCAACTCCACCAGGATCAGAATGCTAGCAGCTGTGCTGTTTCTTGGAAACTCATAAGTTCCATACTTGTTTAGTTCCAGTGACTGTGTGTGTCAGTGAATATGGAGTGTATGTGAGAAAACCTATTGAGTGATATGAAAATTTGCAGTTGTGTATTTGAAAAAGTCAAAGTACCAAATTGACTGTTTGTAATAATCTAAGTCATACCTCAACATTTATTTTATCATAAAGAGTATTTTAAATTCATTGTAAAATGATGTGTACAATAATGCTGTTACTATGAAAGGCATTTCAGGTAAAACCTTTCAAAATACATAACTGGTCCTTATGAAATGGACAGTGATTCCTTGAGGCTAACTGAGGAAAAAAAAAGAGTGAATGGATGTCATTGACGATGTGCAGATGGGTGAATTTATACCACAGTTTAAACATTAGATAAGTTGACTCATGTATTTAAAAAGTGAAATGGCTATTTTATAAGTATTTAAATCCAAATCTGATTTTTTTAACATGTATGAAACACACTGAAAATTGTTGGAATTTTTATTCTGCCTTAATTTACATTCTTATGTTTATACTAAACAATGAGAAATATTGAACAGATAGGCACTAAGGCAGCAGAACAATGCAATACAGTTCTTTAAAATTTCTAGTATTCCGCCTATAATCAGCTCTTATCTTTGTTTTACTCTTTCTTTTCTTATGTGATTCTGTTGCTTGTGTGTATTGCAGTGCAAAGAGTATATATTTTCCTTTCTTTATTTTTCCCTTTAGTGACAAGAAATCTCATTTAATGGTGCAAATTTTAGTGGTATACATGTAGAGACTTATTTCCTAAATCAAAATATGTTCTGGGTTATTTGTTTCATATCTGTGTCATGTTGTGTAGTTATCAGACTGAAATAATTAATTTTCAGAGAAGTGTAACTATTTGAAATGTGATATTTTTAATCGTTATAAAGTTTAAATGTAACTTAAGATTCCTGTATAAGGTACTACACACATTTACTTCAGGTTATAAGTACACTGAAAAATTACAAACTAACAAAAAGGCTGAATGTATTGTTGAATGAGAAATAATATATATAATATCTCTCTCCACCACTCATCCTCCTCCTCCTCGTCCTCCTCCTCCCCTCCCATTACAGAATGCTTGTCAGTTGTCAGTATTTAGATATATGGTTTGCATTTACTCTGGCTGAATACAGATGTTCACTTTCTAAATGTAATACTACAGCTGCACAGTTTTAAATTTTGTGTCTTAAGGATATCATCATATATGTTTTTGAGACAACATAACTTGATGGTATCACCAAGAAATTTCTGTCAAATGCACAGGTTCCCATACCCAGCTGTATGAACTATTAAAAAGTGAATCATGCCAGTGGGAATAAATGACAGTTAAGCTTAAGTATCTTTACTAAGACAGTTTCAATCTGTGTGTCTATCACATGGGAAATCAGTTCTGTTGCATATGTTGCCTTTCAAGAACATTGCCTCTTCATATGTGTAACTTTTTGAAGGTTTGTAATTCTTGGTATTTATACCAATTATTGCATTAAAAATTTGTATGTAATCAAATCTGGATTGAAACAGTGCCTTAAAAAGGCAGAAAGTGTAATTATTTAATGCAAATTCACTCTGCATTTTTTTGTCCTTAAATGTATTTCATGTGTACTGTTTACTGTCAAATGTCAGTATCAGGACTGTGTAAAAGTTTGGTGCTGATTTTTCTCTGTTTGAAAATTGACAAGATGGTCTAAGCTTTTTTCTAACTAGGAAATAGTGTAATTCTGTACCTTTTCTAAGGTTTAAGTGTAACAGTCGCCAAGAGACTAAGTGTAAAAACTGAAGTACTAGTTTGCATATAAATGGTGCCCTGCTTTCCTTGAGGAATGAAATTTTAAATATTACTTTTACTTGATAGTACAATTTTCCCAAAGTTTAGAAGTAGTACTAGTGGTAATAGCTATAGCGTTATTATAAAATTTAGTTTCAGTGCATTGCTTAACTGCCTCATTGGGATTTCTCAGTATTTTGAAAATCTTTGCTACAATTGATTAGTGATCTGTGTAACTGTTTGACTAATTACATACATTATACTTTTGCTGCCTCTTTGTTGCTGTACAAAGTGGCACACTATGAAAAATTAAATAGATTCCAGGAATTTTTTAATCAGCATGAATACTGCAAAACAGTTTTTTTTAATACTAATCTCAGTCATTTGACATCTTGTAATGTGCTTATGATTTCAAATGGTTTCAAGAACATTCTCAGTTTTTCTCTCTATTTAATAGAGTATATTAGTACCCTTGTCTCTGCAACCCCTCCTTTTGGTATTCTGTTTACTGAAGCTCACAGTGTTCACACAGAATTAACAATATTATTTGGCAGAATGTAGAAAATACTGAGACGTGGAATTATTCGTGATATGTAAATTGTAAATTTTAACTCTCTCCTTTTGTTGACCTTTCTAGCCTCTCACACATTTGAAATTATGGCCTAAGAGGGATTTGTTCCATATATTTGGCATGTTTTCAGCTATTTGTTTTGATGGCATGTTACAAACATTCTTGTGAACTGATGATTTAACTAAAGACATTTTTGTCATAGAGAAGATTTATCAGACTGTGTGGAATGTGAATGCATTTCTCATGTTGCCTACACCACTGCATTGTTACAGCTTTCTTTCTGAATAGTGTTGAAACAATTTTTGATATCATTGAACAGCTCATTCCTCTAAACCAAGCGAGGTGGCGCAGTGGTTAGCACACTGGGCTCGCATTCGGGAGGACGACGGTTCAATCCCGTCTCCGGCCATCCTGATTTAGGTTTTCCGTGATTTCCCTAAATTGCTTCAGGCAAATGCCGGGATGGTTCCTTTGAAAGGGCACGGCCGATTTCCTTCCCCATCCTTCCCTCACCCGAGCTTGCGCTCCGTCTCTAATGACCTCGCTGTCGACGGGACGTTAAACACTAATCTCCTCCTCCTCATTCCTCTGAGTGAGTGTTCATTGCCACCTTCAGGTAACTACTTTGCTTTGCTTTGCTTTGCTTTGCTTTGCTTCTCATCGAAGCATTTTTCTTTAAATCCAAATACTGATTTATGTAGTGCAGTGCTGTTAGAATTGCTTATTTTCTTAATATAGGGATCACGTACATTGCTACAAGAATTTCTGTTCCTGTTTCCATAACACTGTCCTCATTCTGTGAAGAATATTTCTGAAAACTAACCATAAATTGTATGATGATAAATATTTGTCAATCCTTACCACTGTTCTGTTTATGATGGTAAATGAAGTTCATTTAAATTTGGTCAATTCTATCATTAGTTAAACCTGTCCAAATTAGGTTAATATAGGGCCACTTTCATCATTGTACCATTAATCTCAGTCCACTTCTCATGTGGGTTTCTACCTCCTCTTTTCCCAACTATCAGATCAAGTAAAAATTGCTATTCTTCCTGTCATTCATAAGTCTTTTATCTATTTAGTGATATGAATACACATTTTGTAGAGATAAGTGGCGATTTTAATTAAAGTAATACATGAAATATAGGCAAAATGATTTTGCATGAAGGTAATAAGATTTCATTTTATGTAGAGGAAATATGGTTTGAATGTCAAAACACGGTGAATAATTTAATTAATAATGATGTTGTTGTAGAGTTGGCAACATATCTGTTAAAAGGCTTAAATTTGTGCTCATCTCTGTGAAGGCTTAAATTTATGCATGTAGCTGTGATGTCTTCTATCCTTACTCTCATCTGTGATATTGCTGGCATGCATTTTTGTTTCTTAGTTATGGTATAGTGTTTCTACTAATTTCTCTCATTTGCTTCTAAGAGTAGGGTAACCACAGCTATACTAAATTTCTTGACCGTTAGTACAATCCTTTGACAAAAATATGCCATGTCTTTGCAGTCAGTACTGGTATCATTAAAATGTAACAGTCAGTGATGAGCTTCCACTCCAGATCAGTAAGAACCACTTTGATACCACTGGTATCACATGAGAATCTACAAATTGAGTTAATGGATGTCAGAGGCTGAACATCACATTGAATCTCCCTCTTCAGCAATCACACTGTTAAATGTTTTTGTTGAAGTTTGATTTATAATGTGAAACATAACAACAGCATGTATTCAGTGAAACCAGTAGTCCACATTTTATGAAATTCCACCGACATACAATAGTGGATAAGCTATTGATACAAAATATCTCAATTGAGAATCCTCTTTCACAAGTTCAGTCATATTTAATTTTCTAAAACACAATCTCAGTATCAATACTGACTCTACAAAAAGGGGAAAAGAGAAAAGAAAAAGAACTTTATTCACATTTGAAATATATATTAAATTAAATTAAATTGTATCACTCATGTAATCATAATCTATGTTAAAATTACACAAATCAAAGTAGTAAATTTAATTTTGTTACTTTGAATTTCGTGTCCTACTGTTGTGGATGCATTTGATAAGTTGATTATGCCTCTGGATTTGCATTACATAAACTAACTTTCGCAGTTACTCAATAGGCACTTCTCTCCAGATAATTTTTTTTAGTCTCAAAGAGAGGAAATGAGGAAAAATTAAGTCTAAAATTTAACACCTTGAAAGTAGTTGTTAATGAGTGTACTTGAAAACTCTGTATTTACTGTGATTGTGTGTAATAATTGTAACAGTCTGGCATTATGCCTCATATGGTCCAGTGATCTGCAAGATGCAGTGATGTTTTACTGTCTCTGGAGAGCGAGCATTGAAGCTATTGTTGGAATCACATGCACAGATCTGAAAAGTAACATTCTAAAATAAGTGCTGTTGCAGTGTTAAATGTGTGTGTAAAAAAAAAAAAAAAAAGTGGCCATTTTTCCAGTATTGATGTAATAAACAGGGAAGGTATGATAGTCCTGTTTCACTCAAAATATTCTGTATGCTTGTTACCTGCGTCTATTTTCTTTGTATATCCCAAAGTATTTGTTTTGCAAACACATTTCTTTATATGTATGAAGAGATGACAAACACTTTCTTCCATTGTTTTTTTACAACCATGGTTAACTTAAGTGTTTGAGGAGGCAGAAAGATTTAATAAATACTCACCTTCCTCTGCAGGCCTGAAATTTGTCTGATGTCATGATGCAGGAATTGTTTAGTACTTTTGAGCTGGATACCCAGCATAAATTTTATTTTGGCCTTTGCTGTACATCATGGTTTTACTTTTCTGCTTATGATCACATTGTTTCATTTTCACGGAGAGATTTTCATGTATTGTCATATTTCATAGAGAGGTTCTACAGTTATTTTGTAAATTTTCAAAGCTACCTGATTCATACTCTAGAATTTCCATATTTTATAAGCTTTTTAAGCTTAATTATGTGGCAGTTATTCTAATCCTGTAATCTGTTATTACAATAATGTGTGTCAGTCAATTTCTGTCTTTGTGATAATTTATATACTGTCCAGTGTTTTGCATGGTAATTCTGGTTAAAAGGAGTGGTGTGGTGAAATTCCTTGAACTCCAAATCTACAGGTGATTCCAAATAGTTTTGTGCAGTCACTTACTGCACAACTAGAGACAAATTTGCGGTGTGGTTATTTAATATGACAGATTGTGTGCTGAACTCGGATTACATTAGACAATTTATTAATGATGTCAGAATACTCCAAAAATATTATGTAGGCATTTTTCAATATTATGCTGGATGGTAGGAATAAAGTGATGAAATCTACACTGAAAATAGTTTTTCAGTGTTGGGGGCGGTCACGTTGTTGGTAGATAAATATTTTCATTGGTGTTGTAGAGAACAAAACAAAAATCTGAGTCATGAAAATGGTGCAGAAATATATATATTTCTAGTTCAACATTTCATTAACGTTTTCTGAAGCGCCAGTATATTCATGTGGTGTCACGCTGATTTTGAGTGCACTGTAGTTTATTTTACAATAGCTGTGACTGAGACTGGGGATTGAAGAGAGTAGCCACATTTGGTAAAACTTTTCAGTGTTGCATAATTTTTTCCTTCATCTGCCCTGAAAACATCATATACTGCATTACAAATGGACATTTCATACACGCGTTTTGGAATTCTAAAGGTAAATATTTACTCATAATGATGCACAGTTGATCAGTAGTTTTTATGGCTCTGAATCATTTCTCTCTCTCTCTCTCTCTCTCTCTCTCTCTCTCTCTCTCTCTCTCTCTCTCTCTCTCTCTCTCCCCCCCCTCTCCCCCCCCCCTCTCTCTCTCTCTCTCTCTCTCTCTCTCTCTCTCTCTCTCTCTCTCTCTCTGTTTTGCAGAACACAAACAATGTAATTTTTCATTTTGAAATTAATTTAGAATTTGTGGTTTAATCTTTCTCATTTGAGTAGTTTCAGAGCTGTATGGTTGGGTGGGTTTGCATCAATGCATTGGTGCATCTGTGAAATAGCAAAAATATCTAATTTTGTACGTTTAAAATTATATGAAATCACATGTTCACAAGACTTCATTTGTAATATGTTACTATATACTGTGTGTTGCTTTACTTTTATTGGAATATGTCAGTAGAAATTAGTATGGAAATATTTTGCCACGATAATTAGACTCTAAAATAAAATGGAAAACCACTTCAAACATAAAACACAGTATTGACGGTGGCTGCAGATTCTCATATTTGATAGTGTCAAATACTGTGTTAGTGCTGAAATAAAAGAATTAACGTGTCTAGAACTGATAATAACCAAAATTTGCCCAGTGAGTGGCAGTGTACCATCCTCAAAGTGACATTGTATGGTCCATGATGGTTCAGTGTACTCTAGAGTGCAGTGACTATATATGCTGCAAAGCATTAAAAATTAAAGTTTAATGGACTGCGCTAAGTTCCTTTTTTGTCAGTGTTGTTTGAAATCTCAAGTATATTGTCCAATGTTTGTGCCACTGTATTGTAAATGTAGTATTTGAGAACTTTTGTTATTGCTATGATATCTGTTTGTCTTTGTGACATTCTACAATAGCTGTGTTACATAGAGCACATCAGTTTCACATAATAAGTCCTTCCCCACACACATTCACACCCCTCTCCACCCTCTCTTCCCCCAACAGACAACTTCTGTTGTTCCTTGAGTAAGCAGATTTTACAGCAAAATACCAGGTAATAATTTTGAATATATCATTCTAAGTTTGTGTGACATTAATTTGCAGCAGCAATATATTTCCTGAAATACTGTTTCTTGACTGTTGAATAACACAACTTATTTTGTTGTGTGAAATGTTTTGTTTTCTTATTAAATTTTTGTGTCTGTAAAAGGTAAAATATATTTCCATTTATATGTAAACTTATGGTGAAGTGAAGAATTTAAGAGAGATTATTGGTTACAAAATTTTGCCCTACATAAGATGTTGTGTTTACTCTATAACCAAAATTGCTGAAAAATATTTTTCCCCATTGGTAGCAAATATGTTTAAACAAGAGTTGTCTGAAATTATTTCTTATACAAAATTCAAAGCACAATAGTGACACTGCTTATTTGGCCTCTGTTTTTGGATGAATTGTAAACTATATACAAACAAATCATAGTAAATTTTTTGAGTCCTGAGTAATAGCCATAATATGGACCTTGACAGTAATATAAGAAATCACCATTACCTGTTACCAAGATGGTATCATTAATTTCCCTCTGATGTTTTAGAATCAGTAGTTAAAATAGAGCTGAGATTATATTATTGTTAGAATTTAGAAAGAAATGTTTATATGTGTGTCTTTGTTAAACAATAATATTTTTATGTATGCTTTACTGTACAATACCCAGCTTTATATTATTTTGTTTTGCAGTAAAATAAAATTTTATGTAAATGTATAATATTTTACATGTGGCTTGTAATTTTTCATGCAATATTTGCACCAGTATCAGTTGTTTCTTAGGCAGTTCCTGCACTAATTACCATTATATTAACCAATCTCAAGCTTTCAAAGTTTATCATCATTTTAGCCTTACAGCTAATAAATTGTTACTCTAAATAATATAAGAATGTTATTTATTTATGCTGTGCTTCACTGTTTGAAACATGGAGCTCTTCCAGTAATACTGTACAACAGTGTTGTTACACATACAATTGATGTTATGAAACACCTGTGTCATGATTTATTTTAAAGTAATTTCCTGTATTTTGTGTCGTTACAGTGTGAAGTAGGTATCTGATGCTACCAGCATTAGTGCTTACAATCATATGGTTTGTATGGGGTGTTCACAGAGGTTTTTAAAAATACCTCTGTCATTAAAATATTGTAATAAAGTATTTTGTACATTATTAAATCAGTGTGTCACAGCAAAATTATTTAATTACCAAAATGATTTCCACAGCCTTGAACATTTGTTTTAAATTTATTTCTTAGAATCTCTTATTTGTGTGGGCAGAAGGGAGGGGCAGAAGTCTTTGATATATTTTCTGCTTGTAAAGATGCAGGCATTTACAAGTTTGTATTGGCCATTGCCATTAGTTCAGAATTTAATGTCTTCAGTGAAATAATTGAACATGGTTATGAGTACCTAAAACTTCCATTTTCACTGTAGCTGGTTAATACTTGTAACTTTAGGGGAGTTAAATGCTGACTGGAATTGGCTTCTTGGATGGAATTTGGTTTCTAGACCTTTGCATGGCAGTAATCAGATTCACCTTCTAAGGATAGAAAGTTGTTGTTCTTTTGTGGCTACATTACTTGATTCTTATTAGGATTTCTACACTAGCTTGTGTGACCAGAACAAAGTTCATGAAAGTATATTTGGCTCATAGCCCCCAAGTTAACCAAATGTCGACTTTTACCGGAGGGTACATAAAGTCCACACATTATCTATGTAGAAACCTGAGGTGCATGACCTCTATAGTGGTGGAATGGAGTTGAGGTGGCGTGTTGTTGTTGTTAGGGTGCTCATAGAAACATCTTTATCATTCGTACATTTTTTTGAAGAATAAACAACACCAGTCATGGGGCAGTGTTGTCCCCCCCCCCCCCCCCTTCCGGCCAAAGCTATGTTCCTTTCTTCAGTTTTTATTTCCTTGGCCATAAGTGCATTATTTGCTTGTGTTTGAGCTAACTCAATTGCCAAGGCTTGCAACAATTCTTAAGGATAATTCCCATGTGGTATTGCTGATGACATGATTAACCAAGTACCAAACATCAACAACAAACGATGAGTACAAAACAAGGACACTTCAATGTAATGCTATTCTTACTGTCACTTAACATTTCTGCCTGAGCAGCTATTCGTGACTATTACTTTACATTCTTAAACATATTGAGCAATTTGCCTAAAACAAAATACACTACCCATTCCACATGCTGCAAACTGGCACACATTTCCTACTATTCACAGACCCTGATATTGCAAAAACACTTTTCAATAAATGCAACAAAACAACAGGAGAACCAAAATCAAATGACAAGGACACTTCACTGTAACACTATCACAATACATCTTGACAAAATTTAGCCTCACCTCATGAATTACTACACATTGCTAACACCCTATAAACTTTTAGACAATGAGTCGTGTTTGTCTTGGCAATGATGAGATATATTGTCCATATTAACCAGGTGAAAACTAACACACACATTTACACACCCACATAACACTGCCTGAGATCACCTGCCACATTCAGAACCTACAAATACAATTAACACATCTGGCAAAAGACCCACTGACTTGCCATGATACCGTCAGTAATACACACAGGGGGTGTGACCTCTGCAGTGGGAGGGTTGAGTTCATGTGGTGGTTGTTGTCAGGTGATGACCGATGGTTGCTTGAAAAAATGCAGTTATTATTCATATATTTTATTGACAAACAAACTACAACACTTGTTGTGGCAATTCTCCCCTGGGCATGTGCTGCACACAGTAAATGTGGTGGCACTGATGCAACAGGTATCCAGTAGCCTGTTATGATGCTTGGCCTGGGTAGGAAACCTGACATATGGAGTCTGTGGTAACAAGTGTACTGCCTGGCTACTGCTCTACAAGTGCCAGGAGTTGCCTGGTTGGTGTGGAAACCCGCTGTAATTCTTGTACAGAAAGACATGTCTCAGCAGTGGTGTCTGTCCATGCAAGCAGAGGTGTACGTCATCAGTACACCCGTGCCCAGGCATTCATGGTTGAGTGGTTGCACTGCCCAGGTCTTCAGCACCTGCTGTCAAGGGCAGAAGGCTGGCTGCAGCTGAAGTGAGCCCAGAGGTGTCCCACCAGCTGGAAGTTGCTTAAGTCCACCGTGGTGTTGCAACACTAGGTCTGCAGTTGGTGGATGCCGAATCTTGTGCTGGCTGCTTGTAGGATCATGTCGCCCCTGCTGTAGGCTTCCCTCATAGATGGTGCTGTCAGACTGTAACCCCTTTCGTGAAGAACAATGGGTATTTATACTGGTTTAGTGTTTACTTGTTTGGCCGAAGCATCTCTTCCAACTAAGTACACCAAAAAGGCCTGTAGCTTGTAGTAACGGGCCTGTTGATGCCGCAGTCACCCTGTCTTTCTGCTGTATCGACATCATTGTGTTGCTAGCCCCTGCTCCGCACAGTATGCCATGTGGACAGTGACTAATGGCATTGCTGCATCAGATGTAATGATGTTTTGGTATGCTCTGTGCTCACCTGTTACAGTGTTTTTTGCAACAATCGTGGCAATGTTGCTATTTTACTCAGTAACGCCAGAAAATAGTGGAGGCGCTACACATGGAAGACGTGAGTATTCTTTTATATGATTCTAGATCACAGTTCAGGTTGATTGAGCACTGTGCTGTTAAGTCTCAAATTACATATGGTACAATTCCACATTCATTGTCCATAGACAGTATTAATTAAGGAAGCACCCAGTTCAAAAGATCAGTTAAATAAACAGAAGGCTTTTGATGGAAACTCCAAAATAAAATAACAAATGATGACTATATTCAAGGAATCAGTGACATTTCTGCTGTTAATACTGTTCCTTACAAGGGAAACTCCCCATTGCAATCCCTTCAGATTTGGTGGTAAGATGGCCCGGCCCATTGGCTAGCCTGTCAAGAATTGAACACCAATCGAGCATGAAAACAGGAAAAAGGTGTATTGAACTGTGAAAAAAAGAGACAAAATAGAAAGAATGATAGGTCCAAGCTCAACACACTCAACATTGAGGTGCTTTGGACAACCGTGGGACGATGGTTATGTGGTAACGGTGTTGGACTACAAAGGGGGGAGATCCGGGTTCAAATCTTTCTTGTGCCCAATATTTTTTTTTCCACAAAATTATGAACTGTCTGTCTGGTCATTGATGTGTCTGTTCTCTGTATTTAAATTTGTGTCTTTATTGTGGTGTAACGTCCATTTGCAACAGCGACGTGTAATGAAGGAACCTCTTGACATACATACCTCTTAGTCTTTCTACACAAGTACCTCATGTCATGCCTTTTGAATTCCGTTTTGGAAGTTTTGACTCTTGAATTTCTTCATTGAAACGTAGTTCACACCCGTTTATTTATTGTCTTCATTTCTGAGAGAGATCTATAAAGCATCTCACCTGCTCTCAAAATTCATCACATTTACTTGCGGTGGTAATTTAGCCTTACCACGACTCGTATTCTATAACCAATGTGTAGTGTGACAATTGCCAAGATTACAGGGGAACAGATGTGTGAATGACCAGAACATTTCATAAATTTGTGGGCAAAAAAAAAAGGGGGCAGTAGGGAGGTTTGAACATGGATCTCCTCCATTGTAGTCCAACACCGTGACCACACAACCACGATGCCATCGTTCTTGCAAGTCACTCGATGTAGCACATCTTTAGTTTGAACCATTCACTGTTTATATTTTGCTTCTTGTTTCACAGTTCTGTACATGTTCCTGTTGTCAGGCTTGATCTGTGTTCAGTTTTTGATGCAATGGGCCACTTTAGCCCTAAATCTGAGGGGAGCACGATGGGGAGTTTCCCTTACTAGTAAACAGTTGGTGAACAGTAGAATTGGAGTGCATTTATAATAAGTGAAAACTTTTGAAATAGTTAGGAGGATGAGGACAGACATAAAGTGCAAGGTAGCTTACTTTATTCTCCTTGTGATATACAGAGAGAAGAAATGCACAATGCTACGTACAGGAATGGAAATAAATTAAAATCCTTTTTCTTTTTGTGGCATTACACCCATGCATGGGTCTTATCCTCTTCAACAAGTCTCTTACATTCTGCCCTCTCCAGCATAGTTCTCCACCATCTTCTAACTCTGAGAGATTGTATATTTTCATCCACATCGTCTATCGACTGCTTTCGTGGACTTCCTCTCTGGCTTCTTCCAATTGGCGTCCATTCAAAAACTTTTTTTTTTTTTTTTTTTTTTTTTTTTTTTTTTTTTTTTTTTTTTTTTTTTTTTTTTCCTAAGGACATACCCAAGCTAGGCTATTCAGCTACTTTTTATTGTTGTTACAATGCCAGCTCCTTGTATGAGTCAACCCAGTTCAATGTTTCTTCTGTGTCTCCAGAAAACATTGTTGTCCTGAATTGCTTCATAGATCTTGCACAGAACCCTGTGTTCAAATATCCTGAGCTACTGCTTATCAGCACTCACATGTGTCCATGTTTCACAGCCTTAGGTTAAAACTGGCTTGATCATAACCTTATAAATCTGATGTTTCAGTTGTTTATTTAATAAACTATAGGTCAACAATCTCTTAAATGTGTGGAAGGATCTGTTACCACTTAGGATGCACTGTTTTATTTCAATTGACACAGAATTTGCCCTATTAATATTAGATCCCAGATAATTAAAGTTCTTCAGTCTTGCATCTTTTTTCTGTTCCACTGCCTGTCTTAATTCATCATCATACTAGTCTTTTTTAGTAGAGTTCCAGTCTTTGTCCATATGGTCTTCACCATCTTATGTTTGTAACTCCTGCCTCAATTTGATTGATGCTCTTGAACAGTAGACCTATCTTTCAATTGTTCTATATTCCATTTCTGTACTCTGGTTCTATTTGCTTTGGCAGCCATAGCAAGTATGTGCGTCATTTTGCCTCCGCCTAGATAATGGTAAGGATCTGAATTAGCGCCTTGGGAAGTGTGCACATTGTCTGTATCAGATGACCCACCTCTTTGATGCCAGTATATGGTCTATTTGGTTTGCTTCATTTGTTCCCCTCCCCCCCCCCCCCCCCAAGGGGGCAGCAAGTTATGTCATTTTTAAACTGATACTTCTTTCTCAAATTTTTGAGCTGTGACACAACTATGAATAATGTCTCGGATGCAACTTTTATCCTTAAATATGAAGCAGACAGAATGAACTGAGTATACTCAGTTGGATGAGGGACAATTATTCCTTTTCCCTTTTAGAGATCGTTGTTCTGTATCGTGTAAGACCCACCAGAATATAAGTGAAAGTAAGAAAGTTGTAATAATTGTTATATATTATTGGAAAGCAGTCATATGTACAGAACAACAATAATTTTATTTGAAGGTTGACACAACACTCGTGAAGGGATGACCATGATAAAATAAAAAAGTAACATAAAAAGGCTAAGTAGTAGAGCAAAAAAATTAATCCAGGTACTAACAGAATCATACAAAAAATCTTGAACGACACTTCCAAAAGTCACCTCACACTCACAGACGTGACTAGTTTACACTAGCACTTGCAGATCTTACTGTCTTTTATTTGTAGTGCACTTTTACAGAGCCGCTTTAGTTGACATGATGTCTGACGTGCTCCAGTGCTTCTTTTCACATTTACGTATCTGTCAAAATATGACCTTTATCAAGAGCTCGTGCAGCTGATTCTAATCAGTCTTCTGAACTTTCACTTCAGTTACTTTCAGAGTTTTCACTAGCAACTGCCCACTTAGGTCTTTGATCACAGACCTATTTTGTGACATAGTGTTGCTAAAAAAACATAGACAAGGAACAAAGCATGAAAAAGTAACCTGAACAAATATATGGCCACAGTTGTTATAATTTATTAACAGAATAATTACGTGCTTTCTCTTCATACTTCAGATGAACTCTTTTTCATCATTTGAAGATTTTCATTCTTCCTGCAAAGTGTGTTGTACTATTGCTGGTGCTACTACTACTATTATGGCAGTGCTACTGTGGCAGCGAAACTGGTGATTTTGAAACCTCCACCAGTAATATAAGTTTATTCACAGTGATGTACAACACGAATTTACAACGCTTGAAATTTAAAATGCCCACCACTTGAAAATGACATCACACAGGTGGCCACCATTTTCCTGCTTTTATGGAAGTTAGGCATCACGTCTTGCAGGGCAGACACGGGACTTCAATTAACTTCCTCCCAAATTGCATCCTTCATTTCCTGGATAGTGCATATTGTGTCACACTGGAAGATTTGAGATTTCAAATGACCTCAAAGGAAGAAATTACATGCTGAAAGGTTAGGGGATCTTGTATGCCAGGAAATGTCCTCATTCTTGGAGATGAGATGTCCAGGAAAGGTGTTCTGTAGTGCATTAATGGAATGTGGCCCTACCTTGTTGGAAGAATGTATTTGTCAGTTAGAGGAAGATCAGCAAGCTGTCACACTAGGCAATGGTTCAGCATGTAAAAACAAAGTTTTGTAATCACAACAGAAGATTGCAAAGATTGTCTTCAAAAAATAAGATCCTATAATTCTAAACAATGATACGCTGCAACATGCTACTACTTTTTGACTGAAGTGGCATTTCATGAAGCATTTCAGGATTTTCATGTGACCAGTATCTAAAGTTTTGCTTGTTAACAAAGCCTGACATAAAAATTGGCCTCATCGCTCATGATCAGATTGTTGCACTGGCCTGGGTTGTTATTCTTGAGTTCCAACAATTCCTGGTAGAAGTCTAGTCTCTTTTGGACCATGTCTACATTCAGTTTTGCAGTATCTGAATTTTATGTTGGTGGTATTGCAGTTACCTGTGCAATGTTCGCTGTACGCTGTGATCTGATATGTCAAGTTGCAGTACATGCTTGGGTGCAGAATGCCTGGGACTTCAGCTGAAGACTTCATCCACACTTGCAACATTCTGTGGTGTGTACATGTGTTTTTGCACTTCTGTCCCTCTTTTGCCCTGAATCATCCATTTCCTCAAAGTTATGTACCCGAACTTTGATAGCATGTGCTGACAGGACTGGGGCATGATGTGCGAGATTGTAATGAGCACGAAATATACGCTGTGCAGCCACATAGCTGTCGTTTTTGTAAAACACGTTCACAGCAGCAGTGCGTTGTTCACTGATCTGCATTGCCATATTGACTAAACATCATAATTAGGGACAATGGCAAAGGTTTGTTGTCCACATGGCAATACTATGATTTTCTCATTTCTAACATAACATTTATTTCCACAGTTGCCAAATCACCATTTTCAGTCACAAGTATTCTACTACTACATTACGATTATGAGTTTCTCTACTACATTAGATCACTCTTCTGTTGATTCATTCCAGCTAATTATTGATATACATTGTATCACTCATTTTCATAGCTACCTGTCACTGAAAAATACCTGAAAAATTCAACATGTAAACCATAATGTCCTGATAAAAGCTCACAGTTCTGTGTTCAGGCTGTTACAACAGGAAATGATAAACATTAATCATTTACAGCTTCAGAACTATCACATCATGATAGAGGCATTATTCCAAAATAGGGTTCACTTAATAGCTATAAACACCATTCGTTAGCTTGTTGTTAATAAAAATAACCCACCTTTTGAAAACTCACCACCTAGATACAGTTGGTGTCAGCACAACTGTTCAAAAGGAAAATGGGCAACCACAATCGTGGATCTTCTGCAGCAGAGATGTCCTACTCAGAAACGCAAAAAGTTTTGTTTTGGTGTGCTTGGTTATTTACATATCTTTTCTTCTTCATTTCCATTTTTATTTCAGGTACACTGTATATCTGCTTTTGTAGTAAGTTGGTAATACGGAGAAGTGAGTTTGGGCTCAGGAAGCTATTCAGGTGTTAATAAATCAAGTAGTTTACCTGCAGGTAGAGTTAGAGCAACTGAGGATGGCAAGGAGGGAATGGTCACTTCCTAGTACACCCATCCACATTCCATTTTCAGGAAAATTTTTAGAAAATTTAGACACAGCTGCTAGGTTTGGAAATTGGAATAATGAGCAATTGTTGAGTGTAGCCAAGCTAAAACAACCAGGGGACACTGGGGTGTATGTTACTTGCCATGGAATAGTTGAGGGAAGCATAGTGATTCAACAATTTCAGGGAAGGGTTGGTGGACAGACAAAGGAGAAGGAATACATCAAGATATTACCATTAGCAAATTAATGGTATTTCTCAAAATCATTGGGAATCAATAGAGTTTTGTAGAATGTATTTGCAAATACAACAAAGCCATGTTTCAGGAGGCTGAGCAGAGTACTTGACGTATTTTTGGGGGGTTGCTGCCAGAGTTTTTAAGAAAAATTTGGAGAAAATTGCCAAAGATTCTGAATAAAGCCATAGAAACAGCAGGAGTGCTATCTGAAATTGATGTGGTCACTAAAGCCATGAGAAAAGAAGAAATATTTGATACATATGTTAAATGTTTTAGATGTAGTTGTACAGGGCATATGATGCATAACTGCAGAAAACAGCAGTGCCTGGTATGTATGTGATGTGGATATTCTGAGCAGAATTGTAATAAGAGAAATTTGCAGAGATGTGGAAGATGGTCATAGGGAGTACTTCGCATCTCGCATTTAAGTGGAGCCGAGGGAGTGTGTCCACTGCACAGTGCTCCCAGTAATACTTAGTACAAGTGCAAAATCAGGCTTTTTTTCTGACTGGTTATGTAGAAGGCAAGTTTTGTAACTTCTTATTAGATACAAGATCTCAGATATATGTCATACATAAGGGTATACTTGGTAAAGTATAGAACTTCTCATGGCTGATTTCCTGGTTGCACATCACACCATAGCTGACTGTGAGTGGTATATATTAGAAGTAGATGGAACATTGTTTCATCTTGGTTTTATGGCCTGAAAACCATTACTGTTGCAAAGTTCACCCCTTGGCCAAGGGCAGCCACTGAAGCTGCCTATTAGGTCCTATAAAGTCAACTCACAGGATTTCGTACCTAAAGGTAATGGAAAGGTAATCTATGTTGATGTAGCAGCTGATGTGCTGATGAAGTGTTTGTGTATTGTTGAACGTTTGTCTGAAAATGAAGAATTGGATAAGGTGAAATGTATTCCATGGCATTGTTTATACTATGTATGGGAAATTGAAGGAAGCAAGGTAGTGCCTGCCAGTATTGATATCTTTAGTCCTCAGGAAGGGCAGCTATCATGTATTACCCTGATAGCCCAGTTATAAATCCTAGATGAAGACAAATTGGATAAGGATATCATGTTAAATTACACAACAGCAGAACAGTTTGTTGGCTTGACTGCGCTAAGAAATAAAGTAGCACATGGACAAGGATGACACGGAAAGACTTTTAGAGGAATACATGAGGTTGTGTATCATCCTGCCCTATTGCTCACCATACCACTAGCTCAACATTGTACTTGCACTAGAAATGAAGCTCCTGTTTATTATAAACTGTATCAAGTTCCTCAAAATCTACAGCATGTTGTGGAAGATTTTTATAAGTCAACAGCTTCAAGATGGGATCATAGAATCAAGCACATCTTTGGTCAGCACTTTTTGTCATCGTACCCAAAAAATTGCCAGACTGCAGCAAAGCATATCACTTCTGTTGCAACTATGACTTCTTCAATCAGAAAGCAGTGATAGGTGGGGGTAAATCCCTACAATTTTCAGTTTTTCTAACATTGTGGCCAGTGAGGAGTAGATTTTGTTGAAAATTAGAGTTGAAGTCATAGATTGGGTTGTTAACTATAACCCCCCCAAATTCCAGGTCTTTCTGTCTATTAATTACAGAGAAAGTTATAATTTAGCAGAAAGAAAAAAAAGAGGGGTTCTATCTCTCAAAATGAGATCAAACACCACACTGCGGGTCTTACTGATTTCAGATGGATATGGATGAAAAAAGATGACTGCATAATAAAAACACTTGAAATAGCCCTTTATAACATTGTTGTGTTGTAGCAAAGATACTCAACACAATATTGCTCTTAAATATCTCATAAATTTCAATATAATGCTTAGAAATTCTGTATCAAAATAGTACTTCATCCTCCACAAAATGAGAATAACTAGGGTAATGTGAAAGAGTTCAATGACTGAGGCTAACCTTTCTGGTTATCTAGTAAATAGTCTACTTTGTTAGATCTTCTGAATAAGTTATTGCATTAAGGTAATCATGGTGTGTCATCCTTGTGGATTTTGAGTTTCATTACCACATTCCCAGTGCCAGTGAATGATTCTTCCCGTGTCTCAGTAAAATTTGATAGTCCTGGAAGTTTTTTTTTGTATGACACACTTTCATAGCCTTTCTTTTAGTATACTGAAATTACCTTGGCCACAAAGAGCCAGAATGGGGATTGGGCGTTTCCCTGTAATTTCACTAAAGTGAAGTCATTAAGTGACAAGGAAATCTGATTTTTCCGTGTAGTCCCAGTTTCTTGTTCTTTCTTCTGTGGATACTTCTTTGCTGATCAGTAAGTCCATATCTATATCTGAACTACTGTCATGAACTGAGAAGCCTGATCTGACTAAAGAATAATGAACTAGCTGATTGACCTATTTTCTTCCTTTTTTTTCACTGAAATCTAGCTTACAATATTTTGTATTTATAGCTTGCTCCTTTCTTCCTTTGGCATGGCTTTCATTCTCAGTAACCAGCTTTTCTTTTCCCATGGATTCTTCTTCCATTTGTTCTTTATTGGATGTAGACATCAGAGCACAGATTTCAGTGCTTTGCCAGTGTTTGCTCTTAATTTTATGCAGTGGGATTATATCTTCAGGTGAGGTAACCTGATGCAGTGTGGAATGAGTGTCACCTTTTGTGGGGGTTATTGAAAAATTGTCACGTTGTTGGTGATTTGCCTCATTGTGCTGTTATCCGACAAATGTACCAAGTTGATTTTCGGGGCCAACTGGATCAATATTTCCATATGACTGTAAAGCTTAAATGCAGTAGTGTTAATGAGGAATTCGTTGATTCTTCTTTTCAAACACCACTTTATGTAGGGTTCAAGTAGAACACCAGAAAAGTTACATGTATATAGTAAAAAACAGACTTATCTCATTTTCCTATCTCTGGAATGATGTCCTGAGATGAACTTTCATGGAACAATAAGTTATAATAAGACAAACATGCCACTTGGTGGACAACTCCTGAAATGATGGTGGTTAATTTAAAAACTCAGTGGATTTCTTTACCCCACATGGGGCCTTACCCTCACCTACCTATCAGACCCCTACCCAGTGCCAAATATGACAGAAACCTTAAATGATCTGGACAAATATCAGTATTTCACAAACTATAGATCTACAAAGTGGATACCATCAGTTAGATGTAGTGCCTAAAGAACGTCTGAAGATAGCATTCTCAACCCCATCTGGTCATTATCAATATTGCCACATGCCTTTTGGTCTGAAAACACACTAGCTACTTTGCAGTGAGTATTAGATTGTGTATTGCAATGATTGAAACTGAAGCAATGCACGGTGTATTTAGATGATTCAGTTGTGTTCTCTAAAGATATCCAAGAGTATATAAAGTGTTTATGCAAAGTTTTCAATTGTCTACATGTGTGATGCTTAAAGCTTAGCTGGGAATCTGCTGTTTTGTTTTACAAGAAGTTCGTTACTTTGACCATATTATATGTAAAATGGGTTCTGCACTGATCCACGACTTGTTGATGTCATCAAAAATTTTCTGACATCCACTAAAATAAAGGAATTGTAGCCATATCTTGAACTTGCCAATTTTTATTGAAAATTTGCTGAAATTGCAAGACCATTCACAAGGTTGTTGAGGAAAGGGATAATGTTTCACTGGTCACCACACTACGGAGCAGCATTTCTAACAATAAAAGATTTGTTAATGTCTAGTCCAGTTCTTGTTTTTTCAGACTGCACAAATAGTACAATATACTGCCCTGTGACTCCAACAGTTTAGCATTAAGTTGCCTTGTCGGACAGGAAATACATGGATAGGAACTGTGGCATAGAGCGCCATAAATATCGATATTTGTTCAGTGTATAAGTGCGCTATCTATGAGGAGAGGGGATTTGGGAGGATGTTGGCCGCTAACAGCAGTTAGCCTCTGGACTTGTATTTGTGTAGAAGTGAAGTGCTAATAAATCTGTATCTGAGAGAATTCTAGTTGTTTAGCTACAACTATATCCTATTCCCTCACTGGTGACCCCATTTTTTGTGTAATACGCGTCCGAGTTACCACCCGAAGGTTATTTACGCGCCTACCGCGTCGGGTTTCTTTGCGATCGTGAGGGCCGTTGTTCAGATTCAGACAATGGCCTTTCAGCACTCACCGCCGCCCGGATTTCAGCAACATCTCCCCAGCACTCCTGTCGTCGTAGTGTACATGCCGCAAGACTCATCGGAATCCTTCAGCCCGAACATGCAGTGGAATTCATCGAGTGCCGCCAGCTTCTTCCAACTGCCAACGGTCGCGGACTCTCGCTTTGTTAGCCTACACCTTCCCACATGTTCTCCACAGAGTGTTGTTCGGAACATTCCTACTCCTGTGTCAAATGCACAATTCAATACAGTTTGTGGCGTCGAGTGAAGTTTTGCTAATTTGGAAAATCCAGTAGTACGAGGGTTGCCCAGTAAATAATGCCCCATATTTTTTTTCTCCAGAAGTATTTATTCCACAACAATCAAATTTACATATGTGAAAGACTGATGTTTTGTCTACTTGCTTTATTTTTCCACATAATCTCCTTCAAGTTCAACGGCCTTTTTCCAGCGAGACACAAGAGCGTGTATTCCCTGCCGGTAAAAATCTGTACTCTGCCTACGGAGCCAGGTTGTCACTTCGTGAATCACTTCTTCGTCATCGGCAAAACGTCTTCCACGAATGAAATTCTTCATTGGCCCAAACAAGTGAAAGTCTGAAGGAGCCTAATCGGGGCTGTAGGGTGGATGGGGTAACACTATCCAACCCAGTTTCGCGATGTGTTCACAAGTCCTCAAACTTGTGTGAGGGCGAGCGTTATCATGCTGAATCAAAACATCCTGTGGGTTAACATGACGCCCAAGGCGCCGGAAGCGCTGCTTAAGTTTGTCTAATGTTTTGACATAAGCCTCTGAATTAATGGTACTGCCTTTTGGCATCACATCAATGAGAATTACGCCCTCGTAATCCCAAAACACAGTCATCATGACTTTTCCGGCTGAAGGAACTGTTTTGAATTTTTTCTTCTGTGGAGAATAAGCATGACGCCATTCCATCGATTGTCTTTTTGTTTCGGGCTCAAAATGATGCACCCAAGTTTCATCACCTGTCACAATCCGTGGCAAAAAGGCCTCCCCGTCAACGTGAAAGCGTCGCAACAAATCGAAAGAAATGTCTTTTCTTTGGGATTTGTGATCGACAGTAAGACACCGAGGAGCCCATCTTGCACACACTTTTGAGTATCCAAGCTGATTGATAATCACATCCACACTTCCTTTGCTTACTGACAACTCCAGTGCCAATTGTCGAGTCGTAATGCGTCGATCTCGTCGAATGAGAACATCAGCCCGCTGCAACATGTCAGGCGTGACAGCCGTGGGAGGCCTTCCCGACCGCAGCAAATCTCGGAGCTCCGCAGCACCGCCCTCTGATGCTTTCACCCTCTGTGCCCAGCGACCAACAGTACTCCTATCGACTGCAGATGTTCCGTAGACTTTGCACAAGCGTTTATGAATATTGCCCACGGTTTCTTCCTCTGCTACGAGAAATTCAATCACTGCACGTTGTTTATGACGGATGTCACCTGCAGACGCCATTTTAGAACATTCCTACACCACCGCTCTCTGTCGGAGGAAATTGAAACTTTGCGTACACAAGCGGGAAACTTCAAATAACTCGCACCTAAAGTGTCACATTTCTAATATTTTTTATTTCGGAGAAAAAAAATATGGGGCATTATTTACTGGGCAACCCTCGTAAATTCAAACTCGAGTCAGTTCCCGCCACATGTGTATCCTTCCGCGCCGGCTAGTCAACAGGTGCTCAATGCTCGCCAATCAGCAAATATCACACCGAGTGTGCATCCTAGTGGAAATGTGTGGGATCCTTGTGTTGCTTCTAATCGAGTCAACAATTCTGTGCTGGACAGTAATTACCCGGACATCTACAACCAGCCCCACCACTCACGGTCGAGTGAATACAGTGTGCATTACGGACATTCACTGGCGTACTTAAGTACTTGTGGCTTCTCTCCGAGCTACCACGTCAATGAGAATGCACATTTTGACTACAATTCTCACACTGTTCGAGTTTCCGTCGCTTCTCAGCGCCAACCCCCCCCCCCCCCCCCCTCCTCCCCGGCGTCAAGCGAATTTCGCGATATCCGCATTACGGGACGCCAGTAATTCGGACTCGCTATCTTCGGCATGCTCTACTTCCGTCCGAAACTACCAGACTTCAAACCCGCTCACCCAGAGTTCTGGTTTAACCTGGTTGAGCAAACATTCAATGTCTGTGCTTTGGACGACGACGCACGCTTCACCTGCCTCATGAACCATCTTCACGACCGCATTGATGTAATTATTTACGATCTGGTCAAAACACCCCCCCCCCCCCTCCCCAGCATGAAAGTATGCTGTGGCGAAACAGATGATACAGGAGCGCGTCTCGAAAACCAGGAGAGAAAATGTGCGACAGCTCATCTACGAAGAGAGTCTCGGCGACAGGTCTCCATCCCAGCTGTGGCGGTGCATCCATCTTCTCGAAGTAAATGAACGTTCACGCGCTGCCGACAGAGCATACTCCGCCAGGCAATGTGAGCTCCGTGCACTGCATTCTGGATGTGACCGCACTAAGAAGCTTTCTGACACCAAGCCCTTGTCTGGTGCTGCTAATAACAAGTTTGTTGAACTAGCCGCCCTGCCTGCACCTTCAACTCCCCACAATGACAGTGCATCGGCCTCTGTGGAAGACTCTGGGTCACATACTCCATCACCTAGCAACTGCCCACAGGAGCACAGGCCCGCCCAAACTTACTGTTTCTTCCACGCAAGATTCGGGAGCAAGCTCGCAAATGCCAGTCACCATGGTCTTACCCAAACTCCAACTGCAGGTAGGCTGCGGTGCCACCTCCTGCAATGTAAACAACGGGCACCATCCAACATTGCATTCCATTTCGGACAACAACAGTAAGTGTGGTCGAATCTGTGTTCGCGATTTGCAATCAGGTGTACGTTTTCTGGTAGATACTGGTGCAGACGTCTCTTTGCTGCCAGTTCGCCTAGCAACCAATAAAGTGCAACCACACAAAACAGTACTTCATGCAGTGAACTTGTCTACCCTACAGTGTTCGGGTTCTACTCTGTATACAGTGAAACTTTCGCCCGAGTGCAAACTGGAGTGGACGTTTTTAGTGTCAACAATTGAAGAACCTATTCTTGGAATTGATTTCCTCAAGCACTATCAGTTGTCACTAGATTTTGTGCAAAATACTGTGTTTTACCCCCCACTAAACAAACATATTCCTTTCGCTCCGCCGAGTGACAGTTCGGCTAACACCAAACATGTGTGCTGTGCTAAGAAGTGTTTAAACCTATCCTTGGAGGTGCAATCTTGGACAAACAAGTGGCTAGTGGAGTGCGCCAAGTCTTCGAAGTTGCAGATGGAATGTATGGAAATGCTGCTGCATCTCCACAACATACACCACGAGTTGGCCTCCACACAACAACGCCTCCCGACACTACAAGCAGATGACTCGTCAGCTACAGACAAGGTCAGTCTGTGCCAATCCGGTGTTCCCATGCCTGTGCACGTTAACGACAATGTCGTGAACTCTGTAAACTGTGTCAGCACCCCCTCTTGTAATGACAGTGTATGCTCGAGTGTTCATGTTCCTTGCATTCCAAATGGACAATTAACTTCCCAAGCTTGTGGCAATGAACTACGGCCATCTGCTGTTCGGCCACGCTCACTCATGCCTACAGCGCTCGTAGCGACACGGCCCGCTACCAAGAACCTGTGTACCAACCACGCCCATGTTAACACGTGTGCGGCCTTTATGCAGCCTACGAGCGGTTGGTACACCTGTACTTCCATGCCCCCAGCGCCACAGCTTTGCCTGTCCGCCACCGCCTGCTCTGCTTCACGGACATCTGACTGTCGTGCCATGCCACGTATTGCAGTAGTCACTAATGGCACAGTTCATCGGTTACGTCTAACCGATGGACCGCCCATATCGCAACGCCCACGCCGCCTCCAGCCGGAATTTATGAAAATTGGAAAACAACAATTAGATGATCTATTACAAAAGGGAATAATTGAACCTTCTTCCGGTTGCTGAGCTAGTCCTATCCTGTTTGACCAAAAGAAAGACCGTACTTGGCGTATGGTCGTAGACTATAGGCGTTTAAATACCCGCACCATCATTGATAAATACCCGGTCCCACACATTGCGGACTTCTCTGCTTTGGACTGTAAGCACGCATTTCATCAGATTCCTATGGATCCGGAGGATATTGAAAAGACTGCCATAACCACTCCCTTTGGGCTGTTTCAATACAAATTTATGCCGTTTGTGTTGGAAAATGCCCCCCAAACGTGGCAGCGTTTCATCAGTCAAACTTTATCCCATCTAGACTTTTGTTTCGTATACATGGACGACATATTGGTTTTTGCTTCTACTTTGGAATAGAGTGAGGAGCGTGTTCAAGCCGTAACAGATATTTTAGCAGCCACTGGTATTGAACTGAACAATAAAAAGACTCAATTGCACCAGTCATCTGTCACATTGCTAAGTTACGTTGTGTCGTCGGACGGTCTGACACCACCGCAGGACAAGATCAAGACTGTTCTCGAGATGCCACGCCCCCAGACCTATAGGGAATTACGCAGGTTCATCGGAACAGTTAAGTAGTACCGTAAACATTTGCCAGCCGCTTCTGTGGTGCAGGCTCCTCTCACAGATGCTCTCGCTGGCCCACAAACTTCTGGCACCCGCCAGGTCCCATGGACACCAGACATGGACAAAGCATTTAACGAACTCAAACAGCTGTTGGCCTCCGCTGCCACTATTGCTCACCCACGTGTGGACGCCACAATGTTTATCACTACTGACGCTAGTGACAATGCTGTCGGCGCAGTACTGAGTCAGACATAGGGGGTGAAACCCGGTACGTCGATGGTGAAGTCAGCAAGCGACGCCAATGGCTGAAGACGACATCCCGTCCTGGAGTGGAGGTGTAGCACTTCGTCAGCAGGCAGGCGGAGAATCACTTTGCCAAAAGGCCTAACAAAGGCACGTAAATTGCCACACGCAGCACTTGTGCTCAATTTAAAGTGGTGCACCACACGAGTTTCTGCACTTCCTCCCTCAACATTGTCACACGTGAGTACCACACACACCATTCCGCCATCTACAACAACAGATAATTTATGTATGTCATCAGGGTGTCCATGTGTTGTGAATTCTTGGGTGGCACCTGTACGAGAAATGGTAGGGAGGCAGGGAGGTGTGTGAAAGCCATGGCAGGGGGAAGCATCTGCAAAGAGGGGGGTGGCAGGTGCACTGGACTGTGCAGGCAACAACCTTGGGCGATCAGCTGATGGACAAGGGAGCGTGACCGAAGGCAATGAGGAGCCAACGTAGATTGAACAGTGTGACTAAGAGCTGTCACATGAAGATGGTAACACAATGGTAGAATCCGAGTGGTTGGCAGTTCGACTGCGAGGGCTGTGAGGAGTGAAACCTTGAAAAGATTGGGCACTTGAATTAGATGAATGCGGAGAAGAAGCAGTGCTAGGCAGAGAAGCACGCTGTGGAGAATCATTACCCGAATGTATGGTATGAGAAAATGGATGGCCGCTCGAAGCAGGAGTGGGAGAAATAGGGGCAGAATCAGGGAGGTTCACCTGAGGCTCAATGAAAGCTGGTTTCACTCGGTTGAGTGAGACCGTGGTTACAGAGTCTTTTATGAGGAGATCCATGTTATTCTCAGAGCGTTTGACGACCTTATAAGGACCTGTGTAGGGCGACTGAAGCAGGGCTTTGATTGAGTCGTCTCTGAGAAACACGTACTCACAAGAGTCTAGCGTGTGCGGTACGTACCCGTGCAGAGGTGTATGAGTACCTGGAGGTGGCAGCTGAATTTTGCTGCAGTGCAAGTGCACTCGCTCGAGAAGTGAAGGGAGTTCAGAGGGCCGTGGAACTGGGGTGGGAGTGACTAATTCTCCAGGAAAAACCAGAGGTTGGCCATACACAAACTCGGCTACAGAACCCTTGAGGTCTTCCTTGAAAGTCGCACGAAGGCCAAGAAGCACGAAGGGCAGTGCTTCTGTCCATAGTGAGTCATGGCAACGCAAGGCAGACTTTAAGGTGCGATACCATTGCTCGACAAGCCCATTGCTTTGGGGGTGGTACGCGGAAGTATGAATTTTGACAATACCACACATTTTACATAAGTCGGAGAAAACTGAAGACTCGAATTGTCGTCCCTGGTCAGTGGTGAGGTAAACAGGTGAGCCAAATCTAAAGATCCACGAATCTAAGAATGCTCGACTTACTGTCTCAGAGGTAATGTTTGGAATAGGCACAGCCTCAGCCCACCGAGTCATCCTGTTAATAGCTGTAAACAAGTAACGGAAACCATCGGAGGGGGTCAAAGGGCCTACGAGGTCCACATGAACATGGTGAAAACGGCCTGGCGGTTGGGCAAAACTGCCAAGGGGTGGGGAAGTGTGCCTGGAAACTTTGTTCTGTTGACGCAACACGCATGCCCTGGCCCAAGACTGATAGTCGCGGCGCATGTCTCTCCAGATAAACCGTTCAGATACCAGACGGGTGGAAGCTTTGACACCGGGGTGTGATAATGTGTGTAATTTGCCAAAGACCTGGCGTTGAAGGGGCTTAGGAATGAATGGCTGCAACGTACCAGTCGATTCATCACACCACACTAAGTCAGATATGCCAGGGAAAGTAGAGCGTACACCCCCTGCAGTTTTTCTCAAAAAAGCTAAACAACGCACAGAAGAAATACTCAGCATTCGACAGAGAATTACTTGCAGTTTACGAGGCCATAAGACACGTCAGAACTGATGTTGAGGGACGAGATTTCTATGTGCTCACTGATCACAAGCCGTTGGTTCCTGCCATAAAAAATCCTGCGGCTGATCTGCCCCCACAACGCTTTCATCACATCGATTACATGTTGCAATTTGCAAATGACATTCACTACATCTGAGGAGCGGACAATGTGGTTGCTGATTTTCCCTCACGCGTTGGTGCTGTCACAGCCTTTATTGACTTAACGGACCTACCTCGGTTGCAATCGGCAGACCCCGATACCATGCAGTAAATTTCGGACCACTGTAGTACGACCAGTAATGGAGTATGAATGCCGTGTCTGGGGATACGCGGCGAAGCAGCACCTGGACAAACTCCAGAGGCTGCAGAACCACGCCCTCAGGAGGACACTGCGTCTACCCCTCGGATTCCCTATTGACGATCTGCACGCTGCAGCTGAAATCCCACTCCCAAAAGAGCGTTTGCAAGAATTGTCAAGGGCCTTCTATGAAGGCTCTTCCAGGTCAGGAATCGTCCTCATCCACTCCCTAGGTCGGTATGACATGTCCTGCGACGAGCACAAACGCCCAATGACGATCTTCGACGACTAAGTGGAAGAGAGAATCCCTATATCCAATTCCTGATCCTCCTCCCTCCCCCATAAAATCAACCATATTGCTAACCTAGGCAAGTACCAGACATACACAGAACAATCATCACATCACGCAGACACCCAAAAATCACAGAAACAAACACACACACAAATACAAAGTGGAGTAAAAGCCGCAAGGCTACAAACTCCCACACACACATCCCCAAAGATTGGAAAGTACTAGATGAGAGTGAACAGACAGACGAGTGCCGTTCAGGCAGTGGATGTGAGCAGATCACTGTACCATCGCCGAGGCTTCCTGTATTGCTACAGGCTCCCCGGATATGCTTGCTTGCTTGCTACCTATGCTGTCGTTCCCCAGCATGCCTGGACGACATGGAAAGGGAGGCAAAGCCGCCGCCCTGCTGCAGTTACTGGGCCTCGTGCTCGGCGCATCAGAAGTTGGGGGACTCAAGACGAAGGAGGCGAAGGAAAGGAAGGAGCAGTGCTTCAAAATATGTTCTAATGTGTGTGAAATCTTACGGAACTTAACTGTTAAGGTCATCAGTCCCTAAGCTTGCACACTACTTAACCTAAATTATCCTAAGGACAAACAATCACACACGTGCCCGAGGGAGAACTCGAACCTCCGCTGGGACTAGCCGCACAGTCCACGACTGCAGCGCCTTAGGCCGCTCGGCTAATCCTGCGCGGCGAGCAGTGCTTCCGCTGCCTAAAACTTGGCCACGTTGCCAAGTACTGCTGGAACCCAGTGGTGTGCGTTTGGTGCGCGCAAGCACACGATTTGCGCCACTGTACGAAGAAGGACGCCTCAGGCTGCTGCGCCAACTGTGGCGGTGCTCACGCAGCCAATTATTGAGGCTGCAGTTATATCAAGAACTGGAGTCGTGGTGAGAAGACAAGACGGAGACGCAAGACCACCAAGAAGGCGGACACAACGGCGGCCTTTGCATCCTTGCCACCTCCCGCCCCCGGTGGATCCGGGGTGGTCAATGACGCGGCTGTTCCACAAGACGCAGTCAGCGAGGCCTGCGCCAGAATCCGCTCCGCCGCTGACGAAGAAATTGCTGCCCTTAATGCCGCAATGGCGGAAGAGAGGGCGGCACTCCAAGCCTAATTGGGGGAGGCTCGGCAGCTGGTGCACAGTCTCCGTGATGCACTGGCCAGCCAACCCCGCCCAGTACAGAAGAAGGACGCGGACACGCAGACTGCCGTATCCGTGGTGCCTGTAGTAACACAGGAAGCCACAGGGATGGTAACACAAGAGGCCGCCGTACAGACAGCCGTCGTGGCGAAGATCATGGCACCCTGTGTCATCACGGAGGAAGCTCCCTGCCCCCTCTCCAAGACGCAGCTGCAGAAGATAGTGTCCGTCCATTTGGACACTCTCAGGTCTTACAACGCCCGCCCTCCTCTCACTCCTGCTGAGTGAGAAGATCTCATCGCCTCAATAGAACAAGCCGAGAACGTGAGCAAAGAACAAGGGGCGAGGATCGCTGAAGACGCTGAAGCCGCCAGCTGGTAGGACATGGCAAACCCCGAAGTGGCACAAGCAGACACATCCAAGAAGAAGAAGAAGGACAAGAAGAAGCACTCAGACGCCAGGAGGACCTAGAAGACTCTCCTCCTTACCGCGCCAGACACCCATCATCATCATCATCAACAACAACAACCACTCGCCCTGTCAGTCGTTGACTGTAAGTCCTAGGTGTCAACAGGGCCAGTCAATTAAAAGCCATTAGCTGACACATCGCTATTATCCATTCAACCTACCGCCTGTCTCTGACCAGCAATCATCAGTCTACCTAACCACACACAACCATCCCAGTTATTCCTAAACGTCCCAGCATGTTTTCAATCCATCCAAAGTGGAGTAAATGTCTAATGACAACAGACTCCTCCTTACCTTCCTCAAGAAGAGGAATTCAAGTGCGGATAGAGGAGCAGATGATGTCGGAAAGGTTATTCGCCGAAATATCGTGGGACTTCAACGATCGCATCCGGCTGGACACCTGAGAGCCCTGCAAACAACAGATACCCCGGGAAAGCCTACAATCACATATGTCCTTCAGTGTTGCCATGGCAGGTGTGGCAGTACTTAGATAAACACTCAACATCAACATTCTCCAGAGAAGTAGCACTTACAATACCATTCAATGAACGATTTCCTCGATGTTGCCATGTCCCATCAAGTGCAACAGCAATGTCCCTGGTTCCACTAATATTTACAGTTTCTTCTACTCCACGTTTCATGGATGCCATCAAGGCACCTATAAGTATTTTTATGTACCTGCTGAACCTACTGGGAGGAAGAGGAAGGTCCATCAAATCACAAAACGCAGCCTTTTTTCCTGTTCCTATTGCATGCACTAACTTCAAATTCACATCATATGAATTATGCACAATGTTCGAAGTAATTTTCGAGGTAGATTTATTGCAGGATCTACACAGAACAACTAAATTTGACGCTAAGCCCTTCCTGCTACTTTGTTGTTCAGTTATGTCCAGACAGCTTACATCATCACATTGTTTACATTTCGCCGCTTCCTTTATCAAATAAGATAAGATGCCTACATCAACAACAACAAATCCACTACAAATGGCTCTGAGCACTATGGGACTTAACATCTATGGTCATCAGTCCCCTAGAACTTAGAACTACTTAAACCTAACTAACCTAAGGACATCACACACACCCATGCCCGAGGCAGGATTCGAACCTGCGACCGTAGCAGTCGCGCGGCTCCGGACTGAGCGCCTAGAACCGCTAGACCACCGCGGCCGGCAAATCCACTACAAACAGCGTCATTGTTAACATAAAAGTTTGCATCACCAGGAGTTGTGCCATGTGGGAGTTTCTTCCCTGAAGGACTGATACATTGGTTACTTTCAACGGTGTGGCTTGCTTTGTTTGTGAACTGGTTACCATGGACTTTAATTTTAACGAATTTCTTGATGCGTGGCATAGTTTGTATTTATTGCACACTAAAGCATATGTACTTCCACAAATATATGCACACCTGAAGGATATGTACTCCCACAAATATATGAAGCACTTGGGCAACAAACATTCAGTAACATGTGAACAAACTGCTTCAGCGAAACAATAGTAAATACTAGCAAAGATAATCATTTACAGATACTAGAAACCTTCACTGTTACCAACACATACAATGTATCATACGTATAATCGCTGGAAACAGAAAGTTCACAGTTTTTCGAAATAACAGAAATAAAGGGGGCGTGGTGGCATAGACGACTGTAACTTTTAAATTTGGTGTATAAAGGTCATTTTTCATTTGAAACACTATAATGTATATAGCTATGTACCGAGCGAGGTGGCGCAGTGGTTAGCACACTGGACTCGCATTCGGGAGGACGACGGTTCAATCCCGTCTCCAGCCATCCTGATTTAGGTTTTCCGTGATTTCCCTAAATCGTTTCAGGCAAATGCCGGGATGGTTCCTTTGAAAGGGCACGGCCGATTTCCTTCCCCATCCTTCCCTAACCCGAGCTTGCGCTCCGTCTCTAATGACCTCGTTGTCGACGGGACGTTAAACGACACTAACCTAACCTATATAACTATGTAATCAGCGAAGACTATAAAATTTAATAAAGTCATTAAAAAAATTTCGATTTTTTTCACTGTTTGTAAGTACTCTGTATCCCTAAAGCGGTTTTCCATCTGCCTTGGCGAATGCGGGCTGGTTCCCCTCACTCCGCCTCAGTTACACTACGTCGGCGATTGCTGCACAAATACTGTCACCACGTACGGGTACACCATCATTACACTCGTCTGGTATGAGACATTCCCGGGGAAGGGGAGGGGGGGGGGTCCACTGGAGGTTGAACCAAACCCTGGGTTCCGTGTGTAGCGGCGGTGGGGTAGAAGGACTGCTGAGGCCTGTTTTGGGATTGTGAACAACTGAGGGCAACGGCGGGACGAAGCTCCACCGTTGTTTCTAGGTCCCCGGTTCAGTATACACGCGCGCACACACACACACACACACACACACACACACACACACACACACACACCATTATTGACTGTTTGATTTTTTTTTATTTTCTCTCTGACACAATCACAAAATTTTCACATATGGCCTGTATCGGCCAACGTCGTCCATCTCCAGAAACAATGTAAAAATTATGTATAAAATTACAAACATATAATTTAAAAATCGTATCTCTTTGACTTGTCAAAAGCATTCTTTAAAATAATAGTAAAATATAGTATGTCTCATAAATACGGATGCTATACCGTGTGTATGTTATGTTAAGTACATAACATGCATTGTCGCATAATGTGCGAAGATGAAGGCGCCCTGTACAAGGACTGCGTGTACGTAGCGTTAGGTGTGACGTGAGAAGCCGTGTACAGCTAATTTAGTCTATATTTATGCCTAACCCTGGACTTTTAGTTAGTATGACAACGTGTCTTAGATACATTACATGTACCGTATGCTGTTCCACGGCTGTGGACCAATTTTACTTTATGTTAAAGTATTCTTTGTGAAGTAGAAATGGTTATATCGTTAAATTCTATGTTTGTAAATTGGTTTTTCTGTTTTCGATGGTAGTCTCTGAAGGGTACTAAGTAAAAATCATCCAACAGAAAAAAATGATCACTTCTCATAATAAGTAATGTGGCATTACGAATCTTATTCGATCATCACTAGTCCCCTTCACTTGTACACCACGTATAAGTACGTTTACACGAACTGTAAAAATTGGCTACTGCTGACAGTTTAAAGAGGCTGTGTTGTCCGGCAATATCGCGGCCACACGAATTACAGCCAAATGTACGGCAAGATTTCGGACCGCTATTGCCCGGCAATGTTTTCGGCAAAACATTTCCGGGCCATATGTGTTTGCATGAACCACGCTATGGCCGCGTATTTAACAAAAGCAAGATTGTGAATATGAGTGGAGCTCTCCTACATTGGCATAAGGACTTCACACACATCCATGCCCGAGGCAGGATTCGAACCTCAGTGACACGAATTTGTGTTGTTTACATCATCTCGCTGTCAAACAAGACGGTAACAGTTACTGAAGCAATAAACGAGGTCATTATTGATGTAGTAACTATGGCAGCTATGAAGATAAAAACGTATGAAAATACACATCAGCGCGTTTTCCCATTGTTTCCTTTCTTCTTCTTCAGTAGACTGGAACTGTCAGTGACACGAATTTGTGTTGTTTACATAATCTCGGTGTCAAACAAGACTGTAACAGTTACTGAAACAATAACCGAGGTTATTATTGATGTATTAACTATGGCAGCAATGAAGATAAAAACGTATGAAAATGCGCATCAGCGCATTTTCCCATTGTTTCGTTTCTTCTTCACTAGTCTCACATTACATTTTTCTTTGTGAATCCACCATATGAGTTCGATGTGTTGGAATATCATCCACAATAACACCTGATATTCCAGTCATCTATAACAAATTTCACTGAAGCTGATCAGTATAAGTACACAATTCATTCGTAGATTTCAGTGGCGTAATGTGCTATCGGGTTGGCGTCTGGCAGCGCAGCTCCGCTAAGGCTGACAGAAACAGGCTGTGGATGGCAGTCAGGCCTTTCTGGTCTGTCCGATGGTCTCTCAATATTGCTACTGTTTTTGGTACTTGACAGACGTTTTGAAAGTGTTTGGCACGCCTGTATTCATTCACTCTCTTTCACGATTGGTGCCAAGGGACCATCGATTCAAATAATACTGTCTTTCTATATTGACGGGTAATCTGGATAGTCGTCACGTTCAAGTGCCAACTACATCGCAAATTTAGGTAGATACTTGGGGACGTGCTCGAGTCGTGTTCTAAGGAAAGGATAGTTGCTGGTTCACATTATATTACACTACCGAGAAGTACCGAATTTTCGTTTTTCTCTGCAAAAATCCAGAACTAAATTCAGTAACAAAATGCTAAGATGTCTGCATTGTGCCAGCTCAATAATCAGCCTATTTTAATAGATTTTTATTTTCACAGCCATTCTCGTTCGGCATTACAATAAACTTCATTATTTGCTTGTTCTTGTTCCGATTATTATTGTCATTCTCTCACTCGCAAGAGTTTTCACATCCCTGTTCGGTATCGATGCACATGAAGAGAGACTATGAAAGAAGGGAATACTGAATGTTGCGTCATGCAGAATACACACATTTACTTCGGCACCTCGTGATCAACGCTACGGGTGAAGACAGATGCATAAAGTTGACAATGGGAGACAGATATGCTGGCACAACTCTACAACCACTACTATAGCTTTAACACAGTGTTACCAGATAAACTGGTGCTGCGGAATCGAAAATGTAGTACGGACTTTGCCACAGTAGCAGAGAGCTGCTAATTTCTGAACATGACCGTGAATTACCCTTGGGTCAGCTGCTGGTTAGCTTGTTGTAACTGCACATGGAAGGCTTTGTTTGATAGTCTTGTGCTAATGCTGTCTGGATAAATTACGCCAGTGGATAAAAAACGGTTTAGTTTTGAGACCTAACCATCGACGGGGGGGGGGGGGGGGGAGGAGGCACAGCGGTCTGCTTCATGAATTATAAGCAAAAAAACACAAAAAACAACGCAGGAAGGGATCGAACAACTACTTTCATGCAGAGACATGCATTTGAAATCTATTTAGGGGCCAAACAAGAGGGCAACATTACGGAAACAATGATCAGGCTACTTAGTATATAATAGAGCATACAGATTTCAAGGAGGAAACGTATGAAGACGCAGACTTCCTCGTTATCCGTATGTACGACATATCTTTCGTGTTAACGAAAGTAATATCCCGCTTTACCTCCTCTTATATCTCAAATGAAATTACTGCTATGAGGAATAGAATATTTCTTGTCTGCTTCTCCTCTTGCTTCCCTCCCTACCAACATATCCAACATATTTCTTCACTCTCGTGGTAATCATGACATTCTATATTTCTGCTGCAAAAGACCTCATGTGGACACATTCGATATCGAGGTGCAAAGCCTTTGATATCTTATATTATATTCAATTCAAAAAGCTTTCGATGTATTTTTACTTCGTTTTGTAATTTGAGATGATTATGAACGTTATGGAAAATTATCTCTCATGCTTTATCCTGCCTGAATGAGCAACACTGTATCATCCGTTTTACTTTCCCTACGTTGAAATGATATAATGTCGGCGTCAACAGCTGTCTTCCACGCCGGAAGCTGAAAATCGTATCATTCTGGGTTAATGATAATTGAATGCCTCAAGTGTATACAAAACCCATAAGGCGACGTCAGAGACAATCAGGGGAGAACGCGGCATGATACCAAACGTGCGCGTGTCTGCCCTCTGAAGAACCGTATCGGACAATGACGACAAACATTACGCTAAAGAGCTGCCTCGTAAGAGAGCTGAGAATTGGCAGCGTCGTAGCAAGTATTTGTCAACACTGTTATAGTGCATTTACTTCCGGGTGTAGCCCTGCATTACCTCGCTAAATTCACTTGGCATTCGTTTTTCACATCGAAGACTCATACGATAAAATCCACTGTAACATGAGACACTTAGAAAGTATATTTAATTTCTGGAATCCAAGAACGGCGTTCTTCACATAAGTAACACCTATTTGTGTGTTTAATGTTGCGTTTTGAGGCTCAGGCAAGATACCAATGACTACAGTCCGCCTGTTGCCGCCAGTTTGTCGTTGGCTCAGTGTTTGCCTTTTGTGTTGCGATGCTTGTGCTGTATGAGAGGGCAGTTCCGATCTCAGTGAAAGCCGCTGAAGGCAACCTTTTATTTTCCATTTTAATTAATGGAGTGGGAAACTGGTAGTAAAAATTCCTTATACGAAAACTGAACAATGCCTTTACACATGGGACAAGACTTCCTCCGGGAAGTGCCGCAGTCTACAGCGTTGCCAGATTGTGCAGAGAGCCAGACTTAGAGAATTAGCGAGTTGGTCAGTTTATTTGTCCCATATCGCGATCGGGGCGCACTTAGCCTCTGCAGCGGCCGGTCGCCGGTGGAGTTTTATGTCAGAGTGTACATAAATATGCCAACAACAAAAATGAAATGAAAAAGTGCCTGTTGAGGGGTTTCGCCTGATTTCATGCAGCCCACATAACGTAACTGTCATAATATGTTTCCTTTTTCATGACAAATCTCGGCCGCACACTGCAGATCCAACGAAGGCCCTCCTGCAGCATTTTCGATGGGAAATGTTCGATCACCTTCCGTAAAACTCGGTCTTAGCTTCCTGTGATTTTCATCTCTTCGTTCACACGAACCGCTGGCTATGAGGGCAGCATTTTGGCACAGACAATGAGCTGCAGACCAACATAGGGAATTGGCGGAAATCGCAGGTGACTGCATTGTGTAACGAGGGTATTGGAAAATTGGTACTACGCAACAACGAATCTAAGCCGAAGCGGCGACTATGGAGAATAGTAGCTGGAAGGTGTAACGAAAGGCTTAAAATAAAAGTGTTTTTTTATAAATTTTCACTTTGGTTTTCTTTTCGCGACCGATCAAAGATGAAAAAATATCGTCCTCATGTCATAAAATGTAGGTAATAAATTTTGAAATCCATCTCAGTTATACATTTACACATTCTTGTTTTATAATAACTGTCAATAGGCGTGAATGGTTCAGTTTAACCTGTATTATATGGTCACCTTCAGATCAGTAAGAAAATTCGGATGATATAATAAAAATGTTCTATGTAAAAAAAAAAAAAAAAAAAAAAAAACATATCAACCTTTTCCTCTCTTTTGTAAGATGATTTTGCTTTTCTGTCTAGGTTCTCGTGTCAGATTAAAAAATCCTGAATCGTCAGCCGCACTTCGAATTAATTGCAACAAAGTAATGCAGATACTGCAGATTCCTCCTAGTACGCCGAATTCACTTCACACTATTGACCGAAAATTTTTTCATCATGGAAAGGCATGAACAGAACTTTAACTGAGAAAGTTGTTAGAGGTAGCTCATTGCAGTTTCAAGTCTACCATTATCGAAATGTCAACTTGCAGCCATTAGTAAATTATTTCCGTTATCTCAGCTTATAAATCTGATAATACATGCATGGTACTCCTCAAAGTGTACATTTGTCATGCCCAACTACAATGAGGTGCAAATGTCATGAGATACCTTACAATATAGTGTCACACCTTCTTTGCCCGGCGCAGTGCTGCAACTCGACGTGGCATCGTCTCTGCAAGTCGGTCCCTGCAGAAATATTGAGCAATGCTGCCTCAATAGCCGTCCATAATTGCGAAAGTGTTGCCGGTGCAGGATTTAGTGCACGAAGTGACCTCCCGTTTATGCCCCATGAATGTTCGATAGGATTCACGGCAGGCGATCTGGATGGCCAAATCATTCGCTCGTGTTGTCCAGAATATTCTGCAACAACAAATGTGGCCTGGTAATATGGCACATCGTCATCCATAAAAATTCCGTCTTGTCTAGGAGCATGAAGTCCATGAATGGCCGCAGATGGTCTCCAGGTATCTGAAAATAACAATTTAGAGTAGGTGATCCGTTCAGTTGGACCAGAGGACCCACTCCACTCCATGTAAACACAGCCCGCACTATTATGGAGCCACCAACAGCTTGCACAGTGACTTGTTTACAAGTTGGCCCCATGGCTTCGTGGGGCCTGCGCCACACTCGAACCCTACTATCAGTTAGCTCTTAACATCTGAAACCAGAACTCATCAGACCAGTCTTCTACGGTCCACCCGACATGTTCACGAGCCCAGGAGAGGCACTGCAAGGGATGTCGTACTGTTAGCAAAGGCACTCTCGTCAGTCGTCTGCTGCCATAACCCATTAACGCCAGATACCTCCGCATTGACCTAACGGATACGTTCGACGTACGTCCCACATCCATTTATGCGGTTATTTCAGGCAGTGCTGCTTGTATGTTAGCACTGATAACTCCACGCAACCGCCGCTGCTCTCGGTCGACCACAGCGTCATCCGTTGTGAGAGGTAATTCCAGAAATTTGGTATTCTCAGCTCACTCTTGACACTGTGGATCTCGGAATGTTAAACTGCCTAACTATTTTGGAAATGAAGTGTCCCATTTGTGTAGCACCCACTACCATTCCGCGTTCAAAGTCTGTTAATTCCCGTTGTAGCGTCGCAAGTTGTTCCGAGCTAGTTCCGAGCGAACGTTTGTTTTAGGATAGCTTGTTGTATGTAACTTCGTGGGCTGACATCTAGCGGCCTACCCGGGAGACACACGTGCGTCTGTCACTGCCTGCCGTAGGAAAGCTATTCAGTGTCTTATACTGAACGCGTACATTCACCACCTATAAGAAACCAAATAAAGGATAGTAGTTTTTGTTTAATCACTTTCAAAATTTGCATACTGCACTTTGTTACTAATAGAAAGGTGGTGTGAAAATCTGAGCTTTCTAGTGGGCATATTTTCGGAGATAGAAAAATTTACTTTAAAGTTAGAAAAACTATACTCAAGAAAGGAAATTCACCTGGGAACATTTATGACTTGTTTTTGGTTGTCAATTGAAATACTCTGAAGTATCAGGGTAAAGAATTAATTATCTGAAATTTAATTTAAAATTTTTTAAATACCTTACAATTTTCGTAGTATGGAATCTAGAATAACTTCAGCAAGAACTAATAAAATCAGTATTTATTTTATTATGTGTTATGTGAGCCAGTGAGTAAACGAGAGTGTGTATGTGGGATATTCGTCAAATGTCAATATTGTATTATATACCATCTTAAGTAACCTGCAAGAGTTACACAAGCCTGTCGTGGGAAATTAATCCTAGGGAATTTACACCCTTTGCTGATGACGTATGTCTAGGTGTGATTGCTATTGTAATAGAGCAGCCAGAAAGTCAGCTGGAGTAAAATCTGAATCTAAAGAATATTTCCAGAATTATTGTCTTTTCGTTTTCTTTTATTAAACATTAATATATGCATGTCAGATTGACGCAGATGCGACTGTGAATAAGGATTAGTGCAGGCCAGTTTTGGCGCGAGTGTGATCATGAGCGAGTATTGTGATTGGCCGTCAGTATGGTCAACCAATCAGAATTGAGACGGTTCCCGCTCTTTACCGGATAATTATACTGGGAGTGAGGCTGGAGGAAGGGAGTCCCTCGCTAGAGCGGGCGGTCATGTTACTAGTGCCACTGAAAATAATGTGTAAGATGAAGAAGTACTTAGTCTTTGAGTTATTGGTGAGCTAAGTCGATAGCAGTTGTTGTTGAGGACTGCTTGGCGAAATTTCAGAGGTTTCGACTAAATCTGTTGGACAGATTTCCGCACGTGAAATATTGGCCATCATAGAATCCACGTGTCATGTTTCAGTATTCAACTACTGAGCATTTTGGCGAGCGGTTTCTTTTTTAGAAATCCACAAGAAGGACCGAATGTAATAACTCATATTAGTGGTGAAATTAATGACTGTGAAAACGTTGTTTAATTTGGGTCGAGTTTAGACAGATTTCTGGCTGCTGTGCGTGTGAAATGTGTGTATGAATCGTGAACTGGAAGGAAATAGCCAATAGTTTAAATGTGGACTAAATAGTACCTTTTCTTTGGTTATCAAGGACAAAATAAACATTATTGTGGGAAAATTTCGGGCATTATTTTCGAGAAGCCAATCCATTTTTTTAGTGCCCGATAAAATTGGATGACAGTATTTTTACAGAACTTTCTTTCATAACTAGAGTTGCGCGGCGTCGGTTATTGTAGATATTAGGTGGTGTTTTTTTTTTTTTTTTATCAACGCTGCTTTTACATCATCTTGTAAGTATCTGCGTTGCCGAGTGAAGGGACATTGAGCAGACGCCGTTCTGAGGTAGGTGAATTTTAATTTGCAGCCTGCGCAGTGTCAACGACGAATAGACACGAGAAATTAAAACCCGAACCGCCGCACCGTCGTGCGGCCACAATCACGTCGGACACACCGTCACACGAGTCACCAGATTGCAAAAAACAGCTCGGCTACTACACTGTTCTTTTATACCTCGTTTAGACGGTACTACCGCCATGTGTATATGTGGATATCACTGTCCCATGTCTTTTGCAACCTCAGTGTAATCCCCAACTCCGACCCAGTACCATGTAAAACCATAGCCGTACCGTCGTCATCTTGTGCCCCTGGCAGATCTGCCAAAGCAGCCCGCCCACTTACTCCCCGTCCAGCCGTCGTAAATCTGTTTGTAGGTAGATTTAACAAAAACTGTCATCACCCCACCAGTAAATGAAATACGGCAAGCAATAAAGAAATTAAAGAAGAGGTGAACACCGGATATACGCTGAGTTATTAAAAATGGAGGACGGCAACTGAAATGAGAACTGCAGTCTTTAATGGAAACTATGCACACTGGGAAATAGCAATAATATGCTCCATGCTTAAGAATAATGATCCTCTTGAGCACGATAACTACAGAGGAGATGCTTTACTGGATGTCACTTGAAGTCCTATCTATCTGTCTTTTCAACAGGCTGACCACCATCACTGAAGAACTAATAGAGGATTATAAATGCGGTTTCCGCAGAAATAGGTCCACATTAAAACATTTATTCACTCTGAGACAAATAACTGAAACAAATAACTGAGAAAGCGTGAGAATTCAGCGTCGATGGACACACATTATTTCCAGATTTCGAGAAGGTCTGTGGTAGAATACGTCGACTGACACTCATAAAATGTGATGTGGGAATTTGTAATACTTCCGAATTTAAACAGACAATTAAAATGTGTATAGACGAAATTTGATGTCGTATAAACACACGTGTACGAGAAAGTGAAAATTTTGTGGTCTACACTGGACTGAGACAAGGGGACGCCACTTACCCTATTTTATTTAACCTTGTGTTAGAATTTGCTTAGAGTTATCGACGAGGGATCCAACTACAGGGAGGTGAATATTACTAGACGTGACTACGCAGATGATGTAGCAATGGTAGGTACTTCCAAAATAACATTAATCAGAATGACGCAAAATAATCATAAAATCGTAAAGAAAACAGGATTCGTTTTAATGAAGAAGAAACAAAATATCTTATCATAAATAAGCTTTAGCTGTAGATGGATTCACTTTCAAGACAGCAGACACTTTCACTTTTGGACTCTTATAGTAGCAACAATAGAACAGATATAGAAGCGGATACCCGTCTACCAACAGTGAACAAAATATTCAACAATTCCATAGGTGCCGGCCGACGTGGCCGTGCTGTTAAAGGCGCTGCAGTCTGGAACCGCAAGACCGCTACGGTCGCAGGTTCGAATCCTGCCTCGGGCATGGAAGTTTGTGATGTCTTTAGGTTAGTTAAGTTTAACTAGTTCTAAGTTCTAGGGGACTAATGATCTCAGCAGTTGAGTCCCATAGTGCTCAGAGCCATTTGAACCAATTCCATAGGTGTCTTTAGGAAAAGATCAAATTCATTTGTATCAGTTTACTATTATACCGGTAACATTATACGGATATGAAAACACCCATACATGCTTATTTTAAGACATCCAACATTTGTTTACTTGCCGATCTAGAAGGAAAGATGAAGAAAAACTGTTAATATTTGAAACAAAAATACTAACAAGGGAACCTCCCCATCGCACCCCTCTCAGATTTAGTTATAAGTTGGCACAGTGGATAGGCCTTGACAAACTGAACACAGATCAATCGAGAAAACAGGAAGAAGTTGTGTGGAACTATGAAAAAATAAGTAAAATATACAATCTGAGTAGTGTATGGGTAACATAGGCAACATCAAGGAGTTTGTAAGCTCAGTAGCGCCGTGGTCCAGTGGTTAGCGTGAGCAGCTGTGGCACAGGAGGTCCTTGGTTCAAGTCTTCGCTCGAGTGAAAATTTTAATTTTTTATTTTCAGACAATTATCAGAGTTCAGGCACTCACACGTAATCAACATCGCTCTCCAAAATTCCAGGACATGTTCAGATTTGCTTGGACATATGCAGGATTTGACGGTCTACGCACGGAAAAATTTGAAAACGTTAAAAACATATGTTTTGACAGAGCACAGAGAAAACTGTGCGACTGTGAAACTGTTGCATTCATTTGTTGCAGTTTATGTGACACACTCTTATGTTTTCATCACTTTTTTGGAAGTGATTATCACATCCACAAGAAAACCTAAATCGGGCAAGGTAGAAGAATCTTTTTACCCATTCGCCAAGTGTGCAAGTTAGGTGGGTCGACAACATATTCCTGTCATGTGACGCTGATGCCGTCACTAGTGTCGTATAGAATATATCAGACGTGTTTTCCTGTGGAGGAATCGGTTGACCTATGACCCGATCAAATGTTTTAGATTCTCATGGGAGAGGCACGTCCTTTCGTCTACTAATCACACGGTTTTGCGGTGCGGTCGCAACCCACAGACACTAAACTTATTACAGTAAACAGAGACGTCAATGAAGAATGGACAGCTCATAAATTTGCAAAAATAGCAATTAAACTATTCGCTCGAGGGAAGGCTTGAACCAACGACCTTTCGCTCAGCAGCTGCTCACGCTAACCACAAGACCACGGCCGACTTATGCTCACTTACCCCTTGATATTGCTTATGTGGCCCATGGACTACTCAGTTTGTACATTTTGCTTATTTTTTCATAGTTCCACACAACTTCTTCCTGTTTTCTCGATTGATCTGTGTTCAGGCCTATCCACTGTGCCAAATTATAACTAAATCTGAGGGGGGTGCGATGGGGACGTTCCCTTGTAAGGTGTATGCATGTACCTGTATGTGATGAAAGTAATATGGGATGGTGGATAAAAAAATGAATTACGACAGCTATACAAACATCGTAACATCGTCGAGGTGACAAAGAAGAGAAGGTTGAACTGGGCAAGCCATACAGCTAGAAAGACAGAGAGTAGAATACCTAGAACAGCATTCTGCAATACAATAGAGGGAACGAGAGGAAGAAGAAGACCCAGAAGTAGGTGGCGAGATAACGTCCAGGAGGACACAGATGGGATGAATATCAACAGCAAGCGGACAAACAGTAAAACCAACAGAAAGAAACGGAAGGGGCTAGTAGAGCAGACGTCTGGTCGACAAGGACCTTCCCACACAGTAAAGTAAGTAACTTACACTTCGTATTGACAACTGAAATGTTTTATATGGAATTCTTGCAATGGCAACTACAAGCGGAAATATGAAAACAACCCAGGTTATGCTATGACATATCAAACACTTCCTTTGCAAATCATTCCGCATTTCATTAACAATCCAGCGACTATACTTCCCTGCAGACATCTTCGTAAAAGTGCATCTGACCTTCCTGACATGTATTGTGAATATCTGAGGCCCTATTACGCTACTTAAAGCACACCTGATGTTACGTTCGTTTCTGCTTAACATCCACCACGGGGCGTGGTGGCGTAGTAGGTTCACACTGGACTCTTAGCACGGATAATAGAGATTTCAAACTCCGACCCGCCATTCAGATTTAGGTCTTCCATGAATTTTCTACACTGCTTAAGGTGAATGCTGGGATGGTTCCCTTGAAAGGGCAGCGCCGATTTCTTTGCCAATACGAGCTTGCACTCGGCCCTCTGATGGTCTCATCGACGACGGGACGTTAAGCTCAAATCTTACTTCCTTAAAATCCGCCGCCATCATAACGTACTGGATGTACCATCGGGCACGCAACCGTCGTTAAATCAGTCTGATACACTAATTATGCACTTTTTCGGTCGACTTCAGGAGCACGCTCAGTGAGCTCTGCGTGTGTGTCGTGCCGCTGAGAAGGAAGTGTGACAAGGCTGCCACGTTTAATGTGATTAATGATAGCAGAGGCCGTGAGTTTTCAGTGTTTTAAGAGCGAACTTTAAGTTGCTTTAAAAAGTAATGTAAACGTATAATGGTATATATTCTTAAGTGATCAATTTTACTTTTAAATTTTCTGAGGGGATTTCCCGCTGATCGCGAGCTGTCGCCTTGTCATTAGTCTACCCGAGCACGACTCAAGGCCAGACCCAAACTCCGGTATATCGTCGCCAGACCCAAACTTCCGTATATCGTCAACCATGCACTCACACATCCATTATGTATATTCCCGTACAGGGCAGACATTTGAATTAAACGTTGTTCGCCCAGTTTCGGAGGATCAATATGATATTGCGGTATCTGTGTTCTTCATAAATACGATGCAAAGTTCCTTCAGACACTTACGCATGTCCGAAGGGACTTAACATCGTACTTCTGTACAACACCGGCACTGCAATGCCATATGTAACCATGCGGTAGGGGATATAGGTTCCTCACATTATCCACCCACTACGCACATACACTGAAGAGCCAAAGAAACTGGTACATCTGCCTAATATCATGTAGGGCCCCCACGAGCACGCAGAAATGCCGCAACACGACGTGGCATAGACTCGACTATTGTCTGAAGCAGTGCTAGAGGGAATTGACACCATGAATCCTGCAGGGCTGTCCAGAAATCCGTAAGAGTACGAGGGAGTGGAGTTCTCTTCTGAACAGCACGTTGCAAGGCATCCCAGATACCCTCAATAATGTTCATGTCTGGGGAGTTTGATGGCCAGTGGAAGTGTTTAGACTCAGAAGAGTGTTCCCGGAGCCACTCTGTAGCAGTTCTGGACTTGTGGGGTGCTGGAATTGCCCAAGTCCATCGGAATGCACAATGTACATGAATTGATGCAGGTGATCAGACAGGATGCTTACGTACGTTTCACCTGTCAGAGTCGTATCTAGACATATCAGGCGTCGCATATCATTCCAACTGCACACGCCCTACTCCATTACAGAGCCTCCACAAGCTCGAGCAGTCCCCTGCTGACCTGCAGGGTCCATAGACTCATGGAGTTGTCTCCATACCCATACACGTCCATCCGCTCGATACATTTTGGAACGAGACTCGTCCGACTAGGAAACATGTTGCCAGTCATCAACAGTCCAATGTCGGTGTTGATGAGCTTGGGCGAGGCGTAAAGTTTTTGTATCGTGCAGTCATGAGGGGTACACGAGTGGACCTTTGGCTCCGAAAGTCTGCGAGGTGCCGGGCTAGCAGTGTATTTAACACTAAATTCTAGAATCTACATATGTAAATGATGCTCTAAGCCCCCCCTATTCTAACTCCGACTTTTCCTGTTGCACATTGATTAAAAAATATACGCGAACTGACTGTAATCAACCCTGCAAGTGGAGTAGAAAAGAGTTTGGCACCTGCAATAATTTAATTTGATAAATAAGTTAAATAAAGGAAAGTTTCATTAACGTAGTGAGAAATGATGGGTTGCTCTACCGATTAACAGAATGAAAGTTCTGTCCAAAATAACAATATGATTGATTAAGACTAAACACAAAATAATAAACAAAAACTCATGAAACATTTATAATACATCAAATTGACTCAGATTGGATACTCAAACAAACGCTGTGAAGGTGAAGTTGTCCCTAAACTAGATTGTGAGGTTTATGACGAAGTGGTATGTGGAGCCAATTCCTTGCCACTCAAATCTTAAGAGAGACACACAGCTAACCCAACATTAATTGCTGCTACTCAAGACAGAACAAAGTTAGAAAAAGACGAACAGGCGCGCTCTGCTGAGCTCTGATTATCACCTAGGAAAATCCCTATCTGCCGGTGCTGCGGACATACATTACCAAACTGTCTTCTTAACTGCCAGAACACAATCTGGCGTACCGGAGGCGATGGCTGGTTGCTTCGACGTCCTCGACCGAAAGACGAAAGCCGACTCCCAGAGCATCCGTACAGGCCGAACACAGAACATTCCCGCCCCCACGACAGTGGCCGAGGTTAAACGTTCCAATCAGCAACTCGAAAACCGGCGGAAAATTCCACTCCATTGCCGGAGCACTACCATTCCACCAATGGAGATTCTTGGCGCCAATTTCTGCGCTGATTTTGCTACGTCACGGAGCTATGCCCTGAGCAAGCCAATCACAGTTACTATTTTGTAGAAAGCGCGGGAATTTTCCCGCCACAACTGCCTGGGTACACAAGTCATTCCCACGCCTTGCTGGTAGCCCGCCAGAAAGTGTTTTCGCTAAGTTTCTGCGAAGTAACGGAACCTCTACCCCAGCCGCTACTTCAGGCCCCTGCTGGCGTGTCTCTTGACAATGTCGGCGTCTGGAAAGCATTCATTCGACTCCCTCACACTCGTCGGCTTAACCCTCTCGAGATCTGCAGAGCCCGCCTGTCACCGGACCACCTGGGTGACGAGAGACGCTGCGTGGTAAGTCCGCGTGTGAAGGAATAGCAACTTTTCACCGCATGCAATTAGAGACGAAAATCGTAAGATAGAAATATGAGAGGGGGCTCATGCCACCTCTCAAGTCCATATCGATGATGTTCCGTTGAATGGTTCGCACGCTGACACTTGTTGATGGCTCAGCACTGAAATCTGCAGCAATTTGCGGAAGGGTTGCACTTCTGTCACGTTGAACGATTCTCTTCAGTCGTCCTTGGTCCCGTTCTTGCATGATCTTTTTCCAGACGCAGCGATATCGGAGATTTATGGTTTACCGGATTCCTGATATTTACGGTACACTCGTAAAATGGTTGTACGGGAAAATATCCAATTCATTGCTAACTCGGAGATGTTGTGTCCCATCGCTCGTGCGCCGACTGTGACACCATTTTCAGACTCACTTAAATCTTCATAAACTGCCATTGTAGCAGCAGTAACCGATCTACAACTGCGCCAGACACGTCCTATATAGGCATTGCCGACCGCAGCGCCGTATTCTGCCTGTTTGCATATCTCTGTATTTGAATACCCATGCCTATACCAGTTTCTTTGGCACTTCGGTATAATTCGTGCTTGATAAAAGTTAGACATATGTGTAACAAAGCATCTAATGAAAACGTCTTCTCGCTACAGTCTGGAACCGCACGACCGCTACGGTCGCAGGTTCGAATCCTGCCTCGGGCATGGATGTGTGTGATGTCCTTAGGTTAGTTAGGTTTAAGTAGTTCTAAGTTCTAGGGGACTTATGACCACAGCAGTTGAGTCCCATAGTGCTCAGAGCCATTTGAACCAAAACGTCTTCTCGAGGTTGTAGATAGTGTCTGCAATAGACGAGAAATTGCTTCATTACTCACTTCGAAACAGATAGATGAACTAATTGACGACACAAATCAACATTAACTACACAAGGGCTATTATAGTGCTGTAAACAGTATTATTATTATTATTAATAGTTATTGTGACTATTATTGGGGGGAGGGGGCTTATGGGCGCTCAACATCGAGGTCATCAGCGCGTGACTATTATTATTATTATTATTATTAGTATTAGTATTAGAGTTCTCAGACTCAAAGCAGAGACAGCCTGAAGTCTTTGAATTTGTCAGTACAAAAGTCAGGAGTCCAATAATCAAGTTATGTACAAACGGTAAGTATAATCCTACATTTTCACTTTGGATGATTTAAATGGAGGAGCAGGCGCAGTTGAAGCAAGTGCTGTTCGGGACCCTTACTGTTTTGAGCATGATTTATGATGTGCACTGACTGAGATCCACTCCAACATAAAAAGCTGTTAGGTGTAAGGAGTACCAGTTGTCTCTATTCACTCATTAGTTCGTGGCTTAATGAAATACCTCGTTGTCGATGGGAAGCTGAACTCTAATCTTTCTCCCTTCTGTGCTCACTTGCGGAAGACACCGGTGCTGCCTCGTGTCAAGCCAACAGGCAGGTTCAGAAGAAAGCGATGTGTGCAGTGCTGTGATGGTTGCGTGCACATTCCAAATATTTAAAAAAAATTAAGCTATGTTATAGGTACCAATAACATGGCTTTCAACTCCACAAACTCCCAATCGTACCAGTATTGTCACTGCTAACACATCCGCAACTCTATACTAGATGCGTCGGCTACTGGCTTTATCTGAAACTGTAAACGAAATAAATACATTGATGGAGAATTTACATACATTGTTTCCCATTGTATTTCTGTTTCTTCTGTTTACCGTGTTTGATACCCGGAATACGGAGTAGAAAAATCCTTAAAGGATATAGTCGGATATAAATGATTTAAGCTCAAAACAGACGCAGACTCATACCTAGAATTAGTTTCCTATGTTTCCGTGTCATCTAGACATCGCAAGTTTCAGACATCTAAAACCTATGGAAAGTGACGCAAGAGAGCTAGAACACCGTTGTTATGGAGCATTAATCTAAAGCAAGAATTAGTCTCTTTAATAAGGTACAATGCTGATGAAGCGCGTCTTGCTAATTTAATTTGTATATTGTGACAAGCAGCAAACTGTTTATTCGAATTAATCTCAAAAGTAGTAGGTGACAATGAGATGGATGATGCGATACTGCAAGATGGATTTGGCAGAGCATTGTAAGACCTAAGTCCAAACACAAAGTACACGACATTCCCTTAGAATTTTTGATATCCACCGGAGACCCAGCCATGACAAAACTATTCCAATTTGCATGCAAAATATATCAGGTGTGTGAAATGCCTTCAAGCTTCAATAGAAATTTAATAATTTCCATTTTTAAGAAGTCAGGTGCTGACAATAGCGACTATCAACAAAGCCATCAGATTAAGAAGTCAAGGTTGCAAAGTACTAACAATTTATTTACATGAGAATGGAAAAACTGGTAGAAGTAGCTGTATTTGCGCAGAGCACGAGGGTCATCTTGTGAAAAGATGCACGTGAGCTACCAAGACTCGGGACTAGTGTTCAGCGGAGTTCACAAACATGAAGTTTCATCGTCAATTCTGCTCATTACTAATGGCAAAAATAACGAGTCTCGAATCGCTGCCCCCTTCCCCTCCCCGCCCCTCCCCTCCCCTCCACGAAGAACAAACGATAAAGAACGAATGCAGGGTGAGGCTGCAGTCAACGATGAATGAAGTGTTGAGACTGCCCCTAATACAAGGTTAGGAAAGAGAGTTTCGTTATCTGTGTGAATTCTGGAAACTTCGAGTCAAGAGCGGCTGCAGCGGCACGATTCCAGGAAGCGTGGGCCGCTACAGGCCGTTGAGAAGCGCTGAGGCGGCATCGCTGCCGCTATACTGGCGCCGCCGAGCCTACGCAGCACGACCAGCGTTTCCGGTTTCCGTAGCCGACCTGAAAACTAACTTCACGTCGATGCTCTCCAAAGTGCTAAATTTTTCTTTTTTGGGAATTTGCTCGTTGTACGGCACTGAATAATTTGGTCACTGGCTTTGTTTCTATGTCTACCGTATTATACGGACTATACGACACACTTTTTTTCTTCAAACCTGCCTCCAAAATTGAGGTGCGTCTCATACTCGAAATTAATATAAAAATGTTCACTGTTTGATTTAAAATTCCCGCCAGTCTTAAAAATGGGCATATATTCGAAACAGCGGGTAACCTGTCTTCTATCTGGCAACAGTGGATTCAACTGGTAGCTGCAGTGCACAGATGCGTCGAACATGAGTTGCGGGGATTCACGAGCTTGCTAACACTGGCTTCCTCCTCCCCTCCTAATCACAAACACACAACATTGTGTAGCATATGACGCGTCTCTGCAGGCCGCGGTGCCAGTGAACTTGAATTGAAAGTGATTTGTGTTATCGGTAACAGTACAATATTTCCGTTAGTAGCTGCTTTCGTAATTGAAAAAAATAAAAAGTATTCATATGGTAGGGCTGTAAATTGAAAGTAATAGCATATGTAGAATAACATGGAAACAGAGCAGCTGAAAGGCATTTCTAGCCTCCATAAAAGGAAAAAGAAAAAAAATCGCGATTGGCTGGTCAGCAAAGTGGAACTGAAAAAAAAGAGGAAGACTAAATGCGCAAATAGAGAACTGAGTGCATAATACACACTCGTGAGTTAGCGCTACAAAATCAAAATGGTTCAAATGGCTCTGAGCACTATGGGACTTAACATCTGTGGTCATCAGTCCCCTAGAACTTAGAACTACTTAAACCTAACTACATCACAAACATCCATGCCCGAGGCAGGATTCGAACCTGCGACCGTAGCGGTCACGCGGTTCCAGACTGAAGCGCCTATAACCGCACGGCCAAGTTAGCGCTACAGTGGAACTTAAGACTTTATGGGTGGAGTTGGTTGGAACTATAGGTTTATGTAGTGTCATGGACTTAGCATGCGAACCAAAACCAAAATATCTCAGAAATTGCCACAAGTGTATGAAGAGAACATATTGCTTTTCCATCACTTTAGTATTCAACATCGAAAGAATATCAGTGTGGAACTAAGCCAAATAGCGAACATGGACGAAACTCCTCTGACATTTGATGTGCCTAGTAATAACTGTTGCCATGAAAAGTGTTAAAATTGCCACTATAAAAATAAGGGGATTTGAAAATTGTACTACACTGCTGCCCTTACATATTATTCTGACGGTAGTAAACTTAGTCCAGTGACAATTTTTAATCACAAAACAATGCCGAAACCTTCTGAAATACCGCCAGGTGGTGGTGTTCACGTACATGACAAGGGTTGGACGGATGAGGTTAGTTTCAATTTATGGGTTAACAGAATGTGGGAGAGAAGGAAAGGTGCTTTATGGAAGAAGAGTTCTCTTCCTGAGCCAGATCAGTTTAGCAGTCATTTGAAAAAATTCTGAGAGAGAGAAATTGAGATAGAGAAATACAAACATTGCTGTTATTCCGGGAGGACTTGCTTCACAAATTCAAACTCTTGGCCGGCCGAAGTGGCCGCGCGGTTCTGGCGCTGCAGTCTGGAGCCGCGAGACCGCTACGGTCGCAGGTTCGAATCCTGCCTCGGGCATGGATGTGTGTGATGTCCTTAGGTTAGTTAGGTTTAACTAGTTCTAAGTTCTAGGGGACTAATGACTTCAGCAGTTGAGTCCCATAGTGCTCAGAGCCATTTGAACCATTTTTTTCAAACTCTTGATGTCTCGATAAATAAACCATTTAAAGTGTTTACGAGGGAGGAATGGAAGAAATGGATGATAAGTGAAACCCAACATGAATTCACGCTGAAGGGTGCTTTCAAACGACCTACAGTCAAACGAGTGGATAAAAACAGTTGTGTTCGAGAGAGGGAGACAGAGAGAGTGAAGACATTGTTAAATCTTTCAAGAAGCGTGGCATAAGTAATGCTCTCGATGGCAGCGAAGACCATGGTATACATGAAAAGGACGAGGAAGAGGAGGCCGAAGATGAAAGTTCAGGTACCGATTTTCAAGAATTATAAAGGTCAGTTCGGTTTTATAAACTAAGTTTTTTTAGTCTGGACTTGAACTCTAATAAAAAATGGTAGAAATGTTATTAAAAATGCTTAAAAATTAAGGTGCGTCTTGCAGTCCGTAGCGTGCTTTAGTCTGTAAAATACGGTACTTTCACTTTCAGATTTTATACTTTCGTGGAAGCACTGAAGGGTTTCCTTTGTGTGACAAGACTGCACGTACACAAAATTCACTTCGACGTCAAAAGTGCGTAATATCTCGCTCAATCCTGAAACTTATGCCTGGCGCGTGCTGCAGCTTATTTTATTAAAATTTCACTCTTAAAGTAGTCATAACTATTTCATTCATTTGCATTAGTATAGTACCCAAGTTTGAAGAGTTTTTTTTCCGGCCGGTGTGGCCGTGCGGTTAAAGGCGCTTCAGTCTGGAACCGCGTGACCGCTACGGTCGCAGGTTCGAATCCTGTCTCGCGCATGGATGTGTGTGATGTCCTTAGGTTACTTAGGTTTAATTAGTTCTAAGTTCTATGCGACTGATGACCTCAGAAGTTAAGTCGCATAGTGCTCAGAGCCATTTGAACCATTTTTTGAAGAGTTTTTGATGGGTTTATTGAGCGTGACAGATGCACTTAAGAGAAATTAACAATATATTCTCTCATTATCTACAACAGTCTGACAACATGCTGCTGGTTTCTAGATTCCAAGTTAAGTCTGAAGCGCATTTTCAACCGGAAAGGAATTTTCTTGAAGGTCATTGGATGTTGTTGTTGTCTTCAGTCCTGAGACTGGTTTGATGCAGCTCTCCATGCTACTGTATACATTGCAAGCTGCTTCATCTCCCAGCACCTACTGCAGCCTACATCCTTCTGAATCTGCTTAGTGTATTCATCTCTTGGTCTCGGTCATTGGATAGGGAGCGAAAAAGACGCACATTTTTAGATCAATATCAGAATAAGTGCGATGAGAGACATCCTTCAAACCAGTCTCTTGGTTAGCATCTACCAAATCAGCAGAGGGTGGAAATCGTGTAGTAGAGACATTTCATACAGTCTTCTTCGACGCTTTTTTAGAGTATGATAGCAAAGCTTCAGTTGTTTGTACTTAGAGTCGACTGCGATGGTCACACCCATCGTAAACAATTTGTAGTACACAACGCCCTCCTTATATCAGACCCGTAACATTTTCTGTGTCAAGGCTCACCCATTTACTTTCTTTTTTAAGTAACGTAGGATAGTATACAGGGTAAATCACCTAAAACTTGCACTGCAAATTTTTCGGAAATGGGAAGTACCATGGGCTCATAGTCAGGGGCTCATATTGTCAGCCAATCAACAGACTGTAATGATACGTAATAGCCGGCCGCGGTGGTCTAGCGGTTCTAGGCGCTCAGTCCGGAACCGCGGGACTGCTACGGTCGCAGGTTCGAATCCTGCCTCGGGCATGGATGTGTGTGATGTCCTTAGGTTAGTTAGGTTTAAGTAGTTCTAAGTTCTAGGGGACTGATGACCACAGATGTTAAGTCCCATAGTGCTCAGAGCCATTTGAACCATGATACGTAATATTTTTGTACAAACACTTTTTTAAAATGGGACAAGGACATTGAAGAAAAGTAGAGTACATCAGAATACCAGTGGTGTTTGTTGCAGGATTGGTAGTGCGAGTCGTTTAAGAGATCCCAATTGTGTAAAGCTTCCACACCGAAACTTGTCTGTGCTATTCAGCCTGTGTAGTTGCTAGGTACGAAGTTATGTTTGCTCACAGTGTGCTTGTGTGTTCCTTGAGTGCATTGCAACTTGCTATTCGGTCAGTATGTGACATACCAAGCAGTAGGTCGCGACTGGAAGATGGGATTTACCATTGCAGAAAAAGCCGACATGCTCATGGTGTGAGGAAATAGTAGGAAGAATGAAATTCGTTCTTGTACTAAGTATGTGGCAAGATATTCCAATAGACGTCAACCACCTCGGCAATTATTTATCAGCTTCTTCAACCAGATACATGAAAGTCTTAGTTTAACACCCAGATAACGTAAAAGAAAGGAACAAACGGCAACAGAAGAGTGGGGGTGGGGGGTGGGAGAGGATATAAATGTTCTTGCTGCTGTTGCAGTTGAACCACACGTTAGCCCCCGTGCAATCCCACCAGGAAGCGGCACGAGTCAGGCAAAAGTCCTACGCATTCTGGATCGACATAGGTTCCAGCCCTATCACATGTCTCCCCATCAAGAGCTGCAGGGAAACGATTGTGGGAGTTTTGTTAGCTTCTCTACATGGACATTAAGATAGGATACTCGAGATGTACCATGTGTCTTATTTAGTGATCAAGACATTTACCAATCATTGACAGGTAAACAGCCGAAACATGCACTATTGCTCTGTCGACAATCCCCTTTGGCTTCGTAAGCTCGAAATTCAGCGTCCATAGAGTGTAAACGTGTGGTGTTGAATAGTGAACCATCAGATCATAGGCCTGTTTTTCAAAGAAAGAACACTGAACGCGCCAAGTTTCACGGCTTCCTATAAGGCCATCTTCCACGGTTGCTAGAAGACGTTCCTCTGCAAAGGAGGAGGAACCTGTGGTACCAACATGATGGCTGTCCACACCAGTGCACGAAGCACTACAGTATGTCTCCACGAATTTTTTCCAAATTGGGCGTAAAGGACCTGTACCTTGACCGACCCGTTCTCCGAATTTGACCCCTGAGGACTTTTTGCAGTAGGAAAGCTGAAAGACTGTCTACGATGACATACCAACTGCACCTGATGACACGCAATGACTTATTACTGGAGACTGCTCAGACACATCGCTGAACTGCTAGCACGTGAGCACCAGTCGTTCCATACCAGACTGGAAGCGTGTATTCCCACAGCCGGTGGTCAATTTGAACATAGCCTGTGATTGTCAAGAGTCTCGTTATTGGTCAGAATTTACAAAACTGGTGTATGCTTTTGGGTTGTTCTTTGGTGTGTGCTACCGCAGATACGGTGCAAGTTTCACTGTGGGAACTTTTCAGAACACGAGATCAAGTAAACGATTCGCACTAGAATCATGCAACAAATACCACTGACATTGTAATTTACCCAACTTTTAGTTTGTTAATGTCAATAGGCATTGTTTCATTAAAAAGATTATTGTAGTAATACTTAAGTTTATTTTTTGTGCAATCTTTTGATTGGCTGACAATACGAGTCCTTGGCTACCATTCCGTTCGATGAAAACTGCACATCAACAGCACTTTCCATTGCCGCAGTTTTACGATGCAAGTTTTACGTGATGATGTTAGGTGATTCACCTTATCTCGTCACAAAGACGATGGATAAGGATGTTTGATGCTCGGAAGTCGCCCGATTACGTTCAAGCAAAATCTCATATGGCAGGATACAGATTTTTGTCGTCCTATTAAACCATGCAGCAGCCATATACTCAGCTTTTAAATCTCTTAAATTTCATAAGAGTGTTGAAATGGTCGCACTTCATTATTTTTTCCAATTGTTTGGGTTATCATGGATTAAATCGTGAACAGCGTATTCACCGTTGAAGTCGATCAACATTAGCAAGCTGCACTCTAACACACAATAAAACGTTTAATTTATGCACGACATTTTATGCAAATTTTAATCGTGATGGTATATTACAGTCCATGTTCCTTACGCTTTGTGCCGAAAGAGCAACTGTCATCACTGTTTATGGCAGTGTTAACTGTATCGTGGATGCTTTTGGACTACACACTTACTGTAGATTACTTTTATGCTTACTACAGCGTTGCAACGAGTTGAAGAAACTCACGCTTTGAGTTTCGGGAGCGGCTAACCTCTTTGTCACCTTAAGTGACCAGATGTGACTTAATTACTGCTCTTAAGTTTCTTGTGACTTACTGGACACTGGGTATCAAACTTCTTTTTTAAAAATGACTTCTAAGATATTATTGGCTTTATAATCTTGTGTTAACGGCTATCTCGTTAAATAATTGTTTAGTGGGAGTGGATACAGGCGATAGAGGTTAATATGCAACGCCATCTTTTACGTCTTCGGAGGTAGTGAATGGATTAAGACTGCTTTACCAGTATCTCACATGCTTAGTAGGGTGTAAAAGTAATTTCTGCTTCGTCAGAGAGTACTCTGAGCCGGCCGGTGTGGCCGAGCGGTTCTAGGCGCTTCAGTCTGGAACCGCGCGACCGCTACGGTCGCAGGTTCGAATCCTGCCTCGGGCATGGATGTGTGTGATGTCCTTAGGTTAGCTAGGTTTAAGTAGTTCTAAGTTCTAGGGGACTGATGACCACAGATGTTAAGTCCCATAGCGCTCAGAGCCATTTGAACCAGTACTCTGAAGAATCACTGCGCAGTATATACAGGGTGTATATAAATGAATATCGGGGTTTTAACGCTTTATAATATTTATTATATTAAACTAACAGTTATAAATGATATGTCAAATGAAAGAGCAACTCAAACAGTTTTATCAAGAACCTTATAAATGTTCAGTGTGAGCACCATTTGTCACACGGCACACGTCAAGTCTGTACCCAAGCGCTGGATAGGCCGCAAGGGGCTCAATTACAGGGATTGCTTTGCACGGCCTCCATGTTCACCCAACCTAACGCCATGCGATTTTTTCTTCGAGGCTTTATGAAGGATGTTGTAAGTAGGCTGTTCAGTTTTTTTATTGGTAACGCCACGTAGTGCTGTGTATGAAAATCACTGGCTGTGCTGTGTGCAGTCTGTGGCTGGTTTGCATTGTTGTTTGCTATTACAGTGTTGGGCAGCTGGATGTTAACAGCGCGTAGCGCTGCGCAGTTGGAGGTGAGCCGCCAGCAGTGGTGGATGTGGGGAGAGAGATGGCGGAATTTTGAAAGCGGACGATCTGGACGTGTGTCCATCAGAAAGAGTAAATTTGTAATATTGCATATCATGGACTGATTATATATTGTGACTTTTGAACACTATTAAGGTAAATACATTGTTTGTTCATTATCAAAATCTTTCATTTTGCTAACTACGCCTATCAGTAGTTAGTCCCTTCAGTAGTTAGAATCTTTTATTTAGCTGGCAGTAGTGGCGCTCGCTGTATTGCAGTAGTTCGAGAAACGAAGATTTTTTGTGAGGTAAGTGATTCATGAAAGGTATAGGTTATTGTTAGTCAGGGCCATTCTCTTGTAGGGACTTTTTCAAAGTCAGATTGCGTTGCGCAAAAAATATTGTGTGTCAGTTCAGTGATGATCAGAATAAGTAAAGAGAGAAACGTCCGAGTACGTTCAGTTTTGCTCAGCTGTTTGAAAATCAAATAACATAAGTGTTTTACCAGCACAGTAATTCACTAATTTTTCTAAGGAAACGCCATTTGCCTAGTGAATGACGTTTCACACACTGCTTTGTATGTATTTGCTCATTTCGTTTAATATCTAGTTTCTAGCTGCACTGCAGCATTGGTTAAAACAAAATTTTATAGATGTACTAATATAAATATCTTATGCCTACAGATCCAGTAAATAATAGCTTTATGATCTACTTTAAAAAAACGGAGGAGCACAAAAAGACATTTCCCTTCACAGGAATTGCATACATAGTTTTCTTTTCAAGTACTTGGTAATTTCTTTGGTAGAATAAGTTGTGGTGCACCACTTTAGTTACATAGACATTAAGATGTGAATAGACATTTCCCTTATCTGCATTGTTGTCTTTACTGTGAAATTTTTTCTGCTCGAGCTTTGTCATGCTTGGGTATAAGTTATTGCATTTGCTGCTGCTGCTGCTGCTGCTGCTGCTGCTTGCCAGGCATAGTGCTGTTAAATTTCACTTCGTATTACTCTCTTAAGCCAGTTTTACTACTGATTTATTTTTCTTTTTGCTGCACATTGGCTCATATTAGTGATAATGTTGCATTTGTTCTGCTAATTTAGATATACTGCTGCTTACTTTGCCAATTTCCATTTTTTTGTCATTGCTATTTTAATTGTTTTTTGCTGCTGCATTGCCTCGTCCTTTAGTTTAGCATCTGAGCTCAGTAGATTGAAGTTAGCTTAAGATGGGGTAGGCTATATAAGAGAACGAGTTGTGATGAATTGGAAGAAATGCATTGAGAAGCTATAAGAAAATGGTTTGGCCAAAGAAGTATTTTGAAAGAGGATATGAACAAAAAAGTAAGGTTTAGGGACAACAGGTTTAGGTAGGATTTTCTTGGAAATAAATGATGAGGTAAGATAATGGAAAATAAATAATGAGGTAAGAAATATGAGAACACACAAATACAGAAAGCATGCTTGGATAGGATTTTTTTTTGTACGAAAGATCTATGGAATGAAGTTTTGGGTTGGACTGCAGTACCAAATGTTACACTGAAAACAAACCCTGTCCTTTCCTCCTGTGTTATTCTGCTATGTGTTTGTGTACTCTTGTGTATTTGTGTTTTTCCTGTCTCTATGTGTTTAGCTAACAAGATTTATGTTGTAGAATTTTTCTAGTACTAAGCGACATTCACTATGATGATGAATACTGTTATCCTCAAATATAATTTGCATTAATAATATGTTATTTACTTTGTAGAGATGCTTAGACATTAATTCTGTTCTGTTTCAATGCTCATGTGTGAAATTAATGTTTCGAAAACTATTCTCTTTATTTTATATATTTACTTATGTCATAATTACTGTAACACTGATGTATATGTTTATTTCTATTCTTTTGTAAAGCCTGTGTTACTACAAATGTTATCTGTACTGTTATGTTCTTTAATGATGTATTTTGTACCTTTGCAATTTTATTCTTATGCTGTAAATTTGTAATTGTATAGACATCAGTTCTTCAAATTAAGTATCATTTCACTGCACACGTTTCTGTTGGTCATAATATATGCACAGTATGTGAGAAGTTGGGACTGTTAGTGCTTGCATGTGTGTTGATAATTCAGCAACGGACTGGTTAACAGCATTGCTGGTTCTAAGGACGTTCCAAACAAAACAAAACAAAAAATTTATGAGTGCACAAGTGGTGGTTCATGGACTTGCTATATTGTCCACAAGACTCGTCGATGGTGATTGTGCACCTGCACAGTCTCAACGGATGGCTGCTAGCCATCTCTACAAGGACTTCAGTGGGTCTACACCTTTGATGACTCACCAATACCATTATTTCTACAAGGACTGCAGTGGGTCTGCACCTCTGGTGGCCCACCAATACCGTAATCTCTAACAAGACTACAGTGGTCTGCTCTGTAATGACCTACCTAGCAATAGTCTTCAAAACTTCGACTGACTGCTGTGGGTTTGCTCTGTTGTGGCCCATTACCTGTCTCCATGTGAAGAGTCAGCACTGTCTTTCCGTTGGAAGGACAACACTACTTCAAGACTGCATGGAAATCCACTACCGTGTGCATTTTCTTTTACTGCTCAGACTTTGAAAAAAAAAAAAAGCTGCCATTTTAATGTGATGAATGATCAGGACTGTCTTTATGGACTGAGAAAATTTTAGCTTTAGACCAACATTGTATCAATAAGTGTGTGCATTTGATTTCTTTGTTATTGTAATTATGAAAAATTTTATCAAATCATTATTGGCCACTGCCCAAAACAATTCGTAAAATTTTTTTGTGGGGAGCATGGGGGCTATGTAAGTAGGCTGTTCAGGTTTTCTATTGGTAACGCCACATAGTGCTGTGTATGAAAATCACTGGCTGTGCTGTGTGCAGTCTGTGGCTGGTTTGCATTGTTGTTTGCTATTGTAGTGTTGGGCAGCTGGATGTTAACAGCGCGTAGCGCTGTGCAGTTGGAGGTGAGCCACCAGGAGTGGTGAATGTGGGGGGAGAGATGGCGGAATTTTGAGAGCGGACGATCTGGACGTGTGTCCATCAGAAAGAGTAAATTTGTAATATTGCATATCATGGACTGATTATATATTGTGACTTTTGAACACAATTAAGGTAAATACATTGTTTGTTCTTTATCAAAATCTTTCATTTTGCTAACTACGCCTATCAGTAGTTAGTCCCTTCAGTAGTTAGAACCTTTTATTTATCTGGCAGTAGTGGCGCTCGCTGTATTGCAGTAGTTCGAGTAACGAAGATTTTTTGTGAGGTAAGTGATTCATGAAAGGTATAGGTTATTGTTAGTCAGGACCATTCTTTTGTAGGGATTTTTCAAAGTCAGACTGCGTTGTGCTAAAAATATTGTGTGTGAGTTTAGTGATGATCAGAGTAAGTAATGAGAGAAACGTCTGAGTACGTTCAGTTTTGCTCAGCTGTTTGAAAATCAAATAACATAAGTGGTTTACCAGCACAGTAATTCACTAATTTTTCTAAGGGGAGGTTTCAATGTGTACGTGCCTCCGCTACCAGCAGACCCCTGAATTAAGAAACCGGACTGAAGAGCTGTTGCTACAATCACTGAAGACACACTTACCAATGTTTGGGAAGAACTATAGACTGTATGTGTGCCGTGTGATAAATGGTGCTCACATTGAACAGGTTCTTGGTAGAACTGAGTAGCTCTTTCATTTGATACATCGTTTATAACTAAGTTTAATATACTAAATATTATAAAGCGTTAAAACCCCGATATTCATTTATAAACACCCTGTTTTATCACAATATCTTCTACATGTCTTACAGGTTTTCTTAAAATTTTCTACTTTTTTGCAAGCAGTGATAGTATTTATTGCACAAACTTAAAAAATAATAAAATCAGATTTTTATCACAGGCGTTTCAAGTGTGTACACATTTTTTTCTATTTACATGAAGTAACATTGTGCAGCAAATGTTGAATTCATTGGAATTTGAGCACATAATTCAGTGAGGTATGTGTTCCTCACTGTTAGCGAAATAGTCATACAGATGACAGCTTCGCTGTATAAAAATTTAGTCTATGCTCTTAATTACATGGGAAAAACTCAATATCTTTACATTAGTCAAAGATATATTTATATTTAAATTTTAAAAAGTGTACCACATTTATATAATTAAACTAGTTTCCAGATTATAAGATGCAGTTGTCCTGATCCGAGATAACATTCAGTGCATCGAACTTTCTAGTTATACGACGCAATCTTCCACAAAAGGGTTCTTGCAAGCCGCTTAAACTAGGTCTTTGACGGAACTGCGATCCCCAGACACCAAGCGGAGCTGTGCATTGGGAGCCCTCTCCCACAGGGAACCCCGCCGAGTTGCCCTCCAGTTGTGCACAGTTATCTGCAGAGAACTCAGTGACTTCCGGTATCGTCGGAAGAATAACAAGCGGTCCAGTCACATGACGAAGAGGGTTCTCTCTTGTTACGCTATCTTGGAACAGCTTGAACGCCTCAATAGCAGTGGTAAGTTCAGCTTCTACATCTTTTGAGTTACTTGATGGTCGTTTCCGTAAAGCAGCTTTGCCCACAGTCGTGGGCATAGCCTCTCCGCGATCCAAACAATCTTCTCCTTTGAAGCGACAACTTTTCTCGGCAGACGTGATTGGCCATTCTAGCGATCCCTTCGGAGTAAATGACGGCGGTAAGTCGATTTCACCACCTTCGGAAGTTGCAGGCATGCAGGTCATTTCCATTTGGCGGTGTTCAATAGGATCTCCCATATCTGTTTTTTCTGATCGTCTTGCCACTTTATTATCTGACTCGTTCGCAAATCCTTCCAGCCAGTTATTCTGTGCAGGATCTCTCAGAGGTCTCTTCAAATTAACCTAAAAAACAGAAAATACATTAGTGCTTTTAGTTATTTGTCTGAAGTTTTCTGTATTTGTTCAATACTGAAAAAATGAGACCTCTGTCATTTTTAGGTTCATGATTAAATACAGTAAAATACCGTTCTACTACTCCGGCTACATTTCCTAGTGTTTTTTCCATTCATGGGAGATTAACAGCACATCGACATTTCACTGATACAGAAGACGCGTAGGTTAGTTAATGAAGTCTGAAGAAATGTTAAACAGCGACAGTATTCATGTGAAGTACAATCACTAGGATGTAGATTCTATTAGAAAATGCCGCGAGCAAACTTTTAAGGCAACTAGGAATAATTTTAACAACTATAAAAAGGTAAAGCTGCTGACAGAAGAAAGCGAAAGTAGCTGAGAGATGAAGTATATCGCATGTCAGACTTTGGAATAAACCGTTCCGAACTCCCAAAATCTACTCGCATCGATAGTGAACATGTGGGAAAATAAATTATTAATTAAAATTGATTTTAATGACCTCTCTATATCCAATACGAACAGAACACTGACACAATATTCGTTCTGGAAGTCCACAGTGATCTGCAGGAAGGAACTCTCCCCTCAATTGCCTAAGGTTATTAAATGAAACACATGAGGAACTGATGGGTAACCTTAAATCTGCTCTTCCAGCGTTAAGCACTGCGCTACCTCTTTTTTTTTTCTCTCGCACCGATTCAGTGTAACAAGCGCAGACGCCCTAATCCAGATTCTAGGATTTTTTATGGCAGTTGATATTGTCTTCACATTGGGGAATATTTTGGGCATACGAAACTTTACCGACTGTGCCATCGTCGCAGACCCAGATGAAACAATATGGCCCCCACAAATGAAAGGGTGAACCAATTATCTGCTGATAAGATGGAAAGGGCCTACCGTTTGCAGTAAGAACATACTTAATAAACTGCAGTAGTAGTGCTCAAACCTAGTGCTCTACTCTTAAGTAAATGTAGAACGTTTCCGAACATTCAGTTCATAAATATTTTATGTTCTTTGGGTATTTAGCTTTCTGATGGCCGTGTTAACACATGAGGGGAAAAATGAGAAGGATAGATTGAGAACGAATGCACACCCTTCAATGTTTTGTATTACATGATATCTCCGTCGGTAATGGAGGACCATTAAAATTTCTCGCGAGGTGCCCAACATCTGTTGTACGATCCACAGTGATTTGTAGTGTAGATTCACACCTGTCTACGGGAAGGTTAGCAGAAGTGATTCATAAACTACCTTCTAATGTTCCTAATTTGGTGTAGAATCCTAAAATAAATCCTGATCTCAAACGTAATGAATCATCTCAAACAGAAGTACCTCCTCCAAACCAAACCAGGATTGATTCCGAAAACATTGATCACGCAAAATCCTATTCACCTTTTTATGACATGACATCCTGGAAGCCATGGATCAAGGCAGTCAGGTGGATGCAGTATTCCTCGATTTCCGAAAAGCATTTGACTCAGTACGAGACCTAAACTTACTATCTTAAGTACGATCGTATGGCGTACCAACCAATATTTGTGACTGGATTGAGAATTTCATGCTTGGCAAAACACAGAATGTTATCTTGGATGGATTAAGTAACTTCAGGTACGCCCCAGGGAAGAGTGTTGGGACCCTTGCTGGCAATGTTGTATATTGATGACCTGGGGAAAGTATCAACCACCTGAGACTTTTCGCAGATGACGCAGTTATCTATAATTAAATACCATCCGACAAAAAAAAAATGCGATGCAAATATTCAGGCACATCCTGCTAAGATCTGAAAGTGGTGCAAAGATTTGCAACTTGTTTTAGATGTTCAGAAATTTAAAATTCTGCACTTCACTATACTAGAAACTTATTATCGGACGACTACAGTATCAACGAGTCACAACTGAAGTACTCAACTTCTACAAATACCTGGGTGTAACAACTATGGTGTTATGAAATGGAGACATTACATAGGCTCAATTGAGGGTAAATCAGACTACGATTTATTGATAGAGTACTAGGGAAATGCAATCAGTCCACAGAGGTGAGTGCTCAAGTGTGTGGGACCCATACCAAATAGATCTAACAACGGTTACTGAACGAATACAAATAAGGGCAGCACGAATATTGTTGTTGGTTTTGGGGTTTGATGGGGGCTAAACATTGAGGTCATCAGTTCAAAAAATGGCTCTGAGCACTATGGGACTCAACATCTTAGGTCATAAGTCCCCTAGAACTTAGAACTACTTAAACCTAACTAACCTAAGGACATCACACACACCCATGCCCGAGGCAGGATTCGAACCTGCGACCGTAGCAGCCTCGCGGTTCCGGACTGCAGCACCAGAACTGCATGGCCACCGCGGCCGGCGAGGTCATCAGTCCCCTGTTCCAAACAGACATTATTGTAAAAGGCCTATACAGTAAAAGTATAACCTCTGCACCCAGAGGGAGGGAACACCAAGGGGTACAGAGCTAAAATGAACAATGCAATAACACAAAATAGAGGACACTTAAAAGGAGCAGAGCAAATAGTAGACTAGAGTAAAACAGACTACAGTGGTTGATGGATCAGGTAAAAGGTCAACCACTCAACGACAAACTAAGGACCTCCAGCTGGAAAGCGTTGATAGAGGTACCAACACAACTTGTTACCATAAAAGACACTATTTTGGTATCCACGTCACAAAGGTTGCTGGAGTGAGTGTAGCCTGAGAAATCAGGCGAGAGCACCCACACTAGAGTGAGTGATAAAACCCAGCTGCACGGATAAAACGTAAAACTGAGTCAGCTATAGAGGCATCGTCACCTTGAATTAAAGGACTGCTGCAAGGGGGCTAAAAGGGGGCAGTCCATTAGAAGATGGACCACTGTCAGCCCTGCATCACAGCGACACATGGGCGGGTTCTCACGGCGAAGGAGATAGCTGTGGGTCAACCACATATTTCCAATTCAGAGACAGCAGAGAACAACTAAGTCTCTAAACGTGCTCCTCAAGGATGAGTTCCATACGGCCGTGGACGACTTTACCATGTGGAGCTTATTTGGTGTGTTCAAGACAGACCATTCAGAGCTCCAGACATCGCGGACCTTGAGATGTAGGGCTGACAGGAGGTCTCTTTCCACGAGACCAAGCCCCAGGGGTGGCGAAGTGGTGGCCTGCTTGGCCAACCGATCGATACATTCATTTCCTGGAATGCCGATGTGGCCTGGGGTCCACACAAACGTCGCTGAACGATCACACTTGGCGAGAGCAAAAACAGCATCTTGAATACCGCGCACCAAAGGGTCCTAAGAAAAACACTGGTCTAGTGCTTGCAATCCACTCAGGGAGTCACTGCACATGACAAATGACTCCCCAGGGCAGGAGGAAGGGTGAGCGAGTGCACGATAAAGAGCAACCAGCTCTGTAGTGAAAACACTGCTCCCACAAGGCAGGGAATGCTGCTCAACGTAATTGCCGTGGATGAAAGCAAACCCAGTGCATTCGCCGACCACAGAACCATCAGTGTAGACTACATCTGCATCGCGAAACGAGGCAAGAAGAGCCATGAATTGTTGAAGACTGGCAGGTGGAATGAAGGACTGAGTTGCAGGACAAATCCAAGCAAAGCAGGAAGCAAGGGAGGGACCAAGGAGGGATAGAAGAGGAGGGCCAGAAGGATGGAGAAAGGGGAAAGGACTCGAGTGACGAGAGAAGGGAACGAACGCGGACCGCGATCGGGAGACCCGATCTAGGCCGCCGTCATGGGGAGGGGAGTGCAGAAGATGGAGAAAGGAGCCTGCGGTTTGGATGGTTGGGCGAGGCATGAACGCAGCTGATGTATGATGCAAGCAGCTGTTGTTGGCGGAATCGTAGGGGAGGGATTCCAGCTTCTACAAGAAGGCTATTCACTGGACTAGTGCAGAAGGCGCCTGTCGCCAGTCTGACGCCACAATGGCGAATCGGGTCGAGGTTCTACAACGTTGAACATACTGCTGAGTCATACACCACACTCCCGTAGTAGAGACGGGACTGGACTAAGGCCTTATAGAGCTGTAGGAGGGTTGTTCGTGCAACTCCCCAAACGGTGTGGCTGAGGCAGCGAAGGATGTTGAGGTGCCGCCATCACCATTGTTTAAGCTCACGAAGATGAGGTGTCCAAGAAAGCTGAGCATCAAACAGCATGCCAAGGAATCGATGCGTCTCCTCAATACAAAGGAGTTCATTGGCAAGGTAGAGCTCTGGATGAAAGTGGACTGTGCGATGATGACAGAAATGCATCACTCGGGTCTTGGAGGCTGAGAACTAAAAACTATGGTTGGATGCCCAAAAATGTGCCTCGTGGATAGCTCCCTGCAGCCGCCGGTCAGCGACACTGATGCTTGGGGAACTGTAATAAAGACAAAAGTCATCGGCATATAGAGAAGAACAGACCAATGAGTCCACCGCAGCCGCAAGAGCATTAATCGTCACCAAAAAGAGGGGAAAACTGAGAACTGAGCCCTGCGGGACACCGGAAGTGGACCGTGTAAGCCCCATTCGTGCAACGTAGCAAGGATATGATGGCGCCAGGTGGTATTTTACACCTTCTGAAGATCAAAGAAAACAGCAATTAGATGTTCTCGCCGAGTAAAAACTGTACGAATAGCCGACTCTAGCGAGACTAAATTGTCGATCGCGGAACTACGAGCGAAGTACTCTGCCAGATGTTCAGCGATGGTGATTGGGTCAGTACAAAGTGTACCCCAATGAGAAGGGCAAGGGACAGATGCATGAGAGCGAAAGCCAAAAATGCGCTGAACCCGCGACCACACCTGAAATGGGGAGGTGCGAGAACCTATGGTGGCAACATATCATTCCCAGCAGTCCTGTTTCCTCCACCGGATTAACTGCTGAGCTCGGGCCTGTAGCCGTTTAAAGGGAACCAGATTCTCTAGGGAAGGATGACGCTGTTGTGACTGCAGGGCTCGCCGGCAGTCCCGGATAGCTTCTGCAATCTCTGGTGTCCACCAAGGGACTGACTTATGCCTGAGGGTACTTGAACAGGGCACAGTTGCGTCGGCAGCAGAAACAATGGCCATAGTGACTTTGTCCACTGCCAAATTAATGTCACCTGGAAGCGGAGCATAGGCCATAGTAGCTGAGGTGTAGGCTGCCCAATCAGCTCCACGAAGAGACCATCGTGGCAGCTAGTCAGGGGGTTGGGATTGAAAAAGGGAAACCAGGATAGGAAAGTGGTCGCTACCACAGAGGTCGTTGTGGACCCTCCAACTGAGGTATGGAAGAAGACCTGGGCTACTAAGAGAGAGGTCATGGCTGAGTATGTGCCATGCATCAAGCTATAATATGTGGAAGCACCAGTGTTAAGGAGGCAAATGTCCTGTGCCAGGAGAGCCTCAACGTTCCTACCCTGGCCCAAGATCTGGGTCCCACCCGATGAAGGGTGCTGGGCATTAAAGTCCCCCAAAAGGAGGAATGGCAGGGGGAGCTGGGCGAACAAGGCAGCTAGGTCAGCAAGAGGGACAACCTCATCTGGGGGAAGGTAGAGGGAACAGAGGGTAAGCTCCATTCCTGCCAGGACTAACAGCCACAGCCTCGAGAGCTGTGTGAAGAGCCACTGGGGCACTAGAAACAGTGGCAAGAACATAAACACAGACACCACCAGACACCCTGTCATATGCTACGCGGTTCTTATAGTAACCCAGGTAGCCACAGAGGGAGGGGTCCGCCGAACAGGAAACCAGGTTTCCTGTAGGGTCAGACAAGTGGCAGGAAAGCGGCACAAAAGCTGTGTCAACTCAGCAAGGTGGTGGAAAAAACCATGGCAATTCCATTGAAGGATAATGGTATCCGACTGTGAAGACATGAAAGTTCCGGGGGGGGGGGGGGGGCGCGCTGAGATAGGTTACGTCTTAGAAGTGCTCGCCGCCACTGATCGCGAAGAAGTAGCCTGATCAACTTCCATAGGAGCAACATCTAGCTCCTGAGGGGACGCTAGATGCTCCACATCACCTTCAGGTGCAGTGGCGAACTCCTTTTCTGTCTCTATGTCCTCCTTTTTCTTCTTTTTCGTAGGGTCCCGTTTGTCCCTCGGTTTATCAGGCTGGGTGGGCTTTTCTGATCCAGTCTCATGGACCGAGGAAGACCTGGAAGCCCTACAGCCCTCAGGTGATGGCTTTTTCTGACATCTGGAGGGGCAGTAACTGTGGAAGAGAGGGCACCAAGCGATCCCTTCTGCGCGAGGGGAGCCAGAGGAGGCGGGCACTTCTCCGGTGCAGAGGTGGGGACTGAAGTCCCCAAAGAAGGAGGGGTTGTTACTCCCGATGTTGATAGCAGGGGAGCAATGGAAGAGGGTGTTCCCAACTACCTGGGGGGGGGGGGCAGGAATAGGGGGGGGGCTGGAGGGCCCACAAAAAGTGGCTGAGCTTGGGGGCTCGTCGCCAGGGACGGTGACATCGAAGCTGCTGCAGCAAACGTCGATGAAATGCGCACAAGGTTTTTTTTTTTTTTTTGTGGTTTTCGGGCGCACAACTTCAATGGTCATTAGCGCCCTGACTACGCTAAGAATGCACCGCGAGGCACAAGTTGACAACAACTAAAAGGGAAAAAACAATAAAAGACTGACAGGCAGAGGATTAAAAAACATCATCAAATGTCCTTAGCGAGGTTTGTCAAATTGATAAAACAAAGAACACGAGCAGCTGCTCGTGGGTCATCCGCTAAAATGGCATCTAAAGTATTAGGCAGGTTAAGATCGAGGCGCAGTGTGTTAAGATCTGGACAGGACATTAAAATGTGTCTAACCGTCAGCAAGTGCCCACATGGGCAGAACGGCGCCGGCGCAGCCGTCAGCAGATGGCGATGGCTGAACCGGCAGTGTCCAATTCTTAACCTTGCTAAAACGACCTCCTCCCGCCGAGAAGGGCGTGAGGAGGACGTCCAAGCCACGGGAAGAGGTTTTAAGGCCCGAAGCTTGTTGTCGGTAAGTGCAGCCCAATCGGCATGCCACAGCGACACAACGCGCCGACAAATGACCCTGCTAAAATCGGACGAAGGGGCACAACAAGAAGCTGTCCGAGGCTGGAGGACCGCAGCCTTGGCCGCGGCATCTGCAGCTTCGTTCCCAGGGATACCGACATGGCCAGGAACCCACATAAAGCTAACCGGCGTACCGACGTCCACCAGCTGCTGAAGAGAGCGTTGGATCCGGTGTACGAAAGGGTGAACCGGGTACGGATCACTGAGGCTCTGGATGGCGCTCAGGGAATCTGAGCAGATGACATAAGCAGAATGTCGGTGGCGGCAGATGTAAAGAACAGCCTGGTAGAGGGCAAAGAGCTCAGCTGTGAAGACTGAACAATGGCCATGGAGCCGGTATTGGAAACTTTGTGCCCCAACAATAAAGGAACACCCGACCCCGTCATTGGTCTTAGAGCCATCTGTATAAATTAAAGTCATATCGATGAACTTCGAACGAAGTTCCAAAAAGCGGGAGTGGTAGACCGAACCGGGGGTGACCTCTTTTGGGAGCGAGCTGAGGTCGAGGTGAACGCGGACCTGAGCCTGGAGCCAAGGTGGCGTGCGGCTCTCGCCCACTCGAAAGGTTGCAGGGAGTGAAAAATGAAGGTGTTGAAGGAGGCGACGAAAGCAAACTCCAGGGGGTAGCAAGGCAGAGACATACAACCCGTATTGAAGGTCAAGAGAGTCGTCAAAAAAGGAACGATAAGACGGATGGTCGGGCATTGACAGTAGCCGACAGGCATACCGACAAAGCAGTATATCGCGCCGGTAGGTGAGTGGCAATTCGCCAGCGTCAGCATGAAGACTCTCTACGGGACTGGTATAAAATGCTCCGATCGCAAGTCGTAAACCCCGATGTTGTATGGAGTTGAGGCGGCGTAAGATGGATGGCCGTGCAGAGGAGTATACGAAGCTCCCATAATCCAGCTTGGAGCGGACGATCGACCGATATAGACGAAGTAGGACGGTTCGATCCGCTCCCCACGACAGACCACTGAGAACACGGAGGACATTTAAAGAACGGGTACAACGAGCGGCCAAATATGACACATGTGGAGACCAGCTAAGTTTCCTGTCAAATGTAAGGCCTAAAAATTTGGTTGTCTCCACGATTGGGAGAGCAACGGGACCGAGTCTTAAGGACGGTGGGAGAAACTCTTTGTATCGCCAGAAGTTAATACAGACCGTCTTCTCGGCAGAAAAACGGAAGCCATTGGCGACACTCCAGGAGTAAAGACGGTCAAGAGAACGCTGAAGACAGCGCTCCAGGACACGTGTACACTGCGCGCTGCAATAGATGGTAAAATCGTCCACGAAAAGGGAGCCTGATACATCAGCTGGGAGGCAATCCATTATTGGATTGATCGCGATGGCGAAGAGAGCGACGCTCAAAACTGAGCCCTGTGGCACCCCATTCTCCTGGCGAAAGGTGTCGGACAGGACAGAACCCACACGTACCCTGAACTGTCGATCCATTAAAAAGGAACGAATAAAAAGAGGGAGGCGACCGCGAAGGCCCCATGTATGCATGGTGCGGAGGATGCCCGCCTTCCAACAGGTGTCGTAAGCCTTCTCCAAATCAAAGAACACAGCCGCGGTCGGGCGCTTCCGCAAGAAGTTATTCATAATGAAGGTCGACAAGGTAACCAGAAGGTCAACAGCAGAGCGGCGCCTTCGAAATCCACATTGTACATTGGTAAGTAGGCGTCGAGACTCGAGCAGCCAAACCAATCGAGAGTTAACCATTCGCTCCATCACTTTACAGACACAGCTGGTAAGCGAGATAGGTCGATAACTGGAAGGCAAGTGCTTGTCCTTCCCCGGCTTAGGAATCGGGACAACAATAGACTCGCGCCAGCATGCGGGAACATGTCCCTCAATCCAGATGCGATTGTATGTACGAAGAAGAAAACCTTTACCCGCAGGAGAAAGGTTCTTCAGCATCTGAATATGAATAGAATCTGGCCCTGGAGCAGAGGACCGTGATCGGCCAAGTGCGTTTTCGAGTTCCTGCATGGTGAATGGGGCATTATAACTTTCACAATTCGAGGAGCGGAAGTTAAGTGGCCTAGCCTCCTCTGCCTGTTTGCGGGGGAGGAAGGCAGGGTGGTAATGAGCGGAGCTCGAAACCTCTGCGAAAAAGCGGCCGAAGGCATTGGAGACAGCCTCAGGGGCCACAAGGACGTCATTCGCGACCTTCAAGCCAGAAACTGGTGAGTGGACCTTAGTGCCAGATAGCCGGCGCAGGCTACCCCAGACAACAGAAGAAGGAGTAAAACTGTTGAAGGTGCTTGTGAAAGCAGCCCAGCTGGCTTTCTTGCTTTCTTTGATAATACGACGACACTGAGCACGTAATCGTTTATAATTGATACAATTCGCCACTGTAGGGTGGCGTTTAAAAGTGCGTAAAGCACGTCGACGAGCACGTAAAGCGTCTCTACATGCTGCGGTCCACCAGGGGACCGGTACGCGACGTGGAGAAGAAGGAGGGTGAGGGATGGAATATTCAGCAGCAGCGAGAATGACTTCCGTGAGGTGTGCGACCTGACGATCGCAGCTTGTAAAGGTTTGATCCTGAAAGGTCGCCCTGGAAGAGAAGAGCCCCCAGTCTGCCTTGGAGATGGTCCAATTAGAGAAGCACGGAGAGGGGGTATGCTGCAGGAGATGGATAACACACGGGAAGTGGTCGCTCGAATATGTATCAGAAAGTGCATACCACTCAAACCGGCGTGCAAGTTGGGGAGTACATATAGAGAGGTCTAAATTGGAATAGGTGTGAGATGTGTCCGAAAGAAAAGTAGGGGCGCCAGTATTAAGGCAGACAAGATCGAGCTGGTTGAAGAGGTCTGCTAACAAGGAGCCCCTCGGGCAGGATGCTGGAGAGCCCCAAAGGGGATGGTGGGCATTGAAGTCTCCAGTTAACAAAAATGGTGCAGGTAGCTGAGCAATAAGTTGCATCACGTCTGCCCTGGTAACGGCAGATGACGATGGAGTGTAAACGGTACAAAAGGAAAACGTAAAAGTGGGGAGAGTAATGCGGATGGCAACTGCCTGCAGGCCGGTGTGCAACGTGATGGGATCGTAGTAAATATCATCCCGGACCAGCAACATAACCCCTCCATGAGCTGGGATACCTACCACAGGGGGTAGGTCAAAACGCACAGAGGTGTAGTGTGCCAAGGCAATTTGATCGCATGGGCGTAGCTTCGTTTCCTGGAGGGCTACGACAAGCGGACGGTGCAAGCGGAGCAGCAACTTCAAGTCCTCTCGGTTGGAGCGAATGCTGCGAATATTCCAGTGAATAAGTGCCATCGTAAGAAAAGAAAGATGAGAGAAGTGGTCACCTCGAAGGCCGCTTAGGGCCTGGCTTCGAGCGAGCACTGCCGCCGCTATCAGTAGGCTGACAGTCATCGTCCATTGGGTCTATAGGGTCATCGGCCATCTCGGGAGGATGGCCGGGAGGGGGAGCTTCCTCCGCCAGTGAACGGCCAGATGTACGGCGACCAGCGGTGCGGCCAGGCGAAACTGATGACGGCCTGGGGCGGCAGCCGCTGGGTGGCGCAAGAGAAGAAATGCGCCGTGGCGGGGAAGGAGAACTGTGCTTCCTATGCGCCTTTTTGGAAGGACGTGTAGTGGAAGTACCGGTCGAAGGCTGTGAGGTCGAGGTACGGAGGAAGTCTGCACGGGATGGTTCCTTCTTGAAGGCCCGTGCATCTGACTTCGGTGTCTTCGTCTTAGCAGAAGCTGAAGAAGGTGCTCGTGTCTGTGGGGTGATGGGAGGAAGAGGAGACGTCGACCGCGCGATCTTAGCACTGGCCGAACGGACGACCGTGGTGCTGAAGGTCAGATCGCATGTCTGGGTTGCTACCTCCCGGGTAGTCCGAGGAGAGGCGAGGACAGTACTGTATTTCCCCGCTGGGAGCAGCGTGGGCTTCCTACTAGCCAATAGCTTGCGAGCAGCCGAGGTGGACACTTTCTCTTTGACCCGAATTTCCTGGATACAGCGTTCTTCCTTATACACAGGACAGTCGCGGGAGGATGCTGCATGGTCACCCTGACAGTTCACACAACGAGGAGACGGAGGTGGACAGTCACCCTCATGGGCATCCCTGCCACAGGTGACACATTTAGCCGCATTGGAACAAGACTGTCGAGTGTGATTGAAACGCTGACACTGGTAGCAGCGCGTAGGTGTCGGGATATAGGGGCGAACAGAAATAACCTCGTAGCCCGCCTTGATGCGCGATGGCAGCTTAACACTATCGAAGGTTAAGAAAATTGTCCGGGTCGGTACAAGGTCATTGTTGACCTTTTTCATGACCCTATGGACAGCCGTCACGCCCTGCTCAGCGAGGAATGATTGAAGCTCCTCGTCAGTCAATCCGTCGAGGGAGCCAGTATAGACCACACCACGAGACGAATTCAAAGTTCGGTGGGCCTCCACCCGGACAGGGAACGTGTACAGGAGGGTGGCCCGAAGCAGTTTTTGTGCCTGAAAGGCATTCTCAGTTTCTAGTAATAAGGTGCCGTTACGCAACCTGGTACAGGATTTGACAGATCCGGCTATGGCATCTACGCCCTTCTGAATAACGAAAGGGTTGACAGAGGAAAAATCCTTTCCGTCCTCAGTTCGAGAAACTACGAGGAACTGTGGGGCAGGCGGTAGTACTTTTGTCACTGTTGGCTGGTCACGTTTCCGTTTTTGGGTCGAAGTCGAAAGAGATGGAGTAGAATCCATTGCAGAGGAATCCCCCATGATTGCCAGTGTCTCCGATGGCGCGCTCCTTCCTTGTGGGGACCCTCTCAGAGGGCACTCCCGCCTTAGGTGAATGTTTACACCTCAGGTCACACCTCCCGAGAAACAGACGGAGGGACCAATCGGCATGGTCAGAAGGTATCAGCTCAGGCAATCACCCCTCCCCGGGCCTGGCCTTTACCAGGGGGTACGCGCGTGCCTTACATGTCTACCCAGGGCGGGGACTTACGCGTTACCCCGTCACCGGCTACGCGTGCGAACGCGTGGGTCGGCCTTCAGGCACGCACAGGGAGGAAGGAAGAAGAGGAAAAAGAAGAGAGGGAGAAAGAGGACAGACTGTCTCAAACGCCAAGGCGGAGACCAGAGAAGGCAAGGAGAAGAAGGCAATGAGAAGGCAATGAGAAGAAGGCAATGAGAAAGCAAGGGGAAGAAGGCAATAAGAAGGCAAGGAGAAGAAGGCAATAAGAAGGCAAGGAGAAGAAGGCAATGAGAAGGCAAGGAGAAAAAGGCAATGAGAAGGCAAGGAGAAAAAGGCAATGAGAAGGCAAGGAGAAAAAGGCAATGAGAAGGCAAGGAGAAAAAGGCAATGAGAAGGCAAGGGAAGGAGTAAGGAAGACAGTGAGGTGGAGAAGAGCAAAGAAAGGAACCAACAAAAGGAAGGAAGAAACGAGAAGTGAAAAAACCAAAAGGACCACGATGATAGGTCGTGGAACCGTCCGTCTCCGGACGCAGGCGCGAACTACCCCCGTGAGGGGGATGGACTCCTTTTAGTCGCCTCTTACGACAGGCAGGAATACCGCGGGCCTATTCTAATCCCCGGACCCGCAGGGGGGGAGAGCTCAGCTGTGAAGACCGAACAATGGCCATGGAGCCGGTATTGGAAACTTTGTGCCCCGACAATAAAGGAACACCCGACCCCGTCATTGGTCTTAGAGCCATCTGTATAAATGAAAGTCATGTTGTTTAACTTCGAACAAAGTTCCAAAAAACGGGAGTGGTAGACCGATCCGGGGGTGACCTCTTTTGGGAGCGAGCTGAGGTCGAGGTGAACGCGGACCTGAGCCTGGAGCCAAGGTGGCGTGCGGCTCTCGCCCACTCGAAAGGTTGCAGGGAGTGAAAAATGAAGGTGTTGAAGGAGGCGACGAAAGCGAACTCCAGGGGGTAGCAAGGCAGAGACATACAACCCGTATTGAAGGTCAAGAGAGTCGTCAAAAAAGGAACGATAAGACGGATGGTCGGGCATTGACAGTAGCCGACAGGCATACCGACAAAGCAGTATATCGCGCCGGTAGGTGAGTGGCAATTCGCCAGCGTCAGCATGAAGACTCTCTACGGGACTGGTATAAAATGCTCCGATCGCAAGTCGTAAACCCCGATGTTGTATGGAGTTGAGGCGGCGTAAGATGGATGGCCGTGCAGAGGAGTATACGAAGCTCCCATAATCCAGCTTGGAGCGGACGATCGACCGATATAGACGAAGTAGGACGGTTCGATCCGCTCCCCACGACATACCACCGAGAACACGGAGGACATTTAAAGAACGGGTACAACGGGCGGCCAAATATGACACATGTGGAGACCAGCTAAGTTTCCTGTCAAAGGTAAGGCCTAAAAATTTGATTGTCTCCACGAGTGGGAGAGCAACAGGACCGAGTCGTAAGGACGGTGGGAGAAACTCTTTGTAGCGCCAGAAGTTAATACAGACCGTCTTCTCGGCAGAAAAACGGAAGCCATTGGCGACACTCCAGGAGTAAAGACGGTCAAGAGAACGCTGAAGACAGCGCTCCAGGACACGTGGACACTGCGCGCTGCAATAGATGGTAAAATCGTCCACGAAAAGGGAGCCTGATACATCAGCTGGGAGGCAATCCATTATTGGATTGATCGCGATGGCGAAGAGAGCGACGCTCAAAACTGAGCCCTGTGGCACCCCATTCTCCTGGCGAAAGATGTCGGACAGGACAGAACCCACACGTACCCGAAACTGTCGATCCATTAAAAAGGAACGAATAAAAAGAGGGAGGCGACCGCGAAAGCCCCATGTCTGCATGGTGCGGAGAATGCCCGCCCTCCAACAGGTGTCGTAAGCCTTCTCCAAATCAAAGAACACAGCCGCGGTCGGGCGCTTCCGCAAGAAGTTATTCATAATGAAGGTCGACAAGGTAACCAGAAGGTCAACAGCAGAGCGGCGCCTTCGAAATCCACATTGTACATTGGTAAGTAGGCGTCGAGACTCGAGCAGCCAAACCAATCGAGAGTTAACCATTCGCTCCATCACTTTACAGACACAGCTGGTAAGCGAGATAGGTCGATAACTGGAAGGCAAGTGCTTGTCCTTCCCCGGCTTAGGAATCGGGACAACAATAGACTCGCGCCAGCATGCGGGAACATGTCCCTCGATCCAGATGCGATTGTATGTACGAAGAAGGAAACCTTTACCCGCAGGAGAAAGGTTCTTCAGCATCTGAATATGAATAGAATCAGGCCCTGGAGCGGAGGACCGTGATCGGCCAAGTGCGGTTTCGAGTTCCCGCATGGTGAATGGGGCATTATAACTTTCACAATTCGAGGAGCGGAAGTCAGGGGGCCTAGCCTCCTCTGCCTGTTTGCGGGGGAGGAAGGCAGGGTGGTAATGAGCGGAGCTCGAAACCTCGGCGAAAAAGCGGCCGAAGGCATTGGAGACAGCCTCAGGGGCCACAAGGACTTCATTCGCGACCTTCAAGCCAGAAACTGGGGAGTGGACCTTAGTGCCAGATAGCCGGCGCAGGCTACCCCAGACAACAGAAGAAGGAGTAGAACTGTTGAAGGTGCTTGTGAAAGCAGCCCAGCTGGCTTTCTTGCTTTCTTTAATAATACGACGACACTGAGCACGTAATCGTTTATAATTAATACAATTCGCCACTGTAGGGTGGCGTTTAAAGGTGCGTAAAGCACGTCGACGAGCACGTAAAGCGTCTCTACATGCTGCGGTCCACCAGGGGACCGGTACGCGACGTGGAGAAGAAGTAGGGTGAGGGATGGAATATTCAGCAGCAGTGAGAATGACTTCCGTGAGGTGTGCGACCTGACGATCGCAGCTTGTGAAGGTTTGATCCTGAAAGGTCGCCCTGGAAGAGAAGAGCCCCCAGTCTGCCTTGGAGATGGTCCAACGAGAGGAGCACGGAGAGGGAGTATGCTGCAGGAGATGGACAACACACGGGAAGTGGTCGCTCGAATATGTATCAGCAAGTGCATACCACTCAAACCGGCGTGCAAGTTGGGGAGTACATATAGAGAGGTCTAAATGGGAATAGGTATGAGATGTGTCCGAAAGAAAAGTAGGGGCGCCAGTATTGAGGCAGACAAGATTGAGCTGGTTGAAAAGGTCTGCTAACAAGGAGCCCCTCGGGCAGGATGCTGGAGAGCCCCAAAGAGGATGGTGGGCATTGAAGTCTCCAGTTAACAAAAATGGTGCAGGTAGCTGAGCAATAAGTTGCGTCATGTCTGCCCTGGTAACGGCAGATGACGATGGAGTGTAAACGGTACAAAAGGAAAACGTAAAAGTGGGGAGAGTAATGCGGATGGCAACTGCCTGCAGGCCGGTGTGCAACGTGATGGGATCGCAGTAAATATCATCCCGGACCAGCAACATAACCCCTCCATGAGCTGGGATACCTACCACAGGGGGTAGGTCAAAACGCACAGAGGTGTAGTGTGCCAAGGCAATTTGATCGCATGGGCGTAGCTTCCTTTCCTGGAGGGCTACGACGAGCGGACGATGCAAGCGGAGCAGCAACTTCAAGTCCTCTCGGTTGGAGCGAATGCTGCGAATATTCCAGTTAATAAGTGCCATCGTAAGAAAAGGAAGATGAGAGAAGGGGTCACCTCGAAGGCCACTTAGGGCCTGGCTTCGAGCGAGCACTGCCGCCGCTAGCAGGAGGCGGACAGTCATCGTCCATGGGGTCTATAGGGTCATCGGCCATCTCGGGAGGATGGCCGGGTGGGGGAGCTTCCTCCGCCGGTGAACGGCCAGATGTTCGGCTACCAGCGGTGCGGCCAGGCGAAACGGATGACGGCCTGGGGCGGCAACCGCTGGGTGGCGCAGGAGAAGAAAGGCGCCGCGGCGGAGAAGGAGAACTGTGCTTCCTATGCGCCTTTTTAGAAGGACGTTTGGTGGAAGTACCGGTCGAAGGCTGGGAGGTCGAGGGACGGAGGAAGTCTGTACGGGATGGTTCCTTCTTGAAGGCCCGTGCATCTGACTTCGGGGTCTCCGACTGAGCAGAAGCTGAGGAAGTGGCTGGTGTCTGTGGGGTGATGGGAGGAAGAGGAGACGTCGACCGCGCGATCTTAGCACTGGCCGAACGGACGACCGTGGTGCTGAAGGTCAGATCGCATGTCTGGGTTGCTACTTCCCGGGTAGTCCGAGGAGAGGCGAGGACAGTGCTGTATTTCCCCGCTGGGAGCAGCGTGGGCTTCCTACTAGCCAATAGCTTGCGAGCAGCCGAGGTGGACACTTTCTCTTTGACTCGAATTTCCTGGATACAGCGTTCTTCCTTATAGACAGGACAGTCGCGGGAGGATGCGGCATGGTCACCCTGACAGTTCACACAACGAGGAGACGGAGGTGGACAGTCACCCTCATGGGCATCCCTGCCACAAGTGACACATTTAGCCGCATTGGAGCAAGACTGTCGAGTGTGATTGAAACGCTGACACTGGTAGCAGCGCGTAGGTGTCGGGACATAGGGGCGAACAGAAATAACCTCGTAGCCCGCCTTGATACGCGATGGCAGCTTAACACTATCGAAGGTTAAGAAAAGTGTCCGGGTCGGTACAAGGTCATTGTTGACCTTTTTCATGACCCGTTGGACAGCCGTCACGTCCTGCTCAGCGAGGAAAGATTGAAGCTCCTCGTCAGTCAATCCGTCGAGAGAGCTACTATAGACTACACCACGAGACGAATTCAAAGTTCGGTGGGCCTCCACCCGGACAGGGAACGTGTACAGGAGGGTGGCCCGAGGCAGTTTTTGTGCCTGAAAGGCACTCTCAGTTTCTAGTAATAAGGTACCGTTACGCAACCTGGTACAAGATTTGACAGATCCGGCTATGGCATCTACGCCCTTCTGAATAACGAAAGGGTTGACAGAGGAAAAATCCTTTCCGTCCTCAGATCGAGAAACTACGAGGAACTGTGGGGCAGGCGGTAGTACTTTTGTCACTGTTGGCTGGTCACGTTTCCGTTTGTGGGTCGAAGTCGAAAGCGATGGAGTAGAATCCATTGCGGAGGAATCCCCCATGATTGCCAGCGTCTCCGATGGCGCGCTCCTTCCTTGTGGGGACCCTCTCAGAGGGCACTCCCGCCTTAGGTGAATGTTTACACCTCAGGTCACTCCTCCCGAGAAACAGACGGAGGGACCAATCGGCATGGTCAGAAGGTATCAGCTCAGGCAATCACCCCTCCCCGGGCCTGGCCTTTACCAGGGGGTACGCGCGTGCCTTACATGTCTACCCAGGGCGGGGACTTACGCGTTACCCCGTCACCGGCTACGCGTGCGAACGCGTGGATCGGCCTTCAGACACGCACAGGGAGGAAGGAAGAAGAGGAAAAAAGAAGAGAGAGGGAGAAAGAGGACAGACTGTCTCAAACGCCGAGGTGGAGACCAGAGAAGGCAAGGAGAAGGAGGCAATGAGAAGGCAAGGAGAAGAAGGCAATGAGAAGGCAAGGAGAAGTCAAGGGAAAGAGTAAGGAAGACAGTGAAGTGGAGAAGAGCAAAGAAAGGAACCAACAAAAGGAAGGAAGAAACGAGAAGTGAAAAACCAAAAAGACCACGATTATAGGTCGTGAAACTGTCCGTCTCCGGACGCAGGCGCTAACTACCCCCGTGAGGGGGATGGACTCCTTTTAGTCGCCTCTTACGACAGGCAGGAATACCTCGGGCCTATTCTAATCCCCGGACCCGCAGGGGGGGCGCACAAGGTGTAGTCGGTCATACTTGCATTTAGCCTCTGTGTAAGTGAGCCTGTCCAAGGTCTTATACTTCATAATCTTCTGTTCTTTTTGATAAACTGCGCAGTCTGACAAACAAGGTGAATGTTTCTGTCCGCAGTTGACACAAACAAGAGGCAGCAAACACGGGACGTTGGGGTGGGAGGCACGTCCACAATTCCGATAGGTAGGGTTGGCGTCACATCTCGATGACATATGCCCAAACCTCCAGTACTTAAAGCAGCACATGGGAGGAGGGACGTAAGGCTTAACATCACATCGATATATCATCACCTTGACCTTCTCGGGGAGGGTGTCTCCCTCGAAAGCCAAGATGAAGGTGCCGGTGGCGACCCTACTATCTTTAGGTCCCCTGAAGACACGTCGTACAAAGTGGACACCGCAGCGTTCCAGATTTGCACAAAGCTCGTCGTCGGACTGAAACAGGTATGATGAGAACCAAGTCTCTGAACCATATTGAGGCTCTTATGAGGCATAATGGAGACTGAAACATCACCGAGCTTGTCACAAGCAAGCAATGTCCGTGACTGTGCTGGGGATGCTGTCTGTATGAGGACTGCTCCAGACCTCGTTTTAGACAGGCCCTCAACTTCTCCGAACTTGTCTTCTAAATTTTCCACAAAAAACTGAGGCTTTGTGGTCAGAAATGAGTCCTCATCTCTTCAGCTGCAAACCAGAAATCGAGGAGAATACGTCTCACTAGGTAATTTAGACCGCCGTTCCTCCCCTGGTGTTGACAGGGAAGTGAACGATTGGGGGTCATACTGTAAAGCATTGAATTTTCCTTTCTTAGAGACTCGTACTTGCGCTCTATTCGTATTCCGTTTCATGGTGGTCCCACGACCAGCTAGGAGAAGGAATATCCACCCAGACAGAGCCCCGCTTGCCTGGGTAAGCCTAATACAACTGGGGGGGGGGGGGGGGGGGGGCGGCAGGTTCACCAGAGGTCGCTTGCTAGCAACTGTTCTACCTCAACAGCCATGCGTCTCCTCGGCGCGCAGCACACCTTGAGATTGAGGGTGTTTTTTTTTTTAATAGAGGTTTATACCATCCTCGCGACCCAGGCAGTTAAGCCAAGATCCCCAGGCTCTGTACCGTACAACGTTCCACTGTCACGCCTCACGGTGGTCGTTTAAGCACGCTCAGAGCTTACGGTATTGAGGACTAGTGGCGCTTCCCAGTCCCCAGCTCAGGGACCCCGGGGTCGCCAAGCCCATACCCAGCAACTAAATGTTGAGCCCCCTGGGGGAGCACCTCGATTTATTTATTCATTCATTCTGGATATATTTGGGGCGGCCTGTCTCGGCCTCACGCTGTGTGCTCTGTGGTCTGTCATCGTGCAGCAGATGAAGGCAACCCGTAACTATTTGGAATTTTGTATATTTTCCCACGTCTGCGGGACGTAAAATGCCTTGTTTCAATGATTCACCGTTTCATGTTAATTTATGTATCACCTTTGTGACAGATATCAACCTACAATAAATGTCACCCCGTGCGCGTGCAGACATGTGAAACGCAACTTTTACTTAGAAACGCAGTTTTAAGGCTCGTCGCTGACATGGGAAGCCGAACCACTACTCAGTGATCGCACTGTTTGTGGAAATATGGATACTTTCACACACTGGGAAAAAGACGGGGATGTAATAGCGAAATGTTCCGCTACTGTCTCCTTGCGTTTACTAGTAGCTCTTCATTTACGCAGCTGTCCGACACCCCCAGAATTTCCCGGAATTCATTCTCACGGTCTTCCTTATAAAGCATAACTGTGTATAGAGTTCAGTAATTCTCGGCTAAATCCTCCTTGATTTAATACTAGCTACCTGAATAGCTTTTCTATAGTAGGTCTCTGTTTGTGCCTACATAGCGACGCATGTCGTCCGACTGGAGAACGGTACACATCGCACTCCACCAGGACAGGTAGTGTGTTTGTAGTTTACTTTTTTCTTTTAATAACCTACCCATTCTACTTTGGACAATTTGCGCTGTCGTCTGTCTTAACATATTGCACAACAATACTTTATTTGCATCGATACTCTCCCATATTTTCCACATTCCTTGTACCTAATTTTACAAGAAAAACCAACTGCAGGAGCTGTAGAGTGCTCACAGTCTTTCACATGAACCCTTCTCCCTAAACCGCGAGTAAACTTGCCGAAAGATTACAGAATTTTATGTGGCTGGCAAACACTGATGCACTGGTGGCTTTGTGAATAATGTAGTTGGGAGCAAACTTTCACGTTGTTTCCATGTTTAAGAATAGCCATGTGGCGGCAGCGAAACGTCCTACTTCAGTTGGATGGGGATACATATTTACCATTTTTCGGCACTGCTCTCTGTCGAAGTCAATAGAATTATAGAATTTTCTACTAGAAAGTGAGATAGAGCTCCAGAACAGACAAACCTACTGTGGAGAACGGACATTTAGCGGTGTTCACGCCCACACTCTGCCTCCTTGGTTTCTGCCATCATTTAGCTCTCAACTATTTCCGACAGCAGGCAGCAAAGCCGCAGACAATCTACATGTAGATATATACACCGCAAGTCACCATACGGTGCAAAGCGGACGGTACCTTGTACCACTGCCAATCATTTCATTTCCTGTTTTAAAAATGGCTCTGAGCACTATGGGACTCAACTGTTGTGGTCATCAGTCCCCTAAAACTTAGAACTACTTAAATCTAACTAACCTAAGGACATCACACACATCCATGCCCGAGGCAGGATTCGAACCTGCGACCATAGCAGTCGCACGGCTCCGGACTGCGCGCCTAGAACCGCGAGACCACCGCGGCCGGCATTTCCTGTTTTACTAGCAAATAGAGCGAGGGAGAAAACTGTATATACCTCCATATGAACCCCAGTTTCTTCGGTCTTCACGGTCCTTACACGAAGTGTACGTTCGTGGCAGTAGAATATCTTTCTGCAATCAGCTTCAAATTCCAGTTCTCTAAATTTTCTCAGTGGTGTTCCTTGAAGAGAACGTCACCTTCCCTCTAGGGATTCCCATTTCAGGTCCTGAAGCACGTTCAATCAATCGTTTTGCAGAAGGGGAAACTTTAGGAACAGAGAGGGAGGTAGGCAGATGATCCGCCAGGGTAGCCGAGAACGCTAACACGCTGCTTCCTGGAGTTTGGTAGGCGCGCCGGCCCCGAATCGAATGCGCCTGGCGGATTAACGACGAGGGCCGGTGTGCCGGCCAACCTGGATGTTGTTTTTAGGCGGTTTTCCACATCCCACTATGTGAATACCGGACTGGTCCCCATGTTCCGCCTCAGTTACATGGCTCACAGACATCTGAACACTTTCTCACTATTCCATGGATTACACTCGATGCAGACAGTTGGGGTACACTAATTCCATCCCGGGAGGGGGGGGGGGGTTCGGGGTGGCGGCAGGAAGGGCATCCAGCCACCCCTTAACCATTAACATGCCAAATCCGATTAACGATGGCTGACCCTACGTAACTGCAGGTCAAGGCTCAAGTGATAGATAGTGGGAAATAGGCAGATAAAAAGTTTTATTTCAATCTTTCTTACTTGCAGGGTCCTTGAGACCCTGTAAGCCTAAACACTTATCATAGAACATGTGTATAGCATTAACAACATGATAAAATTAAAAATCATGGGCTCATTTACAGTAGTATATATTACAAAACAACATTACAGGAAATGTTCCGCACTGCAGCAGTCTAGTACCAAAATGAAGCAGTCTAGTACCAAAAGCTAGTGACAACATTAGCCAGATGTGTGCAACGAGCAGTACCAGTTGCTGTTATCGCTTCATTCGAACTCCACATTTGCACTTTGACGAACAAGGGAAAAGTTACAACTCTGCAACTTCTGTTTTTGGAATTATGACTAAGTACCCTGTGTGTAAACACTGTTGCAAGCAAATTTTCAGGTATTTGTGAAAGAATACCTCTCGTCAATCGGCTGGTCACAATCTTCTATTACACAGTATGTTTCTTCAGCTGCCTGTGTTAACCTACAGAGTGACTGTATATGAACTGCGTTTTACAAATAAATGACCTTGATGGGTGGCAGAACAAACATCTCTATTTTGAAGCCATTTTATTCTGGTTAGCCACCCTACCTGTTGTACATAATTTGTAAGAACGCGCCAAGCAAAGCAGCAAAGATGGAGATGGAGGAGGAGGAGGAGGAGGAGGACTCAAGTCTTCGAGTGTCACGTGCATTCAAACTAATTTCGAATTTACAGTCAGTTAAGGGGATTTTCCAGTCTCGCAATTTGAAAAAATAGTTTTCCTGTATTTTGGCTCTATCTTAAGAATACATAATCAAAAGGATTTTGTCGGGAAACTAGCACCTGAAGATCACGTTTCAATGTAAGCACACGTACTCCCACTGTAGTTGCTCTTGGCTCTTTGGAATTTTGCGACTTTGATCAATCACCCCAATCACCCCAATCACCCCAATCACCCCAATCACCCCAATCACCCCAATCACCCCAATCACCCCAATCACCCCAATCACCCCAATCACCCCAATCACCCCAATCACCCCAATCACCCCAATCACCCCAATCACCCCAATCACCCCAATCTCAACAATCTCAACAATCTCAACAATCTCAACAATCTCAACAATCACCCCAATCACCCCAATCACCCCAATCACCCCAATCACCCCAATCACCCCAATCACCCCAATCACCCCAATCACCCCAATCACCCCAATCACCCCAACAATCCCAACAATCCCAACAATCCCAACAATCCCAACAATCCCAACAATCCCAACAATCCCAACAATCCCAACAATCCCAACAATCCCAACAATCCCAACAATCCCAACAATCCCAACAATCCCAATCTCTCTCTGTGTGTTTTAACATTCACATTCTAGATAGAAGAAAATACAGATATATGTGTTGATGTCTAGTACGTCTTCAACAAAAGTGAGGAGAAGAAAGCGGTTTTTGTGAGAATATCACAAGAATTCAACGAATGACATCCCGCAGCACGATTACTGTTCTGAAAGTTGGTGTAAATGGAAGCAAGCTGAGATGATCAGGACACTGGATACTTCTGATCATAAGCCAGCACTGAGGAGTGACGTTACTGAAGCGATGGTGGTGATTATTTGAGGTAAAGAGCGCTCAACATCACGGTCATCTGCGCCCTGACGAAAAGTCAGCATGCCAGTCTCATGGGTGGGAACGAAGGCTGTCCTCACACGCGGAGAAGTTCATAATTCATGGAAGTCTGCCTCCCTTCCCCACCAGCTTAGGGATGAGGCTCTTTAAGTTGAAGTTGCTGGCTCTGAACACTATAGGACTTAACATCTATGGTCATCAGTCCCCTAGAATTTAGAACTACTTAAACCTAACTAACCTAAGGACAGCACACAACACCCAGTCATCACGAGGCAGAGAAAATCCCTGACCCCGCCGGGAATCGAACCCGGGAACCCGGGCGTGGGAAGCGAGAACGCTACCGCACGACCACGTTGAAGTTGCTGCTGATATGTACAATCATTTGACTGGCGACAATGTTATCAAGAGATGCCTTTAAGCCTATCCGCAGAACAGCAATGAAGCAATGAATTCATTAATTTGGACGTGTGCTCCAAAACATGTTTTCGAGTGTACAGGTAGTTCAGATTTGTAACATTCGTGCGTGTGTCTTATTTAACGATGGACTTAAGGGTTTCTCGCATAACAAAGTCGTAGTCGTTATCGGCACCACGGCTTGGTCATTCGCCATGAAAAGGGACGCCTCAAGCGTTCGGACCGGCGCTCGTTCCGGAGCAGCGTCGAGGCTAGAGACCCGCACTTTAGAAAATGAGCTCCTCGAAGAAAATGAAGGTTTACTGTACTGCCAAGGAACAGCATATTAATGGTAAGTTGAAAAAATTTTAAGTTAAATACATAAAAATCGAACTCAAAACTTTAAATGTATATTTCTCGACAACGGTTTTTAAACTGATTCGAATGATTCAAAACTACTCGGAAATTGGATGCAGTTTCGGATTTTAAAAAAATAGACATTTATAATCCTCGCCTGAACTTAAATGTATTTTTCAGAATGTTTGCTATTTACATTTAAAGGCAATAAAATAAGTTGATTTTTCGTACCTACGTTTTCAAGTGACAGTTATTTTGAAATGCACCTCAGGAAATTTGCTTTCCGAGGTTCACGCCATATAGAATGTAATTCTGATTAGGGGCATATGTTTAGTTTTGGCTGCAGATCTATACTTCACTCTCAATTGTGTGAACCGTTTAGGCCAGAAACTATCTACATAGTTTTTAGGATTTACTTTTGTTTGTTAGTAAACAGCTGTATGAAAAAATTTTGTAGAAAAATATTCAACATGAGCATAAAAGGCTCCGAGACGAGAAACCCCTTAAAACCGAGTGGACTGATTATTAGCATAAATCCTGAAATGCCAACGAATAGCTGGGTAAAAAATTGGAGAAACTGATTGCTCTGAAAAGTGAATATTACAAAATGGCTGAGTACAATCCGTTAAGGGGACAAAGCTACGCTGAGCTACGTCAGTCAAGAGAGAAGCATTATAACAAATATAAACATTTCGATCCAGAAATGCGAGGATATACGGAGTAATATAGGAGGGAGCAGTGCCAAAAAGCATCGGATTTCTATCCTAGACGAGGAGAAAATCATATCTTTTGAAAAATGGATATTTTTCAGGAGCTGTTGCAAGAGAAGACTACCTTCAATAGGGAAATAAGCAGCATGTAACCATCAGCTGAAATTATAAATGGAAAAGTACCAGGCTGGAGACAATCGTCGTCGTCCAGACGCTGTTCTCCACGCTAGTCTGTGTTGCCTGCTTAACTACTACACCCTACATAACATTAAAACCAATGAAAAATAAGGATTTTCGTTCTGGAGGCATTCAGATTAGATAAGCTAATCATAGCCCCGTCCATGGAAAGAAATACTCTCCGCAAATTTTAACAGCTGCCTGAAAGAAGCATAAAATGCTTGAACGAAAACATGTTTAGATCATCAATTCTAATTGTATTCAAGAAAGGAATAGGAGAACTGCAGTAATTAGAGAAAATGTTACTTTGCTGGAAGGCTGTATGACTACATTGCTGTACTACTGCATTTTTAAGGCCGTGATTGAGGCTCGGTGGCAACATGGACAGTTCTTAGAGATGTCAGGTCTTTTACTGATAACGTATTTTGTTCATCGAACTTTATAGACAACGGAGCGCAAGGAATATAGAAGCATTTATTTTTGCAGGCTTCATGAAAGTGTATGGTAAGATGACAGGTATTGTAGCAGTCTTGAATGAATAAATTTTGAGTAAACTCCACGACAGGTATATTAATACTAAACCTCGGTAAATGTGGGAAATGTAAACTAGAGGTTTGCTGTAGGGATGTGTTTTCCTCTTCATCTCAAAATGTATCTCATAAGCTCATAGTAACTAGACAAGGAAAGGCCAGGTAATGGTGTTACAAATATCCTATTTATGACTGTATACACGATTCTTTGCAGATTGCTATGTGGCAATTCCACCAATGCTGAAGACGTTAGCCATATGGCTGAAACTTAAACAAAAAAAATAAGCTGGCCTTGAAATTAGTTTATAATGACGGGGTATGTAGTCAAAGTATTTGATGAAAACATACTGATATAGGGACACTGCCGAAACTAAGGATTGAAGTATCTTTGATGTAGTTTGATGAGCATCTAAGCTATGAAAAAGATGCAAAACTGAGAAGAAAGGCCACAAATTGTACAGGGTGAAACAAATATATAAGAAATGACGCTGAAGAACGAATATGTTTTGCGGTTACTAAGGCGAATATGGTCCGTTTCAAAAAAGAAGAAATTACGAAGCCTGGAGATGAATAAGATTAGAACAAGCTGCAGAGAACCATGGTTGGAGCGTGTGCCAAATACTGCCGCAAAATAATATGGACACGGCACGCCGTGGCTTCAGCATATCATGATTGGGTAGAAAAAAAAGATCTGAAAATTATGAAACTGGGTATCGTCTGAAATACGATAACCAGGAAGCAACGATTTGCAGTATGGAATTTCGACTTGGTTAACACAGGAAACTAAATACGTACTGTAAAACACTTGTGTCAATTTCATGCACTGTATATGTAATTATGATTTAAATGTGTGAAAGAAGGAACACTGATTTAACAAAAGCTAAAGGTCACTGACTCAGCGTGTGCTAATCTTGCTACAGTCTGCGATAGCGATTATTTTTCAGATTGACTTGTTACATCAAACTGTTCACATAATTTCGTCCTAATTTTATACGATTTAGAAATTAGTCGAAATAGGTAAAACTTTGATTTTACAATGTGCACGTGTGTAGGAATTGTTACCCATCTCTGGCCGAGCGGTTCTAGGAGCTTCAGTCTGGAACCGCGCGACTACTACGGTCGCAGGTTCGAATCCTGCCTCGGGCATGGATGTGTATGGTGTCCTTAGGTTAGTTAAGTTTAAGTAGTTCTAAGTTCTAGGGGACTGATGACCTCAGATGTTAAGTCCCATAGTGCTCAGAGCCATTTAAACCATTTTTGTTACCCATCTGAAGAACACCCGAGGTTTTAAATCGGCCGAGTTCATATTTAGTGGGTGGCCTGGAAAGGCACGAAAACTTAGATTCTGCTACCGTGTAGCAGATGGTCTTAAGCCCTCTGTGGGGGTCTGCTGTGCTAACACCCAATCCTCCAGATGTTAGATCGGTACCAAACGTTATATGTGGACAGAGCATCTGCCGAAACTCCGATACAGTTTGTGCTGTCGTCCGGGAGACCGTGCGTAAACGGTAGGCAGTAACACGTGACCTGAGGAGGGTAGGCATAGCGTAACTGAGTCGCAGCGTAGAGCTCGCGTGGGTAGAGCCTTAGTTTGTCGTACCACGGTCTGTACTACATGTGGAGCTTATGTGGGACATGTCCGAGATGTTAAAAAATCGTTTGCAGTTTACAGCAATGTTCTATTGGCAGTCAGTCATAATAAACTCTAAACAGAAGAACAAAGAAACAATTGCATCACGTGCGTGGAACCACCACCACCACAACCCTTCAGTGTGTTTGTGATGCAATTGTTTCTTTAGTCTTCCGTTCCGAATGTTTACGTTTCTTCTGTGAAACTACAAATGTACCCTATAGGTATGCTACTTTCAAATAAACGAAGCAAAAGCGGACTGCCAATAGAACACTGCTATAAACTAACAATCCTTTTATATCTCCGGAACATGGTGTCCCATATACATTTTACACGTACTACTGTACAAAAACTGGCGTGACTCGCGCTCGAACCCGTGACACTTGGTACGACAAACTGCCGCTCTACCAACTGCCGCACGAAAACCCTACACGAAAGACGCTGACAGTTATGTTTTTCCTGTGCTCCGAAGGTCAGAAGTTACTGCGTACCGTTTTGCGCACGTTCCCTGGACGACGGCACAGAGCACAAACTGAGTTTTGGTTGATACTCTGTCAATATTCGGCGTTGGGTACCTGTTTACCTCTGGAGGTTTGAGTGTGAGCAGCACCAGAACAAATATTTCGATGCCCCGGTTATGCAGTGTGTCTTCCAAACCTTAAGAGGCAAATATAGTAAATTTCCTTATAAAATTGCGTGTTGCGCTAGGCTTGAAAGGTGAACAATTAGTGCAAATCCCCTGCAAAATTCAGCACAAAAGGCTAAGCAAGCGTCATACAGAAACAAAAGTGACACACCTGAGATGCAGTGATTATTACACTACGCCAGTCTTAAATATCAATCCCATCTCGTCGTGCTCATTTAATGCTCCCGAATAAAGAAAACCCTCGCACTAGCATACTCGAGAACACAGTATTAGTAATGGGACTTACCTGTATTACTACTACATCTACTGTAGTTTTTAAAAAAGCTTGCAGTTTCCTGTGTCGTTATAGCATCCAACGAATAAATGAACGTGGAAATGCTGTAAATTCCGTTAATAGCTTCGCACACAACTGTGTGCCGTGCTTGTCTCAAAAACCCGTGGCTATTTCCTAATCCGCTCTTTCGCGACATAATTCATTCCACCCTTAATATATAGTAATTACATGACATTTTTCCTAATAAGAGAAAGTAGGTTATTTTCTAAAAAATCATTGACACCATGCAGAATCGACAAATTCCGAAACGCCCTTTTATACTCCCGAGCACGAAAAGTATCTTTCTCCATCAGCACTGCATACTGCACTATGAAACCTGAGCAATCTCGATTTTAAAGCATGCATCGAGACTAGCAGTCCACACTTAACCGTTCAAATTAGCTTCCATTATTTCGATAAAAACCTAAATTTACTTATAACAATTTACGAACATCTGGTAATTATTTTATTATAAGGTTTTATATCATGTACAAAGCTAGCGTGCAAACTGACTCATTTCATTTCATATCGTACAGTGGTCTAATAACATTGAAATATTACGATGCTGAACCCACCTAATTTACCGATGGGTATACCCACATATGTTGGAAATCTTACCTTGTTTGTGCTTGGGAGGTTTGTGTGCTCACTGCTCCCTCTGCTAAACATGGCAGCAGATTCAGTCTTCTCCCACGATGGATAGCGGCGCTGCACTCAGTTGTACCGCGCGTGCGATGCCGTTCACGTCAAGGCAGTTTGCAGGTTTACTCGCAAAAAGGCCTTTCTAGATCCTCTGCAACAGTAAAAAAAATAATTTTTAGTTGCTTCGTCATAATATAGTGTCGATGTAAATTCGGTTAGGTGACGCCCTCTACAGCTCTTCCGGGAAACTAAGATGGTGCTTCCAGGAAAGAGGGCAGGCGTATGCTCTGAGCAACTGCGTTTCATAGCTCGAGAACCAGCAAACTGGTCTGTAGGCAGGACTAAGAATATCTCAAAAAAATATATCCATTATTAAAAAAAAAATTTTACATGTGTTATGTAGTTGTCTCCAGTCCGAATACTGTTTTTATGCAGCTCTCCACGCTACCCTGTTCTGTGCAAGCCTTCTCATCTCCGAATCACTACTGCAACCCGTGTCCATTTGTTTCTTGGTCTCCGTCTAATATTTGAACTCGCCGCCACCCCCCCCTCCCCCTCCCCCCCCCCCCCCCCCCCGCGCCCACGCACTTCACTCGGAACACTAAACTGATGATTCCTTGACGTCTAAGAATGTATTCCAACAACCTATCACTTATTTTAGTGAAAGTATGCCACAAATGTCTTTCCTTCCTTACATCTATGGTCCGAGGAACAAATAAGGAAGTCTTTGGCTACTAAACGGAAATGCACCGTTACTTTTAATAGGTGGACAGAGACCTTTGGATTCTGAGGTGGCTAAAGTAAGTGTGGAAATTGTATCTTTCTGAAAGAGCTGCACATGTAGTGAGTGAACAATGAAATGTTTACGAAACAATGTTCCTGATGGTCCATACTAAAATGAGATGGTCTGCCTCGATACACTGACTTGACTAAATCACGCAAGGAGTGCGCGAGTTCGGTTTCACCTTGAAATGAACATTGGCTGTTGTTTAACACGTTGACAGCCGCACATGTAGTGAGGACTGCTTCACTTTCAGGCCAGACAAGGCGCACGGTGTTGGATGTGAGGATCTGCTCTGACCGCAGCGACCGGTCACACATTAGGTGAGCAGCTCTGCTGTGGCTGCCGGCGGCCACACGATAGTCGACGTGTTCATCAGATATGAAACGAGAATGTTGATGTTTCTGCTGCCCTTCCCTTGTGAGTGTCTCATAATCTCTTACATTAATTCAAGCGAGCACTGTGTTATTTTAATCAGTAAACACACGGTCTACTTCTCCCATTCCTCTCGAAGTGCGCTAGTGATCCGTATCTAATAATCTCGCAGGTGAAGAGGCTAAAGTCAAACTAACCTTATTTGCATCCCATCGTCATCGGTACTGTTGCCTGCATATATGACTTTGTAGTACATCTGAATGGTGACGCAAAGTCTTTCCTTTCCAATAACAATGAAACTTCCTGATGGATTGAAACTACGCGGTCGATCAGGACTAAAACTAAAACTTTTATCTTTATAGGGATATATTTATACTGTCTGGAATAGTCAGGAATGACTCACCCTCAATCATAGAGCTTCAAGGTGCCGTTCCCTTCTCCTACATTGTGTACGTTATGGTAAGTGGTCTGTTTCGAATCCTGATTAGGTACATATTTATGTAATGTTTCACAACAGCGTACAATCGGCTGAGAGTGAAAGATTGTCTCAATTTTAAAGTAAGGACTAGCATTTTATTATTCAGTTTCGTTTCTTCACATTCAGTGACTATAGTAACAACAGCGACGATACTCATTTTGATGGGACGTTTTTAACAACCTCTACATTTAATGAACATTTTTTTTGAAGATATCTAAGAGTTTTGTTTTGAGAGACTGTTACGACAGTTTTTGAGTTTTACGTATTTCCCTTTTTCGAACACAACATATTTCAATTACCAGTCGCCTGTCTCCAGTTCTATACTTCGTAACAAATCTTCTCACGTCACAGGCTTTGTGCCATTATAAGACTTTTAATGTATTTTTACCGTAGAGAACCTTTCCCACCGTTAACTATTTTATTTGAAACATATTCTATTACTTCGTCACCAACAGACTAAAAATACAGTTACAGTGCATCTCTGTTGATTGAAAAGATTCACCCACCGTTTAAAATGCTAGAGCGTCTGTTTTTCTAGTACCTATTAACTTAAGCCTTCTTTTGAAAAAATGTTGACCTTTTCGGCAGAGCTGCATCATTGTCATTCACTCCATTCCGAAAAAAAGGAAATTCAGTCACAAGAAAGTGGCATAAGCACGTTTAAAATTCCATGTAGTGAACATCAAGGTTCCCGCCATCTTGTGTGTTCTTGACAACGAATTGTATAATACATAGTGTTATTAAACTGGGCTCTATGCTGCAGTTTTCTATCTCATTCCCATTTGGTACATTGATAATAATGAGTAATTTCAAAAGACTTGCTGAGAGCGTCAGTACATGCAAGAAATGATATATTCTTTTGCGAGTCTGTGTCTCTCTATGACAATGCATAGAGTTCCAAGATTCTGCTTTTTGCGGCGGGAGTTTGAGTCCACTAAAAGGAAGATTTTTTCTCCTTTACTAATCCTAACGCTGTCTGTAATAGTGATGCTGCAAACGGTTCCATTGTTGTAGATTTGTTATAGAGGCTGGTTTGGCTACAGACTGGCATTGGGTCCAAGCACCACCACTGCAAGCTGCTTCGTGAAATCGATCCAGCATTAATGAAACCAGTTTTACGAAATATACACTCGTTTAAGCTAACGTCTCTCAACCACGGGGAACGCAACCCCACTGGCTGTCCTCTGTCATTGGGGCATTAAGGGGGCTGTTCTGTACAATGAGCGACTTCAGGTGCTTATCCACACCGGTCGATGAGGGACATTTCAGTTCGTTCATAAAACCAAGTGGTGGTCCGTTTGACAGTGATAGTCGGGCGATGTTGCTGAAATTGGAATATTGTCGGTGGATGTCGAACTTTCACTATACTGACATTGAATGCTGCATGATTGGAGGTACTGATCAGCACTGAGTATGCCGTCAATACGATGGCCGATTTCCACTGTCACAGTATGGTTCTGACGGGGCTCCATGACGTCTGTACATACGGACCTACCCAGCTGTCTCAGTACAAAAGGTCTACTCGATACCAAAGAGTATATCTCGACATTCCCAGTGTTAATTAGACACTCTGAAAGTGGACCAGTTTGTTTTGTACGTACTGACGTTGTCATTACAACACATTGATGCATTTGGCTTTCGAAACAATACATTTAACACACTAATAAAAGATGTCAGGACATAGAATCGTTACTGTGTTGTATACTTATTAGGGGGTCCATTAACATGGAAAACCTTAACATTCTAAGTAAACAACTATTATAGTATGCACACAAATGATATAGCCATGTAACGGAGATAGAGTTTAGGCAAGGAGTAAGTCCGAGCTGTGACAGCAAAGTTGGCAGCCATCAGAGCCCACGTTCGGTCGTATGTACAAAGAGCCAACGCTACAAGGTGTCCGAGTGCCAGGAAGAAGAGTTGGCTTCCTTGGATCGCTATGTTCGTGATCTAGCAGTAAATGACTAGCAGATAAACGCAGAGGACACTTCAGTAAATTTTAAACCGTGTTTTGCTTGTACGCTAAAAGCATCTGACTGATGGAAACGTACTGATAATGTTTTTCACATTCTGGTACACTCAGCAACAGAGAAATCTTCCAAAAATACCACTATGAAAGAGACACTGGCTGTCTGTCAGACTAGCAAGGGAATGGTCCAACCCGACAAGCAGAAATTTGCCTTGAAACGTTTCACATACGAAGAATAGACCGAAAGTATTGTATGTCAAAGTTGGACCGCAAGTATGATACATAAATTATTAAAGTCATTCATTTTGGCCTCATGCAGAACCGCTAACACTGAGGTGACAAAAGTTATGGGGGTACTAATATCGCATCGGACCTCCTTTCGTCCAGCTAGTGCAGCAACTCGACGTAGCATGGACTCAGCAAGTCGTTTGAAGTCCTCTGCAGAAATATTCAGCCGCGCTGCCTCTATAGCCGTCCATAATTTCGAAAGTGTTGCCGGTGCAAGACGTTGTGCACGAACTGACTTCTGATTACGTCCCATAAATGTTCGATGGGATTCATGTCGGGCGATCTGGGTGGCCAAATCATTTGCTCGAATTGCCTGGAAAGTTCATCAAACCAATCGCGAACAATTGCTGCTCGGTGATATAGCATCGTTGTTTGGAATCATAAAGTCCATGAATGGCTGCAAATGGTCTCCAAGTAGCCGAACATAACCATTCCCAGTCAATGATCGGTTCAGTTGGACCAAATGACCCAGTCTATTCTATGTAAACACAGCCCACATCACTATGGAGCCACCACCAGCTTGCACAGTGCCTCTTATTGACAACTTAGGTCCATGGCTTTCTGGGGTCTGTTCAAATGTGTGTGAAATATTACAGGATTTAACTGCTACGGTTATCAGTCCCTAAGCTTACACACTACTTAAGGGGAGGTGCCTATGCTGCCCATGTTAAAATCACTAAGTTTGAGGAACATTTATGAATAAACTACCAAATAGAAAAATTTGAATTTTTTTTACATATAGAGTGGTTTGGTATTGCAGTTATGACAGAGGGATTTTGGAGTATCGTTTCTAGTTTCCTTCCAATTATTTTTTTATTAATGACCCAAATTTTTTTACAAATAATTGCTTTATAATTAAACTGAAATGAAACTACTGAACATATTGCCAAATGGCTGTGTTACAATGTAAGTTTTACCACTAAGAGTGCTGTATAAAAATTTCATCTCTCTAGCTTGAGTGGATTTTGAGAAAATGTTCCTAATATTCGAAAAATTCTAATTTATGGGAAATGGCTATCAAAGTTTCTCAATACATTCCTGCACTATAGGATGGATTATCAGGGTCTTCTTCTTCATCCTCCAAAAGCTTCCTCTTCTGTCTTCTTTTCTGGCCTGTTGTTCCGTCATACTTCATGTGCCTTTCTCTTCTTTCTGCTCCTCGTATCCTTTCTCTGTCAATATTTCTTAGTGCTCGTACAGTGTTCACCCCAACTGTAAATCCTAATGCCTTCAGAACTTCATACTTCACACTGTTCCCTTGGTTGTAGGTTGCTATTCCATCATAAATGCCAAAGTGCAGTGTTTTTATGCTTACAAACACCCTTTTAGGAATCACTTTCCAAATCAAATTGTTTACGCTCTCATTAGGATTCTGCATCTTTCCGTGTAGACATTTGTGTAACAATTCTGGCTGTGCTAAGTCATGAAGAATTGGTTTTATTGCATTTATCACAGGTGCTGGCAAACCATGTTTGTGATCATAGTTCTTATTTGCATTATATTTGCACCAGGAATCTTTTGGGCACGGGCTGTGTTGAGGGTATTCATTGGAAGAGGCAGTATGAAGGAAAAATGCCCACACTGCTTTTCGCATGTCACTAACATTACTAGTATTTTGCCTTGTAGCATACCCATAGTATCTCTGTAGACGTTCAATCACCTCATCAGTAAGCCTGCCTCTCCCTCCTATTGTCTTTCCATCACTGAGCTTACTTGAACCCAAAGTTTGTTTGAGCCTTCGAAGCCGTGCACCCATACACTTTTGCACATGCCCAATGCATTCCAACTTTTCAACTACAAATTCATTTCCATATGGTTTCGGTTCCTCTATAGTCTTGAAACCTTTGGAGTCACCATCCCCAAGGTAGTATTTGCTAGACGATGTCACAGGGCTATGGCCGGCCATGTGTTGCTTAGCAGAAGAACGCACTGTTTCAGTAATTGTAGTATCACAACTTGGTATTAGTGTTAATTTTCTTTTCCCTACGTTTTTCCTCTTCTTATATACACGGTTACTAAAACGTGGCATCGTAACCATAACAACGCTTTACACAATAAGTATAATACTACCAACAACAGGCGCAACACTGAACTAATTCGAAACGGTAAACAGCAAAGAGACGATATTCCGCGCTCTTAGCGCTTCATTTGTCACAGAAAACAATGTAGCCAACCCTTGCACACTCGCTGTATGCGTAACATAAGGCGCTGTATGCGTAACAGGCCGAGAAAATCCCAAGCAGTTCGCCAGGAAGTCACGAGAGGGTGTCAGATGCATTCAGCGGCCGCCCATTTCCTCTGCAGGCGTGGGGGAAAATGGTAATAACTCCACTTCTAGGGCGAGTAGAACAATAATTCAAAGTTTACATTAAAGAGGAATGTTCCAATTAATTTTCGGTAGCAAAAAAAAAAAAATCGTAATTTTTTGGATTTGACCACCTCCGGCTCCCCTTAACCTAAATTATCCCATGCCAGAGGGAGGACTCGAACCTTCGCCAGGATCAGCCGCAGAGTCCATGACTGCAGCGCCATAGACCGCTCGGTTAATCCCACGCGTGTTGTGGGTTCTCGCCACACTCGAACCCTATCATGAGTGAGTTCTAGCCGGCCGGTGTGGCCGTGCGGTTCTAGGCGCTACAGTCTGGAACCGCGTGACCGCTACGGTCGCAGGTTCGAATCCTGCCTCGGGCATGGATGTGTGTGATGTCCTTAGGTTAGTTAGGTTTAAGTAGTTCTAAGTTCAAGGGGACTGATGACCACAGATGTTAAGTCCTATAGTGCTCAGAACCATTTGAACCATTTTTTTTTTTGAGTGATTTCTCACCAACTGACATCGGTAGTCATCTGACCAGGCCACGGTTTTCCAATCGTCTGGGGCCCAACCGATATGATCACCAGCCCACGGAAGGTGCTGGAGGCGATGTTGTTCTGTTAACAAAGGAACTCTCGTCGGTCGTCTGCTGCCATAGCCCATTAACGCCAAATTTCCGCACGACAGGAATTAACAGACTCTGAATGTGGGCTGGTAGTTGGAGTTAGACGCATGGGACATTCCATTTCGGAAGTAGGTACGGAATTCAGTACTTCGAGATCCACAGTATCAAGAGTGCAAGAGTGTGCCAAGAATACGAAATTTCGGGCATTACTTCTCACTACAGACAATGCTGTGGCTGACGGCCTTCACTTAACGACTGAGAGCAGCGGCGTTTGAATAGAGTTGTCAGTGCTAAGAGACTAGCAACACTGCGTGAAATAACTGCAGAAATCAATATCAGACATATGACGAATGTGTCCTTTAGGACGTAGGCGACGTGAACTATACTTGGACATCGCAGATACGTATTTAAGTGAGAACAACTTTAGAAACGACAATAAAAATTCGCGATTCCCCCTAGACCAGTGTTTCCCACATTGCGTTCCACGGAACATTTGCGTTGTGTGTGAAGTGAATAACACAATAATAACATGTCGTTTTTTTCGACATTTTGAAGATACTAATTATTTTTAACATCTTCATTATAATTTTTTGTGTTATTAGTAAGGTTTCAAAATTGAAGTAATCACTAAATAAAACAGGCTTTTCTCATTTTTAAAAATTTTATTAACCTTCAAAATAAACAAGATATTTCATCAAAGTTACCCAGAACGTCACAGTGTTCCGTCAGAGGAAAAGGTTAGGAACCTCTGATCTAAACTGGCTAGGCGACCTGCATAAGCAAATCGACACTATTGAGAAGGGAAGTGGATGTAATTGTATGAACTCTTTACTTCAGTTCCATTCCCTTGTACAGAACCCCTAGACTGACAATTAGCACGCCAGTTTTAGCTGGACGAAGTGAAGTGTATGCCCGAAAAAATGAGGGTGAAGTCTAGAACTACTTGAAATACAATAATATCTAGGATGTCGTTGTAACTTACTCTACTGCATTTCTTCTCGAAAGATAAGGAAATTATCTACTACAAAAGACTATAATTTCACTCGCGTACGAGAGGAGTAAGTTTCAGATCCCCTTCCATACGTTGAGATTAAAGTTTCCCGTAATATTTTTCTCTTCTGCATTTCTTCTCGAAAGATAACGGAAATAATGTACTAAAAAGACTATAAATTTATTCGTGTACGCCGGCCGGAGTGGCCGAGCGGTTCTAGGCGCTACAGTATGGAACCGCGTGACCGCTACAGGCGCTACAGTCTGGAACCACGTGACCGCTACGGTCGCAGATTCGAATCCTACCTCGGGCATGGATGTATGTGAGCGCGACTGCTACGGTCGAAGGTTCGAATCCTGCCTCGGGCATGGATGTGTGTGGTGTCCTTAGGTTAGTTAGGTTTAAGTAGTTCTAAGTTCTAGGGGACTGATGACTACAGATGTTAAGTCCCATAGTGCTCAGAGCCATTTGAACTATTTTTTTATTCGTGTATGAGAGGAGCAAATTTCAAACCCTGTCCAAGCATTCAGATTAAAGTTTTCCATAACTTCTGTAAAAATCTTAAAATGATTGCCAATGACAGCTGCTTTGCAAAGGATACTACCGATTTCCTCCCCTGTCCTTGTCCAAAACGAGTTCGTGGTCCGTCTGTATAGTGTGATAGAAATTAGTTGACATCTAACGTTTAAGGTCCGAGGTTGCGAATAATATAGGGTGATTCAAAAAGAAAACCACAACTTTAGGAATTTAAAACTCTGCAACGACAAAAGGCAGAGCTAAGCACTATCTGTCGGCGAATTGAGGGAGCTATAAAGTTTCATTTAGTTGTACATTTGTTCGCTTGAGGCGCTGTTGCCTAGGCGTCAGCGTCAGTTGATGCTAAGATGGCGACCACTCAACAGAAAGCTTTTTGTGTTATTGAGTACGGCAGAAGTGAATCGACGACAGTTGTTCAGCATGCATTTCGAACGAAGTATGGTGTTAAACCTCCAGATAGGTGGTGTATTAAACGTTGGTATAAACAGTTTACGGAGAATGGGTGTTTGTGCAAAGGGAACGTCAACTACCCGAGGCGATGGATCGGCCGCCAGGCAGCCCGTGACAGAGCACTTCATCACTGGCCTCCAAGAAGCCCTGATCTTACCCCCTGCGATTTTTTCTTATGGGGGTATGTTAAGGATATGGTGTTTCGGCCACCTCTCCCAGCCACCATTGATGATTTGAAACGAGAAATAACAGCAGCTATTCAAACTGTTACGCCTGATATGCTACAGAGTGTGTGGAACGAGTTGGAGTATCGGGTTGATATTGCTCGAGTGTCTGGAGGGGGCCATATTGAACATCTCTGAACTTGTTTTTGAGTGAAAAAAAACCTTTTTAAATACTCTTTGTAATGATGTATAACAGAAGGTTATATTATGTTTCTTTCATTAAATACACATTTTTAAAGTTGTGGTATTCTTTTTGAATCACCCTGTACTTTCTCCAAGTCGCTTTCCTTGACTGTAGAAAATATCTAAGTCTGTACCTCCTGTAAAACGCAGGTAAAAAAATCTGAAATTTACATACTGTATAAATCTCTGTAGTTTAGATCGTCAAGATCGTCAAAAATCTGTTCTGTTTTAATTAGAGCCAGAATTACGTTAATTGATTTCAAACAGATGAAATTTCCCCGTTCTGGAAACAGTTTTAAATTTATAATGTCATATTTCGTAAACAATGGAACTCACTAAAATAATTTTTTCTATTTCCAAAATACTCCGCTCTGCAACAGATTTTTGCAGAGCTCTGCGTCGAAATGCGTTTACTATGTGTGTGTTAGTGTCGGGAAACGGCGCTGTTCTGCATTTCTGTCAATATGTACCCCGTAACAAATATGAAGTTCAGAGTCTCTATTTCCCATATAAACCACATAATAGTTCTGAAACTCAAACCTGGTGTAGGGCTCCATAATGTCTTTCAGAATGTCAAAATTTGTAATTTATTTTAATTTTTTTCTTGAAATGGGTAAGTTTTAGGCAACAAAAAAAGTTTCCTATTTGAGAACTTGGAGGCAGAGTACTTTGTGCAGCGGAAGTGGCAACGGAATTGGCGAGCACAATGCTTTGTGAAGCGGAAATGGCAACGCAGTGTGAGCTGACAATGATACACACTTTTGTACACTGCAGTCCAACTTCCCTCGCTGTCAAATAACAAATAATTTAAATCGTACTATAATGACTCCGTCGTTGACTGAACGTTAAACCAGAAACTTCCATCCCTTTTTCGGGTTCTGCCATTGAGTGAACTGCTGGCGTATGCATTTTCTTTAATATGCATTAAAACGATCCACAACAGGGAAAAAATTCTCCATTATTCACAAAAATTTCGTAATATAGGGCAGTCTGTGATGTTTCTTTAGAGCGTCGATGAGTTTGCAATGTAAAACTACACCTTCAAAGAACAAATTGACGATTTGAGACTTACCTTAGTTCAGTTTCCCATCTAACATAAAGGGGTGACATAGCTTTTAATTACAGGAAAGTATAATCTGAGGTGAAGCTTAGTGTACAAATAATGAATTTACGACCAGTCCGTCCGTTTCGCTGCAAAATATTTGCCGTTTGCATCGGTATATAATTTTCACATCCTCACTATATATGTAGGCTGGTCCATTGATCGTGACCAGGCCAAATATCTCACGAAATAAGCATCAAACGAAAGAACTACAAAGAACGAAACTTGTCTAGCTTGAAGGGGGAAACCAGATGGCGCTATGGTTGGCCCGCCAGATGGCGCAGCCATAGGTCAAACGGATATCAACTGCCTTCTTTTAAATAGGAACCCCCATTTTTATTACGTATTCGTGTAGTACGTAAAGAAATATGAATGTTTTAGTTGGACCACTTTTTTCGCTTTGTGATAGATGGCGCTGCAATAGTCACAAACATATGGCTCACAATTTTAGAACCGAGCGAGGTGGCGCAGTGGTTAGCACACTGGACTCGCATTCGGAAGGACGACGGTTCAATCTCGCGTCCGGCCATCCTGATTTAGGTTTTCTGTGATTTCCCTATATCACTTCAGGCAAATGCCGGGATGGTTCCTTTGAAAGGGCACGGCCGATTTCCTTCCCTATCCTTCCCTAACCCGAGCTTGTGCTCCGTCTCTAATGACCTCGTTGTCGATGGGACGTTAAACACTAATCTCCTCCTCCTCCACAATTTTAGACGAACAGTTGGTAACAGGTAGGTTTTTTAAATTAAAATACAGAACGTAGGTACGTTTGAACATTTTATTTCGGTTGTTCCAATGTGATACATGTACATTTGTGAACTTATCATGTGCCTGCCCACTTTTTCCTCTCTCCTCTCTCTGTCCATCTCCTCTCCCCTCTCTCTGTACGTTTCCTCCTCTTCCTCTCTCCGTCCATCTCCCCCTCCTCCTCTCTCGGCCCATCTCTCCCTCACCCTGTCTCTATCGATCTCTTTCTCTATCCTTTTCCTGTCCATTTGCCTTCTCCCCCGTCTCTGTCCATCTCCTCCTCTTCCCTTTCTGTATTTCCCCCGCTCCCCTTTTCCTCCCCTCCCCTATCTATGTCCATCTCCTTCTTCACCCTTTGTGTCTGTCTGTCCATGTCATCCTCCCCCTTTTCTCTCCAAGGTATCACCATCATCCTCATAGGAACGCCTGTATTTCTTTCCAGATGGTGAATAATATTTGTACCAAGTTTAATTGAAATTAATCCATGGGTTTAGGAGGAGCTTTCTACCTGTGCCTTTGCCCACTTACGTGAGTGTCACATATATTTCACATATATTAAAAATATTTCACAAATTATTTTATGACATCACATCTCCCAAACTATGTGTCGTACAGTTTATGTAGCTACATTCTGCGGCATTTGTGGATACTCTCTGAGAAATGTGCTACAAACAGAGTTAGTAGTAAAGAAGCAGTAAACTAAAACCTCATGCATGATACTGCAGTTGTTCACGCACCTCAGTATTTGACATCATATCTCCTGAACTATGTGTTTTACGATGATATATTTTTGTAGGTACATTCAGCGGCATATGTGGATATCGGCTGTTAAATGTGTTGCGAATAGAGCTAGTAGCAAAGAATAATACATTCAAATGTCATGAATCATACGGTAGTTTTTCAGGCATCTCAGTGTTTATAATGTAATATCTCCTCAAAAATGAGTCGTACAATGAAATAATTTTGCTGGTAAGTTCAGTGTTATATGTCAATGCTGTCTCCAAAATGTGTCGCCAATGAATTTAGCAGTAAAGAAGTTGTAAATTAAAACGGCATGCCTGATGCAGCAGGTTTACCGCATGAATAGCGAAAATTTAGTTTTTCCTTTCATCATCTTGTGGGGGTTGTCAGCGAGAAAACATTTCGTAAAGGTTTCAAATTATGCGTAAAGTTTGTTGCAAGTTACTAAGTGCTCTCATTCTCGAATACTGTATGAGTATGATCTGGCTATTTATGCATCGTGAACTACGCTTCTTTTTCACACCCACCACCACCTATTTGATAGATAGGTGGTTCTTACCGCCACAGCGATTCTTTCCAGACAGTGATGTGTGTACCAATTATGGTTGAAATAGGTCCAGTGGTTTAGGAGGAGGTGTAGAACATACATACATACGTACATCCGTTTTCATAATATGTGTATGGATGTAAGCGTGGTTTGTACTTGCGTGCCACTGTAACTCCGCAACCCACCACCGCCCTCCATCCCCCATCGGTGAGCAAGGTTTCGGTTTCGAACAACAGGGTTGAGTTCGAGGATACGGGTGTCAAAACAGGCCATCGCACCAGTGGACTACACATGGGAAATCGGTGGATGGGAATCGAGTGCCGAAGTGGCCGAGGCTGAATGTTCTAGGGGTTTCCTGACAGATATTCTGGCATGTTCCATAATGTTCTAGAATGTTAAAATATACTGAAGGACGTTGAGGAATGTTGTAGAATGTCCCAGGATGTTATAGAATCTTCCAGAAGGTTCGAGAATGTTCCAGGATGTTTGAGAATCATGTCGAATATTTCAATATCCTGTTGTGAGATGGAAACCTTCCAGCTCAGAAGGGTGTGATATGGGCGATGGAGAGATGCATGTGCTGGTCTGCATTTGGAAACTGATTGGATTGTATCAAGGAAAAATGAAAGTCATGGAAAATGAAATAATGTTTGAGAACATTGTGGAATGTTCTAGAAAGCTCTAGAGTATTCTTTAACGTTCTCCAATATTTTTGAATTTTTTGTAATGTTCTCGAATGTTTTAGAATGTTCTCAGTGTTCTATAAAGAAATGAATGTGTGAGTGACGCAGTATTTTATTTAAGATTAGGGTTTTGTTGAACGCTTAAGTGGATTTAAGAGTAGCTGAGAGCACTTTTGTGCATTTGGGAGTATATTTAAGCGTGAAATACCGTCATTTGTACTATTTGTTTGAAAGTTCGTTTTAACAATTCTTCCAAATGTTCCCTAGAGATCTGCAATGTCTTCAGAAAACAAATTTTAAAAAATACCAACTGAAGCAAGTCTTTTTCAGCTTGAAATTCGTGGAAAGAATTAAAATAGTAGAGCAGATCACTGGAATAAAGAGGGCGAGTTAGCCGCCACAATATTACATGCACTCATTTGGAATGATTTATATGAAACAAGAATTACAGATGAGGTCCGTTCTCCGGAATAACTAACCATGTGTTAGGGAACAGTGCCTTGTCCAGAGGCGTGTCAGAGTTTCTTCATCCCGTCGGCGTGGCTGCTATGAGGAACACCAGAACAGGACAATTGGCTTCACTGGCTGCAGCTTGTTGTCCCGTTCTGCCAGCCACTCGTGCCCCCACAGTTGTAACCTATAGCTCTCGGCGTCAACAGCGAAACGACAGCCTGCAGGGGAATGACTCATTTTGTCACATCATAATCCCAGCACACCACCTTGGATGCCTGGACTGCATGTTCGTTTCCCAGATTCCCACGTGCCCTCGTAACCATCAGAATAATATCTACTTTCCGTGCTGTTGAAGGAAGGCCATTTTGTCGTCGGTCATTTTCTCAACAGGGTAAATTTCTTGTAATGCTTATAGGACACTGAGAGAGCCAGAGCAGATAATCTAAAGGCGTCTAATCTGCACCAATGCCTCGCTACTACACTGGTGGTTTTGGTAACTGGTAAATATTACGAAACCTATCGTCACTTGAGATCAGTTTGATGCAACCTAATCACCAGAGGGTGACTGCACGAACTTAGACGTGTATATACAGTAGTTCATCTGCAAATCAGTAGTTCGGTCATGCACTATTGTTTTAAGCCCTTATAGATACATTAGCTGTTCATATGGCATACTCAACAGATAATCAGTGGCAAGTTTACAAAACAGCGTAAGTAAATGAAAAGTTTAATAAATAAGGAGATAAGAAAGGAACGATCCCATAGGATACTGATCATTTGTAACTACAGAATTTACGTCCTCCACCAAAGACAGCAGCACTCCTGGGTTCTGTTAAAGATGATTTGGTGCTTCGGAAACCTGGGGTTTACAAGATCCCCTGTGAGTGCGGCCGTTCATCTATCGGACAGACGACACGTACAGTCCAGGAGAGATGCACTGAGCACCGCAGGTACACCCGGCTCTTACAACCTAATAAATCTGCCGTGGCGGAGCACTGTATTGACACTGGGCACTCCATGGTGTACGATAACGTCGAAATTTTAGCCTCGACTTCATCTTTCTGAGGCTCAGTAGTGAAAGAAGCTATTGAAATTCGGCTGGCGACGAATTTAATTAATAGAGATAGCGGCTTCAGCTTGGACAAATCATGGAATCCGGCAATTTCTGTAAGTAAATCACAAAGACGTCCGACGGTGCAGCTCGCAGTGATACATCGATATCATCGTGTGGATCGACTGCGCAGCCATAGATCTAATTACATGTATATGTCATCCTCTTTGCCGCCGATCAACGTCTCTGGCGCCTTATGTAGCTGTGGCTGCACGTGCAGTGATTCGGTCCGAGGGTTTAAAAGGACGGTGCAAATGCTGGAGCGTTGGTTGGGTTGTTTGGGGGAGAAGACCAGACAGCGAGGTCATCGGTCTCATCGGATTAGGGAAGGACGGGGAAGGAAGTCGGCCGTGCCCTTTCAAGGGAACCATCCCGGCTTTTGCCTGGAGCGATTTAGTGAAACCACGGAAAACCTAATTCAGGATGGCCGGACGCGGGATTGAACCGACGTCCTCCCGAATGCGAGTCCAGTGTGCTAGCCACTGCGCCACCTCGCTCGGTTGCCGGAGCGACTTTTTGTTCTCTTTCATGATGTTCCCCATTTTTTATATCGATGTACACCATATTCTCTCCTTTATGTTATTTTATATCTTCTATTGTATGATTAATGTCTTTCGGCTGAAGAGCAGCGCATATGCTGCTGCCAGCCCACCCCAGACGGGGCATTGAAATACAATAAAGGAAAAAAAAAAGCTGGAGCGTAAGTCACCTCGGCTGACTCTGAAGATGGCTGGACGGTATTCAGCCAAAATATTAGAAGAAGAAGAAGAAGAAGAAGAAGAAGAAGTTGAATTTATGCGGCTGAACGCCCGAAATTTTATGGAACAGTCTTTACGTCGCGAAAATATGAAGATGCACACAGAATTAAAGTTCATTAACCATTTAGTCACATCACTTACAAGCTACTTGAAATGGTGGCTCTATACAGATACTGATATTCAATAAGCATGTAAGAATGTAAGCCAAAAGCATTATGTAGTATCCCAAATCACTCAACCTAAAAAATTCCAAAAATTTAGGAAGTTCATACAAAATTTTGTGCAACAACCAATTCAGCATGGCAAAATTCAATCACTGATACCTGTAATAGCACTCACTGTCCAAATATTTCCGAATTCCTATTCCATTGAAATCTCCAAAGAGATTTAAACACGTGGCTCCCTGGGTGTGCTAACCTTACCAAACGACCTTACCCAGCAAAACACGAACGTCAAAAACCCTGAACTATAATCTTTTCCCTTACTTAAATCTTCTGTAGCGTGAGTAACCACTACCACTACCAGTCAAGTAAGCGTCTTGGAACTACACCACCATGACTACATATTTTACAATCTTTACATGTTTCAAATATATATATATATATATATATATATATATATATATATACTCATGCACTTTGCAGACAATATTGCTTTATCACAAGTTAAACATCTCAGAATAAACAACTTTGATTTACATTTTAGACATCATAAAACGGAACGGCAAGCATTGGTCAAACTCATGTTGCTTGCCATTACCATACACCGCTACCAAAATAGCCATCTTACACACATTAACTATTAAAATTACTGATAAACAACCATAATCAAATGAAAATAATAAGGGAATGTGTGTGTGTGTGTGTGTGTGTGTGTGTGTGTGTGTGTGTGTTAATTCCTAAGGGACCAAACTGCTGAGGTCAACGGTCCCTAGACTTACACACTTCTTCAACTTAAACTAACGTATGCCAAGAACAACACACACACCCATTCCGTGCGGCTATAAGGCAAGTTATTCATGCTATTCGACTGTATATCTGTAGAGAACTCTTTGTTTTGGCTCTACTGTCGTAAATTTTACACAAATTGTTTACAGAAATTAATATACCTGTTCGATAATAAGATAAATATGGTCATTTTATAGCTGACTACGAGATCTAGCTAGTGGTCTGTTGTACGCTTATGTACTGGGTCTGTAGCTTTGGTACTGTTGTTATTAACAATTTTTAAACATAAATTTTAATAACTGTGTTAATATTTGCTTTGTAAATATGTTAACGATTTTAATGAATTCAACATCGTACAGTTCCATGACGACTGCGAGGCGATCCTGGGTGCGCCTGCATCGGCTAACCAGCTGATTTCATCAGCCCGTACCACGCTGATAATGCAGTTTGCAGACAATATTACTTTATTACAAGTTAAACATCTCAGAATAAACAACTTTGATAGACCTGGTGGCGGAGGTGTTCGTGGGCACAGCGATTACATCATCGACGAATTGGGCTGGGGTGACGAACGCATTATTCTAGGGTCAGGAGATGCAAGTCCGCCACCGACAATCTCCTCCATATCACCTGCACAGACAGAAGGAAAAATATTATCATACACAAAACTCGTCCACAGTGGATTTTTTGCAGAAACTAAAGGACATGGTCTTTATAGATTTCGATGCGCTGAACACGTGTATCACACTTCACACTGTATCCTAGCTCAGCGTTACTGGTAAGTTGGGACTTACGTCTCGCGTATATTGCTGCCGCAGCCAAGAGGATATATACGTTAATTGATTTTACGCAGTTTATTCGCACCATTTCTTTGCCTTATTCTTGTGTCTGGAGCATCTCTCTGTAGCATCCAGCAGAAATCAGCCAGCAGAGCAGTAGTGCATCGTCCTTTGCATCGCCGTTCCATGAGAGAAATGTGCTGGTGGAACCGCTTGTCGTGCTCACTAATGAATGCACCACAGTTCTTTGGGAACACATCGAGGTGGGGAAGAATAATTTTGCTTGGATTCACTAGAGGTTCTTCGGCAATATTTTTTGGTCCAGGCACCAGAGCTGTCCGTGGAGGCCATTCCCTCTGTGTGTAGTGTTTTCCGTTCAGGCGACTGTCACACTCACACAGGTGGCAATAATACTTAGAGTAACCCCTTTGGAAACCCAACAGCTTTGCAAAGACATGGAAATATCCACGTACTAGCCATTCAGTTCGCAACGGATTTCAACATGATGTACATTTCTTTAGCTAAGGCAGCATATGCGACCGGGATGGACGACCTTTCATTACTAAACAGCACTGCCTTCAGGCTTGTTTTTGAGCCATGAATAAGGAGTCTCCACTCGACTGGTTTGTATGTAATATTCAGATCTTCCAGCAAACCGCCAGTGTAGCTGTAGAAGATAATGTCGTCTGCAGTTCTGAAATGACACTCAATTTTTTTTCTGATGCTCCCGAAACATAGACGTACGTCCTGTCTCAGCGAAAAGATTCCACTGCTGCAGTTGTGACGGTAAGAGTTCGAATTCGCGCTTTGGAAGATCTAAATCCTTAATCAGATCATTGATTTTACACTGTGTAATACTGTGTGGTTCTCCAGATGACGATGGTGTAAATGTAGGATCTGTCACTGGCGGATGGTTGCGCATGAGTCATGGTGTTAAGCAGAGTTGCCAAACTGTACTGGAAGTGTCCACCTCACTCACTTACGGCAAAGGAATCTTTGTTACAATGCCTTTGCATGTATGTCTTATAATGTCCCATAAGTGTGACTGTGAAGGAAACATCTTATTCACTTGTAACCCTGAGCTAGCAGACAGTTTCAACCTTGATGTTCGTGATCAGCGGATCTAAATCAATAAAATACAGCTACTTTGGTATCTGTAAAAAATAAAAAATGAAAATTTGTGGCCCAATGTAATTTAAAAAAATGAAATACATACAGTCGTCTATAGCAGTTCACTCACATTCTAAATTAGCGACGTCCGAATAAGACCATGAGCCCCTAGTCACATCGTTATTTGCAGCAAGGTCTTGAAATATCGTATCCTGCCAATCCATTGCAATACCAGCGTCAAGTGAATCTAGAAACGAAGATCAAAGGCACAGCTTTTTTTGCAAATGAGCAAGTGCCATCAGTCCATACCACGGTGATGGTGACGAACCGGACAGTGGTGACGTTTGTAGACGCGGTGAATACATCGTAGACGGATCAGGTTGCGGTCACGAACGCATCATCTTATCAAGTCGTGGAGCAGTTACAGGCGTATCTACGAGTTCGCACAAGTCCATTGTATCTACAACAGAAGAAGAAGAAGAGATTAATAATCAGAATGCAGCTATAACGAGCGCAAACAAACATAAAAACAAAACAAAAAATCATTTTAAATACATACCTATAGGATCACTGGAGTCAAATCCTGCGTCGTTTATTAGCAGCTGTTGAAGCACAATTTCCATTATAACGCTTCATCTCTATTGATTCTAGCGGCGCTGTTGATGTTGCTGCTAGTAATTTTCAGACTGGAATGACTTCTCGCGACTTAACGACTCACATTTACAATCGAAAACCACATTCCTTTTCTTATTTCAACCAATAGGAGACGAGTGTTCATATCTCTAGTCACGTGGTTTTTAGGCATGATGGCACCTGTTTGCGGCTATGCGTAGACCCCGATTATCACACTGCTTCCGCCAGTGTTTTTAAGTATATGATTATATTTCAGTGCAGGTGCACACTGGTCCATCAGGTGTGCACCATTTTCACTGTTCAAAAGAGCAACAAGTATTTACGGACGCTTTGAGACACGTTGCGCACCACGACCAGCGTCTACAGTCCAGTATCCAACACATCAGACGTCAGTTTTAGTAAAGTGCATTTTGCAGCCGTTCGCTGACGCGGAAGCCATCGATGTAAGCATCAGCCGTCGTTCAGAGTCCGCTACGCATGGCTTCTGTGATAGTATTAGTAATAATAACGGAAGGTAGCGAGAATCATTTTTAATCCGCCAGCGAGTGCCCTGCGCAATGTTCAAAGAAGTCGAACAGCTGCTGTCACACAGAGCCCCGCATAAGAGTCTGCTGCAGTTACCGGGAATAAAGTATGCAGATTTATTAGTATGCATTTATTTCGATACTTCATTAACTCATAATTTTCTCCTTTTTTTCTTTTATTTCTAATTGATAATTTATACACTATTAATAATTTATGAGAAGCAAATGAAATCTGTTCTGTAATGTACATCACGCTAAAACTAGTGTATAGTAGCTGCCGTAAACAGTTATACACTGCTCTACAAAACTAGAGGACGAGCTAGATAAAGTAGTATAAGATATTAACTACTCGGTGCGAATGAATGAAAGTACGGGAGCATGTTGGCAGAGGTCCTCCAGTCGTGCAACTGGCCACGCTACACGAGGCAGTTGAAGGAGTGGGAAAAGACAGTGCGTGTCAGTCAACGAACAGTTACATTGCACTGTGGTGGTATCCTTCATAACAACACAGCTCGGAAACAACATCTGGATTATTTCAAACAGGAAAGAATCGTAGGGAAACACGAGGAAGGGCGAAGTATGACGAGTGGAGCCCAGGAGTGATATTTCTCACAGCCTTGTTTAACGTGCATGGGGAGCATTCCGAACCACAGTGACAACTGCCCGAAGGAGAGGAAGAGCTCGACCACGGTCAGCTAAGCAACAAACACCGCTACATTGCGCAACAGGCAAGAAGGGGCCAACGTCAAACAACGGGTGCAATTGCAACCACATTGACCATAACTGCAAGGCATGCAATCTTACGCTCCACAGTGGCATGGTGAAAGCATGGGGATGGCTTCTTTGCCCGACGACCAGTAGGTTGTGTTCCGCTGACATCCGTACTTGACACTCTCGGTGCCAAGAGCTTAGAGAGTGAACCAACGAGGATTGTGGTCGTGTGCTCTTCTCGGGTGGCAGCAGTTTCAGTGACTCGGGACGTATGCTCACATAGCGAGAGGTGGGAACATGTAATGCACTCAGGAATACTGTGAAACATAATCGTTATGGTGGTTCAGGCGTTATGGTGTGGGAAGGCATAACGTTGCATGGACGTACTGACATCCAAATATTTGAACCTGGTACATTCACTGGTCAACGTTATTGTGAAACCGTACTCCTTCCCCCATGTGCGTACTTTTAGGGGTGCACTAGGGCCTGACTTGATTATTACTAATAAAAATATGGGACCGCATCGAACAGCTCAGGTGGAAGAGCTTTTGGAAAGAGAGGATATTGAGCGAATGGACTGGTCTGCCGTTCCTCCGACTTAAATTCCATCGAGCACGTATGCAGTACGGTGGGGAAACGTTTTGCAGCACGTCCACATGTACCAGCAGTTGTCAGCCGCGCTGGCGAAGGAATGGAAATCTCCTCCACCACAAGAACACATTGTCAACCCTTGTGGCCAACATATGAGCACTCTGCACGGTATCCACTGCTGTCCGCGGAGCTCACACCCTAGTAAGAACCCTGTCCCGCCTTTTGTATTGTCCACGGGACCATCATAAATCGCGGTGACTTCAGTGTCATTATTGTCTTTGAATAAAAGGGTTATTTCGCTTTGTCTCATTGCATATTTCTTTCAGTTACACTCTGTTCTATACTGTAACACTTCTTTCTATGTATGATTCAAGTTTCATCCAGCTAAGTTGGTTGGCAGCAACACAGCATGCGAAAGGTATTCTGCTTCTTAAGTTTAGCACACCAATGTATTGGCTCGGAGCACTATGGGACTTAACTTCTGAGGTCATCAGTCCCCTCGAACTTAGAACTACTTAAACCTAACTAACGTAAGGACATCACACACATCCATGCCCGTGGCAGGATTCGAACCTGCGACCATAGCGGTCGCGCGGTTCCAGATGTAGCGCCTAGAACCGCTCGGCCACTTCGGCCGGCAGCACACCAATGTATATTGATTTTGTTTTACTTTCAATTTTTCATATAATTAGTACAATTTGTAGTTTTTTGCCACAATTATGTATCTAATTTGCTGTGTGCAATATTTTTGATCTATTTGCTTAATTTCAGTAATATTTTTCGATAACACTAAATCTTCATAGAAAAAAAATCCCGTAAGTGTAGTTTTACGAGGGGGAATGGGGATCGTGCGCCGCTTTGGCAGTTCTGCCATGGGATCGGTATCATTTCTGTACGGCCCTGGAGGAGGGAACTTGGGGTATCGTTACCATTTCCCCCTTTTCTGCTCTGTTTGCGATTGCTGCACGGCGAAGAATGACCGACGATAAGGAATCGTATGAGTTCGAATTTCGCTGACTTGCCTGCCATCGTCGTGAGACGTGTGTGAGAGGAGCTAAGGTGTTGCTTGACTCTTCTTGATACGTACGCTCTTGGCGTTTTAACAATAAACCTTTCCGTGATGCTCAGTGCCTCTCATGTGTCATCTGGCACTGGAGCTGTCACCCTTACTAAACGAATCTGTGACGACATGTGTTGGTACTTCTGTAATTAGTTTTATGTGGCCATTCAACTTTGGATCTCTCCGAACGGGGACTGTGTAATCAAACAATAATGAGTCTTTGAGTCTATTTATGCGTATTACGTTCCATTTATTTATATTGAGAGTCAACTGACAGTCCCTGAGCCAAGCGCCTGTCGCCTGTAGGCCTTTTTGTAACTCTCTAAAACTTTCTGGCATTGTGACATCCCTATGTACAACTGCGTTGCCGGCGGAATACCCCGCGGAGATCCAGACGTCATGCTCCAGACCCATGGCAGAACTGCCTAAGCGGCGCACATCCCAACTCGCCCCCACGTAAAACTACACTTCTGCGATTTTTTCTACGAAGATTTAGTGTTATCTAAAAATACTATCGAAATGAAACAAATGGATGAAAAATATTGCACACAGCAAATTAAATGCATAATTGTGGTAAAAGAGTTATAATTATATTAATTTTATTAAAAAAACTGAACGTAAAACTGTATATAAATAGTATATATTATATCCCCAATAGTAAGGACTTTATAACGCTTCCTTGAGGGAACACCCAAAGTTACTTTCACATCTGCCTATTTGGTAATACTGCTGTAGTGGTGTGTACATGAGAAGGCGATGCACAATAGCAAGGAGCAGTGTACCACATGACTCATCAACCAATAGCGTCACTGTCTTTTTAGCAGGTGCTTTGGGGTGCGCATAGGATATTTGGCATCGATTTTAATGTTATTCTCGGTATGGTGTGGGAACTAGGCTACTGTAGTGATTATTATCGATGGCAGAGGCCAAACACATCAAGTATCACATTAACGAGCGATATTTATAATTTTTTTAGCATGTACATTTTTGTAGGGAAAGTCTGAAGCATAAACAGTGCTCCAGCGCGGTGCCTTCCCCAGCGTTGCCAGTTGCCAATTTCCAGAGTAGGCAACGGCGGGCGGCTGCGCCGTGGGACAAAGAGAGAGAGAGAGAAAGAGAGCACACCGACGCCGCCGAAAGTATTCTGCGTCTCTTCCTGTGCAGAACGCAACATGCACCCGCCTTCTTACTTGTACTCCACTACAATAAGAAGCTGGATTAAGTTTAGCCAAGGGGACGCTGAAGTGTAAATACACTGCCTGACAAAAAAGTAAAGCACCCAGAAGGATAGGAGGAAACGAAGTGAAACTTTACAGTTGAGAGAGTATGTGATGTCTCGGTGATTACAGAGTTGAGTCAAATTTACAAAGAACTTGGCAGTATGAGACCAGTTAACACCATGATGTTGTACCCCAATCTGACCTGGGTGCATACACTGTTTTTGTTGTAACTGGCCCTTGATATCGTGGACAATGTCACTAATGTCCGAACTGATCCCACACACATGTTGTATCTGGAGATCTTGCAGGCCATGGGAGTATGTCAACATCACTTCATAGATACACATGCCATTTGTGGACGAGCACTGTCCTGTTGAAAAATGGCACCACGATATTGTTGCATGAGAGGTAATACTTGAGGATGCAGGATGTCCGTGACATACCGTTGTGAAGTCGAAGCTACCTCAGTCACTACCAGTCGCGATCTCAAGTCATACCCAATGGTTCCCTACACCGTGTCGCCTGGAGAAACACGGCTATGCCTCTCAAAAATATTGAAAGAATGGGACCCCTTCCTACGTCGCCACCAATTTGCCAATTGCGGTCATTCAGGATAGTGCAGAAGCGTAATTTATCGCTGAACAAAAAATGGTTCAAATGGCTCTGAGCACTATGGGACTCAACTTCTGAGGTCATCAGTCCCCTAGAACTTAGAACTACTTAAACCTAACTAACCTAAAGACATCACACACATCCATGCCCGAGGCAGGGTTCGAACCTGCGACCGTAGCGGTCTTGCGGTTCCAGACTGTAGCGCCTAGAACCGCTCGGCCACCCCGGCCGGCTATCGCTGAACACAATGCGACGCCATTCATCAGCATCCCATGCTTCCCGGTCATGGCACCATTCCGAATGGCAACCTAAGCATGGGACAGTAATTCTCGAATAAGGTTACTGCTGATAGTCTCGAATAATTCGTGTGGGACGACAGAATGTTTCAGGGAGACCATTACTTGTTCTCGGGTTGTAGGAGCATATATGAAGGGTTTACAATGTGCGTGGTGCACAATACGGAGATCATCTGTTACAGTGATCCTCCGGCCATCCCTTTCTCTCTCTCTCTCTCTCTCTCTCTCTCTCTCTACCTATCTATCTATCTATTTCTCCATCTTTAATTTTTTCAGCGTGATTGTGTTAAGTATATTAAGCGCAGCCCAAAAAATGTTCGTCTTCTTCGAATGTGGCAGAGGCAAGCTACAAAACTGAATACGCCTGGTAAACAGAGTACAGAGCAACGTCACTGTTATGTCCCTCCGACCGATGAGCGCGCTACTTGTGTGTTCTTTTGGTTATGGCATCCTGCGTTTATGAGATAATATCAAGTTGTGTAGGTTACCAACCGTTCCTATAACTTTTTCGTAGACTGTAATAAATTCCTGTCTTCTTGCACTGTCGTCACAGACTCGGTAACGTGTAGAAAGTGTGCATATGTCAATGTAATTCCTAGATGTTCTGTGAGTAGAGATGAAATACTGAAATAAATTTATAGCTGTCTTCGAAAACGTTTTGTATCTATACATGTTCAGAAAAAACAGAACACGTTGGTCGACTAGAGATAGGACGTTCACAATCACAGGACATGTACATTAGTTTAATCTGCAGAAATGGTTAGCATTTGAACTATGTCGCCTCAAGGGTTCAAGGTCAACATCGACATCGTGGCGCAACACCGCCTACCGGTAAAATGTGACTGCGGCTCTCGTCGCTATAAACCGAAAGTAATGGATCAGTGTGACTTGAGTAGACGTGTAGGATGCCTCGCAGACGTATGCGCGATCCGCACCTTCAAATCAGAGAGTCTGAAAGAGGGCGCATTGTTGGCATGAGAGAATGTGATGTTTCCATCCGGGAAAATGTTGCTCGTGAGAAAAATAGTGTTTCGGCAGTGCACCGGGAGTATGCAGAATGGTTCACAGAAGGCCGCAGAACACGACTAGATGGGTCAGGTCACACCACCCGGACCAGCCTCCGAAAAGATCAGCACCTCATCCGAATCGCATTCCAGCATAGATCTGCGTCTTTCTCGGCTCTGGCGCAACAGAGAAACAGTGTAACACATCGTACACTATCAGGGGTGACAGTCCATCGCCGTTTATTACGTCATGGGTTACGAGCGCGTCGTTCACTTCTCCGCCTACCTTTGACGAATGTGCAGAATCATATAGACGGCAGTTGTGTGTGGAACAACGTCACTGGGGGCAGGAATGGTATCAGACAGTGTTTTCGGACGAATCCAAATTCTCTTTCTTTGAAAACGATGGCCACAATTTTGGTTCGCCGCAGACAGGAGGAGAGGCATCGTAGTGATGTACAGCTCTAACTCAAGGCCTTGTGGTGTGGGGTGCTATTGTACAACCAGAAATCACAGTTGGTGCGTGTCCAGGTCATTGTGACCAGTGTGACCTTCGTGAATGACATCCTCGACCCGTAGCCATACTGTTTCTGCACAACACCCCAGATGCCATTTTTCAGCAAGAAAATGCACGAGCACATATTGCTGCACGAACACGTGCCTTCTTGGTGTCACAGGATATCTACCTTTTGCCATGGCCCGCCAGATCACCAGATTTGTCGCCACCCGAAAATGTGTGGGATATGGTGAACCTACGGGTGTAGCGCTGTGACCCAATGCCAACCACAGATGAACTTTAGAACCAGGTGAATGCAGCATGGACGGCTATACCGCAGGACGCCATTCGCGCCTTGTGCATGTCGATGTCATCACGTATGGAACAAGTTATCGGGGCTCGTAGCGGAACCTGTGCCTACTAGGCAATAGGACACATGCTGAACCGAGGTAACTAAAATGCTAATCATTTCTTCAGAACATATTAATGTACATGTCGTGTGAATATGAACACCCTATTTCTAGTTGTTCAAGGTGTTCTGTTTTTCCTGAACATGAGTGTACATTCATATAACACCTGCATACATGTATATATACAAATTTATACACAGACACATATCTATATCTGTATGTATCAGAACCATACCCTGGACCCATCAGGTCAAAAAGGATGTAGGAAAGGGTAATGTAAGACCATCAGACATTTTGAACAGAAACTCACACAGACAAAAAATTATACAGGGTGATTCAAAAAGAATACCACAACTTTAGGAATTTAAAACTCTGCAACGACAAAAGGCAGAGCTAAGCACTATCTGTCGGCGAATTAAGGGAGCTATAAAGTTTCATTTAGTTGTACATTTGTTCGCTTGAGGCGCTGTTGACTAGGCGTCAGCGTCAGTTGATGCTAAGATGGCGACCGCTCAACAGAAAGCTTTTTGTGTTATTGAGTATGGCAGAAATGAATCGACGACAGTTGTTCAGCGTGCATTTCGAACGAAGTATGGTGTTAAACCTCCAGATAGATGGTGTATTAAACGTTGGTATAAACAGTTTACAGAGGATGGGTGTTTGTGCAAAGGGAAAAGTTCTGCACGGTGTCTGGAGATGTTAGAGAATTGGCTGTTCCCTCAGCTCGAACGAGAAGCACAACAATTCATATTTCAGCAGGATGGAGCGCCACCACATTGGCACTTATCTGTCCGTAACTACCTGAACGTCAACTACCCGAGGCGATGGATCGGCCGCCAGGCAGCCCGTGACAGAGCACTTCATCACTGGCCTCCAAGAAGCCCTGATCTTACCCCCTGCGATTTTTTCTTATGGGGGTATGTTAAGGATATGGTGTTTCGACCACCTCTCCCAGCCGCCATTGATGATTTGAAACGAGAAATAACAGCAGCTATCCAAACTGTTATGCGTGATATGCTACAGAGAGTGTGGAACGAGTTGGAGTATCGGGTTGATATTGCTCGAGTGTCTGGAGGGGGCCATATTGAACATCTCTGAACTTGTCTTTGAGTGAAAAAAAACCTTTTTAAATACTCTTTGTAATGATGTATAACAGAAGGTTATATTATGTTTCTTTCATTAAATACACATTTTTAAAGTTGTGGTATTCTTTTTGAGTCACCCTGTAAAATAGGAAGTACTGCCAGAGAATTAAGTTAGCACCAGACTATTCGAATAAGTTCCACATATCTTTTGCCGTAGAAGACTTCTTCGAAGACTTCTTTCAACATCACAGAAAGAATATATAGTTCCACTTAAATAAAAACAAGGTACGTCTCATAATTTAGCCGCTTGAAAGTTAAAAATTTCTTGCGTACATATCAAAATTTGCAACAATGTACGTTGTAACTTAGCGAAAAGCGCTTCTCGATGTATTTGTTCGTTCTGGATATGTATCAGGTTGCCTATATTAGCTGCCTCACCATGTATATTGTTTCTATGTAACATAAAGTGTTCATGTTTGCATGACTGTTGGAATCTCGCACTTTAATTACAATCTTACCTGTAATTTCGAGAACTTTGTGAGGAACTATTTGGGATGCTAAGTGGAGACAGTTATAGGTGTACAATTTCCAGTATAATGATCAGGACAAGTTTACCTTTCCTGCACCGATGCAGATGTTCACACACTGGACACGAATTCAGAAGGTGTGAGGTTCAGATCCCTGCCCCGGCATTCAGATTTAGGTTTTCCGTGGGTTCCCTAACTTGAATCAGGCGAATTACCCGCACGGCTCCTTTGACAATGACGCAGACGGTTTCCAACCCACTGGCGCATATGGTCCGACTCTAATAACCTCATCGTCTTCCTCTGTCTAATCTCGCATGACAAGTCGAGGCTGAAGACAAATACTGAAACAGTTACTCGAATCACTCTGTAAGAGTATCACGCCTTCAATATGACAGGCTTTTAAAGTGTTTATGTGTAATTTCTGTATTTTGGGAAATATTAATACCTTTGAGTAAGAGTGAGTGATGTTTTGGATGACAATGAATAATCCCACATTTTCTGGGTGACACACTGAACGGCACACACTGTTGCCGGACTCAGAAGAAGGACATAAGAAGCATGCAAGCGCTTACAGAACTCAGGGGTCTTTGCTGAGGATACTAGTTTTGAACTGTTCGAGGGATAGGCAATTTATAGGAAAATAGTAAGCTTTTCAGTAAAAGTTATGGTAAGAGATTATTGCGGTGCAAATTTAATCCTTTCACCACCATTTTTTTCGAGCGAAAGACGTTAATGTAAGGTTATATTAATTAATGTTGTTGTCAGAAATTTTCCAAAGCGAGGAGGCGTGGAACATACAGTTATTCATAGGTATCTCCGAGGTTCCAAAAGATACAGACAGACAGACACCAACCAGCAGATAGGTCATCTTCTTAAGTTTGTAACTCACATTACAGTTGGTGAATATGAGCTACGTTTGTGACGCAGAAAACGTCAATCAATATGTGCATGCAATTCCAGGTCACGAATTGTCCACGAAGCCACGACAGCAGTCTGCTTTATAGATCTGTTCGTTGGGTTGCCTATCCGCTGCTTCGATGCTACAGTACGGAGCAGAGGGTTTATACTGTGGTAAAAATGGAATGATCGCGTGGCGTTGTTAGCCTGAAGACCCCATCTGGGGTTTTATTGCAGTCACCATATAGACAATAATATTACTCCACAGTGATAAATTATGTTGATTAAACCACTGATATCAATGTTAAAATATTCAAAATATTTAAAAACTAGATGGGGTGTACTACACCATTACACCACACCACTGCCGTGTTAAACGAATACAGTTACTGTTGGTCTGACAAATTTGAAATGCATGCACCTACTAAGGGAATGCTGGACTTGAGACAGATAACTGCAATGATTAAACTATATGTGGACCAAGTGTTGTCCTACGATGCCGGCGCTGCTAATAATACTCACCGTCAATTATCAACATGTGACGTGCAGAACGCTGCCATTAAACCTGTGTCTCTGAAGTACTGGGCGACGGCCGTCGTTCTGTCGAAACGATCTCTGGCCTCTCATCGGCAGCTAAGGCTGCGGTCACAGTGGCACCGATATCGGTGGATTCCGCCGCCGACTGACATCGGCCGAAGACGGCCGATCTTTTCAGATCTGTACGCCATTACTTGCACGCTCACAGTGTAACCTACCTCAACGCCCGATCGTATAGACTTTGGACAACGACCGATGAAATTCAACTTTGTCTTCTTCGGTGAAATCGACCAACGTTCTCACACACAAAATTTGGAGTGTGAGAAATTGATAAGTGAGTCCAAGAAAGTGTGAATTTTTGGCGTATAGTTCATAATCTATGGACTGAAATCGCAAGCAGGTAAAATTTTTATTGGATCTTTTAGGCATAAATTATAACCTCAAAAAATAATTTGTTCAACTGAGAAGGGTGGCGTATCTTATTCTTACAGTTACTGTAGTGGATCTTTTTTGGGTTGTGGTAGGTTGGCATTAGCTGTCTACAAACCATTATTTACTCCTTACTGACATTTTGTGCCAGTAGGGTGGTAATAAAAAAAAAAAAAAAAAAAAAAAAAGTTTCTCCCGCCATGTCATATATTCGTAAAACTTGCCTAGTTATTCCGATAACTGAGGACAGAGTGTACAGTACCGTTATTTTCGTGACTCATTCACATACATTCGGCGTCTTTGTGATAGCAAAAGTAGCAACACAGGACTCATCTCCAAGTACAGAGGCGTCGTGGTATGCATTCCTTCCTAAGAGGTTAAAATATAACTTACTTCATACACAGAACAGATTCTAATTGAACGTAACCTAACTACCGTGACCCCGCCAAAAACTGACGGAGATCGGACGCACTGTGACCACACTGTCGGCCGATGTTATCGGACGATCTCTCGCGACGGCGTCTGACGACACACCAGATGCGCCCTCGTCTCTGTCCCCGAACGAATCAGATCCGTCCTCGTCTCCGTCTTCGGGTGAGAACCCTAAATTTTTTAGCTGAATCGTACAGCCTGCACTTTCCTTCCCGACAAACAAGGCACGATCGCCAATCGCACACTCAGCTGGCTAATGTCGTGACAGCTTCTTCCGCAAATATGACGCCAAGAAAAAGTGTCGCGTTAAAACTCCACTGACTTTCCGATCCACACTTCTTTTTCAAGAAATCGACAGATTACGCTCCTACTTACTGGCATCGCAAGCATTTTTACCGAACGCTCGATTTCGCTCCAAGTAACTAGCTTTGCATCAGTGGTCCCCAGAAAGTAAAAACCTGTACCTGAGGCCATGTCTCTATATTTCAGCGCGCCGCTTTTCCTTAGGACAGCGTAAGATTGTTATCTACTGAAGGCACTCTTCAGAACAAAGGAGAGCGCCGGCCACCCGCTGATACAGTTCCTCACCACGCCACTGCTAGGTCGCTAGGCAGAAGGCGAGTCGTAAACGCACGACAGTCGGCGCTACTTTCACGGACACGCCTGACGCTACCTACCAGTGCGAGTGTCGGAGGCGTTACGTCGGTCACTGCGTTGCCTGTCCCATACCCAGCGTGCGCTCTGTTCCCACGCACTCTCAGAAAGTAAAAAGGAGAGGCAGACTGGCACCATGTTAAATGTAGCCAGATGTTACGTTAGATATAAGTCAGTATGTACAATCACTGCAGTCCAGTTCGCTTCTATAAAACATTATTATCATATTCCGCTCCCTCATTGTCCTCTCAGTAGAGTGTGATTCTTACATTACATGAAAAGAGACATGCCAAATGGATTCCCACACGTCAAATTAAATTCAAGAAGGGTCACTAATGATCATAAAATCTACATAAATTTCTGAGTAAACTTACGTAAGAAAAATGTAATTATTAATACGTTTTAGTGAGATAATAAACCACAATATCTGGAGGGTATATTATAGATTGTACTTCTGTGTAGCGCGGAACTAAGGAGGGAGGGAGGGAGGCGTGGGGCAAACCACGGTATCTGCCCCAGGCGGCAATTTCAGGGGCCGCCTAATTCACATTCTTGAAGAAAAAATCCTGTTTCACAAAGCGCCTAGCATCAAGCACACGCTGGTCTACCGATTATTCATATGATTTTGAAACGCATCGCTGTTGATTTTTGAACATTTATGGACACATTCTAAGTTGATTTCTGAACCAATCATAAGTTTATTTTTGAATACGTGCATAGTGTACGTGATGTCTCTGCTAGGGGAATCCCCGGCGCATCAAGAAATAAACTTCACCGCAAACAAAAGGGAACAGGGCTATACGAGCTGAGCGGAATAAACCCGAAGCGGTAAATGCCAATCGCTGTTTATTTACGTGGTCGATTGGGTGTGCGAATGATAAGCTTTGTTATAATTATTAGCGAAATCCATAGATTCAGACTAACAGAGTGGAAACAAACGACTAACAGGAATAACAGCTAAGAAAGATTACACATTATCTTATCGGTGTATCGACGAAAATGAAATTTTGACAGACAGTTTTTGCCAGATCGCTACACTATTAAGGGCCAGTTGTACAGTCCCCGGTTAGTAGCCGCTTAAGTTCTGTTCACGGAATAGCGCGGGGAAACGCGTTGTACGAACGCATAATAACGCCAACCGGAGAATAAATGCGGGGTAACTAAACTGGTGATCCCAGCCTGGTTAGTGAAGTTAACCGGAGAATAAGTTTTGACAATGGCAGGAATCGTTACAGAATTAGTGATGACAAGATTGTTTGTCAGAAGGAGGAAGGAGAAGAAACGGGGACATCACACACATTTTATGGAAGAATATGACAATTCCTAATTTATATAAAAATTTCGTACTACCACTTCTCGATCTCTAGCTTGAGAAACTGAAGTATACGAATGAAATGTGAAACTATTTCCTAGCACAAAACCTTTTGCTTGTAGCAGGCCTAATAGGCATTTGATATTGGTACTTCGTGAATTATATTCTGTTGTGTTATAATAATGACCATTTGTGCCAAAACAGTCTCGCTTATTTGGCGTGTGTTACAACTGCTGCAATATTAGAAAGGTCTATTTCGTTTTGTGTAGCAGACAGTGACAAAATAGACGTACTCAAATCGAGAAACCACGCCAGTCTGGGTTGCTATTAGTATTAACAGCTTTTTCAGTATTAGACAACGACATTTTGACTTTTCATGTAGCAAAACGTTTGACAAACTTTGATGAGGTAATAGATTCTTTTGCAGACAGGGAAGCACGCTGTATAAAGCTGTAGCAAGATTAGAGAGAAGTAAATGCTGGGGCCTAAGGTTTGAAGAAATGTGTACTGTCTTGCTTGTCTCTTGCCTTCACTGGTTTTACGTTTCCTATATTTAATTTAAAGTTACATAAAAGAGAAAGTTATTAGCTAATGGGCAATAAAGAGTGCAAATTTTCTGAAGAGTTCGTATTCTCCCGGTTACAAATAATCGTAGGATGTCAAACGGCTGACTGGGAGCAGAAAAGGCACCACAGGACATCTTACTTTCCACTGTCCTGAATATAGGTTTCATGGGTTCCTTTACAAAATATACACGTCTGAATTTCACACAGCGGAATTCAGTGACGAGCGATAAAAAATGCTGTGTGAAGAGGTGTGGCACTGCAGTTTGGCACACTTAAGAGCAAATAACATGTCTTACATTTCCTCGAACATATATGTTTTACATATCAAACCCTTCAGAAAGATGTGCGATACAAAATGAATATATTTTTGAAAAATCGTTTTTTTGAAATTTTTTACGTCGTATCTCAAACGGGGAGAGAGGGGGGGGGGGGCGCCACTATCAAGTTTTTGCCCCAGTTCGGAAACATCATACATCTGGGACTGCTGTGTTGCTTAAAATTTGTGCGTAAGGAAACATTGACTCATTTAAGATATCAACAAGAAAATACACTCCTGGAAATGGAAAAAAGAACACATTGACACCGGTGTGTCAGACCCACCATACTTGCTCCGGACACTGCGAGAGGGCTGTACAAGCAATGATCACACGCACGGCACAGCGGACACACCAGGAACCGCGGTGTTGGCCGTCGAATGGCGCTAGCTGCGCAGCATTTGTGCACCGCCGCCGTCAGTGTCAGCCAGTTTGCCGTGGCATACGGAGCTCCATCGCAGTCTTTAACACTGGTAGCATGCCGCGACAGCGTGGGCGTGAACCGTATGTGCAGTTGACGGACTTTGAGCGAGGGCGTACAGTGGGCATGCGGGAGGCCGGGTGGACGTACCGCCGAATTGCTCAACACGTGGGGCGTGAGGTCTCCACAGTACATCGATGTTGTCGCCAGTGGTCGGCCGAAGGTGCACGTGCCCGTCGACCTGGGACCGGACCGCAGCGACGCACGGAGGCACGCCAAGACCGTAGGATCCTACGCAGTGCCGTAGGGGACCGCACCGCCACTTCCCAGCAAATTAGGGACACTGTTGCTCCTGGGGTATCGGCGAGGACCATTCGCAACCGTCTCCATGAAGCTGGGCTACGGTCCCGCACACCGTTAGGCCGTCTTCCGCTCACGCCCCAACATCGTGCAGCCCGCCTCCAGTGGTGTCGCGACAGGCGTGAATGGAGGGACGAATGGAGACGTGTCGTCTTCAGCGATGAGAGTCGCTTCTGCCTTGGTGCCAATGATGGTCGTATGCGTGTTTGGCGCCGTGCAGGTGAGCGCCACAATCAGGACTGCATACGACCGAGGCACACAGGGCCAACACCCGGCATCATGGTGTGGGGAGCGATCTCCTACACTGGCCGTACACCACTGGTGATCGTCGAGGGGACACTGAATAGTGCACGGTACATCCAAACCGTCATCGAACCCATCGTTCTACCATTCCTAGACCGGCAAGGGAACTTGCTGTTCCAACAGGACAATGCACGTCCGCATGTATCCCGTGCCACCCAACGTGCTCTAGAAGGTGTAAGTCAACTACCCTGGCCAGCAAGATGTCCGGTCTGTCCCCCATTGAGCATGTTTGGGACTGGATGAAGCGTCGTCTCACGCGGTCTGCACGTCCAGCACGAACGCTGGTCCAACTGAGGCGCCAGGTGGAAATGGCATGGCAAGCCGTTCCACAGGACTACATCCAGCATCTCTACGATCGTCTCCATGGGAGAACAGCAGCCTGCATTGCTGCGAAAGGTGGATATACACTGTACTAGTGCCGACATTGTGCATGCTCTGTTGCCTGTGTCTATGTGCCTGTGGTTCTGTCAGTGTGATCATGTGATGTATCTGACCCCAGGAATGTGTCAATAAAGTTTCCCCTTCCTGGGACAATGAATTCACGGTGTTCTTATTTCAATTTCCAGGAGTGTAATTGTAACTTTTCCAATAGTCCCTGAATTTTATCGTCTATGTCCTCTTCTCGAACTTGGGTTACACTTATTTTTTAAATATAAACCACGAAAGCGGATAATATAAACACACTGACAACACTAATTTAAAGAAAAATAACAGAAAAACAAAGTTAAATAACAACACTACACAAAAGTAAGAAATAAAAGCATATAAACAAATATTACAGAACACGATGTCAGAACCCGTAACCTTTTTTCCAGATGTACGTCTCTGGGGGGAGGGTAAGGGTGGCTGAAGCCCAACAGCACCCCCTACCTCCCCCCCCCCCCACTCCCCCGGATACGCCACTGCCAACGGACATTCTATTTCTCTGTTTTTAACAGCCACCCGTAGCGTACTCATTACACTTAACATTCGTTCAACGTGCAGGTTACTTGCAAGAATTACGAGGACATGTTGCGTCATTTTGAACAGATCTGATGCATCTGATTTTTCAAAAAACTCACTCCAGACTTCGCAATAATTATCTTTCCTGTATAGATTTGACAATACCGATTTCAAAACAGAAAACTCATGGTACAGTTCGTTTCCATCGAAACTAAATTTCAATTTCTTTCGCACTTCGGCCAGACCATTAAATGAAAATAGTTTTGGTTGACGTAAATCTATCATAGACACAGTTTTATACACAATATCTTTCCCTTAAAGTTGTACCATTTATGAAGATATATGTCCTCTTTTTCCAAAATTGCTTTAGAAAATATAACAGGTAAAGTTGTTTTTAAGAAAATGCAGAAAACATTTTGGTATTGTTAGTGAACAGTAGTTTATTTTGTGTTTTGTGAACGAATACATTTCCAGATTAGGGACTTTGTTTCTTCTTCGCCCCGTGCTGCATAATACGTCTTTAAAACTCGCCGCAGCTTAACGAAACGTTCCGCAGCTCGCTCCAAAGACAACTATTGCGATACAGTGTGGCGAAATATTTCACTATAGTCATCCTGGCCAAACTTACAAAATGTATTTAGTTCCTCGGAATTTTTTGATGATGATGAAAAGCCTGAATATACTTTAAGAACTAGACTTTCTACTGTACATTTTAGAAACTTGAATTCAAATTTAAAACAAGTATGTAATACTAGCGAACCAGGCAGTGTAATTACATATATATCCTAAATTCCTTGCTCTCCCCCTCTCTGTCTGTCTTCTCATCCTCCGCCTCTCTCGGAACATCTCCTCCTCCCCGCAGTCTCTCTGTGCATAACCTCCCCCTCCCCCTCTGTATGCCCATTTCTATCTGAATGTTCAGTAGCTCCGTACATTTCTTTCCTCGCCCACCTTTTGTGCATAACCTCCTCCCACCTCTCGCTGTCCATGTTCTCCTCTCCCCTCTGTACATCCATTTCTGTCTGAATGTTCAGTAGAGTATCGTGTAAAAATTTGCAGTAAATCCGCCAAGATCTTTTCAAGATTTTTGGTAGCAACGTTTCCCACTTATCCGAGATAAAACACACTTAATATCACTTATGTACGTTTTTCTTGAATAACTCGAAAACTAGCCAGCCGCGGTGGTCTCGCGGTTCTAGGCGCGAAGTCCGGAACCGCACGACTGCTACGGTCGCAGGTTCGAATCCTGCCTCGGGCATGGATGTGTATGATGTCCTTAGGTTAGTTAGGTTTAAGTAGTTCTAAGTTCTAGGGGACTGATGACCACAGCTGTTAAGTCCCATAGTGCTCAGAGCCATTTGAACCATTTGAACTCGAAAACTGCACGATCCAGCGACAACGTGTTGCAGTAAAAAATTAAACTAAATTAAATTTTCTACAAAAAAGGTCCTATTCACTTTTTTCTCTAGAACTAATAGTTTGTGCAAAGAGGGAGCGAGAATTTTGTAAAACGCACTCGACGCGCATGCGCTGCAGCATACGTAGTTTTTATAGGCCAATTTGAGGTAGTTTCCCGACTTGATAGACCACAAGTGTTCCGTATCAAACTGTTTGTCTCAGCTTGCTACCTCAATATGCCAGCTCAAAAAATGGCTCTGAGCACTATGGGACTCAACTGCTGAGGTCATTAGTCCCCTAGAACTTAGAACTAGTTAAACCTAACTAACCTAAGGACATCACAAACATCCATGCCCGAGGCAGGATTCGAACCTGCGACCGTAGCGGTCTCGCGGTTCCAGACTGCAGCGCCTAGAACCGCACGGCCACTTCGGCCTATGCCAGCTCAAATTGGCCTACAAAGACTACGTAAGCTATAGCGCATGCGCGTCGAGCGAGTTTTTCAGCATTCTCGCGCTGTCTTTGCACAAATCATTAGTTCTAGAGAAAACATGAATAGGACCTTTTTTGTAGGAAATTATAATAGTTTAATTTTGTACTGCGACGCGTTTTCGCTGGAGGGTGTGGTTTTCGAGTTATTCAAGAAAAACGTACAAAAGTGATATTAAATGTGTTCTATCCAGGAAATCATTCGGAATAAGGCATACGTCCATATGAAGTTTTTTGTCATGGATCACTAATACTGTCACCCATCAATATCGTGTAAAAAATTCGAAGTAAATAGGCTGCCTAAGTACTGTATAAAAATTAGAAGTAAGTAGTTCAAGAACTTTTCGAAAAATGGCTCTAAGCGCTATGGGACTTAACATCTGAGGTCATCAGTCCCCTAGAACTTAGAACTGCTTAAACCTAACTAACCTAAGGACATCACACATCAATGCCTGAGGCAAGATTCGAACCTGCGACCGTAGCAGTCGCGCTGTTCCGGACTGAAGCGCCTAGAACCACTCGGCCACCGCGGCCGGCGAACTTTTCGAGATCTGTAGTAACTATGCTTCCTCTTTATCTAATATATATTACAAAAGTATATGGTCTTTATCAGTCCGAACGATCATTATATTGTCGTGTAAAATTTGTAGTAAATCGGACAACAACATTTCGAGATTTTCGGTAACAACGTTTGTCCTTCATATAATACATATTGTATTTATAAATACTATATACATAACTGTCAAACTGACATTTTTTGTTATGAAAACATATGACACCAACACCGTCAGGTTAAACGCAAAAATTTGAAGTCGAACCTCTCTCAAGTGATGATCTTTCACAACTCATTTTAATTTCCTGTGAATTTTTCAAATAATTTCTTTGATACAAATGTTGTCCTACAATAACGAACACAACAACAAAAACATCAACCAAATCGGTCAAGCCGTTCTTAGGTGATAATATTTCATCAGTTACTGATTTTTATTTATATAGGTATGACAACAACAACTAGTTTTCATTAAGTTTCTTCTTTTAAACTTATAAAGATAGAATTGTATTTATCGAAATTAACTGAAGCATTTTCGGCTGAATAAGAAATTGTATTGTTTAGTATGAAACCATTTTCCAATAAAATAGATTATAGTTTATTTGAAAAGGCTTCTGCAGATTCGTTTACATCTTCATAGAAATGAAGAACTTCGTTACATTTTTTCTTATCTTTGGAGGAGTACGTCATAAATATCGGAAATGTTTTTATTTTCTTTGTTTGAAACGTATGAACCTAATGAAAACGAAACATTTTGCTTCAGTTCTCTTGGCAGCTTCTCGTTAGCTGCGACAGAAGCACATTTTTTTAATAACGCTTCACTTTTAGTTCGGCAGCATCTTACTTCCGCTTATGGAGAGTAGTCTCTAAAACCATGTGAATATAACTTATTACCACAATCGTGAGAGTTATAAGAATACTGGTGGTTCACACCATGATAAATCAAAGTTAATTCCGCTGCAGTGATTTTGTCGTATTCCGCAGAACCCCGTAAACTCCTCCTTCTGTCGTATTCTGTAGAAAATTGTTTTGACAATAATTTAAAAAGACACTGATTTTTATTTTGTGTGATGATATTAGTTTTGAGTCTTTCTGACTGTAAATGTTTAATTCACGGCCTTCGCACCGTCATATGTAACAGAATATTCTGCACTTACACATACACTCTCACTACTATCTTTTTGTATTCAGTCTTTATAAATTTCGTCAAAAAAGTGGTTCAAATGGCTCTGAGCACTATGGGACCTAACACCTGAGGTCATCAGCCTTCTAGAACTTAGAACTACTTAAACCTAAATAACCTAAGAACATCACACACATCCAAGCCCTAGGCAGGATTCGAACCTGCGACCGTAGCGGTCGCGCGGTTCCAGACTGAAGCGCCTAGAACCGCTCGGCCATTCTGGCCGGCCAAATTTCGAAATTTCGTCCTTCAAACCATTCATCACGCAACAAACTTCGTCTCTTCATGTCTTTATTATTACACACTATTCTAAATTGTGAAAGCTAGTCTATTCATGCACGATCCGAACGTTCCAACAATTGTTTGTAAACTGTACCTGGCAATAAATGAACGAACACACACACACACACACACACTCACACACACACACACACACACACACACACACACACAAACCGTTGCCAGTTGACACGTCACCGCGACCAATTGGGGTTTCTTTACTAATGTTTCAGCCGAATATTACAGACGCAACAATGAAATGTTGTCAGAATAAGAATAGAGATGGGCATTTTATTACGATAAGAAATTAACATTCAAAATCTGGGCTTAATTTCGGCCGGAACGGCACCGGAGGTTTAAAATAGTACAAGTGCTTTAACTCGCAAGGCAACTATAATTTGCCACTGCGCCGGCACTAGTGTACGCGACGGTGGGTGACCAACGTAACGCTATGGATAGGGGCGTCGGGCGAGTACTGAATAACTAAAGTAACATGTTAGTTAATGAAATATTTCAACAACAAAACGTATGTTTTCAGAGACCTCATGGTGAGCTTTTCTAAAACCTAAGATTACAAGTGTATACCCAAAATTCCGCTTCGCCCAACAGCTACAGTGCAACTGTTTGAACGTTGCGGCTGGCAGCAGTTGAAAACATGACGTCATAAGCACAAAGACTCCCGACACATGCCAATATGTATCGAGCTAAACTGTAGAGCAAAGTGACACTGCTAAGGGGAAGAACGGTAGAACCTGCTTTTAGATTGAACCTTACCGTTTTGCTGATTGGATTAGAAAAATATGTTTTGAAAAATCTGAATTTTATAACAGCATTTTGTAAAAAATGATTTCTCATTGTAAGCTTTATCACAAGTTTTCAACTGTTGATTTTTATGCCTTCGGAGGTGGGGAGGTGGCGGGGGGTTGAGGATGTACGCTCCGACATCTAAAATTTTAGAAATTAAGCACTGTTCAAAATGGTTAAAGAGTAAGCCTGTAGATTAAAGTCACTGGCCCACATAACCATCGACTTCATTCCAAACTTGGGTTCTCCGGGTGGCGCCCGGAGATCTAGCAACCCGAGGTATTGCTGGCTCTCCCACTAAATATGGATTATGATCGTGTAGTCCGCATCCATGATATTATGTTAGTAGTTTCTCTATGCCTCCCTTTGTAAGCATAGAGGCCATAAGTCCCCCCCCCCCCCCCCTAAAATTCCACTAACAAGGCAGCCATAAAATCGTCATCATGCCAATGTTCCTTCAGAATCACAGACCGCAGGCGTCTTTTATCACCTTGAACCTGCTTCTAGTGTCAGCAAACGTTAGGACGCCAGAAGCAGTTAAAGCCCAGCTCATTGTTTCTTTATCCGTTGCACTGTTGTGTTGTTCGAAATAGTGTGTGTGTGTGTGTGTGTGTGTGTGTGTGTGTGTGTGTGTTTGGAGCTTATGGGCTGTTAACGGCGTGGTTATTAGCACCCTGTTGCTCGAAATGACGCTCTGCTCTGTATGGGGAATACTTGGGAATCGATGGAAACCATCTACAATGGTAGGCTTGAAATCCGACGAAGTGGGGATGTGGAAGAGAATCGCCCATAAGCTGGGGAGAAGTATGAAGTTTGAACAGGCAGTAATAGCTTCCTCCATTTGTGGAACAAGATATTACTTCTGGACGATTGCACGAAAATGGACGAAAACTGGTGTCCCAGAGGTTACACAGAAACGCCGAACACCCTGCATAATACGTTCATGACCTCAGCAACGTGGACAACGAGGCCTACCTGCTGACAATGTATCGTAGGCGCTCTTACTTTTCCAAGGAGAATCATGGCGCTCCAGTGCCTGACAGACATTTGTATTGCATCACACAACTGAGTTCTGTGCTCCACGTGGAATTAATAATGTACAGTTTTTATTCCATCCATGCCTATCGCCCCAAAATGTACTGGGTGGCTGTTTAATTGACTTGCATTTGTTCACATTAATGTATGCGGTTGCCGATGACCCACTTTTCCTTTGTATAGTTTCTTCCAGACACTATAAATTTTATCGTTATTGGTTTACCTGCAGCGTTCTGGCTCCCAGAAATCAATCGGCTGATATGACTACATAACTGGGAATCCAATGGGGATCAACAACATAAACCACAACTTGGCGTCCAGCACAGGGTCCGCAATAGTAACCACTATAATATATTGTTGCACTGCAAACAGAAATAGCAGCCGAGAAATGCGGACGTCGAACCACGCCGCTCTGTGCAACAACGAACAAGTTCCTCGCAGTGTCGGTACATCAAAGGGAATGGTTCGCTCGTGCGATGCTCTGTTGGGACGGCGTTGCTCGTTTTCCACTGTTAAGGTAGTGCGCGCGCACACACTGGAACATTGCTGTGCACCTATGAACACTCGGCTCCATTCCACGCAATTCTGCGCTGCTCGGCGCCGCTCTGCGTGTGCGTCGCGCGTTCGTGCGCTGCGCGGTGCGGTAAGTCCGGTGTGGATGCGGCTTCTAGCAAGGATTAGCCGCTTTTCCCAAACATCGCTGACCATTCCAAGAAGATGATGCTGTAATTCACATTGTCAGTTCTGTTAGTTCTTCTCAGTTGATAATTTAGGGCATGGCACACCCAAACACACGACCAGGGCCATTTCAAGACGCAAGCGCTACAAGCCGCCGCGTGGGGCGTCGAGCTGAGATTTCTGTACAAGACGTATCAGAAGCAGGAGCGGCCACTGGGGGCGTCAAGCTGAAAGCTGCACCGGAGGCGCTCGAGTACGAGATCTTCATAAGAGCGTATCACAATTAATAGCACAAACTGAAGACCGGGAACATGTACGAGGGAAAAGGGACGAGAAAGGGGGAGGGGGAAGGGGGCAATGATAAATCGCTTGTGTAGAAAAATGTTCTCAAATGGGCCCTGCACACGACTTCATCATCAGAATTAAAAGTAGTTGGTTTTAGGACAGGGAAACTGGTGTAGATTTCATTCTCCATCATAACAGATGGAAGCAACTGTTCCACTGTTTGTCATACTGTACAACATTCTCCTACAAACTATTTCCGAGTTCTGTATATCCATTAAGTAAAGAATATTAATTGTATTTAGTGTAAAGGAGGTCGAGTCATATTAATCATATTCGTTCAGGGGTATCCGTTAGTTTCAAAACCACAAGCAACTTTTGAGAGCCACAGAGAGTTTGGAAATACGTTCTAATGTTGTAATTAAATCCTTATTTTAGCTTAACGGCCAGAATAGGGGCTAGGAAACGACTATTGTACCATTCTCTGTCCACTGCCCCACTGACTGTCCACATTAAGGGGCAAATTGTTACTGTACCACTCTCCCTGACATTAATGTTACTTTCTTCCTTCTGATCTACAGAGCACTTTTTTCCGTCTAGGATCGATTGTTGAAGGATTTTAGACCACGACACTAGCAAGACCTTTTTAAGAAAATTGATGTATTTGATTATACGGGGTGAACCTGAACGCCACCAACAAAATTTGCGAGGTTGATCAGAGATATTTTGGTATAAGGGAGCTGTGGTCCAATGGTTGATTACAGCTATTGCATTTAGTCTGATTTCTTATCCCCGTTATTTTCATATATATATTTCAATGAAAGTATCTGAAAAATGGTGCAAATGCCACCAGTATGTGCTGTGTATCTTATTTGTAACAAATTTGTTTTATTCATTTATCATTCTCGTTGCTGACAACGGTATTGCACACTTTACTTCTCATCTTCAAGCTCACATTTGGTACTGCTCCCTTCTGTCTCAGGTTAGTTTCTCTGGCAGTGTTAGTTGTACATTAACAGCAATACACAGCAGTATGGATAGTCTTACTGATGAAGGGTCGGCTGATATGTATCTCGTGTATGGGTTCACTGAATACAATGAAAGACTGCAACGTTTCTACTACGTTGATCTATTCTCGCATTGACGGCAACCTCATCGCAATAGTTTTTTGTCTGTACACAGATCCTTCAGTGTTAGAATGGAAGATACTAGCTGTGCAAGGTGTACCAGAAGAGTATTGGTAACAATCAGAATAAATCATAATTACTTTGAACAGGGTCACTGGAGCCCACAGGCCTCTTATACCGAAACACTCAGAAAATATCTCTCAGTAACTTCAGAAATTTTATCAATGAACTCATGAGCAACTGTCTGACAGTCTGTAGCAGTCTCTGTCACCCTGATCGAAATGGCCATGCCTTGTAGTATGATCTGCAGGAGCTTCAAATCAGTTCAAGAACCATCTGGATTTGTAACTGCTAAACTGTCACCAGCAGTTCACAGAGAGCGATTGGAACTGTGTTTAATGCAGGGAATCTCACTTTATGGCATTTGAGATGTGTTCAGTTGAACTGACTCACGAAATGGAGGAAGCAGGGAAGAGGGAAGTGGCACAGGCATGTTCATATTTGTAAAGTGTTCCTTAAATCATTCTTACATAGATATGGAGTCGTGCACTGTCTTTCTGATGGTGCATGGCCTCTTTGGTGTACTATAAGCAAACAAATCGATGCACATGATTGGACACTAAGTTCTTATGTCATTTGTTAGCGAGAGAGGAGGGAAGATGTGCCAGGGGTCCCATTCTATACTATGTAAACTTCCTCTTCAAAATAATATCTCCACTGTTTCTTGAAATTTTCCTGGCAGATTGAATATTCCATCATTTTTGGAGAGTTTCAATGCTTTGTGATACTTATGCTCATGATGTGGTGTGCGGCAAATATTTTCTATTACATGCCTTGCTTCATATAAGTAACTTACAATTGATGACTTACTGCTAAGTGAATATGGCTCCAGATGCTGATTCTGCTTGTTGTCAAATCACCTCCATGTCTGTCCAATGTAAAGCACCATGAAATGCATTTGCTTTTATAGACTTCAGTTTTTCTGTATTTTAACTATTTGATAAAGTGTCTGCCAAATTCATTGTTTGTTGAGAAACTGATATTATTATTATTATTATTACATTAAATTGTAATGAAGCTTTCCTGCTTCTCATTCATTGGAGTACAGTTTCGGGTATACACTTTACACTAATCCAAATTTTTTCACCCACTTCTCTGTAGTGAAAAGGTCTTTCCAAAAAGTTTTGCAACCTGCTAATTGCTTTATCAAGTGCTAAACCATAAGATCATCAGAAAGCAATCCAACATTATAGTGCACACCAGAGCCAATGTCCTTTACATCTAGTATAAATAACATTGGCCCCAGTAAATTCCTCTGTGAGATACATGGCAATACTTTCACTTTATCTTTTCTGTTCTCTTACTCACCACTCAAACTATAGTTTATATCTTTATTTCATTTATCCCCTTTTAGGATTGAAATCACAGTGGTAACCTTTCACTCTCCTGCTACCTTCCTTTTCTCCATGTTGCTGAGCAAGCTTTTCTCTGCATAACTGCAGACATACTGTTCAGTCAACATGTCTTACCAGTTTACAAGCAATTTTAATTTTTATTTGTCCCATGTCCAATCTTTGTATCATTCTCTTGTTCAGTTTTAGGAAACCATATAAAGAACACATTTGGTGACATTGTCTCTGATAGACTGCATGAATTTGCATGCACAATGGCCTTACTGTCTAACTCCATTGCAAATTAACTTGGGAATGTTGCAAAGTATCTATTTTTTTCTTAACAATAATTTCTCAGCACACCGTACCCTGCAACACCCGAACAAACTTTTCAGACTGTTTCTCACCACCCTGTACATCAATTTCTCACAAATAATACTGTCTCTATTGTGTGCTGAAGTATGTATATCCTAATAAATTGCAATACAACACAATAAATAACACAATCTATCCATTGTCTTCACAAACAGATGAGTAATGTTGCCTGCTATTTCCTTGTCAGAAGTGGCTGGTTCTATTACACTAAACCTAAGAGATGGAATACTATTATTTTCTTTTATGTGCCTTACATAACTATGAAATTGCTCATCTTTCCCTTGTGTTCTACTGCACCTCAGACATGTCTAAAATGAGATTGTTGTTAGCTTTCTGTATTACAGAAGTTCTCTCTTTATTTCTCTTTCATCAATCCTTTGTTTACCCCTTCCTGTATTCTGTTTCACATTTTATTTTTAATTATTTTATAATTTTGTTAAAGTACATTGGTTCCATCCTATTACTTTCTATTTCACCCACTGCCCTATCTCCTACTTATCAGTTCACTGAAATTTCTCCACTTATCTTCTGTAAGTTACCCAGTTTCACCCACTCCCCATTGTTCTCTATCAGAAATGCCTGCAATTTCACTAACTTTGTTAAGTTATAATGGTGAAGCCATTTCTCTTGTGTTGTCACCTTGATAGATTCGACTAACTTTTATTATAATGGCCCTGTAGTTACTAATAACATCAACCACTTCTGTCCAATGGTCTCATTATAAATACATCCCTTTTCATTAATTCTCTGATTACCTAAATATTAAATGACTCCACTCTACAATACCATCATTTGCTAAAGCTATGTGCTTAGAAAATAGCAACTTTGGTGTAGTGCAGTACTGTAAATGCAGATCACAAGAAATTCTGATGTAACTCTGAAAACGTGACTTGCTTTGCCCTCTGAAGAAAATCCTGGGTAATTCTGAACTGAATTAGAACCAACCAAGACAAATGTGTGGACTCTTTGTGTAAATGGAAATTAAACACACCTCTAAAGGAGATAGGCAGACAATCCAGCATACAGCACAGAAATGTTCACTACAAACCTACACAGGACAATTTGAAGAGTTCCTGAATACTGACTGATAGTTCAGTATACTATATTTGTGACCTTGATGTTTCTTTATGAATGTTATTCTAAGTTTATGTTCATTAACATGATTTGTAACAATGCCACATGACAAATAAATAAATTTAAAATAGATGCAAAATTCGTTCTTGCTTAGTAGTTTCTTTTGCCAGTTACTTAAAATTCCATCCACTACAACTGTTTTGCTGCAATTTGCTGTCCACACTTTTGTCTCCCTCCCTGTTAACCCTAAGCAAATTTTAGTCTCCTGCTATAGTGACTGCTCAGTGCATGTGTTTCTCAGATTCCCCTTGTTCAGTGATTTTCAGTAAAATTCTTTCCTATCCTGTATCATAAGAGTACAATACACTCCAGTCACTTGTACCTATTTTGCTTTCCTCCCCCAAATGTTAGCTGCTAAGACTTCCTCCTTATCATCACGCATACTGTAAAAAATTGTACTCTTTCCTAATTAGACTGAATATCCCCAGTTCGCAGCTCATGGTCATGCGGTAGCATTCTCGCTTCCCACGCCCGGGTTCCCGGGTTTGATTCCCAGTGGGGTCAGGGATTTTCTCTGCCTCGTGATGACTGGGTGCTGTGTGATGTCCTTAGGTTAGTTAGGTTTAAGTAGTTCTAAGTTATAGGGGACTGATGACCATAGATGTTAAGTCCCATAGTGCTCAGAGCCATTTGAACCATTTGAATATCCCCACTCCTTAGCATTTAGGTTCATCCCTATAAAATGCTATGCACTCAGGGGAAATACCTCACTCATAGTATGTTATTACTAAACTAAGATTTGATGTCAACCACAACATAGAATCTACACATTTATAACTTTTCCTGCTATACTACAGCAGTTAATCAACAGAAGCCTTATACTGCCTACTCAGCAATATGGTTTGCTTTGAATACATTGATTTCTTAGGAACTGTCTTTCAGTTGAACGCAACTTACAACCCTAGACTCTCTTGTAAGGATTATTTCAAGAGGTTACCAAAATATGAAATTATTTTCTGTTGTGTTGGAAGCTGTCCTGAGTGAAGTCACACCTTTTAATCCACAGACTGGTTTCTACACACACAAAAAAAAAAAAAAAAAAAAAATTAAATTCACATCTCTGCACAGCCTGTGAAGTTCTTAGTTTATAACCTCAATGAATACCCTACCACTGCACTTCCTTCTTATCACATCACTTCGTGCAAACAAGCCTCGAAAGACCCAAAGGTACCGACCAACGGCCATGTCATACTCAGCCAAGAGACACTACTGGATTCAGATACAGAGGGGCATGTTGTCAGCACAACACTCTCCTGCTGTTGTCAGTTTTCATGACTGGAGCTGCTACTTCTCAGTCAAGTAGCTCCTCAATTGGTCTCACAAGGGCTGAATGCACTCTGCTTCCCAACAACACTCGGCAGGTCCAAATGGTCATCCATCCAAGTCCCAGCCAACAGCACTTAACTTAGGTCAGCTGATAGGAACCAGAATTACCACTGTGGCAAGGCAGTGTCACCCTGTATACTATTTCTTAAATCCTACATTACATGCCATTTTCACATCATCTGACTCAACATGAAATATAACAATCTACGGAACAAAATCAACAATATGCATTCTGAACTAATTTCATTTGATCTGATCTCTGAGAAACAGAAAATGCTGAAATCTGCCTTTTTTATGTTGTCCCTTGCATTTTACCACCAAGTATCCCACCACTAATGTATTTACTTTTATAATTCTACTAACTCATTTGTAAGTGCAGTAATTCTGGTTATCTAATACAGATGCATGCTGTTAATCGGAAACAATAATTTCAGAACTGCTTATGCATAACATACTGTGTCTTAATACTTACATGTTATGATACTGTCAATAATGTGCTATTTATATCCATTTAAGGGCAAGTTCTTCGATTGTGTGGGTTTTACTAGAGATAATAGCTTTAAACAGAGGAAGTTTCTGTGCCCACCTGGTCATGCTCCAGTAACCTGACAGTTTCTGTGATGTTCAGTGTCATGCACTGCTATAGACTGTTAGCTCAGTTGCAATTTGTTTCTTGAAATACTGAAGCAATGTTTTCTATTTTTTGTTTGTTTGTGGAAATGTCAACAAATGATTGCATTGTTGGGATTCACAATCTATTGTGACTTGTATAATACACTGTCAGTTACTGAACATTGCACACAGGTCATCTAATTAATGTTTAATACCATGAAACCACCAGTTTGTAATAGTACAAATGTGTTCTATAACATAACCATTTGTTCTATTAAATATTTTATTTTGAGGCAGTTTTTTGGCCAAACATCATGCTACTGGTGGGATTTGTTTATACTTTAGGAATTTAAAATAATTATAAGAACAAGCTGCAAGAAATTTACATATTCCTCGATTTCTGTGGAGGACACATTTTTTATATTTGTTCAGATGTGTAATATACAGGGTGTTCAGAAATCCCTGTTACAGTCTTCTACTACTTGTAGAAGGGAGTGAGTACATAATATTTTGGACAGGAACCCATGTCCCGAAACATCATCCAATGCCTCTACAGAGTGTCAAATTTACAGGTGCTAGTGTCTGTAAATGTATTTATATACAAGGTGATTCTGTGATGGTGTTACAAACTTTCAAGGATGATGGAGATGGATAAATGTATCAATCTGAGATAAGGGTCCCTGGTTCAGAAACGAATGAGTCAAAAGTTACAAGTGAAGATCATTTCGATACCTCTGACAGTGCAACACATGTACCGGTACTGTTGTTGCTAAGAATGTAGGGTATGCAACTTTCAGAGGTGGTAGTATGGACCAAAATAAGAAAAACTATGCAGTAAACATGGACCCTTAAATGCATATCTAAGGAGCTATGACCATTTATTTATCCTTGCTAATGGGAAAAACATTTCCTCTGTTGAACATTTAGAGCCCATGTTTACTAGACATTTTTTCTTGTTTCAATCTGTTACTACCAGCTCTGGAAGTTGTCTACCATACAATCTCAAGAACAACAGTAACGGTACTGGTGTTCCACTATCAGGGGTATCAGAATGCTTTTTCTCTTATAATTTTTGACTTCTTCATTTCTGGTACATAGAGCCTTATCTCAAATTAACATATTTATGCTTCCCCAGCATCCTTGAAGCTCTGTAACATTATCATGAAATCACCCTGTATAAACATACATTTATGGGTGTCGGCCCCTATGACTATGACATTCTTTAGCATTATTGGATAATGTTTCTGGACATGGGTTCCTACTCAAAATGTTATGTACTCACTCCCCTTTACAAGTCCTAGAAGTTTGTAACAGGAATTTCTGAACAATTTGTATATAGGGTTATTCACAAAAATCAGCAAGGTTTCAGAAGATGCCTGAGAGAAAATTATGAGATATAAGGAAAACAGACTTATATCAGTGGACAGAGCATCTCTCCAAGTTTTTAACTCACATTGCATATGCTTAATATGAACACCATTTGTGATATGGCAAATGTCAATATGCATATGCAATCCATTGAAGCTGCTGACACGAACTGACCAGGAAAAGATGACAGAAATCTGCTTTGGGAATTTGTTTATTGTGTTGTTGTCTGCAGATGCAAACTAATTTAAAGTGACATTACAGAGTGGATGATTTGTCTACATATCCTGACATGCCAGGTCCCTAGTGCAACTACTGCACAGCTTGTATTATGACTTGAAACTTGGAGGGATGCTCTATCCAATGAGGTATGGCATGTCATTGTATGTATTGTTGTTTTCATGCAGTTATCTTCTGAAACACCACAGGTTGGGTGAAGCCTCCAGTTTTGGTCACAACCCAATTTATGGACACTTTTATGCAATTAGTGAATTTTTAAACTTCTTTTGAATACTAGCCAATCATACAGTACCTTCTTATAAACAACACAAAATGTGCTGTGTAATTAGATATAGAAGTATTGCTTTGTTTGGTCTTGTTTGTAGTCATAATTCTCTGAAAAGGAATGTGTTGAAGAAGTTGAGTTTTGTAGAATTTTTCCTTAAGGAACACATAATCAGTTTTTAATATTCTAAATGTTTAAATAAAACATGGAGGTAAGGTTAAATGTTATAGTTTCATTTCCTACAAGTTGAATATGACGCAACACAAAAAATACCATTAATCTTCTATGGCAATTAACAGGTCCATATTTAGTCTTGGTTCCCTGTCATTGCCATGTATGTGGCTGTAGGTAGAGAGCCATGTGTGTGTCCTGTTCTGGCCACTTTTAGAAATATATGCAAAACATTTATAATACAGACCTGGTATGCATTCTGACTACACTAATTTTATTTAAGCAGGCTTATTTAAAATATTGTTCTTATTTTTTATATCAAGAGACACCTAATTAATATTCTTGCCTGTGCATCTCAGATTAATTTGTAACTTGTAACATGGTAAAATATATAATACAAGTTATGGAAATATAACATTTATTTAACTCAAGGTTTTTGAGTCACCCAAAGAATGAGATTTTATTGTTTCTCAATGAAGTTAAAACACAGTGGACACCATTATTGAGGAAAGGAAGGTTGCTACTGCAAGCAAATTGTACAATGCTTAAACAACATTATGAAATAAAATATTGGTCTAGCTCCACAAGAATCTACTTTGCACTGTGGTCCACATTCTGTTTTAGGAGGGGGAAAAAATGTTGATGTGCATGGTTCTCGACTGTTCCAACATGGAGTTTCGAGTTACTAAGAAAAATGTCTATGTATCTTTGCAAAAACTGACAGAAAATACAGATTTGAGAAATTATAAAGCTGCATTGCAACACTCAACCTAGACAAAAGTTATATCATGGCATTCTTAAAAAACACAAAGTTTTGTAACAAAAAAAGTCAAGTGTTAATAGGGCTATAGGTTCTACTACAGGGGAGGAAAATAAGAAACTGATTCCAGGAAGTATCTGAAACTCTGAATGATAACAATATGATAAATTACCCTAACAGTTTTTAATATGGATCAAAGCACTTTTCCGACACCTAAAGGGGAACTAACTGTAGACTGTCTAGACCAATCATAACAGTACTTTATATTAACTCGTTTTCTGTGCCACTCAATTTCTCTAATTATTATGTACTTTATGTATGCCTGATTAAAGAACAAATTACTTTCTAGCAAACTGATTCTACAATTATTTGAGGCCCCAGTTTTATTATAACATAGTGGCCAAAAGTTGGTGAAATGACTGGGGCCAAAACTGGGGAAATGCTCCTTTTCATATTCACTACTTATTTTTGCTTTTGTTATAAAACTTAGAATATTTGTTTCTTACACAGTTGCAATTTACAGACTTTGATGTATATGATTTTTTGAAGTAATTCACATTATGAAACTTGTGTGCATCTAGCTCATTATGAGGAGGAGGGGAGACAATATTATTGAGAGAATTGTCACCATAGATGAGCTTTGGGCCAGGGCCTATGAGCCAGTCTGCAGAATGGCATCATCCAGGCCCACCACACAGGCAGAAATTTCGTCACTATTCCTCTCCTGTCAAGTTAATGCTCATCATAGCCTATGACATTAGAGGAGTGATTTTGTGCCATTTCGTCCCATATGGATAAACTGTTAATGCACTATACTATTGCTGCACTTTCCTGCAATGACACCACCACAACACATATTACAGATCTTCTCAAATGATTGAGTTCATCAATATTTACTCTGTGTGTTGATTTTGGCAATGAAATTATTAGAAAATTAGCTTGCCATACATATTTCCATTCACTAATGTCATACAGAGTAATTTTCTGTGGCACCTTTAGATAAATTACTCATTGGAGAAATATGTGCTGTACAAATATTATCTGATGTCCAAATTCAAACTTCATAGAAGTAGTTGTTTGAAAAATTAGCTGTGCTAACAACAGTGTCATGATACACTTGCTCTCTTATAAAGTTTGTTGTGAAGAAATAGACACAGTTGGAACATAACAGTAGCATCCACAACTATTACTCTGGTAATTAAAACAGGCCCCACTATCGACAACTTACCTTTACATTTCTAGAGAAATGAGTGATGTGAGAGGCAATTAAATCATAACCTTCTCTGCTTTTTTTAAAAAGAGAATTCTTTACACTTTCACCTATCTTCTGTTAAAGCACATATATTTAGTATGAATAAGTATACAAACTAGTGGGACATCCACATGTTCATAAAGCCTAATATTGAAGATTGGCTTATAACTCTAAAACTTAAGTTTTTTGTAAAAAGTACGGTCAATGAGGAATATTTTCATTTTCTTTTTGAACTTCTATGAGTTATCAGAGTCCTCTTTCACATTAAGAGGAAGCTTGTTATAAACTTTTATTTCATACTCAGTAAACACTTCTGCACATTATTTTGTGAATGTTGCAGTGAATTTGTGGAGACTGTTCTCCTGATATATATAAGGAAGAGGACTGGGATCAATACACTTCCCTGGGGGTCACCTATATTAATATATTTATATCTGATCAGTATTTTACCATTAGTCTTTTAGAAACGTGAGATTTCAGCTTTTTGCAATCAGTTTTCCAAGTATGATTTAACACTCTCTGTACCAGGCCTATTTTATGCACCCGTCCCTAGAAACCGGGCAATTTTACCAATATTAAAAAAATTACTGCATCAAATCTACTGTTTGGATTGTGGCAAATTTGGTACCATCTTGAAGCTGCACATTTCTACTTTAATTCTGAGTGAAAGAAACTACTTTACAATGCACAGCTTTAAGGTACAGTTATAGAAATCACTTAGATGTTTTAAGAATTTAGAAAAAGTCATACGAATAAGGGAATACAATTGTGATTTATTTTTAACCAAAATTGTGGCACTACATTACATGTTTCTGATAGTATACAGTATTACATATAAATTTCACACAGAATCATATTGTTTTTTAGTGTGGAAAATTTTAAAGCAAGGTTCCAGGCAGAGTGCAACGCCACACTGTTCACATTCGTATCGTGTCTCTTTGCGAGAAGCCTTGCCACTCTGTTTCTTGCTCCTGGAACTGCACATGTGACACACACGAGCAGCATACTTCTTAGTAGTTGCAGGTATGTGCTGCAAAAAATGTCTCTTTGTTAGCCGACCTACAGTTCCTTCATTTCTTGGAATGAATTCAAGTGTGTCGTCTTCAACAAGCTGAACTGCAAGCACTGTTATAAAGTCTGTTATTGTAATTTTCTTCCTGTGCACTGCATTGTACAGCCAAAATGCATTTGATACTCCCATAAGCAGCAAATGGAAATATAATTTTCGCCACCATTTCACAGTTCTGTGCTGGAACGGATTGTACTGCAGGCGTTGGTCTCCAATATCCACTCCAATTTTATTGAGGTTGTAATCAAGTACCTGAAGTGGTTTCAATACTACAGACCCATTTCTCTTAGTATGCGTACCAAATGTTGCTTGATGCCTTGTAGACAATGTATACACATCTCTCTTATCTTTCCACTTCATTGCCAATACATTATCTTTACGCCGAAAAGACATTTCGCCCTTTTTCAGCTTAGCAGATACTAAATCTTTAGGCAATCCTTTCCTGGATTTGTTCACAGTACCAACAGCTCCAGTGCCTTTCTCTGCCAGTTGCTGAAATAGCTCTGGACTGGAATAAAATCGATCTAAATACACAGTGTGGCCTTTGTTCAGCAAGCTGCTGTCAGACAACAATCGCAAAATAACCGCAGACGAAGAATTGTCAACAATATGCTTACCAGCATAAACTTCAAAATTTACAACATAGCCACTACTGGCTTCAGCAACAGCATATACTTTCAGTCCATACTTATGAGGCTTATTTTGCATGTAAACACGGAAACTCACACGACCTCGAAATGGGCAAATTCCTTCATCAATTGTCACTTTTTCTGAGGGACGATATGCCTGGATACATCGCTCCTTCAAATTATTATAATATGGCAAAACTTTGTAAAGTGGATGAAATCCATCTTCGCCTGGTTTTTTCTGATTTGAATTGTCAACAAGATGCAAGCATGACAGTATCTGAGTGAAACGCAAACGGCTCATGACATGGGGACAAAAGTTACAACTAAGAACAGGATTAGTGCTCCAATGGTCCGCAATTTTGGGCTTTTTCGAAACACACATGTGGAAAATAATACCCAAGAAACGCCTCATCTCACTTATAGTCACTGGCTTCCACGAACTCAAAACTGAATGGGGCTTCAGATTATTTCCTCTTCTTTTCTTCTGTATTGTCTGTGATGCATACAAATTTGTCTGTCTCTTGAGTTCATTTACGTCACTGTCAGTAAGGAACACTTTACTGCAATCCAGTACAGAACTCGACTCATCAATATCCACTAGTATCTGCCTGGGTGTCGTGTTGACAGGCAGAGGTCGGTAGGTGTCAACTGCAGTCCACTCACTGTCTTTCGGATACGGCACAGCTGCTGGATTTGAAGCAACACCTTCAACATCATTCTCGTCTTCATCTGAAGACAAACTGTCATCAATCTCGTCTTCTAAAAAGAATATCACATTATGTGTAACTACATACATCGTTTACACATGTTCAACAGATATGTGCGTACTGCACAATTACGTGGAAAATTCGGAAATACGTACCTTCAAACACACCATTGCATTCAGAATCGTCTGAATCACTCTCTACATTATCCAGAGTGTCGCTATGATTGATCAAATCCGCAATTTCTGCGTCTGATAAACCGCGCCGAAACATGATGACAAACAACTGAATGATATACAGACTGAGAACGCAAAGATAAGTTTTAACATGAATTACAGCGCTGCCGTGACATCTATGGACGCATTTTGTTAATAAACATCTGAAAAACGTATAGCGCTGGCCAAACCCGTAGAAATAACGTTGCAGTGTTTTGAATGAAATTAAATGTAGCGGCCCGTAAATTTTACGGGCTTGGTGATTTTCGCGCGATCCCAGGCCCGTAAATTTTACGGGCTTGGCGCTTAGAGTGTTAAATCAATTCCTTGCCATACCCCTTATTCCTAACACACAAAAATCGCAATACCAAAAAATAATTAAAGTAGAGTAATGAAATTTCAGGTAACATATGTAAGTGATTAACATTGCAAGATCACAGGTTAATGTAAGTGCAAGATAAGCTATTGTAAATGTGAAATGCTGTTATATTAGTAACTAGAGTAACCACCAGAATGTTGAATGCAAGCATACAAACGTGCATGCATTGTGTAGCACAGGTGCTGGATATAAATTTGTGGGATGGAGTTCCATGCCTGTTGCACTTGGTCGGTCAATACAGGAATGGTTAATGCTGGCTGTTGATGATGTTGGAGTTGTCATCCAATGATATCCCGTATATGCTTCATTGGGGACAGATGTGGTGATCGACACTCTGTAGAGTATATTGGGTTACAACAGCAGTAAGTGGGCGACCGTTATTCTGTTGGAAAACACCGCCTGGAATTCTGTTCATGAATGGCAGCACAATAGGCTGAATCACGAAACTGACACAAATTTGCAATCAGGGCATGTGACATAACCACAAGAGTGCTCCTGCAGTCATACAGAATTGCACCCTAGATCAAAGCCTGAACTGGCCTCCTTCTAACTGCCACAAGGCCATCACTGGCACCGAGGCAGAACCAGCTTTCATCAGAAAACACAAAGAAGACCTCCACCCTGCCATTCCAATGAGCTCTCGCTTGACACCACTGAAGTAGCATATGGCAGTGGTTTGGGGTCAGTGGAATGCGCGTTAGAGGGCGTCTTGCTCGGAGCTGTAATTGAAGTAACCGATTTGTGACAGTTCGTTGTGTTACTGCGCCTAAAATTGCTGCTACAGAAGGAGTACGATGTGCCAGAACCATACACCGAAGATGGTCTTCCCTCTCTGTACTGCCATGTGGACATCCGAAGCCAGGTCTTCTTGTGACCATACATTCTCGTGACCACCACTGCCAGTAATCATGTACAGTGGTTACGTTCCTGCGAAGTCTTTCTGCAATACCACGGAAGGAACACCTAGCTTCTCGTAGCCCCATTACGCGACATCGTTCAATGTCAGTGAGGTGTCATTAACGGCGTCTTTATCGCCTTAAAGACATTCTTGACTAACATCAACTCACCACGTCCAATCTCAAACGTAACTCGCGCTCACGACCATTACAGCGTGTATTTAAAGCAAACCTGATTCTCTTCCTCATAGTGATGTAACTGTCGCCACCCTCATGCGACTGGTGCGAGATTTTAGTAGACACTATCGTTCAGATGTAGAAACACGCCTACCAACTTTTGTTTATGTCGCAAAAATCCTTCTTGACGATGCGGTTTTTTTCCATCAGTGTAGTTCTCATATGCGTAATAAAATTCGGTGGTCAACTGTGTCAAACGCTTTTGATATATATTAGGCGAGGACGGTCAATGATTCCTTCAGTGCGGATGCACGTCAGATTCGAACTCTTAAGGGAATCGGCGAAATGCCGTGAGTAATGCGGGTACTGAGCAAGGGGCACTACATTCGTATCGTGTGGATAGGATGAGAACTTGGGTCTGGCGGGAGGCATGCTAGGGTAGTCCGTACAGTTGTGATGACCACTGTGTCAGGATGGTGCAGTGGTCGGTACATCTGCCTAGGAGACCAGGTTTCCACCCTGGTCTGGCACAAATTTTTAACCTTCCCCGTTGATTTAAATCAATGCCCTCTTGTAGGCACATTCTGCAATTTCTTTGTGTCTTAGGTGTTTAGTCTCTTCAAAACCCTTAATTAGCAAAAATTGGAATTATTATTTTACCTAAGAAGTACTTAAGAAAGGCCAAAGGGGCGCTATCGATATCATTTTTTTCCAGCTGTTTCATTAACTGTGTAACTATTCTCTCGATACTGGTACTAACGTACTCATCCAGTTCTAGCGTGAGAGCATGCGGCTAAGATTACTCTTTGGTGAAGGTTCTCCTTTTGCGAAGCACAATTATTCTGCTTTTGCGTTATGCTCCCAAACACGATTAAGTGCAGTTATAGGGAAGAATGAAAGAAAATTACAGTTTAATGTCACGTCGATGGCGAAAATGTTAAAAACGGAAGACAAACTGAAATAGGAAAAAGATGGAGCAGGAAATCGGCAGAATTCTTTTGAAAGAAACATTCTCAGCAGTTGCCTTAATCGATTTTGGTAAAGTATAAAAAACTTTAATCTGGAAGAGCGTACAGGAATTTGATATCCGCTCTTCCGGAATAGGAGCGTACAACCTAATGTGGCACTTGCGTCATCCTCAGCTGCACTGGGTACTCATCTTTAAAGCTCTGGAAAGTTGTTATAAGTGGTCCATGAAACGATAACGTTATACTTTCTAATGCGGAGTGACAAATTAAAAAAAAAAATAGATGTGTGCCTATATTTTCCTTTCTTAAACAAGTTTTGAATACAGTTTGAGAGCATTAAGTAAAGAAACTTTCTGAAAATAATGTAACAGTGTTTAGGACATGAAGCAAAAGTTTAAGTAGTTGTGTTACCAAATGCAGACCGTCATAGCAACGTACATCTGTATCCAACAATATTTGTTAGTGAGGCTTATTAACTTCATACCGTAATCATTATTGCAGCTAAGGCATTTAGCCATACTATTCGCTAGTGCGATAAGAGACATAACTGTTTCAATCTAATGAAATAAAACTAACATATTTCACTAGCATCTGAAACGCTGAAAAAAGTTTTGAAAGAGGAATGGCGGCTTGTTAGTGGCCACAAAAAAGTTGCACTTCCGACTCTGTTACAACCCGCGTAATATCGACTTTGAATCAATTTCTTGAAACAGGAACACCTGACTTCATTATTTCTTTCCCTTTCCCTGAGCTCTTGGGCGGGGAGGGTGGGGGGTGCAACCCCTTCCCTTCCCCACGCCCTTTTCCCACCGGTATGGATGTCCTTGATGAGGGTATCTGCGTAAAATCGCTCTGAAGATTCTGTAGCTATGAAAATGACCACCAACAGGTACACTGTAGATGGCGTCACAGTTTCCTGAAGGTAAAACCGTAATATATAGTCGGGTGTGTGGCACAGCAGTAATTTTAACTTTATCATAAATGAAAGCAGCTGGCGCTCCATTTGTGGATGGGAAGTATGAAGAACAGTTGGTCGTAGACGTTTCTCTCTGTGTGCGGCGGCGTCTTCCTTTGTTACATCCGAGTTTCTACTCTCTACATTATTTCAGCTTGCGCGCATCTCTGTAATCGATACAAGAGTAAATATACAGAGTTCAAAAGGAAAAATCGTTCATCAATGAGCGAGATAAACTTACAGATTTATCTCCGCGAAGCCAACTGCGTGGTAAACATGCTGAACGGCTAATAAATAAACATATGAAACATACGAATAAAAGAAATTCGCTTGATGCTAACAAATTATATGTAGGAAATAATTAGTCCTCGAATCCACTGACAGTGCGGTAGTATAAAAGCAGATTTTTACAATAAGTCGAATTCAGTTACAAGAGGCATACCCAAAAGAAGCGTTACCTGTACACAACCGGTGACATAGGCCGCCTAAGCTACCCACTGCGCTTCGGGGAGACTGTTGGTTTGAAGCAGCACGCGCCAGACGTGGGTGAGGCAGCAGGCTGGCCAACACAATGGCTTAACCACGCTACGCATTTAACAATACAGCGTTCGTCCCAAATGTCGATTCGCAGGTAACGCAAGATCTAGCTTTTTTTTTTTTTAAGTTGCTATTCGAATTGCCGTGAATCGAATTTCGTCAGTTTGTTTGATACATTCGCACCAGTGTAGTATTCCGTTACTGCCACAGTGCTCAATAGTTATTTCTTCTCAATAGAAATTTTTCTAAGTTACAATCAAACTGTTGTAGCTTAAAACTTAATTAATTACACGTCCAGTAGCTGATATTCACGATAAACATTATGATACAGAATGTATACTAGGAGGAACGAAGTTTATTTAAAACAATGCTGCAGAAGAAGCTGTCTAGGAGAAACAATTGTAGTCCACATTTTCGACACAGTGACACATTTTAAAGTTATTTCCATAGGGAGGTGTTCAAAGAATTTTGATGTTGTGCACAGTTATGAATACTAATGTCACCCTATAACTAGAATAATAAATTATTGACAACAAATTTCGTGAGGTTGAAGTTGTTACTGGAAACTGCTTTTATGTACGGTATGTCTACAAGACATATATGTGTGAACCCAACATGTACTTCTAATTAGGCCTACTTTCTTTAATAGAATGAGAATTTTTTTTATCTAAATGACGAGATACCTGAAAATACACTGGCGTGTAAAACTTAAGAATGAAAGTAGCTTTCTCATGATTTGTGATCGCCAAGTGACATAGCATGGTGAAACTTGGGCTATACATGGAAACAAGGGCGCCCATATCAGGTGGCAAGGGGCGGCCGCCATCCCCCCCCCCCCCCCACCCCTGTCCATTTGGCTCTCAGCGAAAGGAAAAAATATAGTGTAGTCTGGTATTTTTCTTTCAAGAAAATGATTTAAAGATCAGTTTACGCATGTTTTTAACAGGTTCGGAACTGTACCCTTTTTATGTCTACTTACTTACAAATACTCCATACACCCAGGTCTAGCCTCCCCCCTCCCCACCAACAACTGTCACATGGGTGCTCTTGCCTTAAGTATAAAATATTTTTTTCCGCAAAATTTCCATACAAACAACTGTCATAGCACAATATACAAGTAAAACAAATGCTACCTCTTTAGCCGTCCATAATAGCGTTGGAGCAAGATTTTGCGTATGAACTGACCCCCCGATTATGTCCCATAAATGTTTGATGGGATTGATGTCAGGCGATTTGGGTAGCCGAATCATTTGCTCGAATCGTCCAGAATGTTCCGACATGGTGCACTGTCACCCATAAAAATTCCATCGTTAATTTGAAACATGAAGTTCATGGCTGAATGCAAATGGTGTCCAAGTGGGCGAACATATCCATTCACAGTCAATGATCGGTTCTGTTGGACCAGAGGAACCAGTCCATTTCATGTACGCAAAGCCCACACTATTACTGAGCCACCAACAGCTTTCACAGTACCTTGTTGACAACTTGGGTCCATGGCTTCATGGGGACTGTGCGACACTCGAACCATACTATCAACTCTTATCTACTGAAATTGGGACTCACCTGAGCAGACCTAGGTTTTTCAGACGTCTAGTGTCCAACCGATACAGTCACGAACCCAGGAACGGTGCTGCAGGCGACGTCATGCTGTTAGCAACGGCAGTCGCGTCGGTCGTCAGCTGCCATAGCCTATCAATGCCAAATTTCTCCGAACTAGCCTAACGGATATGGTTCCACATTGATTTCTGTGGGTATTTCATGCAGTGTTGCTTCTCTGTTAGCGCTGACAACTGTAGGTAAACGCCGCTGCTTTCGGTCGTTAAGTGAAGGCCATCGGCACTTCGTTGTCTGTGGTGAGAGGTAATGCCTGAAATCTGGTATTCACGGCACACTTTTGACACTGTGGATTTCGGAATACTGAATTCCTTAACGATTTCCGAAATGGAATGTCCCATGCGTCTAGCTCCAACTACCACTGCGCATTCAAGGCCCGATAACTCTCATCGTGCAGCCATAGTCAGATTCGGAAACCTTTTCGCATAGATCACCTAAGTACAAATGACAGCTCCGCCAATAAACTGCCTTTTTATGCACTGTGTGCAAGATACTACCAGCATCTCTATCCGTGTGTATCACTGTCCTGTATTCGGGAGGATGAAGGTTCAAACCTGCCATCCTGATTTAGGATGTCCGTGATTCCCCTAAATCGCTTAAAGCAAATATCGTGATGGTTCTTTCTAAAAGGCACGGCCACTTTCCTTCTCCACCTTCCCTAATCCGAACTCGGGGCCCATCTCTCATGACCTCTTTGTTGACGGGACGTCAAACACTAATCTCCTCCTCCGCTATCCCATGACTTTTGTCACTTTAGTGTATTAACAGATTCGCGTTATATACGTTTTTAAACTCATAACAATTATGTTTTTATTCTGATTTTATCGTTTAATATTATTTTCCTTTCAACGGGTTTAAGTGATCGAAATGGATCCTACGCGCTGGGAAAGAAGGACAAAGTGTAAACAGAGCATAAGGCCGCGTGCTTCTGTTTTATTTCTACCTTTGATGATTTAAGTCCGTTCCAGTCGCTATTTTGCATTATGTTTGCGCATGTGAAAAATTGGAACAACGTAAAGTATCACACAGTTTCTGTTTAAGATATACAGACATACATAAACGAATCGCTTCATGCATGACAGTGTGCTGTAGCAATATGTTCGAAAAAGCCTCACGTGGAAAGGCAATTTTTCAGGGGGTCATGTCTCGGTTTCCATTATCACAGAGATGGGAAGTTATGTGTTTTGGATAGTCCTTGACCTAGCGAACATTTGTAAATCTATCGGAAGAACGGATATCCTGTATATAGCTGTCCTACACCACAGGATCAAAATTTAAACTTTTTGACACTTCTTCTAGCCAAGACAAATTGAGGAGATCGGTTGGTTCTTACAAAAGCACAATTTGTTCGTGGGCGGTTCCTGAGAAAACCCCGAAGAAGCATGATTTTTAGATTCGAAATATACCAGTTGTGGATATGACCACTTTCATAATTTCTGTTCTTGACAGATTGTCGAAATTTTTACCATCTGTTCTGAAGATGATGTTCTCGGGGACATCAAGTTTCTTTCGATATCATTATTCCTTACCGAAAGTTACTGTACTTATGCAAGAAATGGTATTTATCCGTTTTTGCACAGTGGGTCGCAATTGTCTAAATAACTAACATAACAAATAGCTCTAATTGTAACTGTACATTCTTTATACATTAATCTAGAAACGCCATTTTCCCGTTTTAGAAAATGTGTCTCCATTATCAAGATACATCCGACGATTTTTAGGTACCAAAAGTACCAGTTGTGGGGATAACCACTGCTGCACTTTCCAGTTATGGCAAATCGTCGAAATTTTTAACATACGTGGTTAAGATGATGTTTTAGGGGAACCTTGTAACTTTTGTTGATATCGTTATGCCTTACAGAGATCCAGAGGTTCAAAGTTACCGTACTTATGCACGTCAAATACGCGTGTAATTTAAAGTCTGAAGCGTAAATGTAGTTTTAACTAACCTGATAAACACATGGAAAGGGTTCTAGGGTCATCGCAAGGGGCTTGAGATCACCAAGCTGTGTTTTTAGTCAGCATATTTTCACCTATGAAACTTTATAATACATTGTCTCTGTATAATGGGCACGTCTATAGAAATATGCCCAATGTGGTAAAGCTGTGGCAAAAGATGCGCTAAAAAGAGTATTACCATACCTGAAAAGAACTTAAAATGACTCGAAGGACTGCAAATTCAGCAAAATATTTCTAATAACATTTTTACTTTTTTGGGATATAAACATGAGCCGGGCGTCCCCGCTGGATTCCGATTGACGAGCGAAGTATCTAGAAAAAATGTAAAGCATACGATTTTAGTAAAAGTAGTAGAAGTAACTTTATTCATCCGTATATCTATTTTTACAGGGATGTAGAACATGTCAAATCACACTACTGGCCATTAAAATTGCAACACCACGAAGATGACGTGCTACAGACGCGAAATTTAACCGATAGGAAGAAGATGCTGTGATATGCAAATGATTAGCTTTTCAGAGCATTCACACAAGGATGGCGCCGGTGGCGACACCTACAACGTGTTGACATGAGGAAAGTTTCCAACCGATTTCTCATACACAAACAGCAGTTGACCGGCGTTGCCTGGTGAAATGTTGCTGTGATGCCTCGTGTAAGGAGGAGAAATGCGTACCATCGCGTTTCCGACTTTGTTAAAGGTCGGATTGTAGCAATCGCGATTGCGATTTACCGTATCACGACATTGCTGCTCGCGTTTAACGAGATCCAACGACTGTTAGCAGAATATGGTATCGGTGGGTTCAGGAGGTTAAACGGATCGCCGTGCTGGATCCCAACGGCCTCGTATCACTAGCAGTCGAGATGACACGCATCTTATCCGCATGGCTGTAACGGATCATGCAGCAACGTCTCGATCCCTGAGTCGACAGATGGGGACGTCTGCAAGACAACAACCATCTGCACGAACAGTTCGACGACGTTTGCAGCAGCATGGACTATCAGCTCGGAGACCATGGCTGCAGTTACCCTTGACGCTGCATCACAGACAGGAGCGCCTGCGTTGGTGTACTCAACGACGAACCTGGGTGCACGAATGGCAAAACGTGATTTTGTCGGATGAATCCAGGTTCTGTTTACAGCATCATGATGGTATCATCTGTGTTTGGCGACATCGCGGTGAACGCACATTGAAGCGTGTATTTGTCATCGCCATACTGGCGTATCACCCGGCGTGATGGTATGGGGTGCGATTGGTTACACATCTCGGTCACCTCTTGTTCGCATTGACGGCACTTTGAACAGTGGACGTTACATTTCAGCATTTCAGATGTGGTACGACCCGTGGCTCTACCCTTCATTCGATCCCTGCGAAACCCTACATTTCAGCAGGATAATGCACGACCGCATGTTGCAGGTCTTGTGCGGGCCTTTCTGGATACAGAAAATGTTCGACTGCACCCTGGCCAGCACATTCTCCAGATCTCTCACCAATTGAAAACGTCTGGTCAATGGTGGCCGAGCAACTGGCTCGTCACAATACGCCAGTCACTACTCTTGATGAACTGTGGTATCATGTTAAAGGTGCATGGGTAGCTGTACCTGTACACGCCATCCAAGCTCTGTTTCACTCAATGCCCAGGCGTATCAAAGCCGTTATTACGGCCAGAGGTGGTTGTTCTGGGTACTGATTTCTCAGAATCTATGCACCCAAATTGTGTGAAAATGTATTATCACATGTCAGTTGTAGTATAATATATTTGTCCAATGAATGCCCGTTTATCATCTGCATTTCTTCTTGGTGTAGCAATTTTAATGGCCAGTAGTGTATTTAAAAGTTTAGACCAATTTAAAAAAAGCTAATTCGTGTACACATACATTTACAGACTTCTAGTTAGAGACAATCATTAGATTTATTCCTGGTATACAATACCTTTTTTTGACAAATAACTTATTAAATAATGTAATGCCATACTGTTCACTCATAACTGACTATCAGTCACTGCACACACTATACACACTTTGTTTCGCAACGCTTCGCTCACTTCACAGATACACACACACACACCCACACTGGTGGTGATCTCTGGGCCATTTTCCGTACCACAGCTTCTCATTTGCTGTCCTGAAAAACTGAGTCAGCATCCCTCCCTCTATAATGAGTGCGATGTTGAGCTCAGAAGGAGGAAGAGGTGTTAGTGTTGTGCTATGCATAGCTTGGGGGTAATTATTTACAGAAAAGGAAAAAAGAAGGAAAAAAACACAGTGTGAAGGTGTTATGTGGAATGTTGAATAATCATTATTGTTATTTATTTCTATAAGATTTTTTTTTACCAAACCCCTACTCTGTTTTATCTAAGTAATCCTTCAATGTATAAAATGTATTGCATAACAGGTGCTTTTTAGCTGCCTTTTTAAATAAGTGTATTTTTGCAATGTATTTAATGTCTTTTGGTAATTTACTGTACAGTTTTATTCCTTGCTAGAAAATGCTGTTTTGAGTTTTATGTTTATTTTTTCTTGGTAAATGTAAGTTGAGGCTAGCTCTTGTTCCATGGTCATAGACAGAGCTGTTTGTGTGGTAATTACCAATGTTGTTTTTGATGTGTACAACTGACTGGTAAATGTATTCACATGGTGCAGTTAAAATACCCAGTATTTTGAACAGATATTTACAATGAGCTTGACTACTATTTTTGGTTATTATTCTTATGGCTCTTTTCTGGAGTTTGAAAATTGTGTTCATATTTTGTGCATTTCTTCCCCAAAACAGAATGCCACAGCTAAGAATTGAGTGAATGAATGAATAGTATGTAACTAAAAGACACCGCATGTTACACACTGATGATAGGATTCTAAAGGCATAACATGCTGATGACATTCTGTTTGCAAGTACCTTTGTGTGTTCACACCACGTCAACTGAGAATCAATATTCATTCCTAGAAATTTTGCATTTGTTACACAGTATATAGAGGTGCCATCTATATTGAATTTAACATTGTCATTTTCCTTCTTTAGTCTGAAATTCATGGCATTAGCTTTCTTTATGTTCAATGTCACTTTATTGCTTATTGACCAATTGTATACTTCCTTTAGAGTTTCATTTGCTCTCTCTGCTAGGAGTTTCTTGATTTCTGAGTGACTATAATATCGCTGTCATCAGCGAAGTGAATTTTTTCTCCATGAGTAACACTACTGGGAAAGTTATTGATGTATATCAGGAACAGTATTGGTTCTAATATGCTACCTTGCGGAACACCTATATTAATGTATTTTGGTACTGATAATTGTTTTACTAAATGTTTAGATCTGTTTGAAGTATGTGTTATCTCTACACTTTGTACCCTTTCTGCTAGGTATGTTCGGACCATTCATTAGCCATCCCTCTTATTCCTAATGCATCTAATTTATTTAATAGAACCTTGTGGTCGACTGTATCAAAGGCGTTAGAAAGATCCAAAAATATGCCTGTGACACACTCATCTTTATGAAGAGCATCAAGCACAATTTTTGTGAATTCTACTATGGCTGACTCCGTATTTTTGCCACTTCAGAAACCAAACTGTGATTCGCTTAAAAGATTGTATTCGTTCAGGTAATTCATTAATCTGTCTTTCATAATTGAATGGTGACAGCAGGGAAATGTGCCGGTAATTTTCTATGTCTTCTGCATTACCTTTCTTGCCTGTTTTAACCTCTCTGAAAATGTTCCTGATGTGAAGGAATCGCTTATTATATTTGTTAAGGGGCCTTGTGTAATCTCTATGCATTGTTTTAGTAGACATGTTGGTACTTCATCTAACCCTGCTAACTTTTTATTTTGTAGTTTTTGAACAGTTTTATTGACTTCAGTCTCCATGGCTGGAAGTAACATCATTGTGTTTAGTGCAATATTATTTACAGATCTTGTATTTGTTTTGGGGAATTTTTGCTGTAACTCCTCTGCAGTACTTGAAAAATGATCATTTACATATTTTGCTAAGTGTTGTGGGCCATTTATTACCTTATCCCCCCCCCTCCCTTAGCAGTATGTTATTCTTTTTTTTTTGCCTCTCCCTTTTTCCTTTTTTATAACAGCCCAGGTTGCTTTGGTTTTATTCTCTGCATTATATATTATTTTGTCATTAAATTACTTTTTGCAGTAATCAGCACCTTCCTATAGACCTTTTTGTATCTATGATAGAAATTACAGAATTCTGGATCATTGTAACTCTATTTCATGGAACTGAGGTATTTAAGTGTTTGAGAGGACTTCTTAATACCTGCTGTTATCCATCTGTTTTTGTGTGATGTTGATACAGACATGCATACTTTTGGAAATGCCTTTTCAAAGTTCAGTATAAATAATTTGGAGAATTTAGAGAATTTCTTATTCACATTAGTTTACTTATACATTTCATCCCAGCTTTGATTTGCTAGTTCTTTTGAAAAACCTTTTATTTTGATTTCTGATGGATTTCGTTTGTAGACTTTTAGTTTAGGGAATGATTCGATGCCTGATTTCACTGTTGTTATTTGACAGAGATGGTCTGACAGTCCGAGATCTTTTAGAGCTAAATCACATTTTTCCCTGTCCATATTTGTGGCCACTTGGTCAATTACTGTTGAAGTCATTGTAGTAACCCTTGTTGCACTATTGACCAATAGGGGCATGCCAAAACTTTGAAAGATATTTATGAGGGTGCTGCTGGATTCATTTATGATATTAGTGTTGATGCTGATGTCCCCACACAGAATTATGCGGACCTTTGTACTTTAGACTTTATCTAGAACTTATGTTAATTAATTGAAAAATTTGTCCACACTAACACTGGGAGATCTATACACACACAAAATGATTAATTTCTTGGTGATATCAAGCCCTGTTAATTCAATAGCTGATATTTCAAAGTGTTTGTCTTTACTTACTGCACTGAGGTCATGTCTTGATTTGAACTGTGTTCCTTTTCTGATATAAATGCATGATCCTCCACCCCTTGAAGCAGTTATGCAGTAAGCATTTGCCATTTCATACAATGATAATACTACATGCTGGATTTCTGTGTCTCTACACCAGTGCTCAGTAACACAAACTATTGTGCAGTTCAAAGATTGGAGCTCAATTTCTAGTAGTTGTATTTTATTTTTTGTTGTTGTATGTTTTAATGGAGGAATGTTAAGTCTGTGAAACGCCCCAAGTTACTCTTTCCAATGGTTTGTCCTTCTTTGTGACATCTGGTACGTATGATATTTGAAGTGTTAAAATCTGTCTTGTGAGTGGTTGTTTCAGTATGTTTTAAACTGCTGGAGATATTCTTTAGGCAGGGGAACCTGTTGTCTGGATTTATCCTAAGAATGTCCTACTTCTCCTATCCATGACAGGTATTTGACCATGCATGGCCTGAGATCCACCACCTCTACTTTCATGAATCAGCTGTACCAATCTTCCCTTCACAGTCCTGTTTAGGTGTAGGCCAAGTGAAACCCCATCTGTTGATAGTCCTGACGGGCACCAGAGAAACATGAGCGAAGTTGGCTGTCCTCAGAGCCATTCCTAACCCCCCATTGATTCGCCTCACAGCTCCATCAAGGTGTGGTCGATCATGACGCTGGAACAGCTCGACAAAGTGTACGTTGGAGCCATGAGTCAGGGAAGCTATCTTGACCAGGTCACAACCTATGTAAGGTGCCCCATTCCCATCCAAACTGTTTCCCACCCCACCCACTATCACTAGATGGTCCTCGTTTGTGAAGTCCTTACATAAAGACCGTAGGTCCTCTGTCACATGACTTAGCCATGCATTTGGCTTGAAGATACTGGTGGCCTGGTAAATTCCCCCTAAACTTTCCTGTAACTGAGGGACTACACTTCGCCCATGGCTACTACCCAGCAGCAGCACTTTCTTCTTCCTAACATTTTGTATATTCCCAGGCCTCTTGGCCTGAGCTGAAGTGAGCTGCACATTTCTTGCTCCTCGTTCTACCTGAGGCTCTTCTGCACTTAACTCTGGCAGTGGTAGATACCTGTTTTTGGTGTTGATGATAAAACTATCAGATCACGTTCTCTTTCTTCCTATCCTCCTACCAGCTGCCAGTTCCCAGCCACCCTCCTCCCCCCTATCTCCCTTGATCCTTACCGAGTGAGGTGGCGCAGTGGCTAGCACACTGGACTCACATTCAGGAGGACGACGGTTTAATCCCGCGTCCAGCCATCCTGATTTAGGTTTTCAGTGATTTCCCTAAATCGCTCCAGGCAAATGTCAGGATGGTTCCCTTGAAAGAGCACGGCCAACTTCCTTCCCTCTCTTTCCCTAATCCCATGAGACCGATGACCTCGCTGTCTGGTCTCTTCCGCCAAACAACCCAACCCAACCCAACCCTTGATCCTTATCAGTTCCTTCCTTGCTTCCTCCAACTGTGCCTGAAGGGCACAGATTTTCCTTTTCTGTTCCCCAATCAAAATTTTCCTACCGCATACTCTGCAATTCCAGGAGATCCTCTTCTGTTCTCCCTCTACTCACTACCCTATAACAGCTCCCATATTTTTCACTCATGCTCACTTTCAAGAGAATTATTAAGTTTAAAGAATGTTTTAAATTTGTGAACGACGCGAGACTGGGTATATGTAAACGAAAAAGACACAAATGTCTTATATGCGGTTGTTGTTGTTTTTGTACTGATTTAGAGATACAATGACAGAAGAATTAATTAGTAAGTACTTTGCTTCTAGAGAATTTACGTTATCAAGAGTATTTGATCAGGTTTTTTAACGTTTATGGTTCGGAAAATTTAGGCCTAGATAGCGTCTAACTAGTAAACAATACGAAATGTGTTCGTTAAATACGATTTAGAAATGTTTAATTACACTTTTATTGCGACAAATAGACACTGATGGAACTAGTAGCTTTCTTTCTTAGACGAATTTTGCACTATCAAGAAAACTTGAATGGAACGTTTTGTGTTTCTCTCACGCAAAATTTCGCGTTGTGTCGCGATTATCGGGGCTTCAGATAACACGAAGTTTTTTTCAAGAATAAGCTCCGCTGGGACGGTAATATTCAGTTGTGTAACAAGAACGGACAATACAGCAAATATACGAAACAAAGAAAATTTAAATTTGACACTATTTCCTCTCAAATAAGTTCTTTTAGCGGACAAAGAAAATACCTGTGATCTCACTCGGCGGCCATCTAGCTCTTTTGTGTCAACCTTATGTTGTGCATACTTATTTGTTGTTTATTTGTGTCAAAATATATAAATTTGTCAAAGTATGTAAATAAAATCTCAAAACTTTACTAATCTTCCGAATTCGTGTTACGTAAGCAGCACATCCTGCTATAACAGCGAGATGAAGGGAACCAGAGGAAAAATACTCCTGTCAGAGCACAAAAAAGGTGAATTTGTTCCTCTTTAAAATAATCTGACAGAAAAGTGGGAAATCATCTGACTCAATCTCACTGCACCGTCTTCACCAAAACTTTTGTCATGAGAACATATTAACGCTTTTTGTACAGAAAGAGAGCAGTGGCAATACAGTGACAGTGGGAGAGAGAGGAGATGGTGCCAGTGGGAGAGAAGGAGAGGAGACAGTGATGGTGGTGGAGAGAAAGTGGAAGTGACAAGGAAAGACGAATGAATACACTAACAATGGGGCCGTAGAGAGGGGAGATATTGATGGTCAGTGAGAGACAGTGGCAGTAAAAGAGAAACAGAGGTGGATGGAGATCGAAGTAGTGGGTGCAAAAGAGAGGGGAGACAGTGGAAGTGGAAAACACAGGGTTATTACAAATTATTGAAGCGATTTCACAGCTCTACAATAACTTTATTATTTGAGATATTTTCACAATGCTTTGCACACACATACAAAAACTCAAAAAGTTTTTTTAGGTATTCACAAATGTTCGATATGTGCCTCTTTAGTGATTCGGCAGACATCAAGCTGATAATCAAGTTCCTCCCACACTCGGCGCAGCATGTCCCCAGCAATGAGTTCGAAAGCATCGTTGATGCGAGCTCACAGTTCTGGCACGTTTCTTGGTAGAGGAGGTTTAAACACTGAATCTTTCACATAACCCCACAGAAAGAAATTGCATGGGGTTAAGTCAGGAGAGCGTGGAGGCCATGACATGAATTGCTGATCATGATCTCCACCACAACCGATCCATCGGTTTTCCAATCTCCTGTTTAAGAAATGCCAAACATCATGATGGAAGTGCGGTGGAGCACCACCCTGTGGTACGTTTAGCTCACTGCTTGCTTTATTCGTCGACTTCCGCGGGCTACGCGTGAAACTTGCCCGCACGCGTTCAACCGTTTCTTCGCTCACTGCAGGCCGACCCGTTGATTTCCCCTTACAGATGCATCCAGAAGCTTTAAACTGCGCATACCATCGCCGAATGGAGTTAGCAGTTGGTGGATCTTTGTTGAACTTCGTCCTGAAGTGTCGTTGCACTGTTATGACTGACTGATGTGAGTGCATTTCAAGCACGACATACGCTTTCTCGGCTCCTGTCGCCATTTTGTCTCACTGCGCTCTCGAGCGCTCTGGCGGCAGAAACCTGAAGTGCGGCTTCAGCCGAACAAAACTTTATGAGTTTTTCTACGTATCTGTAGTGTGTCGTGACCATACGTCAATGAATGGAGCTACAGTGAATTTTTGAAATCGCTTCAATCATTTGTAGTAGCCCTGTACATATGAGTGGAGACCATGCATAGGTATGGAGGGTCTGGAATTTTAATACGTACGTATAGGGGAGAGCGCATTTTATAACGAAATTTTAAACTCGTGTGTACAGGGGAAAAATTAGTTGGACCCCCAGAATTTTGAGGTGCAGATAGTGCCAATGGGAAAGAAAGACGCTATTAGTGAGAGAGGAGCAGTGGCAGTGGGATACACTGTAACCGAGACAGTGGCAGTGAGAAAGAGACGCTGAGTGTGAAGGCTTAGCTACAAAGAGAGACTGGGCAAATAGATTTAGAATGTTCTGTGTTCAAAGAACGCGAATATGATCGCTTGATGACATATTGGGTGTGGAAGGAGGAATGCGGGTTGAGGCAACTGGTTCCACACTTTTCTGTCAGAGTCTTTTAAAGAGGAATATATTCGCCTTTCTTGTGCTCCGACAGGAGCGTTTTCCCGCTGGGCTATTCATATCTAAATATAGAGCATGTAAGAATGGATTTGAATGTCGAATGATCCAAAAATGATGTTTAGATATGAAATGGCAGACGAAATACTGTATAAATACGGTACGAATAGAAATTTACGGAAGAAAACATTTATCGAAACTTGAAGCAAACAATGATAGATTTTTGTTACAATTATCTAATACGATCGTATAGATTTTACATTACCGATTGGTTTGTATACGTAACTCACGAGACAATAATCGACTATGTACGGATAGCTTTCTTTCTGAATCCATTTTTATGTTTCATTTTTAACAGGGATTAACCCCTTACTGTTACGGCAGTAGTTCCACAACAGAAAAGGTCCTAAATAAAATAGATCAGGACAGTAAATGTCAAAAGTTTAGTGTGGATTTTATATTTTTTTGGTTTCAGGTGAAATTGAAGTTAACCACCAAAAGGACCTGAGTAGGAGGAAAACAGACGACAAAAAATGGTTCAAATTGCTCTGAGCGCTATGGGACTCAACTTCTGAGGTCATTAGTTCCCTAGAACTTAGAACTAGTTAAACCTAACTAACCTAAGGACATCACACGCATCCATGTCCGAGGCAGGATTAGAATTTGCGACCATAGCGGTGTCGCGGTTCCAGACTGCAGCGCCTAGACCCGCACGGCCACTTCGGCATGCGAAAACAGACGACGCACTGAAATGTGAAGCACCAATTCCTGGAACATCAAAAGGGTGAAACTTGTAAGACTGAATTTGGTATTAACAACCCTGTTGCATGGCTGAGGAGGTTTCCTAACACTGAAAGATTTTATAGAAATGTGAGCAGAAAACAAACATTATCCTGACATCAGTAAACTCTTTAGAGAAGGCCGCAGTTTAAATATAGATTGGAATTAAAAATGGGACAAAAGTTAAAAGATTATGGCTAGGCTATAATGAGAGCTGAATGGCTTATCTTGTATACCCTGCAGATCATTTTCTCACTTAGGTTCAGATTATGAGTCAAAATCATTCTTAGCTTAAGAGGAACAGATGGTTAATTGGAAAAACCGTTTTGAAAATGGTTGTATAGCAACACCGCTTCTGTGACACTTTTCATATCAAATTAATTGACTAATTAATTACATAGACCAATGAATCACCGCCTCCCCCTCTGGGAAATCCCCAGCCCATCGAGAGGTCCTGCCCCCTCCCCCTCTGAAAAATCGCCAGCCCTCCACAGCCCTCCCCTCTGGGAAATCAGAACTGCGTGCTGAATAGGACTTGAATCTGGGAACTTTCCCACTTAAGTTCGGATGGTAAAAGAAAAGGTTCTGGAAAAGTTTTGATATAAAATTAATTGCTTATTTGGCACAATTTTGGCACAAAATTAATTGATTAATTTATTAAATTGATTAATTAAGTATCCCCTCTCTCCCTCACCTGGAAAAATGGCAGACAATGCAAAATTGGAGGGGAAATACACTCCTGGAAATGGAAAAAAGAACACATTGACACCGGTGTGTCAGACCCACCATACTTGCTCCGGACACTGCGAGAGGGCTGTACAAGCAATGATCACACGCACGGCACAGCGGTCACACCAGGAACCGCGGTGTTGGCCGTCGAATGGCGCTAGCTGCGCAGCATTTGTGCACCGCCGCCGTCAGTGTCAGCCAGTTTGCCGTGGCATACGGAGCTCCATCGCAGTCTTTAACACTGGTAGCATGCCGCGACAGCGTGGACGTGAACCGTATGTGCAGTTGACGGACTTTGAGCGAGGGCGTATAGTGGGCATGCGGGAGGCCGGGTGGACGTACCGCCGAATTGCTCAACACGTGGGGCGTGAGGTCTCCACAGTACATCGATGTTGTCGCCAGTGGTCGGCGGAAAGTGCACGTGCCCGTCGACCTGGGACCGGACCGCAGCGACGCACGGATGCACGCCAAGACCGTAGGATCCTACGCAGTGCCGTAGGGGACCGCACCGCCACTTCCCAGCAAATTAGGGACACTGTTGCTCCTGCGGTATCGGCGAGGACCATTCGCAACCGTCTCCATGAAGCTGGGCTACGGTCCCGCACACCGTTAGGCCGTCTTCCGCTCACGCCCCAACATCGTGCAGCCCGCCTCCAGTGGTGTCGCGACAGGCGTGAATGGAGGGACGAATGGAGACGTGTCGTCTTCAGCGATGAGAGTCGCTTCTGCCTTGGTGCCAATGATGGTCGTATGCGTGTTTGGCGCCGTGCAGGTGAGCGCCACAATCAGGACTGCATACGACCGAGGCACACAGGGCCAACACCCGGCATCATGGTGTGGGGAGCGATCTCCTACACTGGCCGTACACCACTGGTGATCGTCGAGGGGACACTGAATAGTGCACGGTACATCCAAACCGTCATCGAACCCATCGTTCTACCATTCCTAGACCGGCAAGGGAACTTGCTGTTCCAACAGGACAATGCACGTCCGCATGTATCCCGTGCCACCCAACGTGCTCTAGAAGGTGTAAGTCAACTACCCTGGCCAGCAAGATGTCCGGATCTGTCCCCCATTGAGCATGTTTGGGACTGGATGAAGCGTCGTCTTACGCGGTCTGCACGTCCAGCACGAACGCTGGTCCAACTGAGGCGCCAGGTGGAAATGGCATGGCAAGCCGTTCCACAGGACTACATCCAGCATCTCTACGATCGTCTCCATGGGAGAATAGCAGCCTGCATTGCTGCGAAAGGTGGATATACACTGTACTAGTGCCGACATTGTGCATGCTCTGTTGCCTGTGTCTATGTGCCTGTGGTTCTGTCAGTGTGATCATGTGATGTATCTGACCCCAGGAATGTGTCAATAAAGTTTCCCCTTCCTGGGACAATGAATTCACGGTGTTCTTATTTCAATTTCCAGGAGTGTACATAATTCAAAATTTCGTGATAAATTCGAATTTTCGCTGTAAATTCAAATGCTGATTATGTTGCATCACAGAAGACATAATAATAACAGTAATAACAACCACTAGATAGCCGATCCAGAATACTGACACAGTCTAACTGCCCTACTCCTATTGGTAGGAAATTGAAAAAAATTGTTTGGAAATTAAAAAATCTGTGGGAAAATAAAATTTCTTTCATATGGCTATGAAGCATTGGAGTTGGGGGTGGGTAGCTGCCATTGATTGAGCGCTAGAGAGAAGCTCTAGCCAGTATCATCAGTAACTACTGGATGCAATACTAATAGCTCAGCAAATTATCACGGAAGTGCAGGGGATAGCCACTTAACTAATGAATAGCTGCTGGGAGGAACGTAAGGATGAGTAATAATATCAGGACAGTAACCCACTGTCCCACTGCTGCTATACTGTTTTTCTTCCTTGATTGTGATTTCATTCCCCTGCCCGATATGGGAAGGGAGGGCTGGCAGAGCCACAATCCGCCACTTTTCAGCCAAGGGATATTACAGGTATTAAAAAAGATGAAACGATACATATATAAAAGGCGATAAAAAAGGGAACACACATAATAAGGGGTGAGACAATGGGGCTTAAAATATACAAAAATGGTTCAAATGGCTCTGAGCACTATGGGACCTAACTGCTGAGGTCATCAGTCCACTAGAACTTGGAACTGCTTAAACCTAACTAACCTAAGGACATCACACACATTCATGCCCGAAGCAGGATTCGAACCTATACCGTAGCGGTCGCGCAGTTCCAGACTGTAGCGCATAGAACCGCTCGTCCACTCCGGCCGGCTAAAATATACATTTACATCGAGGCATTCATTAGGAGACAGTTAAAAAAAGGCCACATAAAGATAAAAATACAGTTGGCTATGTGCATAGCACATAAAATACACCAAAGTCACAAGCACAAGCTAAAAGTTGGCCACAGTATCACAAATCAATTCCAGAATGACGGTACTATCAAAACCACTGCATGAGATGGAGCACATACAACAAAGAGTAAAAATTGCTGGGGGAACCTGCCGAAGGGTGGGAGGCGTGAGAGAAGGGAGGAGAAAGGAGGGGGGACGAAAACTGCAAATCAAGTGGATACATCGTGAACCTGCACAGTAATACCAAATTAATTATTTGCAACCAGTCTTAAAAACTGAAGAAGTGGTGTACGAAAAAGTACAAGAACCTGAATATTTGCAACACCATCAAAGAAAGCAATTATACGATCTTATGCAGGAATATCATGAAGTCTTTAAAGAAAAGCCAGGTGTAATCAAGGAATACACATGTCATTTAGATGTGATCCCACACCAAGTTTTCTGCCGTAATTTTTATCCAGTACCGTGGCATCTACGAAAGGCAGCTGATGCAGAAATCCAACAGATGCTTGAATGGAAGTTGATCGAACCTTCAACGAGTCAGTACTGTAGTCCTATTCATGTTGTCCCGAATAAGGAAGGAAATGTTCGTCTCGTGCTAGACGCACGGCAAATAAATAAGATTATTGTGCCCGAGGGAACTCATCCGGAAAATATCGATGAGTTAATTCAAAAGTTCGAAGGATTAAAATAATTATCGAATATTCATCTCAGGAGTTCATTTTGGCAGGTGGCGCTAGACGAACAATCAAAAACGTACATTAGACAGGTATACATTGAAACTATGAATCATATTAAGAATATTTTCTTTCTTTTTGCAATTTAGTAGTAAGTTTTTCTTTTCAGGAGTCATGTTCGAGATGTATGCAGACATTATGTATTTCTTTTTCATTGCAGAGATGAATTTTCTTTCCAGAATGCAGAGAATTTAGTTATAGTATAACTGATTTCTTTTAATTTTTTGATTAATTAATAATAATAACTTCAATCAGTTCTCAAATGCATAATGACCATGGGTTAATGATTCAAATGAATCTAGTCTAAGGCAAGATATTTTTTTTGCTTATGTCAATTTTGACAATGTCAGTGTATGTTTGCATCTTTTTTAACTCGTTGAGCTGAAGTCATTCTGTTCGGAAAGGGGTAACCCGTTCTCAGCTACTACACCCGCTTATGCTTTATTTCAAACTTTTGTAATGTACATTTGCTTTGTAATTGTATCAGTCTTGTAACATACCTCTGTATGTAAATTTTGTCAAGTCAATTGTTACTCGCGAAGTTACCAACTAGGCGAATGCTGAGCACTTACAAGCACATCTACAAGTGTTAAAGTACATCTGAAAGATTACGAACGTAAGTTGAGATGGCATCACCAGTTGGATTAGTGTATAGTGCATCCTATGGTTATTGATAAGAATTAAGAACATCTTACAACTTCCGAATATTTCGAATTTAGGACAGAGTATTAGAAAGGACTTCAGTTTAGATTCTATTTCAGCTCAACATCGATCAAACACCTTTTTCACGGAACTTATACGGACTCTTATTTTAATGTAAACCATGTGCTGGAAAAAAATAATACCCACGAGGATATAGTGAAACGAGAATAGAATTCAAATCAGCTACCCGGAGATGACAAATAAAAGGGAATCGTAGATGGACCTAACCCAACGAGTCGACGGTTCACCTCAAGACACAGGAGGTTAACAATGTTGTGTTTCTTGTGTGAAAAGTGTTTAAAATCATTTCAAAGGAAATTATTCTGTATTTTTTTATTCTGTGTTATTCAATGAAATTTTTGTTTTGCAAACGAGAAGTACGAGGATGGTAAATCTACCCCGAGGTTTTCCTTTGTGGGGTTTGGCCGAATGGCTAGATTACAATTTTGAGAAGTCCCAAGGCGTGTGACAGAAGCTTTGAGTGATGATGAAAAAAGATTCTGATCACATCTAATGCCATCCTCGACAAACTAACGCAAGTTACATGAGCTATGCAAATTAGCTGTACCTCAATAACTATCAGGCAACACAGACTTGTTAGCGCAATATTGTACCACATTATGTATATGCACCCAAATGTATAATTTAAGTTCAATTTACAATTGATGGTAACAAAAAAATGTTACTACAGATATAGTGGACATTAATAGTATACAGTGTCATGAACAATCATCAGAACAGTGTTGTGTGAACGCTCGTGTTTGTTTTCCCCAAAAACGTTCGTCCACATGAGGGGCACATATGATGTATCATGTAATAAGATTGCTGTGCATTAATGTGACAGTATGAAAGAGAGAGAGAGAGAGAGAAGATATTCTTTATTACTCTGTGGCGTACGGCGCTTAGATAATTATTCTAGATAGTAAGCTTTTGTTCTCGTTAAGATTTAATTTAATGAGAGAGGAGTCTGTTCTTTATTGTGTAGTACAAATCGACGCCATTGCGAGATTTTGAAGGAAATTTGCATATACACCTGTATATATGATAGCGAATCGCTAATTCATGTGCGAGAAGAATTTCATTGACAATAAGGTCAATAAAACTTCGTTCATTTCAAAAAGGTACGTGTTTTTTCCACAAACGGCGTATACTCAAGTGTGATCTATTAAAAAATACCAGCTCGAGAACAATTCCGACGGGAGCGTTCAGTTCCAATTGAATAGTTTTGATGCTTTCTTCGGAAAAGAAGTTATTTCACGGATCTGGTTTTTTTTCCACCAATGTTTCTAAGAACTGAAGGTAAATCTGATTGCTATGCAACAGAGGCCCGACGAATATTTCTCCGCAACTTTGATTAACACTTTCAGCTTTCAATACAGCATCTGCAGCAGCTGGAGCAGATCACCATAACAACGCAAGGGTGTAGTGTGAAAACAATTTCTCTCATCGTCCTGTGTCCCGCCAACGGTGTATGTATTCACTACAACAGAACACACACACAGACAATCACTCATACATATAACTCCAAAACACAAGGTGGTGTGGGAAACATATCAGTATAGGCAAAATACGAATAACAGTAAGTGAAGAAAGCTGAGTGATTTTATAAGGACTCTGGTTCGATTCCTGATACTGTCAAGGATTTTTCCATGGTGGGTGGACTGGTGCGAGGTGAACTCAGTCTTGTGATGCCAGTTGAGGAGCTACTTGACTGAGCAGTAGCCTCATAACACTGCAGAAGTACTAGCATTCTCAGCCGGCCGAAGTGGCCGTGCGGTTAAAGGCGCTGCAGTCTGGAACCGCAAGACCGCTACGGTCGCAGGTTCGAATCCTGCCTCGGGCATGGATGTTTGTGATGTCCTTAGGTTAGTTAGGTTTAACTAGTTCTAAGTTCTAGGGGACTAATGACCTCAGCAGTTGAGTCCCATAGTGCTCAGAGCCATTTTTGAACTAGCATTCTCCGGGACAGATGGTGCATGGTCAATTACAGCAACAGCAGCTACGTCAATAATTTCCACCAAGACAGGACGCCTTCCTCCTCCTGGTGCCAAACCAAGCTCACCCCTGATTTCGAATATCATTGTCATCTTCTTTAAACCATTTAATGACATCGAGTCTCTCCTCAAACCATCCAGTCGGCGATACTCTGTCAGTGCAGCACTGTAATTCCTGCCGTCCACGTAAAACAGTTACACTAACAGTACACGATCTCTCTTCTTGACAGCCACGGTATTCACTCATGTTATGGCTTGTCAAATGACAGCGTGGATGTCACACTGACATACAAACAGTGTTCAGCGCCAGATTTACACCTGGTGGCCAAAATTGGAACTAATATCATTATTCATTAGCACATCTACCAAACTTCGTTACCATACGATAATTACAACTGCACTGGACCTCTGTGAGTAGGTGCACTTTAATCAAAACTACCCATTATTATCCATAGAAATTCAGACTTTCACGGCCGGTATTTGCGTTTTGCAAATATTCGTTTTATGGGCATAAAGCCGTAGTCCAGGGCATAATTCTCGGCCTAACGTTTCGTCTTCCAATGCCAGATACGTCACCAGAGACCTAAACGACTCAGAAAGCGATTACAGTCTCCAATAAAGTCAGCAAGCTGAGTTGTTTATATGTATTCACGCAACGCTCGGTTCGTAGCTTCATCAGACCGCTGCCTAGTTATGGAACTTAATAGTGAGGAAGAGTTGGCACTTTTTGTTTTATTTAGCTCTAAAAACACCAGCAACTAGTCTAATTTTAATCTTTCTTCTTTTCTGTTAAAGTTGATTTTGTGCTTTCGAATTTCCATGGCCTCCCTGTACATTGTAGCGTAGTAATAATTAGATCTTGCTAAAACCACAGAGAAACAAATTTAGTGGTTCCCTCGTCCCAGTGCATGACCTTTTGCTGCTGAATTTTCTGTCTCGCACAGGCGACAATTGCTCATGTGTTCCATAAGGCGGGTGTTAATGCTCCTCTTTGCAGTTCCCACGTACACTTGACCGTAACTACAAAGGGTTTTATACACTACTGGCCATTAAAATTGCTACACCACGAAGATGACGTGCTACAGACGCGAAATTTAACCGACAGGAAGAAGATGCTGTGATATGCAAATGATTAGCTTTTCAGAGCATTCAAACAAGGTTGGCGCCGGTGGCGACACCTACAACATGCTGACATGAGGAAAGTTTCCAACCGATTTCTCATACACAAACAGCAGTTGACCGGCGTTGCCTGGTGAAACGTTGTTGTGACGCCTCGTGTAAGGAGGAGAAATGCGTACCATCACGTTTCCGACTTTGATAAAGGTCGGATTGCAGCCTATCGCGATTGCGGTTTATCGTATCGCGACATTGCTGCTCGCGTTGGTCGAGATCCATTAACTGTTAGCAGAATATGGTATCGGTGGGTTCAGGAGGGTAATACGGAACGCCGTGCTGGTTCCCAACAGCCTCGTATCACTAGCAGTCAAGATGACAAGCATCATGTCCGCATGGCTGTAAGGGATCGTGCAGCCACGTCTCGGTCCCTGAGTCAAAAGATTGTGACGTTTGCAAGACAAAAACCATCTGTACGAACAGTTCGACGACATTTGCAGCAGCATGGACTATCAGCTCGGAGACCATGGCTGCTGTTACTAAAGCGATTTGTAGCCAAAACAAGATAGCTATTACTACGACAACAAACTTGGTACAAATTTTATAGTTCCACTGAAACATTTTTCAGGTTATGGTCACTAACAAATTCGCCCATGGAGTTTATTTGCAATGAATCTAGACAATATACACTCATCTTAAAAGAGAAAAGTAATGTGACCAGTTATATTAGTCATATACAATACCTGTAAACCACAAATCCCAAATTACTACAAACTAGGTTAAGCACGTCATAACGAAGACTCCCAAAAATATATGTTTGCAGGAGTCCGAAAACAATACTCGTAACTTCCAAAATTTTTCTGAAATGTACATCTATTCACGTTAATATTCGATGAAATTTGGCGCGAAGGATTCTTTGAACGAGGACACTACTGCTAAAATTGTATAAAGCACAAATATTGATTACAACTAAGAGAGTAATGCTTGACGCGTCCGTGGTGTTTCCGATAAAGCCACACGTGCCTCCCGGGTCGTTCTACATGGTGAACATCTCAGGGAGCTCAGCATTCGTTTGCTGTGTAGGGGCTTGGTGAATCCAGTTTTCCTGAGCTGGGGTCTGATGAGCGCATGCTTCAGCGAGCACCGAGCAGCGCGGCAGTGAAATATCGTGTCTTGTAGGGAACGGGGGTCTCGGCTTAACTGCCCAGATCGTCAACATGGTACAAAACTCCACAAAAAAGCTCTAAATCTCAAGGTGTGCTGTGCGCCGACGAGATGCTTGGTTGTTGAAGCACAACAGTCGTTAGAGAGCAACTTCTGGGGAACGTGGCGCACTTCAGTTGTACGAGAGCCCTAAACGCACTAGGATGCCACGGCAGCTCTGCTGGCAGAGACCCCAGACACGAGCATGGAACACAGTGGGGCCTGCCCCACACGACATCATGCTGACAGTGTCAGCTCTGCCAGCAGAGCTCCATTAAGATGGATACCATACTGCAGTCGGACTTGAATTGTTTTAGGATACATCTGGAGGAACTACATCTATTAACTCAGTGTATACCAATGTGTCTCTGTCTCCAAGAGAGACGTTTTGAATTCTATGATGCCCCTGAGCTATGTGGCTTCATTCTTTGCAAAAATGACTGTCTTACCGATGAGAGAGCTAAAGGAAGAGAGGCTACTTTCGTCAGTAACACCTACCACTCCTCGCTTCTCTCCATCACAAATGGCCTGCAAGCAGCCGCTATATCGTTAGATGTGTATCATCAGTTGATGATATGTTCACCCTACCTGCCCCTACTTGAGGTGCCAGACGAAGAGGCTCTCCTTGACCTACATTAGAGTCGAGACATACTTGGTTGCCACAAGCAGAAGATCACTGCCTGTGCAGGAACAGATAAATCAGTTGTTCTGGAATCGCTGACATCAGCATTACCATCCCTGGAATTGACGAAATCTGCAATAATATTCCCGGAATTCCTTCCCCCACTTCACCGTCCCCCTTGTCTCTGTGTCCAGTGGCGTCACATATTTGCATCGACATCATGGGACCGGAGCACAGATATTTTAGCCAAAGGCGTGTGCGTTCAGCCCCTTTCCCACCCCTCAACCAATTTTAATCGTCGTATTTACTCTGTGACAGAACTTTCCAGCAATGATAGTAACTGCGAGTGGTACTTGCTGGGATTTTGAGGTTCCACTGCACATTTATCTCCCAACAGAGCTCCGTACCACTTGTCAAACTTGCGAGTGTGTCAGCACCACATGTCCTCTCTCAACACTTCATTGCAAAAGTAATAATTCTGACTGTAGATTACATGAGCTTGCAGCAGCTTATATCTGAGGTGTTACATTCATCTGTAACAAACACGCTTTTTTACCTGAATAACAGGGATAAATTCAGCAGTAACCGCAAACAGCCGCTCTGTTGACATTACATGACGGTAAATGACAGCAGCATCATCTGCAGACAATCTAAGAGGCCCACTCAGACTGTCACCTAAATCGTTCATGTAGATAAGGAACAACAGAGGGCCTATAACACTACCTTGGGGAATGTCCGATATTACTTCTGTTTTACTTGATGACTTTCCGTCAATTATCAGGAACTGAGAATTTTATGTCAGGAAATCACGAACCCAGTCACCAGTGGCGGATTTAGCTATAGGCCCTCTAGCCACGGGCGTAGGGGCGACACCTTACGGGGGGCGGCATTTTTCACTCTGTACTCATTTTAACCTTTTACGTTGCTGCGCTGACAAACCACAAAAATTTTTAATACTGTTAAGCAACTTGCTAGTTTAAATAAGTGCTAAGAACGAAATTCGACAATATCAGCTTGGAAATATACATGTATTACTTTGTGACGGAATGGAAATTTAACATTGGGTTTCTGTCTGGTATCATCTTCATGATTGTTCAAAGTATTTTGAAGTAAGCTGTCAGGACGACAATCTACAATACAATGTATGAAACGTTATTATTCCGAGAACGTTGTCGGCTTCTACCTAACCCTACCATATTTTCCCCGTGAAAATACCGAGACCCCTGAAAAGGAGTGATAAACTAATCAGCAGTTTCTGAAATACTGTAACATGTACTTAAATTTCTTGTAGAAGTTACGGAGAAGTATCAAGTCAACCCTCCATTGCCGTAATTAATGTGAAAGCTCTATGGTCTTCAATATCTGAGCTTTGATTTAATGATACCCGTTTAGCAAAACATGTTGATACTGAGAATGTTTTACATTTTTAAACACATGTTTATACTAAAAGAAAACAAGCAGAATATCTAATAATGTTTGAAATACACTTCACAACAGTTTAAAAATTTTATTTATTTATATACTTAGTTACTTTTTTTGGAGAAAAAAGAAGAAGAAACCAACTTTCGTTTGTCTCATTTATTGTGCTGCAGCCTGCACGATAACAAAGTTCCCACTCTGTGCAATTGAACAGTACGTGGCATTGCAAATTTTTTACTAAACTTCTTAACTAAACTTCTTCTCTTCGAAGAAAGGTTATTTTTATTTTATGTTGGAGCAAAAGGTGCATTTGCGTGTAGACATAACACCAATGTCCACACAAATGAGAACACACTACATCAACTGCCAACAGGAATACTTGAATTCTGTAGTACGTCGTCTCTGCCCTCAGAAACCGCTGAAATGTTATAAGAGCAAGTGGGAGATAAGAGGCGATCCAGCACAGCTCTCTGCAAGAAATTGCAAAAATTATTTGCTTTTTAAATTAGAAAGACAGCGTCAAGAATATTCAGAACATATTTGCGTCCCAGCTACAAGTCAAGCGACGCGGGAAACAGAAGCCAAAAAAGAGACTATCCCCGTAAATTATCGAAGGAAAGGCGAGACGGGAAGCCAATGTTCTAAAAACGGTTGTCAGAGTTGATAAATTTTTCGCAAAAAATGTTACTGCTCGACTTCGAGTTCAAGTACACTCCTGGAAATGGAAAAAAGAACACATTGACACCGGTGTGTCAGACCCACCATACTTGCTCCGGACACTGCGAGAGGGCTGTACAAGCAATGATCACACGCACGGCACAGCGGACACACCAGGAACCGCGGTGTTGGCCGTCGAATGGCGCTAGCTGCGCAGCATTTGTGCACCGCCGCCGTCAGTGTCAGCCAGTTTGCCGTGGCATACGGAGCTCCATCGCAGTCTTTAACACTGGTACCATGCCGCGACAGCGTGGACGTGAACCGTATGTGCAGTTGACGGACTTTGAGCGAGGGCGTATAGTGGGCATGCGGGAGGCCGGGTGGACGTACCGCCGAATTGCTCAACACGTGGGGCGTGAGGTCTCCACAGTACATCGATGTTGTCGCCAGTGGTCGGCGGAAGGTGCACGTGCCCGTCGACCTGGGACCGGACCGCAGCGACGCACGGATGCACGCCAAGACCGTAGGATCCTACGCAGTGCCGTAGGGGACCGCACCGCCACTTCCCAGCAAATTAGGGACACTGTTGCTCCTGGGGTATCGGCGAGGACCATTCGCAACCGTCTCCATGAAGCTGGGCTACGGTCCCGCACACCGTTAGGCCGTCTTCCGCTCACGCCCCAACATCGTGCAGCCCGCCTCCAGTGGTGTCGCGACAGGCGTGAATGGAGGGACGAATGGAGACGTGTCGTCTTCAGCGATGAGAGTCGCTTCTGCCTTGGTGCCAATGATGGTCGTATGCGTGTTTGGCGCCGTGCAGGTGAGCGCCACAATCAGGACTGCATACGACCGAGGCACACAGGGCCAACACCCGGCATCATGGTGTGGGGAGCGATCTCCTACACTGGCCGTACACCACTGGTGATCGTCGAGGGGACACTGAATAGTGCACGGTACATCCAAACCGTCATCGAACCCATCGTTCTACCATTCCTAGACCGGCAAGGGAACTTGCTGTTCCAACAGGACAATGCACGTCCGCATGTATCCCGTGCCACCCAACGTGCTCTAGAAGGTGTAAGTCAACTACCCTGGCCAGCAAGATGTCCGGATCTGTCCCCCATTGAGCATGTTTGGGACTGGATGAAGCGTCGTCTTACGCGGTCTGCACGTCCAGCACGAACGCTGGTCCAACTGAGGCGCCAGGTGGAAATGGCATGGCAAGCCGTTCCACAGGACTACATCCAGCATCTCTACGATCGTCTCCATGGGAGAATAGCAGCCTGCATTGCTGCGAAAGGTGGATATACACTGTACTAGTGCCGACATTGTGCATGCTCTGTTGCCTGTGTCTATGTGCCTGTGGTTCTGTCAGTGTGATCATGTGATGTATCTGACCCCAGGAATGTGTCAATAAACTTTCCCCTTCCTGGGACAATGAATTCACGGTGTTCTTATTTCAATTTCCAGGAGTGTAGTATGGATGATATTTCTGGCACTGCGGCTGTTGCAAAAGTAGTAAATATAGACGAAACAAAAGTTAAAAATGAAGGAAAACAAATTGTTCCTGATTTCGAGTTTCACGAAAAACTAAGTGTCGAGTCAGACATTACAAAAAGAAATAACCTCGTTAGTGATGATCCTGCAGAGTGGCGTGTCAATGAATCAACAATCGAAATTCTCTTACAAGGTGGTATTAATCAAAGTTGTAATGGTGATTTTTCTAATTCAAGAATATCAGCAGCAGTTAAAACCAGATATTTGAACAAAAATGTATTTCATCGTAAACTTTTAAATGGTGAATCAACTTTGCGTGATTTCCTGGTATACTCCTGTAGCACCAGTGCTGCTTTTTGTGCACCATGTAAATTGTTCGGAGGTAAGGTCACGATTGCTACTAACGGTATTGCAGATTGGAAAAATATTTTTAATATCTTATCTCATCATGACAATTCGCTTAAACACAAAAATTCTGAGCTATCACTCTTAACAAGAAAAAAGTCACTTGGAGCAATAGATAACCATTCTGAGTCATATGTTGAGACAGAAAAAATGTACTGGCGCAGTGCGTTGAAAAGGGTGTTTGCAGCAGTGAAGAAGCTAACAAGTCGTGGACTTCCCCCTACATGCACACGTTGAAAGATCCCGTTCACAACATAATGGTCAGTTTATGGTGTCTCTTGAACTTACAGCCGAGTTTGATCCTTTTCTCGCAGAGGACATTGAACCATATGGAAATCCAAGGCAGGGACATACAAGTTATCTTTCTTCAACAATCTGTGATGAAATAACAGCTTCTTTTTGAACGAATAAAAAGAATTATCATAAGTGAAATAAAACAAGCCAAATATTTCTCTGTAATAGTTCAAAAATGGCTCTGAGCACTATGGGAGGTCATCAGTCCCCTAGAACTTAGAACTCCTTAAACCTAACTAACCTAAGGACATCACACACATCCATGCCCGAGGCAGGATTCGAACCTGCGACCGGAGCGGTCGAGCGGTTCCAGACTGAAGCGCCTAGAACCGCTCGGCTCTATAATAGTGAATTCTACTGTGGACATTTCACATATTGATCAATTATCTTTCTTATTAAGATACGTGAACAAGAATGGTGAACCTGTTGAACGTTTCCTTCTGTTTTTACTAAACCCGGGACGCAAGTCCTAAAACTTAGCTGAGACCGTACAAAAAGCCCTGTCTACAATTTCCATTGATATTACTGACTGTAGAGGCCAGTCATATGACAACACAAGCAATATGTCAGGAACCTACACTGGTTTGCAGGCACGCATTAAAGAACGAGATCCGAAAGCGCATTATATGCCTTGTGCAGCATATTCTTTGAATTTAGTCGGAACTAGTGCTGCAATCTGTGGTCGGGAAGCATGTTCATTTTTCAATGTAGTGCAAAACCTTTATAATTTTTTCTCTACTTCTACACAGTGCTTGGATAAACTTCTTTCTTTCATGAAACCAGGAAGCAAAAACACGTTGGTGAGCAAGAGAGGATGCGTGTGAAAGTCTATATGAAAACTGGAAGGGCGTTATCAATGTCCTCACACATATTGCCAATAATATGTTTGAAAAACCATTTATGCGAATGAGGCTTCAGCTTTATTGAATCAACTCAGCAGAGTAGAAACAGTATTCATGACGACAGTTTGGACGGACATGCTCCAGAGATTTAATAGTGTAAATCTGAAATTGCAAAGCGTTTATGTTGATACTTAAATAGTGCATGAATTATACGAATTACATGTGGGATTGATTGCATCTGTTCGTTGCATGTTCGACTATTATGAAAATAAATCCATGCACATTGGGACTGATGTAGACTGTGAATGCACCTATGAAAGATCACGAAAATGCAAACTTCATGAGGACAAAGAGGCGGATCTGAAGAAGTTATTCTGACTGGAAGGGAAACATTTAGAGTCGAAACGTTTCTCCCAGTATTCGACAACTTGTACGCCGAATTAGTCAGCAGGAACGAAAGCTATAGAAGACTGTTGGACTCCTTCACAGTTTCCAGTAACCTTAAGAACAGTTCACCTGACGATATTGCTAAACGTGCAGCAGAACTCCAAGCGTCATATGACACAGATTTAGAGCCATCCTTCCCCAGTGAATGTGTAAATTTCACGGAACTTTTGAATCTTCTGAGATTAGTGATATACCAGTCGAAATGAGTAAATTTTTACGAAAAGAGAGGTTACAGTCCGTGTTTCCGAATGTTGACAACGCTCTTGGAATATTTCTATGTAAGGACCTTACAAATTGTTCAGCAGAACTCTGTTTTCGGCTCTTAAAAGACTGAAATAGTACCTACGTTCTACGTCGTCTGAAGAGAGATTGAACGCCTTGTCCATTCTTCACATTGAAACCGACCTCCTAACTGATAACCGCCTGAACTATGAAGATATGAAGGGCTTATTGCAATAGTGGTAGAAGTCCATTACCTCCATTTTTCTGTCTATAAAGCTTCTGAAATTAATGAGCCAAACAAACAGAAAGAAAGGTTCATCTCTAGCAAGAAGCCATATACTTGAATATTTCTGCCATCTCAACTTCAGATTTTTCAGCACTCATTTAACTTTAGGACTCTGTATCTCAATAAGAACAAAAATGGACTTGTACTACTATTTAAATAAGCCCTTCATATGATCAACGAGTTTCCTGCCGTCAAAGCCAGACGCAGACTTTGCTGACTGGTGAGTTTGTTTATTTATTCGTATTTGTTTTAAAAAATTAAGATTATAATGTGATTCTTATTAAAACTTGAGCACATTCGTTGCATTTACAAACTACGTATTACCTGTTTATTTTACAATTGCCGATGGCAGAACGCGGAACTAAACCTCGTTTACGTGCAGTCGCGACCGAAGGCGCCCGGCAATACTAAACAATAAATAAACCCAGGCCGCTCGGTGCTGTACAGTCAAGTCTACTGATACTGTAGTCTATTACAGCTGATGCATATTCTTGGCGTCTGCTGAAATGTATAGTTATCGCGGAAATATACGTTATCAGAGAGTATGATCAGAGATGAAAAAGCGTTAATAAATAACGTAGTTCAGTCCTATCGATAAATCCGTAAAAGCTTTGCTAGTACCGTTAGAAAGAGCTATTTTGAGAACAGTAGCTGCAGTACAAAACTGTTCAGCCCTTACATGGATTAAAGATATTGTGTACACTTATTATGCAGTATCTAGCTACACAGACCCTAATGCTTTACACGTTAACTATTAGATTATAAAACAAATTTGATTTTTCCACGCTAGTCTGTAAAATTACGTAATAGAAAATCCAGTTCTGTGTTTGTTCGTCTGTATTTAGTTATTAGCTAGTGCACCGAAATCTCTATTTCATTTTCATTTCTTACGCTTTCCTATAGATTCACGTATTAATACCGAACGTGTCTTCTTTATGTGCTACACACTGAAGTTATTAGATCGTAAAACGACAGTTTAATTTTAATTTTCAACACACCTCTGTAAAAGTACGTATTCATTTCTAATGTATGACATGTTCGTTTCAATTTTTAGGTCGTAACACAATTCTTTTATTTTAATTTTCAACGGTTTCGTGTAAAAAAAATAAAATAAAAAAATATGAGAAGTGAATGTATAACAAAAATCCGTTGTCTCCTACACGGTCTGCTGAATTTTTAGGCCATAAAAGAAAAGTTATTTTCCTTGTGTTCGTTTGTGTTGTCTTTCGACAGAAGAATGTGTTAACACAACGGAGTTTTAAGTTTGTTTTATCCGTTGCCGTACGCCAAGTGTAGTTCAGGAACCATATTACATTTTGATTGAGCGCGACTAGATCGCTGAAGCGTCCTTCAGAACAACGAATAGCAGAGTACGGAAACAGCTCACAGTGCTCCCACCCAAAACGGCAATTGTGAAGAGATCGGGTAATAGTTATTATTCAAAACATGTTTTTTTTTGGAAGGGAGGGGGGCGCATATAAAATGGTGTGCATAGGTGCGCAAAACTTTTATATCCGCCGCTGCGTCACCCGACTGAGACGACACTCTATAGGCACGTGATCTGATTAGAAATCACTTGTGAGGAACGGTGTCTAAAGCCTTTTGGAAAACTAAAAATATGAAGTCAATTTGACGTCCACTGTCGATAGCACTCATTACTTCGTGAGGCTAAAGAGCTAGTTGTGTTTCACAAGAGCGATATTTTCTGAATCCGTGTTTTCTATTAGTCAATAAATCGTTTTCTTTTTTCGAAGTTACTCATAATATTAGAGCACAGTATATGCTCCAAAATTCCTCTGCAAATCGTTAGTGATATGGGTCTGTGATTCAGCGGATTACTCCTGTTTCCTTTCTTGTGTATTGGTGTGACTTGTGCATCTTTCCAGTCTCTGCGAGCGAGCGGTTGCATATGATTGCTAAGTATGGAGCTATCGTATCAACATACTTAGAAAGGAACCTGACTGGTATACAATCTGGACAGAAAGCCTTGCCTTTCTTAAGTGTTTTAAGCTGCTTCGTTACACCAAGGGCATCTACTTCTAAGTTACTCAACTTGGCAGTTGCTCTTGATTCGAACTCTGAACTATTTGCTTCGTCTTCTTTTGTGAAGGATTGCCAGAAAACATGGTTTAGAAACTCTGCTTTAGTGGCGCTGCCATGAATATCACCATTGTTATCGCGCAATGGAGGCACTGATTGCGTCTTACCACTGGTTTACTTTACATATAAGCAGAATCTCTTTGGGCTTTATGCCAGATTTCGGGACAGAGTTTCGTTGTGGAAACTATTAAAAACATCTCGCATTGAAGTTCACTCTAAATTTCGAACTTCTGTAAAACTTCGCCAATCTTTGGGATTTGGCGTTCTTTTAAATTTGATATGCTTTTTCGTGGCTTCTGCAATAGTGTTCTGGCCTTTTTTATGTACCATGGCGGATCAGTACCATCTCTTACGAATTTATTTAGCATATGTCTCTCAACTGCCGTCGATACTATTTCTCTGAATGTAAACCACATCTGGTCCTCGCTTACATAGATTAGAAGGAGTGGATACTGTCTCTTAGGAAGGTGTCAAGCACATTTTTATCTGCTTTTTAAAATATATATGTTTTGCATTTATTTTTGGTGGATTTGGATGTTACGGCATTCAGTCTAGCCAAAATAAACTTGTGGTCAGTAATCTACATCTACATGGATACTCTGCAAATCACATTTAAGTGCCTGGCAGAGGGTTCATCGAACCACCTTCACAATTCTCTATTATTCCAATCTCGTATAGCGCACGGAAAGAATGAACACCTGTATCTTTCCATACGAGCTCTGATTTCCCTTATTTTATCGTTGTGATCGTTCCTTCATATGTAGGTCGGTGTCAACAAAGTATTTTCGCGTTTGGAGGAGAAAGTTGGTGATTGGAATTTCGTGGAAAGATTCCATCGCAATGAAAAACGCCTTTCTTTTAATGATGTCTAGCCCAAATCCTGTACCATTTCTGTGACACTCTCTCCCATATTTCGCTATAATACAAAACGTACTGCCTTTCTTTGAACTTTTTCGATGTACTCTGTCAGTCCTATCTGGTAAGGATCCCACACCGCGCAGCGGTATTCTAAAAGAGGACGTACAAGCGTAGTGCAGGCAGTAGCCTATCCTTAGAAGGTCTGTTACACTTTCTAAGTGTCCTGCCAATAAAACGCAGTCTTTGGTTAGCCTCCCCACAACATTTTCTATGTGTTACTTCCAGTTTAAGTTGTTCGCAATTGCAATATTAGGTATTTAGTTGAATTTATGACTGTTAGATTAGACTGATTAATCGTGTATCCGAAGTTTAACGAGTTCCTTTTAGCACTCATGTGGATGACCTCACACTTTTCGTTGTTTAGGGTCAACAGCCACTTTTCGCACCATTCAGATATCTTTTCTAAATCGTTTTGCAGTTTGTTTTGATCTTCTGATGACTTTATTAGTCGATAAACGACAGCGTCAACAGCAAACAAACGAAGACGGCTGCTCAGATTGTCTCCCAAATCGTTTATATAGATAAATAACAGCAAAGGGCCTATAACACTACCTTGGGGAACGCCAGAAATCACTTTTGTTTTGCTCGATGACTTTCCGTCAGTTACTACGAACTGTGACCTCTCTGACAGGAAATCACAAATCCAGTCACATAACTGAGACGATATTCCATAAGATTGCAATTTCACTATGAGCCGCTTGTGTGGTACAGTGTCAAAAGCCTTCCGGAAAACCGTGAAATACGGAATCGATCTGAACTCCCTTGTCAATAGCACTCAACACTTCATGTGAATAAAAAGCTAGTTGTGTTTCACAGGAACGATGTATTCTAAACCCATGTTGACTGTGTGTCAATAGGCCGTTTTCTTCGAGGTAATTCATAATGTTCGAACACAATATATGTTCCAAAATCCTGCTACATATCGACGTTAACGATATGGGCCTGTAACTTAGTGGATTACTCCTACTACCTTTCTTGAATATTGGTGTGACCTGTGCAACTTTCCAGTAATCCTTGTATCTGTCATGATGTTCCTTATTTCTTCAGGATTAATTTTTCCTAAGAGGCAAATTTGTTTTCACGACCATTTACACTTCGAGTGGGCTCCTAAACTTGTTCAAAATAATTATCCGAGAAGACATTCAGTACGATTTCTGTCGACATTTTATAGCTGCCACTGACTTTAAACATGTGCACTTCTACTACACTTTACAACTACAATATTGATTGTTCCTATATGTACCTTATTCCCGTGTACGTACTGCACCCTTTGAAACTGAAGCCCTTTCTGCACGTTCCCAACCTAACCTAGGAAACGACCCAGTCCTCTCCACCCCCCCCCCCCCCCCCAGCCACTGTAGCCGCTTCCTACGTGTAGTGCACTCCTGACTAATTTAGTGGAACCCAGAAACTCACCACCCTATGGCGGAAGTCGAGGAATCTGCAATCCACATGGTCGCAAAACTGCCTGAGCCTCTGATGCAGACCCCCCACTCGGCTCTGTACCAAACGATCACAGTCGATTCTGTCGACGATGTTACAGATGGTGAGTTCTGGCTTTATCTTACAAACAAGACTGGCAGTCTTTACTTCTTCAACTAGCTGCCTGAAACCAAAGACAATTTCTTCCGATCCAAAGCGACACACATTGTTAGGGCCAACATGAGCCACCACCTGCAAATGTCTGCACCCTGTGCTCTGGCATCCAAAAGCATCTGTTCTACATCTGGGATGTCTTCTCCTGGTGTGCACACAGAGTACACAATGGATCCCCTCCCGTCCTTTGCAGCCATATCCCTAAGGGGCCCCATTACGCACCTAACATTGGAGCTCCCGACTACCAGTAATTCCACCCTGTATGACTGCCCAGACCCTGCTGGCCAAGAGGATTCCTCTGGAACAAGGTGAGTGATTTCATCTGGCTCAGGGACTTCATCAGCCACAGATAGCGCTAGAAACCTGTTGCTCAGGTAAACCAGGGAGACCCATCCACTGCGCCCTTGGAAAGCCTTTTGTTGCCAGCCACACCCTGGAAAGCCCTCCCACTCGACCACGGGTGAGGAATCAACCTCAGTGTGGGCAGTACCAGGAGCTGCTACAGTAGTGGACTGCTTGGGGTACACATGGGTCGTGCTGGGCATCCTTTGGATCACCACATCTGCTCTCCACAGTGTTGTCCTTTGGCAACAACCTCAAGCTGTGTGACCGAAGCCAACATCACCTGGAGTTGTGAGCCAAGGGTCACCAACTTGGGTTGTATCTGAACACAGTAGTCATATATTTAGTCATGTCTAGTAAGCATACATTCACTGGCATTCGTTTGAGCTTCACTGGTTGTCTGTCTTTCCAGCAAACCATCAGAGCAAGTTTGCATCTCTCCCCTTTGACACTAGCAGAGCAAAAGACATTTGTCTGTGGAATTCAAGAGATCCATAGCACAAAAGGCAAATAAAAATAAATACTGGCGTATGTGGTAGAAAATTGCCGAAGCACACAAAGATCCATCTGAGGACATGAGAAAAAGGCAAATTCCTTACATGCTTCCATAACATGAGAATGGAGTGACTAAGCACAAGCTTTGTATTTCTTTCTATTAGAAATGAACAACACAATAAATTCCCTTAAAAGTAAACAAGTATGAATACATGTCTACATACCTCAACAAAAGTTTGGAATATCATAGAGTTTACTGCAATGACTTCTCATAGTATACCCATTGAGGATTGTACAACATCTTATTAGCAAAATAAACATAATTCCTTCTGAAATCAAGAAAATTTTTGATTAGTCACAAAAAACCATTACAAAACAAAACAGGCTCTCACCTAAGTATACATTTTGAAAACAAAAACTGTGAAAATTTTTATCTCGTGATGCGGATTATCAGACTTTATTAGTGAGTATGTCCTCTCCACAGATGGATGAGTTCTTCCACTATGTGAGGCATGCTCTGGATGTGACCACCAAGTTTACCTTGGGGTGTGAGGCCCAGTTCTCAGTGACAGCTTCAGTGAGTTCCTCAAGATTGTCAGATGGATTTTGATGCTGTGCAATAGCCACCTTCAACAGGTCTCACGCTTGTTCAACTTCATTTATGTCTGGGGACTGTGCTGGCCAACACAATCAGTTGATTTGCATCTTTGAAGATACCGAGACACTGCTAGAGTTCATCGAGGTCTTGCATTGTCATCGACTAGGATGAAGCTGTCACTGAGTTCACAACTGTGGGCCTTGGAGGTATCAGCCACCAGTTAAATTGATGTAGATTGAAATTAGAGGGGTCTGCTGTTCCATAATTATTGCTACCCAGAACATTACACTTCCACCAGCAAACAGATGAACTTACTGAATGTATCACCATTTCTTGTCTCATATAGTGCTTCTCCAGACCCTAACAACTCAGGTGTCCAGTTGCAAACCAATCCCGGTGTCATCAGCAAACATGAGATTACTTCATCCTGCAATGATCCACTGTTGATGTGCAAGAGCCCAGGACCTTCGATTACATCAGTTCCATTGGTTAAGTCCAAAACCTCTAATTGGTCTTCTGGAATGAAGACCACCCTGATCCAATCTTCTACACACTGTTTGGTCTGAGATATGCATCCTTGTTGTCTGGGAGAAGTCATTTCCAATATTTCTGGCAGCTGATATTGCGCCCTGTGAGGAGCAAATGATCCTGCATTGGAGTTGTCATATGAGGACGACCACTGTAAGGTCTATAATTCACATTTTCCATCTCCCTGTACTTTCTCCAAACTTAGACATACCACTTTGAGTGACACATAACCAATTAGCAACAGCTTGCTGTGTATGACCTGCTGAAAGTAAAGCCACTACCCTGACTTCAAAGTGCTGTATTCCTCCATGTGCATGTTACTCCAGTGCTGAACACAAACTGAATGAAACTGATGTTGATAGTGGACTGCTCACTGTGTGCCACTGCAGCAGCAGTATGCTTACATGATTGAGAAACTGCCACAGAGCATGCCAGTAGTAAACACCATCTAATATGTGGGCTCTAACTGGATAAATCATGAAGTGCCTAGGTTAATGAGACCTCTCATATCATAGACTACATTTTACTACAGTATTACGAACTTTTGTTGAGCAGTGTATAATGTTACTTAAAAATATACTAAGTATCTGATCATTATCATTGCTTATATTCATGGTAATTGTGATTATATGTGTTATTTATTACTGTTATTTTAGAAACTTTTGATGTAATAACTGAACAAATAAAAATCATATTCCCACAATCTTGCTCTCATCCCTCTAACGAACTACTGTATATGGTTGATTTTATGAAGTAGCCTATGTGACATATTCTACATATATTTCACAGTTCATTAATTAGACTTTATTGACATTATTGTTCTTAGAAGTGCTTTAGTAAAATCCTTTACATGCTTTGCATATGTCACTGCACACATCAGGAACTTTCTGAGATAGAGCAGCTACTGAAATGCAAAATTGTTACCTACTAATGTAAATGTCTCTGGTTGCAAGAAACCCAAGTATATTTGGTTGCCTATCTTCAGGTTATGTTACTCAATGGTAATTAGTGGTCTGCTTTTAAATTGCCTGCTCAGTTGAATGGGAAGCCAACAAAAGGTGAGGTCAACTGACATATGCACAAAATTTTGGAACAATGCTTAATCTGGAGCTGCAGTTCAGTATTAATTGCACTACATGAGGTGAACAAAAATATGGGAACACTGGAAACACAACACAGTACCATGCCTAACATGATGTAGGAAAACTATTGGCATTCAAAACAGCTTCCAGTTGTCTCGGAAAGGATAAATATAGGGTTTATACGGTTTTATAGGGAATCACATACCAATCTTCCAGCAAAATAGTGGCAAGTTCAGTAAACGGCGATTGAGGCAGATAGTGATCATGCACCTATCTCTCCAAAGCAGACCACAAAAGCATAATAATATTGATATCTGGTGACTGTGGTGACCGGGGGAGATGTGACAATTCATCCTGGTGCTCATAAAATCAATCGTGGATGATTTGTATCATGTAAACAGGCACCCTGTCATTTTGGAACACAGTATTACCATTGGAAAAGAAACATCATACCATGAGATGGACCCGACAAGCCAAAATGATCACATAATCCTTGGCAGTAATGTGATTTTGCAGAGTAACAATGGGTCCCATGGAATATAATGATATGGATGCCCAAATCATCAGTGAATCCCCACCATGTTTCACTCTTGGGATGTAAACTCTTCCATCAATTGCCCCATTGTCCACCTTTTATGCCTTTGGCACCACGTTTTCCTGTTGTGGGCATTTTCATCATTGATGTTTGGTTGTGGAATACCAACTCACCCTGCAATTCCATGCTTCTGGAGCTCCCTTCAATTCTGCAGTGACTTCTGCAGCTGTCGTCCTCTTATTATTTGTCACAATCCTCTTCAGTGACCATTCATCATGATCACTCAATACACAGCTTCATCCACATTGTGACTTAGGACATACTGGTTTTGTGCTTTACCTGTATTTGATATAAATCTTCGATATGGTGCCTCTTGAAACACCAAACGCTTCAGCTCCATTGATCATGGAAGCACCCACCACACGAACACCAACAGTTTTCCAATGTTCAAATACACTGAGGTCTGATATAATGCACTCACAATGACACAGAACATGGTTGTGACAATGCCTCATACTTGCAACATATTGAAGACATTGCACAGGCACCTTTTGTGGTCAAATACAACCTGTGGTATTGGCTAGAATCAATATTTATCTTCAAACACATATTTCTTGTGGCATTTCCATATTCCACATGTTTCACACTTGTGTACAAAATCAGACGCCTACATTCTACTTATACTGCACTACTTTGCATACAAAATAATCCTATATGAATAATTAAGTTTTGTATTGTGTCTATAACTAGTGTTCAATCAAATGAAATCTGTGTGGCAATCATTAGCTCCAAAGTAACAAAATCACAGTATTTGTAGGTTTGGCACTCTACACTCATTTTCCCATGTTCTTCTACATTCTCTCCAGTGCAAGCACTTGTTCACAGGTACAAGTAACTGATGAGAAGTACTCATGGATGAAATTCCCTTATCACTTTATTGGAAACTTAGACTAATATTTTTTATTGTGGCTTATAATGGAGGGCACATTAAAATGGTCAATAGGTGCCTTGGTGCCTGATGGCAAAGGTACAGTCTTGAATATTTTGGGGGATGGCATAAAACTTGATAAAAAGAACTTCAAAACTAAGATGTGCTACAAGGAGATGAGGTGGATACCTGTTCATGTGAAAATGTCATTAGTAGGCAATACTGTAGGACCTGCACATCTCAGTTGCATAAGACTTACCCAGGCAAGGAAGAATCTGTGTGAGTGATCCAATTACTTCACTAGGCCCATGTGACAATAATGGATCCTATGTCAATTACAAAAACTCCGAGGGATCTGGGTGGTCTACTGGGTAGTAATTATACTCACACAATAAAGAAACCTCTTGTGGGTCACTGTGACATCTGTTATCAATAAACTCCAGTGGTGAACAATATAATCACTATAATTAAATCTGACACAATTTTGCACACTGTTACATGTTGCATTGGAAGCCAGTTAAAAGACTGTGTAATGGTACATTCCTGGAGGAGACAACAAGAGCTCCAAGCAAACATGCTGCTAAATGCCATGTCTGTAGGACAATATGGCAATTTTGCACACTGTTACATGTTGCATTGGAAGCCAGTTAAGAGACTGTGTAATGGTACATTCCTGGAGGAGACAACAAGAGCTCCAAGCAAACATGCTGCTAAATGCCATGTCAGTAGGACAATATGGCATAGCTACTTTATAGTAAAAGGCTGGTAACCTGCAAGGACATAATTTACAAGAACACTAAGAAATTACAGGAGTAATAAGAGTGTGATGGTGTTACAGAGATCACAAATAGATGAAAAGAGTAAACAGTGAACTTGAAAATATGGCAGACTTTATCCTGACATTTAATGTACAAAAATTACCGATTGGAGATTGTGTCTTACATACCTGACTCCCTGTGATGCTTTAAGTACTAACATTTTGGGAACACCACCGTGGGATGAACAGGGCAGGTGACATGCAATAATTTCAAAGGACATTCTTACTTCCTATGAAGGAAATATTCACTGCATGAATCGCAAAATGAGAGTGAACTGCTCGCAACAAAGTCTTGTACAGAGCTTCAAATGACTAGTCTACATTGAGGAGGAAAATGTATATGAAGTTAAAGTCGCACAACTTATCCCATACTATGGGGCAAAGAAAGGAATTTAAGGCCATCCAGTCACCAACTTTTGTAAAGCCATTTGCCTGAATAAAGAAACAGCCTGTATCAAAGCCGAGACAATGACAGCTGATGAAATGCAACACATTGCACCAGTAATGTGAAGAAGGAAATCTCTGCAGTCATGTAAACCATCATGTAGAAGGAAGTAGTCATAAAATTTTAATTACAACATCAAAAAATAAAATTATGTAATTAATTTTTTGTTTCTTTGCAGTTACATACCTGCAGACATCGTACACATTGCGATCTCCATGCCACAATACTGTAGCAGTCGCTAGAGGAGCCATAACAAAATGGTGTGGCCCATTGATAAAATGGATTATCATGTGGCAATTTGTTTTCTGCATTTGAAAGGGAATAACACTGCCACAACCCAAGCTGAGTTGGTGGAAGTTAAGGCACAAATGAATCATCACTTGACACAGTGACTAAGTGTGCTTGCAGTATGTCCAGACAAGTCAGAATGAAGAAGAACAATGTAGAAGACAATTTCTCTGTGAGGAACAACAAATCAAAAGAGAACTGGAGGTCCTGGTGCTCGAAGATTGATGTATCACAATTGAGGCTATAGTGGAAAAAGTGGAAGTCAGTTTTCAAAACACTGTGAAACATTTGGAAATGACGAAGGTCACTGCCCAGTGGGTTCCACAACTGTCTTCGCTCATTCAAAAAGTGCACCAAACCAAGGCAGCAGCAGAAATATTGCAGCTCAACTATCACCTAGCAAGGTGACAAGGAGTGTTTTCTTGGAAAATCATGGGGTAATGTTAGTGGCAAGCCACCAATATCACCTGATGAGAATATGGGGTATTGACAATGTGAAGCATGGTGGAAAGCTGTCCAACGGTGTGCCTGTGCTTAAAGATGATGCCCAGACCACCACTGAACACAGTAATACACATTGCTTCTTTGGGTTAACAAATTCTGCTTCAGCACACATACAGATATTATTCTGGCATGGCACCCAGTGACTCCTTCCTCTTTCTTTTAATAATAATAATAAAAAAAATATGTTGTAGGCATTTTCTGACTGACGATGAGGTGATTTTTGAGGTGGAACATTTCCTAATCAGCCAAGGTCTCTTACAAGTCATCTGTTGTTGGGATAAATGTTTCACACTGAAGTGTGAATACGTAGAGAAGAACTAACAATACCAACAGTTTTCATGGCCACAACTTGACTTCTTTGGGGTGATAATTAAAACACTGAAAAGAGTAATGCTCCCTCACAGCAAGCAGAAAAAGAGAAACAAAAATATGGTTCTGGTAAAACATTGTAAAAAATAGTACCCAGACTCCAAACAAGGGACCAAGAATCTGAGGCTGATAGAAAACCAGCACAACATGTGACCTTCATCCTGCCTCATGGGTTAGGATGACCAGTCATCCAATATTCTGGAGTAGATGTTTGCCTGGGGGAACTAGGAAGTCTTTCAAGTAATCCATTCCCTGTCCATTCTCTGCTGAAAATTCCTCACCTTGTAGGAAAGATGGAGAGAAACCTCACCACTAAGGTGGCTCCTATACTACAGTGGAACATCAATGGATTCATGACATATGTGGAGGAACCATGCCTTCTAGTACAGGGAAGAGCAGTGTGTATATGATTCCCAGAGACACACACCAAGCCTTCTGATAGCCCTGGTTACATGGTTAAAGGCTTCACAAAAAGAGGAAACCTTTGTGTTGAGGAAGGTGCAGGTGGAGTTTTCGTGAACTTGCCTCTCCTTCTCAACAGCAGCTTACAAGCCGTCACAACATGATTGAATGTACATAATAGATTAGTAATATGCTCCCTCCACCTGCCACAACATGAAGTTCTAGGCCAAGAACCTTTCACTGTACATATTACACAGGTTTACCAACCATTCCTCCTATGTGGAGATTTTTAGCTTCATTTAGACATCAAGATAATTTCCCAACTCTTTGTGAGAGGTCATTTTAATTCCTCTCTTTAAACCTGAGAAGGACCTTACATGCCTGGGTAGTTAATACAGATGTGGATGCAGCATCTTGGAACTGATGGTCAAACACTAACTTGTCTGACTCTTAGGATCTATCAAGCTTCTTAGTTGTATTCAATGTGAGTTCAGGAGGTACAGTATAAGTCCGTCATTGAAAACCCGTCCCTACTGGAAGTGTATATGCAACAGACGTTTTTGGAATGCGTCATCAAATACCACTTTTTTGTCATCAAGAAGGCCTATGACACTATTAGGAAACATAATTTCCTTATTCAGTTCCATTAATTTGGTTTCCAAGAACATCTTCCATTCTTAATACTGTCTTTCATCTCTCTATACTATTTTAATATTTAGTTGGCAACATCCTCCCTTATCACTTTTAACAAAAGAACAATGTCCCTCTAGATAGTATTGAAGTGTGACTTTTTGCCATAGCTATTACTTGTATATTGTCGACAGCACATAGTTGTGCCAACTGCTCATTGTTCATAGTTGACTCTTCTGTCTTTTGCTGTTCTTTCAGCCCTGCAACAACAGGCTATCAGTTGCAACTGACAACTAAAAAGTTGAAGAAATGGATAGAGAAGAAAGAATTTAACATTTCAACAGGGAAGTCTTTGTGAATCCTTTCTAACTGTTCACGTTCAGTTTTCTACTTTCCTGAGATGTGCAATAGGGACATTGTTTTCAATTTTAAAGAAGCCGTGAAGATCTTTGGCCTTAAATTTGATTTCTAGCACACCTGTTTGCCACACCTTTGGGACCCGAAAGCATTATGCATGAAAGTACTAAATATTTTAGAGTGCATTAATCATATGTTGTCAGAGTGAAACAAATTCTGACTTGATTATGGGTGCATGGTGTATGTGTCTGCAAGACACTCATATTTACAATTCTTGGATATGGTGCACCATGAGGGAAATATGCTGGCCGCTGGAGTCCTTAGTACCAGGCCTATTCTCAGCTGCCGCTTAAATCGGGTGGCAACACCTCATGATGTGGGAATCCTATAAAACTGTATCCACATCACCAATGTTTGCATATCAAACAGTTACTTGGCCACCAATTTAACTACTTTTCAGTAATCAACTATAAGAAATGATGCCTTTTAGGATCTGTGTAAAAGACTGCTACAAAGAATCCTAAAATTATATTAAGTTTGACAAATTTGGTGAAAGAATGCAGTCCAGATATAATTTTTAAATTATCTTTTAAATAAATTTTTGATAGGTATCACAATTTTAATATACCATAACACATTATTGCTCATAGAATGGGGACTTCATTGGCTGGTCAGTATTTCTCCCATATCATGTGTTCAGGTTTAGCCATTCCAGTCAATATACTATACTTACCAGAGAAATGCATGTAATCCTGAATTTACTGGATCAAATGAGGTGTCACCAAAGTAAAAAGTTTCTTAGCTGCTCAGTTTCCCTTAGCGCCCTACAAACATTGCAGCAAATGAATGAAGCCAAAGAAATGACACAAACATTACAGGACAAACAGTTGCTCCTTCAACAGCAGGGGAAGTATATATTGTTCTACTGGATACAAGGGTAGGAGGGACTGTAGGGAAATGAGGAAGCAGGCAAGGAGGCCTGCAGGGAACACACTGTGCCACCCCACCCCCCCACACCCCCCCACCCCACCCCCCGCCAGCAAGTTGTTATCTTGCTCTTAAGTCAGAGAGCCATACAGCTGTGGCAGAAGGGCTGGCTGCTAGTGATGGACAATAACCTTCTATTGATCAAGCAACCTGTTTGACTGTGTGTACCATTATACAACTTGGCGCTTTTTTATGTATGTAGATTTCTGCCGCACACGAAAGTAATTTTAAGCACCACAATTTGTTACAGACACTCTGGAGATTCTATTCTGAGCACTTAAAAGTTATAATTTTACAGTAACCCCTGTTGTGACCATGCAGTATGACACTCAATAAAAATATTTGTTTTACTAAGCTTCATTTGCAATTCATCAATATATCTCTACGATGTAGTGAATGCCTTGCAGATTATTTAATTTTATTCAGTAAATACGTTCCAGGATTCCATCTGAGCAAAACAAAGTGGCTTGTTGTTCCCTACTTACCTATACATATCTTGGTGATGTTACCTCATATCAGTGGGTATCTCTGCATTTTACCTAACAGCACATTTTGATTTTTATGTTGCTGTCTATCTTGTGTTGGTATTTGTATGCAGTTTGTCATCTACAGTTTGTCACTGATGTTGGTAGTGGTGGTTTTAACATTATACAACTCTATAAAATGTATACACAAAATTCATTGTTTCAGTATTTGCAACAGATAATTGGAAAAAGCTGTTTTCTTGCACACTGTGTGAATTTAAAGGGTAGTACTAATGAAAAGGTAATAACAATAAAATATAATGATAACTTGGCAATTAAGATACTCATCTATACAGGTGTTATCACATTTCACCAGTCAATTTGAAAATGAAGAAAAACCTTCACTTCTAAAAATTCATATGGATGTCATAATAACTTCAAACACATAAGTTTCTCTCATTTCCCAATGCCATTATTAACTTTACAAGAAAACAGAATATGCTAATAGCACAGTGTAAATAGAGCCACAATCCCTTATCGAAACTCCATTCAGAATTACGAGTACTATCAGTTCAGCTAAAAAAAAAAAAAAAAAAGATAAAAATAAAAAAAAAAATAAAATAATAAAAAAAATACTTTTTCACAGGATTTATGTCATCAAAGACATTCTCTGTGCACTTTTACACTTTTCATAAATCTTCATATAGTCTTCTCTTAACATGTATCTCATAGAAGTAAAAAGGTATTTTATAACTTGTAACAGTGACACAATGAACTGATACTGAATGTCCAACAAGTTCTCATTAGTGACAAATAGGGACAGCATTAATTATGAGAGGTAACACTACTATGTTTAATGTGAATGAATCTCATGTCAAAATAGTTCTCCCATGTAAGTACAGCAGACAAGTTTGCCACTAAGAATCTTTATTATTGCAGCAGGATTGATTATAAGACAAGAGTGTGGTAGTTTGTAGCTACATAATCACAAACTGGGCAGTTCAGTACACTTGAATACATATATTCATCGTACATTACAATGGAGAAAATAAAGCACAGAAATTTAATATATAATAAATTTTCCAACTTTTGTCACATAGTTCTGGGACAAATGACAATTTTCTGCAAGTCTTTTGTCGCCCATTCTGCCAAAATGGTGTAGCTGGCACCCTCTTTGAACGAAATTAAGTGAAAACCCAATCTTTTTTTATTCCAAGCCATCATTTAAAAGTTAACTGTAGAACAGGACCAATACCTAACCTGTTTGGTTTTTCCCTCATTCACTCTTTTGCCAATGAGATAGCAACGATAACAGCATTGAATGTTTCTCATGTGGTCACAATACAGTTCTCAGTAACAAGTGTGAACTTTCCTTTCTCTGATATTTGTGTACTTCCTCCGAACATGTGCTGTATTTTGAGAGAGCAGCCACCAGGAGCCAGTAGCAGACCAAAAGTACTTCTTATGTATTTCCTGATCAGCCCCAGGATCAACAACTGCTCCCTTCAGTTGTAGTGAAATGGCACCATTCTACATGTACCCAAACCAAATGAACTGCTGAGGCCAAACCTGAAGAGTTTGCTTTTTGTCTGAAAGGACTGTAACTATTATTTGGACAACCAAACTGATCAGTGGCACACGGCTTTGGGCTGAGTCTGTCAAATGCTGACTCTGTGCCAATGCTGTTGATGTAGGCACTGTCTGCTTCTAATTAGGCAGTTGGCCCACTGCCTGCAGCTGCTGCCCATGAACCTATCAGATGAAGATTTTTCTTTAGTGGACCAACATTCTCATTGCTACAGTTATTTTCCCTGTCACTTGTTCTGTGAAACCACTTTCAGATAACACGACTTTTGTGTGTTTCTGGAACAGGGTTGTCAATAATGTAGCTACTTTTGATGATCCTAAATTTAAGATTAGTCCATTTTGTGCCATGCCTCCATCTATAATACTTAAACTGGCAGTTGAGCTGAATGTACCAAAAGGCATTTATGTATGCTGTTCATTAGTAGCATATGGAGTGCCTACCTGATTCTAAATAGTTGTAGGACCAGAAACATATTTTATATTAGAGAACCATAACTTTGAAGATGTGAAAGACATTTTAAGGAATTCATGCAGCAAGCCATCTTATTGTTTTCAAAGTCAGCAGTCCATAAGAAATAAACTTTTAAACTTACAGGTGGCCATAAATAACATTAACATGGAATTAAGACACACAGTTCAATGTATAACAGGGCAGTGGCTTAGAGAAAATGAAATTAAGTGTATAAATCTAAATAATTGGAATTAATATCTCATTTTGCAGGAAACAGTTCAATAATAGAACCAGCTACACGTCTATAAGGGGCAACATAAACTGCCCTTAACAGCTGTTTCCATGGATAAATATTCTGTAGAAAAGCTCTTTCAATCTAATGGTGCAACAATTGAGCTGCCAAACATCTTATCTGGTAATATCTGCATATAAAGCCCACATGATGATTTCAATAGATTCATACAAATCATGGACATAGTACTATCACACTTCTAGAAGAATAAACTAATTTTATGTGGGGACTGAAATATTAACTCTTTATCAGATCTAAGATTCAAAGTGGAACTTGGCACTCTACTTACAACAAATGGTTTTCATAATGGTATCCGGCATTTTACTAGAATAAGCAAGAATACTTAGTCTGCGATTGATTTTATAATTACAAATGTTGAGTCCAAAGGTTATAAATGCTTGATAAGTGAAATGAGTCCATCAGATCACAATTCACAGACTACAGTTATAAAAGATGCAGTGATGGTAGATACTCACTATTATTTCTCTTACAGAGACATTAGCATCTGTAACATTGAGTTTCTAAATCAAAAAACTGGAAAACGAGAACTGCCTTGAATTGTACTGTTCTGATAATATAAATGATAAATGTAACATTTACTGGATATTTACTTAAACACTATAAAAGAGTGCCTACTGAGTAAAATGAGGAAATGGAAGAAAAGGGGATAGTATGTGCTGTGGTTAACAATGGGTTTATGTGTATCTTGGAAAAACTAAAACATCTTCATAGTATTAGCAAAGATCCATACAGGCCTGAATATTTTGATGAGTATTATAAAGCTTACAAAAAGATTTAGATTAAGACGCCAAATGCTGCAAATAAATATAGTGGGAAATATCATTGCTCATTCATTGAACAAGGTTAGGAGCATACAAGAGATAATTAATAAAGAAACAGGAAAATCATCAGATAATAATAGCAAAATCCTGAAGTAAGTAAGCAAATAGAGTAATAGAGGATCATGTAGTCATTAGTAGTACTTTCAACAAATATTTAACCAACATACACCAGAGGCTTGCACAAAATAATGAAAGTCATCATCTGCAAGCCCTACAGCTGCTTAAACATAAGCAAGACTCCACCATTAACTCATGTTACTTGCGTCTTATAACAGATCAGCTATATTTGAATGTCATAAATATAATCTCAGTGGGATTAGATCAAGGCCAATACCTTCTTGGTATATTTTGTGACCTATCAAAAGCTTTCAACCTAGTTCACCTTCATATTTGAATAAGGAAACTGGATCGTCATGAGACTAGAGGAACAGCTTTCAGTTGCATTTAATGATAGCCACAAAATAAAAAACAAACTAGAAATACAACTCAAACAAAAGGAATGTTTATTACAATTTCAGCAAATAATTCACAGGGTAGCATATTAGAGCCTCTGCTGTTCCTGATATAAATAAATTATTTACCTCTTAACACAGAAACAAAACGATTCTTTTTGCAGACAGTACCATCAGCACAATTATTGACACAAGTTTACAGGATACCATAATAGAAAGCAAAATAATACTTGGGTCTAGCACTTGATGGCCTTGTGATGACCAAACAATCAACAGTAACATATGTCTAACTGAAAAGTGTGTCATCTCTTTAATACTTTTGATCTTTGATGTTCTTCTGGAAACGATCTGAGTTTGTACTCTTGTAACTATGATTGTAAGAAACATGTACAGTGCTATCCAGGATGTTCACATCAGGCCCACCATTTCACCAAGCATTCCTACACTGGTGACCCCAATTAGAGCCGGCCGAAGTGGCCGTGCGGTTAAAGGCGCTGCAGTCTGGAACCGCAAGACCGCTACGGTCGCAGGTTCGAATCCTGCCTCGGGCATGGATGTTTGTGATGTCCTTAGGTTAGTTAGGTTTAATTAGTTCTAAGTTCTAGGGGACTAATGACCTCAGCAGTTGAGTCCCATAGTGCTCAGAGCCATTTGAACCATTTGAACCCCAATTAGAACAAGAAATGTCAATGCTACATGACAACGGAGGGATTAAATGGAAGGATGACATCAATGGGCTGTCTCCATGCTTCAGCAGCAGTACAGGTACTGACCCCTCACAACACAAAAGCAACAGCATCTACTGCAGCCAACAATGCAAGGTATGACAGCACAACATGTGAAACTACCAGTGTTCTGCATGTGCAGACCAGAACTTTGGTTCTTACATGCAGAAAGCACTTCCTGCCAGCATGAGATCAATAATGATGCCATGCAGTTCCATTGAATCATGGCACATGTAAATCAGTCTCAAAGACTCTTACTTAAGATATTTTGCCTTCCTGCAGCTACAGGAAATTAAAAAAAAAAAATGTGTCATAAAACCTTTGCGCCCTCTCCAGAACTCAGGATACAGAGGTTAATGGCAGATGACTGTCCAGGCAACAAATCCACATGTCAACTTCCATGTGAACTTCAATCACTAGCAGGGCAAGATTTAATCCAGGAGAAATCACTACACATGCTGTGGCTTAAAATACTCCCCGAAATCAACAAGAATCATTTCGGCCACGGAAAAAATGTACCTTTGCTAGTGCTGGCAGAAAGAGCAGAAGCAATGGCGGCAAGCATGGAATTCAAAGCAAGCAATGTTATAGATGGCACAATTTTGGCTGTGGCCTAGAACTGAGAATGTTGGAAACAAGTAAGCACAGCATCCATGGATCAAACATTATGATTAAGGCACAAGCTATCGCAACTGAGCAGTTAACAGAGACAGTTCACATTTTGGCGCATGCAGGTGGCAACACTGCATACCAAACAGTGCACAGGAGAAGTTAGTATGGGCAATAGATGTCTGTGAGACTACATGCAATATCATAAACCCCCAAGAACAGAGATCCTTGTGGTGTTGGTTTCACCAAAGATTCAGTGACAAGCTCGCAAATGCTCTGCATCATGTCAGTAACCAAACATACACTACTGGCCATTAAAATTGCTACACCATGAAAATGATGTGCTACAGATGCGAAATTTAACTGACAGGAAGAAGATGCTGTGATATGCAAATGGTTAGCTTTTCAGAGCATTCACACAAGATTGGCGCCAGTGGCGACACTTACAACGTGCTGAAATGAGGAAAGTTTCCAACCGATTTCTAATACACAAATAGCAGTTGACCGGCGTTGCCTGGTGAAACGTTGTTGTGATGCCACATGTAAGGAGGAGAAATGCATACCATCACATTTCCGTCTTTGATAAAGGTCGGATTGTAGCCAATCGCGATTGCGGTTTATTGTATCACGACATTGCTGCTCGCGTTGGTCAAGATCCAATGACTGTTAGCAGAATATGGAATCGGTGGATTCAGGAGGGTAATACAGAACACCGTGCTGGATCCCAATGGCCTCGTATCACTAGTAGTTGAGATGACAGGCATCTTATCCGCATGGCTGTAACAGATCGTGCAGCCACGTCTCAATCCCTGAGTCAACAGATGGGAACGTTTGCAAGACAACAACCATCTGCACAAACAGTTCGATGACATTTGCAGCAGCGTGGACTATCAGCTCGGAGTCTATGACTGCGGTTACCCTTGACACTGCATCACAGACAGGAGCGCCTGTGATGGTGTACTCAATGACGAACCCGGGTGCATGAATGGCAAAACATCATTTTTTCAGATGAATCCAGGGTCTGTTTACAGCATCATGATGGTCACATCCATGTTTGGTGACATCACGGTGAACACACATTGGAAGCGTGTATTCGTCATTGTCATACTGGTGTATCACCTGGTGCGATGGTATGGGGTGCCATTGGTTACACATCTCAGTCACCTCTTGTTTGCATAGATGGCACTTTGAACAGTGAATGTTACATTTCACATGCGTTATGACCCGTGGCTCTACCCTTCATTCGATCCCTGTGAAACCCTACATTTCAGCAGGATAAGGCACGACTGCATGTTGTAGGTCATGTACAGGCCTTTCTGGATACAGAAAATGTTCAACTGCTGCCCTGACCAGAACATTCTCCAGATCTCTCACCAACTCTCACCAATTGAAAAACCGGCCGCGGTGGTCTAGCGGTTCTAGGCGCTCAGTCCGGAACCGCGCGACTGCTACGGTCGCAGGTTCGAATCCTGCCTCGGGCATGGATGTGTGTGATGTCCTTAGGTTAGTTAGGTTAGTTAGGTTTAAGTAGTTCTAAGTTCTAGGAGACTGATGACCACAGATGTTAAGTCCCATAGTGCTCAGAGCCATTTGAACCATTTGAACCATTTGAACCAATTGAAAACATCTGGTCAATGGTAGCCGAGCAACTGGCTCATCACAATATGCCAGTTGCTACTCTTGATGAACTGTGGTATTGTGTTGAAGCTGCATGGGCAGTTGTACCTGTACACACCATCCGAGCTCTGTTTGACTCAATGCCCAGGCATATCAAGGCCATTATTACAGCCAAAGGTGGTATTTCTGGGTGTCCTGTCAAGAGCAAAAGTGCAAGCAAAGGCACAACACAACATACAACATTTCATTTGCAACATGCCAGAGCAGCCAGCAATGGCCAAACCATGCTGTCTCATGCCTGAAAACTTTGTGGCAGCTAGGCAAGACATGGAGAGGCAAATGCCCAAGGGTGTGATGAGACCATCAAATAGTCAATGGGCATCATGTCTGCATATGGTCAAGACACAAGACGGCACATGGAGGCTGTGCGGAGACTATCGAGTGTAAAGTTCCGTAACCATCTTGGGTAGATACCTCATTCCACATAAGCTAGATGTAAAGAATTCAGTGTCAGGCATTCATTTTTCAGCATCATCAATTGCATGTGGGTGTATTTGCAAATCAAATGTTGTATGTCGTGTCATGCCTTTGCTTGCACTTCTGCTCTTGATAGGACACCCAGAAATACTTGTACTATGCTGTGGCAGTCATTGTGTTTGCCTGCTGCTGCAATTGCCTGTCATTGACGAGATGGCAGTCACCACACCCTTTGGTTTGTTCAGGTATTGTTACATGCCCTTTGAGTTTTAAAAAGCTGCTGAAACATGGGAGCAGTTTATTCATCAGGTGCTGCACAAGCTGGAATTTTTACTTTACTCCATGGATGACACCTTACTTTTTCAGAGTCTCTGGAGGAACACAAGTCTCATTTATGGTGAGTTTTGTTATGATTGCAAGATGCTGTCATGGTGGTCAGTTTAGAAAAGTGTGTTTTTGGCCAGAACAAAGTCAGGTCCCTTGGTTTTGAGGTACTGATGGATGGGTTAACTTCACTGATGGAGCATGTGTCAGCCATGCAACAGGTTCCACTCCCCGCAACTTTCAAGGACTTGAGGTGGTATCTCAGAATGCTTTATTATTGCCTCCAGTACCTTCCCTAGGCAGTGATGCTGTTGGAAACCATTAACAAAACTATTCAAGTGCAAACACATGGCTGGTGCAAAAAAGGTTCTTTGGAGCAATGAGCTGGTGGTGACATTCGGGAGAGTAAATAAGTATGCTGCGAGGGCAGTACTGCTTGCACAGCCTCAGATTAATGTACCACTGTCCATTGTGGTAAATGCTTATCATGGTGTTGTGTGAGTGTAAATCCAGTAAATTTGAACCTTGTTGCTCAAGCATGAACTCTTGACCTAAAATTACATGAATTATGAGTGAATGGACTATCTAGTCTGACACTCAAGCATGTAAAAACGTCAGTAGGAGAGTTGATTTCCAAAAGTCTCAACTGAGCAGTTTACAAAGTGTCCCATGGCCTTTCACACCCAGGAGTGAGAGCCACTGTGTGATTGCTGATGAGGCAGGTTGTGTGGCCTGGAGTGAATGAAGACAACTGCAGGTGGGCACAACAATGTGAGAGATGTCAAAAATGCTAGATGAGAAGACAAACTGCTGGCCCCACAGGAAACATCATCACGCCCGCAGCAAGATTTGGTATATTCGTGTGATATGGTAGGGTCACTACTTTACTCAAACAGCTACATTATTTAGTTACTGTAACGGATTGTTTTACGAGATGGCCAGTAGCATTTTCAGTCACAGAAATCGCCACTGCAACAATGTCCAAGACAGTACTCAGTGGATGGGGAGCAAGATTGGAGTGCCACAAATTGTTACAACCGACAGAGGCAGACAGTCTGAGGCAGCATTATCCCAAGAACTCCTTTGTCTCCGTGCGTGCAACCGTATCCATGCAACTAGTTATTGCCCTTCCAGCGACAGAATGGTGGAAAGATTCCACTGCAGTCTGAAGGCTGCATTGATGTGTCCTAAGGATAAGTGGGTGGAAGCCTTACCACCAGTCCTGCTAGGATAGAGGTCAACACTCAAGGAGGACTTGGAGCACACTCTTGCTCAGTTAGTCTATGGAAAAATTTTGTGCCTACCAGTAGAATGTCTGTAGAACAAACTGATGGACCTTCCTTTGACACTGGTGATTTCAGGCTTTGTGTGCCACCTACATGAAACTATGTCATCTCTCCATCTGACAATATGAAAGCTGCATGGGGATAAATCCATTTTTATACATAAGGACTTGTTCAAATGTTCCCATGTTCAGCTTCATGACATATCAGTCCATTCTCCACTTACACCACCTTACGTAGATTCATTTCCAGTTGTACAAAATGGCCCCCACACTTTTAAGATACGGCATAATGATCAGGAGGAAGTGATCTCCACTGAGCATCTTAAACTGGCATCCCTGCAAACAGTTGAGGCAAACATGACTACCAGCACACATCCTCATCATACTCAGACCTTTCTGCCAGTCCGTGCATGGTTGATTGGCGATAAAGACAACAGCAGCTGAAGCAGCCACGGTAATGATCAGGAGGAAGTGATCTCCCTTGAGCATCTTAAACTGGCACTCCTGCAAACAGTTGAGACAAACATGACTACCAGTGCACATCCTTATCATACTCAGATCTTTACATCAGTCTGTGCATGGCTGATTACCGATAATGACTACTGCAGCTGAAGTAGCACAAATGAGCCACAGCTGCCAGAAGTACTAACATTGAGAGTTCACACAGGGTAAGCGACAAAATACCAGTTGCTTGACACTCCCAGGATTCTGGTTAACAAAATAAAAAAGGGGGAGCTTGTGTGATTGACTGTAACAAATCACTTCAACTAGGAAGTGTGTCGTCTCTTCTATAATTTTGATCTTTGGTTTTCTTCTGGGTTTCAGCACCTTTCTCTATTAATGTTCTGATTTAGTTCTCTTGTAATTGTGATGGTAATAAATGTATACAGCGCTATTCAGGGTGTTTGCATCAAGCTCATCATTGGACTTAGTGTTTTTACAGTCTTAAACCAACAGGCTAATTCTCAATAATGAGAAAACTTGAACAATACTGTTCAGGAACAACAACAGAAGAGGAATATAGTGATCCTCAGAATTACAAGCACTGGGTATAGATGACAGATAACTTTTTACTGTGGAAAGACCACATTGGTAGCATAATTAATAAACTAAGTTCAGCTGTTTTGTTCTCTGAAACATTAAATCACTAGTAGCAGATGATGTTATGCGAATGCTGTAGCTCTCATATTTTAATGCTATTTGACCTATGCAATAGTGATTGACCTCAAATTGCAAAAAGTAACAATCGGAATAATGGCTAATGCAAGAAGACCAGACAGCTGTGGGCTGCTATTCAAGAAACACAAAATGCTATCTTTCTACAATGTAGGAATGTAAGTACAAATTCAATACAAATGACGATACAAATAGCCATGCTACTAGAAACTGTATAAAGTTAAGAGTTCCTCAACATGACACAGCTAAACTTGACAGAAGGGCACTGGTAGTATGGCAACAAAACTGTACAACTGTTTACCACTTATATTTAAAATATCAGCTTGATAGAGAAATTTAAGCAAGCAATAAATCTATTGCTTTTAGAAAGTCTGTTCTAGTCAGTCCATTGCTGCTAAACTCAAGGAACTGGAAACAGGCATATGGTGTAATAGAATTAAATTGTGTATAGGCAGATGGTTAGTAAATTCAAGACTAACTTTTGTATGTGTGATAGAATTAAAATGAGTATAAATAGATGGTGCAGTAGCTACAAAATGAGTACTTATGCCTGCTGTTATTGTATTTAAAAGTGATATACCTATGAAAATTAAATAGTGTATTCAATTATTACATTGTAAAACAATGAAAATATGTACTTTGATCTGATCCTCATATGTAAATTGAAAGCTGCTAAATAAAAAAATAAATGATGGTGATTCAGCTCTCCTGATGAGTTTGATTTTTTGGTTCTCAGTGACTCTGGACACACAAACAACTCAGAGCAAGCAGAAACAAGAGTAGCCACGTGTGTGTGAGTTGTGAGCATGTATATGTCTTGTTTTAAATCTGAAGAATGACTTTGTTCACTAGCTTAGTCAACTGTTAAATGTGCCTTTCTGCTGCTCAGTGCCTCCTCTATATGTTAAGTAACAACATATCATCTCATATTGTTGTTTTTCCATCCCAGATTTATGCTTATTATTGTGTGTTCCAGCTCAGTCTGTTTCCTGGCCCATTTATTTGTGTTCCTGTCTCTCCTAGAAGCTGACACTATATCCCTACTGCTCACTACTATGATATCTCATTGCTCTAATTACAAAAACTCATCACCTGTTCCTACAGCTTTGTTATTATATTTTTCTCTCTTGTCTTCACTGTGTTGATTGTATATCATTTTACTGTTTTTGTAATTTATTTTCAGGCCTGTTTTCTAAATTGATTTATTAGGTTCTTCCATTTGTTGTTACAGTTTATTTGTGATAGAAGGAAACAATATAATGCCATTAGCCAATTTAACATGGTTCACATACACTACCGGCCATTAAAATTGCTACACCAAGAAGAAATGCAGATGATAAATGGGTATTCATTGGGCAAATATATTATACTGGAACTGACATGTGATTACATTCTCACACAATTTGGGTGCATAAATCCTGAGAAATCAGTACCCAGAACAACCACCTCTGACCATAATAACGGCCTTGATACGCCTGGGCATTGAGTCAAACAGAGCTTGGATGGTGTGTACAGCTACAACTGCCCATGAAGCTTCAACACAATACCACAGTTCATCAAGAGTAGCAACTGGAGTATTGTGATGAGCCAGTTGCTTGGCCTCCATTGACCAGACGTTTTCAATTGGTGAGAGATCTGGAGAATGTGCTGGCCAGGGCAGCAGTTGAACGTTTTCTGCATCCACAAAGGCCCGTACAGGACCTGCAACATGTGGTCGTGCATTATCCTGCTGAAATGTAGGGTTTTGCAGGGATCGAATGAAGGGTAGAGCCACGGGTCATAACACATCTGAAATGTAATGTCCACTGTTCAACGTGCCATCAATGCAAACAAGAGGTGACCGAGACGTGTAACCAATGGCACCCCATACCATCACGCTGGGTGATAAGCCAGTATGATGATGACGAATACACACTTCCAATGTGCGTTCACCGCGATGTCGCCAAACACAGATGTGACCATCATGATGCTGAAAACAGAAACTGGATTCATCTGAAAAAATGATGTTTTGCCATTCGTGCACCCAGGTTCGTCGTTGAGTACACCATCAAAGGTGCTCCTGTCTGTGATGCAGTGTCAAGGGTAACCGCAGCCATGGTCTCCGAGCCAACAGTCCATGCTGCTGCAAACGTCATCGAACTGTTCATGCAGATGGTTGTTGTCTTGCAAATGCCCCCATTTGTTGACTCAGGGATTGAGACGTGGCTGCACGATCTGTTACAGCCATGCGGATAAGATGCCTGTCATCTTGACTGCTAGTGATACGAGGCCATTGGGATCCAGCACGGCATTCCGTATTACCCTCCTGAACCCATCGATACCATATTCTGCTAACAGTCATTGGATCTCGACCAACGCGAGCAGCAATGTCGTGATACGATAAACTGCAATCAGGATAGGCTACAATCCGACCTTTATCAAAGTCGGTGACGTGATGGTACGCGTTTCTCCTCCTTACACGAGGCATCATAACAATGTTTCACCAGGCAACGCCAGTCAACTGTTGTTTGTGTATGAGAAATCGGCTGGAAACTTTCCTCATGTCAGCACATTGTAGGTGTCGCCACCAGTGCCAACCTTGTGTGAATGCTCTGAAAAGCTAATCATTTGCATAGCACAGCATCTTCTTCCTGTCAGTAAAATTTCACGTCTGTAGCACATCATCTTCATGGTGTAGCAATTTTAATGGCCAGTAGTGTATTTTCCATTAATAAATTTTCCAGTTTCATATTCCCAGTTCATTAATCTAAAAGCTTCCTCTAGGACAGCTGAGAATAATTTTTGTAATTCTGAATTTCCTTGTCTCCTGATTTTAATCTTCTAACTATTCAGATGAAGACTCTTTAGAAATTCAGAATTGATATGTATGTTCTTCAGTAGAGTAAAACTGGTTGAATCAATGCCTTATTTATAGATGGCTGGCAGAAAACTTACAGATTTTGACTATAAGTCAAAAGCTCTCCCAGAATCTGTCAGCCCTAGATAAAGTGATAATGTGTATTTATCATTCAGTTCTATTATTTTGCTCACAACTTGCAAATGATCCATTGTGTTACAGTCACATTTAATGCAAGCTTGTTCCTTTGCTTCATTGTAAAATTACATTTTTTTTGTGAGATTGCTAACAATTTAGTGAATATAATCTACATCATGGACAGGAATCTGATAGGTGTAGAGACTTTTCTTTGTTTTGTCTGTCTCGTTTCTTGTGAGGGAAACACTATCATCATTTTTCTAGTTTTGGGGAATAGTCTTCTTCTGCAAACATTCTATAAATAATTTTTCATTTTTCCTTCTTTTTCCTCTAGCTTTACTCATCTGTATTGAAAAATTGTGATCTGCTGGCATCCTAATTCTCTTTGTGACTGAAAAGACTTTGTAAACCTCATCTGACATTACTTCCAGAATGTCACTCTTCCCATAATAAATTATCTGTGTTCTTAATCCATGTGTTGATCTAAGTATATATTTAAAGAAATCTTTAAATACTTGTACAATTTTCTTTGTTTTGTTGTTTACTGTGCTATGACACCAAAATCAGTGTGTCATAGCTGACATAAAAAATAAGACACAGATTTTTTTTTTTATTTTCAGAGTTTTAGAAAGTTTATTGAACTGGTATTTAAATTAAAATAATGATGTATTTAATTGGATGTTACAAAATTTTCATCTGTTTTTGTTGTTGTTTCCCATCTAAAGAAAAGTTTGATGCAGCTCTACATGCTGTTCAATACTGTGCAAGCCTCTTCATCACTATATAACTAATGTAAGCTACGAGGGTCACTCCAAAAGAAATGCACACTACTTTTGTAAAAATACAGTTTTCATTCTGCATGTGTGAAAGTTTTACAGTGTGTAGATACATCCGTCCCGCTTGTTTTCAAACTTAGTTCAACCTGTTCCTGTGACTGGCATCATTACAGCATGTCTTCAAGATGGCTGGTACACTTGACGTTTGTCAGAAGCAACGTGCTGTCATAGAATTCCTGTGTTGTGAAAACGAGACAGTGGGAAACATCCACAAGACATTGAAAAAGGTGTATGGAGATGCTGCTGTCGATTGCAGTACAGTTAGTCAGTGGGCAAGCAGGTTATGTGACAAAAGCAGGGACATTAATATTGAGGATTGTTCTCGCAGTGGCAGGCCTCGTACTGCACACACTCCAGACAATGTGCAGAGAGTTAACGAACTGGTGACTGCTGACAGATACATCACAGTGAATGAATTGTCATGCTATGTTGGGATAGGGGAGGGAAGTGTTTGCAGAAAACTGAAAGTGTTGGTGTTAAAAAAGCTTTGTGCCAGGTGGGTCCCCAGGATGTTGACAGTGGCTCACAAAGAAACAAGAAAAACGGTAGGCAGTGAACTTTTGGAACAGTACGAGAATGGTGGAGATGAATTTCTTGGAAGAATTGTGACAGGTGATGAAACATGGCTCCATTATTTTTCACCAGAGACGAAGAGGCAATCAATGGAGTGGCAACATGCAAATCCATCCAAGAAAAAAAATTCAAATCCACACCTTCTGCTGGAAAATTTATGGCTACGGTGTTTTTCGATTCCGAAGGACTCTTGCTTGTGGACATCATGCCAGATGGAACCACTATAAATTCTGATGTATATGTGATGACACTGAAGAAACTTCAAGCTCGACTGAGTCATGTTCGACCACATCGGCAAAAGCAGGATGTTTTGCTGTTGCACGACAATGCATGGCCATATGTCAGTCAAAAAAACTATGGAAGCGATCACAAAACCAGATGGACTACACTGAAACACCCGCCTTACAGTCCTGACCTGGCTCCATGTGACTATCATCTCTTTGGGAAACTGAAAGACTCTCTTCGTGGAACAAAGTTTGAAGATGATGACTCCCTTGTGCATGCTCCCAAACAGTGGCTCCAACAGTTTGGTCCAGAATTTTACTGTGCCGGTATACAGACGCTGGTTCCAAGATGGTGTAAGGCAGTTGAGAGGGATGGAAATTGTGTGGAGAAATGAAAATATCGTTCCTAAAGGATGTATCTACACATTGTAAAACTTTCAAACATGTACAATAAAAGATGGATTTAAAAAAAAAAATAGTGTGCATTTCTGTTGGAGTGACCCTTGTACATCCATTAGAACCAGATTTCTGTAACCAAGCCTTGGTCATCCTCTATAGTTTTTGACCCCTACAACACCTACTTCCATTTCCCAACTGATAATTCCTTGATGCCTCAACATGTGTCCTACAGATTGAGCCCTTGTCTTAGTCTAGTTTCCCCATTTCAATTCATTTGCTATTCCATTTACCCATCTAAACTTCAGCATTCTTCTATGTGATGACATTTCAAAAGCTCCTATCTGCTTTTTGTCTTTATTGCCATTTGTCTACATTCTACTCCCAAACAAGGCTACACTCCAGACAAATACTTTGAGAAAAGACTTCCTAATGCTTAAGATTATGTTAACTGTTAACAAACTCCACTTTTTCAGGAAAGTTGTTCTTGCATTTTCAGTCTGGATTTTATATTCTCTCTACTTTGTCCACCATCTGTTCTTATAATGCACAAATAATTAAAGTCAAATAAGTCAAACCTTGCGTAGTGAGCATAATTTGTTCCAGAATCTTGCTTGTAGTGCAAAACACTCATTTTAAGCGAAACAATACACCCCATATAAATTAATTTAAAATATGATGATGCATTTCATGCAGAAAAAGTACTAAAAGTACTAAAAGAAAATTGCGCATACTGTATTATGTACTTTATTATTCATGATACATAACTAATTCTTTTTCACTAGGAAGATGTCTATAGCTAATTATCTCCACCAACGCTTCAACACTTGGCAAAAATGTGACACAGAATTATCATCAAATAAATTTGTGACATGCACAGCCACTGATTTATTGGGGTGGTGATTTTCAGTGTATGATGGAACTGATTCCCATGCTTTCAGCATTTCTGTTATTGCACCAGAAGATTGCTGCTTTGCTGTTACCACTTCCTCCTTCTCCTCTGAAGAACTCCTCTCCACAGCTTCCTGCTGTAAAACGCACTGCAACTCCATAAGCTCTTTGGTGGTCATTTCTTGGCTGTGATCTTCCACAAGCTCATCATTATCATTGTTATCTACTTCTTGTCCCATGCTCTTGACCAAAGACACAATCTCGTTGACTACAGGCTCCACGGGTACAGACTCAAATGCCTCAGAGTCACATTCGACAATGCACTCTGGCCAAAGCTTTTTCCAAGCACGAGGGAGAGTTCTCCCGGCAGCCTCTTCCCACACTTTTTGATCATCTGGATGCAGGCAACGATGTTGATGTGATATTTCCAAAACTCTCTGAGAGTGAGGTTGGTAGCTTCAGTCAACTCAAAGCAATGCTCAAGAAGAGCTTTCGTGTAGAGCGTCTTAAGGTTAGAAATAATCTGCTGGTCCATAAGCTGGAGTAGAGTGATGCTGGGAGGTAGAAATTGGATCTTGATGAACTGAAAACCTTTAATGAGATGGTCTTGTAGGCCTGATGAATGGGCAGGAGTATTGCCCATAACAAGCAAGACATGGAAGGCAGATTCATCTCAAGCAAATATTTTTTCACTGAAGGACCAAACACTTCATTGACCCAATCAGAAAGATCACATGTCACCCAAGCCTTATTGTTGGACCTCCACATCACATTTAACATGCTACTCTGGACTTTATGCTTATTGAAGGCCCATGGAGTTTCTAAATGCTTAACAATCAGCAGAGTAATTTTCATATCACCACTTGCATTGGCACAGAATAGCAGTGTGACATGGTCTTTCATTGGCTTGTGACTGGGCAGTGCATTCTCCGCTAATGTTATATAGGTAAGCTTTGGCGTCTTTTCCCAGAATAGACCCATCTTGTCTCAATTAAAAACCTGTTGCTGCATGTAACCCTCAGACTCTACAAGCATCTTGAACTTGCTAATGAAGTTCCCTGCTGCCTTTGTGTCAGAGCTGGCTACTTCAACATGCCTTACAACACTGTGGATGGCGATTCTTCTCTTAAACTTATTGAACCACCCACAGCATCCCTTAAACACTTCTTTGACCGCTGATGATCATGGCATCTTCTTAATGAGGTTGGTGAAAATCATTCTCACCTTCTCACCAATGATGTTCTCATTAATAGTGTTGCCTTGCAATGGCTTTTCATTTATCCAAATAAGGCACAACCTTTTGACATCATACAGAATACAAAACCTTTGTTTAGATACTCTTGTCACTCCCTTTGAAACAAATATCTGTTATAGACTGACTGTAGGTGCATGTTAAATCAGCAACGTTCACACAACATTCACGCTCCTCAACGATTTTACGTTTCCAAGGTCATTTTCTTGTGGCTTTATCTTTGGGGACATTTCTATGAAGGTTATTAAAATCTGCACCCCAAAAAACACTGTGTGCACACAAGTATAGAAAAATGTGTGATCATAAGCTTCAGTAAGATGGTAGCAGAAAGAGCATTAAACCCAGACTGCAGTACATACTAAAAGACATTGTTCATATGCTGCTGCAGACAATTAAAGGTGTTAATATGTTTGAACATTTCCCCCACTGCATGCAAATGGCTGATGATGAAACACTAGCTTGTTACCACTCATTATGTGAAACATTCCTTGTTACACGAGTCATTTTTTTACGTTTTGTTTTGCTCGTTATGTGAACTGCACATAATGCAAGGTGTGCATTAAGTGAAGTTCCACTGTACTACTTTTAGTGTCTCATTTATAATCTATTTCCCTTTGCATCACCTGAATTATTTGACTGCATTCCATTACTGTTGTTTTACTTTTGTTAGTGTTCATCTCATAATCTATATTCAAGACACTATCCAATCCCTTCAACTGCTCTTCCAAGTCCTTAGGCATCTCTGACAGAATTACAATGTCATCAACAAACTGCAAAGTTATTATGTTTTCTGCCTGTAATTTACTTACCTTTCAAAATTTCTCTTTTTTTTCCTTCACAGCCTGCTCAAAATAAAGATTGAATAACATTATGGATAGGCTACACACCTGTCTCACACCCTTCCCAACTATGACTTCCCTTTGATGTCCTTCAACTCTTATAATTGCAGTGCAGTTTCTCTAAAAGCTGTAAATAACCATTTGGTCCCCTTTATTTTATTCCTGCTACCTCTAAAATTTCAAAGAGTGTAGTCCAGTCCACATTGTCAAAAGCTTTCTCTAAATCTGAAAATGGTATAAACATTGGATCTCCTTTATTTAATAACTTGTGTTCTAGGGTAAATTGTAAGGTCGCTACTGTCTAGCACATTTACTCATTTTTACAGAACCCATAGTCTTCTTCCCCAAGGTCAACCTCTACCATTTTTTCCATTTTTCTCTAATAATTCATGTCAATATTTTGCAACCATGACTTATGGTTTGGTAGTACTTGCACCTGTTAACAGTGGCCTTCTTTAGAATTTGAATTACTTTGTTCTTCCAAAGCCTGAGTGTATTCTGCCTGTGTCATTTATCTTGGACACCAAGTAGAGTAATTTTGTCATGTCTGGCTCACTGAGGAATTTCAATAACTCTGAGGGAATATCATCTACTCCAGGGGCTTTGTTTACACTTAAATGTTTGAGTGCACAGTCAAATTCTCCCCCCGCTACCGAAGGCAAGGGAGCGGCTGGCAACGCTCGACAGCGCAAAAGCAGCTCGAGTCGCGCCGGCTAATCACCGAACTTTTCGGGGCGGACGTCTCTCCCACCAAAACAACTACACTAAACATCACTTTACACTCACCTGTCACTGGACAGTCATGTACCATTCTCCCACCGGCGCCGCAGCCTCAAGAGACCGAGGCAGTGGCGGCGGATGTGGATACAGAAAACCACTACACAGAGCCCTGGCAGGTGGAGGGCCCAAAAAAGCACCAGCACAAACAAGCGAGCAACCAAACTCCCTAGGCAACCGAAAGGTGCTGTTGCCTACACCCACTAGCTCATCTCAGGCTAGCAACATTAACACAAAACAAAACGCAAACACAGCGATGACGAACAACAACAAAGCACACAAAGCCACAGCAGTGCCCACACAACACAAGACTGGTTTCCCCCCAGTTGTTATACAAAACTACGGGAACCTTAGTGCCCTTAACATTGCATTCGCGGAGAGGCACATAAACAGCGCATTACATGCAAAATACTCGGGGGATAGGGCCTCACTGTATGTTGCCACAGACAAAGAATATAAAGATCTTCTGACCTTCCTCAAAGATCGGAAGATCGAACATTACACGTACAGAACGCTGGACGAGAGAACCCAGCAGTACGTGATCAAGGGAGTGGACCCCAGCACCCCCAACGAGACAGTACATGCGGCCCTTTGTTATCTGGGATTCGACTGTAAAAGTGCCTCCCGGACGACAAGGTTCCGTACACACGCACCGTTACCACACTACATGGTTGAGTTAGCCGACACGGTTGATTCCCGCGCCATCCTGCAGATAAAGAGCTTTCTGCGGATGGACATACGTGTAGAACTCTACGAACCACCCAACGTCCCCCAACAATGCAACAACTGCCAGCGGTTCGGCCACTCGGCCCTCCGCTGCGGCCTGGCAACTCGCTGCCGCGGATGCGCTGGCAATCACAGATCCAACACATGCACACAAATACAACCAAACCAGCGACGCTGTGCCAACTGCGGTGGGCCCCATGCGGCAAACTTCAGACAGTGCAACTCATACAAACAGGCGCTGAAGCGAAAACTAGACAAAAGCAGGGTACTGTACGACATACCACGCCCAAGGCCAGCGCCGAACCCAGTAAGGAACGGCGTAACGTTTGCCACGGTTGCATGCCCTGGCGGAACGGCACAGGCTGCGGAACCTCAGCGCCCTACACACACACGTGAAACAACCGCTGCAACAGCCACACAACAACCACAGGCAACATCTGAAACCCAACAAGCATCGGTACCAACACCTATGCCCCCAAACAACACGACCCCACTCCCGGAAATCACGTGCTGCAAAGAAACGCACCATTTACAGGAAAACACACCCACACAAGAACCCCCCGAACCCCAAGCCCAGAGGAGGAATAGACGTACACGCAAACACAGGGCGGGGAACATGAAATCACCACAACAGGCCACACAGCAACAACAGAACAGCAACACACAGGAAAACAGTCAACAAGACACTGAGACTGTAACTCGCACTACCATCCCCCTCACCACAGAAGTAACACAGGCGCCACAACCTCTGTCACAAAGCACAAATGCCGCTCCTAACAACACACCAATACCCGTACAAGCGGCCGCTAACTCCACAACAGCACCTCAGGCTACCACACCCAACACCAACACACCACCTGGCGGAATACTGGAAACACTATTCCCCTGACACACGACCGCTCAAATCCTTACCAAGGTGCTGACGGCCGTCACTACACTCATCACCCAGCTCATGAGCGCCAAACCCGGGCAATACTGGGCTGTCATACACACTGCCATCACAACACTCTTTCACACTCTTACATGAATAATATACCACACCCGGCCCATAACGCAGATCCGCATACACTATCACGGATCCTGTTCTGGAATGCAGACTCGATCCACAACAAAAGGGCAGAATTTGCCGCGTTCATGGAGCGCAAGGGAATCCTTGTCCGCTACTGAGCGAGACTAAACTTAAACCGCACAAACAATTAAACTTTCCTGGCTATTGTGTCTATCGTACCGACCGACCGGGCGACGCCGTGGCAGGTGGAACTGCAATCGTCATACACAAAGACATTGAGCACACAAACATAGAGCTCCCTGAACTGGAAAAAATCAAGGCCACGGCCGTCAGAGTCAAGTTCAACGGAGCCTACACCACACTGATATCGGTATACAACAGCCCTGTAGGCATCTCAACACGTGATATCAGCACATTACTCAACATTTCACCGCGAGTAATAGTCGCTGGAGATCTGAACGCAAAACACCCAGAATGGAATTCACGCATACGAAATCCCAACGGCAAAAAACTGTACGAACATTCGCTAGGTAGAAACTACATTATACTAGCGCCGACTGAACCGACGCACATTCCCTATCACAGGGGACACAGGCCAGACGTGATAGACATGGCCCTCATCAAGGGCGTTACAGCGACACTCAACGTTGCCGTTGAAAACGATCTGCCCTCAAACCACCAACCTGTAATACTATACATTGAGGAAACACTGCAGCACACGGAACAATGCAAGATGTTGGACTATGGGCGTGGGAATTGGACATTGTTCAAGCAAACGCTTGATAGCCACATCCCACCTATATACGAAATTAACGAAACAGGACAAATTGACGAGGAGGCAGTAGAAACCCTCACTAACGCCGTCCGGGACACAATGGCAGGCACCATACCTGATCGCACCTCACAACAACGCAGTGCGGCCCTGCCCCAGGAAATCCTGGGCCCAATCTCAATGAGGAATCGCCTCAGGAGACAATGGCAGCGCACCAGGCGTCTGTACTTCAAATGGCACATTAACAGACTACAGGGCATCATACACGATAAAATACAAACACATAGAACACAACAGTGGAATCAAAAACTCGAAGGGCTGGACACTGCACGACCTGGCGTGTGGCAGCTAGCCCGACACTTCACCAGGGAGAAAATATACACCCCAACGCTTCAAGGGCCTGACGGACCTGCATACTCAGCGGAAGAGAAAGCAGAACTAATGGCTCGAACACTCGCAGCGTCATTCACGCCAAACCTGGTACCATCAGATCCAGTGTTCACACTTGCTACTGACCAAAAGGTTACACGCATTCTAGCCCAACCATCGCGCGACGACATTCGACATGCTAGCACAGCCGAAGTCTCCTGGGCTATAATGCATTTCGCTGCTAGGAAAGCCCCTGGTCATGATGGCATTCAAAACCGTGTCCTCCAGGAGTTTACGGATAAAGCAACTGAGTACCTAACACACATGACGAATGCCATACTAAAACACCAACACTTCCCCGCCTTTTGGAAGACGGCCAAGGTCCTGATGTTCAGGAAGCTGGGGAAAGACCACAGCCTCCCACAAAGTTACCAACCCATCAGCCATCTGAGTTCGCTCAGTAAGATTGTTGAGAAGGTGATTCTCAAACACATCACTAGGCACTGCATAACAAATGACACCCTGAGACCGGAGCAATTCGGCTTCAGGAATCACCACTCCACAACACAACAACTCCTACGGGTCGTTGAACATATAACACATGGCTTCAACATAAACAAAGCTACAGGGGCAGTGTTCCTGGACATCGAAAAGGCTTTCGACCGTCTATGGCACAACGGCCTCATCCGCAAACTCAGCGACGCGGGATTCCCTGACGGGCTGCTGCGTCTAATACACTCATACCTCACAGACGGGAGTTTCAACACTGACGTGCAGGGAAAACAATCAACACAACACGGTATACACGCGGGAGTACCCCAGGGAAGCATCCTAGGGCCCCTACTGTTTAACCTCTACATAAACGATCTCCCAACCACACACAACACAATGATGGCAATCTACGCGGATGACACAGCCATCCTTGCGCAAGATTGGAAACCATCAAACATTACGTCACGCCTACAGACTGCACTCAGAGTGGCCGAGCCTTGGTTGGAGAAATGGCGTGTTAGAGTAAACGTCGACAAGTGCGAAGCCGTTCTGTTCACTAGAAGACCGAAGCAACTGCGCAAACACCGCTACTGCAGACCAATAACTCTACATGCACGTCCAATACGTTTCTGCGAGAAAGTCAAATACCTCGGTGTCTGGCTGGACCGGAAATTACTCTGGGGGGACCACATACAACACATGACCAACCAAGCTAGCGCGAGGCTCAAACAGCTCTATCCTATGCTCAACAGGCGTAGCACACTGAACAGAAGGGTGTCGAGGTCCATGTACATGACACTTATCCGACCCCTGATGACGTACGCAGCTCCTGTCTGGGGATACGCTGCGCCTACACGCCTGCGCCGTCTGCAGATCATACAAAACAAAGTACTCAAAATCATAAGCAATGCTCCACGATACACACACATCGCAGACCTACACCGGGAATACCGACTTGAGACTCTCACGGAGGTAATCCACAAACTCACCACAGGACTATACAGAAACTCCAGACATTCGCAGAACCCATTTATTCTGAATCTGGGGAACTACGACCACAACCATAGATGGAAACATAAAAGACCAAAAGACATACTTGTAAGGACATAACATCTATGGCCAAGCATATGCAAACATAACGGCACAGGCGAGCCCCTGTTAATCAGACACCATTACTGGATATCCAGCTGGAATACACTGCCGAATAACTGGCACCCCACAGGGAAGCTGTACCGACCGTACACTGCATGCAAACAAGCTCCACACATCCCCCATACAGTGAGATGATCTATGGCCGATCTCCCACTACTGTATAACGATCTTGATTGTTCCAGGAATGCAGTAGCAGCAGCAGCCGGGACACATCGCCATCGCTTGCCATGGTAATGATGCATGATACCTATACTAACAAATCCAACCTTGCATGAGCTATCGCAGCTAGTAAACCACTACTGCTCTTACTACCCATCCCACTGTCGCAGAGGTTTTTTTCCCACGGCACGAGCCATGGCACTTTTTTCCCTCTGCTCTTCAAATCGCTACCCTCACTCGCATTTTGTCCACTATCTATCACCTGATGGACCGTGTTAATGCGTAGTCTTACCCAGACGCACGGACAACATCACAGCCCAGCATCCTGTGATCCACTTACTAGACAACTAACATGTTTACGGAGGTGACAGTAGAACTTTTGGTTTGGTCACCACGTTGGTGCGGGCGTGGATGGGCCCCATCTCTTTCAAAAAGTCAAATTCTCCTCACATTGTCAAAGCTCCCATCTCATCCATGTTTATGTCCTCTTCCTTTTCTATAATACTGTCTTCAAGTTCATTTCCTTTGTAGAGTCAATATAGATACGCAGTCCAATAAATCACATACATGTGATGTTTAACATCAACATGTAATAACCACTCACAGACAGTAAGTGGTAGCACTAGAAGTGGAGGATGTATAAAGCACATCTTGAGATGTAAAAAATAGTGCAGTTATTGCCATAATATGTAAACAGAGTGACTAATCTGACATCCAAAAGGGCATGATCACTGGCTTTCGGGCAAGAGTGGAGGCATTTCTGAAATGACTAAGTTTGTAAACTGTTGTATGCTGCCGTGGTGAAAGTATACCATGCATAGCAAAATGTCCAAAACTGGCATTGAGTCAACTGTGGTGCAGCAGGGGCCATAGATAACAGGGTGAATGATGGCTGTGGAGCTGTGTACAGGTGAACAGACATACAAATGTTGATCAGCTGACTGCCCAGATGAACCAAAGGGCTACCAACAGGGTCTCGTCAATAACTCTTCAACAAATGTTGGTTTTTATGGGCTGCTGCAGCAGGTTCCTGGTCTGGAATTTGCATCCCGGTACAGCAACCAGACATCCAATGTGTGAAAACAGGTGACCTTTTAAGATGAATCACATTTTATGCTCTATCAGTGTGAAAAATCTCAAGCAAAGACACTGCAATGATAGTCGGAAGGATCACAGACAGAGGAGGGAGCATTAAGGTCTGGGAAATGTTTTTGTGCCATTCCCTGAGCACAGTGGATCAACAAAAGTGTGCATCTCTCCTTAGGGACCATGTCCACTCCTAGAGCAGTTTGTTTTTCCTCAGCATGATGGCATCTAATAGCAGGACAATGCAACATATCACCTAGCTTGCAAGTGTATGTGTATGATTTGAAGAAAACCAGGATGAGTTTGCCAAACTCCCCTGCCCACCAAACCCCCTGGACTTAAACCCAACCAAGAATCTATGGTAAAATCTGGATCGGGTTGTTGGCACTAATCATCCTCAGTCAAGAAACATAGTGCAGCTGGCCACAACACTGGAATCAATATGACTCCACATCCCTGTTGGTACCTTCCACAACCTCATTGACACTCTTCCTGCATGCCTGACAAGAGTATGCACTACAAAAGGTGGCTATGCAGGCTTTCGACAGGTAGTCACATTATTGTGACTAGACTATATATTCCTCCCACCTTTCAGTTGTCCCTCCTTTGCATGGCTCTTGATATTTGTACAGTTGATTCTCTAAAGGTATCTTTAATTTTCCTTTAGTTCTGTTTGCTTCTAGAACCTTGCATTTGTCCTCTACCACTTCCTACCTAATCTTTTTGCACTTTCTGTATCTCATTTTTTAGGCTTCTGTATTTCATTTTGACTGCTTCATTTTTATATTTTCTCCTTTCATCAGTTAAATTCAGTATCTCTTTAGTTATCCAAGATTTTCATGAGGTCTTGTCTTTTTACCTATGTGATCCCTTTTAGCCCTTACAATTTCTGCCACAGAATTACACATTTGTCTTCTATTGTGTTCCTTAATGTGTTCATGTCCAACATTGCCTGATTCTCACTCTGAAACTTTAAACAACCTCTATTCATTTGATTCATCTAGATCCCATCTCCTTAATTTTCTACCTTTTTGCAATTTCTTCAGCTTCAGTCTACAGCTCATAACCAATAAATTATGGCCCAAGTCCTCATCTGGTCCTGAAAAGTCTTACAGTTTAAACTCTGGTTTCTTAATCTCTATTTTACCATTATACAATCAGTCTGAAAGATTCCAGTGCCCCTATGTCTTATCCACATATACAATGTTCTTATATGATCCTTAAACCAAATGTTCACCATGATTCAGTTAAGTTCTGTGCAAAATTCTATCAGGTGCCCTCCTTTTTCATTCCCCCAGTCAGTGCTCTCCTACTATTTCCCATCTTTCCCTTTTCCTACTACTGAATTCCAGTCACCTACCACAATAAAACTTTCATTTCCTGTAACTATCTGAATAATTTCCTTTATCTCATAACACATTCTGTCAATATCTTCATCATCTGCGAAGCTAGTTTGCATATAAACTTGTACTACCATGGTGGCTGTTGGCTTTCGTCTATCATGGCCATGATAATGTACTCATTATGCTGTTCATGGTAGCTTTCTCATATTTCTGTTTTATTATTCATCATTAGATTTACTTCAGCATTAACCCCATCTGATTTTGTGTTGATGACAGTGCAGTGAACTGATAAAAGTCATGTTTGTCTATCCTGCTGCTGCACTTCACTAATTCCCATTATATCTAACTTCAACCTATCCATTTGCCTTTTTAAATTTTCTAAACTACCTACCTGATTAAGATATCTGACGTTACAATCTTCAGCCCATTGAATGACGGTTTTGTTTCTCCCGACAATGATATTCCCCTGAGTAGATTCCATCCAGTGAGGGGAATGAATATTTAACCTGAGAGAATGCCTTCATCATTGAACCATACAGTACAGCAGCAAGCTGTAAAAAAGTAATGGTTATATTTCCCCTTGCTGTCAGCCATTCACAGTATCATCACAGCAAAGTCATTTTGGCTAATGTCACAAGGCCACTTCAGTAAATTATGCAGATTTTTGCCTCTGGCTGTTTGCAGTGTTAAAGGGCCATGAGTTAGTCTGGGCTTCTTGCAGATACTCTTTCAGTGTGGTTGCACCTACTGTATGGCTATCTGTCACTTCATCTATATAGTTTATTTAAACAATATATTTCAATAATGCTTCATATTTATTTAATCTGCCTGACAAGAAAACAGAAGTTCCTGAATCTAAGTAAAAAAATTGCAAAAAGGTAGTTTAGTTTTTCTAGGGGTAGAGGGAGAGATGGAGGCACTTTGGCAGTTGTGCCAAGGCCACACAGTCCTGTTGGTACAGCTCTGGTCAAGTGTCTTGCTAAGACACATAATCATTGCATTAAGGGATTTTTGATTAGAATCAGAACAACCAAAACAATGTTATTAAATTCTTCCACTATTGGCAAACCTGACCTGAAACCACATTGGTAATCATGTAGAATGTTGTTTGCTGGCAGATGTTCATAATTTAAAGCTGCATGCAGTATGTTACTATAATTACAAAGATAAATGTTAGATAGATTGTGTAGTAATTATTAGGACATGTTTTGCCATCTTCTTTGTGTCTAGGATGAAGTGAAAGAGCCCAATTAAATTCCAAGCAATCATTGAACTTTGTGGATGTGTTATTAGATCCAAAAAAATTTATTACAGAACTGGAGAGACTGCTGACATCATCTGATTTTGAGTGACTTAATTTTACTATTGCTGCAGTAGAGGGAGAGAGGAACATGCCTTGGCAGTTGTGCCAAGGGTACACTTTCCTCTTGGCACAGCTATGGTCAAGTGTCGTGCTAAGACCCATAACCTTTGCATTAAGGGATTTTTAATTTGAATCAAAACAACCAAAACAATGTTACTAAATACTTTCACTATTGGCAAACCAGACCTGAAAGCACATTGGTAATCATGTAGAATGTTGTTTGATGGTAGATGATCATGATTTAGAGCTGCAAGCAATATGTTACTACAATTACAAAGATAAATGTTAGATAGATTGTGTGGTAAATATTAGGACATGTTTTGACATCTTCTTTGTGTCTAGGATGAAGTGAAAGAGCCCAACTAAACATCCAAGCAAACATTGAACTATGTGGATGTGCTATTAGATACAAAAATTTTTGATTACAAAACTGGAGAGACTGAAACATACTCTGATTTCAAGGAACTTAATTTTACTATAGCTGCAGTATCACTGTTTATTTTTACCTCTTTCAATTTAAAAAGTTGCAGGAAGTTTTTTGGATGATCTGAGTTTTGTGTATTATACACTATGTGATCAAAAGTATCCGGACACCTGACTGAAAATGACTTATAAGTTCGTGACTCCCTCTATCAGTAATTCTGGAATTTGAAATGATGTTGGTCCACACTTAGCCTTGATGACAGATTCCACTCTAGCAGGCATACATTCAGTCGGGTGCTGGAAGGTTTCTTGGGGAATAGCAGCCCATTCTTCATGGAGTGCAGCACTAAGGAGAGGTACTGATGATGGTCGGAGAGGCCTGGCACAAAGTCGGTGTTCCAAAACATCCCAAAGGTGTTTTATAGGATGCAGGTCAGAACTCTGTGCACACCAGCCCATTCCTGGAATATTATTGTCATGTAACCACTCTGCCACAGGCCATGAATTATGAACAGGTGCTCAATCATATTGAAAGATGCAATAACCATCCCCGAACTGCTCTTCAATCGTGAGAAGCAAGAAGGTGCTTAATAAATCAATGTAGCCTTGATGACAGATTCCACTCTAGCAGGCATACGTTCAGTCGGGTGCTGGAAGGTTTCTTGGGGAGTAGCAGCCCATTCTTCATGGAGTGCAGCACTAAGGAGAGGTACTGATGATGGTCAGAGAGGCCTGGCACAAAGTCGGTGTTCCAAAACATCCCAAAGGTGTTTTATAGGATGCAGGTCAGAACTCGGTGCACGCCAGCCCATTCCTGGAATATTATTGTCATGTAACCACTCTGCCACAGGCCATGAATTATGAACAGGTGCTCAATCATATTGAAAGATGCAATCACCATCCCCAAACTGCTCTTCAATCGTGAGAAGCAAGAAGGTGCTTAATAAATCAATGTAGCCCTGTACTGTGAGAGTCCCATACAAAACAACAATGTGTGCAAGCCCCCTCCATGAAAAACATGACCACACCATAACACCACTGCCTCTGAATTTTACTGTTGGCACTACACACACTGGCAGATGATGTTCACTGGGTGTTTGCCATACCCTCACCCCGCCATTGGATCGCCACATTGTGTACCATGATTCGTCACCCGCTCAACATTTTTCCACTGTTCAATAGTCCAATGTTTACACTCCTTACACCAAGCAGGGCATCATTTGGCATGAACCGGTGTGATGTGTGGCTTATAAGCAGCTGCTCAACCATGAAATCCAAGTTTTCTCACCTCCCGCCTAACGGTCTTAGTACTTGCAGTGGATCCTGATGCAGTTTGGAATTCCTGTGTCATAGTCTGGATAGATGTCTGCCTATAACACATCACAACCCTCTTCAACTGTCTGCAGTCTCTGTCAGTCAACCTGCACATTTCTGTTCTGTACATGTCCCTTCATATTTCCACCTCACTATCAAATTGGAAACAGTGGACCTAGGGATGTTTAGGAGTGTGGAAATCTCATGTACAGACATATGACAGACAAGTGACACCCAATCACCTGACCACGTTCAAAGTCCATGAGTTACTCGGAGTGCTCCATTCTGTTCTCTCACAATGTATAATGACTACTGAGGTCACTGATATGGAGTACATGGCAGTAGGTGGCAACCCAATGCACCTAATATGAAAAATGTATGTTTTTTGGGTGTGTCCAGATGCTTTTGATCACATAGTGTATATATGGCTTTGTTCATTTGCAACAGTGTTATTCATGTTACAAACAATAATGAGGGAAGTGTTAAAATCATCTGACATCATACCAACATCACAGGAAGGATTTTTGCTGTCCTTATTTCTTCCCAAATGGGTCTAGATAACATACTATGCAGCTTTACATTTATTTTGGGTGTTATTAATGTAATCATCATTCGCCTTCTGCCCTATATTTAATCTTTAATCTTATGCAAGTAGGTTTAGTCTGCATCAAACTGTTTTGATTTGTCATAGGAATCCATCACTTGAGTTCTAAGCTTTTGTAGATCAGGTGTGAACATTGAAGAACATGTGTGAGGCCATGTTTTCTGGCAGATAGATTTTTTCAGTGTCTAAGGGCAACAGGTATTAACTGTAACTGTGCATACACTGATAAATAATACAAATCCATGCTCAAGATGAACACTTTCAAGGATATCATTCCATGCCAATTTGTCAATGTGTTCATAATTTAGAAGTGTAATATGTGTCATTCCACTGCAATATGATACAGGCATTTCAGTTTTTAGTTTTAACCATATAGCATTATCATCATACACACACACACACACACACACACATACACACACACACACACATGGACCAATGGACAGAAAAAAATTTGCAACACCAAAAATTAATTAATATAGAGTAATGTAATTTCTGGAATACATTTGTCTGAGTAACATACTTAAGTGAGTAACATTGCAAGATTGCAGGTTAATGTAAGCGTGAGATAAGCCACTGCAAATGTGAAATGCTGGTACATTAATGACTGGTGCAACTCTCAGAATGTTGAGTGCAATCATGCAAATGTGCATGCATTGTGTTGTAGAGGTGCTGAATGTTAGTTTGTGGAATGTATTTCCATCTCTGTTGCATTCGGTTGGTAAATGCAGGGTCGTTAATGCTGTTTGTGGGTGACGCTGGAGTTATCATTCAATGACATTCCATATGTGCTCGAATGGAGTCAGATCTCATAATCGATGAGGCCTAGGCAACATGTTGACACTCTATAGAGCATGCTGGGTTACAACAACAGAGTGTGGGTGAGCATTATACTGTTGGAAAACACCCCTAGGATCCAGTTCATGAATGGCAGCACAACACGTTGAATCACTAGTTTGTCATACAATTTTGCAATCTGGGTGCATGAAATATCAATGAGAGTGCTCCTGCTGTCATACAAAATTGCACCCAAGACCATAACTCCTGGTGTATGTCCAGTGTGTCTAGCTCACAGACAGGTTGGTTGCTGGCCCTCAGCTGGCCTGCTTCTAACCAACAAATGACCATCACTGATATTGAGGCAGAAACAGCTTTCATCATAGAATGCAACAGACCTGCACCCTGCCCTCTAATGAGCTCTTGTTTGACACCACTTAAATTGCAAATGAAGTTGGTTTGGTGTCAGTGGAATGGATGCCACAGGGCATCTGATTTGGAACTGTCCTTGAAGTAACCAATTTCTAACAGTTCGCTGTGTCATTGTGGTGCCAACTGCTGCTCAAACTGCTGCTGCAAGTGCAGTATAATGCACCAAAGCCATATGCAAAACATGATGGTTTTCCCTCTTGGTAGTGCCACATGGCTATCCAGAGTCTGGTCTTCTCACAACCGTACATTCTCATGACCACTGCAGCCAGCAGTAATATACAGTGGCAACACTAATGCCATGCATGCCCTTCTGCAATATCACAGAAGGAACATTCAGCTCCTCATAGCCCTATTGCATGACCATGTTCAAACTAAGTGAAGTGTTGATAATGGCGTCTTTCTCACCTTAAAGTCACTCTTGACTAACATAAACCCACCACATCCAATCTCAAAGGTAGCTAAAGCTGGTGTTATATATATATATATATATATATATATATATATATATATATATATATATATATATATATATATATATATATAAAAGAATAACTTTTAATGTGGGCAGTAATATCACAGCTGTTTTTACTGCATTTTCTATGCAATATTCCTCCAGTGTTCTACATTGTATATCCCCCCAGCCTGCCCCCCCCCCCTCCCCCTCCCCCCCCCCCCCCCCCCCCCCACACACACACTCAAAAAAGCTCTGCGTTTCTCTGCAGAAACCTATAAGTCATTCAAAAGCAAGTAGTGCATGCAGTTGTAACTTATCTTCATTTGTCAGTGTTTATTACTACATCGTATAGTGTTCTTGTTTACTCCTAACAGAGCTCTAACAAACTGATGTATAAGAATAAAGGAAAGTCATCATCACAATGGCTTTCTTGGTAGATAAAATGCTTTCTTGGATGTATCATGTTCAAGATCTTGTGCAGGAACTGATTACTGCTATCTGCACTATAAGAATAATCTCCACTGACACTGAAAAGTGAAGGCTTCTTTACTTTGCTTACTTTCACTCTTTTATGTCCTATGGTATCATATTTTTGGGAAATAACTCTGTGCACTCGCTAAGGACATTCTTAGCCAAAGAAAGGTAGGCAGGCTTATTCTCTGTGTCAGTTTCCAAACATTATGTAGGCAGTTGCTCAAGTGTCTCAAAATTCTTACTCCACCATCACTGTACATATCTTCCATCACAAGATTTTTCTGTTGACAATATTTACTCATTTGGAAGAAACTACGACCTTCATTCAGTCAACATAGGACATAAAAATAAATTGTACTTGGATAAGGCTCTTGTAAGCACTGTTCAGAAAGTATGCACTGTTCAATTTGTTTCATTTTCAATAAGTTTAGAACAGAAGTGAAAAAAATGAGTGATAAACCTCAAGTGTTCAAATATTGCCTGAAATATGCCCTTGTGGCAACTTCTATAGTGTACAGGAGTTCCTTGCAGTAGTTAAGAATATTTCTCTGTCATGTGTTATTTATTCTACTACTCTCTCACATTTTTTGTGCTTTATTAATTCTTCAGTTCTTTTGTTTACACAGTTTTTATTCAGAATTCTGTATATAATGTACTGACTCATTTCAGATCAAGTAGCTTTGGTTTACATGACCATAATTAACCTAATAAATAAATAAATAAGAGGTACAGCAGGACTCTTCTGCAGCAGCAAATTAGTTTGCGTAGCTTGTTTTATTGATTCTGTTACTTTGAGATTGTGGCTAGCTTGTTGATTACACTGGTGCAGATGCTGTCAGAAAAGTTATTTCATTGGAGCCAGCCATAAAAAATTGCTGCATCTCTTTGAGATTTTTCTTGTTCTGTTTCAACCATCTTCAGTAACTTGTTCATGTGCACACAAATTCTGGGTAATTACTTTTGACATTTTTGCCACTTGCCTGTTTTTGCAAACTGAAAATTTATTTCAGCTTACACTCATTGAACAAGGAGAACAATGATGAGTAAATGACAATTAGATGTTATGGCTTCATTAAAACTTATACAAAATACACATATCTGTCTGTGTAGCAAAAGATAATGGTAATTTGATTTGTGTGTAGATTATAATTTCATTCTAAGGTGAAGCAGCTGCACCTCTTAATTCTTACTGTGGACACACTATTACAAAGGGAAAATTGAAAAATGGTGAAATAGCATTGAGATTTCTGTACAAATGGCTTGTGCACCCCTGTTACTTCTCAATAGAGCTTAACTGTTCTACTTCTTAACGAATTGTGAAAACCGAGCGAGGTGGAACAATGGTTAGCACACTGGACTCACATTTTGGAGGATGGTTTAAATCCACATCTGGCCATCTTGGTTTATATTTTCCATGATTTCCATAAATCACTTCAGGCAAATGCCAGGAAGGTTCCACTGAAAGGGCATGGTTGATTTCCTTCCCCATTCTTCCCTCATCCAAGGGGACTGATGACCTAACTGTTTGGTCCCTTCCCCCAAACCAATCAAACTGGGAAGATCCTTGTAGAAGGAGAACAATGACATATGGTGAAATACATGAAATATTATTGCTTTTTTTTAAACAAATGCTTCATGTGTTACATATCAGTATCCATTACGTGCTCTGGCTTTATTCAAACTGCTGTGGAGTTATTTTATCTGCCTGTGTAGAGCAGGATGTAACATCTTTCCAACAAGTTGAAGCTGCCTTCCTCTAGTTGGTTATATCCCTGTACAATAAGTACAGCAATAAAAAGGGAAATATTCTGTGATACCTGGGAAATGCCTTGATTACAATTGTTACTAGTGAATAAAAGTTAGATTTCCAGTCTTTATTCAAACTAATACAGAGCTGATAAATTTGGTTGTGTATGGAGGCAGATGTGAGCTCTCTTGCATAGTTCTTAATTACTTTCTAGGGAGTGGTAGTTGCCCCTACCTGATCTTTACTTGTTACACCCTTGTAGAAGACAAACATTGACTAATAGTGAAACACTTTTGAGATTAATGGACAAATGGCTTTTGCATGCTTGGTAGCAGTCAATATTCATCAGGCTTGATGGGTTTATTCAAATTGATATGGTACTGATACATCAGCTGGTGTAGCGGAGCAGGGTGCAAGTTTGGTTTGTTTAGGTCATAATAATGTCTTTTTAGGGATGGACAGCTGCCCTTCCTTGCCTTTTGCTGAGTACACTCTGGTACAAGAAGAATATAGAGGATTGGTTAAATTTGTGACAAATATATATTTTTTAATATTTTACTCATTAAATTTTACAGTGGTTTGTTTAAAATAGATATAATTAATATTTCATTGTAAATTTTAAAAAAATCACATTTGAATAAATGTATTTTAATTTTGTACTAGTTCCTATACAAAATAAGAAAACATTTTAAAAAACCCTGCAATTTACAGGATTCAGTGATTCAGTTAGCCAAAAAAAAAAAAATGTTTTGTTGCAAAAAATAAGCTTTGACTCTGTGCTGTTGCATAGCTCAAATGGAAGAACACTGCCTGCAAAAGGCAAAGATGTGGATGACAATTTTACTATCACTCACATTTGAATACACTTTGCTACTAAGTGAAGATTCCTCCCAGAAACCAACCTTAGATTATGTTAAAATTATTTTGCACTCTGTGCTTTCCATAAGAAGTTGCTTCATGTTAGAACCTACATGGAGTTGAGGACTGCAGGGGAGCACTATGGCAATTCTAAGTTTTCAGCTGCTCTATAGTGCATGCACAGACAGCCCAACTGCACTAAGAATAACTGACATCCAGTTACATTTTTCTGGTTTTCAAACAAATTCCAGAAGTATGTTTTAACAAACAGAAGATCTTATCCATAAATGGTAAAGTACATTGTTCAGTCAGTTTCCAATTGAGCTATCCATAAATGCACTATGGTCAAGCTCAAAGCTTAGAACTGGTATAGTGTTGTCCTGCAATCCCAAACTCCATGAAGGTTTTAATATGAAGCAACCCCTGAGAAAAAGGACAGAGTGTGAAATTATTATAACAAAATCTAAGATTGGTTTCTGGGTGGAATCTTCACTTATTAGGGATGTATATTCAAATGTGAGTGATAGTAAAATTCTCATTCACAAATTTGCCTTTTGCAGGCAGCATTGTTCTATTATACAATGTCATAGAGGATGTATAATTCTTATGAACAATATTTTTAATTAGAGCAATAATTATTTTTTACATGCACTGCAGGGAAAAAAATGCATCATCTTCAAGGACTGTATTCAGTGGCAACAGAGTATAATATGTGCAGAATGTGGGATTGTAGTGTTAGTGATTCATTTGCCATGGTTATCAGCAGTCATAAGGCACTCTGGAGGCCTGTCTTTGTGCCCTCCATTTTGATTCTGCAGGCAGCAACTGTGCTGAGTTTAGAGGTGAACAGTGTTTTCAACATTCATTCTAGAAGACAACCAGGCCCTGCCTAAGAGTATTTACTACTGTTGCACAACTTCAGCCATTTGAACAGGGTCACATTTTGGACATGCAGGAAGCTGGATGGGTGTATCGATGGGTGCCTGAACAGGTTGGGCACAATGTATCAGTGGTGTGTTGCAGCTTTCAGCAGTGGTCTGTGGAACATTCCCACACCCACAGACCAGATTCTGGATGTCTGCACATTACAGGCACACTTCACGATTGACACACTGTGGAAGCAGCAATGGCCAACTGAACATCATCCAGGGAAAAAATCTAGGCATATGTTGCACCTGATGTGTCATAAAGGACCATAGGGAACTGTCTGCTTGCAGCAGGACCAAGATTATTTGTGTTCTAGCCATGCTATCACTGACACAATGACACTGCCAAGCATGGCTACTCTGGTGTCATAAAAGAGTCAATGGGGGTGTGGAATAGCACTCTGTTGTCTTCAGCGATGGATGTAGGTTCTTCCCGTATCTGACTGATGGACATACACATGTATGGCATAGACCTGGCGAGCACTCTATTTTGGATTGCATTCACTCACAACACACAAGTTCCACCTCATGCTTCTAGGTGTAGGGAACTGTCAGTTACAACTTGTGGTTGAGTTGGGCATTTCTGCAGGGTAAAGTAACCCATGACTCCTATATTGTACAGGTTGTTATCCCCATGCTGCTGGCACTCCTTTGACAGGAAGGTGATGTGCTCTGTCAGTGGGACATTGTATGTCCACATAGAGCTACCGTGACACAATGTGTTTTTAGTGGTGCACAATATCTGCTCTGGCCAGCAAGATTGCCAGATCTCTTGCTAGTTGAATACATGTGTGATATGGTGAAATAGGAACTTACTAGTTCACCAAAGCCTGCAAGAATCATTGCCTACAACAACAAAAGACGCAAGATGCTTGAGAAAATCCATCACTGGATGCCTTTTGCCACTTTTATGATCATTTGCATGCAAGAATACATGCCTGCAGTACCGCCAGAGAAGAGGGGGAGGAGGGGGGTGTACACTGTGTATTGATGTTACTGTTTGGGCACCATTTACTGTGACATGTGTGTTCCATGTGGTCTCAATTTGTCATCATACACTCCTGCAATGATGACCTACCTGTCACACCATTTGTCAATAAAATGCATTTTTTTCTGGCAGCGTACAAATGTTCACCTATACAGCACTGATTGAATATTATTCACTGGTCATTTATCCTGGGTTGTTTCATAGTGTCACCTCAATAGCTCTCTATCAACATTATTTTTTCATCTTTCATACATTACTAAAACAATATTTAAGATTTCCACTGCATTGAAATTAAAAGAAAGTTTCATTCAAGTGTCCTTAATCTTCTGTAGTGGTAACGTAGCTACTGATACAGAGACAGACAGGGTCAAAATATAATCTGACCACAGCAACAAGTGGGTGGTTCCATTATTTAAACCTAAACACTCACTATCAATAAAATGCCTTAAATGTCATACTTATCAAGCTGCCTTGATCACAGCAACAAAGGGATGCCTCCATTCGTCATACCCAAACACTCACTGTCAATAAAATGCCTCAGACTTCACACTTACCAAGCAGCTGGATGATTATTGATAAATTAGCAATCATGATTCTTTTTCAACGGTCAGTCTTATTTTCTGGGTAAAAAGAACTGCTAACATCCAAATATGTGTGTTGTGCTTTCGTTATTGTGTATGGGGTTCGCTTGATGTCTGTATCTTGCTGGATTTGAGAAGACTCCCATTGGTGTTTCAAGAGATCTTGTTCCACTAGCTAGGGAAGCCTCCTCTTCTGAAAACTGATGGTTGCCATTTTCAATTACGATTTCAGCTAACTCATCATTCAGTGATGATTTACTTCCCATGATTTGAATATTTTCTCCATCTTGGATTTCCTGCACAAATGGTAATCCTTCAGATAATGATGACTTATTCAGTTTGCCTGACTCTGCTAACTTAGTACCTTTGGTAACTGCATCTTTCAGATTGGTTTCTTCTCTTATTCTGAGAAATTTATCATTTACCATTAACATTTCTTTTTCAGATGACTCTGCTAGGCTGTCAGGTGGAACAGATTTGAATATTTCACCAACTGTCACATACTGATGTTCAAGATCGTCAAATCCTGGCTCTTCTTGATTATCATAATTGCCTGATATTTCAAGATCTGGTAAAATTTCAAGATATTCAGGGATATCTAACTGTGAAGCAGACATATATTCCACTTCATTTTGATTTTGCTGTTCTGAGACTGGTTCTCCAAAATTGAATGTTTCATAGGCACTGTCTTCAGGTATTTCTGCAGAGTTATATTCCTGCTGCTGATTTAAAAAACTTGCAAGCTCAGTTGAAGCACTTCTGAATTCTTGGTTGAAATTATGGTGTTGAACTACATGATGGATGTCTCTATTACCAGAACGCATAATTCTTCTGTTGTGATGTGATCCAGGAAGTGAACAAATTTGTTGCCCAACTGGAATATTTACTGGTGGCACGCTGAGAGGAAGCGAGCAATGGGGTCGGGGGAGCTGTTTGCATTTGCTGCATTGATATGCTTTCTTGAAGTATTTAAAGTGTACATATGCACCTACAGCCAATAGTGCCACAATACTGCAAAGAACTGCAACCACTATTGATACAACACATGAGTTGATATATGTGTAGGGCATTTCACAATCACAGTCTTGTGATGACCAGCGACAATTCTGAAAAAAAGAGCCACATATAATATTGTAAGTTAGTTGACATCAAAAATACTTATTAACTATTAACAATACAAGAAGCAAAAGTACTTTAAAAACCAGTAACCACAATCACAGAAATTGTTATCAATCATTTAGTGATTTCTTTTAAATTAACTATGGAGCTATACCTCTAGTACCTAAATTTCTATTTACTTATGCTTATTAACTATTAACAATACAAGAAGCAAAATTACTTAAAAAACAGTAACCACAATCACAGAAATTGTTATCAATCATTTAGTGATTTCTTTGAAATTAACTCTGGAGCTATACGTCTAGTACCTAAATTTCTATGGTAAAAAACTTTCTAATTACTGACCAGTAAATTATTATTATTATTATTATTACAGATATCAGTAATTCTTAATCACCAATACCCATATTTTACCATAATTAACAAAGAACACTTTCCTACCAAATACCAAGATTTCAGTAGTGGAGCTATATATTTAAATTAATAATAAATCATACTATAAGGTCTCTGAGAGTATTTCAAGAAGGGACTAATGTCAAAAACTACAGTTTTGAGTAACAAGTGACTTGAAAATTTTCTTTCTTGCCATGGAATCTCAAAACTTATTTAAGCCTGCTTTGTCCTTTGTGTGTGGTCAACACATGTCATGAAAGTTGTACACTAAGTACCATTTCTTTTTTTAATTCCTGTCTAAAAGAGTACGTGGATTTAAGAACACATTAGCCCCATTTAACGCCACAGATTGATCCTTAGTGAGGAGAGCCTCAAGGATGCAGAACAAAAAAATATATACACATTTACAAAGAAAAAGATATGCTGATGTACCTTGCACAAATCCCAAGTGAAATGGTTCTCATGCATATGGCCTTAGTCAAAAAATCTTAAACATATTTTGATTTAAAAATGAAAAGTATACTTGATTTTCTATTAATTGCAATGTTTATATCATTTGCAAACAAAGTAAACTTGGAATCTGGTAATGTTCATGATGAAACGTCATATACCAGTAAAAGTAAGAGACCTATGTTGGAACCTTATGGGACACCACTCACAATTAGTTCGCACTAGGATGATGACTGATAGCTTAATACAGAACTTTTTCCTCTTGAAACCATTTGTTTCGTCTCAAAGAGATACAATTTGAACCATTTTGTGACACTTTCTGTTCTCCTGTAATTTACTTAGAAAGATATTGTGGGTTATGCACTCAAATGCCTTTCACAGAGCACAGAATATACTAGTAGCCTGTAATTTATTATTAAAAGAATTAAGTATATTCTTGTTGCATATTCAAGTAGCCTTTTTAATATCAGAATCCTTTAGAAATCACAACTGTGGCTTAGACAATATATTATTTGAAGTTATGTGGCTAAGGAGCCACTTGTATATTACTTTTTCTAAAATTTTAAAGAATGCTGGTAAAAGTAAAATTGGGTGGAAGTTTTACAGTATTTCCTAATCTCCTTTCTTAGACAGAGGCTTAAGTTCAACATATTTCAGCCAGTTAGTTAATGGCCCACTTATAAATGAATGGTTATGCAAATAACTTAATATGTGTATATTAATAAACTCAGAAGAACACTCTTTAATTATCTTTATGATGTTTCATAGTAACCACCAGAGATATTTTGATTTTTATGGCTTTTATGGTGAACATTACTTCTACTGGTGTAGTGAGGGTCATATTCATATTATTGCAATTATTTGTAATGAGTGGTCTGAGATATCCCATGGCAGCATCTGCTGAATCTGACAACTCCATATTTTTGGAAACAGTTATGAAATGCTTATTAGAAAGTTTTGCAACACTGCTCATGTTTGTTACCAATGTATCATTTATGGTAAATGTTATCGACTCTTCCTGATCTCTGGTTCTACTAGTCTCCTCCTTCACTATATCCCATAGTGTTTTTATTTTGGTACCTGATATGACTATTTTTTTCTAATAATATATTTGTTTTGGTATCTTTATTACTAGTTTCTTTATTTTCCTATATGTCTTGTAATCAGCCATAGCATTAACACCAGAGATCTTTCTGACTGACAGATGCAGTTTCCTTTTTGTTTTACAAGATAGCTTTATTTCTTGAGTATTCCATGGTTCCTTTGTAGACTTTGGTCTAATTGGATAACTTTGGGGGAAAAGTGCTTTCATATAAGGTAAGTACTCTATTAATTATTTATTAATAAAAGTACTGTATTTTTTCATTCATGCCATGAGTACTGCATACACAACTCAAGTTCATGTCTTGAAGGAGTTTCTTAAAATTTTTGGCTTACTGACTACCCTCTTGAACTCAGAGTTGGTAGATGTTGTGTCCTGCTCAGTATTAACATTTAACAAAAGGAAGTATGAGTCATGGTGTGAGAGCCCATTAACTATTTGTTTGCAATATAATTTTGTTCATGAAACCTTCCTATGGAGATACTATCAGTGGCTGTTTTGAGCAGTTAGCTAGCCTAGTTGGGTAATTCATGTTACTCACTGCAATAAATTCTTGCTGGAAGAGGTTTCAAAAAAATATACATTAAAGTAACCAGCAACCACTACAATGACAAAATGCATTACAGTCATCATTACTTATTTTTTTAATCCATTACATACAGTTGTAAGCTGTTTTGCTATAAGTGGTCAGAGCATTTTCCTTCAGCTCTAGTCTATAATTTCATATGGTTCTTCTAAGGATAGGTAAGCTTCTACTATACAGTTCCAGGAGTGTCTGTGTTGTTGTCCATTCACTTTATTTAAACACATTTAATTAAAATCAGTAAACACTGTATAAGACTTTTGCTAAAATTTTGTTACAGGCATCAATAAGTTTTGAGGAAGCATTCACATTATTTAGGCCTCGTCCCTTGAAAACTTGCTATTGTTGCTATCTCAGTTGTATTATGAACTGAATCTTCTTCCAGATGAATGTCTCCAAATTCAATAAACTTATTGTTAATTTCTAAGTCTCTACCCTGGATCCTGAACTATTCTACTATTCTATAGCAGCTATGTATATTTATATGGCAACTATGTGTATTTGGTCCATTGCAAGCATTGTTATACACACCTGTTAGCACTGCCAAGTAATGATAAAGACAGGAAGCTATTTCCAGGTTCTCTCCCCCTCAACATTTCACTTCAAACTTGTCTTCCCACTCTAACTGCTGCATTAATGCCACTTTGAAATATGTGTCCGCACAATGGGAAAAGTAGTGATTCCATCTGCTACCAAGATAAAGGAGACAAACCCACCAAGTGCTCATACTAGGAGTCTAAAGAATGATCATACAAGTCAGTTAGATTGGCCTTTGTTGCTTTAACTGTATCTATGGAAATATATCAGAGGATGTAAGAGGCTTATGTAATCAAACTCTTGTAGCTCTCTAGGTATGAAAAATGGGCCAATTTTAGACAACAGGGAGGACATAAATCAGCAAACAAGACACAGAAAATCTCATTTTTGACAGTATCTAATTTCGACATTCTAGCACTAATTGACACATTTCAGGATAATAGCATACATGGAAAAACCAGTGACTGTAACAAATCAGGTGTGATGTATGGTAGACAAATGATGATAACTGAGAAGTGATGTAAATTTCCAACTAATGAAATTTTTGGTATATCTTAATTTTTAAACTTCTCAGAGACACTATATGTAAAAACAATATTAAATAAGGAAAAAAGAAAAGGAGCTACAGCTAATAACTGCCATCTGCAATTACACTGAATGGCCAAAACACATGGAAAGGCACTGAATGTGATTTTAATAGTAAGCTGTTCCTCTACAAGCCCTCAAAACTACAGAAGCATGGACTCTACGATTATTGGTATCATTCTGGATTTATAGATCTTGCAGTGCTACCCACTATTGTTCTTGTGTAGATGGTGTTGGGTTCCTAGAGTGTACACAGATTGATTGGATTGTGATCTGGTGGGTCATGCTATAATCATGATTTAATTAGAATATTGCTTCATTGGTTCCTGGGTGTCGTGTTGGATAATGTTGTGAAAGCTGCACAATATCTTGATGAGACAGCTACTCATCATCTTCAGGTGCTTACTGACGTATTGCTGCAATTGCTCGCAATATACCTGCTGACTCACTAGAAAAGCACAAGTGCCAAGGGTTGAGTCTATAACGTCATCGTAGATGAATCATAGAGCACAGCGACATCCAGTGCCCCCTGCCAGACAAATGGGTCGTGGGCTTCTCATTTGTGATGCAGGAAAAGCGCGGCTGCAAATAGTGGCCCAGCAAACATGGGGGCAGTGTTGGTGCCCAGTTTAAGTGTGCACACATTGATTCTCCATCTATGTTGACTCAGATTCATTTGTCTGTGGCCAACCATGTCTTAGTACATCCAGTGCTGGTTCCCATGCCTTACTTAGTTGAAATCCCATGTCTCTATTGATCAGGTCATTACTAACATGAATTCTGACTGCTTCTTTAATGATGGAGTCCCAGTACGTGGAAGTGTACGAAAGAATCTTTGTCTCTCTGTAGTTCATGCTGTATCCCATGTTGAGACATGGGATTTCAACTAAGCAAGGCATGGGAACCTGCACTGGTGGTACTAAGACATTGTCGGCCACAGACAAGTGAATCTGAGTCAGCAAAAATGGAGAATCAAAGTCCTCACACTTAAACTGGGCACCAACACTGCCCGCACATGTGCTGGGCTGCTATTCGTGGCTGCGCTTTTCCTGTGTAGTGAATGAGAAGCCCATGGCCAATTTGTCCAGCAGGGGATATCGCCATGCTCTATGATTCGTCTACGATGACATCATAGATTAAACCCTTGTTGCCTGCACTTTTCTAGTGAGTTAGTGTACATATTGATGAGCAATTGCAGCAACATATCAGTAAGCACCTGAAGATGACAAGCAGCTGTCTCATAGAAATATTGTGCAGTTTCCATAACATTATCCAACATTACACCCATGAACCAATGAGGCAGTTACCATGCCGGGAAAGTCTTAAGGAGCACAATTAGAAAGTTCATCAAACCAATTGTGTGCAGTTTAATGTTGGTCACATGTCATGTTCTTCTGCTGAAACATAGTGCCTCCATCACAGTGCTCTAGTCCCAGAAAGGGATGCAAATGGTCTGCAAGACAGCCCAAATAATGTGCACTAGTCATTGTCCCTGCGGCTTGACAATGGACACACAGGTTCTGCAGCTTCATGGCGCATACACCACCTATCCACTCAATACAACTGAATTTGGGATTCATCAGATTATAATACACAATGCCACTGATGCATGGTTAAGTGACAAGGATTGCAGGCCCACGCCAGTCATCGAGCTCAGTCTCAAAGTTCCAGCAAAGGGTTTATATGGTTTAGTTATCTCTGTACAGTCCTGGTAGAAATAGATTACTGATACATCACAGTTAAATCAGCAGTGATCTGATTCCATAGACTATCAGCTGCTCCATACGACTATCTGGAGGTGACATTACAGTCTATTTGCCAAATGCTTACAGTCATCCTGTATGTGTGTAGAAACATTATCTCTACAAAACTGAAGATCCACCCTAGACTCTGTTGATCTCAGAAACTCAAAATCTAGTGTAATTTCTGATATGCTATGGCCCTGTGCCTTGTGCAGATTATCATCCCATGTTGAAAGTCAATTAACTGCTAAGATGTTGTGTTTACATTCTCACCTTACACTGCATGTAGCCAAAAGATTCAAGCATCATACATGACTGCTCTTCAAATAAGACAATCCTTCCCATGATCTTTGACCACTCAGTTTATAAATTAATGCCAGTAACAAATACTGCCATGACCAGGAACTGTTATTATACTTTCATCTTAATGTTCATAGTAACCAAAACAAGGCTTGGAGCATCATGGGAAAATAAAATTCAAATTTTTTAAATATTCATTAAAAGTGACCACTTCAGTCACAAATTGAGTTGTGAATGTACGAGTGTTTTTGGATGTAAGGGTAGGAATTACGTTTCTAAAGTTTGGTTTTACGTATGTGTAAAGTGTTCACTGACTCCAGTATACTAAACAACTTAGACACCAGGTGATGGGACAACATGACTAGTCAGCCTCACACTATCCAATGCGTTTTCCCACTTTAACGCATAAAGTTGCTGAATACTAGTCATTTATTACATAGAGCCATCTGTCAAAGTCCTAGAGCTTACTTCAAGAGAGACAGAGCTCCACTATACACTTGTCAGTGTAATGCACCTACTTATTGATCACAGTTACATCTGAAAGAGGACTAGACGTTTTGATTAAGCTAAATGGTGTTAAACTGCTGGAAATGATCCTTGAGAGGATAAGGAGCAAAAAAGGTCATATAGATATATGGCTAGAAACATGTTCCATGGGGGATATAGAAAGTACACATGAGAACACAACATGCAAGTCATAATATTCTATCTGTTTAGAAACATGTTCCATGGGGGATATAGAAAGCACACATGAGAACACAATAAGCAAGTCATAATATTATATCTGTTTTGGTGTTTTAGTTTCACACACAAGAGGGCAGTGAGCTAGAGCAATATCATATAGCAGCCACATTACCCTTCTTACCACCAATAACAGCAGGATAGGCACAGTCACCCACAGGAAATGCAAATATGCCTCATCCATGAGGCACTGTGGAAGGATGACTGTCCTAATGAGGCAGTCACCACCGATCATCCCTGTCCACACATTGCGGCTGAACTGGTGCTGATGGTTTGCTGCCACCATACCATGGGGTTACTTCATTCTGTTGCCCACAAGTGGATGTTGTGAAGGTTAATGATACACTTCTTCTTCTCCTCCCCCCCCCCCCCCCCCCCCCAAAAAAATCACTTTTTTTGTAAAGGTAACCTCACCTGTGAATAGGATTGATGGCAGAACTCACAGAACCATAGAGGTCTGTGCAACAAACCAGTGACAAAACTTTCACTATGGAGGAAGGTCCATGGCTAATAAGGACTGCATGCACTGTAAATCGTATGGGTAGTAGTAGTTATTGTGGAGACTGTTCAATACCAGCGCCTAGTTAGTACACCATACTGGCAGGCCACTTATCTGGTACTGATACCAGAGTCACTGTCAAAGATCTTTTATCTGTACCTTCAAGTGGGTGTATCTCCCTTGGAACACATTTCTAGCCCTATGTCTATATGAATTTGTCTGCTACTTATCCTCTCAGGGATGGTTTCCTGTAGTTTGTCTCCATTTAGCAAAACTGTCTAATTAAAATAATTCAGTGATTATCAGCTTGAAATGTGTTTGCCAGTCAAATACGGCAGCGAACTAATGGCTCTTTCGTCATGTGCCACTGTTTTTAGGATAAAATGAATTTTGGACAGAATATATTTGTATGTCAATCACATGGTTTGTATGAATACAGCTGTGTGTTAATCATTAGGCAGTAATGCTCTCTGTTAGTTTTCATTGATTATAAATTTTTCTTTATTATGATCAATATTGATTTTTCAACTAATCTTTTATAATGCAACTGCAATTCTTAATTACTCAACTTTCATCAGACTTCTCTGAGTATCTCTACTATTAGAAGTTTTAATTGTCAGTGAGCCTTTTTATATAGTTTTCTTTGCCCCATTTCTGATAATATCACATACTAAATCATACACTGTTATGCCTATAACTGATTCAGAATCTTTTCCATTTAATTTATTGCCCTTTATTTAAATGGTTAGTGCACATGCAAGCTTGTTACCAACTTCACATTGTGTTCCCTTCCACACAGTTGAATATAACACAGTTTCCATACTATATCTACAGAGGTCAACCTTTTCTTTTCATTTGGCTGTAATTTTAATATTTTTCATTTTTTATTTGGCTATAATTTTAATATTTTTTGTGAGCTATATGTCTGCGCATCATTTCTGGTGTATTTAGCACAAAGTCCAGTTTCTTATAAAAGAGTCATCTGTAGTGCAGACTCAGTCATCTTTATGTACATTGTATCTTCGAAAGATTGCAGCTTCAGTTCATCCATAACTACAAACATTCTCCACTGAATCACCTCACAACAGCATGCAAAAATTGTACACAAAATGGAAAATTATGGGTAAAGACAGCCATTCTTAATATACTGAGTGTGCTGCACAGTCAACAGAGACATAAATAAGAAGTTGACTATTTGTAGCTCAGATCTGATTTGGTGTAGGTAATAGTGTAGACAGAGAAAAGTGGAGATGGAGGAGTGTGGGTGGGTTCATGAACCTCCTCCACTCTATAGAAGAACATTTCAGTGAAAATATTTACATTTTTAATTATATTGATTTACATAATCAAGAGCAAATTTTCTGAGAATAAATTAACATGAACCTCCTCCACCCTATAGAAGAACATTTCAGTGAAAATATTTACATTTTTAATTATATTGATTTACATAATCAAGAGCAAATTTTCTGAGAATAAATTAACATGAAAACTATGAATCTCATAAATGGCAGGAAATTTTAGAAATTCTAGCCTATATTTAAGACAGGATGCTTTTCAGTTTCAGCAGTCCTCCACTAAGAGAAAAAATACATATTTGCATTGACGCAGTCTACAGATCCATGTTTACAATCATATTGCTTGGTGAAATGGTGAATGTAAACTTTGATTCTGAACTGTATGAATTATGTAGGTGTTGAAGATATGAGAGTTTATTAGTATTATGATACTTAAATCAGTTGCATATCACAAATTTCACGATGAATGCTGTTCAAATGCAGTGTTTTTATGAATTACAATTTCTTGGACATTCACTAAACATTATTACCAATGTATTAATACATTTTATATATTTTATGGCACTGTAACTAAACAATTTATTATTGTTGTATTTAAGCATATGAAATATTTTATTGTTGTTGTTATTATTATTAAAATCATAAGCATCTATGGTATGTTCAGAATGAGGGTGACAGCAAGTTATAATTGCTGTATGTGTGTGTGTGTGTGTGTGTGTGTGTGTGTGTGTGTGTGTGTCGGAGAGAGAGAGAGAGAGAGAGAGAGAGAGTGGGGGGGGGGGGGGGGGCAGGAGGAAGTGGGGAAGGCAGTTAGAAACTGTAACCCCTCTGCTGAACCAATCCTCAAATCCACACCCAGGCAGAGGCAGAGAGGCAGGGAACAACGTAGGATGAAAGGCTGCTGGGGGGACATCTCATGTCCACACAATTCAAATAAGCTTGTGTCTGGGCAAGGCAGGCATCCAGAAATTATAGGTTATGAAGCAGCCATTGAGTTTGATCATGGTTTACTTGGTAACGGGGCCTGGTATATCCTGTTGGCCACAATAGGGCTATTCACTCATGTTGTCAGCTAATTGTCTGTCATGCTTATATACAAATATCATACTCAAGTTTCAGAGGTGATATACAGCATGATGATTTTGCAGGTGGTCTAACTTTGGACTAAATATGATAAGTTTATGGGTGCATGACTACCAACATGCCATATGTATACATAAATTTCCACTGGCAAACCATGGCTAACGTGAAAGTCAAAATCCAGTCATAGAACATACACATTGCACATGGCCAGTTTTAATGCTCTGTCACCTCAGTATAGAGGATGATAGTGGAGAAGAATCCAGAACATAAAATTTCGCAACATAACATATGGATATGAGAAAAACATTAAAAACAATCAAACAGACAAAACCCTAGTTGTGTCTCACACACTGATGGTGGTATGAAAACTTGTCAACACCAACTGTCAAAGCACTTTGTCACTGGAGAATTTCAGTTTGTATCTATTTTCCTTGCTGGTGAGAACACCTGATGGAGAAGAGTATATTTCTTAAATTTTTTGCATATTTTTTTCTATTTAAAATGTGTAATCTCACATTTTTGTAACTGTAAAGTACTGTCAGGCAGTCCGTAGTACACTTTTCATTTCTGCTGAACAGCCAGTTCACAGCTCATAACACATCAGCCTCCACTGGTGAAATGTCAGGAGGTTAGCAGGTTGCATGTCTAGGTTTCTATCTGTGCTTTTATAGTAAATTCTTAAGTTAGTAATGGGTAAGATGTGTACAGGCTGTGTGTGGATACAGGAGAAGATGGCCGCAATTCACAAACAGCTAAATGTGCTTTTGCCTGTGGTAAGTTATCTTCAGGCTGGTGCCTCAGGGTGTAGTGGTTGCAGAGGGTCTGGTGTGTTGCATGAGACACATCAGGTGTTGCTTGTTTTGCCCATGGTCTTTGCTGTCGAGGTACCACCCAGTATACCTGACATGGTGGATCCATCCTTAGAGGAGGATGACTGGTGGATGGTGACACGTTTGCATCATTCAAGACAGAGGACCACAGTGGGGCCTAGCCATCTGGCCTCGACCATTCACCCTGTGAGTGGACACTTGGCTGCTCCATCAGCGGCATCTGAGCAGGCACATGGGGGGCCGCAGGGGGAGAGGGATTACTAGTTATTGTGATTTCCAACATTAGGCACATTATGGCATTATGGAGCCCCTTAGGCAGATAGTATTCAGGGCCAAAAACAAAGCCAATCTGCACTCAGTGTGTCTGGCTGGGGATCTCATCTGAAATGTGGAGGAGACCTTGCCTGCGGCTAACAAACATCAAGGGTGCAGTTGTCTGCAAGTTATGCCTCACATTGGAATGTGTCACTTGGGTTCTGAGGCCATCCCCAATTCATACAGGTGGCTGTTGGAGGTGGTGAGGGCTGCTGACCATATGCATGTGGCGTAAGCAGCATTGCTACTAGACGCGACTGGGGTACTTTGGTTTGGAGCCACGTGGAGGGTTTCAGTCAAAGGCTTCATTGACTCTGTGACGGTCTTGGCTGCAGGTTTCTGGACCTGTGTTATTGGGTGGGGAATTGTAGGACTCCCCTTGATAGGCCAGGGGTGCATTACATTAAGAAAGTGGTTACTCAGGTAGTAGAGTACTTGTGGAGTGCACATGGTTTTTTTTAAGCTAAGCGGTAGGTTGACGTTCTCCGATGGACATTTTCCAGTTGACTCAAATTCAGAGTAAAGACACTTCAGCTGTCAAAATTTTATCAGTAAATTGTCAAAGTATGCATAACGGAGTTCTCAAATTTACAGCCAGGAAACTTCCACGCTCAAATTATTCCCAGGACTAAGAGCTGGCTGGAAGAAGAATGCTCTGAGATTTTACTGATTCATGAAACATATATCGTAAAGACAAATTAGATACCATAGAAGGGGGTGTGTTCATTGCAGCTGATGAAAATGTTGTCTCTACTGAGATGGAATTTGAGTGTGACTGTGAAGTTATCTGGTCGCATATAACAGGTCGAGGTGCAATCAAGTTAATTGTTGGATATTCTTACTGGCTAACTGATTCAGCTATGATGATTTTAGAGTCACTGACACCACTATCATCAGTAGTGTGTAAATACCCAGATGATGCAATATTAGTTGGAGGCGACTTTTACCTACTGAGTATAGACTGGGATGTCAGGATTCATTGCAGGGGGTACAAACAGTCTTCTGAAGTTCTTTTGAACAGGTTTTCCAAAAATTGTCTTGCGTAGTTAGTTTGACATCCTACACACAATGGGAATATTTAGACCTATAGCTACAAACAGAACTGACCTCATCAACAGCATCAGTATAGAGACAGAAATTAGTGACCACGCTGTCATCATAATGTTTTTGATTGCTTAAGTTAAGAAGTTAATCAAGAATGCTAGGAGACTCCTTCTATTAGAAAGAGCAGGTGGATAGTTCCAGTATGATGGACATAGAAGAATAATGAGCAAAGTTTAAACTGATTGCTTAATCATACTCTGGAGAGTATGTGCATAATAAATGGCTTGAGGACAGAAAAGACCCACTGCAGTTTAGAAATGAAATTTGAGAAATGCTGAGGAAGCGAATGCTGTTGCACTCTTTATTCAACATAGAACACACTGACAGGCAAAAGTTAATAGAAATTAGGTCATCTGTAAAAAGATAAGTGTGCAAAGCTTACAGCAACTACCACTGTCATACCTCAGCAATAGATCTTTCTGAGGACCTGAGACAATTCTGGTCCTCCATAAAATTGCTATGTGGGTTTAAGGCTTCTATCTAGACACTTCTTGCCCAATCTGGTGTGGCAGTAGAAGACAGCAAAAGTAAAGCTGAAGTTTTAAATTTCACGTTTAAGGAATTGTTCACGTGGGTGAAATGTACAAACACACTGTCATTTGATCATTGCACAGACTCCCATATGGAATACATGGTAATAAGCATCCTGGTGTAGAGAAACAACTGAAAGAGTTGCTGATATGCCCTTTATATACAATAGCTTCTGTCTATGACATCTCTGGTGCTGGCAGCATCACTATAAATGAGTATACATTGACTCAGCATTTGATGTGCCTGCTTCAACTGTGCCATCACTGGGTCCTATGCCTTGCTAAGCTGCAGGGAACTGTCTCTGCTTAGGGCACTGTTGGTGATTTTTATTTTAATGACTTCCTTAATTATACTATCCCAGAAGCTGTTAGTGTGAGCCACAATGGATGTCTCTTCAAATTCTAGCTGGTGTCCATTTTCTAAAGCATGCTCAGCTAAAGCAGTTTTTTTAGGGGGTAGTGTAGGTGATAAGGCTTCTCATGCTCCTTCCTGCATTGATCCATAGTGCATACTGTCTATCTGATATAAGACTAACTACACTCACAAGGGATCCTGAAACACAGAGTCACAGAATGCCAAGAAAGAAAGTTTCTGTTTTTGGTCCTCATTGGTAGTCCAAAGATGGACTGGGATTTGGTCAATGCAGCTATAGTTTCCCAACAAATGTCATCACAGAAATGAACTACAGAGGGGCAGAGAGCAAAGTGCACTCATCTTTTGCAACAACAATTCAATGTGGACCACATATCTTCAGAACACACCATCATCAACTTGTTGGTGAGAGATACAGACACAGGTGCAATGTTGGCACTTAAGAAAGGACTTAAATTTCATGCCTCCACCATGGAACATTCCAGTTTGTGAAATAATAAGTGCCATCAAACAGACAGTCCACAAACTCCCAAATGAAACAGTGAATAAAATATGGTGTAGAATGTGCCATACTCTCATGAAAACAAAGTTACCAGCACCCAACATGATGTGGGCTGAGTGCAGTGGTCTGCAATCACTACACAATGATGAAAGCATTGTGGTCCTTCTTGCTGACAAGGGCAATGGAGCTGTAATTATGGAATATGGAGACTATAATATGAAGATCTGTGCGATTCTGGATGAAAATATTTACCAGAAACTCACACATGACTCAACACTGAGAATAATAAGGGTGACATATGAACTTTTCAAGCACTCTTCGGTCAAAGACAGAGCAGTCAAGAATCTTATCACACAGGTGCCTAGATCACCTACTGCTTATGCTTTACTGAAGATTTACAAGAATGGGATGCCTTTCTGAATCATTGTATCCACCATTGATTCACCAACATACAAGTTGGCAAAGTACTTGGCCAGTGTCCTTGCTCCACATGTGGGACACTGTGAACATCTTATTAAAAACTCAGCAGATTTTATCATCTGGATTAACCGTGTCTGACTTAGTGAGGGTGACAGTACAGTTAGTTTTGATGTGACAAATGTGCCTATCAAAGATGCTTTGGACCGACTATCCCAGTTCATTGCAAGTGATGTGGTTGAACTATTTAGGCACACTCTTATGTCTACTTATTTCCTGTACAATGGCAGGGATTGTGTAATTAAAAAATCCATTAAAATAAAAATTACTAGACAACATACTAAATACAGATAATTGCCAGCAGCTCAGTATAGTGTGGGATCCAGCAATCAAGCAGTTGAAGTGGGCACATCCAATGCCGAGTCAATTTATGCCAATGCATGGCAATACCATAAGCACCCGTGACTTCACAGCCAGCAGGTAGTGTATATAAGGGGCATACCAGCAGCATGCTGGCAGTCATATCACTTGAGCTCACATAATTTTAATCATATCATGTGGCTGGAAACCTGATAATATTTTATTCAATGTTACTGTCACAACACTCAGCATTCTTACATTATAAGGTGTTTGTTAAGTTGCACTGATGTACATAACTTGAGCTCCTGCACATCTTACCTATATGTGTCATTTATAATAGGCAACCTTAACTGTGTGCAACTTACACAAGTTAATACTACGAAAATAAGATAGTGGTGGTGATGTAACTAAGCAGACTGATATAGGAACTGAATATGGACATGGATATATAGGTACATGAGCCTTCCATGAGGCATTGTGTAATACCCTATTTCCCAGTTAAACCTACAATAATCCAGAGGTAGCTTGATGCAAAGTCAGTGATCATGGTTCCCAATAGACAATTATTTATTACAAATCATTGCATTTATACAAATTTCTTGAGGAAATAATGTCTCTCAAGAAATTTGCAGTGTTTGTGGAACCATACATACAAAAGACTTTTGACTCATTTATACAAGCACATTGTGGCAGAGAACTTAAGATATTGTTGAGTGAAGCCAGTGTGATTTTTTTTACTCTGTTCACCTTTACTCAGTTCTCTTTGTTATTTCCATGTAGTTGGTAGTTTGAATAGTGCTCTTTTATATTTTTCTTGCTGTTATTCATCTGTATCTGTGCAAGTCCTGTTTTTATTGTGGTTAGTGTTCTCACAACTGGTGACCCCTCAAAAAACAATGAATACAGAGGAGATCACTGAAAGCAAAATGATTATGCTGACTACGCTGAATGATGTTTTACTGGAACACTTTGTGAGAGATTTGGGCAGTGCACATACCAGTCACAACCACTTTCATTTTCTGAGCACGGTTCCAGGAGCAACCCAAATCTCCATTTGTCCAAGTGACTACTCTTGTCTGTGCTTGTACTATATTATTGTAATGGACAAATAGAGATTTGGGTGACTCTTGGAAGCATACCCGGATAGCCAAAGTGGTTATGGTGACCACTTGTGACAAGTGGGTATCCATGTTTGAGTCCTGGTGCAGCACAAATCTTAATTTGTTCTGAAATATTCTACAGCTGATGTGGAACCAAAATCACAATTTGCAAATTAATTCTTAATTGACTTTGGCTGTTGGTGGTCAACACAGTGCCTCAGACATTGCATTGCAGTATTTCATGTCACAGCAAGGCAATGATGAGAGAAAACAGTGTCTCACCCTGTGCAGGAATCACAGCAATATAGTGCAAGCATAACAGAGAGTAGACACCAGAACAAATGTTCCGAGCAATGTCTTAAGGAATGGGAAAGACCAAATCATGGTTTAATAGCCAGATTAGAAAACTGTACTGTAAACAAAGAGAGCTGCAGCTCAGATCCAAGAGAAGTCAAAACTTAGCTGACAAACAAAAGTTGAACAAAGCAAAAATGAGTGTAAAGAGAGCAATGAGAGAAGCATTCAGTGACTTTGAAAGTAAAATTTTGCCAACCGATCTGAGTAAAAACCCTAAGAGTTTTTGGTCTTACATAAAATCAGTAAGTAGTTTGAAATCATCTATTCATTCACTCAGAGACCATACTGGCACCAAAATGAAAAATAACAGTGAGGAGGTCAAAATACTGAATTCAGTCTTTCAAAATTGTTTCACTGCAGATTATAACACAGTCCCCCCCTTTCAATCATTGTATAAATGTGAAAATGGAAGATATTGAGATAATCAATCACAGAATAGGAAGGCAACTACAATTGCTTAGTAGTGGAAAGGAATGAGGATCAGATGAGGTATCTGTAATATTCTGTGAAGATTATGTGAAAGAACTTTCTCTCCTTCTGGTAGCAGTTTATCGTAGGTTGCTGGAGCAACAAAGGGTACATAGAAACTGGAAAAAAGTGTAGATCATTCCTGTTTTCATGAAGGGCAGCAGGACAGATGCACACAATTATAGAAATGTATTTTTGATGCCAGTCTGTTGTAGAATTGTGGCATATGTTTTATGCTTAATAATTATGACATTTTTGGAGAACAAAAATCTCTGCTCACTTTGTTTCTCCATGAGATCCACAGTGTAGACAATGGCCACGTTAGTTGACTACAAAAGGCGTTTGACACCATTCCACACTTCCATCTAGTGAAAACGGTACGAGCTTATCAAGTATCACACAAGATCTGTGACTGGATTGAAAACTTCCTTACAGACAGAGCTCAACATGTTGCTCTTAATAGAACAGAATTTCCAGAATACACTAAGGAAGTTTGATAGGGCCATTAATGTGAATATAAATGATGTAAGAGAAAGTGTTGGATGCTCTTCAAGACTGTTCGAAAATGATGCAGTTGTCTATAACAAAGTAGCAATGCCAGAAGACAATACTGATTTGCAGAATGACCTGCAGAGGATTGATGAATAGTTCAGGCTTTGGCAGTTGGCCCTGAACATGAAGAAATGTAACATACTGTGCATACAGAGGAAAAGAAAGCCACTACTGTACAACTACACTATTTTTGATGATGATGGAACCTCAAATGTCTCAAGGAATTTAAGTCCATTAGATCAAACAGCACTATTGAGGAGAAACTGCTGGGAACATTACCTACCATAAAATATCTAGAGATAACTATCCAGAAAAACCTTAAATGGAATAATGACATGAAACAAATAACGGGAAAAGTAGACACCAGACTGAGATTCACAGGAAGAATCTTTATGAACTGTAACACACCCACAATGAAAATGGCTCATATGGTGGTTGTTCAACTGATTCTTGAAGGCTGTTCATCAGTATGGAATCCTTACCAGGTAGGACTGGTAGCAGAGATAGAGAAGATCCAATGAAGAGTGGTGTGTTCCATGGTGAGATTGTTTAGTCAGCATGAGAGAATTACAGAGATGCTCTTCAAACTCCATTGGCAGACTTACACGAGAAGCGATCTGTGTCATGGAGAGGTTTAGTATTGCAATTTCAATAGAGTACTTGATTACCACAGTGGACTCACAGTTGGGAGGATGACAATTCAAACCTATGTCTGGCCATCCTGATTTAGATTTTTTGTGATTTTCCTAAATTGCTTCAGGCAAATGCTGGGATGTTTTCTTTGAAAGGTCATGGCTGATTTATAGAGATCAACTAGTTATTATGAGTGGTAATAGTCCAGTGGTTAAACAATCTTTGGGTGTTACCTTTGCACCTCATCACAAAGGAAGATGGCTCTTGGACACAATGTGTAGAAGACTGTTATCCAGAGTCAAACATACAAGATTCACAAGTGCATTAGTGCCTGCAACATTTTGCAGCATATTAACTTAAAAAAAAGTATGCCATCAAATTACAGTGGAACCCATCGACATTCCTAAAACCAGTATCATCACACCCTTTGCATTATATAAATACCTATATATGCCACTCAGCGTCAAGAAGACTGCTCAAATGTGGTAATGCTTTGTTTACAAGGTATTATGTAGTCTTACTTGCTGTTTTGCTCATTTGGATGATGAATAGCTGTTTTCAAAAACATTGTTCAAACACAAAAAGCATTTATGATCAGTTTTTGAGACATACTTGCAATATCAGTTGATGAGCAATGAGGACAGCAGAAAGTGCAATCACTAGGTTGTTTGGTCTCCTCTTCTGGCACCACTTTCCTACAGGATAAGGTCAACTCAATACAAGCAGTGCCACAGCCTGAAGATTTCCAGCAGCTGTGCTGTTTTCTCAGAATGGTACATGTTTTATAGACACTATTTCCCCCATGCAGCAACCACATAGGTGTCTCCTACTACAGCACTAGCTGGACGCAATACCAGAGGCTGACAACCCTTCCTGGGCCACAGAGATGGTACAGGCCTTTGACAAGGTAAAGGTTAGCTTGAGTAAAGCTATGTTGTTGGCACACCCCATGCATTCTGCAGCTATTGCTATCATTACGAGTGCTACCTGGCTGCCAATGGGAGTGGTACTCCACCAACAGATTGATGGTACATAGAAGCTGCTTGGATTTTTTCCTCAGAAGCTGACATACTCACTTCCATTGGAGTGCACATGGCAGGGAAATGTTAGCCATATATGGGGGCATACCCCTTCATTGTATTTACAGACCATAAACCTATAACATCTGCATTTACAACACCACATGAATCTTTTTCTCCTAAGCAATTCAGGCTACTAACGTTTATCAGCCAATTCACAACACATATTAAAAATGTCAAAGGTGCAGACAAACTGGTGGCAGATTATTTCTCTAGAACCAATGAAATGTTTAAAGACATCCACAATAAACTACTGGCAACAGCACAGGCCACAGATGATCAATTATGAGAACATATAAGCAGTGAAGGTACTCATTTGAAACGTAAAAGACCTTCTTTAGAGAGTCTATCACTGTTGTGGTGCAATGTCTCCAGAAACTTGCCTAGCCAATTCATGCCTCACACTTTTCAAAGGTAGCAGTCCAGCCACAGTGGCCAGAGACAGTCATCATGTTTGCATGAGTTATGCTTGCATGAATGTGTGTGTGTTTTCCGCTTGAGAAGAGGTCCATTTGGCCAAAAGCTCAAATGTATAGCGGTCTTTTTGTTGTGCCTGTCTGCAACTCAGTGTCTCCTCTATGTGATGAGTAGCAGTCTAGCCTTTTCGTAGTACTGTGACTATTCCAGCCTGGATTTTCCATTGTTAGATCATGATGAAGAGTACTTGAAACACTGTCCATGCAATAGGCTTCTGTAGAGCACACAGGTCAGAGCTCATTGGCTCCACTGTGTGTGGCTCCACTCCATGTAGCAAAGACCTGAAAGTGATCTGAGCTTCAAACTTATTTTACATCCAAATGGTAAATTTCTGGAGATGATTTCCTTACCAAAACTTTATCTATTGAGTCCCCTATGCAACCCTTACAAGCCTGTAATAGGAATTATGAAACATCCTGTAAATGTTATATTTGAGCATAATAACAAGAATTCTGTGATATCATTCTATTTTTAATAATTTTTCATTTTTTTACCACATTTTTCTTGTGTTATTATTATTACTGCAATAAGCTGATAATAAGAGTGATAAATATCTACATATACTACCGTTGTCACATTATGTAAGATATGTAGTGACTAGGAAAATAGTCACTTAATGCAATAGCCTCAATAAATGTTGGAAAATGAGAACTTTGTTCCAATGGCTTTCAGTATGGAAGTCACTCATGCTTCAGAATCTGTTTGTTATTTTTTATCCTACAACAAATTGTACATCCATCACAAAATGCAGCTATTCCTGCTGCATCTGAGTGAACTTTCTCTAGTATTATACACTTATCCAGCACAGGGAGAATTGGGCTGTGTGTGTGTGTGTGTGTGTGTGTGTGTGTGTGTGTGTGTGTGTGTGTATGCATGCACGTGTGTGTTAACACTCTGAAGAAGTACAAAAGGTCAAAAGCTGAAATATTTTGTTTGACTTGTTGTTTATTTGTCTACTGACTGCTCAGCACCTCCAATATAAGGTGAGTGGTTGTCTTTACTCATCTCACTCATAATATTTTGCAACAGTTAATCCAAATGTATGATATCACTTTCTACATAATAATCATTTTTCCTGTGGTGTTTCATTCTTCATTTATTGGCTTACAAATTTCTAGCCCATTTTGAGGAAGAATGGGGAAGGAATTTGCAATGTACTTTGTGAAAGAATCCTTAGAATTATCTAATTCAGGGACAGTTAATCTCTTTTACCTGCAGCCCACTTTTGCTTCTGTACTAGTATTGTATTGTATTGTATGTTAACTGGGGGTCTAGAAATGACAGAGAGGCTCCGTCCCCGCCGCAGTGGTCCACAACCCCACAACGACTACCGCAGTCCACTTCCCACCTCCGCAGCCCCATACCGAACCACTCTTTCAGGGTTATTGTGTGGTTCGGCCCCCTGGTGGACACCCCCCTCTCAGGAAACATCTCACACCAGACGAGTGTAACCCCTATGTTTGAGTGGCAGTGTACACATACGAGGAGAACTTGTTTGTGCAGCAATCGCCGACATAGTGTAGCTGAGGTGGAATAAGGGGAACCAGCCCGCACTCGCTGAGGCAGATGGAAAACCGCCTAAAAACCACCCACAGACTGGCCGGTTCACCGGACCTCAACACAAGTCCGTCCGGCTGATACGTGCCAGGGACCAGAGACTCCTTTCTGCCTGGAAAGCCATGCATTAGACTGCATGGCTAACTGGGCGGTCTCTGTGCTAGTAGTGAAATTTTCTAACTACTCACTGGTTCCACTGTAATGATGATTCATAAAGTAGGAAAATATCTTTACTTAATAAAATTTATAAAGCGCAGCTACAGCAAATTAATGCATATACTAGTAGTTACCAAGTACTTGGTGTCATAATTTTATGAAAACCGACTGAAAATGTTTTTAAAACTCCAACCATCTACAGCCCAGTATGATAGCTCAAATGCCCAATTGTGGCTAGTATGGATCAGGTTGACCACCACTGATCTACACATAAGTGTGAAAAAAACTGGTATAGGCATGTACCTTCAAATACAGAGATATATAAACAGGCAGAATACAGTACAGTGGTCAGCAATGCCTATATAAGACAACAAGTGTCTGGTGCAGTTGTTAGATCAGTTACTGCTGCTACAATGACATGTTATCAAGATTTAAGTGAGTTTGAATGTGGTGTTATAGTCGGTGCATGAGGGAAGGGACACAGCATCTCTGAGGTAACGATGAAGTGGAGATTTTCTCATACAACCATTCACAAGTGCACTGTAAATATCAGGAATCTGGTAAAACATGAAATCTCCGACATAGCTGCAGTCGGAAAAAGATCCTGCATGGACGGGACCAATGACAACTGAAGAGAATTGTTCAAAATGACAGAAGTGCAGTCCTTCCGCAAATTGCTGCAGATTTCAGTGCTGGGCCATCAACAAGTGTCAGCGTGTGAACCATTCAATGAAACATCATTGATATGGGCTTTCAGAGCTGAAGAACCACTCATGTACCCTTGATGACACAAAGCTTTATGCCTTGCCTGGGCCTGTCAACACTGACATTGGACTGCCGATGACTGGAAGCATCTTGCCTGGTCAGACGAGTCTTGTTTCAAATTGTATTGAGTGGATGGACAGGTATGGGTATGCAGAATGCCTCATGAATCCATGGAACTGCATGTCAGCAGGGGAATGTTCAAGCTGGTGGAGGCTCTGTAATGGTGTGGGGCATGTGAAGTCAGAGTGATAGGGGACCACTGATATGTCTAGATATGACTCTGACAGGTGACACATACATAAGCATCCTGTCTGATCACCTGTATCCATTCACGTCCATTTTTCATTCCGTCAGACTTGGGGGAATTCCAACAGGACAAAACGACACCCCACACGTCCAGAATTGCTACAAAGTGGCTCCAGGAACATTATTCTGAGTTCAAACATTTCCACTGGCCACCCAACTCTCCAGACGTGAACATTATTGGGCATATCCGGGATGCCTTGTGACCTGCTGTTCAGAAGAGATCTTAACCCCCTCTTACTCTTACAGATTTATGGACAGCCCTACAGGATTCATGGTGTCAGTTCCCTCCAACACTATTTCAGGCATTAGTTGAGTCCATGCCACATCATGTTGTGGCACTTCTGTGCGCCTGTTGGGACCTACATGATATTAGGCAGGTGTACCAGTCCCTTTGGCTCTTCAGTGTAAATCTACATGACCAGACTGGGATCTGAACCAGCTTCTGTTTAATACAAGTCCAGTATTCTCATGAATCCATAATACATGGTCATCATGAATGAGGCATGAAAGGTGAAGAAGGGAAGGGTGAGTGTGAAAGACAGTGACAACACACAGTTCATTCCCGTTAGTTGGCATTAAAATTGATCTCTGAGTCAAATATTCATTTCTCAACAGTGAATTACAACTGAATGCATCATGTATTGTCATTGCACAAATATGATGCTTAGCTGAAGATTGTTGTAGCAAATTAATTACTTTTTTCTCTTTCAACTTTGAAAAGTTTACTAGCTAGGAAAATATCTGCTGATGATCAACTAGAACAAGCAGTTGGTTGACATAACCAAAGCATGTGGGATTTACTTCAGTTTTCTGAAATATGCATTTGGTGATTAATAGCAAGAACTGAATCATAAAATGTTCATTATCTTCTCTGTATATGTTGTTGTTGTTGTTGTTGTTGTTGTGGTCTTCAGTCCTGAGGCTGGTTTGATGCAGCTCTCCATGCTACTCTATCCTGTGCAAGTTTCTTCATCTCCCAGTACCTACTGCAGCCTACATCCTTCTGAATCTGCTTAGTGTATTCATCTCTTGGTCTCCCTCTACGATTTTTACCCTCCACACTGCCCTTCCTCTAGTCAAGTTGTGCCACAAACTCCTCTTCTCCCCAATTCTATTCAATACCTCCTCATTAGTTATGTAATCTGCCCATCTAATCTTCAGCATTCTTCTGTAGCACCACATTTCGAAAGCTTCTATTCTCTTCTTGTCTAAACTATTTATCATCCATGTTTCACTTCCATACATGGCTACACTCCATAAAAATACTTTCAGAAACGACTTCCTGACATTTAAATCGATACTCGATGTTAACAAATTTTTCTTCTTCAGAAACACATTCCTTGCCATTGCCATTCTACATTTTATATCCACTCTACTTCGACCATCGTCAGTTATTTTGCTCCCCAAATAGCAAAACTCCTTTACTACTTTAAGTGTCTCATTTCCTAATCTAATTCCCTCAGCATCACCCGACTTAATTCGACTACATTCCATTATCCTCAATTTGCTTTTGTTGGTGTTCATCTTATACCCTCCTTTCAAGACACTGTTCATTCCGTTCAGCTGCTCTTCCAAGTCCTTTGCTTTCTCTGACACAATTACAATGTCATCGGCGAACCTCAAAGTTTTTATTTCTCCTCCATGGATTTTAATATCTACTCCAAACTTTTCTTTTGTTTCCTTTATTGCTTGCTCAATATACAGATTGAATAACATCGGGGATAGGCTACAGCCCTGTCTCACTCCCTTCCCAACCACTGCTTCCCTTTCATACCCCTCGACTCTTATAACTGCCATCCGCTTTGTGTACAAATTGTAAATAGGCTTTCGCTCCCTGTATTTTACCCCTGTCACCTTCAGAATTTGAAAGAGAGTATTTCAATCAACATTGTCAAAAGCTTTCTCTAAGTCCACAAATGCTAGAAACGTAGGTTTGCTTTTCCTTAATCTAGCTTCTAAGATAAGTTGTAGGGTCAGTATTGCCAAACTGACCTTCCTCGAGGTCAGCTTCTATCAGTTTTTCCATTCGTCTGTAAAGAATTCGCGTTAGTATTTTGCAGCTGTGACTTATTAAACTGATAGTTCGGTAATTTTCACATCTGTCAACACCTGCTTTCTTTGGGACTGGAATTATTATATTCTTCTTGAAGTCAGAGGGTATTTCGCCTGTCTCATACATCTTGCTCACCAGATGGTAGAGTTTTGTCAGGACTGGCTCTCCAAAGGTTGTCAGTAGTTTTAATGGAATGTTGTCTACTCCGGGGGCCTTGTTTCGACTCAGGTCTTTCAGTGCTCTGTCAAACTCTTCACGCAGTATCATATCTCCCATTTCATCTTCATCTACATCCTCTTCCATTTCCATAATATTGTTCTCAAGTACATCGCCCTTGTATAGACCCTCTATATACTCCTTCCACTTTTCTGCTTTCCCTTCTTTGCTTAGAACTGGGTTTCCATCAAAGCTCTTGATATTCATGCAAATGGTTCTCCTTTCTCCAAAGGTCTCTTTAATTTTCCTGTAGGCAGTATCTATCTTGCCCCTAGTGAGATAAGCCTCTACATCCTTACATTTGTCGTCTAGCCATCCTTGCTTAGCCATTTTGCACTTCTTGTCGATCTCATTTTTGAGACGTTTGTATTTCTTTTTGCCTGCTTCATTTACTGCATTTTTATATTTTCTCCTTTTAACAATTAAATTCAATATTTCTTCTGTTACCCCAGGGTTTCTACTAGCCCTCGTCTTTTTACCTATTTGATCCTCTGCTGCCTTCACTATTTCATCCCTCAAAGCTACCCTTTCTTCTTCTACTGTATTTCTTTCGCCCATTCCTGCCAATTATTCCCTTATGCTCTCCCTGAAACTCTGTACAACCTCTCGTTCTTTCAGTTTATCCAGGTCCCATCTCCTTAAATTCGCACCTTTTTGCAGTTTCTTCAGTTTTAATCTACAGTTCATAACCAATAGATTGTGGTCAGAGTTCACATCTGCCCCTGGAAATGTCTTACAATTTAAAACCTGGTTCCTAAATCTCTGTCTTACCATTATATAATCTATCTGATGCCTTTTAGTATCTCCAGGGTTCTTCCATGTATGCAACCTTCTTTCATGGTTCTTTAACCAAGTGTTGGCTATGATTAAGTTATGTTCTGCGCAGAATTCTACCAGGCGGCTTCCTCTTTCATTTCTCAGCCCCAATCCATATTCACCTAATATGTTTCCTTCTCTTCCTTTTCCTACTCTCAAATTCCAATCACCCATGACTATTAAATTTTCGTCTCCCTTCACTACCTGAATAATTTATTTTATCTCCTCATACATTTCACCAATTTCTTCATCATCTGCAGAGCTAGTTGGCATATAAACTTGTACTGCTGTAGCAGACGTGGGCTTCATGTCTATCTTGGCCACAATAATGTGTTCATTATGCTATTTGTAGTAGCTTAGCCGTACTCCTATTTCTGTATTCATTATTAAACCTACTCCTGCATTACCCCTATTTGATTTTGTATTTATAACCCTGTATTCACCTGACCAAAAGTCTTGTTCCTCCTGCCACCGAACTTCACTAATTCTCACTATATCTAACTTTAACCTATCCATTTCCCTTTTTAAATTTTCTAACCTACCTGCCTATTTAAGGGATCTGACATTCCATGCTCCGATCCGTAGAATGCAAGTTTTCGTTCTCCTGATAATGATGTCCTCTTGAGTAGTCCCTGCCCAGAGATCCAAATGGGGGACTATTTTACCTCCGGAATATTTTACCCAAGAGGATGCCATCATCATTTAACCATACAGTAAAGCTGCATGCCCTCGGGAAAAATTACAGCTGTAGTTTCCCCTTGCTTTCAGCCGTTCGCAGTACCAGAACAGCAAAGCCATTTTGGTTAGTGTTACAAGGCCAGATAGGTCAATCATCCAGACTGTTGCCCCTGCAACTACTGAAAAGGCTGCTGCCCCTCTTCAGGAACCACATGTTTATCTGGCCTCTCAACAGATACCCCTCCATTGTGGTTGCACATACGGTATGGCTATCTGTATCACTGAGGCACGCAAGCCTCCCCACCAATGGCAAGGGCCATGGTTCCGTATATAGCAGAAACTAAACTTCTTGGTTGTGTGACTGGATCCAACTCTTTATCAGAGAGAACCATGAATTAAAAGTAAATGCACAAAAACTGTAATATTGAACAAACTTCGAAGCAATACATACAGGATGTGCACTCTGTATCCTGATTGAGAATAAGTGCCACACAACATCCTTATTAAGATGTAAGTGTCCCATAACATCATTGGAAAGAAGGAGACAAAGCACTGGATTGACCATATTGCAAATTAAAAATATCTATTCTAATACACTAAAATATTAGAACTTAACTACATAATAAAATACTGCATATTTTCTATACTCACTTCCTGTAATGTCATTAAAAGACCTGTGTAAGCCTCTTCACACTGTGTGTCATTTGAAGGTGTGCTGCATATTGAAAGTGCCCTGAAACAAAGTTAGTGTTAATGGAAACAATATTGATATTATGGTGTATGAGAAGATGGTGTACAGTGTAACTGGAAAGTTATTTTCTTAAATACTGAAAAATAAATTTGGAAAGACATCAGCCTTTTTATGTATTTTTCTTTAATAACTCTTTAACAATCATTTAAAGCTTTTACATATTAATGTGTAGTATCTCAAGAATAAACTTAATGAATATCAGTACTGGCTGGAGAACTTTGACTCCACTGTGATTTCAATCAATGAACACCAGCTTAGCAATGAAAAACTAAAATTAAGTGTGCCATCTGGATACGAATTGGCAACCAGCTACTGTAGAACAAGTGTCAAATGTGGCAGTGTATCTGTATACATTAAAAATAGTGTAACTCTATTCTATGAAGTTATAGATGTAAGTGGACTGTGCATAGAAGCAAAATGTGAAGCTGTAGCCACAATGCTGCCAAAACAGGAAATTATAGCAGCTTCAGTATACCATCCCCAACACAATGAAGACCTGTTTGTGGGGCTTCTGGAAAAACTAATACTCTTGCTAGATAAAAACAAAGATTACAGGATTCTAATATTTGGTGATATCAATATAAAAATTAGGTTTAGTAGTGTAAATGTTGATCAGTTGCTAAATACATCAAGATCCCTTAACATTTGCTGCATAAATGACAAACCCACAAGGCAGGAAGCATGTCTATATACACTCCTGGAAATGGAAAAAAGAACACATTGATACCGGTGTGTCAGACCCACCATACTTGCTCCGGACACTGCGAGAGGGCTGTACAAGCAATGATCACACGCACGGCACAGCGGACACACCAGGAACCGCGGTGTTGGCCGCCGAATGGCGCTAGCTGCGCAGCATTTGTGCACCGCCGCCGTCAGTGTCAGCCAGTTTGCCGTGGCATACGGAGCTCCATCGCAGTCTTTAACACTGGTAGCATGCCGTGACAGCATGGACGTGAACCGTATGTGCAGTTGACGGACTTTGAGCGAGGGCGTATAGTGGGCATGCGGGAGGCCGGGTGGACGTACCGCCGAATTGCTCAACACGTGGGGCGTGAGGTCTCCATCGATGTTGTCGCCAGTGGTCGGCGGAAGGTGCACGTGCCCGTCGACCTGGGACCGGACCGCAGCGACGCACGGATGCACGCCAAGACCGTAGGATCCTACGCAGTGCCGTAGGGGACCGCACCGCCACTTCCCAGCAAATTAGGGACACTGTTGCTCCTGGGGTATCGGCGAGGACCATTCGCAACCGTCTCCATGAAGTTGGGCTACGGTCCCGCACACCTTTAGGCCGTCTTCCGCTCACACCCCAACATCGTGCAGCCCGCGTCCAGTGGTGTCGCGACAGGCGTGAATGGAGGGACGAATGGAGACGTGTCGTCTTCAGCGATGAGAGTCGCTTCTGCCTTGGTGCCAATGATGGTCGTATGCGTGTTTGGCGCTGTGCAGGTGAGCGCCACAATCAGGACTGCATACGACCGAGGCACACAGGGCCAACACCCGGCATCATGGTGTGGGGAGCGATGTCCTACACTGGCCGTACACCACTGGTGATCGTCGAGGGGACACTGAATAGTGCACGGTACATCCAAACCGTCATCGAACCCATCGTTCTACCATTCCTAGACCGGCAAGGGAACTTGCTGTTCCAACAGGACAATGCACGTCCGCATGTATCCCGTGCCACCCAACGTGCTCTAGAAGGTGTAAGTCAACTACCCTGGCCAGCAAGATCTCCGGATCTGTCCCCCATTGAGCATGTTTGGGACTGGATGAAGCGTCGTCTCACGCGGTCTGCACGTCCAGCACGAACGCTGGTCCAACTGAGGCGCCAGGTGGAAATGGCATGGCAAGCTGTTCCACAGGACTACATCCAGCATCTCTACGATCGTCTCCATGGGAGAATAGCAGCCTGCATTGCTGCGAAAGGTGGATATACACTGTACTAGTGCCGACATTGTGCATGCTCTGTTGCCTGTGTCTATGTGCCTGTGGTTCTGTCAGTGTGATCATGTGATGTATCTGACCCCAGGAATGTGTCAATAAAGTTTCCCCTTCCTGGGACAATGAATTCACGGTGTTCTTATTTCAATTTCCAGGAGTGTAATATAATACATAATTTACATCTAAACAAACCAAAATACTGCTGATTTCTGATCATGAGAGACAATGGCTCAGACAAGCTCTTAACAGTAAAATAATTGAAACTTCCACTGAATGTAGAAAAATTATAAGACCAATTAATGAATCAAAGCTAAACGAGTTGATAGATAAATTGAATTTAATACAATGGGATAAAAATAATAATCACTGCAGATGCAAACGAATCTACTAATAAATTTTTAGAACTGTCACCTGAACAGTTTGAAGTATGTTGTCCTAAACACTACAAGAAAATACTGAAGCAGAATCGCTTCACCAAACCACAAAATCTGAAAAAACTGGTACACCCCACATCTAAGCAGAATAAGAATCATAATGCTACTCTATCATAGCAGGTCTAAGCATACAAGGAAATGCATGTGAAAGGGAGAAAGATTTACAGGTCTGAAACCAAGACAGCAAAGTGCAGAGAAAATGACATACACATACTGAACTCAATGAATAAATGCAAAGCTCTTTGGGGCATTATTAAAACAGAAATAAACTGTGATGATAAAGTATACCAGATACTAATTCCACCTGATATTCTAAATGCACATTTTGTCAGTCCTCATTCAGATGGCAGCATCATGGAGGATGTGAGTGAAGCAGGAGCACTGCTGTGGGAAATGAACTGTAAGCCGACAAACAGCTTACATTGGACTCATATAACTGAGAAGATAGTCAATGAATCAACAGCTAAGCTCAGTAATTCTAGAGCAGAGGATTACCATGGCCTCTCAAACTATATTATTAAATATATCAGAAATCAAAATGTAATGCCATTCACTAAAATAATCAGTAACATTTTAAATGAAGGTATTAACTTGGAATGTCTAAAAATATCTGTAGTTAAACCAGTATATAAGAAAGGAGATATAGCATCTCCAGATAACTATCGACCTATATCACTTATATGTCACATAATATCAAAAATTATAGAATCAATATTTTGAACATGATGAGATACCCATCTGCTCATATTATGGTTTCAGATTCCAGCCTTTCTACAGTCAAGGTAGTTGAGAGCATGGTAGCAAAAAGTTACAATTATTTTGAAAATAAAGATTTTATCTATGCAACACTGTTGGACCTAAGGAAAGCTTTGATATGGTCTCCCACAACATTCTCATAAAAAAAACTCTACCACTATGGACTGAGAGAGAATGCTCTATGACTAATGCAATCTTACTTGGACAGCAGAAAACAGTTAGTTAAGGTAAATAATCAAATGTCAGAATGTCTTTCAGTTGTAAAGGGTGTACCTCAAGGGTCTGTTTTTGGACCTTTTCTTTGCATTATTTACATAAATGAGTTACCCACAGTTGTACCATGTAATGTAGTGCTATATGCAGATGACACAACACTCATGATATTGTGGTACCAACCTTGAGAATGTACAACAAAACATGATAGTGGGAATGGAGAGATGTACTGCTTGGTTCGAGGCAAACGTACTGCAGAAGAATGATAGTAAAACCAAAGACACTGTATTCAGTCTGAACAGTCCCAGTCATGATAAAAAAAAAACAGTTAAATTATTAGGATTTCATGTATATCAAAAGCTCATATGGGATATCTACACAAGGAAATTATGTGGCACACAAGCATATGTCATCTATCAGCTGTACAAGTTGATGAGCAGTGTCAATAACGAAGTTCTGTTATATGCATATTTTGCATCCTTCCATTCCCACATGAGTTATAGAATACTATTGTAGGGCAGTTCTATATGCTCAGGCAAAAGAAAGCTGTAAGGTGCATTGCAGGCCTTAGCTCATATGAATCATGTCAAGATTGTTTTAAGAAACTAAATGCAATGACCAAGGCTAGCCTGTATATTTACAACTGCCTTGTCTTTTTTAAAGAGAATCTAAGTAAATTTGACCTAAAGAGGGCAGTTCGTGGCCATAACACAAGCAGTGGACATACAATTAATGTGCCATATGCTACACTTGCAATGACTCATAAGATGATTTTGATTATTTATAGAGGACAAATAATGGGATTGATCACCTATTCAAAATTTTCAATGAGCTCCAGGAAAAAAATTAGTTTCACCTGTGAGCTTGAAAACAAATTCCAGCAGCAATTACACTACTTAGACCTTACTCTGACAATAGTAGATGACAAAATTGCCTGTAATGTCTTCTGTAAAGAAACTTGCACTGATCAAACAGTACCTTTTTCTTCAAAACAGCCCCAGACTCATAAAAAAGCCCTTTTACATTCAGCTATCCCTAGATCTATTTCTATTCCCTTATCCCACGAAAATCTTGAAGCAGAAATAAAATTGATCAAAACTATTGCAGTTAATAATGGCTATGAACCCAACATAGTAAGCAACACTTTCAGTAATAACATGAAGAACAGAATCACCACTTTGGGTGTTTCCATTATTGACAAAACTGATTAGAAAGATTTTATTTCTATACCATTTCTTGGACCTGTCTCTTAGAGAATACAGCGTCTTCTGCAAAACAAATATGATTGCAATGTAGCTTTTCCCACCAATAACTCTCTAAAAAATAAACTTATTCACTTTCTGGATTCAGCACAGTCTCATTTCCAAAAGTCAGTGTTAAGTATGCAAGATGTCAGCATCCTACACTCCGAGAAAAAAGATCACAGACTTGATATCCTTGAAGAACTGGAAATTTTCAAACACCTCTAGCTTCAAGATGGTTTTATTTGTAATGAACAATTACAGTTGCGTAGTAAAAACTTCTTTCAAGGTTTGGAGCCATTACTTAGAATTGCCTGATTTTCTAATTTTTCCTCACAATAGTGCCGGGAATGTCGGTTTCCCTTATTGAACTGTCATTGTCAGTTTTTTTCTTTATTTAAAACTACCTGTCAAAAGCTGATTTACTATTTTTGCAAGCTTTCATATTGCCTATTATCTGGGTACTATATATTACTAGTATATACCAACAGCCATGTAATTTTGCTTTTTACAAAGATGTTCATAAGTTTGCTATTTGGTTGCTGATGGCACTACTAATCCTCATGTCCATCTCATGGCAGTGTCACCTTATATGCTGTTTCATCTGATGCCTCTTGCACTCTGTATGGGCCGGTCTTAGCCGGCTACAGCAGTTAACTTGTACCACCACTTGCAACCATGGTTTTATCATTCTGTGATAAATGTCTGTCTTTTTTATTATGTTTTAATTCTTGACTCATGAAACACAAACATGTCATCTGACAAGAGCATTGTTGCTAAAATTTTAAAGTTGTTATGTGATTTAATAAAAGTACAGTTTTCTAGTTTTGGTTGAGAACTTTCACATATGTATCTATTTTATGTGTATTATCTATAGCTTATATGGGTAGCTTTCACCATTCTGATGAAGATAGTCTTAGAACTATCAAAATCTGGTTAATTGTGTGCAGCCAGATGGCTGACTATTACATTTTATATAATTATATAGACTCTTTAACAGTTACAAATATCAAAGTCGTGTGTACTTTAACAAATAACCTGAAAATGCCTACACAGTGCCAGTAAATAAATTTAAAACTAGTCTTTTGAGATCAATGAAAAATAAAGTAATTTACTCTGCTTAAGAGCTCCTCGAGTGTGAGTCAAACAATGCGATATTTCTTATGACAATGAACAATAAATTAACTAAAACTTCACATATGCCACCCTTTGTAACCATTTTATTACTGTTTCATATACTTATTGTTAATTATCTGTTTGATTACTTAGTGTCTTTGTCATTCATTTAAATATGTAGTTCATTTAGCTTGAATTGCTCTGTTAGGAAACTTTTTGTTGTTATTGGCATTTATTTAAATATGTAGTTTATCTACCTTGGATTATTTTCTTGTAGTTAATGACATTTGCCCAAGTTTACCTTATTACTATTACTGTGTTAACTCTGATGATACCAGCTGGATGTAAATATGTTCAGAGGTGAAATAAAATATTTGTATTTATTCATTTATTTATTTGTACTGTTTTCCCCTCTATCCTCATTTTGATCTTTAATATCTTCATTGTCCAAGTCATCTAAGAGATCATACATTTGGTGTTCCACTGTTCCAATCAAGTCAGATTCTTTTGAAAGCAAATTTCTCTTTTCACTTTAGTTTTTTTCTGCTTTATGTTCTGCTGTCTCAAATGACTACCAAACACCTTTTAGCTGGGTTGTTTGTTGCAATGCAGCTCATTCTGCTTTGTCTATATGTTTGGTTACATGTTCTTTCATCAGCTTTAGGGAAAGATATAAAATATTGGGGCTAACTAAATAGTGTATATTCCTCAGTTGGTATATTAGAAGGGTTTTTCTTGTAACTCTCTTCGGCCCTCATCATTGTCACTGGCTCCTAGAACAGGGGATGCACAGTTCACATCACTATAAGAGTGTTCCATTGTGCCTCAAATTAAATTATTACACTGGACCCCACAGGGCATCTTTATATATCTTCTTAAGTTACATAAAAGTGTAAAACATTATGAATTTTTCACAGTGCATTATGATACACTAGTATATTGCTATGGACATAGCACCCAGAATTACAGCAATTGTTTGCGACTAATAAAATGGAGAGAATATTGTAGCATGATAAAAATTTACTCCATATACACTAAAATACATGTTTTCCGCTGTTCATCTTAGATGAATTTTAATTGCTTCCAAAGTTCACTGGCCAAATATGGTAACAAATGACAATTATCCACTATGCGATCAAAAGTATCCGGACACCTGGTTGAAAATGACTTACAAGTTCGTGGTGCTCTCCATCAGTAATGCTGGAATTCAATACGGTGTTGGCCCACCCTTAGTCTTGATGGCAGCTTCCACTCTCGCAGACATACGTTCAATAAAGTGCTGGAAGGTTTCTTGGGAAACGGCAGCCCATTCTTCACAGAGGGCAGCACTGCGGAGAGGTATTGATGTTGGCACAAAGTCGGTGTTCCATAACATCCCAAAGGTGTTCTATAGGATTCAGGTCAGGACTCTCTGCAGGCCAGATGATTAGAGGGATGTTATTGTCGTGTAAGAACTCAGCAACAGGCTGTGCGTTATGAACAGGTACTCAATAATGTTGAAATATGTAGTCACCAGCCCCGGATTGCTCGTCAAAAGTGGAGAGCAAGAAGGTGCTTAAAACATCAATGTAGACCTGTGCTGTGATAGTGCCATGCAAAACAAGAAGGGGTGCAAACCCCCTCCATGAGAAAGATGACCACAGCATGACACCGAATTTTACTGTTGGCAGATAACATTCACCCCACCATCGGATTGACACAGTATGTACCATGATTCATCACTACACACAGTTTTCCAGTGTCCAATCGTCCAATGTTTACACTTCTTACACCAGGTGATGCATCGTTTGGCATTTACCGGAGCGACGTGTGGCTTATGAGCAGCCGCTGGTCCATGAAATCCTAGTTTTCTCACCTCCTGCCTAATTGTCATAGTACTTGCAGTGGATTCTGATGCAGTTTGGAATTCCTGTGTGATGGTCTGGATAGATGTCTGCCTATTACACATTATGACCCTCTTCAACTGTCGGCGGTTTCTTGTCAGTCAACAGACAAGGTTGGCCTGTAAGCTTTTGTGCTGTATGTGACCCTTCACATTTCCATTTCACTATTACATTGGAAACAGTGGATCTAGGGATGTTTAGGAGTGTGGAAATCTCGCGTACATACATATGACACAAGTGACACCCAATCACCTGACCACGTTTGAAGTCTGTGAGCTCTGCAGAGCGCCCTATTCTGCTCTCTCATGATATCTAATAACTTCTGAGGTTGCTGATATGTTTTTGGGGTTGTCCCGATACTTTTGATCACGTAATGTACATTGATTAAACACAATCCAACCAATACAATAACTTATACCCCAATCCGCATGTTACACAGTGTTCCATGTTACACTGTAACCCAACTTCCCCTATTCTTACAAACGTAGATGAGGCAGCAGCGAGATGGTTAACAAATGCTTAAGTAATTTTAAAGGTTCAGCCCTTACCTACAAAGATTGACTTGGCTGTGGTTCATCATTATGGTGATTACATGTATCATGCAATAAGCCTCTCGATAAGTAAGAGATTCATCTGTGAATTCTCTCCATCTCATTACTGAATCTGTAACATGATCACTGTTAGTGAAAAGCACATTCCTTATGAGTTGTGAAGTGAGAGTATACTGTCTAAATGAGGAGAAATTTAATAATTTCAAGAATTGTAATGGCAAATGATGTACAGGTATTTTACAAGCTATGAGTGTACAATGGAAAGGCAGTGAACGGGATGTAATGCTATCAAGCAAAGTTACTTCTTAAGTTTTACCTTATAAAAAGAAGACAATAAGTGAATCACAATAACTTAGCTTTCCCTTTTGTGGCTCCAAGCATTAAATCATAAATAATTGTTGAAATGAAATTTTATTTTTATTCAGTACTTACAAACCCTGGCTATGTTTCTTAATAATAGGAAGTCACCCATCCATGATTTGGCAAATAAATTTACTTTTATTCTGTGGCTGGATGCTCTTCTTGTTGCCAAAATTATCATTTCCCTAAGCAAGAAAAGTCACATGTGCCATTGGCCTGCAAATCATGCTAACATTGTTCTACGGGTATAGTTCAACTCTTCATGTATTATTTTACTTAGGTGGACAAGGGAAATCAGCCTGTCATTTGCCTAGATGGATGTGGCAAAATACCTAAGGACCATGACCGAGTGAGGTGGTGCAGTGGTTAGCCTCCTGGACTCACATTCAGGAGGACGATGGTTCATACCATGTCTGGCCATCCTGATTTAGGTTTTCCATGATTCCCCTAAATCACTTGACGCAAATGCCAGGATGGTTCCTTTGAAAGGACATGGCTCATTTCCTTCCCCACCCTTCCCTAATCGAATGGGACTGATAACCTTGCTGTTTGGTCCCTTCCCCCAAATCAACCAAACAAAAAACCTAAGAACCCTGCTCAGAGCTGACAGCTGTACCAAATCAACTATAATAAATATGACATGCAGGTTTGATCCAGATGTGGCTTACCTTGATGTCTTACAAGATAACATGCAGCACGTCAGGCTATAAGGCAGGTAACCTCTAAAACTGAAATAAATTATGCAATCACAAAATTCTTATTTGAACAGTAATGTGTACATTGGAAGCAACTGTAAAATGAGTGTTTTTCTCAGTTTCAACATTCTGTTGACGCAGGGGCCTCAAATTTTTAAAATATTTCATGATGCATTTATTATCAGATCTGTCACAGTTGCAGTACATATGTTTGGTGACTAATTTCAAACCAGTTGATTCATTCTCAAGCCTGGCTTACCAAGACTGCACTGAAAGTGCCTGATCTTTGGAAAAAAAAACATCCAAATGGTGATACATGCTTTGTAAAATGTTTGCAGATGACAATCAACATGTGCCTACTTAGCAATTCAGAATTCTGACCCTGCAGTTTTACATGCCATTAGTAGTCAGTGTGGACTGTGAGTCCACTTGGTGATAAATATACATTTATAACTAAATGTTTGGTTAAGTAATTGTGAATATATAATTAACTGTGTTTAAATTTTAACATCAGTGCACACTCACCCATTTCCTGAAACAAACAGATGAGACAATACGTGCAGAAAATCTCTTTGTTGAGTGCAGCTGTCTGAGTTGTTAGCAGCAGTAACTATTAAGGAATTGATACATCCAACTCTCAGTAGGAAATAAAATATGACCATATACCATCAGTGAGTACGTCTTGTGCATTTGTGGACAGTACACAACTTATCACACTTGTCTCCACCTCATCTCACCTCATCTCGTTGTATGTAACTGTCGCTTCTACTTTGCCTGTTTCTTCATCAGCTTTGTCATCAAGGTGGAAATAGGATACAAGTACAACATTTTTTTACTTTCTTAGGAATATGCAATACAAGAGTACAAGATTTTCTGAAGGTAAACTCATCTGAATACTCTGGATGCTTACTTGGCTTTGTGAATTGAAGTGGCAATTCTACTCCACAAAATTATATAAACAGAAAAATTAACCAACCTGTACCTAACAAAACAATGTGACTAATATAAAGTAACACTGCAATAATGAGAAACTCCTTGTGAATGAACTATAGTATGGCTACAATGACTTCTATTGTAAAGGCAACAATGCAAACTATACTGAATACCATAGCTTGCATGGAACTGTGAGTCTGCAATTGTTGACCATTCTACCACTGCTCCTCTAGTCCAAATGGAACAAAGGAGCGACATAGTACTGCTGATTGCAGGAAGGTACTCGGGTCATGTGATTCCTAGCTCTAAAGAGATTAAAACAAGGGGAAAAAGTACTATCATGTAGACTATCAGTCGACGTGCGACTACTGCAGGGTTAATATAATAGTACTGACAATGATTAAATGAATGATGATACATAACTATGATCAAAATACATGACCTTGCTCTAACTTTCTCTTAGGTCAGCCCCTCCCCTTTTGGTGATGTCTACTAACCTCAGAAACACACGTTCTCAGTAATCAGTAGTAAATTTCTTTCTATCATCTGCCATCAGGTAACAGTCCTTGTGTGACTATGTCCACCTTCATGGCATAATACTAACCTTACCTACAAGTTTTTCTACCTTAACTATAGAGTACAACAAAGAGGTAGGAAGCATTTGGACAAGTGTCTGAATTTTGCATTGCATAACAAGGAAAATTAAATTATGTGCTCAAAAGTATCGGGACACTGGGCTGAAAATGACTTACAAGTTCATGGCGCCCTCCATCAGTAACGCTGGAATTCAATAGGATGTTGGCCCACCTTTAGCCTCGATGACAGCTTCCACTCTTGCCGGCATATGTTCAACAGCCCATTCTTCACGGAATGTTGCACTGAGGAGAGGTATCGATGTCGGTCAGCGAGGCCTGGCGCGAAGTCCCAAAGGTGTTCTATAGGATTCAGGTCAGGACTCTCTGCAGGACAGTCCATTACAGGGATGTTAGTGTCGTGCAACCACTCCGCCACAGGCCGTGCATTATGAATAGGTGCTCGATCATGTTGAAAGATGCAATCGGCATCCCCGAATTGCTCTTCAACCGTGGGAAGCAGGAAGGTGCTTGAAAGATCAAAGTAGGCCTGTGCTCTGATAGTGCCACCAAAACAACAAGGGGTGCAAGCCTCCTCCATGAAAAATACGATCACGCCATAACACCACCACCTCCGAATTTTTTACTGTTGGCACTACACACGCTGGCAGATGATGTTAACTGGCTGTTCGCCATACCCCCCCCCCCCCCCCATCAGATCGCCACATTGTGTATCGTGATTCGTCACTCCACACAATGTTTTTCCACTGACCAATTGTCCAATGTTTACGCTCCTTACACCAAGCAACGTGCTGTTTGGCATTTACCAGCGAGCAGCTGCTTGACTATGAAATCCTAGTTTTCTCACCTCCTACCTAACTGTCATAGTACTTGCAGTGGATCCTGATGCAGTTTGGAATTCCTGTGTGATAGTCTGGGTAGATGTCTGTCTATTACACATTACGACCCTCTTCAACTGTCGGAGGTCCTTTGTCAGTCAACAGATGAGGGTGGCCTGAAGCTTTTGTGCTGTACGTGTCCCTTCATGTTTCCACTTCACTATCACATCAGAAACAGTGGATCTAGGGATGTTTAGGAATGTGGAAATCGGGCTTACAGATGTATGACACAAGTGACACCGAATTACCTGACAAGATTCGAAGTCCCTGAGTTCCGTCAAGTGCCCCATGCTGCTCTCTCACGATCTCTAATGACTACTAAGGTTGCTGATATGGAGTACCTGGCAGTAGGTGGCAGCACAATGCACCTAATGTGAAAAACATATATTTTTGGGGGTGTCCAGATACTTTTGATCACATAGTGTATATTAATAAATTTGTTAAATTTGTATAGAGACAGGGGTGTCAGTCAATACTTACCTTTAGGAGGCCCAAATCCTCCCAAAAGTACATCAAAATAACTAAAAATAGTACCCCTAGCTTACAGAACTGGAAGTTCTTTCTTCAGGGCAGAAAAATGGAAATAGTTGGGGGACATTGGGAAAGGGCACAGGTACTAAGAACCAAAGCTAAGAGTGAGTCCTTCTTCATCACGGGAGATAGATCCCTCTTAGCCTTTGTTCTCAGTACCTGCCCATATTTACCAGTCACATCAACTACTCCTTCTTACCTCCCATAAAAAGGAACCAGTGATTCTAAAATCTACAGGTGCTATTACTACTTACTTTGATATTGTTTCTTTCAGCTGTGCAAAAGACTGCACCCCAAGAAAGTGAAGCGTGTCTCCTTAATTCTGCAGGTAGTTGGTACATTAAGTATTTCTACAATACATTTTCTAGACAGAGATGATAAACAAGACAGCAGTTAATAAAATGAATTGGAAAAGATGTGGTGATGGAACTCATGACTCTAGAGAGTACCGCATCTCAAGTGATAAGCCCCACTTTAAACTCCATCCCACTTGAAACACCCTAGCATGGCAGTTGTACGGATTGGCCGTACAAACTACACCGAGGTCCACCAGGGGCCACAGCTGCCAGCTCATGGGCATCACATGTGTGGATAGCAATTGGGTGATGCCTCGTTAAATACTGGAGCACTGAGTTACAGCGGACAGTTCTCTTCAATGCACGGAGTAGTGTACAGTTTCAAGTTACCACCAAGTCTACAAACTGCAGTGTTCATCTTTGTCCACAAAACTTAGGCTCCATAGGCATTGTAAGCCAGCTATGACCTCTACACAGGCATCACTTAGAGGCACAGTGACAGGACTTTAATATTTTGGAGGACTTGCAATAATTTCAAACATCTAATGTGCTGAACGTTTCATAAGAAGAAACAACATTTAAGTTGATTATTTCTTCACATTTAATAAATATCAGTTTATTACTAATGCTGGGAATCATTCTGATTGAATTTAACCCGTGCTGTCCTCCTGCATTCCCAACAAAAGGTACACTTAGACTGGCTGAAATGCTAAATGTCAACCATTTTCCTTATGCCATGCACTGTAACAATACCTGGATCATCTTTCTACTTGAAAACGATTATTGTTTTATTTGAATGGACGATATTCCGCTGTCACTAGTGTTCACAGAAAACTCTTTGGTGCATCTTCATTCAAGACACAGAATACAATATTTTGATATGGTACCATTTTTTAAGCTTTAAGTACTCTTACTTCAAACTAAATAGAATAGTTGTTTCTACAGACTGAAATTATATTTAGAATACTTATTGAACATGCCTTACAAATATTTCAATGACTAAAATTCCCTCTAAAGAGGTATCCACAGTGTGAATAATTACCATAGGTTATGTTTTCTAGGAATGAGCTTGCACTATCCTGTTGTGCTGCTTGTTGACAAAGGTGAGCATACTTGTTGAAGCAAAATGAAGCTGTTTTAAGCATCTGGCTGCAAAATGATATCAAAAAGAAAGAAAGTACATTGTCATCATGTACCAAATATTTAAAAGTGCTTGGGAATGCACAACAGGATTACCTGGGAATTTCCGTGAGATTGAGATTACCATGTAGAAACATAGTCATGTGAAGGAAAATCTTGAAGCACTCACCATACTGTACTGTCACAGTCTCAGTGTCATTCCCATTAACAGCTGCAAAAAAAGTAAAATTTGTAAGTGTAGGGTATGTTCATATGAACCCTTTTCAGTACTTCACAGCAAACTAACAAAGAAAGTGTTCCAAGGTTTGTTACTGGATTTGGAGACCAACAAATTCGAGAAACGTCCTTTGCAGTTCATCTCAGGGATGATAAAAAAAGTGCATTTGATACTGCACTGCAAACATATTATGCCTATCTGCACATGCAGCACAGCCAGAGTTCAGACAATCACAATAATTTGTTTGTGACAGCTTATGGAACCATTGGTATATGTCATTAGCTATCTTTTTCTGTTGCCTGGTATTATAACTTCTCCACACTGCTGAGACCTGAAAGTATAGGAAAAGTGTCATGCTGTTGTTTTTATTGTTGTTGTTGCAGTCCTCAGCCAAAAAACTCATGTGATCCAGCTCTCCAGACTACCCTATCCTGTGCAAGCCTCTTCATCTCTGAAAAACTACTGCAACCTGCATCCTTTTGAACCTGTTACTGTTTTCATCCATTGGTCTGCCTCTATGATTTTAATCTCCACACTTCCCTCCAATACTAAATTGGTGATCACTTGATGTCTCAGAATGTGTCCTATCAGTTTATACCTTATTTTAGTCAAGTTGTGCCATAAATTTCTTGTCTCCCCAATTCCACATAGTACCTTCTCATCAGTTACATGATCTATCCATCTAATCTTCAGCATTCTTCTGCAGCACCACATTTTAAAAGCCTCTGTTTCCTTCTTGTTTAAACTGTTTATCATCCATGTTTCTCCTCCATGCAGGTCTATATACCGGACAAATACCTTCAGAAAAAATTTCCTAACACTTAAATCTATATCTGCTGTTAACAAATTTCTCTTCTTCAGAAACACTTTTCTTGCCATTGCCAGTCTACATTTTATATCCTCTCTACTTTGGCCATCATTAGTTACTTTGCTGCCCAAGTAACAAAACTCATCTACTATTTTTAGAATCTAAGCTAAGCTAAGCCCCTCAGCATCATCTCATTTAATTCGACTACATTCCATTATTCTTGTTTTGATTTTGTTGATGTTCATCTTATATCCTCCTTTCAAGACACTGCCTATTCCGTACAATTGCTCTTCCAAGACCATTGATGTCTATGACAGAATTACAATGGCATCAAAAAACCTCAAAGATTTTATTTCTTCTCTCTGAACTTTAATCCCTACTCCAAATTATTTTTTGTTCCCTTTACTACTTGGTCAGTCTCAGAATGTGTCCTATCAGTTTATACCTTATTTTAGTCAAGTTGTGCCATAAATTTCTTGTCTCCCCAATTCCACATAGTACCTTCTCATCAGTTACATGATCTATCCATCTAATCTTCAGCATTCTTCTGCAGCACCACATTTTAAAAGCCTCTGTTTCCTTCTTGTTTAAACTGTTTATCATCCATGTTTCTCCTCCATGCAGGTCTATATACCGGACAAATACCTTCAGAAAAAATTTCCTAACACTTAAATCTATATCTGCTGTTAACAAATTTCTCTTCTTCAGAAACACTTTTCTTGCCATTGCCAGTCTACATTTTATATCCTCTCTACTTTGGCCATCATTAGTTACTTTGCTGCCCAAGTAACAAAACTCATCTACTATTTTTAGAATCTAAGCTAAGCTAAGCCCCTCAGCATCATCTCATTTAATTCGACTACATTCCATTATTCTTGTTTTGATTTTGTTGATGTTCATCTTATATCCTCCTTTCAAGACACTGCCTATTCCGTACAATTGCTCTTCCAAGACCATTGATGTCTATGACAGAATTACAATGGCATCAAAAAACCTCAAAGATTTTATTTCTTCTCTCTGAACTTTAATCCCTACTCCAAATTAGTTTTTGTTCCCTTTACTACTTGGTCAGTCTCAGAATGTGTCCTATCAGTTTATACCTTATTTTAGTCAAGTTGTGCCATAAATTTCTTGTCTCCCCAATTCCACATAGTACCTTCTCATCAGTTACATGATCTATCCATCTAATCTTCAGCATTCTTCTGCAGCACCACATTTTAAAAGCCTCTGTTTCCTTCTTGTTTAAACTGTTTATCATCCATGTTTCTCCTCCATGCAGGTCTATATACCGGACAAATACCTTCAGAAAAAATTTCCTAACACTTAAATCTATATCTGCTGTTAACAAATTTCTCTTCTTCAGAAACACTTTTCTTGCCATTGCCAGTCTACATTTTATATCCTCTCTACTTTGGCCATCATTAGTTACTTTGCTGCCCAAGTAACAAAACTCATCTACTATTTTTAGAATCTAAGCTAAGCTAAGCCCCTCAGCATCATCTCATTTAATTCGACTACATTCCATTATTCTTGTTTTGATTTTGTTGATGTTCATCTTATATCCTCCTTTCAAGACACTGCCTATTCCGTACAATTGCTCTTCCAAGACCATTGATGTCTATGACAGAATTACAATGGCATCAAAAAACCTCAAAGATTTTATTTCTTCTCTCTGAACTTTAATCCCTACTCCAAATTATTTTTTGTTCCCTTTACTACTTGGTCAGTGTACAGACTGAAAGACATCAAGGATAGGCTACAACCCTGTTTCACTCACTTCTCAACCACTGCTTCCTATCCATGCTCCTCGACTCCTATAACTGCCATCTGATTTTGGTACAAGGTTTGCTTTTTCTTAGCCTATCTTCTGTGAGAAGTCATAGGATCAGTATTGCCTCACATGTTCCTACATTTCTCCAGAATCAAAACTGATCGTCCCTGATGTCAGGGTCTACCAGTTTTTCCATTCTTCTGTAAAGAATTTGTATTGGTATTTTGCAGCCATAACTTATTAATCTGATAGTTCGGTAATATTCACACCCGTCAGCTCCTGCTCTCTGTAGAATTGCAATTATTACATTCTTCTCGAAGTCTGATTGTATTTTGCCTAACTCATAGATTTTGCATACAAGATGGAATAGTTCTGTCATGGTTGGCTCTCTCAAGGCTATCAGTAGTTCTGGTACAATGTTATCTACACCACGGGCCTTGTTTCGACTTAAGTCTTTCAGTGCTCTGCCAAATTTTTCTCACAGTATCATATCTCCCATCCCATCTTGATCTATATCCTCTTCCCTTTCTATAACATTACTTTCAAGTTCATCTCCCTTGTATAGACCCTCTATATACTCCTTCCACTTTTCAGCTTTCCCTACCATGCTTAGTACCATTATGGTTTTCCATCTGAGATTTAGATATTCATACAGCTGCTTCTCTTTTATCTGAATACCTCTTTAATTTTCATGTAGTTGATATCTGTCTTTCCCTGATGAGATATGCTTCTAAATGCTTACATTTATCCTCTAGTCCTTCCTGCTTAGCCATTTTACACTTCCTGTTAGTCTCATTTTTAGAGATTTGTATTCTCTATCGCCTGTTTCATTTGGTGCATTTTTATATTTTCTCCTTTCATCAATTAAATTCAATATCTCCTGCGATATCCAAAGATTTCTATTAGGCCTTGTCTTTCTACCTCTTTGATCCTCTGCTGTCTTCACTATTTCGTCTCCCAAAGCTACCCATCAGCCTCTTTTACTGAATTCATGTCTCCTGTTCTAGCCAATCGTTGCCTAATGCTCCCTCTGAAACTCTCAACAACCTATCGTTCCCTCAACTTCTCAAGATCTCATCTCCAAAACATCAACATTTATTTGCTTGATAAAATATATGGACCCACATGTAAACACATATAAACAGAAGGCTATATAGCAAATTTTTACTTCGTTGTCTCTTTCAAATTATCAAATAAAATTCAAATCTATTTTTTCCCTTCTATAGATATTTTAACTGTTGAAACAAATTTAATTAAAAAACGTTTTCCCTCTATTTACATTCTGTGTCCGGTTAACTGTAAAACTCACGTAAGTTTTTGCTTTCTGGTATAACATACGGTCTCTCTTTTGGAGGCGCATTCAGAATAGTCAAGTCCTCCAGCAACCTACGTAAATTTCAAGAAAACAAAAGCTAACAAAATTTATAGAGATGAAGAAGACACGAATGCAAAGAAAAGAAGAAGAAAATTCCATTACTATAACATGATGGAATGTGGCGAGAACTGTTTAAAACTTCCGGTGTTACTGACGACGTTTTGTGGGACAGTTGGCATGGGGGAGTGGAAGTGAACACGGAGGATTCAATCCATCAATTATTGATTTACACCCAAAGCTACTAAGAGATCCGTTTAATTATAGTTCATAGTGTTGAATGTGTGAGTAAATGAAAATACTACTTAATTTATTTTTATGTAAATTATAAAACAAAATTAATATAATAAACAATTTTAAATACTAGCAGTGGACTGGCTATAGTGCGATTAAAATTACTGGTTAGCTGACGTCTTCCGCATGCTATTACAGTGTTGCCACATTGGCAGCCACTCGGTTAAAGGCAGCGCGCAAACACTGCGGATCACTTCACAAATGCTGCTAATTTTGAGCTACGTACCAATTACTGAACTGCAGCACGTGATACTGTTTGCTGCCCTGAATTTACACTAATGTCCCAACATAACCGCAACCTCGTAATGCGCAACGTACCCGAGAAAACAGCGGTCAGCAAGCTGCAGCAGAACTATTAATCACCCTCGTTTTGTTGACGGCGAGTACAGCTAATCTCTACGAGCAACCTCAAGATAGAAAAATTTCAGTTTCAGCACTAAAAGCGAACTGTAATTTCTCGCTTTCATTGGCTACCCCTGGAACTATTCTCACAGTGGTTACACGAGATGCGATACCAAGTGATGAGCAGGCCTGGCTGGCACTCGACTACAGGTTATAAGCGACACGGGGAGATTCTAAACGCAAAAAAGAATGATAGTAAGAAAAAAATAAGAGCAAATAGAAAAGTTAATACGATAATAAAATGGCGTGACATAGGATAAGAAACGAAAAAAATATATTCAAACAAATTGCCAGTACAGGTAACAGAATAAAAATAATAATCAAAGTCATTCTGATAAAGATTTAAAAATAAAAAGAACATCATCTGTCGAGTTTCAAAGCTGTGATCTTCTGCACATCGGGACTGTGACTTAACTCCTACGCTACACCACCGCTTATCATTACAACATTACATTTATTCCTCTACACTACCAGTCGCAATAATGTTTTGTTGTCTTTCTTATTTCTTCATCATGTGTTATACTTATCATTGGTTTAGTATATGTAGATGTGCAGAACTGAATTTGGTGTGTCTTTTTGAAACTGACAGTGAGACCGTTAGCAGAAATTCTCTCAATAATACTTTTAAGAACAGTATTTACTATTTCTGCTGTTGCTATATGTGTGTTTGAATTAATTACAATACTAGTATCATACGCAAAAGAACTAATCCAGCTTGTTGTATGTTAGACAGATGGTCTTTTACATATATGAGAAACAATAGTGGATCTAAGACTGAGATTCATGGAACACTATACTTGATTTCTCTCTAGTGAGAAGACTCTCCCCTCGTTACAGTGAGAAGACTCTCCCCTCGTTACATTGACTGAATTATGTACAACTTACTGCTCTTTTTTTGGTTAGATGTGGCATTATCCACGTGTTGGCTATACTGTCAATTCCTTAAAACCTCGATTTATTTAGGAGAATATTGTGATTCACACAGACAAATGCCCCAGATAGTCTACAGAAAGAGACAACTGAAAAAGAAAAATGAACCTAACAAACCGAACTCGTATTCTGCTCCAGTATCCAGTCAGACATCAATTCAGCACCAGACTGAAGAAAGGCGGAGTATGTTATCTATACTGGCTAGTACCAAGTGAACCTGGAAACAATTTGACATGAAATTTCAACTATTTCGTCGTTCACCGAGAAATGGATATGAGTTGCGTTCCCCCCTCCCCGCCTCAGCTATGTTTCCTGAGCAAGCTCTTCACTGTGACTGCACAATAGTTTACCTGCTAAGGACAGTTCTCTCTTGAGTGCATGCAATAAAAATCTGTCTGAATGTATACAACTGTTATACAGTTGTTTAGTTGTCGTCTTCAAATTTTAGAACGTTCACCGCGAACCCATAAGACAGATTAAAAATATAAGACGAGCTATCCATCTGTGAACCACAATGCTTTAAAACCCTAAACAGGAGTCGGTATCATATCTTCATTTTGAGAAGCAGGAAAAAAAGTATTGCTAAACTGAAGTGTTGAGGTGTCTGGACATATCAATTCTTAATGACATTTGACTGAATTTGAGCTCGTATACTATACATTGTCTTAATCTGCTCAGAAGTGTAATTAACTCACACATTTAATTGCACACGCTTCTTAGCTAACGCGATACCAAAGACAGGTGATAATGACTTAAAAACGAGAGGATTGTCTTTTTTCTGGTTTCTGAGAAACGCCCGACGGCAGTAACTAGCATACGAAAGTTACCTAGTATAGATCGCCTGTAGCGCGATGGCATAACTTTTTAACGAAGCTAGGAGTTATTGTACACAACAATACAAACCAAGTAAGCCATCTGCAGCGGCATTTATGCACTACATCAGGACTTTCAAACTGCGTTTGCGCGTACAATATTAGCAATGGTCGTTTCGCTGAGTTACCGCGAACTAAAGGGATACAGGTTCGAGTCTGCCAGTAGATATAGATTTTAATCTCTTCCTTCTTCCTTTATGAATGCGCCATGCCCCGGAAAGTAAACTTTTATTGACGCTTGGGAGCTGAACGGTGATAAAAAGCCACATATGGTACTCTTCTTGGGATTAAAACTTTCACTACTAAGGAGATGTTGCAAACGAACAGTGTATAGTGTATGACTTCATACAACACTTCTCTGAAAAAAATTTTTAAAAAAGTAACACAAGAATAAAGTAGAAAATTGTATTCACAGAATAAATGACGATGGTGATTACAACAAAAATAAATTGCGAATACCGAATTAGATAACGATTTCGTTTTTGAGGGAAGAGTATAGTTACTAATAGCCCTCACATAAACGCAGTGCAGATGCGCCAAACGAATCGGGGTCGGGTGTGTCAGAGCTATTACGTTTCTAAGAATGGTGTTAGCAAGGTTCACGTGACTGCTCGTGCCCGTACGCCTTCTCGTGCGCTCGACGGGCTTAAGCGGCTAAGACACTCAACCTGGGTCTAGAAGGAGGATACAAATCCGCGTCCGTCATCCTGGTGTTGTTTTCCCTAAACCATCTCATCTGAAAGCTAATTGGCTAATTGCCCGCACCCCTCCCGCTAACCTTATCCGACTGAGCTAAGACACCAGATCCGATTACTTTCATGTCAAAGCCAAATATCAGTACTCGTAAAATTAGTAACACGTCGCAGAGTTATCTAAAGACAGGAATGTTCTTCCATGGCTCTTTGGATAAATACTGAGTAATATATATATGTGTGTGTGTGTGTGCGTGTGTGTGTGTGTGTGTGTGTGTGTGTGTGAGAGAGAGAGAGAGAGAGAGAGCGAAAGCAAACTACTAGCTTACAAACAAGCACAAACAACTGATAGAACACACAAAATAAAATAACAATGCCAAGATTCAACAATATAAAGAAAGTTTTCGTTGGTGTTGAGCCACAGTCATGCAATATTCCTTACAAAAGTAAACCACCTTTTGATTGTGTATAATTGTATTTATCTTCTCTGTTATCTAGATTCTGCCTTTTATGCCATTATCAAGTACAAAGATAAAAGTTGTTAGAGCATTATTATAATAATAAGGATGTAACAACTTTTAGCACTGTAATTGATAATGGCATAAAAGCCGAAATTTAGATAATAAACAAGATAAATATAATAATACACAGTCAAGTGGTGGTTTATATCAGGACAAATTAAGCCTAGTGAGGCTGTACTGCCAGGACGTGACCTACAAGCAGAAACGTATGAGTAAATACTTCATAAACAGCCATCTTAACTGAGTGATAGAAGGTGGTTACAGGGGAAATATGAACCACAGAGAGAGTCTGTGAAAAAAATCGTTGGTTTCACGCGAGCCGTGTAACTTACGAGTGCTTGCACAAAACACTACAAATAATCATCTGTTTAAAAAGGATGCGAATGCCTCAATATCTAGGTATGATAAAGAAGTACCGGTAATGACTAATAGAATGTAGAGATGAACCGTATTTTATAAAGACCCAGACACACTACGTTTCCAGGAAAGCAATAAAGAGATTTCACAACGGATACAGGCCATAACTAAAAACTTTAACCACTATTAAATTATTTTCCCGTTAAAATCTTGTTGACTTTGACAAAAGTTTCAGAGGTCCAATATTTTTCAGTTACATAAATAATAAGTGACGTAGTAAATCGTGTCTTCGCTTGTAATACATGAATGTATATTTTATTTCACGGGAGCGGGCTCTAGGGTTGGAAGCGTGAATTGTTGGGCCACACCTCGTCTGTCGCGTGCTTCTTTCTGGACATAAGAAACTGACTGTGACAGGAGACAAAGCACGAGCGTGGGCTACGCCACTCCCATTGTAAGAAGCACTTATACACAAGTTGCTCAGTAACGGAGCACTAGTGACGAGATATCTTGAACAAGTTACTTTACAAGGAACTGTACCAGTGACTCTTACTGGCTTGGCTCTAAAACAGTTTGGTTGATTAGCGAAGAAATGTTTTCGTTAAACTCTGGGAAATTCGGATATTCGTATTTTTTTTCGTTTACATTGTTGACAAATCATGATGTATTAATAAAAAAGAAATAAAATTTTTATCGTAAGTTATTTGCGACTTAAAACGCGTAACTGGTATAAATTTATTTATTTAAGCAACAGTATTACAGGCAATTCCAAGTGACGTTTCGGGATTGGCAAAAGAAAAGAACACTATAAATAGCCATTTTACAATACTTTCTTTCCGTTAGTAACTCTCAGCGTGTGTTCCACATCATGCGAAGTAAATACTCTCGTTCTTGTCAATATTGATACAGTGAAATGCCAATAAATACGATCAATCATGTAATGGCGACGTGTAAAGTGTCAAGTCATTATTTGGGCGCCAAATCGAAATTTCCAATAATAATTCTATTACTGCACATATTGCTTTTAGAGCTAACAAAATAGAAAAGTATTGCGAAATTACTTACGGATATCTGTAAATGGTAGGACAAATGATGCAGAAAGCACCAAGAGCAACGAAATCACCACGCTACGCATCTTGGCTACAGACGAATGATACTAACAGACGCACTTTCCACAGATCTTCCCTCAACTGCCGCAGTAGAGCCAATAGCGATAACTAAGTCGACTCCGCTCACACGCATAGCTCTACCCTTTCGTACTCTACAGACGCTTTCCACATTGATCGTTTCACACAATTACGGAACCATAAATATTTATAGATAATATCCTAAAAAAAAAAAAAGTTGTATCAAATGTCTTGACAGCGATTCGGCTTAGCAACAGTGGCAATCAAAGACGAGCTGTGATTTGCGCTCACGATTCTCAAGTGAAATTTTCTTTCTTATTATTCGTCTGATGTTATTGCATTATTTAATAAACGTCAGCCTTTCTTTTTCATAGATTTTATGTCATGGTATGTATGTCATCAGATGCGAATATCGTCTTTGTTTGCGAAAAGAAGTGCAAGAAACGCAGTTCTTTTTCCATTTTTGATTAGTCTGAAATTCACTATTTCTGCCAGTTAAGTGCACAAACTTTGTTTCTCACATCTAACTTAAACTAACGATGGTGGAACGAAAAACCTTTGCTCAAATTCCAGAAGATTCGTACTACAATCTGAATCAGACGTAACAGATTCAAGCAATTTCTCTAAATCATCACGAAGTAATGCAATCTGCCTGTTGGATTTCTTCTAAAAATGTTTTCGCCACATGTTATCGGAAAAACTCCGTTGTAAATTCATTGCGAATAAATTGGCTTGTTACGAGACATGCGCATTTAGCACCTAGAAGTTGATATTTGTTTGCACCAATGCCCTTTTTTTCGTATTCATTCATCAGCAAACGTAATTCATCAGCAGACTAACCTTCACAAATATCGATGAATGAAAGCCAAACTCGAGTTCAAGATGCCACGACAGTCTCGCTGTTAAGTTTCCCATGACGGTTTCCTGAGAGTTTGAGAGAGTTTACAGTGCGATGTGGTTGCCGCTAGTTTGGCAGTGGTGTGTTGCTTGTGCCAGTAGATGGCTCTAGCGTTGAAATGCATTTGGAGAAGAGAAGCTGGATTGTTTCAAATGCTGAATTCTTTTGTAATCAACCGCTCGCTCGTCGAAAGAGCCGTACGTAACTTTAGACTGTAAAGTTGCTCAGTACCCAAGAAAGGAAGTAGTCACACCAGTACCAAGAAAGGAAATAGGAGTAATCTGCTAAATTACATGCCCAAATCGTTAACTTCTTTTTGCAGTACGATTGTGGAACATACATTGTGCGCGAACATTATGAACTACTTCGAGGAAAACGATTTATTGCCAAACACCCAGGACGGATTCAGAAAATATCATTCTTGTGAAATACAATTAGCTCTTTATTCTCACGAAGTAATGAATCCTATCGCTGCTGTATGAGAAACTAATTTCATATTTTTAGATTTCCATAAGTCTTGGGACACCATTCCTCACAAGCGACTACTAATCAAATTGTGTGTCTATCGAGTATCTTTTCAGCTGTGCGACTGGATGCGTGATTTCCTGTCAGAAAGGTCACAAAGTGTAGTAATTGACGAAAAGTTATCAAGCAAGACAAAAGTACTATCTGGTGATCCCCAAGGAAGAATTATAGGCTCTCTACTGTTCCCGATTTACATAAACGATTTAGGAGTCTGAGCAGCCCCTTTAGATTATTTGCAGGTGATGCTGTCATTTACCGTCTTGCAACGTCGTCAGATGAACAAAACCAATTGCAAAATAATTTATACAAGATATCTCTATAGCGTGAAAGATGACAATTGACTGTAAATAATGAAAAGCGTGAATTCATCCACATGAGTACCAAAAGGAATCCCCTAAATTTCGGTTACACGATAAATCACACAAATTTAAAGGCTGTGAATTCAACTAAATGCTTAGGGATTACAGTTACGAATAACTTAAATTAGAATGCTGACGTACATAATGTGGGAAATCAAACCAAAGACTGAAATTTATGGAAAGAACAGTTAGAAAATGCTACAGATCTATCAAAGAGACTGCTTGCACTACGCTTGTCTGCCCTCTTGTGGAGTACTGGTGCGCGTGTGGGATCCGCATCAGTTAGGATTGACGGATGACATGGAAAAAGTCCAAAGAATGGCTGGTCGTTCTGGGTTATCACAAAATAGGGGAGAGGGTGCCAAGGATAAAATATGTGGATTTGGGTGCTAATCATTAAAACAAAGGCCGGTTTCGTTGCGGCAGGATATTCTCATAAAATTTCAATCGCCAGCTTTCTCCTCAGAGTGTGGAAATATGTAGTTGGCGCCCCCTTACGTAGGGATAAATGATCATAATAAGAAAATAAGAGAAATTAGAGCTCACACGGAAACATTTTAGTGTTCGATTCTCCGGCGCGCTGTTCGTGATTGGGCCGGTAGAGAAATAGCTTGAAGGTGGTTCAAATAACGCTCTGCCAGGCACTTAATTGTAAATGGCAAAGTAATCATGTGGATGTAGATGTAAATTCGAGATAAAAGAGATGTTCCGGTTCTTTACGCTTCGTTGATGCTGTATATTTAATTTGTCACGTAATACAGCTCCTAGTTCGTTAATCCGTCCCCTACGGGAGTGGGTACATGTTCTTAATAAAAAATGTCAGATTATCAAAGGTTCAAAAGGCTCTGAGCACTATGGAACTTAACTTCTGAGGTCATCAGTCCCCTAGAACTTAGAACTACTTAAACCTAACTAACCTAAGGACATCACGCACATCCATGCACGAGGCAGGATTTGGACCTGCGACCGTAGTGGTCGCGCGGTTCCAGACTGTAGCGCCTAGAACCGCTCGGCCACCACGGCAGGCGTCGGATTATCAGAGGAACACTTTTATTGACACGTAGCGCCACAATACAGCATAGTTCGGCTTTAGTTTTCTATTGGAAATACTGTCTGAAATATCGCTTCTTGGTAAAACAGTAACAAACAGAAAATAAAACGTCCACACACTAAAAGATCTTAAACGTAAGTGTAATGTACAGTAGTGCCTGTACAGTAAAATACTTCTCTATGTACCGTAAAATATTGTTACTGTGAGTGTAAGTTTAACAACTGTACATATCTTATTACAATATTGCATAGATACGCAACTGTTGTGCACTTAATTGTTTAAAAACATGAGAATTTACATGGTAAAAATGTTCTGTTGTTAAGCAGGACCAAAAAAGTTTGTAATGTTGTTTTGCTTAACAGCCGACAGCCCTGATTTTGCTGCGATGTTCCGTCATTTCCTAATCCTCAAAATGACTGTTTGGAGAGCCGTACAGCTTTGTTCGATGTACTGAAGGGCTACATAAAATGAATTTTTAGCTTATGTATGTGATACTCGAGCCGTAGGCTCACTGTCTTCATTGTCATCATCATCTTTCTCATTCTCATCGGTTGTTCGAGTTACAGCATCGAGGATTTGGCCTTCATTTAATTCTTCTTCCATTGCGCAATCAACGTCAGCTGTACTGATTCACTAACTTAGGCCACTGGGCTCAATGTCCGATTGTAAAGTTTCAAAATCTTTCAAAATCGCTGCAGTGTCTACATCACGACTTACATAACTTGTTGCATGGCCTGTTTCATCTTGATTCTCTTCACTCGTTTCTTTTCATGTTTCAGCTTTATTTTCATTCATTTCTGGTCACAGTCTGAGCAAAGATTTTTCAAGCTTCGGCAATTGTATACATTACATCTTTTATATTTATTGATCTCATCGCTTGAAACGTGCTTTCGACGATATCGCCTCTTCAGCCACTCAGTGATCCCGTTGTCCATGGGGTGTATTAGACATGTTACGTTGACAGGAAGAAATAAACCTTTATCCCACCTTTTTCAAGTTCGTCTATGGATGAGCTGTCGCATTGTCGAGTATCAATATGGAAAGTTTAAAGAGTTTTTTTCTTCTTTTAGGTGCTTTGTAACGGCAAGGACGAACTGGTCACAAAACCTTTCCTCAAAGAGGCTGGATTCCATCCACGCCACTTGTTACATGCGGTGATGCCATATTAATGTTTTTGATTGCCCTTGGTTTTTTAGCCTTTCCAGTCACAAACAATGACATCTTGTGACTTCCAGTAGCGTTACTACAGACAGCAACAGTTATCTTTGGCAAGTTTCGTATCTGTTACAGATTCATTTTGTGCAGCGAGACTTTTTGTAAAAAGCATTTTGTAGTTTAAAACAGAATCATTAGGGGTCAGCTTATGCTCTTTAACTAAGTTTTCGAAGTTCGGAACAAATTCATTGGCAGTTTCATCAGCAGAAAGCTTCGAAATAATTACATTTCGGATGCCATGTCGTTTTCTCCATTCGATGTAAATTTTTCAGTTTCATTACCTCACTCTAATTTTTCATGTAAGACTAATGCCTTTTCTTTCATGATTGGTCCAGACAACAGACTTCCTTTTCTTCTCTCCTCCTCAAACCACACCTACAAATTGTCTATAATTTCACTTTTAAGCTTCTTCAAAGTCTTGCGTGTTTTCAGTCCTTACTCACCATCATTCATCTCTGTGTGACATTCAAGAGTTTTCCTGTTTTTCTCCAGTCTTTAACAGTTGTTATGCCAACCTTACCTCACTTGCAATGTTTTGAAGACACTCACCTTTATCTAACCTTTCAAGCACTTTCAGTTTCTCCGCTTAAGTCAGCGTCACATGTTTACGTTTAGTTCAGGGGTGGCCAACCTTTTCGGAAGGTGGACCAAATGTTTCAGAGCGGGTTTCCCCGCGGGCCGCATTACCAATTTTTGTTTTTTGAACCAAAATTTGCAAGAAATATTAATTTATTTTTTAAAGAAAATAAAACAATTCTGAGGAAAGAAAATTCATTATAAATGTAATGAAACAGAATGTTTGGTATGTCTGGCTCTACTTGACTGAACTAAGTGAGTCAAGGTTGATGTCAACTGAAGATGTTGCTACACGCAAAGAGTTTTCCAGATAAACATCAGTAATTCGTTTTCTCATTTGTGATTGATGTAATTAATCCGACTAAAAATCTGTTCAGGCACAAGTGTTCTCAAATAATGAAATTATTTTTAAAGCATGTCTGTAAAACGCCGGATATTTCTTCTTGTGCAAATAGTTTAATAGAACTCTTCCAAACCAACCTGATTAAATTTCTCTTTTAACTGTGCAAAATCTTGCATTTCGCAGCATTCCGTTTGTCAATGCACCGGTAGTTAACTCATGTCTACGAAGAATGGCGTAGCAAACACAGAAAAAAAAGCAGACGATGTTTCTTAAAAACTTGGAATCGGTTTTCAAATTCGCATTTCAAGTCAAATACCAAAGAAGCGTATTTAATCGCTGCCACCTGTGTGACATCCGATTGATTTGACAGTGTAGGAAAATGTGTGAAGTTTTTGGTTCGCAAGTTGTTCCCAAAACCCAAGTTTCCTTTGGAATGCGGGAATAAGGTCATGGATGACTAAACTACTGTTCTTTTCATTGGAATCGAGTATTAACATCGTTTATGTGGCTCGATATATCGACCGTGAATGCGAAGTCTGAAAGCCATTCTTTTATCTTCTATTCGAACTCCAGGGGTATCTTTAACTTGCTTTCAAAGAATGGTTGTATTTCTTGCTTCAAATCAAAAATTATTTTCAACATTTTCGCACATGTTAGCCATCATATTTCTGTGGAATACGAAATGTTATCATGCTCTGAATCGAAAGACTTCAGAATTTTTTCGAACTGACGGTGATTCAGTCCTTTCGAATAAATAAAGTTCATTGTTTTGACAACTATCTTCATGACGTGGTCCATTTTTAGGGACTTGGCACATACATTCTCTTGATGGATAGTGCAATGAAAGTTTAACATCGACGTATTGCCAACTTTGCGGGTCTCGTTTTCAATCAGCTGAACTAAACCCTTGTGTTTTTCATCCATTGCTGAAGCACCATCCGTTGTTAGCCCCAATATGTTGTTAAGTTTTAACGAAAAGCGACTTAATGCCGATATAACTGCATCCAACGAATCTCGTTATTCCGTGGTATCCTTAAGTAGCCAAAATGCCGCTAGTTCTTGTTTTATTAAAGTGGCCGTCAACGCCTCGGACACAAATCACCACTTGGGAGGTATCCGCCATATCTGTGCATCATATAAAGCTAGAGAATAAATTATGAACTCATATGCAAGATTTTTAAAATTACGTTTAATTTTTCTTCCATTGTCGTCCGCACGCCTTGTAATAGTTGACGAGACAGTCCTTTTGGTTTTAAGGACACATAATTTCAGCGACAGTCTGTGAGCATTCCTTAACCATTTCGCCATCTGAATACGGCATTGATCATTTTTTTTTTTTTTTTTGCCAAAATCAGACCTACTGTATAACTCGCTTTCACATAACATATTGACTCTGAATTCACCCTTGCAAATATTTGCTGCTGAGCAGAAAGTTTCCTTTTTAAGTCATTTACCTGGTCTTGTCGAAATTGTCCCTTGTACTTATCAAACATAATTGTATATTTAGTCTCTCAATGTCCGTTTGACGTTCTATTCTTTTGGAACAGAGACAGATTCATTGCATATCATACATATGGGTGTTGTTATAGTCCACAAAAAATAATTTGCAGTCCACTTGTCTTGAAAAGTTCTCAACTCCTCTATAATTCTCCTCTTCTTAGGTGCTGTTTGTTTACTAGTTGACGCCATACTAAGTTTACGTTCGAATTGGAACAGACTTTTTTTTTTACCATAAGTCGGAAAGTGACAGAGAGACCACACTGTAATCGGAGTTTCGTAATTTTTTACATACGTATATGGTACGTGAAATTCAGAATCAAATATCAGTTACCTAAAGTAGTTCGATGCAGGTCTCAAAAAATCCCTACAAAGTCTACTTTAAAGTTTCCCGAAGTTGTTCAACACCGTAAGCAAGTTGACTGTTTTGTGGGCTGTGTGGCTTTGTGGTAGGATGTTGCTGTAAATTTTTGTACAAAGGTTCATGTTCCACGGGCATTTCTGTGAAGCGTAGGGTACATACAGATGGAAAAAAATTAATTGGAAATGTTTTTCTTTTTTTAAAACGACGTTATACATAAAGGATCGGTGATTAGCGATTCATACCTGCAATGAAAACTGGATTTTTTGTGTGATACATAATTAGAAATAAGAAGACGTGCGTTTTTCATAAAAATGACAATTAAATATGTGCTAATCAGCATATATTTATATGACTTAGGCATTCGAACTGAACGGAAAAAACCTAAAAGGTAATGACCAAAACTAGACTCGAACTAGCTATCCAATTATCACCAGTCTCGAGCTCTGGTTTCAATCTTTATGTATTTCACACTTCACGAAAATGCTTGTTGGGCATGCGAGTATATTTAAAAATATATATCATCTATACACCTATGATTAAAGATACAGCTCACCTGGGAAGCAAACCTTGACCCTTCACATGGATGGCTAGCATCGTGCCACAGTGCTTCTTACCCGTCGAGTTATCGGTCTTTCATTGGAGTTTTATGCACGCCTGGGAAACTTCATAGTCTGTTCTCTCGAGAATTTTTGAGAGTAGTATTTAACTGCTTTAGGAAACTGATATTTTAGTTCTGAAAGTCATGTATCATACATATAAAAATTACATATGTTTCTCTTAAAGTAGCAGCCTTAATGTAAAATTTTGACCCCCATTTCGACTTCTTTTGGTATGATTGTTTCTTAAAACTATTCTAGATTACAAGTCGATGACGTTACTAGTTGCTGTAAATAAGAGAGAAACACAGGTGGACGAAGTCGCACTAATGGGGTCCCTTTGCTACCTCTGTAATGCGGAATCCTTAAACTCCATCAATAAAAACACATTATTACAATTAAGTGTTTATTTATTTTGTGTTAATGAAATTAAAAGAAGGTGCTGAGGCACAAACCACTGCTAATGTCAGTTGGTGCACCTACTCACAATGATTACATACCTAATATAAAAAAATGCAAGCCTACTAAAATAAAAGACAAGAACCACAGATAGTGCTCAGAGCCATTTGAACCATTTTTTTGAACTGAGGTATTCCTATTGTAATTGGACATGATGCGAAATCGAGTACTGATTTAAGTGTCAGGAAGTCGTTTCTGAAAGTATTTGTATAGAGTGTAGCCATGTATGGAAGTGAAACGTGGACGATAAATAGTTTAGACGAGAAGAGAACAGAAGCTTTCGAAATGTCGCGCTACAGAAGAATGCTGAAGATTAGATGGGTAGATCACATAACTAATGAGGAGGTATTGAAGAGAATTGGGGAGAAGAGAAATTGGTGGCACAACTTGACTAGAAGAAGGGATCGGTTGGTAGGACATGTTCTGAGGCATCAAGGGATCAGCAATTTAGTACTGGAGGGCAGCGTAGAGGGTAAAAGCCGTAGAGGGAGATCAAGAGTTGAATACACCAAGCAGATTCAGAATTATGTAGGTTGCAGTAGGTGCTGGGAGATGAAGAAGCTTGCACAGGATAGAGTAGCATGGTGAGCTGCATCAAACCAGTCTCTGGACTGAAGACCACAACAACAACAATAACGAAAGATGCTTGATGGAATCCTCTTTTGGGGTTTTTACGTGAAATAAAAGTTAAATTTTCTTTCATATGAAATAGCTCCGCGGGCCAAAGATTAGCGCCCCGTGGGCCGCACGCCACCCCTAATTTACTTCATGCCATAATTTAGTTTTACGCACTGTAATATGAAAGAGAACACTTTCACTAATTTATAAAACAAATGCGCGCACAATAATATTTATTGATCTAGTCAGATACAATTTATTTTATAATAAATCTAAGACCACATTAAGCGGAACTGCACTGCAACACAGCGGCGGCGCACGATGCGGCTCTGTTTAGTATACCGCATTTGAACTGTAGCAGGCCTTTCGTTGCGTACGGATACGGCGCAGCTAAACACATTGTATACTGAACTGCAGCGGCGCAACAGTACACAGCAAATTTTGTATATAAGTCGTTCGCCAACTACCGAGCAAAACGGACGGAAGTGACATGGATGAGATAATAATTTCCTTGTTATGAGAGAAAGAAGATTACAAATTTATATATGTGAATGTTGATGACCTTTTAATCATTTTACAGTCAGATTTAGCATCAAAACTGGAAACAAATACTTTGAATATACCAGACCCAAAAGGATAACCAGACACAGGGGTTCGACTGCCTCAGGCAATTCTTGGAGATGAAGCTTTTGCATTAAAAACCTACTTGATGAAACCTTATGCTGGTACACAGTTAGATGACCGATCGAAGAACGTTTATGGTTACAGACATAATAGAGCCCGAAGCGTTTCAGAAAACGCTCTGTAAGTGTGCCAAAAATTTAACATTTACTATCGCAAGATCTGCTTCGGTCAAGAATATGTAGAAACTTAATTCTCGCCAATAGTGTCTTGCACAATTTTCTCAGATACGATACAGCGTTGCTCGGTAGTGACAAGACTAAAAAGACACAACTGCGAGATCTTCCTCGTATAAGAGGCAATTTCGTAAATAATGCTATCCTAATACATGATAGATTCAGTCATTATTTCAGTTCCCCACAAGGTAGTTTGGTCTTGCAAAACGAAGTCATAAGCAGGAGATGTCGTCAAAGAGAAAATACATAGTAATGAAATGTAATAAAAAGAAGTAGTCAAAAAAGTAAATGACTAATCGTCCATTTCACAAAATAAAAAAAAAAATTGTTTGTAAGTATTCGTATGTTGTGTTTACTCCCATTTCCTTGTCAGTTTCTTTCCAAATGTTGCTTTCTCTAGTGCTATTCATATAACGTCCAGTTTGGAGGCCATTTAACTCTGGATATCCACTTATACAAAAAATTAACTTTTTTCGCCTAACGCCATTTAGGTGAATAAATTTTCGTTTCGCACGCCGAAAGGCCTACGATTTGAATGACGTGCAGTGTTGAGATAGTTGCTATTCCGCACTAGCGACAACGCAACCACGCGAAGCCGCACGGCACATCATAGTTGAGCAGTTGGTCAACTTCGCATCGCCGTGCTGCGCCACGCAATTCCGCTGCCGCGTAATGCTTTCATAGAAACAATATTCGGTCGCGTCGTGCCGCGTAGCTCTGCTGCAGTGCAATTCCGCTGTCTCATTGCGGTCCTACCTTAAGACTGATAAAACTACCGCAACTGTCTACTGATCCATTACGCAGACGATGAGTGGCGTAAAAAAACACCGGAAATGGGATGGTCGAACCAAGCAGGGAGTCGGACCATCCAAGGTCGGGTTACCCGGGTTCTTCTATAGAAGGTAAGCATATAAACTTTGTGGGAAAGGAGAGCTACATTTAGGCTAAGCGCAAATTGAGAAGCGAATAGCAAGTGTGACGTGACACGACACTACAGCGCGACGCGCACGTTCTGCACGTGTCGCGTTGGTCCAACGCATATTGAGACGCGTACACATACTTTGCACGCATGGGTTGGCGAGGCTCTGCGCTGACAGAAACGAAGCGCGTGCAAACTGTAATCTTTCCCCAACGATTTTACAAAAACTATTCGGTAAAAACATTTCATTTTTACCTTGCTTGTAGCGTTATATGTCAGCTTCGTGGCGCAGTGCCCATAATCTCGCAAATGGTTAGACTTATTGTGGAATACACGTTTTAGTAAGACGCTACGCAAAATTCGAAAAGTTTGCAAAGAAAAATAGGGGTCGCTATGATTTTGCGTTTCGTGCGTATTTCACCATGTTTGCTGCGTATGAAATTTAGCGAACATGCTGAACTTTTCTTTAGACTTGGGAGGAAGTCTCTATCTGCCTCCGATTTCGAGAAAATGGACCCTATGTAGCGCGCTCACTCCCAATCTCACGCCCGCGAGAATGAAATATTCACAACATTTCTCATATCTCCTAAACCGTTCGAGACATCAAAACGAGAGATTGGCGTATGATAGTACACAAGGAGGAGAGTATTTTGCCAATTCGTAAACACACGGAACTTTATTGTCTATGGCGATATACCAGTAGTTATACTTCCCTTCTTATTTATTTTTTATCACTCCAGTCACTGTAATTTTTAAGCATTATCGACAGCTAGTGAAACAAGAGTTTCCTAGTATGAAAATAAAGATGAAATTTCTTCTCTTATGTTACTGCAAACCGACAGTATGAGGTTTTTCGTAAGGTATTGAGTTCTTTAATTGCCAATTACTTGTTTAATGAGGCACTCTGTTTCAGAATTCTGTCGCAATAGGTACTGTAAGATGAGTTTGTGCAATTTACAATGTGTTTTGGCAAAGGAAGTACAATTAAACCTGTCAACAACAGAAATGTGGCCGTTACTCATAGGTGGTGATGCTTCTTCAAATGAGAAAATGTTAACAACTCACACAAAAATAAATTGCCAACTTTGTTGGAATTGTGGTTGAATCCCCGTAACCCATCATATTTTAACACTGAACGACTGAAACGGAAACTTACCAAAGGATTTTATTCGTTTTCCTGATCTGAGCAGTATTAAAATAATGATGAGTGTTCCCTTCAGGTGGAATGACATGCACATGCGAGATGCTGGTTACTCACCTACTCCTTGCCAAAATGAAAATGTGTGATTCGCGAGTAAAATAGTTGTTACTGAGAAAAATAAATAATTAATCTGTCGCTCAACACAATGGTCAATGCATTGTCAGCAGCTGAGCATAATGCGCGCGAAAGGAATGCGGAAGCTAGCCATGTGTGCTTTGTGAGCGGAGTTCGAAAAACATTGTCATGAAAGTAGATCTGCCTTTGTCAGCAATACATTTCAACAAATTAAATATATCTAATCACCACACACTTTCAGGATACTCCTACTGTCGTAATAATACGACCATATTTTTTCATTTGTGTAGCCTGTTGTATAATTCGTTTATTAATGCCGATAATGTGTATGCAACAACTGAAATGCTTTTTCTCAACACGACGAGCCAATTAAAAAATTGTTATTTGTGACTGCTTTTCGACTGTTTCTAGCTTGCAGTGGAAATGTGATGTCCACATGTACATGTATAATGTCTCTTATTACATCCATATCCAAGTAACGGTAGTGGAACATATGTACTTCATTCCTTGGACGCTTTTTACCAGATACACGAACGGGTCATATCTGTGGAAATTACGCCTTTTCGACTTTTTGCAACAGACCGTAGAGATACGCCAGCATAACACGCAGCAAGTAGATAACCTTGTTTTACTTTCCTGCCTCTCTTCTAAATCACGTAATTTTATAATATTCCTTACTGCTTTATTCACTACCTTCACTATGAAAACATTGTGTAAGCAGAAGATATAATCACAGTGGCTAATGTCTCACCAGTTACTGAACTGTGCATTGTTCATTGACAAAAGAATTGACAAAACAGAAGAACTGTACAGATATAGATGACTGAAAACTATTATGTACTAGCGAAAAGAGATGGAACGCTTAAACGGCGAAAAACGCAACGTTACTCAGTGATAATAAAATTCAGTACACAGTAAGGCCGTATTTTTCGAATGAGCAATACTTCCACTGCCCATTTGCGCCATGCCGAAGTGAACATACGTCAGGACTGCTTTCCCGCTCCCCGCCTCACCCCTCACGCAGTGCTCGCGCGACGCGCGGCGCGACATACTGTGCCACAACCACAACGCCGCGCGACCTGGCGCTGGCGCGGGTCGCGTCCCAGTCGTGTTGCGTCGCAACTTGCGAGGTCCCATTTCAACCAGTGAAGTTACAAAAAAATGCGCGCCGCGCAGCGTCGCGCCACACGCGCTGTATGCGTCTCAATTTGCGCCTAGCCTTTTAAGGCGCAAATTGAGCACTGTGTGGCCCGACGCAGCGCAGCGCGCATTTTTTGTAACTTCACTGGTTCAAATGGGACCGCGCAATTTGCGACGCGACTGGGACGCGACACGCGCCAGCGCCAGGTCGCGCGGCACAGTTTCTCGCGAGCAATGTGGAAGGGATGAGGCGTGGAGCGGTAAGGCAGTCCTGCCGTATGCTCACTTCGTCATGGGCATATGGGCAGTGGAAGTATTGCCCATCCGAAAAATAGTACCTTACAGAATACTGAATTTTATTGTCACTGAGTAGTGCTTCGTTTTTCGCCGTTTAAGAGCTCCATCTCTTTTCGTTAGCACATAATAGTTTTCAATTACATATGTCGTTATAGTCTTTTGTTTTGTTTATTCTTTTGTCAAGAACAATGCACAATTCAGGGATTATATCTTCTGGCTCCACAAGTTTTTCAGATCGTAAGAAGGGACAGACGATTCATCTTGAGAGTAGTGAATAACGAAGTAATGAATATTATAAAATAATGTGACCTAGAAGCAAGGCAGGAAAGTAAAACGAAGTTATCTACTTGCTTCCTTTTATGCTAACGTATCTCTACGATCTGTTGCAAAAAGTCGACAAGGCATAATTTCCACAGGAATGACCCCTTAGTGATTCTGGAAAAAGTGTCCAAGATATGAATTACATAAGTTTCACTATCATTACTTGGATATGGATGTCATGAGAAACATTATACTAAGTACATGTGGATATCACATTTCCACTTCAAGCTAGAAACAGTCGAGAAGCCCTCACGAATAAGAATGTTTTAATTGGCTCACTGTGATGAGAGAAAGCATTTCAGTGGTTGCAGACACATTATTAACATTAATAAACGGATTGTACAACAGGCTACACAAATGAAGAAACGGTCGGTATTATTTCGAAAATATGATTATCCCGAAAGAGTGTGGTGATTTGATATAATTAATTTGTTGAAATGTATTGCTGACACAGGCAGATCTACTTTCACGACAATGTTTTTCGAACGACGTGAACTGCTCAAGGCACACATGACTAGCTTCCGCATTCCTACCGCACGAATTATTCTCAGCTGCCGACAGTACACTGACCATTGTGTTGTGACACGGATCTATTGTTTATTTTTTGCAGTAAGAACTATTTATTTCGCGAATCATACATTGTCAGTTTGTCAAGCTGTAGGTGAGTAACCAGCATCTGGCATTTGCCTGTCATTCCCCCTGAAATGAACGCTCGTCATTGTTATTTTAATACTGCTCAGAAAAAGATAAGGAATAAAATCCTTTGATAAGTTGTTTTAAAAATTCGATGGGCTACGGGGATTCAACCAAAGTTTCAACAGAATTGTCAATTTATTTTTGTGTGAATTGTTAACCTTTTCTCATTTGAAGAAGCATCGCCATTTATGAGTAACTGCCACATTTCACTTGATGAGAGGTTTAATTGTGCTTCCTTTGACAAAACAGAATAATTTGCACAAACTCATCTTACAGTAGCTATTGCGACAGAATTCTGAAACAGAGTGTCTCACTAAACAAGTAATTGGCAACCAGAGAGCTCAAAAGCTTATGAAAAACCTCATAGTGGCGGTTTGTAGTAACATAAAAGAAGAAATTTCATCTTTATTTTCATACTAGGAAACTCTTGTTCCACTAGCTGTCGATAATGCTTAAAAATTACAGTCACTGGAGTGAAAAAAACGAAGTATAACTACTGATATATCGCCATAGATAAGAAAGATCCGTGTGTTTATGAATTGGCAAAATACTCTCCTCCTTGTGTGCTATCGTTCCCCAAAATCTCGTTTCGAGGTCTCTATCGGTTTAGGAGATATGAGAGATGTTGTGGATATTTCATTCTCGCTGGGGTGAGATCGAAAGTGAGTTCGCTACGTAGGATACATTTTCTCGAGATCGGAGACAGATAGAGACGACCTCCCAAGTCTAAAGAAAAATTCAGCATGTTAGCTAAATTTCATACGCAGCTACATATGGTGTAATACGTACCAATCGCAAAATGATAGCGACTCCTATTTTACATTGCAAATTTTTCGAATTTTGCGTCGTGTCTCACTAAAATGTGCATAACACAACAAGCATGACCATCAGTAACATAAGAGAAGAAATTTCATCTTTATTTTCATACTAGGAAACTCTTGTTTCACTAGCTGTCGAAAATGCTTAAAAATTACAGTCACTGGAGTGAAAAAAACGAAGTATAACTACTGATATATCGCCATAGATAAGAAAGATCCGTGTGTTTATGAATTGGCAAAATACTCTCCTCCTTGTGTGCTATCGTTCCCCAAAATCTCGTTTCGAGGTCTCTATCGGTTTAGGAGATATGAGAGATGTTATGGATATTTCATTCTCGCTGGGGTGAGATCGAAAGTGAGTTCGCTACGTAGGATAAATTTTCTCGAGGTCGGAGACAGATAGAGACGACCTCCCAAGTCTAAAGAAAAATTCAGCATGTTAGCTAAATTTCATACGCAGTTACATATGGTGTAATACGTACCAAACGCAAAATGATAGCGACCCCTATTTTACATTGCAAATTTTTCGAATTTTGCGTCGTGTCTCACTAAAATGTGCATAACACAACAAGCATGACCATCAGCGAGATGACGGGCACTTCGCCACGTAGCTGACATATAACGCTACAAGCAAGGCAAAAATCAAATATTTTTACTGAATAATTTTTGTAAAATCGTTTGAGAAAGATTACAGTTTGCGCGCGTTTCTTTCCTGTCGGCGTAAAGCGTCGCCAACCGGCGCGTCTCAATATGCGTTGGACCAGCGCAGCACGCGCGGAACGTGTGCGTCGCGCTGTAGTGTTGAGTCACGTTACATGTGCTGTACTCGTCTCAATTTGCGCTTACCATTCCTTAACTTATAGCAGGCGCACCTCACTTTTAACTTGCATCAAATGCCTTCGATTTTAATCGTGATAAGAATGAAACATATAAATTATTTTAATTATTAACAAAAAACTCTGTAATTACAGTAAAATATATTAAACTTTTTATACAATAATAATGCATAATAACAATATGTTTACATCAGTGCTCAAGGCATGTTCATATGATGCCTCTTTCCTTGTGCGCGATCGCAGATGCAAGGGAATAAACGGCCATGCACAAAAATTTATGGAAAAGAACGCAAGGATGCATGGGCGATGTCGTGTCCCAGCACACTGCAGATGCGGAAGCAGTCTGCTATGGACGCTCTTCTTTACCTGGGAGCTTGTCCTGCGTCTAGTGTGATGAAATGGTGGCAGAAAAAGGAACCGCAAAAGCGGCTGTAGGTAAAGAAGTATCTAAATAACAGAGGTACAAGAAATACAAAATGACGACAACGTTTTGTTTGCAAATTTCAGGACGAGCTCACAGCGAGATTTTAGATCTTCTGCTTAGGAAACCGCAGCGACAAGGGTGGTGGTAGCATTTTGTTAGGAAGTAACACGAGATTTATGTACCAGTTTGAACTATTTATAACGCATTTCAAAATAAAGAATTTCAACGATTATTCCTGAAACTGAGAAATACTTAAGAAAAGGTTCTTGGTCACTGTGTGAAGGTTAATTAAGATTCAGAGCATCATTTGTATTATATTTTATAAAAAAATAATGTTAAACAACTTTAATCATGAAAGATCGTATGTAGATCAACATATTTGGGTTCGACAAATTTGGGAATTCACTAGAACAGGGGTCGTGTTTTCCAATTTTGTATGCTTTGGATATCACTGTCCTTCGTTTCTATTTGTAGTAGTTTGTTAAGGAGCTACACGTATACCACATTTCTTTTGGCCAGATGTCAGGCTCCTCAGTTGTGCTAATAGTCTCGCCATATCATGAATACTCGCCAACAGTCTTCAAATACACTTAACATAAATTTCTGGCTTATTCTTCTCTGTTTTCCTCCGTCGAAACTTACAATATCTTATACTGTACAGGAATATCATCGGGGACTTTTTATCCAACACATCACATCTCAATTTTTTATTCAAATAATCTATAGAAGCTGCTTTCGATACGACTTTTCTTTGTCTGTAATCGTCTACAAGATTAAGCGTGCTTCCTTTGGAGGCAACAGACATTATTGCAAATAAAACGTTCTACAGCATAACTTCAAAACACTACACGATGAAACACACAGGGGCTCCGTGCACCGGCTGCCTGAGTTAGTTTTTTTTTGTTGTGTTCAGTCTTCTGACTGGTTTCATGCGGCCCGCCACGAATTCCTTTCCTGTGCTAACCTCTTCATCTCAGAGTAGCACTTGCAACCTACGTTCTCAATTATTTGCTGGATGTATTCCAGTCTCTGTCTTCCTCTACAGTTTTTGAACTCTACAGCTCCCTCTACTACCATGAAAGTCATTCCCTCATGTCTTAACAGATGCCCTATCATCCTGTCCCTTCTCCTTATGAGTGTTTTCCACATATTCCTTTCCTCTGCGTAGAACCTCCTCATTCCTTACCTTATCAGTCCACCTAATTGTCAACATTCGTCTGTAGCACCACATCTCAAATGATTCGATTCTCTTCTGTTGCGCTTTTCCCACAGTCCATGTTTCACTACCATACAATGCCGAACTCCAGACGTACATTTTTCAGATATTTCTTCCTCAAATTAAGGCCAATATTTGATATTAGTAGACTTCTCTTGGCCAGGAATGCCTTTTTTCCCATAGCTAGCCTGCTTTTGATGTCCTCCATGCTCTGTCCGCCATTGGTTATTTTACCGCCTAGGTAGCAGAATTCCTTAACTTCATCTACTTCGTGACCATCAATCCTGATGTTAAGTTTGTCACTGTTCTCATTTCTACTACTTCTCATTACCTTCGTCTTTCTTCGATTTACTCTCAGTTCATTCTGTGTACTCGTTAGATTGTTCATTCCATTCAGCAGATCATGTAATTCTTCTTCACATTCACTCAGGATAGCAATGTCATCAGCGAATCGTATCATTGATATGCTTTCACCCTGAATTTTAATTCCACTGCTGAACCTTCCTTTTATTTCCATCATTGCTTCCTCGATGTACAAACTGAACAGCAGGGGCAAAAGGCTACATTCTTGTCTTACACGCTTTTTAATACGAGCACTTGTTTCTTTGTCGTCCAATTTTATTATTCCGTCTTGGATGTTGTACATATTGTATATGACCCGTCTCTCCCCATAGCTTACCCCTACTTTTTTCGGAATTTCTGTACTTATACCTGTTGTTAGGTTTTGCTAATCTATTTTGTGGCAAGAACAGAGAAGTACAAATTCTTGTACTGTAGTCGTGCCTTTGATTTTTTACACCTAAATTTGGTAATTCAGCAAGGATATAGTTAACACTATCAAGAATATATCGATTAATAACTGTTAATATTCTGTATTTAATGAACACTGGGTTTACAATGTGCCCTATTATTTCCTTTTGTCATTACTCTGATTGCTTTCTTCTGGATCACAAGAATTTCACTTATTTTTTTGTTGTTTCCCTAGATTATTAACCCATACCTTAAAACATATTGAAAAAAAAGCAAAGTACACCGTCATTACATATTCAAATGTCACGCAGCATACCAGTCTCTTCAGCAGATAAGTAACTCTTGACTGCGTAACCACTATGTGTTCAACATGAGACTTCCATGTCAGTTTATTGTCAAGTATGATACCTAAAAATTTTGCATTTTGTTTTTCTATTTTTTACTGTCTTTGATAGATTGAACCACATATTCTGCGTCTTCTTCTTATTTAACAGTAGACCATGAGGATGATCCTCGAATGCTGCTAAAATGTCTCGCACTAAGATACACTTGACTTTTTTTCCTGTTACCAAACTGTGATGTATTGAACACATCATTTAGTTCTAGGTACTCATACATCTGCTGATACACTATGCCTTCAAACACTTTCGCTAGTACTGGAATAAGAGAAAGTGGTCTGTATTTTGCTGGATCAGATTTGCTTCCCAACTTAAAGACTGGAGTCATCTTGGATAGTCTGAGAGTATCAGGAAAAACCCCTTCTATGAGACACAAGTTTATGTATTATTTCTTTCAATAGTTTGTTTGACATATTAAAAATATCTGTATTATACGAATTTTTCATTTCTTTGACAGGTTTAAGAACTTCATCTTGGCATATCTCTTTGAAGTGTTTCAATGAAGGTTTGGCCTGATTATGATTTCGGTTTGTGCTCTTTAGATAATCGACATGTGTTAATTGGGTTTACTAATCAACTTTTTGATTTCGTCAGCATAGCTTACAAAATAATTGTCGAACGTATCTGCTGGTATTGGGACTGTCTTTTCGAAGTTTCTGATTCCATATTTAACACTATTAATTACTGACCAGGCCGTTTTGCACAGGTTTTTACTATTTTTTATGAAATTATTGTTGTATCTCTGTTTCGTCAGTAGTAGCTCTTTCTTACAGAGTTTCTTGGTGGTTACTTCAAGGACCTTAATTTCATTAGAATTATTTACATTGCCAAGGTGCTTTAACGGCAGTAGCTTATTTTTTAAAAATTCTCCAACTCTTCGATGTACCACAATTTACTTTTTCTTGTTTTATGGTATTTGTTTGGAACAAGATGAGCTTTTAAAATATCTGTTAAGTAGTTGTGGAATGTTCCATAAACTGTTTGGGCACTGGAATCGCATCCTTGAAATAATCTGTTCCAGTTAGTTATACTCAGCTGGTGTGTTAGTTTTCTGAGATTGCTTTTTGTTAGTATTAAGGTATTAGATTTTGATAATTGTTGTACAGTGCTGTTCCCCTCCGTTTTATTAACTGTTTGCCGGCCGCGGTGGCCGAACGGTTCTAGGCGCTTCAGTCCGGAACCGCGCGACTGCTACGGTCGCAAGTTCAAATCCTGCCTCGGGCATGGATGTGTGTGCTGTCGTTAGGTTAGTTAGGTTTAAGTAGTTCAAAGTTATAGGGGACTGATGACCTCAGATGTTAAGTCCCATGGTGCTTAGCGCCATTTGAACCATTTGAGCCATTAACTGTTTAGTTCTACTGTTAACGTGGAGTGAATCAAATTACTGTACACTGGTGGAGTACATACCACGAGCACAGTGGACAAAAGCATTGTCTAAGCAAGCTTGTCGGTTCTGGATTTACATGGTGGAAGTTGTGCTGTGTTAGCATATTCAGCAGCTTATATACACTGGGTTTGTTACATGTTACGTCAAAGCTTGAATTAATGTCTCCCGCAATTATAGTTACATATTGTTTCCACTTTTTATGTGGCAGAGTACACTGTGTAAATTATTTAAAAAAGTTTTTTCATCTGAATCGGGGAATGGTAAATACATGTTAAGATAAGTTTCATTACACCACATATGATTCCAGTAATTTCAAAGTGTTTCTCTACGCATGCCCAACTAAGATCTAGTACTCTAAACTCTATTTCACTTGAAACATAGATAACAGTATCACCATTATGGTACTGGGATCTACATGCTTATAACCTTATCTTACATAGTATTGTATTTGTCCTGGTTTAAGCCAATGTTCAGATAAACGTAGGAAAGAATACTTATTTTATGACAATGACTCCTCCAGTATTTCAACTTTACTTTCAAGACCATGAATGTTTAGAAACAAGATGTTACTGTGACTTATCTGTGATTTCAAAAGCCGATTTTTTACATTTTTATTTTTTCCTGGCTCGAAACCATAAAAAATTGTCATCGAGTGACACAGATGTATTTTGCCTTTGGCTCCTCCTTAAGCTGCTGTACTGCTGCTCCATTTGTTGTTGGTCCTGCTACTGCTACTGGTGTTACTACTGCTTTTGCTGCTACTGCTACTGATGAGGGTGTTGCTCCTGTTTCACTAATTTCTGGTGTTTGCTCTTCCACAACTACTGTGCTGTTCTGTGAGTTGCTTACACTTGGGGTGTTCACTTGCGTTAACAAAATCTCACATTTGTCTTGGAGGTTTGTAGTTTCGCCGACAGCAGATTTCCCATTTGAGTCTCCAGGTAACACATAACACACACTTCTTGTCCATAACAGGTATGACTCCTATATCATCACACTGCGCATTTGAAATTTTATTTACTATATCCAAAATTTTTGTTACTATAACTTTTTTCTCACGTTTATTTAGATGAAAACCGTGTGTTTAATGGAATTTTTTCCCCAAATTTCTTATATTCACAAATGTTAGATTTTCAAACCAGCTGCAAATACTTTGCATCTCTGTATTTGCACTTTCGATTTCTTTCTTTACACAGGACCATTCTCTCAAGTCGTAACGATGTGGCACTGAAAAAACAATAACGTTTGTTCCTCTCACCTCATACAATTTTCTTTTTAACCAAATTAAAAGATCATTATTTTCATTCCCTGCGACATAGTTTCATTCCGCCAAGTAGACAGAAAAGTCCTTTTTGCTCAATGAGGAAATTTTTTCCTGACTCATAAACGCAGCAGCATTGAATTTCGCTCTTGGCTTTATTATGCAATTAAAATTTTGACTGCTTGTCCGCCGAAATTCGGTGGCTCGCCCTTGGCTGTTTGCATACAGTTCAATTTTCCATGCACTTGCTGTTCGGAGATTACCCATTTTCTGCTTGCCTTTGCCGTGCACGATCTCTTGTTTGATACTATTTATTTTGTCTTTCTTGTTAACGTAGTTGATAATGTCTCAGGCGAACAGCTTGTCTATGGTAAATTTTTTGAGAGCGCTTTCGCGTACGATCTTTTACTGAACTGCGGCTGAAATATTCTATGTTCTACCTCATTCACAAAGCCGTTCTGTTTTCCAAGTGGCACACTAGAAGTGTTAACAACACTATCACATTCCGATGCAGAAAGAACTTGAAAGTGATTTTTGTGCACTATAGTTATGTTCCCTTCACAGTTTCCTATACCCTGTATTATCTGTTTGGGTCTTTTGAACTTTACTTCCATCCAGTTCTCCGACGAAATCGAACTTCCATGCCGCGATTTTCTCGTGTTCCGTACAGTGTTTTCTTCTTTAAGTTTCTTGATATCCGTTTTCAACGAACTGATAATAAATTGTAAAATTGACAGACGTTCTTTGAGCTTTGTTATTTCGTCCTTACAAGTGTCATAATTTTCCTTTTTAACAGCACAATTGACATTATTTCGCGGAGCTACACATCGAATTTTTGTACTAGCCTCCACCATGGGCCCTTTCAAACCGACGAAAGGTCGCGGAGGCGGTGGACTGTGCGTACACCAGATTTGGAGGACTGGGTTCTCCAGGTAAGAGACCCACCAAAATGGTGTAAGCTACAGCACGATTATGTGCATCTTGCTTGACAAAAGGGCTTGAAATGTTGTGTGACGTGGTTGGTGTCTGTGAGAGCACTTGTTTTCGTATAAACTGAGCGAGGTGGCGCAGTGTTTGAGAGGACGACGGTTCAAACCTGCGTCCGGCCGTCCTGATTTAGGTTTCCCGTGTTTTCCCTAAATCGCTTCAGGCAAATGCCTGGACGGTTCCTTTGAAAGGGCATGCCCGATTTCCTCCTCCATCCTTCCCTAATCCGAGCTTGTCCTCCGTCGCTAATGACCTCGCTGTCGATGGGACGTTAAATACTAATCTCCTCCTCCTCTCCTTGTTTTGGTATAGGCATGGTGGCTCTCGACCGTCCCCATCTGCTTTGCTGTACACAAATACCATCTCGGCTTGTTCCCGACATGAATACCGAACCATTCCGCTGCTTACAGTACGCTGCGTCAGTCACATAGCCTGCAACATACAAGGAACATACGGCTCGTGGTCATTCGTCTGTGCCATCTTCTATGACAACGATGCATTTCTGGACACACGTTCATAAGACCTCATATTTCCAGTGAGAAATCCGTCCTCGCAGTTGTCGGTTTTATTAATGTTCACCCTGTATAGAATCGAAGTGTGCACTCAACATGACCAGAATTTCTCCAACCACTGCTATTGTGGAGTCAGGTCTACAGACTATGGCTATGAGAGCGTGAAAGGGAGGGAAATGCTATTTCTGTCTGTAGTTTTTGCCTGTGTTCGGGAAGCCTCTCTTTCTGTTACTTTTTATTGGAGGGCGTCTTCCCTTTTCTGTTTTGCGTTACCCAGATTCGGGTGGTTAGGCAATTCCACCTGTGGAGTGACCAATGGAGTCGGATTTATTGTTGACGGCAGATATAGGCAGCCTTTACTTCGCAGCAATGTGCTGTGTAGGTGTGCAGGCCACTAGCCCAAACATGTGAGCGGGCTCTCACGCAAGCAACTGTGTTCGGGAAGCCAGTCTTTCTGTTACTTTTTCTTGGAGGGCGTCTTCCCTTTTCTTTTTTGCGTTACCCAGATTCCGGTGGTTAGGCGATTCCACCTGTGGACCGACGAATCGTGTCGGATTTGTTGTTGACGGCAGATACAGACAGCCGTTACTTGGCAGTAATGTGCTGTGTAGGTGGTCAGGTCACTAGCCCAACCATGTGAGCGGGCCCTTACGCAAGCAACTGAAAAGTATCGTAATTTCTAGAATTACTTCCGATTTCGTCACTCTCTGTTTCCTACTGTTTCATTCTCTGAAAATTAACCGAAAAATTTGGAAATTTATATATGTCAAAACACTTTTGCTGATGCGTTTTTTTGGGGGGCATGACCCTCATGCCTTCCCCCTTCTTGTTATTGATCTCAGAATAATAAAAATATAACATGAACTTTTTCCCCATCGTTTCGGCAGTAAGTAGAAATCAACGCAATTCTTGAATCAAGTATACAACGTAGACGTCTATTATGGGATATAAGGTCCGCCTGTTATGCAAAACTCTCTTTTTTCATGTGACCCAAACATGTTTTAACATCTCTGTGCTATCGTAAGTAATTTTCCTTTATTCAAATCTGTGAAATGTGAACATATTTTAAGTGATACCAAATCTACATACATGCTCCACAAGCCGTCGTACGGAGCGTGGCGGAGGGCATCACTACTGGCCGATTTCTTCCCTGTTCCACTAGCAGATAGAGCGAGGAGAAAACGACTATCAATGTGGCTTCGTACGAGCCCTATCTTTGTGGTCCGTACGCGAAATGTATGTTGGCGTCAATGGGATCGTTCTGCAGTCAGCTTCAAATGCCAGCTCTCTACATTTTCTCAATAGTGTTCCTCGAAAACAATGTCGCCTTTCCTGCAGCGATTCCCATCTGAGTTTCCTAAGCATCTCTGTAACAGTTGCGTGTTGTTCGAACATACCGGTAACGAATACAGTAGCCTTCCTCTGGATTGCTTCGATACCTTCGTTTAATCCGAGCTGGCAGGGATTGTAAACTCTCGAGCAGTACTCTAGAAGAGGTTGCACTAGCGTCCTATATGCGGTCTCCTTTGCAGATGAACCACAGTTTCCTAAAATTCTCCTAATAAACCGAAGACGACCATTCGTCTTCCCTACCGCAATCCTCACATGCTCGTTCCATTTCATGTCACTCTGCAACGTTCCACCCAGGTATCTGAACGATGTGACTGTGGCAAGGAGGGTACTAATAATGTTGTATCCGAACATTACGGTTTTCTTTTTCCTATTCACACGCATTAAGTTACATTTTTTACATTTAGATCCAGCTTCCATTCATCACATGCACTAGAAATTTTGTCATCCTAAAGTCACTCATCTTCGACACCTTCTCGTACACCACCGCACCATCAGCAAACAACCGCAGATTGCTGCCCACCCTGTGCACTACATTTTTTACATTTAGATCCAGCTTCCATTCATCACATGCACTAGAAATTTTGTCATCCTAAAGTCACTCATCTTCGACACCTTCTCGTACACCACCGCACCATCAGCAAACAACCGCAGATTGCTGCCCACCCTGTGCACTACCTAATCTACGAAAACTAGGCTTGAAGAGAGTTTTTGTTTGTTTTTGTCATAAACTTAATTTTACATTATAGTTGACGGTCAGGGCATCGCATCGCAAATTTTTATTCAAATAATCTTTAGAAGTGACTTTTCTTTGTCCGTATTATCTATAAATTTAAGCGTGCTTCCTTTGGGGTCAACAGACATTATTGCACCTTAATTGAACACTATACTGTTATTAAAATAAAGACAAAAACAAAACAAACTATCTCTAGGCCTAATTTCGTAGTTTAGTTATCACTTGAAATATGTTCACATTTCACAGATCTAATTAAGAAAAACCCACTGGTGATTGAATGGAGGAGCTAAAACATGTTTGGGTCACAAGAAAAAACATGGTTTTGCATAACAGACGGATCTCGTATATAATAATTTTAACCAAAAACACGGCAAATGCAGGAACAGCAAGTCCAAATGATGAATGCACTTCTATTTCTATGATTCCAGTAGGACCAACTTGTCACATGGTGTGTTAAGTAATATTGACTGCGATTCCAAAATATGAGCATAATTTAGTTGCTCTTGTACAATTAGCTGGGAGTATTCTCGGGTAATATTTCGGATACACTCTATAGAGAATAACTGCAACACTCAGTAATAGAAGAAATAAGCAGAAGTAATAGCTAAGGAAAAGGTCAAGATGACACAAACTACCATTGACCACTGGATATTAAGGAAAAATGTAGAAGGCACAGGAAAGAAAATAATCTAAAGAGGGTAAACTAAATTTGACCAGAGATCCACGGTAACAGAATAAAAGAGAGAAAGAATTCTAGGAAACGTCACTGACCTAGACCAAAACCAAACTACTCAGAGAAAAAGATGGTCATTGCGCCGGGGCAAACTTAGCTATTTGCCGCTCCTAGGCACAGAAAAATACGTCTACCCCTCATTTCAACATAAATGTACCTCCAAATAACTTACATGTGTACGTAACTGACTCTACGACTGCGGCAGCTACTAATAAAAACAGTAATAATAATAATAAGTACATGCGTATTGGACTCACCACACTCAAGTCAGGCAAAGCCATTTACCACGTGCTTTCTTTGTAGCAAACTCATCGATCACATTTTCAAAATCTAGTTGCTGTGTTATGTCAGAATTAATGGAGAACACAGCAAGACTGTTGACACGATCCGACGACATGGATGACAGCAAATAATTGTTGAGTGTTTTGGGGAGTGAGAAAGAGCGCTTGGCCGAACTGTTGGTTGGAGCGTTTGACAAAATGCAATCTCCAATTTAGAAAACAGTTTTTGAACTCTTAGAAAACAGTTCTTGAACTCGTTTTCACGCAACACTCTATACAGGGAGCAGGTTTTTATTTCGTTGCTCTCCATGCGGGCTTTAAAATGAATAACATCTTCAGTCAAAGATTCTTCCAGGTCGTCCTTGTAAATGAGGTTCTGTAGCACATTTCTATAGTTCAATGTTGTCTCGTCCAGAAAAATTGCTCGTGAATTCAAAATTGTTATAAAACTCTTCCAATGATGTTTTATTTTCCCTGTTTCAGTTATGAAGCTGTCAATAATAACCAGGAATGTATTCACCCGAAAATCTTCCTTTCCTTCAAAAGTAGTATCAAGCTCGGCTGTTCCGTCCACTTTCAGTTTTGTTGACTTTTTCCTTTTTGTGGCTGTTTTATTCATACGTATTTATCTTACTCTTTTCGATGTCAGCGTTTTCATATGTGTCGTTCATAAAACGATTCTCTCGAAAACATTCAAGTAAAGAATCGTATACTCTTATTACAGTTGTAGCATCGGTATCAACACTTAGCAACAATTTATTTGTAGCATTAAATCTCTTCAATACCGCTGACCAAATGTTGTCATTATCGCAGTTTCCGGACTCCGCAAACTGCTCAGCATTCCAGTCGCCTCGCGTGTTAGTGAAGCATTTTGAGTTTCATCAACCGGAATAACTTCCAATGCTGATGTTATTTGTATCCAGCTAACATTGACACTATAGCAGGCATCGTAATGCCCTGACCAGCGTGCTTCTGAAGGTCATTTTACGGAGACTAAAATATTTACTTTTGGCTGCAAAATATTCAAACGGTTCGTCGAAGCAGAGAAGAAAATGTAAATTTGTTGCAACCAACGGAAAAATGAAACCGCTTCAGGACAACACTTTACGGCACACGATCCTACTAAGTTAAGGGAGTGAGTTGCACACGGAATACACACAGCAAGAGGGTTGATTTGTTTAATTCTAGTTTGGAGACCAGAGTAAGTATCAGCCATATTGCTTGCATTGTCACATGAGTGGGTGTCCAAATCATATTTGCTTGATAAATTTATTTGTGAACCGGCTAATTCTTCCGATTTATGCCCCGAGTTTGGGACAAAATAGATTAATTTTTTAACAAGAAATCCATCTTTTGATAAATACCTTATAACAAAAGACAGGTGATTAAGATGTGTAACATCAGGTGTGAAGTCTAATATGGTGAAAAAACATTTAGTTTCCTTCACGTCATTTACAATATACTTCACCACCCATCCTACCAGATCTGATATAAACACTTCACACGTTTCAAAAGAAAGATAGGACGTGGTCCCTTTTCCTTCGTTTACGTGAAGTTCTATATATTTAGCTAGAAAACGATCGGATTCTGCATTGACTTCAGTGCCACCTCGAAATTTCCGTAATGTGCTGCCCAACCTCATAGTTGCGACCCCTGAAAGATGGCCATCTATCAAAAAGTTCATGACCGCAACAATAAATCCCTTTACTACGTCGCTCCAATATTTTGCTTCTGTCAGAAGCTGAGATGTTAGTTTCTTATCTATTCTCCCCGTGATTTGCCCTCTCGCTTTTAAAGTGAACACAAATTTCCTATGTTCAGCTGTATTTTCATGGGCAGTTTATTGAGACTGAGCATTTTTCCAGTCATTAAATCCCTTATCAGATTTTCAAATCTGTGATGTTCCATTAAACAATAAACATAGGACACAAAGTACTCCACCCTTGCTTTGAGAATATTCTGAACATGATCTTTGTTGTTTTTGCCATTTTTCATGGTTCTTAAAAACAGACCTTTACTTAAGTACCTTGGAAAGTCAGTATAGTGCCTGCACGAATTACTGATATCACAATCCGTATTCTGTGCCACATGACCTTGTTTAGTGATATGATTGCGACGGAATTAATTGCTTATGCAGTTCAGAGGATCGTCGGAAACTGAATCACTATCATCATTCGCTTTATACGAGTCATTTGGGTCCACTGAAATGATCGTTTCCACGCCGTTATTATTCATTCTAATCTCGGAAACGCTTGACTCAGATAAATCTCATTCTGCATGGCTTTCGATACTGCTCACCAAATTATTACACTCTGATGTTTCTAGACTCGAGATCGTGCTGGAACTAGTTGGCTGTGTTTGATTTTTAAATAGCACAGCGGATTTTTTAATTTTCTCTTTTTTATAGCCTTATCTTTCATGTGGTTCTGGTTTAGAGAACCACTTTATCTTCTTCAGTAATAGGGTAAAGGCGTTGCTGGCGCATTAAGTTAGTGCAGTTTGCATAGATTCAGGGGCAAGCATAAATTCGGGTACAAATGTGATTGATTAATGACACTCTCCTCCTCCTCTCTACCTAATTTATTGTTCTGTTAGTTGATTTATGGCCCCCTGGGCATAATCTGTCCTTCTGAGAAACCCACCACACCTCTCCGTCCCCCTCTTCCTTCCGCATCCCTCTGAGAAACCCCCTCACTGATACAAGCACACCTTTGATGTCAAATTAATTGACTAATTAATTAAATAGGTAAATTAATTAACCCCTCCCTCTCTGTGAAATCCCCATTCCTCCCCTCCAACTCCAATTCCCCCTTTCCTCTTTCCATCTAGAAATTGGTGGGAAACGGACTTAGTCTGTGCTGGAGAGGAAGGATCTCATAACAGGAAATTCAAACCAATGTCAAAATAATATAGCAAAGGATTTTCACAGGGGTTGGATCTCTGTTTTATTTGGTGGGAAAAGCTCAGCATCCTCTGCTATTTTTGAAGATGCAGGCCTTGTAAAATAAATCAAAAAGAAGTAATTAAATTCATACCTTTTTGGTCCAGTTATGCAAATAATGCCATCACAAAATCGACATCAACATAACTCATGGCACGTAATGAAACTGTTAAAAATCATCTGATCCCATCTTCAAACTAACTGCAGGCCAGACATGCTAGGTTCCTTATGTATTACCACCCATGCCACACTGTACCACATGTGCCAGACCACAGGCAACCCTTTGAGCCCCAAGAGCTCGACTGGGATATGCTGGTTGCCTGAAGAGGAATGCATGATACTGGATGTCGGTTTCCTTTTAAATTTGATACCAGACTCACTTCCTGTTTTGTTCCCAGACAAACACATTCCACACCAGGTCAGTGGAAGCAACTGGTCGCCATGCAGATACCAACTGAGCTAGTTCACAATGCCACCAGCAGAGGATGCTGGAAGGAGCAACTAGCCCACCCCTCCTCCCTCCCCTCAGTCCCTTCCTCCCTGACCCCTTTGCCCCTCTGGTTACTTCCTGTTGGACAAAGTATCAGATGGTGGCAACTCTTTGATACTTATACTTGATAAATTCCTATCGAAATACATGCTCTTGCTATTTCTCCCTCTCTCTCTGTCTGTCTATCTCAAGTGGATACTTCCTGTTTGTGAGAACCGATGTATGGAAACACACAGAGACCAAGATGTCATCCCCACTCCTCTTTCCTTCAATCCCCCTCCCCTGTCTCCCTTCACCACTTATGCAGACCTAGCGCTGGTAGTTGGTAAATGCATTTGTTCTCACACTTAAACCACTACGGAAACCTGTTGTGGGTGGAACAACCCCTCCTCTGTCTTGAACAAATCGGCTGATATCTGTAAAATCCCCAGCTTAAGATGTCTTGGAAATATTCCTTCACTCTATAAGTTTGGTTGACTAAGTAATTAAATCGATATCCCCTATGAGGAGACAGTTTTCCCATGCATCCTGTTGGTAGGCACTGGGACCAGTATATGTGGTGGAATTAAATCCTGCAATTGCCCAGTTTCCAAACCCTTCTGGATTTTTTTCTTTGCATCCTGTTGGCAGATAATGGCATTGTTACAACATTTGGCAGAATGTCCACTACATTGGAGATAGGTAAAAATTTCAAATGTCAGCCCAAAATTGCGCTCTGTCTGTAAGAAATTTGCAAGAGATGGGGCAGGGGCTTGACTGGAGTGTGTTCACAGTACCACTATCGGAAACAATAAACTGATCGGTCGGGAATTTGATATTGCTATTGTTTTTTTAAAACACTATATAATCCCAAAGTTGATTATCGTCACTACAAAAGAATGAAAAAGGAGGGAGGAAACGATCTACATGTTATAGGATAGTAACAATAACAAATACCACTGCAAGACAGAGTCCACTGGACTGTGTTGAGAAGAAGTAAACACCATGCAGTTAAATCACATACCATTCTGTAGTAGTAGCTGTCATGGTTAGATGGCTGAGATCGCTGGAAATACACACACACCCACACACCCACTCACATACATACACACACACACACACACACCCACGCACACACACACACACACACACACACACACACACACACACACACACACACACACACACACACACGATAGCGAAGTGTGCTCCATCCGCCGACTGCTGGGTAGCTGCACCCGTACTGACTGGGAGAGGCCTGCATACACACTGGCCATGCCAGCAACTGCATGTCCAACCCCCAGCATCCACATGCCTGGCGTCAGACAGATTGTCACCAAGCAGTCAACCGACCAATTTATGTGGAGGGAATAATTGTCAAGTGCAAACACTCATGATGTTGAATCTTCTCACGCAGCACACACATCCTCTTGTCTCTCCACTTTACCAGCGTGCTGGCTAGTTCACTATTCAGCCACCCAGAGGGCAGCCACTAGGAGTTGTCCCTGTGGCATCGGGCAAGAGCCAACTATCCAGCCAGCCGACTATCCTGCCAATCGCGACAACCTTAAGTTAGAAATGTCCATTGGTTCCGGTCACTGGCTGCCTTCGCTAAGCACCCAGATGGCAAGCAGACTTCTTGGGAAACCAGCCACATATTTATCAGTGTAATTTGAATTAAATATTACGATTGCGGTACCAATCTGGTGACATTTGACAATGAGCGAAGTATCGGAAATACCTCCTCCTGATGACTGTGGCTTTGAAAATATCAATTGCCCATGTAATTCTACATCATTCTTATGACTGGATGTAATTTACCCACATCCACTGACACGTCGATGATATCAAATTGATTGACTAATTAATTAAATTGATCATGGGAGTCCCTTTGCATCATGAGTAATTTTTTTCCAACAATTGGGTTACACTCACCAGGTAGCTTCAGTGGGAATCCCTGGAGGGAAGACATTGTTCTTTTTAGGAACACTATTGAGAACTCACATTTGAAGCTGACAGCAAAACGAATCTACTGCAGCCAACATACAGTTTGCATAAGGACCACAACAATAAGATACGAGGAATAAGCAATCATAATGAGGCATGTAGGCAGCACTTTTCCCTCACTCTATTTTCTAATGGAATAGGAAAGGGTATGACTCGTAGTCGTATAGTGTACTCTCCATCACACACTGTACTATGGCTTGTGAAGTAAGCATATGGATGTAAATCTAAATTCATTCTACCCATTAAGATGTCACTCCATCAATTTATAGGCACAAAAATCTCAAGGAAGAATATTGTCTCTTTTTTATCGAGAAAACAAAAGACGGAACTTCTACTGCTGACTGTCTCTTGGTAAAAATCTCCATATTAGCTCCTAATTTCAGGCACATGCTGGGATGGTTCCTTTGAAAGGGCTTGGCCGACTTCCTTCCCCATCGTTCCCCAACCCAATGGGACCAATCACCTCCCTGTTTGATCATCCCCCCCCCTCCTCCACAAAAAGTCAACCAGTCAATCAATCTAGGCCTCTTCCCGTCACTGACTAGGTAGAGATCTATCACAAAATGACTCTGAGCACTATGCGACTTAACTTCTGAGGTCATCAGTCGCCTAGAACTTAGGACTAATTAAACCTAACTAACCTAAGGACAACACACACATCCTTGCACGAGGCAGGATTCGAACCTGCGACCGGAGCGGTCGCTCGGCTCCAGACTGTAGGGCCTAGAACCGCACGGCCACTCCGGGCGGCGATCTATCACAAAGGGAAAAATAGGACACTAAGGTGCAGTAGGAAATTCATAACAATGCAGAGTATACATGAGCTGCACAAAGACATTCAGAAGCATAACACCTACAATTCATGGATATCGGATGTCTGTCTATAAATATCCCTCCTGTACATGACCTAATCTCATTTTATCGAATTCCTAAGATTACCATGCTAGAATGCAGTTTAATAGTGTTCGAGTCTTCATTGACAACACAATGTCCGTCTCTCATTCCCTCTCTCCTTTTTATTTTTGTAACTCACAATGGAGTAAAACTACAAACTACCTCTGCATTTAATCTCATCTTCCACAGTGATACCGTAGCAGATGCCTTGGTGTCCAGTTTTCGAAGGGACCCACAACATTGGTTCCTAATACTGGTGAGAAATGGCACGAACGAAGTTCAAAAATGGTTCAAATGGCTCTGAGCACTATGGGACTTAACTTCTGATGTCATCAGTTCCCTAGAACTTAGGACTACTTAAACCTAACTAATCTAAGGACATCACACACATCTGGATTCGAACCGGCGACCGTAGCGGTCGCGCAGTTCCAGACTGTAGCGCCTAGAACCGCTCGACCACCCATGCCGGCACGAATATTTGCTCTGAATTACCACCTCTGTGTGGAACTTGTTCATTGTTGCTGTTTGACGTCCACATCGCGCTGCACCGAACCTCATATGTTGTTTTTGGGCAGCAGGTGAGGGCGCGGCTTTCTAAGCCGCCCTAGGCAACCGCATAGTCTGACCTAAATACATCCCTGGCAATCGGTCCAACTATGAACCGCCTACATTTGCCGATGGTGTTGTTCCAGTGGCTGCAGAATGTAATGGTGGATAAGGTCAACACATTGATTCAATAAAAAGAACATTTGTAGGACAGCAGCATTCAAACTGAAGGTGAGTGGTACTGTATGTATTTCCACAAACTGTGTAATGTTCAGCTAGTACCCAATATGATAAATTTGGAAATTTGTGGTAAGTTCCTATTGGACCAAACTGTGAGGTCATCGGTCCCTAGGCTTACTCCCTACTTAATCTAACTTAAACTAACACTAACACAAACACATACCCATGCCCGAGGGAGGACTCGAACCTCCGACGACGGTAGCCACGCGACCAGTGACAAGGCGCCTTCGACCGCGTGGCTGCCTTCGAGCGGCAATATGATAAAGAAAAAGATACAAATCAAAATACGTAATAAACGAAAGCATGGTTTGTGTGTGCCACTGTAATTCCACAACCCACCCTCGCAGCCTCATGTTGATTATATGGTATGGAAGCTCATGGAATTTTGTGGAAAGTTGGTGAATCATCTGCGAACCGAGAGATGAAGTGGTCGAGAACGACCAGAATGTTCCCTCTAGAATGTTGAAGAGAAGTGTAGAACATTATAGAAGCTTCCAGAAGGTTCTGTAAAGTTCTATAATGTTCCAGAATAATATAGTCTAAAATGTTCGAGAATGTTATAGAATTTTCCAGAATATTCGAGAATGTTCTGCAGTCTTTCAAGCTGTTTGAGAATACCCTCAAATGTTCCATTATTATGTTGTGGTGGGGATACTTTCCACCACAGAAGGGCATATGCTATAGTCAGATGCATACTTTTGGAAAGCGATGAGAGAAAATCAAGGAAAAGCGACAGTGACAGACAGTGAAAAAATGTATGTGGGAGTGAATTGGTTAAAGTAGTTAATCAGATTAGATTAAGTCAAAGCTTTTACAAATATTCTTGAATACTGACGAATGTTTCCAAATCTTCTAAAATACTCGTATTAGCGAATGTTCAAGAAAAATCGAAAGTCTTCTAGATTGTACTGCACTGTTCTTCACGATTTTGAATATTCTTGAATGTTTTAGAGTGTTATTAAATCTTCGAAAAAGTTGCAAAGTTTTCTTTAACGTTGTCGAATATTTATGATCGTTTGGAATGTTCTCGTATATTTTTGAATGATCTCAGTATTCTATGAAGAAATTAATAAGGGAGTGGCTTTATTTCAAATTTGGGTATTGTTGGATATTTGAGAGGCTTTAAGAGTACTTAAGAGTATATTTGAGAATAAGAGAGGATTTTTTAGTGTGAAATAATAAAATTTTTACGACTTTTTTGAATGTTCACTTCTACAACGTTTTCTAATGTTCTCATGTGATATTGAATGTTCTCAGAAAACAATTGAAGATAAAGATCAAGCAAAGTGTGTTTTCTTCAGTTAATATACTAATGATGCAGGAATTATAAGATGTTATGATAATGCGACTTTTTGAACACTGGCTTTATGAGACCTGAATATCGTTTGACTCCCTTCAAAATTTCTCTTTGACTGTCTACAATAATTGTAGATCTGGTGATCACTGTGAAGAAGTAGCCATATTCACAGAGGATGACACAGAAGTTACTAATACAGTTGATAGTATGTCTAAAGTATGACAAAGATTTTGAGACAGCAGCAATAAAAATTACAAAATCAAAATTGATTACAATCACAGTTAACTATTTTCTGTTAGAGGTTTTACGTATTTCTGTAGCGAGTGGAACAGTTCATAAATAAAGGAAATTTAACAAGATGTGAGGTTGCAGTTTGTGTTACGCAGTGTTTACGATTAGAATGACATAAACCACTTAAATTTATTACTACACAGTTAAGATGGATCTGCTGTATGTGAAACAGAAAGTCTGAGTACAAAATTTAAATTATATTACAAAATCTGGTGTAGCGTTTTAAAACATCCATTTCTCTAAAAATGGAAAATATAAGAAGGGATAGAAGAAGCAATGGCTGGATGACTGAAAGAATTTCAATTTATTACCAGAACAATAGAAAATTCATTAAACAGGGGAAAAAATGCTCAATGACATGCATACAAAAGATTCTAAAAGTAAAGCGAAAGCTATGTGGGACACAATAAAAATGAAAACAGGAAAAATGAGAACCAATGAAACTATTGTTCTATTACACAGAAAAAAGAGCCAAGCAAAACAGCTGATGTATTCAGCACTTACATCGCTGGAATATATGCAAGTTTAATACGAATGAATTCCAATGGAAACCGGCAGCCAATGAAAAAGAAGACAACACCTGCAAGTTGTCAATGTTTGTTGGTCATGTTCGCAGGGAGGAAAGAGAGATGGTTGGTATAGAACTAAAAAGCACATACTCAGCAGGAAGTGATATCATGCCCAGCACGAGTTTGCGCTCTCCCTCAAAAATATAATTGACCCTCCCACTCAAATATACAAAACTGCTCATTGGAATCGGGAAACCTTCCAGAAATGTTAAAAAAATTCCATAGTGATTCCTATTTTTAAAGCTATCGAGGAAAACAGAGCGATAAACTTTTGAATACTAGTGAAGAAGATAAAGTGATAAACTATTATCAGACTATCGTAAGAACGTCTTGTTTTTCTAAAGCATTGGGAAAAATAATGTACGATAAATTAGCAAAGTTTATGAACAAAACTGGATGGTTCCTCATTCCCAACACGGTGTCTGGAGCAAGAAACCAACTGAGATGCTATCTAGAGTGCATAACCACTGTTTCGAAAGCAGTGGATGAAAAATAGCAAACTGCAAGTGCATTTTACATTATCAAAGCATTCGACGTGGTAGGCCATAGGTCCACCTCCATAGCTGAGTGATCTGCGTAGCTGCCGCCATGCAGAGGACCCGAGACTGACAAGAAAGTTTCCTTATTTTGTGGACTATATGGGGTAGACTGGGCGCCGTGATGCCGATTGAGGAGCTAGCTGACTGAGTAGCAGAGGCTCCATGGTCTGGGAAGTCTGCAAAACGTTCGGAAGAGCCATCTGCTGACCAAATGCCCCCTCTACATCGCATCTGCCTCCCGACGCCAGACAGAGGAGGACACGACGGCTGGTAGACATCCCATGGGCCTTCACGGCCTGGCGAGGAGCTCGTAACAAGCTTAGGATATTGTGCAATGAATGGATTCATTAATTTCTTAATAACCACAAAGAAATCACAAATAGTCTCAAAATATTTCTCAGAAAATCTCGTCTTCGGGGGCACGTCAAGGGTTAGTAAAGAGGCCACTTATTTTCCTGATTTATGTCAATGATCTAGATGTGACGTTGATTTATACACAGAAATTCTGTTTTGTGGTGACACAATGTAATTGAAAACAGAAACCGGCAACAATTCAGCTTAGTAAACGGTCAACAATAAATCAGCTCATCATAAGCAATTAGAAACAGTATCAGTCAACATCCATAGCTTTCAGAATAACATCTCGCATTATCCTGACGTCACCATCAACAATTAACTCATTGTAAATAAAGGTATAACAAAAATTCTTAGTATCTGGGTACAAAGTGGCCTAAAATGGTACAAATGTACTAAATACCTCAATTCAAAACTAAGTACAATCTATTATCTTTTAAGGGCACTAAGGGAATGCATAAATGAGCAGTCACTAATGAGTGCTTATTATGCATATTTTAATGTATATCTGAAATATGGCGTCAAATCCTGGGGAAATTCCCCATCACCTGTGGGGACCTTTAGATTGCAAAGGAGAGCAATTAGGGTTATTACGGGGAGTAAAGCAAGACAGTCACGTCATGTTATTAGTACAGAAACAATGTCACATATACGTATAATCAGAATACTGGATTAAGATAAAAATTTATATGTAATTCCAGCTGATACAAATAGAGTAAGCTACATGCCAGGCGGCCGTATTCCTCGTGTTCTGCGCATGCTCGGTCCGCTTTGCCATCCCTGCCAGCAGGTGCCTGGCCAGTGGAGTACGAGGTGCATTCAAGTTCTAAGGCCTCCGATTTTTTTTCTAATTAACTACTCACCCGAAATCGATGAAACTGGCGTTACTTCTCGACGTAATCGCCCTGCAGACGTACACATTTTTCACAAGGCTGACGCCATGATTCCATGGCAGCGGCGAAGGCTTCTTTAGGAGTCTGTTTTGACCACTGGAAAATCGCTGAGGCAATAGCAGCACGGCTGGTGAATGTGCGGCCACTTAGAGTGTCTTTCATTGTTGGAAAAAGCCAAAAGTCACTAGGAGCCAGGTCAGGTGAGTAGGGAGCATGAGGAATCATTTCAAAGCTGTTATCACGAAGAAACTGTTGCGTAACGTTAGCTCGACGTGCGTGTGCGTCGTCTTGATGAAACAGCACACGCGCAGCCCTTCCCGGACGTTTTTGTTGCAGTGCAGGAAGGAATTTGTTCTTCAAAACATTGGGGTAGGATGCACCTGTTACCGTAGTGCTCTTTGGAACGCAATGGGTAAGGATTACGCCCTCGCTGTCCCAGAACATGGACACCATCATTTTTTCAGCACTGGTGGTTACCCGAAACTTTTTTGGTGGTTGTGAATCTGTGTGCTTCCATTGAGCTGACTGGCGCTTTGTTTCTGGATTGAAAAATGGCATCCACGTCTCATCCATTGTCACAACCGACGAAAAGAAAGTACCATTCATGCTGTCGTTGCGCGTCAACATTGCTTGGCAACATGCCACACGGGCAGCCATGTGGTCGTCCGTCAGCATTCGTGGCACCCACCTGGATGACACTTTTCGCATTTTCAGGTCGTCATGCAGGATTGTGTGCACAGAACCCACAGAAATGCCAACTTTGGAGGCGATCTGTTCAACAGTCATTCGGCGATCCCCCAAAACAATTCTCTCCACTTTCTCGATCATGTCGTCAGACCGGCTTGTGCGAGCCCGAGGTTGTTTCGGTTTGTTGTCACACAATGTTCTGCCTTCATTAAACTGTCGCACCCACGAACGCACTTTCGACACATCCATAACTCCATCAACACATGTCTCCTTCAACTGTCGTTGAAATTTAGTTGGTTTCACACCACGCAAATTCAGAAAACGAATGATTGCACGCTGTTCAAGTAAGGAAAACGTCGCCATTTTAAGTATTTAAAACAGTTCTCATTCTCGCCGCTGCCGGTAAAATTCCATCTGCCGTATGGTGCTGCCATCTCTGGGACGTGTTGACAATGAACGCGGCCTCATTTTAACACAATGCGCATGTTTCTATCTCTTTCCAGTCCGGAGAAAAAAAATCGGAGGCCTTAGAACTTGAATGCACCTCGTACAATCGCGTACGTGCCGGTCGATAGGAAGACTGGCCGCACATCAGTCGTTTGCCTATCCCTGGCCTAGAGTGACCAACTCCACCTTTTTTTCCCAGGATCTTCTGTACTGCACCATTTTTCGTTTATCCTCCTGGCTGCTTAATTGACCGCCTCTTTCTCCCGTATATTTCGTCAGTGATCACTGTCATAAATGTTAATCCCGGGAAGTACTGCCCATAGTTCAGAATCTATGACCGAGAAATCTCGAAATATTTTCATATAATAATCGATAGTATTGTCTCACCGTTTCAAGAAGTCCGCAGGAAAAGGAGAAGAAATGTACAGTTTGTCAGTGTTGAAACTGCTTCCTTTGGTGGTGTATCTTTATATATGCCAACAGAAAGCTCAGTGTTAAATAAATTGGTATAAAAAGCTACTCCATGGACCTAGATTTAGAGTTGGCTGCTTTGAAGTTATTAGGGCTTAATATGCTTGTTGCCACAATACATCATTCCCCAAATGGCAACTTTGAAAATGTACATAGTAACCAGTTATGGGCTATTTGTAACAAACCGTCTACCAACCAGAGGTCATGCCTGCCTTGACGATGTGATCACAAATCTAAATACTTGGGACTATGATATGATTGTAGTTGACCAATGAAGTCTAATCGCAGTACACTAGTTATGGAACTAGATACAAAAAGAGATAAAAATCAACCACTGTTGTGATTCTTAATGTTTTCGCGGCGTACTGAATATTCTATGAGGTTTCGGGCTTGCAGCCGGATTATGTTGACTTCTTGCCACAATATTTCGGCTGGAAACTGCCCAGCCATCTTTAGGAGAGTGTCAGCCAGTGGCGGACACTCACCTGAAGATGGCGAAACGGTTGCCAGCTAGAATATTGCGGCAAGAAGTCAACATGATCCGGCTGCAATCCCGAAACCTCATAGAGCAACCAACCGTTACCTGGAACTCTGATTTTGTATTCACAAACAGGGTTATAAATAAGGAAACATAAATGTTTTTCAGACGGTAGTATCTGCAATAAAGTGTCAGCCTGGATTGCAGGAAATGGCTGTGACTGATTCATTTAAAAAGTTACTCCAAATCATCAAAGCCTAATTTGACTATGTCTGTCCACATAAGGCAAAAATGTCCTGCGACCATGGCACAGTACAGCCACAGTATGAAAGGAAAAACATGAAATACTGATGAATTGAAAAAATTGAAATCCATTGCACTGTTATTACATGATTACTACAAAACAGCAACAGATCCCAGTGCAAAGGAAGTGCTACAGCAGATATTTACAAGCAAAAAGACATTATAGAAAGGATGTAGAAGAAGCCAAAAAGAAAAGCAGTGATAGATTCGTTGAAGCTCACAATCCACACAAGGCAGGCTGGGACCTGATCAGTGGACATGCGAAGAGTACCACCTCTTCCTAAGCTTGTGTAGTCCAAATGACTTTAGTAGCTGTTTTATTGAAAACACCATAAATACAATCCCAGGCCTCAATATATACCCTGCAGCTGCTGTAATAAATGACCAAAGATGGACCAAGATGAACTGAAGAGAATTAAAAAAATAAAATAAAAAATAAAAAGAAATTTAAAAAATTGAAATAATAAAGATTGTAAAATCTTATAAGTCTTCTGATAGTCAGGATATGTTCGAGATATTCACTAATGTCCTCAAGAAAATTATATATGAAATTGCTGAGCCATTAACTATGGTAATTAACAAGTCTTTTACTGCTGGTTTATTTCCCGACTTTATGAAGCTTATAAGTACAGTAGCAGTCTATAGAAAGGTGGCTAAGCCATTGTAGCAGGCTTCAGACCAATCTCAACCATTCCTGTCTTCGCTAAATTCATTGCGACTGCAATGAAAGATCAAATATCAAATTACTGTGAAATTAATGAACTCTTCACAGGTACATAGCGCAGTTTCCGGAAAGGCAAATGTACAACAGCAGCGCTAGATCTGGCTACTAGGATAAAACATAGTTTTGAGAACGAAGAATCTGTAGCACTGACACTTTGCGACCTTAGTGCGGCGTTTGTCTACATTCCTAATAGAGTAGTCCTAAAGGAACTCAGTAAATGTGGAGTGGAAGGCACTGTTCTGGCAACTGTCAAATCTTATTTGGAGAACAGAAGGCGGATTGTATTAGTTGAAGGAGCACTATCATGAACGCGGAAGCTGGAATACGGTGTGCCACAGGGATCGGTAATGGATCCCCTCCTGTTCCTAGTATTTGTATATGATTTAAGGTCTCATGGACAGTACTTGCAATTCACAGATGACACAACTCCGTACTCGAAAGGCATTGATGACAGCAGGGCTCTGGAAGAAGTAGATGCTTTGGTTGGTGCTGCAGGGGAATGGTTTGTTATAAACAAAATAAAAACAAATGAAGAAAAAACGCAAAATTGGTTTGTAGCCTCAGTGTCAAAGGATAACTAAAAAAGTTCAGGGACTGTGAAGCTTCTGGGGTTCATGGTGGATAGTAAACTAACTGGAGATGAACAAATTGCACATGTGTCTCACAAACTGTCACGAGTTATATACCTCCTGAGGAAACTGAATCATTTGATAACTAATCAGTACTGGCTAATTTACTGTTCCGCTGCCATATCAGCTATGGCCTGTTACTATGGACGCACTACATGCAAGCTGCAAGAAAATACTACCACTACTACAAAAAAAAAAAAAAAAAATACAATAAGGATCATAACATCAATCAGAAAACTGGTTCACTGCAAACCCATCTTCACACGTCTGGGAATGATGAAAATTTTCGGTCAATATATCTTCATCTGTCTCATGTATGTGAAAAAAAAATCATGAAACGTTCACCAACAGTTGTAAAATGCCCAGTAAGAAAGAGCTGTCCACCCTCCATGACATGGGAAAGTTTTCCAACAGTAGGTGTTAAAATGTTCAACCATCTAAATACTAAGATGCAGTCCTTGGAGTCGGAGAAATTTCGAGGAAAGATGCCGCAAAATCTGCGCCAAAAACCACTGAACAGTTAAAATGAATCTTTTGAAAGTGAAACAGCAAATTGGATTTCCTAAACAATGCCCCGCTATATAAAATGAAGTGAACATGCTCTAGTTAAAAATTTCTCACTTTATCGTCATTAAGTGTTATGCTATACTTCTGCATACCTGTGCTAATTTGTTTTTGTATTATAATGCTTGTGTGATCTTAACCTTTTAACATTGACGCAGTCTATCCAGTCTTGACTGACGGACGACGTAGCTATGGTAGAAATGAGATATAGTCTTTTTTCTGATCGTGCTTCTTCGGAAAGAAGGGGGTTTGGCTGAAGGGAATGCCAAGAAAGGAGAAAGAATGAGATAGCGTACGAGTTTGGAGGGGTTTGTTTCTCGGTCGGTATTTGCAACCAACGGACGCGCTCGCCTCGTACCGACCAGCAGCTGTGGTCTAAGTAAAGCACGGAAGTAACAAGGACTCGCGAAACGGATTAGAGAGACATAAATGTTTAAACACATTCGTTAAATTATTTACTTTTCAGTTACTCACACAAGCTTACTGTGAGCTATGTAAGAGCGACTTCAGCATCGCTCATAGTGGTAAAGCCGAATGCATTCTTGTACAGAAGTTGATTATCGGAAAGAAAGAGAAGTGAAGGCGCCTTCAAAATTACTCAAATATTTTGGTAATGGCGGCAAGGACATTAAAAACGTCGTAGGTGCTTCACGTGGTGCCATTGCTGTTATGCGATTAATTTTTACTGAGCAAAATGTGTGGGGACAATACAAACACCTTGAATTTGTCTTGTACAGTGCGGACCTGAACGCTTTATCTGTGAAGAATATTGACTATAATTCTAGTAGAAACAGAAACCAATAGTGTTCTATCTTTCGAATTTTTTTTGTTCTCTCTAGTTTTCAGGGCTCAGCGGGCTTCTCATCAGTTGGTGGACTTTTATAGCAGTTTGCTTGACAAACAGTCCTGCATAGCTGATTAGTCAGCGGCTCTGATTACCTATAGAGTAGGTCGTTCCTATTGCATGTTTCGCGAAACGTTTTGTTAGGTGTCAGAAATAAAACTGGGTGCATTCAATCTCATTAGGACAACTGAAGAGCTACTGTGGAGGTATGTAATAGCTCCGATTTGAGAAAGCCGACATTAAGTAGTTGGTGGAGTGGTATTCTAACCACACGCCTCACCGTATTGCCAATGAGGCCGTTGGTAGAGGATGATATATCGATCAGTCAATAGTGCATGGTCCACGAGCTATTACGTACACCCTGTAGGGCCCTACAGTTTTCACCAAGCGTTGATTACAATGTGATTTACTTAAGTCATAACGCCTTCTTCGTCTTGAAAAATAACGAACGGCCAAATAAAGAATCCAGGAGAAAAAGTTGCCACTGAATATTGTTTCTTCGGGATCTTCATTCACGTATGACTCACTGGTTAATGCCTTGTATATCTGTATTACTATTTCCTCTCTCAATTTGCTTAAAGCATCGTAGTCATCAACTCGAAACTGAGCAGGTCAGCACAGCCTGTAGTGCTTAACACTAAACATCATGTCGACAGCAAGAACGCTAGAGACTTAGCACGAACTATTAGACAAGAATGAGGGTCGAAATACGACGTAATTCTTTTCCAAGAAACTGTCCCGACATTCACCACACCCATTTAGAGAAATGACGGAACACCTGAATCAAGATGGTTGTACGGTGATTTGAACTTTCCTATTCCCAAATGCTACTTTACCACGAACTTCTATCTGAAGTGCCTTATTACAATCTACCTGTGGGCTCATTTCGCCATTAAAATGAAGACCTACAACTTAATGTGAAATCTGAACCGTGGTGTAATTTGGCATGTTTCACATGCGTGAATCCTCACCAGAAGGATAAGAGAATGAAAATGAAAAGAGATCGTTTGATCAACCCCAACCCACTTTATTAGCTACTTGAACTTCGTTCGTCTAGTCACTATAGTGTATGACGTGTCAAATGTTTAATTGCATATTTTGAACATCTGTAATGAGTGTATGATGATAAAAAAATTTTATGGGGACGGGAATGAAGGAATGGGAGAGTCTAAAACCTAGTACCGGCATATAGCCTGTTCTGGGTGTTTACCGCTATACAGAGCAGGGCAGAACGTTTCTTATACCAACATAAGTCACTAAATATCCCATTACGTTCTGATATGGAGGGAGGAAAGTTTAGTGCTGGTCTGCTTCTGCAATACCCTAATCTCTCTAATTCTCGTGGGATAGCAGATGGAGGAATTAGATCAATGCACATCCTACTTTGAATACCGAGTCCCTAAATTTACTCAACACAGTTTCGTGGTACTAACTCTGTATTCCTTCCACTGATTCTTAATTAATTTCCACGAGTAACACTATTCAACTTTCTATGAGCCCTACCGGTCTTATTCTATCCTAATAGTGCGCCTTTAAATTCTCTCATCTTTCCTCAGGCTTGCTCGCAAGGACCTTGAACGCTAGAGTAGTACTCCAGAATATATCGCAGTAAGTTCTTGTATTTGGGCTCCTTAATTCGTACAATGTCTTTCCCAGAATCCTTCCAACAAATTTTCCATTAAATTTTCTCAACAGTGATTTCCCATGCCTGTTATATTCTTACTGCTTTGTAGTATTATTCCTAGATAACTGATATGACAGGCTAAAGAAATTTATTACTAATGTGGTGATCATATGTTATCGGATTGTTTCTGTTGTTTGAGTGAATTGTCTTACATTTACGACATACGGCCGATACTTAACACGGGAGAGTCTAAAACCCAACGAAAAAATACTAGAATATCCACAAGATTGGAGATCTCATGTAGAACGACTATGCAATGACCGTTTGGGAAACACAATCTACAGATGCGAACGTAGAGCATTCTGCAGGATGGGTAATCCAAAGAGAATATGGAAAGGGCACAACTGAAGTTCCCAACAGGTTTGAGAGCCTGGTACATGAAAATGATGAGAAAGTCACATTTACTCACATTCAAAGAGAGTAGGCATTTATAGTCTCAAAAGGAAATAGTTCCTAATTCGTCCTACATATCCTTAAAATCATCAAAGAATGATACTTTCCAGTGAACAACAATACCGTGTACAAACAATTTGTTAGTGCTGTTGGTCCTCTCCGATAAATCATTTGTGTGTGTTGGGAGCATTAGGAATCCTGTGACTTGATTGGGACAAATACGATGTTTATTTCAGTTTTGTTGAACATTCGATGTCAGGTATAACGTATTGTGTTCTACAAGTCAAAAACACTTTAAAAAGCGTCACATACCTCCTACGTATTCGATGTGCAAATAGTCATCACTCTTTACAAAACTTTGTAAAGAACATTGGTGGTTTTATCCACTATTTAGTGGTCAAACACTGTGTGTGGTCTCATCTCCAATTTTCAGATACGCAAATTATATGGCTGACGGAAATGCTTTTCACTCCAGGAAATGGGACTTCAAGGCTGGAGGGAAAGGTCAGAATTCTAAGTTTTTTCGTCGTTGACATCATTAACGCACTCTATTTGACATAGATAAAGGGAGAAATCGGCTGTGGAGTTGGTGAAGGAAACGCTGCATGATTCAGTTGAACCGATTTGGGGTAGCCGGTGAAGACCCACAGAATTAGAACACTCCTACTCTTACGGAAAACGAGTCCAGGTCGAGTAGCACCATGCCGAAGCACTGTAGGCGTTTGACTTCGGAGGCAGGAGATTCCGAATGGCTGCAGTTCAGAAGGTGCCTTACGTGAAGGCAGACGCTGCCTCTACGTCCTGCGTTGATGTGGCAACTACGCTAGCGACTCGCCGCTGCAAGATGCAACTGGGCAGCTCTTGTCTGGAACGAACAGCGTGTGTGTATCGAGATGATAAAAACCCGTTACTTTCCCAATGAGGTTGTACCGCCCAGCGAATTAAAAAAGTGGCGAACGTCGTAGTGGAATTATTATTGTTTGGACTACAGCGAGTTGCTCATCATTTTCCATCTCTGTTACTAGGCAAGAAACACAGTATCTCAGTTGTTATGAATCTGTACTCCACTTCAGGCGAAACGCCAACTAATCATCCAGATTTAGATTTCATATAAACTGCCTGAGAAATAAATGATGCACCCTGAAGACATAGTCGAATGTCAATGTAACTTCGTACACATACACACCATCGGCACTATAAATAATTAGAGCTGCTATTCTGTGTGACAGGTAGAATACCCTCCAGAGTGAATTAGTGTTGTTCGCGTTTAGTGTTGTTATCAGGCCTGCTAATGTATAAAGGGGAGTGAACATCGTCAGATGCTGAGTGATCACTGTGAGGGACACAGAGATGCCACGTACTTGTATGAGACAACGTTATCACTACCTGAAAGGTACTGAAACGGGCCTCATTGTGGGACACCATTTGCCAGCTGGTCGAACCGTGCAATATTCAGATTTGTGTGCTAGTCAGATGTGTCAGTGTCTGGATATTGAACTGCATGGGAATGCAAGGGCAGGGATACTCGTTGTCACGATTCCGGCCGACCACGTCTGACCACCACAAGGGCCCGTACCAAGTACAGAACCTGAAAGGGAGCTAATTGTGGGTCTCCATTTGCTGACTGATCGAATCGTGGAATATTCATAATTGTGAGGCATTCAGATAAGTCAGTGGCCCGATGTTGAACTGGATAGGAAAGTGAGAGCAGACATACTTGTCGAGATTCTGGTCGACCATGTCTGATCACCACAAGTACGTATCAGCGTACTGTGCACCAAAACACATCAAAGCCCCTTCACATCAGAGTCTGCCAACTGAAAACGAGTAATGGAATCATTTCCTAACTCTTTGTCATTCCAAACGATTGGTCAGTGAATAGCAACAGTCAGATTCGGAAATTACTATTCCATGTGGAAGCTGCTGATAACACCACAAATCAAACGGCTACGTCCTGGAGTGGTATCGTGATAGGAAGGCATGGACTGCTGATGAATGGTTTGCATTATGATCAGCGATGAATAGCGGTTCTGCATTCCCGTAATCGGCGAGTATGTCGACGATCTGGGGAGAGGTCCTACAGTTCCAGTATTTTGGAGAGGTATGACTTTAGATCATGGCTGGTAGTGATTGAGGGAACTCTGATGGCACACCGGTACGCCACGGACATCCTGTGTCCTCATGTATTGCCTCTCATGTGACAGTATCATGGCGCCATTTGTCAACGAGTTACCGTTCGTCCACACACAGCATGTGTCCGTATGAGCTGTCTGCGTGATGTTGAGGTACTTCCTTCGCCACTAAGATACCCAGATCTATTCTGATAGAACACGTGTGGTCTCAGCTCAGACATCAACTCCTTCCCAGTTCCAATATCCAGAATATCAAGGCCCAGTTACAACAGTTGTGGGCCAGATTGCCCCAGGGGACAACACAATAGCATTATGACACCGTTCCCAACCAAATCAGTGCGCGCATCCAGGCTAGGGTACAGGGGGCGGGGGGAGGGTATGCAACGTCGCTATTTGTAAATTTCAAGCCGTTTTGCAATCATCGGATTAACATTACTTACCCTCTAAACACGTCAAGTTTTCATTTCCTTTCCTTCTCCCCTTCTTCCTGCTTTCCTTTTTATTATCGGGTAGTATATAAACTGTAGAAGGTGATTTACGCTATTAGACCCGCCCTCAAATTACCCCAGTCAGCAGCCTTTCCCGTTGGATTCGTTGGACAGAACAGCAAGTCAGCAGCGTTTCCACAATGATATCAGATTCATTCATTCACTGTACCTTCTTAGAATGCTCATTTCCGTACACATTTGCACCAACACAATGGGAAGTATTGAAAACCGTTTCATTCAGTGGTCACCAACCTCACGTGTATTTATGTGGCCGAGCGGTTCTAGGCGCCTCAGTCCGGAACCGCGATACTGCTACGGTCGCAGGTTCGAATCCTGCCTTGGGCATGGATGTGTGTGATGTCCTTAGGTTGGTTAGGTTTATGTAGTTCTAAGTCTAGGGGACTGCTGACCTTAAGTCCCATAGTGCTTAGAGCCATCAATATCTGAGGGCGCGTACTGGTATATTGTCAATACCAGAAATATTGATGAGCAGTACTGATGGCCTTCAAAATATGTCAGTATTGTCAATACATAGAGGACGTGTGAGAACAAGTATTGACAGTTTGATAATATTCTTCGTTCAGATGTTGACAGAGCCTGACGTATCAGCCACACGCCGTTAGTGTGCTCTGTTTGTTTTCAATTGGCCTTTCTCCATACCATACCTCAGACACAATTTTTGAAGTGATCTTTTAACATAAAACAATTTTAACACGGATTAGCAAGGGCATTGTATGTAACACTTTAGGATAGTCAACGGAGGATTCTCTATGACACTGCATACTTCAGTATAGTATAGGTTGGTGAATTACACAGCAGTTTGGAAAACAGCTTCCACTAAGAAAAATACGTCATATAACTGCAATGACTAGTAAGAAGTCCCCAAAACGCATGTCAGTTTCGCCAAATTATTACGAAACGTCAAAAAGTGTTTTACGTCAGAGTCCTGGACAATTCACAGGTTTCCACAGAATTTTAGTAGTTATGTTTGCAAATTTTACAGAACTAGACTCATCGGAAAAAAATATAAAATCTTTCAGGTGCATCGTTCTGATTGTCAGTTATTTTACATGTGGCCAGTCGCTCCTTTTTTTCAATCATTCTCAGACCCATTTCCTCTTTTTCGCTGTCTTCTGTTTCTTGCAAGCTGTGGCTAATATAATTGCAGTACATGCTTTCTTTTGGGTGTTCGACATCTTAGCCTTGTAAACCTGCTTCGTCAACTAACGAATTTTGTCTACATTATTGATAATACGAGGTTGCTTCAATATATTGAAGGTCTGACAACCTGGTATTGTTAATAAATATTCAACGCGAGGCGCCGCTGAGCGTTCCGAACTTTACAGGTGGGGTATGAGCATGCAGCTGATCTAACCGTGTCGCTCTCTGGTCGGGTGGATAACGAAGTAATACTCAGTATTTGTTGGACAACCTTCGCGGCTGAGTGTGTTGGGAGTGCCGATTTTTACGTGGAAATTTGAGAAGATTCAATTTGGCGAGTGTTAGCGCTAGACGATTACTCACCCCCACGCAAACCCGCCCACCCCCCCTCCCAATATAAGTTCATAGGTTGGCTGCTTTGCGATCATGGTGGCAGTCTCTCCGGCCTCTGAGAATCTAGTACGGCCAGAATGTGGATGCCAGGAGAAGTTCGGTATGAAGACAACCTGTGGAAGTGGCCTCCGGAAGTTTCTTCGATCTCTGACATCTAACCATGGGAACTCCTACGGAATGGACCGTATTTTATGTGTATTTCTTTGCACCCCTCCCCCACCCTCCCATCCCATGAACCATGGACCTTGCCGTTGGTGGGGAGGCTTGCGTGCCTCAGCGATACAGATAGCCGTACCGTAGGTGTAACCACAACGGAGGGCTATGTGTTGAGAGGCCAGACAAACGTGTGGTCCCTGAAGAGGGGCAGCAGCCTTTTCAGTAGTTGCAGAGGTAATAGTCTGGATGATTGACTGATCTGGCCTTGTAAAATTAACCGAAACGGCCTTGCTGTGCTGATACTCCGAAAGGCTGAAAGCAAGGGGAAACTACAGCTGTAATTTTTCCCGAGGGCATGCAGCTTTACTGTATGGTTAAATGATGATGGCGTCCTCTTGGGTAAAATATTCCGGAGGTAAAATAGTCCCCCATTCGGATCTCCGGGCGGGAATTACCCAAGAGTCTCGGTCGGGCACACAGTTTTAATCTGCCAGGAAGTTTCATACCCAAGAGGACGTTGCTATCAGGAGAAAGAAAACTGGCGTTCTACGGATCGGAGCGTTGAATGTCAGATCCCTTAATCGCTCAGGAAGATTAGAAAATTTAAAAAGGGAAATGGACAGGTTAAAGCTAGATATAGTGGGAATTAGTAAAGTTCGGTGGCAGGAGGAGTAAGACTTCTGGTCAGGTGAATACAGGGTTATAAATACAAAATCAAATATGAATAATGCTGGAGTAGAATAATGAATAAAAAATAGGAGTGCGGGTAAGCTACTACAAGCAGCATAGTGAACGCATTATTGTGGCCAAGATAGACACGAAGCCCACGCCTACTACAGTAGTACAAGTTTGTATGCCAACTAGCTCTGCAGATGACGAAGAGATTGATCAAATGTATGATGAGATAAAAGAAATTATCCAGATAGTGAAGGGAGACGACAGTTTAATAGTCATGGGTGACTGGAATTCGATAGAAGGAAAAGGAAGAGAAGGAAACATAGTAGGTGAATATGGATTGGGGGTAAGAAATGAAAGAGGAAGCCGCCTGGTAGAATTTTGCGCAGAGCATAACTTAAGCATAGCCAACACTTGGTTCAAGAATCATGAAAGAAGGTTGTATACATTGAAGAACCCTGGAGATACTAAAAGGTATCAGATAGATTATATAATGGTAAGACAGAGATTTAGGAACCAGGTTCTAAATTGTAAGACATTTGCAGGGGCAGATGTGGACTCTGACCACAATCTATTGGTTATGAAGTGTAGCTTAAAACTGAAGAAACTGCAAAAAGGCGGGAATTTAAGGAGATGGGTCCTGGATAAATTGACTAAACCAGAGGTTGTACAGAGTTTCAGGGAGAGCATTAGGGAACGATTAACAATAACGAGCGAAAGAAATACAGTAGAAGAAGAATGGTTAGCTTTAAGGGATGAAGTAGTGAATGGAGTAGAGGATCAAGTAGGTAAAAAGACGAGGGCTAGTAGAAATCCTTGGGTAACAGAAGAAATATTGAATTTAATTGATGAAAGGAGAAAATATAAAAATGCAGTAAATGAAGCAGGCAAAAAGAAATAAAAAAGGCCCCAAAAATGAGATCGACAGGAGGTGCAAAATGGCTAAGCAGGGATAGCTAGAGGACAAATGTAAGGATGTAGAGGCATATCTCACTAGGGGTAAGATAGATACTGCCTACAGGAAAATTAAAGAGACCTTTGGAGAAAAGAGAGCCACTTGTATGAATATCAAGAGCTCAGATGGAAACACAGTTCCAAGCAAAGAAGGGAAAGCAGAAAGGTGGAAGGAGTATATAGAGGGTCTATACAAGGGCGATGTACTTGAGGACAATATTATGGAAATGGAAGAGGATGTAGATGAAGATGAAATGCGAGACAAGATACTGCGTGAGGAGTTTGACAGAGCACTGAAAGACCTGAGTCGAAACAAGGCCCCGGGAGTAGACAACATTCCATTAGAACTACTGATGGCCTTGGGAGAGCCAGTCCTGACAAAACTCTACCATCTGGTGAGCAAGATGTATGAGACAGGCGAAATACCCACAAACTTCAAGAAAAATATAATAATTCCAATCCCAAAGAAAGCAGGTGTTGACAGATGTGAAAATTACCGAACTGTCAGTTTAACAAGTCACAGCTGCAAAATACTAACGCGAATTCTTTACAGACGGATGGAAATACTGGTAGAAGCCGACCGCGTTGAAGATCAGTTTGTATTCTGCAGAACTATTGGAACACGCGAGGCAATACTGACCCTACGACTTATCTTAGAAGATAGATTAAGGAAAGTCAAACCTACGTTTCTAGCATTTGTAGACTTACAGAAAGCATTTGACAATGTTGATTGGAATACTCTCTTTCAAATTCTGAAGGTGGCAGGGGTAAAACACAGGGAACGAAAGGCTATTTACAATTTGTACAGAAACCAGATGGCAGTTATAAGAGTCGAGGGACGTGAAAGGGAAGCATTGGGTAGGAAGGGAGTGAGACAGGGTTGTAGCTTATCCCCGATGTTATTCAATCTGTATATTGAGCAAGCAGTAAAGGAAACAAAAGAAAAATTCGGAGTAGGTATTAAAGTCCACTGAGAAGAAACAAAAACTTTTAGGTTCGCTGATGACATTGTAATTCTGTCAGAGACAGCAAAGGACTTCGAAGAGCAGTTAAACGGAATGGACATTGTCTTGAATGGAGGATATAAAATGAACTTCAACAAAAGCAAATCGAGGATAATGCAATGGAGTCGAATTAAGTCGGGTGACGCTGAGGGAATTAAATTAGGAAATGAGACACTTAAAGTAGTAAAGGAGTTTTGCTATTTGGGGAACAAAATAACTGATGATGGTCGATGTAGAGAGGATATAAAATGTAGACTGGCAATGGCAAGGAAAGCGTTTCTGAAGAAGAGAAATTTGCTAACATCGAGTATAGATTTAAGTGTCAGGAAGTCGTTTCTGAAAGTATTTGTATGGAGTGCAGCCGTGTATGGAAGTGAAACATGGACGATAAATAGTTTGGACAAAAGGAGAATAGAAGCTTTCAAAATGTGGTGCTACAGAAGAATGCTGAAGATCAGATGGGCAGATCACATAACTAATGAGGAGGTACTGAATAGAGTTGGGGAGAAGAGGAGTTTGTGGCACAACTTGACTAGAAGAAGGGATCTGTTGGTAGGACATGTTTTGAGGCATCAAGGGATCACCAATTTAGTATTAGAGGGCAGCGTGGAGGGTAAAAATTGTAGGGGGAGACCATGAGATGAATACACTAAGCAGATTCAGAAGTATGTAGGTATCAGTAGGTACTGGGAGATGAAAAAGCTTGCACGGGATAGAGTAGCATGGAGAGCTGCATCAAACCAATCTCTGGACTGAGACCACAACAACAACATGTGTTTGCAAAGGGCTGTGTCAATGTGGACATGTTTCAGGTGCGTTTTTCAAATTGTCAGTAAACTTACATGTCGCCAGTCGCTCCTTTTTTTCAACCATTCTGGGACCCGTTTCCTCTTTTTGGCTAGTTTTGTCAATAAATAATCATCGAGTGCTGGCTCGTTAAGGTGCGTGCCGGTGCTGAGCTTCCCGAACTGGACTGGCAGAGTACGAGTATGCAGATTACCTAACTGTGTCGCCGTCTTGGCGGGTGAAAAGCGAACTAATACTCAGTATGTATTGGGCAGCCTTTGCGATCGCGTGTGTTGCGAGTAGTCCCCGATTTTTACGTGGAAATTTGAGAAGATTCAGAATGGTAAGTGTTTGTGCTTGACTATAATTGACCCCCCCACCCCCATGTAAATTCATCGGTTGAATTCTTGCGGTCACGGCGTCAGTCTCTCCAGCCTCTGAGCGTCTGGTACGGTCTGCGTGTGGATCGTGGGAGATGTGGGGCTCGTAAATCACCTGCGGCAATAGTCCATGGAAGGGTCCATTATCTCTGACATCTAACTGGGCAACTCCTATGGAATGGATCATACACTCCTGGAAATGGAAACAAGAACACATTGACAACGGTGTGTCAGACCCACCATACTTGCTCCGGACACTGCGAGAGGGCTGTACAAGCAATGATCACACGCACGGCACAGCGGACACACCAGGAACCGCGGTGTTGGCCGTCGAATGGCGCTAGCTGCGCAGCATATGTGCACCGCCGCCGTCAGTGTCAGCCAGTTTGCCGTGGCATACGGAGCTCCATCGCAGTCTTTAACACTGGTAGCATGCCGCGACAGTGTGGACGTGAACCTATGTGCAGTTGACGGACTTTGAGCGAGGGCGTATAGTGGGCATGCGGGAGGCCGGGTGGACGTACCGCCGAATTGCTCAACACGTGGGGCGTGAGGTCTCCACAGTACATCGATGTTGTCGCCAGTGGTCGGCGGAAGGTGCACGTGCCCGTCGACCTGGGACCGGACCGCAGCGACGCACGGATGCACGCCAAGACCGTAGGATCCTACGCAGTGCCGTAGGGGACCGCACCGCCACTTCCCAGCAAATTAGAGACACTGTTGCTTCTGGGGTATCGGCGAGGACCATTCGCAACCGTCTCCATGAAGCTGGGCTACAGTCCCGCACACCGTTAGGTCGTCTTCCGCTCACGCCCCAACATCGTGCAGCCCGCCTCCAGTGGTGTCGCGACAGGCGTGAATGGAGGGACGAATGGAGACGTGTCGTCTTCAGCGATGAGAGTCGCTTCTGCCTTGGTGCCAATGATGGTCGTATGCGTGTTTGGCGCCGTGCAGGTGAGCGCCACAATCAGGACTGCATACGACCGAGGCACACAGGGTCAACACCCGGCATCATGGTGTGAGGAGCGATCTCCTACACTGGCCGTACACCACTGGTGATCGTCGAGGGGACACTGAATAGTGCATGGTACATCCAAACCGTCATCGAACCCATCGTTCTACCATTCCTAGACTGGCCAGGGAACTTGCTGTTCCAACAGGACAATGCACGTCCGCATGTATCCCGTGCCACCCAACGTGCTCTAGAAGGTGTAAGTCAACTACCCTGGCCAGCAAGATCTCCGGATCCGTCCCCCATTGAGCATGTTTGGGACTGGATGAAGCGTCGTCTCACGCGGTCTGCACGTCCAGCACGAACGCTGGTCCAACTGAGGCGCCAGGTGGAAATGGCATGGCAAGCTGTTCCACAGGACTACAACCAGCATCTCTACGATCGTCTCCATGGGAGAATAGCAGCCTACATTGCTGCGAAAGGTGGATATACACTGTACTAGTGCCGACATTGTGCATGCTCTGTTGCCTGTGTCTATGTGCCTGTGGTTCTGTCAGTGTGATCATGTGATGTATCTGACCCCAGGAATGTGTCAATAAAGTTTCCCCTTCCTGGGACAATGAATTCACGGTGTTCTTATTTCAATTTCCAGGAGTGTAGTTTAAGTGCATGTGTTTACAAAGTGCCCTGTTCATGTGGTGACGGCTGCTGTGGTGAAGGAGGCATTCGTGTTCAACGTCCCATCGACAACGAAGTCATTAGAGACGGAATTAAAGCTCGGATTAGGGAAGGGAGGGGAAAGAAATCGGCTGTGCTCTTTCAAAGGAACCATCCTGGTATTTGCCTGAAGCGATTTAGGGAAATCATAGAAAACCTAAATCAGGATGATCAGACGCGATTTTGAACCGTCGTCCTCCCGAATGCAAGTCCAGTGGCTGCTGTGTGTAAAGTTGAGTGCTCGTCAGTACATCCTAGTAGACTCTGTTTTGCAGCGGAAAGGTAAAGTGGTACGTGTTTAAATTAAGGTAGATGTGTTGTTGTTATTATACTATCATGTGGTAGACCCTTTCCCCTTCTTCCATCTTTTTGGTGTAGCAGAGACAAAAACTTGGGCATTCTACAGTTCTTTAAAAATTCCACTTAGCAGATGTCTAGGTGATTGGGAATTACACAATTATGACAGCATAAATTTCAGCAGAAATTTCAAATTACGACTATCGTTTTATACAGCACCACTTCCAATAGCGACATCAAATTCCGACTGATAAATTTATTGTTTCCAATAGTGGTGTTGCGAGCGCACTCGAGTCAAACCCCTGCCATGTTTCCTGCAAATTGTTTAACGACATAGCACAAATGAAATGAAATTCTAAATTCTCACCATTTTCAGCTACCTCCAGCATAATGGATTTCTCACCAAACCTAACTGTGCCAGTATCTACCGATAGGAGGATAGGAAAATCCAGATAAGGGGAGAGTAGAGTTTGGAAACTAGGTGGTTGTGGGATCTAATCCCAAGTATCCACAGAATTAGTTGAAAACTGTACCAGTCCTAGTCTCCACCAATAGAAAGCAAGGAAACACTGTCCCACATGGAGGGTATCAATTTAGTTAATTCGTCAATCAATTTGATGGATTGGGGGTAGCGCAAATGGATCATTTCCAAGACATCCACAGCCCAGCATTTTGGGGAGGGCTGGGGGATTTACCAGGTATCCGGTACTTTGTTCATGACAAAAGTGGGGTTAGTGTGTTTTCCATGCCACGTGACAGACACTCTCTGATCAGGAAGTTGTAACTTGAGAGAGAGAGAGAGACAGACAGACAGACAGTCAGACAAAGCATGTGTTTTGACAGGATTTTCCCAGGTATCAATAACAAAGAGTTGCCACCGCCAGATGTTTTATTCAGCAACAAGTAACTGGAGGGGCAAGTGGGGAAGGGAGGAGGGAACTGAAGGGAGGAGAGTGGATGTGGTTGCTTCTCCCAATGTCCTCTGCTGGTGTTATTGTGAGCTAATTCAGTCAGTATTTGCACAGCAGGGCAAGCACATAGAGAAACTGCTTCCACTGACGTGTTGAGGAAGATCTGTGTTTGGGAACAAAACAGGAAGTGAGTCTGAAATCAAATTTCAAAGGAAGCCGACGTCTGGTACCATGCATTTCTCCGCAGACAACTGGCGCCTCCCAATCCTGAGACCCAAAGGGTTTCCGGCACACAGTCAATCAGTTTGATGAGATATTTCCCGCCAAATATGCAAGCAATCAATCAGCAATGCCTCAATATTTCCAGTGAACCGATGACTTGTGGGATCGATGCAGTAAGGTTTATGTAGCAATATGCAGCAATATATTGTTGACACTAATTTGAATTTTGTGTCGTGAGATCCTTCCTCTCTATCACAGATTGAATCTTTTTCTCGCCAATTTCTAGATAGTGGGAGAGGTGGAGGGGGGAGGGTATGGCGTGTTTTATTTTTTTTTATTTTTTTTAGGAAGGACAGATTATCCCCACAGGGTCCTAAAACAATTAGCAAAACAATAAATTAAGGGATTCCTGGGGCAAGAAGGGGCGAGAGTTACATGAAAAATCACTCAGGAACACAATAGGTTAAGATCATAAATAAATAAACTGCCACAATTTAATTAATTTCCATATTAATTTTATATCAAAAGTGCAGCAGAACACCCTTATCCCTACTATTATTGTCAGGGAGCAGTGTTTCAATTACTAGGGCACTTGACTATTACCAGCTTTCTGTTGCCTTGCCATCATTTCTCTCGAGTGTGGACAAGAATGTTGGTGGTCATATTTTCTCGGTATAGATACAAGGAACTCCTCTGGAAGGACCTCTCAGTGTAGGTCCTCCATCGCTCTAGGTATATGCAGTGTCAGTTCCTGTGCTTTAAAGTCTACAGCAGCACTCAGTGGTGTACAGCCTGGACAATAATGAAACACCCATCTCAGTTCTTCCCAGTTATGTTTCACTCTTATGTGCATGTTTTTTGTGGTGTCTTGATTTTCCCATTTAAGTGGGGATATAGTGTACGATGCTGTGATCACCCAGTTTAATTTCACTCTTAACGCTTTCACACGGCGTGTCACTGGCTTATTTACTAGAGTGACATCTATGTTTGAATTTCCTCTGAGTTTCTGAAGTGTACGCAATGCATCTACGTTGAGTTCCATGATGGTGTCTTGTAGTTGCATTCCACAGTCATCAATCAGGTGACTATTTAACAGCAATGATTGCACATTTTAATCAAAAATGTGATATTTTTGTCCCAGTAATGGCTTTGCTAAACACTATTATTGCTCCTGTCGGACACTGTCTTTGGATGACTATCTGGACAGTTATTTGCGTACTGGAGTGTACTACAGCAACCATATTTGGTCATAAATGTACAAAGTTAGAGAGAGGACTGCAGCAGTGCCAGCCGCAGGTGAGCACAGTTGCTGAGCTCCATGAAATAAAACATAACTACCACAGTGTTATAAGGCAGGCCAACCTGCTACTGTATGGAAATAGTTAATGTAGCAGTACTCAAGCAGCAATGTGACACAAGCCTTTCCACACTGGTGGCCGCTGAAGTGCTTAATGCACGTACCAAAAGGGGTAGCACAGGCCAAACACGGACAGTGTGGAAGAGTACATATGCGCGAGCCATTTTTACTAAAATCACTTCTGTTAGTACTACAGCTCTATTGCCAGAGGGGCTGTGTCGCCCAGCTACTGTACTGGATGCTGATCAAGGACTGCAGTTTGCATCTACGCCAGAGCAGCCCGCCCTAAAGCTGTTCGTTCCTGGAGCCACCGCTACAGGCTCAAATGGTTCAAATGGCTCTGAGCACTGTGGGACTTAACTTCTTAGGTCAGCAGTCCCCTAGAACTTAGAACTACTTAAACCTAACTAACCTAAGGACATCACACACATCCATGCCCGAGGCAGGATTCGAACCTGCGACCGTAGCGGTCGCGCGGTTCCAGACTGAAGTGCCTAGAACCGCTCAGCCACTCCGACCGGCCGCTACAGTGGGCCAACGTGTCCAAGTAGCAGCCACAAACACCAAGGGGGCAGTGCGTCTCCACCTGCTACGATACCAGTTAGCCGCCTGCTAATACCGTGGGGAGGAGAGGTGGGGATCATTCTGTCACCACAAGGATGGGGGGGGGGGGGGGGGGCTAGGAGAGGCTGCTGAGCATGAAGTAGCACCGCTTGCAAAGAAGGTTGGCTGACGGACACCACACTCCATCAGCAGTCCTGGGCTTCGACAAGACCTGAGGCAGCAGCATTCCTCAGCCAAGTACTGTAATGGGCTGTGGCAAGAAGTATTAACGAAGAGAATGAAGTATTTGCAAACAGTTTCCCCTGTCGCTGCCTGGCGCCATCCAACAGACCCAGCTATTGACGCTACTACAAGTGATGTCAGAGTTGCTGGCATTCTCTTTTCAGTGTGAAGTCTGAACCTACAGTCAACAGTGTGGTGAGTCAAGAGATTTTATTGTTTATTTAGGAGAATGTATTCGTGATGGAGAGAAATCTTGACTACCATGCTGTGTGGAAAGTTACTTTTGTTAAGAGTAAGGAATCTGTGGATCTATCAGGAGTTAGAGGTAATAGTAAATAGCATTCGTAAGTACCTGTCAGATGTACACAGTGTAATTTTCTGCGTCATTCAGCCCCTGTAGAGAGTCAATAGCAGAGCTAATTTTCACATGCAAGCATTATGGGCACATGGTCAGATAGTGCAAGAAGTCGATGTGGTTAATGATTTGATGCAAGAATTAACTTGACATGTTTTTTCTGTTGTTTTTATAATTCATCGATGTTCCAAAATGAGTAAAGAGCAACGACATGGCAGAGTCGTGGACACAAGGAGTGTGAGAGCCAGAGGTAATGCATATATTGTTGGAAAAAGTAGCACAATTAACAGCTTTTAATACGGAGTTGTGAAGTCAATTAGAAGTGCAGTCGCCACAGAGGGGTATAGATTTGTCAGCCGCAGGTCTAGGTGCTCCTGCCTCGGGTAATCGACTGAGGATGTGTAAGCATTAGTTGAGGATCTTAAGAATCTTGTGGAGCTGGTGCTTGGACCCAAGTGGAGCTTTTAACACCGGAAAAGTAAGGTAGACAAGGATAGCAAAGGCTTACATGGGATGAGGGAACAAAGACATTTCAGGAGTCTGAGAAGGGTTTAATACGAAGGTACAGAAAGCAGAATAGCACCAGACATTTTCAAGGGCAATTAGGTATGGTAGAAAAGAGGCAAGGAGAGTTGGTGAAAGAATTTGCAGGTGTGATACGAAAGATCAATGGTTGTACATATCAGTTGGTACAGGATGCAGTACTGAATGGATTAATATTGAAGTACGCCGAACAACGGGCGTTTGGCACATTTTTAAAGGGATTGCCTTCAGAAATTTCAATAAGAGTGCGAAAAGGAATTCTGATTGTTTTTCACGAAGCTATGAGATTGGCAGTAGAATGCGAAGAAATTGATGTGCTGACTAGATTATAAGGCAGAGGGGGAGTATTTTCGGCTGATGTAAGGTGTTATGGGTGTGCGCAGACAGGACATGTGCAGAGGCAATGTCGCCAGCCACAGAACAATGGAAGTAAAGGCAGAGATCCGTATTACGGTACCAGTAGTTTCAGGGGTAGTGGACCGGGAGAAAAACAGGCGTTAAATGTCAGAGGGAACCAAATGTCCAGATTTTGGCATTCCCTGTAAACTTTGATGCTACGAAGGTTATGCAGAGATGGAAAGTGCAATGGAAGGAGTAGTAGGAGAGATGAACTATGCTAGATGTTACTGGACAGAAGGGCACATGTGTCTGTTGCCAGTAGAGAAATAGATGAATCGGAATAGAAGTAAGTGGCATATTTATTGCAGTAAAGAACGCGATGATATCTAGCAAGGTTATCACTGATCTCAAATATGAATGAATACTTATGAACTTAAGTATTAAAGGTCGGTCAGAAATAGTAATCAGATGCTCTTAGAGACCGCCTGAGTCAGGAGCTATAGTGGTAAAGCACTTCAGAGAGAACCTGCAAAATATCATTAATAATTTTCCCTATCATACTGTCATAGTGGGGGTTGACTTCAACTTGCCAGGTACAGATTTGGAGAGTCATGTTATCATATCTGCTGACAGAGACAGTGATTCGAGTGATATTATTCTGAAAGTCTTGGCCGAAAATTAATTTGAGCAGATAGTTGGATAACCAACTTGTGAAGGTAACGTCTTAGACCTGCTAGCATCAAACAGGCCTGAACTTACCGAATTAGTTAACGTAAAAGAAGATATCAGTGAACATCAGGCTGTGATAGGAACTATGGACACGAGTTTTGCAAGGAATGTTATGAAAGGTAGAAATATACTTTTGCTTAGCAAGAGTGACAGGATACAATTGCAGAGTATCTGAATAGTTAGCGTCAAATGTTAAGTGATGAGAACGAAGATGAGGAGCACAAATGGAAAAAAAATTCAAATGTTCAGTATGCCTTAGACAAGTATGTTCCAAGCAAGATCTTAAGGGATGGGAAAGACCAAATCGTGATTTAATAGCCATGTTAGAAAACTTCTCCGTAAACAAAGACAACTTCATCTCACATTCAAGAGAAGTCAAAATCTAGCTGATAAACAAAAGCTGAACGAAACGATAATGGCCGCGCCGGTTAGCCGCACGGTCTATGGGCGCCTTTCCATGGTTCGCGCGGCTAACCTCGTCGGACGTTCGGGTCCTCCATTGGGCATGGGTGTGTGTGAGTTGTCCTTAACGTAAGTTAATTTAAGTTAATAGTTCAAATGGCTCTGAGCACTATGGGACTCAACTTCTGAGGTCATTAGTCCCCTAGAACCTAGAACTACTTAAACCTAACTAACCTAAGAACATCACACACATCCGTGCCCGAGGCAGGATTCGAACCTGCGACCGTAGCGGTCTCGCGGTTCCAGACTGTAGCGCCTAGAACCGCTCGGCCACTTCGGTCTGCTAGTTTAAGTTAGATTAAGTAGCGTGTAAGCCTAGGGAGCTATGGCCACAGCAGTTTGGTCCCATAGGAACTTATGACAAATTTCCAAATCTCCAAACAGAAATGAGCGTAAGGAGAGCAATGAGAGAAGCGTTCAGTAACTTAGAAAGTAAAATTTTGTCGGCGGATCCGAGTGAAAATCCTATGAGCTTTTTGTATTACGTAAATTCAGTAAGCGATTCGAAATCACCTGTTTACTCGCACAGAGACCATCATGGCACAGAAACGGAAGATAATAGAGAGAAAACCAACATACTGAATTCGGTTTTCCGAAATCGAAAATGGCTCTGAGCACTATGGGACTTAACATCTATGGTCATCAGTCCCCTAGAACTTAGAACTACCTAAACCTAACTAACCTAAGGACATCACACAACACCCAGTCATCACGAGGCAGAGAAAATCCCTGATCCCGCAGGGAATCGAACCCGGGGACCCGGGCGCGGAAAGCGAGAACGCTACCGCACGACCACGAGCTGCGGACTTTCCGAAATCGTTTCACCGCGGAAGATCGTAACAGTTACTCTTTTCAATCATCGCGCGGACGTCGAAAGGCAGATACTGACATAACCGATCGCGAAAGAGAAAAGCAACTACAATTTCATAGAAGTGGAAAGCCAACAGAAACAGGTGAGATAGCTAAAAGATTCGACAAAGATTATGCGAAAGCACTTGCTCGCCTTCTAGCATCAGTTTATCGTTGACCGCTGGAGCAATGGAAGGTATCTAGTGGCTGGAAAAAAAATGCAGGCCATTCCCGTTTTCAAGAAGGGCCGTAGGACACATGCACACAATTATAGACTTATATCACTGACGTCAGTTTGTTGTACAACTACGGACCATGTTTTATGTTAAAGAATAGGATATTTTACTGTTTTCTGAGAATTGTCTTAAGTGATTAATTATGTCATTTTATGCTCCTAACATGCTTTTTTCTTCTTGAAATTCAGTATTCTTTTATAAAAACGGAAATGAAATTCAAATAATTTGAAAGCTCGCTAAAACGCTCCATTCGAGTCATTTGAAGCCTGTGACGTCACTGGCTAGCTCGCTGCTGCTGCTACTCTCATAAAGTTAATTCACAATGATGTCTTGTTTTGGAATTTACATTTCAGGAAATGTGTTACAAATGGTGTGTAATACCATACAGTACATAGAGATAAAACTGTACAAATAGGCAAAAACTCCTGAAAAGTTGTTTTTGAGTGTTCCAGAGAATGAGAAGATACGTAAAATGTAGTTGCACTGTACCGCCAAATTGCCACCACGTCGAGGCACAAGTTCACTAACTTAATTAAAAATGTGTTGCACTGTGAAGTTAACATTAACTTACCTCCGAGATATGCTCTCCCACTGTTACAACGAAGGATAGCGTCATTCAACGAAATTAAACTCCTAGTGAAAGTTGTCGCTTTACCGAACTACACCTGAATGTTTCTGTCGCATACAGTGACATACGAAACCGATTAGCTAACTCCAGGAACACTGCATTCATTGAGGCATTAGCAATGTAGCATCACTTTGTTGTAGATATTTTAGGCGACATTGATGGACGTAGGAAATGCTAGCGGCAGTGGACAAGAAAACTCCATTAGCACCATTTCTTGACGAAAGATTCTTTTCTCTGAAGTAGGGCAATCAATACACAAAGCTGTTTTACTTTATACTTTGAATCCTATTTTTATTGTAACATTTAGTTTTATAGCATTTTCATTTGTACACATTTACTAATAATAATTATGTAATTACAAAAATAAATAAGTGAATAAAAAACGAATTATACATATGTGGATCTTATTCCCCGGGAGAATTATTTTGACTAGTTAGGGGCAACACCTGAAGAGGGATAGTTCATTTCTTTTCTTTTTGTATGGCAGCGTTAAATTGGCGGTGCCAAGTAAGGGTAGATTTGATTTTTGTTTCTTTTATTTTTGGAAATTCCACTTAGTTAGATGTGAAGGCCCATGACAAAACACGACCCAAGAAAAAAAAAAGGTGGTAAGAAAGTCCTGTCAATAACTCGAAGGACGCTGGTTCGAGCCCTCCCACAGGCCACCTGTTTTTTCAGAAAAACAGTTGTTTGAGCGGTAGACCGTCGAACTTTTTAAAATGATGTCAATAGATCGCTGTTTCGAATCTACCCCGAAATAATATTTTCACTTATTTGTAAAACTACTCGGCAGTCCTCTCATATGAAAACCAAATCCAATTACAAAACTTCTTCACACCCATCAGAAACAGAATATTATTGCGTTTTTGTTGCTGTTCACGTGCGCGTACATTTGCGGTCGCTGTTCACACACGTCACGTTCAGAAAGGTATTTTGTAGTTAATGTGACCACACACTTTTTGCTTCATTAGAAACAATGCTTTCATCTTCGTACTGTCCAGTTAGGATCCGTATTGTTTAAACCTTTGCGATTCTATGAACTTACATAAAGATGAAGTAAGTCTGCTTCAGACGCTAACGCTAGTTTACACTCACAAACATCACAGCCCTTACGTTTATGTCACCTGCATGTTGTGCACGCTTTATATCTCTCTGCATAACATCGTCCTACACCTGGTTGTACTATTGGGTATGATCATATCTTCACTACTAGCAATACTTTCCAAAAAAGTGAATTGTTTGTTCGCAAAGTAAATGAATTTATCCTCTGTTGCCCATTTCTCAGACTATGAATAATGTGAAGCTATATATAATACACCCCATAATCGAAACAACTGCTACAATCAGTTCTTGCTAAAACTATTTTCGTATTTCTTGTAAGACTTTTGAAAAATGTATGGCACTTCCCGGATTCGAACATGTGACCTCTTCTCCTACATTTATTTTTTTAGTGCTCTACCATCCTCGTTTTTGTAGTTCTCATGTTGTTCGTTGCATTTGTTCGGTGCGGATGTTCCAGCACACCCGTTCAAATTCAGTGTTGAGCCGTTGACTCAGTTTTTTATTGCAGAGGACAGCTAACCTCTGACCGAACACGCTGAGCTACCGTGCCGGCGCTGCATTCGAATGCCCTATTCGTTTCTCCACCGATCACCTGCCTCATGCACTGCCGCTAAGTGTCTTCTCTAGAAATGAAATCAACACTACGCTCTTGCCATAACTAATTTTATCGTGTTTCGGGTCGCAGTTCATAACTGATGGTCGACAATATAGTTATGATGTACGGACCCTTTGCATAAGTTCCACAATTCCTTAGTTTGGAGCGAGTTTAATGCTGTTGCAGGGAGCAGAGTTAAGAATGTCCGTCGTTGCACATATTACCGCTGTAAATGGGTAGAGCACAAGCGCATCAACTTTCGCAAGGCTTCCACAACCAACGTTCACAAAATTCGTTTCCATTATTACTAAAAAGTTGCAGTTGCGTTTTCGGTCGCTAAATAGCTAAACTGTTTGCAGAAGAAGCACATGAGAACCTCGTAACTTCGGCTAAGGCCCCTAAAACACATGTATAGTTTCGTCTTACTCTTAGTCTGTGACATCACCAGAGTATCAACCAGTAACAGAGCGTTTTCGATCACGTGACCAGATTTTGATATTTAACGATTTTTAAACTTTAATTACATAAAAATAACAGATATTTTGTGAGAATATTGACCGTAAATGCTATTTAAATGTTACAATCAATGAGAGTAACAACAATCCGAGCCATATTTTTAACAGCCTACTGTCACGCTTTTGGAGAATGTAAATCTTCTCCGTAAAAATCAGCATGGATTCCGCAAACATAGACCTTGCAAATTCAGCTCGTTCTGTTCCTCCGTGAGATCCATAGTGCTGTAGACAATGTTGCTCACCTTGATGCCGTGTTCCTTGATTTCAGGAATACATTTGACACCGACCCGCATTGCAGTTTAGTAAAAAAGATACAAGATTATCGAGTATTGGACCAGATTTGCGATTTGATTCAAGACTTTCTTGCAAACAGAACTCAAAACGTTGCTCGTAAGGGAACAAGAAAGTAGCAACGCCAGAAGATACTATGGCTTTGCAGAATGACCTGCAGAGGGTTGATGAACGGTGCAGGCTCGAACAGTTGGCGCTGAACGTAAAAAGAAATCTACTACCGTTCAACTACACTTTTGATGACAAATTGCTTGAAACAGTATCTACCGTAAAATGTGTAGGAGTAACTAGCCAGAGTGGACCACATACAACAAATAGCAGGAAAAGCAGACGCCATACTGAGATTCATAGGAAGAATCGCAATAAAACATAACTCATCCACAAAGGAAGTGACTTACAGGGGATAGGCGAAATAATGTGAACACCTGTACTTACTTGGGAAGAGTTTATTAAAAAGGGGTTGGACCCGCCATTTGTCCATAATACCACTGCGATTTTTCTTGGAATACTGACATATAACGATTGTATAGTCTCCAAATGTTCAAATGTGTGTGAAATCTTATGGGACTTAACTGCTAAGGTCATCAGTCCCTAAGCTTACACGCTACTTAACCGAAATTATCCTGAGGACAAACACACACACCCATGCCCGAGGGAGGACTCGAACCTCCACCGGGACCGGCCGCACAGTCCATGACTGCAGCAGCACCCTAGACCGCTCTGCTAATCCCGCGCGGCTTATAGTCTCCAGTGGAATGTTATGCCACTCTTCGATCAGGACCTCTTCTAACTCATGTAGTGACGAGGGAGGCGGAAATCTGCTCCAGAGTCTGCGCTTCAAAACTGCTCACAAGGTTTCGATAATGTTCAAATCCAGGGACTGTGCTGGCAAGGGAAGACGCTGCAGTTCAGTTGCATGCTTCTCATACCATTGAAAAGGATTAGCGTTCAATTTCTAACTGGTTGCTGTAGGAATCAGTAGTTTTCCGGTTTGTGTCTAATTGCACCTTTTCGTGTCTGAAAAAAAATAAGTAAAAAAAAAAAAAGGCCAAGGAACCATGTAATCTGAAGATATCACTTTAATAACACAGTTATCTATAATATCCACAGATACATATACTCCGACACAAAAGCCTTCAAAGAAGAGTCGGTGCATTCACAGTACATGTTCCTAGCAATTGAGAAATTGAGCACTGTCTATGCTTACTCACATGTATGGCAGGAAAAAAAAACAACCTCGCGTCACCACAACAAAATCACTGTCAACGACACAACACTCCAGTTGACGATGTTTGCATGACAGGATAATCCAACACCACAGGAGTAAGTATTCTCTGTTCATGGATTCATGGATATCACAGAAGGCGATCAACACATTTCCGAAAGATACTGTTCGTAACAGACACTATTCAGGGTTCATGTTCCACAGTACAAATGCCCAATTACAGCACAATTACGTTTACAAAAACATGTTACCTCCTGACGTTTTCAGGAAAACAATCTTGGCACTTTGGACAACAAGCTCTTATGATGTGTAGCAATTAACTCTGTCTTGTGGCCGTATTACATACACATGTAGTTCTTTCTTTTTGGGACTTGGCCTGGCTGTTGTGGGCTGACCTGCTTTTCTCACGTCTTGCGTTACCAAGGCTAGACTTCAAATATTCTATCCAGTAACTAGGCCCACTATTCCGCGACAGTTCAGCAAGTCGTTGAGGAACATACTCGTCACAGAACACCCACATACTGTCATACTGCAATACCCATCCCAACTATAAATGACATTTGAAAACTGCCTCTCACCCATCAATGCCACAAGAGGACTCTTAGCACTTTAATTCCCTCCCACTCTCCCCCCTTCAGAAGAGATCACCTTCCCTAGTTGGCAAAAGTCGATGGAAGGGGACCCAATTTCTTTTAATTGGTACGCCTCGAAGGGAGAAATAACGAACCGGGTTTCAGAGGAGAAAAGAAGGAAAGCTATAGTAAATTTGCAGCAGAGCAGGATGTACAGGTTCACGTTGGTCAGTAACGCCTACCACGCCGGAGAAGCAACTCCAACCGTTTCTGTCTCTCATCGCTTGCCTTCCGTCATTGATCGTTCGTTAATTTCCTATCAGTGATCCACTAGTTACACATACTCAAACCTCTCCATACATGTCCTTCTGTTTTATTATGTACACCAGAAAATAAGGATTATGCTTTCACTTTAAGTGTAGTCAATAAACAATTATCGTCCCTCCTTACCAAAACCAAGTATACCCATAACATCAGTAGCATGTAGTTTCCACCGTTACCGTATCCGTATCGAACCCCCTACCGTATTATTTTACGAGACGACAGTGTCGATAATTGTGATCTCAGATGGGATATCCGTGCTCTAGGGGTGTTGCATTTAGGCACCTTCACACCAACAGTGTGAGATCGGCTTCCTGCTCCTACTCTGGCCAGCCCAAAACTATAGTTTGTTTCCCTGATAGCACAGCAGAATGTCACAGAGTATGCCTACTCACCTCCACGCTGAAGCAACAATGAACAAAACACCAACCGCCGTTATGGGCTGCCATTTCCCGTCTCCATAATCTATAAAACGAGCAGCACCAGGATATAGATTGCACGTTCAACTAGAAAAGTGAAAAGTGAAATTAGAACAATGTCTCAGAACATGCTGGCCACTCTAGTCGAGTGATGTCGTTATCCTGAAGGAAATCATTCACAAGATGTGCACGATGGGGGCGCGAATTGTCGTCTATGAAGACGAATGCCTCCCAATATGTTGCCGATATAGTTGCACTATCGGTCGGAGGAAGACATTCACGTATCGTACAGCCGTTACGGCGCCTTCCATGACCACCAGCGGCGTACGTCGGCCCCACATAATGCCACCTCAAAACAACAGGGAACCACCACTTTGCTGGACAGTATGTCTAAGGCGTTCAGCCTGACCGAGTTGCCTCCAGACACGTCTCCGACGATTGTCTGGTTGAAGGCATATGCGACACTCATCGATGAAGAGAACGTGATGCCAATTCTGAGGGGTCCATTCGGCATGTTGTTGGGCCCATCTGTACCGCACTGCATGGTGTCGTGGTTGCAAAGATGGACCTCGCCATGGATACCAACTTGAAGGATGTCCTTACCATTTCTCAGGCGTAATGACAGACCCTTTTAAGAGAACATTTGGAGAGCATTGGAACGGTCGTTCAGCAAACGCAACATTGTCTGCACACTCACCAAATTTAACACTTTTATAATTTTTATCTGTAGCGGAAATTAAAACAAGAGGTCTATTAGGAAACACCGACGACTCCTGGAGGCATGAAATGCCTTATAACACGGCCGTTAACTCCAGATGAAATTCAACGTGCAGTTTTGTTTCTCCGAAATCACTTTGTAGCGTGGAGCATTGCTAAAGGTCAACATTTTAAGTACTTGGTACTGCAGCGGTGATAATAAACACACGGACCATACCTGAGTTCCGTGCTTGCTTACATCTGGTATATTAGGGCAGACGCTTGTGGAACCTCTACTGCTGACGGCGGTGGTTTGCGACGCTGTCATCTCGACACTATTTGACCCAGTCCCATACATGTTATGTCGTTGAAATTCTCTTGAAAGCTTCTTTCAGGTGCAACGGAACAAAGGATAATAAAAGAAACAAAGTTGATGTAATTCGGCGACTATAAACGATAAAAATTACTTGCGAACGTTAGGAAATTAACATTATTGTCCGCTATGACTTGGCAAAAACCGGACCTCTATGTATTTATTCATTTATTCTCTTTCTAATGTTTTTCAAGAAACCCTCCATGGGAATGTCTTCGACATTATACTCATGTATGCATGCCATTAGTTTTTCTTCTTTCGACAGTGAAGAATAGTTGTACATTATAAGTTTGAGACACCGTTTTTAGGTGGCTCACATACCAGATTTTCCTTAGTCCCATGATTATTAAGTTACTAAATCCTACAATAGACAGGTGTACAGTTATCATGTTGCTTGTGTTTCTTAAGTTTCTTATACGTATTTTTTCTTTTTTCGGATTTCCATGCTTGTAGAAAGTGTTTACAACTCCGTTATGTCGCCATCTTCCTACTTTGAATAAGAAAAGTGGTTCCTGAACGCGTACCCGCCAATTCAAGTATGTCTGTTTTTGGAAACGCACTGGAAGTTGTTTTCCTCGTCTAACAAAACGAATTTTGGACTGTCGTGGGCTTTCTCATTCTTCCCTCTTTAAGGATTTTAGTGTATAAATTTCACAGATATATCGTAAGTAGAGAAATCAAATTGCTGCTATGTTTAAAATGTTTAGTGCTTTGTTAGTTTGCGATAGGCTTATTTCGGCTACAGGGACATTTTCTGACTGCCTGCGAATAATACATGATTTCGTTGACTTTTGTTTCTACTTTTATGTGTAATTGTTGACGATATTAGGTTATTATACAATATTACTTACGTCCCGCTGTTTTTGGCGTCCATAAAACACCGACAGATGCGGTCACTGTCTAATGATTTGGCTGTTATGACTTATAGGTGGCGTGGTTATATGACTGTGGCAGCAATACTTCCATATTTCGATCGTTAATGTTGTTGTAGACCAGATTTTTTTGTTGGCTATGGGATTTTTGTTCTGTTTGCAAGTTTTTTTGCTTTTGACAGCTTTATCTGACAGAACACTAGTGATGTTATATGATTACAGTTGTGTTTTGATTTATTAATCTATGAGTTTCTATGTATTAGTGATTTGATCGTTGCTGTTAATTTTATCTTTGCATATTAAATGTTATTGGCTGTATACGTTTACCCGTTATATATATCCAAGATCTCAATAAAATTTTCAATGTAGTGTTTGTGTTTAAGAACAGTTTGTTCGTTTAATATGCTCTGTGGGTAGTTGTACGTGTGCATAAAAATTTATATTCCTTCCAAGATATTCATAGTATTAGCAAATACTTATTTTGATCGTTCTGTCTGCTCCACATTTTGGTTTTATGTTTTCATGTGATTGGAAGACAGTGAATGGATTTGTATTGCTGTTTCTCGTGTGTTCTCGATATCTAATTCTATAGAAAATTTATCGCGCTACGGGCTCTCAGGAATGCAGGCTGATATTAGAGTGGTTTTCAAGCTTGGCTCGTCCCATAGTGCATCTGAATACCGTACATCTTAGTTAGGTACTCCTGTCTTACTGTGTGCACCCTTGCAAGGTGTCAGGTTATTATTGATATACGATAACAGTTCGTCCTAAAGTTGATGAAGCTTCTCTTCCGCCGCAACTGTCGTTCGCTCCGTTCCATCGTCTCTCCTTTTCCGGGAGGAAGCTCGAATTTCCTCTGCTGACGGCCGCATGCTATTTGTCGGTACCGCTCGGAGAGATGCCGCTGGCTGCCCGATACCGACGCAGCACCTGCTAGCTCACTCAGGTCAACGGATGCGCCTGCGTGTTACTCTCGGAACGGGACGCAAAGCTGTGTAGATCACACATGACTAGACACTCTGCCATGCTAGGTAGGTTATGGCGGCCCCGAAGGCTTCCTTTCTTTCGATCAAGGTACTAATATCTCATCATCATCATATCGAACACTCGTAGTCGAGTATGTTTGTAACCTTGATTATATAATCATTTTGAAGTTGAAGCTCTTCTGTCTGTGTTTTCTTACATATAGATATGTTTTTGGTGAGGGATCGTCTTAAGCAAAACACAGTTTTTTTTCTTTTCTTCTGTTGCCCATACATGATTAGCTGAAGTTTCAGCATCGTCAGTGGGCTTTTATTTTCTTTCTTGGTACCACATGCTGTGGTTTTCCTGGGTTTTTAGTTTTTTATTGTACTTGTTTTCTTTCACAGTTTGTCATTTTTTCTGGTTTCACCATTAACTTCACCGTGAAGTAACCTACAATAAGTAACTTCCACTGTCACTCCTTATCAACACGGCTAGTTTGTAAAGAGTGACACTGAAACTTAAAAAGTAGGAAACAGAACACTGTAGATCCATGAAAAACGCACTGTTCTTTGGACAATTAGTTCAGTAGAACTTGCTCAAAACAGAATCGCATGCGACTACAGCAGTTTTCTTGGACAAGTTTCCAGGTTACACAGAACTCACTAGGCTACATAACATTTGTCAGGTATCATGCACAGAAGTATAGATTTGTAATTATGCATGTATTTGCGTACCTTCACTCCTACACAGTAGATGTTCATTTACTGTAAATTGTACAACAGGCCGCTAGACTAATATACTAGGTGATAAATAATACGGCATTTCTGTAGTTTTACTCTAACTGTAAATTCGTTTCTTGTCGCATGTACATGGATATTATTCTCATGTTTATTTGCTTTACATTTCACTTTTTTCGCCACATATCAAGGAGGGAAACCTGTTTGAGTTTCCTATGCAAAACTGTTTCTTCTACGCATTTTTATGAACTATAAAATGGTTTCTACAGCTAGGGAGAATTTGTTTGTGCCATAAATTGCATAATATCGTTTACGAATGCAGTATCTTCTTCAGGCGTATTAATTTTTCTACGGACATCATTTTGCTACTCTTCTTATTCCTGTGTTTCTTCCTGATCATTTTCTGTCTTGCGGATTTCTATTAAATCTGTCGCTGGATTAAAAGTGAAGTGAGTTGGCAGAAAGTCATCACTTCGATTGTAATCATCTGCACTAATTGAAATGTTTCGCATTTTAATTAATTCAGCAACTGCCGCTGCATTCTCTTGAGCTTCGATGGCCACAGAAGCGTCTTGTTTTTGATCTCCAAATCTCGCTTTGCTGAAGCACTTTATAACACGTTTGGGCTTAATTTCCCTTACTGCCAAGCCAATCCTATTTACTGCATTCAGGACAGAAACTGACCGTGCAAAAGCAAATGCACTTGTGGCTTCTTCATGACTAAGAACAAGTGACTACATCAATAATCGCCTATAAAGGGACTTGAATGCATAAACAACCTCCTAGTCCATGTATTGAGGCTGGCTGAACCTGGTGGGAACCAAGCCAGCCAATTTCACGTCTGAAAACTTGACTTTTCGGTGGCAGCCTGCAGTGTCTTGGAAAAGGAGAACTTGGCAATTTCTTTTTTTTCATTTCGGTATTGAAAAAGCCCAGCCACTCTTCCACAAGACCACTCACCACCCCCACGTTCTTATTGCTTCGCCATGTGACTCGAAGCTTACTGACGTTTGAGTTTTTGAAACAAAGCGGTTTTGCCACCTTTCCAATCAGTAGTGACTTCTCCATTTCACCTAACACGTTTCCCTACTGGAGTACGGTGAGTCCGCCGGTGCACTTTCATTTCGAATTACTAGGGGTTTTGAAGGCAGTGTGCAATAAAATAGTCACGTTTCATCGTAACGGAACGTCGCTTTTGGGTCATTATTTTCAATTAGGTTGTACAGCATTGTCTTCCATTCTATTACTACACTTTCCTGCACGTCCTTCGCTTTCCCACACACTTCATTCCAAATGATGTTGTTTGTACCTAGATTTGAAACTGTCCAGCGGCCCTGTGGATGCCTTAAACTCCTTGTTTCCAAGCACTTTAGCGACCTTCAGAGCCTCATTATGCGTCATGGGTCCAGAAAAAAGTAATTTTTTTGCCTGAGAACTTACGAACCAATCCCACACTATTTCGTTAATTTCTTCATTCCCCGTCTTCTTCACCTCTCTTGTTTGTCCGTTCCCTTTCCAGTCATCCAGTAACTTACCCTTGTTTCATAAAATATTATAAATTTGCATTTTGCCTCATTTGAAAACGCAACAATATTTTGCGCATAGAGAGCTTGTCTTTCTCACTCGCCTCGATTACCTTAATTTGCGACATGCTTTTAGTTCGACGTCTTGTTATCGCTTAAAATGCTGCTTTCAACTGAAAATGGCAGAAAATAATGCAGGTAGTGCATTTCTTTGAAATGCTTGACTTTGACGGGTAAAACCATTGTTAACGAAACAACACCCACCTCTTTCGCTGCGAAGATTGCAGGAGACTGTCCGTAGATGCGCATCATGTCCAAGTGTGCGTCTGGGCGCTTTAGTAGTTCTGGAAAACGAGAAACGCCGACAAAGTGCTCACGAACCGAGCATTTCCTTTGATGTACCGACAGTGTGCGTCACTTTTTTGTTGTGGCACAGAGAAGTGTCGTTTGATGCCCACACCCGCAGCGTCGCACTGTGCCGAAACTCTTTTCTTGATTTTGTGCCGCTTAACAGTATTATCAGTGCTGTACAGCCATTGTGTTAAAAGTAACGTCCTTGTAGAGTCGTTTCCGCGTTAGGCACATCCGCTTCATATAAAAAAAGCATATAAAATTATATTGAATGCGTCCGGACTGAAATAATTGTCATATAAACGTGTTGAGTACTTTTACGGTCTGGGCAGATTTACGATTTATACACCTTCTACTTTGATCAAGTTTTACTGTAATTAAATATTAGTTAGTAACACACACAACGGTGAGCCAAAACTTTATGACCGACTGGTCAACAGCGTATTGTTCCACTTTTCAAACACAGTACAACAGAGATTTTATTTGGCATGGATTCTACAAGCCTTGACAGGATTCCAGAAGAACATGGCACCGGATGTCTGCGCACAGGTCAGTCAGTTCCTGCAAATTACGTCTGGCGCCCGATATGTGTCCCAGCTGGTGTAGATGAGGCACATTTGCTGGCCAGGACATTAGTGTGAGTTACTGAATTGCCCTTCAAACCACTGTAGTACGATTCTGACCTTGCAACCAGTGGCGGATTTACATATAGGACCGCTAAGCACGAGCTTAGGGGCGGCACCTTACGGAGGGCGACAGTTTTTGCTCTGTACTCATTTTAACCTTTTACGTTTTAAAATAACTGCGCTTACAAACGACAAATTTTTTTAACATTTTTAAACAGCTTGCTAGTTTAAATAAGCCTTAAGAACGAAATTCGATAATACGAGCTTCGAAATATACACAGTTCACTTGGTGAATGAATGGAAATTTAACATTGGGTTTCCGTCTGGTATCAACTTCATGACTGTTCAAAATATCCTGAAGTAAGCTGTCAGGACGGCAGTCTACAATGCAATGTTTGAAACGCTATTATTCCGAGAATGTTGTCGGCTTCTACATAAACCTTCCATATTTTCCCCGTGAAAATACGGGGACTCCTGAAAAGCTGTGATAAACCAATCAACAGTTTCTTAAATACTGTAACATGTGTGGACTTCAGTATGTAAAACCGCCTCTACTTAAATTGCTTGTAGAAATTACGGGGAAGTATCAAGTCAAGCTGTAATTAATGTGAAAGCTCTATGGTCTCCAATATCTGAGCTTTGGTTTAATGACACCCGTTTAACAAAACATGTTGACACTGGGAATGTTTTAAATTTTTAAACACATGTTTATACTAAAAGAACATAAGCAGAATATCTAGCAATGTGTGAAATACACTTCACAGCAGTTTAAAAATTTTATTTATTTATTTTTTAGTTACTTTTTTTGACGAAAAAAGTAGAAGAAACCAACTTTCGTTTGTCTCATTTATTGTGCTGCAGCCTGCACGATATCAAAGTTCCCACTCTTTGGAATCGAATAGTACGTGGCATTGCAAATTTTATATTAAACTTCTTGACTAAGATTTTTTTCTTCGAGGAAAGATTATTTTTATTTTATGTTCAAAAGGTTCATTTGCGTGTAGACATAAGAGCAGTGTTCACACAAATGATAACACACCACATCAACTACTTAAACTTTGTAGTCTGTCTTCTCTGCTCACAGAAACCGCTAAAATATTATAAGAATAAGTGGGATAAGAGTCGATCCAGCACACCTCACTGCAAGAAACTGCAAAAATTATTTGCTTTTTAAATTAGAAAGACAGCGTCAAGAATATTCAGAACGTATTTGCGTCCCAGCTAATATTCCGGCGACGCGGGAAACAGAAGCCAAAATAAGGACTGTCCCGTTTTCTTTACGAGACGAATTCCAGCCGGCAGGTGTACTTCTACTGTTCAATTCTCCATTGTCGTTCTTTCATAGCACAGTTACGTCGAGTAATCCGAGTTGTTCAGTTCATCGCTACGTGTTTAAAGGAAAAATGTTTGTGTTCGTGTGCCGTGTTTAAAGTAAAAAGCTTTGTGCCCATGTGCGGTGTAGTATGATTGGAACTGGATACACTCTTTCTTTCTTTCCTTTTACAAATTTTTTTCTTTTGTTTTGACTATTGATTGACAATTTTGTAAGTGCCCTAACATGAATAACAGAGAAAAAAGCAAAAGTGCAAAATTAAGTGGGGCGGCATTTCGGAAATTATCGAAGGAAAGGCGAGAACGAGAAGCCAATGTTCTAAAAACGCTTGGCAGAGTAGATAAATTTTTCGCAAAAAATGTTGCTGGTTCGACTTCGAGTTCAAGTAGTATGGATGATATTTCTGGCACTGCAGCTGTTGTAAAAGTAGTAAATATAGACGAAATAAAAGTTAAAAATGATGAAAAGCAAATTGTTCCTGATTTCGAGTTTCACGAAAAAAGCAAATTGTTCGTGATTTCAAGTTTCACGAAAAACTAAGTGTCGAGTCAGACATTACAAAAAGAAATAACCTTGTTAGTGATGATCCTGCAGAATGATGTGTCAATGGATCAACAAACGACATTCTCTTACAACGTGACATTAATCAAAATTGTAACGGTGACTTTTCTATTTCAAGATTAATAGGCAATAAAACTAGATATTTGAACAAAAATTTATTTCACCTTAAACTTTTAAATGATGAATCAGCTTTGCGTGATTTTCTAGTATACTCCTGTAGCACCGGTGCTGTTTTTTGTGCACCATGTAAATTGTTTGGAGGTAAGGTCGCGATTGCTACTAATGGTATTGTGGATTGGAAAAATATTTCTAATATTTTATCTCATCATGAGAATTCACTAGATCACAAAAATACTGAGTTATCACTCTTAACAAGAAAAAAGTCACTTGGAACAATAAATAACCATTTCGAGTCGAATGTTGAGACAGAAAAAATGTACTGGCGCAATGTGCCGAAAAGGGTGTTTGCAGTAGTGAAGAAGCAAACAAGTCGTGTACATCCCCTACGTGGAGAAGTTGAAAAATTCCATTCATTACATAAGGTCAGTTTATGATGTCTCTTGATCTTATGGTGAGTCTGATCCTTTTCTCGCAGAGCACATTGAATGATATGGAAATCCGGGGCAGGGACATACAAGTAATCTTTCTTCAACAATCTGTGATGAAATAATAGAGCTTCTTTCTCAACGAATATAAAGAATTACCAAAAGTGAAATAAAACAGGACAAATATTTCTCTATAATGGTAGATTCTACTGCAGACATTTCACATATTGATCAATTATCTTTCGTATTAAGATACGTGAACGAGAATGGTGAACCTGTTGGACGTTTCCTTCTGTTTTTACCAAACCCGAGACACAAGTCCGAAAACTTAGCTGAGGCCATACTAAAAGTCCTGTCTATAAATTCCATATTACTGACTGTAGAGGCCAGTCATACGACAACGCAAGCAATATGTCAGGAACCTACACTGGTTTGCAGGCACGCATTAAAGAACGAAAGCGCATTATGTGCCTTGTGCTGCACATTCTTAATTTAGTCGGCACTAGGCGCTAGGCACTTGTGTTGTCGGGAAGCATGTACATTTTTCAATGAAGTGCAAAACCTTTATAATTTTTTCTCTGCTTCTACACAGCGGTGGGATAAACTTCTTTCTTTCATGAAACCAGGAAGCAAAACGGTAAAAAGTTTATCAAAAACACGTTGGTGAGCAAGAGAGGAAGCGTGTGTAAGTCTATATGAAAACTGGAAGGGCATTATCAATGCCCTCACACGTATTGCCAATAATACGTTTGAAAAACCACTTATGCGGAATGAGGCTCAGTTTCATTGAATCAAATCAGCAGACTAGAAACAGTATTCATGATGACAGTTTGGAAGGACATACTCCAGAGATTTAATAGCGTAAATCTGAAATTGCAAATTGTAAATATTGATACTAAAATAGTGTGTGAATAGTGTGAATCACTTGTAGGATTTATTGCATCTATTCGTGGCATGTTCGACCGTTATGAAAATAAATCCATGGAGGTTGTGACTGATATAGACTACGAATGCACCTGTAAAAGATCACGAAAACGCAAATTTCATGGTGACGAAGAAGCAGACTCTGAAGAAGTTTTTATGACTGGAAGGGAAAAATTTATAGTCGAAACATTTCTCTCAGTGCTCGACAACTTGTACCCGAATTAGTGAAGAGAAAGGAAAGCTATAGATCACTGCTGGACTCCTTCACAGTTTTCAATAAGCTTAAGAACAGTTCACCTGACGAAATTGCTGAACGGTGGAGCAAAACTCCTCCGTCATATGACACAGATTTAGAGCCTTCCTTCCCTACTGAATGTGTAAATTTGGCGGAACTTTTGAAAGCTTCTGAGATTAGTGACATACCAGTCGAAATGAGCAAATTTTTACGAAAAAAGAGAGGTTACAGCCCGTGTTTTCGAGTGTTGACATTGCTCTTAGTATATTTCTATGTATGGCATATACAAATTGTTCAGCAGAACGCTCGTTTTCAGTTCTTAAAAGACTGAAACCGTACCTACGTTCTACGTTGTCTGAGGAGAGATTGAACGCCTTGTCCATTCTTGACATCAAAGTCGAAGTCCTAACTGATAACCGTCTGAACTACGAAAATATGATCAACGAGTTTTCTGCCGTCAAAGCCAGACGCAAACTTTGCTGACTGGTGAGTTTGTTTATTCGTATTAGTTTTAAAAATTTAAGATTATAAGTTGATTTTTATTATAACTTGGAGCACATTCATTGGATTTACAAACTACGTATTACCTGTTTATTTTACAATTGCCGATGGCAGAACGCGGAACTAAGCCTCGTTCACGTGCAGACGTGACCGAAGGCGCCCGTCAATTACTAAGCAATACCCGAATGACCCAGGCCGCTCGGCGCTGTACAGTCAAGTCATACTGATACTGTAGTCTGTTACAACTGATGCGTATTCTTGGCGTCCGCTGAAATGTATAGTTATCGTGGAAATATACGTTATCGGAGAGTACGCTCAGATGAAAAAGTGTTAATAAATAACGTAGTTCAGTCCTGTCGATAAATACGTAAAAGCTTTGCTACTACCGTTAGAAAGAGCTATGGTGAGAGCAATAGCTGCAGCACAAAACTGTTCAGTCCTTACATGGATCAAAGACCTTGTGTACACTTATTATGCAGCATCTAGCTACACAGACTCTAATGCTTTACACGTTAACGGTTAGATTATAAAACAAATCTGATTTTTCCACACTAGTCTGTAAAATTATGTAATACCATATCCAGGTCTCTGTTTGTTCGTCTGTATTTAGTTATCAGTTCGTGTACCGAAATCTCTATTGCATTTTCATAGCTTACGCTTTCCTGTAGATTCACATATGAATACCGGACGTGTTTTTTTTTTATCTGCTACACATTCCAGTTATTAGATCGTAAAACGACAGCTTAATTTTAATTTTGAACGCATCTCTGTAAAAGTACGTATCAGTTTCTAATGCATGACACGTTCGCTTCAATTTTTAGATCGTAACACAACTTTTTTTATTTTAATTTTCAACAGTTTCGTGTAAAAGAACATATGAAAAGGGAATGTATAACAAAAATCCGTTGTCTCCTATACGCTCCGCTGAATTTTTAGGCCACAAAAGAAAAGTTATTTTACTTGTATTCGTTTCTATTGTCTTTCGACAGAAGAATGTGGTAACACGATGCAGTTTTAAGTTTTTTTTATCCACTGCCGTACACCAAGTGCAGTTCAGGAACCATATTACATTTTGATTGAGCACGGCTAGACCGCTGACGCGTCCTTCACAACAAAGAATAGCAAGAGTATAGTAACAGCTCGCAGCGCTCCCACCCAAAACGGTAATTATGAAGTGATCGGGTAATAGTTGTTATTTAAAACATGTTTTTTGGAAGGGGCGCATATAATATGGCGCAAAATTCTTATATCCGCCACTGCTTGCAACGCGCTCAGTTAGCCCGCTGGTAGATGTTATGCCCGTAACAGGAGACTTAAAGCATGAAGCGATGCAGGTGGTCCGCAATAATCTTCACGTAATTCACTTCTGTGCTGATGCCTTTGAAAACCACCACAGATCCCATGGAAGCCCAACTCAATGTATTCCATAGCATAATTCTGCCCTCACCGGCCTGCATTTGCGGCGCGGTCCATATTTCTTCCACCCATTCGCCTGGGTGACAGCGTGTAAGGACCCAACTGTCGATCTGGCGTAACAAAAAATGAGATTCATTCGACAGGCGACACGTTCCAAGTGATCCTCGGTGAAAACTCAGTGGTGCTGTGCTTACTGCAACCACAATTGACGATCTCGTTGGTTCAACTCAGGAACTCGTAGGGATCGTGTGATGTGGAGGTCCATGTTCAACAACAGCACCGAAACACTTGTGTCTGCATCACAATTGTACTCTGTCGTCAAATTTGGCAAAGATCGCTGCCTGTCCTGGATTACACAGTTGGTGATCCTCCGAACTCTACGTTTTGTGGTGAGACGTGCTCGTCTAATACCATACGGCCAACTCTTAATTTCACGACCCTTCAACCACTTTCCATAGGTGCTCACGACAACAGTACACAAACAGTCGGCTACTTTCGCCGTTTCAGAGATTCTCGTCTCCAGCCACAGTGTCACAACAATGTGCCCTTTGTCAAAACCGCTCATATCATTAGATTTCCGCATTTGCAGCCCGTATCTTCCCTATAATGACTGCCGTTCGTCTCTCTTTCGCTTACATTCTTTCTTTACTACGTCACATGCCCGCAGTACCACCTGCGGTGGGCAGTAGTCAAAACGTTTTGCTCATAGGTATATCAACGATAAAAGCTTTCAGGAGATGGCAAGATGCAAAACATGATCGTAAATCAGCTACGGTCGATGTAGCGTAATCAGTAGAAACTCAGCTTTGGGAAGGGACGGGTGATGTGTGGCTAACGGCTAACTCCTGTCTCGCTGGGACCAAACATTTTTTTTTTCACTAATCTTCGCGTTTTCTAATAGGTTCTGATATTTTCTTACTAGTTTAATAGAAGTATATTCTATAATATTCGATGTTATCGGTACAGTACGAGGTCGCTGCAACAATTATGTCTAAGGCCGCGCACAGAATTACTGTTGGGGTGGGGATCTTCGTGCTCGGTTCCTATTTCAGCTAGAAACATGAGTAAAAAGTTTCTGATACAGCCCGAACAGGCGCCCATGTGAAAAAACGCTAATTTGAAGAAAGATTGGTTTCTTATATTGCTGACAACACTAAAAGTAATTTTGAAGGTGTGAAGAGAAAGGGGAATAAAAATGTGTTGAGAAAAGATCAGATTGATTCAAACAGACATATTTTAGGAATTGGTTGCCTTAGTATCTGCAGAAGACATGACAACGGCGTTACTCAACACTGTCAGTGCAGGTACTTCGTGGGCCTACGGTAGCCTGGTAACAAGTGAGGAATAAAACCCTGCAAGAGCAATGATCTTGCTGTGCAAATTGATCTACGGAAAGCAGAGCATCTGAACTCACGTAGATACGTGCATCATATTATGCTCAGCATTTGGCTGGTGCAGGCAGCTAATAACTAAGCACATGACAACACCCGGCATGAAGTGCAAAGCGAGATCTGTGGCGGCTTAACTCTGCATGAACTCTGGCCTGCTCCACATCTGCTGCGCCTTAACTCTGCATGAACTCTGGCCTCCTCCACTTACTGCTGCTCGTACGAAGACACCTCTGTCAACGGGGCTGCCCATACAAAGTGAAGCATGCACTTTTCATGGCAGGTTTCCTAACTACTCTGCTGCTGTACCCGTGCTAGCTCATCTGCCTCCATTGTGATGTCCGCTAGTGGGGATACGAAGTCTCCCTCCATTAAGAGGCCACGTAGGGTGCTGGAGTACCCAGCAACTAGAGGAGGCAACATCCTGCCATCTGTCGGAAGGGTGGAAAGACACTGATTCTGAGGCAACAGCAGGTCCACCAGTAACAATGGGGATGAGGCAACCACCACTGATGAAGGGTGGAGGGGGGGGGGGGGAGGAGATGAAAGGAGAGGATGGCAGGTGGAACTCAAAGTGCTACACCTCGTCAGGCAGTGTTGCAGGCCTCTATGGGCTGTGAGGCTATGTGCGACAGGAGGATAGCAGAGGGCTTGGAGGAGGTGGCAACGGTCATGCAGTCCACTGAAAATGGGAGCCCACCTCTGGAGCAATGTCACAATCAACCCTGTCACTCAGCTGTTCTGGAAGGCCACAGCAGCGATGCTCCAGCAGGGTGTGGGCCCAACTGATTTGCATGACAGATCAGCTGCCTCTCTCCGACATCCAGCACAAACAGCTGCAGACCTTTTTGTCCCACCAAGACACTTGGCACTGACCCTATGTGCCAGGTGAAGGATCGGGGCCAAACGGTAGTCACAGGAGAAAAATGTGGTGGGCCACGGTGTTCTGTGGCATGAGACTTAGTGTGCAACAAATCCTGGAGGCCTGAAGATGGGCATCCATGTAAATTTTCAGACTGCATCCACTGACTTGCATCACCTGATTCATAACCAGAATACTCTACAACTCATCATCATGGGAATAGGCAGACACGGACTTCGTCATTTGTGTCTTGAATGTACGTGTGAAGTGCTCCACTTCCGAATTAGAAGCAGTTGAAATGACGCAGGAGTCAGCTACTGGATACCATTGCAGATGAAAAAGTCTTCGAACTCACGGGACACAAATTGCTACTCTTTATCGGACAGAAAGGTTCTAGGGGATCTCTCAGTGAAAATTCGACAATATATCAATCACCAACAACCACATACTACCCAGAAACAGACCCTCGTAATCGACGTGCACCCTGTCCCAAGAGTGTTCCGGGACCAGCCACGGAGAGAACTGGTGTGACGATGCAGCTTCGTTCTGTGCACAGGCCCCCCACACCTGCACCAGATGTTTGATGTTATGATAAATAGCCAGCCAACGTATATGATGTCACGCAAATACCTTCAGCTGAGTTATATACGAATGTGATGTAAGCAGCAACTGGAGTATGCCTCACAGGTAGCCTCCACATGTTGGCACTCTCTGTGAACATGCAACAAAAGAAAACTGGGGCAGGATCACTGGTTCCCCCAATGACCAGAAGGAGAATAAGGGTTAGGATCCGAAAACCGCCATGCATGGGAATTACGACAGTCTGAGTGATGCAAACCTGCCAAGCTTAGCATAGGCAAAGATGGGCACTGCCATGACATTGTTGCACTGTAATCGTCAATGCAGCAACGCACAGCGACTTAGAAGGAGGTGAAACCACTTGGGGTGCCCTGTGGTGCACGGGAGCTGTTGACCATGTACATCTAATTGAGCCACCCCCCAGTTATCTGAAAGGACATCCATAGCCGCCTCTGTAAGCTCATGTGATTCTGCAGTTTTGGGCAACGTTGGCTAAGGAAGGGTCAGACAAGGTCAACGCCCTTTTCTGAACTTTGGGATCAGGAGCTAACTAATCATGACACGACCAGTTAACTAGTCTTCATAAGAGGTAGCACATTAGAGACATTCAAAACGAAACTTGTGTGAGAGGCCTTACAAATCGCTGATCCAGGCTGCATATGGCTGCCCAGGATCCTCATGGTGTTGGTTAAACTGCATCTGTGCTGCCACCACAAGGGTTTGAGAGCCAAAATACTGCATAAGCAACCCAAAAAGCTCGTCAAAAGGAAGCTCCTAAGGCTCAGTGGAGGGCTTCTAATTTTGGACAACTTCATATAAAATCACGCTGCTGGACAACAACAAGGTGCCCTTATGAGCTGGACCAATGAAATGCCTTATTTGGCAGTGCAGAAAGAACTGGCACAGATAATTCTTCCACTGTTCTGCAGAATGATGGAAACTGGCAAACGGCATCAGGTGTGGTAGAGGCAGACAATAAAACTGCCCAGCGGGTGTGTGACCCCCCCGTCAGTGAAACAAAGGCAAAAAGCAAGAGTGCATGCGTGGTTGTCATTTCCTGCATCTGTTCCTGTTGTGACTGCTGCCACTGCTGCTTCAGTTGGTGCTTCTTCTGTAGGCACAACTGTTTTTGCCAGCACTGCAGGTGAAAGTTAACTCTCTGAAAATGGAGAAAGAAAAAAATAGACATGTCACATGCATAAAAATGTCCTTTGTTACCTTTTTGGTAATTGCAGAGGGCGTAACTTTGCTGCTGCTTAACATTTTCAGCACGGGTACCTTGTAGGCCGATGGTGGCTTGTTAGCAACTGCTGATCAGAAGCTCATGAGACGAATGAAATTCGCCATGTGAATTAATGCACATGAAGAAGAGCATCCAAAGCCATGTAAATAAAAGCATGACAATATGCTCAGCACACAGCTGGTGCAGGCAGCTAAGAACTATGTATGTGGCAATGCTTGTCACGAAGTGCCAAGCCCGAAGCCCACAGCAGCTTAACTCCACATGAGCACTAGCCTGCTCCGCTTGCTGCTGCTTGCAGTTAAACACATCTGTCAATGAGTTTGCCCACACAATGTAGTGTATGTGCCCTCCATTGCTGGTTTCTGAGCATTGCTCTAACCCTGCTAGCTCGTTTGTCTCCAATGTGATGTCCCGTGGTGAGGATACTAAAGCTGTTTAACCAAAACTGTACACACATCAATACAAACTACTTGTGGTTCTCTATCACTGGACATGGAAGTTACTTTTGTAAAAATTTACAAATATTTTTGAATGTATACAGTAAGGGTATGATAGTAAAACTTGAAGAGTGATGTGAATTTGTGGGAACAGATTACAGTAAAGTGTTATGGTATCTTATGGCAGTACAAGGGTACTGTCTGTTATCCCAATAGAAATAATTATTCCCATCTTTGATGGCCTAAAGTAATACTTCCTTACTTGCTACAAATCCCCAAAATTACTAGCTGATTTTTTGAAAATCTAGAAAGTAAGCTTTATTTCAAATTTTTGTATGGTACTCTAATGTGGGCCTGAAATTGGAAGCTAATTCTATCATAGGAACAGAAACATTTTGGACAAATTCTGAATTAATTTGTCAACTACAGGGAAGAAAAAGCCACAAATGTATTTCATCTTCTGCTAAAGAATTACTATGTTCTCTAAAAGAAAATAATGATGTTCAGGAACAAAATTTCACCTAAAGTGTAGACAGTTTTTATGATTATAGCATCCAATACTTAATGTTGTGGAAAATCAGTTTTGATGAAGTGGAAAGTTTCAGTGGAAACTTTACAAACTGTAATTACCTGGTGTGGTTCTAAAGGGACTGCACAAGTTGTTAATGAAATTATGAAGGATCCCATAAATATTGATGACCTATTTCATGAACATGCATTGTTGAACCACCCAATTAAAACAATTTTTAAGCTGCATTATTTGGAAATGGTTGAGTTTGAAATGTCTCTGCCTGGGCCAGTTGCTCCAGTTGAGAGAGGTTTTTCAACATTGAGGAATGTTTGGTCTACAGACAGGAACAGACTTCCAATATCAACTTCTAAACATCCATTGAACATTAGAATTAATTCAGGAATATCTTTTTGTGAATTTTATCAAAAAAGTAATGTCTAGTGACAAATACCACTGAATAAATACTGTAAAGTTTAATGTTTCAGTAGACTATTAAGACCTGTAAGTAACTTCAAAAATATGTCCTGGGTTAGACCAAAAAAGAAAATAAAAATGGTAATGTGTCCTGGATTGGACCCAGAGACATATGTGAAACCTAGCTCAAAAGTATTCATAAAGTGAAGAAATTATTTGATCAGTTTTCTGTAGATTATAGAATTGTGGATACACCAAAGTCTTTTCCAGTCACAGTTTTGAACACTTCTATTGAAACTTTAATTCACAATTTAAAGAAACATGTCATAAGTATACAGGAGTTAGAAAAAGAAGATACTCAGCAAAGAGCAGGAAAGGTGGTTGGAAAGTATGAATCAGATTTCACTATAATTTTTTCACATGAACCTATTAGCCTGAAACGAGTTACATTGAAAGAATCTATAAATAAAGGAAATATAGCTTCAGTTAAAGATCTCATAAAACTGTTATTTGTTGAAAACACTTTTCTTGCAGGTAGTTTCCCTGATGTAAGCACAGCCATTCAGCTGTACTTGACTCTATCAGTTACTTCTGCTATGGCAGAAAAATGATTTTCTAATCTCAAACTAATCAGCAAGTTCCTTAGCAACTCAGTGTACAAGTCCAAATCAAGTACTTTAGCAACTCTAAGGACTGAATGTGAAACATCTCATTAACTTGGATGATGTTCCCAAAAAGCTTTCTAGTTCAAAGTGAAGAAGAACTGGTAAGCAGTGTTTGCTTTAGCATGTAGCTTCTCTTCACAAAACTGAAGACTTATTTGCTGTATGAGGATTGCATTGATAGATGGGTTTATTTCAGTTTTATTCTTAATTATGCTTGCAAATGTCCAGTGTTTCCATATTTGTTCTTTGCTGTTTTAACAAGTCCATCAAAATTTATTTCGAGGGGTCCCCCAAAACCCTAGTTAGCACCACTGTTTAAATTACTTAAATTACTAAATTTTTTATGAGTAAGCCAGCTACAGTGCAGTGATGTACAATATATGAGCACAACACCAGAACAAAGTATAACTACTTTCAGAAAAGAACAAAATTAAAAAGAAGGAGAGAAACACATACATCAGTGCTTTCATTTAGTTTAACAAACTACCAAACATTTAATAATTTGTAAAGAAACAGATTTTAACAAAAAATTAATATCTTTTTTGATAGTAAATGTCTATATTCGTTCAAAGAAGTCTAAGCTTTTGATATGATGCAGTAGCATATCAGTAATAAATGCATAAAATAGATATAAGATACAATGACTGTAGTATGTAACATATTTTGTAAATGTAACAATTGTTCACATTGTTATTTCTGACATTTGTAAAAGCCATCTTCGTGATGACTCTGTTCAAAGAATGTGAAATAAATAAAGGTTATATAAGGATTTATACTGAGCCATGTCTTTTGACTATTTGATCCTCTGCCGTTTTCACTGTTTTATCTCTCAAAGCAGCTCATTATCTTCTATTGTAATCTTGTCCCCTGTTTAAATAATCTGCTGTATAATTCTCCCATTGAAACACTCCACTACATGAGGATATTTCAAGCTATCCACATGCAGATCTCCTTAATTGCCTACCTTGCAATTTTTACAGGTTGATCATAACTTGTTGCTTATGGACTACACACTAAGAGTCCACATTTGCCCCTGGTAATATTTTGCAGTTTAAAATCCAGTTCTCGAATCTACATTTATATTTTGCCCTGTAAACGAATGTGAAAGTCTGGAAGTTATATACCCTGTGTAAAGACTTCTGGTGTCTTCAAGTCTCTTCAACATATAAAACCTTGTTTCATGATTCTTAAACCAACGTTTACTTTACTTCACACATAGTAAGAACCTTATCAATCGTATGCCTGCTCTACAGAGCTCTTCCATTTCCTTTGTTAAGTGTACTGTTTCTCCATTTGGTGTTGATGTTCATCCTAGCTGTGCCCTCCCAGATCTTATTTGTGACAAAGCAAGCTGGGATAATTTTAATTCCCCTCTTGTTTTGACATCTGCCTCTTTAAATTCATTTTTTCATGTTTAACTAATAATCAGCATTTTCATAAAAGAGAAAGGTTGACCATCATTTTTGAAGAATATAACACCAGATCTAGTTTTGTGTGTAGTTTTAGGTATGTAATTGATTTTATAATTTATTTCAGCTATTTCTATTTAGTATCTTTTGTTATAGGGTAAAATCAGTAGTTGTTTTGCAAACTTAAATTCTGTTGTTGACATATAAACCCATATAAATTCTGTAATAATTGTAAACATGTGGAAGACAAAATCTTAGTATTCTTAAAGTATTTATTTGACTCTATTCAAAAACATGTTAGCAAATCCAGCCTTTATTCCAAAGTAATTATCAGTAACAGTTTTGTCAAAAGTATTGTTTACGTAGCTATATTTGTTAACTTCATGATTTAAACAAATAAGTTGGCTTAACCCATGCAGTAGAAGAAATTGTAAAAAGAACCAATTTTTTGATGTATTCAGTTAATCAAATGAATTAAGTTTTAATTGTAATTTAGGTAATTCTAACTTTGAATAATGTGTAGTTTTAGTAGGCCTACCTATTATTGTGTGGATATATAAGGGCCTGATTTTTGGTCATGAGACAGTCAGTCCATGGCCGAGTTTCAGACTAGAGACAATATGCAGTATAAACCATCTCAGATACTAGATCTTAATATTAATTGTGGTATAATAGATGTTTTTGCATTCAGTGCAGTCTGTATATGGAGATCTACCTAAGAAATGTGTCATGGTACAGCCTTTTCTAACATTAAGGAATTACAACTTTAAACATAGTTGCCTGGAGTAATGTGTGTGGAAAGAGTAAGCAAGATTTGTATGTACACTGCCCTTCAGGATAGAATCTCAAGCAAATTGAGGGAACATAGTTAAATAATAGTTTTTGTAAGTGATAATTTTGTCTGATCAGCAATGAGAGTGAAGTTTGTCTTAGCATATGGATCTTTTACTATGGAGTGTTTTCTGTAGAGTCACTTTTTCATTAGATAAGCAGAGCAGGTGTTTATTTATTAGTTAATGAAACAATAATGAAATAATAAAAAAATGAATAATGTTAGGGTCTTAATGGTTAGGGAGCCTGTCTCTGCAGTTGGGGTATTTTTTGAGACTGCACTCCACTAGCTAACGAGGTAAGGAACATAAGTAAAGTAATGGAGCTGACACACATTATTAATGCAAAAGATAACTGTATACAAACAAATGTGTTGTAACTGTACTGAAGATCTAAATTTTGAACTTGACAACATTAGGTACTATTCATATTGTGCAATTCATGAGACTGCAGCTGGGGTGAGAGACAACAGAAAGAGCAATATTTACAAGTCATATAATGCTGCATCATTGGATCTATAGGTTATCTGAAAACTTCTATTTGTGTTCTGAGGAATTCTGAACTTAAAGTGGTAATGCTGGAACAAAGAACAATAAATTTGCTGATTCACTAATATCTGTGGTGCTAGACTGAGTTGAATGTTCTGACAGGTCAACTATTTGGTAACATTTTCTCATTTTGTGAGGATTTCATTTTTTGGTTGAATGAGAATAGTGCTGAGAGCTGAATAGAGAAATAGGGCAATGATTTGGTACAAACTCCATCCCATTAATATCGATTTGAATAGTAATCAAGTTATGTAATGGTGACTATTCTTTTTTCATAACATAATGATTAGTGAATGTATGCTACTGCACATCTTGAGTTTTTACGAGAGGTAATGCACATATTGAGCTTTTGATATCTTTGATATCTTTCAAGTTCAACCAGTTTCAGACAGTTATGACCTGAAGTAATGTTTTTTTGTGTAGTGTGCACTTGATTTAAAATTTTTTCTAGTCCACACCTTTTGTACTATAGCCAATTTTAGTGGTAATTATTGTAATGTTAAGAGAACTATGTAACGTATATATATTTATGAAGTAATGACTATCATTTGCCATTAGTGTTAAACAATTTTTTCTTAGACTTAAGTTGGGACTATAAGTGTACTAAAGTAGGGTATTTTGTCTCATTTTTTCATGTACTGTGGCGGAGGAGAACCACCTCCAAGGGAACTGACAGTAGTACATTTCCTTGCTAACTGCCACTTGGACCTATTGAAGGTGAGAAAGTGTGTTAAAATTCACCGAAAAAGTAAAAAAGCTTGTGAAAACTACTAAACATTGAGTAAGTGAAATTTTCTGTAAAAACAGTGAACTGCAATGTGCAGTGTAATTTAAGTTCTTTGCTACCCATGAGGATTAAATTTTTTGGGTAGCAAGACAGGAAATGTATCAAATTATATGTATCATTAAATATAACCTTCACTTACCCAAAAAGGACATCATTTATGTTGAAGATGCATAATTTTTGTTAAAAGTATAACTTGTGGATATTTTGTGATATTATACAACAATACACTGTATGTAATTATTTTGTTTGGGGATTTTTGTATGGCCAGTTCACATAAGTATAAATTTGAAAAAAAAAGAACAAATGTATTGTAGTTTTGATGAGCTTTCTTGTGTAATATTTTTTTGTGTTTAGATTTTAAACCCAATTTCTGGCGTCACTTGTGGTCATTGAATTGTCCAGTTAGCTATTTGCATACCTATCTGATCAATCCAATGAGGGGGTGATGTAATGAAGCAAGCTGGGATAATTTTAATTCCCCTCTTGTTTTGACATCTGCCTCCTTGAATTCATTTTTTCATGTTTAACTAATTACCATGATCATATGTGAATATAATTGGCATTTTCATAAAAGAGAAAGGCTGACCATTATTTTTGAAGGATATAACACCATATCTAATTTTGTGCGTAGTTTTAGGTATGTAATTGATTTTATAATTTATTTCAACTATTTCTGTTTAGTATCTTTTGTTATAGGGTGAAACCAATAATTGTTTTGTAACTTAAATTCTATTATTGACATATACACCAATATAAATTCTGTAATAATTGTAAACATTTGGAAGACAAAATCCTAGTATTCTTAAAGTATTTATTTGACTCTATTCGAAAACATGTTAGCAAAACCAACCTTTAATTAATTCCAAAGTAATTACCGGTAACAGTTTTGTCAAAAGTATTGTTTACATAACTATATTTGTTAACTTCATGATTTAAACAAATAAGTTGGCTTAACCCATGCAGTAGAAGAAATTGTAAAAAGAACCAATTTTTGGATGTATTCAGTTAACCAAATGAGTTAAATTTTAATTGTAATTTTTGTAAATTTAACTTTGAAGAATGTGTAGTTTTTGTACCTATTATTGTGAGGATATATAAGGGCCTGATTTCTGGTCCTGAGACATTCAGTCCATGGCCGAGTTTCAGACTAGAAACCTGTGTTGGTTAGAACAACAACAATGCTTCAACTTAACTTTGGAAGAAGTGTTAAATAAGTATGCTGTGTGTTAAAACAGTGACAGTGTCTGCTCATGCGTACCTTTCTATTCTTCAAGAACTGTGAACATTGTGGTTAGGTTTTTATTGCTCATAGATGTTCAATAGTAAACGTTTGTAGCTGTATGTGGAGCTTTGCGTGCACACTATTAATGAGGCTTATCAAAAGTTAAACAATAGTGCACTGGCCATATAACTGTGTATTATGAAGGGTTTTTGAACAGTGAAATTAAAGTATTGTGAATGCAACTGTAGATCTGTCAGCTACATTATTTACAGTAGTCAGTGTCCAACTTTCAAACTCAATTTTTCAGCCAGCGTAGCAACGCCATACGTCAACACCGAGGACAAAAAATGAAGAAAATAAAGCAGGTGGAACTGCTACACATCTAATTCTGGCTCTTTCTCTCATTCCATCTACTGTCCTGCTGAATACTATTTTAGGTTGTCTTATTTCCTGCAATTCTTGCTACATGCCCTGCCCAGTTCAACATTCTCTTCTTTAAAACTTTGATGATGCTATGGTGTTTGTACAGCTCTCTTAAATCTTCATTTTTCTTATCCTTCCATTCCATTTTATTTCATCTTATACTGGTCCATAAATTTTCCTTCGTGTTTTCCTTTGCAATATTAACAGTTTTTCTTTACCTTCCTTTCTGAATTTTAATGCTTCACATCCATATAATGTCACTGGTATAACAGTAAATTCAAGTGGATTTTCAAGTTACTACTTAGTGATCTTTTGTTTCAAATTTTGATAAAACTAACTGTTAAACTAGTAAAAGTCAGTGATAAAATCAACTCTTGACAGAGATAAATTGTGCTCTATGCAAAATTCTACCAGGCAGGTTCCCTTTCATTCCTTTCCCTCATTCTCCTAGTATGTTTTCTTCCATTTCCTCCTCTCTTTCTTCTTCTATCTTCCTATTATTTAATGCAAGTCACCCATCACATGAAACCTTTTTCTATCTTAAAGATTTATATGATTTATTTTTTTCCATCATACATTCTTTGAAGCTCTTCACCATGAGGTAGTAGGCAAATAAATGTGTACAAATGTACTTCATATTTGTCTAGTTATAGTATTATCTTGGACACAAGTGACAGCATTTGTTTCAGTTTAATTTAATTTATTTTTTTACATATTTCGTAACAATTTTATAGGCTCATGTTTCAAGTTTTAAACAGAATAAAAAAATAGCTTTAGCTGCCAGCACATGCTTGTCACAGATAAAAAATCCATCTTTTAAATGTGTTAATAAAGATAACAAATAAGCAACAGTAGCCAGAGATGATATACACAGCAAAAATCACAAAGAAAACAAATTTTTAAGTAATAATAATGACAAACACCAATCACTAGCATCAACAAAACACAGCCTTACAGGCATAAGGGCAGTAGACAAAATTATGTATGAGTTATATATGTATGTCATACTTCAGAAAAGTACTAAGCAGCACAAATTATACAAACTGAAGAACTCTGTTTTTAAATCATGTTTGCACTAATAAACAGCAACTGAAACACATTTTTCTACTTAGTCTATGTGTTCTATTGTTCCGAATTCTGTGTACTCCACTTGGTCCTCCTCTCTTTGCTCCTTAGGACATTTATTTCTACAAGAGGAAGAGGTGTTCAACACAGTTTCCAATTTTAAAGTTCCTCTGTTTTACGAATTTGCTCACAACTATTGCTTCAGCTTACACTAACACCCAATTATGATATGTTCTTTTGATTTTCTTTTGAATGTATGTTGTTCCTTTATGCTCCTTATTCCAAGAAGTAGTCTGTTATAAAATTGTCTTCCTGTATTTATTGTCATTATTTGTCATTTTAAGACTTTTGCTGTAAATGTAGTGATTTTCTTGCGTTCTATGTTGTATTCATGAAATTCTGTTTAGTGGTACCACACAATTTCTTAGTAAAATGATGATATTTTAAATTCCTTGAATTATTTTTGCAGGCTTTCTACAGTGTCAGTTTGTTTTCTTCCTGTTCGTCAATAAGTTTTCTTCTCTGAAACATCTTCTACCATTTGCATGTCCTCTTTGGCTCTCTTTTCTACGTCCTTTGCTGAATCACTACATACTAGTAAAAGGTGTAATTGGCATCATCATCATCATCATTTCATTTACTGTAGTGGACATGTCAATTATATACAGGACAAAGAACACAGTGTCAGCTTACTTGCATGGTAATAAGCCTTTGATAGTCTCATAATTTCTTCTTGATGGTTGTCTTCTGGCTGTTGTAGGGTCTAATGAATATATGTTAATTAATGTACACAATACTACAATAATGAATTTTTGATCTCTTCATTATATATTTAAAATTAATGTTCCTTCTCTGATGATCAGCTGTGTCACAAGCTATAGTATAAGCATTCAGACCAGATAAGCAGTTACATTCACATGTTATACACTGAAGAGCCAAAGAAACTGGTACACCTGCCTAATATTGTGTAGGGCCCCGACGAGCACGCAGAAGTGCCACAGCATGATGTGGCATGGACTTGACTAATGTCTGAAGTAGTACTGAAGGGAATTGATGCTACGAATACTGCAGGGCTGTCCATAAATCCGTAAGAGTACTTGGGGGTAGAGGTCTCTTCTGACACGCATGTTGCAAGACATCCCAGATATACTCAATAACATTCATGTCTATGGACTTTGGTGGCCAGCAGAAGTGTCTAAAATCAGAAGAGTGTTCCTGGAGCAACTCTGTAGCAGTTCTGGATATATGGGGTGTTGAATTGTCCTGCTAGAATTGCCCACGTCCATCGGAACACACAATGGACATGAATGGATACATGTGATCAGAGAGGATGCTTACGTGTGTATCACCTGTCAGAGTCATATTTAGATGTATCAGAGATCCCATATCACTTGCTCCATGACATTACAGAGCCTCCACCAGCTTGAACAGTCCCCTGCTGACATGCAGGGTCCATGGATTTATGAGGTTGTCTTAATACTCATACACGTCCATCCTCTCGATACAATTTGAAATGAGACTCATCCAACCAGGCAACATGTTCCCAGTCATCAGCAGCCCAGTGTTTGTGTTGAGAGGTCCAGGTGATGTGTAAAGCTCTGTGTTGTGCAGTCATGAAGGGTACACAAGTGGGCCTTGGGCACCGAAAGCCAATATCAATGATGATTCATTGAATGGTTCGTGTGTTGTCACTTATTGATGGCCCATCAGTGAAATTTGCAGCAATTAGTGGAATGCATTTCTGCCACAATGAAAAATTCTCTTCAGTCATCATTAGTCCCGTTCTTGCAGCAATGTCACAGATTTGATGTTTACCAGATTACTGATATTCATGGTACACTCACGAAATGGTTGTGTGGAAAAATCCCCACTTCATCTCTACCTCAGAGATGCTGTACCCCATCGCTCATGCACCATCTATAACACCTGCTTCAAACTCATTTAACTCTTGATAAGCCACCACTGTAGCAGCAGTAACTGATCTTAGAACTGCACCAGACACTTGTTGTCTTATATAGGCATTGCTGACAGCAGTGGCATATTGTGCCTGTTTACATATCTCTGTATTTGAATACACATGCCTGTACTAGTTCCTTTGGTGCTTCAGTATATATTATGCAGTTCTCTGGTGGTAGACAAATGATGAATTCATCCTATCCAGGCACTAAATGTACATTCTGATGACTAAGTTGAGTCTGTCTTCATGATAATAATGAACTCCAAAAATCATGCTACTTACAAAAGTAGTTAACCACAACCTAGTAACTGTACAATTTGGATGTCCAATACAGATTGACTACATGTTTTTGATGTTTTGATATCTAACCACAGACTGCCTCAAAGTAAAAAGGGGAAAGAAAACAACCACAGAACTACAGACCAGTTGCCTTAACGTCAGTGTTTGGTAAATTAATTGAAAAAATAATGCTAGAAATCCTAATTGAGCACTATAATAACTTAATAGGAGATTTCCAACATGGCTTTAGAAGTGGTCGGAGCACCATATCTGCAGCAGTACAGTTTGTACACTGTCTGATGGAGAAAATAAATGAGGGATACGAAATGGCAGGAGTGTTTTTAGATCTTTCCAAAGCGTTTGACAGAGTCCATCATGGCGCTCTTTTAAGTAAACTTGCTTATAATGGTGTCAGTGGGAAACTGTTGCTTTTAATAGAATCTTACCTTAAAGATAGACAACAATGCACAGAAGTTGTGTATGATAATGGAGAGGTAATTGAAAAAAGAAGATCAAAGATAAGGAACATAAATTTTGGTGTGCCACAAGGCTCTATCTTGGGCCCCTTCTTGTTTATTTGCTACGTGAATGATTTCCCAAAAGTATTAGACACCAGTCATCGTATTACTATGTATGCTGATGACACCTCTGGGATTTGCTGGGCACGTAGTAATGATGACCTAAATTCAGTGGTACAGAATTTTGTTGAAAAAGCCCAAACACATTTTGAAAAAGAAAACCTGAGGGTCAATATTAACAAAACTAATTTAATTTATTTTAAGACAAGTAGTTCAAATAAAAATACTGTTCTAAATGAGGACATTCAGGAAAATACCTGTTCAGAATGTAAATTTCTGGGGATATATATAGATGACAGACTTTCGTGGAATCAGCAAATAGATCATGTCTGTGGTAAAATAACATCTAGTCTGTATTTACTAAGGAGATTAGTTCAATATTTAGATATCGAAGCAATAAAAATAGCGTATTTTGGGTTGGTGTATCCCCATCTATCTTATGGAATTGTATTGTGGGGTGGGTGTAGCCAATACAATATAAAAAGGGTATTTGTATTGCAGAAAAGAGTAATAAGAACTATGGCAAAAATAACACCCAGAACTTCATGTAAAAACCTGTTTATTAAGTTTAATATTATGACTATCTATGCAGTATATATGTTTCAATCAATATTATTAGTGAAAAAAGACAAAAAAGTGACAAACAGGAATATGGAAATCCATGATTACAATACAAGAAAAAAATCAGACTTTCATATGGTGAGCAGACGATTGAATCTAACAACAAATACCCCATTCATTAAGGGAGCAATATTTTATAATTCTCTGCCAAACAACCTGAAACAGCTTTCTGGTAGAATTTTTAAAAACGAGTTAAAAAGTGGCTTGTATTGAAGTGCCCATACAGTATGGTGCTGACATGATTTGACCTCAGGAATGCTATATTAAATATACTTAAATGATATTTTACTTAGTAGTATGTAATCTATTTGTATTGTGTATCAATAATCTGAATGTAATTATTATAACATTGTCCATGCATGTTAAATACATGTTTCGAGCTGTAAGATAAATAAAATAAATAAAAAATACAGGGTGCTGAAAAAAGATGTTACATTTTTTGAGAGGTGGTGGTATGGGGGCCCTAAAATGCATACCTTAAGAACTATGAGCATTTCATCTTTGCTACTGTGAAATGTACCACCTCTACTGCAAGCTCTTTTCTATTAAAAACTACCTGCAGAATTCAGTAAACAAAGAAGGACACATTTCTCTGTTATTGTCCAAGTATGCAATAAACATCCATTGGTATTGTTACTGTAAACTGTAATAATAGTTCTGGGCAAACTGCAGAGCACACTCCAGTTCTAATGGAACCAGTCTGTGTTTTGATAAGTTTGTGAAATACTGTTACATTGGCGTTTCATCTTTACACTTATCAGCATAAAGGAAGCCTGTTATCCTGCACAGGAAATGACAGACATGATCTTCTGTTATCACGAGATCAAAAGATCATGACCATCACATCAATGGTGTTTCTGATAAAGCCACACATGTGGCTTCACTGCCCATGAATTCAGTATTCGATGTACTGCCTCACCCAGGTGTGTCAATTGCCTCCACGCCCACCCAGTTTGGTGCAAAGTATGTTGTGTCATTACACAAGAGAAGACTAGTGTTGGCACCCAGACTTTGACAGCTGAGCAGAAAACACCAAATTGCACTTGTAAATTACATCTGCAAACCCTTACTGCTAATACAAAAACCAAGCTTTTCTACCACTTATAACATGGTGGCTTCAGAACCTAAAGTCAAAAATGAATAACAGGCCCTCATGGCAGTCAGCAAAGAGCAGTAACAAAATATTTCTGTTAAACTAGCCTTACCACCACCCTCAAAATTCAAGCTGGGGAAAAATGCAACAGGCAAAAAGATTGGGTCTGACGTCTTCAGATTATGTGACCTTGGTCCTGTCTGATAGCCGGTGAGTCCACCAAGTAAGCCCTCCTCCACTGCAGTCTTCCCACTATGAGGAAACAACAAGGGGAATGCAGATGAGAAACTCACCATTAAGGGGGAATGTCACAGATTTGGGTTCAAAAACTCAATTTATCACAAATATTTTTGTCTTAATCTACAGTGTTTAATCAACAGTGTGTTGATGTCAGTAATGGAAATGCCTTTAAGGTATGACACTGTCCAGTCACATTAATGTGACCACCTGTCAGAAGCCTATATAACCACCTTTTGTTACACAGACCACTGAATGTCATACAGGAAGAGAGTCAGGGAGGTTTTGGAGGGTACCAACTAAAATGTGGAGCCACACTGACTCAAGTTCCATGGTCAGCTGTGCTAAGTTTCTCAGTAGAGAATTCATGGCATGGACAACGTGATTAAGGTGGTCCCACAGATTCTTGATTGGGTTTCAATCTGGGATTTTTCTGGGCAAAGGTGTACAGTAAACGCATCCTGGTGCTCCTTGAACCATACACATGCACTGCGAGCTGTGTGAGACATTGCATTCTCCTGCTGGTAGGTACCATCAAGCTGAGTAAAATCAAACTGCATCTAGGTGTGGATATGTGGATATGGCACCAAGGACAGAAGTATACTTGTGTTTTTCTGTTGTGCCTTCCAGAGTCATGAATTCACTCAGTGAATGCCCTCCGGCTTGAACTCATTTGACTATTGTTACACAGTGTTTGATTTCAGATGTTTCATGCCATACATGCCATGGAGCATATAATGTGATTCATCTGCAAAAAGCAACTGGCATGCAAATTCAAGCCTTGCTTGCTAATGAAGAGCAGTCAGCATGGGAAAATGAACCATATGCCTGCTGCAGAGGCACATAAGCAGCAATGTTTGCTGAACGGTCATTGAGGATACAGTCCTAGTAGCCCCTTGGTCCATCTGGGCTGGCAGTTGCTCAACAGTTGCATGTCTATTAACCTGTGCACATCTCTGCAGCCATCGTTCACCTCCGTCATTTATGGACCATGTTGCACCACAGTTGCCCTGGTGCCAATTTTCGATAACACCATTTTGCCATGCATGGCATACTTTACCATGCCAGCACATGAATAGTTTACAGACTTATCAATTTCTGAAATGTTTCCACCCTTGGTCTGAAAACCAATGATCATGCTCTTTTGGTCGTCAGATAAATTGCTCCGTTTCTGTATTACAACAACGACTGTACTGTTTTCTGCATCCCCACATGCTTTATATACCTTTCACTGCTAGTGCTGCCACCTGTTGTCTGTGAGTGGTTCTTACATGGTGTTGTTATCGATAGGCAGGGGTCATATTAATGTGACTGGACTGTGTACAATATTTAATACTTCATTCACAGCCAGGCCCCCATATCAGTCATTTGGGAAGTGATGATGGGAACCCTTCTTCTTTCAAGGCTGTAATAGGGAGTAAATGACAGAATATTCCAATAGAAAAGCTGGAATGTGTTGGACACATCCAAAACAGCCTTTGTGGTAGACTTCATTACTTGCTCAATGAGAAGAAAGGTTATCCCTGAAGGATGGAAAACCACTAAGAGAAAAAGGCAAGCTTACTCTTGAATTGATTCTCTTGAGTTATTTTATGGGAAAGCTATTGGGATGAATGCAGGCAATGAGGCATGCTGTGTGGGCAATTTACTTCCACAAACTATCCATCCTGTAAACACCAATGAATGCTCGGTGCCCAAAGGATGATTGATGTAAGTACAATACAAGGAATGAAACCTATTTACATAGGCACCCATTACCAGAATCTGTTTTGCATGTAGTTGGGGTGACATTCAAGTTTCTTGTGAACCCTACTATTTCGAGGGTGTGTCACCATGAGAAACACCGAATGTGAGGGGAAGCGTAAACACTTCAACTGGGAGGAGGAGCCCAAAGATAAATCCTGTGTACTTAATGTACTGAAAATAGTAGTCTATGATGCAGTTTTACATTTAAGTGAAGGACAAACTGGCACAACTGAAATGTTGAAGGGAGCAGGTGTAAATCTAAATGTGTTTACTGCAGAAGCATTTTACATCATCTATCAGAGCAGGCTCGGCAAAGCCCGCAGAATAATGCCTGATCTACATATAAAGGCCAGACAGATTACATAGGGGCTGGAGAGAAACCTGAAGAATAGGGGCTATCAGTATGGAGAAGTTTAAACTACAGGTAAGCCTATGACATGTTGTAATATGTGAACTATATCTTTAAACAGCAGTTTCTCAGCTTCATGTTTCTTACATTATTAGAAGCATTTTATCAAAGAATATGTGAGATAATGCTATGATATTTTCAGGGGTTGGTCAAAAGAAGTTGCTATCACATTTGAACTAAAGAAATATAATATACTTTACTTAAATTCTGCTTCATAGAATTGCATGTTAGCAAATAATACATAATTTTGACAGTGCACAGATCAAAACCGTGTAATTATTAAATTTTTGACATGAATTAGTGGCTGTAGTTCAATGACCTTATAACCCTTCTAGGACCATAGCATAAGGGTTTAATGTTGATTTCATGGCTGGATTTTCAGTTATGGAATTTTATAAAAAAAGGCAACGTAACACATTTAAAATATGATGTTTGTGGCAAAATAATATGTCTAGATTTTCTACTACATATCCCCATTACAGTACAGCTCTTTTTCTTTGCACATGCAAAATATCAAATGTCTGCCATACTGAAAACAATTGCAATAATTTTTAAGAGAGCATTTACGTTTTTGGCTACATAACCCCTTAAGATGGCTTCCATACTTCAGCGAGACCTAAATGAGTTCAGGACATGTGGATGAAGTATGTTTATCTACTCACAGTAGGTCAATGTGTAAATGCCTTCAAGAGACAAATTTTAAATTTCTCCAGCCCCCGAGCTTTATGTCTACATTCTCCACAAAAGGGAAGACCTTAGTCAAGAGAGAGTAGTGGCTATTTTCATAAACATCACCTACCACTCCTTGCTTCCCTCCATCACAACCAGCCAACAAGCAGTCACTGTATCAGTGGTTGTGCATTGTAGGTTGACAATATGATTCCTCTACCTGCCCCCATATGGGCTGCTAGAAAAAAGAGGCTTTTCATGAACTACTTAATCATCTCCCCATTCCTTTCTCCTCTAAGGTGATTTTAACACACACATGAGCTATTTCATGTCTTCATTTGTGTGTATGTTGAACATGGGATGGAGCATGCAACTCAACACTGCTGTTGATCTTTCAGTATGTTCTCTGGCCCTTGTACACACCAGAAAATGGGAAGTGGTCAATGACATGCACCCAAGTGATCATTTCCCAATCTTGATTCACCTACCAGACACAGTGGTGCTCAAAAGAAAGCCATCACGCTGGGTAATCAGCAGTGCAGACGGATGCCCTGCAGACAACTTTCTATGTTTGAATATTGTGACAGTGCCCAGGAATTAGTGGATAAGATTACCAAAATGATCCACCATGCCACTGAAGCATCCATTCCACAATCTTCAGCCCATCCAAAAAGGCAGCCTGTCCTTTGATGTAACAACAAATGCTACTCTGCAAACCAGACAAGATGGGTGGCTCTGTGTAGGTTCAAGTGCCAGCCAACTGCAGGGGACTTTGTAACCTTTCAGGTAATGAGTAAGATCCCCACTTGAACCATGGACCTTGGCATTGATAGGGAGGCTTGCATGCCTCAGTGATACAGATAGCCGTACCGTAGGTGCAACCACAACCAAGGGGTATCTGTTGAGAGGCCAGACAAACGTGTGGTTCCTGAAGAGGGCAACAGCCTTTTCAGTAGTTGCAGGGGCAACAGTCTGGATGATTGAGAGATCTGGCCTTGTAACACTAACCAAAACAGCCTTGCTGTGCTGGTACTGCTAACGGCTGAAAGCAAGGGGAAACTACAGCTGTAATTTTTCCCGAGGGCATGCAGCTTTACTGTATGGTTAAATGATGATGGCGTCCTCTTGGGTAAAATATTGCAGAGGTAAAATAGTCCCCCATTCGGATCTCCGGGCAGCGATTACTCAAGAGGATGTCATTATCAGGAGAAAGAAAACTGGTGTTCTACAGATCGAAGCGTAGAATGTCAGATCCTTAATCGCGCAGGTAGGTTAGAAAATTTAAAAAGGGAAATGGATACGTTAAAGTTAGATATAGTGGGAATTAGTGAAGTTCGGTGGCAGCAGGAACAAGACTTTTGTTCAGGTGAATACAGGGTTATAAATACAAAATCAAATAGAGGCAATGCAGGAATAGGTTTAATAATGAATAAAAAAATAGGAGTGCAAGTAAGGTACTACAAAGAGCATAATGAACGCATTATTGTGGCCAAGATAGACACGAAGCCCATGCCTACTACAGTAGTACAAGTTTATGTGCCAACTAGCTCTGCAGATGATGAAGAAATTGATGAAATGTATGATGAGATAAAATAAATTATTCAGGTAGTGAAGGGAGACGAAAATTTAATAGTCATAGGTGACTGGAATTCGAGAGTAGGAAAAGGGAGAGAAAGAAACATAGTAGATGAATATGGATTGGGGGTAAGAAATGAAAGAGGGAGGAAGCTGTCTGGTAGAATTTTGCACAGAGCATAACTTAATCATAGCTAACACTTGGTTCAAGAATCATAAAAGAAGGTTGTTTACATGGAAGAATCCTGGAGATACTAGAATGTATCAGATAGATTATATAATGGTAAGACAGAGATTTAGGAACCAGGTTTTAAATTCTAAGACATTTCCAGGGGCAGATGTGGACTCTGACCACAATCTATTGGCTATGAACTGTAGATTAAAACTGAAGAAACTGCAAAAAGGTGCGAATTTAAGGAGATGGGACCCGGATAAACTGACTAAACCAGAGGTTGTACAGAGTTCAGGGAGAGCATACAGGAACAATTGACAGGAATGGGGGAAAGAGATACAGAAGTAGAGGAATGGGTAGCTCTGAGGGATGAAGTAGTGAAGGCAGCAGAGGATCAAGTAGGTAAAAAGACGAGGGCTAGTAGAAATCCTCGGGTAACAGAAGAAATATTGAATTTAATTGATGAAAGGAGAAAATACAAAAATGCAGTAAATGAAGCAGGCAAAAAGAAATACAAAAATCTAAAAAATGAGATCGATAGGTACTGCAAAATGGCTAAGCAGGGATGGCTAGAGGACAAATGTAAGGATGTAGAGGCTTATCTCACTAGGGGCAAGATAGATACTTCCTACAGGAAAATTAAAGAGACCTTTGGAGAAAAGAGAGCCACTTGTATGAATATCAAGAGTTCAGATGGAAACCCACTTCTAAGCAAAGAAGGGAAAGCAGAAAGCTGGAAGGAGTATATAGAGAGTCTATACAAGGGCAATGTACTTGAGGACAATATTATGGAAATGGAAGAGGATGTAGATGAAGATGAAATGGGAGATACGATACTGCATGAAGAGTTTGACAGAGCATTGAAAGACCTGAGTCAAAACAAGGCCCCAGGAGTAGACAACATTCCATTAGAACTACTGACGGCCTTGGGAGAGCCAGTCCTGACAAAACTCTGCCATCTGGTGAGCAAGATGTATGAGACAGGTGAAATACCCTCAGACTTCAAGAAGAATATAATAATTCCAATCCCAAAGAAAGCAGGTGTTGACAGATGTGAAAACTATCGAACTATCAGTTTAATAAGTCACAGCTGCAAAATACTAACGCGAATTCTTTAGAGACAAATGGAAAAACTGATAGAAGCCGACCTCAGGGAAGATCAGTTTGCATTCCGTAGAAATGTTGGACCACGTGAGGCAACACTGACCTTACCACTCATCTTAGAAGAAAGATTAAGGAAAGGCAAACCTACGTTTCTAGCATTTGTAGACTTAGAGAAAGCTTTTGACAATGTTGACTGGTATACTCTCTTTCCAATTCTAAAGGTTCCTGGGGTAAAATACAGGGAGCAAAAGGTTATTTACAATTTGTACAGAAACCAGATGGCAGTTATAAGAGTCAAGGGGCATGAAAGGGAAGCAGTAGTTGGGAAGGGAGTGAGATAGGGTTGTAGCCTCTCTTCAATGTTATTCAATCAGTATATTGAGCAAGCAGTAAAGGAAACAAAAGAAAAGTTCGGAGTAGATATTAAAATCCATGGAGGAGAAATAAAAACTTTGAGGTTCACCGATGACATTGTAATTCTGTCAGAGATAGCAAAGGACTTGGAAGAGCTGTTGAATGGAATGGACAGTGTCCCGAAAGGAGGATATAAGATGAAAATCAACAAAAGCAAATCGAGGATAATGGAACGTAGTTGAGTTAACTTGGTAAACTCAGGTGATGCTGAGGGAATTAGATTAGGCAATGAGACACTTAAAGTAGTAAAGGAGTTTTGATATTTGGGGAGCAAAATAACTGATGATGATCGAAGTAGAGAGGATATAAAATGTAGACTGGCAATGGCAAGGAAAGCGTTTCTGAAGAAGAGAAATTTGTTAAAATTGAGTATAGATTTATGTGTCAGGAAGTCGTTTCTGTAAATATTTTTATGGATTGTAGCCATGTGTGGAAGTGAAACATGGACGATGAATAGTTTGGACAAGAAGAGAATAGAAGCTTTCAAAATGTGGTGCTACAGAAGAATGCTGAAGATAAGATGGGTAGATCACATTACTAATGAGGAAGTATTGAATAGAATTGGGGAGAAGAGGAGTTTGTAGCACAACTTGACAAGAAGAAGGGACCAGTTGGTAGGACATGTTCTGAGGCATCAAGGGATCACAAATTTAGCATTGGAGTGCAGTGTGGAGGGTAAAAATTGTAGAGGGAGACCAAGAGATGAATACACTAAGCAGATTCAGAAGGATGTAAGTTGCGGTAAGTACTGGGAGATGAAGAAGCATGCACAGGATAGAGTAGCTTGGAGAACTGCATCAAACCAGTCTCAGGACTGAAGACCACAACAACAACAATGAGTAAGAAATGTCACTGAATTATTACAGATAGCAAAAAGAGGTCATGCCTACAGTTTCTGATCACATAAACTGTCCCACTGAAGGTGCAGTGGTGTGGGAGACTGTCAGGAGGATTTTCTGGGAGATGCCCACTGCCTGTTGTAATGAGGAATGGAAGTCTCCAGACCAACCTGTGAGACATTGATCAGATCATGTGGTGGCCTATTTTGCAACAGTTGCCACTGCTACCAGTTAGGATTCAGCTTTCTGACACTACAGAGTAGCAGCTGAGGTGGGCAGTTGGAATTTTGGTACCACCACTGATGAAGAATACAGCTGGATTCTACCTTATCTGCAGCTTGCAGCATGTCACCTTGTCACAATAGCGGCCATTGCAGTGTGTTATGACACCTCACAGGATGAAGCAAAGAAATCCTCCTTGCCATTTTCAACCTAATTTGAGTATCAGGACAGTTTTATGACTCGTGACAAGAGGCAGTTTTAATTCAACTTCCGAAACCTGGGAAGCACTGTATGTACCTGAGTGGTTATCACAGTGTTGACCTCACTATCTGTATATGAAAGACATTCAAGTGGATGGTTAATTGCTGCCTTGTCTAGAGGTTAGAGTCCAAGCAGTGCCTTAATCACACTTTCAGTGTGGGGTCAGGACATATCACTAAACCTTTGATAATCTGGCCCTCCTAGAAGCAGCTATGAAACATGTTTCTCTGTACCATCTAATGGGGATATTTTTTGACATTGAGAAGGCCTGCAATGCTACTTGGAGGTATAGTATCCTCAGGCAGCTTCACGAAAGAGGATTTCAAGGATGTATTTCCACCTTCATATTTCCTTCCTCTCAACACACTATTTTTGATATTGAATCAGTGATGTCCTCTCTGACCACTATAAACAGGAGAAAGGTAGCCGTCAAGATAGTGTTTTATGAGTGAGAGTCTTTACCATAGCTTTTAAAGACATAATGTCAAGAATTAAATGTTGTATCTGATGTTCTTTGTTTTCTGATGACTGCCATATCTTTTGTTCCTCTTCCAGCCTTGCAACAATAACTTGTTGGTTGCAACTGACTATTTGGCAGTTGGAGGAATGGGCACAGAACAATAGTCTTAAATTCCCACCCAAGAAATATGTTTGTGCTCTTTTTAGCTGTTCATGTTCTATTTTAAACTTTCTTGAATTGAGGATTCAGCACACTGTTCTTAAGTTTGAGGACACAGTGAGGTGTCTGTGCCTCACATTTGACTCTAAACTTACATGGTTGCCACATCTTAGGAACTTGAAAAGATGGTGCTTCACAGCTCTCAGTATTTTAAAATGTCCTAGCCACAATTCATGAGGAGTAAACTGAACTTGTCTGCTCTAGTTTTACAGTGCCTATGTGTGATCTTAGCTTGATTATGGGTGCCTGGTGTATCGCTATGCAAGACCCTCTTACATAAAAATATTGGATATGGTTCACCATGACAGAATTTGCTTGGCCAAGGAAGCCTTTAGAATCAGCCACAAACAAAGTCTTTACACTGAATGTAGGGAGCTGTCACTTCTCATTAGGTCATTAGGTGATAACTCATCATGGTCTGACAGGCCTATAAGACAGTGTCCACACCAAATGCACCTGCATGCCACAGCACTGCCCAGCCACCAATGGAGAAGCCCAACAATGAATAATGAGGATCTATGGGATTCATGCATAGCTTGTTTTTTTGTTTTTTGGAGATGAGTGTGGCTGATTTTAAGGTTTTACACCAAGATTGGATCAGATTTACATCTTGGATCCATCAAAGGCCCAGAATTATTTTAGACCTGACAAATTACAAGGAAAATTGTACCCCATACTTCCTGTTTCAGTTCCTTTTTTTATTTTTATTTTTTTAGGTAGTCATCACAGTTTTAAAGTTGTGTGAACTGAATGAATCCTACCAAGGGGTCTTCCTGGGCTGTTCAGTAGTGTTCCCCAACCATGTCTTAGGTTCTGCTGTCCCTTTGTATATACTGTATTTACAACATAGCTCCATGCAATCATGAAGGTACTCAAGCAGATGAGGCAACGTCAGGGCAAACAGTTTCTTAGCTGTCAAAATTTGCTTAGTGCCCCACAATCACTGAACACATGTACCCAGCTGTGAATATGGTCAAGTCATTAAATTATCAACTGTGCTTCCTTCAACAGTAGGAGAAGCAGGTATCATTCTATGGAGTACTGGGACATGTAGTAATTTGGAGAACTGGACAAGCAGACCAATCCATGAAGAAGGCCTGCAGGGCACATGAAATTACACAATATCTCATTCCCTTGCAGCCTGTCATTTCACCGTTGCATCAGGGATCCACAGAACTGTGAATGAAGTGAAATGGCAGTGGATGCATCAGGATAAAGGAACAACTAAATGGGTATTGTTACTTCACAATAGTCCAACAATCTTTTATTGCACAGACATCAAAAATATTAATAAAATACAAATAATAGTAGCTGCTTGAAATAAACATAATTAAGAAGGCACAACTAATGAGTAACAATAATTAGCATCATCAACAGATTTAAAATGTTAACAGCAGCTTAAATTTCAGCAGGAAATTAGATAAAATAATTAAAGAACAGCATTTGGGCACTTACTCCAAATTTCTTCAGTGAAAACAGTTGATGAATACTTAGTAAATTTAAACAAATGGGGTGCACCAAGTTTGGAAGGAGTAACAAGCAAGAAATAAATTAAAATGTGACTCAAACATGCACTTAGCACTGGGCAAGCTATGACAGTAATGATGCTAAATACTGCAATTCCAACATTTGGCTGATAAAAGGGGGTGCTTGATATTAATGAATATAACTTACAAGAAGTGTAGTAACATGAAATTTCACAGGTCTGGTATCTGATGAGCTGAGGCTTCTTAATTACTAATATTTTAAGCAATGAATGCAGGAACAATTCTTAACATAAATATCCAATATCCAAAATCAATCAGAGAAGTCCCTTAGGCATAATCAAGATACTGATATGGAAAAATAATAAATTACCTTTTAAGGAATTGAGAATTACACCAATACTAAAACCATTATTTTAAAACTAAACTTCAAACAGGGAAAACATGGAAGGGGCATATAGGGCTGGCCAGGTCTAAGTTAGATGGTTTAGAATAATGGGCACTTCAGGTTAAATTAATGCCCAATTGCCACAAGATAGTAACTGAACTTATAAGGGATACTGTACGAAACCAGGAGGCCACTACTTCTCAGAGGCTATGGTGAGATGGGTAGCAGCATGCCATCTGTGTGCACGTATACAGCTGACGTGTACAGGCTATGGCTGATGAACTGGTGGGTGGCAGATATCACCCTGGGGCAGCATCTCCAAATGCTACAAACAGCTCAGAAAGCCCAGAGCAAATGAACAGACATATAATTCATGCATAATAACTGAAGAACATGTGAAAATGCTGAAACCAAGATAAGAAACTCAATGTGAGCATGACCCCAAGCCCCAAGCAAATCTTACATATTACAACAAGAATATTACAATAAGAATTACTAAGATGATTAACTAGTTAATCTTACAATACAATTTAATGACGAGTTAATGTAATAACCAAGAAATCACATGGCTACTCAAACACATCAAGGTAAGTGACTTAAAAGGTAACAGGAAAATCTTGAGGGCAAACACTCAAACAATTACAATAGCAATTGCATTTAGAAGAAAGATATTAACTTTTTTGAAAGGGGCAGAATCTCACCATAGTTGTGGAAATTAAATACCCATATGAGCCAAGATTCATTGGGCTGCTAGCATTTGCTTACCACAGAAGTATGCAATTTTATTGACATTACATCAGTCAGGGCAGCAACAACTTCCAATACAAATAAGACTCAATTTCGACCTCACTAGTATACATGGCAGCGTAGGACATATGACATACTTAATTTCTGGCCAAAATCGCAAGACTAGCAGACATAGAACATGTAGCAATTAAAAGAAATTTTAAAACACATCAAATGTGGCACACAGATGATTTCAAACAGAGGCACAAGAAAGTAAATTTAATACTTCAGACAGAGTGATGGAGAACTGCAGGCAGTCCAGCATAATGGAAGCAACTTCAACATGGGAGTACATACATCAATCAAGTAATGAGTACCTTAGCAACAAAGGGCAGAACAGATGGAATCAGAAAATGAGCTGCACTCCAACACTCACATCAGCAACTATGCCTCCTTAATCAAGGGTAAACTGTCTGCATCAAAATTAGGGCTAAGTATTGCTCACCAACACAACTCTACCGACCACTGGCCACTTAGACACTTGCATACTTGGAAGGTCCAGGGACAAGTTACCACACCTGACTTTTGCCTCTTATCTCACCCTCACTGTCAGCGAATGACTGCCTGCCCATATGGTCAACAACCCTCTCCAAGAAACTACAATCAAAGAGTCAACTCATAGGCAACTGAGGCACCACCCAGTGACTAGACAGCAAAGGATCATGCCAGCAGACCAAATGTAAGAACATAGAATGAGCTGACAGGGCTCAGGTAGGAGTGGCTGGCAGTGAGGGACAATAAGCTGTGGCTGGTGAAGCCATCTATCTGGCCGTGGTGTTCCTCATGCCAGTCACATAAATAGAATGAAGTGACCCAAACCCACCTCTGAGTTGGGCACTGTGCACAAACTCATGGCTTTATACTCCTACATGAGGATCCTCCAGTCTGTGATGCTTGTGGTGTGCCAGTTATTGTACACCATATTTTCACTGAGTGGATTTTATATTGAAATGTGAAGGTGGAAGTTGATTTCAGTGGGATCTTCCTACTACTTTAGCTAATTATAATAGGTGTGTATTAAAAGTTTTAAGGTTTTGAGAAGTGTCTGGACTCCAGTCTAAGCTTGAGTTTCGTAAGGAATCTTTTGAGTTGCTGCTTGGTATGCTGGAGCTGTTACTGCAGCATAATTCTGACAGCAACCGTGCTTTGTCTCCTAGGTTGAAACTTCTCTGTGGACTGCACATCTTTTGCACAGGTACCTATGAAATTGTAGCAGGAGATCTCATAAATATCCATTGTAAGAAAGCCACCGTATGTGTCCATGCCACAGAGCCAAGAAAATATATCATAGAACAAAGGGGAATTCTATCAAACTAATGGATTCCCAAATGTCATAGGGGCCATAGATTGTGTACATACACCCATACTTTGTCTTTCTGGAGCACAAGCAGAACTATACAGAAATGGCAAGAATTTCTTTTCTATCAATACACAAATCATCTGCAAAGCCAATATGAAGATTTTCATGTGGTAAGCCATTGGCAGGGTTCCACACACGATGCACGCATTTGAGACAGTAGTAGAGTTGCTGCAGAATTTGAAAATGGACAATATGATGAGTTGCTTGTTGGAGGTAGTGGATATGCTCTCTCCAAACATTTTATGTTGCCTGTGCTCTGCACAACTTTGGAATAGGAGTTAGAGATGTGTTTCACCCTGATGCTGTGGAAGTGAATGACATTGAACTATATGCATTTCAGCCAGAAGCAGATGCTGTAGGCCAAGCTGTCAGAATTAAAATTGTACCTTGTTTTCTAGTAAAATTAGAAGTTAATGTAAAGACTTTTCCTTCTTAAATGAATAAACAAGCCATCAAATTGTCACTACTGCAGTGAAAAGTGACTAATTTTATTTATGTGTAATTAGTTATGTTGTTTTTTCTTTCTTATTTCTTTGTGCTACGGGATTAACATTCTCTTTTCATTTCTTTATTGAGTATACAAAGTCATACAATGTTTCGATTATTTCTAAGAAAAAGACTTCTTTTATAATGTTGCAATTTCAGATAAATATTACAATATGGTATTAACAAAAATTAGTACCAATGCTGGAATGAAAAACACAAATATTATGCCATACAAGAAAAAAAGAACATGTTAACCATTCGAAAGAATACCACAGAAATAAAAGATATTTTATACATATGAATATCTTGTTATTCATTCACAAAAACCCAAATTTCTCAAGCACATTGGCTGAAGAACTGGAACATGAAGTTTGCATCATTACATTCTTGAAATTATTCATAATTTCCATTTTTAGATTATCCTCTTCTTCCGTGATTTCGCTTTGTCTTTCTATTAGTAACATTTTTGCATTGTATTCCTCTTATGTTAAATGCATTTTTATGGAATACAATGCGGCTGCTTTTTTCAACAACTCTTGGTTCTTCACTATAACCATATGTTCTCCCCTTCTTTTGCTGGGCACATCTTCTGATAAGCTCCCACCAGAGAATGCAGGCCAAGGTTCATGACTATGGGATAAAGTTCCACCTTCAGCAGTTTCATTGCTATCTTCAGAACAGTTATCATCATCAAAGTTGCGTGAAAGTATCACATTATTTTCAGTTGTGTCATTGTCGCTAACTCCAGCTATCCTCCGAAAAACTCATGGGATCATATCAACAACCGTTTGGCTTATATCATCGATCTTCATCTCACCTACTCCACTGCCAGTTTGCAATTGTTCTCAATTACATTTAGCTTTCATTTTCTTTGCTTACACTTTCACATCCTTCCCAATTACTTTAAGCTGCTCTTGTGATCTTGGTGTAAGAGTTTCTGCATTGTATTCAACATTTTTTTCCCCCAAGCATCCTTTTTCCATTTTAGCATGTTTACATCATGCTTCTTAGATCCAGTAGTAGTACTGTACTAATTTCATTATTTCAACAAACCACTCATTTTCGTTTACTAGTATGGTTTTTGAATGTTTCTTGGCTACCTTCATGTTACTGCTAGCTTGTATCTCAAACTAACGCTTAAATTAATAAATCTCACCAACCAGCAATGGACATTAGTAGCTGTAGATGGCGGGGTTAACAATAGATTCATTCATTAATAACACATTTCTTTTTCATAATGCACTGATCTTATCATTAGTTAGTACAATAGCATTTATATTTTCCAATTTTAATAATTCAGTTTAATAATACTTTCTAGCTTCTAAAATTATAGTGCTGAACATAAATTATGTTAAATTTGATACAATAATTCCTGTCAACAGTCAATATTTTCCAAGAGGGAACGTAATGCACATGCCAGCAGTGTGTAGAATTGGCTTACTTCTTTAGCAAAAAGGCATTACTACTTTAGTTACAACTAAAGAAGTAAATAGAAATTTTAGTTACAACTAAAGAAGTAAATAGAAATTAAGTTCTCCAACAGTCACTGAAAGAGTATATTACTACAGAAATAATTTTCTAAAGTAGTCCAGACTAAAGAAGTAAGAGTTACTACATGAGTAATTTATACTAATTTGGTGCTCACCACCCTTACACTCTCAGTCACCCTTTTGTAACTTTCCACGTCCTTTGATACTGCTATCTTTTAGAAGTTTTTTGTCTATGTCTACATAGTGCTGATTGAAACTGTGACACATACCTAATTGATGTCTCACTTTTTCCTCTGCCTTGTCAGTATTATATTTATATCTTTTAAGATATGTGGTACTTTTTACTGTACATTTATATGATTCTAGACTGTTCTAGAGATTTCAGAAGAATTTTGTGTTTCTAGTTTTTGGTTGTTAGTCTTTGCTTCTTGTATCATCATTGTGCATGCTTTCTTCTTGCCACTATAATCCACATGAATGACCTATCCTTTATCTTCCTGGTAATTTTCATTAAACTCAATCATTCCATTTCTGGCTATTTAATTACCATGATGATCAATTTTTTGTTTCTTTTACCATTAGTAGTTTTGTGTGCTTTTGGTGAGGCTACATTTATATTGTGGCTTAATATATTAAAGAAACATTCCTATACCTCTGTATCCTGCTCCTTCTATAAACAACATCCCATTTTTCTGCTTTTAGCAAAACTTGTAACCTACTCAAATTGCTAAGTTAAATTTGTTTAAATTCAGGCACTGTGTTCCCTTCATCTTTCATCTTATCCCACAGTTTGATTGTTTTTCCAGAATGGTTTGCAACAACAGTATTCACAATCTTAATGTTTTGTCTGTCTGTATTTGACAGTACATGCTCAATTAATGTGTTTGATGTTTCTGTACAATTTCTTGGAATTTTTACATGAAACTGCAGATTGTTTGTCCTCATATTGTCATCAAAACATATAACACATTGCAAATGGTAGAAGGTGGATAGTTCCATATTTTCCATGACTGTGTCTTTGGACCGTGTCCACTTCTAGTTATTTGGAAAAATAATTTGAGTAGTGAAAGTGCAAGCTGACATTACTGCCTCTATGGAGTAGTTTATCTACTAAAAGAAGATAATTTCAGCGGTGTATTTTTAGATGCAGAGTGAGGAGAAGATTAGATTAATTTTCGCATGCACAAATGCATTTAAACAATCAACCTTCTCCTGCTCCATATGTAAATGGGACAATTAGAAACATCTGCCATCTGTCATGCACTTCAAAGTGTATTGCAGGGTATAGGTGTAGAGATAGATGCAGATACCCATTGCATCATTCTGGTAAATGATTGCTCAGTTTGCACCAACTTTTCTACTCTATCAAGGAGATGTAATTTAATCGCATGACAGATGACTGAAATCTGTTTTGAACTATTTCATAGACAGCATAGTTAATATCATTTATCTCAAATCTACATATTTTACATTTGTTAGTTATTTAGATTAGTAATAAGAATATCTACTTATACAACAATTTATTGTTGCCTCTATTGCAGTAGCATATCTATTCACAGAAATTTTAATTATTGTTATTTGACTGTAAAATTACATGGATCATTTTCCATATGTAACTATAAACTGAGATGCCTCTGATTAAAGTTTCTAGATCATAGAAAAGTAAGAGTACACCATAATAGCTTCAATAATGTCTCATAAAGCAAAGTGATAATCAAATATATTGTCCATTTGTTTGCCATTGACTATCACATCTATGATCAAAAATTAGATATAAATAGCGTCTGTGTTAAAATTAGTGTGAAACTTTTGTCTTTAGATCACTAGACTTTTTAGTATTTGCCTTCACTGTCCTATAAGGCTACAGCTGCATTAGAATAGTAATGTAGTGTCCTAACTGGACAATCGATTCTATGGACATATAAACATCTGTATTGGTTGATAGAATATGGCAAAATTGCAAATACCATATTAAGACGATGTTATCCTCTTGCAGTGTCAAAGGTGTTTATTATATATAGATTTTGGAATGTAATTCACAGGTGTAGAAGCAACTTTTTTCTATTTCTTATTTAGTTTATATATCTAAAAACAAAGATGATGTGACTTACCAAATGAAAGTGCTGGCAGGTCGACAGACACACAAACAAACACAAACATACACACAAAATTTTCGTGTATGTTTGTGTTTGTTTGTGTGTCTGTCGACCTGCCAGCACTTTCATTTGGTAAGTCACATCATCTTTGTTTTTAGATATATATTTCCTACGTGGAATGTTTCCCTCTATTATAATCTTATTTAGTTTATTTAGACAATGAGTAATGATTGTTGATTAAGTTTGTAGTGAATAACAGATTTTACTTTGGTGCAGTATCACATCTCCAGAGGGCAATACTTTCATCATTTTTCCATGGAAGAATAATAAAATTCAG